>NC_050078.2:15163097-18047263 GCF_009764565.3 Dermochelys coriacea | reverse complement strand
CTGTATATTCTAGCCTCCAGCAATTGTTAGTCATTTATATTACCTCATTATTTCTTTATTAGGACAGAGAATACTATAAATTCCATTGTAATAAGGAAATAGGCAAAAATTGTAAAAATTGCCATGGTGACTACATGCTAGTTTTTAATCAGTCTGAAAAACATTTTGGTTGGGGAACAACTAGATATGTGATCCTACTCCCATTGAAAGTCAATGGAAAGACTCCCATTGAAGGACAATGAGAGTGGAATTGGGCACTAAAAGATGTAAAGGTGAGCAAGACCTGCCATTAATTGCTATAACTTTCAGGACTATTCAGGGTAAAGATATAAAAATAAACAAAAAATGTATGACATGTAGGCTGATTTTTATTTATAAGAATATTGTTTATAAAAATAAACAAAAAATGTATGACATGTAGGCTGATTTTTATTTATAAGGTCAGCTCCCAGACTGCTGTGCTGGTCATCACAAAATGGGGAAGAGATGGCCAGCCCTCTGTAGAGATAGAGGTGGTTAGGGACTATTTAGAAAAGCTGGACGTGCACAAGTCCATGGGGCCGGACGAATTGCATCCGAGAGTGCTGAGGGAATTGGCGGCTGTGATTGCAGAGCCCTTGGCCATTATCTTTGAAAACTCGTGGCGAACGGGGGAAGTCCCGGATGACTGGAAAAAGGCTAATGTAGGCTAATGTAGTGCCCATCTTTAAAAAAGGGAAGAAGGAGGATCCTGGGAACTACAGGCCGGTCAGCCTCACCTCAGTCCCTGGAAAAATCATGGAGCAGGTCCTCAAAGAATCAATCCTGAAGCACTTAGAGGAGAGGAAAGTGATCAGGAACAGTCAGCATGGATTCACCAAGGGAAGGTCATGCCTGACTAATCTAATCGCCTTTTATGATGAGATTACTGGTTCTGTGGATGAAGGGAAAGCAGTGGATGTATTGTTTCTTGACTTTAGCAAAGCTTTTGACACGGTCTCCCACAGCATTCTTGTCAGCAAGTTAAGGAAGTATGGGCTGGATGAATGCACTATAAGGTGGGTAGAAAGCTGGCTAGATTGTCGGGCTCAACGGGTAGTGATCAATGGCTCCATGTCTAGTTGGCAGCCGGTGTCAAGTGGAGTGCCCCAGGGGTCGGTCCTGGGGCCCGTTTTGTTCAATATCTTCATAAATGATCTGGAGGATGGTGTGGATTGCACTCTCAGCAAATTTGCGGATGATACTAAACTGGGAGGAGTGGTAGATACGCTGGAGGGGAGGGATAGGATACAGAAGGACCTAGACAAATTGGAAGATTGGGCCAAAAGAAATCTAATGAGGTTCAATAAGGATAAGTGCAGGGTCCTGCACTTAGGATGGAAGAATCCAATGCACCGCTACAGACTAGGGACCGAATGGCTCGGCAGCAGTTCTGCGGAAAAGGACCTAGGGGTGACAGTGGACGAGAAGCTGGATATGAGTCAGCAGTGTGCCCTTGTTGCCAAGAAGGCCAATGGCATTTTGGGATGTATAAGTAGGGGCATAGCGAGCAGATCGAGGGACGTGATCGTTCCCCTCTATTCGACACTGGTGAGGCCTCATCTGGAGTACTGTGTCCAGTTTTGGGCCCCACACTACAAGAAGGATGTGGATAAATTGGAAAGAGTACAGCGAAGGGCAACAAAAATGATTAGGGGTCTAGAGCACATGACTTATGAGGAGAGGCTGAGGGAGCTGGGATTGTTTAGTCTGCAGAAGAGAAGAATGAGGGGGGATTTGATAGCTGCTTTCAACTACCTGAAAGGGGGTTTCAAAGAGGATGGCTCTAGACTGTTCTCAAGGGTAGCAGATGACAGAACGAGGAGTAATGGTCTCAAGTTGCAATGGGGGAGGTTTAGATTGGATATTAGGAAAAACTTTTTCACTAAGAGGGTGGTGAAACACTGGAATGCGTTACCTAGGGAGGTGGTAGAATCTCCTTCCTTAGAGGTTTTTAAGGTCAGGCTTGACAAAGCCCTGGCTAGGATGATTTAACTGGGACTTGGTCCTGCTTTGAGCAGGGGGTTGGACTAGATGACCTTCTGGGGTCCCTTCCAACCCTGATATTCTATGATTCTATGATTCTATGATTTCCTCTTTACAAATTGTTTGCATGGGCTTGGTATTCATGAGAAGTGCCATTTATGGTAAGCGGTTGTGGTACTTTCTCCCCCCACCCCCACACACTCCATGATTATAAATAAGCTATATACTGACATTTAAACAACTATAGTATTTCTATAACCAAATGAATATGATATGCACTCTGATGGCTTCATGTTTCAGGTCTCTTAAATCACCACTGCATCTTGTTATGAGGCCTAGGGGAAAGTCAAAGGTTGTGTTCTTTGCTTTCTTTTATAAATATGTTACAGTCCATTTCATTCACAGTCTGGCTCTTTTCACAGCTGGTTGTAGAGTTAGATCTATAACCTTTATTATGGTTTAAATCACTTAACATCATACTTCGTTTTGTTTTCTGAAATGTGAAGACCTCTGGCCTGTAATATATATAAAAGTACGGTTTGTTGTTTGACTGCACACCTAAATCATTGTTGTTTTTCCTTTTTGTAACTCACATATTGAAAGGGAAAATGTTTTTGTTCAGATCCATGTATTTTAAAAAGTTTTTAATAATGGCTAAAAGAAATAATTCCATGATCGTTTATTTTGAATCAACATATATTTCTTACTTGCATAGACCCTCTTTTTACCTGATGGATGCTGGATACTATTAGAGTAGTATTAGATAGTATTATGAGAAGTCAAGTATGACAAGCTATGCTGATTTCAGAGGAATAAATGTCAGACTACTTTTGCTGTCCTGTGGTCTCCATACTATTAGATTATTCCTGTTATGTAGTGTCCCTCAGTGGAATCTAGGAGACCTGGACACTCACTTTGTAATTAGACCACCTTGTAGAGACCCACAAAATAACAGCAGAGAGTGACCTTGACAACAACATCCTGCCCGTAGTAGTGCAAACTTCATTATTTAAGCTGGTTGGGAATTTTATGTCAAAATATTTTTAATGAAAATTTTGTTTCCACAGAATTAAAATTTTCCATGGGAAAACTTAGGTTTTTCAAAAAGTTTTTGCTTTTCTGTTGGGAAAATAAAAATGAAATATTTTGTTTTAGGTCAGATCAACTTGAATTGAAACATTTTGTTTTGCTGAATTGCATTAAATGTGTTTTTGTTTCAAGTCCTTCTGACACTAATCAGTGTCTGCCTGAGCTGCCACAGTGTCTCAGAGGAATTGTAGTTCAGATGCCTCCAGGGGTGTATGCAGAAATTTAACATTGACCCCTTTGGGGTTGGGGGAGCATGTTCTGTGTCCGCCCTGGCCCTAGGAGGAGCTTGCTCTTCCCTCCTCCCCATCGCCCAGTAGGAATTCTCTCTACCCTCCTTCTCCCCTGCACCCTGGCTTCAGCAGGAGCTCGCACTTCCTTCCCCCACCCTGGCCCAGCAGGAGCTCACTCCCTCCTCTGTGGCTCCAGGGCTGGGAGGAGCTTGCTCTCCTCCTGCCCCTGCAGCTGGAGGAGTTCTGTGCCCCCTGATGATTTATTGTGTGTGGGAGGGTGCCCTGCCCCTGCTTCCACCCCCTTGTCCACGCCCTTGGATGCCTCATTCTCCCATTCTTCCCAATGGCTAGACTCCCTACTTAAAAGATTTAGTCTATGTATTGCCGTCTCCTTGGTTGCTGATCCACTGTAGTGTATGATGGGAGTTCTATAATTACAGTGCTGTCAAGTTGTCCTACACGAATCTTAGGGCAGACTGTTAAGAAACAGGGCACAGATTTCACATTGGTTGTGGATTCTAGACTTATTTCACCAACCAAGTGTCAACTTTTCCAACACTGTAACAGCCTTAACATGTTTCAGAGTAGCAGCCGTGTTAGTCTGTATTCGCAAAAAGAAAAGGAGTACTTGTGGCACCTTAGAGACTAACAAATTTATTAGAGCATAAGCTTTCGTGAGCTACAGCTCACTTCATCGGATGCATTTACATGGAGTCACAGACAGTCCTCACAGGTCCTTCAATCTATCTTGACACCTAGATAAGATAAGATGTCATACTAAAGACATTGGTTATAGCCTATCCTATAATAATCTATCTAAAGATTTATTAACTAGGAAAAGGGCATAAGAGCATTATTTACAAAATTAAGGCAGGTAAACATATATACACACAAATAAGTTCCAATCTTAAGTTTCAAAAAGTAATAAGTTTCTATAATAAGCAACATCTCTATGTCCTTTAGGACTAACCCAAGCCAAGAACTGTGAATCTTTTGCTTATGCTTAGTAATCCTTGCCCCTCAGAGTTCAAGCAGCATACAAGATACAGTTAGGGCTTTTAATTCCTTCCCTCCTTTAGCTTTCAGTTGCAAATTCAGCTGTGGGGAGGAATTCACTTGTTTCCTCTTCATGTCCAGGGCAGAGTAATCTACACTCTTGTGTCCCCTAATGTTCCACAATATTTTGTCTGGTGTTGAGGGCCTCCTTTGTTGGGCATGAGATAACACCTGTTAGAAATTAGTATTTCAAACTTGCGAATGCTTCTCTGTGTGGTGATTTACAGAGCAAACACTTAATTACTACTGTATAATATGGGATACAGATATTTTAAATGAGATAAATACATGCAGCAACTTTCAAGCATTTCATAAACACTAAACACATTCTTATAATTCTAATACCTATTTTAACAATACCAACACATAGATGAGCCCGACTGGTTCCTTCTATGTATTTGTCAGTGTTCACTTGAGATCTAGGGGCCTTTGCATAAGATGGCACTTGGTTTGCTGGCATCACAAGTGCATCATAGGAAAATGGTGGATGTGAGGCAACCAAACTGCAACTCTCATGAGGCAATATGGTGGCTCAAGCAGAAGCAGAGATTAATATTAAACTGAGGTGAAACTAAGTATTTTGATTTAGCATGACAAACAAATGAAACATTTCCATTTGGAAAGTCAAAAACACCATTTAAATAAAAATAGCTGAAAATAAATATTTAGACATTTCTGAATTAAATGTTTGGACACTTTCATTTGATGAAAAATGATGATATTCTAACTTTTTGTCCCAATTCAGGATGCAAACAAATGTCTAAATATAGGAATTTCCCACAAGATGGAAATTCTGATTTTTGATCATCTCTATTCACAATGCAATATCATGACATTCTGCTATGCTTATTTAGTCTCTGTGGCTCTATTTAATAATTATCTCCTCTCCCTTTCCTTTTTTCCTCCTTCCTCTAAGCTATCACTGTGTCTGTCTCTCTTATCTTCTCCACTTTCAGGCACTTGAAGGGGTGGAAAAAGTTTCCAATAGCATCATTCCATTTATTTGGATTTCCTTTACATATGTGAAGCTCATATGGAAGCATTCTTGGTAATTTTCAGTCTCACTATACCTGCAGCAAGGTATTGGAGTCTTGGACCAGATTCTGATCTCATTCACATGTGAGTAACTCCATTGTTCACTAGTGAAAATTCTTTGTTTCCTTACTTTGTTATGGCAAGTTCCCGCAATTGTGGTAAGTGTCTCCCAAAACAAGTGACAACAAAATCCTTGCTGTGAAGAGGATAGTCTAATTTTGACACAAGACAACCAGAAGGTAGAGGGGAAGAGGAAAGGAAGTACAAGGGTGGCATAATTAACTCACCTAGTAAGTCACAGACATCTTGAAGTTTCTGTTGTTTTGTTTTAAGCCAGCTTTCTTCCTCCTCTCTTTTCACATGGCAAAAGTGAGTTTGAGGAAGGGATTTGAATCAGGTGAGGGAGGTGTCTTGACAAATGCGTTTGGGGAAAATGTTCCAATCCCAGGAGGATCATAGAAAGGGCATGGAGACACCTGTCAGAGGAAACCTACATAGTATCAAGGCTGCATCATTTACAAAGTGGAGAAGATGAGAGGGAATATGAAAGGAAAATAGTTTAGTGAAGTAGACAATGGCTGATGTATTGGCTTGAAGGCAAAGATAATATGGTTAAATTCGATCCATGGCACAATGGGGAATCAGTGAAGTGACTCAGTGAAGGGTCTGACTGCTGCAGTAATAACTGTTATTTTGGAGGGATTGGAGGAGGGTTAGGCAGCATAAAGAAGAGGATATTGCAGTAGTCAAGAAAGATGATACAGGAGATTCATACAGGGAAGTCAGAGTAGACAATCACAATGGTCTCTCTGGGCTTAAAAAAAAACTATGACCCTATGATGAACAATTTAGTCATTGGGACACAGATATTAGAAGTATTTTTGTAGGTAGAAGTGACCACTCTTGGTCATGGGTTGCAAGTGGGAGTAGAAGGAGAGGGAAGAGTCAGAGATGACCCCCAGGTTATAGGCCTACGTGACATGGATGAAGATGTCATAACTGACTATAACAGAGACTGGAGATTAAGGAGAAGGTTTGGGAGGTAGGATTTTTAGTTCAGCTTTGGTCATGTGGAGTTTGAGGTGACAACTTGCTATTCAACATGAGACAGGGAAAGCTGAAAGGTTGCCCTAAAAAGTGACGTTTCTACCCTTTTATGAAACATGGCAAAAACTAACAACAAAAACATACACGTTGAAAAACATCCTGGCTTTACTTGTGAGATTTCACACAGGTTTTGGAAATGAGCCCAACTCGAGATGCTGTGGGTTTTTGCAAATCAGGGCCCTATTTTATCCAAACACCAAAACTGCAGGTGTTTAGAAGGAGGAGAGAAGATAAAAGCTTTTGGTTTTGGCCCCCCTCTAGCAGTTTTTCAGTGCCTGAGCCTAAATATGCAGCATATTTCCCCTCCACTGGTGCAAGTTCATTCTTGATTTCTTTCTTCTTTCATTTTCTTGCCAGCGGGGTAGGTGGATCTGCTGCATTGAGGAAAGATGAGTAAACTTCACCTGAAACGTAACAGATGGTAAATGTTCTGGTTGCAAATGAATACTTAGACTTCAGTTCTAATTATTAAACCACATCTGTCAACAAATCTGAAGTGACCCACATAAACTTCATGGCCTGCACTGGGAAGTGAGTGGGAATGGACCAGTATATGAAGCCAGTCACTTCATCATGAAGCCACTGTTAAAGAGCTTATGTTCCTTCCCAACCCATCTAACACTGGCGAGTTTCTTCTCAGACCACAGCTTACTTCATTTTGTTGGTGGGTGTCACATGGCCCATTCACCTCTGACGGCACTTCCTCCTGGTCACTTTGGGGATAAGCTCTGGCCAGACGTGCTCTTCTCTGGCAGTTTCTCTCCCATTATCCTCTTGGCCTGCAGACCCCTTTTGTTCTGCAGCCTCCTCTTTGTGACTCAGCCCTCTGGCCAGGTCACTGCATGGTTTCCCCTTCCAGGAGTGGGGGAGGGGTACCAAGGTCTCCATGGAACAAAAAGTCCCAGGCAATCCACTGTCCTTTACCTGATCTATGCCATGTCTACAGTGACTGGTAGGGGAACCTAGGTCCACTCTCTACTCCAGGTTCCAGCTCAAGTGCCCTCCACTCAGCAGCCAAGGCCTGCACAGTCTGAATGGAGAGCCATCTGAATGGAAAGCCAGTAGACTCTAAAGTTTTGCCACTTTCACCATGTTTATTGTATGAATCTTGCTTTTTTTAAACTCACATTTCTGATTTCTAAATCCTGAACAGCTTTTCTGCCTCTTGTTCTTCTATAAAATGACAATATAATTAGTTTCATGACATGAATAAACACTTTGGGTGAAATTCACCTCCTTTTCTTCCATTCTGCACAGTCTGAATAAACAGATATCATGTGGGAAACTACATGGTGGATGGAATCCATCCCCCTAACGTGAGAAGCATGAAGACAGTCCATAGATCCTCCCTGGCCAATATTCCAGCTCTATCTGCAATAGAGATGCAAGATCTGCACTACGTACTTGGTGGTTTGTAGCCCCTAGATCTCCATAAGCATGGACCCAGTGGCAAGATCCCACTTCCAAACAGTGTCTGTCCTATATAGAGCTTATATGGAACATAGCTTCTCCACACACAAGGGTTGCTGAATCCTGCATTCACACTGTGCAGCTGTTCAGAGCTCTGCTATACTGAGGGCCTTCTGTAGCCCCTTCCCCACTGTAGGAGAAACCTCCTTTGCCTTCAACAGTCTGATTTACTGACATTACCAAGGTGGTTTCCCTCTACATTTTAGTATAGTTTTCCCTTTGGAGTTCAGAGGGTTGTATCAGGACTTCCTCTCAGTGCTCATGTGGAGATTTTTAACTGGGGAAAAGTCTTTCTTATTATTTCATTGACAAGTCACAGCATGGCACTAAAATCACAATAGGACACCAAGTATTTCAAACTTGCTAGTAGTCTTTGGGCTGGTAGCCAAGAGCTTTGTTTTTAATCATTCTCTGTGTGATGAAATGTGGTAGGGTTTTGTTATTGTTTTGGGGTCTTTTGCTATTCCTTACAAAAATGACATCAGAGCATTAACCTAATTTTTGGAAGTTCAGAAATTAAGCATCCTATTTTTAGGAGATAAACACCCAACTTTCAGGTTTCAAAGTAGCAGCCGTGTTAGTCTGTATTCACAAAAAGAAAAGGAGTACTTGTTGCACCTTACAGACTAACAAATTTATTTGAGCATAAGCTTTCATGAGCTACAGCTCACTGCATCCGATGAAGTGAGCTGTACCTCATGAAAGCTTATGCTCAAATAAATTTGTTAGTCTCTAAGGTGCCACAAGTACTCCTTTTCTTTTTACCCAACTTTCAGCAACTTCTTCAATACCATCCACACTACATGCAGGTGTGCATGGTGTACAGGTCCAAAGAAAAGAGTCAGCAGCAAAAGGACAATGACATGCCCCCCATGTACTTCTGTGGCATTAGATGAATCAATCCATCAAGAACAATCCATCTAGCATCAGGGAGGCCCAGAGGGATCACGTTGTTGTTTTCGTATCAGCAGTAGTGTCTCTATTGTTGCTTTTTTAAAGTTACCTTCTAGTGAGGCCTAATGCATGATTGAAATGCTAGTTATTGCAGTTGCTGTGGAACAATCAATCGTCATGAGTGATTCGAGGCAAGCCTGATTCTGGGCTCTTTTGACATTTTCCGTTGACTGATAGTGATTGTTAGGACTATACTCAGTGTTTTAAGAGCTAACAGGATGATTGTTTGCTATTTCTTTATGAGAATCATTTACTGAATGGTAGAGAGAGAATTTTCATTGTGATTATAATTGTTCAGTGTGGAAATGTTTGTTCTTAACCAACTAATTCCCAGGCATTCCTTCATCCTAGTTAGTTTGTGCTTGATCCCTTTGCAAATATAAATTCTTATGGATTGTTTTTCAAGGACATCATTGGGTGTGTTGAGCATTCAAGCATCCATGCAAAGTTACTGCACATGTATCGCCATAATTGTCATGAATCATCATTCCTGTTGTTAAAGTTTTACAGCAAGACTTTAGGCCAAACAAGAGTGGGAGAGATTTATTTAGAGGTCAGAAAAACAACACAGTGTTGGAACACTGAATGTGTTACACAGGTGGGTTCTTTGCCTCAAATATGAAGTTCATTTAATTTGAATAAGACCTAGTAGGAGAGTACATTTCAAATGCTAAATGATGGTGATAGTACAATGGTCTATGAAAATATATAGGGCGATATTCACTGCAAGTCTGTGCCAGCATAAGACTCCTCCACTAGAAAGTCTGCTGATGCAATAGTTTGCAGCCGTACACAGCACTCTCAAACTCTATTGCAATGGGGGAAATGATTTAAATGGCCAGCCCTGTGCAAAAAATGGATGGTACTGACCAGGAAGGGGTCCTGGCTAGGGTAAGTGGAGGACACACTTGTTCAGAGAATCTCCACACCGTTTTCTGCTAGTGGGACTCCTTTGGAAATCCAAGCTATAAATTAAAACCCTACCCATCCCTGCAGAAACCCATCTGCCACTTCTCATTGTGCATTCTGGAACTAGCCCAAGGTAACTGGCCCATAACTGTTAATTCATGAATATGCTTAAAATTGCCTAGTCCTCAAGAGATGTTCTAAATAATCCACTGGGATGTTTAGAATTTAGATGAAACCCATATGTGAGATTTTATTTGTGGTCTGTTCCCTTGAGTGTCACAAGAAGACGTTGCCTTCTGATCCATTAGTAAACATTGATGCAAAAATTCACCCAAGCTGGCAAGCTTCTATTACCATTGTGGAAATACAGAATTCTGAGGCTGTATTTTATGCTCTGTTGTATCAGTTAAGAGACCCAGAAAACACAGAAAGGTGCTCAGAAATAAAAAATTTCTCAGAACCCGGGGATTACCACACTACTATCATTCCACTTGAGTCTGTAATGCTGAAACACAAACCATTCCACCTCCCCCCAAACTCAAACTTTTTCAAACTTTTCTTCTTGCTTGCAACATTTTTCTCCCCCACCCTCTCTTCCTTGTTCAGTTCTAAGGTGACCAAAATTCCCTTATTCTGAGTGGCTTGCCCTACTTTTCCCAAGCCCTAATCCATACACGTGTTCATTATCACTTGCTTGCATAACTGTAACTACCTCTGTTCTGCTGCATCCTAGCTATGCTCTCAGCTTGTACAAAATTCAGCCACATAATTATTCACTTGATGCAGGATAATTGACCATATCACTGTCTTCTGTACTGAAAGAGCTTTACAGGCTTCTGGCAAAAGAGCGGATCAATTGGAAGATCCTGCAGCTTATGTCTGGCTGTGCCCTGCTTTATCTTCATGACCTTAGAGCAACTCTAACTTGCTTCACCAATAACACTGTAACCCTTGGTCCCTTTCATATCTCCACATACATTACAAACAAAGACAATACTGTTGAAACATTACTTAAGTTCAATAAAATGTAGTATATTTAGTGCCCTTAGTACATGTTTTCATAATGACATTTAATATCAGTTCTATAGTGTCATCCATCTCTGGCATCTCAAAGCTCATTATTAATATTAATTAAGCTTCAGTACTATGTACTGTAACCCTGTAAGGTAGGTGGCATGATACCCATTTTACAGACTGCAAAACTAATGCACAAATGGGAGTAAGTGATTTTCCCTACTTCTGGAGAATAATTAGAGATAGTTGTGATCTGATTCTTGGAAATTTAATCCTTAAAACTAGAGCTTTCTGGGACAAGCAGCTCATTCTTCAATCTACCTCTGGTGGCCTGAACCTGTCGTTGTGCCTCTGCCTGAGGGTAGCAGAGCTCTTTGCTGTGGTAAAACTGGGACAGGGAGTGTTGTGGCCAACAGAGGGACCTTTCTAATGGCAGCAGCTGTTCAGCGCCTCTGAGGTAAGTTTGAGATTCTGAATAGCATAGGCTGTACATTTTCTCTAGACTGTTTGATTAGGTATCTATTATTGACTTATTACCAGTGCTGAAAACACTAGTTGGTAGCTCCTCTCCCTGAATTCTTTATTTTTAGTTGACATATGAAAAAAACAAAGTACAGGGTTGTTCCCCCGCCCATCCTGTAAATTTGCTTATCAGTGTACAAAACAGAGTCAGACACAGTCTCTGACTCAAGAGCCCACATTCTAAATCATACAGATGTTAGGCAGTGGGTGTTGTTATATCCCTTTTACAAGTAAGCAGACTGTGACTGAGAGAAGTTAAGTGACTGGGCCAAGGTCACATGATCCCGCTGTTGGTGCTGTGCAGATGGATCGTTGTGTCTATGCAAAACTGCATTATAGTCAACATAGATCTGCGTGGGCTCATGGATCTGTCCATGCTAATCTGATTGTAGGATTAGGGCTGATGTTTCTGGAGAAAAATGGGATTCTTGACTCCCAGTCCTCTGATCTAACCAACAGGCCATGATTTGCTCTTGGTTACACCAGAGTAAATCCTGACTAACTCAGCTTAAATGAATGCAAATAGCTGGATTCATAGTCATGTAAATGCAGAATTTGGCCCCACATGTGCTAATTGAAATGTACTCTTTCTAGTTAGAGTAATAATAGATATTAGTCTTTTGAAAGACCTTACTAAAAGTATTTCCTTTTCTCTCTTCTCCCATACAGTGATATTAAGTTGTGCAATCTTAAAGTAAAGACAATTTTAGACTCCTTTGTACTCAGGCTTACGTGTACAGTAAGTTATGTTTTGCCTGTCTATCTCTGTAGAAGAAAAGCTTTAATTTACCTCTCAGTTTAATTATGTCCCATGCACACTGTACCACAAAATGCATGATGAGATGATAACATTTCTTACTTATCATGCTTACCTACCTTATGGGAGGAGTTAGAGGCTGGATCTGCTAATGTCTGTATGGAATTTTGAGTACCATTATTAAAAGAAAATGTGAAACAAAATTTTTAATATATACATTATAATAATAATTGCTAAGCAATTATCATTAAAAGAAGGATAGTGTACACAGGCAGAATTTAAGCCCCATCCTGAAAATTGAACCCCTGTGTCCACATAGAATTCCACTGACATAAGTGGTGCTCTGTGGCGGGATCTGGCCACTTGTATCATTATACTATTGTTAGCAAAAATCAAACTTTAATCTGCATTGTCTCATGGGTAATGTTGTTATATGTCACAGTATAGTGACAATCTAATAGGTTACTGAAAACCAAGTGCGTGAGAGTTGTCATGAGTTTCATTAAATGAATGGTGATTCCACGGTTATACGTTATAATTAGTAATGCTGTCCTTGCAGTGACTTCCCAGGAGGGCTTTCTTACAGGCTCTGGCTGCCCAATAGACTGAATGGAATCTGAATAAATAAAATACTCAGCTTTATCACAGACCCCAAGGCTCTGGCTCCACTGGTATCCCTGGTTTCCTTGCTTGATCCAATCCTTGTTACCCATGCATGCACAGCTGAAACCTTAACAGCTACAAAACAAAGCTATAGAATCTGAAAAGCTCACACTGAGTTCCCTTAACAGATTATTTATTTATTTTACTTCCACTCTCTCCCAGATAAGCAAGACTGTATGAGTGGTATGAAATATTTTAAAATTGCTATATGAAGATACCATACCTTAGCTACATGTTCTGGAAAAGACTGGCACAACATCACGTTTTTATCTCCTTTTTTTTTTTTTTTTTTAAAAGAATGCATGCTTTAGGATTGTTACCACACGACACACAAATCATGTTCTGTCCAGTTATATGTCATCTCATCAGACTGGCCATAAGTATGTAGCAAGTGAAAATGACATATTTGTCCTGGTGCATCTAAGTGCTCATTTGAAGCTGAAAACATAACCTCAGGGTAGTAAGTTCCGAGTCACATGAGGGGTGATGTTTATCTTGTGCAGGTAGATGATTTTAGATTATTTTGATTCCACCCTTGATTTCTTGTTTTTATGTTGTCTGGATGGGTTCCCTAGCTGATTCATTCTCCTGTAATCTTCAGTGCCCTCTGCATGCTTACTAATCCTTCATCTTCTGCCCTGAAAACTTGATCCTCATTTATGTAAATTTCTACCCTCCTCATTTGTTAGCTCAGCAAAGCAAAACAATTGGTAAGCTATTTTCTTCCATCTTGGTGCAGCCTGATGCAGTTATTCCAGCAGAGCGTGACTGAAGCGAGACTCCCTCTGCAAATTATACACCCACCAGGGTGGAAAAGCATGAATGGTATGAATCAGGGTCTTTAGTGTAAAAATCCAGGAGTAGAACTAGTGCATTCATGGATGTGTGGAGCCCAATTGGCATTATGTGGTCACGCAGAAGGTACTTCTAAGGACCATTCCTCAGGCTTGGCCAGGAGTTACTATACAGCTGTGGAAGGATAATGTTGCTGATAATAGGGACATATGGCATGTGTCCTGGCCATTCCACTTAGGCAGGCAGATTACTATTGACCCTGGCAGAAATAATCGGCATAGGAGAGAGTACTTGAGGTTGCAGCCAATCTGAATGCAGATCCCTATTTAAAACTGCTTTTCCCCTTTTTGATCTGATTTGAGGAAAAGGAAAAGCAATGCCAGTGCAAATTTATGGACATAATATCTGATGAGAGAAATTGCAAACTGATATTAATAAGTCCGAGGGCATTATACTCCAGTGAACTTGCAAATTGATGTTAATGCAGATTAATGTGCTCTCATGCCTGAGCTAACTCTGCTCAGGGCATGAATTTGGCCTTAAACTCAGACTATACTCATTCATTTTTGAAAAGTTTACTCCTCCATAAAGATGTTAGTGTTGTGTGGCCTATTCATAAAGAATCATATGCCACTGCAAATACCAGAAGAACAGGAAGGTATGTGATATATAATGGTACAACAAGTCAAAGAACGTCTATCGGTTTTGGTATTTCAGTAACATGCCCTATGCGGCAGCCCTGTATTCAGAGACATTGCTCCAGGAAGTTAGGTCCAGGAAAGCGATACTTCAGGGGGTGATATTTGAACTCTCAATGGAATTGACTGACATCGTGACATATTTCTCAGGTGCTGTTTCTTGTCAGAGGTTTGGAGCTTCTAGAAGGGAGCAACATGAGACATTAGATAAAATGGGGTATTTGGGAAATACTTCTCAGGCCCAGCTCCACTGTCTAAGGAAGGCTAGAGTCTTTCTTGGCAATCCCACCATTGTTCAGTGTAACTGTAAATTATGAATCATTCTATTAGATTCAGACATCTTGTTTCTGCATATTATTGCATACAAGCCCTTGTGCTTCCCACAAATGAGTGTTTATCAAATGATAGCTACCATGCTTGGCAACCTTGCTTAGGGCTAGATTGCTGTGTGTAGCCACAGCACGGGGAGGGGGTGCAGAGGCAAACTTCTATAAGTAGGGCCTTACCAAATTCATAGCCAAGAAAAATGCGTCAAAGATCCTGAAATCTGGCAGATTTCACGAGGGATACTAGGATTTCTCAAATTGGGGGTCCTGAAATCAAAATGTTTTGCAGAAACATCTGTTTTGATGATCATTTTGTTGGGAAGTTTGAGAGAGACCAATTCATCCACCCCAGACTAGCAGAGTGCGGACTTGAACCCAACTTTCCCATGTGTCATTTGAGTGCCTTAACTACTGGGCTATCGTCTATTCTGTGCATCTGTGTCTATCTGTCTGTCTCCTGCCAACAGCAGGAAGGCAGTGAAGAATTCTCATTAGAGTCAGGTGAAGTATTCTTTGCTTGTTGCTGTTGTTGCTTTTGAAAGATTGATTATCTTTTCTTTGATAATGCCCATATTTCTTTCTCTCTGTTTTTGAAGTAATGCTTTTCCTTCTCACTGTGCTCAGGGCTATTAACTGGCTTAATAGGAAGTGTTTCAAATGCTTACATTTTGTCAGTGCAAAGATTCTTCTTGTGTAATAGCTATCAGAAAATCAGTTAGCGCAGAGCTTTTTTGAGGCTTATTGGGGCTGTGACTTGAATCTCCCATAAGGCTTGTGAATAAACCGGACCCTTCTGTGAAAGTTTGGTCTTACTGTTCCTTTGGTAATTTTAGCCAGTGCCTTAAATATAATTCATTTTAAAGGCAAATATTGAATGGAAATAAAGGCTGATTGTCCTCAATGTCCTGTAACAAATCAGAGGTTACTTAGGACTTCAGGTTATCATTCATGACACTGCACACCGTGATCCCAAGAGCAGCAGGCATTTGAACTCTGATCTTCCTTCTACTAAAGCACAGGCCTTGACCACTTGAGCTAAAGGTAGGGCTGAACTGGGGTGCTGTGCAACCTGCCATTAGCTATCTTCAACCCCCCTCCCCCAAGCCTTCTCACCCAGCCACCCACTTCATATTTTGCTGATAAGATTAGCTTTTCCCCAGTAGAAGGTTACAGTGCAACAGTTCCACTAGGGAGTTTTCCCATTTTACAAAAAAAATGCCACAAACAAACTACAAAGCTTGGTGTGAATAATGATATTCACAATGCATCCAGGGTACTTGTGATGGTCTAGGAATATCCTCTCACTTACAGTATGGATGCCACAAAAAGCTATGCTGCTCTCTCTTACGTATACCACTCATGAGATGACCCATTAAAGGCCTTAGGAGTTTTGTCATGCATTTCAGTAGGAGAATGGATGACATTGAAGGCCTCAGGAATTTTGTCATGCATTTCAGTAGGATGCAGTGTAGGGACAGCGGGTGGGACAAATGTTGCTTTATGTAATCTTTTCTGCTGCCTGTGTTTTCAGGATGTTGAATGATCTTGCCTAGCCCTAGTCAATCATCAGTGAGACAAGTCTCAGAACTGCTCTAAGTGATGTTCTGGTAGCAACAGTGGCTTAGTGTGATGGATAGAGTAATGTACTGGTGTAATGCCGACAGATCCCAGTTGTCGGTGGGCAGGATCAAACCTGGGATCTTTGGACCTTACTGCATGAGCCTCTGCCGCATGAGCTAAAAGCCACCTGCATATTAGCTAAGGCTGTAGAGCAGATTCAATCTCTCTCTCTTGCTTTCTAAGTGGTCTTGGTGACACAAGATGGGACAGAACACAACATCTGGAAGGTGTGTGGGTTACATACTTCCCTTAACTGAGGAAGCACATCCTGAGCTTCAGAGACTTCCCAGTTGAAATCCCTGACGAGACCCCACTTGTAATGCTGACAGACCTCAGTCGTCGGGCAGGCGAGATCAAATCTGGGGCCTCTGGAACTAAGTGCATGAGCCAACTGGCTCTTAGTTAAGGCTGTAGAGCAGATTCATTAATCTCTCTCTAAGTGGTCTCAGTGCCACTAGCTGGGACAGAACACCACACCCAGGAGATGTGTGGGTTACACTGGGACTTAGGAAGGTCTGGTTTCAAGTCCCAGGTTGGTCACAGACACCCTCTTTAAGCAAGTAGCTCAGCTTCCTTTTGGTTTTATGAAAACAAAACAAACAATAAACAATTTCCCTGTTCACAGACGTGCTGTGAGGGTAAATACATGAGTGATAGTGATGCACTCAGATACTATGATGATGAGCGCTGTATACGCACCTAGATAGGGTTTGTCAACCAGCCCAGGATAGATGGGCTGCAGCTTACTTGGCTAGGCCTCCCTAATGTATACCTCTTTTTGTGCGGACTAAGAGGGAGCCAGGGTAGAGCTGTGTTGGCAGCTCTCTACTGTTCAGGGAAGGTCCCTTGATAGGAGTAAACCTCAGGGGCAGTTTCTATCCCTTTTGGATCCCTTTACACCTCTGGAGGACAGAAGGGGCTGAAGTGGAACAAAAAATTGGCCACAATATTTGGAGTATCATTAAGGGCTCAAATCTACATTCCCTCTGAATGAGGTACTTCCACTGAATTCCATACAAGTTCAGGGCATTGAAGGCTGGCAGGCCAAGGCCCTCTGTCCTTACAGATTTAGGGTACGTAGGTGCACATTTCCAAAATGTTGCATGGAGTCAAATTATGAAACCATGTAACTCATGATTGGTATAATTAGTCCTTCTCCTTTTCAGATGGTGCTCTTGAAATGCTAATTTTTTCTCTGTAGGTGGCAATTATTATCATCATTCCTCTGAGAACTATTCACCTTTAAACAGTCTTCATTATACTCCTGCTCCAGAATAATCCCCTTTTCTTTTGCTCCATCATCCTTACTGATACATTGGTGATAAGCAAACTGTTTAGCAGTTACAATTTCATAGGCGCTTTCCTAGGTTGCAGAACACTGGGTTTCTCAGATGCCATGTGTTCAGTCAGACACAGTTTGGAAGTGTCTCGGTGCTTTTAAACCTGACTTGTTAATGTTTCTACATTAAGTCTAAATATTGTATTTTACTGTGTGAATTCTTGTGGGTTTTTAATGTCTTCCCATTTTTCCATGCTGCTGTGAGCCCTTAAACCTCTATATTACAGAATTAGAAAATACACGCTGCACAATTAGCTATGGGATGAACTTACTTATTTAAATAAAATTGCAGAGTCCACTTATTATGTACACATTTAACCTCTTAGGCCTGGTCTACACTATGGGGTTAGGTTGAATTTAGCCGCGTTAGGTCGATTTAAAAATGACTGTGTCCACACAACCAACCCTGTTCCGTCGACCTAAAGGGCTCTTAAAATTGACTTCTGTACTCCTCCCCGATGAGGGGAGTAGTGCTAAAATCGACCATTCTGGGTTGAATTTGGGGTAGTGCAGATGCAAATCAATGGTATTGGCCTCCAGGAGCTATCCCAGAGTGCTCTATTATGACCACGCTGGACAGCACTTTGAACTCCGATGCACTAGCCAAGTACACAGGAAAAACCCCGGGAACTTTTGAATTTCATTTCCTGTTTGGTCAGTATGGCGAACTCAGCAGCGCAGGTGACCATGCAGTCCCCCCAGAATTGTAGAGCTGAGGCTAATGAGGGAGCAAACGGACATGATGAAGCATCTGTTCGATCTGCAGGAAAGCCAACAAGAGCACAGACCCCCACTGCATCCACTGTATAACCGCCTCTCCTCCTCCCCATGTTCCATAGCCTCCTCACCCAGACACCCAAGAACGCGGAGTGGGAGGCTCCGGGCACCCAGCCACTCCACTCCAGAGGATGGCCTAAGCAACAGAAGGCTGTCATTCAAACAGTTTGATTTTTAGTGTGGCTACAATAAGCAATGTGGCCTTGTCCTTCCCTCCTCCCCCACCCCACCTGGGCTACCTTGTCCGTTATCTCATATTTTTTTTAATTAATAGAAAAGAATGCATGGTTTTAAAATAATAGTTACTTTATTTTGAAGGGGGGAGGGTGGTTGGCTTACAGGGAATTAAAATCAACAAACAGGGTGAGTTTACATCAAGGAGAAACACACACAACTGTCACACCAAAGCCTGGCCAGTAATGAAACTGGTTTTTAAAGCCTCTCTGATGCGCCTTGCACCTTGCTGTGTTCTTCTAATCGCCCTGGTGTCTGGCTGCACAAAATCGGATGCTAGGTGATTTGCCTCAACTTTCCACCCCGCCTTAAACGTCTCCCCCTTACTCTCACAGATATTATGGAGCACACAGCAAGCAGCAATAACAATGGGAATGTTGCAAAAAGAAAAGGAGTACTTGTGGTACCTTAGAGACTAACACATTTATTTGAGCATAAGCTTTCGTGAGCTACAGATCACTTCATCGGATGCATTCGGTGGAAAATACAGTGGGGAGATTTATATACACACACAGAGAACATGAAACAATGGGTTTTATCATACACACTGCAAGGAGAGTGATCACTTAAGATGAGCCATCACCAGCGGGGGTGGGGGAGAAGGAGGAAAACCGTTCATGGTGACAAGCAAGGTGGGCCATTTCCAGCAGTTAACAAGAACATCTGAGGAACAGTGGGGGGTGGGGTGGCGGGGAGAAATAACATGGGGAAATAGTTTTACTTTGGAAAACTGTTCATGGTGACAAGCAAGGTGGGCCATTTCCAGCAGTTAACAAGAATGTCTGAGGAACAGTGGGGGATGGGGGGGGGGAGAAATAACATGGGGAAATAGTTTTACTTTGTATAATGACTCATCCACTCCCGGTCTCTATTCAAGCCTAAGTTAATTGTATCCAGTTTGCAAATTAATTCAAATTCAGCAGTCTCTCGCTGGAGTCTGTTTTTGAAGTTTTTTTGTTGAAGGATAGCCACTCTCAGGTCTATAATCTATTTCTCCCCCCCCCACCCCACCCCCCATTGTTCCTCAGATATTCTTGTTAACTGCTGGAAATGGCCCACCTTGCTTGTCACCATGAAAAGTTTTCCTCCTTCCTGCTGGTGATGGCTCATCTTAAGTGATCACTCTCCTTACAGTGTGTATGATAAAACCCATTGTTTCATGTTCTCTGTGTGTGTATATAAATCTCCCCACTGTATTTTCCACCAAATGCATCCAATGAAGTGAGCTGTAGCTCATGAAAGCTTATGCTCAAATAAATTTGTTCACCTCTAAGGTGCCACAAGTACTCCTTTTCTTTTTGCGAATACAGACTAACACGGCTGCTACTCTGAAATGGGAATGTTGGTTTCACTGAGGTCTGACCTAGTTAGCAAACAGCGCCAGCGAGCTTTTAAACATCCAAAGGCAGATGCTATCACTTGCTCAACCTATAGTTGAACTTCTCCTTACTACTGTCCAGGCTTCATGAGAGCATGGGAGCAAGGGATAGGCTGGGGTAGGTGTGATGCGCGGTGCTGCCGGCTGGGAGAGCAGCCTTAGGGAGAAGCCTCCAGCTCACATGATATTCCAGGCAGGACTGAATCTCCATGAGATGAAACTTAAAGAAGAGAATGACCTAGAGTCTCTGGCTCCCATTCTGGGCTCTAAGAGGAGAATAGCCATGTCTGTCCAGGCACCCCGATGGACCTCACTGAAGTCTGCCAGGAGCACCCAGGAGATGTACGATGGCTATTAGTCCTATTGCACCATCTGCAGTGAAGGCAAGGAGCTGCTGCTGTGTAGCAATGCAGTACCACATCTGCCAGCAGCACCCAGGAGACGTACTGTGACGGTGAGCTAAGCGGGCTCCATGCTTGCAGTGGTATGGCATCTGCATGGATAACCCAGGAAAAAAGGTGCTAAACAACCGTCTGCCATTACTTTCAGGGAGGGAAGGAGGGAGAGAGGGGGGCCTGATGACATATACTCAAAACCACCCGCAACAATGTGTTTGTCCCATCAGGCATTGAGAGCTTAACCCAGAATTCCAATGGGCAATGAAGACTGTAGGAACTGTGGGATAGCTACCCACAGTGCACCGCTCTGTAAATCGATGCTAGCCATGGTAGTGAGGATGCACTCTGCCGACTTAATGCGCTTAGTGTGGACATACGCAATCAACTGTATAAAATTGGTTTCTAAAAATCGACTTCTATAAAATCGACCTAATTTCATAGTGTAGACATACCCTTAAGTAACAAAACATAAAGAAAAGGAGAAAAATGAGCAAATGTTAACAACACTAATGGAGACTCAAACTTTTGTTTTTTAATATAGACTTGTATTCTATAGTATCTCACACACTAGGTACTGAGTATATCATACCAAAATTCAAATAGATAAGTCTTGTTTGACCATAAATATGCACAGAATCTCACAAGTGACTCACAAAAGAATTTAAAAATGAGGAGACAATCAGTTTCTAAGCACCTCATCATAGCACCTCTTGAAATCTCCAAAAATCAAATTGTCTTTGAAAACAAGAAGTGTAAAGCTACAGCCCTTTCAGTAAATTCGTTTCCAGATGAGGATTTTTTTTTGCTTCCAAATTAATTAAGACCTTTAACAGAAAATTATTAATTACATCATCACATCTATATAATAGAGTTCACTGTAGTAATGTAGGAGTCAATGGTATTCAAACGACATCTTTTGATGAAGTAATCGCGCTGCTTCTGAGGCCTGTTTCAGCTGCTATAGGCGTGCTTCAAATGCAAATTACTGCCAAATGCATTCTTTCTAAATTCCAGCCAATTAAAATACATTTAAAGTGCAGCTGGTGGAAAGCAAAAGACCTACAATTGTGCAAGAAACTTTAGGGCACTGAGATAAAATCCCCAAGTTTGGTTAACAAGATTATTAAATAATGCATTTTTGTAGAAGTGGAGAAACCAAACAAAGAGCTCTCCTAAGCTCCAGTCAGAAGCAAAGATGACACTTTTAGCGCTACCTTAAAAGAGACAAAGCAGAGAGTGTGTTTGTTAGGGTGTCAGTTTTCTACTCGTGGCTCTTTAAACCATGTAAGTTTGGCAGCTTGCCCTATGTGGTACTGCATACAAATATTGACAGAACACAGTGGTATTTGTTAAACCCGTTCTTGAGAAGCGAGTGATTAAAACTCTGAAGGAAGATCTGAGAACCTCAGACATTTTTTGTCCTCAATATCGTTATAACATTTACAGAATGAAAGACAAAATACTGAGTTTGGTAAATTGAAAATATTGACCTTCCATTTCTGCTTTGCCTCGTAGGTAAGGACAGATTTTTCTTTGTTTTAAATCTTATTATAAAAAAAAGTTTACAGTTAGCACAGTGAAAGGTGCTGTTAGCACTCTTGATTTAATCCTGTGATTTGGGAGGAAGCTTTGAGACAGTATGTGTAAATAGAAGATGTTACCCAGTAACTTCGTACCGTCAGCATTCATGTTACCTTTTTCTCGGTACTGTTCCAGTGTCTTATAGGTGCTTGAATCTTTACAGACATCTTTATATACATTTATAGTTTAATGTCTGGTACTTTCCTGACAAGTTCCCAGCTGCATTCTCTCTAGTTGTATTAATAGGGGGATTTCAGAATTTGCTGCATGTACCGTACTTTTGAAAAGTTATTCTCTCTGCTATCTAACTGATCGTTGTCATTCTAGTTTTCAAATGCAAACCAAGGACTTCTAAAAATGTGTCACCTGCTCTTTCTTTTAACTTTAATGAGTTGTTTTATCTGAGAATATCGTCTTCATCTTTTCTGGTATTTTAAAAGAAACAGCTGAAGTTGCATTAATGAAAAGTGTATATTACACAATTTAAGATGTGTAAATCATAATGTATCATATCTAATTTCATTGATTACATTCTGATGTATTGTAAATATGAATGTCTTCAAGTCCCTGCAGACAGTATTGGTTTATACCCATCATTTCATCTCAGCACTTTAAATCATCTGAAATTCCAGATTGATGATTCCTATTTCAACACATTATGGTCAGTACTCTTTGGCTTCATTGTTGCTAACTATGAGCAAAGAATCTTGCACATTTCATGGTATGGAATCATATTTCAGCAATAGGGATTCGTTAAATGTGCCTTGTTAATTGTTAATGTGCAAGTAGCGCTGAGCATATGCCAAGCTGAGACTTTAAGAAAAGCTTCATGTGCCTACTGACAAAATAAATGCTTGTTAGTCTATGGAATAATAGTTTAAATTTATTTTGCAACAAACTTCAATGTATGAGTTCAGCTATCACATGAAAATAAATCTGGTGAAGTAAAAATCAAGTACATTCAAGATATACATATTAAAATTTCCTACATTAAGGGCCTTGATTTTGCAAGCTTTACTCATGAAACTAGTCCTATTGAAGTGGATGGAACTATTTATTTGGCTAGGTACAACACATCATTAATAACTACTACAGAATTGGGGTTCAAAGACTGTATGTAAATAATATTTATTATGGGCTATGGTGCAATGCAGAAATATATACTTTTAAAAAACCTCACAAGGCCCCACATCCTGCAAAGATTGGTGCACATGTTTAACTTTAGGCAAGTCTTTGCAGGATTGAGTGAAAGTCTTTTTGAAGATAAAATGCAATTGAAAAGCCTTGAGAAAGATGGAAGGGTCGGTGGGGGAATGGGTCAGCAGCTCATTTTTAAAAAAACAAAACAAAACAAAAACCCACCTCTGGTAGCACCAACATACCCAAATCTCTAATATCACAGCAAAAGCCACTACATGCTGCCATCTTCCATATTTACCCACCTTCTTAGAGTCCACTGAGATGCTAAATATAATTATGGTTATTGTTAAAGGACAAATTGAAAAAGCAACTTTTTAGGGGGGTTATGAAGGATAGTTAGGAAAGATGCTGAGAAGCTAGTACATGGATACCTGAAAAATGGGTTAATTCCTCTGACACTTGGATTGTCATTATTCTCTTTACTAGGAGTCTCAGAAAAGACTAGTTTCAAACTGAGAATATGTCCCAAAAAAAGAGGCTTGATCCAGTTAGCGTAAACCAAGAACTGAATTTAGCCCTTTCTATATAAATGTTTTTCTTGTCCTGGACTTTTCTGTAAACTTCCCTTACACACATGAAGTGATAGGTGTCTCTGGCTTTGATTCTGTATACTATATTTGTTCCTTCAAGGGGAAAACAGAAAGAGTTGGTTAGACAGTGTAGAGACAAACAGGTAAGAGAGATCTATCGCTACTTCTACATTCCCTGCTCTATCTTCATATTATACTAGCCATTGGCCATGGTATTAGTATCAGAGATCAGAGCCCCATTGTACTATGTACTGTACAAATACAAAGTGCAAGCCAGTCCCTGCTCTTACAGTCTAAACTCATTCTGAACTCAGAGTGCATGTTGTAATTTTGAGGGGGACAAAGTGTAACTTTGTGCATAACTAAGGTGCTGAATCCCTGCTTTACAAGCAAAACACAGCTCATCCTTAATTATGGAGTCATGACTGGCACCATCTTTATACACAAGACAGACACAGAGCAGGAGGAGAAGCAGAGGCATGGAGCGGTACAGAGAAGCAGAGGTTGGTAGATGCTAGTATTGATCCTGCACCTCAGACTTGGTCTGACTCCAATAGGAATTTGGACTGTGGAATCAGATCTTATGTTTATAATAGCAAGCAGATGTGATCTGACTCCTTTCTGGAGCTTATCCACTACTTCTTCATGTCTTTGACAGACCAAACATGAAAGCCCTCATATGTGAACATATCCTCCTTTCCTTTATCAAAAAATTAGAGCTATGAAAAAATGGTCACGATGCAGCAGGACAGATGCACTGCTTTTCATAATTATGAAAAGGAAAACATTATTCAGAATCAAAAGTTATTATTTTATTTTATCATCTGTTTAGTATTTCAGTGCTGACAATATTCTTGGTATTGTACAGCACACAGATAAACAGACCCTGCACCAAAGATCTTATGTAAAACAATGCACTGTGGGTGTCATATCCCCTTCTAATGGCTGGTCCATGTTAGAGGATAAGGGTGAAAACATGACCCATCTGAAGTCAATGGCAAAACACCCATTAACTTTGGTGAGGGAGGATTTCACCTTAACTGCTAGTTGATAATGGAGTTGCTTCTTTAGCTCTAGTGATTGAGGCCTTTAGCTCTAGTGATTGAGGCTTTTAGTGTTGAATGTCCCAGGTTCAAAACCCTGCAGATGACTCATGCTGAAGGTCCATACACTTATAGGCTCAAAGCCAGAAACAAATAAACTGAGATGAAATGGGAGACCCAGAAGATGATATTAACTTGGAATACATTTTGGGATTTTTTAATGGACTTTTGTTTACTTTCTTTAGTGCTTAGGATTCTGTTTTTTACCAGGAAAGAGGATGGTGTTGAGAGCAGAAAAGCTATTGTTAGAGTAAAATTTCCCACCATAACTGGCCAGGTTTTGCTATATTTTTTTCTAAAGTAAAGGTGTGAAAATCTGTGGTGTTTGGTGAAAGATGGCAAAATTATACTTTATAACAAAGGCTTACTCCATGAGAATTCGATACTTCTGGAAACTCAGAATTGAAACAAAGTGCAACTGCTGAATTGTACATTCTAGAGTGATAGATCGCTAGAAAAACTTTTGGATGTGATTTCACTTATAGCACCGCTAGGATACAGCATTTCGTAAAGATAGGTTATGTGCATAGATCGCCTTAGTTACGCATAGTATTAACCAATAATCGACACATTGATGTATCCAACATATTTCTTTTAAACTGAGCATTTTAGTTTTGAGTACCTCTTGGTCCCCTGACAATCCTGCTCTCTACTGAATCTTTGGTAGCTGCTTCAGATCCTCCCATATTTTTCAAATTGTTCTGTTAGGACACTGTGGCTAAGGTTGTGGTAGAAGTTATAAAGGCAAGGCAGTCACCATTTTAAATTCAGGGAACCAATGAGCACATGGCCTCCTATGGAAATACAAACAATTTGAAATGTAGTTTTACTCCGAAAAATGGCTATATGAAATGTCGCCTCCTTTGTCTAGGCCCATTCCCCGTGTGGTACTGAGTCCAAAATTCTGACTAGTAACACGTATATTATCACTAAGGAGCCAATATAACTATGTGAGATAAAACTATGTTCCTGTTCACACATAATCAATTACATTTCACACAGCCTAGGTGTGAATGGCAGCATCATTTGACCTATAGAACCTTTACTACTGGTAGTTCTGAGGAATAAGGAAAGAACCTGGCTTGCTTTTCATAACCAGGATGGTTTTTCCAGAAGTTTGGAAAAATATATTTTTGCTTTTAAATGGAGCAAATTGTGTATGGAATCACTGTGAGATACAAAAGGTTTGTCGACACTAGAAAATCTTGCGGTTTAAACAATACAGGTGTACTGAAATTTCAATATTTTTCAGTAGCAGTAACAAACACTGATGTATGAGAGGGCATATCAATTAAAGGAATGTGAAAGGCTTTGGCAATCAGTGCACATTACTGTGGTTTGCTAAACGATATTCATGGTTTAATGAAATTACTGTTTTTACTCTGTGTGCCCTGCCCACACTGCCATAGTTATTTTCCTACCCAAAACCAAAAAGTTTTTCTTTTTTCTGTGGTGGGAACCACAAAATAGGGATACAGAATCTTTTTAAAATGACTACTTCCGTGGTAACACACCATGAATGTTGGGTTTGTCACTTTATCCCAAGTAAATCCACACTCGATCTTGCAACTGGCCACATTACTATGAGCTTTGTTTCCCTCAAGCTTTAGCCCCGTGCCCCAGCAGGCACTGCAACACAGGGCATGTTGTGTGTGTCTTGCTCAGAGAGTCAGTAAGTTTGGCCACCCCTGATCTAAGTCATGTCTGTAACTGCATTACCCCAGAAGGAGCCACAGCAAAGAACTGGTACCCCCTGCCCCATGTTCTCAATGGGGAAGTAATCTGCTACTGGCCCTTACCAGATTATTTTCTCTCCATCCTCTCACCCATGCTGGCCCAGCTATGCTAGCCAGTTTGTAAAGGAGGAAGAGGCAAAGATCCACCTGTTTGTTGCTCATTATCTTCCCACCTTCATGGGAGGGGATACCAGCTGTGCCACCTCTGCTTTCCCCCCACATATCAGTAGCTGAGATATGGGAACACAATGCAGGGAACAGATTTCAGAGTAGCAGCCGTGTTAGTCTGTATTCGCAAAAAGAAAAGGAGTACTTGTGGCACCTTAGAGACTAACAAATTTATTAGAGCATAAGCTTTCGTGAGCTACAGCTCACTTCATCGGATGCATGAGAAGTGTGTGTACGTAGAGTCTTACCACTCTTTTGCCTTTGTAAGGCTATGTAAGGCCAGGCCACAAGTTGACCCATTGCAAATAGGAATACTTGGTTGTTGGAACAAGGAACAAAATGTGTTGTCAACATTGTGTGCTCTTCCAATAACAATGCTCTTAACCTGTGTGACCACTTTATGTCATGGCAAAGTATAAGGAGCAGCCGCTGTTAACTTTGGGCTGCATCTGCATTTGGAGCTGAGGGTGTGATTCCCAGCCGGAGTAGGTGTGCTTGAGCTAGTGTGCTAAAATAGTAGTGTAGCCACAGTAGCATGGGTAGCGGCAAGTGGCAACATAGGCTAATTGCTCTGAGAACATAACTACAGGGGCTGGGCAGGTGGGTAGGCCATGCCACTGCTTGCCACTGCCTGTGCTACTATAGCTGTGCTACTATTTTTTTAGCCTTTCAACTCAAAGAGCTAATGTTCTGTCTACTCAAGCTGGGAATCACATCGCCAGCTCCAAGTATAGATGTAGCCTTGGTTTATGCAGACTAGCTTTTAAGAATTAGAGGGGTCACCGTGTTAGTCTGGATCTGTAAAAGCGGCAAAGAGTCCTGTGGCACCTTATAGACTAACAGATATATTGGAGCATAAGCTTTCGTGGGTGAATACCCACTTTGTCGGATGGATGTAGTGGAAATTTCCAGAGGCAGGTATAAATATGCAAGCAAGAATCAGGCTAGGGGTAATGAGCAGCCCAAAGTTAGTTCAATCAGGGGGATGAGGCCCTCTTCTAGCAGTTGCAGTGTGAACACCAAGGGAAGAGAAACTGCTTTTGTAGTTGGCTAGCCATTCACAGTCTTTGTTTAATCCTGAGCTGATGGTGTCAAATTTTCAAATGAACTGAAGCTTAGCATTCAGAGTAGCAGCCGTGTTAGTCTGTATCCACAAAAAGAAAAGGAGTACTTGTGGCACCTTAGAGACTAACAAATTTATTTGAGCGTAAGCTTTCGTGAGCTACAGCTCACTTCATCGGATGCATGCAGTGGAAAATACAGTAGGGAGATTTTATATACACAGAGAACATGAAACAATGGGTGTTACCATACCCACTGTAACCAGAGTGATTAGGTAAATTGAGCTATTACCAACTGGAGTAAAACTATTTCCCCATGTTTATTTTTCCCCCCTACTGTTCTTGTCAACTGCTGGAAATGGCCCACCTTGATTATTACTACAAAAGGTTTTTTGTTTGTTTGTTTGTTTGTTTGTTTGTTTTTCTCTCCTGCTGGTAATAGCTCACCTGACCTGATCACTCTGGTTACAGTGTGTATGGTAACACCCATTGTTTCATGTTCTCTGTGTATATAAAATCCCCAACTGTATTTTCCACTGCATGCATCCGATGAAGTGAGCTGTAGCTCATGAAAGCTTATGCTCAAATAAATTTTAATCTCTAAGGTGCCACAAGTACTCCTTTTCTTAAAGCTCAGCAGTTTCTCTTTGAAGTCTGGTCCTGAAGTTTTTTTGCTGCAGGACGGCTACCTTTAAATCTGCTATTGTTTGTCCAGGGAAGTTGAAGTGTTCTCCTACAGCTTTTTGTATATTGCCATTCCTAATATCTGATTTGTGTCCATTTATCCTTTTACATAGAGGCTGTCCAGTTTGGCTGATGTACATAGCAGCGGGGCATTGCTGGCACATGATGGCGTATATTACATTGGTGGATGTGTAGATGAATGAACCGGTGATGATGTGGCTGATCTGGTTAGGTTCTGTGATGGTGTTGCTGGTGTAGATATGTGGGCAGAGTTGACATTGAGGTTTGTTGCATGGATTGGTTCCTGAGTTAGAGTTACTATGGTGCGGTGTGTAGTTGCTGGTGAGAATATGCTTCAGGTTGGTGGGTTGTCTGTGTGCGAGGACTGGCCTGCCTCCCAAGGCCTGTGAAAGTGTGGGATCATTGTCTTTTAAAAAGAGTTATTCACGTGTTAGTGCTATGGTGAAATGCACCAGCACTGTTTAGTCTCTTCTGTATTCTGCTAATTTTATCATTTGTATATAGAAAACAATGTACAATGGCTTTTAAATAAGGGCTGGGTTCTGGTTTTGAATGTGTATCTACAGCACAGGTATTTTTAAGTCCAAAGCATGGGATTTCATGGTTTAAAAAAGCTTGTAGCAATATTGTTTTGTGTTGTTATCATACCTGATCTCACAAGCTAAATTGGGGTGGGTGTGGTCTGTAATGGGAGGTTCCAAGGATTACCTAGGATGCTAAGAGTAATGGTGTTTGCGATTCAGGGTGAGACACTTTTCCCTTCAACTCAATGTGGTATATGGGGGCATGTATATACAGCTGTATATAAAGTATGTGTTTTAAAGTGCTTTGTGATCCTCTGGCAAGAAATGTGCAATGCAGACATAAGGTATCACAATTAATAGTAACAATTGAGTGGCTATTTTATTAGCTGTAGCTCTGAACCATAAACAATAAGAGAGCAGAAAGTGGCAAATTGCCCTGCACCCTACTTGGCTGTTGAGGAAAGCACGAACAAGAGCCATATGTGAGTAATTTTGAAACTAAGTGTCTGTAAATGTGTTCTTTGTTTATTAAAAGGAGACAGGGGGAAAAAATCTGTAGGCTAGATCTGACATGTCATGGTTTTGTGTAACACAAGGATTGTGCAGGGGTCTCGTGTACTAGAAAAGGATCTTGGTAGAAGTACCCACCATTACAGGTGTCCACTAAAAGTTCTCCAAGAACACATCAAACTGAGGGGCTATAATTTCCTTCCAGCCTCATTCTTCAAGATACCATTTCCATCTGCCTACAGGAAATTGTTAATGGGAGGCAACCCTTTCCTCTGCCTTGTGAGAGTTTTACATATTTGTACCCAGACTGAAGGAACAGTTTCTTTATTGGTAAAACTGGGGCCTACTGAGAGTGATGCTGGCCCTACCCTTCAGCAGTAGAATAATCTGTTGAACATGACTTTCCACTTGTGATTGTTCAAAACAGCTTCCTTATGCACCCATTTAAAAAATATCACATAGAACAAATGTGAGCCTCCCACAATATTTGCCATTTTTATACTTTTAATTTAGTGCTCACCTTACTCACTTTGAGTAGTGCTTTCATCTTCAAATAGACTCACTAGGGCAGATCCTCAGGTGGTGTAAATTGTCATCACTCTATTAAAATCAATTATTGAACTTCAGTGGAACTATGACAATTTTCATAATCTGAGGATCTGCCCCTCTGTTTTTAATGGGACTATCTGAGAAATAAAGTACTACTCAGTTAATATTAAGGTGTCTGACTCAAGCCACAGAGATTGTTGTTCCTTTTTTTGGGCGGGCGGGGAGGGGGGTATTATGGTAGCACCAAGTTCAGTGCCCCATTCAGTAGGTCCTATACAGACACATAGGACCCATTCTGATATTCTTCCTCAATGAGTACCTCAATCCTCAAATAGTCCTGTTAATTCCAATAGCACCACTATACCTGGTGGAAGGGAATTGGAATCTGACCCATAGTTATAGATAATCCCTGTCCCAAAGAACTTACAGTTGAAATAGACAAAATGGGCAAAGAGTCCTCAGAAAAGGAACATTTTTGCAATTAACAGATGGTGAATGGAAATGCAGACAAGTGATTTGCCCAAGGTGTCACAGGGAAGCAGTGGCAGAGCCAGATACCAACCCAGATCTTCTGAGCTCTAGTCCAGTGTCTTAATAACCACAGAACAATCCTTCCTCTGGTTGTGAAGGCTCTTAACTAATCTTTTCCATCAAGGTGACAGATGTTGTCCTGGATCTTTTTAAAAAGATGAGCATGATCTTGTCTTTTGACAGTTGGGCAGATTTTTTTTTCTTTTAGATAAGATTCATGGAAATTGCTCTGTAAAGACCTTTGCTTTCCAAAATAAGAATTTCAAGAAGGGAATGCTGGTTGCATGCTGGGTATATTTGTATGCCTCTGATTAAACCAATCAAGCTAAAAGTAGTGGACCATGAAGTTTAAATAACCAGGACCATTAATGTGCTCTGTCAAGCACTTCTTTAAAGAAAAAAATGTTCATTCAGTCTGGCATTTGCCACAGTGCAAACAGCCCATATAACTTATTTTGCACCATGGAATTCCTAATAACGCCCCCTGGTAAGTGATTAAGTAATTTGGGGTTAATTTCACCTTTGAGAAGAGATTTATGCTTTCAATTTTGGAGGGAAATGATCAGAACTTTCAGGACCAGGGGTGTGTTATTCCCTTTGACTTCAGTGTGGCCAGGATTTCACCGCAGATGCAAAACTAATGCCAATCTGAGTGGATACTTACTGAAGAAACAAAATGCTCCATAGCACTTGGCTGAAGATCACTCTGTCAACAAAATGAGTTTTGAGAACAAAACTCTGTGAGATCTATTGCTGAGAATACAAGGTTGTTGGACACTCCCTGCACTACTATCACCTAGTATCTTTTTGCAAAGCAAAGGTGCTAAGATACTATGGTGATAAGGCCATATAATTACCTACATAGATCAATAGACAGTGCCATTTTGGTATGCTTTATTATGACGAAACGTGTATAAAGCCCAAACTCTTCTGTAAATATAGTAGAGTTGTATAAACACAGAACCTACTGTGCTACCAGTATAGAAAAATTGACAGAAAAATTATTAATATTATTAGAACTGAATATTTGGATAAGGTTTAAAAGTAAGGGCTAGGTCCTCAGTTGGTGTAACTTGCCATCACTCCATCGAAGTGCATATGGAGAAGTGCTGATTTTTCTTAACATTCTTTATTATAAAAAGGAAACCTATCTTGTAAAGAAATGAGCCACTCTTCTGGATTAGATGTATAATATTATGTGACTTTTTAAAGCAAATCTTTTCATTGAAAAATACTGGAGAAATCTTCTGTGATAATATTTCTGACTCATTTTAAAATGTAATTTCTTTTAGCTTGGTATTCCTGTCAGAGAATTATGTATGGCACACAGGACTGTCTGATCTGTAAAATATAATGCTTTTGAAGCAATTATTTGTTTGGAATGTTACAGTGGTCTTGCAGGATTGGGTCTTTACCCATACAAGTAGTCCTAGTGAAGTCAATGGATCGACTCATATAAGGAAGGGCTTTCAGGAGTGGGCCCAAATCATAGGTTTTCGGATCCATGTCACTATATGGTATCTTACTGACAATGTGACATCAGTTTGTATTAGCTCACAGCTTCATAATGTGGTTTTGTTCCTGTTCCCCCCGGCAAAACTTCCTGGAACCCCACTTTTGATTCACTTAGATTAATTAAGAAAATGCTGTATTGACAAACCACTATACACAAAAATCCAGATTGTGGCATGAGGTTTTATCTGCATAAATTCCATTGATATTAGTAAGAGCTGAATATAAATTCTTGTTACTGAGTGAAGAGTGTTTTTCTAAATATTTGGCATAGCTTCAGCATCCCACTGAGCAGGTATATTCCCCAGAAGTTCTACCAGTGCAGTCCAAAGCTGACCTTATTTAATAACATGGAAGATGAGAACCAATGGAGTCTCCTACAGGATCCAATTTAGAATATTCCATTTTTGTCCAAGCATATTGGCTTTTTGGATCAGAGATTCTATACACTTTGTGTTCTGCAAGCCACTTCATTAGACAGATCCTCATAGATGATTCTCATCCTTCAATGCCCCAATACTTGTTACTTAAAAAAGACAGTTCTGTTGGCCACCAAGAAGGGATCTTTGGACCGTTGTTGGACTACAATCTGAGAACTGCTGAGACAGAATATTACATATTTTGACTTGTTTCCAGAAGCTGCTTTATGTGCAGGCTTCAAGTCCTTTGCAAATGCTAACAACAAAGCTAAGTTTGCATACTCCTGCTTTAGAGAGACAACAGTTCAATAATTATTCAGAAAAAATATCTGAGATTTTTGAGATGCTCTTTCATATATATTTTTAAATATAGCTATCAGTTATACAACTTGCCAGACAATAAACAACGGGAAAGTTTGTCTCCATAACCAAACTAACCAGAGTGAAAAAAGATGGAATTCTTTCAACAAAATAAATTCTGTTCTTCTCAGATGTCACGAAAATTGATGTCAATTCTAATTCTTCTGCAAAAATTGCTACAGTTTGCAGCCAGTCAATGCAGTGCTTTTCTCCCTGACCAATCTATAAAAAGACATTGTGTACAAACTTTTATTTTCTGTGCCAGAAATGCATTCCTGGAATATAATGGAGGCCTTTTTGTTTTGTTTTTTGTTTAGAAATGTAGATAATACTTTCTCCATGAACTTTGATAACATTTATTTACTACTATAAACAACTAAACTGAGTTCTTTTGGCAACCCAAAGTGGAATCCCCCAGCAGTAAACTTCTCATTATTTATTCTGTAACTATTATGCTGAAAATAGTCTTGCTTGACAGCTTTATATGAGTAGCATACAGCTTCATATCTATGAATTCTAAGAGCTCTGTTTATAAAGTGAGGGAGGCTTTTAATGGACTGAACGAGAAGAACCCTTTCTAGGTTCAGATAGCAATCCAACCTTTACAAGTATGTATTATTCAGACTGACATGATTGCAGTGGTTCGGACCATAAGCTCTTCTTTGCTGATGAGATCAGCTTTACTGCTGTAGTGTCCAAGAAGAGTCTGCTTCCATGGAGCTTACATGCAAGATTCTGGAAATCCCTTTCAGACTACAGGAAGTAAAAAGCCATAACTCACTGAGATGACTGTGAATGAACAGTGGTGCACACTGTGAGTGTTAAGCTTACGTGATAAAATAAAAAGATTAGAAACGTTGGCATGTGAGTGACAGCTCTGAGTCAGATGGACTCTACTCTTGCACAGCCATTCAACCTTCCAGCTAAACACACTCATTTTTGGTTTGTGTGTGTCTGCTCTGCTAATTGCCACTGATAGACCTATTTGCAGTCAGCTGTGCCAGCCCTTGTTTGTTTAACCCAATGACTGGCTTGGTGAGTAATGCTCTATTCTCTCCTCTTCAACCATACCTACATGCAGTCAGAGGCACCACAGGCAGATTGATCACAACGCAATGCATCTCCTAAGCTGGCCATCTCTCTCTCTCTCTCTCAAGAAAAAGTGCATGGATGTGTCTTGCTCAGCTGGATATTTTTTCTTTCCTTTTTCTGATTTATTTTGTTCCCCTGGTGTCTTGCCTTTGCTCCATGGCTGCAGAGTGTACTCTTCTTGTTACTGACAGCAAGTAATGAATGCTGAAGGTGATCAATGCAGTTCAAGCTGCGTGGTTTATTTTTAATTATCTTCTCTACCATATAATGGTGATGTATATCATTGTGTTAAAATCAATGTGGGGGGTGGAGGAGGAAGAGAAAGACAAGACAATGCTCAGTTGCTCTGAAAATCAAACCACTTCTGTTTAGTTGCCTAAGTATGGATTTAGTAGCCTGACCTTTTTTTTTTTTTTTTTTTTTGCAGCAGTGCTGTGCAAATGCAACTCCCATTGAAGCCAATGGCAGAGTGGGAGTGTTCAGCACCTCTGAATCTGGCCACTCAGCTCAACTTTACATATCCAGCTTTGGAAATCTTGGCTTTTGATATTAGAGAAGGACAGCAGAAATAGTCTATGTAGATACAGTATGGTTGATGGTAATGTGTATCTAGAAATGGAAATGACCACATCTGAACTGGAAGAAAAACATAAAGGGCTTAATGTGCTCAGATCAGGGGGATCAGATCACTTCCACCCCAGAATACTGAAAGACCTGGCTCATGAGACTTCTAGTCTGGAAGCAAGGATTTTTAATAAATCTATTTATTCAGGGGTAATACCATATGAATGGAGAATAGTTAATGCCGTACCTATATTTAAGAAAGTGGGAATTAGTCTGATCTCACTAGTATGCAAGGTTTTAGAACAAATTGTGAAGGAAAGAACAATTAAATTCAGAGGGGGAGGCAATGCAACATTGGTTTACAAAAGGTAGAACGTGCCAGACTGATTTCCTTCTTTGAGAACAGATTTTTTTAGACAAGAGAAATGCAGTAGATGTAATATTTTTGGACTTCAGTAAAACCTTCGACATAGTGCCAAATGGGAAATTATTAGGTAAATTAGGAAAGATGGGGATCAATACAAGGATTATACAGTGGATAAGGAATTGGCTAAAGGGGAGAAGGCAGCAGGTCATGCTGATGGGTGAATTATCAGAATGGAGGGAGGTTATTAGTGAAGTTCCTTGGGAATCAGCCCTAGGCCCAGTCGTAGTAACAGAAGAGGCGAGAGACCTGGGTGTGGGTCAGTCACTATGAACCACCAATGTGATGCGACTGTGAAGAAGACAAATGTGAACCTATGCTGTTTTAGGTGAGGTATTTCCAGTAGGGATGGAGGTGTATTAATGTTATTGTACAAGGCACTGGTAAAAGCTTATTTGGAGTACGGTGTACAATTCTGGTCATCTTTGTTCAGGAAAGATGAATTTAAACTGGAACAGGTGCAGAGAAGAGCTATTAGGATGATGAGCGGAAAGGAGGGACTATCTTATAGCACGAGATTGGAAGAGCTTGGCTTCCTTAGTCTAGCAAAAAGGAAGCGGAGAGGAGATACGATTGCTCTCTATAAATATATCCGAGGTTAAATACCTGGGAGAGTGAAGAGCGATTTAACCTACAGGACAATGTTGGCACAAGAACAAATGGATATAAACTGGCCATGAACAAATTCAGGCTGGACATTAGAAGAAGATTTCTAACAACCAGAAGGGTGACGTTCTGGAACAGTCTCACAATAGGAGTCATAGGGGGCAAATAACTTAAATGGTTTTAAGAGAGCTGGACAAATATCATGAGTGCAAGTGTATGACAGAATTGTTTGTGATGCTAGGCAGCGGGCCGCAACAGCCCTGGAGCTCATTTCAGGTTTATGTCCTAAAGTGCATGCTTCAAGGTTTCAGCTGGCCACTGGCAGGGGTCAGGGAGGGATTTTCAGCCTCTGAAGCACCAGGAGATGGCCATGGCTGGAGATAATACATTGCAGGGGTGGGCCAGTGCTCTTTGGTGGCACCAGGCATTCTCTCTCTCAGGTGCTTGGCTGGCTGGTTCTTCCTCACATGCTCAGGGTCTAATTGATCGCCAGGGGTCAGGAAGGAATTTTCCCCCAGGCCAGATTGGCAGTGACCTTGGTGGGTGGGGGGGACGGACAAGACCTACCTTCCTGTGCAGCATTTCAATGCGAGTCACTTACCAGGATCATCTGGGTATATCTCACTTAATTATTTCACAGTCACTGAGGGGGGCCTCAAGCACTGGTGCATCTTGGTTCCTTTTAGTCACTGTCTGTGGCACATAATAGTCTAATCTCCGGTGGGCTTTAATACTTTGTTTTCATTTTGATGGGTTTAGTGTGTGGATGTGGGTGTGTGTGTAGGGGGGGTTATTGGCCTTTGCTATACAGGAGGTCAGACTAAGCACAAGTCTATACAGGGCTGTCCCTAGCAATTCTGGGGCCCTCCGCAGCCCCTCCATGGGAGTTGGGGGTGCAGGCCTCTGCAGGACGGGGAGGGGCTGGCCCCAGGCCTCCGCTGTGGGGGGCTGGCTTGGGGGGCAGGGGGGAACCATCCCCCAGCACTCACCAGCGGCACAGGTGAGGTCGGGTCACTGCACTTCCCGCTGCCGGTGAGTGCAGGCCCGGCCCTGCTGCAGTCCTCAGGGGCGGAAAGAGGCGGGTCTAGGGCACAGTAGGGTCTGGGCAGAGGCGGAGCAGGATGGGGGCTTTGGGGAAGGGGTGGAGTGGGGGCAGGGCTGGGGCAGAACAGGGGTGGGAAGAGGCGAGGTGGAGGCGGAGCAGGGGTAGGAAGAGGCGGGGTGGAGGCGGACCAGGGGCCCTGGGGAAGAGGCAGGAGCTGGAGCAGCACGCAGCTGTGCAGGTGCCCTGAATTTCCTGGTGCCCTATGCAGCTGTGTACTTTGCGTATGGGTAGGGATGGACCTGAGTCTACACTTAAAATACTGCATCAGCGCTGCTGCAGCACTTTAATGAAGACACTCTATGCCGACAGGACAGAGCTCTCCCATTGGTGTAGTTAATCTAGCTCCTCGAGAGGTAGTAGCTATGTTGGCAAGAGAAGTGCTGTCTACACAAGAGGTTAGGTCAGTATAACTAAGTTGCTCAGCCTGCATTTTTCACACCTCTGAGTGACGTAGTTAAACCGCTATAGGTCTGTAGTGTAGACAAGACCTAAATGATCCAGTGGTTCCTTTTGGCCTTAAAGTTTATGACATTAAGTGATCAGCAAGCACTGAGATCACAGAGAGTTGCATGTATTAAGGTGATGATTTTAAAAGGTATTGTATACTTGCCAAGGGCATCCAGTGTAAGAGCAGGGGAAGAAGTTAAGAGTAAGGAAAAAAAATTTAAAAGCCTCTTTTACTGATAAGAATCGTGTGAGGCTTCAAGTATGATTAAAATATTGATTCAAGGGTCTCAATTCATTGCCATCCTACAACTGCTGTGTAATTAAAGTTCAAATAGACAAGAGTAAACCAGATTTCTGAGTTAGTTTAATTCTTATTTTTCCAAATGTCTCATACAATCTTTAGCTAGAAGTACCATGAGTATTATCACCTATCACTTATACTTACAGCACTTTTGGCTGGAAGCATGACTGATTTTGATATTATCAGAGGATGAAAGCATTATTTCAAGTGTTTTGAATGAAATTCTTTATCATCAAATGCAATTTATAGCTTCTTTTGCTTTTGCTTTATGAGTTAGTTCCGTAGCAATGTAATATGGTCCCCCAAAGAACTTGCCTTTTCTCTTTTAGGCTCAAAGTTTGATTTAATTGAATTGAAGTTTTCCATTTACTTCAACAGAACATGTGGTCCTTAGGGTCTGATCCAAAGTCCATTGAAATCAATGGGAGTCTTTCCACTGACATCAGTAAGACCCTTGAAGCAAAATTCTCTCCCTCTGCCCTGAAAATACATTACATTAGGTTGGGATTTTCAAACGTACCTAAGAGAGTAAAATGTCCAGATCCCAGTGAATTCCCATTCAGTACATAACCCCTTTAGAATCTAGTGGAAGCAAAACAGAGGGTAGGTAATTCCAGTAAATGTCAGAATGTCAGCTTGAGCCCTTGCTAGAAGTAGAAGATGTTCAATAATACTCCTATGAACATCTAATTCTTCTCACTTTACCACTCTCAGACTACTAGGAAGTCAGCAAGGAAGGTTATTGTCCATAGAAGAAATCACAACTGTACCAGGTAGGAGCCCACTCTAATATCCTGCACGGAAAACATCATGTACTGTAACTTCTCATGATATTGATGGGGAGAGGAATGACCTACAATACTTCTCGCAACATGGGAACAGGCATGAGTTTGTCCTGCTAAAATCAATGCAGCTTATTAGCGCCCAGTGGTGGAAGAGCTTAGAAAAACAGGAAGGTGCATTGTTTTCATTTGGTGGTATTGCATGTAATAAGAGATGTGACTTTTCAGATTAAAAGAGACAACTGTCTTCAGGAAAAAAAAGGCGCCAGAATAAAAAAGGCTAAGAAATTACTCAGCATGTTTGAGGACTTAGATTCAGTTAGGGCACTGATCACAAGCCGATTGAATGCAATAGAAGGATCCCCATTGATTTAATTTGGCTTTGGATTGGGCCCTTACTACCTGAGTTAAAAATACGTAGGCCCAAATCTTCAAAGGTATTGAGAAACCTAACTCCCATTGAAATCTTTGGGGATCCTAAGCTGTAGCTCATTTTTTCCTCTAAACAATTTGTATTTAAGGACATGAAAAAACATTAACCCCTCATTCACCATAGTTCCTTGCCTTTCAGAGGGAGGTGTATGATTTTAAGCATTGAAACTGAACTTTGGGGATTGTTTTGGTGCGTCTCCCATTCTGATGTTCTTATTGCATCCAATGACCCATGGGGCCAGCTGTGTAGCTGTCAACTTACCTGTTTTCCTTTTATCTCTGAGCTTTATCTTTTCAATCCAGGATCTCTCTCTACTGATTTATAATAGTCTTGCAGCATTGAGAGCCCTGGATAAGTGCTATTCTACATTTAAATACACATATCTATATGTGTTGTACATTACTTTGTACTGCACTGCTAAAATGATACTATGAATTTTTTTTATTACATGTTATATAAAATGCACATATTTATTTTTAGGGAGATTGGTCACCAGGGCTTGAAAAAAAATCTGCCATCTCCTGTAGGCCCAAGCTACTAGCCAGGGAAATATCTTCGGCCTATTTTTCCTCACAAAGGCTGGACCCTATTTCCTCTGAGGCCATGGCCTCTGCTTTTCAAAGAATATGATAGTTGTGTGCTGTATATAATTGTAATGTATTGTCAATCTGTTTCTTGTAAGATAATTTACTACTAGGGCCAGTAAAATAGCAGAAAAAATAGTCATTTAATGTAATTGATGAATTCCACCAGTAGCAATCTAATAATATATGTGCTGAATAAGATCTGACTGGCTGTAGAACTGAGTGACTATAAAATAAGTGTTAATATGCTATGTTCTCTGTCAAGCTGTCTAGAGTGGTTCAGGACTGTGACTACCAAGTTCAGGGAAGACTGTCAAGAAACAGGGCATACACCCAAATTGGTTGTGAGTTCTATAGTTAGATTTCACCAACCAAGTATCAAGTCTGAACTCCTTAGGTACTAAAACAGCCGTAACATGGAGTCACAGAGTCCCTTTGGATACTCACAGGTTTCAGAGTAGCAGCCGTGTTAGTCTGTATTCGCAAAAAGAAAAGGAGTCCTTGTGGCACCTTAGAGACTAACAAATTTATTAGAGCATAAGCTTTCGTGAGCTACAGCTCACTTCATCGGATGCATTTGGTGGAAAAAACAGAGGAGAGATTTATATACACACACACAGAGAACATGAAACAATGGGTTTATCATACACACTGTAAGGAGAGTGATCACTTAAGATAAGCCATCACCAACAGCAGGGGGGGGAAGGAGGAAAACCTTTCATGGTGACAAGCAGGTAGGCTAATTCCAGCAGTTAACAAGAATATCAGAGGAACAGTGGGGGGTGGGGTGGGAGGGAGAAATACCATGGGGAAATAGTTTTACTTTGTGTAATGACTCATCCATTCCCAGTCTCTATTCAAGCCTAAGTTAATTGTATCCAGTTTGCAAATTAATTCCAATTCAGCAGTCTCTCGTTGGAGTCTGTTTTTGAAGCTTTTTTGTTGAAGTATAGCCACTCTTAGGTCTGTGATCGAGTGACCAGAGAGATTGAAGTGTTCTCCAACTGGTTTTTGAATGTTATAATTCTTGACGTCTGATTTGTGTCCATTCATTCTTTTACGTAGAGACTGTCCAGTTTGGCCAATGTACATGGCAGAGGGGCATTGCTGGCACATGATGGCATATATCACATTGGTAGATGCGCAGGTGAACGAGCCTCTGATAGTGTGGCTGATGTGATTAGGCCCTATGATGGTATCCCCTGAATAGATATGTGGACAGAGTTGGCAACGGGCTTTGTTGCAAGGATAGGTTCCTGGGTTAGTGGTTCTGTTGTGTGGTGTGTGGTTGCTGGTGAGTATTTGCTTCAGATTGGGGGGCTGTCTGTAAGCAAGGACTGGTCTGTCTCCCAAGATCTGAGAGAGCGATGGCTCGTCCTTCAGGATAGGTTGTAGATCCTTGATGATGCGTTGGAGGGGTTTTAGTTGGGGGCTGAAGGTGATGGCTAGTGGCGTTCTGTTGTTTTCTTTGTTGGGCCTGTCCTGTAGTAGGTGACTTCTGGGTACTCTTCTGGCTCTGTCAATCTGTTTCTTCACTTCAGCAGGTGGGTACTGTAGTTGTAGGAATGCATGATAGAGATCTTGTAGGTGTTTGTCTCTGTCTGAGGGGTTGGAGCAAATGCGGTTATATCGTAGCGCTTGGCTGTAGACAATGGATCGAGTGGTATGATCTGGATGAAAGCTAGAGGCATGTAGGTAGGAATAGCGGTCAGTAGGTTTCCGATATAGGGTGGTGTTTATGTGACCATCGCTTATTAGCACCGTAGTGTCCAGGAAGTGGATCTCTTGTGTGGACTGGTCCAGGCTGAGGTTGATGGTGGGATGGAAATTGTTGAAATCATGGTGGAATTCCTCAAGAGCTTCTTTTCCATGGGTCCAGATGATGAAGATGTCATCAATGTAGCGCAAGTAGAGTAGGGGCATTAGGGAACGAGAGCTGAGGAAGCGTTGTTCTAAGTCAGCCATAAAAATGTTGGCATACTGTGGGGCCATGCGGGTACCCATCGCAGTGCCGCTGATTTGAAGGTATACATTGTCACCAAATGTGAAATAGTTATGGGTCAGGACAAAGTCACAAAGTTCTGCCACCAGGTTAGCCGTGACAGTATCGGGGATACTGTTCCTGACGGCTTGTAGTCCATCTTTGTGTGGAATGTTGGTGTAGAGGGCTTCTACATCCATAGTGGCTAGGATGGTGTTTTTAGGAAGATCACCAATGGACTGTAGTTTCCTCAGGAAATCGGTGGTGTCTCGAAGATAGCTGGGAGTGCTGGTAACGAAGGGCCTGAGGAGGGAGTCTACATAGCCAGACAATCCTGCTGTCAGGGTGCCAATGCCTGAGATGATGGGGCGTCCAGGATTTCCAGGTTTATGGATCTTGGGTAGCAGATAGAATACCCCAGGTCCTGGCTCCAGGGGTGTGTCTGTGCGGATTTGTTCAGTGAAAAAGCACAAGAAAGAAAACAACAGAACGCCACTAGCCATCACCTTCAGCCCCCAACTAAAACCCCTCCAACGCATCATCAAGGATCTACAACCTATCCTGAAGGACGAGCCATCGCTCTCTCAGATCTTGGGAGACAGACCAGTCCTTGCTTACAGACAGCCCCCCAATCTGAAGCAAATACTCACCAGCAACCACACACCACACAACAGAACCACTAACCCAGGAACCTATCCTTGCAACAAAGCCCGTTGCCAACTCTGTCCACATATCTATTCAGGGGATACCATCATAGGGCCTAATCACATCAGCCACACTATCAGAGGCTCGTTCACCTGCGCATCTACCAATGTGATATATGCCATCATGTGCCAGCAATGCCCCTCTGCCATGTACATTGGCCAAACTGGACAGTCTCTACGTAAAAGAATGAATGGACACAAATCAGACGTCAAGAATTATAACATTCAAAAACCAGTTGGAGAACACTTCAATCTCTCTGGTCACTCGATCACAGACCTAAGAGTGGCTATACTTCAACAAAAAAGCTTCAAAAACAGACTCCAACGAGAGACTGCTGAATTGGAATTAATTTGCAAACTGGATACAATTAACTTAGGCTTGAATAGAGACTGGGAATGGATGAGTCATTACACAAAGTAAAACTATTTCCCCATGGTATTTCTCCCTCCCACCCCACCCCCCACTGTTCCTCTGATATTCTTGTTAACTGCTGGAATTAGCCTACCTGCTTGTCACCATGAAAGGTTTTCCTCCTTCCCCCCCCTGCTGTTGGTGATGGCTTATCTTAAGTGATCACTCTCCTTACAGTGTGTATGATAAACCCATTGTTTCATGTTCTCTGTGTGTGTGTGTATATAAATCTCTCCTCTGTTTTTTCTACCAAATGCATCCGATGAAGTGAGCTGTAGCTCACGAAAGCTTATGCTCTAATAAATTTGTTAGTCTCTAAGGTGCCACAAGTACTCCTTTCCCTTTGGATACTGTGATCTACTTTGCAACCCAGGCAAGTTTGGCTTTGTGATAGATAGTCCCTTCCATCAAAAATCACAATTACTTCCAGTCCCAAAAGACCAGTCATTTACCCATTGCACCTTAGATCCTACACCAAAGACAATGCTTGTAGCCAGTCCTGTAATAAGTGAACTAAAGATTTATTAACTAAGAAAAAGAAATAAGAATTATTTACAAGGATAAAGCAGGTAAACATACACACACACACAAATGAGTCACGGTCTTAGGTTCCTAAAGGTAATGGAAGTTTCTATAATAAGCAAGCTCTACATGTCCTTTAGGGGTAACCGAAGCCAAACAAAGGGACCTTCTGTTTATGATTAATAATTCTTGCCCCTCAGAGTCCAAGCAGCATAAAGATGCTGTTTCTTCCTGTCAGGGAATTTTATTCCCTTCCCCCAGAGTTCAAACAGATGAGACAAGTCTCCATGAAGATCTCCTCATCATGTGTGCGGGGGAACAATCAATAAAATCTTTTGTCCTCTGATGTTCCACAATGGTTTGTCTGGTGTCTATGGGCCTTCTTTTGCCGGGCAGGAGAGAACACGCCCTGTGGTAAACTATTATTTCACACTTACTTCACGCTGGGCGGGGGAGGGTTACAGTTTCAAAGTTTCATAAACCTAATATCTATTTTAACAATACCAACACACAGGTGAGCCAGACTGGTTTCCAGCTATGTATTTGTCAGTGTTCAGTTGAGGCCTACAGGCCTTGGCATGAGCTGGCCCGTGGTCCACTAGCATCACAAATATATTTGCTGAATATTATCTGACTAGCTATAGAACTGGTTGACTATCCAATAAGTGTTAATACACAACAATCTCTAGTTAATACCGGAGACAGGGGATTCAGTTTGCTGAGTACCATCTAACCAAAAGGTTTATCAGGCTGTTCTCAATAGGAGCTGCTGAATGATGAGATTTTTTTGAAAAACCTGGCTCTTCATGTCCCATCTAGTCTGTTGTGTGCCCTAAGTGCAACATAACATGAATGTTCTTCGGTTTCTTTATAACTGGATGTCACAGCATCTGGGAAAGTTAAATGGCAGCTTAATTTTCATATCTAGAGGCTTCTCATTAGCACAGCTTCCCATAACATCAGTTTAATCTGTGTATTGTTCTATTGCATTATGGAAAATCATAAAAAATACATATCTGCTAGAGCTAAGTATATACGTTTCTGTAATCAGTCCCTGACAGCATCTGTCTAAACAATGCAGGAAAATCCTTGGGCTTGGTTTGTTATTAGAGAATGGGACTGTTTGTTTATTCAGTAGAAGGAATAAAACACATTGAGAAGAAGCCAACAGAGAGACACTGACTCAATTATAAAGATTTCCAACTTGCAGCTACAGGATATTTCAGTTCCAGCATTTCACATCAATAATAAACAATCTTCATGGGAATCATGAAATAAGAAAATGAATCGAGGACTAGGATCTATATATTTTTTAATTTGGTGCTTGCTGTAGTTACATTAGGTTCGATTTGGAGATTGAAAGAAACATGTTCCATATCACAAGAGCCTGAATTTAAAATAAATGTTTGCCAGATATGTGAGGCATTATCAATAATTCATCATCCTAATTCTTCTGAGATGATCTGTTGATGCAAAACGTTGGCGCACATGGTACTAATATGAGCATTTATGTGATTTACAGAGCTACAAAATAGCAAATAACTAGAAATTTCTTCAAGTGACAGCCTGGATAGGCTCTTGAACATCAGAAATGGTGTGTGTGACTGCCACAGTGTAGTATAAATCATGCTTGTCTTTTCTAAGTGGCCTCTAGTGGTCTCAGGGTATAAGTAAATGCACTTAGACTGGCATCTTCATAGTCCATTTCCAATACCTGAATGACAGGTTATATTTTATATTATTATGCTTTTTTTTTTTTTTAAGATCTTTAATAACTCCTTAGTCCCCTGGATGTTTGATGCTCACAGCAGGACATCTTGGAAAGGGGTGTTAATGTATCTCTATAATGTGTCCTGTTTCAGAGTAGCAGCCGTGTTAGTCTGTATTTGCAAAAAGAAAAGGAGTACTTGTGGCACCTTAGAGACTAACAAATTTATTTGAGCATTAGCTTTCGTGAGCTACAGATCACTTCATCGGATGCATTCAGTGGAAAATACAGTGGGGAGATTTATATACACACACACAGAGAACATGAAACAATGGGTTTTATCATACACACTGTAAGGAGAGTGATCACTTAAGATGAGCCATCACCAGCGGGGGCTGGGGGGAAGGAGGAAAACCTTTCAGGTGACAAGCAAGTTGGGCCATTTCCAGCAGTTAACAAGAACATCTGAGGAACAATGGGGGGGGGGAGAAATAACATGGAGAAATAGTTTTACTTTGGAAAACCTTTCATGGTGACAAGCAAGGTAGGCCATTTCCAGCAGTTAACAAGAACGTCTGAGGAATGGTGGGGTGGGGGGGAGAAATAACATGGGGAAATAGTTTTACTTTGTGTAATGACTCATCCATTCCCAGTCTCTATTCAAGCCTAAGTTAATTGTATCCAGTTTGCAAATTAATTCCAATTCAGCAGTCTCTCACTGGAGTCTGTTTTTGAAGTTTTTTTGTTGAAGGATAGCCACTCTTAGGTCTGTAATCGAGTGACCGGAGAGATTGAAGTGTTCTCCGACTGGTTTTTGAATGTTATAATTCTTGACGTCTGATTTGTGTCCATTTATTCTTTTACATAGAGACTGTCCAGTTTGACCAATGTACATGGCAGAGGGGCATTGCTGGCACATGATGGCATATATCACATTGGTAGATGCGCAGGTGAACGAGCCTCTGATAGTGTGGCTGATGTGATTAGGCCCTATGATGGTGTCCCCTGAATAGATATGTGGACAGAGTTGGCAACGGGCTTTGTTGCAGGGATGGGTTCCTGGGTTAGTGGTTCTGTTGTGTGGTGTGTGGTTGCTGGTGAGTATTTGCTTCAGGTTGGGGGGCTGGCTGCAAGCAATGTATATATATAATGTGTCCTGACACTCACTGTGTATTGGGCCTGTTTTTTCTTAGAAAGGTGTGCCTCGGGCAGCACGCAGCCAGTTGTGTTACAGAAGGGGATAATGTAAAATCTTTCTCAATCCTCTGTTGAGTAGTAAACCTAGAGTAAACATACCAAATCCCACAGCTGCAGCTGTGATTTGCCCTCATGTTTTGCAAATTTAGGTGACAGCCATTCTGTGTTAAACATAGGTTTATTCTAACTCCTTGTCCAGTATCTATGACAGTGCTTATGTATGTATGACATATGCATGCATGCTCACCCACACATCCGTACAACACATACCCATTTTAAAGGGTGTTTTTGAAGATTTATTTACTACAAAATTGATGGGATTTGTAGATTTTTGGGTGTACTGTCAATGTTATTCACCCTCATGTGTAGTCTGAGAGTCAAGCTTGGTTCCTTGTTCCAGTGCCATTAGGAGCTGGGCGTGCTAAAAGCTCATCCTTAGCCCTGGAGAGCAGGGTGTGTTTCATATAATTGTCTGGCAGCCAGTCTGTTAAAGGAGTAATCTTGCTGTCTGCTAGAAGTCCCTTCCAACCTTTCTCTGTTGGAGGGATGTACCACCTTGAGGAGGATGAAAGAAAGAAGAAAAATAAGGTTAATCATCAGAATCTGGTTGACCTGGGAGAAGCATAGATGGGATTAAATACAGTGTTTCCTGCATGTATCTGCAGTCCTTTCTGTAAATCAATGTATTCTCTCGGGGCTTTTGTGTGATTTAAGAGCATTGGAGAGTAGTAAAGGGAGGCTGGGTGGATTTGTGACAGCAGATGTAAGAAGTGTCCAAGTTTATAAGCCAGAATGTGCAAAATACATGCCTAATGTAACTCTCTTGACTTCAGTGGAGTTAAACCAGGGATGAATTTGATTCCATGTATAAAATATAAGTACATATAATTATTTTGGAGTCAAAAAAGAAGATAATTATATTTTTCTTGTAGCTTACAGTATGGAAGAGGAATTAAAACTAGATAGTTCCTATTCACAAATGTATCTCTGTCCCTTCTAAGAGAATGATGTAGACTGGAATTTCATTTTGCATCATTTTATGGGCAACAGTTGGCATCCCCAAGCTGAAACTCAGTCAGCTCCATGAGTGACTGACGATTTGAATAAGCACTGCCACAGTTCATTGGTTTTGTGGTTTTGTCCTGAGACAAAACGGATTTTGTGTGTGTTCTACAATATGCCATCACTAAAATGTTTGTCTGCTTTTCTGCAGAGGCTGAGAGGCTTGCTCTCTGAGGCACAGCTGCATGCAATGGATCAGCCACCAGCAAGAAGAACTGGTCCTTGTGGTTTTTGGTCTTGGTTTTGGATACTTGATGTAGGAACTCTCTCTTGGAAACTTTCAGCACAAAGGACCCCACTTCTGGCCTTATCCAAAGTCTACTAAAGTCATTAGAAAGATTCTCATTGACATTAATGATCTTTGGAGTAGGCCCTGAATCTGGACCTGGAATATATGGATAAATGCTAGTTTCTGAATAATTATGATGTCACACATTGATAAACAGGTCTGTGTACTTCTCTGAAGCTTGATTTCAGTTCTGTGGCAAAGCTCTTGCATTTTGTGGTACTCCAGTACAGCAGTTTGGCTATTCTATGGCAACTTCAGATTATTGAAAACCTTCATTTTTAAAAATTTATTTAGATATAAAAATAAATACCATTAAGAATGATAAAGTAAGAAAGCTGTTTCATGTACCACATGCTAGGTAATGATAATAATAATAATGAAAAGAACTCCAGGCTTGTAAATTTAAACTGTTCTCTTTATTAAGAGAACAATTTACAGAGATGCCGCAACTGCAGCCAGCATTCTAGCCGTGTGCACACAGATTGACTTCCTGATACCTCCTCCAAACTCTTCCCGCCTGCAATCTGTGCTCCTCTCTCCTGTTTCCATGATTTCTGAAAAACTCATCCTATAAATTTATATTACATTGCATTTATTTTATGTTGTCACTACATGTTAAATTTTCAAAATCTCTCAGAATTTTGTATTGAGAATACATACATTCATTTTCAGAGTTGCTGGCCAGCACTAATAGTAGGAATGTTGGCATTCCAAAATTTAATTATTAAATTTCAGAGTTAACATCCCATTGAGAAGAATAGGAGCATCCCCACAGAGCTTTGTCTCAGAGCTATTTTCTCAGGTTTTGTGCAGATTCAAGAAGAAAACATTTCATTGGCTAATACTCTCTGTTCAATGTTAGGCAAATTTTCTTCTCAAGCATAACAGCTAGAAATGTATTTTTTGTTTGTTTTGTTTTTTAATGTAAGCTTAATTTGAGGAGCACAGCTCTGTAACAAGGGGTGGACATTCAACAGTTGTGCAATTCCAGAGTATAAGAGGCCCAGTTTATGAAGTGACCATCAAACTAATGCACACGTGAGTGACCCATTAGGCTTCTCTGTGGCTTATGCTATCATTTCAATAAGGTAGAAAATCCATGTTAGACTCATATTTATTCCCTGATAGCCTCTCTGACCTTCTCCTATTCCTTAAACATGCTTTGCTTTGCCCACACAAAGACTTCCCAGCCAGTTCCCTACAAGACAAATATTCTCCAATTTTTGCCCACATAGAACAGATACAAAGTGACTTGGACAAATTGGGCTTATGGCCTATTTGTGCTATTGCTGATGGAAAGTGAGTCAGCTTCACAACTGCAGCTGGGTTGATTTGCATAAGCATCCCCATAATGCCTGGTTTTGCCTAAGGGAGAAGAAACCTTTGAGGAACACTTGAGCACCACTGGAAATACACTCATGTTTGTGCATGATGCATGACTTTTATTTTGTGTAATTTTAAAACTGTACCGACTGGAATAACTTTAGGACACACACACATCTCCCTTATATGATGGTCTCATGTGGATGGCAATCATACAACCATATCCCAGCATACCTATGTACAATACAAATAACATAACGCAAGTTGGGTGTTGACTCTAACTCAGTGGACAAGAATAATGACTAGTGAGCTGTAGCTCACGAAAGCTTATGCTCTAATAAATTTGTTAGTCTCTAAGGTGCCACAAGTACTCCTTTTCTTTTTACGAATACAGACTAACATGGCTGCTACTCTGAAACTAGTCAGATTCAGTTCATTTTTTGAGCATTTCTTAAAACCAAACCAAGAATGTAGGTGCCTGCTTCAGTGGAACAGGCAGCTTGTCCCAGGTCTTTGGAGAAGTAATTTTAAAAGTTTGCCTGCATTTGTAAGGTCTGATCCTACTCTTCTGACTTTAGTGAGAGTTTAGTCTGAGTCAGGACTGTAGGGAAGGGCCTGTGGGTATAAGGTTGCTGTCACTGCAGGGGAAATATTGGAGGAATGAGAATATTTTCACTAAGTGTAGATTAGAGAGGCCTTTTTGGCAGGAAGAAAGAGCAGTTTGCCTATAACACCAGTCAGGGGTGCTGTGTGTTTGTGGGGGGGAGAGCAGGAAGGGTGGGAGGCCTCCCCCTATCCCCATGAATTTTGTACAGGAGGTGTGCAAGCTCTTAGAGGTAGAGCTCTTAACTACAGCCCAGCATTAGTGTGAAATGTAAGTTCTGCAGAGAAGATGTGCCCCTGGGGCGGGAATCAGTATTTTGTTTACAAACAGAGGCAGGGTGATTAAGATAAGAAAGGGTTGGTGATTAAATTAAGTATCTGGAAGTCTAGACTGTAAAACAGGAATCCCTGAGGGGTAGCGTGGGGGGTGGGGTTATTTTAGAGAGAACACAGGGGACTCAAAAAATACAGCCAAGCCCTGTGAGCCAAGGTTACATTCAGAAAAGGGGGAGGCTTGGGGGCAAAGGTGAAAAGAAGGGGTCAAAACCCAGGGAGGGATAGCAGTGGTACAGAGAAGTTCCCACTCTACCTGTGGTACTTATGTGGCCCCATCACCATAGTATCTGTGCACCTCACAAGGTCTAAACCAGGGGTAGGCAACCTATGGCACGCATGCCAAAGGCGGCATGCGAGGTGATTTTCAGTGGCACTCACACTGCCCGGTCCTGGCCACCAGTCCAGGGGGCTCTGCATTTTAATTTAATTTTAAATGAAGCTTCTTAAACATTTTAAAAACCTTATTTACTTTACATAGAACAATAGTTTAATTATATATTAAAGACTTACAGAAAGAGACCTTCTAAAAACATTAAAATGTATTACTGGCATGCGAAACCTTAAATTAGAGTGAATAAATGAAGACTCGGCACACCACTGCTGAAAGGTGCCGACCCCGGGTCCAAACGATTTCTCCTGACAGCCCCTCACTGAGGTAGAGCAGGACTGTTATCCACCCTGTACAGAGGGGGCATTGAGGCACACACAGACTAAAGGCCAGATTTTCAAAGGTATTTAGGCACCTAGTGGGATTTTCAAAAGTGCCAAGAAGGTTAGATGCTTTGTAAATCCCATTAGATGCCTAGCTGCATCTTTGGGTGCCTAAAAGATTTTGAAATTCTGTCCATAAGGCATTGGCCTGAGGTCAGACAGGAAGTCCAGGGGGGGCGGGGAGGGGGGAGTGAGTAGAACACAGGTCTCTCATGGCTAGCTTCCTATCCAGCAGACCAGCTTCTCTCTCTGCTGCATGCTGGGCAGGGGGTGGGGGGTGGGGGGAAGAGGATTGTGATAGATGGGAGAAAACCCAGGTGGCTAGGTCTCTGAGATGCCAGCAAACAGTCCCAGGAAGTTGGGATGCATGCCATGGTTGACTGTAGGAAAAGCAGCACAGAAGTCAGGAAGCATGGAGAATGAGAGTCAGATGAAAGGAGATCACTTAATTCCCTAGGGGTGGCAGGTTCTGCCCATGCTGGGTTGTACAGCAATAGCTGCTGTGCAATTTTACATTTTAACTGAAAACCATTTTGTCGTCATTTTTGTTCTGAGTTCGAGAAAAGGAAGGAACGGGAAAGTGTCATATGAGTATCAGATGTGTTTATGCCTCAGATTCTCAGGAATTCATCTGTATCCAGGCCAATTCCAGAACAAAGAACAGAAATTGCATCCACCAAGTCCATAGAGTCAACGATTACTGACGTTATATGTATTATTCACTGGGCACCATCTGTGTGCTCAGCACTGTTCAGAATATGGCAGAAAATGTAGTCCCTGGGCCAATGTGTATAAAATGTGTAGCCCTGGATAGGATGGCTCAGATATTTAAGTATGAAGTGTATAGTTATTGACCACACATGTTATCACATGTTCACTGTGATGTTAATTGTATCACTGATGGCGATAGAAGTTTTATTTAATTAAGGACTAGAAGATTTGACCCTCCAACTCTCTTTCAAGAGGAAGAACTGCTCAGAGCTCCTGTGCCTGTTTATTTTCCTTTCCTGCCTGCAGTGGCCCTGATATACCTCAGAAGTCTCAGGTTTTTCCTCAGCTTTAAAATGTGGAATTTTCTTGATGTTTGGTTTTAAATATTTTCCTGTGAGAACTGCAACTCAATTGCTGTAGTGTTGTGTTTAGGAGCTTTCTGGAAAGTAACTAGCCTTTAAATAGAACTAAAAGCAATGTTGCCAACTCTCAAGATTTTGTCATGTGTTTCATGATGATTATTGTTTTCCTTAAAGCCCCAGCTCCTGGAGTCAACTGGATACATGATGATTTCAGCCTTCATTCTTAAAGAAAAATGAAGTTTCTAGCCCTCGTGGTTGTGGAGAAAACTTCAAAATGTGGCCCCAGTATACCCTAAAGGCTCAAAAAGCAGAATGCAAATAAAAAGATCACCAAATCAATTATTTTTACATAATCTCATGAGTTTAAAGCCAATCTCATGATTTTTGGTGAGCCTGATTCATGGTTTTTGAACATTTGGGATTGGCAATACTGTGAAAGTGACTTGAAAGTGTCACTTTCACTCCTGTTTAATGTCAGTTTCTAGTCTATTATTTGTAGTGGGGTAACACCCCTACAGTCCCAGACAGGTTCAGTATAAACTCCTGGGACCTTGCCCTATTAGGATGTTTCCAAAAGTTAAATGATCTATTCCAAGCTTGGTGAACTACAAAAAAGTGATAGAAAGTAATCGAGATTTTTCTACAAGTATTTCAATTGTGGTATTCAAGAGTTAGTAACAAAGTAAGAACATATATTAAAATTTTAAATCTAACCAGTATCCCTTAAGTGACTTGACACAAGATGTGAGAACATGTTAGTATTAGAGCTGAGTGGGTCTAACATTTATTTAATTCTCTTTTTTTAATATAGGAATTAGATACAATGCTCCTATCTGAGTTATTATCTGCAAAAAAACCCTAGAGTTTTCAGGTGCCTAAGTAGCCCCTGGAATCACGATTAAAATTGCCCCCCCAACCAAAATCTGAAATGGCGCCCCTGCTAGGTGTACTTGCATGCAATTACATTTAATTTTGATTTTCTAGTATTTACAGCCTTTGGTGTCTGTTCTGCCCTTGATACATTTGTACAACTCCCATTAATGCAATGGCAGTTCTTTATGTGCTGAGAGAAGTTTCAGACCCTAATGCAAACAGTTGCTAGTGAATACATTCTTGGAGTTATCTGTCATTCCAAAAAAAACCCCAACAAAATTCAACTTCCCACTCTCTCTTTTATTTAATTATTATTGTCAGATATTGCATTATCTTTAAAAAAAGGTATAATATTTAACTATAAACCAACATCTGGCACGATATAGACCACTTCTGCTTTCTGTGTAGATAATCCACATCAAATTACAGTTATAATTATTTTTTATCTTGCCAGCTACTGTGAACCATTGAATCTTTTTAAAGAAAGCAAATAAGGAGCTTGCTTGCTTACAGTTCACCAGTGTTGTCTTTACCATACATTAATAGCTACTGACTCAGCTTATTCCTGTTTGGAAAATATTTCTATTCTGTTATCTGTGTTTCGACAGATACTTATTAGAATGACTACAAGTGAAATTTGGGGCCTGATTCTGAACTCAGTTACACAAGGGTAGAATCAAATATTTAATCATGATGTTAAATGTTGTAGATTGGTTCCCAAATCTTTACTGCTGGAAGCAGAGTATTCAGGTCCTGGCCCCTAATTACCATTATCTCATTGACCACATATCTCCTATCTTTTATTTCTTTAAAAATTTAAAAAACAAGTATTAAAGAAACCTCTATAACCTTCCCTATATTGCCATTGTCAAGAAATTCTTAACTCAATACATCTGTAGCCTTAACATTAATATGTTTTCAAGGAAATTAAAATATATTTCTTAAGTCTGCAGAGATCTGATTTTCTCTTGTAAATTACTGTTTGTGGTTCGTAGGTGCTCCCATAATAAAATCAAGGATTGGGTCTCATTGTGCCAGGCACTATTCAGAAAAATCACAGAGGATGGTCCCTGCTCCAAACAGTCCAACAGTCCAACAGTCAGACAGGTTGCAATCGAGAGACTAAATAGATAAACATGGTGGGACTCTTTTGGAGGAAATCTCAGGTCACCACCTGCCCTCTCAAAATCACTTGGTTTTAAAATATCAAATATTTTCTACAAACAATTCATGAATAAGTCACAGTCCAAGAATTATCACAAACACCTAAAGCACTTAATGGAGTGGATCTGCTTTAGGTGGTTTGAGATGTTATCTTTCTTCCATTTTCACATGAGTAGCCATATTGAATTAATGGGATATCTGAGTAGTCTGAGCTTGACTGATGTTGCTTCATAAAAAATAAATAAAATGTTACTCTAAAATAAAAGCCACCTTCAAAAAATGAGGCTGCAAAAAATGAGGCTGCTAGTGCAGGAACATTACGCTGGTTTGAAAAACATGGGGGTCTTGGTGTTGTCACTGAACATGTAAGGTAAAACAGGTTATAGGAATACATGAGATTTTAATACACTACAAAAACCCGAGACCCTTATTCAATACACCAGAATGGCTCACTTAATGTATTTTTTGATAGATTATGTTACATTCAGTATACAGTTATATTCAGATTAGGTTGTACATGAGCAAATCAACACCATGTTTCTGGCTCCAGTCCCGATATTTTAAAAAACTTTCAGTGGCAGAAAAACTCTGCTATTAATTGGATGTCATTGCAGAAGAAACAAGAGCTCTTGAGTTATTTAGATATCCTAAGGCTGTAAAACAGTAAATTGCATTTGTTTTATTACACATGCCAAAGTCAGGGACACTGGAGAAATAAACTACTTTCAAATTGTTGGGATGGTTGGAAGAGGTGGTAGAGACTTAATACCTTGCACGTCTAGAGACATGATTCATACAATACTACTCCAAGCAAAAAACAAATTTGTTTGGCCTCATTCAGATCCCTAGAGGGCATTCATACACCTATGGCACCATATAAATATAACATGAATTAATAATTCACATCGTACATAATACAAAACATTTCAACATGATGGAAATTCTCTTCTCTGAAGTATCCTAGTGCTAGCAAAGCGGAAAAGGTGCAGTGCAGAGGTCAGAGGGACATTTGCAGAGGTGTGCTGGAAAGATTGCAGCATGCTTGGGTTATTTTAGTCAACCAGGGATTGAGCGCAAGGCATTCCAGAGCTAAAAGCATCAAATCTACAGCTTGAATTAAAGAACCAGGCTCGCTCTGAATCTGGGGCCTTTAATAGACTCACATTCTCTGTGGATCAGGATGTGTAAAAAACACTGACCAGTGGGCTATACTTGGTTCTAGTGAATGATATCCAATCCCTACTTTCATGAGCATCTACATGTAATACAAAGGGGAGAGTGTGTGCATGTGTGTTTAAAGAGTGTGAAGAAGAAAAAAATCCCATTGGTTGAACCAAGGTGGAAGTAGCACAATGAACATTCATGTGACTTTTTAAGATCAAAGGAAAGTGGAATGGGTGGCACTGCTCAGTATGTACTTAAAGGTTTTTGATATTTAGCAGATATAACAACAGTCAGTTAACTAGCCTGAGACATAAATCTTCAGTTAATCACAAAGCATGTTATCATTCAATGTTTCAAACACATTCAGTGATCATAGAATCATAGAATTGGAAGGGACCTCAAGAGGTCATCTAGTCCATTAACCTACACTCATGACAGGACTAATTATCTCTAGACCATTCCTGACAGGTATTTGTCTAACCTGCTCTTAAAAGTCTCCAATGATGGAGATTCCACAACCTCCATAGACAATTTATTCCAGTGCTTAACCACCCTGACACTTAGGAAGTTTTTCCTAATGTCCAAGCTAAATATGCCTTGCTGCAAATTAAGTCCATTGCTTCTTGTCCTATCCTCAGAGGTTAAGAAAAACAATTTTTCTTCCTCCTCCTTGTAACAACCTTTTACATACATGAAAACTGTTATCATGTCCAGACTAAACAAATCCAATTTATTCAATCTTCCCTCATAGGTCATGTTTTCTAGACCTGTAATAATTTTTGTTGCTCTTCTCTGGACTCTCTCCAATTTGTCCACATCCTTCCTGAAATATGATGCCCAGAACTGGACACAATATTCCAGTTGAGGCCTAATCAGTGCGGAATAGAGCAGAAGAATTACTTCTCATATCTTGCTTACAACACTCCTGCTAATACATCCCAGAATGATGTTCACTTTTTTTGCAACAGCGTTACGCTGTTGACTCATATTTAGCTTGTGATCCACTATGACTCCCAGATCCCTTTCCACAGTACTCCTTCCTAGGCAGTCATTTCCCATTTTGTGTGTGTGTGCAACTGATTACTCCTTCTGAAATGGAGTACTTTGCATTTGTCCTTATTCAATTTCATCCTATTTACTTCAGACCATTTCTCCAAGTTGTCAAGATCATTTTGAATTTTAATCCTATCCTCCAAAGCACTTGCAACCCCTCCCGTCTTGGTATCATCCACAATCTTTATAAGTGTACTCTCTATGCCATTATCTAAATTATTGATGAAGATATTGAACAGAACCAGACCTAGAACTGATCCCTGTGGGACCTCACTTGTTATGCCCTTCCAGCATGACTGTGAACACTGATAACTACTCTCTGGGAACGGTTTTCCAACCAGTTTTGCACCCAACTTATAGTAGCTCCATCTAGGTTGCATTTCCCTAGTTTGTTTATGAGAAGATCATGCGATACAATATCAAAAGCTTTACTAAAGTCAAGATATACCACGTCTATTGCTTCCTCCCATCTACAAGACTTGTTACCCTGTCAAAGAAAGCTATCAGGTTGGTTTGACGCGATTTGTTTTTGACAAATCTATGTGGCAGTTACCTATCACCTTATTATCTTCTATATGTTTGCAAATTGATTGCTTAATTATTTGCTCCATTATCTTTCTGAGTACAGAAGTTAAGCTGACTGGTCTATAATTCCCTGGGTTGTCCTTATTTCCATTTTTATAGATGGGCACTCTATTTGCCCTTTTCCAGTCTTCTGGAGTCTCTCCCGTCTTCCTTGATTTCTCCTAATGGGAGATGCTAGGTAATATACCGGTAACTTCTTTTTATTTATAATGTGTGTTAAGGATTTTGTTTATCTTGAATTGAGTGGGTTATATTAGGCTTTCATCCATATGATTTTGCCAGCTTGTTCTGCTTTTCCCTTACAATATGAAGATAAAGCATTCTCTTCCTTCCTCTTTCTCCAAGCAATGTCTTGCACTCTGAGTAATCAATTTAACCCATGTTAAGTGGCTGTAAAATGTTACCATTCTGATTTGGTAGCAGTTTATACCCATTTTACACATGTGTAAGTGCAGGGCAGTGCAGAATCAGTGCCACAGGATATTATTCTGGTCTCTGTTACAGGGATGTACATCTAATATAATGCCTTTGATGTCAGTTAAGTTATATTGTATTTGCCCTAGAATAACCAAGCAAAATTTGAACCGTGGGCTAAAAGTGTTCTCTGAAAGACATGCACATAACTGCCATTGGCTGCAGTGGGATAATTTCAGGGGAGGACTTTGGTGGAAAATATGTGCATACATCAGAGCAAAAGTTTGGTCAGTAATTTTATTTTGATCTAATAAATTATTGTGGAGCCAACTACATCTAAATATATTTTTCTCTTTTTTGTTTGTTTGTTTAATGTCTATTCATGGATTAAAGAAACAAAACAAAAACCAAGAACATTCTGGCAGCAGAATTGTTCAGTGGTGTTTTTTAATGTACGACTTTATGTAAGCAGGGTGGCAAATTGTCCTCTCAAGCAGATTGACTCACTTTACCTGTGGGGAAGAGACAGCTGAACAGCCAGGAGGGAAATCTGCCAATTCAGAAAAAGTATTGTAAAAAAAATCTACACTGAGACTGCATGGTTTGTTTTGAATGTTAGTTTGTGTTTGATGGTTCTAATGTAACTGAAATCTTTATCATACTGTTTGAAATTGTACATTCAGGGCTGAGATTATCACTGAAATTTGCAAAGGCGTTTGATGTTTATTCCATGTTGCTCAGTGCATTTATATCGCTGCACAAGGAGTTTCTCTTTCTTTATAGTGTTCAGTAAAATCTTCAAGAAATATAGCAGAGAACAGTGTGATAGGCCAGAACAGACCATCTCTTCACTGGGCACTTTCTACCAAGAGGAGGGGAGATTCTTTGAACCTTTTGAAGTAGGATGACTAGGGAAGTTTTCTCTTCACAAAAATAATAATTTCAGAGCTGTTTTAACATTGTTTCAAAGGTACAGGTCAATTTTTCCTCTTCAGTGAGGAATCTCTAACCAGCTGCTGTGAGGAGTGTTTATATATATATAATCAATCAGATACAAAATAATTAGGCCATATGGTTGAAATTCTGTTGTGTGCATAGACGCTGACTCTGTGGGTGCTCTGGGGCTGGAGCACCCACGGGAAAAAAATAGTGGATGCTCAGCACCCACCGGCAGCCCAGCTGATCAGCACCTCCCCCTTCCTCCTTCCCACTGCAACCAGCTGTTCAGCAGCATGCAGGAGCCACTGGGGAAGGGGGAGAGTGAGAGCAGGGCGCACTATGGAAGGTGGCAGAATGGGGATGGGAAGAGGCAGGGTGAGGCCTTGGGGGAATGGGTGGAGTGGGGCAGGGCCTGGGGCGGAGTGGGGGGGGTCAAGCACCTCCCAGGGAAGTGGACTGTCAGTGGTTGTGTGCAAAATTTATCACTGCATTTCCATGACACTGTGACACTTTCCAAGAGGACAGCAGGGTGGATACCTGGAGACTTGCTCTGAAGTGCCTGGTTTTTTTTAAGCACTTGAGAAAATGGTGTTTCCCAGTTGTTGAGACTGGGAGTAGGAATTCCTGGTCTTTAATCTACCACTGATTGCTTCTCTGGCCTTGGGCAGGTAACTTAACCTCTATGTGTCTTAGATTTGTAGCATGGAGCAAAGTCATCCCTATATCTTAGGGCTATTATGAGAATAACATATTCATGTCTGTGAAGTACCTTGAGCGGCTCTCAAAGGTGTTATAGGGTGCTTTATAAGTGGGCATGAAGTAAAATGGGAAGCTTTGACTGAAACAAGAATACATTATGGAAGAGTGGCTCTGGATATTCCTAAAATGATGAATATTATTATTTTTGATCACTTAAATAGTGTCAGCACTGTGGTAGATGTTTCACAGGTATTGGCTCTTCACTAAACTTGGTGAAGGTAGGAGAAAGCTGGGAGATATGAGGAGGAACACGAGTGACTTTAGTCTCTGTAAATGGCTTTAGGGCTGTTCAATGTGCCCTATTTGTAGAGCCTTGGGAAAGGATGGCTCTGATTTTTGATTGCTAATGTAATCATTTACTTTTGTCATGTATAATGATCTGAATCAGGCCCAATGCTTCTTGACTGCTGCAGGAATGAGTAGCTGTAGTGACAATTTCCAGTGGATGCAGTGGTTCTTCTCTGGGACTACTGCAGTCAGCAGCCACAATGCTGCAAAATGTCATAGCTGCTGCTGGATCTTGATTGAGTGTGTGTGTGTGTGTGTGTGTGTGCTCGTGCATTAATGAGACTGCCTGTGTAGTGTGACTGATCAAATAGTAACCTGATTGTACAAACACCGAAGCTAATGAGAACAAGTACCGTGGCAGATTGTCCTTGGTCAGGACCATGGTGGAGTGATTGTGTTAGGAAATCCACATTGTGGCTGGAACACGAGTGGGCAGAACAGGAAGCACTGAACAAATGGGCCTGGAGATGCAAAAGTCACTGGCTCCTTCTCTAGGGAAGATGCTGCATGGTGAAATAGGCAGGCTATGAGGTTTGTGAAGGAGCCAAATAGAGTACAAGTCCAGCAAGGGAGAAATTAAACATGTATAGTTGGCAACAACGGTTTCCCCCTCCCGCACAGAGAGCGAGAGAGACCTCCTCCCCTTATGATGGATGAGAAAAGAGGGAGGGAGGAAGAGGGTAGAAACCATTCTTCCTCCCAGCAGTGAAGGGAAGAATATTGGAAGAGATGGGCTCACAGGTGGATGGAGATGGGAGTTTAGTAACACTGATGGCTTTATCTTTTCTTTAGTCTTCTATGAGAGGCTCATTCTTCCACTGTGCTACGCCAGTGTATGTATGTGGATGGTTTGGGGAAGGAATCAGTGCTTTTAAATATTATGTAAATACATACATAAAATAAACCAATCTAAGCAAAATTAATTCTTATTAGCATAATCCACTTTCCTCTGGAGAAATATTTTTTTAATGAGTTGATATGGAATTATGTCTCTGAAACCATTGTAAGGCTGCATTTTCCACCCTGATGCTTATCTCCATTTGGTGTGTGTGTGTGGGAAGACACTGTGCATAAAGCTGTCTGAATAAAATAAATTCCTTGTTTGCTGTGAGCGGCTGTAATCACTGTCTCTTTTAATAATGAAGGAGCAGTGAAGTTTGCAATGGACGGACACTAAAAGATGTTATAGGAAATGTTCCCAGTTTGGGTGGATGGCCCTTCCCACACTCCAGGCGATTGTTGGGGTCTGTGAGCTTTGCCTACGTAAGGGTGTCAGGATTGGGCTGAGCATGTTAAACAATGAGTTTGATGTGTAGGGATGTGGGGTGGGAGGACCATGTGTAAGAATCTGCTCTCAGACACATAGAGAAATGCAGCTGATTAACTCCATTCCAATGTCCAGTTCATTGAGTAAAAAGGTAAATGGGCTCTCATCTAGGAATACAGGGTAGTCCAGACAGCAAGATCATTTAGTCACCTGAAAGACCAGAGAGCCATCACAGCTGCTGTGGAACCTGTCACAACCGGGTTGCCAAGAAGCCAGATGCCTGCATCTGAAGGAATGTGTGTATTGCACAGTAACACCTATGCTTTTTGACAGAGAGCGATATGTCCAGAAGGGAGGAGTGTGAGCTCAGATCAGTCAGTGTTCTCATTAAGGCCTCAGTCGTGCTGTCAGTTAGACACCTGCTGAGCTGTAGGCATCTCAGCACTCCCTTTGGAAACAGACTGTGGGGGTACCATTCTAAGGCTCATTGCTTACTAGAGACCAGTTACAACAGCCCCACTGGGGCTGCTCCTGTGTCTGACAGACGTCAAGCTCTGCCTAACTCATTTCAGGACTGGAGCCAGGGTCCTGAACCTTCAAAGACTTACACGTGTGCTTAACTTTGCGCATGCGCATAAACCTTTGCAGGATTTGGGGGCCTTGGAATGTTCTTTCTTTGGGCCTGACCCAAAACCTAATGGAGTCATTGCCACTGACTTCAATGAGCTGTGGATCAGGCCCTTGGTGTTTGAATAATTGTAATAGTTCCAGGGACAATGGGGGGGGGGGGGGAAGGCAAAGAAGAGTGGTTTAAACCTTTAAATTACCCCAAACCAGTTTTGTATGTTACCAGCATTTAATTAAACATTAAAATGAAAAAAAAAAAACCCTTTTTGATTGCTGTTGGGTGTGGAGGGGGGAATTGAAAGTTCCACTCACTGCCACTGTCACGAACCATGACACACATAGAACTCTCAAGCTTGGCTTAAAACTTGCGTATTCTTGTTGTGAGTTTACAATGAGGCAGCTTCACAAAAAATCTTATTGTGAAAGGAAATGTTCTTTAAGGGTAATGGTCATGATATTCTGAGCCAGACGATCCCTGTCACAAACAGGAAGGCTTTCAGCACAATACTATGGTAGCAGGGGTGAGGGAGCCTCACAGAAGTGTTAGAAATTGGTCATATATCACTGTTGTAACTGGCAGAACTGATAGGTTCATTTTAGGCTCCCTAATGGCTAAAAATATTGGAGGAAATCTTTCATATTAGCCCTTTATGTTTCACGTCAGTATCTGCTTTCAAGGCTTCATCTTTGTAATTAAGGATAAGATTTTGGATGGTGCAAGAATTGAGTTGGAGGAGATATTCTTGCACAAATGCACCTTTGCATGATGCACTTTATGCTGAATCACCTTCTAAGGTACTAGAGAGGTTAATAAAGATCTGGGGAATGCACAGGTCATCCCATAAAGCTGTCAATCAAATATTGGAAAGACTGGAGATGCCATTCTAAGTGCATGTACTTATCCCCCAACTTCACTTTGAGACCACTTACCACAGACAAACTAGATTTATACTGCACTATGACTCCATTAGATTGTGGAATAGCCAATCAGAGGGCAGTTTACTGTTATTAAATATTGTTAGCGGCTTTCTCTGCAGTCTGAGGAGAAATCTATTATTTGTTACAGCAAGAAAGCATTGCCTTGCTAAAGACTTCTCTTACCTCTTCACTTTCCTTGGCATGCAAGAGAGGTAGAGTGAGCTTTGAAAAATCACCTAGCAGGGAAAACCACAAAACTGTCCTGGTGATCAAAAGCTTCCAAAGCTGATCAAACTGTTTCAAGTGAAGATTGGGTGTTAACAATGAGAATTTAAGGAGATGCATATCCTACTCCCATGTACCTTTTTTACATATTTTCATTCAGCTCCCTTGTTTGTCTGTCTACTTGCTACACCCCAGCTAGTAGGCTCCAAAAATATTTACTGTGTGAATGTGCTAGGAACCAAGGTATGTTTAGGCATTTGTATTGTCATGCTGTTCAGGACTTATTTATGTTGGCTAAAGTGAGTGTTCAAAAGGTTTTAAAATGTAGGACCAAATTCTGGCCTCAGATGCCACCATGTAAATCTGGGGAAAGTTCTTTGATTTCCAGGAGGCACTCCAGGTTTCCACCGATGTATGAGAGAGCTGAATTTGACATATTCAGGAGAATCCTTTTGTCAATTAAGAAAGAAGCACCACCCGTTCAGTGGTCTCGGTGAATGTACATTTTGTATAAAAATGCAGCCTGTTAGGAATAATGTCCAGCAGCGTAGCCTCTAAAACATAACTGCTGCTACTGCATCCACTGATCTGCTTCTCCTGCCTCACCCCCAGGAATAGCCTGGGAGAACAAATAAGGGCTTGTCTTTACTACCACACTGAATCAGCACTGCTGCATCAATGCAGCTGTGTCAATTTAGCGTGTCTGGTGAAGATGTGCTATGTTGATGGGAGAGCGTCTCCCACCCACATAGCATGACATAGACACCGCTTTAAGTTGATGTAAGTTACGCCACTCATGGGGTGGTTTTTTCACACTCCTGAGTGATGTAACTTACTTGGACTTAGGTGGTAGTGTAGACAAGCCCTAAGATTCACAGTATGACCTAAAGGTCAACAAATTCAGGCTTTAATGAACCGAAGCAGGATGCATGTGCCATGGTTGAGGATACCTCACTGAATATGCTCTCCTTCCAGTCTTCTTACTAGTGGTTTGACCACCAGGGAATCTCAGCTGTCAGGGTACTGCACTGGGAGAAAAGATGGACACCTAACTAACCATTTAGGGTGATGTGTTGGTAGAAAATGGGTGTATGTATGGAATTTAGTACTGATGAGTTGGATATTTGGGCCTTTTATCTGTATATGTGGTTACATGGACCTTTTATAATGCCCCAGGAGCTTTTTGTGGTACTAAAACAACTTGATCTGCTCTTCTCATGATATTCCAGTCCCTGAATGGTGGCAATACAATGTGAAGACCAGATTTTGCTTTATTTTGGCTTCATAAAGGGCTTCCTGAATTTAAAACTAACACAGTCAGTGAGATATAATGGCTTATCAGAACACACACGGGTTGTAACAGAAGCTGAGTATACTGTGATAGGGAAACGTAATTGATGAGGAGTGCCTAATACCTGTGTGAATTGAATAATTTTGTTGTCTCATCAGTTCTTTGAACATAAATCCCTCATTTCCACTGCCTCCCTACAAAGCAAGCTATAATAAATTTACTTCTTAGATGTGTGGATAGAGTCTGCCTACAGTGTATTGGTTCCATTAGGGACCACTATTTTTTAACGACCTTAAGTATTTCATCTTCTGGTAGCCAATGTTTAGTTAGTGATTGAATTTGAATCTATGAATCTTGTTCTCTAACAAACAAAACAAGCTTAGGTGGCTGTGTCCTGTGGTGTCATAGAACAGAAATTAAATTGATAAATGCTGTGACAGTGCAAAATGATTTCTAATGGTTACTCCTCTAGAAAAAGGTCTAGCTTGTCTCTCTTGGAGCAGAAACATGCACAACCCTAACTTACATGGAAAATCTCTTCCTGGTCTATTTAGAAAGGATAATCTGGTAGCTGAGCACAGGAATAAAGAAATCTATGTTCAGACTTCACCTCTGCTGTAGGCTTTTATCTTGGACAAGTCAAGTAGGGTCTAGTTGTGAAAAATGTTGAGGTAGAGGGTCTAAAAAATTTGGGGTCCTGTTCTGCCAGGGCCAATCTATTCCTGTGGAAGGGGGGGATCTGACCAATGGATCCTCTGCACTGCTCTAGTTAGGGAAGTGATCTAGTCATCTGACTTAGAAATGCTCTAAAGTTTCCTAGTGAGTTTCAAATTTCCATACGGTACAATGTACCAGAACTAGGTTGAGCAACACAAATATTCATTGGGAACAGAGTCTTGTTCTGTAAGTGCTGTCATATATGTGTGTGTGTTTGTGTGTGTGTGTGTGGTTTTTTGCTTGTTTCATGAGACTGTAACTGTATCGTGAAAATATAATGACAGGTTTCAGAGTAGCATCCGTGTTAGTCTGTATCCGTTAGTCTCTAAGGTGCCACAAAGTACTCCTTTTCTTTTTATGAAAATATAAGTTTTTGATCATTTCATTTAGATGAATAAGCATTTGAAAATTATTAGTCTTCTCCATTTATGAAATGCTGATTCCCTCTTTTTTCTATGGGTCCCCCTTTGTGTCAGTTTACAAACTGATTTTGTTTTCAAATGTATTGGAATTTAACATGTGTTTTACAATTTTATTAATGCATATAAATCTTTGCAACGGAAGGGTCAAGTAACTGAGAAAATCACATTGTAAATTAGCATCACTTTTATACTAAATCTAACCTCTCCAGATTACGGATGTGTTTGTTCCTGTTAGAACAATATAAGACCTTGATTAACAGACCCGTGCAGCCATATAGAGTCCTATTAACATTTGCTTCAGTGGAATTCTTTGCTATACCACCTGCATGCAGGGCTGGGGTGTAAAGTTGTCTTAGGAGTTGAAATCCATGTACTTTAATTATGTTGTGTTGTAATACTTCTCATTGAAGCACATTCATCTTCAAAGTGCTTTGCAAATATTATGAGTCAGATTGTGGGCTTCGCACTGGTGAGCACTTGCAAATTGTTCCATTGGCTTCAGTGGGACTACTCGTATAACTCCCTGCCCACTATTTCAAATTGGGACTCACCCTCCTTCCATAAAGTCAATGGGAATTTTGCTCCCTGACTTTAATGGAAGCAGGCTTGCAATGACACCATTGTGAGGTAGGCAGTAAGTAATACCATAGTAGTAGAACTACTAGTGCCTTGAATGGGTTAGGAGCTGTACAGACACACATGGAGAAATTCTAGGGAGACTTTACATCAATCATCTCCATTTTCAGGAGGAGACCACCCTGTCTTCTTGTTCCAGATCTTCTGTCCTAGGTAAACGGTGCATTAGAACAGAAAAACAGAGCTTACCAGGTGTAGACCTTACTGCTGTGAGCAGCCCCTTTGACATCTACTCAAGATAGCAAGATACACTGCTGTTGTGTAATCACTAAACCCAGGGGTAAATATTAGCAAGAGAGAGCCCTTTCATCATTAAGACAGGCCAGGGGCCAGATCTTTAGCTGGTGTAAATTGGCACATCTTCTCTTAGCCAGTGTAAATTGATATAGTTATACCGACTGCCACCAGCTGAGGATCTGACCCAAGTTTTAGTCTCTGAAGAGATGCAGGAGTGTAGGATGATTGCTTTACTAATCGTGGCTGAGAAATTTGCAAACAAAAATACTACTTTAATTTGGTTCTAAACAGTTCTTCAATCTTTCAGTCTGTGGTTGAATCTGCATTTTTGTTTTCTGAAGATGAATCAAGGTATATTTCCCAATATTGAAGTTCCTCCCTGTTGAAACATAAACAGATTGCAGATATAGTGTAGACAGTTGCAGTTCTTACACGGTGCCCTCCCTGTGTGCCAAGTTCTGACTTGAAAAGATCAACTTCTGAGAAACAGCAGTTCAGGTCCAAACTTCATGCCAGTCCTGTTTTGTGATGTGTGTTCTACAGATTGGTGGGGACTGAATAGTATCTGTCATACTCATTTCACTTTTAAAACATCATTTTGTTCCAAACCACAGTCCCAGGAGAGAAAGGTTAGTACTTTATGTCCTTACCACCTAGCATTGACAGACTAGCTGCCTTTGCTATTCATTTTCCTTGCTCCTTATATTTTCATCTTTTAAAAGTGAGGGATTAAATAGGATTTTATAAAGTCTTTAAAAAAGTCAATGAAATTAAAAATGAAACTATCTTGTAAGTCATGGTGTGATCAAAATAAGTGATAAATAAAGGAAAACATCAGGGCTGACTATGAAAGTTATTTTTCTACAATGAGAGTTTAGCTGAATATTCAATTTCAGTCCAATACTGACATCGACTCTAGGTTTCCTTTTATATATGTGCCTGTATGTAATTATATATGCACACACATACTAGAAGTATTCAGGGATAAATCCTGATAAAGTACTGCTGTCATTTAAATCTCTCTCTTTCCATTGTGCAAGTTGATTAGGATGTACTTAGTTTTCTGTTTTTTGTGCACACACTGACTATTGGTCATAAGAAATCATAATTTGGGTAACTAGAAGTATTTACTTATGTAGAACTGAAGCTCCTACTAAGAGGCAAATTGTGCTGCACAGAAGATAGTTGTGCTCTTTTCCCTCCCCTTCTCTTTTCTTTTTTGACAGTCAGTTAATAAAGACTCAACAATAAGCAGCTGCCAGTGATGTCATTTGTCCACAGAGCTTGTATTTACAAGTACTGAGCAACTACATAACAGCAGAAAAGCCAATTACCAGCAAACTTCATGTCTGCAGTTACTGTAGGACTTTGTGGATGGTCTAGAAAGCTAACGCTGTTCTTCTGACCACAGAGTTTTAAAGCTTGGTAAATAACCACTGGATAAACTCAAGAGAATTTCTGGACTGCAAAGACTTCTTATGGTTCTGATTTCTCTAGGACTGTGGCATGTTTTAATTGAACAACTGCAAGTAAGGCTTTTGCTGTTTTAGTGTTTTATCATATCTGCAAAGCTTCTTTTCTTTTAAAAAATATTGCATTATGTTTCAGTATTACTAGTTGTGGTTAAGGTTTAATTATAACAGCAACAAGTACCCAGTTAATAGCAATAATTATAGTCAGATATCTGAATCTGTTTCAAGTGTGGCTAATAGTTCCGTACAGCAAGGATAATAGAAAAATCACAACTTTGATTCTAAATTTTATGTTTGCATGTGATGGTTATGCTAACTTGACCTTTTTCAGTGTAACTGCAAAATTATACTCCAATTATAAAACAAGAAAAATCATAAATATTTTTCATCAGCTGGCTGACGAAGTTTTTATGGTGGTTCCTAAGTTAGTGTCATTTTAGGACAATCAAAATTTATTCAAATAGTTAACATAGTTTCCTTATGAAGTTGTACTTCCTGCTGATCTATACTTACGTTTAGGGCAAAATTAGTATGGTTTTACTTTTAATCTCTGTACTGGCTCTGGAAGCATAGAAAGTTTAAAAGTTTGTAAATCATCAGTTGAAACCATTCATGTAAAATGAGATGTATTCTACTACAACAGGAACAGTAGCATTTTTATTTTATTTATTTCTGTTAGCTGTAAACAATGAATGATAAGTAACTGAACCACTGCTGAACCACTACTGAAAGGGGCTGCCCTAATAAGTGCTATTAATAATACTTTATATTTCTTTAGTGCCTTCCATCCAAGGATCAGAATGTGCTTTACAATCACTACTGAACTCAGCTTCAAACAACCCTGTGAGTTGGGAATTGCATTGTCCCCATTTTATAGAGGAGAGACTGATGCACAGAGGTGACCTACCAAAGACTGCACAGGCATTCTGTTGAAAGGCTTGGAACAAATCCCAGATGTTCAAGTTCCCTGTCCCCTGCCTTAACCAGAAGACCACCCTATTTAATGTAATTTCAGATATACTGTCTATTCTCCAGAAAAGCCACTTGATCACGATACTGGCCATAAAAAGCTTGAGACATCTTTTTTTTATTACTACTTTCCTCTACTTTGATGTATCTCTGTTGGGAAAACAAAGCACTCTTCCTGCAGGAGGAGGTGGAAGGAAGCTCCTGCTGTTAAACATCTGAGGGTAAATCCACATATACCACATATGGTAGCAGCAGCGGCGGCCAGAGCCCCCGGCCCTTTTAAATTGCTTGCCCTGGGGCAACTGCTCTTTTTGCCTGCCCGCCCCCGTTTGGTGGCCAGGGTTTGGCGGCAAAAGAGGCAATGACATTAAAGCGCTGCCGTGGCAGTGCTTTAACATCGCTGCCCCTTTTGTCCCCCCACCTCCCACTGGTCGGTGGCCCTGGTCTGTACTGGTACACTGTACTGGTATGCCGTACTGACCCATACCAGCTTACTTTCACCCGTGCTAGGTGGATCCATGCTCAAGATTGGTTTAGGATGCTCAGGGCTAGACTTAAAAGAGGCTATAGGCATTGCAACACTAAGCACTGCAGGACCTAAGTTTTGTGGTGCTTTGCCACCTACTGGAATGTATAGCCCTAATTTAGACATCCAGGCTCCTTAGCACATTTAGAAGGAAGCCACCTAAACTAGCCACTAGGAAATATGGAGGAGAGGGGTATGGCCTACACCACAACCCTCAGAAAGAGTTAGGCATCTACATCTGATTTGGAGGGAGGTACCTATCTGCAGTCATGATTCACAGCCATGGATCCTCTCCTGCAGATTAGCACCTAAGCACTTCCTTATGTTTATTAAAAACAAACAAACAGACCACTTGAAGAAGCAAGTAGTAACTTCCCCTCCCTTTATAATGGTTAGCCCAGTGATTACAGTACTCACTCAGGATGCGGGAGAACCAGTTTAAATTCCTCCCTCTGCCTGATGTGGAGAAGAGATTTTAATATGCCCCCCCGCCCCCACTGGAGAGTGCCCTAACTGCTCAATTTTGGAGTACTTTGGGACAGGTGCTCTAACCCAGTGTTTCTCAACGACCAGTCCATGGTCACTGAGATCTCCTTTACACTGTTTAGGAAGTCAGCAAGCTGTTCCCTGGTATCAAAGAGGTTGAGAAACACTGTTCTCTAAACATTGGGCTAAAAGCTACAAAGGGGTACTACCAGCCCCCTCTTCCTCTGGCTTTTTTGTGTAGGTTTATGCATAAGTGCACATGAAAAGCCCCATTGATTTCTATGGGGCTACTCACCCACATAAAATCACTCCTATGTGCTAGTGTTTAGAGGATTGGGGGGGTTAAATGAGCAGAGACTGAGACTCATCAACACTTATGAGAGACACAAAGTCCAATCCTACTTCCATTGTAGTCAATTGCAGAACTCTTTAACTGATTTCAATAGGAGCGGGATCAGACCGTAAAAGCCTTGAGAATTTGGGGCCATTTTTCTTTCATTTTCCTTACCTTAGGTTGGCAACATAATATACGATCCTATTTTATATTTCATTAAACCAAATTAGGATACACAAGAGCGTCCCAATCCTGTAGATACAACTTTAGTTGGACTTTTGCCTTGGTAAGGATTGTAGGGTTGGCCCCTGAAAATGTGCCTGGGGATGCCATATGCATAATCATCTATCATTTTAGTATGGTGTTAAAGTGGACAATTGCCAGCAACATTTCTATTCTTCAGGCTCTTTTTCAATTTGAAAAGAAATGGAATAAGTGCAGACTTCAGCCAGTCAAACTGACAGGTAGACTAATTTTGGACAAAAACACTGTACAGTTGTGCAAAGGGAGCAGCAGAATTAGCTAAAGACTTAAGCACCTTCATTACAGGGACTGATGCTGCAAGATGTTCCACAGCTCCCACTGATTTCAGTGGGAGTTCAGGGAGTTCTACACCTTGCTGGATTAGGACCACAGTAAAACAAAAATGCTAATCTGGCTGTGGAAGTGTTGAGCTTCTAAAATGCAGTTTTATTGTAAGCTCTACTGACTTTATTACATACCATAAAAGATATGTACAATAGAAATAGGACATTAGTCATAATGCCTACAGTACCCTGATCCACACGTGTCTAATGATGTGTGGTATGCAGAAACCTTGATTACTTTAGATATTTCCTGATGGTTGCGTAAATTAATCAAGGTATTTTCAGGGTGAGGAACGGGGTCGCTATAATCTGAAAATTACCTAGAAATCTCACTGCGATTTCTTTGACTGGCATTCAGGTGAGTCATGCTAATATTGTTTGTATCGCAGCAGAAGGTGCTAAAAGTTGTCAGTAAAATTGTCTATAGGCTATGGATGATGTGAACTCTGTGAAAAGCAGCTTGGATACTAAAACAGTGGATAAACATTATGTTGCTGAAAGATGGGCTATTAGCATTGAGACTCCGAGAGAACAAATGCTGTCGTTGAACTGCATGTTTGATAGGCTTGCCACGAAATGATACTGTTTGTTTTTCCAGAGTCAGCCTACTTTTGGATGGTGTGCACATACAATAGGTTTGTGCAGCATCAAATACATCACCCATTATTTTCTTTGATCACACTAATTGATTATAATAATTCATCCTTATCTAAATTGTTAAATACAACAGTTCACTGTGTCTTTTTCTGTCTTTGTCACTCACACATAATACAAATAGGAAGACTTAATTACTGCATGCAACAATAGAGGCAAATTTTATTGCTTGCCTTATTTTGATTGCCGCAGCACTGAACTGAGAGTGTGGATATTCAGGAAAGGAGAGAGGTAGAAACAGTTCTGCTTAGCTGATTGTTATTAGTAATTAGCATTCATACTTTGCCTTTCTCACACTTAGGGACAGATTATGATATTCCTACCCATGCTAAGTAATACTATACTCCACAAACAGTCTCACTGAAATCAATGGGACTACTTGTGGAGTAAGATACTTCTCAAAATGAATAAGGGTCTCACAATCTGGCCCTTGACGAATTGTTCTATTCAGTTAGTCTTTATCTTCAGTGCAGAACTGATATCCAGAATTGTATTTGCAGAGTAAAGAAAGTAGTATTCCTGGCAAAGCAACTTGTGGATGGGATAAAATAATGACCCAATTTCTTCTCCTTCATTATTTTCTTTTTGCTAGTTTCCAGAGCTCCCAGGTGTATCTTCTTAAGATATGAAATAACTTGGCTATAACGTACTTATAATAAATACTCAGTTCCTGGAATCTTACAAAAAGGTTCACACTGATAAATTTGTGGGGGGTGTTTTTGCCAGCAGAGGGCCTTGTTAAACTGAATTAAATAATTCCTTGCTGGACTGACATTTTCACTGAATAATGCTGCTTAAAACATATGGACATTTTCAAGGGCAAAATTTGGGGTTTATTTTGGAAGCTACTGAATGATTAATTTTTTAAAATAAGACTCACTTCCCTTTAACAGCACAATGCAGTTATATATGGGACTAATTAGACTGAAATTCTTCCCTGATTTTTAAAATAAACATGTGGATAAAATGTATTTGAGACTGTTCTAAGTTTATAGATACAGCTTCAATAAGTCATTAAGTGGCGGTGATATACAGCAATAGCATGTGCTTTAAAGACAATGATACAAATGAGAAAAATATTGTTTTTCAGAGGTACAATCATGCTTTTATTTGATTTGGGGTCCAAAGCTTGCAGTCATGATATAGGCAAAACTCCAGGATGCCCCAATGGGAATATTGCCTGAATAAATGGAGCAGGAATCGACTCTTGGCAAAATACTTTGTCCTCAATCTTTTATATGCAGCTTATGTGAACTCTGCACAGCTCATGTTTTGCTGATTGCATTTATAGGGTCATTCATTGTGCAGTGTTGTCTGTCCTTACAGCAGATGTTAAAGGATCCCCCTTTAAAGGCTACTCCTCCACAGCATCTAATTATAATCTACACAAAAGCTTAGCAGATGTTATAATTGTCTTTACTCTTTGATTTAATAGTTTCTGCATGATTTGCTTAGAAACCCCTCCCCAGTTTCTGGACAATTCACGTGTGTCTTCAGTTTGTTGGCAGTGGTAGGGGTTTTTTTTTTTTTTTACAAATTTGTGTTTTTTGTTTTTACTGTTAATACTTAACACATTTTTATGTACTGCTGGGCCAAGAAAAAGTAACAAAAACACTGTGATTAGAAAATGTACGCTTGAATGAATTTTCCTCTTGCACTTAGATTCTACTGCTTCTAATGCACAATAACTGAGGTTATTCAACAGCATGTGCATTACCACATATCATGTGCCATGAGTGCAAAAGAAATTACAAGTTGAGAAAAATAGTTCAGTTAAATTCCCATCTGATTTTATCTGTGTGATTTTTGTCCTCTGTCTTGCAAATTTTACTGGTTTCTTCAGGGGGGATTGAACAATTTTGGTTGTATTCTTAGGGCTGCATTGGGCCCAATAGACACAGGTCTACACTGACAGTGGTGTGATGTCAGGGTGAGCTTCAGGAAGGATTATGTCTTGGAAAGGACACATTTTCACCCAGATCCCCGGCTTGCAGAAGAGCACTCCTGGTAAACCATGAGATGCTGGGACCGGTTCTTCTTTCATGGCATGCCCAGTCAGCATCATGGACTAATGTGCGGGGGGAAGTGATCATGATCCCACCTTTTCTCATTCCTTCTGGAGCAATTTTCACTCATGGGGGCACTGAATGAATTTCTCATCCTGCTTTACTGGATTAAAGATGATAGAGCTCTGGAATCACCAAAAGGAATGATCATCTATGGCTCTTTGATGATCATGAAATAAATTTGCATAACATTCATTTTATGCTTATGTATTTCACAGTGGGTATGGAGAGGGTGGAATTTATTCACTAGCCAGCAACTGTAGTGGCATCTGCAGTTGGGGATTGGGTCGGTAGATGCTGTAATTGCAAACCCTCTGGTCTCTCATCCAGTCTACCCCGATCCTTCCTTCTTCTTGCTGGCACAGAGGGGGTGCCCAGCCTTTTTTGCTCCCTCACCCTGTCAGGTGTCTCTCTAGCCTCTACCCCCTCACCCCTACATGGTAGACCCATATATCCAGCCCACATGTGGACTTCTTGGAGGGGTTTCTGACCAACATACATTTTGAAAACAGGTAATAAGGAGAAAAAATGCTTTGCTTCCCTCCCACCCCCGTTTATGAAACCAATGTACAACCACAAATAGGGCTTGATGAAGTCCATGAGTAGTATGTAGGAAGCCAAGACAATGAAAATCTTTGTTGAGACCGAAAGGGTGAAATCCAACAAGGTTTTATTTAGACAACCAGCAGGCAGCTCCAGAAGCAGCTGCAGTAGTAGTCCCTGACTCCAGCCATGACACACACTCACACACTTATACTTCTTGCTTCCTGTTAAGAAAAAAATAACTCAAAGACTATAACTCCCAGCATGCAATACTGAATCTATCAATACCACATTTCCCCCATCTTAAGAACTAACCCTATCTTACAACAACAGTAATAGTGCAATAGCTTTTTACTACATTAATAAACACCAATTCACTAATTAGCAAATAAATAAACAATAGCTAAGAATACATGGTTAGGTAACTTTAATTAATCTTCTAATTATAACTGAGTACTAATCTCCTTTTTCATTAGTAATTACATAACATAGTCTTTAGTCCATGCACATAGCTGTCTGACTCTGATAGCACGTCTGTCAGGCCCAATCTTCTGTCTGTTATCCTGTACTGTCTGTGGCAAAGTAGAATCATCAGACCCAGTTAGATGGTCTGAAACATCTTTGCTTTGCTCTTCGTACAGGTGCAAGATGAATAAACAGCATTTCATACCTGACCATCTGACAATTTGTAAGTGTAGAGTCCTTTTCTCCCCTCCACCCCTCCCCCTCCACACCCGCAACAATTTTCAGTGGAAACATGACCCTGGGTTCTCCTTTTCATAAGATTCAGGTTTTCATACTCTTACAAATGAACCAAATTAAATTTTCGGTTCCTGGGCCCCACAATGTTTCTGTATATATTTATATATTTGCTGTTTCTCTTCTATCCAGCAACACAGCTATATCAGATGTAGGTCCCTATAATCGATGCAATAATTCAGCAGATGACCTTTGTGTTGTGGCATGGTGCATAGCCCTATAGACTTGTAAGAAATCTGTAGTGAAGGTCATCCGTGCTTTTCTTGCCAACATAAGCTGTTTGCAGACTGTCTTTCAAACATCTGTTGAATTGTTCAGTGTCTCCGTTTGTTTGAGGGTAATACATGGATGATCTTCTATGTCTAATATGTCTCTCTGCCAGAAAAAGAAAAGGAGTACTTGTGGCACCTTAGAGACTAACAAATTTATTTGAGCATAAGCTTTTGTAAGCTACAGCTCATTTCATCGGATGCACCTCTGCCACAAAAGTGACTAAAAAAAAAGGAGTACTTGTGGCACTTTCATGGTGACAAACAAGGTAGGCTATTTCCAGCAGTTAACAAAAATATCTGAGGAACAGTGGGGGGTGGGGTGGGGTGGGGTGGGCTGGAGAAATAACATGGGGAAATAGTTTTACTTTGTGTAATGACTCATCCATTCCCAGTCTCTATTCAAGCCTAAGTTAATTGTATCCAGTTTGCAAATTAATTCCAATTCCGCAGTCTCTCGTTGGTGTCTGTTTTTGAAGCTTTTTTGTTGAAGGATAGCCACCCTCTGGTCTGTTATCGAGTGGCCGGAGAGATTGAAGTGTTCTCCGACTGGTTTTTGAATGTTATAATTCTTGACATCTGATTTGTGTCCATTTATTCTTTTACGTAGAGACTGTCCAGTTTGACCAATGTACATGGCAGAGGGGCATTGCTGGCACATGATGGCATATATCACATTGGTAGATGCGCAGGTGAACGAGCCTCTGATAGTGTGGCTGATGTGATTAGGCCCTATGATGGTGTCCCCTGAATAGATATGTGGGCAGAGTTGGCAACCGGCTTTGTTGCAAGGATAGGTTCCTGGGTTAGTGGTTCTGTTGTGTGGTGTGTGGTTGCTGGTGAGTATTTACTTCAGATTGGGGGGCTGTCTGAAAGCAAGGACTGGCCTGTCTCCCAAGATCTGTGAGAGTGATGGGTCGTCCTTCAGGATAGGTTGTAGATCCTTGATGATGCGTTGGAGAGGTTTTAGTTGGGAGCTGAAGGTGATGGCTAGTGGCGTTCTGTTATTTTCTTTGTTGGGCCTGTCCTGTAGTAGGTGACTTCTGGGTACTCTTCTGGCTCTGTCAATCTGTTTCTTCACTTCAGCAGGTGGGTATTGTAGTTGTAGGAATGCATGATAGAGATCTTGTAGGTGTTTGTCTCTGTCTGAGGGGTTGGAGCAAATGCGATTCTTTCGTAGAGCTTGGCTGTAGACAATGGATTGTGTGGTATGATCTGGATGAAAGCTAGAGGCATGTAGGTAGGCATAGCGGTCAGTAGGTTTCCGATATAGGGTGATGTTTATGTGACCATCGCTTATTAGCACCGTAGTGTCCAGGAAGTGGATCTCTTGTGTGGACTGGTCCAGGCTGAGGTTGATGGTGGGATGGAAATTGTTGAAATCTTGGTGGAATTCCTCAAGGGCTTCTTTTCCATGGGTGCAGATTATGAAGATGTCATCAATGTAGCGCAAGTAGAGTAGGGGCATTAGGAGACGAGAGCTGAGGAAGCGTTGTTCTAAGTCAGCCATAAAAATGTTGGCATGCTGTGGGGCCATGTTTGTTTTGTTTTGTTTTGTTTTGTTCTGAATGTTTTTGTAGGTGCTTCAGCTTGAGCATCCATTCTCAGACACAAATATGTAGGTGCTGTTTTACTGGATTAAAGATGATGTGTCGTGTGCCAGGTGTATGAATTTTGGCTGCAGTTCATCTGGCACAACCAGCTGGTAAGTACCTTGTATCATGCATCCATCTTGTAGAGAAAGTTTGTTGCATGCTCTAAAGCAAGATAGCAAAGCTGGATCAAGGCATTTGGAATTTTGTGACCATTTTGTCATCAGCAGTTCCTGCAATTTTTGTTGAATTGGGCATGCTAAGCAAGTAGATTTGAATTGTTATGGCTGTGAGAGTACCAGTTATAGGTGCAACTACTTCTTCATCGTCCCCAGTCTGGATGTCAGATGAAGGCAAGGGCATGTGGCACAAGCAATCAGCCATCACATTTTTAATTCCCAACCAGTCTGTCATATGTGAAAGACAGTAGTCTTACTGACCATCTAGCAATTCAGCTTCCTGCTCATTTACATCCTTTAGGTGTTAATAGTGTCATCAAAGGGATGTGATCTGTAGGCAATTTGAAAGTACGGCTCCAAAGGTAAGTTCTCCATTTTTCTGTAGCGCATATGCAAGTAAATGCCTCCTTTTCAACAGCTGAATACTTTCTCTCAGCTTCCGTAAGTGTTCTCAAAGGAAATGCAACTGTCTTCTTGATGTTGTCATCATGGATTTATGTAAGAATTGTCCCGAGTCCACAGTCTGAGGCATCCATCATCACAATTGTGGGTAACCATGCAAGTTCTGGGCTATTTAATCAAATCTTCACTGCTTTTAAACTAACTTGAGGTTCCCTGGAGTAGTATTTGTAACAGTTCTTTGACTGAAGCATAGTTTTGAATAAATTTGACATACCATGTCATAAGACCTAGGAGAGCACATGAGCTCTATGAGTCTCTCTGAGATGGCGCTTTTGTAACTGCCATGACGTGGTTCAGGTCAGATTTCAGTCCAGTTTGCAAAATTATATGCCCCAGAAATAACAAGTCTGCCTTTCTGAAGTGGCATTTGGCCAAATTCTGTTTCAGCCCTGCTGATTCAGGAGATATTTTTCATGTTCCTCAGGAGTCTTCCTGAATACAATAATATCATCTAAATAACTGTGGACTCCAGGCTGGTTCTTTAGAATCACTGAAAACATTCTTTGGAAAGTGCTGGGTGCTGATACAAGTCAGTATGGTAAAGGTGTAAAGCAGAATAATCCAGCATATAGAATTAAATGTTGTGAGATCTCTGCTGTCCTCCTGTCGTATAACTTGGTGATATGCACTCTGTAGATCAAAAGTAGAAAAGATCTTTGTGCCATTAAGTTGCACTAACACTTCTGTGTGTGAGAGCGGATGGCTGTCAGTCACAATGGCTTTACTAGGATCCCTTAAGTCTACACAAAGATGAATACTTCCAGCCTTTTCCTTTGTCACCATTAACAGTTAGAACTATTCATAGAATCATAGAAGATTAGAGTTGGAGGAGACCTCAGGAGGTCATCTAGTACTAATTTTTTAAGCTCTTGTGATACAGCATCCCTGGCTGAGAATGGTAGATGGTACAACTTCTGTTGCACAGGTGTCACATTAGGTCGAAATGTAATTTTGTGAACAAATTCAAATGTACAGCCAAGGGCCTCCTCTGCACTATCCTTGTTAAGAGCAGAGACTGGAGTTTGTAGTTTTAGTGGTGTCAGGTGGGGCAGAAGCAATGCCCATTGACTACCCATGCACATTTAGTGCGGCAAACAAATCTGCCTACAATAGGAGTACCCCTATGGATGATATCAAATTTCACTGGTACAGAGTATGTATCAAAAGAGTACAGGAATGTGGTTCATCAAGTTCCACACTAAACATAAGCTTGGTTCAACATGTGGCACATGTCCAAAGTATTGCAAATAAATCGATTCAGGTAGTATTGAAACTGTTGAGCCAGTGTCCAGCATTAATTCCACCACCTGGGGCTTCCCTCATGCTATAGCAGTACCATGAACAGTACATACTATTTTATGCAATACTCCAGATGTGGCCTTACCAGTGACAAATAGAGGGGAATAATCACTTCCCTCGATCTGCTGGCAACAATCCTACTAACACAGCCCAATATGCCGTTAGCCTTCTTGGCAACAAGGGCACATTGTTGACTCATATCCAGCTTCTTGTCCACTGTAATCCCCAGTTCCTTCTATGCAGAACTGCTGCTTAGCCAGTAGGTCCCCAACCTGTAGCTGTGCATGGGATTCTTCCGTCCTAAGTGCAGGACTCTGCACTTGTCCTTGTTGAACCTCATCAGCTTTCTTTTGGCCCAATCATCCAATTTGTCTAGGTCCTTCTGTATCCTATCCCTACCCTCCAGTGTATCTACCTCTCCCCCCAGCTTAGTGTCATCTGCGAACTTGCTGAGGGTGCAAGCCATCCCATCATCCAGATCATTGAACAAAGCCAGCCCCAGGACAGACCCTTGGGGCATTCCGCTTGATACCAGCTGCCAACTAGACATTGAGCCGTTGATCACTACCTGTTGAGCCCGACGATCTAGCCAGCTTTCTATCCACCTTATAGTCTATTCATCCAATTCATACTTCTTTAACTTGCTGGCAAAAATACTGTGGGAGACCATATCAAAAGCTTTGCTAAAGTCAAGGTATATGATGTCTTCCACTTTCCCCATATCCATAAAGCCGAAAGCAATCAGGTTGGTCAGGCATGACTTGCCTTTGGTGAATCCATGCTGACTGTTCGTGATCACCTTCCTCTCCACTAAGTGCTTCAAAATGGATTCCTTGAGGACCTGCTCCACGATTTTTCTGGGGACTGAGATGAGGCTGACCAATCTGTAGTTCCCTGGATTCTCCTTCTTCCCTTTTTTAAAGATGGGCACTATAATTGCCTTTTTCCAATCATCCAGGACCTTCCCCCGATCACCATGAGTTTTCAAAGATAATGGTCAATGGCTCTGCAATCACATCAGCCAACTCCCTCACCACCCTCAGATACGTTGCATCCTGCCCCATGGACTTGTGTATGTCCAGCTTTTCTAAATAGTCCTTAACATGTTCTTTCACCACTGAGGGCTGCTTGCCTCTGCTCCATACAGTGCTGTCCAGTGCAGCGGTCTGGGACCTTGTCTGTGAAGACCGAGGCAAAAAAAAGCATTGAGTACTTCAGGTTTTTCTACATCATTTGTCACTAGGTTGCCTCCCCCATTCATGGTCACTAGTCCTAGCCCGTCTGGAAATTTAGACTTTATAATGCCAGTTTTGTATTGTTCCTGCAACTTTAGTCTAGTGAGACACCTCCTATTATTCTGGAATATTTTACAGTATCAATGGAGTCTAGTTCATAACATTTGCTGTAATCTTGACACTGAACTCACCTAATATGGCCCACATCAATGTAGGTTTTATCAAATACTGCTCTGAACATATTTGTATTGGTCTGCAGTATAATACTTTGCCTTGGCAATGTACAATACCATTTGTCTGGGGAATCTCAAAGTGCTTTACAAACCGGGGTATGTTGTTTATGGATTTACAAAGAGTACTGTATCCTTCCAGTTCTTACATCTGAAATCTCATTACTTCTGAATACTTTCCATTTATAAACTGGAGGTTTCGATGAGTTAAAAAAAATTGCAGAGTGCCAACTGTGCTTGTGCAGAGTATTTTAATTATCCAGACACCTGTCCACTACCAACTTATAGTGTTTCATATAGGTCACTGAGCAGCCAGATGATGGTCATCACTTTCATTCACTATCATCCTGGTGTGAATTTGAAACCATGATCCAGAGGTGAAAGGCTAAAATTTCAATTACCAATACTCCGAGCCTTCCAATTCCCCATATTACTCTGGTGCTAGAAGTCCTAAATTTCATATCTGTGGAACATTTATAAATTATGACATATTAAAAGATCAGCTTAAATCACTAACTCCCTTATGTCATCGTTTTGAATGTTTGGAATCATTCTGTTCCAAGATGTTCCATAACTATGTCCTAAAACTACACAAGCAAAGGAAACTGCAAAATGGACTGGACAAGGAAAAACAATAATAGAACACCATGGAAAGTCTCAGGCTGGCAATTCTGCTTGTCATTCCACTCAAGAATCCTTACAGTTCTCTTGTATTAAACTAATACAAGACTGATTAGTTCCCCCAAAGCTCAAATTCTGTCATGTTTTTATTGGTTGTGTATCTAACATCATGATGTTTATGGGAAACAATTTCCTCAGTTCCATTTACCGGTCTTTAATCAAGTGAATTGTGTTTCTTCTCCATTGTCACAAAACCCCCAGCTTTAACCAGCCAGTACTGAAAATTTATGGGCTAGATTTTGACTTTAGGCACAGCCCTCGGCAAGGTATAGTGCATAAGCTGCACTGCTCCAGGGGTAGCCATGGGAAGCATTGTGACTCAGACACACCTTTGGGTCACAATTCCTTCCTAGCTTCCTACTTGCTCTCTTGGGTGTGTGTGGGGGAGAGGGGAGGAAAAGGAATTTTACAGCTGGTCCCGTACTACCAGTAAGTTACAACAGTCTCTCTGGCCCCTACTGGCTCAGCTACTCTGGCCAGTGAATAGTGTGGAGCCAAGATCGTGCCCCATGCTCCACCCACCTGCTTTGGGAGGGGAGTAAGCAGGCAAGTAGCTCTGCTTATTTTTGTGTGCTCAGACTCAAGGTCTAAGTTGCCTACATATGGGACATGGGAGGATTCTTGCTCCCTTGCATGGCTGTGTTGTCCAAGTCATAATCTAACCATTTGGTAGTATCTTTTGTTACTGAGAGATCCTACACCCTACCATTTAAAATAATGATGAGCAAGTGCTCTTTATTGTGCCATATTGTTTGTATGTGAAATTTTCCTTGAGTGGAAAATCTAGAAGAGTCTTTATGTACACAATGTATTGGGCCAATTTCTGTTCCCAGTTACATCCATGCAACCTCATTTACTTCAGTGGAATGGCATAGGTATAAATTAGGGTTGAGTTTGGCCTGCTGTCTACTTTGTATGAAATCTGGAGGCAGAATCATACCTATAGCTGGGAAAAAAGACAGTGGGGAAGCCAAATGGTGGCTAGATAAGAATAACAATACTATATTTTGTGGAAGTTCTATGGCCTGTGTTAAATCGGAGGTCAGAATAGATGATCACAAAAAGTCACTTCTGGCCTTGGAATCTATGATGTAGTAACAGCATTTACTAGAGAGCATATTTCATCAAAGCCACTGACAAAAATGAACTAATCCTTAAACCCTATATGAGATGTATTATTATCCTCACATTACTGCAAAGGAAACTGAGGCAGGGAAAATAAGTGACTTGACCTAGGTAACACACTTAGTTTGTCAGAGTTGGGATAAGAACTTGGGGTCCTGATCATCTTGTCAGTTACATGCGTGTGGCTTCAACAGCTAGTGTGATCAAGTCCAAGGAGTTTTTAAAAGACTTTCATGCTGATACTACACTTTTCCCTTTCCACCTTCCTAAGAAACAGAAGAATGCCATTATGCTCCACGTAGATGTGTGTATGTTGTTGTTTTCCTGATCGTGTGTTGTAGGGTGTAGTTCTACCCCTGAAAAATCACCTTGGAAAACAGTCACATCAGACTGGCAGCCATTGCTTCCACATTAAAGAGAGACTGCATTATCTCATGCTAATATGCCCACCACCACAAGACATACAAATGTTCCTCAAACATCAATGGGTGAGTGACCTTTGAAATTTAAAATAAATAAAAACTTAATCTCTGTTTACCTCTGTTCCCTCTCTCTCCATTACCTTAGTGTTATTGTTAATGGTAGTCTGCCATATAGTCTACATGTCTGTTTTGTGTCATTTGAAATAACTGAGTGCCGACTAGTTAAAGGGATCAGTAGGATGACATAAAAACGGAAGAGTTATCAACCTCTAACTAGGAGTTTCATGAGCGTTTTAAAATTTACATTTTTATTAAGTTTCTGGCAGATGGCAAGAATGGAAGTCAGTCTGTGACAGCCAGTGCTCTCACAGAGAAGTTGAAGTAAGGTACTGGCAGCAGCTGACTGCTGGAGGGAAAGAGAGGGGCTGTTATTTATATTTTTCCAAAGCTAAGCTCTCACTCTAATATAGATCAGCCACTACAACGTAGAAAAGGAGAATCATAGAAGAAAGAGATGGAAAAATTCTATTAGGCTCTGTCATCCACCCTGTCAGTGTAACATTGTTCCCAATAGTATATTTAATTGTCCCTTATCCTGTCTCATTTTTAGTATCACAAGTATTTGACCAATTTCCTTGGAAGATGATACCACAGTCTATACTGGATTTCACTATAGGTAGTTTTCTCCAACTACTCCGTGTCTTTCCCCCCTTTTTCTTCTGTTTACTCTCAGTGTACGAACACTAATCAATTCCTCATTGTTTTTGATGTTTGTATACCTCTCTCAAATATGTGTAGATAGTTATGCTCTCCCATCCTGTCCTCCTCTCGTAATTGTTTAAAACAATGATGTACAGCTTTGTTAACCTTTCTCCACATAAGCCAGTGCCTTAATCATTTTTATTGCTGTACAAAAGCCCAGTGAACACAATCAGCAGTATTTTGGTTTTTAAGGATAACATCCTGGCCCTGTTGATGAGAGTTTTGACCTTGATGTTGATTGGGCCAGGATTCCATCCTAAATTCAGAGGAATTATTGCATAATGTAAGACATGATGATTCCCTTCTTCCTCTACTCCAGCCTCTCAAAGCTTTTAATTTGATTAATAGATAAATGTTATAAATACATTGGAGTGTACATTTGCTTTTGAAACTATTGTGCGTTTCAGATTTGTATCAAAAGTAGGTGGATCTGAGTCACTTCATGGGTTCCCTGGGCTAGTGCCCACATGTCTCATCTAAAAGATTAATTGGTAGTATAAAGGGCAGGGTGACTGGCCCTTTAAGGAGAGCTGGGTCTCAGTTTCACAGCCAGCCAGCCAACCCTCCTCCCTAGGTGGGGAAAATTAGAGTCATGTTACTCTGAGATAGATAAAGGAGAGGCATGGTTAGTGAAATGGAGACTTCAACTGGCAGAGGATGGGGGCTGCAGAGGGTAAGAAGGCTGCTGAAAGAGATATTGGAGAGCCTGCAGGAAACTGTGGAACTCAGGGGAGAAAAGACTCTGTGACGTTGCACCCCATAATGCTTTATAGAAATATGCTTATGAGTGTAAATATGATATAACTGGAATATGTTTTATGCTAGATATGCCATATAACATATCTTTGGAAAGGTTATGATCTACTGAATATATTCATCCTATTTGTATGCATTATCATTTTTATATCTGAAGTTATGAGCGTTGGCTCTATGCTTGTATTTAAAGTGTTTGCTGTAGGAAGCACATAAGGCAGATTTGGTCAACATAGTGTGAAGGGGTTATTCAAATGATTGGGAGTGCTTAACTAGCAATGGGGGAGATGCCAATCCACATCTGAGCTTTCCTGGGAACATTCAAACTAACATGTAAACAATGGCGTCGGCCTACAAAAAGCTGAATCATTCATAGACATGTGACTTGTCCAGGTGGCTACAGACTCCATCTTGTTACTGTGATTTTGCATAGGAGAACAAAGGGGTTTCCACCCACAAAAGAGAGATATAAAAGGCCCTGGAAACCCATCCATTTTGTCTTTAGCTGGCTTAAAAGATAGCCTCTCCACCCCAAAGAGATGTCTGAAAGAAACTGGAACAAAGGACAGTAACTATGGGGGTGTGAGTGATTGCTGGACCCAGATTAGGAAGGAGTCTAGTATTGAAAGAAGCTTATTGGAACATCTCTGAGGGTGAGATTTGTCTGCATTTAATTTCCACTGCATTAGGCTTAGTCTTGTGTGTTTTTGTTTTATTTTGCTTAGCAACTTACTTTGTTCTGTTATTATTTGGAACCACTTAAATCCTACATTTTATATTTAATAAAATCACTTTTTACTTATTAATTAACCCAGAGCAAGTAATTAATTCCTGGGGGAGGAAACAGCTGTGCATATCTCTCTATCAGTGTTATAGAGGGTGAACAATTTATGAGTTTATAAGCTTTATACAGAGTAAAACGGATTTACTTGGGGTTTGGACCCCATTGGGAACTGGGTATCTGGATGCTAGAGACAGGAGTACTTTCTAAGCAATTTTAAGTTAAGCCTGCACCTTTTGGGGGATTCAGAGTAGCAGCCGTGTTAGTCTGTATTCGCAAAAAGAAAAGGAGTACTTGTGGCACCTTAGAGACTAACAAATTTATTAGAGGATAAGCTTTCGTGAGCTACAGCTCACTTCATCGGATGGTTCAGACCTGGATCTTTGCTTGCAGCAGGCTATTGTGTCTGGCTCACCAAGGCAGGGTACTGAAGTCCCAAGCAGCCAGGGAAAACAGGCTCAGAGATAGTCTTAGCACATCAGGTGGCAGTCCCAAGGGGGTTTCTGTGACCCAACCTGTCACAGACTCCAACTAGGTAGGGCTAGGAGTGGCCTGCTAAAGCAGCGAAGGGCTCTGGTGAGGAGGACATGGGAGAGGCTTGAAAGACTTTCAAGGTGAGTCTGAGCAGGGCTAAATGAAGGATTAATACCTGAATTTTGAACTTGAAGGACTTTATTTTGGAACTGGTTTCAGAGTAGCAGCTGTGTTAGTCTGTATTTGCAAAAAGAAAAGGAGTACTTGTGGCACCTTAGAGACTAACAAATTTATTTGAGCATAAGCTTTCATGAGCTATAGCTCACTTCATCAGATGCATTTGGTGGAAAATACAGAGGGGAGATTGATATACACACACAGAGAACATGAAACAATGGGTTTATCATACACACTGTAAGGAGAGTGATCACTTAAGATAAGCCATCACCAACAGCAGGGGGGGGAAGGAGGAAAACCTTTCATGGTGACAAGCAAGGTAGGCTATTTCCAGCAGTTAACAAGAATATCTGAGGAACAGTGGGGAGTGGGGTGGGAGGGAGAAATACCATGGGGAAATAGTTTTACTTTGTGGAATGACTCATCCATTCCCAGTCTCTATTCAAGCCTAAGTTAATTGTATCCAGTTTGCAAATTAATTCCAATTCAGCAGTCTCTCGTTGGAGTCTGTTTTTGAAGCTTTTTTGTTGAAGTATAGCCACTCTTAGGTCTGTGAGCGAGTGACCAGAGAGATTGAAGTGTTCTCCAACTGGTTTTTGAATGTTATAATTCTTGACGTCTGATTTGTGTCCATTCATTCTTTTACATAGAGACTGTCCAGTTTGGCCAATGTACATGGCAGAGGGGCATTGCTGGCACATGATGGCATATATCACATTGGTAGATGCGCAGGTGAACGAGCCTCTGATAGTGTGGCTGATGTGATTAGGCCCTATGATGGTATCCCCTGAATAGATATGTGGACAGAGTTGGCAACGGGCTTTGTTGCAAGGATAGGTTCCTGGGTTAGTGGTTCTGTTGTGTGGTGTGTGGTTGCTGGTGAGTATTTGCTTCAGATTGGGGGGCTGTCTGTAAGCAAGGACTGGTCTGTCTCCCAAGATCTGTGAGAGTGATGGGTCGTCCTTCAGGATAGGTTGTAGATCCTTGATGATGCGTTGGAGAGGTTTTAGTTGGGGGCTGAAGGTGATGGCTAGTGGCGTTCTGTTGTTTTCTTTGTTGGGCCTGTCCTGTAGTAGGTGACTTCTGGGTACGCTTCTGGCTCTGTCAATCTGTTTCTTCACTTCAGCAGGTGGGTATTGTAGTTGTAGGAATGCATGATAGAGATCTTGTAGGTGTTTGTCTCTGTCTGAGGGGTTGGAGCAAATGCGGTTATATCGTAGCGCTTGGCTGTAGACAATGGATCGAGTGGTATGATCTGGATGAAAGCTAGAGGCATGTAGGTAGGAATAGTGGTCAGTAGGTTTCCGATATAGGGTGGTGTTTATGTGACCATCGCTTATTAGCACCGTAGTGTCCAGGAAGTGGATCTCTTGTGTGGACTGGTCCAGGCTGAGGTTGATGGTGGGATGGAAATTGTTGAAATCCTGGTGGAATTCCTCAAGGGCTTCTTTTCCATGGGTCCAGATGATGAAGATGTCATCAATGTAGCCCAAGTAGAGTAGGGGCATTAGGGGACGAGAGCTGAGGAAGCGTTGTTCTAAGTCAGCCATAAAAATGTTGGCATACTGTGGGGCCATGCGGGTACCCATCGCAGTGCTGCTGATTTTAAGGAATTTTTTGGAATATTGAATACTGTTTATGATAATAAACCAGCCCAAATAGGAGCGTTGTTGGCTGCCAAGAAATCTTTGTGAAATTCCCAAGAAACCCTAAAGAGAAGGAAACTGTGGCAGGGATACTGCAAGATATCTCCAGGCTATGAGGTGGTGCTCTAGAGGCACTGACCCTGATATGGTTGGGTTTCTGTTTTTGTTTTAATGTTGCAGACTTCAAGCAGTTACAAGGGAATAATAATTGCTGCAAACTATATTGCAGAGGTATGATTTTTTTTTAAATAAAAGCTGATACAGGAGCAGAAACTTAACAATTCTTATTAATTCCATATATTGCTTGAAGAGTGGCTAAACATATCAATATTTTATAATAAAGTAAAACTTCTTTATAGTCCAGATGTCTGTTTCTCTTATCTTTTTCATATTCTAGAAATGATATCTAGACTTGTAAAACTACCATATAGAGACCAAATCTGCATCTCAGATCATTCATGAGTTTTTCCATCATAAGATTATCCCATCCTCTCCTGAACCACAAAGATGAACAACTCTATTTTCTAATCTTCCTGCATTTACTTTTAAAATATTGTCATTTTGGGAAATGGGGTATTCTTCCTGGCCCCCTTCCCTCTCTTGTCTGTGTGTGCGTAGTCCAAGACACAATCTACCCCTTAATTTCTTCACTGCAGTTTTCTTGACCATAAGCTAAATTGAATTTGGACGAATGTGAAAAGAATTTTTCCCTAGTTTTATTGATTGTCCCTGTCATTCTATCATGTAAGCATATATTACAAAAATTGATACAAACAACTGTGTGTCAAAATCACACCCATCAATTTTTAACATTTTTTCATCTTTAATAAGGACGAACCAGGTTGTGCCACTCTTGTTTACATGGGGCCAGATTTTCCAGTCAACTAAATTCAATTTACACTGCCTAAGAAGCACAACGTAAATTTTTAAAGCAGCTGAAGAATGCCCCTGGAGAATTTTCGCTGTTTAGAGGGAATCCCTGCTGGTATATAGCTGGAGAAGATCGGTTAGCTGCCTCCTATGCTAGCTTTCTATCTTCCTACCACCAAAGAGTGCCAGAGGTGTGGGTGGTGGAGACTGGTTCTACTCTGACTGATTCCTTGGTGGTATAAGCTTGGCAAAAGCAAGATTGGACCTCTTCTGCTCTAACTTCTGCCAGGGCCAAATAGTCAGAATCAAGGAGTCACAGCTGACTCCCTGTGGCTGCCACTGTTGGCTATGACTGAGCACATATTGGAAATAATGGAGAATGGGGCAACTGAGTGATAATTTACCCCTCAAGTGGTCCCACTGAAATGAATGAACGTACTTGTGGAGTAAATTACTATGAAATGTGAGTAAGGATGGCAGAATCTGGCCTGTAATAAAGTATCCAATGCCGTCTAGGGGTTGGAATGAGAACTATTCAACTGTGTGTTACAGGCTGTAGGGTGTAGCAGCCTAAAAGTGGTAGGGGCTTGTCCTTTGAAGCTGGAGAAGCTGAGTTCTTTCTCTGGTGCCACTGGATGAGATTACCCAGACCTTTCTCCCCTTCTCAGCCCTGTTCAAATTGTGACTTTAGCTATGGAGTTTCAATAGGGGCTATTCACTCAACTCTCTGCATTGTGAGCAAGTAGGTGGGAGGTAGGCAGGAAGTGCCTGGAAGGAAGGAAGCCCTTGTTCTGCCTCTTCTTACTTGCTGGCTAGGTACACAGTGGAGAATAAGCTTCTCCACAAAAAGGGGCAAAGCAGCTATCATCTTCCTCAGAGTCTGGGGATTATGACTCATAATCACAGGTTGTTAGATGCATGTGTGACATTGCATTCCATATGATTTTATGAAAATATGCTAATGAATATGAATATAATGTAACTGGAATATGCTTCATGCAGAAGGTATCTTGTAGGGTATCATTACAAAGCTTGTAATTTATTGAGTGTGGTCATCCTAGTTGTATAAATGTATCATTCTTGTATCTGAAACTAGAAATATGAAATATAACTCTGAGGGCCTATTGTAATTATAAAGAAAAGGAGTACTTGTGGCACCTTAGAGACTAACAAATTTATTAGAGCATAAGCTTTCATGAGCTACAGCTCACTTCATCGGATGCATTTGGTGGAAAAAAGTGAGCTGTAGCTCATGAAAGCTTATGCTCTAATAAATTTGTTAGTCTCTAAGGTGCCACAAGTACTCCTTTTCTTTTTGCGAATACAGACTAACACGGCTGCTACTCTGAATATTGTAATTATGTAACGTGTGGGCCATTAATGGTGGTTTGGAATCTTGATGGCTCCCATCAACTAGGACAATTTGTTGTAAATGGCTGTTTACTTGCAAACCCTCCTGTGAGTCAGGCCAGGAAGAATGAAGGCTTGGGGTCTCACAGGAATGTGACCATGTCACCTGGTATTGGAATCCATCTTAAACCTGGTGCTTTTCCATTTAGAAGGAGGGGTGGGGACCCAGAGAGACAAAAGATTCCCACCTTGTGCCAAAGCTATATAAGGGGGTGGAACAGAAAAAGGAGGTTCCAGTCATGAGAAATCCCCTAGTTACCCTCTGAGCTGGAGCTAACAAGAAAGGATTGGGCCCAGACTAGGAAGAAGTCCAGTCTTTGAAAGAAGCTTATTGGAACATCTCTGAGGGTGAGATTTAATCTGTAATCAGTTTCTTAATGTATTAGGCTTAGACTTGTGTGCTTTGTTTTATTTTGCTTGGTGATTTACTTTGTTTTGTCTGTTATTACTTGGAACCACTTAAATCCTACTTTTTATGCTTGATAAAATCACTGTTGCTTATTAATTAACCCAGAGTAAGTAATTAATACCTGGGGGAGTAAACAGCTGTGCATATTTCTCTATCAGTGTCACAGAAGGCAGACAATTTATGAGTTTACCCTGTATAAGCTTTATACAGAGTAAAATGGATTTATTTGTGGCTTGGATCCCATTGGGAGCTGGGTGTCTGGGTGCTGGAGACAGGAACACTTGTTAAGCTGTTTTCAGTTAAGTGTGCAGCTTTGGGGCACGTGCTTCAGACCCTTGGTCTGTGTTGGAGCAGATTCGCATGTCTGGCTTAACAAGGCAGGGTTCTAGAGGCCCAAACTGGCAGAGAAAATGGGCTTAGAGGTAGTCTTAACAAATCAGGTGATAGTCCCAAGGGGGTCTCTGTGACCGAACCCATCACAGCGTGCTTCGTGGGTGGAACAATTTCCTGAGGCCACTTACTGTAAAGTTTCAGTCTAGTCTATTATGGGGGTCAAAATGAGAAAGTAACAGCTGTGCAAAATGCAGGTGACCATGACATCCTCTGTGGCCATAGAATTTGTTTGAGTAATTTAGGAACAAATTGTGCTGTCCTTACTCAGGAAAATGGAAAATTCTCATTGAAGTCAGCGGATTGTTACTTTGTCTAAGCAGGCAATGTGAGGTTTGTCCCTTACAGTGTTATTAGTTAACAGAGGAAAAGATTTTTCAAGATATGACTTTTATCTTGAAAATTTTCCTTTAGGCCACAAAATATTTATAACGTCCCAGCATGCTTCATAGAATGAAATCAGATGTTCAAAAACTATGAATAAATTAAGACTGGGTTATAATTTCTTATGTCCATGAGTTAGAATTCACCAGTAAATAATCATTCACTCTCCTGGGCTCTGCTCTTGATAAAACCAAATCAATTTGTGCTCTTACAGGTCATATGGGGGGAGGGATAGCTCAGTGGTTTGAGCATTGGCCTCAAAGGGTTGTGAGTTCAATCCTTGAGGGGTCCATTTAAGGATCTGGGGCAAAAATTGGGTATTGATCCTTCTTTAGGGGAGGGAGGGGGTTGGACTAGATGACCTCATGAGGTCCCTTCTAACTCTGATATTCTATGATTCTAATATGGCACTTCATCTAGCAAAACCTTGCTTGGATTAACTAAATTTTTGTCATAAAAAATTTGCATAGCAACATGTTTCTTTTTGTGTCTCTAGAACATGGCTGGGCAAACTTTTTGGCCAGAGGGCCACAATGGGGTGTGAAACTTGGAGGGCCGGGTAGGGAAGGCTGTGCCCCCAAACAGTCAAGCCCCCGCCCCCTATTCGCCCCCTCCCACTTCCCTTCTCCAGACTGTCCCCCTCAGAACTCCTGACCCATCCAACCCCCTGCTCCTGTCCCCTGACTGCCCTGACCTATCCACACCCCCGTCCCCTGACAGGCCCTTCAGGACTCCCATGCCCTATCCAACCCCTACTGTTCCCCGACCCCTCACTGCCCCAGAACCTCCACCCCATCCCACCACACCCTGCTCCCTGTCCCCTGAGTACCCCTGGGACCCCCTGCCCCTAACCGCCCCCTGCTCCCTGACTGCCCCCGGCACCCCCTACCTACCCAACTCCCTCACTGCTGCATGGGTGTGAGCACCATTGCCACCCCCTTACCATGCCACTCAGAGCGGCAGGAGCTTGCAGCCCCACTGCCCACATGGTGGCGTGGCTACAGGGGAGGGGGAACAGTGGGGGAGGGACCGGGGGCGAGTCTCCAGGGCCAGGAGCTCTGGGGCCGGGCAGGACATTCCCACGGGCCATAGCTAGCCCACCTCTGCTCTAGAAAGAAGTGGGCAAAAACTGTGCCTTTAAAATGGTCAATTTTTGCCAAATTGATGTAAAGATAAAATTTGTCAGAAGACTGAATTGCTCAGGGGTTTGGCAATGAGGTATTTCTGTCTGGGTGATAGTGACCTAAAATTGTTATAGGACCATCAGGAACTAGACTGAGATTACAAAGCCAACACTGTAACAAACACTAGCCGTTATTTTTGTTGGCTGCCATAGCAGAGCTAGAAAAGGTTGAAGATTCATGGAGAATTAATGCCTTTTGGCAATCTCTCTGGAAGAGGATTGGCAGGGAGGCAGAGAGGATGCTGCCTGTGTTATGTCTATTCTAGGGAAAAACACAGGTCTTCAGTGATTAGGATCGTCTATGTGGTATCTTTCACAAGCACTAAATTCAGTCTTCAAAAATTTTAATTGGTACAGTCCATTGACCAATCACATTTTGCTTACTATGGAGAGTCAAACCTGACTCTTATCTTTCACTGGTTTCATACTTCATTGACTTTCATAAATATACTCCTGATTTATGCTGATGCAAGAAAGATGAGAGTCGGGCCGAAAGATCCAGACTTGGTGGTTATGAAGAACTCTTGATTAGTTTATTGTACACTTCTTCCTTTTGCCAAAACAAGTTTCACCAACTTGCACACTTTCAGACCTACTCACATTCACTTATCTGTGAATTGCATCACATTACACAGCTCCTTTGGATTTGGCCTGCTATCGTCTAAGAAAGATGTCTCTTTCTGATAAAGCCTTTGAATTAGGCCAAGTAGAGACTTGATCTCTGGGTCTGACACATGCAGGTCTGTTTCTGTAATCACTGGATAATTTGGATAATAATAATACTGGATAATTTGGGATGGGTATCTCTAATTTTGACCTGAAATTCCATCCTGGACCTGAGATACTTTCCCAACAGAAATCCATGTTTAAACCCAGGTGTTCCTGAGAAAAGTTTTGGGTTTGAGAAACTGGTATTTTCCAGAGAGAAAATACTTCATCAAAAAATCCTGACAAGCTCTAATACCAACTGTCTTCAAATCCCTTTTGACTTCTGTGGAGGAGCTAACAATGCTCATGCAACATCGTCTTGCAGGATCAGTCTTCTGAGGATCAGAACACTGCAACAGATCCCTCTCACTACCCTCATCAGTCATTGTCTCAACAACCCATTCATGCTTTCCTACTTTTTACCTGTTATCATCTTTGTCCAAATAATTTTAGTTTCACAGTTTAAATGCCTCATATATTCCATAAAAGCAAACAACAAAGTGTAATCCTTTGACCTTTTCAGTATTCTTTGATGTGATTTACTGACTGCTCACTTCCTCCCTAGCGCATGGCCCTTATAACCACAATAAAAATGGACAGACAGTCCAAATATGAAATGCTGGAAAGGTTACAGCTTTTGGATTGGTTGTAAGTCTATTAACTGTTCAGAGTATTTTTACCAGGAAAGATTTTAACAAGAACAGAAAATGGCATCAGATGAATAACAGTTGTTATGGAATAGGGAAATGATATAAACATAACCCATTCTCCTTAACACATTAACACTGTAATCTTGTGGCCTCTCATTTATGTCATTGCAACCAACTCTTTTCTCTTTAAATGCATCCAGTTATCCATGTAATTAACCTGATAAGATATTGAGATGCAAATCTTTTAAACTTTTCTCATCTGTTTCATCTTGACATCTGTCATTACTGAAACATCTTTAATGCCATATTCCGTATTTTATGGTTTATTGAATTCCTTGTATTATTTTGAGCACATTGGTAGGTTTGTTTGCTTTAATCCCCCAACCCTTACTTGCTTGGCTCTTAGAAGTGGTCTTGTAAAAGGCGGGTTTCTAGATGTTTGGTTTGACAAGCAGGGGGAGAACGCCTTGTGTGAAGAAAGTTTAAAGGTAGATGGCAAAATTGTGATGCAGACAGGGTGAAAGTTCAGTAACTGTGCAGATTTGTTTCATTCTCTCTCTGGGATACATTGCATAGGAGTCTGCCTGCCTGAACCAAACTCTTCAATGCCGCTAGGATAATTTCTCCAAGGCAGGTGCTGCATAGGGCTGTTCTAGACTCTAAATTGGTCACCTCACAAGCCAGGGGACTTGCTGGGACAGATTAGGAATGTAGACGGGGATGCTCCAGGCTGCAGAGCAACTCAGAGGTGGCCCTTGGGGCTGCTGCACACCCACCACTACTCCTACATGCCCCAGGAGCAGCAGTAGGGGGTTATAAACTGAGTCAGAATCTGGCAAAACGAGTTTTGCTGCTGAAAGTCTGGTGTAAGGGAGATCGGACTCAGGATCCTTTTTTGTCAGTAGTTTCCTGACTGACTTGCTCGAAATTGGATTTTTTGTTTTGATGTAATTTTCCAGAGCCAATCAGAAAAAAATTAGACGTAGGGGCAGCATGCATGGAATAGTGCCGTGTTTGCTCTGTTTTCATTCCCATAGCATTCAACTTAGCTAGGTGTTTTAGTGTCTGACCTAGACTTTCTCTAATTTAATTAACTCACTCGTATTAGCACGTGACACAGGCTAAGATTCTTCTCTTTCTCTCTGCAAAAATGCAGCTTGCTTATCCAAATAGTCTCCTAATCCAGTGTGTGTGTGTGCACAGTGTGTACCCTCGTGCTAGCAAAATAATGACCAATCTACTCAAATACTCGGGTGTGTTGAGCTTTATCTGGCTGATCTGTGCTCATAGCATTGCTGTGGAGCATATTGCAGGTGAAACAGAAAGTGTGTAATTTCATGATGCATAAACACAGGTGCCATGCAGTTTTCTGTTTCCCTAATCACTAGTATTGAAGACAGCTGTCTGATATGTCCGCTCAGAAGAGAATTCCAGAATGATTTTTCCTTGTCAGTATTTAAATCCTCAATATCAGCCTGCTGAATACCATTGGAGGGAAGCAGGAGGGTGTGTTAATGAAACCATTTTAATGACCTGCTTTTAATCATAATGGAAACATTTTTAATGCTTTGCAGAGGTGGGGTTTTGTGGTGGTCCCAGTCTGAAGTGTTTGGAAGGACAGAAAAAGGACACAGAATCAGTGTAAGGGTTTTTGATTGATGCAGACCTAGGAATATAACAGCACTGTTTGGTGTGTAATGAATATTCTTCACTATATTGAATATTCATAGTAATAAGCTCTATGATTTTAAATGCTTTCTTTTTTCCACCTCATGTCTGTTTTGCAAAGGCTCATGCAATTCTTCATAATACTTACATTTGAAATGCTTCTGTGTTCGTTTGTCTTAGAGAAACCTACATGCAAAGCCAACCCATAAACTTCAGTGTCACCAGCACAGTCTGCAAAAGCAACCCTACTGTACTATAGAGACTAGTGTGTATGATAAATTGGAAGATAAAATTTCAGTTAGAAAACTAATTCCAGGGGGATTGAGTGACTCAAAGGATTCACAATGAGACAGAGAGACTTTCACCTCTAGGTCACCTGTTTAATTCTAGTCAACGTCTGCACTGACTGAAAGTTTTTCCTATCTGATGGCTTTTTAATGTCCTATTCTAGTGACAGCACTTAAAATATTTCCCCCCCAATTTTCAGAGATATTACCAGTTCCAGCTGTGTTCTCCATTTCAGGTATAAAGGATAGCTCTCAAACTGGCTGAATTTTTCTAGATGGAAGAAACTTTTAAAATGTGACCAATATATAATCTTTGGCAATTTTATTCTAGTCTCTAGTAGGCTCATGATCCTATCACAAAAAAATCCCCATAATTAGCAATCTTGTTGACAATCTCAGTAGAGGAGGCCAAAGACTGAATGAGCTATGGAGACTGAACTATCCTATTGCCCCAGGGATGCTTGCCCTGTCGGTACTGAAGTATGTGTGGGTGGGGAATGTTTGAATTGTACCTGTTCTGACGATAAACAGGAAGACTTCAGTCTCTAGAATTGTCAATCTGACTCTTATCACAGTTGCTATGTTCATATAGATTTTTAAAAAATCAAATATAATCAGTTTCACGTTTCCAAAAGATATGATTCTGGGCCAAATCCTTGGTTAGCATAAATTGGCACATCTCTATTGAACTCTGACCCTGTACCCTTAAACTGTAGGAAGAGATCTTGGATGTTTATCTTGGTAAAATAATCTTACACTTTTCCAGCAGCCATGATATATACATCAAAGTATAAGCTTCTATCTGAAGGAGACGATATGAACCAGGAAAAGTCATATGTGGATTACAGGTGGAATTTCTGTATGTTAATAACAATACCTTGGACCTCCTGGATGCAAATTATTAGGTCCATCTCCCAGTGTACTGAACATTTCTTCCCATTATAAAATGAGTATATTTTCAAAATGTGTAATACCTCTGGACTGAAGATTCCTAAATCCAAAGGTATGGCTTTATTGCGCAGTTAATCCAGGCTCTTTCATGGGTGTTGCACCATACCCACCTCTATCCACACACACAACCCTCTCTCCCAAGTTTAGTGGTACTTTCAGCCAAAGTTAACTGGTCTGCTTTGGACTGCCAGCTAAAATACAGGTTCTGTAGTTACTCAGTCTGGTAACCTACTGACTTTGCAGTGGGGATAGGGGCTAAACCACTCAAGTGCTGATAGTTCTACAGTGCTTTCCCACAATTGCCCTGTTGTGCCCCAAAAAACAAACAAACACTTCCATAATTCATTGGTAAGGCTATGGTTTTATCACGGAGGTCGCGGAAGTCACAGAATCCATGACTTCTAAAGACCTCCGTGACTTCAGCCCTGGCAGCTGGGAGCTGCAGGGTCCTGCTGCCTCCTGCGGCGGTAGGGAGCTGTATCATACCCCTGCTGCCTGAGGTAGCGGGCCCCAAAGCTCTCAGCCGACATAAGCAGCAGAGGTCCCCCCCAGCTCCCAGCCACTGCAGGCAGGGGGTGTACCCCGCAGTTCCCTGGCTGCTGCCACGGGAGGGCGGGGGACTCCTGGCAGCTTCCCACCCACACCATGGGAGGGCAGGGGGACCCCAGCAGCTCCCTGCAGCCACCGCGGGGCAGGGGGCATAGGGACCCTGCAGCTCCCCACCAGCCTGGCAGCTTGGGGACCCTGGAGCTCTGAACCCCCAGGGGGGTGGGGACCTGGAGCTCCCAGCCACCCCACAGCTGCCCAGTCCCCTCCCATTTTATCATGGATATTTTTAGTAAAAGTCATTGACAGGTCATGGGCTTCCGTGAATTTTTCTTTATTGCCTGTGACCTGCCCGTGACTTTTCCTAAAAATATCCATGACAAAATCTTAGCCTTATTCATTGGTAAAGAATCATAGAGCAGCTCAACTTACTGCAGCACAAAGAATCCTGGGCCCTTCCTCAGAAGTCCCAGTGTCACCAGTAGTGCAGCACCAGTGAGGACACATGTAGTTCGGTATGGTTTTGCAATGTGGCTGCTCACACCTGGCCTAGGTCAACCTTGGTGCTGATCACCTGAGTTAATTCTGCAATGAAAAAACCCCCTCAAGAGCATCAGGCAGCGGATGATAAACTAAAAAGAGAAGGCTGGTAAATTGTTTTATCCTGATATGTAGGTACAGTATTCCTCATGACATGGGCAAACTGTTAGTGAGTGGTACAACACTTAAGGTCTATTTCTGCTAGACAGCCACTCTCCCAGAAGGTGGAATCTTTCAGGAGGTGCATTTCTTCCCGTTTGAATTACTGTAGGTCTCTTAGCTGGCCTGTAGGTTGATCACGAGGAGATAGAAGCCTACCAGATAAAGCTCTTTCTTTGGGACAGGAAATATGTTGCACAGAAATATCTGTTCCGAGATAAGAGCTTGTTTTTCAACATTTTAGCCAATGTTTTTATCTTTAGTTTGAAGAGAGAGTCTGATTTTGAGGCTCAAACTGGCCTTTGGCTTGTCTGAATTAGAATATTTTTGTTTGTTCTAATTCATGGGCAAGATTTTCAAAAATGACTAGTAATTGTAGGTGCCTCAGTTAAGGGTGCCCAGCTGGAGGCAAAATAAAGGGAAGTGATATTAAGAATGTGGGTACTTGCTTTCTGGAAATCAGGCTTCTTTAAGGGGTCATGAGTTCGATACCCAAGAGCTGAGGTACCCACAATCACTAATCACTTTTGAAAACTCAACCCATGTGTCATGGGCTATTATTTTCTGGTTGGAAAAGGGTAGGGCTAGACCTAGATTTGTAACTGTTGATAAATCTAAACTATAAACTTTTTGGGAGCCTTGTCTTCACATATATGTGTAAAATGTCCATAGTAGCTCAGTATTGGTACTGTACAAATAATTGGTAGATAGTCCTACATTCATTATTTGTGTAGTGGATTTGGGAATGCTTTCTGCTAAGTGTCTGCAGAAAGGATAATCAAAGCACTTACTCAAATTAAATCTTGCCCTTCCTGTGGGATGGTTGCCTCCAAACTATGACTACCTCTAGCTCACGCCAAGGTGAGCCTATTGGTCAATAGAAATGTATTTTAGGGAAGGTTATGCTTGGCTGGTATGATGATGAATGGATAGAGATACTATGCAAAGATGACAAAAGTTAACCCTTTCTTTCTCACGTCTGGCGTTTTATAAAGAGGAGAACAGCATTGTATTGAGTTGCCGTTGCACCTTTAATAATATCCATTGTGGTATTTCACATGAACTGTGGAAATTCATCTGGAAACAGTGGTAACTACGTAGTAACTCACCATTGTGCTCCCTCATTATCTCAAGTGAATAACACATTTTAAATGGTAGCAAAGCAAGCAAGCAGAGGTTTACTGTAAAGAGCACTGCACAAAATGGTAAAAGAAAGTGATTGGAGCAATAATTGAGATTTCTTCACTGATTAATTGCCACACACATTTAAATATTCTCTCACTGAGCTCATTTATAGCAATTAATCTCTCTACAGATTAATTTACAGGTATTATATAGAAAACTGGCTGAATTTTGATCTCAAACCAGAACAAAGCCAGTATAAGTGAGGTCAGATGGGTTTGAAGTTGGGTAGAATGTGAAACTTGACACTGGATATATTGCTACCAGGACCGATTCTGATTCCCCTTAGTCACCTCGAATAGCTTCTTACAATAGTAATCCCACTGAAGTCGTAGGGCTACTTGTGGTTCAAGGTACTATTCAAAATAAGTAAAAGGAGTTAGAAACTGGTTCTTATATATGTAGAGTCAGATTCTGCTCTATTTTAGTCTGGTTTTCCACTAAATAGAATGGATTTGGCAATGAGTGAAACTAGGAGGATTGCAGCCTTGCTGAAACCATTTTTTTTTATTCTTCTCTTTCTACAACTGGTCTTGACTAAAGATTTTGGACCAAACCCTCCAATCTTTGTTCAGGGAAAGCTCCTTTTGGCCTTGCTGGAAGTTAGCCCAGAGTAAGAGCTGCAGACATTGCCCTTTGACATTTACAGATGCACTCAATGTTGGTTGCAGTAGAAGTTTCTTATACTTGGCTCTACATTTATGTGCATACTTATTTGCCTCTATTTGGGTCAGATTTTGATCACAGTTACATAGTTATAAATCCAGAACATCCTCATTAACATCAAAGACGTTATTTCAGATTTACACGAGTGCAGCTAAGAGAAAAATCTGACCTACATTTCCAAAGCACACTAGACAAACCATTGCATGCACAATATACCTCTCTTAGAAATTTGAACCTTTTAAGACACTTTTTGTTATCCTGGACACTTTGAAATTTTTTTGTTACGTGATGCAAGTTATGTCTTAGAATTAATAGTAAAGGTCACCAACAATGACACCACTAATTTCCTCCACTGCAGAAGTACCAGAATTTCACAGGATGAAATTCTATGGCCTGTATTATGCAGGAGGTCAGACTGGATGATCATAGTGGTACCATCTGGCCTTAAAAATCTATGAAAGGTGTTCAGGGTTTTCAACTCCCAGAACCTTGCAGGATTGGGCTCAATATTTGTGCCTCATAAATATAACACAAGGAGTTATGCCTGTAAACATGGTTTATTGGGGAGTGTGAGCAAAGTGAACTGTTTATTTTTTCAGACAGCTTACTAGCTCTGCAAACCCATTTCCCAGATCTGTTAGTAAAAGACTATACAAACACAGGGGGCCCTGATAAAGCCAACCAAGCACAGTATCAACAGCTGGGTGGTGGTGGTTTATTTTTTATTTTTAACATATAACACCCCAATATGTTCAGTTCACATTTCTCTCTGGACAGATCAACTTTTTTGGCACAGAAAACTTGTTCCTGGAACACAGCCTACTCGATTCACAAAGTCATTAACTGCTGGATTATTAGAAAGTTAGTGATGAAAGACAGAAACTGTTAACTCAAATGTTGAAACGTGCATTTATTTTTTTCAGTGACACTGGAAACAGCCTGATATTTCTAGTAGATTGCAAGGAAAACAAACCACCAAAGCCATGGAGAGAAAAAAACAACTACAGAAAGGGGAATTTGGGAAAAGACTTTCTCTGGACAGCAGTCTTGTGGTAAGGACTAAAATATTCATTTACTGTTGTATGTTTTGGCATTAAAAGTATTGCTCTTTAATTTAAGGAAGCATCATCTGGCACATGCTCTGGATGGATTATTATTGATATACCAAGGACCTGATCCTGAATTTAATGAGAGTATGATCTTGGCCCCAAATCTGCCTTCAAAAAGTAATGTTTTAGCTACTGACTCGAATAAACAAAGAATTCTTTTACAGACATATCATGGATGCCCAGATTGGAAAATACTTGAAATATGTATTTACAACTAGTATGCTGAAACTGAATAAACTGAGAGGTGTCACCCTGCCCACATTCACCTCTGTGACTTTTGCCGAGGCTACTCCTTATTCTGAGAAGGGAAAGTTTTCCTTGGAGGTGATCGCAGATCTGCTGCCTTCTCAGAGTAATGAGACTCCTGGGAATGATGCTTGGGGAGGTGGCTGGCATGCTTAGTGAGTCTCCTCTATTGTATAAATGCAGGAGAGGATGGGTCTTGCTTGACTGGTAATGTCAGCAGGCCAGGGAAACAAATGTAGGAAGGGGACATGACTGTGGGAGCAGCTACCACTTTCCTGGGCTCTGAAACGGAAAATAGGGAGATGAGATGATTCTGTAAATCTGCCTTTGTGCCTTATAAAATAAATCGGAGAGTCAACACAAGTATGAACAGGAGATAATGTTAACACACATAATAGTGTGTTATGTTATTGATCTGTACTGCTTTACTATGCCATCTCCTTGTGGAAACAAACACTTCTTCCATGAAGTAATGCACAATGTAGATCTCGCTATCTGTATTTTTTAAAATTTACTAAACCTAAGTATTGCTTGGAGATTTTTAATAGCAGTGGATTATCTCTGCCTGCATCTTCCTCTTGGAGTCAGAATGTATTGGCTCAGAGGAAGAGAGAAAGTGAGAAAAAGAGAAAGAGAAAGCAATTTCTAAAACTAGAAATGGGCTCAAGCCATTCTGGGTATAAATTTGGGCTTTTCAGAACTGAATCTGAGCTTTACCAGAGTTTGGTATGTTTGGATTTAGCCCATTTCAGAGAGTGGTCCAAACTCCAAACTGGGACAACATTTCAGCTTTCATCTGGGGGTTTTGACTCAGGGCCAATTTTTGTCTAAATTTGGAATCTACAAACAATGAAGTAGTGACAAATGACACATGCACATAACACTCTTCCTCATAGCACAGTACAGAGTCGCTTCTTCTTGGATCCCCTGAATGAGGGGAAAAAATCAAATGTATTTAAGCCCCGCTAGAGCTGGGCAAATTTTTTCAGACAAATAGTTTAATTGACAAAAAATGCAGTTTCAGGTCAACCTGAAACTATGTATGGATTTCACCAATAGTTTTGGCAGTCACAAAATGGCTAGAGGAGGTGGGTGAAGGAAAGTGGGGGATCGTGGTGCTACCTGCTTTCCACCTCCATGACATAACCTTTAGCACAGCTGAAAAACCTTAGGGAAAGAGCTTGAAAATGAGGCCAGATAAGCTTTTCTCAAAGAAAAATGTAGACACAAATATGAGGATGATTTATACTGTGAAGCAATTTTCTACTAATTAAAAGTTCAAATGAATATTTCTCTGAATACTTTACCAAAAGCTAATATATTTTAATCCATTTATTTCTGCAAAGACTAAGAATCTCTTGCCCTTAGTAACAGCAAATATCCACTGAAGACCCTGTTCAACTCTTGTTAGCTCAAGAGAAGTCTTACCATTGATCTCAAGGGAAATGGATCACTTTGAGTTTAAATGGTCATATGATTATGCTATTATTGTAATCAATGGAGGGTCTCCACTATTGCCAACAACTGGAATTTCAATGCACAGGCTATTAATTAATATTTATAGACAAAGCAGTCAAACCTTTAGAGCAATGACAATGACATTTATAGTTCCATGTTCAGGTGAAAGGAATGACAAAATATTTAACTCAATGTAATAACCCTTATAGAAATCCCTATACGACTTCAGAATAATACCACCCTTTTTAGTGTTCTGTCTGATGGTTGACCTTCCCCACCCACCTGTAATAAGGATATAGTTTTTGTATAGGAATTTAGAATAATTTCTATATCCTGTATTGGTTTCATCCCTATTAAGCTCTTGGGAAGATTTCTATTATGAAAATCTGTGTTTATATGTTACAGACAAGACATGATTATTATTTAAATCAGAGACACATGTGGGGAGCTAGGATTAGAACTCTTGATTTTCATCTTAAAAAAAAACAGGCCTCTGTCACTTCAGATAAAGGAAAGCTCCTTTAGATGACTTATTAATAGGGGTCCTCTATCCTGTTTGTGGGCCAGCCAATAGATGGAAACAACACAAACTCTCTCAGACAAAGTCCATCCACCTACGTGGAACTAGAGCCCTATATTTTTCACAAATTCATGATGACGAAGGGGCAGATGGGCCAAAGAGGATCGGTATTGCAAACCTGGGTTCCAGGTGCCTGGAATGGAGAGCTGGAGTCAGCCTCACAGGTCAGAAACCACTGCTGCATGGTTAGTGAGGGGCAGGCTCACTCTGCAAACTCCATCACCCAGAGACTCTTTCACATGTTGTGGGAAGGACACAACACTTGTGGATAAAATGAATAAAATAAAATAACATGAAATTCACAAAAAAAATTATAACAAAAATATGTTTACTGGGCTCTTACATCACTGTGAATTGCTTCGTAGGATGGAGGCCACAGTCACATCAGGGTTATGCTGTGATTACTGAAGGTACTTCAATTTAGAACTAAAATAAAATGCAAAAGAAATAATGTCAATGGAATAAGATTATTTGTGATATATTATTCAGCCATTTGTTATTTCTCTGTGTTGTACAGTTTTCCAGGCAGGATATGATCCCAGGTAAACAAAGGAGACAGAACTGGGACCTCAAGCTTTGTAGAAGCCTGTTTGTTGGTCTGCAGTTTGTAGTTTTCTACAATAAACTTTGTAAGATTGATTCAATATAAAATGAAAGTCAAGTAGCTTAGGCCTTAAATTTAAGTTCTGTTAAGTTTTACAAATCTAATATTAGAAATGTTTCATGATTTTTAGTTTTTTCAAATAGCTTTTTGCTCCTTCTGACATTTGGAACCAAAACATTGTATTGATGAATGACAACCAGCAAATGAAAAATGCAAGGAGAAAAAAATAAAAGGAAAACTTGCTATTCTGTACTTTTTCCAATCTGAGTTAGAATGCAAAACAGAAATAAAGAGCAGACTATGAAGAATACATTAGATTTTAAATAATTCTTTCAGTTTGGAATAAGGTAAAGATATTATTAGCATCAGTGTACTTTTTAATAGGGTATTTTTAACCTGGCGAGATCCCTTTTATCCAATAATAATTACCAATTTATTTCATAGGTGCTGGAGCTAAGAGTACTGCCGCAACCCCTGGCTTGAAGTGGTTTTCATCATATACAGGGTTTGCAGTTTGGTTCAATGACTCTCAGCACCCCCACCATACAAATTGTTCCAGCACCTCTGACTTATTTTGTTAGTGGTGAGGGATGTTGGCCCTGAGGATGCTATTAAAACAGCTAATGAAAGGATTGATTGTATTTCAAGTTGTCCTAAAAGAACTTCTTCCCAAAGTAAGTAAATAAAACAACTTTTCAAGAAGCATCTGTGGGATAGAGAGACTATTAGAATGTGTCATTATCACTTTGAGTACAACTAGTTGTGTATTCACGAGGTCTAATACTCTGTGAAAATAATAAAAGGCCCACCAGAAGTCTAGCCTTTGCCTGATCCAAACTGTTCAGTTGTCCCCAGGACACTTTTTGATCAAAAAAAGTCAATGTTACAAGCTGTGCTCTTTATTTATGTGAATAATTCCCAAGCTGACTGTGCACTTGGTTAGCATTTGCAGCTGCGATGGCATTTAGCTGAGCAGGAAGTTTGAGAATAGTTTCTTTTCAAGCAAGCCAGCATTTACAAAATAAGTTTTTCACTTACTTTAAAAATGAGGCTTTTACTTTTAAGAGCAAACTGCAGTAAATAGTTTATTTGGTGGCTCATGAACTGTGTGCTGATACTTTCAGCCTAGTATACACTGCTGTGATTCTCAATTGGATTAACTTCAATGATACCACTACACTGTAATGAGGGTAGCACTATAATATAATTAATTGCACTTTACAATGGGAGTAATGGCTATATCCACCCCTCTTCAGGCTGTATTACAGTCAAACACTAGGTAAAGGCCAGTCTAGTCAGTGGTTGGTTAGGAGACCTACTGGGAAGGAACATTGTGTTTTCTAATGATTAGAGCACAGGACTCAGAGTCAGATGTTCTGGGTTCAAATCCTGGTGCTGTGTCCTTGATCAAATCTCTCTCAAATTCTATTCCTCAATTTTCTCACAGTAAAATGGAGATAATATTTCCCTATGTCACCAAATGTTGTGAGCCTTGAGTTTCTAGTGTGTGCTTGAAAAGTGCTTTGAGACCTTTGATGAAAGGTGTCATATACAAAGTATTATAAAACCCCCCACAGAAAGCAGGGTTGGTGAATCTGGAAGGGGATTCTTCCTTCTGTGTGAGAATGCAACCAATGTCCCACGCTGTTAGCATTGTATTGTTCAAAGTATTATCTTTTACCTGATATGTACAACCAGTTGAAAACTTGTGAAGTTTAAGGATCATGCCACTTTTCACTTGTAATTTAGCAGATAAAGGGCAACATAATCCAATTTGGGTTGCTACATTGTGTTGCTATGAATCTCCATACTGCAGTCCAGCTGAATATGGTATTCTTTCAAATTTCCTGTCCTAATATGTTGGGTAGTGTTGCATCACAGACCAGTGTATATTTCAGTGGTGGATGCAGATTCTATTTTGAGTGTGTGTTTGTGCACACACACAAATGAGAAAATACCTGTGGAAAAGTTCTAGATAGGCACAACCAGAAAGATTCATTTCATAAATAGCTGGGGTTGAAAGAAAAGCTTCCTTTAGAGTTTTTGACTTTATTTATTCTAACTTGAGACTCAAAATGAAAGTAGCATCTGGTATCACAAACTGTATTTTAGAGCTGGTTAAAAATAGAATTTCCATCCTGTGAGAAATTCTGAGATTTAAAAATTGGAAAACTTTCAACCAACTCTGCTGTAATCTGCCTTATGCTGTTAGCAGTCCTAGTCAAAAGTATACAGCTTACATGGAACATACTTATTGACTAGGACTCATGTGAGCCAGGGATCTTTGGGGATACCAGACAGATTGCTTTTGTAGGTTTCCTTAAAATGCTTATCAAGGCTCATCTACTTTGAGTAACTGACAGTTGCCTTCTCTCTGACCCTCACAAGCTGGTCATAGATTCATAGATACCAAGGTCAGAAGGGACCATTCTGATTATCTAGTCTGACCTGCACAATGCAGGCCACAGAATCTCACCCACCCACTCCTATGAAAAACCTCTCACCTATGTCTGAGCTATTGAAGTCCTCAAATCGTGGTTTAAAGACTTCAAGGAGCAGAGAATCCTCCCTCAAGTGACCCGTGCCCCATGCTATAGAGGAAGGCGAAAAACCTCCAGGGCATCTTCCAATCTGCCCTGGAGCAAAATTCCTTCCCGACCCCAAATATGGCGATTAGATAAACCCTGAGCATATGGGCAAGATTCACCAGCCAGATACTACAGAAAATTCTTTCCTGGGTAACTCAGATCCCACCCATCTAATATCCCATCTCAGGAGATTAGGCCTATTTACCATGAATATTTAAAGATCAATTAATTATCAAAATCACATTATCCCATCATACCATCTCCTCCATAAACTTATCGAGTTTAATCTTAAAGCCAGATAGATCTTTTGTCCCACTGCTTCCCTTGGAAGGCTATTCCAAAACTTCACTCCTCTGATGGTTAGAAACCTTCGTCTAATTTCAAGTCTAAACTTCCTGGTGGCCAGTTTATACCCATTTGTTCTTGTGTCCACATTGGTACTGATCTTAAATAATTCCTCATCCATGCTCCTTTTAGGGGTCCATTTGACCCAGATAAGAAATGAATCAGGATAATTGTGAAGCATTCAGATTCCTCAGTAGCAACAGCAATTGGCTTTCTGGGCAACTGTCTTTATAAATCCAGGCAGTCTTTATGACACCAATGAATGTTTTCCCTGGTGTAGAAACAGTGCAGGGTAATTTGGCCTGAGACAGTTTCCAAGTTGTTTTCCAAAGAGCTTGTTTTCACTATCATACCTTAGAGAGTTTCTTAAAAGTGAAAATCTTTGGTAGGGCTGAGGGAAAACTACCTCTTACTGTTTATGAGCAAACAATATATTTTTTCCTAATTTGAAACTCTAGTTTGGCAAAGATAACTGACAATGTGATCACATTTCAAGGTTAATGGCTTTTCTGACTGAATCCAAAACCAACTCATAACTGTTCATTCCACTCCTATGTCAGTGACATATATATATACACCAAGAGAAATCCTTCCATTCTGTCCTTCCAGGCAGTGGTAATACAATGTAGTATTGTTTATACTGAAATAATAAGACAGTCCCAATTTTTTGCAAAGGCTTGCATCATGCAAACTGCAGTTCCAGTTGTAAATATTCTCCTCTTACTAGGACAAATCTTGCCAGTTTTATTCATTGTGGACTGAATTCAGTGGGATGACTTCTGTAAGTAAGTTGAGCAAGATTTGGCCCTTAGCGAAGTTGTTCTGTGAACAAATTGTACTGCGTTATTGGAAGGTTGAAATGTCCATGTTAATTAATGACAGTTTTCAGAGTAGCCGTCGTGTTAGTCTGTATTCGCAAAAAGAAAAGGAGTACTTGTGGCACCTTAGAGACTAACAAATTTATTTGAGCATAAACTTTCGTGAGCTACAGCTCACTTCATCAGATGCATTCATTCATTCCAATGAAGTGAGCTGTAGCTCACGAAAGCTTATGCTCAAATAAATTTGTTAGTCTCTAAGGTGCCACAAGTACTCCTTTTCTTTTTGAGAATACAGACTAACAGCTGCTACTCTGAAACAGTAGGAGGAACAGGTATTTGTTGGTAACTGAATGCATCCGATGAAGTGAGCTGTAGCTCACAAAAGCTTGTGCTCAAATAAATTTGTTAGTCTCTAAGGTGCCACAAGTCCTCCTTTTCCTCCTACTGTTATACATGCTCAGGGTTGAGTATAATTCTTCACACATGTTCTGTTTTGTAATCTGGGTTGCACTGTGATACTGACTCTTTGGCTGAATTTTGAATCATTTTGAATTATAGTTGGTTCCCATCACTGGCTGAGAAGCATTTTTTTCATTTATGGTTCCATTTGATGGGACTGTTATTTGCTTTCTAACCAGCTTGTAATCTTGGTTTCATCTGTGACTCGAAGCTTTCCTTTGAGTGCCACATCAACCACATTGTCAAGACTTTATTATCAGCACAGGAATTTAGCAAAGCTCAGGCCACTGCTGCCTCAGCAAGCTGCAGAGGTTTTGATTTATGCCTGGATAACAGCACGGTTGAATTATTGCTATATCTGGTTCACGGACCTCCCAAAGTGGCTGTTACTTCTCCAGCTTGTGTGAAATTCAGCAACTAGAGGACACACAGCTCAATGTTTCCAGCAATCAACATACCACACCTGTACTAGGAATTATATGCTGAATTCCTTTCAAATATGATATTCATTTTATCACACTTAAACCTATAAAGCTCTGAATTTGCTTGTTTCTCCACATCTTCATGAAGTATCAGTTACTCATGTTTAGGACTGTCCCACTGCTTGTATGCTTACAACATATATTGTTCAAGGGTGTGTGTCTTTGTTAGGTTGTGATCTGTATTCACCACTTGCCCTTGAAAGGTAGGGAATCTGACACCATAGGAGTTCCTTGGTCTCATCTTCCTTCAATAATAGAAAATTGATATTTATATATAATTTCAAGTTAACTTATATCAATAAGTTATTATTGAAATATTGCTTCATTAAGGACACTATGTAACCAAAAACTGATGAAGTGATTAATATACTTTACACTGATTTTTTTATGTCTAAGCTTGGCAGAGTTCATTTATTTTTATAATTTTGATGGATAATATCGATGTTTATTTAAGCACATTTTAGATTTTATCAATTTAAATGTTCACAGTTATGGGAAATTATAGGGGGACCCATTTAATGACAGTGGACTTTGAGATTCAAAAAGTTAAAGGTTTGTAACCATTAAAGCACAAATCGTCAACATCACATATCAACATATACGAAGTAAATATCCTTAAATCAAACTCTAAGTTCTTAGCAGCATTTTTCTTATGTTTCCTAACTCTGATTATTATCTTGATTATTATCACTGGAAATGTTTTGATTGGCTTGTGTGTGTAGAGTATAATCAGTACTTACTGACATTTACAGATAAAAATCTAATCCTTACAAACCTATTTATATCCCATCTTTAAAACCCACAAGCCAAGATTTTCAAGTGTTTGTGGATTCTGAGTGGCTCATTTTTAGGGTGCCCAACTTTGGGCATCCGAGTAGGACCTCATTTCCAAATGTGTTGAAAGTTCTTCTGAAAACCAAGCCCCTTTAAGGAGTCTTAAATTGAGACTTAATTCAAAGATTAAGGCATCCAGAATCACTGTTGACTTTGCAAATCTTGGCCATTTGCCAACTTCATCCCTGGTGTCATTCCATTCATTTCAAGGATGTATTCAAAACTGTGAATTGAACACTGCAGAAAGACAAGCCATACTTACCGTGCCATTGTTGAATTTCAGATCTATATTTTGATCAAGAAAAACAAATATTAAGGTAGTGCTACTTGTGGTTCATAGTTAGGGGTTACTTGAGTTTTCGCATTGACAGCAGAGATTCACCCACTGGATTATGTATCAAGAATACAGTGTATCTTGCACCAAAACTACAGAACTCACTCTTTGAGTACAGAATGAATCTCTGCAAATTTGCCAAGTATATTAGTTAATTAATTTGAGTTAAAATTAATTTTAAAATTAGTCTTTTAAGAAATTTAGCACCATGTGTGCGGCTATTTCTTTGTCCTGAATGATCTTAATACTGAAATAATGCAAACTCTTCAAACTTTCCTTATACTTAAATTAACTAAAATATCTGATTACTTAAAATTTTTTGGTAGGATTAATGGTATTTTTTTCCCTTTTTTCTACATAGTGGAAAGTTTCTTCTTCAGCAGAGACTGATTATAGAAGGACATTATTAGAAAAGTCTACAAAGGACCTCCCCCTTTTAAAATCTCTGCCATTTCCAATTGTTTTAATAGGACTGAGACCACAGGTGCCTTTGATTAAGATGCCCTCTTTCAAAATGGCCACTGCATTCTATTGGGAATATAGGAATGAAGCAAAGCTGCCTTCAAAGAAGATGGTGGCCCCTGACAGCACAATGTCCTGACCTATAGGGACATGATGAGGGGGGGAAATGGAAAATAAATATCAAATGTGGCTTTTTAACCTGGGGCTACAGATGGTTTATTGCTAACCATAAACATATGATTTATGCATGGTATCATTGCAAGGCAAAGTTAAGGTGTTTTTTTGTGCCTAGGAATTTAATACATCTGTTTGTATGAGTATTAGTAGCCATGCTGCTATGTCAGTTGTGGTATGGGAGATCTCTAAGCAACACATAAGTTTTGCGGAAAGTGTGTTGGTGATAAAGTAAATGGTCAGCTTCTCTCTCAGTCAATACTGAACCAATGCAATCAATGGGATTGGTGCTCTTAACTCACAGAGGTGCTTTTGAAATTCCCACCAGAGCCCTAAATTTAGCTTGCAGAGCTGCAAGTACTAGACACAGTAAAATTTACAGAGCCAGTCTCCATAAATTCTCAAAGATCTTCTGCAGTCCTGAGGCAGTAGGTATAATCAGTTGAAGTTAATGGCACTACACACAACTTTAAGCATGTGTTTTAGTGTTATGAAAACAAAATGGGTAGACAGTTGTTAAAGCTAAAGAACTAATAAGAAATAGAGACTGACCAACCCAGAACCCTGGATCCGAACATTCCTCAGTGTTTTGGCTTGGGGCCCATCTTTAATAAGAAGCAATAATGAAGACACAGTGTATTGTCAGCCAGTGGAAATCAGGATTGCACAAGGTCATTGTGATAAATACTGTGTCTGGCTTTGTAAAAGGGCTGGGTAATTTTATGACCTCTAATGTTTGTAGCTTTGCAAGCTAAATTAATGATTAGTGTAATCTGATCTCTTGCTTCAGGGGGTAAAGTAATCACCTGTAGAGCAAGGACAGACTTCATACCCTCCCCAGATGCATTACACAGTTGGTTGGGCAGGATAGGAAAGTGCCTGCCTTTCTCTGATGAGGTGCTGTCCATTACCAGAGAGAGGATTGCCAGCTGACTAAAAGGACCAATAGTCTGATCTGGTTTGGCAAATCATACGGTATGTTGGTATGGAATGAATACAGAAGCAAGGGTTCGAGAAGAGTTTGGGGATGTCTGGGTTTAGTATTTAAAATAGAATTACTTGAATTTATAATACTATTCTATTCTATCCTATCCCTTAGTTGCTATTTTCAATATTAAGGATAATAACCATACAGCTCTGTCTTGAGAGGAGATTTTTTTTTGACTGAAGCCTTGATGGATGTTTCAAATATCAAAACAATGGAAGAAATGGAATCTGCATTGAAAACGGAGAGAAAATATCTTCTAACTCCTGTTTACCTTGTTTTGAGTGTTTAGGTTTGAGATTTCTGCCCCTTTATTCCACTGGAAATGTTTACTGATAAAGCCACCTATCATGGCTTGTCACACTAGTTAAAATAGAAAGTCCAATGTATATAGTAGCCCAGTCAGCTTAGCTTTGAACTCTGTCTTATTTTCTTTCATATATATAATAATATGTAACATTTCTGGAAAGTAGAAATCCCTAGAGGCAAGATTATTTCTTTTAAAATTTAAACCATTTTAATGTGATTATTGAACACCCAGAAGCAACTGTAAGAGGAAAATATGCTGTCTGAACCGGTTCTTATTTATTTAGAGTAGGTTAAATTATATGGTGGATTAAGACAAGTCTAAGGAATGGGATCCAGTTAGCCCAGTTGAATGCTATTTACTGCTCATTTTCTGCCTCACTAAACTGTATATTATAGTGGCACTTTTCTGTGACCACTTCCTTTAGAATGCCTTAATCTTGCAATGTTTCGTATATACCTCATGATGGGAATAATTACTTCAGCTTGAATTTCGACATAGAGAAGACACAAGGCCTGACTCTGCTCTCACTTGCACCAGTGTAAATCAGGAATAACTGAAGTTGATGGGATAAATTGGAATTACCATGATGCAAAAGTCAGGTAAGATTAGATTCAGGTCCACAGACTAGACACACAGAAACATGATGCTGAACCTGTCTTTAAACTGCATGTTAACTCCAGTGAAGTTACTCCAGGCTTACACTGATGTAAATCAGAGGAGAGTCTTGGCCTTGTAGCCCAATAATGCCACTTTCTTCTTGAGGTGAAATCTTGGCAGTGTCCCTCTGTCTGTGGTTATTTTATCCTTATAAGATAAATAAATAAAGGCTTGAGCATTTAATACTAGCTTTTGAAAACTGGTTACTGTGCTTGTTGAGTAGCTTTTTTTAAAAATGTCTTCAGCTTATATATGCCTCTACTTACCATAGGGATTGAAAGTACAGGTGCAGGTTATAGTATTTGTTATGGGAAATTATTCCTCTCCTGTAGAAAAACGCTGGTGGATTTACTGTTGCAGTGTCTTGGAGGAAAAGGGTTTTTTATCTTGTGCAATATTCAAACCCCACAGTGCCAGAAGTTCCATCATGAAAATGCAGGTGATTCCAACCTTCTGTAACTCCTGACTGTTGGGAGCAGAAGATGCAGAGATGGAGACAGCATTCACTAAAATGGGTTCCAGCTTGAAATTTGGAGGGGCATATCCCTATAGCATGCCCCCTTCCCCTTCAGACTGGAACTGACAGAGCCCTATTTGCACAGCGGGACTTCCTCAGACTCCTAATGACGGGGAAAGAAAGCTGTGGTGCTGCCTCCATGACTTTCCACTGGATTGTGTGTGTGTGTGTTGCGGGAGAGGGCTCTGCCTCCATATTCCTGTTCCATGCAGAGGGAGACTCTGGCTCAAATGGAAGCAGTGGGGACCTAAACAGACATTATGACCTGTTTTTTGTAAAATATAGATTTCATCCCCTGTTTACATGGGAGAGGAGCTGCTTTATAGTTCTTAGAGGAGTAATATGTGTCTTTGCACTTCCCATAATGTGTTTCTTTTTAAAAGAGAGAGAGAGAAAGAAATAACACCAATGACAGGACCAAATTCAGCAGTGACATGGTTCAATTTTATTTGGCGGGTATAAGTATTAAAGTAATATAACTAGCACAGATCTACTGTTAAACTGTGGGTGTTAAACATGCAGATAGGTTTGCGAAATGTCCATGTCAAAGGCAAGTAGTGGGAAAAGTCTTGGTGAATGAGATTAACAGCAAACTGCACTTATTTTGCATACTCAAGAAATGTCAAGGCAGTGCAAGTTACATTACTTTGCCACATACAGTAGTTTTCAAACCCAGTCACGCCTAACATGTAGCTTACATCACCAATGAATTTAACCCAGAGATTTTCTTGGGGAGTGCACATACTTACACAGTATGGCTCCTACATTTGGCTCATTATGTTGAAATAATGTTCAGCATGCGATAGAAACAACAAAGAGCAGTACACGGAAAAGGTTTCTGCGGAAAAGGACCTAGGGGTGACAGTGGACGAGAAGCTGGATATGAGTCAGCAGTGTGCCCTTGTTGCCAAGAAGGCCAATGGCATTTTGGGATGTATAAGTAGGGGCATAGCGAGCAGATCGAGGGACGTGATCATTCCCCTCTATTCGACACTGGTGAGGCCTCATCTGGAGTACTGTGTCCAGTTTTGGGCCCCACACTACAAGAAGGATGTGGATAAATTGGAAAGAGTACAGCGAAGGGCAACAAAAATGATTAGGGGTCTAGAGCACATGACTTATGAGGAGAGGCTGAGGGAGCTGGGATTGTTTAGTCTGCAGAAGAGAAGAATGAGGGGGGATTTGATAGCTGCTTTCAACTACCTGAAAGGGGGTTTCAAAGAGGATGGCTCTAGACTGTTCTCAATGGTAGCAGATGACAGAACGAGGAGTAATGGTCTCAAGTTGCAATGGGGGAGGTTTAGATTGGATATTAGGAAAAACTTTTTCACTAAGAGGGTGGTGAAACACTGGAATGCGTTACCTAGGGAGGTGGTAGAATCTCCTTCCTTAGAGGTTTTTTAAGGTCAGGCTTGACAAAGCCCTGGCTAGGATGATTTAACTGGGACTTGGTCCTGCTTTGAGCAGGGGGTTGGACTAGATGACCTTCTGGGGTCCCTTCCAACCCTGATATTCTATGATTCTATGATTCTACACGGCTGGGTCCACCAGATACAAATCTGCTATAATAGATAGAGCATCATAAGCATACGCTACACATTATATAATGTAAAATGTGCTAAATAAAAAACTAATCACTGCCCTAAGGATCTTACAGACATAAGAGCCTGAATATGATACAGTGAATAAACAGAGTGATGGGTGGCCTTTCTAGCTGGAATGCTTTGTGGAACAGGTGGGCCTTCAGAAGTTAGTTTTGTGTCAAGGAGAAGAAGATGTGTAGGTGAGAGCTACGTGCATGCAATTACTGAGAGAAGAACAAATGCCTCCAGCTTCACCTTGCACCATTGTTGGCAAAGAAAACCACGCCAACAGTTTATTAAGGTTGGAGATGTGACTGTTAATTTGAATTTCCTAGCGGCAGCTGTCTTATTTTATTGTCTTGGATTATTTAAATGTACATTTTTACACTAAATTCACTTTGCATTTTATACCTTTAAGAAATGTCAGGTTGCTACAAGTTCCAGAAAAAAAATGAAAAAGCATTTCCTTACAAGTCAGGTACTGTTATTTCTCGATGTGACTTTGAACTAAGTTCATTAACTTTTCCCACCTGAGACCTTCCTCCTCAATATCTGTGTATTGCCTTTAGCTGCTCCCTTGGAACTCTTTGCCGGCTATAAGAAAAGGAGTACTTGTGGCACCTTAGAGACTAACCAATTTATTAGAGCATAAGCTTTCGTGAGCTACAGCTCACTTCATCGGATGCATTTGGTGGAAAAAACAGAGGGGAGATTGATATACACACACAGAGAACATGAAACAATGGGTTTATCATACACACTGTAAGGAGAGTGATCACTTAAGATAAGCCATCATCTCCCCTCTGTTTTTTCCACCAAATGCATCCGATGAAGTGAGCTGTAGCTCACGAAAGCTTATGCTCTAATAAATTTGTTAGTCTCTAAGGTGCCACAAGTACTTCTTTTCTTTTTGCGAATACAGACTAACACGGCTGCTACTCTGAAATTTGCCTGCTATAGGCTCCCAATGCTGCTGATGCTGCAGCTGTTTCATGTGTACAACTCCCAGTGACTTCACTGGAAGCGTAACATGCAGAACTGCTGCAGACTGGGTCAAACTGTAAGGCCACATTCTGTGCCCATGTATACACGTGCAACCCCACTGAAATCCTACTGGGTTGCCTGGGGGTACCTTTGGGTAGGAGGAGAACCTAATGGCCATACTGGATCAGATCCATCTAACCCATTATCCTCTCTCCCAACAGTGGCCAATGCCAGTTGCTTCAAAGGGAATAAATAAAACAGGGCAATCATCAAGTAATCCATCCCCTGTCATCCAGTTCCAGCATGTGGCAGTCAGAGGCTCAGGGACACCCAGAGCATGGGGTTGCATCCCTGACCATCTTGGCTAATATCATTGATGGACTTGTCCTCCATGAATTTATCTAGTTCTTTTTTTAATCCATTTATAAATTTGACCTTCACAACATCCCTGGCAACGAGTTCCACATGTTGACTGTGCATTGTGTGAAGTACTTCCTTTTGTTTGTTTTAAACCCACTTCCTGTTAATTTCATTGGGTGACCCCTGATTCTTTTGTTATGTGAAGGGGTAAATAACACTTCCTTAGTCACTTTTTCCACTCCAGTCATGATTTTATAGACCTCTATCATATCCCCCCCCTTTAGTCATCTCCTTTCTAAGATGAACAGTCCCAGTCTTTTTAATCTCTCCTCAGATGGAAGCTGTTTCATGGCCTGAATCATTTTGGTTGCCTTTCTCTCTACCTTTTCCATTTCTGATCTATCTTTTTCGGGATGGGGTCACCAAAACTTCACACAGTAGGCAAAGTGTGGACATACCATAGGTTTATCTAATGGCATTGTAATATTTACTGTCTTATTATCTATCTCTTTCCTAATGATTCCTAACATTTTGTTAGCTTTTTTGATTGCCACTGCACATGGAGCAGATGTTTTCAGAGAACGATCCACAATGACTCCAAGATTCTTTCTTGAGTGGTAACAGCTCATTTAGACCCCATCATTTTGTATGTATAGTTGGGATTACATTTTCCAATATCCTTTACTTTGCATTTGTCAACACTGAATTTCAGCTGCCATTTTCTTACCAAGTCACCCGGTTCTGTGAGATCCTTTTGTAACTCTTCACAGTCTGCTTTGGCTTTGACTATCCCGAATAATTTTGTTTTATCTGCAAACTTTGCAATCTCACTGTTTTCCCCCTTTTTCCAGATCACTTATGAGTAGGCTGAACAACACTGGTCCCAGTACAGATCCCTGTGGGATACGGCTGTTTACTTCTCTCCATTCTCAAAACCGACCATTTATTCCTACCCTTTTTCTGCTGTCTTTTAACCAGTTACTGATCCATAATCGGACCTTCCCTGTTATCCCATGACTACTTACTTTGCATAAGAGTCTTGCTGAGGTACCTTATCAAAGGCATTCTGAAAGTTCAAGTACACTATATCCACTGGATCACCCTTCTTCACATATTTCTTGATCCCCTGAAATAATTCTAATAGATTGATGAGGCATGATTTCCCTTTACAAAAGCCGTGTTGACTCTTCCCCAACACATTATATTCATCTATGTATCTGATAATTTTATTCTTTACTATAGTTCCAACCAATTTGCCTGGTACTGAATTCAGGCTTACTAGCCTGTACTCACCTCTGAGGGCTTGTTTAAAAACTGGTGTCACATTAGCTATCTTCCAGTCATCTGGTATAGAGACTGCTTTAAACGTTAGGTTACATACCACAGTTAGTTCTGCTGTTTCATATCTGAGTTTCTTCAGAACTCTTGGGTGAATACCATCTGGTCCCGATGACTTATTACTGTTTCGTTTGTCAATTTGCTTCCAAACCACCTCTACTGCCACCTCAATCTGAGATAGGTCCTCACATCTTGCACCTAAAAAGAATGACTCAGTTCTGGAAATCACTCTTACATCCTGTGCTGTGAAGACCAATGCAAAGAAGTATTTAGCTTCTCCACAATGGCCGTATCTTCTGTGAATGCTCCTTTAGCACCTCAATTGTCCATTGGCCCCAGTGATTGTTTGGCAGGTTTCCTACTTCTGATGTACTTAGACATTTTTTTGCTGTTAGTGTTTGAGTCTTTTGCTAGTTGCTTTTCAAGTCCTTTTATGCCTACCTAATTATACTTTTACACTTAACTTGCTAGAGTTTGCTATAGTTTATGCTTCTGTCTATTTTCCTCAGTAGGATTTGACTTCCAATTTTTAAAGGATCCTTTTTTGCCTCTAACCGCTTCTTTTACTCTGTTTAGCCATGGTGGCATTTTTTTGTTCCCTTTACTGTTCTTTTTAATTTGCAGGTATACATTTAATTTCAGCCTCTTTTTGTGGTGTTTTTAAAATGTTTCCATGCAGCTTGCAGGCATTTCAATCTTATGACTGTTCCTTTCAATTTCCTTTTAACTAGCCTTATTATTTTTGTGTAGCTCCCCTTTCTGAAGTTAAATGCTACTGTAGTATGCTTCTTTGGTATCCCCTCCCACCCCCGACAAGGATCTTATATTTAATTATGTTATGGTCTGTATTAACAAGCAGTTCAGCTATAATCACCTCTTGGGCCAGATCCTGTGCTCCACTTCTGGTTTCTAGGACTAGCTGCTTCAAAAAGCAGACATTAATGTCTAGTGCTTCCAGTGCTTCACCACCCTCCTAGTGAAATAGGTTTTTTTAAATATTAGGGGAAAAAATTTCTCTAGGAGGGTGGTGAAGCACTGGAATGGATTACCTAGGAAGATGGTGGAATCTCCACCCTTAGAGGTTTTTAAGGCCTCGCTCGACAAAGCCTGGCTGGGATGATTTAGTTGGGGTTGGTCCTGCTTTGCACGGGGATTGGACTAGATGACCTTGTGAGGTCTCTGCCAACCCTAATCTTCTATGACTCTATGATTTCTATGTCTAGAAACTTTATTTCTGTATCATGTCCTGAGGTGACATGGATCCAGTCAATTTGGGGATAGTTGAAATCCCCCATGATTATTAAGTTGTCTATTTTTATAGTCTCTCTGATTTCCCTGAGCATTTCACAATCACTGTCCTGGTCAGGTGGTCGGTAGTATATTCCTACTGCTATCCTTTTATTAATCAAGCTTGAATTTTTTGTCCATAGAGAGTCTATGGTACTGTTTGGTCAGTTGTAAGTAACAAATAAATACAGCTGATTGTGCAGGGAGTTTTGAATGTTTGTTGTTGTAGCAAGGTGACTATGTCCATTGAGGCTCATCCTATATAGGACATTAGAGGTCAAGGAAGGAGGGATCAAGGAGAGTCGTCAAATATTTAATTTTCAATCAGAAGCTTCAATTCTGCTCTGGTTAGCTCTGTTGGGAACCCATAGCACTGATCCTGTTCCCAAGGAGGTCAGTGTGTGTTTTGGGGAAGTTATCATTCATCAATAAATAAGTGAATTAAATTACAAGAACAATTCATTCAAGTTTAATTTGGATGCTTCTGGGCCTCTTCTCTGTTCTCCTCCAGAGCCAGGCAAAGAAATTCAGTTTCTAATAGATAATTAACTTCTCTGCATCCATGTAGAATCTCCTGGCTGTTTAAATTTTCTATTTTTTTCCCCTACTTTAGTGTGGGCAAGAGATGCCACAAAGAGAAACTATTTTCATATTGCATGGTGCATCAGTATTCAGGTAAAGGCCAGCAATTAGCTTTTAGCTCTTTGAATATGCAGAGTCTAAAGGTTGAAATCTTGCCACATACCATATATAATATTTCCCATTAAATTCATTTTCCTCTCTGGAACCGGTCTTATCTTTTCAACATAACATTCCATTACAATGTTGAATGATGATGAGTATAATAAGTCTCACAGCTGCTTTTTCCCTAAATGATCTGAACAACCTGACTATGGATGTCAGCAACTTGACCTTGTTCCCTAATCCTGCTGTTTTGAGAGAGCACTTTGAGGGATATGTCTGAATGCAGCATTTCTTTATCCTTCAGTGTTGCCAAATTTACAATATAATCCTCGCTTCTTTAAACTTTCAATTAACAATATTGACTGTCAAAGCAAAGAGTATTGTTGAGTTCTGTGCAATTGTTGGGATACAATGAAATGATGGAGTCAAGAAGATTCAAGCCTTTCTTTAGACAGCCTCAAACTCTGGCAGAAATAGATAAGATCCAGCGTTTGTTAGTGAACTGAAGCATTCTTCTGGGGAGCATGACTTCAGAATGTTGTTTTATCAAATGCTCACTCCAGATGTAGTATTCCATAAAGCAATCAAAAACATATTGAATGTTCTGGTTCCCTTGCAATTTTCTTTGGTGCAGTCTTGTCCTTTGTAGCAAATATTTCTGAGACAAACAAGTAACAAAGCTGTCATTGCCTGAATTCTGGTTTTTCAAAAATGTAATCATACTTGATGCAAAAGCTATAGCTCAAACTTCACAAAAGATGAAATAGCAAAAGGAAGAATTACACCGAACATATGACTCCGTGAGCAGCTGTCTTTGAAATGTATGTTTTTGGCAAAATATATTTAAGAAAAATACTGCTTACTTTTAAAATAGTTTTTTGTCTCTGAAGATCAAATCAATGCCCAAGTTAAATTTTAAACTTGGTTGAGAAAAAGAAAAATTCTTCACAAATGCACAAGTACTCAAACTTCCAGTTAAAACAATTTAATTCTGTATGGAAAATAGAATTTGTGAACTTTGGATTTAAAAGGCTTATAACTAAAGCCTATAACACTTGATTTAAAGGAGTTCTTCTCATGTTGTCAGTAACGGGACTTGTAATCTCTATGTACCTCAGCCACTAGAGGGCAAGAGAATAATAATAATGATAATTTAATAATAATAAATCTTGTATGTCTGCATCCATCCAGTAGAGGGAAGTAATGCACATTCATGTAACATTCCATTAAAATTTATAAATTTCACAAGGAAAAAGTTCTTGCCTTGCAATATTTGCTCGTTTTCTTGATATTTTATAAAACTTTTAAGTTCCAAGTTAAGTAGTTTGTTCAAAAAAGGCCTTTGCCTGATTCTGAAAGGGAAACGATGTGAATGGGTGAAGATTTGGCACTTTAAAGCATGCACTATTTTGCATTGCATACTAGAGGAAATAACAGAGATGAAAGAGGTGCAAGCAATAGTACCAAAGCAACCAATTATGTAAAAACACATTGGTGGAGTGGCCAGACAGGAACTTAGCTTTGTCCCATCTTCATTTTATAATTCAGCATGTCCCTGCCAGCTTTGTGTTCCCACATGTGTAAATTGTCAGGGAAAAAATATAATGTTATTTTAAAAAAACAAACAGATGACTAAATGGATCATTGAATCGGACTGAACAATGCCAAATGGACACCAGCATCACCAGATGTAGTATATCCCTGCTCTTCAACCTACACCACCTTCCAGGTGCATCCAAAGTAAAGTCATTGCTCAGTGGTATTTATGATATCACAACAGTTCCCTACACTGTGATCAGGGAATAACTGTAGTATCTCGGTGTTGTAATTTTTGGGACATGTACATTTCAGGGTAACAGCTCTGCTACATAGTCAATGAATGACTAGGTACATGTGACTGTACAATGGGAGGTAGCAATATATCTGTCAGATCAGGAGGTCTGAGAGGTGGAGGTGAGCATGACTAATGACCAGCCATCATGGAGGCCTTTCTTTGGGGTCAGGGTTCTGCAACTTTGGGAGTAGAAAACAAACATGGAGCAGCTACTTTCTGTGGCATATTCCTTCAGACATGTATGGATTTCCAGTTGAAAACACATCTGGATGTCAGGTGTGCAGTATATTCCTTGTATGGTACTTTGAGAAGGTGGGGGTGGTAGAGAGGTTTGATGTAGTCAATGGAAGGTGGTGCTGCAAGAAAGCACAGCTTCTCTGGGAGCCTTTATACTGTGAGGGGAAGAGGAATCAAGGGTGCTGTATGGAGGTATTTGGCTTCCAAGAGGATGCTCTGCTGAATGCAGGGGTCCCAAGATCTTTGTAGATGTTGGTTATCCACAGGTTAGGAGATGGAATCCCCTTCCACTCCAATAAAAGCAAATCCTACAAGCCCTTCCCACCAGGAAGTGATTCAGAGGAAATTCCAAAGTGGAAATTAGCAGAATTTTCCTGCCTGCTATGGGAGGTTTCTCTCACATACAATCCAATGTGGCAGGGGGATGAGCTTAATTTATTTATGGGAGCAAGAGATAAGTATGAACAGTCATTAGGACTGATCAGATTTTGGGATGTATAGGGATGTATGTGCTTCTGCATACACACTTGCCTAATGAAAGGAAATGAAACTGTGGCATTTTAAGAGTAACAGTAATTAACCACTGGAACAGTGTAACATGGCTTGTGGTGGATTCTCCATCCTTGGCAAATTTTAAATTAATATTGGATGTTCTAAAAGACATCTAATTCAAACAAATTATTTCAGGAAGTTCTATGGCCTGTGTTATTCAGGAGGTCAAACTAAGTGATCACAGTGATCCCTTTCAGCTTTGGAATCTATTAATTGTTCTCTGTGACTTCTGCTTCTTGCCTCTTATAAATTTGATGCCAGTAGTAGTATCTTATTTTCTTATTCTGCCATTACGCTGTTGAATGATCCTTTATAAAGCAGGGCTAAAAGTAATCACTAGAGCAGGTGCAGTAGGGTTGGTAGGATACACGCTTTCCTCCAGCAGTTAGAGAGGGAGATGCCACTATGAACTTGATTTACATCTTTACATTAGAGATGGGACTGTTCAGTACCCAGAATTTCAAAGGCTCCAGAATGGTCCTCATCAGTATGCAAGGCTAAAACAAAACCCTGGACAAGCAGCTTCATCTCTGTTTTTCAGGGTATGTCTACACTGCAGCTGGAAGGACGCTTACTGATGAGAGTATACAGACATGTGCTAGCTTTGTTTCAGCTAGCATGCTAAAAATAGCAGGGGGGAGGGAAGGGGAGCTAAGCATAGCATGGACAGCACCTTGGGATAGCCACCTGCGTAGAAATCCACCCGGACCCCCAGGAATGTAATTGGGCAGCTAGCCCAAGTGGCTGCTCATGCTACCCCAGCTATACTGCTATTATTAGTGTCCTGGCTCAAGCAGAGCTTGTGTGTGTTGGTCTACCCATGCTGAGAAGCACACATTCAGCTGCAGCACAGACATATCCTCAGTTTCACCATTTTCCTAAAATGCTTTGCAATCTTGAGTGAGATAATCAGGGCTTTCTAAGGACAAAGTATTATTATGTTATCTCACATCTATCTTCTGGGCAGACCTGACTAGCAGTCTGGTAATTTAATACCAGGGTAACCTCTCATCAGCTCCACTGGGAGAGGCACGTGAAGAGGAACAGCAAGGGTAGAGACATGGCAATGGCAGAGGTGATTTGCCATCTTCTAATGCTCAGTGCTTCCAGCGGCCAATTGCCTTGTGCTTTTCTTCTGTCACTGACGTTTTGAGAACAGCAGATGAGAGAGCGCCTCTGCTTTAAATAGAAACATGCTAGATTTAGAATTCTTCTGACCCTTTGGCTCAAGGAAACGGCTCAATTTTATAAAGTAATTTAACACCAAGAATTATCTAAGAAAGTATAAATAGCAGCCAGCTAGCGAAATATTTTCTGAGTAAGGGGACCTTTTCAGAAAATGAAGCTGTGTTAGACTGGTTTTGCAGAAAGATGTCTCTTCCTATTTTCTCTGTGCCAAGACATCAGGTTGTGACTTGTCATGTCTGCTTGCATTAATAGTGTTGGATTATGCTAAACGAGGTAACTTAAGGTGACTTGTCTTGCTTCTTTCATGCTCTTAGTGTAGGACTGACCTAATGAAATCTTTAGGAATGTGTGTCTTTCTGTTCACCACTTGATCATGACTATGCTGATCCTGTAGCATTTGCTAGAGCCATGTTATTAACTTTGGTTTTGCTATTTGATGTGTGTCTAGGCCTGGATCTCCCTTACTCTATTGATTTTTTTTAATTTGCTTTTTCAATATACAGTCCTGTCAAAGAATTTAGTAGTAGGGACCAGTATATCATCCTTTAAAGTAGCCAAGAGCATAAATTCCAATGGAAACAATAGCTGGCAATTAGAGCTAGGTTGGGAATTTTTTGCTGAAATTTTTTTTGTAGAAACATGCCAATTTGTCAAAACATAAACTTTTTGCAGGGAGATTTATCAAGAAGATTTCTCATGTTCAGGATGGAATTTCTTGTCAAAACAAGTGGAGAAAGAGAACACACATAACCCCAGAGTATTCAAAAGCCCAGCATTTATGGTGCTTTCCTAAGTTGTGGGGGACCCAGGTTCAAGTCTCTGCTCTGAGTAAGGCAAAATAGGGATTTAAACTCAGTCTCCCATATCCCAGGTGAGTTCCCTAACTATTGGGCTATTGCCTATTCTGGAGTGATGTGTGTTCTGTCTGGTTTGTATGAAACATTTTGAAAAGTCTTGGTTTAGTGCTAATGCATAATGGGAAAAGTTGTTGAAATCTTGAAAATTTTCATGGAGCATGTCAAGGTTCCTTCTCCGCTCTGAACTCTAGGGTACAGATCATAGAATCATAGAATATCAGGGTTGGAAGGGACCCCAGAAGGTCATCTAGTCCAACCCCCTGCTCAAAGCAGGACCAAGTCCCAGTTAAATCATCCCAGCCAGGGCTTTGTCAAGCCTGACCTTAAAAACCTCTAAGGAAGGAGATTCTACCACCTCCCTAGGTAACGCATTCCAGTGTTTCACCACCCTCTTAGTGAAAAAGTTTTTCCTAATATCCAATCTAAACCTCCCCCATTGCAACTTGAGACCATTACTCCTCGTTCTGTCATCTGCTACCATTGAGAACAGTCTAGAGCCATCCTCTTTGAAACCCCCTTTCAGGTAGTTGAAAGCAGCTATCAAATCCCCCCTCATTCTTCTCTTCTGCAGACTAAACAATCCCAGCTCCCTCAGCCTCTCCTCATAAGTCATGTGCTCTAGACCCCTAATCATTTTCGTTGCCCTTCGTTGTACTCTTTCCAATTTATCCACATCCTTCCTGTAGTGTGGGGCCCAAAACTGGACACAGTACTCCAGATGAGGCCTCACCAGTGTCGAATAGAGGGGAACGATCACGTCCCTCGATCTGCTCGCTATGCCCCTACTTATACATCCCAAAATGCCATTGGCCTTCTTGGCAACAAGGGCACACTGCTGACTCATATCCAGCTTCTCGTCCACTGTCACCCCTAGGTCCTTTTCCGCAGAACTGCTGCCGAGCCATTCGGTCCCTAGTCTGTAGCGGTGCATTGGATTCTTCCATCCTAAGTGCAGGACCCTGCACTTATCCTTATTGAACCTCATTAGATTTCTTTTGGCCCAATCCTCCAATTTGTCTAGGTCCTTCTGTATCCTATCCCTCCCCTCCAGCGTATCTACCACTCCTCCCAGTTTAGTATCATCCGCAAATTTGCTGAGAGTGCAATCCACACCATCCTCCAGATCATTTATGAAGATATTGAACAAAACGGGCCCCAGGACCGACCCCTGGGGCACTCCACTTGACACCGGCTGCCAACTAGACATGGAGCCATTGATCACTACCCGTTGAGCCCGACAATCTAGCCAGCTTTCTACCCACCTTATAGTGCATTCATCCAGCCCATACTTCCTTAACTTGCTGACAAGAATGCTGTGGGAGACCGTGTCAAAAGCTTTGCTAAAGTCAAGAAACAATACATCCACTGCTTTCCCTTCATCCACAGAACCAGTAATCTCATCATAAAAGGCGATTAGATTAGTCAGGCATGACCTTCCCTTGGTGAATCCATGCTGACTGTTCCTGATCACTTTCCTCTCCTCTAAGTGCTTCAGGATTGATTCTTTGAGGACCTGCTCCATGATTTTTCCAGGGACTGAGGTGAGGCTGACCGGCCTGTAGTTCCCAGGATCCTCCTTCTTCCCTTTTTTAAAGATGGGCACTACATTAGCCTTTTTCCAGTCATCCGGGACTTCCCCCGTTCGCCACGAGTTTTCAAAGATAATGGCCAAGGGCTCTGCAATCACAGCCGCCAATTCCTTCAGCACTCTCGGATGCAATTCGTCCGGCCCCATGGACTTGTGCTCGTCCAGCTTTTCTAAATAGTCCCTAACCACCTCTATCTCTACAGAGGGCTGGCCATCTCTTCCCCATTTTGTGTTGCCCAGCACAGCAGTCTGGGAGCTGACCTTGTTAGTGAAAACAGAGGCAAAAAAAGCATTGAGTACATTAGCTTTTTCCACATCCTCTGTCACTAGCTTGCCTCCCTCATTCAGTAAGGGGCCCACACTTTCCTTGGCTTTCTTCTTGTTGCCAACATACCTGAAGAAACCCTTCTTGTTACTCTTGACATCTCTTGCTAGCTGCAGCTCCAGGTGCGATTTGGCCCTCCTGATATCTTTCCTACATGCCCGAGCAATATTTTTATACTCTTCCCTGGTCATATGTCCAACCTTCCACTTCTTGTAAGCTTCTTTTTTATGTTTAAGATCCGCTAGGATTTCACCATTAAGCCAAGCTGGTCGCCTGCCATATTTACTATTCTTTCGACTCATCGGGATGGTTTGTCCCTGTAACCTCAACAGGGATTCCTTGAAATACAGCCAGCTCTCCTGGACTCCCTTCCCTTTCATGTTAGTCCCCCAGGGGATCCTGGCCATCTGTTCCCTGAGGGAGTCAAAGTCTGCTTTCCTGAAGTCCAGGGTCCGTATCCTGCTGCTTACCTTTCTTCCCTGCGTCAGGATCCTGAACTCAACCAACTCATGGTCACTGCCTCCCAGATTCCCATCCACTTTTGCTTCCCCCACTAATTCTACCCGGTTTGTGAGCAGCAGGTCAAGAAAAGCGCTTCCCCTAGTTGGCTCCCCTAGCACTTGCACCAGGAAATTGTCCCCTATGCTTTCCAAAAACTTCCTGGATTGTCTATGCACCGCTGTATTGCTCTCCCAGCAGATATCAGGAAAATTAAAGTCACCCATGAGAATCAGGGCATGCGATCTAGTAGCTTCCGTGAGTTGCCGGAAGAAAGCCTCATCCACCTCATCCCCCTGGTCCGGTGGTCTATAGCAGACTCCCACCATGACATCACTCTTGTTGCACACACTTCTAAACTTAATCCAGAGACACTCAGGTTTTTCCACAGTTTCGTACCGGAGCTCTGAGCAGTCATACTGCTCCCTTACATACAGTGCTACTCCCCCACCTTTTCTGCCCTGCCTGTCCTTCCTGAACAGTTTATAACCATCCATGACTGTACTCCAGTCATGTGAGTTATCCCACCAAGTCTCTGTTATTCCAATCACGTCATAATTCCTTGACATCACCAGGACCTCCAGTTCTCCCTGCTTGTTTCCAAGGCTTTGTGCATTTGTATATAAGCACTTGAGATAACCTGTTGATCGCCCCTCATTCCCAGTATGAGGCAGGAGCCCTCCCCTCTCAGACATTCCTGCCTGTGCTTCCTCCCGGTATCCCGCTTTCCCACTTACCTCAGGGCTTTGGTCTCCTTCCCCCGGTGAACCTAGTTTAAAGCCCTCCTCACTAGGTTAGCCAGCCTGCTGGCAAAGATGTTCTTCCCTCTCTTCGTAAGATGGAGCCCGTCTCTGCCCAGCACTCCTCCTTCATGGAACACCATCCCATGGTCAAAGAATCCAAAGCCTTCTCTCCGACACCACCTGCGTAGCCATTCGTTGACCTCCACGATTCGACGGTCCCTACCCAGGCCTTTTCCTTCCACGGGGAGGATGGACGAGAACACCACTTGCGCCTCCAACTCCTTTATCCTTCTTCCCAGAGCCACGTAGTCCGCAGTGATCCGCTCAAGGTCATTCTTGGCAGTGTCATTGGTGCCCACGTGGAGAAGCAGGAAGGGGTAGCGATCCGAGGGCTTGATGAGTCTCGGCAGTCTCTCCGTCACATCACGAATCTTAGCCCCTGGCAAGCAGCAGACTTCTCGGTTTTCCCGGTCAGGGCGGCAGATAGATGACTCAGTCCCCCGGAGGAGAGAGTCCCCGACCACCACCACCCGCCTTCTCCTCTTGGGAGTGGTGGTCGTGGAACCCCCAACCTCAGGACATCGCATCTCATGCCTCCCAACCAGCGGGGTCTCCTTCTGCTTTCTCCCCCCAGACATATCATCTGGTCCACTCTCTGCATTGGTACCTGTGGAGAGAACATGAAAGCGGTTAGTTACCTGTGTCTGTGTTACTGGAACCCGGACATTCCGCTTACCTCTTCTGGAGGTCACATGTTGCCAAGCTTCTTCACTGGCCTCTTGGCTCCTCTGTGCAACCTGCTCTATATCTTTAGAGCTTTGTGCCCCTAGAAGGCTATCCTGAGTTTGGTCCAGAAAATCCTCAGTCTCTCGTATACAACGCAGGGTCGTTACCTGTTGCTCCAGACCTTCAATCTTCTCTTCCAATATGGAGACCAGCTTGCACTTTGTACAGACAAAGTCGCTTCTGTCCTGTGGAAGAAAGACAAACATGGCACATCCAGTGCAGGTCACAACAGCTGAACCCCCCCCTTCCATATCACCTACCTACTATGAGCTTCCTCAGAGACGTTGGCAAGATGTAAGCCTCACTGGGCTCACTCCAGGCGAACTCCCAGGCAAACTCATGCTGTGAGCTGCTCTGCTGTCCCCGCTGCTCAGCTGGTTCGCGAGGCTCTGGCTATTTTCAAACAGCCAGGCTTCCCTGACGCAAACACACAGACACCCTAATGCCCGCCCCCTGCAGGCTAGCAGCCAATCAGACACTCACTCAGGCTCTCTCCCTGCCCTCCCAGCAAACACACGCTCGGATACTTCCTCAGCAAGCAAACACACACACTCGGATACTTACCAGTCCCAGGCAAACTCCTGCTGTGAGCTGCTCTGCTGTCCCCGCTGCTCCGCTGGTTCGCTGCCGCTCAGCTGGTTCGCGAGGCTCTGGCTATTTTCAAACAGCCAGGCTTCCCTGACGCAAACACACAGACACCCTAATGCCCGCCCCCTGCAGGCTAGCAGCCAATCAGACACTCACTCAGGCTCTCTCCCTGCCCTCCCAGCAAACTCACGCTCGGATACTTCCTCAGCAAGCAAACACACACACCAATACTTCCTCAGCAAGCAAACACACACACTCGGATACTTACCAGTCCCAGGCAAACTCCTGCTGTGAGCTGCTCTGCTGTCCCCGCTGCTCCGCTGGTTCGCTGCCGCTCAGATGTGGAGACCTGCATGAAAAACCCCCTAAGCTTATTTTTACCAGCCTAGGTTAAAACTTCCCCAAGGTACAAACTCTTTTACCTTTTGTCCCTGGACCTTATTGCTGCCACCACCAAGCATCTAACAAATATAACAGGGAAAGAGCCCATTTGGAAACGTCTTTCCCCCCAAGCCCTACATAGAGAATCCCTCTAGGGTAAACCTTAAGTAACAAAAAGACACAAAAACAGGAATATACATTCCATTCAGCACAACTTATTTTATCAGCCATTTAAACAAAACAGAATCTAACGCATATCTAACTAGATTGCTTATTTACTCTTTACAGGAGTTCTGACCTGCATTCCTGCTCTGGTCCTGGAAAAAGCAACACACAGACAGAGAGAGAACCCTTTGTTTCCCGCCCCCTCCAGCTTTGAAAGTATCTTGTCTCCTCATTGGTCATTTTGGTTAGGTGCCAGCGAGGTTGTCTTAGCTTCTTAACCCTTTACAGGTGAAAGGGTTTTTCCTCTGGCCAGGAGGGATTTAAAGGTGTTTACCCTTCCATTTATATTTATGACAGGGCATGAGAGCTATTTTCCTCCCAGCAGTACAGTCAACACCTGCATCCGTTGTAAGATTTTAACTTGTGTCACTGATGTGAGATGGGATGGAAAAGAGTTTTTAACTGGAATGGAGCTGTTGTACGATGACAAAATATGGATATGAATCATGTGATTGCATTCTGAATTGGGAAATTTATACAAATATAGATTATAGCCCTGTGTTCTTCTAAGCACAGAAATGGGAACCAGGCCTAACCGCAGTCTGACATTGAGTCCTTTGTCGCTTTGGGTTTGCTGTCTCATTTTTCCTTTGAGTAAAATGGGAATAATGCTACTTACTCCACCAGAATTTGAAAATCATTTTGGAATGAAAATTTGCTCTGCAAAATGATTGTTATGTTTTATTATTGTTCTAGGTTTCTTTTAGAATTTTTGAAGTGATAAATTATCTGTGATCTGAAATTAGCTAAAAATGGGTCCAAATCTCCTTGCTGACTACTTTATTTCATTTGTTTTTGGCAGCTAGAGCTGGTTGACAAAAAAAAATTGCGTAAAAAATGTTTGAGGGGGAAAAAAGGAACAAAATTTTCACAAAAAAATCATTCTGTTTTTCAACCAACTTTGTTGACAACACTTATTGTAACATTTGAAAACAAACACACACATTCACACACCCTTTTTAATACTGAAGGACTAAATTATCGCTTCAGTTACACCCACATAATTATAGATGACACAGCATTATCTGATGGCAGAATTTGGCTGCGAGTTAGGTACAGTATGTCTGTGAAACTAATGGCTATAACATTTTGTAAACAGTGTATTTTTTCCCCCTCTGGCAGAACATAGACATTTACATTCTTGCATCCTTAAATGAGACGTGACTGAAGTGACTGTATCAAATTAGGAAAGCTGAAGGCTTAGAAATTTAAAATCATAGTTTAGATTATCCTTCACTCACCAGTCAGATTGCACACTGTTGACAAAGCAAAAGGCGTTGACAAACCAGAAGCCAAAGGGAGATGTATGTATTTCGGTTCAGGAGCTTGAATGTGACATTTATATACAAAAGTGTGTATTAAAAGATTTTACTTTAATGCACAAAAGCAAGGAAATTCTGCCACCAAATCCTTACCTTGGGTCTGTGTGACAAGAGATTGTTGCTCACATAGTTTACCTAACAGACCGTTCTATAACACTGGGCCGTGTTGAACAATCTAAGGGATGGCACATAGTGCAAACCTACCTATCTGGTTAGATAAATATAAACATATACAACTACAGGTATCTTTAACGATATAGTCATATCTTGCATATTGGGAAATTACCATACGGATTCTCCCTAATGTTACTGAAAATTGTCCAGCATCTCTTATGCAGCATGGTCTAAAATAGTGTTTCTCAAACTTTTCTATTGGTGACCCCTTTCACACAGCAAACCTATGAGTGCGAGCCCCACGCCCCCTTATAAACTAAAAACACTTTTTGTGTATTTAACACTATTACAAATGCTGGAGGCAAAGCAGGGTTTGGGGGTAGAGGCTGACAGCTCATGACCCCCATATAATAACCTTGTTACCCCCCAAGAGGTCACAATCCCCAGTTTGAGAACCCCTGCTCTAAAATATATAGATAAAAGGAGGTTTCAAAGAGATTATAGCAGTTTTAACTGAGAAATTTCTTGGTTTTTATGTCCTCTATGTTGTCTTTCAGGATAAGAATGTGCAGAGGGCGACACACTGATACCAAACCCATGTGGGTTTTGATGTGTGGCCAATGGGTTCCGTACCTCTCTGTACAAGGGACTGTTGGGAATATGGTGACAGTAGAGTAAAGCAAACCTAGGGAATGTCAGGGCTCTGTGTGAAATCCTGGCTCCAGTCTTGCAGATCCTTGGTCATGAACACAGAGGGAAACCCTTCTGTGTTACTTCTTGCCCAGACCGGATAGTGCAGTTGATGAAGAACGCAGGTAAATGGAGTTTATCCACTTCTCATTTAGGAAATATGGAGTTTAGTTTAGTTTAGTTCACCCATTTCTATTTCTACCACTATACCACTGACCTCACCCCTATCCAAATTCTGACAGCATGCTTATCTCTAGCTGTGCTGCCTTTCAGTTGCAGAGCTTCAGGCTGAGAGTCTGAGATGGCAGCTGACAGGAGTCTGAGTGCTGCTTCAGCATTAACTAATCCTGTTTTCTCATGTGAGATTCAGTCCACATGGATTTCCCCCACCATGGTCCAGCAAGGGAGCATAGGAGTGCATGTGTTTATCTGTACCCTTAGCATTGCTTTAATATCACTTTTATTTTTATCATTATATCAATTAAAATTATACTATCTTATTGTTATCTTTATGCTTCAGTTACAGTCATGTCTAAAGTGCTAAGGACCAGGTCCTAAGTCCATTAAAGTCAGTAAAAAGCCTCCCATTGACTGTGGGCTTTGGATCAAGCCTAAATCCACATACCATATTTGTTATGCATTCTTTATAATACACAGAGCATAAGGTACCACTTGGGTTCTCTATGGTTCTCTAATGATCTTTAATCTAGTAAGGATCCAGCAGCCATTGCATGGAAAGTAAAGGGTGTCAAAAGGCACTGAAGAGGCACAAGTGTTTAGACTACATTCCTCAGGCTGCACAGGTGACAGGTGGTGCTCTGTACTGCCAGCTCCCTGAGTGTCTAAAACTGGGTCAAACACTTAGAGGACGTGAGAAGGCTTGGGAGGATATTGATACAATAATTGAAGTTTGCTATCTGAGTTTGTAATGACTCCCTCCATGACTATAACTTATATCAGGCTGTTCATCTTCAAAGCTTAAGAGATGCAGAAGGCCTGGCATGTGTAACCCACACACCTTCTGGGTGTAGTGTTCTGTCCCATCTAGTGGCACCGAGACCTCTTAGGGAAATTAATGAGTTTGCTCTACAGCCTTAGCTAAGGGCCAGATGGTTTTTAGCTCATGCAGTAAAAGCTCATGCACTAAGCTCCAGAGGCCCCAAGTTTGATCCTGCTCACCAATGACTGGGGTCCGTCAGTGTTACACATGGATATTTTGTACTTGGGTAAATCTAGCCCTTAGGTACCCTCCACTTCACAGTTGGTGTCATGTCTTCCAACTGGTTAAGAAAGATTGGACTCCAGGAGTGGGTGATTTGCTTGCTGGGAATGAAATGAGTGGACACACTTTATCTTACCCTATGATGACATATCTTAGGTTCGCTCATTTCCCATGGGACTTCAGACCCTTTTGAAAATTTTACTCACTGTCTACATTTGTTTACATTCTGCACAGTGCAGAGTACAACTCCTATTGACTCCAACAAGACAAAACTCCCCTCCACCAGCCAGGTGGTCAACAGGTCGATCAGCCACCCCTGATTTGCTGCCAGTGTTTCTAAGTTTTTCTTGTTAGGGGAAATGGAGCAATCTGCAGAGCTGAAGGGTCCCATTCTAAGTCTCAGCATTTCGGAGGCAATCTGTGCTGTGAATATTAGGGAGGTAAACTTGGTCTAAACTCTTCATTGAAGTGCCTGTGAGTACTCCTGAATATGACTGGTTTACTATTGGTTTAAGTTTAACCCTCTTGATGGAAAACTTTTCTATATCAGGTACACATAATTTTTTAAAATGTGTTGTCTTTGCCCCCTCTGTCCCCTACTCTTGCCACCATGGTGTAAGCTAAATGCAATAAATGTACCATTTTAATTTCCAACACAAAATGTGGGTGGATAAAGCCAGTTATTGCCCTAACATTCCATGAGCCTCTGACATAAAGCTTTTTGATTAGAAAGATGTTCCTAGTTGGCAGAAGAGTTAACATCCCTTGGCAACTTTCTCTGATTTGTTTGTTTACTTCAAAATATGGAGAAAAATTCTGAGGTCCTTACTGCATTCTCACTCAGTCCTTTCTCAGGAAATCTCTCATGGATTTCAGGACTTGGCCTCTGTAGTGCATAGATTTCTCAATGGCATTGATAAGCAAAACCATGAGAGGACAAGGTTTTGTTTTCTACATGGATTTTTATAGCCCAGAGGAAAGGCTTTCCAGTCAAGCTTGAGATTTCATAAATGTATTGAATAAACACAAACCATCTCTTAATGATGTTCTTTTCTTGTACACTGTTACATAACTCACATCCTATTAAATTAATTATGAATCTATTAGTGATTCCTGGAGTACCCATCATATACTTTCATTTTTACAGAAGAATATAGTGATTAATCCTCTGAAAACTGCTAGCATATACAGTGAAACATACAATCTGGTCTGCTATCCAGGAAGCAACTCCCTTTTTTAAGCAACACATTTGTCCCAAAGGTTCCCAGTACTATTTTTTACATCTGTATTTAATGTCTAGACAAAAAATTTTGTTGATCCCTTGAGTTGTCACAAAAGAGAGATTTCACTGGATAGCCTCCTAAGCACTGATTTTGGCTACAGGCCTAGAAAGTGACAGTGATTTATAGGTTATGAGGACAGACAAGTTTCTGCACTCAAGCGTAGTGATATTGGGTATAATAATTTCTTCATGAGTGTGTTAGTTCAATGCAGAGTTATGGCTCCAAGCCTCCATATAATGTGTAGCATTGGTTTGGTCTGCCACTAAGAGTAGAGGAGCTCTCTAAAAAGTCATGTTTCTGCAGATGTAGTGACGCTCAGATAGGACTTTTTGTCTTTTCCACCACTTATTTTATCTTGAGATTCAGGATGGGAGTCTGGCCCTCTGTAATTATGAAATATAGGTAATGACTTTCAAAGGAATTAGTGCAATATCTCTCCTTAAAATTCACGAAAACTTCTATTCATTGTGGCAAATGACCGTTGGTCTAATTGAATATAACAAACGCAGAGTCTCAGACAAGTAATTTCAGAACCTGTTTGCAAGAAATGAAAATGAAAAATATTCACTGCATATTTCTTATTCAAGAAACCTAGAATTATAGATGTTAGATACCAAAAGGCCTATTTGGATCATCCAGTTCATTGGCCTGCCATTGCAGGATTGTTCCCTATGGTGTGTTTCCTAAGGGTCCCCAGCAATAGGGTTTGTTTCTGGTGCCCCATTTTCTCAGTGAAGGGACTATAAGTTCAGTATTTCTGTAAAGCATCTCTGAATGATCCTTTAGTTAACATCCCTGTGTTCTGTCTGTTTTATACTGTAAGTTCTCCAGTTCTGGTTCTACAAGTGTATGTGTGCTCAGCTGCCACTGTACTTTAAATCAGGTGCCCTGTACAGTACTACCACATGCATTGTTTTCTCTATAAATATATACAGCACGCCAGAGGAAGGGGGAAGATTGATGTGCAACTTGAAAAATTAATTTGGAAAATTCAAGCTACAATTGGAATTTGAGACTGTAAGTTCTCTAAGACCAAGAAACAGCTCTGCTACAACATACCATAAGAACAGCCATTCTGGGTCAGACCAAAGGTCTGTCTAAGCTAGTATCCTGTACTCTGACAGTGGCCAATGCCAGGTACCCCAGAGAGAATGAACGGAATAGGTAATTATCAAATGATCCATGCCCTGTCACCCATTCCCAGATTCTGGCTAGGGACACCATTCCTGCCCATCCTGGCGAATAGCCATTGATGGACCTATATTCCATGAACTTATCTAGTTCTTTTTTGAATCCTGTTATAGTCTTGGCCTTCACAACATCCTCTGGTAAGAAGTTCCACAAGTTGACTGTGCATTGTGTGAAAAAATACTTTCTTTGGTTGTTTGTTTTAAATCTGCTGCCTATTAATTTCATTTGGTGACCCCTAGTTCTTGTGTTATGAGAAGGAATAAATAACACTTCCTTATTTACTTTCTCTACACCAGTCATGATTTTATAGACCTCTGTCAGATCCCCCCTTAATTGTCTCTTTTCCAAGCTAAAAAGTCCCACTCTTATTAATCTCTCCTCATACGGAAGCCGTTCCATACTTGTAATATATTTTGTTGCCCTCTTCTGAACCTTTTCCAATTCCAGTATATATTTTTTGAGATAGGGAGACCACATCTGCATGCAGTATTCAAGATGTGGGCGTACCATGGATTTATATAGAGGCAGTATGATATTTTCTGTCTTTTTATCTATCCCTTTCTTAATGATACCCAACATTCTGTTCGCTTTTTTTGACAGCTGCTGCACATTGAGTGGATGTTTTCAAAGAACTATATATTTGCATTTATCAACATTGAATTTCATCTGCTATTTTCTTGCCCAGTCACCCAGTTTTGCGAGATCCTTTTCTAGATCTTTACAGTCTGCTTGGGATTTCAGAGTAGCAGCCGTGTTAGTCTGTATTCGCAAAAAAGAAAAGGAATACTTGTGGCACCTTAGAGACTAACAAATTTATTTGAGCATAAGCTTTCGTGAGCTACAGCTACAGCTCACGAAAGCTTATGCTCAAATAAATTTGTTAGTCTCTAAGGTGCCACAAGTACTCCTTTTCTTTTTTGCTTGGGACTTAACTATCTTGAGAAGACCAGAAGATTTGACATGTTATTCTCCCAAGTATCCTTTGTTAAATCATGATGGTTCATCTCAGGATTATTTACTCAGAGGCTGATAAGCTAAAATCAAAAGCTGAGTGCTAAATATGACATTTTCCATGTGAATGTAAACATATGTAAATTGTTAAAAAAATCCTGCTAATTTAAAAAAACAGGCAAAGTTAAAATAAGAAGATCAGCACTGCAGCGAATCACTTTGTTTAACAAGAGTGTTAGCACTTTGCCCTCGATCAGATATTTCAGTTAGGGCTGGATTTTGATGCCCTTACTCACGTAAAGTAGTACTCTACTTCTCAAGTGTTCTCATTGAAATCAGCAGGAGTAGTTGAGGAATAATGTACATTCTAACATGATTAAAGGGAACCACAATCTAGCCCTTAGAATCTAGAAATATTGATTTTAATGGGATTTATTGTGGCATAAATTGCCACTCAAGATTATCAAAATCTGTCTCCAAGTGCGCACGTCTACCAACCATTAATACAAATGCACTTATTTTAAAATTTCAGCTTTCAACTAGCAAATAGAGATTTTTAGATTCTCCATAGCCCTTTAAACTTTTTTGAATGCTTCAGAGACTATTAGATCACTTCTGAGAACTCTTAAGACTTCAGTGGGTGTTACAACTGCAAGAACACAACCTTAGAACTAATTGCAGCAAAACCGAGGGAAATACTCTCCTGTCATTTACCACATTTTCAAATCAAAGCCTTTAAAAAGCATTGTGTTTTATCATTTAAAAGATAACAAATCAGATGGATAATATAATTCTTGGACTCACTGCAATTTCCTCCTCCCTTTAGTCATTAGAAAAATATTTTGTCTGACTATGATCATGCTGTAAAATGTATAATACCAAAGCATAGATATTGACAATTAATATAACGGGAACTGAACAAGACTAATTAAAATCTAATTTTAAGTTTACTTCAAGAGAGCAAGTCAGAGCACATAGTGACCTTACCCTATTTTGCTCTCAAATACCCTGATATTTTGTTTTCAGTGCTAGTGAATTCGATTATCATGTAATTTCTAAGAACCAGTTGAGGATGAGGAAAATTTTAAGCAAATAGATATTTTGTGTTCATTTCCTATTTAAAATGTATGTTAAATTGACAAGAAGAAATTAAGCACTAGAGTAGGACTACAGATTTGCATTCTTTTTCTGACTGTCATAAGCTTGGTTTGCTCATTTCAATGTCTCAGTCAGTGCCTCAGTTCCCCACCTGTAAAATGGGGATAATACTACTTTTTTTCTTCATCTGTCTTGTCTATTTAGCTTGTAAGATCTTCAAGACAGGGACTGTTCTCAGTAGTTGTGTGTACAAGGCTCAGTACAATAGGGCCTGATCTTGGATGGGAACATCTGGCTCTACTGTAATGCAAATAATTAATCATGATAAAATGCAAGTCAGTTGTGGCACCTTGGACTTCTGGCAAATTACTGCGGTGGATCTTATAATTTCTGTTTGGACATCATGGTTTACAAGGAACCAATCATCGCTGAACTATACTTGGAAATATATATTCCAGCAAATATGGAGAACCTGCTTGAGTTGAACGACACTCCTGTAGGCCCCGATCCGGAAAATATTTGTGTATATACATAATGTTACATAATGTGTGTAGTCCCATTACATTATCTTTGCAAGATCAAGGCCTCACTGACTTCAGTGCAGTTGTACAGGTGTAACTGAGAGCAGGATTTGGCCCTGGGTCAAAGAGAACTTTATGAATCACTTCCTAACCTCCAAGGGGGAAAAATGACTCTACAGCATCTTTTTTTCTCCATGTATCTACCAAATAGGCCTTAAATAATCCAAACAGAGGCTTTCAGTAGGGGTTTGACCATCCTTTAACAATTAATTGTTGAAAAAATTATATACAATTATATATTTGTTATATAAATTAAAATAGGGCTAAATCCTGCCATTCGTATTCCAACACAGACTTGCACTGATGGCAGGTGGGGACTGACTAAGGACAGCAGGATTTGGCTCTGAATTAATATTTACTAAAACTGAGAGAATAATTTTCAACAGTGTTCTATCCGATTAATTTTGCCTCTTTTCTGCTTATGGAATGTCTGCAAGCAAATTGAGCGTTCCTCAAAGGTATTTGTTATTCAGATACACTCCGTTAATTTTTTCACTTTGTTTTTGTTATGTGGACTGCCAATTTGACATGGATATTCGACAGGCAGTATTTATTTGGAAATCTAGTTGTCTTTTCTAATAACATTTTGGACAGTAATCAGATATTCTAAATTGTTCTAATCACATGTACTAAGATTTGCTCCTGCAACTCATTTAAATCAGTACAAAAATGCTAGCACCTGACCCACTAAAATGTCTAAAAATTTACTCCTAAGGATACCATGACAATTTTAGAAAGAGTAGGGACAGAACGTGGTATCTTCAGCAAAAATTTCCCTTTCCTACCATTGTTGACCAGTGTGTCATATGTGTTTCCCTTCACACCTGAGCTAGGTGCATGATTCTTTAGATCAAGTAGGAGTTTTGCACGAATGAGGAGTTTTGAATGGGTTTCCAAGCCCCTTCCCCCCAGTTCTGCAAACACTTAGACATGTGAATACTTTACTCACATGCGTACACCCATTGAACTCAATAAGACAATTCCTGTGCATAAAGTTAGGCACATGCTTAAGTGTTTGCATGATCTTAGCCAGAGTTTGTAAAATGCTTTGTGACTATTCTGGGAAAAGGTGCTATACCTGTACAACATATACTATTTTATTTTATTTGTGTAAAGTGTAAAGTGGAGAGTAGATAAATGAATTAATCATGCCGGATTTCCTGTTCTACAAGTTGAAATCTTTAGCCGGCATATTATCAATTTAATACTTTGGAATTTCTTCAGGAGAAGGATCTTCTGAACAAATTATTGAACTAGTATCATTGAGTCTCCACCTATCCAAAACACAAAATCCATATGGTAGAGTAATAAGGAATGTGTTTTGAGGGGTCAGACAAATTACCCTTGAAAATTAAAATCTTAATTATTAAAAGGCTTGATTAAAGAGGATTATTAATTCTCCTAGGAATCTTGTATGTATTATTCACTATGATAACATACCACGCATGACTGTGAACTTCCTAGTCTAGCCAAAAAGCGTAAAGAATGAGTACATATTTGAAAATTAATTTCTCCAGTAAAGCCAGTTAAGGCATTAATGTGATAGTACTGTATCTGAGAAATCAGTGCGATACCAAATTAGTATCTAACATTGACAACTGCTCTTGTAACTTAAGAAATCTGTCAGCAAAATTGTCAACTTCAATTATATTGGCTAGCCTAGCTGGAGTATTTGGGTGCCAAATGATTACAATTGATGAACCTTTGTTAATGAAAAGCTGTACAGGTTAGTAAGTTGTATTATATAATTGAAGAGAATCTCAATTAACTGATAAAAGGTTTCTTAAATTTTATTTTATTACTCAAAGATCAAAGTACAGTATCAATTTGCCTTCCATCCAGTGAAGAGGGTTGTTTTTTAGACAATCAGTGAAGTAAGGGGCAAATTTGAAAGCATTTTCACTTCTTCAACCACTCATTATAATAAGCAGAATTATGCCCTCATTTACATCCCATATCATCCCATTGATTACAATGGAATTACATAACTGCAAATAAAGAAATAATTTGGCTGTAATGAATAGCTTTGTATACCATCATTAGTTTATGGATAGATGAATGTCAAAGTATTCATGTTGACAGGCAAGTGTTTAAATTTCATTGAGTCAATTCCAGTAGCAGAAAGGGCCAAATATGAATACAACAGTTGATGGGTCTGGATTCAAAGTATTTTGCAAAATATATTTGTGTCTATTTAATCAAAACATATACAGGGTGTTGTTATCTCTGAATGCTAAACATGGTGATTAATTACACTGACACAAAAGAAAACAAGATTACCTGGAATTTGTGACAAGAAAATGCTAATTATCTTAGTCACAGTAATGAATTGCTATGTATCTCTTTTCCTTCCCTGTTCTCAGATCTGTCAATATAATCCAAATTGTATTGGAGTAAACCAAGAATATTTCCAAACAAATGCATAGACTCCAAAGCATTGCTATTTATACTGCATCTAAATGTGGGAATTTGGGGCTGTAAACCCAGATGCATCAAGTCAAAGAATAAGGTATGATATGGCTTCTTCATATGGCTATAGTAAGACTGCTCCAGGAATACTTTATTCAGGTCTGGAAACTTCGATATGAGAAAAAAAGGGATGCACTGGAGGGAACTCAGAGAAGAGCAAGCCGGTCAAGTAAACTACATGACTTGAGTATCCCAAGAGTTGGTCCTGAAAAACTTGGGAACATAGAATTGCATCTGCAATTTTAGAAGCCCATAAGGCCTCATTGGGCTTTTTTTTATCTCAACAAAAACTTTATTGTGTTTGGATTAATCCTGTGGGGAAATATCACTCACCATAGGTTGTATAGTGCTAAAATGGACACACAGATGGCCAAATGGCTGGCACGAGGATTAATGACTAGTTTGTCTCTCATGGGTGGGTCAGGGACCATGCTGAATTTTAATGTGGTCCCAAGAAAGTGTTACTTTATATCTTAGTTCTTTGTTGGAACCTTACAGCATGACTGCTAAAGTCTAGGTTGAAATCTGGGTCCCACTGAAGTCCAAGGCAGAACTCCCACTGATTTCACAAGGCAAGGGTTTGGCCCTAGTTCTCCTGCTCTTGCACACTTTCTCACATGGAAGAAGGAGAGAGGATTTAAATTAGTCTCAAACCCAATCCTTGTGACATAATGTATTTTGGGTAAAAGAATTCAAACAAAAGAAAAGAGTAAGATATGACAGAAAACAATAGGATTGCAAGCAACATGACCATATGGTGTAAGGGGACTGTCTTGGTTTGCTCCAGCATAATGTCAAAGAGAGACTGATACATGACAAGAGCCTAAAAGAGGAATTATAGATGGTGGTTTGGGCGCCAGGTGTGTAATTAGCATGTTCAAGTTCATACACTGACTATGTTGTGCAGTGGGGCTGGTCTTTGGTGAGAATGTACTTAAAGCTGTTCCGCAGTACATTCGTGTGTTCCTTGCAAGATACATTAGTCCATTTCCTAGGGGACAGCCAGTGTTTGGTTTATTCATTAGTTGCACATGAACAATTGAGGGCTGATGTTTCTTTAGTAAATGGACATTTCAGATTGTATTGGTATATTTAGAGACAACTGTGTTCAGGTATCATTCAAATCTGTTCAAAATCAACTTTAAATCAGAACTTACTTGTTTTTTGTGTAAATGTATCTAGCAAGTTAGGAAAAAACCCAGAAGCATAATGTAAGGGAAAAAAACCACACCCACACTGTAAGATGCAAACAGGCTGTAGTGGTGTTTATGTAACATGAAGATGTTTTGCAGTCTATTGAATGCATATATTACAGCCTGACTTTTTGGAAAATAATTGTCTTTAAAAGGAAAATATGTAAATTAAGTGTATTAGAGAGGTGAATAGCTATCTCATGCACATTTTTTTAATTTACCATAATATACATGCATTTGCAATAACAAATATAGTGGACTGGAAGATGACTGGAAAAAGAACAATATAATTAGGGGAGTTAAAGCCTGATTTGCATCTAAAAACATGTAGCATATGCTCATTTATGTGCAAATGTAATGGAAAAAGGCTGCAGGTAAAGTGGCTAAAGCCTAAACAAACTAAACACTTAATTTTCTTTTATTGTACTCTGTGACTATTAATAATATTATTGTACTAAGTCAGGAACATTAAACTAAGCAGGGGAGCAATAAATGTTCCTAGACTGTGCAATGCTGTTGATATTAGTGGCTAATAGCTCCAGAGTTCACATAAAATGCAGATTGAAGTACAAAGAAGATGTTTAGTGGAGTCAGCAGTGGCAGTGAACTATTTACAGGTGAAACCAATAAGCAGAGGGCAAACAGCAGGAGCAGTTTCTGTAAAAAAATATCCAAAAAGGAACTTTGTGAAACGATTAAGCAGAATGAAAAGGAGTACTTGTGGCACCTTAGAGACTAACAAATTTATTAGAGCATAAGCTTTCGTGAGCTACAGCTCACTTGATGAAGTGAGCTGTAGCTCACGAAAGCTTATGCTCTAATAAATTTGTTAGTCTCTAAGGTGCCACAAGTACTCCTTTTCTTTTTGCGAATACAGACTAACACGGCTGCTACTCTGAAACCTGTGATTAAGCAGAATGTCGCTATCCTCAGGGAAGAGATTTGATAATCCCAGTTTATTTCTCTTTAAAACTAACTTTTGAAATGATTCATTATAATAGGCTGTATTTCTATTTACAAATGCCAGGGAACAAGTATACACGTGTATGCCTACATAAAAAATATGATTTAGGGAAATCATTCAAGGTTTATGACAGATGACTTGATGTAAGCCCATTGGGTATAGGGGATGAGAAATTGAGTTTGGGGTTAATGAACCATAAATAAACTTGCTCACTGTGACTTACAGAAGAATGTAACACTTCACAGCCAAAGGTAGAATACTGGGTTGGATGTATTTCTCATAACTGGACCCTTGCTGTTTGCCTCAGCTTTATATGAAACAGAGAGAAAATATTGATTTACAAGAAAACTAAATAGTGATTTACCTAATTAAAGAGAGAACCTTGGTATCCCAACAGATAAAATTTCCTAGGTGTGAAAATTGCATTTTTGTTACTTTTTTGGGTAAATGTTCAAAACATTAAAATCTATATTTAAGGATTGGATTCAACTGAGACAGTTGTGAAAAAGAGTAATATAATGTGTCTGAAAAGACTGAATTGTCTAGCCAGCAATTTTAAATCATGATTTTTTAAAAAGAATTATACATTTACTATAATATATGCCACTTAATTGAGAGGACCACTTTACTGAGAGATTTCCCATGAACAAATTTAGGATTGTACAGCACCTACCACAATGGGAACCCAGTTTGGTTGTCCTCTAGGTGCTATTATGTGTTGTTGTTAATAATTATCACAGTTTAGCATAGTGCTAGTGGATGAACAACATTGCTGAACTGGGACACAGTGACAAAAGTTCTTCCTAACAGTGATGCATTTCACCAGTGCCAAGTAGATAGCTGGCGCTTGACTAGGTATAAAGTAGTATGAAATTAAGATCATTTAATGCAGAAATGATCAAACTCAGATTAAGAGACCAAATAACGATATAGGCATGGCAACGATACAGGCACAAAAGGGGTTAGGTGTTGTGATGTTGAGAGTCACAGCGCCTAACTTTTAGGTGCCTAGAAAATAGGCACCTACTACTCTGCTACTCTGAAACCTAGAAAATCACTACGATCGATTGAGTGAATGAATGGCGAGAGAGAGACAGGGCTTCACAAAAGCCAGCATGTTAGGCAGTGAGCTGCCTAAACAGTGGGAAATGCCAATGAGAAAGGTTTCAGAGTAGCAGCTGTGTTAGTCTGTATCCGCAAAAAGAACAGGAGTACTTGTGGCACCTTAGAGACTAACAAATTTATTAGAGCATAAGTTTCCATGGGCTACAGTGCACTTCACGGATGCATAGAATGGAACATATAGTAAGATATATATATATATATATATATATATATATATATATACACACACACATACACATACAGATAAGTTGGAAGTTACCATACAAACTGTGAGAGGCTAATTAGTTAAGATGAGCTGTTATCAGCAGGAGAAAAAAAAACTTTTGTAGTAGCATTGTGCATGCCCAGAGGCAGAAACTTAGATGCCTACAGTGTTCAGCAGGAGTTATGTGAATTGCATTGGAGCCTAAAACTGGGATTTAGGTAGCTAAGTTAGGTATCTAAATCTGGGGTTTAGGTGCCTAAGTACTTTTGTGAATGTAGCTCATAGTGAAGGTTATGTTACTCTTGCATTTCTATTCAGTGTGCTATTTCATTTTATGTCTTTTCAGACATTTGAATAAACAATAGAATTTTCACCTAATTTGGCCAATAGACTGTCAATTAGGATACTTCTGCTTTATTAATATCTTTGCTCCACATACCCACTTTTTTAGTTCTTTTGTTTGTGTTTGCTGTAGGAGTGGTATTGTAAGTAACCCCTGTCATTAAAATGCTGTGTCTCACAGTAGGTGTTCACTGATTGGGGCATCTCTGTTGAAACATACATTTCTGCAAGACAAAGAGAAAAAGGCTTTACAGCAAATGGAGCCATAGGCTATTGAAAAGCATTAAAAACAAAATGCGGCAACAGAAAATGTACAGCTTACATGTGCCTGTGTCCAAGTGTGGGATGAGCTCCTCTGACTCTTTCTCTGGGCAAACAGGAAGAACAAGCTCAAACATGACAATTCTTCTGAGAACATATAGATACCGATGGTACTGTTATCCTTTAAAGCACCTTTGCCAGCCTTCATGTATACATCAGGGAAGAGCGGGGAGAGAGGGAGTTGCTAGTGCTAGGTGTATGATTTAAATCAAAGGTTAACTGATGCCAGAATGTTTAGAAATGGATAGAAGCCTGCTAATAAATAATATGGTTAATTTAATCATTTAATTCAATAATTTGGGATTTAATACATTGCTGCAAGTTTGCTAAAGCATTTCAAACTATTTACGCTATGTGCTCTAATGCTTAGGCTTGTGCTGAAATGCCATGCAATTTACCCCCAGAAGTTATTCTCAGCATGCTAATTTGTTAGCAATCTGTGAATTGACTTTTAAACAGTAGTAGTCTCATTTGGAAGTCATAAGGATTTTTATTGGTCCACAAGGATCAGATATCATGGTAGACTGTTACCAACCGTCTATAATCCTGAACAAGAAAGAGTAAAGTAGATAAACTTGACTGCGACAACTTTTTTTTTCTTTAAATTTACTGAAGGATATAGTTCAAGTCAACAGGGGTCAGTGCCATACTTTTCTCTTTGGTAATTTATTAGCCATCCATTAGAGTTGAAAGAACTATTTTAGGCTTGGGAATATGACCAAGAGAATGTAGGGGGATTTTACTGAAGGCAGTTTCAGTTTTCACAGTGCAACAATATCTGGGGTTTGAATAAAAATAGTCGCATTTTTTCATAGCATTCAAGATCTGGCCAATAAGTCTTGAAATTGGTGGCGGTGTCTTGGAAATATGGGGTTTTGCTTTTGGTGTGTATAGGTATTCCCACCCACCACAGACCTAGTGATTTAATGCGGTTATTATTTATGTGTATAACAAGGCCTAGAAATCTCATTGTGCTAAGCTCTCTACGGTCACATAGTAAGTCTCTTCCCCAAAGAGATTACACCCTAAATAGTCAAAGGATGTATTATTATGTTCAGATTATGGTGAGGTAATGAGAAATTTAAGTGATTTATACAATGTCATAAATGAAGTCTGGGGCAAAGCAGAAAACTGAACGAAAATCTACTGAGTGCCTTAACCACAAGACCCATTCTTCCACTTTAGCCAGCTGATTTCTTCCCTGCATGCTAGCAGGTTTCAGCAAAGCTGCAGGATGTGACCAAATGCTACTATACTTTTATCAAACTGAGCTCTGATAGTAAGATCATATAGGATGAAACCTATGGGATTGTTCCAAATACTTTAACTGTTGGTGTCATTTAATCTATTCAGAAACTTTGATGCTCGTGTTGGAATAGCAAGCATTGCTAGTATGACACATGACATAATATGTAAAACATTCAAAATACCTGGAGGATGAAGTGGTGATCACTAGCAGCCAACATGGATTTACTAAGAACAAATCATGCCAAACCAGCTTGATTTCCTTCTTTGAAAAGGTAACTAGTTTGGTGGATAGGAGGACATAATATACCTGGACTTCAGCAAGGCTTTTGACACAGTCCTACTTGACATTTTCATAAGTAAACTGGAGAAATGTGGGCTTAAGTGGATACATAATTGGTCAAACAACTGCAAACACAGAGTAACTATTAATGGAATGATATCAGATTAGATGGAGGTCTCAGGTAGGGTTCCACAGGGATCTGTTTTGGGTTCGGTGTTGTTTAACATCTTCTTTTTTAATGACCTGGATGTAGGAATAGAGAGCATACTGGTCAAATTTGCAGATGACACAAAGTGGGGGGGAGAAGAGGGGAGGGATTGCAAACACTTTGGAGGTAGAGTTAAAATTCAAAGGGATCTTGACAAATTGGAGAAGTGGGCTTTAGACAACAAAATGCAATTTGACGAAGGGAAATATAAGGTGCTACACTTAGGGAAGAAAAAACAAATGCACAATGGGGGATAACTAGCTTGGCAGCTGCACTGCAAAGAAGGATCTGGGAGTTGTGGTGAATCACAACCTCAACATGAATCAACAACGTGATGCTGTTGCAAACAAACCATCCTTTCTATACAGCGATGATAGTACTGCTCTACTTTGTGCTGGTTAGGCCTCAACTGGAGTACTATGTCCAGTTTTGGTCACCACTATATAGAAAGGATGTAGAGAAAGTGGAAAGGTTCCAGAGCAATGTAGATGATCAAAGGGATGGAATGCAAGCCATATGAACAAAGACATATGGAACTGGGTGTGTTTAGTTTGGAAAAGAGGAGATTAAGGAGGGACATGATAACAGTTTTCAAATACTTGAAAGGCTGCCATAAAAAAGATGGAGAAAAGTTGTTCTCTCTTGCCGCAGAGGGCAGTACAACAGCATAGCAGATTTGGATTAAATCTCAGGAAAAAATTTAACTGTAAGAACAATAGGACTGTGGAACAGACTGCCTAAGGAAGTCATGGAAGCTCCTTCACTGGAGGTTTTCAAGGAGAGACTGGATAGCCATCTGTCTTGGATGGTTTAGACACAACAAGTCCTGCCTCTTGGCAGGGAGTTATACTAGATGACTCCTGTGGTGCTTTCTAACCCCAGGGTTCTATGATTTGATAACACAAAGATACAGTGATTGCAAGAAATTGGTGCTCAGTGAGACCATGGACAATGGATTACTCTTAACCTTTTAGGCTTTGACTTCACTGACCCAAAGTTTTTTTTTATTGTGAAAAGAACATGCCAATTGCTATCTCACTGTGAAATCCCAAGTGGAGACAAGTCATTTCTAGTGTTAGCCATGATATAGGTAAGCACTATACTCCCCCACTCATGCTAGACCGTGCCTAGTTTACTTCATGGAAAAACTACAGTGCCTTGTCTCCACTATATTTTTTTTCAGCAGAATTGCTAAAGCTTCTCTGGTAAAACACATGGTTAAAAACATGTTTAATTTTTTGTCAGTGAAGGCACAGACTTAGAATCCTATAAACGTAAAGGCTTAATAAAGGAATAACTCATTTAGATGTGTCCATCTGCAATTACATTTAAGCACTGGAAAAAGTAATGTTACCATAATATTTGACACTCCTCCAACTCCTTTCATCTGAGGCTCTCAAAGTGCTTTAATTAATTTTCACAACGCACTGTGGAATTAAGCCAACATTGTTAGGAGATTCATTTTACAGATTGGTAAAGTGAAAGAGAGGTTAAGTGTCCTTTAAAGTTGCACATCAAGTAGGTTGCAGTGCTGAGAATACAACTCAGGTGTTCTGATGTTGAGTTCTTTGCTCTCATTAAACATCTTTGTAATCAAACATACGCATGTATATTTAGAACCAAAATAGAAATGTTTTCCAAACAAAGGTAAATACAAAAACCAAACTCTAGTGGAGGTATAATGTTGAATCAATATTATAAAAATCTGCATAACACTATATAATGCCCCACTAGCAATTAATAACATATTTTAGGTATGGTCAACATTATACAGAAACATTCCCCAATAAGATTCAATGCACTGTTCAGATCCCAAAATATGATTTATTTGAATAATCTGAACCCTAATTTATACAACAATTTGTAGTTTGGAACTGGGATTTCCATCCTTGCAAATCTATGGATGCTTCAGAGTTTTGGAAATTATTATTCCCCCCTCTCCCACCCATGCACAATCTAAATGCAATCTTCCCCTTTGTCTAATGTGCACATTCAGAAAATTGCCATTGTACAATGTATGGAATGAATAGGCTTTTTTTCTTTCTAAGCTCCCAGTTTTCTGGTTTGCTGTATTTCACGGCTTTGTTTTTCAAATGTCATATTGTACTGGAAACATGAGAACACTTGAATTACAGGTTGTATTTATGAAAACAGGAAGCATTTCAAGACGAATAGCTGTCATTTAATAGGTTGCAGGTTTCCGACCTTGATGTCAAGCCAAACCCTTGTTATTTTTGGCTAACATATTTTCCTCTGAAGCTGATGCAGTTAAATATTAATGCTATGGAGTTAAGTAAGTCATTCCAGCTCAAGAGACTATTTAGTCTGATCACCTGCTTTCAAGAGAACTAAATGGGGGTCTTTTCTTTGCCGTTAAGTCTTCTACTTCATTAGCGATGATGGGGTTTTATCCACTCAATAAGAGATGACTTTATCCACCTTGTACTACGTTTTGCCCTCAAATAAAAACCTGGAATTCCTATGGACTTTAATGGAAGCTATATATCTGAGTGTAGAATTCGGTTTTCTATGTTTAGAAGTGAATGGGAAAGTTGCTGATCCAATTAGTTGGGTTCTGACCACAATACTTTGGTGCTTGCTAGAGCCTACAGTACATTACACTCAGAAAAGCAATCTGTAAAAATGTCAGGTTCCATATTTATTCTGTCACTCACTCTTTTTTCCTTTGATTCTTCTAACAACCAGCAACGAAAAAACCTGGTAGCTAAAAATCAAAAATGTAATTATCTTTCTATTCCTTGCATCACCACCAGGAGTCTGCAATTAGAATTTAGCTGACACATTAGTTAATAATGTGCAAGGCACCGTAGGAAGCAGCTTGCTCTACCATAGTGTTCTTGAGTCCACAGAATTAACTGTAGTTAAAAAAAATTGTTTTTGTCAGTGAAGAAAGCAGATCTGACCTTTAAAATACTGGATGAGTAGATACACTGAATAAGAAGGTGGCACCTTGTAGTGTCCTGTTTCTGAGTATAACCACACATCTAGTATAAACTGGTATCTTGGGCAACTTGCTAGTAAATTCAGCAGTTGGGATTATTTAAATTATTTTTGTAGTTACTGAATTTCTGGCTAACTTTGATAAGTTACAGAAAGAACAATCTTTTATTTATATAAAATATGTATTACCGCTGCACCTAGGAGCCCTAGTCATGGACCAAGATCCCATTTTGCTAGGCACTGAACAAACATAGAACAAAAAAAGCCCCCTGTTCCAGACAGTTTACAAATATATTATAATTGAGCATGTACTCTACAGTAGCTCTGTATATTTTGCTTTTTTTCTTTTGCTAATGTCCATTTTGAGTGTTTATTACATGATAGTACATATTAGGAATATTTAGCATCATGTCATTTATGATACAGTACCTATTATTTATGAGTTACGGAGCTGTGTTTGAGAATTTGCAGAAATATATTGTGGTATATCTAAAAGAGCCTCAGCCTACAAAATGTAGATTAGCTGACTAGAGTATATGATGTTCTGCACCATCTGAAATTTGACCCATTGAGAGGGCCAGTGCAGGCCTGTGAACCACTTAAATTCCACTAATACCCAGTTTTAATGGATTAAGTGGAATTTAAGTAGTGCACAGGCCTCCAACTGGCTTTCTGCATAGAGGTGACTTTCACCCTACTGCGAGCTCTAATCTGACCGTTTTCAGAGCCCAGTTTTCTGCAGAAGCCTTCTCAGAATAACAGGAGCCAAAGAACATGAATGGAGGGGTTGGATGGCAAAGGGAAAAAGGAAAAGAAGCAGGAAGGAAGGGAAGAAATAGCTGCAAGTATAAATGGCTGAACCCAGGGATGTCAAGAGACTGTATACATAGATGGAATTCTGAGCTAGAACAGGTTGGAAAGAAAATGTATAGTGTAGCATTTCTAGTTATGTGAATATTTTAGAGGCTCTGCTATCGCTGGTAGGCATTGGTGCAAGTAGAAATCATTTCTTGCCAGTACTGCACTTATGAGAGGGATGCAAGGGGGGGAGCACATCATCTCCCCACATGACCCTCCATATGATTCCTCCCAGTGCTGCCTCCAGCCTGGGGCCCCCACGCTCTCCCCATCTCCTCCAACACCCCCCTTTGTATATCCAAACATCAACATGCGTAACTACTCACTTTCCCTCCACATATGTAGTATTCAGTCTGTTTATATGGAATATGGCAGTTGGGAGACGAGCCAGTTCAGCATATGTTTGACTTATTAAAAGAGAAATTTTAAGTAGAACTGTATCCTAAACCGCTTTATGATATTGTACCCAAACATTGCATTTCAATGGGAGATTCAACTTCCTTTATAGGAACAGACTCCTGAAACTCTTACTAGTCCACAAAAATGATCCATAGTCATGCAAATAGTCCCATTGTCTTCAATTGGATTGATCAAATGATTAATGGTTTACAGGATTAGGTTTCAAGTTTGTAAATTGTTCTGGATGAAACTGACAATCTCTGAGCTGTCAGATCAGAAGGAGCTTCATTCGAATAAAGGTGGGCAGATGAGGAACATATTTAAAAGTGCTAAAATGAGGAACATATTTTCAGCAAAGTTCTTGGCAGATTCCTGAGGCAGCTGGTTTAAGGCCATCAGTGTCTGGCATTATAATCTACATTTATAGTTCTCTCACCGACAAAGCAGCAAAATGAGATATTTGTTTTCTTTGTTTTGCTGTTCCAGTTCCAGGTAACAAAATGCATGTTAGACTAGTTTGGCTTCAAAGAATAATTCTATGTACACTGGGGACACAATCTGATTCCTGTAAGGCTGTAGAACTGGCCTGATGTCAAAATCCAAACAGTCTCTGGTCAATGCAAGCAGAGGCATTCCTCTAATGATTTGGACTTGATGTGATGCAGTATGAATGTCATGGATAATTCAAACCAATGTGGAGAAACAGAATCAAAAACACTGTTTAAACACCTTCCATCCCCACTACCCCTCCCCTCTTGAGGACTCCTGACCAAACAGCACAATACATGTGCTAACAAATTTAAACAAAGCCTTTGTTTAAGTTTGTTAGCACATGTATTGTGCTGTTAAAGCCATTTAAAAAATGAATGCTCTCCCTAGCCGTGTTTTGCTCCATTAAGGAGCAGAGTGCAGGCCCAAACCCCCTCCGGGGAGGGAGGGGGCTAGCCCCAAGTCTTTCCGGTACCCCGTACTCACTAAAAATCTCTTGCTGGTACTACATACTGGCGGGCACCAACCCTGCTTGCACTCCTGCTGGAAGTGGGGACAGAATCTAGCCCTTTACTACCAGAGCATAGGATTAACTTTCTATCGGAGTGAATGAATTCTATTTGTTAGAGCAGGGGGCTGGTTGTCAGGCCTCCATAGGTTCTTGTCTTGCTCTTCCACTGCTCTTGTGAACCACATGTCATTTATGAGCCTCACTTTATAGGTCTGGGAGAAAGGGGCTAACCGCATTTACCTGCCTCACAGATAAAGGCTTAATGTTTTTGAAGCACTGACAGATCCTCCGATGAGAAGGACTGTATCAATATACATTCTGCCTTCTCCCCTCATATGCCTTCTAATGAATTCTTTTTTAATACTCTGTAAATGTTATGGGAAAAGGTTATGACTTTCCATTAATATAGATTATGTACAGTTTAAGATGGTACAAAACATACGATTGTTTGGGGAACGTATCTTAACTTGTGGCCTCACCGATTTAAAATGTTTTGCAATGGCTGACTTTACTAACTCCTAAAGCATGTCCTATCATACATGCTACTTATTCCACAGCTCTTTGGAAATCAAAACACATAACTTCAGCAAATATGCCCTTGTCAAGAGAAGGCTGAAACATTGGCAGTGGTTTAAAGAAAAATGGCATATTTTTAAAAGGTTAACATTTTTCCTTAGATTTTGCTGCTCATTCTTTTAACTGTTGGGCAAAATTTTCAAAAGTGCTTACATCCCATTAATTTCCAATGGGACAGACTCTAAAGTCACTTTTGGAAATGACACTTAGGCTATGTCTACACGGCTCCACAGTTCAGACTATGGGGCTGTGAATAGCAGTATGCCCCAGAGTGCTGCACTGTAACTTCCCTATAGTGACTCCAGGGCAGCAAACTAAAGGGTTCCTAGTTTGTGTTAACGTAGTCACCTTCAAACAGCACCACATTAACCAGCACAAGGAACCTTTTAGTTGGCACCTGCGGCATCCACATGGGGGAATTATAGCACATCATTTTGGTGTGTACTGCTCATCAAACCCCCGTATTCCAAACTGTGGGATTGCATAGACAACACTATAATGAAATGCTCCATGAAATGAATGGGCCAGTCTCACTAAAGTTGGTGCAAGGAAGTGTAAATCACATCTCTGTGCACCACTGACGCTCCTTGCGCCCAATTGGATTCAAATGGAGGGCAGGCAGGTGCTGGCTACTGCCATTCTCTCATGGAGCCTTGGAAGAAGTCTCTAACTCAGGCTGGAGCTCAACAGCAGTTCTGCAGGTAGGAACTGCTGAAGGAAGACATTAAATTAATGCACTTCTCAGCCACCCTGGCTGCACCCCTTCTGTTCACTTTTAGTGGCACAATTGTCCCTTATGAATCTCCACCCACTAGGGAGATAGCAGCCTCTCTCTAGTGCTGCACCTTCCTCCCATGGTGGACTTGATGCCATCAAAGGTTATTACGGGAAGCATCTGAATCCCTGATAAACAACTAGTAGCTCTGCTTTGCACAGTTCCATTAGAAGATACAAAAAGAACAAATATTATGTCTGTTGCTCATTATACAACAATAATAATCCAAAGAAATCACATGGGCACAGTTACGTTCCAAGTAATCCTTTTTACTAACTATACAGTAACACGCAAGGCTTGGCTTTATAGATTCTGCTGCTCTGATTGGTTTCTGGCAGCACAACAACATAGAACACAATGAGCCGCACTGGAGAGCTCACAAACTATTTAAAGACATACCGACCTATTCCTATACACTACAGTAAAAAAATCCAGGACGTGCTCAAAGTTAATATTTTTCTGAGAGAAAACTTGTGTGCAAGGTGGGAAGGTGAATACTTGGACAGTGTATGATGTGACCATTTTCTTTGTCCCAGTATTTCCTGGGTGTCCCTAGGAAGCTGTCCCATTTTAGGGTAGCATGGACAAAGTCAGGCAATCCCTGTTCTAGGTCATGTCTCTATAGACTCAGACTGTAAAGTCAGAAGGAACCACCATGATCGTCTAGTCTGATCTCCTGTATGTCGCAGGCCACAGAACTTTGCCTACTCACTCCTGTAATAGGCCCATAACCTCTGGCTTTAAGGCTCCTGGACTTCAGGAGCGGACACAGACCTAGGGAACAGCAGAGGCAGGTACTGGAAAAGAGGAAGTGGGTCCTAGGGCATAGTCAATGTGTGGTGAAAACCAAGGCTACTATCTTTAAGATCCCAGGAATAGGAGTCATGTAGTATAGGATGGGTCATGGCTCCTCTCTCATCCAGCCAATCAGAGCAAGCTCTGGGAAAGAAGGCAGTGTATATTCTGCCTCTTCCCTCATAACAGAGGAGACACCAGCAGGGAAGGACTACTGCTCTCTCTCCTACCAGGGAGGAAAAGGTCTAAATAAAAACGAGCCACCTGGGAGAAACCAATTTAGGGCTGCAGCTAGACTGAACCAAAAGAGCCCTGGAACCCTGGGCTGAGAAGAGGACACCTGTTTGAATTGCCACACAACTCCCGGAAGGAGAGTTTGGAGACTCCTGAACTAGGGAGAAGGGTTTGCTCTGAGGTACCAAAAAACTCTGTGGCAAGGCAGAGAAGCACCATACCAGCAAAGGAGGGGTTAAGGAGAGCCATTGAGCCCCACCCCACTATACATGCAGCCAATGCCAAGCCTGGAGGGGGAATAAAAGGAGAGAACCTGACTCAGGTCAAGGCTTACTGTCTGGGAAGGAGAATGTGGCTCTGGCTCTCTGCCTGAAGAGAGCGTCTCTTGTAGAGTTGCAGAGACAGGCCTGCTAGCTGGAACAGCCAGTGGGGGAACAACTAAACCCCAAGGAGTGAACAGTGCTATAGTCAGAGACTGTTTGGGAACCAAACCCAAAGGAAAGGACAGGAATGTCCCACTTCAGAAGACTGGGGATAGCCTAATATTGAGTTATGTTTGCTTTTTGTTGTAGAACATTTGGGGCAGAGCCCCTCAAACCCACCCAGAAGGGGATAAAACTGATGGGAAAATTAATCAGTAGGTGAGAGTCCTGCCTCAGTGAACACAGGAAAAAGAGACTTCTTCCCTCCCCTACCTGAGAGACCGTGGCTGCCTCAGGGTGCCAGAAGGGGGTGCTGCTCCAGCCACACTGCTACAGACCTATATTTGGGAGAGGACTAAATAAAACCATAGAAAGGCAGTGGGAGGGGGAAACTTATTTTAAGTATTCTGGTCTGAGTATAAATGACAGTAAAGAACTAAGAGGGATCTGATGGCAGGGTGCTGGCAGAGCTACTTCAGTCCACGAAGGTTGGCACGTCTGCATACTAGGGTATAGCAGAATAGTGGCTGTCATTCAAATGAAGACCCAACAAGGGTAAATTCCACCTGCAAAACACTAGAACTATTGCCACAGGGAAGAGCAACAACCGTAAATAGCGCTATAATTCCCCAAAATGGTAATTCCAGGCATTTTGAGATAGATATTTGAAGCAATACATTTATTGTCCTTTGTCAAAATCTTCAAGAGACTTTCAAAACAGATGAAAGACAACAAGAAAGATGTAGACAGGAGGTGACACTTGGATGGGATATGCTGCAGTACAAAAGCCTTTTAGCAGAGGAGTGAGAGATCCTTTATAGGAGCAGAGTCCAACATAGAAAAGTATCTTAAATAAATCAAGGGCCAATCAAAATGGCATTGTAGAAGAGCACATGATCACATGAGTACTGCAGTTTAGGACAGTATTACAGCGCTTCATTCATTAAGGGCTGAATTCTGCATCCTTTCAGTATCCAAAACTCCCACTGCAATCTGTGTGCCAGGAATGCAGACTCTGGCCCAAAGTGAAGACATGCAAAGAAAGTAACCCACATTTCCAGCAGCTGTTCACATGAAAAGTAAATTCAGGGATCCAGATCTCACTTACACTAATCTCTCTCTACACCACTCTTCAGTGTAAAGAGACCAGGCCTTAATGTAAATCAGGATCTGACACAATGAGCTAAATTCTGCAGCCAGATATAAAGAAAGCAGAATTTGGCCTTTTCTGCCTTGATTACAAATAGGAATTTAACAATTTTCAAGTACAAACCTTGTGAGCTTTTTGTGTCTACTTGGAAAAATGTGAGTCTTGTAATGCTTGTAATCTGTAGACAGCTTTTATCTGGTCAGAAAAACCCTACAAAATGTTGCTAATCAAGCATAGGGCAGTGGATAATGAGATTCTGGTGCGATGTAGCAAAATGTTTGCCCTTATTAGGGTGAAAGGGCAATCCTCAGCTGCCACTTTCCACGGGTGAAGGCTGATTTTCAAGACTGAAAAACCCACCTTTCCTTTTCCTAAATCCTTTCAGAAAATCACCCATCAAAGTGTAACTTTTTCCCCGCTCCTAAAATCATGAAACATTTATTTTGAGCATCCTAAGACTCTGACATCCATAGGGCAGGGACTGTTCCTTCTGGAATGCATGGATAGCACCCAGTGTATTGTTGATGCAACCACAAACAAATAAATTAATTAAAATGTCTTCTACCAGGTGAGAATATTTACACTGTGTTGAAGGCCTGAGTCAATCTAAAAAGTCTTTCAGGTTTCTGCATCATGAGACCCAAGCACAGCCATGAGTCGCAAACCATTGAAACTCAGTTGGATTGAGGACCCCACTGCCAGAATGTGTTCAGTGCAGGTTTCTTTCAAACCACTCCTGACCAATATTTAGAGTGAGGGCCAGATCCTCAGCTAGTGTAAATCAGTGTAGCTCCTTTGATATTGGGAGACATCACAATCCAGAGGATTGGAATATTATATAGAATAATCTAGATGACCTTGAAGACAGTTGTGAGAGAAATGGGATGAAATTCAGTCGTACAAAGTGCAAGATCATGCACTTAGGGTCTAGTAATAAGAATTTCTGCTCATGAGTTGGACACAACAGAGAAGGATAGAGATCTGGATTTATGGGAAGATCACAGGATGACTGAGCCACCAGTGTGATGCGACTGTGAAAAAGGCAAATGCGCTCCTAGGATGTATTAGGCGAGGCATTTCCAGTAGAAAGAGAGAAATATTAATGCCATTGTACAAGACACTGATAAGACTGCATTCAGAATACTGTCTACAGTTCTGTTATCTGTGTTAAAGAAAAATGATATAAACTGAAACAGGTACAGAGAAGAACAGCTAGGATGATCAGAGGGCCTATCTTATGAGACGAGACTGGAAGAGCTTGGCTTGTTTAGCCTAGCAAAAAAAGGCAGGGAAGGAATATGATTGCTCTGGATAAATACATCAGGGAGGTAAATTCCAGGAAGGATGAAGAGCTATTTAAGCTAAAGTGCAGTGTTGGCACAAGAACAAATGGATATAACGTGGGCATGTACAAATTCAGACTAGAAATTAGAAGAACGTTTCTAAACATCAGAGGAGTGAGGTTCTGGAACAGCCTCCCATCAGGAGTTGTGGAGGCAAACAACTTAATTAGTTTTAGAGAGAGAGTTGGACAATGTTTTAATATGATTGTATGACAGGATTGCTTGTGGTAGTAGGGGACAGGGCTCACTTCTGGTTTATGTCTTATGTTCCTAAAAGCTCATGCTTCAAGGTTTCAGCAAGGCACCTGCAGGGGTCAGGAAGGGATTCCACCCCCAATCCCTCCCAACCTCTCACCACACAATGTATTCTGGGTCTGGGATTTTTTTAATCTCCTTCCTCTGAAGTATCATGGATGGCCATGGCTGGAGATGGAACATTGGACAGGGTGGGCCATGGCTCTGAGGTGGCACTGAGGTTTGTCTCTCTCTGGTGGTTGTCTAGCTGGTTCTTACTCACATGCTCAGGATCTAAATGATCACCATATATGGGGTTGGAAAAGAATTTTCCCCAGGTCAGATTGGCAGTGGCTGTGGGGAGTTTTCACCTTTGTCTGCAGTGTGTGTGCAGGTCACTTGCCAGGATTATTCAGGTATATCTCATTTAATCATTTCCTTGCCATTTCGTGGTCCTCAGGTATTGGTGCACCTTGGTCCCTCATATTGTCTGCCTGTGGCACATAAGAACATAAGAATGGCCATAGTGGGTCCAACCAATGGTCCATCTTTAGCCAGTATCCTGTCTTCCAACAGTGGCCAATGTCAGATACTTCAGAGAGAACAAACAGAACAGGTTTATCATTTATCATATATCATTGTCAAATGATATATCCCCTGTCATCCAGTCCCAACTTCCGGCAGTTGGAGGTTCAGGGGCACCCAGAGCGTGGGGTTGTGTCCTTGACAATCTTGGCTAACAGCCATGATGGACCTGTCCTCCATGAACATATCTAATTCTTTTTGAACAAGTTATACTTTTTGGCCTTCACAACATCTCCTGGCAATGCATTCCACAGGTTGACTATGCATTGTGTGAAGAAGTGCTTCCTTTTATTTGTTTTAAACCTGCTCCCTATTAAGTTAATTGGGTGAACCCTGGTTCTTGTGTTATATGAAGGTGTAAATAACACTCTTATTCACTGTCTCCACACAATTCATAATTGTATAAACCTCTATCATATCCCCCCTAAATCATCACTTTTTTAAAGTTGAACAGTCCCAGTCTTTTTAATCTCTCCTGTTATGGAAGATGTTCCATACCCATACTCATTTTTGTTGCCCTCCTGCATAATTTTTCCAGTTCTAATATATCTTTTTTGAGATGCAGTACCATGGATTTATATAGTGGCATTATTATATTTTATGTCTTCTTATCTATCCCTTTGTACTTCTTAATAATGTTCTGTTAGCTTCTTTGACTGCTGCTGCACACTGAGCAGTTGTTTTCAGAAAATTATCTACAATGACTCCAACATCTCTTTCTTGAATAATAACAGCTAATTTAAACTGCACCATTTTGTATGTATAGTTGGGATTATGTTTTCCAATGTACATTACTTTGGATTTATCAACATTTTATTTCATCTGTCATTTTGTTGCCTAGTTATCCAATTTTGTGAGCTCCCTTTGTAACTCTTTGCAGTTCGCTTTGGACTTAACTACCTTGAGTAATTTAGTATCATCTGCAAACTTTACTACCTCATTGTTTACCCCCTTTTCAAGATCATTTATGAATGTGTTGAACAGCACTGGTTTCAGTACAGATCCTTGGCGCACACCACTATTAATCTCTCTCCTCTGTGAAAACTGACCATTTATTCTTACTTTTTGTTTCCTATATTTAATCAGTTACTGATCGATGAGAGGAAATTCCTGTTATCCATGACTGCTTATTGTCCTCAAGAGCTTTGGTTTGGGACTCTGTCAAATGTTCTCTAAAAGTCCAAGCTCATTCTGCCAACTGGGTCATCCTTCTCCACATGTTTATTGACCTTCTCAATGAATTCTAATAGATTGGTGAGGCATGATTTCCCTTTACAAAAGCCGTGTTGATCTTCTTCAACATATTGTGTTCCTCTATGTGTCTGATAATTCTATTCTTTACTACAGTTTCAATGAGTTTGCCTGGTGCTGAAGTTAGACTATCAGCCTGTAATTGCCAGAACTGCCCCTGGAGCCTTTTTAAAAATCAATGTTACATTAGCTATCCTCCAGTCATCTATTACAGAGGCTGATTCAAATGATAGGTTACATATCACAGTTAGTAGTTCCACAGTTTCATATCTGAGTTCCTTCAGAACTCTTGAGAGAATACCATCTGGTCCTGGTGACCTTTTTGCTGTTTAATTTATGAATTTGTTCCAAAACTTTTTTTATTGACTACTCAGTCTAGGATAGTTCCTCAGATTTGTCACCAGGTGTGGGAATCTCCCTCATGTCCTGTGCATAGTAAAGACTTAATTTAGTTTCTCCACAATAGCTTTGTCTTTCATGAGTGGTCTTTTAGCACCTTGATCATCCAGTAGTCCCACCGATTGATTGCCAGGCTTCCTTCTTCTGCTATACCTAAACATTTTTTGCTGTTAATTTTTGTGTCTTTTGCTAGTTGCTCTTCAAATTCTTTTTTGGTCTGTCTCAATACAGTCTTACACTTCACTTCCCAGAGTTTATGCTCCTTTCTCTTTTCCTCATAGGTTTTGACTTTAAATTTTAAAGGATGTCTTTTTTGCCTCTAGCTGCCTCTTCTTCTCTACTGTTTAGCTAGGTGGCAGTGTTTTGGTCCTCTTACTGTTTTTCTGGGGGGGGGGAGCACTGTCAATAATATACTGTGTAATTCTTTAGTCTAATTTTGGTTGTTGGGTTTAGTGTACGGGTGCTCGGTGGTATTGGAGTCCTGTGATATACAGGTCAAACTAGGTGATCTGGTGAGTCCTTCTAGCCTTAAACTCTGACTTTGGCGCTTGGAGCTATTTTGATTTTTACCAGCGGAGACTCTGACTTGGAATATTAGTCAGAGGGAGTGAAATAAACTCTTTGTTTATCTAAATCATACAGTGGTTTCCTTTTTGAGCTGTCTGTTTCTGTGGGGATTGACAGTCTCTGATGCATGCTCCTCTTATTTTCTTTCTGTCTCAGATGACTGTTTTCCAATTCAGTTCTGCAGGACACTCAGTTAACAGATCATGACTCACTACACACAGACTTGCTTTGAGTAAAAAATGCCCCGTTGTCCATTTATTTTGGAGCAAGTTTTGGCAATTGAAGCTGCCAAGAGGCAGTTTTCATGAACCTTGGAGCAGCTGCAGCACTGGGAGGAGAATAAATATTTTCTTTTACTCACAAACAAAACACTCTCTCCTACTTGAACCCTTGTGCCAATGCCTTGACTATATGGAAGTCTAGCAAAATGATCGGCCTTAACCCAATGGCAGCTCTTGAAGCTGTGATTTGTACAACTCAGGTCTCTGAGGTGGCCAAGTCAGTGCATCTTTGTACCATCTTGCTCTTGAAATTTGTTACTAAACTCGTTACCCATCCACTCCATTTCATAGATGTTGGAGGTCTGAAGCTGTGTGAGAAAAAAAGGTGCAACTTCTACTAAGAAATGGTACATTTAAAGAGTACAGACATACTGCATCATCCATGCCACTGCCATGTTGGCTGGCATAAAAGGTCTCCAGCATATAGCGCAACTCTATTTAATATCTGCCTGAAAACAGGGTACCACAACAGTCAACACCTATCTTCAAGCAGGTTTAAGGCATTGTGTCCTGTTTTATATGTTCTCATTAGTTAGATAAAAGAAAAGGAGTACTGGTGGCACCTTAGAGACTAACAAATTTATTAGAGCATAAGCTTTCGTGAGCTACAGCTCACTTCATCGGATGCATTTGGTGGAAAAAAACACCACCAAATGCATCCGATGAAGTGAGCTGTAGCTCACGAAAGCTTATGCTCTAATAAATTTGTTAGTCTCTAAGGTGCCACCAGTACTCCTTTTCTTTTTGCGAATACAGACTAACACGGCTGCTACTCTGAAACCTGTGATTAGTTAGATAGACGCCCAGGGAAATATATAGTATCACCTCAGGTGGCCTGACTTTGAAATTTTCTTCTGTTTAAATTGTATGATGCATGTAACATTCCCCCCAGTTTAAACATATTTGGGGGATGAGAATGTGGTTTCTGATTAAACCAGCTTAGGCTGAAACAAATAGATATCAGCAGATGCAAATCTATATAAGGATGAGCATAAACATGGTAAAATAGATTGCTCTGAGTAAGATCACTACATTCCCCAATTTAAATCTATTCAAGGCACCCAGATACCATGGTACGTAGTAAGTAATTGTCAATATAATAATAGTAAAGAACTGATTTTCAGTGTAAAGTATTTGTCCTCTCTGCCAGGCTCTCCATGCAGAGCCAGAGGGCTCATGAGAATACAGCCCCACTTTCAACACTGACCCAAGGAGAAAAATTGTGCCCAAGGCACTGGCTTTGTGTCCACTTGGCATAGCTATAAAACTCTTCTGTGACATAATGGTAATGGGGCACTGAAAGAATAATGACTCTTTCCTTTAACATTGAACAAGGAACTTTATTAGAATAAGGCAAAAATTAATAGCCCCAAAGCTTCTCTGCCTCTCTCTCCCTGGAACCAGCCTTCGTCTCCCTGACTTTAGCCTGTCTTCCTTTTCCAGATGTAAAGAAACAGTATACATATCCTAATACCTCTTTACAAAGTAGTCACAGGGAAACAGGGAAAGGTCACCAGAGCCACTGGAATGAATCAAAAGTCAGAAGTTTTCAAGTGACAGGGTGTGTGTGTGGAAGTTGGGGAGGGGGTGGTATTAACAGGCTGAAGAGAAGAGAAGTCATAAATGAAGAGAGTCATAAATGATCTGGAGGATGGTGTGGATTGCACTCTCAGCAAATTTGCGGATGATACTAAACTGGGAGGAGTGGTAGATACGCTGGAGGGGAGGGATAGGATACAGAAGGACCTAGACAAATTGGAGGATTGGGCCAAAAGAAATCTAATGAGGTTCAATAAGGATAAGTGCAGGGTCCTGCACTTAGGATGGAAGAATCCAATGCACCGCTACAGACTAGGGACCGAATGGCTCGGCAGCAGTTCTGCGGAAAAGGACCTAGGGGTGACAGTGGACGAGAAGCTGGATATGAGTCAGCAGTGTGCCCTTGTTGCCAAGAAGGCCAATGGCATTTTGGGATGTACAAGTAGGGGCATAGCGAGCAGATCGAGGGACGTGATCGTTCCCCTCTATTCGACACTGGTGAGGCCTCATCTGGAGTACTGTGTCCAGTTTTGGGCCCCACACTACAAGAAGGATGTGGATAAATTGGAAAGAGTACAGCGAAGGGCAACAAAAATGATTAGGGGTCTAGAGCACATGACTTATGAGGAGAGGCTGAGGGAGCTGGGATTGTTTAGTCTGCAGAAGAGAAGAATGAGGGGGGATTTGATAGCTGCTTTCAACTACCTGAAAGGGGGTTTCAAAGAGGATGGCTCTAGACTGTTCTCAATGGTAGCAGATGACAGAACGAGGAGTAATGGTCTCAAGTTGCAATGGGGGAGGTTTAGATTGGATATTAGGAAAAACTTTTTCACTAAGAGGGTGGTGAAACACTGGAATGCGTTACCTAGGGAGGTGGTAGAATCTCCTTCCTTAGAGGTTTTTAAGGTCAGGCTTGACAAAGCCCTGGCTAGGATGATTTAACTGGGACTTGGTCCTGCTTTGAGCAGGGGGTTGGACTAGATGACCTTCTGGGGTCCCTTCCAACCCTGATATTCTATGATTCTATGATTGATTCTAAGAGAAGCAGCACTGAAGTTTGGGGAATTGGATGGGTTGCTCTGAGGGGCTGGAAGGCCCAGCCAGAGATCTCAGCTTTGCATCTGCAAGTGTCTATCCCTGCTTCTGGTACAAGGGTTCTAAACTGCTGTATACCAGTTATGTGGTCTTCAGAGATGAAGAAAAGAGAGACTCCTGTCAGGCCAGACAGACTGTCTGATCATATCAGAGGGGTAGCCATGTTAGTCTGTATCGACAGAAACAACAAGGAGTCCAGTGGCACCTTAAAGACTAACAGATTTATTTGGGCATAAACTTTTGTGGATAAAAAACCCCACTTCTTCTGATGCCTAATCGTGTCCTCCTCAGATGTGCCAGGATCCTGAACTAGCTAGGAGGGTAGAACCCGTGAGTGGCTCTGGGTAACCACCTGCCATGATTTAGAGTAGGCTTCACAACCTCATCCTATCACAGAGGCTTAGTGGGTCCTAAGTCCACTCTATCTGCTTGCAGCTCTGTGCTGTCTCTCTCCTACCCCATTCAATGAAGCCCTTTACCCACAATGGATTGTCAGCATTTATGCACTTTGGAGTGATATTTTGTGTAGGTGTTTGGTAGCTTTAACTAGCACACAGGCAATAGGCTCTCAAACAGAATTGGCATGACTGAGGCTGAATTCCTTGTGCAAGTTTATCCTCATCCCTTCAATATTAATTCTAACATACAGCTTCAATCCACTCCCGTGGAGAGGGTAGAAGTGTGAAGCCATGGACTGAGGAACCAATGTTGTAAGGCCACTGAGCAGGGTCTGCAGCCACTGAGCGGGGCAGCCAAGGACAATATCTGGGATAGCTATGCATGCTTATCCTAAGTTCCAATATATCAGGGGTGTATTCCCTGAAATTTCCTCAAACCCTTTGAAACTAGAAGGCTGTGTTCCCTGCCTCTTCTATGTCACTATGAAACCTCTTTCCTAGAGGAGATAAAGCATTGATTTTTCTACAATCAAAAGTTAGATTTCCTTCCTTTATGTGGTTCAGTGTTACACAAAATTAGCTAAAGCAGCATTCCCAGTTCCAAATGTTCAAGCATCATGAGTCAGGCCCAGAAAATGTGGAGATTGGTTTAAAAATTATGAGATTAAAAAAGACATTTGTGGTTTGATATGTTTTGCATTCTGATTTTAGATATTTTATAGGTCTTCCTTGGGTAACATTCTCAAGTTTTTCTACTCAATCCTGAGGTCTAGAAATTTACATTTTTAAAAAATATTGAAAACTGAGATTCTCACCTAAACCCAGTAATCCAAGAGGTAGGGCTTTAAGGAAAACACCAAATATTATGAGACTCTCAGTGCAACAGTGAGAGTTAGCAGCAATGTGAAGAGAAAGATTTAGCATAATAGTGAATATGATGTAGCACTGTGATTGCAGGAATAGAGTATGCATCAATAGTGAGACTGCTGAAGTATGAGTAGGGCTATCAAACCTTTCTTTTTTAATGAATTTTTCCTATCTATCTTGTCTCCACCACACAGATCTATTGTGTGGACATGCTGGCAGGCAGCATGCTTACCTCAGTTAATTCACTTTCAGACTAAGAATAATAACGTATCTGAACTGTGTGCTTAGCATTCTTTGGAAAATGCGTTGGATACAAAGCCTGTTAAGTCTTCCAAGAGGTCTTTCATTACATTGTGCTAGCCTGTCAGCTAGAATTGTTTTTATTTTTAGATACAGAATATCCTAACTTGGAAACTCTTCAAAAACTCTATGTAATGTAAGGCTACAGAGTACTGACTCCATGTCCCCAGAAGCAAATTTCATACAGTTGTTTACACAGCCTCTTGATTCTCTCCCTCCCAAGGGCAGTCTAATGGGGAATCTGAAGTGTATCATAATGGATATTTTCCCTCAAACCCTTTAACTTTAACTCCTTCCTTCTAATTCTAGTGCTAGTTAATCTCACTGTTTCTTTTTTGTGTTATCTGCTGTCTGAAGAGACTTGGATTTGATCTAATAAGAAATTGGTGTGTGTGACACCACAAATACTTTATACCTGCAGAAGATTTCTATTTGATAATAAATGGATAAATCTTGTCAAGATCTGAAAAGCAAAAGTAGAGGAAGCAGAATGTGATTTTAGCCCCATTTGATAAGAAACCAAAGAGGGGTAATTTAATCATAATTTATTTTCATTATGAAGTTAAACAAGTTTTTAAAAAAATAATTTTTACATGAATATACTGAATTTTATAATTTTAGTGTAAGGTTTCAGTTTTACTTGATCTCTTTCATATGTTTTGCAGTAATATGCCTGGATCAGCAGTAAAACAGCCTCTCATCTGTCAGTTCTAGATTCCTATTGATACTATCCGTGGTTATTGCTTTAGAGTAAATGGGTCCTCTAACTTTGCACAAATCAAAGTATTCAAATGACAAATAGTCATAAGATCAGACACCATCCAAACAAGTCAGCTTGCCTTCCAGCTATTTGAATATTCATCAGAGTTTCATTTCCCATAGCCATTTTGTTGATCATGCAACTCAGATTACAAATTTACCATGCTGAAACCAATTTAAATATTTTTGCATTTCTTAAATGTACTGGTTGGTTAAAACATCCATTTAGTTTACGATGTCATGAAATGATTTAATATAGACACAGAAGACATCACTCCATTAGCATTTCTGCCCAAGATTAAGAGTCAGATTCTTCAAATGGTGTAAATCCAGAATAACTCCACTGGATTCAATAAAACAATAGAGATGAGATGAAAAAATCTAGCCTTATGCCTGTGGATGACATCAACACTGTTGGCAACTACAGTAGAAATGTCATCAAGAATCTGAAAATACGGTGCAATCTAAAGCTATTTTGCATAATAGTGGCATGGTGTATTGCAGAGTTTATCATAAAACCGTTTAGCTATGCCAAGCCTTTAATGCTGCTTTGAGGAGTTTTGCTTTACAGTATCATTCAAACAGCATCACTTGAGTCCCCTGATATTGCTGGTAAAAAGTAATTATCTGCAGTGAATAGACTGCCTCCATAGTGCACTCATTTGACAGTATGCACATTCACTTTTTTTTTCCTAACCATACTTGTAAGAGTTAGCAAACCATCCACAGCAAAGACAGAAGTGTAGGCTTTTGTAACATTGATGTTTTTAGTGTTCCTTTAAAGGTGTGAATGATAGGTATTAATAATCTTTATTTAAGATTAACAAAGGCTTATTTGTTTGTTTAGTTGATTGGTGATTTTGCCTGGAAATTTATGAATTGTTACTGCTTTGCCTGCACAAGCTACACCCAACATAGCATTTTGGACTTACTTTATCTCTTAGCTTAGTTTTGCAATAATAACCTTTTATTTTAAAAAGCATCATTATGTTCTTTCCTAGTCTCTGTGACCCCCCAGTGATTGATATTTGGTCTTTGTGTACTGGATAAAAGAGAACGGTTGGGGTGAATGACCTTTAACAGTCCCCAAAGTTTGGTTTCAATTTTATGGGCATAACATTGTTGATCCCACAGCCATTAACATTTATAGCCTGCAGCCATACTTCCTTGGGCTGTGATCTCATTTGCTCCCATAAACAAAGCAAAATTTGGGTTTGTCCAGTATTTGAATGTGAGCTCTCCAAGGAAATCCCCACTGCTGTAAAAATTGTTGTTTGTAATTCATTAGGTGGCACTCTTCCTTTTGATCAGTTCTGAACAAACTCCCCAGAATAGTGCATGAGGGCCCTGTGCCATTTTAAGGTGCCATCTCTCAGAGGAGATCAGAATAAGCCCTTTAAGGAAAGCGTGGAATGTGTAGGGGTAAAGCAGTATCGCATTAAGGGCATCCAAAGCTTTTCTTGGCCATGAAGATCTTGTTGTCTCCTGTCTCCTTCTCCAGCCCCATGGCAGCTCCACTTGTGTGCCGCCTCCACGGCACCTGGGATCCCGGCTGCCACCCCATGCCCTGAGCTCTACAGGCTCCACTGCTGCCCCACTGGCTGGCCCCGAGAAGTGGGCAGAGACCCGTGTGGGCTGAACGCCCACCTGAAGGTGGTGGGGGGGAACGGCTCCATCGGCAGCCACCTGAGTGCCCAGCTGCCTCCACGCACTGATCTTTGCTTGCCTCCCCTAGCTGCTGGGTCCTTGCGATCCCCCTTAGCCACTGCGGCCGTGCTGCAGCCCCCATGGCCAGGCTCGGGTACCTCCCTGTCTCTTCAGGAGCCCAGGCGGTTCTGTGTTCCTAATGATATGTTCTAACATAAGTGGCACGGGGCGGCAGCAGAGCCCTGCATTAAACTTGGGGGTGCTGAAGCACCCCCTGCACCCAGGACCGCTCACAGGAGGAGGAGCAAAAGGGGCAGCTGCCCCAGGGCCTGGCAATTTAACAGGGCCCAGGGCTCCCGGCTGTGGCTGCTGCTACAGCAACAGCATCAGCAGCTGGAACCTCAGGCTTAAATCACCACTGGAGCCATGGGCGCCGTGGCTCAGGCAGCGCTGAAGAGCTGGCTGGGGGATGCTAGCCCCCAGCCCCACCCCCACCCCTTCTGCCCGAGGCCCTTCCCCTACTGGGGGCCCAGAGCTGACCTCCCCACCTTGCCCAGGGGCCTGGCAATTCAGTCAGCAGCCCAGCCCACACCCTAGTTCCCGCACCTATGGTCCTGGCTGCTGCCCCATAGCCCACGCCCAGGTCTGGACCCACTCCTGGGGTGAACAGGAATCTAGCTTTCTCTTTCTTGGCTGGGTCCCTGGCGGGGGCAGGGGGGGGGAATGAAGCTGTGCACAGGGCCCCACTAATTCTAAATCCGCCACTGTGTAGAGTCAGTGTTGATGTAGTTAGAACAAGGCAGTGTCAGTGCCGACACTTTGTTGCTTACGTCAACTGTTACTGGCTTTCAGAAGCCATCCCACAATGCCCAACACTGACAGTATAATCAGTACAAGTGCTCCTGATGAGGATACACACCACTCACACAAGGCGCAAAGTATAGAAACACACTAGCGATGTAAATACTGTGGCAGCTGAATGCTGCTGTAAGTTGTCAACTTAATTTTGTAGTGTAGACATGCCATGAGTACCTTTCCCAGAGAAGAGCTCCGTGTAGCTTGAAAGCTTGAGTCTCTCACCAACAGAAGCTGATCCAATAAAAGATATTACCTCACCCACCTTGTCTTTGAAAAGGAGGAATGACAGAGGAGGAGTTTCCTCTTTAGTCCTAGAGATGCTACGCACTGTATTAATTTCTGTGAGGGGATGAATGATAGAGGAGGAATTTCCTCTTTATTCCTCAAGATGTTAAGCACTGTTCTAGTTTCTTAAGCCTGTGAACAATGACAGGTTTCAGAGTAGCAGCCGTGTTAGTCTGTATTCGCAAAAAGAAAAGGAGTACTTGTGGCACCTTAGAGACTAACAAATTTATTAGAGCATAAGCTTTCGTGAGCTACAGCCAAATGCATCCGATGAAGTGAGCTGTAGCTCACGAAAGCTTATGCTCTAATAAATTTGTTAGTCTCTAAGGTGCCACAAGTACTCCTTTTCTTTAAGCCTGTGAAGTGGACTTAATTACAAGTTTGATAGCAAATGTAGTAGGAAGAGGGCCTGAAACATAAGCCCATGTATCAGAGGGGCTAAAGTAGTTAAAACCTTGCTGATACGAAGCAAGGTCAGATTGTGAGCAAATGGCAGGCCCTGCTCACCTAATTTGGCAAGCATAAGGTTGATATTGCAAAATAATATTCCGAAGAGGTGCTAGGCACAAAATACCCATGCAAGCACATTCCAGAAGGGTGGTACCAGAGCACCCCGATAAACACATTCCCCAAAGATAACAGGAACATGCTGACCCATCTTAAGGATAAAGTCAGGATGAAAGGATGATGAATAGAGATGTTTTGATCACACCTGCAGGTACAAGGCAATGGGTGGCGCCCTAATACTTAGAGGGTGGCACCCTGATACATCAAGGATGACACGTAACTTGTTTGTATTGCTGTATAAAGGTATTGCTCAGAGGGAGTGTCTTTGTCTGGCCTAGGGGATAGCGGAAAGTTCTGCCACTAACTGAGATGGTCCATTGTCATGAGCATACATGTGTTAGTGTACCTGTAACCATTGAGCCAGGGCATTAGCGCCGTGCTTCGTCGGCAATAAACCTGACCAAGTGCCTTCACTCTGAGCCAAGTCTGTGGATTTATTGGGTGGTTCACTCAAGGTCTGCTGTGCCAGCTGTCTGAGCAGAGCTGGGACAGCACACAGTAGAACGCATGGCAGAACACACACACAGCCAAACATCCGACGACAGCAATGTGTGTTCTTAATATCCTGAACAATGTGCCTAAACAAAGTAAAACATGCATACCTATCAATGCATTAAACAATACATCATATTACTATAGCTGAGTCTACTGTAAGAAATTATTTAGTATATATGTAGGTGAGGCATTTCCTTGTCATTTATGCATTTTTCAGCCTTATATGCTGAAAAGAGAATTTTAATAATTGATTAACATTTTTTATTGTTTCTCATGAAAAAGTAATGCTGTTCAGTTTGTTGCATAATGTAAATAATCTTGCAATTATACTAGATATTGTGTGATGTATAGTATTCAAAGTTTAATGAGCACACACTAAGATGAAGGACAGCTTTGTGAGTGCAACACAAGTTGGCTTTCCTTACTTAGCCCATGGCATTATAGGCAATTATTAAAAATGAGTACCAAAACCAATTGCATATATTCAGCATCTTTTGATATCCACTTACTGCACAGGAACTTAGTGCAATAGATTTGTCGTTCAGAATGATGCAAGGGAAGGTTTGTACTTTGTAGTCTAACAAATAAAGATTGTGCAGCCTGTTTTAGGGATTTGAATCTAAGGGATTGTATTTTTCAAAGTGCTGAACACTAGCTTAACTTTGATCCCTCTGAAGACAATCAAAGTCTTATCTCTGATTGACTTCAGTGGGAGCAGAGTTTGGCCAACTCTGAATGTTTTTGAAAATCCAACCCAATGTTTTCTGGCCCACAAATGAGTACCATCAGCACCATTCATTTTCCTTCCTACACTGTGACACAAGACCTGATTCAAGCCTCTCTCTTTCAGGCCAAGCTCCCATTGATAACAATAGACGTTTGACCTGTGTAAGGAAGTCGGGATTAGGCCCATTATATCTAGCAAATAGCTCAGCAGAGAAAATTGAAATCAGTGAGAGCAAAAAGTGCAGCTGAGAGTAAAATTTGGGAGTGTTATGTACTGAGAGACTGACGGCCATTATGTGCATGTGAAAGAATGGGTATGTGTATATAAGAAAAAGGTCAAAATTCTCCTCTCATATTGACTGGATTGTACTCAGTTGTGGTGGTATGTTTTTTTCTACCTGTGTGGAACTCCAGCTGACACAAAAACAGCCTTTATGGTTCACCTTTCAGTTAAATATTTAAAATATACTTTTTAAAAAAGAGATTTATAATTGCAGTGCTGAAAACTGTTAGCTATACTCCCTTGGCCTGGATGCTGTAATAAACATGTGATCTGTTATTGAGGTCCTCCATATTTCATGAAAGTTTAGAAACAATGCAGACTTTGGAAACTAACCCCACAAAGCCATACCAACAGGTTTTTGGTTTTTTGTTTGTTTCTTTTTCAGAAGACTGAAATCAGTCTGCACACTTAGCTGAAGAGCTACTTCTCACTATCTGAAACTTTGGTAATCAGCTCTGATCACCATTGGGGATACATTAATTGGCAGCAGCTGTGGAAAGCTATTCAAGTTAGTTTCCCCAGCCAAGCTGTTTGGGTTACATACGGGGGTCAGGGGAAAAAGAGATAGAGATTGAGGGAGAGAGAGAGAATTACATTAAGTGCACTCAGGGTTTTTGGACCAGACCTTGTAGTATGTCATTCTAAGGCTTATGGTATTTTGCATATGTTAAAATATTAGGCAATATTCCTGTGTACGAGAGACTTGTCTCATATTTTTTTCCCTTTGTGTGCAAATTGTGAATCACATTCTGTAGTATCAAAAAACAAAATTTGAAATAACTAACCATGAAGCATTCTCCTGGCTTTGGGACATCCCTACTTGAAATGTGCCCTTTAGGCTCAGATCTGTTCTTCCTTCTAAGGATTTTTTTAAATATTTTGTTTGTTTTTTATGTTTATCATTTGCATATTAGGGGGAGGGATTGCTCAGTGGAGTGGGAGGGGTAGCTTAGTGATTTGACCATTGGCCTGCTAAACCCCAGGGTTGTGAGTTCAATACTTGAGGGGGGCATTTAGGGATCTGGGGCAAAAATTGGGGATTGGTCCTGCTTTGAGCAGGGGGTTGGACTAGATGACCTCCTGAGGTCCCTACCAACCCTGATATTCTAGGATTATTGTCTAGCACAAGTCTTGTATTTGTGTCACTGCTTGCCTATGAGCCTCCCCGCATCCCCATTAATAATGATGGTTACAGACTTCATCAGTGAATTGTTAGGAATCGGATCTTAGATTATCATTACCAGTGTTATATTCACTGATGGAATTTGAAAGTATCAACTGAAATTCACTAAAAAAATGCCTGGTTGACAAAGTGACATGTGGCATCTTGTAATCCTAATGGATAGATTATATCAACAACACAATATTCTTCATAATTGGACAAAAAATCCGCTGCCATTTTGTGATTAATAGTAGCAGTTCTATATCATTAGTGATGAGACCACTCATTTACCCCAATCAAAAATATGTTATTAAATAGGTTATTAGTGGGAATTCCTGTCTCTTTAACAAAGAATGAAAAAAAAATTAAAATATTCCTGCCACCTGTTCTCTGTTCCATTTCATTGTATTCATTCCACATGTAGAAAGGAAAGGAGTTCTTGTGGCACCTTAGAGACCAACAAATTTATTTGAGCATAAGCTTTCGTGAGCTACAGCTCACTTCATCGGACGCTGTAGCTCACGAAAGCTTATGCTCAAATAAATTTGTTAGTCTCTAAGGTGCCACAAGAACTCCTTTCCTTTTTGCAAATACAGACTAACACGGCTGCTACTCTGAAACATTCCACATGTAGTAAACTTGTATCCAACAATCAGAAATCAAGCCTTGCTTAGGGATCCAGCTTATAGCAACTAAGTGTTCTGTTTTTCGTGACAGTGTCAAAGAAACCTCCCTTGTTTCAGACTTTCAATAGTTGTGAAATATGAGTCAGCTGTTTTACTATGGCATGTCAGTTAACATTTATCAAAGACAAAAATATCTTCTTGTAAAAGACTAATATTTGCCCACTGGTCTCAGCTAGAGAAACACTGTGTGAAGCATGTTACAAAATAGCCCTTAAATAGTCAAAAGTTAACATTTATTTCTGCAGAGTCTCAGAACCTCAGAAAGCAGCAAAAATGCAGATGGAGGGAACTGGATGACTCAAAGGATTGCAAGTAGGCTGTAAAGCCCTTTATATCTGGAATATCCATTTGTATCCCACCCAGATTTTCATTGACCTGACAACCTTGACAGTGATCTTATGGTAATGGCCATTTGTTGGCATATACGAGATAAATTTGGTGATATCAGATTAGTTCATGATGGATAAAAGGGCCCACACCTGGAAAACCGCCACCACAAATCTGTGGTTGGCCCATTGAGGTTAGAGGTATGGTAAGTTAGCACTGCAACTGGGTTTGTATGGAGCAGGCCCTCTTTTACCAGAACACAAAGTTCAGTATAGTCAATAGAAAAATTTGCAGGGACCATATAGAGCCCATATAGAGGTCTCCAGTGTTTTGAGTTGAGCTCCTATCACAATCAAAATTACTTACACACACACACACACACACACACACACACACACACACACACACAGAGTTCTGTTAAGAGCTAAATACTCCTGATCTCTTGTACATGGGAAGTCCTGCTGAAGTGAAAGGCAGGCGGGATTTGGTCCTAAATATTCTAACTTCAGAGTTATCTAAAAATATATATATTGTCCCTTTTATATGCCCAGACATGAGGCTTGCCCAATGGTCATAAACTCAATGAAATTAGAAATGGGAAATATCATGATGTCATTCAGTCTGTCTCCTTGCCTTCAACACTTTGTGGGGTTTAGTTTTAAATGTCCCTAAGCAATGAGACTTCCAACACTTCCAACATGTGGCCTGACTGATATAACTGACTTTAAGCATCATCCTCTATGAAAATGCCCAGCAGCCCAGACAGACTGGGCTGAGAAGGTACTTGTAGAGTTTTCCCCAAAGCATTCTGGATTTCCCCCCCCCCCCCCTACACATCCCATCCTCTGTGTGGGAACACACAGTGTTTATTATTAACAGATCAACTTTTAATGAGAGTTCCCTCCAGGTGGTATCTGAGACACTGTTATATTTCCATAAAAATGTTGTTATCTATTGTAAGGAAATATTACAGTCTCTCAGATACAGCTGGTTGGTAACAGTTGACTTTTTAATGGTAACAGCTGACCTTTGAAATACTGTATGGGTTTAGCATAATAATTTTTGCTAGCTGAAATCATTTGTCCATTTAAACCTGCAGTGAAAACTTTGCACCTTTGAGGGCTGCATTGGCAAATTGCCTGGAGCCTGAGGGACACACATACTTTGCATATAAATGTACATAAAATGTATCAAAAGATAAATTCACACAAGCCTAACAGTAGCTTACACTTGCATCTTCATTGAGGGTCAAATGGAAATTGCTTGTTTGCAATCCCCAGAAATAAAGGTCAGCAATTGATCAGCTTTGTCATTGCCATGTATTTACAAGGAAAGGGCATCCATAGGCCAAATTCTAAGACTTTCAGATGGCTATGGTTGGCCCTTAAACTGTGTTTTCTTTAACCTTCTTTAAACCCAAACTATGTAAAACCTTGTTATAATGTTACTTTAAACATAATCTGTAGAAGAGCATGCTCATTTTAAAATTTCTAGTTATTGGTGCTATTTTCATCCTTTTAACGATATCTTTATATTTATTAAATGCTATAATAAGTAATTATATTTACAAGGGGGGGTCAGAACACCATCTAACTACAGATTTTACTTGCATGTTGCCATGGAACATAAATAAGCATTGTGGTTAATTTACACACTGTTTGCTTTTCTCCCCTCAAATGGTTCACAAAATATAAGATATATTCTGCATGTGATCATGTGCGCAGGAAGAAATCTCTGTTCCTTTTAGGTCAAACAAATATTGTGAGTCCTGGTAATGTTTCGATAGGATTTTAATATTTGCCTAAGAAGCACACCCAAGCTGGAGCTACAAGAGTAAGATTTAGAACAGGTGAGCTAATCTAACTTGACAAACTAGTTAAATATTGACAAGAAGCAGAAGAGCAGCAGCACTCAGGCTGAAGGAGAAAAGTAAGGTCTATCATTTGTGATTCAACATATCCAGGATTTTCAGACCAAAATGAACAGCTGGAGTGGTCCTAATGATTCACCTGGGTATAGTCTTCTGCATAGTTTACCTTTTCTTCAGTTGTTAAAGGTAGGTCTGTTTGCTCAGAAGAAATTATTCTGGTTGGTACAGCACATTAGCAGTAAATTGTGCAGATGCCTCGAAGATGGTTTAACTTCAGGGAGATATTTTTATTGTTGATTGCGCAGTTACATACAGGCTTATACTGTTAAAAATTTAATGAATGAAAAATAAGCAAAGTCCTTTAGTGACACAAAAAATTGAATTTTTTATAGCTTGTAAATTAACCTTTTGCAATGATGATTTTTTGTGTTCATTTAAAAATGTTTATCTTGTTGATAGTATGTCCATAAGACTGCATCTAAAAAGGGCTATTTACTAATGGAGAGACATGTATGTAAAGAGTATTATGAGATTATTATTTCATTTAAAATAGTGCACAGAGGTAGTCAAAGGATACAGTGTGTTGCTTTTTTTAAAAAATGGTGTGGCATTCTATTATTGCACCTGATCCTTTTATAAGCTGGCAGGCTGGGTAGAGAAGTTGTCCCAAAAGCATAACTGAAGAGCTGCATAAATAAAAACTGACATATTAACTGCTTTAGGTTTTGGTAGTTCCACATTTGGAAATTAGAAAACATAGAAGAGACACAGGAAACTCTCATGTTTGCATTTCAGAATAGGTGATTAAATAATCAGCAGCTGGAATTTACACACTACCTTTTAAAACTAAATAACAATGGCAAGTCACCTTCTGTCTTATTCCCAGAATAGTACAGAAAAAATTCAATCTTCTGGATTATTCTTCATAAATTATTTTTTAAAAGAAAAGAAAAAGGAGAGATAAAAAAGAATAGGAAGAAAATATTAGAGTGAGCAATAAAATCCTCATAGTTTATTTTAACAGGAGTATTCTTGGGAAGCATCCTCTTAAAATATGAAGTTCATATAATGCATTGTTGGTTATATGTTCCTTTCCAGAAAGCACTGTGTTGTGTAATTCCAATGTGTCATATGGCCTATACATACCATGCGCTTCTTGGAAAACATTCTTTTTTTTCAAGCCTTATTGAAATATGGAAACATGAATGTAAAGCTCATGGACAGTAGCTTGTTGGCTCATTTGCAAAAGCTTTATAGAGAATTGTGAAATGCATATTAAATTTGATGTCTCTATATGTTTTAGAGCCAGCAGTTTCCCTGAGTCCTTTTTGGCTAACAATCCTCCTTTATAGAATGTGATGCTCTAAGTTGTTTAGAGGTAACAGTTTTTTAGCCACTTGGAACATTGTCCATCCTGACTGAGATATGGCAGCGTTTTATGCATGGCCGACCCCTAAAGTTCTTAGTTCTTGTTTAGGCAATTTTCTCAACAAAATCTCTTATTTTTTTGGGGTAAGGACTGAGTAAGACTCAGGATTTTGCCCACAATAACTACTCTAAGGTGTGCAATGTATGATAATAAAAACATATATCGTATATCCTGCTTTGGTAGTGATATGCTGTACCTTCATTTGATACAGAAGCAGTTGATGAATTACCAAAGCTATATTCTTGGAAAAAATATGTAATTTATGTGGTGTAAAATATGCAAGATTAATTGGAGAATAAACTAACCAACTAGCAGAAGAAAAGGGATTATATACAAAGCTGGCTAAATATTTTTAGTTGATAATGGCATGAAGCTAGCTCTGTTCCCAAATTACAGTCTTGCTGTAGGCTAGTTTGATTACCTTACTCTTATGATTAGTTTTAGGTCTTGGAAATGTACATCACTAAGGACACAACATACTGAGCTTTTTGTTTGTTTGTGAAGGTGTTTGTAAATTTCTTTAAAAGTTTTCCTTGATGTTATGAAACGTGTTCTAATTAAACCGGTATCACTTTGTGAATAATGAAAAATTGTCACTAATTATTGTTTGGACCCTGCCTGGAATTTATCCACATGCAGAATTTGCTGGGTATGTTTCATCACTGTCACTCCAGTTTCATGATGATGAAACTCAATTTATATCAATGGAGTTACACCAGCTTAAAAGAAAGTTACATACAGTTGAATCAGGCCCTCTTGGTTCTGTGGGAAGTCTGCACAAGGAAAGGCTGCAAAATTGGACATACAATTTAAGAAAGGAAATATGAGGGCAGGGATCCAGCGCAATAAAAGGAAATGAGGTTAGCTAGCACACACATCATCTTATATGGTAGGGAAGGGAATTGTATCTGTTACACTGAAAAATCTGTGATGCAATTCATGCTCGCCATACAAAACCCACTGCAAAGAACAACTAAGTATATAAAATCTTATTTATAAAGTGGAAATCATCTCAAGGTATCTTATAATGAGAAAAAGCAAAGTTGTAAACTTATCCCAAGCTACATTAGAGAGAGGATTTTAATTTTACTGTTGAGAAGACCTGTAATTTTCTGCTGTGCATAAAGAAAAGATTTCAAGAAGACGGTATGTAAATCTTAGCCAAACCACTGCATATCAAGGGGAATCTAAAGACATTTTCATGCTAATTGAGTTGTAAAAATTCTGTTCAAAATTAAGACTCAGATTGAATTTGATCCCTCTGGGCCAAATGTCCACTGGGTCTTGTCCACACTTTAGATGAAGTTAATGATAATGGCCCATATGCTCCCACTTTGTGTAATGCTCAGACAGAGGGCAATAAAACTATGAAGATCACACTTGAGAATGTTAATAGGGACAATGACTTTGTGGAACAACACACAGGCTCTATCTGCTCTCCCAGTTTTTCGTTTGGATGTCACTTTCCCTTGTGCAGAAGCTTCCTGTGGGTCAAGCTGGGGAAAGAAATTTAGGAATATCCTCAGGTTCCCACGTCTAAACTTCTGGAGGGCGGGACGTTCAGCAGAAAATCTGCAGGTGCAGGCTGAAGTAGAATTATGTGCTCTGAGACTCCCTATTGCTACAGTCCCAGTGCAGAGTGAGACAGTTAATGATCGTACGGCTGCTAAACTCTTCTACTAGTGCTGAGGAGTGAGGTACTGGTAGAATTCTAACATAGAGAGATAGGGCCTCTAGTGGGTATTCTTGTGCAACTAAGCCCTATACCCAGTTTTGAGTCCTTGAGGCCCGCTTGCACTGGAGTTTTCCCAGCCCAGCCTATGAGCAGAAGTTGTGATGAATCTGTGGGAGAGATTGTTTCTCTCCCCAGTAGAACCCAACCCAGGGATGTAACATATCCAACGTAACACAGTAGCACCACACAACAGTTGAATTATACTGTGATTAGATGAAAATGCAGGGGGAATTGTATATAGACCTTGGCCTGTAACGACTTAGGTTGGCATTTGGCCAGGAGACCAGATTTAACCAAGGGCTTACATATTTTTAATCATCACAGTGGATGATTTACTTCTCATCTAAAGACAGCATCTCTAGCAGCATGATGCCCCTTAACACCACACTAGCTCCTTATTTCATGATTAACTCAGAAGGAAAGTGATATCTACTGATTCACAAATACCACTTTCTATGGCATCTATTTTCCCTGGAGTTCTCCCACCCAAATACTGCTCAATCCTATTAGATACAAAATGAAAATAGAACATCAAATCCAAACTACCTTGGAAAATGCAGGATTAGGATTAGAATCCCTGAATCCAAAACTAGAAAAAGTCAAAAATCTCACAAGAACACTGCCAGCAAGACATTGGCCAAAACCAAGCAGAAACATCAAGTTTCAGAGTAGCAGTCGTGTTAGTCTGTATTCGCAAAAAGAAAAGGAGTACTTGTGGCACCTTAGAGACTAACAAATTTATTTGAGCATAAGCTTTCGTGAGCTACAGCTCACTTAATCGGATGCATTTGGTGGAAAATACAGTGGGGAGATTTATATACACACACAGAGAACATGAAACAATGGGTTTTATCATACAGACTGTAAGGAGAGTGATCACTTAAGATGAGCCATCACCAGCAGCAGGGGGGGGGGGCGGAGGAGGAAAACCTTTCACGGTGACAAGCAAGGTAGGCTATTTCCAGCAGTTAACAAGAACATCTGAGGAACAGTGCGGGGTGGGAGAAATAACATGGGGAAATAGTTTTACTTTGTGTAATGACTCATCCATTCCCAGTCTCTATTCAAGCCTAAGTTAATTGTATCCAGTTTGCAAATTAATTCCAATTCAGCAGTCTCTCTTTTGTTTTTGAAGTTTTTTTGTTGAAGGATAGCCACCCTCAGGTCTGTAATCGAGTGACCGGAGAGATTGAAGTGTTCTCCGAATGGTTTTTGAATGTTATAATTCTTGACGTCTAATTTGTGTCCATTTATTCTTTTACGTAGAGACTGTCCAGTTTGACCAATGTACATGGCAGAGGGGCATTGCTGGCACATGATGGCATATATCACATTGGTAGATGCGCAGGTGAAGGAGCCTCTGATAGTGTGGCTGATGTGATTAGGCCCTATGATGGTATCCCCTGAATAGATATGTGGACAGAGTTGGCAACGGGCTTTGTTGCAAGGATAGGTTCCTGGGTTAGTGGTTCTGTTGTGTGGTTGCTGGTGAGTATTTGCTTCAGGTTGGGGGGCTGTCTGTAAGCAAGGACTGGCCTGTCTCCCAAGATCTGTGAGAGTGATGGGTCGTCCTTCAGGATAGGTTGTAGATCCTTGATGATGCGTTGGAGAGGTTTTAGTTGGGGGCTGAAGGCGATGGCTAGTGGCATTCTGTTATTTTCTTTGTTGGGCCTGTCCTGTAGTAGGTGACTTCTGAGTACTCTTCTGGCTCTGTCAATCTGTTTCTTCACTTCAGCAGGTGGGTATTGTAGTTGTAAGAATTCATGATAAAGATCTTGTAGGTGTTTGTCTCTGTCTGAGGGGTTGGAGCAAATGCGGTTATATCGTAGAGCTTGGCTGTAGTCAATGGATCGTGTGGTATGATCTGGATGAAAGCTAGAGGCATGTAGGTAGGAATAGCGGTCAGTAGGTTTCCGATATAGAGTGATATTTATATGACCATCACGTATTAGCACCATAGTGTCCAGGAAGTGGATCTCTTGTGTGGACTGGTCCAGGCTGAGGTTGATGGTGGGATGGAAATTGTTGAAATCCTGGTGGAATTCCTCAAGGGCTTCTTTTCCATGGGTACAGATGATGAAGATGTCATCAATGTAGCGCAAGTAGAGTAGGGGCATTAGGAGACGAGAGCTGAGGAAGCGTTGTTCTAAGTCAGCCATAAAAATGTTGGCATACTGTGGGGCCATGCGGGTACCCATCACAGTGCTGCTGATTTGAAGGTATACATTGTCCCCAAATGTGAAATAGTTATGGGTGAGGACAAAGTCACAAAGTTCAGCCACCAGGTTAGCCGTGACAGTATCGGGGATACTGTTCCTGACGGCTTGTAGTCCATCTTTGTGTGGAATGTTGGTGTAGAGGGCTTCTACATCCATAGTGGCTAGGATGGTGTTTTTAGGAAGATCACCAATGGATTGTAGTTTCCTCAGGAAGTCAGTGGTGTCTCGTAGATAGCTGGGAGTGCTGGTAACGAAGGGCCTGAGGAAGGAGTCTACATAGCCAGACAATCCTGCTGTCAGGGTGCCAATGCCTGAGATGATGGGGCATCCAGAATTTCCAGGTTTATGGATCTTAGGTAGCAGATAGAATACCCCAGGTCGGGGTTCTAGGGGTGTGTCTGTGCGGATTTGTTCATGTGCTTTTTCAGGGAGTTTCTTGAGCAAATGCTGTAGTTTCTTTTGGTAACTCTCAGTGGGATCAGAGGGTAATGGCTTGTAGAAAGTGGTGTTGGAGAGCTGCCTAGTAGCCTCTTCTTCATACTCTGACCTATTCATGATGACGACAGCACCTCCTTTGTCAGCCTTTTTGATTATGATGTCAGAGTTGTTTCTGAGGCTGTGGATGGCATTGTGTTCTGCATGGCTGAGATTATGGGGCAAGTGATGCTGCTTTTCCACAATTTCAGCCCGTGCACGTCGGCGGAAGCACTCTATGTAGAAGTCCAGTCTGCTGTTTCGACCTTCAGGAGGAGTCCACCCAGAATCCTTCTTTTTGTAGTCTTGGTAGGAAGGTCTCTGTGGGTTAATATGTTGGTCAGAGGTGTGTTAGAAATATTCCTTGAGTCGGAGTCGTCGAAAATAGGATTCTAGTCCACCACAGACCTATATCATGTTTGTGGGGGTGGAAGGGCAAAAGGAGAGGCCCCGAGATAGGACAGATTCTTCTGCTGGGTTAAGAGTACAGTTGGATAGATTAACAATATTGCTGGGTGGGTTACGGGAACCACTGTTGTGGCCTCTAGTGGCATATAGTAGTTTAGATAGCTAAGTGTCCTTTTTCTTTTGTAGAGAAGCAAAGTGTGTGTTGTAAATGGCTTGTCTAGTTTTTGTAAAGTTCAGCCACGAGGAAGTTTGTGTGGAAGGTTGGTTCTTTATGAGAGTATCCAGTTTTGAGAGCTCATTCTTAATCTTTCCCTGTTTGCAACAAAGCCCGTTGCCAACTCTGTCCACATATCTATTTAGGGGACACCATCATAGGGCCTAATCACATCAGCCACACTATCAGAGGCTTTACCAATGTGATATATGCCATCATGTGCCAGCAATGCCCCTCTGCCATGTACATTGGTCAAACTGGACAGTCTCTACGTAAAAGAATAAATGGACACAAATCAGACGTCAAGAATTATAACATTCAAAAACCAGTCGGAGAACACTTCAGTCTCTCCGGTCACTCGATTACACACCTGAGGGTGGCTATCCTTCAACAAAAAAACTTCAAAAACAGACTCCAATGACAGACTGCTGAATTGGAATTAATTTGCAAACTGGATACAATTAACTTAGGCTTGAATAGAGACTGGGAATGGATGAGTCATTACACAAAGTAAAACTATTTCCCCATGTTATTTCTCCCACCCCCCACTGTTCTTAAGATGTTCTTCTTAACTGCTGGAAATAGCCTACCTTACTTGTCACCATGCAAGGTTTTCCTCCTCCCCCCCCCCCCCCCCCCCCGCTGCTGGTGATGGCTCATCTTAAGTGATCACTCTCCTTACAGTGTGTATGATAAAACCCATTGTTTCATGTTCTCTGTGTGTTTGTATATATAAATCTCCCCACTGTATTTTCCACCAAATGCATCCGATGAAGTGAGCTGTAGCTCACGAAAGCTTATGCTCAAATAAATTTGTTAGTCTCTAAGATGCCACAAGTACTCCTTTTCTTTTTTCAGAAACATCAAGAGACTTGTGTCCTTTGGGGCTGAAATCTTGCAGTAACAGCATTGTAAGATTTGGTGCTGCCTGTATCCTAAATTTAACCCTAGTTTGGCTTTGAACCTAACCCTATCCTAAATCTAATCCAGATCCCAATATTGCATCCTTCATCCCATCTTCATTCCTAGCCCTTTTTTGCTACTAAATTCTGAATGGATCACTATCCTTTTGACACCTTTATGAACATATCTGTTTGAAGTGTCACCCTGCTATGCAGGGTCATGGTAAGCAGGAGTTTAAAGGAAATTACCGTTTGTTGTTCACAAATCATTTGGTGCTAAATTATATAAAACCTCTGTCTATCCAGTGTAACCTTGTATAGACTACTGTGGAACATAATCATCCAGAGCTTTTGTTACATTTGGCCCTGAAGTTGTAAAACAAAATAAATTAAATGGAATCGAGTCAGTCCTTCTGTTTGCTTCACTCTAGTCACAGAAAATACTTGCTTACATAGCACATGAAATATTTTGAACAAATAAAGAAATATATTTAATATACATCTCTTAAACTAGTAAGAAAGTATTGTGGTTCAGTGGGAAAAATAACTTTAAATAATCAAATTTAAAATGTATTTTCTAGTCACTTGTCACTGAGTATCATATTCCTGTTCCTTTCTGTAAAGGAAAACCCTGGAGCTATTCCATCTGATTTATCTAAACCAAATGTTTGGCAGAGAAGTAGAGTTTTCAAAATTAAAAGATGTTCCTTTTTGAGTCTGGTTTTGTTTAACTTTGGAAACGGAAGCTTGTGTTGAACAGTGTTTTACTTCATGATTAAATGGATGAAAAGTACAGTTTGCAATATAAAACAGAGCTGGTAACTTCTGGCTTTTTGGGTGTGGATTTGATAAAAGCACACAAAAACATCCCTGGTGATTATTCTCAAGATTTTGTCATAAACACAGGCCAAATTAGAACACTTAAAATGTTATAAAAACAGATTTTTGGGCCAAATCCACAAAGATGACTTGAAAAATGATTGATTGTTAACAACCATTCACCAAACCAGGCAAAATAACATAATCAAATTTTGCCCACGTGCAAGAAGTTTCACCCATCTCTCCTCAGTGAGTTACAGAAAAGAATCTTTTGCAATTTCGGATCAAATTATGTGTTTCTTAATCCAGTAAAAATCCCATAAAAATCAATGAGGATTTTGCTGAATAAAGAACTGCAGAATTTGACCCTTTGGTCATTAATAAAGTGTGCTATTCTCATACAGATTAGAACTAGTCTCCTTTCAATGCACACATATTAATGTTGCGCATTCTGCCATTGGAATACAATATTGACCTGACTTTCAGGGATACTGACCACCTGCAGCTCCATGTATCTAAATATGAATCTTGATATTCCAGTAACACTGTAGAATTTTCTTTATGTAATCAGAATGTTCATCGGTTATATAACATTTCAAACGAACACTATTAATTTTTGCAAAATTAACCTTCACAATTAGACCTGAATCAAATTCCACTTTTACTTGCAAATCCTTTAGGCTTATTTGGATTGGGAATCAGATTTGGATCTGAAATACTCCCCTTGGACCTATCTTAAGGACAGACTATTATCCCAGATACAATTCTCCCCAAAGGCTGTGGGTTCTAATTCCAATTTGGGGATTTTAATTTTGAAATGAGCACTGATCCTTTTTAAAAATTCAAGCCATTTATTATGTCCATTTCAGCTAATATCACCCTTCCATCTTGCACATAGAATTATAACTTTAAAAGTTGGGGGGTTTTTTTTAGAAGTATATTAGATAGAAAATATTGAATGTTTTGACAAGAAAAAATAAGCCCTGGAAAGTGTCTTTGTTCTTTGAGGGCAAGAGGTTAGTAAAGGAAATTTACTGCACGACAATAAAGAAGAATGGAAGATTTGAACAAATGATTTTGGTGGTGAATAAATCAAATTTATTGTTTGAGGGTTCTGCTCTTTTGTGTTCAACGAAAAGGTAAACAATGGATCTGTAAATTATTTGCATGTTTTATTGCAAACAATCAAAGAGCCCCCTGCAGGTAAAATTCTCTTCTTGTAAATAGTAGCCAAAGCTCCTTTGACCTTTCAATGTATCATCCAAGATAGCAATGGCCATTTGGCTATCATAGTTTGCTGTGACTCCATCTGGTCTACCAGCTGGCTGCCAGACATATGGGAGAGAAATACTGAGAATCAGGCACACAATGACAGGCCAGCTAGAGTCATTAGATCCACTGCAGTGGTGTCCAGTTGGTTCAAAAGGGCTGAAAACTGTTTCAGTGTTCTTTGCCTCAAGTTTGCTTTTGACAATCTGCAAATTCATCAATATAGGAATTTACTATCCTTATCTCTTAATACTGCACATCTATTATTTTACATACAAAAACAGAAATGGTTTACAGAGTACAGAATGCAAGCACAGAAATCACCATATTTTCATATAATTATAAACTAGATAAACATCTGTTTGGCTAAATATTTATTAGGCAGTGCCAATACTGAAAACTGATTAGTTAACAGAAAAGTATGCTTAAGTAAAGCGCTTAAGTAATGTGTGCAACTGCAAGCATGTTTTTCCATTAACCATTTGAACAGTCCAGCTGAATTTAAGTGAATTGTTGGATTGAGGCCTAACTCCAGTGAAAAAATCAAGAGTAACTCAGAGGAAGTCTAATGGAATTATACTACTATAAGTGATACCAGAATTGGGCCTAGTGTTTATACGTAAGTGCATCTATGTTTGAGCTCTGTATTATCCTTTACTCAAAACTGAATGCTCTCAAAATTTGCTTGTATGTGTTTGTGTAGCATTTCCTACATCACTTTTGAATTAGTGAAAATTTAGACAAATTTGGACAAGGCGTGATTTTTATTTTCTGGATATCTGTACAAAAGTCACTGCAGTTTTGTTGCTCTATTTTTCAGTTTCAGTCTGAGTAGTTGGGTTTTATCACATGGTATCCTGAAACAGAGAGGAATATTGGTAAAGGTTAAAGATCTATATACAGGAAAACTGACAATACAGAGAACAAAGTGACCTTTAACCTAAGAATTTAAAAAGTACAAAAAATAGATTGAATTAAAAATGAAAATGCTGTATTTCTCTCACTTGCCTTTTGCTTGTTGTTTTTCTGTTGTCTAGAAAAGTCTGAGTTACTTGAAGAAGGGACTTGTCTTCTCACATGTCTGTAAAGTTTTTAGCACACTTTTAGGGATATGAATAATAAGTAATGGTAGTTTAGGTTTTGGTAGTAGTCAGAGCCGAGGCTGGGAGGATTCTATTTTTCAGGTCCAGCTTCAGTGTGGTCAAATGTGAGATCAGGATTTTTTGAGAGATTACGGATCAAACTGGTAAAAATCTCATGGGAACAGCTGCTCATTTTCCCCCAGAGAACCCAGACTGTGGGTAGAAGCAGTGCAGAAAATATATTTTGAATAACCTAGAAAACACAGAGGACCAAATGTTGTTGATGACATCAGTGGAAGAGTTGCTTGACTAAGAACCACAGAATTTGGACCCATGTAATTTGCAAGTCGAAGGGGAGTGATGAGAAACAAATCTCCTGTTCAGAAGTCTTAGAAATTGCTTTGGAAACACCTATCACTTGATGCGAGTGGCTGTATTCCAAAATATCCCCAATAAATATGTTTATTATGAGCTAGGAATAAAAGTTCTTGCTGACAAATATTATTGTGCAACACACAGCATGGGGATAACGTCCATTGCAGACAGGGCAATCTCTCCTTCCCTGTCTCCAGTTCTGGTACTGACATACAAGCATAAATCCTTCATGGGAAAAGCGAACCACGGCCACTGGGGGTCATGCCTGAGGATGATCAATGTAAACACTGCTTTGCTGCCCACCAGCAGATTACCCGATGGACTGCAGGTTGCTCACTAGTGTTCTGTCTGTTGAGTTAGTTTGAAAGGGATGGAAAGATACAAGCTCTTTTTTGTTTGAAGTATCACCAGATTCAGTGATCACTGGGCCTTGAGAAAACCCGATGGAATGCCGGAGTCCACAGATTCTGGGGAGACTGGAATATGACAGTTGATCAGAGAAGTGGAAGTAATGGCTGTGGGGGCTAACAAAATTGGTTGTGCTTCCAATCAAGGGACAATGGTGTGCACAAATTTTGAGGAACAAATACAAACAGGAGCAGTTCTCATTACAGAATGACACATGGAAACAAGAGCTCCCATTTTCAGCTTTTTTACACAGATGACTTTACAAATTATGCCCATGCGACAGCACTGGCTTTCAGCTACTACTACTGTATTATAATAATAATAATTAATAATTAATAATATAGGGTTCAATTATGGCTTGAAGTCAGCTTCTATTTAGAAGTCACCAAAATGTTTGTGCACAACTTGTCTTGCTGCATGCCTTGTTCTAGTAATTATACACCATTTCCTTCTCCAAAGAGGAATTGCAAAACCTAGTAAATCTAGTAAGGTCTGGCGATTGTATTGTCTGTCTGAATGATGAATTTATGCAATGGCATTTTAGTAATGACCATCTGTACTCTTTCAGCTGACTAAGGTAAACAGACAACTAATTACTGTTTATACTTAATTGTGTGATTTTTATATTGAGAGATTCTTAGTGATAGATGCAGACTTCAGATTAATTAATACTTGTAATTATTTCTTTTTAATCAAGTGTCCTAATTAGAATTTGATTAACTTGAGAAAATCTACTTGATAATTGAACTAGGATATTTTGCGGGAGAGGATGTGGGGAGAGTAAACTCTAAGTTCTCCAAACTCTCAAGTCTATAACATACAGTCCAAGGAAAAACAGGTTAAGCACCGTGCCTCCCAATGTTTCTGCTGGGGCAATACTAATTTACATCCTTACTTAGAGCTGTGCCTTTATAATGCCACCACCATGCAGTGTGTGTTACACAGCCTCTTTTGTGCCTTGTCCTCAAAGGATATGGCTCTGCTACAGCTCCTAGGTAAGGGACTTAGCTCAAGTAATAGAGAATTGTGCTTTTTAGTCATGGAGGTCTCTGGTTTGATCCTTGGTGGTAGCTGCAATGATGATAGTTATGAAAGTGGTGGCTTCTTTAGGATTAGAATTATTGTGGGTCTGACATGTAGGGTGAGCATCCCAGGGGAAGTATGTAACTCATGGCTTGTGACTCTTTTACAACTTGTAGCTAGGGAATTTAGATCAACTTTGAAAAGTATTGCAACACCCTCAGACAGAGACAAACACCTACACGTTCTCTATTAAGCATTCTTAAAACTACAATACCCACCTACTGAAGTGAAAAAAACAGGTTGACAGAGCCAGAAGAGTACCCAGAAGTCACCTACTACAGGGCAGGCCCAACAAAGAAAATAACAGAACGCCACTAGCCATCACCTTCAGCCCCCAACTAAAACCTCTCTAGCTCATCATCAAAGATCTACAACCTATCCTGAAAAATGATCCCTTACTCTCATAGATCTTGGGAGACAGACCAGTCTTTGCTTACAAACAGCCCCCCAACCTGAAGCAAGTACTCTCCAGCAACCACACAACAAAAACACTAACTCAGGAATCCTTGCAACAAAGCCCGATGCCAACTCTGTCCACATATTTATTCAAGTGACACCATCATAGGACCTAATCACATTAGCCACGCCATCAGGGGCTCGCTCACCTGCACATCTACCAATGTGATATATGCCATCATGTGCCAGCAATGCCTCTCTGCCATGTACATTGGCCAAACCGAACAGTCTGTACTGTGACAAAGCTCTGTCCTTGCCTCCATGGGTCCCATGTTTCCTGGCGGATTTTGCTAGCCTCAGAGGCTCACTGTGATCCTCTATGTAACTCTTCTTTCTCTAGAGACAAGGGTCACAGTCTACTGAGCCATTTTCGTCATAAGCTAGTGAGGGAGGTAAGGAGAAGTTATCCTTCCTTGCACAGTCTCTGTTGTCTCCCAGTCTCAGTGATTAAACAGGGGGCAAAGCTGTTGCGGGGGGGGAGCCCGGGCCCATCCTCCACTCCCGGCTCCAGCCCAGGGATTCTAATAGTATCAGCTATGGTAGCTGACCTTTTAGAAACATGGCATGTACAATTCCCTGGGCTACTTCCCCCACAGCAGCCCTCACTTCCTCAAGCTCCACTTCACCCTTACCTCAGGGCCTCCTTCCTTGTGCCTGATATGGTGTGTACAACTCAGCCTCTCCAACAGCGCAACTTCCTCCCACAGCTCCTGACATGCACCCGCACCTGACTGACTGGGAGGCTTTAACTAGTTTCAGCCAGTCCCTGATTGGCTTCAGGTGTCCCAATCAACACAGCATTCTCCCTGCCTTCTGGAAAGTTCTTAATTGGCCCCAGGTGTCTTAATTGAGCTGGAGCAGCTGCCATTTCACTTATCCAGTTACCAGAGATTTGTTTAGCCTGGAGCGAATCTCTCTCTCTCTCTCCCCCCCCTCCCCCTCCCCCCAGCCTTCTAGCGTGGAGGGAGGTGGGAAGCTGCTACTCCTGCTGCTACTAGGACCTAAGCTCTCCCTGCTGCTCCAGCTGCTTCCCTGGCTGGGCCAGACACCCACCCCCCCATTCTCTGCTACCTGGTTGCTGGACCCACCCACTCTCGGGTGCTGCTACTGCTGCAACTGCAGCCCTGGGGGGGGGGGGGGCTGCTAGCCCACTCCCCAGAGAGGAGGAGTGAGGGACCCCAGCCACTGCTGTTGTGGACACCATCACCACCACCACCACCTGAGAGGGGTCCTTTCTGCCTGCCTGGATCACCACCTGGAGTTCCTGGAGCCGCTGCTGCTGCTGCTGCTGCTGTGGAGTCTGCTGCCTGGAGCTGCTGAAGTACGAGGAGGAGAAGAAGAGGACCATCTACCAGTGGGGGAGCACCTAGAGACTTTACAGACCACCGTGGAGGGGGCCCTAAGACTGAGTAATTTTCAAACTGTGCTCTTGTGGTGGGGGTCTTGACTGTGTTTGTAGGGGCACAGGGGGTGCGGTGTGGAACTGCCCCCCGATCCATCTGTTTGTCCCCCCCAACCCCCACCACTAATACCACCACTGCTGCCCCCTCCACCACTCCCACTGGCTGTATACCATCTGCCTCAGCTCCTGCCTCTGGACTCAGCTGCTTGCTTGGCTTGCCATGCCCTATTTCCACCCTTTGGGCCAGAAGCAGCAGCCAGCCTAAAAAGACTTGTGCAAGCGCACGGGGGTGCACGTGACCCCCCCGGACTGCCTACCCCCAGCTTTGCCCTTTACTACCTGCCCCATTTGCCACTTGTAGCTTTGCCCCCCCTTTTGTCCCAGCCCCCCTTACTAGCTTCAGTTTGTTTGCCTGCCCCGCCCATTTCCTTCTGCAGCCTTTGTTTGCCCCACCCCAGCCTCTGAAGCTATCCCCTTGGTTTCCCTGTTCTACCTCCAGACCGCTTAGCCCCTTGCTCCGTGTGCCCATGCCCCCTCCCATGCGCTTGTGCAATTCCCCATTTTAGTTTCAACCTTTTTCACTGCACCCCGAATGTTGTTGTATCCCCCGCTCCCCTAGTGCACCAAGAGGGGCCAGAATTCCACCTTGTGTCAGTGACTAACCCCAACCCCTGATTGCCCCCCGTCCAGCCCACCCCTTTTGGCGCCCTCCTCCCCTGCCTGCAGCCTAGCGGGGAGGAGTGGTCGACCTGCTTCCTCTCTCCCCTCCTCCTTCTGGTGTCCCTCCTTCCCTCCCTGCTCATGATGGCGGGGGATGAGACAGGTGGGGCCCCTCCAGCAGCCCGAGCTGCCCCTCCCACACCTGCCCCTCCGTCACCCCCCCAAGCTTCTACCTCCGCTGCTGAACCATCTGCCATCACCCCCCCTGGGGCACCAGCAGTGACAGGCACCGGGGTGACCTCCACTGCTGCCACGTCTCTCACCCCCTCAGATTTGGGGGAAGTCCCCCCAGCCGGCGGGAAGGGCCAGGGGAAGAAGAAGGGGAAGGGCCCCGCTAAAAAGACCAGGCCCTCCATGGCAGGGGCTGCCCCCAATGCCCAGGCCCCACCACAGGCCGGGGCATCCCTCCCCACTGTTCCCTCCACCAGCTTTGCGGGTGTCCCTCCCCCGGCCCCCAGGGCGTACGCCCAGGTGGCGGCAGCCCCCCCGCCTGCAGCTATGTCATCTCTCCTGCCCGCCACCTCCACTACCATCTATAGCGGCTGGGGCCCCTTTCCCACCATGACCAGGAAGCACGGCGTCCATTGCCTCCTGGTGCCCGCCTCGCCCCACGTGGAGACCTATGGTCGGGCGTTGGGGAGGGTGGTGGGGCCCACGGCCATTGTGGCAGCCTCCAAAATGTTTGGCAAGGTCATCTTCTTCTTAACATCAGAGGCTGCCGCCCAGGAGGTGGTGGAGAAGGGCCTGGCAGTAGGGGGCGTGTTTGTTCCTTTAGAGCCGCTAGAGGACCTGTGCGTCCGCCTGGTCTTGACCTCCGTCCCTCCCTTTCTCCCCAATGCCGCCCTGTTACCCGCCCTCTCTACCTTGGGGAAGCCCATCTCTGTCATCAGCCTTCTCCCATTGGGCTGCAAAGACCCCGCCCTCCATCAGTCCTCTTGTTCCGCCGGCAAGTGCAGCTTCAACTGCCACCGGCGGTGCATGACGGAGAGGCGCTGGAGGGGTCTTTCCTAGTCCCCTACCAGGGGACCCATTACCGGGTGCATTATTCCATGGGGGAGGCCCGGTGCTACCTCTGCCGGGCAATGGGGCACGTCCGGAGGGACTGCCCTTTGGCCCGGCAAAGAGGGGCATCCGGGACCCCCGAGCCCCGGCAGGGCACCGGCCCTGTCATCGCCTGCGCCCCTGGCTGCCCGGTGCCCGAAACCACCCCTCCTCCTTTCCAGTCCACCATTGCTCCCGCTCGGGCCCAAGGGGCACCTCCCCAACTATGCCCAGATGAGCGGGAGAGCCCCGCCCCTGCTGCTTGCAATCTGGCGGGGCCTGTGGAGGAGGGTGCAGCAGGGACACCACTGGGCATGGGAGAGGGCCCGCCCCAAGGGGAATCTTCCCTCCCTTGTGCTGCCCCACCATTATCCCCTCGAGTCCCTGAGCCATCGCCTCTGCCCCCTGACACAACCCCTGCTAGCCAGCCCCCGGATGATGCCATGGAGGGCTGGGCCTTAGTCCAGGGGAAGCGGGGCAAGCAGAAGGCTCAAGCTCCACTTCTTCCATCTGATGCGGAGGCCCCCTGTAAGACCAGGAAGGGGGGCACCGAAGCCAAGCCTTCCGCTCTACCCACGGGTGTGTTCCATCCATCAGAGCCGGCTGGAGATGACATAGCAGCACTGGAAGGCAGTATCTTCCCTCCATGGGAGTCCCTCCCCTCCAAGACCCCCAAGGTGCCATCTGAAACTCGAGTGTGCCCCGAAGCAATCGTCACGTCAGGTGCCAGTGGGGAGCATTCCGGGGTGGCGGAAAAGGATTTCCCGTCCATATACAAAGAGATCGAAGCCCTGGGTCTGACCCCGGTTACCCAGGGGGAGGATGACTCTATGCCAGTGGGCCTCGATCTGGACGATTTCACTACAGCCCCCCTTTCCCCATGTTCCCTCCCCCTAACCGTTGCTTCCGCTCCCACCTCTGAAAAGCCCCTGGACTCCTCCATCAACCCGCCTGCAGAGGGCACCCCGCTGAGAGCCGCTGAGCCTGTTGAGGCGACGGCCAGTGCCACGCAGCCAGGACCTGAGCCACCAGGGGCACCCCTCGTTGGCGAGGAGCATTCGACCTCCTTCCCGGGAGAGGGCCCTACAGAAGAGAGTCCACCTACTGATGCTGTGGCTGCCAAATCCACCATAGAGCTTGCGCCCGGCATCACTGAGAGCCCTCTCCCTGCCCAGACTCTCACCTCTAACCCTGCCCCTGCCCCTATCCCGTCCACCTCCCGAGATGTTATTGCCGCCCCTGGGGCTGTCTCCTTTCCTTTTCCAACAGATGACTCCCAGGGAGCGGCCTTTGTGTTTACCCATCCCGACCCACCAGGGGCTGCTATCCTCTCTCCGCCACCCCCTATCGCCCCAGCATTCAGGTCAACCCATCAGGAGCCCCGTCGGGGGTCCGCACCCTGTCTGCCCGTCTCGGTGGGCCACGGGGCTGTACCAAGGGCCCCATCGGGGAGTAACCAGACTGTAACCCCAGCCCCCCATGTGCTGCGAGAGGAGTTGCAGGAGTTTCTAGAAGACATCCGTGGCTCCCGCAACAAAGTACAGCTTCCTCTCCAGCGATGGGGGGACTTTAATCAAATCCTCCGGGCCGCAAGGGCCCTCATGGGGGAGGTAAAAGGACCGGGAGGCAGGGCGCCGCAGCCTACCAGCGGGTCCGCCTCTTCCGTGACTCCTTACTCACCTAGTGGGTGGGTCACGGACTGCTGCGCGGCCCGTCGGGAGCCGCGAGCGTCCCTGCCGGTGAGGATCCCCCCCAGCCCTCCTCATGGGAACCTTTACCATCGTAACATTGAACACCCGCGGCTATAGGATGGGTCTGCGCAGGTCCCAGGTGCTCTCCTTCCTTCGGGAGGGGAGGTACTCTGTGGTTTTCCTGCAGGAGACCCATACGGATCCGACTGCCGAAGACAGCTGGCGGCTGGATTGGGGGGACAGGGTCTACTTTAGCCACCTCACAGTTCGTACGGCTGGAGTGGCGACCCTGTTCTCCCCCGACCTACCGCCCGAGGTGCTGGGGGTCGCCGAGGCTGTGATAGGCTGCCTGCTGCACCTCCAGGTCCGCATGGAGGGGCTCGTAGTCAACCTCGTCAACATCTATGCCCCGGCAGCGAGCCCGGAGCGGCTGCAATTCCATCAGCAGGCATCCGCCTTCCTCGGCACCTTGGATCCTCATGAGTGCCTGGTCCTGGGAGGGGACTTTAACATCACCCTTGAGGAGCGGGACCGCTCGGGGACCGAGCAGAGCCCGGCCGCCGCTGCTGTCCTCCAGGAGATAGTCGAACACCACTCCCTGGTGGACGTCTGGTGCGACCACCACTTGGATGACACTTCCATGTTCACCTTTGTCCGGGTGGAGGCCCATCGGTTGCGCCACTCCCGGTTGGACCGCATTTATTTATCACGCTTTCATCTTTCACGAGCCCACTCCTCCAACATCCGGCCGGCCCCATTTTCTGACCATCATATAGTCACCGTGACAGCCTCCCTCTGCGCGGAGAGGCCGGGGCCGGCCTATTGGCATTTTAACAACAGCTTGCTGGAGGACGCGGGCTTTGTGGCATCCTTCTGGGAGTTCTGGCTGGCCTGGCGAGGGCAGCGGAGTGCCTTTCCCTGGTGAGGGCAGCGGCGGTGGTGGGACCTAGGGAAGGTGCACACCCGGCTCTTCTGCCATGACTACACCCGGGGCGCCAGCTGACGGAGGGATGTGGCGATAGAGCAGTTGGAACGGGAGGTCTTAGAGCTGGAGAGGCGTCTGGCTGCCAGCCCCAAGGATCCACCCCTCTGCGGAGTGTGCCGGGAGAAGCGGGAGGAGCTCCGGACCCTCGAGGACCATCGGGCCCGGGGTGCCTTTGTTCGATCCCGCATCCGTCTCCTTCGGGAGATGGATCGCAGCTCCCGCTTCTTCTATGCCCTGGAGAAAAAGAGGGGGGCTAAAAAACATGTCATCTGCCTACTGGCAGAAGATGGCACCCCCCTCACGGATCCGGTGGAATGTGCGGGAGGGCGAGAGCCTTCTATGCAAGCCTTTTCTCCCCAGATCCGACCAATCCTAACGCTTGCAGAGTGCTCTGTGAGGAGCTCCCGATGGTCAGCACGGGCGACCAAGACCAGCTAGAGCTGCCTCTCACTCTGGCCAAGTTCTAGGAAGCCCTCCGTCGCATGCCCACCAATAAATCTCCGGGCATGGACGGGCTGACCGTGGAGTTCTACCGCGTGTTCTGGGACGTCCTGGGCCCAGACCTAGTCACCGTCTGGGCTGAGTCTTTGCAGAGCGGGGTCTTCCCTCTTTCGTGCAGGCGAGCCGTGCTCGCCTTATTGCCGAAGAAGGGGGACCTCCGCGATTTACGGAATTGGTGTCCCGTCTCGCTCCTCAGCACGGACTACAAAGTCGTGGCAAAAGTAATCTTGCTGCGGCTAAGGTCCGTGCTGGCGGACATGGTCCACCCAGACCAGACCTACACCGTCCCGGGCCGCAGCATCTTCGACAACCTATATCTGGTCCGGGACCTTTTGGAACTCGGGTGTAGGGATGGTCTGTCGTTCGCCCTCCTGTCCTTAGATCAGGAGAAGGCGTTCGACGGGGTGGATCATGGGTATCTCCTGAGCACTCTGGAAGCATTTGGCTTCGAACCCCAGTTTGTGGGTTTTCTCCGGGTGCTGTACGCCTCTGCAGAGTGTTTGGTCAGGCTCAACTGGACCCTGACCGAACCGGTCAGCTTCGGGTGAGGAGTACGGCAGGGGTGCCCCCTCTCGGGCCAGCTGTACGCTCTGGCGATCGAGCCCTTCCTCTGTCTCCTCCGAAGGAGGTTGACAGGGTTGGTGCTGCGGGAGCCAGAGCTGCGGCTCGTCCTGTCGGCGTATGCTGATGACGTGCTCCTCGTGGTCCAGGACCCGGGCGACTTGGCGCGGGTGGAGCTTGCCAGGCCATCTATTCGGCAGCCTCCTCCACGCGGGTCAACTGGGTCAAGAGCTCTGGCTTGGTGGTAGGGGACTGGCGGCAGGCGAGCTCCCTCCCACCCGTGCTTCAGGCCATCCGGTGGACAACAGGTCCGCTGCTCTATCTGGGCATTTACCTTTCTGCCACGCATCCCTCTCCACCGGAGAACTGGCAGAATTTAGAGGGCGGGGTGATAGAGCGGCTCCGGAAATGGACAGGACTACTCCGGTGCCTCTCCCTTCGAGGGAGAGCACTGGTGCTTAATCAGCTAGTCCTGTCTATGCTCTGGTACCAGCTCAACACCCTGGTCCCGGCCCCGGGTTTCCTGGCCAACCTCCGGACATCGATTCTGGAGTTCTTTTGGTCAGGACTGCACTGGGTCCCTGCAGGGGTTCTCCATCTACCTCTGGAGGAGGGAGGGCAGGGCCTAAAATGTCTGCTTACTCAGGTCCATGTCTTCCGCCTCCAGACCCTGCAGAGGCTCCTTTATGGTGCAGGTAGTCCGGAGTGGAGCATACTGGCGCACGCCTTCCTGTGCCGCTTCCGAGGGCTCCGATACGACCGGCAGCTCCTTTATCTCCATCCGAGATGTCTTCTGCGAGACCTCTCTGGGCTGCCAGTCTTCTACCAGGACCTCCTCCAGACCTGGAAACTCTTTTCAACAACCAGGTCCGTGGTGGCCACCGAGGGGGCAGATCTCCTCGCGGAGCCCCTGCTACACAACCCCCAGTTCCGTGTGCAGGTGGTGGAGTCTCGCTCGGTGCGCCAGAGGTTGATCCTGGCAGAGGTCACAAGAGTCGGAGACCTCCTGGACTATGACCGGGGAGACTGGCTGGATCCCCTGACACTCGCTCAGCGCATGGGGCTTTCCAGACCTTGTACTCCCCGGTGCATACTTCAGGAGGTGAAGGCCGCTTTGCCGCCCGCTGCTCGGGTTCATCTCGACCAGGTCCTGCACGAGGGCACGACCTGCCCACCCACTACCCCAGGGCCGCCGGACCTTTTAATTGGACCCCTGCCCCGTGGACCCAACCAACCCCTTCACCCCTTCACTAGAAGCTGGCTGCACGAGATGCAGCCAATCTGCTTTCAAACCGCGCCAAGAAAACATCTATACACGCTCGTGCTCCACACCATTCACGCCCTCACCCTCGTGTACCGCCCCAATACAAAATGGCAGGACCTCCTGCCACCTTTGGAGGGTGAGGAGCCCCGGAAGGCCAGCCTATATTCCACCTTAGTCCCAAGGCCCGCCGGGGATGTCACTTGGCAGCTCCTTCACGGAGCCGTGAGCACGGGCGTGTACTTGGCGCGGTTCACTTCAATCCCAGACACCTGCCCCTTTTGCGGTGTGAGGGATACCCTGGCACATGTATACTTGGAGTGTGCCAGGCTGCAGCCCCTATTCCGGCTCCTCACCACTATTTTATTATGTTTTGGGTTGCACTTCTCCCCTCACCTTCTCATTTATGCACTCCCTATCCATGGCTCCACAAAGTCACGGGATCTCCTGGTCAACCTCCTCCTGGCCCTAGCTAAAATGGCCATCTATAAAACCAGAGCGAGGAGGTTGGCCGATGGAGTCTCCTGTGACTGTGGGGCCTATTTCCGATCCTCGGTCCGTTCACGTATCCAGGCGTCCTCTGACTCCCTTGACGCCTTTGAGGAGCAGTGGGCGCTGTCCGGGGTTCTCTGCTTGGTGACCCCGTCCAGTTCCCTTCGTTTGACCCTTTGACCGCACTCCTGTCCCTGTTATTTCATTAGTTGTCCCCCAGAATTTTTTTGGGTATCTAGGTCCTGTGGATCCCCCTTTTAGGCTGGGGGGGATCCTTTAGCAGCGGACGGGCTTCGCCCGCCCACTTCCCGGATCCCAATAAGACTACTTTTCTATAGCCATCTGGCCTTGCCCCGTCACAGTACCCAAAAGAATAAATGGATACAAATCTGACATCAGGAATCATAACATTCAAAAACTGGTAGGAGAACACTTCAACTGCTCTGGCCACTCAGTAAAAGACTTAAGGGTGGCAATTTTGCAAGAGAAAAGCTTCAAAACAGACTCCAACCAGAAACTGCTGAGCTTGAATTAATATGCCAACTAGATACCATTAACTTGGGTTTGAATAGAGACTGGGAGTGGCTGGGTCATTACACATATTGAATCTATTTCCCCATGTTAAGTATTCTCACACCTTCTTGTCAACTGTCTAAATGGTGCATCTTGATTATCACTACAAAAGTTTTTTTCTCCTGCTGATAATAGCTCATCTTAATTAATTAGCCTCTTTCAGTTTGCATGGCAACTTCCACCTTCTCTGTATGTGTGTGTGTGTGTGTGTGTATATCTATCTATCTGTCTATCTATCTATCTATCTATATCTTCTTACTATATGTTCCATTCTATGTATCTGATGAAGTGGGCTGTAGCTCTAAAAGCTTATGCTCTAATAAATTTGTTAGTCTCAAAGGTGCCACAGGTGCTCCTGTTCTTTTTGCGGATACAGACTAACATGGCTGCTACTCTGAAATCTAACACCTAGTGGGATATTCAGAAGTATGCCCAGCTCCTTCTGATTTCAACCTCATTGACTTCAATCGGAGTTAGATATCTAGCTGCTTTTGGATAATCCCATTAGGCACCTATCTACAGATGCGGGTGCCTAAATATCTGTAAAAATCTTGCTCTATATCCTTTAGCTCAGATTATAGGAGCTTATGCTTTAGCTGGGGAAGTCTGGAGGTCAGTTTAAGCCATCTTGTGTCCCCCTATTCCTGGAATGACTGTGTGTCAAGCTTCAGGGCAGTCTGAAGAACCAGACTGGCACTGGCCTAAGGGGACAGTATAATCTTAAGGGGAGAGTATAACCCATTGTACTGTGATATTAACTTTAACCAGTTTCAAGATGTTTCTGCAGTATGGTGTTCGGCAATACAACCCGATCATGCAACAAGTCTTTGCTACAAGAGGAATCATTTCCACCTTCATTGCCAACTGAGTTGAATAATTTCTTGTAACACACAGCTAAAGATTTAGCAGTGAGTTCTAGATCTAGTTGCTGCATAAATGGACAAAAATAACTGACAGATTTGTTTTGCCAGTAACCTTGCTTCATTAAGCTACAATGCACTGGCAGATTAATGAATGGCATCACCTAGAATGCAGTGAATGGAGACATGCATTATGCACTAAATTCTTATCCCAGTTATACAGCTGCAGCTCCCACTAAAGCACTACAGTCTGTGCCTCTATCTTGTAGTTTCTATGAAGGCAAATTGCCCATTGACTTCAGTGGGAGAGCAGCTTGTGTAAGACAGAGTCGGGTCCCTTATAATAGGAATCATTGTGGAGTAGAAAGAAAGGGGATTTCAAAAAAGGATAAGGGAGCACAAAACTAAAGCAAATACAAAGCATTTATTGAACTATCCATTATAAAATCATGCTTTATAGGACAGATGTAATTGTTGTAAGAAGGAAGAGTGAAGAGATTTTAAGTGCAAATCTTTTGTTTGGCAAAACTGTGTATTTGTAGATGTGTTGTACAATGGTGTCATATTCTTGAATAGAGATTTAATAGGAACAGAAATTCTGGTTAATATCACTGGGACTTTTCCATTCTTGGCCGGCATTAATTTATACTTTCCATAGGTTTGCTGTTGTTAGTTTCTCAATTATTTTTGTGTGCTTGAATTTTGAGATCAAATGAGACAAATCTTGTATATTTAAGAAGCAGAATGCAGACTGGTTATGGAACATCTTGCTGGCAAAATGAATCCATAAATTGTTTTGAACCATTTATAGAGCAGCTTCACGTCTCAATATCTTCAAGTGCTGTGCAGTGTTGAAGATATTGCCTGTTTTAATGCAAGGAGTATTGTTAATAATACATGTGTTTTAAACATTATTAATAGTTTCCTCAGTTCCGCTTTAATTATTTAAAATAATCACGGCGCTTCAAATTTTCTTTCCCCCCCCGCCCGCAACAATGTAATTAGGCCTTTACAAGCATATGCACTTTCAGAATAAACTCTGAAGTATCGGTAAATAAATTTGATGGCAAATCTTATTAAAATTTTGGATAGGGTTTCCAGCAGGTAGAAGCTCTGTTTATCCAGGATTCAGAATGCACAGACTTTATTTTCATGATAGAACTCCAGTAAAGCTATCCACGAAGGGGTTGCTCTTTGAGATTCCATTCATTAGCTCTGAAATTTTTGTCTCTTGTACGCTGGCTTCAGGAAGAACAGGGCAAGCACCTCTAATGAAGGACTCTGGATTTTTCATCTTGATCCATTTAAGTCAGAGTTTGATATTATCTTGTGGATAGCTAACAAATATAGTTTAAGGGAGCTGCCCTCAATTGTTTGCCCCTCTGGTCAGTAAGTCCTTCAAAGCTTTCTACCTTAGTGCTGTTCACCCAGTAGAATTACGCTTCAGTGCAAATTTACATGTGTCCAGTAAATTGTAATGAAGAGGAAGTTAAAACACAAGCAAAATAGTAAAAACAGTATAACCAGCACAGCAAGCTAAGAGGAAATGAAAGCATTAGCAAGTAAGGTGCAAAAAGGAGATCCATGGCCAGGCCAAAATAGCATGTTAAAGGACACGTGCTCTCATGCAAAAAGGGTGATGGGGTGAGGGTTGGGTTGGAATTCTCCCTCTAAAGCAATGCTTCCTCCTTCCCCACACATTCTCACTTTGAGTTTCTGGGTGCTGTGTAATTTTGGAAATTTGTCCCCAAATGATTGCTTGTAAGGACTTTTGTTACCACATTTCTGACATTCTTCAAAAAGAAAAGGAGTACTTGTGGCACCTTAGAGACTAACAAATTTATTAGAGCATAAGCTTTCGTGAGCTACAGCTCACTTCATCGGATGCATTTGGTGGAAAAAACAGAGGAGAGATTTATATACACACACACAGAGAACATGAAACAATGGATTTATCATACACACTGTAAGGAGAGTGATCACTTAAGATAAGCCATCACCAACAGCAGGGGGGGGAAGGAGGAAAACCTTTCATGGTGACAAGCAGGTAGGCTAATTCCAGCAGTTAACAAGAATATCAGAGGAACAGTGGGGGGTGGGGTGGGAGGGAGAAATACCATGGGGAAATAGTTTTACTTTGTGTAATGACTCATCCATTCCCAGTCTCTATTCAAGCCTAAGTTAATTGTATCCAGTTTGCAAATTAATTCCAATTCAGCAGTCTCTCGTTGGAGTCTGTTTTTGAAGCTTTTTTGTTGAAGTATAGCCACTCTTAGGTCTGTGATCGAGTGACCAGAGAGATTGAAGCTGAAATTGTGGAAAAGCAGCATCGCTTACCCCATAACCTCAGCCATGCAGAACACAGTGCCATCCACAGCCTCAGAAACAACTCTGACATCATAATCAAAAAGGCTGACAAAGGAGGTGCTGTCGTCATCATGAATAGGTCAGAGTATGAACAAGAGGCTACTAGGCAGCTCTCCAACACCACTTTCTACAAGCCATTACCCTCTGATCCCACTGAGAGTTACCAAAAGAAACTACAGCATTTGCTCAAGAAACTCCCTGAAAAAGCACAAGAACAAATCCGCACAGACACACCCCTGGAGCCAGGACCTGGGGTATTCTATCTGCTACCCAAGATCCATAAACCTGGAAATCCTGGACGCCCCATCATCTCAGGCATTGGCACCCTGACAGCAGGATTGTCTGGCTATGTAGACTCCCTCCTCAGGCCCTTCGTTACCAGCACTCCCAGCTATCTTCGAGACACCACCGATTTCCTGAGGAAACTACAGTCCATTGGTGATCTTCCTAAAAACACCATCCTAGCCACTATGGATGTAGAAGCCCTCTACACCAACATTCCACACAAAGATGGACTACAAGCCGTCAGGAACAGTATCCCCGATACTGTCACGGCTAACCTGGTGGCAGAACTTTGTGACTTTGTCCTGACCCATAACTATTTCACATTTGGTGACAATGTATACCTTCAAATCAGCGGCACTGCGATGGGTACCCGCATGGCCCCACAGTATGCCAACATTTTTATGGCTGACTTAGAACAACGCTTCCTCAGCTCTCGTCCCCTAATGCCCCTACTCTACTTGCGCTACATTGATGACATCTTCATCATCTGGACCCATGGAAAAGAAGCTCTTGAGGAATTCCACCATGATTTCAACAATTTCCATCCCACCATCAACCTCAGCCTGGACCAGTCCACACAAGAGATCCACTTCCTGGACACTACGGTGCTAATAAGCGATGGTCACATAAACACCACCCTATATCGGAAACCTACTGACCGCTATTCCTATCTACATGCCTCTAGCTTTCATCCAGATCATACCACTCGATCCATTGTCTACAGCCAAGCGCTACGATATAACCGCATTTGCTCCAACCCCTCAGACAGAGACAAACACCTACAAGATCTCTATCATGCATTCCTACAACTACAGTACCCACCTGCTGAAGTGAAGAAACAGATTGACAGAGCCAGAAGAGTACCCAGAAGTCACCTACTACAGGACAGGCCCAACAAAGAAAACAACAGAACGCCACTAGCCATCACCTTCAGCCCCCAACTAAAACCCCTCCAACGCATCATCAAGGATCTACAACCTATCCTGAAGGACGAGCCATCGCTCTCTCAGATCTTGGGAGACAGACCAGTCCTTGCTTACAGACAGCCCCCCAATCTGAAGCAAATACTCACCAGCAACCACACACCACACAACAGAACCACTAACCCAGGAACCTATCCTTGCAACAAAGCCCGTTGCCAACTCTGTCCACATATCTATTCAGGGGATACCATCATAGGGCCTAATCACATCAGCCACACTATCAGAGGCTCGTTCACCTGCGCATCTACCAATGTGATATTGGTAAAAACCTGAGTGTCTCTGGATTAAGTTTAGAAGTGTGTGCAACAAGAGTGATGTCATGGTGGGAGTCTGCTATAGACCACCGGACCAGGGGGATGAGGTGGATGAGGCTTTCTTCCGGCAACTCACGGAAGCTACTAGATCGCATGCCCTGATTCTCATGGGTGACTTTAATTTTCCTGATATCTGCTGGGAGAGCAATACAGCGGTGCATAGACAATCCAGGAAGTTTTTGGAAAGCGTAGGGGACAATTTCCTGGTGCAAGTGCTAGGGGAGCCAACTAGGGGGAGCGCTTTTCTTGACCTGCTGCTCACAAACCGGGTAGAATTAGTGGGGGAAGCAAAAGTGGATGGGAATCTGGGAGGCAGTGACCATGAGTTGGTTGAGTTCAGGATCCTGACGCAGGGAAGAAAGGTAAGCAGCAGGATACGGACCCTGGACTTCAGGAAAGCAGACTTTGACTCCCTCAGGGAACAGATGGCCAGGATCCCCTGGGGGACTAACATGAAAGGGAAGGGAGTCCAGGAGAGCTGGCTGTATTTCAAGGAATCCCTGTTGAGGTTACAGGGACAAACCATCCCGATGAGTCGAAAGAATAGTAAATATGGCAGGCGACCAGCTTGGCTTAATGGTGAAATCCTAGCGGATCTTAAACATAAAAAAGAAGCTTACAAGAAGTGGAAGGTTGGACATATGACCAGGGAAGAGTATAAAAATATTGCTCGGGCATGTAGGAAAGATATCAGGAGGGCCAAATCGCACCTGGAGCTGCAGCTAGCAAGAGATGTCAAGAGTAACAAGAAGGGTTTCTTCAGGTATGTTGGCAACAAGAAGAAAGCCAAGGAAAGTGTGGGCCCCTTACTGAATGAGGGAGGCAAGCTAGTGACAGAGGATGTGGAAAAAGCTAATGTACTCAATGCTTTTTTTGCCTCTGTTTTCACTAACAAGGTCAGCTCCCAGACTGCTGTGCTGGGCAACACAAAATGGGGAAGAGGTGGCCAGCCCTCTGTAGAGATAGAGGTGGTTAGGGACTATTTAGAAAAGCTGGACGTGCACAAGTCCATGGGGCCGGACGAATTGCATCCGAGAGTGCTGAAGGAATTGGCGGCTGTGATTGCAGAGCCCTTGGCCATTATCTTTGAAAACTCGTGGCGAACGGGGGAAGTCCCGGATGACTGGAAAAAGGCTAATGTAGTGCCCATCTTTAAAAAAGGGAAGAAGGAGGATCCTGGGAACTACAGGCAGGTCAGCCTCACCTCAGTCCCTGGAAAAATCATGGAGCAGGTCCTCAAAGAATCAATCCTGAAGCACTTAGAGGAGAGGAAAGTGATCAGGAACAGTCAGCATGGATTCACCAAGGGAAGGTCATGCCTGACTAATCTAATCGCCTTTTATGATGAGATTACTGGTTCTGTGGATGAAGGGAAAGCAGTGGATGTATTGTTTCTTGACTTTAGCAAAGCTTTTGACACGGTCTCCCACAGCATTCTTGTCAGCAAGTTAAGGAAGTATGGGCTGGATGAATGCACTATAAGGTGGGTAGAAAGCTGGCTAGATTGTCGGGCTCTACGGGTAGTGATCAATGGCTCCATGTCTAGTTGGCAGCCGGTGTCAAGTGGAGTGCCCCAGGGGTCGGTCCTGGGGCCCGTTTTGTTCAATATCTTCATAAATGATCTGGAGGATGGTGTGGATTGCACTCTCAGCAAATTTGCGGATGATACTAAACTGGGAGGAGTGGTAGATACGCTGGAGGGGAGGGATAGGATACAGAAGGACCTAGACAAATTGGAGGATTGGGCCAAAAGAAATCTAATGAGGTTCAATAAGGATAAGTGCAGGGTCCTGCACTTAGGATGGAAGAATCCAATGCACCGCTACAGACTAGGGACCGAATGGCTCGGCAGCAGTTCTGCGGAAAAGGACCTAGGGGTGACAGTGGACGAGAAGCTGGATATGAGTCAGCAGTGTGCCCTTGTTGCCAAGAAGGCCAATGGCATTTTGGGATGTATAAGTAGGGGCATAGCGAGCAGATCGAGGGACGTGATCGTTCCCCTCTATTCGACACTGGTGAGGCCTCATCTGGAGTACTGTGTCCAGTTTTGGGCCCCACACTACAGGAAGGATGTGGATAAATTGGAAAGAGTACAACGAAGGGCAACGAAAATGATTAGGGGTCTAGAGCACATGACTTATGAGGAGAGGCTGAGGGAGCTGGGATTGTTTAGTCTGCAGAAGAGAAGAATGAGGGGGGATTTGATAGCTGCTTTCAACTACCTGAAAGGGGGTTTCAAAGAGGATGGCTCTAGACTGTTCTCAATGGTAGCAGATGACAGAACGAGGAGTAATGGTCTCAAGTTGCAATGGGGGAGGTTTAGATTGGATATTAGGAAAAACTTTTTCACTAAGAGGGTGGTGAAACACTGGAATGCGTTACCTAGGGAGGTGGTAGAATCTCCTTCCTTAGAGGTTTTTAAGGTCAGGCTTGACAAAGCCCTGGCTGGGATGATTTAACTGGGACTTGGTCCTGCTTTGAGCAGGGGGTTGGACTAGATGACCTTCTGGGGTCCCTTCCAACCCTGATATTCTATGATTCTATGATTCTATGATATATGCCATCATGTGCCAGCAATGACCCTCTGCCATGTACATTGGCCAAACTGGACAGTCTCTACGTAAAAGAATGAATGGACACAAATCAGACGTCAAGAATTATAACATTCAAAAACCAGTTGGAGAACACTTCAATCTCTCTGGTCACTCGATCACAGACCTAAGAGTGGCTATACTTCAACAAAAAAGCTTCAAAAACAGACTCCAACGAGAGACTACTGAATTGGAATTAATTTGCAAACTGGATACAATTAACTTAGGCTTGAATAGAGACTGGGAATGGATGAGTCATTACACAAAGTAAAACTATTTCCCCATGGTATTTCTCCCTCCCACCCCACCCCCCACTGTTCCTCTGATATTCTTGTTAACTGCTGGAATTAGCCTACCTGCTTGTCACCATGAAAGGTTTTCCTCCTTCCCCCCCCTGCTGTTGGTGATGGCTTATCTTAAGTGATCACTCTCCTTACAGTGTGTATGATAAACCCATTGTTTCATGTTCTGTGTGTGTGTGTATATAAATCTCTCCTCTGTTTTTTCCACCAAATGCATCCGATGAAGTGAGCTGTAGCTCACGAAAGCTTATGCTCTAATAAATTTGTTAGTCTCTAAGGTGCCACAAGTACTCCTTTTCTTTTTGCGAATACAGACTAACACGGCTGCTACTCTGAAACCTGTGACATTCTTCAGGAGTAGTTCTTTTGCTTGACCTCTCCCTCGAGAAGCCCAAGTAGAGCTCGTAGAAAAGAACTCTAGCTTGCACTGACGTTACAGAAGCACTTGGATCCATAATAGTGGTGTGACATTTTCTTTGGTAAAAACATTACCAGACATTTTCTTTGGTAAAAACATTACCAAACACTTTCTTTGGTAAAAACATTACCAAACATTTTCTTTGGTAAAAACAACGAGGAGTCCTTGTGGCATCTTAGAGACTAACAAATTTATTTGGGCATAAGCTTTTGTGGGCTAAAACCCACTTCATCAGATACATGGAGTGACAAATACAGTAAGCATTATATGTATGTTACAGCACATGAAAAGACGGGAGCTACCTTACCAAGTGGAGTGTCAGTGCTAACGAGGCCAGTTCAATCAAGGTGGACGTCGCCCATTCCCAACAATTGACAAGAAGGTGTGAGTATCAACAGAGGAAAAATTACTTTTTGTAGTGATCCAGACACTCCGAGTCTTTATTCAGGCCTAATTTGATGGTGTCCAGTTTGCAAATTAATTCCAGTTCAGCAGTTTCTTGTTGAAGCCTGGTTTTGAAGTTTTTTTGTTGAAGAAGGTCAAAACAACAGACTGGACTTCTACATAGAGTGCTTCCGCCAACATGCATGGGCTGAAATTGTGGAAAAGCAGCATCACTTGCCCCATAACCTCATCTGTGCAGAACACAATGCCATCCACAGCCTCAGAAACAACTCTGATATTATAATCAAAACGGCTGACAAAAGAGATGCTGTAGTAATCATGAATAGGTAGGAGTATGAACGAGAGGCTGCTAGGCAACTTTCTGACACCACATTCTATAGGCCATTATCCTCTGATACCACTGAAGTTTACCAAAAGAAACTACACCATCTGCTCAGGTTGGTGAAGAAGCACAGGAACAAATCTACACAGACGCATTCCTAGAGCCCTGACCAGAGGTATTCTATCTGCTACCCAAGATCATAAACCTGGGAATCATGGATGCCCCATCATCTCAGGCATTGGCACCCTAACAGCAGGATTGTCTGGCTATGTAGACTCCCTCCTCAGGCCCTATGCTACCAGCACTCCCAGCTGTCTTCGAGACACCACTGACTTCCTGAGGAAACTACAATCCATTGGTGATCTTCCTGAAAACACCATCCTAGCCACTATGGATGTAGAAGCCTCCTACACCAACATTCCACACAAAGATAGACTACAAGCCATCAGGAACAGTGTCCCCGATAATGTCATGGCAAACCTGGTGGCTGAACTTTGTGACTTTGTCCTCACCCACAACCATTTTACTACAGTGCAAATGAACAATGGTCACATAAACACCATCCTATACCGGAAATCTACTGACCGCTTTACATGGTATTATATTTGAAGAAATACAATACCATGTGCCATGAAGCCAAAATAATGAATAATATTCACTTTGGAATTCAAATAAAACTTTAAGATTTTCATTTGTTTGGATATTTAATATTTTAAGCAATGGTGAAAGAACTCTATTACAGGACAAATTCTCCTGCAACTTGGATTCAAATGAATATTATGTTAATCCATTATGGCATTTTTAATATTATAGTCAGGAGTGCTTCAACTTCAAACTATGAAAACTACACCTTGATGCACCCACTATCAGAAACAGCTAGCAAGTGAACAGTAGCATCTGTAAAGCTATTAAATTTCTCTTCTTTCAAGCAGGAGCCTGAGGCCTAACAGTATATCTGAGGGTGCATAGGAAGCAGATTTTGCTTGCAAGATTTTCTTCTTTAGTTCAGAAATTTGAGGTAAATATACATATTTCTGGATTCTTTGGCACACTTATACAGTATATTGTTATGTTTGGACACAGACACAGAGAGGCTACAGAACTGGGCCCTTATTATAAATAACTGTTTACTGCAGAAGTTCCCATAAGTGTACATTACTGAACAGCATCGGATGTTTTGGACACAATCCAAAGTTTTTCCACTGACTTCTTCAGCTTGGTCCCTTTATTTTCTTTTTTATTACCAACCATAGAACATTGCTGACTTGTATGTATTACTTTAACTGCTGTATTTTACACTAATTCCACTTGGTCCATGTTATCTTGTGCTTCTGCCCCCACCATCTATTTGTTGTATCCACCCTTTGACTTTTGTCTCATATTTAGACTGTGCAGGGACCACAGTTTCCAACATATATGTGTAGGGCATCACACACAATGGGGCCCTCATCCTCAACTGGAGTCTCCATGTGCTACTGTAATACCAACAATGAGTAAATAAAAATCAAATCTCTGTGAACTTTAAAACTTGAGGATAATTACAAAATAACAGTCTGACACAAAGCAGGGGCCAGGAGCAGCATGCTCAACTCCAAGACAAAAAGCAACTTGTGTCATTGAATAGTCCTTTATTGTGTCAGCCCAGGAGTGGCATTGATGGACTTGAAAAGTAACAGCATGTAGGCCTTAGTGGCCAGAAGGAAGGATCAGCTGAATGGGGGAATGTTTGAAATCCTTCCTGATCTGGTCCAAGAATGGATGTTTGTTAACTGCCTTTGAGCACTTGTGGATTCTTTGGTCAAAAAAAGTTATGTAATACAATTAATAATAGGAGAGAACATGGTCAATATACAAGGTTATTTCTATCTCTTTACCTTTATGTGCAATCTTCCAAACATATGTAAATGGCTGTAATCTGTGTTACTGGGTCAACCATTGTAGACTATCTCTAGAATAAATAGACTAGATTAAGGTGCTCTGTAACTGAAATGTCATTCTGAGGCTGTACGGGTACAATCTAAGCCAAATGTTATGATGAATAGCCCCAGAAGTCTGCCATAACCTACATTAGAGTTTGACAATCAGATGCACATTGCATTAGATTTACAAAGTTATATTTGAGTCCACTTTAACTAAAGACAAATTGCGTATTTAGTGAATAGATTTAAACTCCTGTTTACATATTCTGCTCACAGTCATACTACATTACTAATTCAGAAAAGATGTAATATGCCTTATAAACAAAGATATTTTGTTATATTTTAATCACTGAAATTTGCTCTCAGAAAGGCAAAGGGTCCTAAATCTACATTACAACTGTGTTAAATGAGGTGGATTTGATTAGTAGAGATTCTTGTGAACTTTTTCCTTGTTTCTTAAGTGTTTCACTTTGCTTTTCGGGTTTGGGCAAGTCCAATAACATTGCAAAGCTCAGCCAAGCCCACAAAGTTTTCCCTGGTTTAGGATTGGCTGAAATTATTTAAAGCCACCAATATTCACATAACCATACTGTAACTCAGTCCAGATTTCTTTGGAATCCAACATAGTTTTTAATGAAGCTTAGGCAGTGCTCGCAAAAAAATTTGTGAACTTCAGTGAGCTGGCATTGAGTCTGGTTTTGAGTTTTTGATTATATAAGTTTCAAGCAGTCATAATCTACAGTTCACTTGCACTGAGATAAAATACATATTTCCTCAGAGTTAAGGAAGAAAGTAACAAAATGTGGACAGGCTGTCAAAACTCTTAAGAAGTCTATATTCACTATATGAAGGGCAAAGAGAATGTTGGTCCTCTCTTCATACTGAAATTGCAAAAAAATAATTGGATCAATCCTAAAATCACCTCACTCTTTCTGACTATTTCCAACATCTGTGCCACTATGTGCTAGATGCGCACACAGAAAATCTGTAAACTGTGTGCCTGCGTAAGCACATTTTTGGTGGCTGGAGCTTCCTGGGTTTTCAACTGAAGGTCAAATAATTATAATAAGCAGTCAGTAGCTGGTCCTAGAAATCCTGCTGAAAACCAAGATTTAACATCCTTCAGACATTTGTGAGATTGAATTTATTACAAAAGAGCTCCACAGTAATAATCAAATCTCTCTGAACTAAAGAAAATGAAGTTTTTCTAGTTCTTCATCTTCTGATAAAATGTCTATTCTCAGGGATTCTGAATATAGTGCTAGTCTGCATTCTTTAGCTCCTTTCTGTTTATTAAAAGATTTGAGGGTTTGTATGTGTTGTGCTTAAAGGCCATGGTAATGCGTGCACTATAAATTATTAAAATAAATGAATAAATATATTCAGTTTTTCCTTCAGTGACAGTGGTTACTTCCGGATTCTGACTACTGAAGCTGACATCTACTGCAATGGTTCTTGCACCTTTTTAATATTGTGGGCCACTTTTTAATGCCAGTCTTTTCATGGATACCCCATGCAATATCCCAATTCCACACCTTTTCTGCAGCTATTGTAGTGCTTGGCTATGTAAAAATAGGTAATATTTGGACAATATAACAAAGATAGGATACAGTTAAACTCATTGTCATGCATTGGATTATGATTCCTTAGTTAACATTCCCCCACCAATTTTGTATCTGTTAATTTACTCGCCTGAGTGTAAGGCTCTACATTTATTAATAGGAAAGCTTCCTGCATTATCTGATGTCCACAGTGCTCTAATCACTGCCTGTAACATTGCAGTTTTGTTCCCTTCTCCTGTGTATTTACGAACCCTTCAACTTTGGTGGTGTCAGCAAATTTGATTGTGGTTGAATTTATACACCTGATAAAGAAATACTTGTTAGCAGACTTAAGTTCCATGCAGCAATCCAAATAGGCAGAAGTATACAAGGAAGCTCTGGCAGGATTCTGCCTGTAGACTGATCAATGCATAATTGATACTTTCTAGGACAGTATGACTGCTACTTACTTCAATTGCACATGCTTCTTCACTTTAATGGAAGCAGCTCTGTGCATCAACTGGAAGTGCCCTGTGAATGACAGCAAAAAACTTCAATGGCAACTGGCCAGAACATTCCACCCCAGATTTCTGGAGATGGAGTTGGCCTTAGGGAGCAACACATTCAGCATGGCCAGCCTTGATTAATCCATTATACCTAGGAATGAAGCCACATGCCCTAATTAGCTCCAATTGGTAGCTTCAGTCTGGTAACACATCACTGTAAACACATCATCCTTGTGCTCTGTTCTCTGCATTGACTCCTCATTGAATACAGAGTTTAGTTCAAGCTCTCTGTCCTCATAATCAAAGTCCTTGCTACCTGGGAGATCACCTCGCCTTCTATAATAATCCTGGTTGTCTGCAACAGCTACATTGCAACAAAGCAATAAAACTGCCTATGAATATAGCAGGTTCTTGAGTGCAGGATACAGACTTATTGCAGAAGCCAAATTTAGACTATGGAGCTCACTCCTAAAAGATATAAGGATGACCCCAAAACTATCTCTTCTCAGAATGAAAAGCAAAACTCATTTTCTTATAATAAGAAAACTCGTGGCACCTTAGAGACTCACAAATTTATTTGAGCATAAGCTTTCGTGAGTCCATTTCTACTGGAATGCATCCGATGAAGTGAGCTGTATCTCACGAAAGCTTATGCTCAAATACATTTTTTAGTCTCTAAGGTGCCACAAGTCTTCCTTTTTATGAATACAGACTAACACGGCTGCTACTCTGAAACCTGTCTTTTATAATAGTTTTCTCTCAGTAATTTCTTTTCACTCATCACCTACACAAACATAAGCAAATCAGAAAAGTATGAATGAATGAGGCTGTTTTTCCTATGGGCTGGGAAGAAAAGAAAGAGAGACATGTATTGCTTCTATTTTTAAAAACTTGGGAAATGCTCAGTTACTACAGTGGAGGGGGGTCATATAAATACCTTGAAGTACAGCTAAGGAGGTAATTTGAAAACTACTAAAGTATTATGGTTTGGCAAGCCCTCCCACTCCCCCATTGTTCATTTGTCAAAGTGTGTCTGTGTAGGTACATATACGTGAATAGGAAGGGTGGGACATTGCTAATGATGCTCAACTGTGCAGTCATTTTCTTTTTCATTTTAACCTGTCTTGGTTGCATCACTGAGTCAAAGACAGAAACACTTGAGTCAAAGATAGAAACACTAAGCTTTACAAATGAATGAGAAAATCCCTTAATAGATATAGTCACTGAATATTACCAGTTGTTCTGACAGACAGAAATAAGGAATGACAGTATTTTATTCCTGGTGGCATTCAGCTTAGAATACTCAATAAACAGAAAGAAAAGGAGTACTGGTGGCACCTTAGAGACTAACAAATTTATTAGAGCATAAGCTTTCGTGAGCTACAGCTGAGCTCTAAGTCTCTAAGGTGCCACCAGTACTCCTTTTCTTTTTGCGAATACAGACTAACACGGCTGCTACTCTGAAACCTGTGATCAATAAACAGACACTCCATGGGGCTGAGCAGCAAAAAAACCTAAACCCCTCACAGTCATTTAGAGCATGTTTAATATAGATATCCTCAATGAGATATTATATGTTCAGTATCCTGAATACTTCTGGTCTAGGAATCTATAAAGCAGGCAGCAGGTCTGTTATTTCCTGGATGATGGTGCCAGATATTATGAGTGAAAAATGGTTCTAGGCACTTAATACCACACATGAACCTCCACTCCATCATGGACCTGGGCTTTGGAGAAGTCTGCCTGCTAGCCCTCATGTTGGGGGGGGGGGGAAGAGGAGAGATTGGAGAGGGAGAGTTAAGTGTTAAATGGATTAAGAGAGCTTTCCATAGAATGGAGATATCCGGATAAGTGAGAGAGGCACAAGAATCAAAATTTGGGTATGCATATCAAGCACTGCAAATTTCAGAGGTGTTCAGAACTGGGTTGCAAGGAGAGGAGCCATTTGCAGAATTCAGACATGAGTTCAGATTTTGGACATGCCTCAGGTTTGAGGGGAAGATGTTTGTGTGATACAGGTTGTCCCCATTTCTGCACATATACTGAAACTTTTTTGTGCCCACTTTTGTCCATTGAGAGATATCTGAAGTACAGATGTTGGGGGAAGAAGTTGCATCCCAAAGTGATTTCCCTTCTCTACTGTAATCTAAGTAATTCAAAAGTTGCATAGTATGATTCAGACAATGTATTACTTACCAGTGCAATATGAACACACAGTTGAAATGACAGTAAAGCCTGCAAGTTCCTCCTTTTTTGTGCAAAACACTCATGTGAAATAATATTTAAAGGCTGATCCCAGACGCATAACACAATCCAGATAAAGTGACAAAAGTATTTTTCAGAATAAGATACAATATGCATAGAATGCAAATAGCAACTGTATGATGGGTGTACATTATAAATTACATAATGAAATAAATGCTCATCATTACTCAAGTGCTCTGTGTTATTCACAAGGTACCATAGGTCTTAATAGCATAATGACAGTATCTGGAACTGGAGAATACTATAACTTACTTTTTTTTCCATTTTGGCATAAGTTGCTTGATTATCGGAATTTCCTGCAAAGCTCATTTATTGAAATAATTAGAAACAAATTGCTCAGACCCACTTTGCCAAACTAATCTCCTTTACAAATTGCCACGCTAATGTCATTCCAGCTCTCTATCCTGAAAAACTTTATCATGAAGAAGAAATGGTTTTTAAAATTAATACACGATAATTTTCTGATGAATGTTGACAGCACATAATGAGCTTAACTACCATAGCTTTCAGAGGCAACTGACAGAGAAAATATGTCTGAAATGAAGGTTTTCTTTGCATATTGGCATGATACTGAATGATGGTGTTTCATTCTTTGAAGTAACTTCCGTAGTATAGGACATTTCGGCCACTGTAATATCAAGTTCACAACTGAACAAAGCAACAATTTAGCCTGTGCTCCAATCCTTTGCCAAGGGATATTCAGCAAGTGTCTTCTAAACTGGGTTGAGCAGAGACTGACAGAAACAACATTTGTTACAAAGACCTAAAAAAATACTCAGTAGAGAAAACCTTGCTAGACATTGTGGGCCCAGACGTGCAAGGAGTTGAGTGTCTCAGGAAAGTTGCTGACCTCTTTCATGGCCTATGGTATGACAATGCAATGTACTAGGGACTAACTAGTTGCAATGCAGCATCTTTGCAAGCCATGTTACTGTCTCTAGGAATAGGGATGCAGCAGAAACACATTGTAATGGTAGGATCATCCATGGTTATTCCTATGGCTGCCCAGCCATTTCAATAATTGGTGACCAGTCTCTTACTTTTTCTTCAGGGGTCAGAGCTCCACTTCTGAAGGTAGAGAGCCACAGGCACTAAAGTGGACAGTCTGTAGGATTGGGTTCTTTTTGAGCAAAGATATGTATAATGATCTAATATGGTTGGTGCAAATCCACACAGGAATATCTTATTTAGAAAAGTTCCTGTTCCACATAGCACAGGTGAATTCTGTCTATCTGGCAATTTCAATAGGTGGTAAAGACTCTCTGACCTAGACAAGGGGGGTCACACACTTCATAATGTCCATAGGCCAAGTTCATTGCACACACCACAGATCTTTGCATCCCTCCAGTTCCCCTCAATAAGCTCCCTGTATGTCACTCTCCCATCACTCTCTATTTCAGGGACTGTCTGCAATCCTCCTCCCGCCCCCATCCTCCTTTATGCCCATTCACCCTTCCCCCCAGGCCAGGGCCTCTGTGTGTCTCTTCATTCACCATTTCCCACCCGCCCTTCATGCTGGGGCTCTATGTTTGTTCCGAGTCTGCTCCCCCATACCATCATCCTCCATTCTCTCCCCTATATCAGGGACTCTCAGTGCCCGCATAATTCCCCCTCCATCACATACTAGAGGCTCTGTGTGTGCCCCATGTCCTCTCCTCCCTTGCCAGTGATTTTTTATGTCACCGATTCCCTCTTTTCTCCATCATATCAGGCTCCCCTATTTCCCCCCTGACCAGGAGTTCTCTGTTCCTGCATTCTCCCTTTTCTCCATACCAGAGTTTTCCACTCTCTCCCCTACCATTCCAAGGGCTCTGTGTGTCCTCCATTCCCAAGCATTTCCCTATTTCTCTCCACCATGAACAGAGAAATGCCATCAAGTTGAGAGCAGGACCTTGCTGTCTTAACCAATTATTATACTGTCTTAGACCAATGTTACATTTTAAAGCTTTCTCCTCATTGACCTAACAGCTGGCCATGATTATTCAGCCAAAATTTTACTGGAAGTGTGTTTTTCTTTGAAATCAATGTGTTTCATGAATATAGTTCAGTTTTATTACAGAATTTTCAATTTTTAATGAAAAAAAGCAAAATGAAAATGTTTAGTTTGAAATTTTGTTTGGGTTTTCAAAAAGCAAAATAAAATGAAAATTCATATTTTAAAGGAAATGAAAATGTTTGTGTGATGTTTGGTTAAAAAACATTGAAAATGTCCCCCCAAATTTTTGAACAAAATTGTTTTAATTGAAAATGTTCATGGAAATAAAACTTTATTTTTCAAGAATCTCTCCCTGACAGGTTCAACCAAAGAACCCATCAAATTCATAACTGAAGTGAATGGGAAATGAGCATCCTTAAATTCCATTCCCATCTTCTCATCCACCTAGGAGTGTCAAGGACAGTAGACATCAGAGAAAAATGAAGCCCTGACCCTCTTTTCTGAGAAGTTCTATTCTTTGCTCCCAAAAGCCCACCAACAGATCAGAAAATCATCTCAGCCAAGCTTATCAAGAGTCCATTTACAAGAGCAACTGTAGAGTTAGGAAAGGGGAGAAAAAAAACCTATCCATTCATACAAACAACATTCTCAATATTTTCCATTATGTACAGGAGATCTTACTTTTTTCAGTACTGCCCATCCCTGCTCCTCACACATACAGGAAAGCAAAGGAACCTAAATACTTTAAGAATCTTTTTAGATACAAGTTTCAAATGGAAACAACAAGGAGTCTGGTGGTACCTTAAAGACGAACAGATTTATTTGGGCATAAGGTTTTGTGGGTAAAAAACCCACTTCTTCAGACGCATCACTTCTTCAGATGTATCCTTTTTGTGGATACAGACTAACATGGCTATCCCCTGATACTTGACAAGTTTCCAGTGGAAATTAATTGAGCTTTTCATAGAATAATAGAAATGTTGGGCTGGAAGAGACCTTGAGAAGTCAAGTCCTGTCCTCTGCACTGTGGCAAAATCAAGTAAACTTAGACCATTTCAGACACATGCATATCCAACTTGTTTTTCAAAGCTTCCAGTGACGGGGACTCCATGACCTCCCTTGGAAGCCTATTCTGGAGTTTAACTACCCTTACTGCAGATTAAGCCCATTACATCTTGTCCTACCTTCAGTGGACATGAGAACAATGGATCACTGTCCTCTTTATAACAGCCATTCACATATTTGAAGACTATAACCTGGTCCCGCCTTGGTCTTCTTTTCTTAAGACTAAACATGCCCATTTTTTAACCTTTCCTCAGAGATCAGGTTTCTAAACCTTTTAGCATTTTTGTTGCTGTCCTCTAGACTCTTCAAATTTGTCCACATCTTTCCTAAATTGTGGTGCCCTGAATTGGACACAGTCCTCCAGCTGAGGCCTCGCCAGTGCTGAGTAGAGAGAGAGAGAGGGACAGTTACCTCCAGTGTCTTACATACAACACTTCTGTTAAAACACAGCAGAATCATATTAGCCTCTTTTGCATCTGCATCACATGGATGATTCATATTCAGTTTGTGGTCCAATATAATCCCCAGATGCTTTTCAGCAGTGCTACCATTTAGACAGTTATTCTCCATTCTGAAGTTGTGCGTTTGATTTTTCCTTCCTAAGTAAAGTACTTTGCACTCCTCTTTACTGAATTTCATCTTGTTCAATTCAGACTAATTCTCCAATTTGTCAAGGTCATTTTGAATTTTAAACCTGTCCTCCAAAGTGCTTGCAACCCATTTCAGTTTGATGTTATCTGCAGATTTTATAACCATATTATCTACTCCATAATCCTAGTCATTTAATGAAAATGTTGAATAGTACAGACCCAGGACTAACCCCTTCAGTACCCCACTAGATATGCCCTCCCAATTTGACAGCAAACAATTAATAGCTACTCTTTCAGCCAGCTGAGTATGGTCTTTCAACCAGTTGTGCACCCACCTTATAGTAGTTTCATCTAGACCACATTTCCCCAGTTTGCTTAAGAACATAAGAACAGCTATACTGGATCAAACCAAAGGTCCACCCAGCTTAGAATCCTGTCTTCCAACAGTGGCCAATGCGAGGTGCCCCAAGGGGAATGAACAGAACAGGCAATCACCAAGTGATCCATCCCCTCCCACCAACTCCCAGCCTCTGACAAACAGGCTAGGAACACCATCCCTGCCCATCCTGGCTAATAGCCATTGATGGAACTATCCTCCATGAATTTATCTAGTTCTTTTTTGAACCTTGTTATAGTCTTGGCCTTCACAACATACTCTGGCAAAGAGTTCCACAGATTGACTGTGCTTGTGAGAATGTCATGCAAAACTGTGTCAAAAGCCTTACTAAAATCAAAGTACATCACATCTAATATTTCCTTCCAATTCACTAAGTCAGTAATCCTACCAAAGAAGGAAATAAAGTTTGTTTGACATGATTTGTTCTTGACAAATCCATATTGGCTATTCCTTATAACCCTATTATCCTCCAGGTGCTTACAGATGGATTGTTTAATAATTGCGTGAGTGTCTTTCCAGGTATTGAAGTTAGGCTGACTGGTCTACAATTCCTGGGTCCTCCTTGTTCTCCTTTTTAAAGATAGGTACTATGTTTGCCCTTCTCCAGTCTTCCTCTCATCCTCCAGGAGTTCTCAAAGATAATTTTGAGGGGGGGAGGGATAGCACAGTGGTTTGAGCATTGGCCCGCTAAACCCAGGGTTGTGAGTTCAATCCTTGAGGGGGCCATTTAGGGATCTGGGGCAAAAATTGGAGATTGGTCCTACTTTGAGCAGGGGGTGGGAGTAGATGACCTCCTGAGGTCCCTTCCAACCCTGATATTCTGTGATTCCTGAGTAATAATTGCTAATGGCTCTGAAATTGCTTCAGCTAGTTCCTTTAATATCCTAACATGAATTTCATCAGGCCTGCTGACTTGAATACAACTAACTTATCTAAATATTCTTTAAATTTTCTTTCCTTGTGATGGCTTGTATTCCTTCCCCCTGGCTGTCAGTATTAATTGTGTTGAATATCTGGTCATCATTAACATTTTCAGTGAAGACTGAAGCAAAATCAGCATTAAGCACCTCAATTTTCTTGATGTTATCAGTTATTAGCTCCCTTCCCCTTTAAATAAAGGACCTACGCTTCTCTTCATCTTTCTCTTGTTTCTAATATATTAAAAGAACTGCTTCTTATTTTCTTTGTCTCAGGTGTAACTCATTTTGTGCCTTAGCCTTTCTGATTTTGCCCCTATATACTTGTGCTGTTTTTCTGTACTCCTCCTTATCAATTTGACTGTGTTTCCACTCTTTGTAGGATTCCTTTTTTATTTTCAGGTTATTAAAGAACTCTTGGTGGAATCACATTTAGCTTCTTACTATTCTTTGTATCTTTCCTTTGCATTGGAATAGTTTGCAGTGATACCTTTAATCTTGTCTCCTTAAGGAACTGCCCGCTCTCCTGAACTCCTTTTTCCCTTATATTTTCTTCCCAAGGGATCTTACCTACCAGTTCTGAGTTTGTTAAAGTCCACTTTTTTGAAGTCCATTATCCTTATTCTGCTGCTCTCATTCCTTCCTTCCCTTAGAATCATGAAATTTATCATTGAATGATCACTTTCATCCAAATCACCTTTCACCTTCAGATTCCCTACCAATTCCTCCCTGTTGGTCAGAATCAAGTCTAAAATGGCTGTCCCCCTGGTTACTTCCTGGAAAAAAAAGTTGTCCCTGATACATTCCAATAACTTATTGAAGATTTATATTGCTCTACAGGTTTGCTAAACAACTCCACCCTTCCAACACTTTCCATTCTATTTTAGCATACTGTATTTCCAAATCATATGATTCTAGGTTGGTTCTAGGTGTTTGGACAATGTGTTCTGGAAAGTCAGATTCTCACACAGTATTTCCAAAGCATTTTCTACCTCATTTTTAATTAATTGTTTCTATAGTAGTATTTTTGCTGAAATTGTAAATGTAAGTTTACAAACCCTCCCCAATAGATGGCCTACTCTAATCAGCAGATGCTCGTACTATTCTGTATTTATTTTAATTGTCCTTTATGAGATGGTCTTTATTAGCCAAATGGAAAGGATCTGATACATTACTGAAGTGGAACATAAACATTTCCAAGTACTAGTTATTACTGATACTTGAAAAAAAATCAGGTCTATAGTTCCATTGGTATATAGTTTCAAAAGGAGCTGTATCTGTGAATCCTTCAGCCATTAGAATTTAAATTTATGATTGATATCAGCTGTTAACATCACTGCCAACTGCACTGTAACTTTTAAAGTAAACAGACTTCATTAGCAGCTTTCAAATGTCTTTTTTTTTTTTTACTACTGTCATTTCATGAAGCCTAGTGAATCACAAAATAAAATGCTGCTTTCTTCATTCACCACAGCCATTCTTCCAGTTTAGCTCTTGGAAATCTTAGGCAGTTCAAATCTGAGTTCCTTATTCAAACCATACACACTTATAGAATGGTAAGTAAAAGATATACATATCACACACAATAAATTTCTTAGGCACAAGTACCCAAAATTACTTTGCTTAAAAAAAAAAAACTTTGTTGAATTTAGTGCTCTTGAAAGTTGCCAGACGGACTGCTCTGAAGATTGAACTTCCTTGTTCAGAGAAGAGGTAAACACTGAGCTTATGAGCATAGTATAAATACCTAGATGATAGTGCATGAACTGTCTCAACACTGGCTATCCTCAATCTTGCCTTGAGGGACCGGGCAAAGATAAGGACTATTGTCTGGACAGAGCCAGGGCCAGATTTAGGGGCAGGTGACCCAGGCAACTGCCTGGAGTGCTGGGCTTGGGGAGCACCAGGCTCTGGGGGCTGTTTTTGTTGTTAGCAACAAAAGGGAAAATAGAATGTTTGAAGTAAAATGTTTCAGGTATTCTGTATGTGGATTCATTTTTCACTAACTCCTAGAATGTTCCGGACCTTTGTAGAATCTCATGGAACCTTTCAGACTTTCTAAAAACTACATTTTCCTTGAACCTCCTAGAATGTTGTCAGCCATGCCTAAGCATGGCCAGCCAGTCAGTGAGATATAAGAATGAAGTGAGAGCCCAGCTGCGATATTGTGAGCCTTGTTTTATTGTGTAATTATGAAAGTGTTTTAAGACTTGAAGTGTGTAAGTAGCAACTAATAAAGGACATATTTAATGAGATGCCAAAGATCTATTGACCCCTATCTACGTAACAATATAAAAGAAATACTGTTACTTCTTTTGACTTGCAAAGAATAATTTGGCTTTCTGGGGCTTGTCAGATAAATTGTTCACTGAACATAATGGTAATTTCCTCAGCTTTGGTACAGCTTCTTGGGAAATAAGACAATGTCATGCGTGAGCACCTATGTCGGATAGTTCGTAAAGAAGCTATGGACCATTACTGCAGCAAAACAACTCAAAACAAATTGATTGACCTTGTGGCAAGGAAGGTGCTTGATAACATATTGATGTGCCTCAGCAAAGTGAAGCACTACGCTGTAATAATGAACTGCACTCCCAACATTAGTCACAGTGTGAAAAGATGTCATTTACAGTAAGATTTTTTTTTGTTGATGAGGATGGCTACATCCAAGTAAAAGAACACTTTATCTATTTCTGGTCTGTGAATGACTCTCCTAGGAAAGGCCTAACAGAACTGTCTGTGAATATTTTGAATGAAAATAAAATAAAGCTTCAGGACTGCCACAGCCAAGGCTACAACAACAGTGCAAACATGAAGGGAAGAAACAGTGGCGTCCAGGCAAGGATTCTTGCACTGAATACAAGAGCTTTCTTCATGCCTTGTGGCTGCCATTCCCTCAACCTCTTTATGTCAGATGCAGCGTCATCTGCTTTAGATTCAATATCTCTCTTTGGAGTATTGCAAATGAGATACATCCTGTTTTCAGCATCAGCTCTCAGGTGGAAGATCCTCCCGGACAATGTTACAAATCGGACCGTGAAGCCACTAAATGACACTTGCTGGGAGAGCCGCACTGACTGGTTGGGTCCAGTGAGGTACCAAGTGACTGAGATTTACCATGCCCTGATGAAACTGACACAGCCAAGTAAAACCGAAGCCAGAATCTGACAGAAGGCACAAAGCCTGGCAAAGCAGATCACTGACTTCAAATTTCTGGTCTCAGTTGTGGTTTGGCATGATATTCTGTTCCAAGTAAACATGATAAGTGAGGCTTTACAAATTCAATCAGTGGAAATAGAGACATCTACTACTTTGATGAGAAGCTGACTTGATTTCATTGGTGCCTACAGAGACAATGGATTTGAAGATGCCATCACTACTGCCAAAGAAATGGCAGAAAACTTAGTTAAAGAAAACTCATATTCATTGGAAGATGAGACAGTTTGGTTGTGAGGGTAAAGATGAGGTGATGGGAAGCTCGGAAGAAAAAATTCAAGAGGGAGTTTTTTTGCTTGCTCATTGACACTGCTCGAGTGTCCATCAAACAAAGGTGTGGACAAATGAAGTATCACAAAAAAAAACCTGGAGCATGGGGTGTACGACCTGGCAGACAGAAAAACACTCTTGAACAATTGTACAGACCTTCATCGGATGCTGACACATGGGGAATGTTCAAATATCAATGATAAAGACCTCTATGTCAAATTGGACTTCATCTGTCACATTTTTCAACATGGGAAGCACTCTCCACTCTAAGTTCTCCAACTCATTCATGATGCATAGCTTAAGGACACTTTTCCTAATGTGTGAATAGCTTTGAGGATTGTGCTTACGCTGCTGGTCATAGTCCCAAGTGGTGAGCGCAGCTTTTCAAAACTCGGGCTCATTAAAACATCTCTTCAATTGACAAGAGACTGACATTACTTGTTATTTTATTGCTTGAAAATGCCATTGGCCACTCTTTGGATCTCTCTGATGTTGTGCTTCAGTTTGCAAGAGCAAAGTCAAGAAAAATGACCCAAAGGACTAGAATTAACATTCTAAGACTGTCACCTACTGTAATGCTATTTAATACTGGTCCACCCAGGGTTGGTGCACAGTTTAATTTCTTGATGTTAGTACATTTCAGTTTTTCTTAAAATTAAAAAGTTTCTATAAGCTTAGAGGAAATAATTTTTTCATTTGCTTATATATGGCATGAATAAATACAGATTTACAGATCCTAGCATGCAGATTTATCATTTTACATGACAGGGATAAATCATGCATGCATATTGTGCATCAAAGTAGTGAAATGGGCTACAAATGCCATAAAAATAAGGTATTCAAAAATTTAACAAATGTAGGGAGGGCACTGGAGATGGTCCTCACCTGGGGTGCCATGCCCTTCATTCTGCAAGCTGGGTTTGGTGAGGATATACAATAAAATATAGCATATGCACACTCCCATCAGCAGTGCAGCCGTTCGCAGTGATCACTCCCCTGCAGCATACCCAATCTGCTGGGTGCTCTATTGAATGAAAGTGACATTATAAAAAGAGGCCTTGGAATGGTCAGCAAGTTGAGCCACCTGATTGGCAGGAGCCCTTAAAATGTTGGAGTGAAATCCTGGTCTCATTTGGGCATGTCTACACTGCATCTGGCCCCGTGCCTCCCAACCAGGGCAGACAGGCTCACATTAGTTCTGCTTAAACTAGTGTGCTTAGCCACCCGGCTTTCTGGGTCCATCCTCAGGTGGCCAGCCCCAGCCATTGCCTGTGCCACAACATCCACACAGTGATTTTTGTATGCTAGTTTGAGTCTATCTACCTGGGCTGGGAGGCATGCTGCCAACTGTGGTGTAGTCATATCCATTGAAGTTAATGGGAGTTTTGCCACTGATTTCACAGGAGTCAGGATTTCACCCTGAGATATATCCTTTGCTTTTGAACAGCAGGGTGGCTCTCAATAGTTCATAATGGTCATGGAACTATGAGTGGTGACTCCCTGGTACTCTTTGGAATTTGGACAAACATACCTTTTCCACAACCAGTGTATGGAAAGTAATTTAGATTGTTTTTAATACATTACTAATAGTATGTTCTGCCGAAAGATTGATTGAATACAGCAGATTCTTCTCATTAGAGTACAGTAGATTTAGTCAAGGGGATTTGAACATCTTTGCTTCCAAAAATTTGTAGATGTTTCTTAGTAATGTCTTTAATTCCTTGATCACTTCTTATTGTTGTTATAAAACAGAAGACTCATGATTTTAACCATAAACTGGCTGAAGACTGATTGTCTCTCATGGCCTCACAATTACTATTCACTTTTACAAGGATGTAATAGAATAGAATTTAATTTACAATCTCATTTGTTCATTTCAGGTCAACAAAGATCTGATTTTATACATTCAGCTACTAATTTGTAACAGTGTTTTCTTTGGAATATATATTATGATTTAAAAATGTGATCCTTTATGTACATACTTGACCAAATATGACAGTTTTCCTCATAAAGAAAAGGAGTACTTGTGGCACCTTAGAGACTAACAAATTTATTAGAGCATAAGCTTTCGTGAGCTACAGCTCACTTCATCGGATGCATTTGGTGGAAAAAACAGAGGGGAGATTTATATACACACACAGAGAACATGAAACAATGGGTTTATCATACACACTGTAAGGAGAGTGATCACTTAAGTTAAGCCATCACCAGCAGTGGGGGGGGGGTTGGGGGGGAAGGAGGAAAACCTTTCATGGTGACAAGCAAGGTAGGCTATTTCCAGCAGTTAACAAGAATATCTGAGGAACAGTGGGGGATGGGGTGTGGGGGAGAAATAACATGGGGAAATAGTTTTACTTTGTGTAATGACTCATCCATTCCCAGTCTCTATTCAAGCCTAAGTTAATTGTATCCAGTTTGCAAATTAATTCCAATTCAGCAGTCTCTCGTTGGAGTCTGTTTTTGAAGCTTTTTTGTTGAAGGATAGCCACTCTTAGGTCTGTAATCGAATGACCAGAGAGATTGAAGTGTTTTCCAACTGGTTTTTGAATGTTATAATTCTTGACGTCTGATTTGTGTCCATTCATTCTTTTACGTAGAGAGTGTCCAGTTTGGCCAATGTACATGGCAGAGGGGCATTGCTGGCACATGATGGCATATATCACATTGGTAGATGCGCAGGTGAACGAGCCTCTGATAGTGTGGCTGATGTGATTAGGCCCTATGATGGTATCCCCTGAATAGATATGTGGACAGAGTTGGCAACGGGCTTTGTTGCAAGGATAGGTTCCTGGGTTAGTGGTTCTGTTGTGTGGTGTGTGATTGCTGGTGAGTATTTGCTTCAGATTGGGGGGCTGTCTGTAAGCAAGGACTGGCCTGTCTCCCAAGATCTGTGAGAGTGATGGGTCGTCCTTCAGGATAGGTTGTAGATCCTTGATGATGCGTTGGAGAGGTTTTAATTGGGGGCTGAAGGTGATGGCTAGTGGCGTTCTGTTATTTTCTTTGTTGGGCCTGTCCTGTAGTAGGTGACTTCTGGGTACTCTTCTGGCTCTGTCAGTCTGTTTCTTCACTTCAGCAGGTGGGTATTGTAGTTATAGGAATGCATGATAGAGATCTTGTAGGTGTTTGTCTCTGTCTGAGGGGTTGGAGCAAATGCGGTTATATCGTAGAGCTTGGCTGTAGACAATGGATCGAGTGGTATGATCTGGATGAAAGCTAGAGGCATGTAGGTAGGAATAGCGGTCAGTAGAATCTGTCCTATCTCGGGGCCTCTCCTTTTGCCCCTCCACCCCCACGAACATGATACAGTTCTGTGGTGACCTAGATTCCTAATTTCGACGTCTCCGACTCAAGGAATAGTTCCAACGCACCTCTGATCAACATATTAACCCACAGAGACCTTCCTACCAACACTACAAAAAGAAGGATTCTGGGTGGACTCCTCCTGAAGGTCGAAACAGCAGCCTGGACTTCTACATAGAGTGCTTCCGCCGACGTGCACGAGCTGAAATTGTGGAAAAGCAGCATCGCTTACCCCATAACCTCAGCCATGCAGAACACAGTGCCATCCACAGCCTCAGAAACAACTCTGACATCATAATCAAAAAGGCTGACAAAGGAGGTGCTGTCGTCATCATGAATAGGTCGGAGTATGAACAAGAGGCTACCAGGCAGCTCTCCAACACCACTTTCTACAAGCCATTACCCTCTGATCCCACTGAGAGATACCAAAAGAAACTACAGCATTTGCTCAAGAAACTCCCTGAAAAAGCACAAGAACAAATCCGCACAGACACACCCCTAGAACCCCGACCTGGGGTATTCTATCTGCTACCCAAGATCCATAAACCTGGAAATCCTGGACGCCCCATCATTTCGATCAACAGGTTATCTCAAGTGCTTATATACAAATGCACAAAGCCTTGGAAACAAGCAGGGAGAACTGGAGGTCCTGATGATGTCAAGGAATTATGACGTGATTGGAATAACAGAGACTTGATGGGATAACTCACATGACTGGAGTACAGTCATGGATGGTTATAAACTGTTCAGGAAGGACAGGCAGGGCAGAAAAGGTGGGGGAGTAGCACTGTATGTAAGGGAGCAGTATGACTGCTCAGAGCTCCGGTACGAAACTGTGGAAAAACCTGAGTGTCTCTGGATTAAGTTTAGAAGTGTGTGCAACAAGAGTGATGTCATGGTGGGAGTCTGCTATAGACCACCGGACCAGGGGGATGAGGTGGATGAGGCTTTCTTCCGGCAACTCACGGAAGCTACTAGATCGCATGCCCTGATTCTCATGGGTGACTTTAATTTTCCTGATATCTGCTGGGAGAGCAATACAGCGGTGCATAGACAATCCAGGAAGTTTTTGGAAAGCGTAGGGGACAATTTCCTGGTGCAAGTGCTAGGGGAGCCAACTAGGGGGAGCGCTTTTCTTGACCTGCTGCTCACAAACCGGGTAGAATTAGTGGGGGAAGCAAAAGTGGATGGGAATCTGGGAGGCAGTGACCATGAGTTGGTTGAGTTCAGGATCCTGACGCAGGGAAGAAAGGTAAGCAGCAGGATACGGACCCTGGACTTCAGGAAAGCAGACTTTGACTCCCTCAGGGAACAGATGGCCAGGATCCCCTGGGGGACTAACATGAAAGGGAAGGGAGTCCAGGAGAGCTGGCTGTATTTCAAGGAATCCCTGTTGAGGTTACAGGGACAAACCATCCCGATGAGTCGAAAGAATAGTAAATATGGCAGGCGACCAGCTTGGCTTAATGGTGAAATCCTAGCGGATCTTAAACATAAAAAAGAAGCTTACAAGAAGTGGAAGGTTGGACATATGACCAGGGAAGAGTATAAAAATATTGCTCGGGCATGTAGGAAAGATATCAGGAGGGCCAAATCGCACCTGGAGCTGCAGCTAGCAAGAGATGTCAAGAGTAACAAGAAGGGTTTCTTCAGGTATGTTGGCAACAAGAAGAAAGCCAAGGAAAGTGTGGGCCCCTTACTGAATGAGGGAGGCAAGCTAGTGACAGAGGATGTGGAAAAAGCTAATGTACTCAATGCTTTTTTTGCCTCTGTTTTCACTAACAAGGTCAGCTCCCAGACTGCTGTGCTGGGCAACACAAAATGGGGAAGAGATGGCCAGCCCTCTGTAGAGATAGAGGTGGTTAGGGACTATTTAGAAAAGCTGGACATGCACAAGTCCATGGGGCCGGACGAATTGCATCCGAGAGTGCTGAAGGAATTGGCGGCTGTGATTGCAGAGCCCTTGGCCATTATCTTTGAAAACTCGTGGCGAACGGGGGAAGTCCCGGATGACTGGAAAAAGGCTAATGTAGTGCCCATCTTTAAAAAAGGGAAGAAGGAGGATCCTGGGAACTACAGGCCAGTCAGCCTCACCTCAGTCCCTGGAAAAATCATGGAGCAGGTCCTCAAAGAATCAATCCTGAAGCACTTAGAGGAGAGGAAAGTGATCAGGAACAGTCAGCATGGATTCACCAAGGGAAGGTCATGCCTGACTAATCTAATCGCCTTTTATGATGAGATTACTGGTTCTGTGGATGAAGGGAAAGCAGTGGATGTATTGTTTCTTGACTTTAGCAAAGCTTTTGACACGGTCTCCCACAGCATTCTTGTCAGCAAGTTAAGGAAGTATGGGCTGGATGAATGCACTATAAGGTGGGTAGAAAGCTGGCTAGATTGTCGGGCTCAACGGGTAGTGATCAATGGCTCCATGTCTAGTTGGCAGCCGGTGTCAAGTGGAGTGCCCCAGGGGTCGGTCCTGGGGCCCGTTTTGTTCAATATCTTCATAAATGATCTGGAGGATGGTGTGGATTGCACTCTCAGCAAATTTGCGGATGATACTAAACTGGGAGGAGTGGTAGATACGCTGGAGGGGAGGGATAGGATACAGAAGGACCTAGACAAATTGGAGGATTGGGCCAAAAGAAATCTAATGAGGTTCAATAAGGATAAGTGCAGGGTCCTGCACTTAGGATGGAAGAATCCAATGCACCGCTACAGACTAGGGACCGAATGGCTCGGCAGCAGCTCTGCGGAAAAGGACCTAGGGGTGACAGTGGACGAGAAGCTGGATATGAGTCAGCAGTGTGCCCTTGTTGCCAAGAAGGCCAATGGCATTTTGGGATGTATAAGTAGGGGCATAGCGAGCAGATCGAGGGACGTGATCGTTCCCCTCTATTCGACACTGGTGAGGCCTCATCTGGAGTACTGTGTCCAGTTTTGGGCCCCACACTACAGGAAGGATATGGATAAATTGGAAAGAGTACAACGAAGGGCAACGAAAATGATTAGGGGTCTAGAGCACATGACTTATGAGGAGAGGCTGAGGGAGCTGGGATTGTTTAGTCTGCAGAAGAGAAGAATGAGGGGGGATTTGATAGCTGCTTTCAACTACCTGAAAGGGGGTTTCAAAGAGGATGGCTCTAGACTGTTCTCAATGGTAGCAGATGACAGAACGAGGAGTAATGGTCTCAAGTTGCAATGGGGGAGGTTTAGATTGGATATTAGGAAAAACTTTTTCACTAAGAGGGTGGTGAAACACTGGAATGCGTTACCTAGGGAGGTGGTAGAATCTCCTTCCTTAGAGGTTTTTAAGGTCAGGCTTGACAAAGCCCTGGCTGGGATGATTTAACTGGGACTTGGTCCTGCTTTGAGCAGGGGGTTGGACTAGATGACCTTCTGGGGTCCCTTCCAACCCTGATATTCTATGATTCTATGATTTCAGGCATTGGCACCCTGACAGCAGGATTGTCTGGCTATGTAGACTCCCTCCTTAGGCCCTACGTTACCAGCACTCCCAGCTATCTTCGAGACACCACTGACTTCCTGAGGAAACTACAATCCACTGGTGATCTTCCTAAAAACACCATCCTAGCCACTATGGATGTAGAAGCCCTCTAAACCAACATTCCACACAAAGATGGACTACAAGCCGTCAGAAACAGTATCCCCGATACTGTCACGGCTAACCTGGTGGCTGAACTTTGTGACTTTGTCCTGACCCATAACTATTTCACATTTAGGGACAATGTATACCTTCAAATCAGCGGCACTGCGATGGGTACCCGCATGACCCCACAGTATGCCAACATTTTTATGGCTGACTTAGAACAACGCTTCCTCAGCTCTCGTCCCCTAATGCCCCTACTCTACTTGCGCTACATTGATGACATCTTCATCATCTGGACCCATGGAAAAGAAGCCCTTGAGGAATTCCACCATGATTTCAACAATTTCCATCCCACTATCAACCTCAGCCTGGACCAGTCCACACAAGAGATCCACTTCCTGGACACTACGGTGCTAATAAGCGATGGTCACATAAACACCACCCTATATCGGAAACCTACTGACCGCTATTCCTACCTACATGCCTCTAGCTTTCATCCAGATCATACCACTCGATCCATTGTCTACAGCCAAGCTCTACGATATAACCGCATTTGCTCCAACCCCTCAGACAGAGACAAACACCTACAAGATCTCTATCATGCATTCCTACAACTACAATACCCACCTGCTGAAGTGAAGAAACAGACTGACAGAGCCAGAAGAGTACCCAGAAGTCACCTACTACAGGACAGGCCCAACAAAGAAAATAACAGAACGCCTCTAGCCATCACCTTCAGCCCCCAATTAAAACCTCTCCAACGCATCATCAAGGATCTACAACCTATCCTGAAGGACGACCCATCACTCTCACAGATCTTGGGAGACAGGCCAGTCCTTGCTTACAGACAGCCCCCCAATCTGAAGCAAATACTCACCAGCAATCACACACCACACAACAGAACCACTAACCCAGGAACCTATCCTTGCAACAAAGCCCGTTGCCAACTCTGTCCACATATCTATTCAGGGGATACCATCATAGGGCCTAATCACATCAGCCACACTATCAGAGGCTCGTTCACCTGCGCATCTACCAATGCGATATATGCCATCATGTGCCAGCAATGCCCCTTTGCCATGTACATTGGCCAAACTGGACAGTCTCTATGTAAAAGAATGAATGGACACAAATCAGACGTCAAGAATTATAACATTCAAAAACCAGTTGGAGAACACTTCAATCTCTCTGGTCACTCGATTACAGACCTAAGAGTGGCTATCCTTCAACAAAAAAATTTCAAAAACGGACTCCAACGAGAGACTGCTGAATTGGAATTAATTTGCAAACTGGATACAATTAATTTAGGCTTGAATAGAGACTGGGAATGGATGAGTCATTACACAAAGTAAAACTATTTCCCCATGTTATTTCTCCCCCCACCCCATCCCCCACTGTTCCTCAGATATTCTTGTTAACTGCTGGAATTAGCCTACCTTGCTTGTCACCATGAAAGGTTTTCCTCCTTCCCCCTCCCCCCGCTGTTGGTGATGGCTTATCTCAAGTGATCACTCTCCTTACAGTGTGTACGATAAACCCATTGTTTCATGTTCTCTGTGTGTGTATATAAATCTCCCCTCTGTTTTTTCCACCAAATGCATCCGATGAAGTGAGCTGTAGCTCACGAAAGCTTATGCTCTAATAAATTTGTTAGTCTCTAAGGTGCCACAAGTACTCCTTTTCTTTTTGCGAATACAGACTAACACGGCTGCTACTATGAAAGTTTTCCTCATGTATACAAACTTAATAAAATTTTATTGAAATTACTCTCAGATCTTACAGAATGTAATAAAGAATTATATCCCGTTAATAGGATATTTATGAAACTCTGTAGAATTCATATTAAATTCTATAGGATTAGAAAGAATATCATAGTCCATTACATTCTATAGAATTTTTTATAGTAGTTTCATTCTTTAAATAGAATGCCGGGGGAAATGAAGAGGGGAAAGGAACATTAAGATCTGTTTAAGACATCAGGGGTTTTTGGGTTGGTTTTTCTTTTTACTACTAAGTATACATTAGTAAAACTTAAAATTGATTTCATTAACTTCTCTAAATTATGTAGACATTAATAGCATTCTTATTATTAATTCCTTCAATTTGTTTATATGAGTATTTGATAGGATACTTATTATATTTTTGCTATTCTAGCTATGTATTAATGAGACTCATTAAACATAATAGAATTTGACAATTTATCACACAGATTAAAAGCCCTTTTCACATCACCTCCACTCACCCTTTATGTTTGGAGAACGTCTTTGGCATAAATCAGGGACAGAGTGCAATTTCCCAGGTTTTCTTAGACAAAAAATCACAGAAGCTCTATGTATGAGTTCCCTTGATTCCCCTATGTACCTCAGTGTTTGGCAACCATTCTTTCCCCTTCACTTATTAAAACAAAGGCTTTTACAAGTGCTAAATTCATATTGCAAAAAAGTTTTAAAACTTCATAGTGTAATACAATAATCCTGTTGAGGGCAATAGTTGGCTTCATCTGACCATATTTCATCAACTACCTTCAGAAGGACCTTAGAGGTGCTTACAAACACTATAAAGCTCTAGTTCTCAGTACAAATTTAACATTAGCAATATAAAGAATAATGCATCTCCAGCTATGCATAATGGGGTTGTAAATTCCATCAAGGGTTCTGGCAATATTATAAACCATGAGAGCAAACTCAATGTCCCCAAAGCCACACAATCAAATTATATAGCCTTAGGGGCAGATCATCCTTTCCAGTGTGTAGCAGGAGGTAGGAGGGGGGTTGGGGGTGAGGAGGAAGAGAGTCAAAGCAATTCAAATGTCAGCTAACCTGGATGGTAATTGCTTAGTATGGTGGAAATGGAAACTATGGAAGCATAATTCAGAGTCTACAGACACTATGTGATTGGTGTTCTCTTTGTTAGTTTTTGTGGAGTAGCTGACTGGAAAGGGATGGAGCTGAGGGTCTGTGTATAGTAACATCTTCCATCAACTATCAAGGAGACTCCCATAAATTCAACCAAGTGTGCTGTTTAAAGGCTACAGATCTATATCAAGAATATTGACCCGAAGGTGAACATATGACTCTGTGTGTTGCGATGACATATCTCTATCTATACTATTCACCCCAAGGTGCACCTGTCCATCTGTTACACTGTATGATTCTTTTACTTTTAATGGTGGTTTCAGGATATTTAAGCAAAGCAAGGATCCCTAAAAATATAAATGGTAAAAGTGCTCTGAAGTAGCATAATAAAGTGATGAGGCATGCTTACATGAGGAATAAAAGAGGTGATGTAAGATACAGAAATGGAGCTGGAATCTTTAAAGATGATCTCATTGTTCTTCTGAACCTGCACTTCTTTCCTGCCTTTCCCACTAGTAATATGTGGATGCTAAGGATAGCACCTCTGCATTATCTCTGATACTAGCCACATAATCCATGAACCATGCTACAGATTATATCTTTCCAGAGCTTTATAACTTTGTAGTTGACTTTGGAGCTATCACATAGGATTCTGACTGAGATTGAGCTTTCTGAACTAAATTAACCTTATGGACACACATTTCCTCCTACCTAATTTTTTCATTCCCAGGAATTCTCACGCTTTCATTCTATCTCCTCCACTTGACATGAGCATTGGGTTCCCCTCCACCTCCCAAAAATAATCTCTGTTGAATTCTTTAGTCAGATCTTCCATGGTGGAAAAGTTTGATTCTGTGTTCTCATCCGATGAATGTATCCGATGAAGTGAGCTGTAGCTCACGAAAGCTTATGCTCTAATAAATTTGTTAGTCTCTAAGGTGCCACAAGTACTCCTTTTCTTTTTGTGTTCTCATGGACGCTTTCTGTGTAAATATGCATGCTCCCTTGGATTGTCCTGAATCCGAGGAAGGCAGGAAGTTGTTAGGTGGGGTGAAGAAGGAATAAACCCATGACCTTGCTGGGAGTTAAAGCTAAACCTACAGCTATTGTACAGACAGAACTGAATAGCCTGAATTGCTTGTGACTGACATTCAGTAATCAATCACATGCTTTTCCTGCTAGAAAAAGATACACAAGTAGCGAAGAAGACAAGCAAGTTGTTTCAGAGCACTGCTGATTAGATATTTTTCAAGTGCTCTTCAATAAAGTGTGTCTAGTTTGATCTATCCCTTCATCAAAAATATATTTTTAAAAAATAGATAATGTCAGATCATGGGCATTATTTGAAGACATTTCAGTCAGGGAAAATAATGAATTGTGTAGACACTTGTTATGGTTAATATGAGATGCTGGTGTCTAAATTTTGCATAATTATTATGTAGTATAATAATTATCTTGTACAAGTTCACATCCCATCTGTTTAAAATGAAGGGAAGTTCTTGGCCTCTGAGCTGAAGACAATAACAATAACTTTGCTGTTTATAAAATTCATTTTGTTGCTATCTATCTATCTATGCAGGTAGTTTCTTATAATCCCTAAGGGAGAAAGAAAAAAGATTCTAAGGTCATTAGTGTGCAGAATTATCTCAAACACAATAGATTTTCCTCATGACAAATCACACATAATCTCCATAGCAACCCCACATAATTATGCATAAGATTTCATTGTAGTAACAAAAATATGCATGACAGGAATTGTAAAGAATAGCTATATAGGGTGAGACAGATGTGGGGGTAGATGGTGTATAGAAGGATTGAAAAGCGACTGTTCTAAGATTGAAAATGAACAAAAGACAAAAAAGATTGCCTGCTTTGTGTTTTCGAGAGTGGTGTCATTAAGTCAGTACATTATCTGGGAATTGGATACCAAGGGCTGAAATACCTACTAGTAATACAGAGGTTCCTGCTAGTGCCACAATAGTTAGTGCAATGGCACCAGCCTTTTATTATAAATCCTACTTTCATGGTGTTATGATGCTATAAAAATTTTCTCCAGGTTGTAACTTGGCATCCAAGACCTAAACACAGCAGCAGTTTTATATTTTCAAATCTTGTTTCAATCTGTTTGGACATCTTTGACTAATGGAAATGCAAAAATAATATGTATAATTTTGTTGTCTTTTTTTTAAAAGACTTCAGAATTCAAAGACTGTTTGTAACTAAAACATGTACTTTGTGCAGAGTGGTAGCTCAAAAAGAAGACTAGAACCTACTCTCTCTCCTCCAAACCCAGCATGCACAAAAAAGTTACATATTTAAAGGTTAAAAGTAACTACTCTTCATTCACAAAATGTACAGTAATACTTCAAAGCATGCAAGTGGGATTTCATTGCCCAGGGCCATGTATTAATATCTAGTCCTCACATGGGGCGCGGTTAGTGTATGTAGGTGTTGTGCATTAGCAATACAGATAAAAACATAGATTACATAGCATATGCTTGCAGGTTCCAATACTCATGACACAGTGACCCCAATATAGGAACAAATCCTTGAGGGTACTAAATGTCTCTTGTGAGGTGCTAAGCCCTCTCAACTTTCATTTACTTCTATAGCAGTTGAGTATTTTCAGTAGTTTTGAGGATCAAACTGGCACTCAAAAGGCTAATGCTCCTATATTAATACATTGCTATGATGTAAAAATTATCTATCGTCTCAAAGATTTAATTATGATAGGTCTGATCCAAAATTCAGTGTCTAATCTGGCAATCTGGTTGAGTTCTAAACTGAAGACAGTACGAGCTTTGGCATTGACTTAAAATGTAGAGCTGGAAGGGACCTGTAGAAGTCATTTAATCCAGCTCCTGCACTGAGGCAGGACCGAGTATACAACCATCCCTGACAGGTATTTGTCTCACGTGTCTTTAAAAATCTGAAATGATAGGGTTCCACAATCCCTTTTAGTAATTTATTTCAGTACTTAAGTATCCTTATAGTTAGAAATTTTTCCTGATATTTAACCTAAATCGCCCTTCCTGCAGATTAAACCCATTACTTCTTGTCCTACCTTCAGTGGCCTTGGAGAACAACTGATCACCATCCTCGTTATAACAGCCTTAACATATTGAAAGATCAGATCCCCTCTCAGTCTTCTTTTCTCTAAACTAAACATAACCAGTTTTTATAACCTTTCCTCCTAGGTAACCTCATACGTCAGGATTTCTAAATCTTGTAGCACTTTTGTTGTTCTCCTCTGGTCCAATCTGTCCACATCTTTCCGAAATTGTGGCACCCAAAATTGGACACAGTTCTCCTGCTAAGGCCTCACCAGTGCTGAATAAAGTTGGACACTTACTTTCAGTGTCTTACACATGATACTCCTATTAATATACTCCAACTTGATGTTTGCCTTTTTTGCAACTGTATCACATGGTTAGCTCATATTCAATTTGTGATCCATTATAACTCCCAGATCTTTTTCAGAAATAGTACTGCCTAGTCAGTTATTCCATGTTTTGTATTTGTGCATTCTACTTTTTCTTTCTAAGTGTAGTACCTTGTACCTGTCTTTATTGAATTTCATCTTGTTGATTTCAGACTAATTCTCCAATGGGGCTTCAGCGGCCTCTGGGTCAAACCCTATCAGAATGTTGCAATTAACTCCAATTAACATTTTGGTGGTGTTGTTTTAAAAAAAGTTAAAATGACAAAATAAACTAATGCATAAAAACTACTTTCAGCTAATGCTGCATACTTGATTTAAACTCAAGAATGCAAGAAAATTCAGGGGTAAAGAATCCAGCAAAATTTAAGTCCTAATGGAAGTGGATAAAACTGCATAAATTCCAGTGTAGATACACACATTTATGCCATGTTTCAATTTCCTTTCCATCTATAATTTTATTAATTGTGACCATGTGTTAAGGTGGGGGTGTGAGGCAGGTAAGTGTGCTATTCTCGCATTGTGGGCTCTGTTTTTGTATGTGAGGCACCCATTGACAGAAAGGGACATTAAGCTGGGTTATCGAAACACCTCCATTTTGGTCCACAGGTGAACAAAAAGTAGCAATTTACCAGCATACTTAGCCATTTTGGTTTTCTTTAAGTTACTTGTTCATACACTATGAACCCAAAGACTCTATGGCCATGTCTACACTACCCGCCGGATCGGTGGGTAGTGCTCGATCCCTGATCGCTCTGCCTTTGACTCCGGAACTCCACCATGGCGAGAGGTGGAAGCGGAGTCGACGGGGGAGCGGCCGCCATCGATCCCGCACCGCGAGGATGCGAAGTAAGTAATTCTAAGTCGATCTAAGATACATCGACTTCAGCTACGCTATTCTTGTAGCTGAAGTTGCGTATCTTAGATCGATACCCCCCCTGCTCCAGTGTAGACCAGGCCTATGTGAAACTTCAAGCAAACTTGATGAGAATCACCAGTTTCATCAAGAAACTGGCAAATTACTCCTTCCTCCCCATCTCAAAGCCTACCTGGAACCTTCCTTTCTCCCCTATAGGTTCTCTGGCTCTTCCTTTTCTCCAACAGGCCTTAGAACTCTCCCCATTCTTTACCTCTTACTGTTTCAAGGGGTTTGTAAACCTGAAAACTCCTCTCTCATCTCTTCCTACATCTGATGGCAGACAGTTGGCCTATTCCTACATCTGCTGCATTGTAGGCATCAGAAAGGAGGATCACTACGCTGCAAACACCACAGCATATTCTTGGGGACTGGTAACCTGCCCAGGACTCCACCCTTTTTGAGTAGGAATGGGGCAGGAAAGAGGATGCCTTAGTAGACTATTTCAGTGAGACTCCTTGATGTCCCCTGGAAAATAGCAAAAAGAAGTTTCTAGGACCCTATCTCTTACCTCCTTTCATTAGCTTTACACCAGTATAATTCCATTGACTTCTTTGGGGTCACTCCTGATTTATATGGATAAAGTGGGTCAGGTCCATAGTAGTCTTGGTTCCAGATGAGTCAGAAAGAGTCCACTTTCTCACTGTATTTCAGTTACTTTTGCTACCAGTGCCTGCCAAAACCAGAGAGGGGTGAATTGTGTGAAAACAAAACAAACAAATGAACAAACTTTCTAGTCTGTCATAAAAGGAGTGGGTAGAGTTCATGTTCAATTCTGAGTGAAGGATTAGGTGGTTTCTTATTTCATTTGAACGATTTCAAATATCCTTAGTTTATTACCTTGTGGCTATCATCAGATCCATTATATCACACATTAGCCAATGCGTAGGCACAATAAGTAATATTGAGGACAAAGCTTAAGCCTGGATTTCGTACTTCCTTCATGAATTTAAATACAGTTGATGACCAATGTGTATTGTGCTAAATAATGTGGGATATCCTCTGACATATCATAATGAATTATGTGAACCACAATTCAATCTTCTCCTGAGATATAATGGCTTTTGATTCTGAGAACTTGTCCTAAAATGCACTAATGATTTTGAATTATCTTTCATAAAAGTCTCAGCATTATTTTAGTATACTCTTATTTTTTTTGTTCAGATAATGATCATCATTCAAAATGTTTATAAATATCGGACATTATTAATACATAATTGCAAAATCTACATATTTTCATGTATGAAATGTAATAGATTGAACTACATTATAAAACAAATGTAGTTAAGGAAAATAAAAGAACTGAAGCTATGACTAAGATTTCATAGAAACAAGGAAGCAAGTATTGCATCCTGTTGAACTCTATTAACATTTCATACCACGAGATGTTCTCTCTGCTAATATAGAACATAATAAGATGATTTGTCAGTAGATATATGCTGAACTTTTTATTCAACTCTCAGAATATTTTATTTGCATATAAAGTGGCACATTTATGCTCCAAAATAACTAGCCCTGAAGGAGCAATATTTAATAGGAGAATATAATTATTCTACTCCGGTTATAAACATTTTCTTTGGGGCAGTGGGCAAGCTTCATAATCATTCACGTAAATTATCTTAATATTACAAAATTGAGCCAGGAAATACTTAAGTTGCAAAAAATTTATGATTTTATTTTAATGAAAGGTCTATATTTTCCTTGTATGACAAAATGGATGATGTATATTTTATTGGACCAGCTTCTGTTGGTGAGAGAGACAAGCTTTTGAGGTTATACAGGTCTGGGAAATGTACTCAGAGTGTCACAGCTAAATACAAGGTGGAACAGATTGTTTAGCATAAGTAGTAAACACATATTTCAAGGGACCACTCTAGGTGAAATGACCAGTTAACACATTTCTAGCACTGAGGGAGGAAAAGGGGGGAGGGGAAAGCTGGGGGACGAGGGGTAGTGGGTTATAGATTGTTGTAATAAGCCATAAATCCAGTGTCTTTATTCAGTCCATGATTTTTACTGTTTAGTAAAGTTATGAATATAAACTCCCAGGCTCATCTTTTCTGTATCAACCATTTTAGAAATCATGTTAATAAAGGTCAGTGTGCTCGCTACCTTTTTATGCCCGACTATGCATCACGGTTCTATGTTTTAAGGATACGTATATTATGTTTGTGATAATATTATGTCATATACTGTGTGAACCACAGAGAAATTGCTATATTTTTCAAATATAATGACTGCATTATATAGAAACTGTTTATAATAAAGCTAATTAATTATTCTAATGTTTCTAAAGGACTTTTAGTAGGTCTGACCAAATACGTAGCATGTTCCTAAGGCATTTTCATGATGTTTTATTTTTTTATAACACTGTTTCTTGTAAAGTTTTACTATCTCAATATTTTTCAGAATTTTAATATGTGATCCCAGGGTGAAAGAGGGAGAAGAAACAATGAAGTTAATTGGATTGGGCAATGTGTAATTAAGGATAGAATTTGACCCATTGTAATGCCTTAACCTCTTCTTGTGTGGTGTGGGATTTTCCTTTCTTCCTTAGCAGATACATCATAACATGTGATGCTTGTGGGCCGGATACTGATTGCACTTACACAGTCTTGATGAACTCCATTGATTTTTAGATGAATTGCTCCAGATATATACCAGCATAAATGAGATCTGAATTTGATTGATTGTCTCAATATCACATTTTCCATGTTTGCTAAGAGGAGGGGTGCTTTATTCTGAGCCCTGATTTTAACTTCTGACCCTTTACCTAATCCCCAGCACCTTGATCTACAACCAGTAATTTAACTTCCGGTAGGAAAGGAAAGAAGACTGAAAGGCTCTGAGGGTCATGCAGTTCTCTGAAGGTCAGCCAACTTGCTCTTTAATCCACAAGGCTGCTATCTCTCCAAATGGTGATAGAGCACATCCTTCCTGTTCTGCTTTCACTTTCTATCAATCATAAGAACAAGAATCCAATGCATGTGTCTTGAACTCAGGTCTCCCGCAATGAAATACAATGCATGGCCACTGCAACAAAATGTATGATCTTTGGAAAGCCTGCATTAGACTGTCCTGAGCTGATCTTTGTTAATTATTTCTTTGTGGTGGTGGTGTTATTAAGCACTCAAATTTGCATCAGACACTTCCCAAAAGACTCGGTCCCTGTGCTGAAGAGTTTACAACTTGATGACCATGGAAGGCAGGGGACAGGCTGAGTAAAGACAAATATTATAGCAGGGCAATCATATGCAATTCAATTTATGCATACACATATCTTGGCAATTCGGTAATATTTTGACTTGGAAGATAATAGAGGTAGTACTATTGACTCACAAAGGCCCCAGTAGAGCAAAGTACTTAAGCATGGGCTTAAAGTAGTTTGTTGAATAGGGAGGGATTTAAGCATGTGCTTAATGTTGACATTAATGACAATAATGTCATTTTATCCCTTGTTTGGCCTTAGAATTCTGTTTTCACTTAGAAACTAGGGGGCAAACTACCCTTCACTCAATTCCCATAAAATTCAATAAGTGATATTTATGATGGCACAATCTGGCCATAGGTAATTGTTAGTTTCGTCAATGTTATATTTAAAAAGTACTATATAAATATTTCAATTTTTATTCTTAATTCCACAGTACTTTAAATGAAAGTGGTCAAAGGGGAAAATAGCAATTTAAGAAATGCCAGAGCTCCAGCAAGCACAATGACTTTGAACATGCTTTTGTACTATGATGATGTTTGTACTATGATATGATGACATATTGTGTATTAAAAAAGACATAGACCAATACTGATTTCAAAGGTAACATTTAAAAAACAATGGGAAATCACCAGTCTGCATTATTATGCAAATCTTTCATAGTAAGACAAATGGAAGAGAGAGAGAGAGACAAAAAGAGTATCTTACTTTTTAATTAGTGTTTATTTCTGTAAGTAGCTGAAGAAAATAAATGCATATATTTTTCTTATTGTCAGTTTTCCATTCAAAAATGAAAATCATGTGGATGTTACAGCTACAGAAAGCTGTTCATCAGAGTTTCAAATTCGGATATCTAAACTTAGGATCAAAGTGGTTTTAATCTCATGCTGCCTGAATATTCAAACTGTTCCAAGTGCAGGAGTCAAAGGACTTGCTGAAGAAGAAGATCAATTTGTCATGCTCTCATTATCAATGCACTTCGGCTTTGGGGAAATCAGGGCTCAGTTAAAGCTTGAGAGACAGAGAGGAAGGAATGGTTGTGTGCCTATGTGAGTGTGTAGAGGGGTTGGTGTCCGAGTGTGTGATGGGAACATGTATTTACCATATACAAATAATGGGGCATTTTTTTTTGTGATTTGTTATGTAGTGGTCAGGCTTCTGATCAGTGAAAGAGGGGATTTCACAAAGAGAGAGGAGAAGAGTTAGGGGAGAAAAAGGTTGGAATGAGACTGCACTTTTTAAATCCATGTGTCTGATGGGTGGATCGGTTGTCTTTGAAAAAGTGTTTTATTTTATCAGACTTTACAGCAGCAGGGAAAGAACTTTTGATACTAAAACAAAAGGAAAGGAGCACCTTGATTGTGTATTTACATTGGATATTGGTTTCAAGTTCTCAAGTTATAAAAGCTTTTTTTAAAAATGTAATTGTGTTTACCCTGTGAGATTTTCAGGCTCTTGCAGCTCTAAAGAAGTTTGTCCTAGGACTGTATGTATACCTCAAAAGAGGGTGGAGTGATAAATATTCATCATGCATGGTTGAACAACAGGTTTGCAGCCATGATATAGCTCTTGATTCTACTATTCTGGTATGAAGATTAAAGCTCATTACAGCTTCTTTAGTTCTCTATTCTGGTAGAGCAACATTTTACCTGCCTATTCCACAGGTCCTGCACATATTTGGGACATAGCTGGAATGCAGTGGTGGAAGCTATTAGAAGACCACAGGGTGGAAAGTAACTGAGTTTTCTGTTAGCCCCATCTCTTCATCTCAGTGGAAATTCACAAAGTGGAAGTTCCAGCAAAAGTCAAATTTGTTGTACTGATGATGCTGTCTCAGAAGGAGTCTTTCTGTCTGCAGTATGACAGGAGCAGCAGTGGCCTAATGGTCACTGGGAAAAATCAATGACTTGGCAATTGTGACCAGAAAGCTGCTTCTGTTAAGTGCAAACTTATCGATATCCCAGGCAGGTAATAAGAACTTCTCCATTCAAATGGCAGAGAACTCTTTCAAGATAGCAGTAGAGCTATAATCATGGACTTTGTTTCTGGAACTAACAGCACATTATTTAGGTGATCTTCAGGGAAGAGAAAGATTTGAAGGTAGCAAATACTGTTCCAAGGACTTCTACTCTTTTTTTTATTTATTTCTTACAAAAGGTCCTACGGTCTCTGAAATATATGAAGGGTTCTCAATCACACACAGCCACCACAAGCAATGTATGCCAGTGGTTCAGCTACCTATTTACAGACAAGGAAAAGGAAAGGAAGAAAACCAAAGGAAGAAAAAATCCCAAGCAACTCCACTCCATGATCAAAAACTGAAAACCTGCCTGTGGGGTAGGCATCTCATTTAAATGAGCCTTCTGCTCATTGTCGGCCCTATTTCTCCCTCCCACCACAGCTGTGTAACCAGCGGCAGATACTACAGCCCTATGGAAGATGAGACATGCCCACTTGTGGCCTGGTTCAGGTTCCTTATTAAAAAAAATTAATATATAATAACATGATTCTATCTCTGGGGAATGACTCCTGCCCAGATTACAGGATAGGGCATTTTGAGGGTCTTATCCCTGGTGATGGTCCACCCCATTACTTTGTGTATATGAATGACTCATCATGAATAAGTCAGTATGAAGTATTTGGCTAGGTTCCTGATGCCAGCTGAAATCAGGGTGGGTCCAGATTCCATGCTACCTGGGAAAAATCAGATCCAAATTTTGTCCAATACAGCTGGCTCAGATGTAGGCCCCCACTCCCATCCTTTGCTAAAAGTGCCCTCTCATTCCAGGATCCTCCCAAACTTTCCTTAGTTGTTTTCTTGTGAGGTGGAACTATGGCCTGATCCCAAATCATTCCCTCCTGAAACTAACTGTCCCCATCAGGTAGAACTTGGACTGCTGTCCATGTCCTTTAGCTTCTTGGGGCTCCAGAAAACTAAGGGCCAATGACTCTGAAATCCACATAGGAATTTGGTGAGAGAAAACAGTCTGACCTCTTCCCCCATAAAGCAGCAGGAACTGAGAATAATTCCTTGTAATGTAGTTGCTACACTGCCTGCAAGGACTAGGTGCTCCATAAGACTTGGTGAAGTAGCTAGGGAACTTCGCGGGGTTCTTAGCAGTTGTGTGTTAGGAATTACATGCCATACCTGCTAGCGTGTGGTTGCTAAAGGACCCTAGGGGTTTCCCTAGCTACAGTACTAAGACTTATGAGTCTCTCTGTGTGCCCTAGAGTCAGTGTAACCATGCTGATCAGAAAGATTGTCAGGTTACTCCCCCAAAAGAAAATAAATTAAAATTTTGGGGCACCCTGGCATTAAGGGCTGCTCAGAGAAACAAAGCCTGAAGGGTGCATCCACCTCTCCTGGATAATCGTTAAAAGTTCTCCCTGAGATCTTGGCTGATCTGCTTTTAGTGTTTTTACCAAGTGCTTGCCCTTTATCACCTTCCTATGATGCTCCCAAGGCTCACAGTGAAATTTATTCAACTGTTTGCAATCACACCAACCCGCCCATCCATCTCCATGCAGTCATGCAGAAAAATTCCAAAATGTCAAAAGTCATGGACATTTTTCATTAGCTTCAGAATCCAGAACTCCTATGCCAGCCCTGGTCTTATTTATAACTTACAAGGAGAGCAGTATATTCATTTTTTTTTATTACTCGAAAGCTCGTTAGATCAGTTTTAAAACAAAACCTAAAAAATGCACAGGAGCCAAAATATCTATCATTTCTGTACTGTCTCCTATGTTGCACTATTGATGGTATTTATTAAACATGTCAAATGAGTTAAAGGTAGCCTGTTAATTCACTTTTATCCAACCTTCTCTCATCAGTGATCTCATACACTCACTTGAACTATAATAATGATGAATTGTGTGGTTACTTTAAAAAAAAATGAAACTACTTTTCATTAATCAAGGGTTTTCTCTTTGCACAGTAGATTTTTGAAATATTTATGGCACAGATGGATACTGAAACTGTTGCTACTGTGCTTGCTACTTCAGCCATGGTGTGGAACGACTCTTACTGTACTGGAAGTTAATGACCAGATTTTCTATCAACAACATGTAAAACATAGACCCTTGATTTCTTACTATTAATTATATCATTACTACTTTTCTGTGTAGTTTTGCTTAAAACATTTGTACTTAGTCTTTATTTAACATATTTAACATAGCACAAGAAACCACCATGGTAAAATGAATTTAGTTTTCCTTCACTTTTGGTTGATAGGCTTTATAACCCACATTACCACTTTCATATATTTAATGTTTATTGTCACAAAATGTGTTTAAAAAGAGGGAAATCAGCAGTATATCCAAATTGTTTGAAAACATTTAAGTCTTCAGGAAAATTTTCCAAGGGGCCTCTAAATTTGCACCCATCCTACAATTGGATGCCCATGGATGGTCTCCTGTATCTGTGCAGACTCCATTGACTTTAGTGGGACGTCACACAAGGATCCATCTGCATGGATTCATTTTGAGGATCAGGGGGTAAATTTGTGAATAAACCATATTATTGTAACCCTCCACGTCTCCCCTATCTCTTCCATCCTCTACCTACCTGGCTCTATGAACTGAGGTTGCGCATTCCTCAGGGCAGTGACCAGGGCCAAGAATCTAAAAAGTGACTAGTCATTTTGGATGCCCAAATTGAGACACCTTCATGATTTTCATAAAGTGCTGATAACCCATCATCTAAAAATCAGGTGCAATTAAGGTGTACCAAGCTGAGCACCCAAAAATGGAGACATCAAAATCCCCAGTCACTTCTGAAAATCACTACTGTAACTTGGTCAAACAAAACCTGCATTTTCACAAGCAGATATGCATGATTGCACATACAAATCCCTCATTAATGAATTAAAATATTTGTTTACTTATTCAAGTGCAAGGATTCTCTGCACAGAGTTGGGTACATAGGCAAATTTTGCTGGTTTGGTTTGAAAATGTGATGTTTGGTAGGTTGCAGACGTTTGCATAGTAAAATGATCGTATGGACACTTGCAGAATACAACAGAAAGAAAATCTACAGAAAATACAAACCTTCCTGCAAAACACTTTGTTTTTGTATTTTTGCACAGCACTTGTCAATGGGTTTCAAAGAAAACCAGGTTCCACACAGACTAAAAAGAAACACTCTCTGAAGGATGTCAGTATAAGGAAGGATCTTTGTGTTTATTCCTCCAATTTGCCTTTTAACCTTTAGTAATAACAGATTATCCCTATACTTGTCACAGTAGGTGAAAACCATGGTATGCTGACACTATGGCATCTGCATTTAATTCAAATTTTAGCCAGATTGAGTGGCTCCAAAGGATAAATAAAGTCCTTCAACTGCAGCCATGTGCAGTAATAGATCTTTGAAGAGATTTAGTTACACTTACTAGCATAAGGTTACATTTCTCCTTATTCCATTGAAAGCTTCTTCCAAACCCATAATGAAAATGACAGAAATTATACTCTTGTGACAATGCATATACAGTCTAGCAACATGTGTTGAATAACACACAACATTAAACAAAGAATTTGAAGTTGAGCATCCCATTTATTTTTTAAACAGATTTCTATCCTGTTTTTCACAACCCCCAGGAGCCATTATTGTCATTGAACTAGAAATATTTCTTATAATTACTAAACTTAGCAAAGAAGGTCTTAGAGTTTTCAATAATTTTGATGACTGGTAAAACATTGGTTACATAAATAATAGAAATAAGCAAAATATTATTTGTATCAATTTAGATTTCAGCCTGGCAAATGCTTAGATACCTGAATATCTTTATTAATCTGAGTTCAATCGAAGACATATTTAAACAATCAGGTTTTTTCTGGCATATAGACTTACAAGATGGCTGCAGTCTGAACAAACATAATATGACGATTACCAAGGGGTAGTCCTGCTACTGTGTTTCATCAAAATAGGGCATAGCCCTTATGACTGTGTAACTAAGCAAGCTCAGGGACAGAGCCAGGTGGGGAATGAATTTCAAATTTTTGCCCCATTCTGCAGAGGGACAAAGCTGACATCTTTCAAAAATTTTCATAAAAAATGTGTGAGAGAGGCCTGCCCACCCACTAGTGGGGTAGTCAGGGCACTTACCTGTGTTATGAGAGAGTGAGGTTCAAGTCCCTGCTCTGGCTTGGGCTAAACAGAACTTGAACCGAGGTGTCTGCTATTGGCTGTTCTGGGTAGGGCACCCTCTCTCTCAGAAATTCTGTCCAGGACTCTGAGAAATGTGTAACTGAAACTGATGTTTTCCTGTGAAAAGTTTTTTTTGATGAATGAGGATTTTCAGAAAAAAAACCAAAACCATTTTGTCAAAAATTCCTAACAAGGTCTACTCAGGGAATTTTTGTGGGCCAGTAGCCCTGGAAGGCATTGGACCCTCTCGCTGTGCTTTTGGCATGAGACATGTTTATTTCCCTATGCAAAGGACTGTTATAGATGTTACATATTTCTGTGGACTGCCGTATATAAAAGGGGCCACTTACATAGTAGTTTGGTTCTGAGTGTTATTGTACAAGTCCAATATATAAAACATGCCATTCAGAATATATAGAATTTACAGTTGCCATATACTTTTGTTCTGCATGGAGTGGAGAAAGTGGCCTCATATAGAAGCCTGTTCAGCAGGCTGTAACTGTGTTGGGCAAATTCCATGTTTTCCACCTCCTGCGAAATGTATTGCAGTCATATAGATTTCATGTCAGTGACTTTCCCTCTCTCTTCCAAAACTAATGGCTGATTCAGGAGTGACAAAAGCTATCCCTCAGCAGCAGCACGATACAGTTTTATCAGCCGAAAATTAATCCATCTCTAAATCCACTCCCTCCAGATGCAGATTGCCAGCTGGATGCCTGAATCCAGCTGATAACATTCGCATTGCATTACAGTATTATATGGACTTTAGTGCTTCTCTTCATGATCAAAGCCTTTACTAGTATGTCTCTGATTTCAGACTTTTACATTCAGTTGATGTGGGTGAATTTATTTGAGCAATCTCAGTTGAGTTAATCTGACATCATTACTCATGGCCATTGTGTGTATTAGGTGAGTCTAGAAGTCCTGCACAGAGGGAAAGGGGTCTGAGCTATGTAGCCTAAGGAAGTGAACCTTTTCTATTTTTACAGTTATAGACTTAATTTAACCCTGAGTTCTATTAGCATAAGCCAGCAAATGCCAGGCTGCAGATCCCTGGCAGCAGTAAGTCTGTATGTAGAGAGGGTACAGCAGTCCAAGTTGCCCATGTCCCATTCCTATTGGAGGTCTTTGGTTGATGCAACTCCCAAAAGTATGTTGAGCCATCCTTAGTGGGGGCCAGGCAGGCTGGTGCAAGATGCACTAATTCAGTGTCTCTGCTGGGCAATCTTCACTAGAGGGCCTTGTAGTTCCTGTCCAGGAGGAGCTCTAGTGGAATCCTGAGAGGAGGGCAGCAGCGATACCTTCTCAGTGGTAACTCCAATCTATGCCCCAGCTGCTCCTCCACACACAAGGCAGGGAAGGTACAAATTATACACCTCGATGCCCAAAGGAATGAGTCTCAATTTATGGAGCTGAAATTCAGAAAACTGCAATAGGTGATGTACATCCCATATAAATCCTGATTTTTGCTTCTTGATGGTGTCATTAGGGAGAGGCATGCACTATATGTTAGCATATTAGACTGAGAACCAGAAGCTCCTAGATTCTTGCCCTGGTTCTGACACTGACTCACTTTGGGTCATTGGGCAAATCATTTAACTGTTCTCTGTCTTAGTTTCCTCACCTATAAATTAGGGATAATATTACTTATGAGGATTAATTAGTTGTTGAGCCATATTGTGCCAGTGATTTTTTATTTTTTTAAACCAGACGTTGTTTCCAATGAGGGAGTTCTGCTTAGAAATCAATGGCTTGATGGTGGCGTGAGGTTTATAAAGCAATTTAAAAATGTGAAGAGCTGTATAAGTACTTAGCATTGTTATTCATAAATAATCAGCTGTTCAACTGAAAGTATAATAGGATTCCTCTTACTTACACTTTTGATTTTAAATGACTAGAGGCCAAAATTACATGTCTATAGAAATTCTTCATTTCATCTGGGAGCAAGTATATGAGAAAGGCAGCCACCCGAGGTTAGACTAATGGTATCACTACAGAAAGGGCTAGTGGCCTGATGCCATTTTTCATCCACTGCTAGGAAAAGAAGCGAAATACAATAATTTCTTTCTATAGTCTCCCAATACACAATTGTTGTGGGTATTATGGTGATATCTGTTCTGATTTGTTTTGAGGTATGCCTCTAAGAGATTACAACGCAAAAGGTACAGGGGTATTTGTAAGAGTTATTGTGAAAATAGTGAATTTTTCAATCCAATTACCAAAGTGCCTAGAATTCTCATTTCAGAGCAGGTAAAGCTATAATGAATATTGAATGAAAAACTTATTTATCCAGAGCATTTTAATGAAAGAAAAAGCAAATGAAAGAAATGAAAGAAAAAGCAAAACAATAAATTGGCTACTCTTGTTACAAAATGAAGGGGGAGAAGTGCCCAAACTGGTCATGTTTGTATTACCACTGAACCTTTTGGTATGTCTCAACTAAGACCATATGTTCTACTTATTTCCAAAGTCATGGTTTAAGAAAGGAAAAGATTTTATGGATCAAGCTGCAGAATAGTGCTTTAGTTCATAGGCTGCAGTCTTGGACAGCTACCAATGCACATGCCAGAATGGTTGAAATTGGCAGAATGCTAAAAGCCCTTTTCTCTAGCAGATCATGTGAAAAAATGATGTGTGTTAGGTATATAGACCTCTGTTTCTACTGATCTGTTTCAGGCTGCCTGAACAGTAATTTTTTAGGAAACTAGATGATGATTACTGAAACAGAAGAGAGACAAATGTATTGAAGAACATGAGGTTGCTCTTCAACATGGCAATATGCCAACCTTCTGTCCAAACAGCTCCACAGAAAATAAAATGCATTGCAGCACAGATACTTGTTTTTGCCAGGAAGAATTTCTCTTTATGCAAGGATGTATCTCAGAAAGTTGCTAAATTATTAAAATAATGTTTCCGACATATTTTCTAATGATAAGCATCGCTGATTCATCTGGGGGTCTGAATTCATTATAATTCTGAGAAAAAAGAAAGAGGCATCATTGTGGAGAGCTTAATGAAAATCTTTGCTTACTGTGTAAGCAAAGCATTCACAAAAAATAGTGAAAAAAATTAGGATTAAAGCTCGTTGGGAAAAAATTGTGGAAAATTTAGACTTTTTGTCAAAAAACATTGAAAGCTTAATTATTCATTGAAAAACAGTTTTGACGGACATTTTTCAACCAGTCCTAGATAGGCTCTATAAAGAATGGGGTCGAAAATCATTCTAAAAATGTTATAATGCTTTCTTAAAATACTGTAATTAGCCTGTTGAATTAATTGCCACAAAATATCACTGAGGCCAGGAACTTTATATGATTTAGATATTTATATAGATAGTAAGTACATCTACAATTACATTAGGTAGGATAAAAAAATTTGAAGACTAAACATAGACTCTCATTCTTTAGGCATAAGCCAAAAGAAAACTTCTCTGTGAGCAGATAATTCTATAATTATCCAGTTTTGGGGTTCTTGTACATTTCTCTGAAGCAGCTGGTTTTGGCTACTGTCAGAGACAGGATATAGGATTAAATGGACCTCTGGTTTGATCCAGTATGACAGTTCCTATATTCCTCTGATGCTGATTTTTAAATAACTTATTTACTGAAGACTATGAAAATATCCATATGATGGATACATTCTACATAAAGAATTTTGCAGTCCACCCAACATCAGTACATAGATACCACAGGGAAATGCTTTAGAAATGCCTCTAAATAGATAGTTCTCTATAAAATATACACACCTTGTATTTACCATTACTTTATATATTACAAATGAGGTGCTGGAACTAGGGGTGCTGGCGATGCTGCCGCACCCCCTGGTTGAAGTGGTTTCCATCATATACAGGGTTTACAGTTTGGTTCACTGGCTCTCAGCACCCCTACCATAAAAATTGTTCCAGCACCACTTCAAAACAGCACTATTTATGATTATCTATTCACATTTTTATTGTTGGTATTGTCCTTGGTGCTGTGTTGAGAGTGTGTGTGTGTGTGTGTGTGTTAGTAGAGAGTGCTTATTTGTAGTATCCTACCGTGTCTCAGGCAAAGTGTTCTAGGTATATTTGTAGGTTACCATTTGTAATAGATTGTACTGTTTTAAACTTTAAAATTTTTTTAGTTGAGATTGGGACAAGTACCTCTTTTCTGTCAATAGGGGTATTTTTAGGTCATTTTATAGAAAGGGTAGGTATTTTTTCTCCTGAGCTCCAAAAGGCCTTTTGAAGATGAATGCTGTTTAATGTTATAAATGTCCTTTCATGGATAGCCTAGAGGTGATCTTTCTCATATTCATACATTCTATCTTTTTTTATTTACCTGTGCTGTATTCATGTGTGTCCTCTTATGTGCATAAATATGCAAATTCATACTTTTATTTGCATACTACTCTGTTGTTAAAGTGCATTGTGACATATGAATGTACTGAAATCTGACTTCCTTTATACATATATCCATATACCTTTTCATTTGTGTGCATGCCAATCCACACATTTAAATATGCCTTTGGTTCTTTTATTGCTTCTTGCTGCCTGAGGGATCTTGCCACTACCAGCAAATGTAAACTTTCATGTTGTTTTAAGTCCCACTTTGATTATAAGAGTTCTTTTGTTTGACAATAGTAGATTCCATTGAGTAATAATATCTGACAATATGCAAATAAAATACCAGTTCTTCTGTCAGCCAGGTTTACAGTCATAGAAAAAACACACATAAAAGCAAGAAACAAACAAAATCAGGGCAGACACAAATCTTGCTTGAGTAAGAGTAAAAAATACAATCTGATTGGAGGAGAAAGAGGAGGAATCTAATTTTTTAGAGCACGAAGTCAGATATGCAGAAGCTGAGTGCACATCATTCATGTTTACTTTTGATTGATTAGTCATAGTTACTGGAAGGGTGTGCAAGTTTGGCATCTCTCCCTACTCTTAATAGGCACCTAAGGTGACATCCACTGGTATCCCAGCTGGTGTTTCCACCTGTTTAACCTCTTAAAACTGGCACAGAGCATGATGTTTATATATTTAAGTGGTAAAGCGTACAGAAATAGGGCCAAGATTTAGTGAGAACACAATAATTGCTTTCCTTTTAACAGCAGGTGATGCATTTCCCACTGAGGAAAATTTAATCCTGCTGCTTTAAGTCATAGTAGGAGCAACAGGGGAAAAAAACATGAGGAAACAGGAAATGTCACAGAGCTAGGTATTTGGAATTCCATTTTCAATACCATGAAGCTCTATAAGTAAAATGAAACTGTTAATTCATGGATTTAGTCAAGCTGCCAAGAAAGTCATCAGATGATGTTTAATCATGAATTCAAAATTTTCAAAGTACAGAAAGTGGAAACAACTGTTCACTGTTCTGTCTTCTCATGTCTGTTCCCTGGCAGCTGTACCTACAGTTGGGAGTGAAAAGGTTGAAATTATGAATACTTATAACAGCTTTGAGGGACTAATCCATACAGCATAAATGCATCAGTTACAGTATTAACGTCAATTACATTCTGCAGGGACAACGAGCATATGTGCTATTCTGTAATTTTAATACAGTTGAATAATTTCTCCTAATTAATATATTCACATGTGCATACACTGTTAATAGTAATGACAGAAAATTGCAAATGTATATAGAACATTTGTATGACCCTCAACTCTTGCTGTCTAAGCCCCTGATCTTGTAATCAGACTTTTGAACTCATATGGGGTTTTGATTATGTTAATGGGGCTTTTCATGGATGTAGGTGATCTGACTGCAGAATCAGGGCCTTGTAAGCTCATAAGAGCAAGGACTATGCCATCATACTATATGTGTTTGTACAGTGCCTAGCACAATGGGACCCCAAATCTAATCAGGCTTCTGGAAATTAGTATAATATAAATATTTAATAATGATGTATATGGATGGTACAAATAGGTTAATTCTCGATGAAGTCTGATCTTCTGAGACTATTACATGAGTAAGAATAATGCATCACAATGTTACCATTTCACTGGAATTACAGTGTTGACTTTTGGAAGATTATATATGTTATGAACTTTCCAAAAACTTTACCAGAATGCAAATAATAATCATAGCACTAGTTAGTCCTTCTCTAAAGATTACATGTCCATAAATTCCCTTTGTGTTTTGTAAGAATGTGAGTGCTAGGAGGGTTTCTTTTAGGTGATTATTGGAATGTGTACTGAAACATTGGTGCATGTAACCAAAGGCTATTTTTCACATAAAGCCATTATGGGGTGTCAATATTGGCAATAGATTCTCTCAACTCTCAACAAAATAGTACATCTCAGCATTACTCCAACTCCCAAATTAAGTTTAGGATGTACTGTATCAGTTCAGGTCTGAATGCTGACTTTCTTAAACAGTGTTCTCACCATGTAGCACTGATCTTAGTTAAGAGACTAATTACTTTACTGTTGAAAGCAGAAATCTCAGCCTTGATTAATAGCTTGGCACAGATCTGAAAGAAGTAGCTTCAATCAAAAGAGCCTGATAGGGGACAATCTGGAGAATCTAGGCACCCATATGTAAAAAATACTGAAGCCACAAAAAGAATTTAGATCTGTCAGTAAACTAATAATTGACAGAAAACTCATTAGTATCTGAAACCTGTGTAAACTAAGCTGGCTATGTAGCTCTGTGTTGTAGAGGAAGGATCATTCTGGCTCCCCTGAATATAATTTTGCTACTAAGGTGAACATTAAAGATAAACAAGTGCTTTCTGAATTATTTTCATTGGTTTATGTTCTCTATAATATTACACAAATATATCTGTTTTTTGGATACCTGTTTAAGGGGAAGAATGGTGCTGTAGTTAAGGCACTGGACCAAGTTTCAGGAGATCTGGGGTTCTAGTATTCGCTTTGCCTAAGTCTTCCTGGGTGATCTCAGCCAAGTTACTTAGTCTCTCTGTGCTTTCCCATTTGTAAGGATAACATAATTTGTCTTTCTGAGGTGCTTGGAAACGATGCTGTCAGAGGTTTCAGAGTTGCAGCCGTGTTAGTCTGTATCCGCAAAAAGAAAAGGAATACTTGTGACACCATAGAGACTAACAAATTTATTTGAGCATAAGCTTTCGTGAGCTACAGCTCACTTCATCAGATGCAGCATCCCTAGCTCACGAAAGCTTATGCTCAAATAAATTTGTTAGTCTCTAAAGTGCCACAAATCCTCCTTTTCTTTTTATGGTGTCACAGAAGATCTTATCAATAAGCATTTGTGAAGTTTTGTAAAGCTAGGGTGTGCATTCTTCACGGATAGTTTGAGGATTCCATTTGCCTTCTTTTTTATCCTCTTCTTCCTCCATATTTTCTCTGTGGCTAGACATACATCTGCATATTCAGCATGCCTTTCTAGCCCCAGACATCTGATGCATGAGTGAATGCTAACATGGGGGTAGAATTCAATCATCCACATAAATGATCATGATTTTCAAATATGTGCTTAGGATGTTTTGTTTTACCATACAAGATAGAAATATAAATATCAAAGAAAAAGAATTTGCATGTTGCCCTCCTCTATTCCCCTCCAATCCTTGAAATCAAAGAAAAAGTGTCTGACACACAAGAAGTAGCAATGGGCCAGATTTTTAAAGGTGTTTAGGTGCCTAAAGATACAAATAGGCACCTAAATACTTTTAAAAATTTGGCCCTCTGTTCTTTTGGTTCCTCCTTGACGTAGGGATGCCTAGCAAGGGAACCTGTGTTCATAGTCTCACTCCATGGCGACCTTTATGGGAGACTTGCCTAAGTAAGAAATGCAGAGTCAAGCATAGTAGGAGCAATAACTGTCAGAGAGCTTATTGTTACAGAGACTTAGAGCCTGATTCTCATTTAGACTAAGGCCATTTTAGCACTACTCTGGCAGTATAAAGAGGCCTTAACGTGTGCGTCAGTTATTTTTGTACCCTCCTTAAGGTCCCGTTCCACGACTAGAGCTGTGTAAAATATTCTTAGGATAAGTGAGAGACAAGGCCATAATGTTTGGAAGAAAGTAGGGAGAGACAAAGACAAGTGACTGCTCAACTGCAATTCTTTTTTAGGGCTCAGGCCCTAGAGAACATTGTGGCCCATTTGCTTTCTAAGGAAGGACTTTGACTTCATAGTTGACTGCTGACTCCATTTAAAGGTCCAAATCTTGCTCCCATTGACAAAAATCCCTTTGACTCCAATAAGAGCAGGAGTTGGCACTATGGGTCATGAGCATATTACATCCCGAAACCGATGCATTGTTTTGGAGGGGAGTTATTGAGGCAGACTCTGAAAAATGCATGACATGCATTTATATAGAAATATGAAATAATTAGAAAGTCTTTATACTGACTAGCCTGGATTTTCTCTTAAAGCTTCTGCATGTAATTTATGAAAAAGTATTATTTCATTACTCAGACATATATACAAAGGAAGAAAATTATCTTATTACATTCTGTGGCCAGTCAAAGGAAGAGTTAAGTGGACCATACCCAGTTCTCTTAAAACATTAATTTCCTGTGTTGTCTTTAATTTCCATGATAATGAAATGTTGAAAATAGCCACTGGGTATTATTGTATGAAAGATAAATTAGATCATTCCAGTTAGATAAAAGTCCTCTCTTAGGGTTGTCATCAGGACATGATTACTGTAAATTTTTCTATACATGAGAAATGCCAATCTTTAAAAACATTTCCTGCTTGAAAACAAGCAGTGATTTTTCAGTATCTTTTCATTTAAATACTGTCAATCTGATGACAATGGAAGTGCTTTTTAAACAAATGATTAAGTATTATATTTAATGTTTAAAAATGGCTTCTTTTCCCAACTGGGCTTAATTGTAAGAGCTCAGTGGAATTTGCAGATAGATGTTTAGCACTTTGCAGAATCAAGCCGTATAAGATTCCATGGACATGCCTGGGCAAGTGCAATGGCTTCACTTGTATAGTTACCCACAGGTCTGTAACACTTTACATTTCATACTTTCTTGTGCAGTAAGCTTTTGCTTTATAGGTAAGAGGTGAGACTTTGATAAAGGGCTAACCTCCCTGTGGCTTTTAGTGGGAATTGGATAAATAACTCCCTTTGGTGGGAGTAGAATCCTATCCATGGTGCACAGTGTATATTGGGGGGGGGGGGAGGGAGGTGGTAAAAGGATCCTTCTGTCTCCTCTTATCTCTGCCCTGCAATTGTAGTGTTTTCATCTACCTGAGTGCCAGAACTATACATAGCTTGTGGTGTGGGCCATCCCAAAAGGGAATCTGCAGAGAGGACCATACTCCCTATGGCCTGGTACAGACCACATTCTCCTTGTGTGCCAGGGAATGCCATTGTACACAATGGCTAATGGAGCACCTGCTAGGGCACTGAGGTACTCTTCCAGCCACAATGCAGGGCAGAGCCTGTAAGATACAAGCCAGCCCTTTCTATAGAAATATACAATGCATAGTAGCAAGTTTTTTGAGGGTAAGGGGAGGTATAAATCTCCACCAGTTTCTAGGATGGAATCTTTTTGGAAATTTCTGAAATATTTGGAAAAAAGTATGTTTCACTTTGGAGTTTCTCACTAAAGCTAATTTAAGCCTCAGAACGTTCATGTAATTTGCAGATGCATCTGATCTTCAAACCTTTTGAGGACCATACGGTATATTGCCCATGATCCAGGCATGGGATATATGTGTGGATCAAATACATTTCATTGACCTCACATAGACAATTTGTTAGTTACCATTATTTTTGAGCACTCAAAAGCCCAAGAGTAGCTTTACAAATGCTAGATGCTTCTAATGGACCACTATCCAAAGAATGGTTACGTACAATAAATAGTACAGTAAAAATAATTTAAAATCAATATTTACTATAAAGTTCTGCCATTAAAACTACAGAAGGAAATTGGCAATTTCAGATACCACAGAAGTCTTTCCTCATGTTGGAGTGATATCTGAGTAATTTGTTGAAGAGTAAAATGACTTCAAGGTGAAGCTGAGTAGTAATTTTCTTGCCCACACTCCGCATATGGCATCACTTTGATGTGGAAAAAGGGGCTTTGGGGCACATGGTTAATATATTCTAAAACAGTTTCAGGGTTGTTGTTTTTTAATTGTCCCTTTTTTTCCTCTCCGTCTCTGAACAGTGAGAACCACAGCTGCTGCAGAAAAGTCCGATGGTATTCCCACACTAGAACAATTCCAGTGGCTAAAACTTCTCAAAGTCTATAATAGAGCCTCCAGTTCAGTAACATGACTCATAACCTATAGCCCTAGATTTTCCAGTTGATCATGATAAAGATCTTTAAAATGTTTGTGCTGTAATTCAGGTAAATATTATACAAGCATTTTTTCCAGTGAGTCAGATCCAATGATGAGAACAAGTCTAGTGGAAGCCTAAAGGCTAATGCTTGCTCGCTCACTGTTTAAATAAATCACGTTAAGTCAGAATTAAATCTCCTGCAGACTGAAAGGATCATATTTAAGACAAATGGACAGTAAGTATTATATTGATGTATTTTAGACATAATGTAGAAGGGATACTTATTGTAAAGATATATTTTTGGAACGTTCACTTGCAATATGTATTATAAAAATGAAAAGCTAACATGTAAGGATAATCTGAATTGTCACCATATATCCTGAATTGCAGTCAGTTCACAAATACTCATCTAAGCCTATATTTCTGAATATTTTGAGCCTTCTTTTCTACAGTTTTATGTATGGTTCACTCTTATTAGAATAAACAGAATATTTTGCAATACCTTCTTAAAGAATATTTTTAGGCATGTAGCTTTTAGGGGTGTGTTTTCAACTCAGTATGCAGGGATTTAACTACACAATTTTCATTAGTATTACTAAGAGATGAACAGCTAGAATGTCATGATTTCAGCTGAGAAGGTATCCTCTTACTGTGTACTAGTTCTATACCTTACTGCATCTGTGGATACAAAAAATGCTGAGCTACATTAAAGTTTTCAGTTTAAGATTTTTCATAGAGGAAACAAAATTAATTTAACTTGTGTAACATTATTACTTTTTATTACTTGTTCAGTATCCACAATATGTGTAATGAAAACTATCTGTAGAAGCTGCAAGGCTGCACTGGGGATAAGTAATGCATTGGTCCTTTTCTGTATAAAATTACATGACGATAATGATTAATAATACAACCCTCATCTGCAAGCAGTGAGGGGGGAACTATGTGATTTATTTAACTATCAACCAGAGAGAAAAATTACTCATTTCCACTTTTTCTACAATGACATGTAAAACCCGATTAAGCTGGCTTTTTGGAAGCGTTCTAGGGGAGATCTATCAAAATTCATCTTTACCCCATCCTACCAGAGGGGAGGATGTGGAGCTGCAGTGTAGCTCCTCTTCATCCATTACTTTTGACTATAGGCTGATAATAGTGTCTGCTGCCCCTCTGCACCTCTCTACGTTCCAAGCCACTGATCTATTTTAATCATAAGCATGGATCCAACTGTCCCTCTCCTGGTTTACCATCAAAGCAACCTTTCACAATTCCTATCATGAAGTGGTGCATAGTCAACTCACCAGCACACAGAAATACGTCCCGGCATTGCTCCTTGCAACACATCTATCCCTTATTCAGAGCTGCTGGAGTGTTGTATCAGCACAGAGTGTCTGGTGTAAGACGCATGCAATGGGGTGAATTGTATCCCAGTGACACATCCCAGAGCCTGCTGTTTATACCCATTGAGTTCAGTGGGACTGAATCAGTGTAACAAAGAGCACAGTTTGACCCCAAGTGTTTAATAGGCACATAGGCACAAATATTTCAGTTTTAATTTCAGACCTGTCTGGAATTTTGTTGAATTTTCTTATTATAGCTTGACATTAAAATTTGGCATATTCTTTTTGCTAAATCTGTCCTAAATCAGCCAAGGCCACATATATAGCCTATACAATCTTTAGGAAATGCCAGACTTCAGATGATTAATTCCATGAATAGAGAGGGTTAGATTACACTGGTACATGCTATTGTCTGATACAGGAAATGTAAACTCTTTCTTTATAACGTGGAGTCCAGGGTTAGTTTATTGGCTATACTGCAGTGAGTTGCTATTAGAGCTGGTTATCAGATATGTGATTTGTAAACCTGTTCTGCAACAAGTGTTAAAATTTGTTTCCTCACCCAGATTCATAATTTAGTTGCTGTCTATAAGAAAGTGCATTTTAGATTGCAGGATTTGAGTCGAAAGAATAGTAAATATGGCAGGCGACCAGCTTGGCTTAATGGTGAAATCCTAGCGGATCTTAAACATAAAAAAGAAGCTTACAAGAAGTGGAAGCTTGGACATATGACCAGGGAAGAGTATAAAAATATTGCTCGGGCATGTAGGAAAGATATCAGGAGGGCCAAATCGCACCTGGAGCTGCAGCTAGCAAGAGATGTCAAGAGTAACAAGAAGGGTTTCTTCAGGTATGTTGGCAACAAGAAGAAAGCCAAGGAAAGTGTGGGCCCCTTACTGAATGAGGGAGGCAAGCTAGTGACAGAGGATGTGGAAAAAGCTAATGTACTCAATGCTTTTTTTGCCTCTGTTTTCACTAACAAGGTCAGCTCCCAGACTGCTGTGCTGGGCAACACAAAATGGGGAAGAGATGGCCAGCCCTCTGTAGAGATAGAGGTGGTTAGGGACTATTTAGAAAAGCTGGACGTGCACAAGTCCATGGGGCCGGACGAATTGCATCCGAGAGTGCTGAAGGAATTGGCGGCTGTGATTGCAGAGCCCTTAGCCATTATCTTTGAAAACTCGTGGCGAACGGGGGAAGTCCCGGATGACTGGAAAAAGGCTAATGTAGTGCCCATCTTTAAAAAAGGGAAGAAGGAGGATCCTGGGAACTACAGGCCGGTCAGCCTCACCTCAGTCCCTGGAAAAATCATGGAGCAGGTCCTCAAAGAATCAATCCTGAAGCACTTAGAGGAGAGGAAAGTGATCAGGAACAGTCAGCATGGATTCACCAAGGGAAGGTCATGCCTGACTAATCTAATCGCCTTTTATGATGAGATTACTGGTTCTGTGGATGAAGGGAAAGCAGTGGATGTATTGTTTCTTGACTTTAGCAAAGCTTTTGACACGGTCTCCCACAGCATTCTTGTCAGCAAGTTAAGGAAGTATGGGCTGGATGAATGCACTATAAGGTGGGTAGAAAGCTGGCTAGATTGTCGGGCTCAACGGGTAGTGATCAATGGCTCCATGTCTAGTTGGCAGCCGGTGTCAAGTGGAGTGCCCCAGGGGTCGGTCCTGGGGCCCGTTTTGTTCAATATCTTCATAAATGATCTGGAGGATGGTGTGGATTGCACTCTCAGCAAATTTGCGGATGATACTAAACTGGGAGGAGTGGTAGATACGCTGGAGGGGAGGGATAGGATACAGAAGGACCTAGACAAATTGGAGGATTGGGCCAAAAGAAATCTAATGAGGTTCAATAAGGATAAATGCAGGGTCCTGCACTTAGGATGGAAGAATCCAATGCACCGCTACAGACTAGGGACCGAATGGCTCGGCAGCAGTTCTGCGGAAAAGGACCTAGGGGTGACAGTGGACGAGAAGCTGGATATGAGTCAGCAGTGTGCCCTTGTTGCCAAGAAGGCCAATGGCATTTTGGGTTGTATAAGTAGGGGCATAGCGAGCAGATCGAGGGACGTGATCGTTCCCCTCTATTCGACACTGGTGAGGCCTCATCTGGAGTACTGTGTCCAGTTTTGGGCCCCACACTACAGGAAGGATGTGGATAAATTGGAAAGAGTACAACGAAGGGCAACGAAAATGATTAGGGGTCTAGAGCACATGACTTATGAGGAGAGGCTGAGGGAGCTGGGATTGTTTAGTCTGGAGAAGAGAAGAATGAGGGGGGATTTGATAGCTGCTTTCAACTACCTGAAAGGGGGTTTCAAAGAGGATGGCTCTAGACTGTTCTCAATGGTAGCAGATGACAGAACGAGGAGTAATGGTCTCAAGTTGCAATGGGGGAGGTTTAGATTGGATATTAGGAAAAACTTTTTCACTAAGAGGGTGGTGAAACACTGGAATGCGTTACCTAGGGAGGTGGTAGAATCTCCTTCCTTAGAGGTTTTTAAGGTCAGGCTTGACAAAGCCCTAGCTGGGATGATTTAACTGGGACTTGGTCCTGCTTTGAGCAGGGGGTTGGACTAGATGACTTCTGGGGTCCCTTCCAACCCTGATATTCTATGATTCTATGATTTTATTCAATTTGTGGGAAACAAATAAAACAGGGACCAATCCTGTGATCTTTACTGGGTTTTATTCATTTAAAACTATCACTGAAGTTAATGGGAATTCTGAATTAATAAGGAAGTGTGTGATTTGGCCCACATTTTAGCACTGATGCTTTCTTTAGGCTTAGTCATATCCCATAGTCACTAGTCTGTGTTGAGTGCACTGAAGAATTCCAGCACTCCTGGGTGACATTTGGGAGTAAGGTCTACACTAAAAACTTAGGTCAATTTACAGCCACCGCATTGGTTCATTTCCACACTATCCTTCTTCTGTCTTTGGCGCACATCCTCACTAGGACTGCTGCTTCCACCTTCTGTAGCAGGGCAGTATGGGGTTCTGAGAGCCCGGGCTGTCAGTTCCATGCAGCTCTCCACCAGGAGCGTGGCTCCCACCCCCGCTTTCAGCTCCCCGCTCCCCACCAGGAGCCTGGCTGCCCCTCTGGGTTCCCGGCTCCCTGTGGGGAGTACAGCAGCCACCCAGGTTCCCAGCTCCACGCTCCCTGCTGGGAGCATGGCTGCTGCCCAGGCTCTCAACAGGGAACTCTGTGCCCAAAGCCCAGGAGGCTCCCTGCTGGGAGCGAGGAGCCTGTGGGGCAGCCCAGCTGCGTATGGGGAGCTGGGAGCCTGGAGGGCAGCCAGGCTGGGAGCTGGGAGCCAGAAACCAGGCACAAGGAGCAGTAGCCCAACTGGGAGTGGAGAGTCGGGACCCTGAAGGCAGTTCGTCTCTGAGTGGGAAGCCGGGGCATTTGCCTGGTTGGGAGTGGAGAAACAGGAGCCTAGGGGGCAGCCTGGCTCGAAGTTGGGAGGGGGGAGCCTAGGTAGTATGCAGCAGCCCAATGGGGAGCCAGGAGTCGGGGGAGGAGGGGCAGCTGACACCAAGGATAGCCAATAGCCGATGTAAGTAACCCGCAGTGTTTACACAGACACTGTGTCGCTCTAACTAAACCAACATAAGCCCTATGCCTCTTGTGGAGGTGTTGTTATTATATTGGTGTAGTAGGGCACTTACACGGGCAGGAGCAAGGCTGTAGTGGTACACTGACATAACTAGGTCAATGTAAATTGCCTTATGTTGACCTAACTCTGTAGTGTAGACCAAGGCTTAATCTTCCTGTGGAAGAAAGATACCTCTCAGCGCTCCTTGAAGGCAGGGTAAATACACATTACTGCATTCCTTTGCGTCTCCAACCAGCTCAGCTGGCCAGGAAAGAATAGAGGACATGTCTCCACCTTCACCTAACAACTCCCCACCCGGCTATTAAAGTACTTCCACTGCCAGGGTGCTAGTGGGGAGCATTCCTGCTCTCCAAGGTGTGGCTAGAATGCAGGGACACAGGGTGAGGTGTTTCTTACATGACTTCCTTCAACTTGAGCAGCCTCGGGGCAACTGGATTTAATATGGCCCTTTGCTTTAGAGCTGAATCCTGCTCCCATTTAAATTAGGGGTTTTCAATGGACCCTATTAGGAGCAGAACCAAAGTCATGATGTGTTTGTGTGTGTGTGTGTATGTAAATAAATAAAATAAATTCTAGGAGAAATTTGACTTTTTTTTCCTTATTAGGATTTTATTGTTCTATTTTTAATAAATTGTAATGTGTAATGGTTTTTTAGGACACTCCCTTCAGATTATATTGCTTTTTTACTCTTTATTTATTTCTCTGTGTGTGTGTATACTGTATCTAATATATGTACAGTGGAATATATAGTAGGTTACACCGGGGGGAAGAGAGGAGGGCAAATTTTCTGCTGATGCAAATTGATGTAGTTGTGCTGAAGTCAATATTTTTAAAATAACTGGAGTGCCATTATGCATGTGCAAGCCATTCCAGCCGAGCTGGCCACAGTTAAGCAGATGTTACTTCAAAAACCTGCCTTAACAAGTTCAGTTCTCCAATCAAAAAGTTTGTGGCTAGAGTAAAGCGTCCTGTCAGACAGGCGAAAGAAAGACAGAGTGACGGCAAGAAACAATGAAAGGAAGATTCCTTTCAGCAGTCTCAGCAAAAGGGAGGCAAGGGGGGAGGATGTCTGGAGTCAAGGAAACCTCACCACTGCACTTCCATTGCCCTTTCATTGCTAGTCTTCCACTTCTCTGTTTTTATGACAGGCCAAAACATCCAGTAGCTACTGTATATGGCTTTGCAGCTGTTTTTTATCAGTATTGCTTTTGCTAGATAACAGACGAACCTAGTGATTAGAGCTGAGTGGCTGAAAGCTGGGGATCCTGGCTGGTTTTTCATGCTTTGCCACTCTGGGTAACCTTGGGTATTACACTTAAAATCTTGGTGCCTCAGTTATTATGGATAACACAATGGTACTTATCTCCTTCACAGGGCTGTTATGATTATGCATATGTAGCATTTCTAAAGCATTTTGTAAACTTCACATTGAAGGCACTATAAAGTATTTTTAATATATTTCTATAATGTAGCACTCTGCCAGAAATTGCAATGTGTATGAGAGGATGGTCATGATAGTGAGAGGAAGGAAAGGGGACAAAAATATTCAGTTTGGGATTTACATGTTGCTCACATGGATGACAATTTTAAACTATACACTGCGGTTATTTTGAGTGAATACACAGGTTAAGTAGCCCTCTATATGTATGCAACCAGAGTAGTCTTTGCAAATGAACACTCCACATCTGTGACAGCCACAGAAACTCTTCACTGGATTTCCCAAAACCTTCAAATGGATTCTATAAATGCTTTTCCATCCATGTTATAGCTCCCTGTCTCCTTCAATCCATCACTTCCATGAGTCACATGCAAGTACCATATGTATAAACAAGTCTGATGCTTCCAACCAATACCTACTTTCAGTGTGTTCTGGTTGATTTATACTCATAAAAACAATGAAAAATTATTCAGAAATCGTAATTACCTGAGAAAGTCAGAAGTTGATTAATTAAAGGCTTCAATTTTTATGTTGCATTTCTCTGATTGTTAACATTTCTGGACATATGGCATCAGTACTTATACTGTGTGATGTTTGTTAATGTAAATTGGATTTGACAAACAAGATTATAGCTAATTATTTCATTTAAAATGTATATATTGTGTAAGATAAATTCATAAACATGTTGCACAGTATTTATTTTACAGCTTTATTTACTTGACTGTCTGCTTTTGCTATCTAGTAAACTTCTTTCGGTTTCAGTGGCTACCTTTTCACCCATGACATCTTTAAGATACAAAGGTTTCGGTCAGATAGTTTCTCCCCTTCTAAAATTACACTTAGTCATTAACAATTTAGAAATATCTGAATGTTTCCTTAGCTCCTAAAACTTAGATCATTCAACAAAAATAAATGTTGCCAGATTCAGTTGGACTGTATTGTTATGTAGAGATCTCGTACAAAGGACCAGGTTCTCTTCTCTGTCTGACCCTTTTACACCACATCTCAGCACGAAAAAGCCAACCTGGCATGACTGAACCACCTTGCTGTAAGGGAACCCTCTGGTGACAAAGAGACAGCATAGTAGTTCCTAGACCAGCACCTATTGCCATTCCTTTGGCTGGCACTAAAAGCATGTTCAGAACTTTCCTCACCCAGCTATCTGTGGCTGCTGTAATGGCCTTTGGGATCATTGGCAGTTGGTGCAGATTTAGGGTGATGAGATGTCCCGATTTTAAAGGGACAGTCCTGATTTTGGGGTCTTTTTCTTATATAGGCTCCTATTACCCCCCCCACCCCGTCCCGATTTTTCACATTTGCTGTCTCGTCACCCAATGCAGATTAGAAGAGCCCTAGAACTACTACTTTTACTTATACCAGGGATCAGCCCAAATAAGGAAATAATGAAAAATGGATATCCACTTCTATAAAGGAGACATGATTATGATGCTATCAATACTACTTATCTTCATATGGTCTAGTTTTGATAATCATATTGACAGCATATATATCTGATACACTCTTCTCCTAAATTGGGCTACTAATACTCAGCAACTAACTCATTTAGAATTCAAAATTCAAACTTTCTGGCATTATATCGATCATTCTTTCCCATCTCAGGCTAATTCCAGTAAAGGCTTAAAGTACTCTATTATTCTTATTAGCCCTACTCTCCCTGATTTATTTCATCTGCAAGAAAAGCAAGCAAGCAAGCCACTCTGTGTCTTGAATTAAATACAGTTGGTATGTCATTTCAAGAGAAAATGCATTTACTTCATTTTTTTATTCATGCAGCCAAACAGAATAGCTTGCTCAAGATTTAAGAGGAAGAGATACCACTCCCAGAAGCAACCACCACCAGGGAGATTTGTGGCCCAGAAGGAGTGCTGACTGCTAACTTTTTTAGATGCTTGTGCCAGCAAGAAAACTAAGTTCTAGACACATTCATTTAGCTTTTTCATTCCTGTTTTCCTCCCCACTCTTTGTTATCCCTTCCATTTGTAATTGACCCCCCCCTTCTTCTTTCATTCATATCCCCTCTATCTGTCCACTTCTTCTGCAAAACTTTCCACTAATAATCCATCAGATAAACAGATTAAAATAGTTATGTACATTTTTAAATGGACTACGGGCATATTGCCCCCACCCCAGTGTCTTGTTTCTAAAATTGTTCTGTCTGTCCAACTCAGTCATTTTGGGATTTTATACTGCCACCCACCACCATAGTATCTGAGCACCTTCCACCTAAATCAATAGCAAGAGCAAAGTCCCTAGTGGACTCTATGGAGTCTGTTTCCTGCTTGGGGTCAAAACTCTGCTCTTTGTTTGTTTTTTGAGGAGGGGGCAGCTGGTAGTGGTTTGGGAATAGAAGAGATGTTGCATTGTGAGTATCACTTATGGAGGAAAAGCTTTCTCAAAGAGGAAGGTTTTGCAACATTTCCTAAAGATGGACAGACTGAATTCACCTTATCTCCTATGTGAAATGGTTCCACAGTCCTTGACCAAGGATGCTTTGTCCCCAGCTCTCAGGTGCTTCATTGTGAGCTTTGTGATCTGTATGTTCCAGAGGAGTGCAACTGTCACAATGGTTCATAGATTGAAATTTGGTCTTTGATGTAGTGGGGAATTGATCCATTAGTTGCTTTGAAAATTAAGATCAAGGCATTATACTGGCATCCAACGCTGACGAGGAGCCAGTGGAGGGATCTGAGCACAACAGGTGATGCTCACATCAGCTTAAGCCAGAGAGAAGAAGGCTGTACCAGTTGGAGCTAGTGCATTGTCTTCACATTCAGCTTCAGATACCATGAGTTGCAGCAATCCAGCATGGGGATGACACATGCATGGATCAGTGTGGCCACTACCTGGTCCTCCAGATTTAGTGAGGAATAAAAAACCAGAACTTTAAATAGGGCTGTAACACTTCAATGGAAGGCGTGAACAATGTCTTGGTCAGCTCTTACAGGGAAGTTCTTAGAGGCAACATGTTCATTTTATTATTCTATGTTTGTGCAGCACCATGCAAACTTATAGCACTCAATAAATAACAATTAAAATAGTTATGACTTGAAGTCAAGGGAGATATGCTTATTTAGTACAGCTGAAGAGCTGGCCCTCTGTTTTTCATCTGGATGAGCCATGGCAACAGGATTCCCCTGGGAATGCTGAAATGTTTCTATTCCTGCCTCTTTAGCTTCTCCCTTTCACACGGTAGCGCCAGTAGGGAAACTCTGTTCTGTGTCCTGCGTAAATGCTTTTTATGAGTTTTTTTTTAATCACACTTTTGATGATTAGAATGAGAGCAAGAAGGGATTTGTAGGGTAAAGCATCAAGTTGAAATTAATTTGGTGAATGTGAGCAGAATAAATTGGTAAATTATGTTACCTTTTTGGCTACCTTCTCCTCCTCCATTTTCAGATCAACTTACTCCTACACCAGTGCTATCCAGCTACCTCCTGTGGTTTTTCTTTCATGACAAGGCCCATCTCAGAGACATAATATCTAGAGGTGAAACCTGTGAGGGAGAGAGAAAAAAACCCTGGCAGTGTCCCTTAATAAAAAAAGCATGTTCATTCTCCAACAACTTTCCTCCACGTGAAAGAGTTGGATAGAATTCGTCCTGATCACTCTTAGATTAGCCAGTGCATAGTCATATGCTGCTCACCTTCCTCATTACTTCTGCACATGAGGACAAAGTGCCTCTAGAAAATGTCCAGTCTCCACCAGCCCTGCAAGCAAGAGTCCAGGCTTGAGCTTCCTGCCTTGCTAGATGCCCAATTTGTTACCATTAGCTGATGTAGAGTGGCATAAATCCACAGAACTGTTTTACCCCAGCTGAGAGTCTGGCCCCTGTCTTGCAACCCTAATTCATGTTGAGTTGTAGTTCCGTGAGAAGTTCCGGTGAGTTCACTGTATCTACTAATCAAGACTGAGGGCTGCAGGATCAGTCTCTTTAACTGTCTTGTGCTGTTTCAAGCTTTTTTAAACTCTACTCTCATATATGTGGATAGTGACATTTGAATGGGTGCAAAGCCAAAACAAGGCAGCAGCAGAAATGAGACCCAGCTGATTTTTATGAAAATAACTGGCTTCAGAAGAGTTGATAAATCAGCTTTAATCACTTCAGCTGAGATTTAATATGAACTGTTCACTCAGGCTTAAGTAATTTTGAACAATTAAGAAATCTGCTCAACATATTTGTTAAAGCCATCATTACTGTTTCCACCAGAATGTTCATAATGCACACAGCATGCGAAGAAGGCTCTTGCCAGTTTTTTGCTCCATTAAAAGAGTTTTTAAATGTGCAGTTTGGTTTTAATTGCTAATAAAATTAACAATGAAACTACCATGTTGAAATCATGTAAGAAAATAGTAAATTTGTGAAAAGAGCTGTTTTAAAAGAACTTCTTTTCATTGGCTTGCACAGTTTAGCAATAGCAGTTATTTAACTCTAAAAGTGGGCAGTCTGGCACCAGATGCAGTGCTGAAGGAAGTGACAGAAATACCTAATACAAGGAGCTTTTATATTTTTTCCATGTGTTTTATTTTTAGTGCATTGCTGAATAATATTGTATAACAGATAGCTCACTTAAATCCCCAATTCTCCTCACACTTGGACACATGTAAAATACACAGTTCAGACAGGGCTATGTACTATATATATATATATATATATATATATATATATAAAATCTCCCCAGGGGCTGTTGGAAAAAAGCCTATTCCATCAGAAGTTTATGTAGCAGGATGATAATGAAAAATAAATATTTTTTAAACATTATAATATTCTCCAGAGGAACTCTCCCCAGAACTAAAGCTTAACCCCAGGGCAGCTTTCCAAAGTCCTTCAAAGATAAACTAGTGCCTCCCCACATGGGATCATAGCTTAGGTCTTCATCTCTTTGGTCAGCGTCACTAGCTACTTCTGGTTTCTGCTATTATAGCTTGCTAGTTTCAACAGAGTCTACTAACTAACTTTATTATTATTATTTTTTAAATATTTCCCTAAGGGTATGTCTACATTACGAAATTAGGTCAAATTTATAGAAGTCGTTTTTTAGAAATCGTTTTTATATAGTCAATTGTGTGTATCCCCACACAAAATGCTTTAAATGTATTAAGTGCATTAACTTGGTGGAGTGCTTCCACAGTACTGAGGCTAGTGTCGACTTCCGGAATGTTGCACTGTGGGTAGCTATCCCACAGTTCCCACAGTCTCCGCCACCCATTGGAATTCTGGGTTGAGATCCCAATGCCTAATGGGGCAAAAACATTGTCGCGGGTGGTTCTGGGTACATGTCCTCCTCCCGCCCTCTGTGAAAGCAACGGCAGACAATCGTTTCGCGCCTTTTTTTCCTGAGTTACCTGTGCAGACGCCATACCATGGCAAGCATGGAGCCCGCTCAGCTCAGTGTCACCCTATGTCTCCTGGGTGCTGGCAGATGCGGTACTGCGTTGCTACACAGCAGCAGCTCATTGCCTTGTGGCAGCAGACAGTGCAATAGGCCTGAAAACCATTGTCATCATGTCCGAGGTGCTCCTGGCCACCTCGGTAAGGTCTGTCAGGAGTGCCTGGGCAGATATGGGCACAGGGACTGAAATAGGAGTGACTCGACCAGGTCATTCTCTTTAGTCCTGCCAACAGTCCTATTGCACCATCTTCTGGCAAGCAGCCAGGAGATGAGGATGGCTAGTAGTCCTATTGCACCATCTTCTGCCGAGCAGACAGGAGATGAGGATGGCTAGCAGTCCTATTGCACCGTCTGCTGCCAGCCAAAGATGTAAAAAATAGATGGAGTGGATCAAAACAAGAAATAGACCAGATTGTTTTTGTATTCATTTGCTCCCCCCTTCCCTTCCTCCCTCCCTCTGTGAAATCAACGGCTGATAATTGTTTCAGTGAGGTCTGTCACGGGCACCTTGAAAAGTTTAATGGAGATTCAGTCCTGCCTGAAATACTGGGGTGAGGGATAGCTCAGTGGGTTGAGCATTGGTCTGCTAAACCCAGGGTTTTGAGCTCAATCCTTGAGGGGGCCATTCTGTATGACAGTTATTTTTGTGTCTCCTTGATGTAAAGCCACCCCCTTTGATTTTAATTCCCTGTAAGCCATGTCATCAGTCGCCCCTCCCTCCATCAGAGCAACGGCAGACAATCGTTCCGCACCTTTTTTCTGTGCAGACGCCATACCACGGCAAGCATGGAGCCCGCTCAGATCACTTTGGCAATTACGAGCACATTAAACACTACGCGCATTATCCAGCAGTATATGCAGCACCAGAACCTGGCAAAGCGAAACTGGGCAAGTAGGCGACGTCAGCGCGGTGACAAGAGTGATGAGGACATGGACACAGACTTCTCTCAAAGCACGGGCCCTGGTAATGTGGGCATCATGGTGCTAATGGGGCAGATTCAGGCCATGGAACGCTGATTCTGCACCCAGGAAACAAGCACAAACTGGTGGGACCGCATAGTGTTGCAGGTCTGGGATGATTCCCAGTGGCTGCGAAACTTTCCCATGCGTAAGGGCACTTTCATGGAACTTTATGACTTGCTTTCCCCTGCCCTGAGGCGCAAGAATACCAAGATGAGAGCAGCCCTCACAGTTGAGAAGCGAGTGGCAATAGTCCTGTGGAAGCTTGCAATGCCAGACAGCTACTGGACAGTTGGGAATCAATTTGGAGTCGGCACATCTACTGTGGGGGCTGCTGTGATGCAAGTAGCCAACACAATCAAAGATCTGCCGATATCAAGGGTAGTGACCCTGGGAAATGTGCAGGTCATAGTGGATGGCTTTGCTGCAATGGGATTCCCTAACTGTGGTGGGGCCATAGATGAAACCCATATCCCTATCATGGCACCGGAGCACCAAGCCGGCGAGTACATAAACCGCAAGGGGTACTTTTCAATAGTACTGCAAGCACTGGTGGATCACAAGAGACACTTCACCAACATCAACGTGGGATGGCCGGGAAAGGTACATGACGCTTGCATCTTCAGGAACTCTGGTCTGTTTCAAAAGCTGCAGGAAGGGACTTTCTTCCCAGACCAGAAAATAACCGTTGGGGATGTTGAAATGCCCATAGTTATCCTTGAGGACCCAGCCTACCCCTTAATGCCATGGCTCATGAAGCCATACACAGGCAGCCTGAACAGTAGTCAGTAGCTGGTCAACTACAGGCTGAGCAAGTGCAGAATGGTGTAGAATGTGCATTTGGATGTTTAAAAGCACGCTGGTGCAGTTTACTGACTCAGTTAGACCTCAGCAAAACCAATATTCCCATTGTTATTACTGCTTGCTGTGCGTGCCACAATATCTGTGAGAGTAAGGGGGAGATGTTTATGGCAGGGTGAGAGGAGGAGGCAAATCGCCTGGCCGCTGGTTACGTGCAGCCAGACACCAGGGCGGTTAGAAGAGCACAGGAGGGCGCGGTGCGCATCAGAGAAGCTTTGAAAACCAGTTTCATGACTGGCCAGGCTACGGTGTGAAAGTTCTGTTTGTTTCTCCTTGATGAATCCCACCCCCCTTGGTTCACGCTACTTCCCTGTAAGCTAACCACCCTTCCCTCCCCCTTCGATCACCGCTTGCAGAGGCAATAAAGTCATTGTTGCTTCACATTCATGCATTCTTTATTTATTTATTTCTTTATTCTTTATTTATTTCTTTATACACAAATAGGGAGATAACTGCCAAGATAGCCCAGGAGGGACGGTGGAGGAAGGAAGCACCGGGAAAGGTGGTGGAGGCGGGAAGCACCAGGAGGGGTGGTGGAGGAGGGAAGGACAAGGCCACACAGCACTTTAAAAGTTTAAAACTTTAAAACTTATTGAATGCCAGCCTTCTGTTGTTTGGGCAATCCTTTGGGGTGGAGTGGCTGAGTGGCCGGAGGCCCCCCCACTGCGTTCTTGGGCATCTGGGTGAGGAGGCTATGGAATTGGGGAGGAGGGCGGATGGTTACACAGGGGCTGAAGTGGCGGTCCGTGCTCCAGCTGCCTTTCCTGCAGCTCAACAATATGGTGCAGCATATTAGTTTGATCCTCCAACAGCCTCAGCATTGAATCCTGCCTCCTCTCATCACGCTGCCGCCACCTATCAGCTTCAGCCCTCTCTTCAGCCCACCACTTACTCTCTTCAGCCCGGCAGCTCTCCTCCCGGTCATTTTGTGCTTTCCTGAACTTTGACATTGTCTGCCTCCACGCATTCGTCTGTGCTCTGTCAGTGTGGGAGGACAGCATGAGCTCAGAGAACATTTCATCGCGAGTGTGTTTCTTTCACGTTCTAATCTTCGCTAGCCTCTGGGAAGGAGAAGATCCTGTGATCCTTGAAACACATGCAGCTGGTGGAGAAAAAAAAGGGACAGTGATATTTAAAAAGACACATTTTATAGAACAATGGGTACACTCTTTCACAGTAAACCTTGCTGTTAACATTACATACATAGCACATGTGCTTTCATTACAAGGTTGCATTTTGCCTCTCCCCCACCACGTGGCTAACCTCTTCCCTCTCCCCATGGCTAACAGCAGGGAACATTTCTGTTCAGCCACAGGCAAACAGCCCAGCAGGAATGGGCACTTCTGAATGTCCCCTTAAGAAAAGCACCCTATTTCAACTAGGTGACCATGAATGATATCACTCTCCTGAGGATAACACAGAGAGATAAAGAATGGATGTTGTTTGAATGCCAGCAAACATACGCTGCAATGCTTTGTTCTGCAATGATTCCCGACTACCTGCTACTGGCCTGGTGTGGTAAAGTGTCCTACCATGGACGGAATAAGGCTGCCCTCCCCAGAAACCTTTTGCAAAGGCTTTGGGAGTACATCCAGGAGAGCTTTATGGAGATGTCCCTGGAGGATTTCTGCTCCATCCCCAGACACGTTAACAGACTTTTCCAGTAGCTGTACTGGCTGCGAATGCCAGGGCAAATTAATCATTAAACACGCTTGTTTTAAACCATGTATACTATTTAAAAAGATACACTCACCAGAGGTCCCTTCTCCACCTGGCGGGTCTGGGAGGCAGCCTTGGGTGGGTTCTGGGGGTACTGGTTCCAAGTCCAGGGTGAGAAACAGTTCCTGGCTGTCAGGAAAACCGGTTCTCCGCTTGCTTGCTGTGAGCTATCTACAACCTCATCATCATCATCTTCCTCATTCCCCAAACCTGCTTCCGTGTTGCCTCCCTCTCCATTGAAAGAGTCAAAGTACAGGGTTGGGGTAGTGGTGGCTGAACCCCCCTAAAACAGCATGCAGCTCATCAAAGATGCGGCATGCTTGGGGCTCTGACCCGGAGCGGCCGTTCGCCTCTCTGGTTTTCTGGTAGGCTTGCCTCAGCTCCTTAAGTTTCACGTGGCATTGCTTTGGGTCCCTGTTATGACTTCTGTCCTTCATGCCTTCGGAGATTTTCACAAATGTTTTGGCATTTCAAAAACTGGAATGGAGTTCTGATAGCATGGATTCCTCTCCCCATACAGCGATCAGATCCCGTACCTCTTGTTCGGTCCATGCTGGAGCTCTTTTGCGATTCTGGGACTCCATCATGGTCACCTCTGCTGATGAGCTCTGCACTCACCTGCAGCTTGCCACGCTGGCCAAACAGGAAATAAAATTCAAAAGTTCGCTTTTCCTGTCTACCTGGCCATTGCATCTGAGTTGAGAGTGCTGTCCAGAGCAGTCACAATGGAGCACTCTGGAATAGCTCCCGGAGGCCAATACCATCTAATTGTGTCCACAGTACCCCAAATTCAACCCAGCAAGGCCGATTTCAGCACTAATCCCCTTGTCGGGGTGGAGTAAAGAAATTGATTTTAAGAGCCCTTTAAGTAAAAAAAAAGGGCTTCGTCGTGTGGATGGGTGCAGAGTTAAATCGATTTAATGCTGCTAAATTCGACCTCAACTCCTAGTGTAGACCAGGGGTAAGAAAATAGGACTTTTAGGACTTGCCATGTTGGAATAGGCCGCTAGTGTGTCTAGTGTGGGACCATGTCTTTGATAATGGACAATTGCCTGACAGTTCAGAGGAAAATGAAGCCACCAGGCTTCTGGACAATTGTTGATTATGTAACTTTCCCACACCCAGGCGACAAACATCTTATACCCTGAGGCATGAAGGTCTGGATCGACTGTGAAGTTATCCTAGTTGGTTTAAAAGGCAATGTTACTGGGTGAAATTCATCCTGCTGCAGAGTACCAACACAAGGCCCTCTGCACTACTTATGCTTCTGGTGGAGTTATTGGTGGAGCAGCTATGTTGAAGGGGCCATTCTGTCCCAGCTTAGGGCTGCTCTGGAGGGCAGTGATGGGGCCATGCCTGAAACCCCACAGGGGACAATCACAGTTTTGAGTCCTTGTGCTCAGGTGGATGCACAGGGAAATAAATGGCATGAGATTAGTCACAACAAATGGTTTAGGAAGTGTGGAGAAGACGGAGTTATATCCTTGTCCCCACCTTCACTGGTGAGCACAGCTGTGGCCTGCCACAGCTGAAGTACACACTGCACTACCTTAAAGAGTGTAGCTGGGCCAGATTGCCTCTGGATGGCAGAGTTCCTGATGGAGTGGGATGGCTCGACTCCAACTGACACATTGGTCAGAGCCCCCTGGCCCTACTCTAGCAAAGCACTTAAGCATGAGCTTAACTTTTAGCACATGAGTAGTTCCATTTGTGAGGCAAACTCACAGCCAACCCAGGGCTCCTCACTCAGCTGCTGCGGTGAGACCATGTCTCCGGGGCAGAGTTCCTCTGGGCCATGTCTACTGCTTGAATGGTGGGCAGATCCCCTCTTCTGGGAGTCTAGCCTCCGGCTCTGCCCCTTCCACCTCTGTCCCCCGTCCCTCCCATGGCCAGAGCCCTAACCTCCCCTTACCACCTCTGCCCTGTGGCTGGAGCCCCGAGACCCCACCCCTGCCCAGAGGAGCCTCAAGCCTGCCCCCCCTTAGCCAGAGGAGCCCCCAGGCAGCCGGAGGCCTCTCGCCAGCCGCGCCACAGGAAAAGCTCTTGTTTCTTCTCTTCTGGGAGAAGAACCTGAGCTTTTGATATGCACCATGCAGGTTCCGGGATGGCTGAGGAGGTGGTATGTGTTACGCAGCTTCCTGGGTTCTCAGTAATTTCCCTGGACTCCGGGGAGATTACTGATGAACCTGGGAAACTGAATAGCACATACTGCCTCCTCAGCTGCCCCAGAACCTGCATGGAGCATAAGAAATCAAAAACTTCACCCCAAAATCCCACAAGTGGGAGTCCAGCGGCCGTGGCAGCACCAGGGGAGACTTAGCCTACCCTGGCCTATTATACCCACTTCCCATGGTCCACTGGCTCCTTGGAGGCCTTTGAGGAGCAGTGGGCACTGTCCAGAGAGCTTTGCTCATTGTCCCGCTCTGACTCCCTGCTTTTGACCCTATGACCCTCATTCCCATTCCTGTTTTATCTTTTGTTGTCCCCCATATTTATTTGAGACCTGGGCCCAGTAGCTCCTAGGCTGAGGGCCTGTGCCCGCCCATCCCCAGACTCTCAATAGGTGCTGTTGCGGTGAGTCAGCTCTCAGGCAGCAACGACCCAGCAGCACTGATTTACCACTTCAACAGAGTCTGCAGTGACTCAGCCTTCTGGCATGCAACAGCAACCTATCATTAAGCAGAGCCTGAGTCACATGATGCTAGGCTCAGCTACTTCCACAATCCCACCAGAGCTGTCCATCAGTCTGAGCAACAGCACTATCTGGCCAGGAACTATCCTGCTGCCTGGCCACGCACCAGACTCCAGAGACTTCCAGCCTACCCCTACCCCTACCCCTACCCCTACCCCTACCCCTACCCCTACCCCTACCCAAGACCCAGTATTGTCCTTGCCCTACTCCAACCTCATCACTGACCCGCTCCAGCCTCATCTCTGCTTCCTGATCCTTCCCAAAACCTTGGACTCTGACTACCCAGCTTTGACCTTTGGCCTGTATCTGGACTCCAGCTTGAGTATCGACTTGTCTTGTCTTTGGACTGTGACCATCCAGCTATGACCTCTGGCCACATTTCTGATTCTGGTTTGTTTTCAGACTCTGACTTAGGTTTTGACCCAAGCCTGTCCTGGTTCTTGATTCCAGCATCACCCGTGGCCCCGGCCTAACCCTCTGCCTCATTGTGACTTACACTCCAACCAGTAGGCCTGATTATTGACACCGTTGATTTAAAGCTAAGCATGTAATTAGTGATTTGCTTGATCAGGACCTATAATCTTAATCCTTTTCTCAATTTTGCAAAGATCATTAATAAATTTTACTGTGACTTCTACAAACTTATTAAATGATCCATAGAATATATTTCATTTTGCCAATTTTATTTTCTTACCTCCAGCTTTCACTCCTTGTATTCTGGGACCAGGATGTCCTACATTTGCTGCATTACAATAAGTGGGAAAGTATTCACAGTGTCCTGTGTTCCTGATGTTTTTTGTTTTGTTTATGTCCTAGCTAGCACAACAGCATGGCTATGTCAGAGCAAATACACATCTGGTATATCAAAACACTGGATGGTGGATCCGAGTTCACATGTGAGATACTAATTTCTATTTTCTTAAAAAAGGAATGTTTTAGATGGCTTTGCTCTCTAACAACCATTTAACTATAATTTTTACAGGAAAACAGCTACACAGTGGGAATTTTCATATTTTGTTCTGTGAACAAACAAGCTTAGATTTATTTATAGGCTTATGCTGCAACACAACAAAATTACAGGCTTTTACAGAACTGTGCATTAGTGCCCATATGAGTTTGGTATACTTCCCTTTGATGAGTTTACAAAAACCACAATGAGAGCATGGGGTTAAGGAGCAGCTCTGGGTGCAGGCAGCCCCACCCAGCCACACCTGCAGGGCTTTAAAAAGGAGAGGAGAGAAGCTCAAAGGAAGGCAATGAAAGGGAGCAGACAGCTACTCTGAGCTCTCAGAGGGATGTACTGCCCAGGAGCTACCTGCCTGACTTCAGAGACCAGTGAAAATCTACAAAGGAGAGAGAAGTCAAGTGAATGAGCGTGCAGGTCATAGAGTGGGTAGAAGTAGTTTAGTCTCTGAAACTAAAGGACATGAGTAGGAAGTGATCCAGGGAGGGTGCCATCTTAGCACCCTAATGTGTCAAGGGTAGCTGCCCACCATTGGGCCCTGGTCCGGAGCCTGGTGGAGAGGGCAGGCCTGGGGCTCCCCTACCCTCTCCCAGAGGACATTACAATACTATGGGCCTTCATCTAAGCTGAGAGGTCTGCTGGAATAGACTTTGACTGCTCTAGGACCCTGTGCAGAAGGGAAGGACTGGAAATCTTTGGGGTCAGTGGTGCTGAAGGGCAGGATCCAGTTTCCAATGAGAAGATGACCTGCTGATTCCTGCCTGACCACAAGGCATCACTGTGGGTGGCTGTGCATTTTCTACACCCCCTTCTCCCAATTACCAACATAATCTAGACTAGATAATGGAAAGTTTTATTATGATTTTCTATTATTTTTACACAATTAGTGAAAGTCTTACAATGAAGTGATTTTGTGCCATCATATGAGAGTTTACTCAATGGGTGAAATCCTGGCTCTATCATGCTTCAAATAAGCAAAAATTTCCTTCCAACAAAGTTGTGATATAACACTACTAGATTTTAAAAAGTAGACTCTAATTATAGGTTCCCAGCTTTAGACAGCTAATAACTGAATTTCAGAAGTATTGAGCAGCTACTGATCCCATTGACTCAGTTTAAAGTTGAGGTGCTTAGCATCTCTGAAATGCAGTTTGGTAGCCCTCTTTTTAAAAATTAAATCAAAGTGTCACAGGCCATTCTTTACTATCTATTCCAGATGATTATCAATAGTATTTGTATCAGTAATGTTAATCTAAATGGTTCTTGTCACTACTCAGTAACTGGATGTTCCCTCTCTAGTGTTTATGGGAAGGATATTTTTCGCAGGGTCTGAGCCTTATTGCTTTGCAGTGTAGACGCAGCCCCACTTGACTCAGGTCCTGGGACTCATCTGGAAGTATACCACAATTCCGTGGAATAACTTTCTTAGTCCTCTCTATCCCAACAATTTGCTATCCACTCTATTGAAAATGGAAGCTATGTCCCCTTTGCAAATGGCAGCAGCTCAGGTCAGTGTTAACCCCTTCTGTTCTGAGCACCAATCTGCAAGCACACTATCAGAGACCCTCTCGCAATAAAGAGCGAGCTGATCAAGCCTTTTGCAAAGCAAGCTGATTCCTGGTAATGTACGGGATGGGCAGTAAAGTTTTTTCAGAGTGCACCACGATCCTAGGGCTAGAGTGGCCACGTTTCAGGAGTGGGGCTCTGGCATCCACGCTGCAGTGCACAGACACAAGTCAAAGCAACCATATTTCAGAGTCCCTAGCGCCTAGGTTAGAGCATGAGTCAGAAAATTCTAGGGTTAAAATACAATGAAGTCGCTCAAGCCCAGGGTTCCCTAACACAGGTCCCACTAACCCTGGGCTTCTATTACAGTGTAGACATATCCTCAGAGTTCAAACAACTAAAAAAATGGGAAATTTTCCTGTGGCTTTGTTTTATTTCCTTCATTCAGCCTTCAAGCCCACAGGACTCAGCTTTCTTGCACATAGCACTTTGCAGGTGCAAATGGGTCCATTAACCTATCCTTCATATTGCGATGTTCCTTGATGGCCCATCTGATGTTGATAGTCCTGGATTGGTGGGGATGGGTCAGTGGGAACTATTCCCATGCCTGATTTCACAAGTTTGGAGCAAACGTTTTCAAAGTTGTAAAGCAAAACATATATTTTCTTATACAATGGACTACAGACATTGCAAGTGAGTTTAATGCATTCAGCAACCTACAAGCATTTCATAAAGTCTAAACACTAAATACATTCTTATAAAACTAATACCTATTTTGAGCAAAACTAACATGGAGGTGAATTGGTCTGGTCTCCAGTTACAAGTTTGTTGGTTCTTAGCTAATGCCTGCAACCTGGGAAAGAGCTGGCCTTCCAGCATCACACCTGATCCAAAACCCACTGAAATCAATGGGCATCTTTCCATTGACTTCAATGGGCTTTGGATAAGGCTTTTATGGACAATGAATTATCAATTACTTCAAGCTTCTCTTGTTCAAGTGTCTCTAATTAGAAGGCAGGTACTGTATTAATATCTCAAAGACTCAGTAAATATTATTGGTCTCCTTCTGGTTGATCAGGTTTTGTTCTTCCCACAATAGTCTTACCTTGTCTATTTGTACTTTTATTACTGAAACCATGTCCTGTTATAGTTCTCTCTCTGGCAAAATTTCCACTTAAGTTCATATGGGCTTTTTCTTGAGGACTGCAGAATTTGATCTATTATGATCACAATTAAACAGTTGTTGGGCATGTCGTGACTAGAGCACTAGAGAGACAAGGTGGGTGAGGTAATACCTTTCATTGGACCAATTTCTGTTTGTGAGAGAGACAAGCCTTCAAGCCACACAGAGCTCTTCTTCAAGTCTGGGAAAGGTACTTCAAGCGGCACTGCTAAATGCAAGGTGGAACAGATTGTTTAGCATAAGTAGTTAACACACATATACTAAAGGACTATTCAAGGTAGAGTGGCCCGTTAACACATCTGTAGTCACAGAACAAAAAAGAAAGGGTTAGCGTTACATATCGTTGTAATAAACCATAAATCCAGTGTCTCTGTTCAATCCATGATTTTTAGTGTCTAGCAGAGTTATGAATTTAAGCTTCCAGGCTCATCTTTTGAAGGTGCTATGCACACCATTATTTATACCTGTGTGCTGACTACTTATGCTAAACAATCTGTTCCACCTTTCATTTCACTGTGATACTTGGAGTACCTTTCCCAGACCTGAAGAAGAAGAGCTCTTTGCGGCTCAAAAGCTTTTCTCTCTCACCAACAGAAGTTGGTCTAATAAAAGATATTACCTCACCCACCTTGTCTCTCTAATGTCCTGGGTCCAAAACAGCTACAATTACACTGCATAAATAGATTATGGCATTTGGAAATGATTCCCTTTCAAGTAAAACCTTTTTAAAGGCTGACTCCTACTGCTATCCCAGAGCAGTTTAGAGGGGTTAGATGGATTAGTACTAGATAGGGACCAAATCCAGCTGCTTTCACATGTGCAGATAGGAAAGTGGGCAAACCTAGGTTTGGAAGTACAGTACTTGAGCTTTTGTAACAGCAAATCATTGTATTGTACCTTTTAGTCACAGCACAGATAAGATATTTTTGCAAACCACAAAATTTATTTTTGAGTTGTGCTTGATCTTCACGCCATACTGACAAATCATCTGCTGCTGGCTTGCAGACCTCTAAGTAGAAATTGAATCATTTGTCAGGTTTGCCATGGGAAGAACTTGACATTAAGGCAGAAAATATACAAAATAAATATATATTTTCTTTTTCCCAATTGACTTTGTGCACTTGACCATATTTTTCACAAAAATAGCTACAAAATTAACTGTTCACATTATTGCAGTAGAATTGTGTGTAATAAAACTATTGATTCTCTTGGCTGCAGGGCAAAGTGCACTCAAGTATGAACTAGGAGTGATTCATATTACAGTAAAATAAGATATAAAGGGGTTATTAATACTAATTTCTGCTATATGTGATATAGTAAAAGCAATTCATTACAAGGAAGTTTGTTTTAAACAACTTGGTACCACAAGTAATCATCATTATGCAATTGCATAGTGTAGCTTTTCTAAGCCATAACATACCCATTCTGTACAATGATTTTTCTCAGTTTAGCTTCAGAAAAGCTCACTATCTAATTTGCATGATGACTGTACATGTAAAATTTAACTCAATCTATTAAAATAGACACTTTACGGACCCAAGATAATGCCAATGGGTCAGATTCTGATTTCCATGGCAGTGATGTAAAACCCAGATTAATGTCACTGAAGTTGATGGAGTTTCTCCAGTTTTATATTATTGTAACAAAGCACAAAATCTGGTTCACGGGAAGTTTGGTTAAGTAAAAGACTGCATAATCTGTCCTTATATTTGGAATCTACTATTGGGGATAGAGTTTTGGGGTTTGGGAAAGATAAGGAAACTATTGGAAAGCTTTATAATATTCAGTTCCTTACAAACAATGCCAACTTTCAACAAAATATTACTGAGATTATTTCCATTTGCATGGAATAGGTGTCCACTGCTACCTACTTCAGAGAATTTCTATAAGGAATTTTTGTGGTTTCATCAACCAATGTAACCTCTGAAGAGTGAATGTAGCTTTTTATTAGAACAACAAAATAATTACCATGGGCAGAAACATATGCTAGAACATTTCATCATATCCTCACTGTAGAAATCCTGCCAATAATACTATTCCAATTGACTTAACCATCAGGCCACCTCTATGTTGTAGTGTTACCAGAGGTGCAATTGAAGAAACCTCCTTTACTGTAGACATAATTGCAGTTAAAAATGTACAGTAGTGTGTGCAAAATTTATTTTGGTAATCACATGATTATCTTTTTGATTGTATGCTACTCCCTTTTTCACAAGCAGAAATAGGTGTTTGTGGATAATGATTGCTATACTTACATAGCTGTAATTGTATATTAAGTTGTTTTTAGCTTAATTTATTTCTTTTGTTGTTATTTAAATCCATAAATTATTAAAAGCTTAGCTGTATTCCTGAGAACCGTCTATTCTCACCCAACGCTAAGCCCTATAATGTTACACAATTGCTTAGAACAATTTCGGTCCTGGAAAATAAAATCTACATTAGATACATAAAATATGATGGTTGAATTCTTGTGACATTTATTGTCACCTTGTGGAGAGATGGGATAATGTACTGTCCCTGTTGTAATACCACCTTCCATTCCTGAATTATTAAGATAAATGGCTGAACAAAGACTAGCCATTAGGCAACAGACATACACAAGCAAATAATACTAGACAAGCAACCATAGTACACAAGGATATAGTCTATGATGGGGCTTGCCAGTGAGTCCATAAAAAGAAGAACCTTTGTCTCCAGAAACCCAAGTTGGAATTTTCATTAGATGTTGCCCGTGAATCATATTGTTGATAAAAACAATAAGGAGTCCGGTGGCACCTTAAAGACTAACAGATTTATTAGGGCATAAGCTTCCGTGGGTAAAAAACCACTTGTTCAGAGGTGTGGAGTGAAAATTACAGATACCAAATCACTCCATGCCTCTGAAGAAGTGTTTTTTTACCCACAAAAACTTATGCCCAAGTAAATCTCTTAGTCTTTAAGGTGCCACCGGACTCCTCGTTGTTTTTGTGGATACAGACTAACATGGCTACACCTCTGATATTGTTGATAGTCTGTCAAATTAAAAGTACTATGGCTGTACTGAAGCCACTGCCGTAATAACACAGCAAATTATGCTATATGTTATTCTGTGGGATCTTTCTGAAATATTTTATGTAAGTATCATTCTAGAGTTACTTTCATCCTGGAAAGTTATTTTTCTATTGCTGAAGTAAGTGTTTCTCTAGAGAAATAAATTATTTCTTTAAAGAACAGACAAGAGTCTTTCAGCAATAGAAAAATAATTGATCAGTGATTTTTGTTCTGTATCTGAAATTTCACCTGATGAAAAGTACAGTAGCTTTAGTGTGGCTGATAATATCATACTGTTATCGCACCTGAAAAAGTTGAACTGAAAAAGGATCCTGGAGCTGAATTGGTTTGATATTCAAATTCAGTTTTTGAGGTAATATTTTTCCAAACTGTGATGCAAGCAACAAAATAAACATTTGGGTCAAATCATGGTTGCCCAGCAGACATAGATTTATGCCAGAAACCACAAGACCTGAAGAGAAAACATTATCCACCCCAACTCTGACCAAAAACCTACCACCAAGAGACTTGGAGGAGAATTCTGGACATAGCGTGCAGGTGCATGCATATACATACCATGGCCTACCATGACACCTATGCATCTTCCCCAATAATTTCTGTATATAACAATTGGCTTTATAAAGGGTTCTTCTGGCTCTGATATAAGCCTCCATTAATGTTGCTTTTTTATGTCAATGTAAGTTTTATGTGTTGTAGGTTTCCATTTGGTCCTTACCTTCACATAATATCTCTGTTAGTTAATCAACATTTTACAAATGTTATAGTTATATATATATATATGTATATGAAAAAAATATTTTGATCCTTTTCTTTTTAGGAATATATGGACTCAAATAAATACATAGAGCATTTAGTAACACAGCTAGAAGAGCAACGCTGGAACCTATGGAGGCAAGTGCAATTTATATGCATATATTTGTTTTGGAAAGAGATACAATATTCCATAGCTTTTGCTGCTGACTTTAGATAAGATGGACAGGTGTTGAACTTCCAAATCTGCACTTCTGTTGAGATGTAACCCAAAAATACCCATTCACAAATATTAAACTCTCACATGAGTTTTAACCACAGATGAAATAACTCAACAGTGCACCACAAAGAAAGTCATCACTCTAGGAGTGGAATCATAGCCATGGCCTGTCAAGATTGTTAAATATGTCTGCAGGTATCCCTGTGTGTGGAAATACTCTGTTTTCCAAGCATTTGCTTTGCTTATCCCTGCTTAGAATTATTGTCAGTTTCACTGGAGTGGGTGAACTAGACAGTTTGGTCTCCTTGAATATAGGGGTCTCTTTCAAATGGAATGTGAAAGGAAGAAACATAAGTGACCATGAAGTGGTGATAGCATGGCAACATAGGACATTCAGAGTTTTAAAACCCAAACTAGCAATGGTTAATAAGCCTGCTGGAATGAAAGGTTGTCTCTCTCACCAACAGCAGTTGGTCCTATAGAAGATAATACCTCACCCACCTTATCTCTTCTATGAAAAAGAGGCAGTCTTGATGCTCTGGTAAGTATTTTCCATATCTCTTGCTTTCACATCATTACCACTGGATGTCCAGACCCAATCTGCATATCTATAAAGTGATGATTTACATATGCTAATATATACCTAGTGGGGATTTTTGCTCCACCTTGATCAACTGAGAAATGTACATGAGCACTTGAAAATCCCATTGAATTCTGTGTGCTTAGGCAAGTTGGATGCAGAGCTTTGAAAATTCCCTTGCATGTGTTTGCCTTAGAAAATGTAATCTACTCATAAGTTATCAGTTCACCTAGTTTTGCTGCAAAAAGTAGCTATTCAATTCTAAATACATTTTCCCTATGTGTGCCTGCAACTTGATTGGATAGCTTTACTTGGATGGTTTTACTGAAGCGTTCCCAATGATGCCAGATTCCATGGCCCATCCCCATTATGTAAGCCATACTACTGTGCATTTTTTGCATCTCTCTAAAGTTATGGAAATGTCATTCATAAAAGTGACAACTTGCAACATGAATGGTTCTGGGGCTGTATTGTTGTTTCTGAAGAATTGTGCTCTGCAGGTTGTCCCAGGGCTGCCCTGGTAAGAAATGGTACAAACAACCAAAAGGCTTTTTCTCTGGTTTTTTTTTTTTTTGGTCTCAACAAATCCTATTTAACTTTAGATGACTCATTCCCTCTATAAGTGGATAACTTATTTGATCAGATTTTTATTAGTCTGTGAAATTACACCAGTTTTTTTATTTATGTAGCTTTGCAGTTGTTACACATTACATGTGATAACTAAGTAGCTATAGGAAAACACTTCGCAGTTCACTGTACAGTTTTTGAGCATCCATTATCTCACATTTTACAGGGACAGGGGCCAAATTTAATATCTGAAGTAACTCTACTGGGAAGCCACTGGAATTATACCAGGGATGAAACTGATGGAATATTTACCATCCATATATTTTTGTATGCAATATTTGATTATTTTTTCTTGCTGCATATAGAAGGTTCATGATTCTGAGAAGTCCTCCATTAAGTTTGCAGATAAGTATAATTTAATTTTCTCAAATAAGTTAAACCAATGCACCTCAGATCTGATCTCAGGAGAGGAATAATTAAGTTCTTATGATTTTTCAGTTGAAAACCCTGTACACTCAAAAAAGATGGATTTTCACATTGCTTGATATAGCTCTGATGAACATTCCTGTCCTCTGGGATATAAAATTGGATTAAAATAACATTTTTGACATGGGTTTAGCCTCATTTAAAGCTAGACTACAAAATTTTATGGACATTAAGTTCCCATTTTCTTTTAAAATTGAATTATTATACCAGAAGAAACAAGGGTTTTCATTTAAAATTACAGAATTCAGTAAAATGCATTTGATTAAGAATGAACATTAATAGTAGCATTATATCTGAATAATAATAATATGGTGAATAAATGGAAATGAATAGTAGAATAAAGAAAATGGAAAAACTCCTTGAAAACCAGCAAATATATAAGGACTTTATTGAATTTGAAATTGACATTCAGCTAGTACTGAAAACTGAATGTTCTTTGCAGAGTTAAAGTCAGCACTTTCTTTTTATTATTATTTACAGAGTAACATTGGGATAAAAACTTAAGAATGACAATGAATACTATCAAAAAATCCTCTCTGGTTTCGATAGACTATCTTGAAAGCTTTATTATAGTTTTAAAAGAGAGAAATCTATAATATGCTAAGGATCATGGGAATAGCTCATGCTATACAAGAGCAGTACTAGATTGTCTAGAGTCAGACAGATGCCCTAATAAATCAGCACAGACCACTTCTTAGACTTCATTATGCCCTTGATTTGTGGCTGCCACAATTTTAACCTATTGGGTCATTGGGCATTGAACCTGACATTGAACAATAGCCCCCAGTTTACTCTAGGCTAGCTAATAAAAAAGACAGATACAAATTCAGAACATTTGGCTCCTTCAACATTACTTACAGCCTGGGCTGATTTATAGCAACCAGTCTGAGACAGAAGAGACTAAAACTGATATCACGGTGCTCATATAGAATGCCTACGGTACCACATGTACAACAGCAAACTAAAAGGCACTTAATTAGATGTGGGAGCAGAAATTTCTTTTTCTTCTCATTTTACAGAGCTTGATATATTTTACTTTCTTCATGTGGCATAGCCATCTGTTGTGGAACATAAGACATTTATTGCTGTAATCACACTCCCAAGAGGACCGGTTATGTTTAGGTCGTTTCATAGCATGCTACTATAATAGACCTCCAGATTTTCAGTTTCTAAAGAACTTCAGAAGCATCAGCACAGCTACCTCAGCAGTGTCTGAAAGTACAGCTGTTTTTGACCACCACCATTTTCTTACGCTAAGAACCTTAGACGGTTTATTGTTATATGAAGAATTAAGACAGCAATAAAGGTAGAAATTCACTATCTGAAACAAGATACATACACACACTCACACACTAGTAGCTTAAAGCCCCCGCTGTCACACAGGTGTAATTTGTAAAGTCACGTGTATAAAAAAAGACAAAAAATATCTGGGAACTTAAAAATTCCACAGTAACAGACTGTGAATCCAAGTGATGATTGAATCTGGTGATATTCTAAACATCATCCTTGTAGCTGTTTCCAGTTCTTCACACTGACTCAGACATTCTTCAGTGTGATGCTTGAGGTTATTGTGTGTGCTGATTGTGTTGTTGTGCTGGGAGAATTGTGTTGATTTGTGCAGGTGCTGAATGAGCAGTATATGCTGTGGAGAGGAGCTATGTATGTATGGGGTTATAGTGTGTGCTGCTTGCAGTGGTAGCGGGTGAACTTTGGGGCAAGTGGGCCCTAGAAGGGGGAAAAAAATAGAAAAAGCCTGGTCATCTGAGTAATCTACCTGGGCCCTGGAGTCGGGGGCAGTTGCGCTGGTCCCTGAACTCTGAGCCTGGACTGAAAGGGTGGGACGAGTAGAGTCCTCTAAAGAGCTGTGCACTAACTGCCCCCTGTAGGCCCTGTTGGCATGCTCTAAAGGTACTTAAGAGTGCGTAAACACAGTCCTGTCTGAAACGGGTCTACATCAACTGCATAGGTGTAATTCATAAATCAGAAGGGCTGAGAACTTAAAAATTGGATGGTAACAGATTGCAAAGCCTGCTGATGATTCAGTCTGGTGGTATGCTGAACAAAAAGAGCCCTCCACCATGCTTATCGCTGATTCCATGGCTTCACAGTGATGCTACAGACATCATAGTCTTCAGAGTGACACACACAGGAACAATCCTGGAATCTTATATTTTGAGGTGGGGGGTTCTTTTTTTTTTTTTTAAACTTTATGTTTTTTTGTTTTGTTTTTGCTTTTCTCTGGCTTATTTGGGACAGTAGAGCAAATTCAACGCTGATGTAACTCCATTGAAGCTATTTTAGTGGTTACACAGTAATGAATGTGTCTCAGTAGATAAATGTGCACTGGAACATTTGGGATTATTTTAGGGTTTATTCCCCCCTCCCATTCCATCATGGGTCTATAAATAGTATCAAAAGTGTGGACAGAAAATATTTTTTTCTCTGCACTGTTATTTTCTCACGTAGTCAACCAGTGCTGTTTCATATTTGGCTAAATTTTATTTACTCTATATAATTTTAAGGGCAGAATAATATGAAGAAATAATTGGAAAAGTAAGGGATTGCTCCTGCAGTCTTTGCTCAGTGACCTCAGTGGGGAGGTTTGCCTCAGTAACATTAATGTAATGATTGCAACAGTAGATCTTAATTTTAAATTATTGACATTGTAATTCACTTTTTCCCTTAACAGAAAAAAGAATTGATATTGAAGCACATTATGCTTTTCCAGGTATAAAAGGGTCTGCTCCTGTTCCCACTAATGTCCAGGAGAATTTTATTATTGACTTCAACGGAACCAGGATTGGACCTTGGTCCCAGAATTTTTGGTAGGGTTGGGATGTTCTAGACTTCACAGAGAGTACAATCAGGAAACAAAACAAAAGCCAAACATATATACTACAGTGATGTAAAACCCTGACAGATGGAGAGAGAGAGACAGCATATGGACTCCATGACATTTTTCTAAGTACAAGTTTTAAAAAAGAGGCTTTCTTAAATAATTTTGCTATGCTTTCATCTAAAGTATTAGCACGTCTCTATGCTCATGGGTTGAATGCTGGTAAACTAAGGAGGTGTCAAGTATTCATCAGGTTGCTTTTGCTGTAATCATAAACTTCCACTGGGAGATCTTAATTGGTAACAAGTAAAATTGCTCTGCAAGAATTCTTAATGGTGAACACAGATTAAAATAACAACCGTGATTAGTTTTAAACTGCTTGACTAGAAAAGGACTAATCTTTTGGGAATATGATGCATGGCAAACAAATGGAAAACCCTGTGTACTGTCTGATGTTAAGGCAGGGCAGGCTTTGACAAAAATATCTAATGCTGTACCAACGGAATAAAGGCATACTCTGCACACATTTCTTTTCCTGTGGGGTCTCCCTGTAGCTTGGCTGAGTAGAACTAACATTAAAGCAGACAGAATCTTGGGGATCTTCATCATTTTAATCCCACTTTAACTCTTCCTGTAAGATTTCCAAATGATAGCTATATCTTCCAGCCAGTGATGTTGAATGGGATTTCCTTTGGAATCCATCATTGTTGCCCCTTGGTCATCTGCAGAGATCTTCGCAAAGAAATGCAAAGCTCTCCTCTCCGCTGTCTCCATATGAGGAGAGATTAAAAAGACTGGGATTGTTCACCTTAGTAAAAAGATGACTAAGGGGGGATATGATAGAGGTCTACAACATCATGAATTGTGAGGAGAAATTGAATAAGGAAGTGTTTTTTACCTCTTCATTTAACACAAGAGCTAGGAGTCACCAGGGCTTGATTAATGCAGGGGTTTTAGGGGCTGCAGCCCAGGGCAGTGGGCTAAGGGGGCTGGGAATGAGGCCCGCTGCTTCTTTTTATCCCTGCCATGGGCCGGACACTGGTCCCTTATCCTCAGAGCCCCACCCCCCGGGGGGCTGGAGCCGTGAGTGCCAGCTCGCCAATGTGCTCCTGTGGCCCCTAGGTGAGGGACATTCAGGGAATCTCTGTGCGCTGTCCACACTCCCGGCACCAGCTTCACAACTCCTATTGGCCAGGTACCTCTGCCTAGGGGCTAGACATGCTGACCACACTGGGGAGCAGAGCAACGTGGAGCCAGGGTAGGCAGGGATCCTGTGCCGCCGACCAGGAGCCACCCGAGGTAAGCGCCTCCCAGCCAGAGCCTGCACCCCGCACACCCTCCTGCATCCCAACCCCCTACCTAGCCTGTAGCCCCCTCCTGCACCCAAACTTCCTCCCAGACTTCACACCCCCATCTGCACCCCAACCCCTGTCCCAGCCCTGAGCCCCTCCTGTACCCAAACTCCCACCCAGAGCCCGCACCCCGAACCTCCTTCTGCACCCCAACCCCCTGTCCCATCCCTGTCCCAACCCCAGAGGCCCCCTCCAGCTGGAGCTGTGCCCCTTCCTGCACCCCAATCCCCTGCCCCAGCCCTGAGCCCACTCCCCCACTTCAAACTCTCAGAGGCCTCACAAAATCTATTAGCCCCGGGCCCACAGGAAAGTTAATCTGGCCCTAGGAGTCACCCAATGAAATTAATAGGCAGCAGCTTTAAAACAAACGTAAGTAAGTACTTCACAAAACACACAGTCAACCTGTGAAACTCATTGCCGGGGATGTTGAGAAGGCCAAAAGTATAACTGGGTTCAAAAAGAATTAGATAAGTTCATGGAAGATAGGTCCATTAATGGCTATTAGCCAAGATAGTCAGGGACACAACACCATGCTTGGTGTGTTCCTAAACCTCTGACTGTTAGAAGCTGGGACTGGACAATAGGGGATGGATCATTCGATAAATAGCTCTGTTTTGTTCATTCCCTATGAAGCACCTGGGCATTGGCCATTGTTGGAAGATACTGAGCTAGATGGACCATTGGTCTGACGCAGTATGGCCATTTTTGTTCTTATGTGTTAGTGGCTCAGTATTCTACCTACTCATGCTTCCAACACCTGCCAGTGGATAAAGACAGAATAAAATGCAATTTTAAGGTGCCAGGGCACATATACCTAAGTTGCTTGTTTTTGTCAAATTATTTAATAGCCATGTTCCTTTGTATCCAGGACAGTGCTAAATCTGAGAAAGCATTAGATTTGTAAATCTGAAGATCATGTGGTACAAACACTGACACTTTCCTTTTTTTTTTTTTAAGGGAAACCTTTACAATCTTGCAGTGAGGTGTGAGACTGTAACTGAGGCCAGAATTTGGCTCTTGGTATTCATTTGCATTATCTGGGTAGCTGCCAATTAAAATAATTAAATAACATTTTTTTCTATTTACATTTTGTGTGGTGTCTGTTATTCTTTATAGTAATGAACTAACAGAACTTGATTGAATGAAATTTACAGAGCAGACAAATCTTGCAGTTTTTTCCAACACAGCTGATAATGCCTCAGTCCTAAAATACACCATATGCTTTATTTATTATGTGAACTCATTTCTTCTATGAACCAGCATTTGAAATGTGGGCTTGAGAGGGAAAATCTATTGAGAACATATCTAATATTTGATCAAATGTGTATTTCTCTAGATCAGAGTAAATTTGGATGGTTCAATGAACAGGGAATATGTAGCCACTAGGTCACTAAAAAGCACTACTATTGCATTATCTGTGAATTAAACAGGCGTTCTTCCTTTCAATCTCTGGTACAAAGCCCTGTGTCATACCACAATTTTAAAAAGGGTCTTCTCCATGATTTTAAACTAGTTAGGTCGGTATTGTGGATAACTGGCAGATGGAAAAAGGAGGCATTTTATTGGCTGCATCTTATTGTATGACCTAAGAGATCACAGAATGCAGTGAGATAATCCATTCTCCTACAGAGATATACATTAAAGGGGACAGCTCTCTGAAAAGCAAGACACACAACAGGAGACTGTAAAAATAAATTCAGTGACTGCACTAAATAGGTAATGGGTTAAAGATTAGAAATGTACCAAACTACACAGATCCTATACAGTACATAAACATGAACTCTTTAAACAACATTAGTCTGATGGAGAAGACTAGAATGCTTACGTATTGGCGAAAGGGGGTAAGGAAAAACAGCTCAGTGCTTGTTTAATATTAATATTATTTGTCTCAAAGTACTGCTTAAATCACATTTAAACTAACAACATTACAGTGGATACCTTTTGAAAAGTTAGCACCTATTCAAAAGATGTTACTATTGTATCAGTGTTCCTTCGTGTACTGTATATAGAGGAAATATCTCACAAACTGATAAAAAATTGCTACTGGTTAGTTATTTACTTAAGTGCAACTACTGTATCAGATTAAGAAATTAATATCTCTCTTTAAACCAACAAGAAATTGTTACAGTAAATTATACTTGTTTTGATGGAGCATTTTCTAAATTAATTTGACTTATTTTAACAAAGCAAAGCTTGATGTTCTGTAGTACATAAGAAATATGAGGCAGTGGCTATGATCATTACACAATACATGCAAAGTGAATATTAATTTCTAAAAGACTGTAGATCTTGCCCAGCACTCCTCACTCAGGGAAGGCTGATGGCAGTGTCAATTTGAGTTTTGCCTGAATAAGGAGTGAAGTATTTAAGTCATTAGGAAAGGGATTTTGAGCTTTCTCTATATAAAATATTTTCCATATCATCAAATTGCTCTATATGTATACTATACAATCCCAGTTTAAAATTTTAAATTTGACAGAAAGATCTTAAGAACACTATGTAATTGTTCCATATGTTCACAATTATAAAACTAAAGAAATTAGCCAGTGCTTAATTTAAAAATATTTTAAGAAAAATGTATAATGAATTAGGTTGGGTTTTCTTTGCACAGATGTGCGGCTGTCTTAATAACAAGACTGCCTGAACCATGAATTGATTCGTTTCTGAAATTAAAAAATAGAAGCCTTGAGCAAAATATATTCCTTAGATTTATTTGGTGGAATAAAGATCATAAATGTTCCCTACTCAGTTGAAAGAAGAAAACTCCAGCAGGGAAGAGTGTGGAAGGTCTACTTGACATATGGATGTTTGTTAAATGTAAAATGTATGAACAGCCCAGAGTGAATGCTCCCCATTTATATCCTGAGAAATGAAATGTATAATCTTGGAATGGTTCACTATTTATTTTACATTTTTATAAAAATGAACTTTTTGTGTATTCAGATGGGCTTCTTTCTTTAGTTGGTATTAGGGTTAGAAGAATTTAGGAATTCATTTTACCTGATCCCATCTGTTTAAGGCAGATGGTTATTGTCTGGGTTTCCTGAACTATGCACCGTGGTTCAGTTGGAGGGCACTAGGCACAGCATGTATATATATACAATTGTATCACTGCATGGGTGAAATGTAGGTCTACAAAGAGGAATGTACCCTTTGGAAAATATTGGCGCACATGCTAATCTGAAAACCTGTCTCAGTTTTGGGTTCTGGTACTGAATCAGGTCATTAACGACAATTTACAATACATGTAAATGCTGCATTACAAGTTGAGCTTGTGAAGCTTCTGTCAGGTTACCAAGCTCTTTTTTAAAAAATAAAATGCTCTCCAAACTTATTTCAAGGCAAGCAGAAATTAAACACAAAATAGCACATAGAAATGTTTGTTTCTCCATTCTCACTATTGGCTATCTTCTGCCATACTTTTTTATGCTGAATTGTACTTTACTCCTCAAATAGTCCCATTGATCAAGGAACAGTGAGTGACAGGACCTGACCCAAGATCTTGAATAATTATGTAGTCTGAGCCTCAGATAAAACAAGTGTATCTTTAAACGTACGTACTCTCTCTTACATATAAAGCATGTGGGATGGATTCTGGTCTCAGTTACGCTGGTGTAAATCTGAATAATTCCATTAAACCCAGTGGAGTTACCCTAGATTTATAAGTGTAAAAGAATCAGAATCTGGATCTAATATAAACAACCTATTATATTGTAGTATAGTATAGAAATATGTGTGGCAGATAGGCTAAGTGTGTGGAAACTTGAGTGACAGATTTATCTCAAGTGTTTTTTTTCCCTTTCTTGTTATGTGGGGAGAGAATACATAAAAGTTAGAACAGGATTGCAGAAAAGCATGTGTATTGTCTATCATGATCTTAGATGTGTTGTTTTCTTTGGAATTCTTTGAGGAAATATCCTAAATTAGTCATTCTATGATTCTATGATTCTATGATTTTACTCAAGAAACTTATGAAATAAGTTGGAGAGCCCAGTGCAGCCCAGTTTTCCTTCTGTAAGCCATAAGTCATTAACACTAATTCAATAGGCTCTATAAGGCCACCTTTCTGGTCACCATCAAATTTTGCACCGCCTCATGGCACCCTTTTTCACCATTTCAGAAGGAGGCCAATGACTGAACGAGCATGAAGGGAAAATAATTCAATCACCTCTAGGAGGAGAAGGACCCAGAAAGCCCTTCCAAGCCTATATTGAATCACACTCTCTGAGCTATGTGGGGAAGCTAGCACTGCTGTTACCAAGTCATTGGGTAAATAGGACTTGGATCTACCCATCTTTCCCTGCAAACTGGCTTCATTTATAGAAGATAAGTTCAATAACCTAGCTTAGCATATCTGTTTGATTTTATATTGCACCAGCATTGATAAAGTTTGCTCCATCATTATTATTGATTATCATTTACATTAAAGTAGAACCTAGAGATCGCAGCTGAGATCAGGGTCCCATTGTGCTAGGCCATGTACCTACTTACAGAGAGAGACAGTGTATGTCCCCTGGCCCCAAAGATCTCACAAGATAGATAGGCAAAGGGCAGGAGGAAGGGAATACTAGTATGCCTATTTTACAGATGAGCAACTAAGTCATATAAGGAGAATAGGTGACCAAATTCATACAGAAAGTCTGTGGCTAAATCAAGAATTGAACTCAGAACTCCTAGGTTTCAGTCCAGTGCTTTAACCTCAAGAACATCCCTTCCATCAAGTCACAGTGTTTTGCCCTGTCTGCCTCATCTTAGAGGATGTGGTTAGTTATCAGCTACACTGATAATATGTAGCACTTTTAAATTTTCTAGGCCTAAGGGTATGTTTATACTGCATTTTACAACTCACAGCAGGAAGTCTCAGAGCCCAGATCTACAGACTAGGGCTCACACTACAGTGTGTATGTACAGTGGTGTATGTAGACATTGCACCTTGAGCTGGGTCATGGGTTCTGAAGACTACTCTGTGCTCAGGCTTCAGAGCCTGAGCTCCAGCTCAAGCCTGAATGTCTACACTGCTATTTTTAGTGCCGTAGTGCTAGCCTGCAGGGATTTCCCAACACCCCCCACACCCAGTGATCAACCAGTTGCATACAGTATTGTGGTTCGAAATTTGAATAGAAATTGAAACATTAATACACACTTTGAAAGCATATACAGCAGTGGTGGGCAACTTGTGGGCTGCACGTGGCCCATCAGGGTAATCCAGTGGCGGGCCACAAGACATTTTGTTTACATTGACGGTCTGCATTATGGCCGCCCAGAGCTCCCAGTGGCCACGGTTTGCCATTTCCAGCCAGTGGAAGCTGTGGGAAGCGGCACGGGCTGGCCACTGTTTCCTACAGCTCCCATTGTCTGGGAATGGTGAACCGTGGCCACTGGGAGCTGCGGGTGGCTGTGCCTGCGGATGGTCAATGTAAACAAACTGTCTCATGGCCCGCCAGTGGATTAGCCTAATGAGCTGCATCCACCACTGATATACAGCATATGATAAAATACTTGTACCCGAGAAAGCATAATGTGTTTGAAAAGTATGAACAAAGACTAGCTTTCTCATACAGCTGTTGTTTACGACAATGTCAGTGCATTTGTTTCAGCTATATTGTCCAACCTAATAATTTCTAATTACGATTTGTAAGCAAGGTCTGAACGAGCTCTCCCCTGATAGCTAGTGATGAGCCAGGGGGTAGATGGAAAGGCTTCAGGACCTGCCTGTATTTACATGAACACACCTACTCTTCCTAGGTATCCGGCAGACAGAGCTGTGTTGTCCAAGTGATCAGTTTGGGCTAGTGCTAGGTTACAGATCATTTTAGTATTGAATGCTGGGGTAATCAAATGTTATCCTTATTTCAGAACTGTGCTTAGCCTGCCTGAATGAGGCGGGATGTGGAGGGGGCGGTCTCCCTCAGTGCTTAATTTGTGCTAGGACTTGCCAGAGCTGAGCCCTGGGACCTCTGGGCTTGCCACATCAGTTATGAAAGTAACAAATTTGCTTGAGTTCCTGCACCTCTTTCATTACAAAATAAGCAATGGTCACCCTCAACTGAACTCACCTCACTAGGCAGGGGGGGTTGGATGCCAGATCCCAGTGCGGAGAGAGGGTGGGGCACAGGTGTTTTGCTTGGTGGTGTGGGCCCTGCCTAAGAGTCACAGGTACTATTTGATCTGCCTCTCTCCCCTGTTTAAAGATGAGCTGATTAGGCTCCATAGGGAGTCTTCTGGTATAAGTAACCACTAGAGCTGAACTCACTGATAATCAGGTCTAAGTACTGAGACCTGCTGTGGGACAGTGTTTCTGTGGAAGAAACTGCCCAGCCTGCAGTAGCAGTGAGGTTCCTCACTGAGAGCTGGGTGGAACCTCAAGAGACCAACTTGCAGAGGTCACAGTGGCAGGTGGCAGCAGAAGGTGATGGTGCAGGGCCATTGGGGACAGAGCGGTGGAGTGAATGGTGGCACGACAAACAACATCGGCCAGAGTGAGCAGCCAGAGCAAGTGGTGAGCAGCCAGAGTGAGTGGTGAGTGGTTGGAGGAACGAGCAAGATGCCTTCTTCTCTCCCCCTCCACCCCCGCAGCTCCCAACTATGAGTACCGTGTGGTGGAGGGAGAAGGGAGGGACACGTTAAAGGAGCATTTGTTTGTTGGATTATATTTTAGTGACTTTGCTCCAGAATGCTAGATTTGTGGTTGGGAAACTTATATAAATGTACGTTTCCTAGGAGGCTAATATTTTAAAAATGCATTATTTGCCAGTGTTGTTATCTCACATTGCCACTAACTCAAGAGGTTGTTATCTTGGGGAGTTTCTGTACTAAACTTTTTTATTATTATAATTCATTTTTATGTAAGAACAGCCATATTGGGTTAGACCAGTGGTCCATCTACCCCAGTATCCTGTCTTCTGAATGTGGTAAATGTCAGGTGCTCCAGAGGAAATGAACATAACAGGCAATCATTGAGTGATCCATCCCCTGTCGCCCATTCCCAGCTTCTAGCGAACAGAGCATGGTGTTGCATCCCTACTCATCCTAATAGCCATTGATGGACCTATCCTCCATGAATTTATCTAGTTCTTTTTTGAACCCTGTTATAATTTTGGCCTGCACAACATCCCTGGCAAAAATTTCCACAGGTTGACTGTACATTGTGTGAAGAAGTACTTCCTTTTATTTATTTTAAACATGCTGCCTATTAATGTCATTGGGTGACCCCTGGTTCTTGTGTTAAGTGAAGGGGTAAATAAGACTTCCCTATTCACTTTCTCCACATCAGTCAAGATTTTATAGGTCTCTATCTTATCTCTCCTCTTAGTCGTCTCTTTTCCAAGCTGAAAAGTCCCAGTCTTTTTAATCCCTACCCCTAATCATTGTTGTTGCCCTTCTCTATACCTTTTCCAATTCCAATATATCTTTTTTGAGGTCGGTGACCAGAACTGAACACAGTATTCAAGATGTGGGCATATCATGGATTTATATAGTAAAAGTGGAGGAGTTTGATTTGCCAGACTGATCAGCCAAGCCAATACTGACAACCTACATGAAAAGGCTTCAAAATACCATGCCTCTGGACAGCATCAACATGCAGAAAGTCTTATAAGCCAGTCACTGTCAAAGCAAATTTTAGAAGTTACTTAATGAGGCTGTTAAGAATGCTGGAGATATAACTCAGTTTATGTGAATCAACATGGCTGTCGCATCATACTTTCTGTTTAAGCAAGAGATACCACACACTACAAACTGGAGGCCAATGTTAAGTGCATTGTCACTTGTTAATCCTGAAGTTGGACACTGGTTCCAAACAAGACTGGCAAATGCTCACTATCTTTCTGCAAGAAACTCAGCTAACTGGTTAGAAGCATGTGCCGCAACAGTGAAAGACTCCGCAGTTGAAAAAGCAAAGAACTCTCTCACCACATTCAAAAAATGTGCATGCATGGCTGATGAATGTACCATTGCAAACAGACATCAAGTATTAAGTCACTGAGTATGTTATTTTGATGTCCGTGGTAGGCCAGTAAATGTCTGTGGTAGGCCAGCAGTCTAGATGTTCAGGTTATAGAGGACACATCAGATGCATCTGTGATATCTTAGAAGAGTTAAATGATTGAAAATTGAACCCCAAACAGATGGCCACTTGTGCATTTGATGGAGCTGCAAACTTCTCTGGAAGACATAGTAGAGTACAAGCTTTCCTTAGAGAAAAGTGTAACCTTATCTCTCCTAAACACACTGCAGAGACCATCTACTCCAACTAGCACTAATATGAGCTGCAGAATCTTCAAAAGACATTTAAAAACCCATAAATTTAATGGCTTTGTTATACTCTTTTTTCAGCAAGAGTCCAAAAGGACTGAATGTCTTGGAAACAAATAGAAGATACACTGGGACTGAAGTTCAAATTAGTCCAACCTGGGAAAACTTGCTGGCTTTCTCATGAGTGATCCTTGGCTGTTGTCTTAAAATTACTGCACCATTATTACTGGCTTTAGAAAGTATCTACAGAGATAGGACAGATCTAAGTAGTGCAGTTGGTTGACTACTTTTGCTACTAAGTTCAGAGAAGACTATTGCCGTTCTCTCTCTTGTAAGTCTACTGTTAAAACCACTTGGGTCATTAAACAATACCATCCAAAAATCTGCTATAACAGTAGAAGATCTTTGTCCACCAATAGAAGCTACCCTTCGATCAATCAGAGAGATATTCATTGAAAACGTACTGAAAGAAGCAAAGACTTCAGCCCAGAGGTCAACAAATGAAGGCACTTATATTGAATCCTTAAGTGAAGAGGACAAGAAGTGTTTGTTAAGCCAGCTGAAAAAATACACAGACTTGATTCTTATAAATCTATAATAGCGATTTCTGGATTCTACTCAACCACTGCGTCTTATAAAACACCTACAGTTGAGTAGAGTGAGGCACTACCAGCAATGGAGCTGCTATGTGATCAGGACAGAATAGAGAATTTTGAATACAGAGTGGAATATCCTACCACGAACAAATGAAGATTTAACTTCAACTTCTTCTTTATCATCACTAGTGGTTTGACCCAATCTTTGTTCTGTGGTTTCCTAGGATGAAAGAAATAGGAATTTATCTATTGCTACCCCCAGTCACAGCAGCTACAGTTGAGCGTTCTTTTTCCTCATTGAATAGAATTTTGTGCTCTGAAAGAAGTCACCTTCTGCCTGATCATGAGCATACCATGAAGGACTGGAAGTAACAGATACACAAGAAGCCACCAAATATGAATGCACTGCATTCAAGAAATTCATTAACAGAGTTGTGCAAAATTATAACAAGAAACCACGAAGGATGTAGTGTACCAATGTACTTCATAGTAGGCTTGAGTAGCCAACTTTAATTTGTGTGATGAGTTAAAAACGTAAGTTAAATCTAATAAAATGGTCGTAAAACATTTTTCAGTTTTTGCTGTGGAGCCATACAACCTACCTTCACCCACACAGTCTCACCCCCTTGGCCCTCAACCCCTCTGTAAATTCGAACTCTCCCACTAATTTCAATTCCTGGGGGAAACACTGCTAGCCTGAATCTGTAACCTGGATTCTGAGACTCTCTGCAACAGGTTTTAAAACCCCAAGGTATGTCTACACTGCAATTGAACACCTGCGGCTGGCACATGTCAGCTGAGCTTGTAGTGCTGAGGCTATGAGGCTGTAAAATTTTGATTTAGATGTTTGGGCTCAGGCGTGAGCCCAAGCTCTGGGACTCTGAGAGGGGGCAGAATCCCAGAGCCCAGGCTCTGCCTGAATGTCTACATTGCAATTTTGGAGCTCTGTAGCCCAAGCCAGCTGACAAGGGCCAGCTGTGAGTGTTTAATTAAAGTGTAGACATACCCTCTGATCTGTTGCTAGTTTCATCCAGGTCACTCATCTGGTGTCTTGTTTAGCTCCACTACTAGGTGTAATGGGGGATAGGAGAATTTGGGGATAGGAGAACTTGGCTCAGGATGATTTAAGATCATTATCCTATTCTGGATACAAGTTTCCTTTAATTCTGAAGAATTTGGCTGACTTCCTGCCTCCACGTTAAATATTTAGACCCAAAGTACATTTTCTATAAGTTGTGTGTGTTGTATGAGACCTTTTTATGTTAAGGAATGATATTTGTCATGACTGTGCTTAATATTAAAATGGTGTTGTCATGCATGTGGCAACTCATATCAGGGTATATGGTCCATTTGCTAGTCAAATTTTTAAAATCAGGAATAAATTCCAACAGATTCTGCTTCAGGGGGAAAAATTCATGAACTGATAGTGCAAACCTGTGTAAACATTTTTGAAATTGATCCCACAAGGGGCAAGGTTTCAATTATAAAGCCGTATTCATCAGAGTGTTAACAACATGAGCAATTTTTTTCTTCTGTTTGATTCACCTTGGTCCTGAATTTGCAAACCTTTGCTCATGTGAACAGGGGTGCTGGATCAATTTTTATAGTGGGGGTGCTGAAAGCCATTGAACCAAACTGTAAACCCTATATATAGCGGAAACCACAGACTCATGCTAGCTCAGCTCCAGCTAGCGTGCTAAAAATAGCAGTGTGGACATTGCAGTTCCTGAGTCCAAGTCCATCCAGCCACTTGGGTCCAAGCTCAGGTGGCTAGCCTGAGCTGCTGCCAGTGCCATAATATTCACATTGCTATTTTTAGCATGTTAGCTCAAGCTGAGCCAGCACAAGTCTATCTACCAGGACCAGAAATCACACCTCCCAGCTGCAATGCAGACATATCCTAATAAGTCCCTGATCATGCAATGTAAGATTGTTCTAAGTGCTTCTAAGGTAAATTAAATCTGTGTATTGAGGTCCCGCATAGACTTGATGGACTCCACTCTGGGTGGCTAGGGAGGGGAGATTGTATGCAAAGGTAGTGCAGATCTCCCAACACATGCCCTCTGAGGCTATATCTACACTGCAAATGGGGATGTAATTTGAAGCTTGTGTAGAAATATCGACCATGCCTGCTCACTAAAAATAGCAGTGAGGATGTGGAGGCATGCGGCACATACCAGGCAATGCAAATACATACCCAGGAGGCGAGGCATGCTTGTAAAGTTTGTGCCAAAGCCAGCATTGTTGGGTCCTCACTGCTATTTTTACAAGCTAGCATGGGTATGTCTACATGAACTGCAAATTGCTCCCCAGGTTCAGATGTAGTCTGAGAACCAGATCCATTAACAAAGTTTCAAGCACTTTGAAACTGTCCTTTCCTTTCCGCAAAGAATACTTTGTTAAAATGCCTGAGTTTTTGGCCAAATGCTTCTATTCTAGTAGACATGGACATGCAGAATTTCCCTTCACTTATGTTCTCTGAATGTGGATCTTGGCAGGATTTGGGCCATTACTGAGACATTTTTTGAAAATACAATTGGAACCCACTTGTAGGGTCTACTCCAACTCCCAATAAAATCAATAGCAAAACTCCCACTGACTTAAATGGGAGCAGGATAGTGCCTATTGGCTTGATCCAATGTCCACTGAAATCAATAGGAAAATTTCAAATCATTGCAATTCTACTTATAGGCCTTGTCTACACTGGGAAATTGACCTCCATAGCTATAGCAGAATAAGGTATTCCACAGTATTTATACATAGCTCCCCCTATGGACACTTTATAAAAGTGACTTTTATTCCAGAACAGAGTCTCCACAGTGGGACCTATTCCAAAATAGCTATTATAGAATAGCTCATTCTGCAATAGGTATGCTGGTAAATTCCCCTGTGTAGACAAGTCCATAGTGAACCTGTGCATATGAGGTCTGAACCAACAGAGTGCTCTGTTCTCCAAGTTCCCACTGAATGAGTGTTAAGGACTTCCTATATATCTCAGGTTCAGACTCAGAGTGAAAATAATTTATTTCCACAATGACTTCACTATATGAGATTTCTAATCTACTCCTATATAATTAATTTTTGGAGTTCTAGGAATTAACTGTTAGTAACCTGTGGGCATAATACCTGAAAGTCCAGTAAACGAAAATTCTGTTTCACTCCTGTGTAAGAAGAGTATATAAATCATTGTTAAAAAGGATAAGAAGTGTGTTAAATTTAGTAACTGTTTGTTAGTTTTTTCAGACTTTTATTAGAAGTATCATGTTTCAGCTTTCCCCCCGCCCACTCCCCCAGTGCAACCTTTCTTTATGATTAAATAGTCATAGTGATATTATTAATTACAACTGAGCTACATCATTCCTGATCTGGCTGCCTATCAGATTTATTTTCAAAGTATTTCTACTTTGAAAGAGGTATGGAATCAGTTGTGGATGATAGTTAGCTGAATTTAAAAACACCAGGCCTGATTCCAAGCTCACTGACACTGATTTCACACTGGGGAAATTTAGGAACATAGTGGTGGGCCACACTGGAACTGACCCATGGTCCATCTAAGTCCAATGTCCTGTCTTCAGTGGTGACCTGGTGCTTCAGAGGAAGGAACAAAAATCCCAAACTGGACAATTATTGAATATATCCTTACCAACAGTTGGGTCTTTCCATGTAAAATCTTTCTTATTCCTTATATGTTAAACTAGAGTTACTTGGTTTTACATTTAGTCTAAAGGGTTCTGAAATATGAGCTTTGCCATGAATGTTCTTAAAAGTATGCTCTATGATCTATTAAACATTTATGTTAGATAAAAATTGATTCAGGGGCAAGAACCAATTCAAGATGTGGTATATGCACCTATACACCCTAGAGTCACAAACTCATATACACATGAAACTCAGATAAACTATTAGTCTTGCAAATAGAAGAGGCAGACAAGGAAGAACAGCAACTCAGTGATCAGGAGCAAAGTAGTTTAATTTGCAGAAAAATATTTTTGAGTTATTGTAAGTTGTAGAAAAATAATGTAGTTCTGTTTTTAGTTATGAAATGTTGTGGTCATAGATTAACAGCCCACTCCTCCTCTATTGACTTCAGCGGATGCAGGATTGGGCTCTAAATAGTTAAACACTTAGCAAAGATTTTTTTAGATTGGGTAGTATTAACTAACCACATTTTTATTGTGGATGGCAATACTGTAAGATTATCCAAATACTGGTATGAATTACCAGTATACAGAAGATTCATTGGAATTTTGGAAAAGCAGGATTGGGCAAATGTAGGCAGAAATGGAAAGAAATGCAAACTAAGAAAGTTCCATGCTCTATGACACTGTATTTAACAATCCATAATTTAGAGATAAAGTCAATGGACTAGTACAACAGTTCTCTCACACACATCTTGCATACACATCTAAACCTCAAAAGTAATTGGGCTTGGTAATTTTAATCAATGCAGTTATACAGGAATCTTTTGCTGATACTATAGTTTAAATGAACACATATGCTAGCCACCTGACTGTGAGCTGTGTACTATCAGTGCTCTGCATACTACAGTTTGCATACCACTAGTTTAGAATATTATAAAAAGTATATAGGGGCTTCAAAGGATTAGATTTTTATCCGTAAATGACAACAAAAGTCTACTTCACCACACACACACACACACACACACACAAAGTGATGGAAAAATATTTGCATTGATAATAATCAAAATTTACAGATAGGCAAAGTAAGAAAAATGCTGCTCGACTACCTGTTGAGTTTGAGTGAAGGATGTTTACTTTGTATATTTTGATGTGATGTTGACAATTTGTGTGTTAACATTTATAGAGCTTTAATTTTTTAAATCTGAATTTCTCCTGTTATTGTTTAAGCCCCTGATAATTTCCTAGACCTGTGAAAATTTAAATAAATATTAAAAATGCTTTAAAATAAACATTGATCTTATTTGCTAAAATTATATATAAAATGTAAAAATTGAATGCTACCAAGATGAGTATATGGTCTTCTGCTGTCACTTACATGCTGAGATGAAACTATATGTGGCAAGTAAAATGTCAAGGTGAAACTAAAATGCTTATTTTCAAGCAAGGGATATTGGTACCTGTGATAGCATTTTATTGCAGTGATGTTATTTCTATTATATCAGAAGCTTAAGGTACTTTATGTTCAGTCATTAAAATTGATGGCTACTGACTGAATACAGGGAAAGTTGTTCACTGTGATTCCACTAGCAATTAAGCAACTGCATGACTTCCGTGTGGGTACTTAGGTCTTGACTTCAATGGGACTACTTATGAGCTTACAATTATGTATATGCTTACATGTTCTGCTGAATAGTAGCTGTCTGGGACATTACAGACTAGCAAACACATACAGCAGGTATGTCTCTAAACCAATTAGAATGTAGTAAATCAGAACTTGCTTCCTTATCTTTCTAATGGTCCTTTGCCATTTCCTTTCTGACTTCAAATTTGGGATTATTTCTGTTCAGTTTATACCTACATTCCTGTCCCCTTCATTCTGCTAGCCCTTTCCTCACATTCTGTTACTGCTTCATTAACTTTTGCTTGTATCATAGCTTTCTTCATCTTAGTATATCCAAAAAAAAGGATATCTTTCTAATTTGTAAGGAAAGCAGGCTTTACCAAAATGCCAAAACTGTGAGTTCCACTGTGATGATATATGAGATACTGACAGCTAAAGCTCACCAAACCAGGGGTTTGGCTAGAAAAGCTTCCCTGTCTCATTGTGTTTGATCATCTTAATTAATTAGCCTCTTACAGTTTGTATGGCAACTTCCACCTTCTCTGTATTACCTAGATTTCAGTAAGGCATTTGATACCGTGCCACATGGGGAATTATTAGTTAAATTGGAGAAGATGGGGATCAATATGAACATCAAAAGGTGGATAAGGAATTGGTTAAAGGGGAGACTGCAACGGGTCCTACTGAAAGGCGAACTGTCAGGTTGGAGGGAGGTTACCAGTGGAGTTCCTCAGGGATCGGTTTTGGGACCAATCTTATTTAATCTTTTTATTACTGACCTTGGCACAAAAAGTGGGAGTGTGCTAATAAAGTTTGCAGATGATACAAAGCTGGGAGGTATTGCCAATTCGGAGAAGGATCGGGATATTATACAGGAGGATCTGGATGACCTTGTAAACTGGAGTAATAGTAATAGGATGAAATTTAATAGTGAGAAGTGTAAGGTTATGCATTTAGGGATTAATAACAAGAATTTTAGCTATAAGTTGGGGACGCATCAATTAGAAGTAACGGAAGAGGAGAAGGACCTTGGAGTATTGGTTGATCATAGGATGACTATGAGCTGCCAATGTGATATGGCTGTGAAAAAAGCTAATGCGGTTTTGGGATGCATCAGGAGAGGCATTTCCAGTAGGGATAAGGAGGTTTTAGTACCGTTATACAAGGCACTGGTGAGACCTCACCTAGAATACTGTGTGCAGTTCTGGTTTCCCATGTTTGAAAAGGATGAATTCAAACTGGAGCAGGTACAGAGAAGGGCTACTAGGATGATCCGAGGAATGGAAAACTTGTCTTATGAAAGGAGACTTAAAGAGCTTGGCTTGTTTAGCCTAACTAAAAGAAGGTTGAGGGGAGATATGATTGCTCTCTATAAATATATCAGAGGGATAAATACAGGAGAGGGAGAGGAATTATTTCAGCTCAGCACCAATGTGGACACAAGAACAAATGGGTATAAACTGGCCACCAGGAAGTTTAGACTTGAAATCAGACGAATGTTTTTAACCATCAGAGGAGTGAAGTTTTGGAATAGCCTTCCAAGGGAAGCAGTGGGGGCAAAAGATCTATCTGGCTTTAAGATTCTACTCGATAAGTTTATGGAGGAGATGGTATGATGGGATAATGGGATTTTGGTAAGTAATTGATCTTTAAATATTCAGGGTAAATAGGCCAAATCCCCTGAGATGGGATATTAGATGGATGGGATCTGAGTTACTATAGAAAATTCTTTCCTGGGTATCTGGCTGGTGAATCTTGCCCATATGCTCAGGGTTTAGCTGATTGCCATATTTGGGGTTGGGAAGGAATTTTCCTCCAGGGCAGATTGGAGAGGCCCTGGAGCTTTTTCGCCTTCCTCTGTAGCATGGGGCATGGTTGACTTGAGGGAGGCTTCTCTGCTCCTTGAAGTCTTTGAACCATGATTTAAGGACTTCAATAGCTCAGACATGGGTGAGGTTTTTCATAGGAATGGGTGGGTGAGATTCTGTGGCCTGCGCTGTGCAGGAGGTCGGGACTAGATGATCAGAATGGTCCCTTCTGACCTTAGTATCTATGAATCTATGTATGTGTGTGTGTGTATATATATATATATATATATATATATATATATATAATCTTCTTACTATATGTTCCATTCTATGCATTCCATTCTATGTAGCCCACAAAAGCTTATGCTCTAATAAATTTGTTAGTCTCTAAGGTGCCACAAGTACTGTTCTTTTTGCCTCTCTAGTTGTTTTCTGATTATATCTCAAGCTCCATCAGTTCTCCCTGTTTGTGACACCTAACACTTTTGCTAATTAAACTGTTGAAAATCTAACCCACTTCTCCTGCTTTCCCTACAATCAGTCTTTCTCCCTGAAATTTGACCATTGTGCCTTTTGTTCTATGATATACTACATCTACCTAAAATAACTTAGAATTTATTCATAAAGGTTGGAGTTTTAAACATATACTGTAGTTGTATGCGTAATACAATAGTCTAAAGTTTTTTTGTTGTCTAAATTTTGTAAGGGAGTAACTCATCCATCCAGTAGTGTGACTGGCACAGATCCCATTTGGCATAATTGTAACCACTTATCACTTTTCTGATAAATAATTCCAGCACAATGGGCCAAGAACTTTCTACCTGGGTGAGTGTTTGCCAACTTTTCAGGATATTTTGAAAGGCATCTATTTATTCATTATATATTTCTGAATATTTAAGAGTACATTTTTTATTCTTTGCACTTGTATAGTCACAAAGTAGTTTAACAAAACAACCAAACTGACAAACTGTTTAGCTCTCTTGTTTAAGAAATACAGAAGCACAATAGTTTGCACCATTGATTTCCCCCTTTAAACCTGAAGATACTGAACTTGTTTTATAGTCTTTATTAAGAAAATATTGGCTTTGCCAGTGTATTTTGAGTGTAGTAGTGTTAATATACTAAAGTGCTTCTTCAAAGAAATTACATCTTCCCCAACTTTAACACTAAAAGAAAAGGAGGACTTGTGGCACCTTAGAGACTAACAAATTTATTTGAGCATAAGCTTTCGTGAGCTACAGCTCACTTGCTCGGATGCATTCGGTGGAAAATACAGTGGGGAGATTTATATACACACCATAAATATAAATCTATATAAATCTATATAAATCTCCCCACTGTATTTTCCACCGAATGCATCCGACCAAGTGAGCTGTGGCTCACGAAAGCTTATGCTCAAATAAATTTGTTAGTCTCTAAGGTGCCACAAGTCCTCCTTTCCTTTTTGCGAATACAGACTCACACGGCGGCTACTCTGAAACTTTAGCCAAAGTCACCTATTAAAGCATTGACCACCCAAACAAAACACATTGATTTAAAAAAAAAAAAAAAAAGTGCACTGACTTGAAGCTAGTTGTGAGTGTCACAGATCTGTTGACAGTTTTAATGTGTAACTTGCCACTTACAGCACTTTTTGTTTTCTCCGAGGGGAGGGAGGGGATGGCACATCGGAGGCTGGTCTGCTGGTTCCGGGCGAACTGATAACCAGGGTAAGGTAACTGTGTGTTTAGTTTATGAGCAGGAAGCGTTTGGCCAGGGGGATCAGGGGCAAGGGTGGGCTCCCTTGTCGTGCGCTGGGGGCTGGGCAGGGCTCAAAGCTTTCCCGGAGCCTGCCTGTCCAAGTGTCTTGCCTTTCAGGCACCCAGTTCGCAGCAGACAATAGAAGCCCGCACTCTTCCCTGCCTCCCTCCCCTCGCCGGGCTCGCCTAACCCCTGCTGCAGGCGCGGATTTGTCAGAGCCATTCAGTTGAGACTGATGATGATTGCAGCAGATGGGCTGGATGTGACAGCCCCCCTCCGAAGCAGTTTCGCAGGGGCCGGGGGAATTAGCAGGCCCCGGCCGCGCCGCGGGAACGCACCCGGCGCCCCGGCCGCGCGCGCGCGCGCGCGCCGCTCGCCCCGCGGAGCCTCGCGCCCCCCCTCCCCCCGCCCCGGCCCGCGCACATGCGGCGCCTCCCGCCGCCCCGCCGGGGAGCCAGCAGGGAAGGAGCCGCTGGAGCGCAACCGAGCGGGCGAGGCGCGGGGCTCCCCGGCAGCGGCGGGGGAGAGCGGCTCGGGGCCGCGCGGGCGGGCCATGGAAAGTTGATCGGCTCGGGGGACCCCGGCCGCCTCCTCGCCCCTGTAGGGGGGTAGCGTCCCCGCCCCGCGCCCTGCTCCAGCATGTGCCGCCGCAGGCCAGGTAAGGAGCCGAGTCCCCCAACCCCGCCGCCGCCGCCGCCGCCGCCTCACCTGCTCCCCTCCCCTGGCCCCGCGCCCGGCTCTGCGGGCGGCCCGTGCGCGCCCCGGGGGCCAGGCGCAGGGACGGGAGCAGCAGCGGCGCGCGGCGGAGCAGCCCGGGTCCCCCGCGCGGGGCAGGGGAGGGCGGGCGGGCGGGCAGCTGCTGCCGCCGCCGCCGCCGCCGCCGCCTCGCGGGCTGCGAGAGGGAGGGGGAGGGGTCAAGAGGCCTGCGGGGGGGCTTGGGTCCGGCTGGGGAGGCGTGTTTGTGCCGTGAAGGGGACACCTGCTCCTCTCTTGTCTCCGCGGCTGCCACCGTGACAGGTCTTGCTTCCGCTTCTGCTGCCCCCTTCTTCCCCTGTCTCTCTTGCTGCCAATTCCCCGCAGCCCCAGGCTCTCCGTCCCTTCTGACGCTGCCGCGGCCTCTTCCCCTGCTGCTCTCCTGGCCCCGGCCCTTGGCTCCTTCGCCCGTCTTGACCCTGCCCCTACTCTGCTGTCCCAGCTGCTTCTGCTCCTGCCCCCTCTCCTCCCAGCTCCCTCTCCTGCCGCTGCTCCTCCCTCGGCGGCTGCTGCTGTTGCTCCTCTGTGAGGGAGGAAAGCTGCACAATTGTGTGCCCTGTTGCTACTGGCAACTACATGTACCGAATTGCTACGCATCCATAAGCAGCTTAATTCTGATTGATGGCCCAGAAATATGATATTGTAAAGATGACCAGTGAGAGTGAGAAACCAAAGCTTCCTATGCACCCTGTATGTGTGTGTAGACATAGATATGTGTGTGCGTGTGCATGGTAGAATGATTAGAATTTTTAATCTTTAAAATTAATCCTGGTGCCTTCCTTCTTGTGATCTGGCTGGTTTATCTAGGCTTTTCTGTGACTGCTGCGGAGCTTTCATTTCTACCCTTCATTATGTATGCTTCTGTTGATTCAGATAAACGAAGCTTTTCATGTAATTTTACTTCTGTGCCTGATCATTGAAATAGACCTGTCCTACTGACCCAGAATGATTCTTGAAAGCTCTCCGGAAACAATTTGTTAAAGAAATCAATTCGGTGCGGAGAATAGAAATATCTGTTTTCCCTTCTTCCATTCCTCCCCCCCCCTTCCCTTCTATAAAAGCTGGTCACTCTCTTACATCTTCCTAAGCAGAGGAGTACAGTACAGGTAAACTAAAAGGGAAGAATGCTCTGTATTTTCTGTGTGTGGCTGTGCGCTTAATATGAACAAAAACTGTTTTACCTAATGATCCAAATATTGTCTGGTTGGCTGAGATTGGAATCACTTTCAATGCTCTGGGTGAGAAACCTGGACTAATCAAATATTTAGTTTAATGTTTATGCTAATTTGTGCTGAGCAGTTCTTTTCTTCCTTGTAAAGTGTTTACAAATATTTTACATAAAGTCTATAAACATTATGTTTCCTTAGGGAAAAAATCATCTGAATCTTGATTATATGAATTATAAGAGGCTGTGCATTTTTGAGGGATGGCGGTAGGAAGTCTAATGAACGTAATATGCTTAGCATTTTGTCTTGAGCAGCAATATGATAAACAATATGATGTTTTCTTTTTATGCTGTATGCTTTTAATGTTTAATGCTTCATTAGAGTAAACATTTCAACCCTGTTGCTTCAGGGGAGCCAGGTTTTCTCTCTTTTTATATTTTGATTCATTAAGAAGCGCCCTAATAAGTGTTTGTTCATGTTGAAGTGAAGAGGTTTAAAAAACAAACAGACACAAAACTTGCATAAGTAATCACATCATATATTGATGGAAAGAAACTAATTCAGAAGGAAATGAAGTAGAGGTACACTTAGTTCATATTCAAATACACAAGGACAGGAGAATGTAAAATAAACTGAAAAATCAAGTGTGAAATTATGAATTGCTGTTCATCGTATTCCAAAAAACCTTTCAGTTGTATTAGACCCATCGTCCAATATGTGAGTTGCTCCTGAAGTGAAAGTTTTCCTGAAAACTTAAAGTACATAAAGTAAGAAATTGACCTTGCAGCTTGATTTAAGAATCATCCACTTGAATCAAACATAGTTTATAATAACTTTCTGAAGGAGGCCTCACAGTTGACACATTGTTGCTAACTTCATATTCTACTTTCAGCATGTATATTAGGTAATCCTTTTGTTCTCATAACTGTATGTAATACTTATGGCCTAATTGTTGAAATGGTTTAAAGCCTAGTCATTGTAGACTTGTGCTTTAAAAAAAAATGATATTCAAGATAAAACCATTGTTTATCATTGGAAAATTTGCTAAGTTTTTAACAAGCGAGGTAACATTTCATAGGCAAGTGATTTACATCTGAGGGATTGACTGTATACATTTCTGGATTGCAGATAAGCTATGTAAGTAAACAAAAGTGCAGTGATCTGTTATTCTGCATGACTGTGGAGATATCATGGGACCTTTTCACAAGTTAATATAACAAGGCATCGTGGGAACTGTTTGATCTGCAGGACTTTTGCTTGGCAGTAGTTTACTTAAGGTTATTACACTTTGTTTGGAGACTCGTGTTTGCTAGCCATTATTGCATTTTTCGTTCCAGGCTTCCCAGAGTTACAGGTTAGTAGGTCAATAAAATTTACTTTGAGATGTCAGAGCTGACAAGTTCTGTTTTTAAATGTAGCTGGGAATATACCATCTAATATTCAAAATTTGTAGGATTATTTTTGTAGAAATTTTAATACAGGTGATAATTATGTAACAATGAAATCAAAACATTTCTTCTGACTTGAGTATCTAGACTGCTGTCCTTATTTTCCTTGCTTAATTGAGGAAACAAATGACAGAAATTAAATAAATTTCCTACTATTAGCTTTTGGATCAAGGGCACAGAACTTCTAATCTAGTCATTGAGCTAGAATCTGATCTCAGTTCTATCAAGTTTCAGAGTAGCGGCCGTGTTAGTCTGTATTCGCAAAAAGAAAAGGAGTACTTGTGGCACCTTAGAGACTAACAAATTTATTTGAGCATAAGCTTTCGTGAGCTACCGCTCACTTCATTGGATTTACTATCAATGTAAATCTGGAGTAACTCTACTGGAGTTTTACTTCCTTTGCCTCCATTGAGGTTTCTCTGGATTGTCTGTGATGGAACTGAGGTCATCATCTGCCCCAGAGATACACTTTTCTTTTAAAAGGTAACTATTTTGCATGCACTACAGATTGTAAGTGCATGAAAGCCATCGTCCAGCATATCCAGCACTTTATGAAATGTCCCATGAACTTGGAAGCCTCAAGATTTTAAAGCAGTTCCAGAATTTGTTTGTGGGTTGTCAGATTTTCAGACGTGCCTTAGTAAAGTGGTGCACTTCGCTTGCTGTGGGATTGGCTCTGCAGCCCCTACTGAAATAGACTATTGTAGTACTCATTCACTTGACTAGACTCATGAGTTCAACGATCCTGATTCAGCAAAGCACTTCCAAGACTTCTTTGTACATCATAAAGAAGCAAAAAAGGGTATAAACTCCTCTTCTTCCTCTCTGTTTTAGGTCACCTTTTAAATTTGTGCACTCCCTGACTATTCCAACCAAATTAAATGCCTGCCAATTGTTTTCCCTACTTGTCTTTGTTCAGTCTTATAATAATTTTTCTTGTATTGTTTATAATATCCCTTTTGATGGACTCTCAGATCCTGCTGGCCTTTCTTGTTCTAATTGGACAGTACCTACATTTCTTCAATATGCAAACTTGAATCCCTAAAACCCTTTCAATGGCAGTGCATTCCAGGATTTTATTAAGTAATGTATATTGTTGTTCTAGGCTATTGAAACACACATGATAAAGAAATAAATTAAATAAATAAATAAATAAAATGAAATCACTATACATTTGCTAAGGTGAAACCCTACCAGCCATTATATATGCCACTTCTGTAGTGTACTTTTTTTTTTTTTTTTTGAAGATGAGCTATGTCCTTTAAGGCTTGAATAACAATTCTAGCTTTGCTGTCATCAGCAAATATAGTAAATGTAGGCACAGCTTTGCTCCAGGTCATAATCATCAAACCAATTGAAAAGCAGCATCCACTGATCTTTCCTACTATTTGTGTCTCTGTTTCAGCTGCTGCCATATACAATGACCTTTTGCTTATGCCCAGTTGAAATGCCTACGTACGTTAGCCAGGCTCAGAATTAAAAGCCAAATTGTGCTTTGTTAAACAAGTGTGGGCCACACTGACTTCAATAGGGTTCCATGCATGTATGTTTTCTTTTCCGCTTGGTACATCTTGCTTCACTGAAGGCATCCTGGAATGTAACATTGCAAATACCAGAAGTCTCATTACAATTCAGGATGTTTTTATCCTCTCTCTCTCCCTATTTTGTGAATCTAGCCCTTCGTTTCCTTTGCTTTTATGTTTAAGAAGTGCCTGGAAACGACTATTAAAGTATTGTATAGAATGTAGAGTTGCCAATTTTGATTGGGACATATTCCTGGAGGTTTCATCATGTGACATAATCTTTAATTAAAGATTCATATTCTGGAGACTCCAGGACAATCCTGGAGGGTTGGCAACTCCGAGGGCAGGTCTACGCTACAGCGGGCATCAACTTTCTGAGATTGATCCACCGGCTGTCGATTTAGCGGGTCCGGTAAAGACCTGCCAAATAGAAAACAGATTGCTCTCCAGTTAACCCCTGTACTCCACCACTGATGAGAAGAGTAAGGTAAGTTGACGGGAGATTTTCTCCCGTCGAAACCCCGTGGTGTAGACCCCGTGGTAACTCGACCTAAGGTATGTTGACTCCAGCTACGTTATTCATGTAGCTGGAGTTGCATAGCGTAGGTAGACTTACTGTGGTGGTGTAGACATAGCCTAAGAGAAGGTGGAACAGCTTCAACAGGAAAGACTGAGAAAGCCCAATCTGGTGGCAAGGGTGCTGTCCTGCACTCTGGGAGATCCAAGTACTACTCCTGAGGGCATACTGCACCAAAAAATTAAAAATTCTGTACACAATATTTTAAAATTCTGAAAATTTTATTTGTCAAATAAATGTGGCGGCTCAGGCATGGCAATGGGGTGCAGTGGCCACTGGCTTAACAGAGGTGGGAGATCATGGACATGGACTCAGTGGTGAGGCTGCACCCAACCCTGACACAGCGCAAGGACAAGACCTGCCCCAGAAACACCCCAGGGCCCTACCTCTCCATGCCAGGTGCATCAGGTGTGGGCAGGCAGGCTCAGCAAGGCATGTGCGTGGGATTTGTGGGGTGGGGGTGGGAAATCCAGGTTGGGTTGAGAGAGTTCTGTGTGGGCAGCTCAGTGGGGGATCTGGGGGGGTTCTGGGTGCAATGGTAATGGAACTCTGCACAGGGGTTCAGGTGAAGGTGGTTGGGGCTCAGCGGACGGGTGTGGGAGGATAGAGCTCGGCAGAGAGGTCTGGGGGAGTGGGGCTCAGTGGGGTGGGGATCCAAGTGTGCATGGCTAGTTGGGGTAGTCCAGGTGCAGGGGGAATAGGGATCATTTGGGGGGGGTTCTGAGTGTGTGTGTGTGTGGGGGGGTGAGGCTCAGCAGGAGGGTCTGGGTATGAGGGGGTCTGGATGCATGGGAGTTGGACAGATGGGGGAGCAGCTCCCTCTACAGGGATCCCTCCCCCTGTAGCTGAGGAGCAGTGGGTGCAGGAAGCAGGTGGCGGGCAAGAGTGTTTTCAGATATTCCTACAGCTGGGAGAGAAATCTGAGGGGATGGGCCTGTCATGGTCCCAGATGCCATGCAGGGAAAGGGGAATTCCCATCCTTCCCAGCCCAGCTGGACTAGCAGCTGAGCCCGGTACAGGGTAGAAGCCACTAGCTGGGTCTTCCTCAGTCCCACCTTCTGCCCCACAGTGATTTACCTCTCTGCCAGCTGCCCTGGGCACCTGAAACATACTGCTGGGGAGGATCGCATGACCGCTCTTGTGGCTTCTCTTTGCTTCCCTGTCAGAAATTTATTTTTCTGCGGGGAAGCAAAGAAATCTGTGGGGGAAATAAATTCTGCACATGTGCAGTGGCGCAGAATTCTCCCAGATGTAAAGTACAAATCCCTTCTTCACATCAAGCAGAGGAGAGAATTAAAGTGGCTGGGTGCCCTAACCACTAAGCTAAAAGCTTATAAAATGGGCATCACGACCTCCTCCTCCTCCTCTCTCTCTCTCCCTATTTTGTGAATCTAGCCCTTCGTTTCCTTTGCTTTTATGTTTAAGAAGTGCCTGGAAATGAATTGAAATGAAACAGTTCATTCAACCATTCAAAGAACTTTTTGTTAACTTTTTCAATTTACTGAAATTTTTCTGAATTTTCAGATTCAGATTGAACCAATTTCCCCCCCCCCCGAACTGCCAGCAAACTGAAGGAAAAAAAAACTTTATTAGCCCAATTCTAGTGTCATGTGTAAGTATATAATAATACATACAACTTCCTACATGTAGGGCTGACCCAAAGCCCTGAGGAGTAAGTGACTCTTTCCCGTTGACATTTTATCAAAGCCACACCTATCAGCTGAGCCATAGTCAAAACACACTGTGCCTGACTTTTATGTCACACCAGTAGAACTCCACTGCAGCAATTCCTGATTTCTATTGAACGTAAGATCAGAATCATGCCCATTGATGATAATGGGATTTTTCATGCCAGCATACTCACAGATGAATGTATATAAAAAGATTGTATACTTAAAAAATATAAATAGCATGTGTACATGGGAATGTTAGGATTGCCTCTGATCTTGGTTGCTTAAATGCAGCATATGTAGCTTATGAAGCAGAGCTCTTAGTTTTATTTCATAGTGTACGCTTGACTAGCCAGTTCTCTTTCATGTGATATTGGCTTTGCAAGTGTTGCCATGGATAGTCTTTTGTAGATGGTTAAAGAGTGAGATGTAACAATTTAATACTCAGTGGTTATTGATGAGTAAAGTAGTAGCTGCCAAAAGAAAACTGAATTTTTATCATGCTCACATATCACACACTACTATATTTATGTCAAGCTTTACACTTGTCAAAACAAACAGATTCTCACTTTTATTGGTATTTTCCTGTAAAACTTCTGAAATTACTATATATTGTGTACTTCCTAATATATAATAAGGAAAAACAAGCTCTTCTTGACTTATTGCATACAATGGGTGGCCAGAACATTTTTTCCAAGGATTATTTATGTGAGTGAAGTCATATATGTTAAACAAATGGTCAAACTCTTCATCATTTTCGTGTTCAGAATTTTTTAAATTTACTATCTATCATACTGCAATCCATCACTTCATGTGCAGAAAGCTCATATGCTACAATCAATAGCAAGAATGAGATCCCATATGGACTTCATGGAGTATTGTGCTCTTCTCCCTTTGTGGGGTAAAAAATCTGTGTGGGGTAATTTTCAGTTTTTCTCTTTTTGGTTGATGGCTTGTTAGACATTTTTATTTTTATTTTTTGTGGGTGGGAATGTTATTTGGGTAGATGGATGTCATTGTTGTGATTGTTGTTATTACTATGGTGGAAAGACTTTTTCTAAGAGAGAGGATTCACAATGTTACCTAAAGGTGCTCAGAAATTGGGTTTGCTCGATCTCTTCTGGAAGGTCATTCCATAACCACATCCCCTTGACGAAGAACGCTTTGACTCCAGCTCTCATGGTCCTGCATTTGGGCTTTGTGATCTGCATTGTCCCAGAAGCAATGTGGATGTTGCCTTCCAATTCAATGGATGCACTATACCAGGGATCAGCAACTTCTGGCAGATGGCCCGCCAGCGAAATCTGCTGGTGGGCTGGGACGGTTTGTTTACCTGCAGCATCCGCAGGTTTGGCCAATCGTAGCTCCCACTATCGTAGCCGCGGTTCACCGTGACAGGCCAATGGGGGCAGTAGGAAGTAATGGCCAGCACATCCCTCAGCCTGCACCGCTGGTGTCAAGGGGGCACCTGTACTGCAACCCTAATCCTGGCCTGGTGAGGAGTGGGTGGCCACTCCCAGAATAGAAAAGGAGTACTTGTGGCACCTTAGAGACTAACAAATTTATTTGAGCATAAGCTACAGCTCACTTCATCGGATGCATCAGATCGTAAATGCATCCGATGAAGTGAGCTGTAGCTCACGAAAGCTTATGCTCAAATAAATTTGTTAGTCTCTAAGGTGCCATAAGTACTCCTTTTCTTTTTGCGTATACAGACTTAACACGGCTGCTACCCAGATTCCCAGAATACTGGACATTCTGGTACTTCCGGGAACAGCATGAACGTACCTCTGCCAGCATGACCTCATGTGCACCATGTGTGCGAGGTCATGCCGCATGGAGGATACCTTTTTGAAAAGTGTGCTGCACCACCCCCAATAGCATGACTTGCATGACAGTGGATGCCATTTTGAAGAACGTCCCACTCACACTGGTGTGACTTTCAAATTATACTGTGAAATATATTAACTGGGAAGAGATATGAGCTTTTGATATATAAGCTATATAATGAAACTGATATGTCTGTTTTAATGTCTTTAAAAGACTTGCCACATCCACAGTTATTCCAGGATAGATATAAATGTACATCACCCTGGAGTCAGATCCTACTGTCCTGCTCATGTAAATAGTAACAGGGCTGTTCATCCAAGCAAGGTGAGCTGGATTTGGCCCACTAGTTTTGATCATTAACATGTTTTAGAGGTCAGTGTGACTAGGAAACCTGTGAAACATTTCTGATTTTAAAAAGCAAATTATTTGTTAAGATCTTAAATCATTCATCAGTTTTAATATGTGCTGCAACTAAGTACATGTTTCTGAGAAATTGCATCAAATATTTTGACAGAGAAAGTTACTTGAATCAAGGTGCTAATTTATAAATAAATAAAGAAATTTATTCAGTATTAGAACCATTAGTAAATTTAGCTCGAAACTCTCCCTTTTGTATTGAGAAGGAGGCTTCCCAGGGACGTTTTAGTTGGGGGAAATGATGTATTATGGGAAGTCCACCTGGAAGTTCATTGAAGGTCACGGATAAGATTGTAAAAAGGCAGGCTGGTGTGGCTGGACACTGTGTTGTAGTAGCCAGGCAAGGTACTAACAAACTTCAACAGGACTTTATTTTTTAAAGTGGAAACCTCTTTTTCAAAGCTGCTGCTGCACGCTCAGTAGCTTTCCCTCAGCCTCTTCAACTCCTCCCCCCCCTTCCTGTTTCCTGTCCTTTCAGACTCCCAACAGCCAGTGCTCCCAATTCTAATAGTTACAGGCAACATGTAAACACCACACACTGCTACAGGACTTTATTGTGGTCTCAATAGCTGCTATGTGACAGCAGCTGGGAATCAATACAGAGGCACTCCAATCAACAAGTTTCCTAGCAGCTGTCTTTATTCACAGGAAGGGGATGGGTTTAACTTCCAGACCTGGAATATACAAAAGTAGTAATTTGCTCATTTGCTTCTGAGGCAAAAGAAAAAATATGGCAGGCTAAGGGCCTGATCTAACACTCATTTAAGTTAATGGCAGAATTCCTATAGACTTAGGACACACCGTTTAAACTGTTTAAAATTAGTCCAGATTCTCAAGTGTGTGCAAATCAGCATAACTGCATTGATCAAAATGGAGCTACACCAATTTATGGCAGCTGAGAAACTAGCCCATATGCTTTTACTACAGTTTATCTTGAAGTAACAGAAGGATATGATGTGCAGTTTTCTATGAAACCAGCATGTTAGGGTAAAGGACGCACGCTGTGATCCCAGTCCCTGGGCTAGAGTCAGCTTTAGCAGTCCATACACACCAAATGTACGTATAGGGTTGCCAATTTTGGTTGGATGTATTCCTGGAGATGTAATCACATGATATGATCTTTAAATCCTGGAGACACACAGAGTTACCAACCCTCCAGGATTGGCCTGGAAAGTGTTTTGTTTTGAGCACACAGCTTACTTGTCAATTTTGGTCTGCCAAACAGACAAATGTTTTTTGGACATAAATCCTCAACTGTGCTTGGGTACATGAATCCTCAACTGTGCTTGGGTACCTTAACAGAAATATAATTAATCAGTTATTTACAGTTATTGATATGCAGCCTCATTGGCACACAGAATTAACATACCTATAAATCTTTATCAACTCTCAGCCTTCATGCTGTGTTTTTAGTCCTCTTAAAAAGTGCTAATGATTGAGAGTCCAATCCTGTAAAGTGCTGAATGCCACTGAACTCACTGGGGGTTGATTGCACACAACACCTACCATAGGTCATTTAGCAGCTGGTAGGACTGGGACCTTGATCATGCAAGTCTGTCTTAGATGAGTAGTCCCAGTGAAGCCACTTAGGATGGCTTAGGCCTTGCAATGTTCAGTATCACAGAGCATAGAAAGTCACAGGAATAGGTCTGCAGTCAAAGCTGAGTTAGGTGCCTCGGCTCCCTATACGATGAATGCGGGCAGAGAGAGGTGCCTAAGAACATGATCTACAAAAGCCAGGATGTTTGCAGGGAGCCACGTAAACTAGCCAATGGAAGATGCTAAGGAGAAGGATATGTGTTAAGCCGCCCCTCTCCCAGAGATAGGTGCCTAAGTCTGGGGGAATTAGTTATAAAGTTAGAGCACTCACCTGGGATGTGAGAGACCCAGGTTCAATTCCTGCATCTCTGACAGAGGTGGGGAGAGGATTTGAACAGGTTTCTCCGTCCTTTGATCACTAAGCTATGGAATATTCTGATATGGGGCTCCCTCAGTCTCTCCTGTTGAAGCTGCTCCTCTTGAGATAAGTGGCTTATTATAATAAATTATAATTATAATAAATCCAGGGAGGATGGAGCTAGGCTGTTCTCAGTGGTGGCAGATGACAGAACAAGAAGCAATGGTCTTGTTGCAGTGGGGGAGGTCTAGGTTGGATATTAGGTAACACTATTTCAGTAGGAGGGTCGTGAAGCACTGGAATGGGTTACCTAAGGTGGTGGTGGAATCTCCATCCTTAGAGGTTTTTAAGGCCCGGCTTGACAAAGCCCTGGCTGGGATGATTTGTTTGGGGTTGGTCCTGCTTTGAGCAGGGGATTGGATTAGATGACCTCCTGAGGTCCCTTCCAACCCTAATATTCTATGATTCTATGGCTGAATGCCTATCTTTCTCTAGGTTTCAGAGTAGCAGCCGTGTTAGTCTGTATTCGCAAAAAGAAAAGGAGTACTTGTGGCACCTTAGAGACTAACAAATTTATTAGAGCATAAGCTTTCGTGAGCTACAGCATCCGATGAAGTGAGCTGTAGCTCACGAAAGCTTATGCTCTAATAAATTTGTTAGTCTCTAAGGTGCCACAAGTACTCTTTATCTTTCTCTAGTTTGTGATTTGTTTTGGGGCTTAAGCAGGATATAGGTATTGGGACACATAGAGGGAGGTAGCATTACATGTGCTTAGGCAGAAACTTAGGCATCTATAGAATTTTGTGGGTGTTTTGTGGATTGCAGTGGAGGCAAAGCAAGGTTTGCAGGATTGGGCCAAAACATTAAAAATACAAAAAACAAAAAACACGTAGCAAGTGTTGCACAGAGTGTCTGAGATGGAAAATAGTATTTGAATACCACAATGTCGGAAGACAGTACAGTTTAGTGAAATTCAAAGGAGGAAACATATGTATACTTGAAGCATTCCACTCCTACCTACTTCCAGGTTGCTAGGCTTCTTAATGAATGAAATCTTTCATTACTTTCAAAATACCATTCTACAAGGAAAACATCTTTCTTCAAAAGTTTAAGTGGATCATTAATTGTTTACAATTACTGTCCTACAATAACTGTTTTGTGTGGCAAATTGGGGTTCACAGATACATTTGCCTCAATAGATCTCTGGTACAGATTATCTGTGTTTTATTTTATGTCTAATTTTCCAAAGGTAGGCCATCATCATTTGGAAAAGCTATGGTTCTGTCAGACTAGTAATTGATATTACAGCATTTTTGCAGCAGGTTGGGTTCTGATGGGATTATAGCAGAAAAACTGTTCTTACAGGATCAGTGGAAGTATATTCATTTATAAAACAAATGTGACAAGTAGAGAATTAAGTGAGATTGGATTTTTTGTTTTCATTGGTTGAAAGTATCAGCACTCAGGATAAGATGAAAACATTTAGATTATTTAGTAATTAGTAAAATACACTTTCAGTTAAGAATCTATATACTGATTATTTTTTAGATTGTATCTTATGGTTTTATAATCTCTCATGTACTCCCTGATATCAGGTCATTTATAATAAATAGAAACATGAAAGCATCTTCATGTATGTTTTATGTTGTTTAAATATGTAAGATATCTATTATGGCAGATTATAATTCTAATTAAATCTTTGAAGATTTAATTTCAACTAATGTTTAGCAAGTTTGGAACAGTTGAAAATTAAGGCTGCTGCCACTGACTCTGAGTGTAAGTAGCATTTTTATTTTATATGTTGTGCTGGGATGAAGGCCAGTTGGCCTCTAAAGATTGTTTCCATAGCTACTGTCCTGCTCAGACAGAAAATGCTGCCACAGCATTTTTCCTTTGTACCTTTACAATTTTTATGCTAGCTGTCAAGACAATTAATTTTCATCAGATTTATTAGTTATTAGGTTGTTGAAAGCAGGCAGCATGGGTGGGCACAAAACTGTGAGAAATGCTTTAAACTGATTTTTTTAAAAATTAAATATAAAATAGAAAATTTCTCTTTCCTCAAAACACATCAATGTATTTCAAATTTATTAATCTTTTCCCTGCAGCCATCTGTACTGAACCAGAATACAATCTGTGCTAAAAAGATAAGTTTCTAAAATTTGAGGTTTCCTCTAACTTTTTCCCAAAGAATAAGCAAATCTGACAATGGATTTCAGTGTTGGTACATGTTGAATACTATAGCTTAGGTTTTAAGGTGTGTTTTTTTTTAAACTTGCTTTCACTAGTTCAAAACTTTCCAAAAACTTCTTTTCGTGCTTCTCAAAGCATGGGACTTGAAACTTGTATCTAGGAGTAAATAAAAAAATGACAATACTGCAGTATATTGTTCACTTAAAAAAAGTTTTCAGTACAGCATGCAGTACGCAACTCTTCATTAGGGGGAAATGAACAGGTGTTCCATAAACTACTGAGGCAGCAGTAATGTGGAGGTCTTCACACTATTGTGAATTTCCCTTGAATACTGTACATTTACCCTTGAATACTGTACATAGAGATGCAGTTTGCCCCATAACTGTGACAGAGTTTCCTTTCCTTTCCTTCACCTTCTAGTGAAAATTCTAGTTGCAAATGTTCAGCCGGTTGCAGCTGGCTATCTAGGTTTAGGAGCAAGCAAAGGATTTATGATGTTACTATTGCTAATGGTGAAATGGACAGAGGCCATTAGCAACCAACAGATACTAGTAGTAATCAAGATTTAGCTGGAGGAATCTAATAGCTCAAGGGCATGTGCTCAGATTGCCCTACTCACCCACTCTGCAGTAGTGGGCCCAAAGTCTTAGGCCAAATGTTGGTGATTGATAATGTTAAGTGATTTCTGAAGTCATTGATCTCCAATGATATAATTTAATTTTGTGAAACTTTCCCTTTTAAGATTTTGGGCTAGATCTTTGGCTGGTGTAAATTGATTGATTAAATTGATTTAAAATGGAGCTATGTTGACTTATACCAGCTGAAGATCTGGCCTTCTATTTAAAATGATAGATGGCTTTGACACTGTTTTTGAGCATTTCTTTTTTCCCATCTTACTGTTTGTTCTTCCTGCATGACATGCCCTGGGACACTTGCATAAAATTGCAGTTCTTAGAGATGTATAAAGTAGAAATCACTGCTTATAAACAACTATCGGAGGAGAGGAAGGTGATCAGGAACAGTCAAGATGGATTCAGCAATGGCAAGTCATGCCTGACCAACCTGATTGCCTTCTGTGATGAGATAACTGGCTCTATGGATATGGGGAAAGTGGTGGGCGTGATATATCTTGACTTTAGCAAAGCTTTTGATATGGTCTCCCACAGTATTCTTGCCAGCAAGTTAAAGAAGTATGGATTGGATGAAAACTGTAAAGTAGATAGAAAGCTGGCTAGATCGTTGGGCTTAATGGTTAGTGATCAGCGGCTCAATGTCTAGTTGGCACCTGGTATCAAGCCGAGTGCCCCAGGAGCCTGGTCCTGGGGCCAGTTTTGTTCAACATCTTCATTAATGATCTGGATGCTGGGATGGATTGCACCCTCAGCAAGTTTGCGGATGACACTAAGCTGTGGGCAGCTGTAGATATGTTGGAGGGTAGGGATAGGGTCCAAAGAAATCTGATGAGGTTCAACAAGGACAGAGTCCTGAACTTAGAACGGAAGAATCCTGTGCACTGCTACAGACTGGGGACCGACTGGCTAAGAGGCAGTTCTGCAGAAAAGGACCTGGGGATTACATTGGACGAGAAGCTGGATCTGAGTCAACAGTTTGCCCTTGTTACCAAGAAGGCTAACAGCATATTGGGCTGCATTAGTAGGAGCATTGTCAAGGGAAGCGATTATTCCTCTCTATTCAGCACTGGTGAGGCCATATCTGGAGTATTGTGTCCAGCTTTGGGCACCCTTCTACAGAAAGGAAGTGGGCAAATTGGAGAGAGTTCAGCAGAGGGCAACGAAAATGATTAGGGGACTGGGAAACATGACTTATGAGGAGAGGCTGAGGGAACTGGGCTTGTTTAGTCTGCAGAAGAGAAGAGTGAGGGGGGATTTGATAGCAGTCTTCAATTACCTGAAGGGCGGTTCCAAAGAGGATGGAGCTAGGCTGTTTTCAGTGGTGGCACATGACAGAAAAAGGAGCAATGGTCTCAAGTTGCCGTGGGGGAGGTCTAGGTTGGATATTAGGAAACACTATTTCAGTAGGAGAGTAGTGAAGCATTGGAATGGGTTACCTAGGGAGGTGGTGGAATCTCCATCCTTAGAGGTTTGGCTGGGATGATTTAGATGGTGCTGGTCCTGCTTTGCAGGAGTTTGGACTACATAATCTCCTGAGGTCGCTTCCAACCCTAATTTTCTATGATAAAGGATGAAAAATGCTATATTTCCAGGATGATATTTTGGGAGAAGGGAAAAGAGCAAAACAGTCTGAAAATGGTCAAAATGGAACTGTAATTTTAAGAACATAATGGAAGCTTTTCCTTTTTAATGGTCTTGCATCCAAAAATGGATTACAACACAAAATATATTAACTAGAAATACAGCTAAAAGTTGTTTGAAATGAAATAATTTTAAAAGTTAATGTATAGTACACAGTAAAGAGAACTAGTTTATAAAGCTCTAAGTTAACAATATGCTTGTTAGCCAATAGTGCAGAAAAAGAATTTTTGCATTCTGGTCATGCATTCATCTACCATATTCATGAAGGGCATATTTTGTACTCCTGAGTGGATAAAAACATCTCATTTCACATGAAATTAGATAATAATAGCTTTCATTCTGAACTGTGAAAACTTGTTTTATAGTATTTGCTGTAATGAAAAGGGCAAATACGATCTGAAAGTATTTTTTTTTATTTTACAATCAAATTTTAGTCTTTAATAGAAGTCTTTTAGGTTTGTTGGTTATTGCAAGGTGATCTGTCTTACTCTGTTGGCAAAGGGGATTTAGAAAAATGTGTCAACATTCATATATTTCAGTGTATCAAAATATAGATTGTTTTTGCAACATAATGAAAGCTATTGAGCACAGATCAACACCCCCTTCCTCCCCTCTTCCATGGGGGGGAAAAAAAAGAAAGAAAGAAAAAGAAATCTGCCATCAGGCTTTTCAAAAGGGAAACCAGATATGAACATCCCTTAGGTATTTTTCTTTCTCAGTTTGGAAAAGTTCCAAGTTACTATATAATGACTTCATGACATTTAAAGCCAGAATTAATACATGTTACTAAATTAATACCAAAGTACTGAATAGTTTCTTTTGCATTCCTTTAAAACAGTATGTCACCTACTGATGCAGCTTTTGTTGGTAATGGACTATGGATGTACAGTAAATTACACTTATGTCCAGTTTCCTTCTAGGAAATTGTTATTTATTGGTGGTGTTTGGCTTAAAGATAGTTTGGTTGGTAATTTATTTAAGTTGGTGATTATTAAAGGCCTTATTGAGATCCTTTGAGTCTAGGCAATGGTTCTCAAACTGTGGGTTGGGACCCCAAAGTGGACCGCGACCTCATTTTAATGGGGTCGCCAGGGTTGGTGTTAGACTTGCTGGGGCCCGGGGCCAAAGCCGAAGCCTTCAGCCCTGGGTAGCTGGCCTCAGGTTACAGGCCCTGCCACTTGGGACTGAAGCCCTTGGGCTTCAGCTTTGGCCCCCCAGCCTGGGGCAGTGGGGCTTGGGCTTTGGCCCCCCAACCCAGGATAGTAGGGGTCAGGTGAGCTCAGGCTTTCGTCTCCCCTCCTCGGGTCATGTAGTAATTTCTGTTGTCAGAAGGGGATCGTGGAGCAATGAAGTTTGAGAACCCGTGCAAGAGTAAACATGAGTATTTTGGATTAAGCAGTAAATCTCCTAAATGGCTTGAAGTGTGTATTTTCTGGCTCCAATTTTGACCTCAGTGAATTTAAAGGCATGGCTGTGTAACAGATCTGGTTCAGTGCCCCCTGCTCAAAGCTTAGCAGATTGCTGTGAGGGGACCCAGCTGCTGGATCCTGTTTTAAGTCTCCATATCCTGAACAGAGTCAGTCTCAGCCTGAACAGAGCCCAGACATTGTCCCTGTCTTGAAGTCCGTAGGCACACTGTTGGGTTACAGATCTTCTAGAACCTTGTCCGGAGAGCTTAGACCATGTGGTCTGTCAGCTTATCCTCTGGAAGCCCACTCTGGACATATGTCCATTTAAAAGCAATCCTTTCCCTCTCCTCTGTCTTAGGTCTGTAGAGACACAGTGGTCTTGAGCTTGATGGTTCTAGTAATCATCTAATTTGTCAAAACATATAATCAGCCAGAGGCCACTGGCTTTGACTTCAGCTGGTCTGCCTTTATAGCTAGAGTGATGGGAGAAACAATTGTCATTAAAATGTAATTGATTTTAATGCTTTAAGGCTGTATGAATATGAATTTGCCAGCTAGGTGACAGAGGGACACTTCAGAGTGAGCCCCAGCAGTCAGTATTTCAGTTTTTTCCCCTCAAATCCCTTATGTAGTTTAGAACACGATATTTTGTTTGAGGCATCATGTAGCATGGTCTCAAACCCATGGAAGAAAATTCTAACTGCTGATGAATTTTCCTAAAGCTCAGTTAAAATGTCTCCTTTCAGAACCCTGACCCTGTGTTCACTGCCTTTTAAACTTGGCTTCTTATATGATACAATATGTACGCTATTTATAGTGATTTATAGAAAGTATAGAATTAGCCTCTTTCAGTTACTCCCATTGAAGTAATAAATGCAGGATCAGACCCTTTTTGTTTAATAATAAATACTATAGGCATACAGGGCTTGATCATGCCCTCATTCATGTCATTGAAAAAACTCCTATTGTGAATGGTGCAGAACTCAGCCCATAGAAAATTACTTTTATTTTGTGATTTAGGGGTTACACAGCTCTCCACCTTGAAAACTGCAGTCTCTAGGAGTTCCTCTCTGTTAAGCAAGCTTTTCTTTCTGTGAGCACCACCCTGCAACTGAGCCCTGTTGTCATTTAATCAGGCCTAGTGCTCATTATTCAATTAATGCCTAGATGTACTTAAATCAGCTTGTCACTGGTAGCCTGGGCCCAAACACCCCTTAATGTGGCCGACTATCTCACGATAGCAGTGTTCTGTCTTTCCCATTGATTATTTCTTCAATATGTATTTGAAAAAGAGTTCTATTTGTCTTAACCTGTTATGAATCCATCTACTTAGTTCTAAATCCTGTTTTCTCACTTGTGTGTGCACTCTCTCAGCGCTCAGAATTTCCATTGTATCATCTTAATACCACATAATTAAGCCTTGATATATGTAGGTAAATCCCACTGAAGTCAATGGAGTTACGCGATTACTATTTTACAGTGCTCAAAAGTGTGCTCAGTACAGATAGATTACACTTGATCTCTGCCACAGGTTATTTTTTAATTTCACACATGACACAACAAAGAGGCAAAAAAAGAAAAGCCTCAGCTGAACAAGTTTAGGATTAAGAAAAACAGGGGTCATGGCAATAAGATAGGGTTGCCAGGAATCCGGTTTTCAACTAGAATGCCTGGTTGAAAAGGGACCCCAGCAGCTCTGGTCAGCACTGCTGACCAAGCAGTTAAAAGTCTGCGTGGCTCCTGAGAAGTGGCCGGCATGTTCCTCCGGCTCCTAGGCATAGGGGTGGCAAGGGGGCTCTGCGCGCTGCCCCCGCCCACAGGCATTGCCCCAAGCATCGGCTCTGTAGCTCCCATTGGCTGGGAACTATGGCCAACAGGAGCTGCATGGCAGCGCCTGTGGATGGGGGCAGCACGCGGAGCCCCCTGGCCACCCTTCCACCTCGGAGCTGGAGGGTCAGGTTGCTGCTTCCCAGAAGCCACCTGCATCAGCGCCACCCACAGCCCACACCCTGAACCCCTTTCCACGCCCCAGCCCCAGCTCAGAACCCCCTCCCACACTCATATTCCCTCCCGGAGTCTGCACACCCTCCTGCACCCCAACCCCCTGTCCTGACTTTGAGCCCACTCCCGCACTCTGAACCCCTCATTTCTGGTCCCGCCCTTGCCCCAGCCTGGAGCCCCCTCCCACAATCCAAATTCCTCTTCCCCAAGCCAGAACACCCTCCTGCACTCCAAACCCCTCATCCCTGGCCCCACCCCAGAGCCCGAACCCCCAGCTGGAGCTCACTCTCTCCCGCACCCCAACTCTCTGCCCCAGCCCAGTGAAAATGAGGGAGTGATTTAGGGTGGGGGACAGTGAGCGATGGAGTGAGTATGGGACGGGGCTTCAATTAAGGGGCAGGGCAGGGCAGGGCGGGGCAAGGCCTCGGAAAGGGGTGAGAAAGAGGGCGGGGCAAGGGTGTTCAGTTTTCTGCAATTAGAAAGTTGGCAACCCTACAATGAAAATAACACTCTTAAGGCCTAGGCCAAATCCAATTGGAAAGACTCCCATTGACTTCAATGGGCTTTAAGATCAGGCCCGTGCTCAGCAATGGCATGCACACAGCATGGTTGAATGTTATTTTCATATTTATAAATTTTATTAAAAGTACATCTAAAATAAATACATTTCTGAAATAAAAATGATTTGGATGGCTCATTTCTAGTGGGAGTCCCAGTCGAAGTCACAGGCGCTGACCTTCATTGTTCTTGGTGGGTGCTCCACTCCCTCTGTACCCTGAAGCTGTGCCCCCACTCCACCCCTTCTGCCAAGGCCCCATCCTTGTTCCGCCTGCTCCCTCCACCCAGCACCTCCTGCCACCACCGAACCGCTGATCAGTGGGTGGTTGGTAGGTGCTGAGCACCCACTATTTTTTTTTCCCATGGTGTTCCAACCCCGGAGCTCCCACAGAGTCTGCGCCTATGGTAGTAGTAGTTTGTTCAGCAATGGCTAGATTTGGTCCTTGGGTCTTCTTTGCACCTGATATTTGTGAGTTTGCACCTTTTCTTTCTTGTGATTGAACAACTTTTCATCTTCTAGCAACACCAGCCTTTAATATTAGTGTGTACATGTGTGTTGCTAGATGTCACTCAGCTATAAGCAGCTAAATATTGCTGAACACTTTTCATTTCTCTTCTATATCCTTTCTCTTCACTGATTGAAGAGAGAGTGCAGATTGCTACAAATTGCTAGCATAGTGTATAAGTCATGAACACTTTGTACAAGAAAAAATAGTTTGGAAAGTGGACGCAGATGTCGAGAGAGTGAACAAAGAGTGAAACCATCTATTCACTCTGTCCCCTGTCCACCTCTACAAAGAAAAAAAATGAAATTTTTTTGAAGGCATTGTAGTGTTCAATTAAAACAAGACATGAATGACAGCCAGAAGGCAACAATGCACACAATATCTGAAACTTCAGAAGGAAAAAGGCATGATGTTTGGCAGGCAAGACTCGATAAGAAAGACAAAGGTCTTGATGCTGGAGAGTTTATAGGTGGATGAAAATACATTTCATTGTGTGAGATGCTGAAAATAAAGATTGCAAAGAGTATCAAAAACATGTTGTAATGATCCAGGATATTCTCAAGGAAAATAGGAGTTTAAGGAAATGAAAAGGTCAATTAGTAATGAAATGAGCAGCTATTTTCTTTGGACACTAACAACACAGCAGATACAGTATATAGAGTTAGCAAAAATCTGCAGTAGTATGTCTAAGCAGTCCTGAAAACACTAGTTGGTTTCAGGGGTATTAGAAACAGAAAACAAACAGGGAGATGAATATACCTTTTGTAAACTCAAAATAGAAGCAAAATAAGACGCAAAGAGCCCTTGGTCCATGAAGGCTGGATATAACAGTTTGGCTGAGATTGGGCTCTCTCTCCAAAGCACCTAATTTATTCTGCTTTTTAAACCCTACTTTCCTTTCTTCCGCTACTCTCCTAGAAATTTGCAAGTATGTTTGGGGTCTTCTTTCCAAAGAGGCCTACAAATTTTGCCACTCCATTCCCTTAGAAATATGGGAGTGGATTTAGGGCCTGGTGTTTCCAAAAAAACCTCCAAATTTTGCAAGGTCTTGACCGCCCACTTTGCCCTCCCCCATATACCCTGGAAATACATGAATGGGTTTAGCGACCAAAATTTTTGGTAGCTTCAGTTGATCTTTAATCTCGGTGATTCTCTGCAAATATTATGAGGAGGACAAAAGTTTCAAAACCTGATGACATATTGGAAACATATGGAATTACACACTGATCAGCATCAAACCTAAATTTTAACTGAGGAGCTAAAGAGCTGACTGATCTAAAAAATGGATTATAACTAAGCAAAAGATCAGATATCGATCAGAGGTTACCATAAGAGATAATGAATGCTACAGGCAGCCTGTCATTGCCTTTCACCGGTAGCTTATATCTGACTGATTTCAACTGTGGCAAAGTCATAGTTCACAGATCTCTGAAATTAGTGGTCTGATTCTATTTTGTAGAGGACAATATTACAAATTTTAATTAGCACCTGTGCAGGCAGCCTCAGTAGAGAGTACTACATTGGCCGAGTCTGTATTGTCTTTTGAGCTTGGATTGAAACACACTACTTGGGAAAGTTACACTGCTGCTAACCATGCTGCACTTTATATTAATAAAGAGAGGACTGGAGATTCCAGTGCTGTCAATCTTGAATCTTTCAGGAGCACTAAATTCTCATTAATAATTCTTTAAGGAAATGCAAAAGAGTTTTTCAAAAGATTTTCCACAAAATATCTTGTCGATATAACAAATCTCCAGAGAAAATACATATAAACTATCATTAGTCGAGGGGTTTATTAACTGAACTTTCAACTGCAGCTGTTTTTTTAAGAGAAATTCTCAACATTTCTTCACAGCTTGTCTCAAAATTGTCTTCCAGTGACTAGACTGTGAAGAAAAAGAATTCACTACTACTGGCTAATGGCTGAATTATCCCAGATAGACAGCTTGTACTATCTTGATCAGAATCTTCAAAAGTCCTCATGTGTTTTCTGTGATCTTTTGGCTTTCAAACTTTTCTTGTGTTTAAATCTAAGGGAAGAAATAGGAATCAGTAGGAAAAAAAGTTACAATAAACCTTTACACAACACAGATGTGATACTTTAAAGCTTCACTAAAGAAACAGATAATCAGAGATAGGAACATCATTAAAGAAGCTGAACCCATTTTGTATGGAGAACTGCTCAGTCAAGCTTAGAAATAAACACACACACCAGATAAGAGGTCAGAAGCTGAATTACATTTGTTAGATGAAAGAAACTGTTAAGAGCAGTCTCCTACTAAACCAAGGAGAAACATCTACAATCACCCACGTAATGATAGCAATACTAAGCCTGCAAATATGGCCTCTTGCGCTAAGTACAGAGTAAAGTAGAATTGCTGGATGTGACAATATGCTGAAATTACACCATATGAAAAATATAAACACTCCCACTGCAAATTACAGGAGCAAACAGTAACTGGAAGGAAAATTCCTAAGGACTGAGTATAAAAAACTAATCAGAAAAGAAGAGATTTTGATTTCTTACGCTGATTATCAATCCAGAGTAGCTCTATTCACTTCACTTGAGTTACTTTGGATTTAACCAGGAGTAGGTGAGATCAGAACCTTACTCTGTGTGTCCTAAAACTGACATGAGGGCTTTAGCAATGTCACAGTCGTATCCCTGTGGTGCATAGGTGGGACCTCATAAGTATCCACATTGCACTCTGTGAGAAAGAGTGGGAAAATGGTTGAGGAGTGGGCCCCATAAGCATTCTGTGCTGATATGCAGCAATGAGATGCAATTGCATATGGTGGAAAATGAAGGTTGGAGATAAAAAGTGACAACTTAAAATGTCCCCTCCCTGTAAGGGCCACATTGCCGCTTTAGCAGCTGTTTGTGATCCTTTCCTCCACTTTTAACCTGCTTTCTGTGTAAAATCTAAACAGAGACTTTAACAGCCCAAATGATATTTCATAAAAGAGATCAAGTTGTTGGACTGTGAACTGCTACTGAAAGAGCAGATGGGTTTCTGGGGACTGGAAGAGAAGGGTAATGGTCTGGAAAGCAAATTTTATATTGGCACTCAATGGGGAAAGTGCAGAACACAGGAAGGTCATGAGATTGATACACGGGCTCTGAGCCTTTTGTTGGTCAAAAAGTTTAGAGAACCTAGGATTTGTTTTGTTTTTTAAATTAAGAGGCTTATACTGCAAGGTGCTGTGAACTTTCAACTCCTATTGACTTCAATGGATCTTGAGGGTGCTCAGCTTCTTGCAGCATTGTTGGCGATGGTCCTAACCTTCCAAAGGTTTGTGAATCTGATTAATTTTACAGTACAGTGAGTAGTTTCACTGAGGGGTATGTGTGTGTGTTTGCAGGTTTGGATCTTATGGGCTAGATCCTGCAAATAGATCTGCCCCAAACCATCCCTGTGCCTATTCAGAGACCATTGAAGTCAGTGAGGCCTCTAACAGGTGCAGGGGTGTGGTCAGGTGGATCCATTCATAGGATCTGGCCCTCATTAGGGACCTTCGTGTAGAATAAGAAAACTCAAAGTCCTAATTAGGTGAGATGTTGTCGAACATTTTGAGTTAGTATCCAATAAGTGATGAAAGGAAGAGTGAACAACCATCCACAAAGAGAAGGTGCTGGATTTACATGGACCCCCTGCCTCATTGTTATCTAAAACTTCCTGTGTTTAGTTAGTATTCCAAAATGACTTCTCTTAGTCCTTCAGTTCTTTTTTTCTTGTTCATTTTAACGTTGAGGTTTCCCATGATGATGGTGATGATGATGATAATAGAGTCTTTGAACATTTGGCAGCTTGCCTCATCATATAAATTCCTTCCAGATGCTTTTTGGATTGCAACTTATTGGCAGATATAATACAATATTAAATGCAAATATTAATGTTAATACAACATCGAGAAAGATAAATCAATCACCTAAGTCAGGAAATTCTGAAAGTTCCTGATGCAATGTTGAACTCTGCCAAATTGCTCTTCCTGTATATTTTATGGTATACATTGCACAACAGAAGCATTAAGCTTTACATTTAACAAGGGCAGAGGAACTGAAAATACAACATGTGGGCAATATAGATGTCTTAATATTGCAGTAAAACTGATGGCCTAAATTCCATGCTGATTTATACTCTTTGTGCTTCAGTACTATGGGGGCTAAGCAGGGTGTACATTAGCTAAGAATTTGGCCCAAGGTTTCTACTAAAATGTTAACTCAACCATATTGAGTCCTCATTAAATGTAGAGCTTACTTAAGGTTCGTAACATTTCATATGTAGGCACGATTTGTCAGAGTTTGGTACTACTGTAGAACCCTTGATATTTCCTGACATTTAAGTACTTGAATTCTCGCACTTGACATTGTATTAATGTGAGTACTTGGATGTGATTTCGCTGTGAGGAGTAGTGCTTTGTTGTGTTTTATTTTTTAAAGTAAGCCTCCTTAAAGATGCTGTGGTGCCACATAATGTACTTTAGAAATGATTCAGTATTGGTAAAGTTTTTAGAGCTACCATAGTGCTCATAGGTCACTTCAGCAACACAGCTTTAACTAGGGTGACCTTAATCAATATTCTAAACTACTCCAGTGCCCTGATTCAGGAAGGTACTCAAGACATGCTTGACTTTAAGCACATTAGTTGTCCATTGAAGTCAATGAGAGTACTCATGTTAAAAGTTAGACACGTGCTCTAGTACTTTCATCAATCAGGACCTACAATGAAAAACACTCGAACTTGTGTTGTAAATTGCATGTGAGAGAACAGTGACCTAAAAAATTGACATGGCATATTCTGGTTTTGAAACATAATAGCAAAACACCTTAAGTGACTTACGTGGGATCAAGATTTGGCACTGAAAACTTTAAAAATACTTTCTTTAGACTTGATTGTTTATATTTCCTCAATTACAACTATCAAACAGCCAAGCTGGAAATGTCTAGGTTTGCTGTTTGTTATGTAGGCACAAACACTTATGTAGAATATATATATACATAATACATAATTTATATGTACGCATGCACCTGGGGGACCAGGAAGGGGACGATGAGAATGGGTGTGGTTTATGTTTCTAACACTTTTATAACTCAAAAAACTATTCATTTACTTTTGCTTTTGCTGAACAATTCCTCTTTTCTTTCTCCACTCCCCCATGTATTATTTTTGGTCTAAAAATAAGCACAAAAGGCATGTATTTGAGAGAATTATGAGCAACTGAAAATAGCATGGAGGAGAGGGGGAAAGTAGAATGGAAACTGCATCTCAATCTTAACTTCAGCATTTACTTATGTTGAATGCTAAAAATACATTTGAATATTGAGCAAAATGACCTATTGTGAAAGTAGATCATGCTGAATAAAGGGGTTGAAAACTTTGATTTTAGACAGACATCCATTCGCTCCATAGATGTCAAACCTTATTGTTTGTTACCCTGGTTTTTGGGTTGGGTCTTGTCTTAGGCTAGTATAGCAAGAACACTTTGTATAGTATTAACCAAACTTTTCATGATCATGAATTAAACTTTTTTCCAGCCTTAGAGTTTTCCTGATTTTTCAACTCTAGATAAAATAATCACTGTAATTATATGACCTTATACTGCTCCACTTGACTTACCTTTTCATCTTACCTGATCTGCTAGATCTATTAGTTCTAATAGAAATGTTAATACCTGTATCAAAACAGTCATTTTGTTAAGATAGCTGGTCTGAGCCTACTTATTACTATTCCAGATTCTTTTCCCCCCTGTCATATTGGGTTTAAAGAACCACTGGCAACTGAAGACCATTGCTCTTGATTAGTGGCCATAATAGAGAAGTTGTCACAGGTTTGTAAAAAGAAAAGGAGGACTTGTGGCACCTTAGAGACTAACAAATTTATTTGAGCATAAGCTTTCATGAGCTAAAGCTCACTTCATCGGATGCATTCAGTGGAAAATACAGTGGGGAGATTTATATACACAGAGAACATGAAACAATGAGTGTTACCATACACACTGTAACAAGAGTGATCAGGTAAGGTGAACTATTACCAACCGGAGAGCGGGGGGGCGGGAAACTTTTGTAGTGATAATCAAGGTGGGCCATATCCAGCAGTTGACAATAACGTCTGAGGAACAGTGGGGGGCGGGGAAGGAATAAACATGGGGAAATAGTTTTACTTTGTGTAATGACCCATCCACTCCCAGTCTTTATTCAAGCCTAAGTTAATTGTATCCTGTTTGCAAATTAATTCCAATTCAGCAGTCTCTCGTTGGAGTCCTTTTTTTAGGTTTTTTTTGTTGAAGAATTGCCACTTTTAGGTCTATAGTCTAGTGACCAGAGAGACTGAAGTGTTCTCCGACTGGTTTTTGAATGTTATAATTCTTGACATCTGACTTGTGTCCATTTATTCTTTTATGTAGAGACGTCCAGTTTGGCCAATGTACATGGCAGAGGGGCATTGCTGGCACATGATGGCATATATCACATTGGTAGATGTGCAGATGAACGAGCCTCTGATAGTGTGGCTGATGTGATTAGGCCCTATGATGGTGTCCCCTGCATAGATATGTGGACAGAGTTGGCAACGGGCTTTGTTGCAAGGATAGGTTCCTGGATTAGTGGTTCTGTTATGTGGTGTGTGGTTGCTGGTGAGTATTTGCTTCAGGTTGGGGGGCTGTCTGTAAGCAAGGACTGACAGACCAAGCTCTGTGAGAGTGATGGGTCGTCCTTCAGGATAGGTTGTAGATCCTTGATGATGTGTTGGAGAGGTTTTAGTTTGGAGCTGAAGGCGATGGCTAGTGGCATTCTGTTATTTTCTTTGTTGGGCCTGTCCTGTGGTAGGTAACTTCTGGGTACTCTTCTGGCTCTGTCAATCTGTTTCTTCATGTCAGCAGGTGGGTATTGTAGTTTTAAGAATGCTTGATAGAGATCTTGTAGGTGTTTGTCTCTGTCTGAGGAGTTGGAGCAAATGCGGTTGTATCGTAGAGCTTGGCTGTAGACAATGGATCGTGTGGTGTTGTCTGGATGAAAGCTAGAGGCATGTAGGTAGGAATAGCGGTCAGTAGGTTTCCGATATAGGGTGGTGTTTATGTGACCATCGCTTATTAGCACCGTAGTGTCCAGGAAGTGGATCTCTTGTGTGGACTGGTCCAGGCTGAGGTTGATGGTGGGATGGAAATTGTTGAAATCCTGGTGGAATTCCTCAAGGGCTTCTTTTCCATGGGTCCAGATGATGAAGATGTCATTAATGTAGTGCAAATAGAGAAGGGGCATTAGGGGACGAGAGCTGAGGAAGCGTTGTTCTAAGTCAGCCATAAAAATGTTGGCATACTGTGGGACCATGCGGGTACCCATCGCAGTGCCGCTGATTTGAAGGTATACATTGTCCCCAAATGTGAAATAGTTATGGGTGAGGACAAAGTCACAAAGTTCATCCACCAGGTTTGCCGTGACATTATCGGGGATAGTGTTCTTGACGGCTTGTAGTCCATCTTTGTGTGGAATGTTGGTGTAGAGGGCTTCTACATCCATAGTGGCCAGGATGATGGTTTCAGGAAGATCACTGATGGATTGTAGTTTCCTCAGGAAGTCAGTGGTGTCTTGAAGATAGCTGGGAGTGCTGGTACGTAGGGCCTGAGGAGGGAGTCTACATAGCCAGACAATCCTGCTGTCAGGATGCCAATGCCTGAGATGATGGGGTGTTCAGGATTTCCAGGTTTATGGATCTTGGGTAGCAGATAGAATACCCCAGGTTGGGGTTCTAGGGGTGTATCTGTGCGGATTTGTTCTTGTGCTTTTTCAGGGAGTTTCTTGAGCAAATGCTGTAGTTTCTTTTGGTATCTCTCAGTGGGATCAGAGGGTAATGGCTTGTAGAAAGTGGTGTTGGAGAGTTGCCTAGCAGCCTCTTGTTCATATTCCAACCTATTCATGATGACGACAGCACCTCCTTTGTCAACCTTTTTGATTATGATGTCAGAGTTGTTTCTCTGTGCATGGCATTGTGTTCTGCACGGCTGAGGTTATGGGGCAAGTGATGCTGCTTTTCCACAATTTCAGCCCGTGCACATCGGCGGAAGCACTCTATGTAGAAGTCCAGTCTGTTTTGACCTTCAGGAAGAGTCCACCCAGAATCCTTCTTTTTGTAGTCTTTGTAGGAAGGTCTCTGTGGGTAAGTATGTTGTTCAGAGGGGTGTTGGAAATATTCCTTGAGTTGGAGACATCGAAAATAGGACTCTAGGTCACCACAAAACTGTATCATGTTCGTGGGGTGGAGGGCAGAAGAGAGGCCCCAAGATAGGACAGATTCTTCTGCTGGGCTAGGGGTATAATTGGATAGATTAACAATATTGCTGGATGGGTTAAGGGAACCACTGTTGTGGCCCCTTGTGGCATATAGTAGTTTAAATAGTTTAGTGTCTTTTTTTTTTTTTTTTTGTAGAGAAGCAAAGTGTGTGTTATAACTGCTGGAAATGGCCCACCTTGATTATCGCTACAAAAGATTTTTTCCCCCTCGTTCTCCTGCTGGTAATAGCTCACCTTACCTGATCACTCTGATTACAGTGTGTATGGTAACGCCCATTGTTTCATGTTCTCTGTGTATATAAATCTCCCCACTGTATTTTCCACTGAATGCATCCGATAAAGTGAGCTGTAGCTCATGAAAGCTTATGCTCAAATAAATTCGTTAGTCTCTAAGGTGTCACGAGTCCTCCTTTTCTTTTTGCGGATACAGACTAACATAGCTGCTCCTCTGAAACCTGTCACAGGTTTGTAAATCCTTGCTCAATCCTGATGATTCAGCATTATGCCATACAAGATTTTCCTTATGTTACAGTTGAAGGCAAGCTTGGTGATGAAGAATCCGTATCTTTTTTCCTGATGGAGAGACAGCACTAGCTGTGAAAAGCTGATGGCACAATGTCACTAACTTTCTTGAAAAAAGCAGCATCATCAATAATTTTATGCATTTTGGAACATGATGGCTCTTACAGAATACTGCTTGCTACTCCCTTTATCTCAACTTAATCAATGGAATAAAAAGTACAGGTACACTTCATGAGAGCAGCAGGCTGTGTATGTCATCCTTTTTGGTATCCTGCTGACTATTGGCTATTGCTGATGAAAATTGTTTAAAGGTCAACAGTTTAAAAAGCACTGACGCTTGACCTAGCTATCCTGAAATCATGTGATAAAATCAGAGCTCAAAATTGAAACTTTGTGACCAACTTTCAATAGGTTATGATTTGAGATAAATTTTTTGGCATGAGCGTACAGATGCTGTTTTTCTTAGTGCTACGGAGTCAACCCAAGTTTAAAGCAGTTTTTCCCCTAAATGACAAAAGGTATAAAAGTTGTCTGTAAACTAAAACAAGAGCAGGTCATTAAGGTCTGAATCCTGCACTGAGAATTGCTCAAAGGACCCGTATAGACCCTATTGAACTCATAGGGATAGTGAATTTGAGTCAAGAGACCACATCTGAAAATATACTGCTAGCTCCCAGATGTTTAAATCAAGGGGCTTTTAGCTGAATTCCCCCAGTTGGTCTCAGCTGCCATGACAGCAGCTCAGGTGAATAATTGTCTTCCAGAAAAATTATCCTCTCATAATCTGTTCTATAGTCCTTACCATGCTACCCTTTCTCTTTCAACCTTTTTATGGGCTCTCCCTCCTTCTCTGCATCAGATTCAACCCTTTTGTCCTCACCTTTGATACCCTTCATGATTCTGCCTCACCATACATATCTTTTGGGGGGTATTTCATGTCTCCTCTACTACACCAACGATGCTTGCCTCAAACACTCATTTGTCATTCACAATGACCTTTGATGCTCTCTCCCCTTCACCCTCCTCCCCCATTCCTTCTGTATCTTGTCCGAACTATTCTGTACAGCTGTTACCCTGTCCTGTTTCAAATTTTTCCTAAGGACTTTCGTAGTTGACATCTGTGGGAAATTGCCAACTGATTGCTAGGTAGAGAGTCAGTGGGGACTGCTGATATCCATCCTTTCTCCAACCCTTTTGTTTGTCTTGTCTTTTTAGATTGTGAACTCGTCAGGGCATGGACTCTCTTTCGGTGTGTCTGGGGAGTGCCTAACACAATAAGGCCCTGATCTCAGTTATACTTACTTCTGTTATGTAAATTCTATTCAATTATAATATAGACAAATATTCACAATTACAAATAAATAGAAAACTATGCATTACTGGTGCCATTTTCTATATATGAATTATTCTGATGGTTTTTTAACAGGGGTAATACACCAAAAATGACTGCAGACGATGTAAATTAAAGTATTCCTTTAAATAAAGCTTCTTCTACTGTGTCTAGTCATCATATTTATATTTTCATTTAGTTTTTCCATGCAAGATAAATTTCTCCATTGCCACATCCAATTAAAATGATCATGATTCCAAAATAACTATTCAAAAATTCAGTTTGGAAATGCCATTTTGATAGTATCAAATCCAGTATACATAATCTCCTACAATAGAAAGCAAGTATTCTGCACTGCTAACCACAGTGATCACAACACCAGTTAAAACTGAGTTAAATTAATTCACTACAGTCATATCACCTTGGGTCTGTGCTCTTGTCAGATCGCATAAACTAAATGGGGTCAAGCCTGGTTAGTACTTGGATGGGAAACCTCCATGGAAAACAAAGGTGTTGAAGGAAGTGGTGCTTGTAATTCTGCACATAGTATGCCTCGCCATAAGTCAGTATTGGCACCATGCTGGAACATTGCTTTAGTGGATTTTAGAGACTGATTTTCTGGATCATTGGAAGAACAAGGTCCTATTTAACGTCCCACAGCTTTTCTGGAAAGTGAGGGTAAGTGTTTTGAAAGAGTTAATGATACATTTGCGCTTTTGAAATTCAGATTTCATATCCCGCCTGCTTAAATGTTTACGGCCTTTTCAGTTGGGTACTCTTCACTTCCTGTTTTTCTACTGTGTAATGTTGCTGTCAAGATGTTTTTATTTTCCTGTGGCAAAGGTATCTGCATTTGTATGGACTGATACACCCATATGATAATAAAACATTGATTGCTAACATATAGTTTGGCTAGTGTGGTGTGGTCTAACTGTTTGTTTGAAATAATTTTTTACAAAGCATGGTTTTCAATCTGCCAAGTCATCTCTTGTATTTTTACAGGAAGACAAGAGCTCAGTGTTACAAATGGTTCGCTACATGAAGGAAAATACTAGATTTTTAAGTAATACTTCTTTTGTGCAGAACTGTGCAAGTTCAACACAGTGTGAAAGTTACAAAGCTAAGTGTGAAACATACATGAAAAACAGTCTTTTTTGTTGTTCTTGGGTTAAGATTTGTATATAGAAAAACTAATGTCTGGATAACATGAGCACAGACTCTAAGAAGAATTAAATAAAGACGAGGTACAGATGTATCGAAAATGATCATTTACAGTATGAAAGGGAAACTCTGGAACCTGCTTAAGTGTTAAGAATGTAAGACACACATTCTGCACACACATGGTAGGTGTACTGGTGTGTGATTAAGACTGGGAAAAAAGGGCTTTGTCCAGTTTTTTTATGGGTATTGTGTTCTTTATGGAACCTGGGCAACTGGATTCAGTGAAGCATTACATCAGGTTTTAGGTGCAGTACCCAGAAATTTCAATTCTCCTTGAGTTTTGATTGATGTCAAAGTACATTTTTATTACAAAACTTTTTTTTTAAATTGTTTCTTAGCACTGTAACTGTGTCCTAATCTACCTGTGCATGCCTAAACCTTCTTTGAAAATTAGGATGAGATTCCATCTGAGACAATTTTGGTTGAACATATTCCTGAAGGTTTCATCACATGATATAATCTTTAATTAAAGATTAATCTTTAATTCCTGGAGACTCCAGGACAATCCAGGAGGGTTGGCAACCCTAGCCTGAATTCTTATTCTGGAAAGGTATGTCATCATTTCACCTATGTAGGAGGCTGAACCAAGATTCTGTATCTAAAAGCTCCAGAATTTGAGGTTTCAAAATATGGATCAGAATCTTAACATGAAGTTTGGGAGGTTCAGGTTCAGTGTTAGGGTTTGGCCCATTATAGAGAGAGTTTGGAGCTATGACTGTTTAAGATTAGGACATAGGATTAGGAAATATGTACTTGGATTTTTAAGTGAATAATTTACACAACAAATGTAGCATCTTTTTTGTGTGTCTGGAATGTCTGTGAGCAGACCATGACATACACTAACATTCTTGTTCAAAGTTGTGGTGTTTTTTATTTAAAAAAAAATCCAGTTAATTTTGTCTCTCTGAATTTTGAAAAGTTAGTGTTTGATATTGAAAATCCGAGCTCTGTCAGTTAGTTGTGACTGGTCACATGGCATAGTTTCTTTTTGGTCTAACTCATAAGGAAGATGGCTTGAAGGAGTAGTAGTAGGTAGGGAGACATTAGAATGTAGGCAGGATTATTTAGAACATCATAAACCTTTTCCTTTGTGGGTCAAATATGCCTTACTTTCCCATCCTATCATTACACAGAAAGGTAGACTATTGTGAGACATATTAGTGGTGGGAAGAGTTTTAAATGTATTTTCCTCTCATAGCATTCACACAAAGCAATTGCATGTGTATATTTGGTCCTGTCTGCCAAGGGTATATGATCAGATCTTTATCAGGCTCCCTCAGTTACCTCTATAAAGGGTCTCTGGCTAGGCATTTTGGGAACACTGTTCCCTGTTGTATTTACGGCCTGTGACCCATCTTCTACAACATATACCACTTACCGTGCAAATCAATTTCAGAAGCACAAAATATGCTGTCTAACAGCATTTTGTAAACCTCTTATCATTTGATGTTTTTTCCAAAAGTGCCAACAAGTACATCTGAAGTGAATTTATTTTAATATTTTGTCCAGTCCTTGCAGAATTTTTTTTTGTCTGGTTCAGGTCTGCTGTAGTAACTATAGGGATAAAATATACTTGATTTAAAAATTAGTAAAACTGTGTAACTTCACAGCAAAGCTAAGCATATTTCCTATTAAAAATATTAAAACAAAAAATTAACTTTGAAGGCTCATCACAATATTCTTACACATTTAAAACATCTGAAAGGCTAAAGCAGCTGAAAACCTATTATATTCTCCAGCTCAGTCATAATAAAAATGCTTATCCAACTGACACTGTGTTGATATGTTTCAGAGTGGCAGCCGTGTTAGTCTGTATTCGCAAAAAGAAAAGGAGTACTTGTGGCACCTTAGAGACTAACAAATTTATTAGAGCATAAGCTTTCGTGAGCTACTTCATCGAAAGCTTATGCTCTAATAAATTTGTTAGTCTCTAAGGTGCCACAAGTACTCCTTTTCTTTTTGTGTTGATATGTTTAAAAAAAAAAATCTGGGCTGAGAACTGTTATAGGTTATATCTTAATCAGACTTGTGAATGATTAACTTCCTCAGAAGTGGCTTTTAATGGATAGTCTTATTTGGGCACAGTTAAACACAATGGACCTCATTCTCCCTTGCTATACAGCTTGTATAATAATTTACAATAATTCAAACTGTGTGCAAAATGCTACCAACTCAGAATGGTAGCACTTTGTTTTGCACCACACGTAATCATATACACCAGCAAAATGATTGCAAAGTGCATACAAAGTATTACCATGCCCACTGGGTCAAATTAATCCCTGATGGAATGCCATGAAATTACACCCTGGACTGATTTGGTCCAGGGGCACTGCTGTGCCTCACTGATGTGTCCTAGTAAGTGAAGGTAACAATCTGCTTGGAGTAAAGTACACAATTTCTTCATTTCTAGGAGGGGGGCTATTTAAAACAGAAACATAAACTTGGGTTGCCTCCAGATAAACTTTGTTTTAGACACCCATGCAACAAATGGCTGTGCAGTGCTCTTAACCTTTTTTTGTCATACATAACAAGCTACTTTTTGTTTTTGTGTTCTGTTTTCACTGCAGAATTTTTCCAATATTACATCTTTTATCTTGCATCATGCTAAGATTCTCTAAGGGTGACCATCCTGGCTTTGTTTCCTTAGGAAATCCCTCAAGGAAGCTCTCTTTCTAATATTTCTCCAAGACTCTTGCTGGTAGTACTCAGAAGATTCATGTACCAGAAAGAGAAATCTTTTTATTAGTGAAAGCATAGATGGGATTTTTGGGTTCTCAAGGTCTCCAGGAACTTATAGCTTGTTCTGCATTCAGATGTAAGATTGAATAGGGAGAGAAAATAATTTCTTTTTTTTTTTTTGCAGACAGCTGAAGTAGATACAGAGGGGCCCCATATTGTTTCATTGTGTGTATTTTAATGTTGATTTTTCTAGCAGACTGTAAATATGGATAAACAGCTCTTATGTGCTTTGCTCATGAAATATCCTTAGGCATTTGTTTTGCAATTAAAAAGTCAAAACCCCTCAAAGCATATGTTAGCTTTTCCACTAAAGCATATTAAAGCAGTGAAGCAGTGAAAAAAAGCAACTGACTATTTCCAGTGGATGAGCTAAATCCTTAAAACAGGATTAACCAATTTTGTAATTTGATTATGGTAGGATCCTGCCCGCCAACGACAGGGGTCTGTCGGTGTTACAGTAGCATCTACGCAGAGGGCCTTAAAAAAAGGGCTGTGTTTAAAAGCTACATATTTGCACGAAAGGTGCTATTAGTGTATTTGTCCTACCTGTGCATTTTCAATAGATGTTTAGAGCTCTGATAGTCAAGTTGGAAAACAAAAACAAATAAAACAAACAAAAACTTGATTAGATTAAATGCAAGATCCAAATTGTTTTGATATACTTTACTTAGGTTTTGCTAATATTAGCTGTATGAAAGGACTCTAAAACATGAATGCTTGATTAGTAATACCTTAAGTTATTTGATAAGTAGGTACCATGACAAATAGAAATTGTTCCAGTGAGGTTAAACTGATTAAATTTGTGAATGGTAAATAGTTTAGGAACATGGCAAAAATGCCTATGATTATAAATGCTTATGTAAAAGCTGGATTGCAATAGGTTAGAGGTAATCCTGTAACTTCTCTGGTAGGAGTCACTTTCTGTACAGAGTTCTTGAAAATTAGTGCTATGTAAATAATGGAAATTCTGTTTCACACAGGATTTCAAGATTTAGAAACTGTTTTTATTCCAATCCACAATAAAACCTGAAAGTTTTGAAATTTTCTGAAAAAATATTCCTAAAAAATTATTGGGATTGTTTGAAATATTTCATTTCAATTTTGACTTTTTAAAAAATTTAAATTATATTATAACTCAAAATAAAACGATCAAATAAAAGTTGTTTTGGAGGAAAAATTAAAACATTATCTGAAAATGTAGAAACAGAATGTTGAGAAACAGTTTTGTTCAGAGTTTCGATTTTGATGAAACTGCACTTTCCAATGAAAATCTGTTCTGCGGAGGTTTTTTCTGATCGGTTCTACTCCAAACCTTGATTTGCCCTGATTCCCCTTTGTGTTTTGCTTCTCTGACTCCACAACAACTTACCCACGAAAAGAGAGGAGTCCCCCAGTCAAGATGAAGGGGCCCATTCACATCTGTACTCTCTTGCTTAGTCCTTTTAATTTTATTTCTTTCTGAGCCAGCTTTTCCTCTCATATACTGTACTTCCCAAAGTGGTGGCATTGGTCTACTACAGGGGTCTCAAACTCAATTTACCTTAGGGCCAGTGCCAGTCCTCAAATCCTATCAGCGGGCCAGTAATGTCACTCATGCCGCTCAGAACCTGCCCCCAAAACTCCGCACCCCACCTGCCTAAGGCTCTGGGAGGGAATTTGGATGGGGGAGGAGGTCTGCGGTTGGGGGTTGGGGTGCAGGCTCTGGGAGGGAGTTTGGGTGCAGAAGGGTGAGCGGTTGGGGTCTGCGAGGGAGTCTGGGTAGGGGAGAGGGTCTGGGATGTGGGATCTGGGATGGAGTTTGGGTGCGGGGTGCAGGCTCTGGGCTGGGGCTAGGGGAGGGGTGCAGGCTCTGGGAGGGAGTTTGGGGATGGGAGGGGGTGTGGGGGTGCAGGTTCTGGGAGGGGGTCAGGAGGTGCAGTGCTTACCTGGGGCTCCAAGGTGGGGTGGGCCGGGGGCCTCCACACACTGCTGCCCCCAGACACCGCCCCCGCAGCTTCCCATTGGCCACAGGGGCAGTCGGGGTGGGGGCAGTGTGCGGCAGTACAGCCCTGCCCTGCCCTGCCCTGGGGCCGGTAGACATGTGGAGGGAGCGAGCAGGCAGAAGCCGCTCAGCTCCTCTGTGCTGCCGGTGGTGGGCAGGACCCTGGGCCATTGTAAATCGCCTGGGGGAACGCGTAGGGTAGGGGAGCGCCCAGAGGCAGCAGGCGGGGCCAAGGGAGAGACCTGGCCCCAAAATTGCTGGAGCCCTGTGGGCCACATTGGGGAGGTTCTCGGGCTGCAGATGGCCCACAGGCCGGGAGTTTGAGACCCTTGGTCTGCTAGATGAGAGCCACAATGAGTTACCTTAGTGGCCCAATTTGGAAATACACCTCCCAATTTAACTTTCCCTTTGAACAAATCCTGTTTATCTAAGTTCTAGCTCTGCTCACTGTAGTATCTGAGCATCTCACAAGCATTAGTGGATTTTATCCACAATACGTGTGAAACAGGAAGGTATCATACCCATTTTACTGGTTGGGAACTGAGGCACATGGTAGACTGAGACTTGCCCAGCATTCCATAGGGAGTCTGTAACAAGCCAGGAACCAAATGCACGTCTCCTGACTCCCAATTCACCATCCTATCTTTTAGACCATTCTTCTGTTTAACATTATTTTAAATGTACTTCTCGGATATGACTTTCATTATGCATCAACAGACGCCAGTACAGAAAATATGACCTCATTGTTCCGTGGGCCTACAGTACAAAGTAACTTGAGATGGAACGTAACACAATATGATATGAAAGTAGCTTCTGTCTACAGACGTGCACACACAAACACACAGGGATATAAGAACAGACAATTTTCAACTTTCATATAATATTAGGGATTTTAAAAGCTATATAGGTCAGGTTATGCTTTGCCATGGCACTATCTGTGTCTGGGCAGATTTAAGCAGAAAACTCCATCTCAACTTAAGTTTCTCGACTAATTATCCCATCATTGAGAGGAGAGGGAGCTAGTTTTCCAGCCCAAGATATGTGTGTGGTTTGGGGCCATCCAAGCCAGTGCCATCAACTCTTGTGGAATCCTACAGATACTCACACATCTATGCTGGGCCACTCTGAAGCATCTCCTGGTCCTGGCAGAATTGTTCTGAAAATAACTTTGCTGCCACAGTCTTCTCATTTGTGTCTGGGCCAGCCCTTCTCAATGGCATGGAGTAGGTTCTCCAGGGAGTTGATGCTGACTGTCAGCATTGTTTTCTGCAGAAAGAATTCCTCTGGGCTAGAGAGAGCATTTCTGTCTCCCTTCTTATCTGTGAGAGCCTTGACAGGACAGAGATTCCACAGGTATAGGTAAATAGAGAATACTTCCTCTTAGATTTCTCTCATCTCCTTTCTCACCTGCCTCCACCCTCAAGCTTTTACCAGTCAATCTTGTCCTCCCTTTTAGGCTGGCGATTGACCACGTGAAATGTTGAAGTCTGAGTTTCAGCCTTTGTTCTGGAGTTGGAAAACATGTTTTTCAGGGCAGCCAGTCATTGATGAGGATGGAGAGTTGAAGTATCTGTCTGTTTCCGGCTTCTTCTATGAGCCTTGGTCTATGCACTTGCACTGATTACTGTTTTAACGAATCCTCCATTGCTTCTTAAATTGGTAGGAGATTGGGACTTTACTGTGATGGGCTCATGGGTACTGAATTATTTCACACTCCCTCTTTTCTAAATTCATCTTGATCTGTCTCTGCCCATGCTGAAACTCAACCTCTAAAAAAAAAAATTTGTTTCATACAACGTGTGTATTCACACACATGTGTATTTGTGTACAGACACACATATGAATTGAGCATTATTAGTTTTCATATTTGCCTACTCTTACTGCCTTTTACCCTTTTTTCACCCCTTGACTGATTTAATTTGTTAAATTTTTAAAAAGTAAACTTTTATTTTTGTGATTTTTAAAAAGCATATTTTAAACAGTTTGTATTATGCTGTGCAACACAGTGCTTCAGGTGTGCAAAGGAGGTGGGAGAGGTGTTGGAGTTGAATCATTGATAAATGTTTTTTACTTAAGCAAAGGAAGTGAGGCATCTTTCAGCAAGCTAGTTATCTATCATGATGGCTTTACTTGCTCAAAACTGCTCACGTATTGTAAAGCAGATCAAGAAAGGGGGACACGTGATATCTGCTGTGGAATTACTATGGAATTACTATGGAAATACTGTGGAATTACTATGGTGTGTCTATTGTTGGTGCCATTTATTTAATTGAAGATAAAGTTCTTGGACTGATGTGTGAACTGAAACTGAGGTCAGGGAATTACATTAACTACTACTTCCTCCTAAGGATTATCACTGTATGTATTTTTAGGTCTAGATTGCATTTGCTGAATGGAAGTGAATAAATTAAGTGAATAGAACTCTCTAAGTGAGAATGTTGTTGTGGGGTGTATGATGCGTGTTATTGTTTTCTCACCATTTGCATGGAATATTTTGTGACAATCTAGGCTTCTTGAAGTTCTGTTCCTCATAGGTTTAAGCATTAAGTGCAAGGGAGTCATATGCTTCCCCTCTCCTAAAGTTTTACTATCCTTTTGATGTTGCCCCTCAGGGTGGATATAAGAATAGTATGTTCTTCTCTCCACACATTATTTTGTTTTAATGTGGTGCATCATGAATATTCCCCAGTAATTATTGGACCCAATTGAAAAATGCCCATCTTCCCTTTCTTAAAATAATTTTAAAAGGTTATTTCCTGTCACTTTATTCCTCTCCCTGCTCACTCTACTTAACTAGCACTGGTGTCTTTTGTTTCCCTTTACACTATTGGAGTAAGAGCCTTCTCTTCTGTACCTCCTGCATACTATGTCTCTCCACTCCAGGGCCTTCCAGGATCTTTCTACTCCATGATCTTTTAGGACAACATCCTCAGCTGGTGTAAACTGGCATTGCTCCAGCTGAAGTCAGTGGTGCTACACCAGAGTACACCAACTGACAATCTGCTGCCCAATTTCTCTTCAGATCTACTAAAACCATATATTTTATCCCTTGCTTATAACTCTCAGAGAGAAACTCTCTCTGTTGTTGTTTACTATACACAATAAGAGCTTGATTTACCCTCCCCCCCCGCCCCTTTAATAAAACAAATAAGCCTACATGAAGTCAAGCTAAGGATCTGAATGAGGATTTCATGTGACTAAGGGTTTCAGGTTTGGGGTCTAAAATTGTAAGTAATACTGAATTACAAAATGCTACAGAATGTGTTTATGAATACAGTTGGTAATGCGTTCTCAGCTCTTCTGTTGTTAGTCTATTTATAAAGTTCAAATATAGTAACAAATGTTTTTAAATATTCCAACCTTCTAACGAGAGCTGCCATATAGTGGAATAAAGTTGATGTGCAAGGTTACAGAAAAATGATGAACAATGTAATTTAGGTGAAGCTTTCCCATAAAGCTAAGATCATGGGCTACTTTGCTACTTGTTTCAATGGGACAATTGATGCATAGGTTGATTTGATTCACTGACACGGTGTCGGGCTGTCATGAAATGCAACAATAAAGCTCAACTACTTTAAACATTTTAGGAAATATGGCAGAGAGAGAGAAAGAGCTCTGCCAAGACGGTTACCACGGCAATGTCGAAGAATGCTGCATTGACATGCGAGCAGAACATTCTCCCAACTAGTGAAAAATGATCTGCTTTTCATGTGCTTCTCTTTCCATAGGGAGAAGTTGTCTGTGGCTCAGCTGCAGCGGGAAGTTGCGCGAAGTGAGAGTGAAGGGACAATGGTAAGTGTTGGCTAATATCTGTTTTGCAATTCCAGTTGTACCCTTTCTATTCAGGCCTCAGACACATTTCACCTTCCAGAGGGTGGCCACTGAAATATTAGTCTTGCATTAGGCTTAATGATGTTTTTGCCAGTGATTATTTTGGAAAAACTCAGTTATACCAGAAACACCATTGTCTTGGAAATACTTGTGGTTAGGCAGAGAAATAGTCTCCTTTTCCTTGGTGATGGGCTCTGCTGGAAATTCACCCTGAAACTCAGGCAAGCATCACTCTGAACCAAAATAGGCAATATCAGATTGAGATATTAGAATCATAGAATATCAGGGTTGGATCAGACCTCAGGAGGTCATCTAGTCCAACCCCCTGCTCAGAGCAGGACCAATCCACAAATAAATCATCCCAGCCACGGCTTTGTCAAGCCTGACCTTAAAAACTTCTAAGGAAGGAGATTCCACCACCTCCCTAGGTAAGGCATTCCAGTATTTCACCACCCTACTAGTGAAAAAGTTTTTCCTAATATCCAACCTAAACCTCCCTCACTGCAACTTGAGACCATTACTCCTCGTTCTGTCATCTGCTACCACTGAGAACAGTCTAGATCCATCCTCTTTGGAACTCCTTTTCAGGTAGTTGAAAGCAACTATCAAATCCCCCCTCATTCTTCTCTTCCACAGACTAAACAATCCCAGTTCCCTCAGCCTCTCCTCATAAGTCATGTCTTCCAGTCCCCTAATCATTTTTGTTGCCCTCCACTGGACGTTTTCCAATTTTTCCACATCTTTCTTGTAGTGTGGGGCTCAAAACTGGACACAGTACTCCAGATGAGGCCTCACCAATGTTGAATAGAGGGGAACGATCACATCCCTTGATCTGCTGGCAATGCATCTACTTATACATCCCAAAGTGCCGTTGGCCTTCTTGGCAACAAGGGCACACTGCTGACTCTTATCCAGCTTCTTGTCCACTGTAACCCCTAGGTCCTTTTCTGCAGAACTGCTGCCTAGCCAGTCGGTCCCTAGTCTGTAGCGGTGCATGGGATTCTCCTGTCCTAAGTGCAGGACTCTGCACTTGTCCTTGTTGAACCTCATCAGATTTCTTTTGGCCCAATCCTCTAATTTGTGTAGGGCCCTCTGTATCCTATCCCTAACCTCCAGCGTATCTACCTCTCCTCCCAGTTTAGTGTCATCTGCAAACTTGCTGAGGGTGCAATCCACACCATTTTCCAGATCATTAATGAAGATATTAAACAAAATGACCTTTGGGGCACTCCACTTGATACCGGCTGCCAACTAGATATGGAGCCATTGATCACTACACGTTGAGCCCGACAATCTAGCCAGCTCTCTATCCACCTTATAGTCCATTCATCCAGCCCATACTTCTTTAACTTACTGGCAAGAATACTGTGGGAGACCTTGTCAAAAGCTTTGCTAAAGTCAAGGAACAACATGTCCACTGCTTTCCCCTCATTCACAGAGCAAGTTATCTCATCATAGAAGGCAATTAGATCAGTCAGGCATGACTTGTCCTTGGTGAATCCATGCTGACTGTTCCTGATCACCTTCCTCTCCTCTAAGTGCTTCGAATTGATTCCTTGAGGACCTACTCCATGATTTTTCCAGGGACTGAGTTGAGGCTGACTGGCCTGTAGTTCCCAGGATCCTCCTTCTTCCCTTTTTTAAAGATGGGCACTACACTTTTTCCAGTCATTCAGGACCTACCCTGATCACCATGAGTTTTCAAAGATAATGGCCAATGGCTCTGCAATCACATCTGCCAACTCCTTTAGCACTCTCAGATGCAGCGCAGTGATCGTCCAGCTTTTCTAAATAGTCCCGAACCACTTCTTTCTTCACAGAGGGCTGGTCACCTCCTCCCCATGCTGTGCTGCCCAGTGCAGTAGTCTGGGAGCTGACCTTGTTCGTGAAGAGAGAGGCAAAAAAAGCATTGAGTACATTAGCTTTTTCCACATCCTCTGTCACTAGGTTGCCTCCCTCATTCAGTAAGGGGCCCACACTTTCCTTGACTTTCTTCTTATTGCTAACATACCTGAAGAAACCCTTCTTGTTACTCTTAACATCTCTTGCTAGCTGCACCTCCAGGTGTGATTTGGCCTTCCTGATTTCACTCCTGCATGCCCGAGCAATATTTTTATACTCTTCCCTGGTCATTGGTCCAATCTTCCACTTCTTGTAAGCTTCTTTTTTGTGTTTAAGATCAGCAAGGATTTCCCTGTTAAGCCAAGCTGGTTGCCTGCCATATTTACTATTCTTTCTACACATATTGTCCCTGTAACCTCAATAAGGATTCTTTAAAATTAGGTTTGTTTAGTCAAAAGTTGCCCCTCCCAAGTTGTGAAAAATGAAAAAATTAAAGTAAGGAAGCTTACTTTAGAAAGAAAGAAAAGAAGACCAGTTTGATAACTGTATACATTTTAAGCTCTTAATTTATTTTTTGCTTTCCATTGGTTGTCTGTTTTCCATGTATCAAGCTTGTGGGATGAAGATTGTGAGTTAAAAACTGGCATGGCTGGTTTTAGTTAACTGTAACTTCCAATTGATAGCATGCCTTATTGTAACCCACACACCTTCTGGGTGTTGTGTTCTGTCCCATCTAGTGGCACTGAGACCATTGTGAGAGAGAGAGAGAGAGAGAGAGAGATTAACAAGTCTGCTCTACAGCCTTAGCAAAGAGCCATATGGCTTTTAACTCATGCGGTAGAGGCTCATGCACTAAGCTCCAGAGGTCCCAGGTTCGATCCCATCTGCCGACAACCAAGGTCTGTCGGCGTTACATTATCACACTAAAACAACATTATTTTTGCCCCAACCATTTATTAACACTGCCTTATTTATTTGAAATCCAGAGGACTTTTCCCATCTGAGAAGGATTCTATTTATCACTATCTTCACCTGAAAAGTCTGGGGGACCCAAGGGATAAAGCAGATATGTTCAGAATTACTAAAACAAACCCAGTTCCCATAGACATATGCATGAGGCTGCCATTGACTAAAATGGAGTCATCTATTTGGATCTGAAGGCAGAATTTGGCCCATAGTTTGTTAAACTAAGTGGAGGGAGTCTGAAATAGTGATCATATGAGGAGTGCATGTGGACATGTAAAAACTCCATTAGTCTTGAGATGCAAAGTCTTGAAAACCTTAAAATTTCAACAGTTCCCTTTTAAATGACGTTTAATGACTAGTATAATAAAATGAGAGATTTGGAAGGCATAATTGGCAGCATGCAGATAAAGATGAGTTTGATTCTGAAGCTACAGCTTTTAATGGAAGCTGAAGCTAGACAAATTCTAACTGGAAACAAGGAGCAAATTTTTAACAGTGTAACTGACACTGCAATTAACCACTGAAAAAACTTACCAGATTGTTGTGGTGGATTCTCCATCACTGGCAATTTGTAGATCAAGATTGGGCTAGATCATATTGTTTAGAAAAAAACATCCAAACAGGAATTAATTCATGGAATTCCAGTGTCCTGTGTTATGCAGACAGTCAGATTAGATAGTCACAATGGTCCCTTCTGGCCTTATAAATGATGACTTTACTGTATGTATTGGAGCAGAGCATATATACAAGGTGAGGAAAAAAATACTTTCCAGTGTTAAATGTTAATCTAGGAGTCTGTAACTCAGACAAAACTCTCATTGGCTTCAGAGAGAGTTTTTTCTGAGGAAAGATGGCAAAGATCAGGCCTCAGGTTTGCCACTGTGTGTATTAGTTTTCAGTATAAATAATTTTAAAAAAGTACAAAGTGCTGTTACCTTGATTGAAATGTTTCCTTTAATTTTATGAATTAGTTTTTCTTGTAGGCATAGAACTAATACAGTTTCTGTGTGAAGTCCTTCTTGTGGGATAATTCAAGGCTCTTTAAATAAATAATATTAACCTTCTAGACCAGAGGTGGGCAAACTACAGCCCACGGGCCACATCCGGACCGTGGGACCATACTGCCCGGCCCCTGAGCTCCTGGCCCAGGAGGCTAGCCCCCAGCCCCTCCCCTGCTTTCCCCCTTCCCCTGCAGCCACGCCACCGTGGGGCACAATGCTCTGGGTGGCGGGGCTGCAGAGCCCGGCCTGACCCAGTGCTCTGTGCTGTGCGGCATGGTGCGGCTGCGTGTCCTGGTGCAGCTGTGTTCTCCGCCACCGGTGCTCCAGGCAGCGCGGTAAGGGGGCAGAGAGTGGAGCAGAGTTGGATAGAGGGCAGGGAAGTTCGCGGTGGTGGTGGTCAGGGGGTGGTGGGGGTGTGGATAGGGGTTGGGGTGGTCAGAGGGCGGGGAACGGGGGTTGAATGGGGGCAGGGGTCTTGGGGGGGCAGTCAGGAAGGAGAGGAGGGGTTGGATTGGGTGGTGGAGGGCAGTTAGGGGCAGGGGGCAGTTAGGGGAAAGGAGTCTGGGGGCGGTCAGGGAGAAGGGCTGGTTGGATGGGGCATGGGTACCGGGGGGCAGTCAGGAAGGAGAGGGGGTTGGATGGGGCGGCCGGGGGCAGTTAGGGGACCGAGAGCGGGGGGTGGATGGGGCAGGGGTCCCCGGGAGGGCCGTCAGGGAACAGGGGGTTTGGATTGGGCAGGAGTCCTGTGCAGGCTTTCAGGGGGCAATTAGTGGGGAGGTTGGATAGGGGGCGGGGGCTGGACCATGCCTGGCTGTTTGGGGAGGCACAGCCTCCCCTAACTGGCCCTCCATACAATTTCAGAAACCCGATGCAGCCCACAGGCCAAAAAGTTTGCCCGCCCCAGTTCTAGACATACATAGCTTTTGAGTACATGTGATTCCAGAGCATGCCTATCCTACATCAGGTAGAAAAATCTACACTATTTAGGATTTGCTTCCCTACACAGGGGGCTGCTAGTTAATTGCAGCCATAACTTATGACCAGCTGTTGTCTCCTATGTACGGCCAAGGAATTATAGACAGGAAAGTTGTGCTCGTCCACCCACCGTTACAGGAATCGCTGCAGTGGGGATTTTTCAGACAGAGCAATAATTAAAAGTAAACATTAAGCATGTGTTTTAGATCCGATTTAAGCTGTGATATCTTTTCTCAATATATGAGTTATACACATCTGTATAAATAACACATGTGGTAAACAATAATGAAATGCATCTTTACGAGGAGAGAATGTTGAGTGCCACTCACAGTGAGGTATCCCATCTTTTTGCGAGAGAAGAGATCAGGAGGAAACAGTATATGATATCAAGCTATCAGACCCACATAGGAAATGCATTTTTTGTAAGTCCTTGGCTCCCAGAGTTACACTATCATAGAATCATAGAATCATAGAATATCAGGGTTGGAAGGGACCCCAGAAGGTCATCTAGTCCAACCCCCTGCTCAAAGCAGGACCAAGTCCCAGTTAAATCATCCTAGCCAGGGCTTTGTCAAGCCTGACCTTAAAAACCTCTAAGGAAGGAGATTCTACCACCTCCCTAGGTAACGCATTCCAGTGTTTCACCACCCTCTTAGTGAAAAAGTTTTTCCTAATATCCAATCTAAACCTCCCCCATTGCAACTTGAGACCATTACTCCTCGTTCTGTCATCTGCTACCATTGAGAACAGTCTAGAGCCATCCTCTTTGAAACCCCCTTTCAGGTAGTTGAAAGCAGCTATCAAATCCCCCTCATTCTTCTCTTCTGCAGACTAAACAATCCCAGCTCCCTCAGCCTCTCCTCATAAGTCATGTGCTCTAGACCCCTAATCATTTTTGTTGCCCTTCGCTGTACTCTTTCCAATTTATCCACATCCTTCTTGTAGTGTGGGGCCCAAAACTGGACACAGTACTCCAGATGAGGCCTCACCAGTGTCGAATAGAGGGGAACGATCACGTCCCTCGATCTGCTCGCTATGCCCCTACTTATACATCCCAAAATGCCATTGGCCTTCTTGGCAACAAGGGCACACTGCTGACTCATATCCAGCTTCTCGTCCACTGTCACCCCTAGGTCCTTTTCCGCAGAACTGCTGCCGAGCCATTCGGTCCCTAGTCTGTAGCGGTGCATTGGATTCTTCCATCCTAAGTGCAGGGTCCTGCACTTATCCTTATTGAACCTCATTAGATTTCTTTTGGCCCAATCTTCCAATTTGTCTAGGTCCTTCTGTATCCTATCCCTCCCCTCCAGCGTATCTACCACTCCTCCCAGTTTAGTATCATCCGCAAATTTGCTGAGAGTGCAATCCACACCATCCTCCAGATCATTTATGAAGATATTGAACAAAACGGGCCCCAGGACCGACCCCTGGGGCACTCCACTTGACACCGGCTGCCAACTAGACATGGAGCCATTGATCACTACCCGTTGAGCCCGACAATCTAGCCAGCTTTCTACCCACCTTATAGTGCATTCATCCAGCCCATACTTCCTTAACTTGCTGACAAGAATGCTGTGGGAGACCGTGTCAAAAGCTTTGCTAAAGTCAAGGAACAACATGTCCACTGCTTTCCCCTCATTCACAGAGCAAGTTATCTCATCATAGAAGGCAATTAGATCAGTCAGGCATGACTTGTCCTTGGTGAATCCATGCTGACTGTTCCTGATCACTTTCCTCTCCTCTAAGTGCTTCAGGATTGATTCTTTGAGGACCTGCTCCATGATTTTTCCAGGGACTGAGGTGAGGCTGACCGGCCTGTAGTTCCCAGGATCCTCCTTCTTCCCTTTTTTAAAGATGGGCACTACATTAGCCTTTTTCCAGTCATCCGGGACTTCCCCCGTTCGCCACGAGTTTTCAAAGATAATGGCCAAGGGCTCTGCAATCACAGCCGCCAATTCCCTCAGCACTCTCGGATGCAATTCGTCCGGCCCCATGGACTTGTGCACGTCCAGCTTTTCTAAATAGTCCCTAACCACCTCTATCTCTACAGAGGGCTGGCCATCTCTTCCCCATTTTGTGATGCCCAGCACAGCAGTCTGGGAGCTGACCTTGTTAGTGAAAACAGAGGCAAAAAAAGCATTGAGTACATTAGCTTTTTCCACATCCTCTGTCACTAGCTTGCCTCCCTCATTCAGTAAGGGGCCCACACTTTCCTTGGCTTTCTTCTTGTTGCCAACATACCTGAAGAAACCCTTCTTGTTACTCTTGACATCTCTTGCTAGCTGCAGCTCCAGGTGCGATTTGGCCCTCCTGATATCTTTCCTACATGCCCGAGCAATATTTTTATACTCTTCCCTGGTCATATGTCCAACCTTCCACTTCTTGTAAGCTTCTTTTTTATGTTTAAGATCCGCTAAGATTTCACCATTAAGCCAAGCTGGTCGCCTGCCATATTTACTATTCTTTCGACTCATCGGGATGGTTTGTCCCTGTAACCTCAACAGGGATTCCTTGAAATACAGCCAGCTCTCCTGGACTCCCTTCCCTTTCATGTTAGTCCCCCAGGGGATCCTGGCCATCTGTTCCCTGAGGGAGTCAAAGTCTGCTTTCCTGAAGTCCAGGGTCCGTATCCTGCTGCTTACCTTTCTTCCCTGCGTCAGGATCCTGAACTCAACCAACTCATGGTCACTGCCTCCCAGATTCCCATCCACTTTTGCTTCCCCCACTAATTCTACCCGGTTTGTGAGCAGCAGGTCAAGAAAAGCGCTCCCCCTAGTTGGCTCCCCTAGCACTTGCACCAGGAAATTGTCCCCTACGCTTTCCAAAAACTTCCTGGATTGTCTATGCACCGCTGTATTGCTCTCCCAGCAGATATCAGGAAAATTAAAGTCACCCATGAGAATCAGGGCATGCGATCTAGTAGCTTCCGTGAGTTGCCGGAAGAAAGCCTCATCCACCTCATCCCCCTGGTCCGGTGGTCTATAGCAGACTCCCACCATGACATCACTCTTGTTGCACACACTTCTAAACTTAATCCAGAGACACTCAGGTTTTTCCACAGTTTCGTACCGGAGCTCTGAGCAGTCATACTGCTCCCTTACATACAGTGCTACTCTATCTCTATCTCAGTGTTCAATTTATTCCTGGCAGTAGATATACCAGGAAATGCTGAGGTGAAAGGATTAAAATGAAGATTTTTTGTTCTCTCAAGATAAATTGTCTCTACCAAAAAATACATTTAACTGATATAACAAATACGTTTTTAAACAATAATTTTATAAAAACTGGTGTGTCACAACTGGAGTTCAGTGAATGTAGGGAATAAATTATTTGATACATATGAAATGGAAAAATAGGCTAAACTTATCTGTGAACAGTTTGATTTGCTTAGATTTATTTATTATTCACAGTTTTTTACTGGACCATCTTCACAAATAATTTCTGATTTGTAGAATTGTCAAATTGCACAGAGACTTTATTATTAATTATGTTTATTACAATAATGCCTCAGGGACAACCAAGAAAGGAGGCCCCATTGTGCTAAGCACTGTACAAACAGTATAGTGGATGGTCCCAGCCTAGAAGAGCTTACAGTTTAAACAGACAAGTCAGACGCAGGTTAGGGTAGGGGAAAGGGTGCAACGCAGAAGCAGAGTGAACTACTTGATGGTAGCAAACATTAATTCCATATGTTGGTTTGTTTGAGGTAGGTGGGTTTACTTAAGGGGATAAACTAAATGGAAAGGGAAGGAGTGAGGAGGACCAGGCAAGGGAGAAGTGGGACAGGTGTGGTGTGAAGCTAAGATGAAAAGACTGAGGGATGGGGAGCAAGAGAGTTGAAACAAACAGCCAGTCAGCATTGGGCAGAGAAATCCAGGCAGAGCTGTGGAAAGTTGTCTGAATGTCCAGAGAGCCTCTAGAAAGGGCCCTAGAAATGTATCTAGAAATTGAAACCATGAATATATATCCAGGCTGCACTTTGGCCCTTACTGCATAATTTTTAACCATGCACATTTGAAGTCTTGAGTTAAAAAATTAGGATATCAAAGGCATTTTCCTTCACCGAAAACTAAAAGCTACATTATACACTCAATTATGTGCATCTCTCATTGAAGCCAATGAGAAATGTGTAAATATCTGTGATGGCAGATCCAAGTAAGAGTTTATTCCAGAACACAGAAGTATATAGAAACATCTGAAATAATAAAAGAAGTTGTTTCCTCAGACTCATGTAACTTAAAAATAACCAAATAATATTTTACCAAACTTTCATCAAACACCAAAAATAAGAAAACATCTATTTGGGCTCAGCACAAGACTAAATTTCTTGAACACTGAGTTCCTGAATCAGGAATTTACAATGACAATGCCTTCTCAGCTGTGTGTATCACTGCAGCAATGTTTTAAATGTAAAACAGTTGTTTTGGAATTGAAAACCTAGAATGTACTAAAACTATACAAAATGCACCACAGTCTGACTCATGTTCATATTCAAAGACAAGTAAAACTTCAAACTCTTTTGCATCTGTTTGTATATACATGCACTATAATATATTTGTTTACTAGTCATTTTTATTAGTTTCCTGCATCTAAGTACTGTAATTCTAACCAACTTTTCTTTAGTTCATTGATCAGTAACCCACACAGAATAAATCCTAGTACTCAAACAATTTATTTATGAAAGTTAAAGTGGTACGATATTGTCTTTTATGTCTACATGGGTATCACTTAGGGTGGGCCTTAGGCTCTGGTTTACCATGTTTCCTGCTGTGGATTTAAGTAATGCGAAGTGATTATCATGGCTTCTTCCTTGTATCCATCTATTTCACACCTGCACCCTTTTGTTAGAAACACATCATGTTAACTGAATATGAGGTCCCCACTGAATAGGTTTCCACTCTTCTGTAATCCGCCTGCATTAGATTGATTTATGAATGTATCAGATTCTTTGTTAGCGTGTAAACCACTAATTAATTTAAAGCCCTCTGTGGAGAAATTAAAGCCCTGGTTAAGACTTTCAACAGGCTCAGATGGTGCTAATAATGGGAAAACAAGTTATATTAATGAGTTTTTGTGTGATCCACGTTATTATTGCTTTACAATGAATTTTTAGCATAAACTAGTAGACACTGTATGTTTTTTAAAAAAAGGGGGGGGTGAACTACCAGAAAACAATTCATTTGTTATCATAAACTGAGTTGAATTTTATCTTTCTTGTTACAACTTCCTTGCATTAGTTCTTTTTGTATACACAAGAGTCACGGATGAGAGAAGAAGGATAAAATATAAAACAAATTGGATCTTTGCCTAAAACTCAAACCCAGTCTTTTATTTATTTATTCAAGTTTGAAAAAGTTTGACTAACTCTTTCTGTGAAATCTTTGTCATGTGACTTCATGTGACTCTGAACTTGTCTGTTCCGTTTGGAGGCAGAAGTGCTGAAGTACAGAGAGCGGTTATGATCCAAAGCCTACTGAAATCAGTGGGATGTCTCCATAGTTTGAACTCCCTCAAATTTCAGGGAGAGCTTGGTTGTGTCCCTCTTAGCTCAGATCTGTGTTCAAACTTGGTGTTCATTTGAAAATTCAAAACAAAACAGATGGTGCTGTAGACTTTTTTTAGGTTTGTTCAGGACCAATAACAGTAGCAGGGAATAAAACTGGAAATTTAAAATAAATTCCAGAAAAGGTCCCTCGTAAACATTTTTTAAAATTCGGCATTTCTTGTTCCCTATCTATAGAAAGACACTTATTGCTCCAAGACATTACAGTATGGACTAACCTCACTCCATCATTATGGAGGCTCCTGTTTTTACTCCTCCTCCTTCCTCTCCCTGCTGCCTGTGCATCTCTCCAGCTGTTATCACTATACTGGAACTCTGTCTCCAGCTAGGGAACTGAATATGTGGCCTTCACCAAGGCTGATATTAATGCTGCTCCATTAATCAACTAGCAGGTAACGCTTCTAAAACCTGTGTGGTCAGCATTTCCAGATAGCCAGCATGTAACATCTGCAATGTGCCTGGTCCTTACCAAGGAGTGGGAGTCCTGAGTTTGCACTTGAACTTGGGTCTTTTACACATGGCAGCATAATGTGTTGCCTCCAGCTTGGAAATACTTTTCTATCAAAGAAGTGATAAATCTGTGCAATAGCCTTGAGCAACTGGAAAGTCTGTTGATGCAGAAGCATTGAGGTCATTCAAAAATAGATGTTGTTTAGCAGTAAATGAAGTGTTAAAAGATGAGCTAAAAGAGGCTAAATTATCTTTTTGCAATACCAACATTTATGTCCTTGCATCCAGTAACCCAGCTATCTGTGCTTTAATTAAAAAGTAGCACATAATGAGGCAGACTCACTATTTCTGTTGAAATTCCCTGACTTGAAATTGATCTATATTCACTTTTCATTTATTCTTTCAGGTTTCAGCATGTTGTATTTTGTCACGGAATAGCTGCATATTTAAATGTATCCCTTTGAACATTAAACACCCTAAAAACAAGATGAAACCTGATCATCCATCCATCTTGCTCTTTTTTCTGTTAGATGGTCTATTTACACTACTTCCTACCTCCTCATTAGAACTACGTCATATAGTCCTCATGCATTTAGAAAATCAGAGACTTTAATGATAGTTATTATAACTGATAATGACTGACCAGTTTCTTTAGAAGTTTAACCTAATGCACTGGACCTCATTAAATTCTATCCTTCAGTGGGCCAAATGTCCTAATTTGCAATTTTGCCACCTTATTGTCGTTAGTGGCGTTTCAATATGTTTACTGAGAGAAGGATTTGGCCCCTTAATTCTTCATGTTAAATATGTTCCTTTTTATTTGTACATCTGAATATTTGAAGCAGACATTTTGTTATTACTGGTAGTTTCTTAAGAGGAATATTCTTCAAATTTAAAACAGAATGTTTCTGGCATTTCAGCACTCATTTGACAACAACATAAAATAGCCACAGTTTACTGAGTTTTCCTGACACTAACCTATTGGACATTTGATAATTGTGTAGTCTCTGAGCTCTTCTGCTCTTCAAAGCCAATTTTAGTTTTTCCTAGTTAATTAACTTCAGAATTTGGTTTATTCATCAAATTCTTCTATAAGAATGCGAGGAACATGCTGATTATAAATGAATTTACTTTCATTCTATTATTGTTTTAAGTGTAATAGGAATTATGTGAGCACATATGGGAAGGAAAATATCCCTGATGTTTTTTTTCAGTTCCTACAGTTACTGATTCTGGCTTTCAACCAGAAGAGGGAGCTATATTCATTTAAAATAACATCCATAACCAAAGCTCAGTTTAAACTACAAATCTTCTTCAGCATATTCAAGGTTGAGTATTGTAGTGACATTGCAGTTCAGAACACCGTGGGACAAATCCTAGTCCCATTTGACTTCAATGGGACTTAGATTTGACCTTGTATTGTTAGCAGATCAAAGTCCCAATATTTAAAGATCTGTTTTCAACATTCACAATTGTAGAGCATAAGACACTATCCTCATTTTCAGTCTTGGTTAGGGAAACTGAGGTGGTAGGCAATAGGATTATTCAAAGTATAGTACTGAAAAAGGAAAAACAAGCTTTGGTATAAAAGATCATGTTGTATAAGGCCTGAATGGAAAACAGTCAATTTGTAAAGTAAATTGCTCTTGGGTGGAAACTGGCATTTACGCATTAGATAACCCATGCAGGAGCCAATCCAGGCAGTGCGTCAAAAGTGCAGGAAGTCTCACGCTATCCATTGGGTTTGTTTAATATCGGAGTAGAAGTTGCCTTTAGCATGGAGCAAATCCCATTTTATGGCTAGAAACAGATATATGCTGCTCTAGGCAATACCTCACTGGCTAATACACACTAATAATAGTGAACTGTGGCCACTTTAATATTTTAAAGGTTAAGCTCTGCAATCTGGAGCCCCCTCAGGCAACGCAATGGATTGGCGATGGGGCACATCAGCATTATTGGGTTAATATTTTTACAAAGGATGACCTGAAAATAGCCACTATTTTGAAATCTAAGGAAAAAGTAAATGTATAAGCATGTTTTGATATACTACCAGGGTATTGTGCTGCTAATGGGACTCTATTGATCAGAAGATTTCTTGAAATTCTTAAAAAAATAATGTATAAGTTGCATAACAATTTGAATTTGATGCAAAATATAAAGAGAAATCTACTGATAAATAGTGAAATTGCTATGGCATATTTGGGATTACATTTTTTTTAGATATTCTAGGAAGATTCTTTAATGTGATAAATTAACCAGTTTGTTCTCTTGGTTAATTGACAGAATATTTCTATAGCATTTATATTAATACAGTAGCATTGCTTTAATCAAAATAATGTGTTCACTGTTTTAATGCTGAGAACACAGAAAATCAGTTAAATTTATATTTTTAGCTAAGGGTTCATTCATTTTATTTATTTTAAAACAAACCTTTTTACAGGTATTCTTAATTTCTTGATTTTTAGCCTTCACACACTCTTTGAGCTAAATAGATGCTGGTGTAAATCTGTGTAGCTCTGTTGACTTAAAGCTCTGTAAATCAGTGAAGATACCCTGATTTACATCAGCTGAAGATCTGGCCCTTAATGTCCTGGTAGCCTTCTATCTCAGCGAATGCAAGACCTTTTGATTATCACAATAATATATGTACCAACACTTGTCATATTTGTGTTTTTTTTATCAGTACTACTTCATAGTGAGTTGAATTGGTTACTGATTTATCATATAATGCACGACAAGAACAACAGAGAAGGGGACAATGGAATAAATCCTACTCTACTAACTAAACAAGAGGTCACATTGAAATCTGGTTAGGTGAGCAGGATTTGCTCCAGTATAGGGAACAAGATCTTTTGTTTCCTTTCCATACCTGCCAGCTAAAGGTGAACCAAACTTGTTTTGCTGACTATTTATTTAATATGTGCTTGCAAACCTAAGAGACATGCTCACTCTCCCAAAGAGGTAACCTTTAGTCTTATAAATGTGACCCAAAAAGAGAAGATATTGAACAGTACGGAGGAAGTGGGGTGTGGAAGAACAAAGGTTAGAGGAAGAAGATTATTCAGTCTTGGCATTGACACACCTTGTTGGTTCAATTAAATGTACAAATGCAAATCTATATCTTTAAATGAATGGAGCATTGTTGAAAAGTGCCAGATTAACAGAAAGTCTGTGTTTTCCCAAGAACAAGTGAAGCACAAACACTGGAAATAAAATAAACAGTGGAAATAAAAGCTTTATCACACTGCCATGTCCAAGGCTCAGCTCTGCAGCTCTCTGTACTGAGAGAGGGTAGTTCATGCTCCATGGCCCATTAAATCTTGGCCTCTCCAGTAATTGTGATAATGCATCCTTTGGTATTCCACTGAATATGTTACAATGAAGATTTCATCACATAGTTTCCAAGTCTGGAACTGGGACAGAGGTATTCTGGTGTGCCCTGTGGGATGAGATTAACTATGTTTAGACTGTGGGAATGACTCTCTGATGTTTGAATTGTATTATGTCCATATCGCTTGGTGAGATGCACTGTGATTTTGTAATTCTTCTGAACTCTAATAAAAAGTAAAGTACCATGTTACATACGTCAAATTCCCAGTGCTTTACCCGGCTGTAATCTGCCACCACAGTGATTTCCTCCCTCATTTCAAATCGTAGTGACAAGCAATGCTTTGTGTGTACAATATAATAGTATATGTCTTAACATGGTTAGACATCTACCAAAAATGTTTTTTAAATAGTAGTCTTTTTAGTACTCTTGTTATCAAAAAGTCACAATGGGGTATAGTTTCACCACCCCTTTGGGGTGCAGAGGGCTTGGGAATACCACTAGGTGGGAGCACACATGCTGCACAATTATCCCTTGGCATGCTGTCATGTGAGGTGGGGATGCTGAGCATTTGGCAGGGTTGGGAAGAAAGTCCGCAGCCTGAGGAAAAGATTCTTCCCTCTCCCTTCTTCCCAGTTTGTTGCTTGTTTGCACCTCGTTCAGGAGTTCTGGGTTCAGCTTTCAACTCTGCCACAGATTTCCTGAGGGATCTTGGCAAATCATTTAATCTTCATGCCTCAGCTCCCCCCTCTGTAAGCCAGGGATAATGATACTCCCTTTCTCCCACCATTTGTATGTCTTGTCTGTTTAGACTATAAGCTTTCTGAGGCAAAAATTGTCTCTTGCTAGGCTTTCATATAGTGCCTAGTACAACTGAGCTTAATTTCATTTCGGGCCATTAGGTGCTACTGTAATATAGATGGTTGTAACCCAGTTACTAAGATTGGGCATTGCAGAGTGGGTATGACTCAATATGCATAACATTCATAAGAACAGGTTTGTAATGGCTGTTTATACTCTGGGTTTGTGAGTTGCATTCCAGTGTGATCCTACCTATTTAGAGCTATTCCTCAAGGTAGGAGAGAAGTTATCCTCCTTTGGGAGCATTCTAAGTTTGGCACCTATTACCCTCAGCCCTGGACCAGTGACTGGCCTAGTTTTCCATTTAAGCAACTGTGTTCTTGACTTCACAATGAGAGCCGGACCTAATTGTGTGATTGTCTCTGGAAATGTAGTGTTAAGTAAGGTTCCTTATGCTGTTGATAATAAACCACAGCAAAAGAGAAAATATGTGCAGTTTACTGCCAGAGATTTCATGGGGGGTGGGGGGATATATGTCTTAACTCAAAAGCTGAAGAGTCTCTGATACTAAAACTAGATCTTGAATCTTGCAGGTATTTTAAATTAATTTCTTTCACATACTGGATGTAACATATTAGACTACAAGAAAAAGAAGTGTTCACATTAAGTAATATGTAGGAGTGGGAATAAAGCTCTTGCTGTAGGACAGTTTTTTTTTGGATAATACCTACCATTTGGATGCAATCTGTCTCTTCAAAAGGTACAGAAAAACTTAGTCAAAATGAACCTCCAGAAAAATCATGACTATATCATAGTCTCCTGAGATAGGGGAGGAGGTGCAGTCCAGAGGCCAATACAGCAAGAAAGCAGAGTTTTCTTAGCCCCAGTGAACATATTAGATGACTGGAAATGAGCATACTTTTTGGTCCTTGATTTTTCAAAGATTTAAATAAATGGGCTAAATGCTTCCTGGACATATATCTGGTATTTCCCGGTTGACTTGACTTTTTGCTAGGATTGATACAGGGAAGAATTTGACAAAATTTCTGTTAAGTTATTGTCTTAAGAAAAATCTATTTAATATTTCAGTTATCTTCTCACTATAGGGATTTGATATCAGACCTGAGATCTGGGTTGACTGATAACACATTCTTGTTATGTATTACAGCAGCTGAGTTCAAACCCCCATTGTGCTAGGCAATGTATAGACACACAGTAAGAGATATTCCCTGCCCCAAAGAGCTTACAATTCAAATAAAGACAGATGCAGTGACTTGCCCAAGGTTATACAGGAAATCTGTGGCAGAGCCAGTAATGGAACCCAGATCTCCTGAAACCCATGCCTATGTTTTAATCACTAGGCCAGGGGTTGGCAACCTATGGCACTGGCACGCGAGCCCATTTTTAATGGCACACTGCTGCCTGCCAGTCCCGGCCCACTCTTCTCCACCTCCTCTTGCAGGGCAGGGGGCAAGGGGCAGAAGCTTGGTCCTGCTGGCTCCTCTGCCTCTTCCCGCAGTGTGCTGGGTTCCTGCCCCTCCTCCTACTGCTGGCCAATCAGCTGATGGCCCTTGCGAGGGGGTGGGGGAGGAGCGGGGTCAGCGTGCTCGCTGCTCCTGGTGGAGGCAGAGAAGAAGCAGGGGCAGGGCCTTGGAGAAGGGGGGGATGGAAGCAGGGAATATCCTCTCCAGTCCCCTGCTGTGAGCACCCCACGACCCCAGCCCTCTACCCTGACCTCTCCTCACACACACCCAGCCTTCTGCTTGACTCCTTCACCGCCCCCCATGACCTCCAGCCCTGACTCTGACACCCCCACACATACCCAGGCCCCCCACCCCTCATGGCCTGACATCTGCACTCCCCACACATACCCAATCCTCCGCACTGATTCTTGCACCCCTTCCACATATGTCCCCCCACCCCATGCACCCCCCACCTCCTGACTCTTGCACCCCCCACATCCCCACCGCCTTCCTGAGCACCAAATGGGAGTTCCTGCACCCCTCCCATCAAATTGGAGCTGCCCAGGTAAGCTCTCCACATCCAAACCTCCTGCCCCAACCCTGAGCCCCCTCCCTCATTCTAGCTCCCGGCCAGATCCTACACCCGAAACCCTCAGCCTGCTACTTCACCCTCAGCCCTGTGCTCAGTGTACTCCCACCCTCAGCTCAGTGTAGAGAGAGAGAGGAAGAGAATGGGCCAGAAAACCAGGGAGAAGGTTGGTACCCACTGTATATGGGCAGGGCTGGGACCCCAGACCGGCAGCGGGTTGAGCAGGTCCAGCAGTCAGGATCCCAACTGGTAGGAGCCAGTGGATGGAACCCCTGAGCGGCAGCGGGCTGAGCCGCTCAGCCCACTGCCGGTCTGGGGTCCTGGCTACTGGTCTGGGGGTCTGGGGTTCTGCTGGCCCCTTGTCAGCCGGGGTCCCAGCCGCAGGCCCCTCAGCCCACTGCTGGCCTAGGTGAATGGAACCCCAGACCAGTAGCGGGCTGAGCGGGCCAGCGGCATAAGATCAACATTTTAATTTAATTTTAAATGAAGCTTCTTAAACATTTTGAAAACCTTCTTTATTTTACAGTACAATAGTTTAGTTATATAATATATAGACTTTTATAGAGAGAGAGACCTTCTAAAAAACATTAAAAGCTATTACCAGCATGTGAAACCTTAAATTAAAGTGACCCCTGCACTAGGCCATCCATGTTGAGAATACTACGATGCAAGAATTATGAGGCCAGTAAAGTTAATTAGTATTTCAGTGATGATCTCATTTATTTTGCAGCAACAGTAATAACTGATAACTTTTGTTCAAGCAAGTAGCTGTAGTACCATTTCTAAATGACAGCACTGTAAAACCTGCTGTAGGTATGTAAGACAATACCTGTGAAAAGTGATGCAACTGGGACACTGTGCGAAGCAATTTCACACTTAAAAATTTGTGCATGGTTAAAATGCTCTTAGCTGACTCTTAAGATGGAGTAGATGTCAAAATAGTTATCTTGCTTTGTATCCAGTCAATGTCTACAGATTTGTGTAAGACTAAGTAATGGGTCAGAATAAACCATCATTTGATATGATTAAACAAAATACACATATATGGCAATCAATAGACATGGAAATGGCAAAACAAGAACTAAGGGATAGAATTCCTACACAGATAGGAGACCTCTATCATATCAGTGAATCTAGCTCAGCTGCTCTAACAAAGAAAAGGGACTGTCTGAAAAAACAATTAGTTTAACTCCTGCTGCTATTTCAGCTCCCAAGGAAACCAAACTTCAATAGCTCAGACATAGGTGAGGTTTTTCGTAGGAGTGGGTGGGTGAGATTCTGTGGCCTGTGTTGTGCAGGAGGTCGGACTAGATGATCAGAATGGTCCCTTCTGACCTTAGTATCTATGAATCTATGAAACAGGAGGTGGGCCTGGAGGAGTAGAGAACTGAGGGCTAATGAGACAGCAAAAGTATAACTTAGAACATAATTTGGCTCAGGAAATGCTGACAGTATCAGTAGAACTTGAAGTGTAATTATGCTCTGAAAAGTGATTCTGCAAAATAGCATCATGTGTCTGCAGTTGTATTGTCTCTTAATTTCCACATCCAATTTGCCCAGATTACAAATAAAAAGATGCTCTTTTCTCCCATGTACCAGACCTGCAAACTCAGCCTGCAATCTGAAAGTCATGCTCTGTTCTTTCTGATGCATGCATCTTCAGCAATAGGAACTCTGTTAAAAAAAAATCCTGTTGAAGATGCACAAGAAAATAATCTTTCACATTTCCCTATTGTCCATAGCTGTTATGGCTCTCCAGTGCTCACAGGAGTGAAAAACTGTAAAATGGTGGGGGGTTTTCCCAGAAAATTAAGTAGATAGGACTGTTGAATCCATAAATGGATTAGTTGAGTAAATATGGTGCCATTTTTTTACAATTACTTTTTTAAGCATAAAACTACTGTACAAATGAACATAGGAAAAAATTAATAAACTGACAGGTTCATGAGCAGTACCATAAAGAGCCTGGTAAGAGGCTATTTGAGGAGGTGTCTGGTAGCAAACTATTGTGTAATATATCATCTGAGTATGATGCATAGAAATGTAAATGTGAAATCTGTGTTATTAGACTACCTCAAAATCTTTAATCTCTGATAGCATTGCAAATCATTTTAGGTTGTTTTTTTTTTCTTGTGATTGGCACAATAACCTCAGAACTGCTTGATGCTTGCATAGCGTTATAGCTCAGTTATCTGCTTGGTATCAGAGTAGCAGCCGTGTTAGTCTGTATTCGCAAAAAGAAAAGGAGTACTTGTGGCACCTTAGAGACTAACAAATTTATTAGAGCATAAGCTTTCGTGAGCTACAGCTCATGCATCCGATGAAGTGAGCTGTAGCTCACGAAAGCTTATGCTCTAATAAATTTGTTAGTCTCTAAGGTGCCACAAGTACTCCTTTTCTATCTGCTTGGTAGTGTCTCTATTGGCAGGATTTGCATGTGTTTATATTAAAAGGAAATAACTCTAAAAATTGCATTACATCTATTTCTGTGTGACGTCAGGGCAGCAAAAACGTATGCTGCTTTTACTCTGTAAGAATCTCTATTCATCAATCTCCCTGTCAGAATGATGCAGAATTCTACACGTCCACCCTTTTAAATCAGTTAGAATCCTTATATATTCCTGATGTCGTTCCCATTGTGTGCATGCCACACACAGTGTGTTGCCAGCTCCCATCTCACCTATACAGATACCAAGAATAAAGGGATCTGTACCAACTACAACCTCATTTATGTAATCAACATCATATAAGGGTTACTTGTGTTTGTACTGAGTGCAAATGGAATGAGGAAATAATCATAGGATTGTTCAGGACATGGAACTATTTTGGTTTATCTACAGCATCTTGTACCAGCAAGAAGGCATGCCTGCAGTATTGTCCTATATATGACCTGTAAGCTGCAGCTGAGACAAGGTAGTAAAGCAATTTGAAGGGGAGTGCTCATTTTGGAGATCTCTTGCATTTTACTCTGCAACGGTTCAGCCCAAATACAGTTATCTGATCTAAGAGATATGCCAACTGGTTATGGCAAAATCATTCACTTTATGCCATCATGGTAGGAGAACATGTTCGTTTGTTGCATACGTCAAAGGACATGAGGTGAAAATACTGTGTATACTTAGGGGGGGGATACACTGTCTTGCATGATGCACCTTGAAGGGGCTCATGTTTACTGTTTATTCCAGGTGGTGTTTGTAACAGAGTGGTGTGCCCCTTTAAGGGCCAGAGGGCCTGGTGCCAGACAGCCCTAGTGGATTATCAGACCCAGCTGGGAAGGGGGTCAGGTGATTTCTATAAAGGGCTGGGAAAGCTCAGTTGGAGGGGGAGCTGTGGAAGGAAAGCTGGCTTCTGTGACTGGCCCTGTGGCAGGCTAAGGCTTCTGGTCCTCTTCAGCCTATGTTCGTCAGGGGAATAGGTTTGTTTTGTCTTCCTTGGCATTTTTTTTGAATTAATAAACCATGGCCCGAGGGAGGGAGGGACCTGAAAATGACTTGGGCATGGTGTTAGTCCTTCTTGGGCTTGAGGGGACAGGCCAGCAGCCTATGCTGCATTTAATATTCATGTTGTGGTAGCTTCCAAAGGCTCAGTCAAGCTAAATGCATCTTCTTGTTAGAGTGCTTGCTCATGTCTGTTCCACGTTAGGTGTGAACATGCCACGTGCACTGTTGCCTGAGATTTTTCCCTCAGTGGTGTCCGTTGGGCCATCTCTAGCACCCTTTTGTGCCGCGTGCTTATGCATTGATATAAGGTGCACTGCCGCCCTGCACCCTCTCAATTCTTTCTTACCGCCCTTGACGCGCTCAAACATCTCCTCTTGCTTCTGCAAGGCATTATTCAGTGGCTTTCTATTCAGCTTAGTTTTATTAGTCATAGTCAGTAGTAGTGTAAATAGCTAATTAGTCGCCCTCTCTTAGCATAGAGGGGCACCCTTCACCCCTCTTGCCCTCCATCCCATATTGGGTGAGGCTATATCACTCCCTTGATCTCATCATCCCTTTGTTCTGTACGCTGCTTCCCTCTTCAGAAGCAGAGTGAAACTGTAAAAAATCAGATCGCTTTAATTGCTGGCACCTACTGCTCTGAGCAACAATGACGCCAACCGGATTCTTACAAGCTTTACTGGGCTTCTCAGGGGCACTGTGTGCAGCAATAGGGGTAGCGGACGTGGCTGGGATTTCTTCATCTCCAGAAGGGAAGACTGAGTTTCTGCTGCTGCAGCTGCTACATTATGGTGTTCCTGAGCAGCACAGTGAAACTCTCAAAAATCGGGTGAGAAAAGGAGGCAGCAGCAAAGAAACATCTTAAGTTTGATTCATTCTTTTGCCACTAGCATTGGCTCACTTGCCAAAGAATGTATTGCATTAGTGGATGGAAGAGTCCTTTTACTTTTCAATCCTTGTTCATGGTGGATTATTCCAGACAATTTATGTTGCAAATGATGCACCTATCTCAAAAAGTCCAGAGATCCTGTAATTCCTCAGCTGACCCCTTGGACACATCAGATTTGCTATGAACAAGAGGTTAGGTTTGTTGTACTTGGATAACTATGGTGTTGAGCCTGGCTTAAATGTCTAGACCGAGAGAAGCAACGGAGTACTTGTGGCACCTTAGAGACTAACAAATTTATTTGAGCTTAGCTTTCGTGAGCTACAGCTCACTTCATTGGATGCATCCGATGAAGTGAGCTGTAGCTCACGAAAGCTTATGCTCAAATAAATTTGTTAGTCTCTAAGGTGCCACAAGTACTCCTTTTCTTTTTGCGAATACAGACTAACATGGCTGCTACTCTGAAACTAGACCGAGAGAGGAATACAGCAGATATTACAGAGTTTTGTGGATTGCTGCATTACTGTCAGTAAAGGGAAAAGTACGTCTGCCACATTTACCTTTTTGTGGGCATCAGCCCGATATGAGAGATGTTCCAGTGTTAGCAGAAACTAGAAGGACTCCCAGGCAGGTAGCTGATGACACTGGAAACATGGAATCCTTTTAAGTTATTACCTAGCAAGTGGTAAATGAAACACATCAATGCTCCATCTTGGTCAAACCATCCCTTTGGGAAATCTTAGTGTTTGTTTTATACCAGATCTGCAACTCATTATCTGAGGTATAGAAGAATTCTGTGTATCACCCAATAACATTTGTCCGCCCAAGGAGTGGTTCAACCACCAAGTTATTGGTGCTGTGCTGGTTCACCACAGTTTGGCTCTTAAGATAGTGATTTGCTGGGCTGTACTGAGTCATGAGTTGTTGATTAAATGCCAGTATGTCGCAATTCCTTTGTTCTCATTGTAAATTCTCTAAAATCAGACAAATGGCAAATAAAAAAACTTTTTAACACTGAATGGATTTTTGCACATGAATTCAGAATTCATAAACCTGCCATGGAAACAGGTTATGTTAGTTAAATGAAAACTCACTTTTTTAAATTGAAAAAGGGGTAAGTGATTAGTTTTAAGGAATTGTTGTGCTTGCTTAGCTGTCTTAATGTGAAACAAGTCACCTCCCAATCATGATGTGTGGTGAAGCGATTAGAGTAATCATCAGCAAATAAAAGTTAACATGATGCAGGGAAAAAGGGTTTACGCGTTACTTATTACAGTTACTCATTTTGCTATTGATTTAGGCTTATTCTGAACAACTTTTGAATACTAGATTTTCATACAAATTATCTCTGCCCTAATATCATTCCTAAGTTTTTATTTGATCTCAAAAACATTTCATTATGTTTAATTTAAGGAAATGAGATTTCCTTTATTACTCTCTGTAGAAGCTATTAGAAGCTCAATTACATTTTCAAATTCGTTTTTGAAAAGCTTTATGGTTTTAAGATAAAAATCCCACGATATGACTATATGGGACTTTCTTCTTCACTAAGAAGTCCCCCCCACCCTCCCCCAATGGTATTCACACATCAAGGAAAGAATATACTGCTCTGAATGCAAAATTAATTATGCTAGAAACTGAAGATCAATTCAAGACTTAAAACTTTGCTCTGAGCTACACTGAACAATAAATATTTCCATAAAGAGAAAGGGCTGACAAATATATTTATTGTTTCCCTTCATTCAGTCTTGAAAATACAATATTTAGACAGATTTTGAAAAGTTCAGCAAGTGAAAATGAGAGGATGGCTACCAGGGATTCTGATGTTTTGTTTTGTGTACATATTGCATACCTGTAAATGGTTTATATTTCTGTAGTGGATTATATATTACCACTAGTATGTCTAGAGCAGTGTCTCCAAGAAAGATTGTAAAAGAAGTCCACATAATAACTTCCAGTTTATTAGTCTTTGGAAAACTGAGTGGTTTCAGTGGTGACTCCAATTTTATGTGACCTGGATTGCCTGTTTCACATTATTAAATGACTATTTGGCAGTAAGAGCTATCCCCTTTCCTCCGCCACCAACCTGAGTGTTGGCTGTATACCACAGTTGTAGAGAGAGACAGGAAGACAATAGTGTTAACTGCCTAGCTCTTTCCTGAAAGTTTGTTTTTAATTATTTAAAATATTTTTCACTTTTAAAACAATTGCTGCCACAAGCCCAACTGTATATACAGTACTGCATATGTAGCAGTCTTCTAAATTTCTAAATACAGATTAATTGTACAATTATAATGAAAAAGGAGCTTCAGAAAGCAGTTATTTTGTTGCAGAGATATAATTTTATTTGTATCAGTGCTGTATAAATACAGCTAAATTAAGTTGCTGTCCTGCCACTTGGTGGCAATTTTGAGCTATTGCCTAGTGAGAACTAGTATGCTGTTTTATACAGAAGTAGTAACTGTAGCAAGAAAACCCTTTAAATTTACTTGAATTGGTTTGTAATAATGCCATTTTGTAAGAATATAAACCATGCAATCTATAGTCTAATGTCACTAAAATATCAGCCAGTAATAATAAAAGTTCTACATTCCTCTCTCACTATTCAAAGCTTAGTTTCAGAGTAGCAGCTGTGTTAGTCTGTATTCGCAAAAAGAAAAGGAGTGCTTGTGGCATCTTAGAGACTAACAAATTTATTTGAGCATAAGCTTTCATGAGCTACAGCTTACTTCATCGGACGCATTCAGTGAAAAATCCAGTGGGGAGATGATTTATATACACAGAGAACATGAAACAATGGGTGTTCATACACACTGTAAGGAGAGTGATCACTTAAGATGAGCTATTACCAGCAGCGGGGGGGGGGGGGGAACCTTTTGTAGTGATAATCAAGGTGGGCCATTTCTAGCAGTTGACAAAGTCTGAGGAAGAGTGGGGCGTGGGGGAAAATAACATGGGGAAATAGTTTTACTTTGTTTGTAACTGCTAGTCACTGAACAAATGTATTTGGTGTTTGCTAATAAACAGAAGATGGAGATATGTTTTAGCTTATCCAAATTTAAAACAAAAGAATTGAAACCATTTGTTCTGATTTATTAGTCATTTGTAGGCGTGACACTCCCTGGGGATACCCAGGGTTGTAAAGCACCTTGCTACCATCTGCTCTTAGCATGAGGGAGCCTTATCTGTGCCTATCAGGGGTCAGCTCCCTGATTCTCCCAGCCACAGGCAATGCAAGCACTTTTCCCCTCTCAGCCTGTGCATGCTTCGCTGGCCCTCATGCAGGCTAGGAATAGACACAATCTAACTCCCATGTGCTGTGATCACCCCTCTGAGGGGTCCAGCTCCTTATCTACTGGACATTCACAGAGTTACCAGATCCTCTGTTCCCAAAGGAACAGTACACCACAGCTCACTAGGTACACCTCAGAACACAGCTCCACTTAACACCTAGCACTTAGATTTGTTTATAGAGAAAACAAGTATATGTTTATTTAATAAAGAGCAGAGATTCAAATGATAGTAAACAGAACTATTGGAAATAAAGGCTTACATATAGAATAAAATAATGCGTTCTAGAGCCTCAACTTAACTCACAGTATACCCTCTTGTCTAATAAGGTTCTTTGTACCCCAAAGTCCTTTTCACAGTCTTATTCAGCTAAGACTTTGGAGACCCTCCTTTCATGAGATCAAGCCTGCTGGCAATTTGTTTCCCCAGTTGAAGAAAGGCACAGTGTCCTTCTTCACCCTTAGATACACTAAACCAGTCGTTTGTTCTTCATCTCTTAAAAAAAAAAAAAAAAGTCTAAAAAAGTCTCTCCTCAAACTCCCCCCTTTGTTTACCTCTTCCTATTAATTTTCCTTCTGAAGTTCCCACAATCCCTTCATTAGTATTTAACTCAGTGTGCAAATAGATTTCCATTGTAAGACACACAATATGCAATGGGCAGCCAGGGAGATAAATGTCTCCCATATCCTGTCTGGTGAAACCTGACATGAGGCATGCTATGACTGGATGACCTGCCTTTAGTGTAAGCAGAGGAATGGTTCCGCTATTGTGGGAAATTTTCCTGCTTTCTTTTCTATCCCCACTGGAATCAGATCATGAAAAGATCCAAGTCCCTGCTCCAGCTCTCTTTACCTGGATGCCTTCCTGACCTCAAGGACTCCTCTTTCTCTCTTCCATGCAGCAGAATCCTCATAACTCTGATAAGGCTGGGTGTAGGATCCCTGGGGAGCTCAACCCCAAGTCTCATTATGAGCCACTCAGGATGAGGACTAGGGTGTCCCCACTCCATGGCACTCTCTCATATCACTGGCCATTTCCCTGACTCAATGGTCACTACATGAAGTTTAAACTGCATAGTATTTATTAAACAGCAACTGTAAACAAATAAGGGAAAAACTGAAAAGATTGAAAGATCATGGAACCCTGCACTGTGGACATGAGGAACACCATAAACAGTGGTCTCTGGAACTCAGACTATTCCTCACAAGTCCCAGGCCTCCTTCCCAGCACCTGGATGTGCAGTGGTGATACCATGGGTAAGATACCTATTCTGGTGGTGGCTACACGCGCTCAGACTCAACATGGAGGGTCCCTTCTCCACAGTATTGGCCCTCTTGTTGGGTTTGCATCTCCCCCTCCGAGTCTAGCCTTGTCTGGTGAAGTCTCCCTCTGTTGGGGCCCCCTTTGCTCAGGATCCCCACCTTGTTCTCTCTATCCACTTACAGCTCTCAGCTTCAGTTTACCTGAGGCATGGTAGACCATCCACTCTCCCAGTTCTGGTTCTGCGGCTCCCCACTGAAGCTCGCTCCTGGCTCACCGTCAGCATGGTTGCTCTCCGCTGCTCAGCTCCCTGGCTCTGGACTGCTGCTCTGGCTTCTCTGCCTCTGGGCTGCTGCACTCTCCCACACTGGCTCAGCTCTGGGGTCCCAGGATCCTGACTCCTCTTAAACCCTTCCCCTTTCTCATGGAATTGAGGGCCAACCAAAAAACCCACTATGTTTCAGTAAGGGGCCAAGAGCCCGCTTACATTAGGAACACAGTGTCCAATATATATGTCTACATATCTCCTTACATATTATCCACACATACGTTTCACAAAGATTATGATGATCAGTGTGATACAGGCTTTCAGAGAAACCTTAAAGGACACTTTTTGTTGAGCTAGAATGTAAATACCAGATCCAGGGGATCCCTGTGACAATTATGCACCCTAGTCCTCAGGTCATAATAGGGCAGTACTGGAAAATACTTTTTGACCATTCAAATGGTTTAGGACGTTCTAGGTTTTCCCGGTATACATTGAGGAGCCAGAAGATTGTTCTTTAGAACTTTCCCCTTTTGGAATAAAGGGATTAGGGTGAGATAGAAGGCTTCAGCCACTGGTAATCTTGTTTATATTCTCATGTTCTGCTGTCTGTGCTGTAGTTATAGATCCTGCTGTTCTGGAGCCTTAAGGGGAATAGATTTTCGGAGAGATTATCACTTTAAGAAATAATGTTAAAAGTTAAGAAAAAAGCTAGAATGAAGGAGGGAACTCTCTTCTTGAGCCTTAGTACGGTACATCTGTATCAGATAAAGGCCTACTTCACTTTGATTGCAAAGCAACCATACAAAATTAAAAAGTCTCATTTTTAAAGATATATAGCACTATATAACGTGCTAGATTTGCATGGGGAACGTTTGTCTAAATTCTGTGCTTTATATGCAAAAGTGGTAGAATTACTCAAATACATAGCAAGAAATTTGCAAACAAATTTGTGTATGTACAAATGTAGATTTTGTTTGGACAATTTAGACCACAGAATGACAGAGTAACACTATATAACGTGTTACTCCCCCGATTTCCAAGACTAAATTCCTGAAGAACTTGGTTGTTACTGTCTCTATCCTACAGCTTCACACTGATATAAATATATCATAACTTCATCACTGGAAAAGCTTCAAAAATACTACCAACATTAGTAGTACAGTTTAAAACAGTAATAAAGAACAAAGGCATATTAATCACTTGTCGGTAAATTCAATTTATACTCTACTGCTCTGTCATTGAAGCACTCAACTGGGATATGGGAAACTCATCTTCAACTTCTCACTCTGCCTGATTTGGGTCTATCACATTGTGGGTGATTGTCCTAGCCACTATTCGGGGTAAATCTCTCTCAATCTCTTCTGTGAAAGCTGTTCCAGTTTGTGTAAAATACTTTAATAGTCATTGGAGCAGGGACTGGAACCGGTGGGGAGGGGGGGCGGCGGCTCTCTTCCCAGGTGAATCCCATAACCATTATGCGCTATAGAATGTGTAGGACAGGTGTAGGTAAAGATCTCCTGTTCAATCATTCTTGGCTGCCTTCATAACTAATATCTGCTTCTAATCTAATTTTTAATGTAGCTCTTGTATTTTCTCCAGTATAAACAAACCTCCTTGCAACCCCCTTCCCATACATTCTGTGGTCTAAATTGTCCAAACAAAATCTACATTTGTACATACACAAATTTGTTTGCAAATTTCTTGCTATGTATTTGAGTAATTCTACCACTTTTGCATATAAAGCACAGAATTTAGACAAACGTTCCCCATGCAAATCTAGCACAATTGACTGCAAGCTGTTTTTGTGTATGTGCATTTTATCATTTGTGTGCACAAGTGATATTGCACAAAGAAGTATGTCCAGTGATTTGAATGTGCATTTTTGTATGTGTACACAAATGGCAATCTGGTTGAGGTCTATTTTAAAATTTGACCCAGGACGTTCGAAAGTGCTCCTGGAGTTTACTAAAAGCAAGAATCTAATATTCACTCTTCAATGTGAATCTTCTGGTTGGTAGGCTATTATGCTCTTAACAACTACTTCAGGCAATGTTTTTATTATGGCATGGTTATTATGGAGAATTGTTAAATGCATAACTTCAGAAGTTCTTTAACATACGTACACACTGAATATACACTACTATAAACAATTTTTAATTTGGAATTGCAATGACTTAAAAAAACCTTTTTTATACATAGACAAATAGTTTTGAGAGACAATTATCTTCTTGCCTTAGTTTAAAACCTCTAGAAAAGCTTTTGCTAGAAATCAGTATTACTTGCAAAGAAATTGTGGCCTTGTTTTCAAAATGCTTAAAAACATGTTAACAATTAATATTAATTTATTAGGGTTAGTAGCCTTATCAAACAACCTTGTGTTTTAATACTTTGCAGGCTATTGCTGACATAATTATTCTTGTATTTTAGGAGAATTAATAGTTACCATAGCTAATCCACTGTCTAATTTCTCCTTCAGGTTACACATATTCAGAAAAGAAATAAACACAGGAAAACAAATGACTGAATTTTCATATATACTGAGCCCCTCTTTCCCTACGCTAATAGTGTAAATTACATTTATGCCCACTTTAAAGCCCCTTTACGTTTAAATAGAGATGTCCAACAGAGCCTTAGTGTACATGGGAAAAAGATTAAAATAGTAGATTTAGACAAGGTGGGGTAGTAGTAGAAGCAGTATGACAGGTAAGGAAACCATAGAGAAGAATTTATTGTCTTAACTCCCATTGAGCTCAGTGGGATTTGAGAAGTTGAGCACTTTTTGGGAGACACCCCATCATATCACTGGATTGGGTCTTTGGTCATTAATACAATTGAGAACATAATAATCAGCCAATAATTTACACAACAAATTTAGCCTGTCTTTCTCTTTGTGGGATATCAAAGTGGAGGTCAGAATATCTGCAAATGTATTCACCATTTGAATGTAGTCAATAGATATTTTTTCAAATTTTGTATTGATCATGAATATTCCAGATTGGAATTATGTTGCTTAGATGTGATTGGTCACATAGGATTGTTTCTATTCCTGGACTGAAAAAGAACAGAAGCACTTCTGGCAAGAATGTTTACACATGCACATTTAAAATAGGATTTTTTGCAAATATTTATGCATGTAGCTCTTCAGTTTTGTTCACAACATCTAGCCCGTAAAACTAGATCACTGAAACATTCACAGAGCGTGAATACGAACAGTGCCAAGATCATGTGCAAAATAAATTCACTTTAAAATTCTGACTCATAGTTGGGAAATAGTTGTGTTATTTGATCAACTAGTCTCTAAACACATGAAAAAGAGCAACTTCTTTTTGGGTCCAAAACCAGACTGAAATCCATGGAGGAGATTTTGCAAGAAGAAGTGATCAAAGATGAGTCAGAACACTTTCTTCAGAAGCTTGCTGATGACAGGGAAGCTGGAGATGGAATAGACATTAGAAAGCAAGTAGGTGAAGTGAAGATTATTTTTAAAGAGGGGGTGATAGCAGCATTCCTCAGTGCAGGGAAGAGGAACCCCCGATGATGAGGAAAATAGTAAGAAGAGAAGGCAGGAAAGCTACAACTAGAGAAAAATGTGGCAAGAGTTTGTGCAAATAACTTCATTGACAAGATAACCGTGGTTGCCTGGTGTTTAAGAAAAAATATGACTTTTGTTTCTATTATCATTTTTCTTAACTTCCCTTCAAACCTTTTGCACTCACGTATTCCCCTTCATTAAGTTTATACCCACTATGGAACCTGAAACATGCAACTGGCTAAAGCTTTTCTGTTCACACCCAATCACTTTGCTTAATAGTAAACTTTAAAAAGAGAGCTACAAACCCACAGAATTTGTAGGTGATTCAGGAATGCTGACTCTATTTTCATCACAAACAAACCTCTTTATCTTGTCCTAGCCTTTCTGTGGGCTGGGTTTGCTTCTTCTGTCTCACCATTTGTTGTCTTTTTGGTTAGAATGAAAATATTGTCCTTATTTTTGTAAGTGAGATTAGTATTGCTGTATACTGCACATAAGTGATTTATATCCTGCAGACTCCTTAGCTGTGGGAGTTTCATATTCATACTCTTATTTTTGTCTCCAGAGTCCTTTGCATCTCTAATTTTGGATAAACTACACACATGTGCGCATGAACACACACACGTGCACGCACCCCCCGCCCCAATAAAATAACACTAAGATTGCAAAGTCAAGCACTCATAATTTAGGAAATGCTGGAATTAAGGTTGGTAGTGCAACCTTAGTTCAGCCCGCTTGCATATATGCATTTATAAAGTCTTGTCCAACATCCTATAGGATCTGTGGTAAAGTCAGGAAAAGAACTCGGCAGTTTTGGATCCCAGTCCAGTGCTTTGCATACAAACGAATATCCTTTCTGTGCTTGTATTCCTCTGCCTCATTCACGGTCCATCATGTGCACTGAAGTAAGTATGTGTCTTGCACAACTAATAGTTTGTAATCATGTAATTAAAAACTATATCATAATGTATACTCACAATGGAGCTAAATTAAGTTTGCTCTGGAAATCTTCAGTATGATAGTTCCTAACTTTGTGCATTTTCATTGCAACCTTATTGTTCTTTTAATGTAATTTTTAAGGTACTTTCAGAGTTTAAAAAAAATTAAAAAAAAAAAAAAAGCATGCTGACAAAACAGAAATTCTGTCATGCCGAGCCATACTGATCCTCTGGTATTGGTCATCAGCAGGATATGAACCTTTAGTTCCATAATACATACTTCTACTACATAAGTTAAAGGAGTAACCTGTAGCAGTAATAGACTGTTATCCTGTATGAGTCCCAGCCACTTGTGGGGGACATGACACGCATGTTGCCAGTGGCTTACAGAACTCTTCATTGGACAGTAGAGGAATGCTTGCAATCAGGAATCTTGGGCTCTATTCTTTGCTGTGGAAGGGGGAGTGTGATTTGGTGATTAGTGGAAGCATGGCCACATATATGGACCTGACACAATCATTCTGTAAAACAGTGTGGCTGAGTAGCTGAAACCTGGGTTATATTCTTTGGTTTGCCTGAAGTGACCTTGTAGAATCTATCAATTATCAAATCTGTAAAATGGAGGGAATGATACTTACTTGTCTCCTACCTAATGAAGAAGTATGTGGTTTTGCTCAATAATAAGAGCTTTAAAGTGCACAGAATTATTGATGCTGATCAGGAGGGAGGGGCTCAGACCACCAGGAAAGCTGGATTTCCAGACAGAAAACCTTGCACAAACATGGAAGACCAGAATTGAATCTATATTCAGAGCTTAATGTGGGGAATAAAGATGAGAAGATGAAGGTAAAGCTTTTTTACTGTCTCATTGGGGAGAGGGAAGTTGGGAAAAGGATGAGAGGTAGTCAACAAAACACTGGAACAGCTGTTGAGTGTTTTGGTGAGTACTGTGACCCCAGATGGAATGAGACAGTAGGGAGATACTGGATTTTTTTTAACCCACTTCCAAGATGTAGAAGTAGGAATGTACTAACTTTACAGACCTGGGAATTCTGACATCCACATGCAACTTTGGAGACATTAAAGATTCCTTAATTAGAGACAGGAGCCTTTGTGGGAAATGTGATTCCAGCTTACAAGAGAGATTGTTGAGAGTAACAGATCTGACGGCAAAGGACTCCAAATAGCAAGGACAGCTAAATCATCCAAGCAAAGGATCAAAACAATAACAGCCACTTGTTGAAAATAAGTTTAGAGGCTAAAGGAACCCAGGAACCAGGAATCAGACCGATCATGAATGCAGATGACATGATTCAGTGTAAATACTGTGGAAAGCAACACTGATGCAAAGCCAGCAGCCCATTCATGTGCTCAGATAGAAAAGGAGCTGCTGGCTGTTGTCTTTGGAATGGAACAATTCTATCAGTTCACCCTTGGGCACAAGGTAGATGTGCAGGCAGACCGCCAGCCTCTAGAAAGCAGCATGAACCACTCCTGAATACACCGAAGTGACACCAATGCATATTACTGGATCAGTGCTATGAGGTGAGGATAAGGTACTGCCCAGGAAAGTCATGACTGGTGGAAAATACAGTGATCAGGGCTACCTTCCGAAGCACAACACAGATGGATCTGTGGAGTAGGTTGATAAACTATCGTCATATCTCTGAGGGGAGGCTCCAGGCAATGCAAAAACAGCAACACCCAGGCTGGGATGCTACAGGCAGAAAAACATTCATACTGAAGAGCTGGGCAGATCTCAAGGAGGAGATCCCACAGGAGATGGCCCTATGTTACCAGATCAGAGATGAGCTGTGTGCACAAGATGGGGATTTTGTTTAAAAGGAACTGAGCAGTAATCCGACCAGATTTAAGAATTGACATCCTGAGATAGATACACACTTCACACCTGGGGATAGAAGTGTGCATGATATGAACCAGAGAGTGTACCTGTTTTGTAGCCCCCCCTTTCCTTCCTGGGTTACTCAGGAGCAGGCAACACTCACCTGTGTGCCTGGGCACCTGATGTTCAGTGGCCCCTCTAGTAAAGGGTGTCTACATGTAGGGTAGGCATAAATGCCCAGTTGAGAGTGACATGGAACAGGGCGAGGGGAGAAAAGAGTGCAGGGATCAGCCACAGAAGGAGACTCTACAGCATCATGAAATCTGAGCCTGATCCTGGAAAAAGGCTGGATTACAGATCCATTCACTGTTACTAGCAGGAATTACATGGTTACAGTAAGTTACTACTCCATTTTCTGGGAGAAGGACTGTATGGAGGACACTCAGGCAAGAACTGTGATCTGGAAATTGATGGGGCATTTTGTAAGATATGGTATACCCAACATGCTATATTCAGACAATGAGCCACAGTACTCTGCATCAGAATTAGAATAATTCAGCATCAAATTGGAATTTTAACACAAGATATCTTCCTCTGGGTAACCAAAAAGCAATGGGAAGGCAGAGTCAGTAGTAAAGTTAGCCAAGAGACTGAACAGACTGACTTAACAGACAGAAATTGCTGACAATGTTGGACCATCGCGATGCACCCTTCTAGGCACTAGGTATAAGCCTAGCACGGGGACTGATGGGTATGGGACCAGAGAACCAAGACTCTGCTTCGCATGAGGGGTAGTCTGTTGCAGCAGACTGTGGGGACATACAAAGGAATAATGGACAAGACACAGATGCAGTTAAGAGAATGCCAAGATAAGCTTACAACTTGCTCCTACAGTGGAGTCAAGACCCGTGTCCATTGTACAGAAGTGATCAGGTCTGATTCCAACCTTCAAATAGCCACACAAAGTAATTGCAAAAGCAGCTGTGCAAATTGCAGTGGGTCACAGGTCACGTGATGTGGCTATGTACTCAGGACAGCAGTGGAGACAAAACCGAAGACCGCTGCAGAGTAGCAGCAGACGGCTGATACACCCAGACAAACAGGGCCAAGGTCAAGACCAGGAAGACTCAGAGAGGGCCTCAGCTGTCCTGTTGTAGAAGTCAGAAGAAACAAGGTATATGGACAACACAGGGACAACAGGATGCCACCCATCAGAATGAAGGCAGCAATGGAATGGAAGCAAGTCCCACACCAACAGTGATAACACAAACGAAGTGGGAGACTTGTTAGAGGAATAGAACACCAGGACTATGGTTGGTGGCAAAGGCCATGTCTCTGTGGTGAGCTATATACTAGTCACCTCTGGCCCCACCAAGTGAGCAAATGCTTGCACGTGATACACAATAAAATTGTTAAAAGAAAAGATGCTGCTTGCAACTTGGAGGGAGGAGCACAGATTTCAGGGGGGAAGAGTTTGGAGGAGGTAGTCAGATAGTCAGTAGATGTGCACATGGCTAGAATTCTAGCTGCAGTTGCAGCATTTCTGTAAATAGTTTTCCTAATAAAGAACCAGTTTAATTTTAGAAACATGGAATCCTTTTATGTTACAATATTACCCTGCATGCAATACATGAAATGCACCCCAATCTGCTGGAGTTAACTCCCTTAACTTTGCCTGAACCATGTGCTTGCTTGGGTTGAATGTGCTTGCCTTGTACGGGCATGACAGTTCAGCTCTTCACTGAATAATTTCTCCTTTTCTCTGGATGAGCCCCCACTGGGTATTTGGGTTGTAAGCATGCAGATTAAGCAGCCAGACATTTCTCTTTCATTTCATTTTCACAGCTGCCTTCTGGCTCCTGGAATTGCCTCTCTTAAGCCCCCCATATGGCAAGGGAGCTACATCTATAATTCAGACTATCGTCAAAAGCATTCAGCATTGGCCAAGCTCTTCTCTTATTGGAATCATTGGACATTTCCCCATTGACTTCAGCCTGAACAGTTAGGCAAATACTGAGCACTTTTGAAAATCCCACTCAGTATTTTTAAGCATGAATTACTCCTCCATGTTCTCCTATATTCAGGATTCTTGTAGTGTGAGGTGCTGAGCACCTTCTACCGGATGTTGGGCACTCTCAACTCCCAATGAAGTCAGATGAGAGTATGGTACCATTCAGCATCTTGGAGAATTGGGGTCTGTGGCAGAACATTAATTGGATAATTTAATTAGAACAATAATTTATTTTCCAATAATTTATTTCCTATTTTGAAAATTTCCATCTTTGAGATACTAGGTATAGCTAGCTAGACAGAAGCTCTGTATTCTCTGCACAATTCCCCATATTTTCCCACAAGTATATACATATTTCATTTAATTCCTTGCCAGCCTTCCTTTGTGGCATCTGCTTATTTATCACTGTCTTTAAGATCCCTTATCCACTTGGTAATGCTCATATTTTTGGTCCCTTGGTTACTGCTATTATAAATTATTATCCAGTAAGATTTATAGCTGTGAGACTTGTATAAATAATCTCCTCTGTTTAATGACTTAACAGTAAGAAACCTTTGTTATTTTGTAATGAAACCATATGTATAATTTCTTGATACATTTTTTGCAGGTATGTCAAAAAAATTAGGTCAGTAGCAGACCTACATCAAAATCTTTGACAGGCCCCAAATTGCACCACATCATGTTTACAGTGATTTTCAAAGTATATAAATGGTGTACGTAATGTAATTTTATGATGGTTTAGCCTTTTCATAGTCAACTAATGCCTGAGCTCTTTCTCTGTCTAGTAGAACATTGATCAATTGATCAGTTTCTTATTGACCTGTTTGATGCTGTCTCATTTAGATGCTTGTAGTATAATCAAATACAATTAGAATTTAATTTCTGTGTTTGTAGGATCTCATGGATAGCGTATGTATTTTATGGTTCAAACAGTGGATTTTGAAGCTGCTTTTTTTTTTTTTTGCAAGTCATGTGTAACCTTTTGTTTGAAACAGGCTTTTGAATTCACTAATTTTTGGAGCTGAGGTTAAGAGGCTAATAAGAATTAGCATGTCATAATTACTGGTTTCAGAGTGGCAGCCGTGTTAGTCTGTATTCTCAAAAAGAAAAGGAGTACTTGTGGTACCTTAGAGACTAACAAATGTATTTGAGCATAAGCTTTCATGAGCTACAGCTCACTTCAATGCATCCGATGAAGTGAGCTGTAGCTCATGAAAGCTTATGCTCAAATAAATTTGTTAGTCTCTAAGGTGCCACAAGTACTCCTTTTCATGTCATAATTGACATGTACAATAGGTACAGTATGCTGGAGGTGCTCTGTTTTTAGTCTGTGTTTCCAAAACTCTTTACCTAAATATATCTTTATAGGGGAGGGTGTTCTTATTAAATTTCTGAAACCTCTCTCTCTTTCTTTTTGGCTGGGTACCTAGATTTTTAAAGCTAGATTCTTACTATTGTATTTTATAAAAATAAAATAAACTTTTCTGCACTGATGTAAAGGGGAGGTCTTCAAATGGAGAGGGGGAGAGAGACTTTTAATTTTAAAGGCCTGTTTTGTTGATTTCAATGAGTCTATGAGCCAAAATAGAGCAGCTGAGATAGGGATACTTTACAGCAGTCTTATACAGATTTGTGACCCTACCAAATCCTAAAATCTGCTGTCTCTATAGTAATTTGCATTAACAAACTGAACACTGAACATGTGGAAAAATTAGATTATTTTTTTCTTTTATCCTTTTGTGTGTGTATGTGCATTCAGTGTAGGATATTGGATGTGGAATGTGGAACAGTGGAAAAGTAAAAGTTCTTATTGCTTGAGAAGTTTAACACACAAATAGAAACTTAGAAACCATATTATAGGGAATATCCCTTTACTAGAAGGGAACTGGACTAGATAACTTACTGTGTTAGGTCTTTTCCATCTCTAATTTATATTATTCTAATTGTCGTATTGGTTTGATTAAATATCAGAATCAAACACACTTGACTTTTTTCTTATGGCATTTCATAAGTTTTGCTATCTTTATCTTCAAAAGGAAGCACCTTTATTTTTTAAATGTGGACACATACAACTAATATATAACCACTGGTGATATATTTTTCAGCGTGAGAAGCTGATACATGAGTTGGAGGAAGAAAGACATTTGAGACTTGAGAGTGAAAAAAGATTACGGGAGGTGACATTGGAGTCGGAGCGGAGCAGAGCTCAAATGCGTGGATTGCAGGAGCAGTTTTCAAGGTATGTTGTGTTTGTAAACTTTATTCACAATATAGAAAGAACACTTTGATACAAAAGTGCCAGAAACCCTCTGACAGCATGGTCAGCATGAAAGGAGGAAAACTTCTCATATAAATAATTGGGAAAACCCATTATGCTTCTGGATAAATGATTTATACAGCCTATAGAATTTAAGAGGATTATACTTTGTTGTAGAATTCCATAGGATGGTGTAAACAAAATCTGTGGAAATGCAATTACTATCTGTTATATTTCCCTACTATTTTTCTGGAAGATCACAGGGCTTCACATTTCTCAAGAAATGCATGCTGTGGCCAAATCAAGGTTATATTTTCTTTATTCTTCGATATGATGATGAAACACCATACCTTCATCACCAATTGAAAATAATTCTTTTTTAATAATTTAATAAAATGTGCTAATTATTTATGATCCATTGTCAAATATATAATATCCTAAAGGGTGCATGCTTTAGGACTGTTTCTGCATTGACTTTAATGGAATATGGTGCTTGGGTAGGAGTCCACCCATATGGATGTCATTACAGGATTGGGTCCTTAAATTATTTCCATAGTCAAACACATAATTGAAATGGCTGAGACATGGAATAGAGTGCTGTGTGGTTTTTATAATGCACAATGATGTCTTTTACTGCAATTCTGAGTGGCTTCTGTTCACATGGAGAAGAGCAAGCAGAATCAGAACTGAAAACGGAGTTTCACATTGTATGGCGTCCAATGAGACTGTGTCTGAGTATTAACTATTTCTCTCGCAAAGTTCCATTTTGTTCTTACAATGAAAGTGAGCTGTCTTTTGTACAGCACCTAGCAGAATGGAGTCCTGGTTCATGACTGAGGCAATACAAATAAATAATACAATTATAGATGGCCAATATTTTGGAAATGCTCGGAAAATAAATTTCTGTTTTTGTCAAAAGTTGATGACAACTTTTCATTAAAGATATTGAAAACACGTCACACCTTTTTTGAGGTTCCAGCGTGATCTCTTTAGATGAGTCCCATTGAATGATTCACAATAATTTAAATCCATCCACTGAACGTAGTTGGTTGGGATTTTTTTTTCCTGTTACATTTTAATCTTAGTTTCTGGAAAAAGTGCTTAAACTCCTGATTATAAAACAATAGTTTTGTTGAATTTAATCTTCCTGAATTATTTAAACTGATGCAGTACTGCTAGCTTGTATTGTGTCTTTTTGCTATAAATTTGTAACTGGATGTTGTGACTGAAATTTTCCAGTGTTTCATGCACAGATCTCTTTACCATTCCTGTAAAAACATTTGACTAAATCTCCAATAGCTCAACAAAATGACTACATTTGCTGTTAATGAAAATCCATGTTTGTATGGCAAATTAATCCATTTCTTTCCTTCCCATTTCTTTTCACAATGTCCTCTTCATCACAGTGTAGCTGTCTTAAAACTGATTTAGTTAAACTGGTGCAAACCTTTGTGTGGACACATTTATATTGATTTAAACGTGGTTAAATTTGCTTTGCACCTATTCATTTTCCAATGCAAGCTAAACCAATATAAACCTGTATTAAACTGTTTTAAGTTTCAGAGTAGCAGCCGTGTTAGTCTGTATTCGCAAAAAGAAAAGGAGTATTTGTGGCACCTTAGAGACTTAGAAACTGTTTTAAGAGCATCAACACATAGTCTTGTACCAGTTTAACTAAAACACACCTTTTGTTAAACTAGTATAAATTTGGGTGAAATCCCTTGCCCCGTTTTAGTCAACAGCAAAACTCCCACTGATTTCAGTGGCCAGGATTTTATCACTTGTATGTAGACCAGGTCTTTGGAAGACAGCACTACATTGTTTTAAACTCCATTTCTGTTTGGAATGTCACCTTTGTAACTATGAGGGCTAAAAACTTCCCTCTTTTTTAATGAAAGTTTTCATGCCGCAGAAGATTATGGTGCTCACAGGTTATGGTACTCACATCATATAGATTTATCTCTGGACAAGTGAATTTTTCCAGCCCCATGTTAACAAATAATAAGACTGATGCTGGTAAAATCCTGTGCCCCAGGGCAGTAGTATAGTGGAGGGGAAACTCAGGTAAATGGAGATTATCTACTTCTCATTTGAGGAATATGAAGTTCAGTTTAGGTTAGTTTACCCATTTCTTTTTTTTTCCTAACTACACCACTGTTCCACAGTGATACTGTGTCAGTTGAAGAATTGAAGGAAAGGGGAAAAAAATTACACTGGACCAAAAAAAAGTGTGTGGTGAGGGGGCGGAAAGTTAAGGGGAAAATGAAAGCACTTTTATCTGTAAATACATGCTAACTGGGAAAGGATTTTCTGCACCCAAATCTTCTGGCTTTCAAAAGAAAACAGAAAATCTGAGAGAAAAGCAGGTAACACATCATAGCTTTGCAAGTCTGCATATCTCTGTCACTGAGTCAGTGTATATATTCATGCCTATGCACTCCATGCAATACAGTAACTTAATCAGAGATTTGGAGCAGGTGCTCAATCTGTCTCCTCCCTCTCATAAAAATATTTTCTCCTCATCTTTAGAAGAATGTAACATGACACTGTATACTGACCTTTTGTAATCGGAGTCAAAAAGCTCTGCTCATATCTTAAATTACGTGAAAACTTTAACCTACCTTATAAGCATTCAATTTTGAGTGCACAGTCCTTTGTGCGAGACTTCAGAAGCAGGCTTTCTTTTGTATTGATTAAGTCCTAACACCTACTCAGTCATCAGTATTTCTGGCTGAGATTCCTGCCCAAATCGAAGTCCTCCTTTTTAACATCTGTAAAAATCTAGACCCTTAAAATGACACAGTGGCTACAGTTTTAATGTAAATGACAGTTACTGTGGAAGAAGGAAAAGATTTTTAACAAAACGTATGTTCTGTACCTGGATTATATAGTGTACTGTGCAGATAGGTGCAGATACTAGATGTAGTATGTGTTTAAAGTATTCAGAGTGCCACAGAAAAACACTTTAGTCTTAAATCCAAAATCTTTACATTGGAGTTGTGTACAGTGATTCTTGTGTTGTTTTAGAAAGCATAACATCTGTACTTCACCTTCAACTCCATTGAAGTCTGTTGCTTGTTCGTAACAATTAAATTCCACGAGACTTTATTGGCATGATTAACCATACAAGTGTTACTAGAGTGCATAAAAGGGACTGAGCCTTCAGGTATCTATCAGTTGGGTAATATCCATCCAGCATATGAGTAAACGTGTTTAGGATTTATTTCCTGTTTCCATTTTTTAGCAATGGACATTCCTGATCCGCTGGCAGATTGCTACATAGTGTGAACCCATCTCTGCTGTCTTTCCTTTCTTCCAGAGTTAGATACAGTTTTTCATTACTCCTTTTTGCTTAAATGACTTTTATGATTGCTTACAATTTGAGATTTCTTTTATGTATTTCTTTGTATTTTGGACATTGGAGTAGAAAGTGCAGTCTCTTCTTGGCTGCTCTGAGCTTGGAGTGTGCTTTATGTCTGATAGTTTCATTAACTTCTTGTAGCAATATGTACAGTGATCCCAAGAAGAACCAAAACAGTAGGTGTGATTTATAGTATCATTCCAGAAGGTACATTAAGTAGTATACAGAATATAAATTGATCGCATTGTCTTCTATACATCATCATATTGTACCAAATGTTGCTTGAGTGCATGCAGTACATAGGAATCCATGCTGGGATTAAATGTTGAAGCAGTAATAGAAGTAGATCTGTCTTAAGCTATTTTGATTACTGTTTAAGTCTACAGAAAACAAATTTAATAAAACACATAATTGTGTAGTGAATCTGTTAAGAGTAATTGAAGCTGCAAGAGTCAGTTCTTTAAAATTACTTTATTTACATTGCACAACATATTTCACCTTAAAATGGCCTTGGTTACAGATGTCTACATCTGTTGCTGCAAAACTGACGCTGACTTTTAAGAACACGTGCTGCTGGAAAAGTAGAAAATGTATCCAGGTTGGGGCTGTAGGAATCTGACAAATTAGATGTCTTATAATTCTCATTGCATTGTTTCAGTATTCCCCTCATGCTAATATTGACCATAGGGTTATATCTGTCATGTCTAACAGGTGGAACATGACCATTACCAATCCAATAACACTTTGCATAAGATGACAGTATGTCTCTCTAGTGGGTACAAACATGTATTCTTTAGCTTGCTCCTGGTGTTTTTGATTCCTCCTGCTGTATTCTATTTGGTGATGTTGGTGATGTGTTGTCAGAAGATCAGACCAGAATTGATAACTGATTGCCTACCACTGGGGAGAAGGGATATTTTGCACTTCTGTCAGAATTTAATCATGTCAAACTGATCTAGAGATTGCAACATGCTTACTCCCCAGAGAAGCTTTATTGCAGTGCACAACAATCCATTATGGCACAGACTGAATGTTGGGTAGAATGGCTTGGAGATTTATAAGCCTTGGGACACCTGTATAGCCTAAAGTGGTGGGGTCATTTTGTCTAATGTCCATTTAACACCAGTCAGACTATTAATCTTATTTCAAAATCATCTTTTGGATGTTAAAATGTAGATACATTCTTCTGCTCATGGTGAAGAGGTTGTAAATTTGCCTCCCCTTCTCCATTTATCATTAATCTGAGGTTAGAATCTCTTGGTCAACAGATTACCAAATAGCTAAAACTGTTTTAAGTATACATCTCTGATGGAGCCATATGAACATAATAACAATAAGGGGAAGGGCTTTTCCTCTGAGCTTAAGCCATCAGATTTCTGAGTTACTGCAATCTCCTCTCCTTCCATATGTTTGAATGGAACCTCCATGGCTTCCTTGCCTCTTTAGGAAGGAGCAGTACTATCATAAAGGAGTACTTGTAAAGGTTTTACCCTTTTCAAAACTAACATGATTAATCTGATCAAGTCAGTCAGTCTTCGAACCTTTTTTAGGATCAGGCACTCTTTGTGTCAGAACCACTTTTAGATTTAAGTTGCAAGCCTGCTAAGATGTTTTCTGTGTACTCAGCAATTTAGAATTCCTTCTCTTCAATTACTGAATGGAAAAATAAGATGTTTAGTAAGTTCAAACATGCATGAAGTAAAATGAGCATAATGAAAAATCAGTAGCTATTTCATGAGCAATGGTCAAAGCCTAAAAGGTGTTTTTCGCACTGCTGTAAATATCTTTCTAGGATATATAAACAGTCCAAAGACTCTGTAGGACTCTGCGTTGTAGCTCCATTACCATTTTAGTTCTCTGGAGTAACAATAGATTTTTCTTTCTTCACCCACTGTGGAAACAAAGGGCACTTCCCCTGTTTAAGGGACTAGCTAGATAATAAATATGACTCCTCCAAAGCTCAGACAATTTCCCCACCTTTGGAGAGGATGTGGCAGTTCTTGTTTTCAGAGGGCCCTAGCCTTTCCAGGCCAAATGGAAACATAGTGAACATACCTAAACCTCCAAATCCACAAAAAGGAAACAGAGGAAGGGAGAGTCCATGGTGATCAAACTGCCCTTTTGGGCCAGGATTGTTGAGAAGGTGGGAGGTGGGAAAAATTGGCATCATTACTTACTTCATTCTTTTCAACTGGGTTACTGGCTTAGTAGGTGGGGGAAACAGTAGATATAATACATCTTGATTTTAGTCAGGCTTTTGACACAGTCTCACATGATTATTCCCATAAGCAAACTAGGCAAATGTGGTCTAGATGAAATTACTATAAGGTGACTGCACAACTGCTTGAAAAACCATATTCAAAGAGTAGTTATTAATGGTTCACTGTGAAAGTGTGAGGACATATCTGGTGGAGTCCCGAAAGGGTCAGTTCTGGGTCTGATACTAGTCAATATTTTCATTTAATGACTTGAATAACAAAAAGGAGAGTACACTTATAAAGTTTGCAGATGACACCAAGCTGGGAAGGGTTGCAAGCACTTTGGAGGAGAGGATTAGAATTCAAAATGACCTTGACAAATTGGAGAATTGGTCTGAATTCAACAAGATGAAATTCAGTAAAGACAAGTGCAAAGTCCTTACGAAGGTAAAATCAAATGCATAACTACAAAATGGGGAATAACTGGCTAGCTGACAGTACTGCTGAAAAAGATCTGGCGATTGTTGTGGATCACAATTTGAATATGAATCAACAGTGTGATGCAGCTGTGAAAAAAGCTAATATCATTCTGGAGTGTATTCACAGGAGTCCCATATGTAAGACATGAGGGGTAATTATTCCACTCTGTTCGGCACTGGTGAGGCCTCAGCTCCAGTATTGTGTCCACTCTTTAGGAAAGGTGTGGATAAAATGGAGACAGTCCAGAGCAGAGCAACAAAAATGAAAAAAGGTTAAAAAAAATTGGGCATGTTTAGTCTTGAAAAAAGAAGACTGATGGGGAACCTAATAACAGTCTGCAAATATATTAAGGGCTGTTATAAGGAGGCTAGTGATCTATTGTTCTCCATATCCACTGAAGGTAGGAAAAGAAGTAACAGTTTAATCTGCAGCAAGGGAGATTTAAGTTAGATATTAGGAAAAACTTTCTATCTATAATGGTAGTTAAACTCTGGATCAGGCTTCCAACAGAGGTTGTGGAATCCCCATCACTGGAGGTTTTTAAAAACAGGTTGGACAAACATCTGTCAGGGATGGTCTAGGTTTACTTCGTGCTGCTGCAGTGCAAGGAGCTGGACTTGATGTCTTCTCGAGGTCTCATCCAGACTTACATTTCTATGACTCTATGATTTGGCTGGTTCAGGTGTAGAGACTTCACCAGATTCATTTGCAGATTATTTCTTCCTAGTGATAGAGCAAAAAAATCAGCTATGTCTGTCAGCAACCTCTCATATAATTGACAATATAACTTTGTTGACACTACTGCAGACCCTAATGGAGACAAAACTGCATGTATTCCTGCCTTTCAGAGAGATTTCAGATGGTGTCTGTTTATGATTTTTCCTTTCTCCTCAAGGGTTGTCTTTTGCACAGATCTTCAGGGACCCATCCTAACACCCTTTGTGTTCAACCTGCATGTGAGGTCCCTGTGGGTGGCAGCTTGTTGTAAGAATGGAGAGAACTTGTATCTTGTATCTGAAGCTGACCTTGAAACACGTATCCATGGTTGAGTTACCTCCAGATTTAATTACTTGGGGCTAACACCATTAGAAGTCACAGACCTGGTGCAGAATGCAACAGCCCGTTTACTTAGAAATGCTGACTGAATGGTGCACATAGTGCTTGTGTGCTAAAGACTGCACTGGCTTCTTCTTTGCTTCCAGCTACAATCTGAAATGTTGATTTTGATCTTCAAAGCCCTAAATGGTTTGAGTCCTAACTACCTGAGAGACATTGGGGGCCAGCTGATGGGCAAAAGCTCATAGCACTTAATTTGGCTATTTGGGTCCTGGGGGCAGTGTTTTCAGTGAACGGTTTCAGAACCTACTTTTCCCATTGGTCTGACAGGAGTCAAGTTTCTGAGCTTCAGGGCACAGTGTGAAGCCCATCTGCTTATTGGGTCTTTGGCCTGAATGGGGGGGGTGGGTGTCTGTTTGCTTAGAGCTGACAGTGGAGAGATGAGATTTGTTTTAGTTTTAGTTTACAGTGGTCAGTTGAACATAGTATTGTTCTTATTTATTTACGTACACGTGCACATGGACAATGTGATTGGCATATTTAAATAACACAACATAAAACGGCCACACTGGTTCGGACCAGTGGTCCATCTAGCCCAGTATCCTGTCTTCCAACAGTGGCCAGTGTCAGATGTGTCAAAGAAAATGAACAGAATAGGAAAATTATTGAGTGATCCATCCCCTATCATCCAGTCCCAGCTTCTAGAAGGCAGAGGTTTAGGAGCACCCAGAGTATGGGGTTGCTTCTCTGACCACCTTGGCTAATAGCCATTAATGGATCTATCCTCCATGAACTTATGTAATTCTTTGTTTCAGTTATACTTTTGACCTTCACAACATCCACTGGCGATGAGTTCCACAGGTTGACTGTGCATTGTGTGAAGAAGTACTTCCTTATATTTGTTTAAAACTTGCTGCCTATTAAATAAATAAAGAAAGAAATAAATAGATAAAAGTCAGGAGGAGGACGTGCAAATATAATTGGGCACCACCACTACTGTGACTTACCTAAATAAATAAAGGTGAAACTGAAATGGCAGATAGTATGTTCATAGATTCATAGATTCATAGATACTAAGGTCAGAAGGGACCACTCTGATCATCTAGTCCGACCTCCTGCACAGCGCAGGCCACAGAATGTCACCCACCACTCCTATGAAAAACCTCACCCATGTCTGAGCTATTGAAGTCCTCAAATCATGGTTCAAAACTTCAAGGAGCAGAGAAGCCTCCCTCCAGTCAACCATGCCCCATGCTACAGAGGAAGGCGAAAAACCTCCAGGGCCTCTCCAATCTGCCCTGGAGGAAAATTCCTTCCCAACCCCAAATATGGCAATCAGCTAAACCCTGAGCATATGGGCAAGATTCACCAGCCAGATACCCAGGAAAGAATTTTCTATAGTAACTCAGATCCCATCCATCTAATATCCCATCTCAGGGGATTTGGCCTATTTACCCTGAATATTTAAAGATCAGTTACTTACCAAAATCCCATTATCCCCATCATACCATCTCCTCCATAAACTTATCGAGTAGAATCTTAAAACCAGATAGATCTTTTGCCCCCACTGCTTCCCTTGGAAGGTTATTCCAAAACTTCACTCCTCTGATGGTTAAAAACCTTCGTCTGATTTCAAGTCTAAACTTCCTGGTGGCCAGTTTATACCCATTTGTTCTTGTGTCCACATTGGTGCTGAGCTGAAATAATTCCTCTCCCTCTCCTGTATTTATCCCTCTGATATATTTATAGAGATCAATCATATCTTCCCTCAACCTTCTTTTAGTTAGGCTAAACAAGCCAAGCTCCTTAAGTCTCCTTTCATAAGACAAGTTTTCCATTCCTCGGATCATCCTAGTAGCCCTTCTCTGTACCTGCTCCAGTTTGAATTCATCCTTTTTAAACATGGGAGACCAGAACTGCACACAGTATTCTAGGTGAGGTCTCACCAGTGCCTTGTATAATGGTACTAAAACCTCCTTATCCCTACTGGAAATGCCTCTCCTGATGCATCCCAAAACCGCATTAGCTTTTTTCACAGCCATATCACATTGGCAGCTCATAGTCATCCTATGATCAACCAATACTCCAAGGTCCTTCTCCTCTTCCGTTACTTCTAATTGATGCGTCCCCAGCTTATAACTAAAATTCTTGTTATTAATCCCTAAATGCATAACCTTACACTTCTCACTATTAAATTTCATCCTATTACTATTACTTCAGTTTACAAGGTCATCCAGATCCTCCTGTATAATATCCCGATCCTTCTCCGAATTGGCAATACCTCCCAGCTTTGTATCATCTGCAAACTTTATTAGCACACTCCCACTTTTTGTGCCAAGGTCAGTAATAAAAAGATTAAATAAGATTGGTCCCAAAACCGATCCCTGAGGAACTCCACTGGTAACCTCCCTCCAACCTGACAGTTCGCCTTTCAGTAGGACCCGTTGCAGTCTCCCCTTTAACCAATTCCTTATCCACCTTCTGATGTTCATATTGATCCCCATCTTCTCCAATTTAACTAATAATTCCCCATGTGGCACGGTATCAAATGCCTTACTGAAATCTAGGTAAATTAGATCCACTGCATTTCCTTTATCTAAAAAATCTGTTACTTTTTCAAAAAAGGAGATTAGGTTGGTTTGGCACGATCTACCTTTTGTAAAACCATGTTGTATTTTGTCCCATTTACCATTGACTTCAATGTCCTTAACTAATTTCTCCTTCAAAATTTTTTCCAGGACCTTGCATACTACAGATGTCAAACTAACTGGCCTGTAGTTACCTGGATCACTTTTTTTTCCTTTCTTAAAAATAGGAACTATATTAGCAATTCTCCAATCATCCGGTACTATTCCTGAGTTTACAGATTCATTAAAAATTCTTGCTAATGGGCTTGCAATTTCAGGTGCCAATTCCTTTAATCTTCTTGGATGAAGATTATCTGGGCCCCCCGATTTAGTCCCATTAAGCTGTTTCAGTTTCGCTTCTACCTCTGATATGGTAATATCTACCTCTATATCCTCCTTCCCATTTGTCATGCTACCATTATCCCCAAGATCCTCTTTAGCCTTATTAAAGACTGAGGCAAAGTATTTGTTTAGATATTGGGCCATGCCTAGATTATCTTTAACCTCCGCTCCACCCTCATGTTAAGGAAGACCAAACAGGTTCTATTTTGTACAGCTCCATGCCCTACTCTTGGAGTCTTATCTGGCAGGACAGAGGAATTTTTTCTTAAGTAACTGTGGTCCAGACTCCTAGAAGGAAGTTCCACAAGGTGGAATTTTGATTTGACAATATTATTTCTCTCAATTCATGTGCTAGTCTGGACCAGGCTTCTAGGCTCTGAGCTATATTCTAATAAGGAAAAAATAGAGAAAGATGGCCTCTTTATATCTGGCTTAAATTTATCAGTTTTTCCATTCCAGATGTGAATGTGGTTTGCATAAATTGTTTCTTTTGTAGTTTAGAAATAATTTCTTTGTATTAGAGAGTACTCATGCCTAAATACCTTAAATGTGGGTTTTCTTTCTCACCAGACTTTCTCACCATGGTCTTTTTTCTGTTATGGTGTAGAGGATTCATCGGCATTGGTGAAAAGAGAAATCGCATATTGTCATTATCAAAATATACCTCACTGTTGTTGCTGCTTAAAGTGACTACAGAATCAGTGTACACTCCAAAACAGTGTCAGAAATTATTCAGTGAACAGAAGTTATAATTGGCTATATTCGTATGACACCTGTTGGTTTATGTAACACTTGTAGAGAACACTGAATTGACTAGCCCCAGGCATTATTAAGGATGAATCGCTTTCCTGAACACCTGTAGTCTGTTGAGGCACTAAAGCTGCAGTAATAGTCAAACCTGTCTCAATATCCTGACATACTAGTAAATAATGCTGTTCTGTTGAATGTCTTATTTGCTGTGAATACTTCTTTTAAGGGGTCCAGGAAATGAGTATTTGTGTCTGCCATGGCAAAATCAGACTAATTTATTTATTCTGATGCTCACAGTTTTACTTTGTGTGTATGTATTGGCTATTTTGTAATTCTATATATGCCTCGACCACATACGTGCATTTCTGGCAGGCTCAATCTATAACATGCCCATCATCTTTGTATCAGAACACTAACCAGCACAGAGCTCTCTCAAGTCTCTTGGCTAACATTACAATGTGGTGGTTCTTTTCCTTTGTTTAATATAATTCAATAACCTTAGAGTTAGTCTATGCTCATTTTGGCTGCGCTTTCTTTGAGCACATACAAAATGGTACTTAAGTTACTTACAGGTTCTGAGTACATCAAAAGTACAGACAAATACCAGCTTAGGTTCCCGTACTGTCCTTTGGGTATATGCCCAGAGCATACTCCTGTTTAGGGGACATAGTATGGGGAAGTTATCTCTTCCAGAAAGGCTCCACAGTGTTTGGCTTCTGTCAGTCAGGAGAGGGTGGGGATGGGAAAGTAGTTATGGCTAGTCTACAATGAATCCTACACGCACATAACAGATCTTGGGAGCAAACTGTTTCAATTTACACTAGACTGTGAGCTACTTACGTTTCTCCTCCATCTGTAGTTTGGTGCATTTCCTTCCCCAAATTGGGTTCCAGATGATGTCAGGGAAACTCCAGACAGCAGGAGTTCTACAGTGCAGGGAGGCAAGCAATAAGAGCTGCTCTCCAGGGGTCAGGTGGCATTGTGGACACAAGTTCTCCATGCACAAGCAGTGGAGAGGGTGGAATTCTTCATCACTGCCACAGAACAGTGAAAAAAACTCCATGAGCTGGAATTTGCAGTCCCTCCACAGCCCTATCTGTGTTATTCCTAGCAAAGGAGACTGGGGCCCTTGTACTGAATGTGACAGTATACACTACTACGACATGTAACAATCAAAATTCAAGGCATTTTGCAATTTATTTTGCACTCTAAAATAGGCACACTGTCAGAGCTAATATCATTTACTTTCCCTAACCACAAATCAACTTTTCTTCACCCTTCTTTGTAAAGTACCTTGAAAATCAGGGACAGAAAAATGCTAACAGAAGAACTAAGTATTATGGATCCCTTGATGTTATTATATCGTATTAGTGTTAGTGCAGGCAAGACTTACAGGACCTGAGCCTTTGCCCCAAATCTAACCAACCCAAAGGCAAATGAGCCAATTAAGGGCCAGAAAATGTGTTGGTTTTTAAAAAAGTTTTAAAATGTGATCACTATTCATTTTTGCCACATTCGGCACAACCTGATTCTACATTGACCAAAAACACCAAAATGCTGTAAGAGAAGGCTGTTCTTGTTGGATTCCCAGGCCAAATAGAAACAGGATGTATTTGAATGACAAACTCCAAAACCTCCTTTCATGAGAATTTACAGCTATTTTTGTAGACATAGGCACTCATCCTGCAAATACTTATGCACATGCTCAACTTTAAGAACAAACTGTCTATTGAATTCAATTTAATCACTCACTTGCTTAAAGTTAAACCATACACAAAAGTGTTTGCGGAATGGGAGACCTAAAAGATTTACATAAAGGTTTAGATTAGAATCTGAGTTTCACTGTATAAAAGTATTATTTTTATTATTGTTAATTATATTCTTGCTATTTTGGATGCTAAACTGAACCTACAGTCCCTTTTAAGGAGAGTCTATCAGAAAGTAGAAAACACTAGAAGGGTAAAAGATTTAAAAGGAGATATCATGTTACAAATTTGAAGAGCTGCAAATAAGCAGTGCACCACTATTGTGTACACGAGAATGGGAGGTGGACAGAAGCAACATACCTGGGCTCAGCACAGAAGATGGATCACAGTTTTATCATTATAATGTAGGAACTGGAAGTGGTGACTAGCTGGAAAAAAAATGGGAGATTGCTAGTTCATATGCCTACGTCTTTGTGTGGCAAACTGGTACAGTTACTCAAAAAGGTAACAGCCAGTTCCCTGGCATCAGATTCATGTGCAACACACTCTAGTTTTATCACTGGGATCTTCTAAAGATGGTAAAAACAACAAACTGACCTTTACACTTCATAAAATGTAAAAGGTTTTTGCATTACAGTCATCAAGTTGTGATGCAGAACAATGTGCTCTCTATTTTACTTTTTAATGCAAAATGTACAGTTTTCCACCAAATTACAGGAAAACTTAGAAATCAGTCACAGTTTAAGAAAAATTAAGAAAAATTCAAGCAAAACTAAGTATAGTCTAGCACTAGGGCTGTGATAAAATATTATTTAAAGCCAGTAACAGAGGAGCTATACTTTCACACATTTGCTGCTCTTCAGGAAAGACTTGACAACATCCTTTTAGATCCTGTATTAGGTATTTGCTAGCTCATGGTTCTGCCTATACTGCTGCTCAAGACACTTGTCTCCAATAAACATCTTTGATCTACTTAATCACTGATGTACATGGATATTTTTGATGCTCATAACAGAATCTTTTAGTGGGTCTGCCAACTGGACTGTAAAATTGTCTGTTTGTGCTTCATATTTGTTATTTTTATTTTGGTAGGCATGGATGAGAAACTATCATTATGGAATAATCAAATAACCAAGAATGGGCCCAAGCCAGTGTAATACTAATCAGAGTAGGCTTTTTAAAAAATGTCATACAAGTCATACAAAATGCAACAGTATTTTAGGGATTCAGCGAACTCCCACTGAAGTCAATGCCAGTCTTTCTATTGACATTAATAGGAGTTGGATCAGGTCCTGAGGGACTAATAAGTACAATATTTGAAACAGAGGTGTGGAAAATATTTCTAAGAAAATGAAAAACTACTGAAAATGTTTTTGTTTTTAATGAACTCAAAAATGTGTCCAATTTTTTGGTAACATACTGAATCTGAAAATGTTGAACAAAATTTTGCCTGTTTCTAAATGAAACAATAGCTCATCTGACCTAAGAGGAAATGAATTTGCTAAAGTTTTAAATGACAAAAATCATCAATTGGTCAAAAAATGTAAAAAAAGACAGAAATTGGAAAGAGCTCAAAGCTATGAAAAATATTTCATGTGAATTTGGCACTGCTCTAGTTTGGAAACAGCTTGGTTGAGATTATTTAAGGATGTTCACAGTTTATCAGATTGTAGTTCACCATTAACTTACCCAAATAGATTTTTAAACACTTTGAAAAGTAGAAATAACTACTTTGTGCTTCATAACTGACATTAAATGTACTCCAGTGGATTTTGACATTTTACTTTAACTGTGTATAGTATAATGATATATAAACTGGTGTCTGGTTTCCATTCTCAGTGTCTCCATTCTCTTGCCTCACTTTAAAAGTCCTGACCATTAGTTTTCTACTGAGAGGCAAAAAGTGAAGGAGCTGGTCAGTCTGGGGGCCACATGGGAGACTTAGTTTAGGGCAAAAAGAAGACTCTTTTCCAAACCACTTGAGCTCCAGAGGATTCCAGAAATAAGGTGCATAGTCTCCTAGGAGAAGCAGAAGGGAAGGGGAGGGGCAGTGAAAGTCCATTAATGGGAGTTGTCTTATAGATGACAGGTTGATGAGGAGACTACAGGGGAAATAATGGTTGGTTGTTTACAACCCAAGGGTTTTTGAACCAGGAACAGATTGGTCAGGCTAGATATGGCAGGAGGCAGCCCACAGTCAGATGCCAAGAAGCTTCATCACAAAATAGTTACACTACTACTAATACAAAGGTGTCCACACTATTGGACAGAAAGACTAATGGCCAGGAGCTTGGATCCACAACTAATTTGAATCTATATTTACATATTAGAAAAACTTTATCTTTCTTGGCTTTCCAGATTAGATAGGAAATCATTATTTTCAAATCAAATATAAATGTTTCCAACCATAAAATGTGGTTGTACTTTTAAAATTTGGTTCCTTACAGAAATTGCTTTGTTGGCTTCACCAGCATTAATACACCTGCAGTGAATCCACTTTGTCTTCACTCTGAAGGGCAGCTGTAGGCTAATTTTTAGGACTCTATTGTGAATAAATTGAGCAACTGTCTTGTCAAGCTTGAATGAAATAGAAATATTGCAAATGTTAGGCTTCAAACTTCCGTATATTTTAAAATGTAAGCCTTGCAAAAACAAAGCTTAAGCTTGTGGTCAAGATGCACTGCAACCAGATAACAATTTATGCTGACTCCTATGTACTTATCAACCCCAAATTATCCACATTCAAAATATAATTGGCTACTGAAAATAAATAGGCCTTAATTATACGAACAGCTAACAATTGGACATAAAAATTAAATATGCATCCATTATATAACTAGGGCAACCACATAAACAATGTGGCCCACCCTGATTGGTTGGTCTGTTGTAAAACACGGCCATCAGATCAGATAAAAAGAATGAAGGCATGGGACTCTGTGTGTGTGTTTTTGGTAAACCTGACTCACACCCCCTGAACTGAAGGGACGTGCACTTCTCAACTGTCTGTACCTGGCCAGTGCGGAAAATGGCCGTGAAGGGTAACGTATTTTCAGATGAATGCAGGGTAAGTCTATGGAGTAAAGAAGTCTGGTTGCTCGAGCCGAATTGATCATAGTTGTATTGGTACTGTAGTATAAAATCAATAATAGGTGGCTGCTGCATAATAGTTTTGCATGTATTTGTGCTTGTCTTTTAAGTAGTCTGAGTGGATGCATGTGATGCTGTCGTTCATCAGCTTTATGTTGCCTTTGAAATAGTTTGTCACCAGGAATATAGAGCTGGTGAATAATAGCTTTACTTATGCTTGTCTTTGGGGCTTTTATTATGACCTGCCAGGACCAGTATATGTAGAGTCACTGTTCAGAAACTTGCAAATGGTCCACAATATTACATGTACTTGCGCTTGTCTTCAATATAATCTACCTTTTGTATTAATTCTTATTCAGTGCTAGTCTTTGATTTTCCTTTTCTTGTTTTGTTTATGCTGTTATTATAGTCAAAAATCATAAAAGGACTTTCTTGAGGAATAATTAGTAGTTCTTACTTATTTTATACGGACACCACTTAACCTCATTACATCTGTGTTGGGTGGTGGGAAGTAGCGAACACACCGGGGTAAAATAGGGCCCCGAGGCATGCTTCCTTCTTCCTTTATCTCCGCATCTATAACCAATACTTTGGGCACCTGTGCAATAGCAGGCCCTCATTCCAAAGTAGTCAACAAGACCTATGAACTCTTCACAAAAATAAGTCAAAGAAAGAACGTAACAATGGACACAATATTATATAAACACATCTTGTTCCTTTCTTGTAGATAAGGCTACTAAAAAATGGATGCCTTATCTTTATTTTTCGACCTACTGTACAATTTTCAAACATTGGCATTGCCACCCACATATTTGTTAGACACTAGCTTCACTGTTACTTATCTGTGAGTAGAGGGAGATGCTGGCTGTATTTTAAAGAATCCTTATTGAGGTTACAGGGACAAACCATCCCAATGTGTAGAAAGAATAGTAAATATGGCAGGCGACCAGCTTGGCTTAACAGTGAAATACTTGCTTATCTTAAACACAAAAAAGAAGCTTACAAGAAGTGGAAGACTGGACAAATGACCAGGGAAGAGTATAAAAATATTGCTCGGGCATGCTGGAGTGAAATCAGGAAGGCCAAATCAACTTGGAGTGGCAGCTAGTAAGAGATGTTAAGAGTAACAAGAAGGGTTTCTTCAGATATGTTAGCAACAAGAAGAAAGCCAAGGAAAGTGTGGGCCCCTTACTGAATGAGGGAGACAACTTAGTGACAGAGGATGTGGAAAAAGCTAATGTACTCAATGCTTTTTTTGCCTTTGTCTTCACGAACAAGGTCAGCTCCCAGACTGCCGCACTGGGCAGCACAGCATGGGGAGGAGGTGACCAGTCCTCTGTGAAGAAAGAAGTAGTTCGGGACTATTTAGAAAAGCTGGACGATCACTGCGCTGCATCTGAGAGTGCTAAAGGAGTTGGTGGATGTGATTGCAGAGCCATTGGCCATTATCTTTGAAAATTCATGGCGATCGTGGGAGGTCCCGAATGACTGGAAAAAGGCTAATGTAGTGCCCATCTTTAAAAAAGGGAAGAAGGAAGATCCTGGGAACTACAGGCCAGTCAGCCTCACCTCAGTCCCTGGAAAAATCATGGAGCAGGTCCTCAAGGAATCAATTCTGAAGCACTTAGAGGAGAGGAAAGTGATCAGGAACAGTCAGCATGGATTCACCAAGGGCAAGTCATGCCTGACTAATCTAATTGCCTTCTATGACAAGATAACTGGCTCTGTGGATGAGGGGAAAGCAGTGGACATGTTGTTCCTTGACTTTAGCAAAGCTTTTGACACGGTCTCCCACAGTACTCTTGCCAGTAAGTTAAAGAAGTATGGGCTGGATGAATGGACAATAAGGTGCATAGAAAGCTGGCTAGATTGTCGGGCTCAACGGGAGTGATCAACGGCTCCATGTCTAGTTGGCAGCCGGTATCAAGTGGAGTGCCCCAAAGGTCGTTCCTCAGGCTGGTTTTGTTCAATATTTTCATAAATGATCTGGAGGATGGTGTGGATTGCACCCTCAGCAAGTTTGCAGATGACACTAAACTGGGAGGAGAGGTAGATACGTTGGAGGGTAAGGATAGGATACAGAGGGCCCTAGACAAATTAGAGAATTGGGCCAAAAGAAATCTGATGAGGTTCAACAAGGACAAGTGCAGAGTCCTGCACTTAGGACGGAAGAATCCCATGCACTGCTACAGACCAGGGGCTGAATGACTCGGCAGCCATTCTGCAGAAAAGGACCTAGGGGTTACAGAGGACAAGAAGCTGGATATGAGTCAACAGTGTGCCGTTGTTGCCAAGAAGGCCAATGGCATTTTGGGCTGTATAAGTAGGGGCATTGCCAGCAGATGGAGGGACATGATCATTCCCCTCTATTCGACATTGGTGAGGCCTCTTCTGGAGTATTGTGTCCAGTTTTTGGCCCTACACTACAAGAAGGATGTGGAAAAACTGGAAAAGTCCAGTGGAGGGCAACAAAAATGATTAGGGGACTGAAACACATGACTTATGAGGAGAGGAACTGGGATTTTAGTCTGCAGAAGAGAAGAATGAGGGGGAATTGATAGCTGCTTTCAACTACCTGAAAGGGGGTTCCAAAGAGGATGGATCTAGACTGTTCTCAGTGGTAGCCAATGACAGAACAAGGAGGAATGGTCTCAAGTTGCAATGGGGGAGGTTTAGGTTGGATATTAGGAAAAAAATTTTCACTAGGAGGGGGTGAAACACTGGAATGCATTACCTAGGGAGGTGGTGGAATCTCCTTCCTTAGAAGTTTTTAAGGTCAGGCTTGACAAAGCCTTGGCTGGGATGATTTAGTTGGGGTTTGGTCCTGCGTTGAGCAGGGGGTTGGACTAGATGACCTCCTGAGGTCCCTTCCAACCCTGATATTCTGTTCTGTTCTGTTCTGTTCTGTTCTGTTCCTTTGAAAAAACACACACCTGCCTTGACATTTTACAATCCTTCATTTTGAGATACTTTTACAGGAAGTATGTCCTTCAGTCATAAGGATACATTTCTGTTACTTATTATTGGTGTACCAGTCTCATAGATATATTTTTTAAAAATGGTATTTGTAATGTGAAAAATAAAAGAAATACTAACAATATTTCTTTCCTGTGGAATTTGTCATAGTTTGGTTTCTTTGGTTTCTCCACTTTACAGATAGGAAATGTACGGGTCTGAAATTGACAGGGTTACAGCATTTCGGGGGTGGTGGGAGTGAGCAGCAATGCCAGCTGCTCTGTCTGCATCCAAGTCAGTTTTAGCATGTGGGTGCAGGAGGGGGATGTAGAGGTTAGGGGCACAGGAGGGGGGCAGGAGCTGGGGTGAAGAGAGCACAGTGCAGGGGTTAGGGTGCAGGAGGGGAGTGCCAGGGTTGGGGCGCAAGGGTTGGGGCACAGGAGGGGTAAGGGGTTAGAATGAAGGGGCACCGTGCAGGGGATTGGGTGCAGGAGGGAGGTGCAAGGTGTAGGAGTGAAGGGGGTGCAGGGATTAGGTGAACAGGGCACAGTGCAGAGGTTAGGGGTCAAGGGAAGGTGGGGAGCCCATGGGTGCCAGGCACTATGGGGGAGTGTGCCACACCCACGGGGGCTGGGGCACCAAAATGCAAGTTCATCCAGGGTGCCATTGTCCCTAAGACTGGCCCTGTGCCCAAGGACTTTGCTGAATTGAGGTCAGCAATGAGGTTACATCACAGGATTGTAGTGATATTTACATGAAAAAAAAATACAGGAAAAAAAGGATGAAAAACTGAGTGGATAATAGTAATAAAATGATGATACTAATAAGAGTGTTGTAGCCATGAGAGTCCCAGGAAGAAGAGCTCTATGTGTTTGAAAGCTTGTGTCTCTCTCACCCACAGAAGTTGGTTCAGTAAAAGATATTACTTCGCTCACCTTTTCTCTCGATAGTAATAAGAGTAAGACATGGGGTAGGAGCAAAGGCAAAAATGCAAAGGCACAAATAGATGTTCTGCTGGGAGAGAAGCAGTGTGGCCTAGGGTTTGAGCACTGGACTGTGACTCAGGACATCTGGGTTCTGTTCTGGATCTGCCACTGACTGCTGGGTGACCTTGGGCAAATCACTGCTATGTGCCTCAGTTTCCACATCAATAAAAAATGGGTTCTGACCTCATTTGTAAAGTGCTTTGAGATCTGGTGATGAAAAGTGTTATATAAGAGCTGTGTTATGATTACTAGCAAAGGGTGTAAAATGCAATAAGGGAAAAGAATCTTTTAAGCAGGTAAAAAAAGGAAGAGAAGGATAAAGTAGGTTTGTGATTTACCAGGCCAAGGGACCACCCAACAGATCAGAAGGCTGAAATGCTTAATTGCTACTTTGCTTCAATCTTCCCTAAAAGGATGATTGTAATAGGATGCTTAATGCAATAATAATTAACAAGGAAAGGATGAGGTCATAAGGCAGAATCTGGAAGGAATAGGTTAACAAATACCAAGAACGAGATTCAAATCACGAAGGCTGAAGTACTCAAAATGGCTAGCTGAAGTAGTAGCAGAACCACTGGCAATTTTGTGTGCAGGCTACATGGAGGATGAGTGAGGTCCCAGAGAAGTGGAAAATGGCAAATATGATACCTGTTTTTAGAAGGCTGAGAAATGAGACTCAGAAGATTTACAGACCAGTAAGTCTAACTTCAGTACATGGTAAATTGTTAAAAGTTGATAAAACAGTTGATTTGCAATTACCTAGAGGAAAATGAGATGAATAGTAAGAGGCAATATGGATTTGTCAAAAACAAATCATGCCAAACCAACTTAATTGCTTTGATAGGATAACAAGCTTAATGGATAAAGGAAATGTGATGGATTTAGGATATCGTGCTTTATTAATGAATTTGATACAGTTCCAGTTTACATTCTCATGGGGAAACAGGGAAATGTGAATATGTTGAAACTACTGCAAAAGTAGATACGCTGTAGACACTTCAGCCATTTCTGTAGAGTACATTTCATAAAGGCAGGTGAAAGGAGGGTGAAGAATAATCCTATCAAATCTGCAGGTGATGCAGATCTGGAAGGGAATGCAAACACTCCAGAGTTTTGGAGGGTCAGAAACAGTATGTTCTTCATAAATGGGGTAAAATCGATCATGTATGATGCAGTGAAAGCCAGTGTCAAGTGGTTCACATAGGAAATAATGTTTTTGCTCTGCTTAGCTCTGGATAGGTTTCAGACCCTTGAGTGTTACAGATTAGAAAAGACACATAAACCCAAACTGTTCCCTCCGGCTTCTATGGATTCCCAGTCAGGAGACATTGAAATGGGGAGTGTGCTGCCATTGGCCCTTCCCTTGAGAGCATTGCGAGTGGGCCAGAATCAAGGTTACTTGCTTGCATCCATCATCTCCCCCACTGAGTGAATATTAACGGTTTGTAACAAGGGAGGGCTTCTCCCCAGCTTGCTAAAGACTCACTGCCACAACCACAGTCTCTTTTCCAGGCAGTGTATCTGTCCACATGTAGGGCAGATCAGCAAAAGCACAGTGCCTCAACTCACCTTGGACTAGGGTGACCAGACAGCAACTGTGAACAATTGGGACAGGAGGTGCGGGGTAATAGGAGCCATATAAGAAAAGACCCAAAAACCAGGACTGTCCCTATAAAATTGGGACATTTGGTCACCCTACCTTGGGCTACAACTCCCAGGAAGTTTTTTACCCCTTTATTTCTCAGGGTCCAACTGCCTCCCCTCCCAGGGGACTTTGGCGGTCCTAGCTCTACAGGGCTCCCTGTTCCCAAGGAGCAGGCAGTGAAAGCCCCATGTCCACTCTCTCTCCCCCTCTAATGAATGGCTCTCAGCCTGACTCATCCCGGCTCCCCCTCAGCAAGTCTCTTTCTGTGTAAGCCCAGGTGCCATCTTTGAAAGCTCAGCTGAGATCAGCTGACAAGTCACAGATGCACTAGCCCTGCTCCCTTTTAAAGTGTACTTCTGTGGCACTATCATTTTATGCTTCCCCCTGTGCACTGTGAGGAAAAACCCCTCTCATCTGGTGATGTAGGGACAATGGCATGAGTTGTCCATAGAATGGGGTTCCAGGGAAACTCATGAGCAATGTGGAGGTACATGGCATCTGCTCACATGGCCCTGGCCTCCAATAGATCTCAGGTGTCAGCATAGATCTTTGGGAAATCCTTCTGGTTTGGGGGCTTTAACCTCTTGCCTACTCTGACTCCTCATAGAGAAAATTTCAGAAGAAACGTGATAAGGCTTTCCCATATAAGAGATGTTTGATTTGAGAGGGCCATAGAATGGGGAGAGTCCACAGACCAGAAGCAAAAATAATCCAAAATCTGAAAAAATATGATATAGGACGAAAAGTTAAGAGGATGGGGAACGTTTAGTCTGCACTGAAGATGACTGAGAAAAGCCATAATTACAAACAAAAATGTACAGGAGGGGAAGTTATAGGTGGGACAGTGATTCTCAGGGACAGAGCAAGACACATTATCTTAGCCTGGTTGATTAATCTGACACTCAGTAACTGCTAACAGAATAAGTAATGGACATAAACTGCAGCAGGGTTAATTTAGGTTTAAATACAGAGATGAAATGTAAAAGGACTGTTAAACAAATGAGAGTAATTACAAGGGAGACTGTGCAATTACCATCAATGGAGGTGTTATAATAAATTGACTATGTAACACCTTCAATCTGAGGGTCTCAGAGTACTTTGCAGAGACGTGGGGTGAAATCATCCCAATGCAGAGAGATAGTACTAGACTTTTGAACTACTTAGGTATCAGTTGAGCTCTGTTTTGACAACCTAAGTAGAAAGTAAGAACGGCAATGCTGGGTCCGACCAGTGGTCCATCTAGCCCAGTATCCTGTCTTCCAACAGTGGCTAGTGCCAGATACTTCAAAGGGAATGAAAACAACCGGGCAATTATTAAGTGATCCATCCTCTGTCATCCAGTCCCAGAATCTGGCAGTCACAGGCTTAGGGACACCCAGAGCATGGAGTTGCATCCCTGACCATCTTGGCTAATAGCCATTGATGGACCTGTCCTCCATGAATTTATCTATTTCTTTTTTTAACCCAGTTATACTTTTGGCCATCACAACATCCCCTGACAATGAGTTCCACAGGTTGACTGTGCATTGTGTGAAGAAGTACTTCCTTTTATTTGTTTTAAACTTGCTACCTATTAATTTAATTGGATGATCCCTGGTTCTTGTATTATGAGAAGGGATAAATAACATTTCCTTATTCACTTTCTCCTCACCATTCATAATTTTGTAGACCTCTATCATATCTCCCTTTAGTCATCTTTCTAAAATGAACAGTCCCATTCTTTTTAATCTTTCTTCAGACGGAAGCTGTTCCATACCCTTAATCAATTTTGTTGTCCTTCTCTGTACCTTTTCCATTTCTAATATATCGTTTTTGAAATGGTGCAACCAACACTGCATCCAATATATATATACTGCACACAATTATTTATAGTAGGATTTAAATGGTGCTTAGGCTTTTGGCTGGTTAGCTGCACAGGAGTGAATTTTATTCTTACTGAATTAGCCTCAGGACACCTCTCTGAGGGAAGTGTTATTACTATTATTTTACAGATGGGAGGGGTGGGGAATGAAGCATGGAGAGATTAAAGGGCTTGTCTGCATGAGTAACTTACATTATTGTTTTGCATCGATATAAGTAAACTGGTGCAAAAGGCTTTGTGAACAATTTTATTTGGTTTGAGTGGGTTATTTTGGTTTAGTTTAATACTGTTCCTATTCAAATGAAACAAAACCCCATGCAGTTAGAGGCTTGTTTATTCCCTGAGGCTTGAAGAAGCTTATGCCTTATTTGACCCACTAGTGGCTCCTTCCAACACAGTTTATTATACGAATTTTACGGTAAATGTCTTGCAGAAATTAAGACAATTTATTTAAATATAACATTCTTGTGTTTAGAGTGTAATTGTACTGTTTTAAAACCAATTTAACATATACAAACACATGTTAAATATTCACAGACTTTTAAAAAGACTCTTAAAACTGGAAGTTTAATTTATAAGATTTGATAGCTCTTTTCCAACTATTTTTACCATCTGTTGTCTCGCTAATGGCCTCTGACTCTCACATAAATCAGGGAATCTTTATATTTAACTGTTACTCTATCATTCTGAAAATTCTTGGCTTCCAGAAAAGATTGTTACTATTCATGTCATTGCCTATTTTTGAAAAAAAAATGTTAAAAACTACTCCCTCATTCCAGCCTTTGTTCAACATTGAAAATAAAGTGGTGGAAATAGTTTCCTTTTCCTTTAAATTTCTTTAGAGTCCACAGTGATGTGGATTTTTTTGAAAGCTTACTCTATTTATCACTTCAGAGCCAGATTCATCCCTCTACCAGAGCTTGTGAATATGGCACAAGTCTCTTCAGATTTAAATATGTACCTCTGTTATTTTAAAAGATTGTCTTTGATATATGATAGCTGTAAAACAAATGACCAAAAAAAAAGGGGGCGGGGGAACCTAGAAGGAACACCTAGGAGACGAAGACAATGTGGTGATTAAAGATCTTGAATCTTTACAGTGAAACACATTACAGAGAATCACCTTTTAGACAGCCTTGTCAACTATATCTCTGAATCCAAAAATACAAAGGGGTCTGTCTAAATGGAAGTGATGTCACACTAAAATGCTTAGAGAAACAGAAATAAGATTGGGAGAACAGGAAAGAAGATAGGAGAAAACAGATGTAACTTAAAGATCTGCCCACAGACCACTGAGATAATGCTCCCACTTCCCCCCCCCCATGTACAATTGGTTTAAGATACAACAGTGGTTGTTTCCCAGACCATTAAGGGGACCAGATAACTTTTTTTTAAGTCTTCCATCCCACTAGTAATCCTGCACAGTGGTCACCTTTAAAATTTTGTTCCAATTTGAAAGATTTTATCTTTCCAATGGAATTCCCTCTTATATAGAGGAGGAATATTACTGAAAATGGCAGAAAAAATGAGATCCCCCCCACTGTGTATAAACCTTTCAAAGGTGGCTATGCTCCATGCCAGTCCTTCTACTTCAGCAGTGCTTTGTTTTCCTAATATTACATATTTGAGATACAGTACAAACGAATAAAATACAAAGTCCAACACTATGTAGTAATCTGTTAATACTGGTCTTGTAATTGCGCAAAAGTTGTGAATGCAGTTTCCTTTGCAAGATGCTTTGTGGATTTGCCTCCCTGTTTACTTTTTGGATTATGCTATACTTGTGACTCCTTTTGTCAGGTAAAGGTAAATGTTGAAGACCAACTGTAGCTGACAAAGGCTTCTGTGAAACCCTCAGATGTATAGATTTATTTCACTTTTCTATGTAGTATGGATATGAATATTTGAGTTTAGGATCAGGAATTTTTCTGTTTGTAAAGACACAATTTTTCTGTATAGTGGTTGTAGTAGTGTGCTGAAGTTCATATTAATAATTCCCATATACTGTATACTTTTTATTACAACTGTAAAGGTATCATTAAAAACACTACTATATATTCAGATTGACTTTATAGGTATAGATTAAAGTAAATCATAAGGAAATATGATTAAAAAAGTGACATTACAAAACTAAACCTATTTAGTTTGGGACACAAAGTTGCTTTTCTTTTATGAGCTGTGATCATAATCTTGAAGGGATACTGATAAGATTGACTGGTCCTAAATTTTGCATACTTTTAAAATACTACTTTTAAAAAAAACACTTTTAATTGCAAGGGAATATAAATATGTTCCACTGAAGTGCTGACCCCCTTTTGAGGTGACTGAGTGCCCTCTACTTCCATTAAAATCAGTAGGATTTGAGGGTGCTCAGCACCTTGCAAGACTGAGCCCATAAAGAGTACAGATACATCTCACAAGGAATAAAAACCATATAATCCTGAGTGTTGGCTGCCACAGTATGATTGTAGGTGTGCACAGCGCTTTATCTAGCTCTTTGCAGGTTTTCTCCCAGTTTTTTTTCCATAGAATTTAACATTAAACAAATGCAAAAGTGAGGGAAAAGGATAATATGACAATAAACAGCTTATGCATGAACATAGATTTACTGTACTTATTACTGTAGCAATGCTCTCATTTCCTGATAAGGAGCTCTGATATTCTCTCCAAAAGGAAGAGGAATATGAAGTGTGTGACTTGTTTATCCATCACCTTTTAAATTCCCAGTTGATAGAGCGCTGCCTCCCATTTATCCAACTATTTGCCTGGACTGGTGTCAGGGTCCATGTAGTAATGAGATAATACTCTATAAGGTATTCGAGGCATAATTTAGGCCTGGGGACACATGCTTTTATCCAGTGAAATTATATCATCCTACAAAAATCTATAATAAAATAAAGGCAACAAATTTAAGAGAAATATGGTTTTTCTCTGTTAGGTGTCATTTCTACAACAAACCCAGGGAATGTAATTTATTTCACACTTGCCCATATTGCTGATCCTCCTCTCTGTCGTCATCCTTTCAAGAGCAAAATCTCAGAGGTTAGGATTCTCATATCCTGCTTTCACCTGCTCACCAGTTAGTGAAAGAATAGGGGAAAGTACAGTATGCACACAGCTAGCAGTTGGGCCAGACTTGCTGGTGTCTTTATATATACACGTTCTGGGTTGGACCAAGAAATGTTCATTTTGGATTTAATGAAACATTTTGTTTGACAAAATTGAACTGTTCCTTTTTCATTTTGACCACTTTTTAAACATTTTTGAATTTTCAAAAAGAAAATTATAGGACACCTTGAAACTAAATCATTGCAAATCAAAAAATCAAAATGTTTCATTTGAAAACAGTTGAAATGTACTGTTTCCTTTTTTCAGAAATTTTTTAGTTTTTTAAAAACTTTGAAAAGTTTGAGTCTGAATCCGCTGTTTTTTCTCTTGAAAAATTTCAGCTGAAAAATTTTGTTTAGCTCTGGTGATGGCAGATGCCAAAATAACAAGTGGACCTTGGGGTTTGACCCAATAGACATGACTGATGCAAGGTTCAACAATGAAAGGAGTGTTTTCTAGCGAATGGAAGATGAGCTGGAAGTTAGGACTCCTGAGTTATATTCCCACTTGCATTACTGCCTTGTACAACCATGGCCAAACCACATAGGACCATGTGGGTGTGTAGGATCAGGGAGGGCCAAGGAATCCCTCCATGCTCCTTGCTGCACAAATGCCAATCAACCTGGGGAAACTGGGTTTCCAGTTCTAAGATCTGCTACCTGCTCATGCCCTCTGGAGTTCCAGCCATCCCATAGAGGACTGTGGCAGTGCAACTTTTTCCAGCCCACAGTACCCTCCTTTGGATGTATTTTTCTTTTAAAAATCAGTTAGAAGCTATTATAAAAGTTGGTCTTTGGTCACATTTTTGCCTTGTTTGCTTTCTGATACCAGAGGGCAAATAAAAGAGCTGGTCCCTAAATGTAACAATACATAAGTTGTAAATATAATTTGTTTATCATTTTAGTCTGCATAACCTCTTAAATAATTACAATAACTAATGGAAATTGAATAATATTTCTGCTTAACCTGAGGTCATAATATATATATTTTTTCAACCTAGTAGCAATTTGTACACTGCATAGATCAGATTGTTTCCCAGAATAATTATTATGGTAATTTTAATATTATCTAGGAACTTGCAATTATTCCATACTATTGTTTTAATGTAATGGACTACACAGCAGTTCATTTGTTGTTTCTGCTCAAAATTGGACAGTGCAATTTAGAAAGTTTAGATAACCTTTTTTCTCATAGCAAAATGTTTTGGATTTTTTTCTTACAGGAATATTTTAAATATATTTTTAATTAAAAGTTGCAATGCACATATATAAAGCTTGGAGGCCATCAGCAGGGAGGTTCATTAAAAATTTTGCATATAGAGTAATTGTAAAACAGAGTAAAGCAAAAGGATGGCATCTTCCCTACTCACTCAGGCAGCACTACCCTTGGGCCAAGTTCTTCTTCTTCTTTCTCATTTATATTGTGGTAGAACCCAGAGGCCTCAGTCAAGCTGAGGTCCCATTATACTAGAGACTGTTCAGACATATAGAACATGAATCTCTGCTCCCAAGTGAGAGGACAAGACATAAAAGATACACAAAACAGACAAATGGATGGGAGAGCAGGGAAGATGGGGTAACAAAAATAACAGGATGATGGAGCACAATTTTTAGCCAATCCATAGAAGTAATGACAACTCCCAAGGTTCTTATTCAGTTTTTACACAATCCTAGCTCAGATAAGTTCCTACTAAAGCCAATGGGAGTTTCTATCCATAAGGGCGGAGCAAAAAATTAAGGATCCCATCCTGCTTTACAATTTAAGTAAGCTGATGTGAATGGAACTACTTGTATGTGTAAGGACTAACCATGGACAGATCCTGCAAGGTTCTGAGCATCCCTTGAAAAATGGTGAATATTCTCAATGACCAGTTAAGTTAATGAGTGTTGAGCATTCTTGGAACCCTTCTGGGATTCCTTGGAGTGAAGGTTTGGGGGATCAGGCCCTGAATAAGTGTCGTAAGCTTTGACCAATGGACTTAAATGAGAATATTACCCAAATAAAGAGTACAACATCTAGCCCTAAGTGGCTAATCATTTAAATGCCCTTGATATTTGTTGCAGTGTCATTAACCATCCTGAAGTCACTTGATCCTAATATGGATGTAATATCTAATTCCATAGAGATTCCGCTGAAATTTAGCAACAATTACTGTTCACTTATTATAAAGTGTTGCAAAAAAACATGAATGTGATTAGTTTTGGTCACACAATACAGTGTATTCCAGTTTGCAGATGTTGCAAAAAATGTAGATTGATGTGAGTGATTAAAACCATATTACACGGGAAACAATTTCATTTGTACCACTTGTGGTGCTCTTTCTGTAGTCACAAACAATACAAATGAGGGCATGTTATTCGCTATTATAATGTTGCATTAAATAGCATTAATTAAACATTAAATTGTTTAGTAAAACTTAGGTTATCCATCAAGCATGCAGTATAGTAACTATTGCATACTGCAAATATATCCTTAAAGATGTCAGGAGTATGTTGCTTTGCCCGAAGTCTTGGAGCTTGTCCTGGAAGAATACGACACCAAAGTGTATGCTGCAAATGGATGTAAAAGAAACTACATTTAACCCACAGAGAGTGTTGATTATATGAGTTGCCAGATAAATACTTAGTTTGCATGTGCTGCAAAAGAGATTATCTGTGGTTTATTTTCATTTCATGATAAACAAATATCTAAATTGTAATTTAATCATTTTAAAGATAAGAGATACATACTGCATTAAATCTTGGAATGTGATGTATTTGGCCCTTTGATCTGTGCCTCTGAGGAACCCAGCAAAGTCCTCAATTCATTGCTTGCATCAGTTGTTGGTTTACAGTGCTGAGCAGTAAGTTGCCATATTTGTAACCATTTATTTTTGAGTAGGAAGGGGGAAAGAAAGTGAAGAACCCTTCACTTCAGACATAGGGTATTGAGCCACATAGCTAGGCATCATGTTGAATATTATCTAAACCATCAGAAGAATGGTGACTTCATTAGGGTGTTTGGCAGCAAGCCAGTCAGAACCACTAATCTCAAGAATGGAAAAAAAATATTGCATGATCAGAGATTGCGTAGAATGCAGGACACAGTGGGACATAACATTCAGGGTTCCAATACAACTTAGAAAGGCAGATGAATAAGCAAAGAAGTTGGGTCCCTCTGCACTTGAATGATCTCTCTAGCCTCCCAGTGAAGGGAAAGCCAGGTAAGAGAAGTAGCGGTGTCCCTCCATTCCATCACCAGAACACAACACGGCAATGAGCACAGAGTAGAGTCTAATGGTAGGGAAGTTAGTTGGGTGGAGGCAGAAGATGGTTAAGCCTGGTGGATACAAGGCAACTAATATTTCTGCTGTGTCTCATATACCTTCCTGAGAAAGTGTTTTCAATCATCTTCTGTTAATGTAGCTCATATTAATTTAGACACCAGTAGTATTCATTTATGTTTGCATAGTATTTCTGAGTGGTACTGCATGTTAGATTTAGCATCAGAGGTCTTCATCTTGCCATGCTAGCAAAATAAACCGTTGAAACATTCTGAAGCATCATTGTCTGGGAAATCCAAGTGAGCTCTTTGTGTGTAGCTCAGTCTGCATTCTCTGAGAATACAGATTAGATCATTAAGGAGTAGCACATTTTGTCAATTTATCAATGTTTGCAGCAGTCTATTAATTGAATGAGGATGGTGAATGCTGATATACCATCTCACTCTGAAAGAGGGTTACTTTTCTGTTTCTATCAGGGGGTTTCATCCTTAATCATGAAGACTGAAAAGGCAGAAGTGGCTGGTTTTGTGCATGTGTGCGCGTGCCTTTTATCTTCAGTTTACTTGTCAGCTAATTTGCAGACTCTTTCAGCAGTCTTTTGCTTTACACCTATTAAATATACAAGTGCTAATCATGGTCGTGTGGTAGACAAACTAAGTAACTGTGGTGTTTAGATGCTGCTTGTAATTATTAGAACAGGGAGCACTGGCTGTTGGGAGTCTGAAAGGACAGGAAACAGGAAGCGGGGGAGTTGAGGAGGCGGAGTGAGAGCTACTGAGGGTGCAGCAGCAGCTTAGTAAAGAGGTTTCCACTTTAAAAAATAAAGTCGTGTTGAAGTTTGTTAGTACCTTGCCTGGTTGCTACAACAGTAACAATAACAACATGTGCACGATCATTTCTACTGGACTAGCTAAAAATTAGCATACAACTGGCAAGCTTTGAGCACTTGCACTCTCTCCAGCAGACCAGCCAAAACAGAGTGAGGTAAAACACCAGCTATGGAAGCAGAGTATCGATTCAGACTTAATAATTAAAGTCAGAGTTACAATAAATCTAAGTGGAGCTGTGTTAAATAATGGTATGGATCCCTGACTTGCTTGTCAGTCACATTATTATGTAGTTCAAGAATAAACACTTTCTACTTAAGACCAGCAAAATATTTCGTAGTCAATATATTGCACAGGAACTCTTGAAATATACTCATATTCACAGATAAGAAGCTAACAATCAAGCTCCTTTTTGCTGTGTCACTATTAAAGATTTCTCAGCATTTTTCATAAGAGTTAGGGTTTGCCCCTGTATTCTGGCTGGTATATCTCCTCTCTGTTTTATCTGATATGCTGGCAATTTACTTAACAGCAGCACTCTACCTTTACACCTATGGTGTAGTATATAGGAGGTACATTCTTTAAGTGCCCGATATTCTATGAATTGCCAGGTCTTTCAATACAATGTGCTGTAACGTGTGTTTTGTGATATGTGCTATTCGGGGCAGACTGTTAGAAAATTATCCAGTGAATGAAATCAATTCCAAGAAATTGTTAAGCGATGCAGAGTTAAGGGTGAAAATCTAAGATGGGGTTGCTGGGTTATGGATTTTCAACCTCATGGGCACGATCCTGCTGTTTACTTGGGCAAAACACCTACTGACGTCAGTGCGGGTTTTGCCTGAATAAAGAGAGTAGAATCAGAAACATAATCTGAATTTCTTCCTGTTTTGTAAAGTGTAAGAAACTCTTCATGTTACTTTAAGTTAGATTAATAGCTTGATAAAATGCATAAGATCACCTACTGTTCAAGAACTACTTGATAAAGGACAATATATAGTAATGCAATATCCACGTATAATGGGTCCTTACAATATTTGAAGTGGTTGTAGAAGTCTTAGTTTGCTGTCCTGATGATTTATTTCTAAATAGCCCTAAAGTGTTATCTGGGATATGCTAGTGATAAGATTGCTTTTCAATTAGCTCTAGCGAGCTTTGTTCAATTAAGACTTTTTCCTAACAAAATCCTATATTAGCCTTAAGGGACTTTTGGAATGAACTGGTCATCTGATAAATAATCTCCTCTAATCCCATCTGTTGCTCCTAAAAATGTTAACAATTGATTTAACAATATTACTCCTGGGTGTTTTTTTGCTCATCAAAATTTTATAGACAGTAGAGATTAATGCCAACATTTGATTCTCTGTTGGAAAACAGTGGGCATTAACTAGCAGAGTGGCATATGGTACTGTGACACTGCTGTTTCTTACTAGTGCCACCAGATTCAATGATTATATCTTGATCTAAAACCCTCTGAGAGAAAAAGAAAAGCTACATTTGCCCAAGGCCAATTTAATACTCTGTGAGTACGGACCATGCGGAATACATTATAGTGCTTGGTCTGAATGGCCCCATCCCCATAATATTTCTAAAAATTACTTTATAGATACTATGTCTACTTAAAATGTGTATGTTTGATTGCAGCTCTTTTGTTTAAATTTTTGGAATATTTATTTGAGGTAATGCTAAAGGATACAAAAAAGGAAAATCTTTTTGGTTTATATTTTAACTAGAGAGCATTCTTATTAAAAATTACATGAAATATTCAGCCTTTTGTTCAACTCTTGAATTGCTGCAATTTATGGTACAGTAAAATAATGAGCCATATTTTCTAATTCCAGACCTGCCCACTGTTCATTTTGAACATCAAGTTGCATATTTCCTGACATATTTAGTGTTTATTTCAATATTTCTCAATCAGTGATCTTGTAATGGGACAATTATACTGGCAACTAGTATGTAGATCACACACATCATGATCCCTTGCAGCATTGGCGGAATGAGAAATGTCAATTGAGGTTGTTGTAAGAGGTTTCCTAATCCTGCTGAACTAAGGAAAGAGATTCTTTCTGAACCATCGCCATCTGGAGGACATAAAGATGTGGAACAACCTTTCGTCATTAGGTTAGCATGTTACTGGAACAATGTTGGCATTGGCAAAATTCTAATGAAGAGAAATATTATGCACAGGAATAGAAAAACTCAATACTTTATTTTTTTTAATCTATCTGAAGGTGTATAGCAAAATAACAATGAAAGATACTGAAAAGTTAACAATTTTATAACTAAAATATGTAGTTTTTAAATTTGAAAAAATTATAGTGATCTGACACAATAAAATGTATATGATATGTGTGTTTTTACAATACAAAGATTCATATGTGTGTGTAGTGGGCAAACAATTTGTAATACATACTACTGTCAGTGATTTTAGATTCTTTATTTTGGTTTGCTTTTTGTATTTGTTTGACATCTGTGTTGTGCTCAAAAAATTTGAAATTGTGGATTGCTTGCAAACAGCTCCCCATGTGTATTCACTGTGAGTGTTTTGTATTCATGATTCACTCTTTGAACTGTGCGACCGGTCGCTTAAGTCACACGGTATTCTCTCTGTTCTCTACTTAAATGGAAGCAGGTATTACTACGTTTTTACTCTGGCACTCTAGTATGTACTCAGTGATATTAACTGTGGGAAAGATGCTAATGGGCTGGGTGAAACAAGCTGACAGAAGGTGCGGAGAAGGACGTAGGCTCAGGAAAGACCCATCTCCCACAGCCACTTATAAAAGGCTCCAGTGACTTCCTGCACTCCCAGGATCTATCTCTCTTCCATGCTCTTCTCCACCATCACAGTCCAGGTATGAACAGATCAACAGTTCTGGAGGCCTTAAAGAAAAAATAGCAGTATGTCCTACTCCACGGACATAGAATTCTGCAGTGGAGTGCTACAGGCTACTCTCCATCCTTCAGGCCTGAGCAACAGCGGAGCCTGTGAGACTTTATTCGGGAGCAGACCACTGTTCAACATAGCTCCTCCAGAGGGCAGGGAGTCCCCTGGTGGGGGATGGCATGAGGGCACTGGGCTTGGGACTATGTAAAATGGGGCCGGCAGATGACCCTGATGCCTTCCTAGGCACTTTTGAGTGGGTAGCTATGGGGGCAGGATGGGACAGGACAATCTGGACATTCCATGTGGCTCCCTGCCTGGCTGGTGAAGCCCAAGCGCTCTTTATGGCCCTGAGTGAGAAACAGGCCAGGAGCTACGACACAGTAAAAGCAGCTTTCCTAGACCAGGTAGGACTGTCGGCTGAAAAAATATCGCCAGCACTTCCACGTAGTGAAGTGGACAGGGGGTTTGAGGCCCTGGGACTTCACCCAGAAATTAATGAACTAGGCCACCTGATGGTTGAGAGCTGGTGCCCAGACCATAGAGGAGATCATGGATGTGCTCGTCCTGGAACAGTTTTTACAAAGCCTCCCCGAGAGTACAAGGGTATGGGTGAGACAGCACCAGCTGGGCATGGTGGAGGCCGTGGTAAAGCTGACAGAGGAGTATGTGGAGGCAGACTCCCCCAGGAAGGAGGGGCGCCTCTATAAGGACGAGGACCGTGGAAGAAAATCCAGGGAAACCCTGAATGAGAAGGGTCCAGAGAAAAAGCGGGAGACCAATCGGGGAGCTTCCACTGGGATCAGGCAACTCGTCTGCTGGCAGTACGGGCGAGAGGGACATAAAAAGCAGGACTGCACAGATATGGACTGCGGCTTCATGGAATTTTGTGGGTGGATCAACTCTGGAGGGTGGAGGAAGGGGCAGAAACTGTCCACCATTCCTGTGAAGGTGGGGAGGAGACCCCAGTGGGGTCTGGTGGACTCTGCCTGGGCCTGCCCTCTAGTAAGGAGGGGGCTGGTGAAGCCGCAGTGGATAATTCCTGGGGCCAAAATAAATCTGGGAGGCATCCATGAGGATGAGAGGCAGTGGCCCAGGTACCCCTTGAGGTTTGGGGCCAATTCTGTTGGAAATGGGTCGGGGTGGTAGAGGGCCTGCCGTACCCAGTAGTGGTGGGCACTGACTGGGACCCCTGGTCCAGAGGGAAAGAAGATTGGGCGAGGAGGCCCAAGGTGAGAGAAGGGAGCCCGAGTCAGGAAGGATAGGAAATGGAAAAGGTAGAAAACCCTGGACACCAGAGCCTGAGTCAAGAAGGACGGGAGAAGGAAAAGGAGAAAGAAGATAGGGAGGGAGTATCCGCCCCAGGGCTCTCAGCAGAGCCAGTGGGCCCAACAGAGCTCTCTGTAGGCAGATGAAGCCCAAATCCTGCTTGAGGGGTCTTGGGAATCTGAAGTCCTAGGTGCCCAGCAGGAAGCTGGGGCCAATCCTGAATCCCTGTCATGTCAGAGGTGAAGGAGGAAGAGAAAGGGGAGCGCACCCAGGGGTGAGACTGGTGTGATGACCTCCGGGCGGAAGCAGCGCTATGGGGTGGCCTACCCCCAACGTAATGTACTTGCTGCAGATGGTGGATGGCTGAACCCTTCAAGGAAGCCCCAGCAAGTCACCCAAAAGATGAAGGTCTCCCCAGTAGGACCTCACCCGTTAGAAGGGGGAAGAAGGGACCTGTACAGTTGAACCGGGTGGTTCAGAAAAGGGGGGGGAGGAGTGTGACAGGATGCTAAGCAGAAAACTGCTTAGCCAACCCTCTGTCACTCCAGCTCCAATTAAGGGAGGTGAATTGGAGCTGGGTAGATCACCTGGCCCTGATTGGGGAAACTGGAACAGCTGCTGCCTCATCAGGCTGGGGCTGGATAAAAGCCCCAGGGGAAGGAAGCCGGGGTGGGAGCCGGACAGGCTGTAAGCTGCACTAGAGGAAAGGCAGTGAGGGGAAGCAGAGAGAGAGCGAGAGCGAGCTTGCCCGCCTGCCCGCGCGCGCTCTCTCTCTTCCCTGCTGGTGGACTATAAGAAGGAGACTATGTGCATGGTAGAAAGGTAGTGGGAACACAACCTGTAAATAAAAGCACCAGGTGAACACTGCATCAAGGTCTCTGTGAGACTTTCTCAGCCCATCAGGGGCAGGAGCAAGGAGGGCCCTGTAGGGACCCCGTTACAGGTCCTAATTGCTTTGAATCTTCAATCTGCATCTTACTTTTTCATGTTGCAAGAGTGAGCTTTCATGGAGTTGAGAGAACTGGATGACAGTTCTGTTTATTCTTCAGATTAAACAATCTACTGCATCAAAGGTAGAGTTGGATTTAGAAGATGAAGGATTAGGACTGTTTTTAACTAATTCCTTTGAGAACGCAAATTCATCTCATCTTGTTTAAATTCCAGTTGTCCAATGTTTTTGTGATCCTATAAATATAGTAAATAAGAATTTATTTTATTCTGATCATCTTGCCTTGCCTCCAGCTTTATTCCCATTTTCCAGTCACTAGCATAAATTTATCTCTGCCACATTGAGCTTAATTAGATATTTGAAAAGTGCTACCTACATATTATTGTTATAGTAATGGCTAATTATTCTTATTTCTGCTATAGAACCATGGGGGAACTTATGTCAAGGTATACATAACATACAAGAATATGCATGTTTTCTTGCTAGTTCTCAGAGTCTAATCTCTCATTGCTGTACATGCAAGCACCTGGTAAAGTGAATGGGGTCAGGCATACATAACTCCTGTTAACCTGAATGTGAGTTACCTACAAGTGCCAGTGGGGGAAAATACAGATGCTCTGACTACATTCTTACTGTGTAAGAACTTCTGAATTACGAGGATCCAGTTTGGCCTTCTGATTTGTAGAGCCATCTTCCAGTGGATGGGAATGGGAACAGTTGTATTTTTGCAATTGTGTTTTGTGGTGCTGCATATTTCACAGCAATATTGGTTTAGTAAATCAATTAGTAGGGGACAATCTTCACTCATTGTTATATTTGCTTTCCACAACCAACTCTCTATATAACTTTTCATGAGTGATGTATCTTAATACTTGGATGCAAATATCTAAACTGTATTCTTGAATTTATTCACCAGTATTGGGGTGATTGCTGATTGTGCACTATATATATCTTATAACTTTAGAAACAAACTTGGTATTTGTGGATAATCTAAGTACTATACCCAGATGTACAGATGCTCTTTTCTTAACCTGTGTACTATATAATTTTTAACATTAGCTTTAATAATTTTTTTCTCTGCTCACTTTGCTGTACATCATCATCATTAACATGTAATAGCCAACACAGTAAGCAGAGTAAAAATAGGAGTATCCTATTTTGTAATTCATGATTTTAAAACTTCTGATTTAGATTGTGTGGTTCAATCCCAGATTCTTACTTAGTTGTCCTTTCAATTTAATTTGCTGAATGTTACTTGGACAGACACTAAACTGTTAAACACTTTTGTGGAGGTCTGTTCGATACATGTATATAGCTCTCATTATTGCTGTTACTCAAGACACCGAAGAGATCAAAGTCTCCTTAGCAAACCACAAAATAGCAGGTAAATCTTGCTGTGTTATAATACAATATACTTTTAGGTTGCTTAGGTCTTCCTTGGGTACACATGTGTGTAACTTGCATTGCCACTAGTGGGATTAATGTGTACACATCACGCATAATGTTGATGACAGAGGCATTCAGATGCTGTAGTGATTGGAACCAGTACGAACCCTACGAAACATACACAGATTAAAAAAATAGTTTGATGTTATCACTGAAATATGTTATAATGTGTATATTATTTGTACACTGAACCACACTTTATGTTCTCCAAGCATCTTCTACATGCTTTACTTTTTGGGAGGGGAGAGAGAGAGAGATGCCTTTTTGATTTAATTCAAGGAAATATGTGAACTTTAAAAGAATAGAGCAAGAAAAACAGACCCCAAAGTGACAAAGAAGATGAAGAAACAACAACAACAAAAATCATTATAGTTGTAGGAATAGAGATGACAAATATACATGAAAGTGGTGGTGGGGAAGAGAGCAATATTTCTAAATATCAAGGAATTGTTGACTTTACTCTTCCGCCTCTTTACTCTTTACGTTTCCGCCGACGTGCACGAGCTGAAATTGTGGAAAAGCAGCATCGCTTACCCCATAACCTCAGCCATGCAGAACACAATGCCATCCACAGCCTCAGAAACAACTCTGACATCATAATCAAAAAGGCTGACAAAGGAGGTGCTGTCGTCATCATGAATAGGTCGGAGTATGAACAAGAGGCTACTAGGCAGCTCTCCAACACCACTTTCTACAAGCCATTACCCTCTGATCCCACTGAGAGTTACCAAAAGAAACTACAGCATTTGCTCAAGAAACTCCCTGAAAAAGCACAAGAACAAATCCGCACAGACACACCCCTAGAACCCCGACCTGGGGTATTCTATCTGCTACCCAAGATCCATAAACCTGGAAATCCTGGACGCCCCATCATCTCAGTCATTGGCACCCTGACAGCAGGATTGTCTGGCTATGTAGACTCCCTCCTCAGGCCCTTCGTTACCAGCACTCCCAGCTATCTTCGAGACACCACTGACTTCCTGAGGAAACTACAATCCATTGGTGATCTTCCTAAAAACACCATCCTAGAAACTATGGATGTAGAAGCCCTCTACACCAACATTCCACACAAAGATGGACTACAAGCCGTCAGGAACAGTATCCCCGATACTGTCACGGCTAACCTGGTGGCTGAACTTTGTGACTTTGTCTTCACCCATAACTATTTCACATTTGGGGACAATGTATACCTTCAAATCAGAGGCACTGCGATGGGTACCCGCATGGCCCCACAGTATGCCAACATTTTTATGGCTGACTTAGAACAACGGTTCCTCAGCTCTCGTCTCCTAATGCCCCTACTCTACTTGCGCTACATTGATGACATCTTCATCATCTGGACCCATGGAAAAGAAGCCCTTGAGGAATTCCACCAGGATTTCAACAATTTCCATCCCACCATCAACCTCAGCCTGGACCAGTCCACACAAGAGATCCACTTCCTGGACACTACGGTGCTAATAAGCGATGGTCACATAAACACCACCCTATATCGGAAACCTACTGACCGTTATTCCTACCTACATGCCTCTAGCTTTCATCCAGATCATACCACTCGATCCATTGTCTACAGCCAAGCGCTACGATATAACCGCATTTGCTGCAACCCCTCAGACAGAGACAAACACCTACAACATCTCTATCATGCATTCCTACAACTACAATACCCACCTGCTGAAGTGAAGAAACAGACTGACAGAGCCAGAAGAGTACCCAGAAGTCACCTACTACAGGACAGGCCCAACAAAGAAAACAACAGAACGCCACTAGCCATCACCTTCAGCCCCCAACTAAAACCTCTCCAGTGCATCATCAAGGATCTACAACCTATCCTGAAGGACGACCCATCACTCTCACAGATCTTGGGAGACAGGCCAGTCCTTGCTTACAGACAGCCCCCCAATCTGAAGCAAATACTCACCAGCAATCACACATCACACAACAGAACCACTAACCCAGGAACCTATCCTAGCAACAAAGCCCGTTGCCAACTCTGTCCACATATCTATTCAGGGGACACCATCATAGGGCCTAATCACATCAGCCACACTATCAGAGGCTCGTTCACCTGCGCATCTACCAATGCGATATATGCCATCATGTGCCAGCAATGCCCCTCTGCCATGTACTTTGGCCAAACTGGACAGTCTCTACGTAAAAGAATGAATGGACACAAATCAGACGTCAAGAATTATAACATTCAAAAACCAGTTGGAAAACACTTCAATCTCTCTGGTCACTCGATTACAGACCTGAGGGTGGCTATCCTTCAACAAAAAAAACTTCAAAAACAGACTCCAACGAGAGACTGCTGAATTGGAATTAATTTGCAAACTGGATACAATTAACTTAGGCTTGAATAGAGACTGGGAATGGATGAGTCATTACACAAAGTAAAACTATTTCCCCATGTTATTTCTCCCCCCCACCCCACCCCCCACTGTTCCTCTGATATTCTTGTTAACTGCTGGAATTAGCCTACCTTGCTTGTCACCATGAAAGGTTTTCCTCCTTTCCCCCCCCCCTGCTGCTGGTGATGGCTTATCTTAAGTGATCACTCTCCTTACAGTGTGTCTGATAAACCCATTGTTTCTTGTTCTCTGTGTGTGTATATAAATCGCTCCTCTGTTTTTTCCACCATAGATTCATAGATACTAAGGTCAGAAGGGACCATTCTGATCATCTAGTCCGACCTCCTGCACAGCGCAGGCCACAGAATCTCACCCACCCACTCCTATGAAAAACCTCACCCATGTCTGAGCTATTGAAGTCCTTAATTCATGGTTCAAAGACTTCAAGGAGCAGAGAAGCCTCCCTCAAGTCAACCATGCCCCATGCTACAGAGGAAGGCGAAAAACCTCCAGGGCCTCTCCAATCTGCCCTGGAGGAAAATTCCTTCCCGACCCCAAATATGGCAATCAGCTAAACCCTGAGCATATGGGCAAGATTCACCAGCCAGATACCCAGGAAAGAATTTTCTATAGTAACTCAGATCCCATCCATCTAATATCCCATCTCAGGGGATTTGGCCTATTTACCCTGAATATTTAAAGATCAATTACTTACCAAAATCCCATTATCCCATCATACCATCTCCTCCATAAACTTATCGAGTAGAATCTTAAAGCCAGATAGATCTTTTGCCCCCACTGCTTCCCTTGGAAGGCTATTCCAAAACTTCACTCCTCTGATGGTTAAAAAGCTTCGTCTGATTTCAAGTCTAAACTTCCTGGTGGCCAGTTTATACCCATTTGTTCTTGTGTCCACATTGGTGCTGAGGTTAAATAATTCCTCTCCCTCTCCTGTATTTATCCCTCTGATATATTTATAGAGAGCAATCATATCTCCCCTCAACCTTCTTTTAGTTGGGCTAAACAAGCCAAGCTCTTTAAGTCTCCTTTCATAAGACAAGTTTTCCATTCCTCGGATCATCCTAGTAGCCCTTCTCTGTACCTGCTCCAGTTTGAATTCATCCTTTTCAAACATGGGAGACCAGAACTGCACACAGTATTCTAGGTGAGGTCTCACCAGTGCCTTGTATAACGGTACTAAAACCTCCTTATCCCTACTGGAAATGCCTCTCCTGATGCATCCCAAAACCGCATTAGCTTTTTTACAAGCCATATCACATTGGCAGCTCATAGTCATCCTATGATCAACCAATACTCCAAGGTCCTTCTCCTCTTCCGTTACTTCTAATAGATGCGTCCTCAACTTATAGCTAAAATTCTTGTTATTAATCCCTAAATGCATAACCTTACACTTCTCACTATTAAATTTCATCCTATTACTATTACTCCAGTTTACAAGGTCATCCAGATCCTCCTGTATAATATCCCGATCCTTCTCCGAATTGGCTGGCAATACCTCCCAGCTTTGTATCATCTGCAAACTTTATTAGCACACTCCCACTTTTTGTGCCAAGGTCAGTAACAAAAAGATTAAATAAGATTGGTCCCAAAACCGATCCCTGAGGAACTCCACTGGTAACCTCCCTCCAACCTGACAGTTCGCCTTTCAGTAGGACCCGTTGCAGTCTCCCCTTTAACCAATTCCTTATCCACCTTTTGATGTTCATATTGATCCCCATCTTCTCCAATTTAACTAATAATTCCCCATGTGGCACGGTATCAAATGCCTTACTGAAATCTAGGTAAATTAGATCCACTGCATTTCCTTTATCTTAAAAAATCTGTTACTTTTTCAAAAAAGGAGATTAGGTTGGTTTGGCACGATCTACCTTTTGTAAAACCATGTTGTATTTTGTCCCATTTACCATTGACTTCAATGTCCTTAACTAATTTCTCCTTCAAAATTTTTTCCAGGACCTTGCATACTACAGATGTCAAACTAACTGGCCTGTAGTTACCCGGATCACTTTTTTTTCCTTTCTTAAAAATAGGAACTATATTAGCAATTCTCCAATCATTCGGTACTATTCCTGAGTTTACAGATACATTAAAAATTCTTGCTAATGGGCTTGCAATTTCAGGTTCCAATTCCTTTAATATTCTTGGATGAAGATTATCTGGGCCCCCTGATTTAGTCCCATTAAGCTGTTTCAGTTTCGCTTCTACCTCTGATATGGTAATATCTACTTCTATATCCTCCTTCCCTTTTGTCATGCTACCATTATCCCCAAGATCCTCTTTAGCCTTATTAAAGACTGAGGCAAAGTATTTGTTTAGATATTGGGCCATGCCTAGATTATCTTTAACCTCCACTCCATCCTCAGTGTTAAGCGGCCCCACCAAATGCATCTGATGAAGTGAGCTGTAGCTCACGAAAGCTTATGCTCTAATAAATTTGTTAGTCTCTAAGGTGCCACAAGTACTGCTTTTCTTTTTGACTTTACTCTGTATTTCCAAGCTATTTGGTCTAACCATCAATATGTTGCCTCTATTAAAATAATTAGAAATCCTTTTTTTTACAGAAAGGAAAAATATATATGCCTTAACTGATAAATATTTTAATAGGTTTCAGAATAGCAGCTGTGTTAGTCTGTATTCGGAAAAAGAACAGGAGTACTTGTGGCACCTTAGAGACTAACGCATTTATTTGAGCATAAGCTTTCGTGAGCTACAGGATACATGCATCCGATGAAGTGAGCTGTAGCTCACGAAAGCTTATGCTCAAATAAATTTGTTAGTTTCTAAGGTGCCACAAGTACTCCGGTTCGTTTTTGCGAATATTTTAATGTGAATCACAATTGTAGTCAAACATTGTTCTCCCACTACTTCAATACATGAAAACCCTGGCTACCTGTCATTTAACAGTCTGTGGATTCCCAATTAGCTTAACCCATTAAAACATTGGTGGAAGAAAAAAAAATCCATTTTTCAATAGTGTTTTTCAGCAGTTGAAATTGTGTAAATTAAACTAATATATTATTAATGAATAACACAAATTGTATGTACAGTATAATACATTATTCATTCTAAGCACCTTATAATTCAGCTTTATCAAAGCTGATTATAAAGGTTTATAGTGTGTGTGTATGTGTGTATATATATGTGTATGTATATGTGTGTGTGTGTATATATATGTATATATAAATTAAAAAAGATAGTATCTTTCATCAAACTATATTCCCGAGATGAACCCATGTTTAAATTTGTAAATTATGCATCTGTTGGATTATTATAAATTCAAAGAATTCTTTCACATGGTGAAATAACTTTGCAGGGAGAACAATTAACATTAAAAAAAAAAAAAAAAGAAAAATGCTGCTTGTCATGTAACTGGCTTTCCTGTTTGTGGTTTTAAGAGTTGAAAGTCTGGCTATTATGGTGTGGATTAGTAGGAGATTCAGTCATCTTTGTGATGTAGGTCAGATACCAGCAACATGTGGCGAGAAAGAAAAGTCGCTCTTCCCAGTAGTATTTGGAAAGTGTAACTGTAAGGACTTTAGAGGACTGGACAAAATGATAATATGATATCCCATGTACTGTGCAACAGATTTGAAATGTATGAGTAATGAAGGGTTCATGCAGAAGAGCCTTTGACAACACAGTGTGGGGCCAAGTTAATGCTTTTTTAAGAGGCAGCCCAGTTCCTGCGTAGCCTTTTGAGAGAAGTCATTTATCCTAGTCAGAAAGAGAAACTATAACTGACAATGTCCCAGAACACACACAAGAGGAGTATCACTCTGAGATCCTACTCAGAAGACCCTGAATTTAATCTGATGCTAAGAGAGGCTTTTTGCAGGTACTAAGTCCTTTTGGAGAAAGTTTTCCTATTGCCTAACTTATGTCTGGAAGAATTAAATATGAACGATAGTATAACATATTTAAAGAAGACTATGTACCTAATAGTTTATTAGCTTTAGCTTTTTGAGGATCAATTTGAAGATATTTGAAGCAGTAGCACACAGTCCTTCTAAAGCTATTTAAATTTTGATCTGAGGAATTGTGTTCTTTCTTTCAATGTTTTATGTAAAATCTAATTGTTCCTTATACCACCATATAAATGTGTGCACTGCAACAATGTGTGAATTATGCAAGCCACAATTGTAAGTGTCCTTATTTACCAGTTGAGAAGTTTTTGTTATGTTTGCAGCAGTTTTGTGTATTCATAAGGTATTTGAGCTAGTTCTCTTGCAGTAAAAGTGTTTAATAGTCTTTCTTAATCTATTTTTACAGTTGTGAAAATGGCATTATCATTTTAGAAATTCATTTCAGTTCTGCAGGCTCTTTTTCTTTCACTCCACAATTTTTTTTCCACTTTTCATATAACTGTCCTGCACGTGACCACTGAGAGGAACTGTCTATACATAAAAGCCATTCAGTTTCTCTTGCATCTTTGACTGCCTGTAGCTCTTTTATTTCTTTAAGTGTTGCTTTTCATAGGCAAAATTAGTCAGGCATTAAAGCATTTCTAAAGTTTCAACTTCTTGTACTCGCATGGTTAATTTTTACATTGCACATATTTGTTTCTTGATAACTTTTTTTTCTTTTGGGGACTAGCAGTCAGAGCTGTGATAAAAGAAAATTAGAGTTGTATACAGTTAGAAAGAGTAGGCATCTTTTCTTTAATTCCTTCCATTTACTGTCTGAAGTTGCTCAGTTTAGTAAGTCGTCAAAAGCTATAAAAGAAAAATGGAAGAATAAGTCTTTGCTATTAAGCTTGTATATTTAGAAAGAGCCTTGTTGGCAAAGAACAGACACTACAAAGGTTTGTGAAGCATGGAAGAGTTTTCCAGAGTATAAGTTTGTATATACTGCACTGTACAGTGTATCCAGTAGGCAGAAAAGAACTGCTGAAAATTTGTCAGATTGTAGATCTTGAAAGTTTTTTCTTTATACTAAAGTGTCAGCAGCTTAAAAAAAATCATCAACCTCTAACATCCCCTCATGTTATAGGCCTTAAGTTTCATGAACAATTGAAATCATAACCAGGGCCAGAGACTCAGAAGATGGCATGCATTTTGCTCATCTTTTTTTTGTTTGCGCATGGATGCATGACCAGATCAGTGGCAGAGTTTCTAAAGGGTCTAAGAGGTATGATGTGAGTGGTGAAAATGGTTATTAGCTAATTGCACAGCAAATTGCATTAGAAGTCATGTTATTATTGTGCAAGTAGTTTTAGGAATCTTGAAAGACTTAGTTTTAGTTTGCGTCTAAAAGCCACAATGATGTATGCTTTATAGGGTGCTCATTTGCAGATAATAAAAATCCTTTGCAAGTCTTCTGGTGTTTTGAGGCACTTTGTATGGTATATAACTTCTACTTAGGGTGACCAGACAGCAAATGTGAAAAATCGGAATGGGGTGGGGGGTAATAGGAGCCTATATAAGAAAAAGACCCAAAAATTGGGAATGACCATATAAAATTGGGACATCTGGTCACCCTACTTCTACTAAGAGAGAACAACCAATAGGTATATGTTCTAGTGTAATTTTCTATATAGGTTTAGGTGAACCTACAGAAATTACAATGGACAGCATTCATATCTGTGAAGACATTTATTGTGGATGTTTGGACAATGGAAATATTGATTATATGCCCAAATTACGACATTTGGAATCACATCTTTATTTCATTCTTGAGGAATAAAATGATTATGTTCTATTCCCTAGAGGCATTTTAGCAACTAATCTGGACGAATCAAGTCATTCTGGCTGAGTGTAATTAATTTTGAGGCCAGTCTAATATTTCTTAGTACTTGGTGTAGATTTACCTGATTATAGTGGTCCTTGCATAGATGAAAATTATTTGAAGATTAGATTTGCATTCTTAAAGCTAAATTCTGCTTTGGATGGATGCATCTATTTTCCCATTGTGTTGACTTCATTGGGAGTCACACGTGCAGACTGGTGCAGAATATGGCTCCTTGTTGATATCTCCTCCTCCCATTAGAACTCTGATGGGAACAAAAAGATTTGAGCTCTACACCTAGCTGTTGCCTTTGAAGCGAGCAGTTACCATGCATTGGTTTTGTTTTTATTTTTTTGATCTAGTTATGACAGTTTTCTTTATGAATAAAAGTTAACAGAACAAACTCAACCGTATGTAATGAAAGTGTGGCGAGGGATATAGTACATTTCATGCCAAGTGTTCTGAAGTACTCTCCAGAGTTCTGTTGTATAATGTTGGCAGCCCTCTTGTCTCATATAAATTTAATAGTGATCATTTGATCATAGATTTATTTAGATTGTAAGCTCTTTGGGGCACTGTGTTTGTACTGTGCCTAGCACAATGGGGCCCTGAGCCCTAGCTGGTGCTCTTAGCTGCTACCATGATACAAAAAATAATGATAATAGAGTCTGTTTCTCAAATAGGTGTTCCTCTTCATCAATACTTTTAGGTCCTGATCCTGTAGCTGAACCCCAGCAGCAGATATCTAGTCATGCAGAGGGGCATTGGCTCCAATAGTGCTTCCTCACTCAGGCATAAACATCCTCCCATGTGGATGGATACACTTGCAAGATTGGAGCCTTCATTTGTAAACACACAGTTCTGACCTGGCTGCTTTCTACATATCTCAGCTTTGCAAGAAAGCCTTGCAGAAAAATCACATAAGTGTGTAACCCTTCCTGAGTACTGGTGAATTACATTTTCTGAGACTATTTCAGCTACAACAATGGGTTGTTTTTTTTCTGTGTGAAATTAATGCTTCCTGACAGGATTTGCCATGTAGGCTTGTTTTCTTCAGACTGAGTATTCTTCATGTACTCAGCCTTTGTATGCAGGAATTGCAGGTCTGAAGAAAAATAACTTATCCTTATTTACAACTCAAAGAATCATAAATAATACAGCCTTTGGATATCCCCCCCACATTCTAAAGTATCACATGAATTTCCTGTGCTTGAGTTGTTGAGTTTAAATTTCACAGCTTGCGAGTGTTCTCTGAATCATAATTTAACATTTCAGTCAAAGGAACTCATTTGTCTGACTGAACCTTATCATTTGTAGAATTCCCCAGCACTTATAGAGTTACTAATTTCGAAGTGCAGTTGATGAATTTCATTCTTAAAGGCACAGTTGCCTGATGTTAAGATGTTACGCTACCACTACAAATGTAGGAGGTTGGCTGTTGACTTTACAGCTAATTCCAAACTGTTGGTCTTCCAACCCATTGATACAAGGGGAGTTCTATGCAGGTAATCTCCATTACTGCTAATCAAAGTTACTTGTATAAATACTTTGCTGACTGATTTAGAAATCTGCCTAAGTGCACATATATAGTATGTGTAACCAGGTGTTGGAGACATTTCAGGAGGTATGTTAATTGTATGGGAAAACTTGCACAAGAAAAGGAAGTCCTCACATCCATGTCAGAGGGCTATTCCATGTAGCAAAACCTTGCTAATTTGCCCCAATGATCTAGAGACCTATTGCAATTTGAATTATGCAAATTAAAAAATAAAAAAAAGGCATAACCAGAATATCTTTTGTTTATATAACTGACAGTTTAGTTTCAGTTATTTATGCTAAGTGATAATGCATAATGTTTTGTAATATATTTGTAAATGTAATGAAGTCTCAACATTAAAACATCACATGGCACTCTGCAATTAAATCTTTGCTCAGAACTGCGCATACACCATTTCTAAATGTGTGCAAATTATGGACTGTTAGGTTTAGCACTGTGTGAATTAGCAAGGTTCTAAGGAATTTGGATTTCATGTATGATTATAATCTCAGCCAAAGACAGATAGAGTCTGGACTCATAAATCTCCAGGAAGGGGAAATAATGGAACTGATGAGAACAAAAAGAACACTCAATAAATGTGCAAAAAAAGTCAGATGCAGGACAATATTTATATGAAAGACTGTTTAAGAATTCCATAGCAATTCTTAAACCAAGGCAATTAAGCAGTAAGCACAAATAATACAACTTCACATTTATATAGCAACTTTAATATTTGGTGTTTGATTTTCAGAGTGCATTATAAACATTAATTAATTACATTTCACAGCCCCCACCACGAGACAGGGTAAAGATATTACATCTGTTCTACCAATGGATATATGGAAACCAGAGACTACAATTATTTTCCTACAGTCAGAAAGTAAGCCAGAGCTGGAACCCAGGAGTTCTGACTTAAGCCCCTGGCCACGAGACTACACTGTTGGAAAACAAATGCAGACACAGATATGTACATGGATAGGCAGTCAATACTGTATGATATGTTTATGGATATGCATTAGAGGCTTTCCTGAGAGCTTACAGAATGGTTAGAAGTGCATCCAAAATCAATCCCATTAAATAAAATCCTGCATGATACTTTAGAATCCTGTCTGTATACTAAAAAAAAATGCATGAGTATGGATTATAATAATCTGTGTTGCTATGACTAAGGGGAGGAAACAGTAGGCGGGGAAAATACACGTCCATCCTACTCTGGGCTAATGAGTAGACTAGGGTTGGAGTAAGTGTTGCTATATAAACAGCTGACATTTAATTAGCTATCTGGTGTCCGCCCAGTTAATGTTCCTACACAAAAGCTTTACAATATGCAAGAAAAAATCATTTCTGAAGAATCATTTCTATATTCTTACAATAGTCCAGATTCTGATAGCCTCACTCAGTTTCTACTCCATTCTTACTCTACTCAGGAAAACCTCCTATTGACTTGAATGAGGTTTTTTTTTCCCTGAGTAATAGTTTCAGATTTCTTTGATGTACTTTATTTCTTTGGCTTATCTTAATTTTAGTGTTTATGACACTGCAGGTAGAGCTACTTAAATTTATTTTACCCAAACTGCCTTTACTTTATTGATCAAGTAAATATTTTCCAACACCTCATTGATCTAATGCATCACTGAGGATTTTCAAAGTGTTAGTGTCTAAATAAAAGCTCTTTTCCAATTAGCCAGATTTGTTCAGTGATGCCTTGCTTCAGTGTTTTTGATATTACAGTCATTTTCAAGCAGGGAATGTCAAACCCTGGATTGAAGGAAATAAGTGAGAGGAACAAGTTGATGTATCGGTAACAGCCCCAATTCAGCAAACACTTATGCGCAGACTTTGCTTTACTCACATTAATAATCTCATTGGTTTGCAAGCATTAGCACCAATACTACAGAAATCAGTAGCAATGATTCTTTAAGGATCGTTCAGTTTTTCCATTAAATTCCACAGTTTTCAAGGATTGATAATTCAACTGCTTTAAATTACATATGGCTTCAACTTTGCATACATATGGTCAACCTACATATGCCTTTATTTCTAATAAAAATACTTGAAAGGATATTGCTGAGATATTATCTATAATTTTTAAACTCATTATTTTACTTGCTGTTGTTTTATAATAACTCCTTGAAAGCATAAGGCAGAATTCTGCTTCTTTACTAAATTTTCCTCCATTGTGCATGTTCACTGCTAGGCTGCTCATGTGCACAGGGCAACTGATAGCTTTGAAAAAATATAATCCAGATTCTTGGCTGGTGTAAATCCACTTGAGGATATGGATTAATACATGTATTTTTCAAGCCGATATACGGATAGGAAGAAAAATATAAGGTCACATTTTGGGCCTAACAGTCTTGATTGTGTCCATGGTTTTCATTTATAGATCAGTCCCATAACAGTAAGTTTTTTTTAGTTTCAGACGCTTCCTTTCATTCTAACAAAGACATGCCAATTTCAAAAGGTTCCGTCGATGCCTAGTATCTCTTTAGCAAATAGTGTTTTAAGCATGGTTCACTGAAGAAAAGCAATCAGGACAAATGTCTCTATTATCTAATTCTTTTTCTTGCCCTATCAAATGGGTATATCCACCAATCCTCTTTGTTCTATACAAGGAATAGGTTGGTTGAGTGAGAAACCTTCTGGAAAGTATCCTCAAGAAATATTATGTATATAGTTCAGGGCACTCAGTCATGTTATATATTTCTCTTGTTAATGTATTCGTTAGTAATTTTATATAGGGAAGAATTTCTTCTGGAGAGTGAGTTGAGAGATGAGTTTTTGTTCTTTGGTTGGCCCTGTTTGATAGCTCTAGCTACCTCTGAAACAGCAATGGAAGGGAGTTGACTGATCATTAAGTGTCAGAATATATGCCTTTATTTGGGAGGAAAAACTAACTGCTAAGACAGATTTTATACTTACATCTGAAAAGTTTGTTTGGACTCGCTAGTAACTACTTGTATTAATATGTTTGTTGCCATAATTGACATTAATAACGTGATGTAATTGAACTGCTTTATTCAGCTGTATGCTTTCTAAAGTTTTGCTAGATGTTTCTAATACATTTGATATATGGTGACTTTTAATGGCATCATACAAGCTTGGTATTAGGTCTGAAGGAGCTTCAGACTTGATACAATGTCACTGTCAAAGTCTTGCACCAATTTCATTCCCATTAGTATTTCACAAACTGTAAAAGGTGACATTTTATCATAGTTGGGAGAGAATAATGAACTTACCATCTATTACCAGAACACTCTAATAATATTAATGCCCTTGTCTGGTTGCTACTGTATAAACAAAAGATAAGGGCAGTATGTAAGTGTTCATTGACTTACTTTAAAGAGCATTTGGACCTAGTTTCACCTTTTCTGATCTGATACACTGTATGGAATATAGTGTGGATAACTGGAAAAAGTGTTGTTCTTAATGTGAATATTATGCCAGTTCACTATTTTTTTTGTTTGTATAAATGAGTATTATTATTTCAAATTCCACACGAGTAGATCTGATTGCAAGCTTATATAAAGTGTTGTAAATATCCAAAAATGTAAATAGAAAGTCTTGTTTCCATGCCATTGAATTCTGATAATTGGAAAATTTATTCCTGACATACTCCCACTACTGGCCCCATGAGTCAAAAGTTATTGCTGACATAAATATTTCACCTTTCTTTATCTCTCCATACTGTATTATACAAGGAAACCCCTTGTAACTTAATTTCTGATGGGAAGGCATACAAATTGCTAAGTTTATGTTATGCAGTTATTCATTCAGTTGTCACTTAGGTACTTAGTGAACACGTCTCATATTGTTTGCTTTTGTAGCTTAAATGGATTATTTAAGAATTAGGAGAAAGGGAATTAAAAGATTATACTGAGCAATGAAAAAATGAGTTTCCCTAGTAACTAAAACCAAAGCATAAGTGAGGGACTTTGAAACTGGAACTTTACTTTGAAATCTTACCCTGTAGGCAGCTTATATAGCAAAAATGAAATACTGTTCAGCCAAGGAGAGTTTAAATAATAAGGGAAACTGAGATAAGACTTACCAGTCAAATGATGGTCATGCATGATGCCATGTGATCCTGACAAAATGTACAATTAACCTTTTGTTTTATCAGACCTGTTTCAAATGCCTTCCAGGTTATAATGTTCCTCTATGAAAAGAAATTTAATCAAGTTAGAGCTAAGTAATGATGGGAATAGTAACAAGTGAAGATTGGTGCAGTGAAAAGATAAGTGAGTCTTGCTTAACCGTTGAACCTGATTGACTGTGAATGTTAGTCTATTTAGTTCAAGTATATGGTTAATATTTATTTTCCAGTAATGATTTTACTAATGCTTCATAAAATACTCTTTGAACATGCTTAGATATTATGGAACAAAATTAAAGGTGTTCTGCTCTTGTGTTCTATTAAAAATACATTGTTTCTAAAACTACTAAAAATGTTCAGATTTAACAGTTTGTATGTATACAGACATGGGAATATTTTCTACATCCTTTTTTGGGTTATCTAGGATATCTGGCTAAGGTGCAGCATTTGATATTTGAATTCATAATGTATTGCAATTGGAAAGCTTCAAGTAAATATGATGACTTTCTAGAAAATTGTATTGCAGTATTATAATACAGGCAATATAGAGGTAACCTCATACTTCTTTTTTCTCTCCTCTTCTCACAATATTGCCAGAAACTTGTTTGAATAAATATATATGCCACTGAAAATTTCTTTTTTGCCCACTCCCAATCCTTTCCCACAGAGCTCAGTCATATACTGTACATTTTCTTCAGCTGATATCAGCAGTATCAGTCTTGCTTTCTGGACAGCTATTTTCACAGACATGAAATAAACTCTCTGACATATAGCTTAGGATGAGTGGCAAAAATGGACTTCAAAAATTACTTCTAGACAATGAATCTATTAATAAAAGATGAATATTGAGAACATGAAAATGAGCTGGAGTGTTTTCAAGCAGGAACTTGCCAAAATGAGATCCGGGGTTGGATTTCACTATTTCTGGCTCATTAAGTTTTTGTATGCTTATACAGCTAATGAGTTGGAGATGCCAATGGTATGCTGTAGCACCAAAATCCATATCAATAGCTTCACTTTAGTAGTGCTCCATAACATATAGTTTGAGATTTCAGTACAATTTCATTAAAATTAAAGAAATATGTTCTAAATAATGTTTTAGGAAGTGAGTGTGGCCAATAATCAGATGTTCTGAATTATATTTTAATATAAATAAGAAAGAGTCTTATTTCAGACTTTCTGTATGAAGGTAGGTTTATTCTACAATGAGGTGAGTTATATATGTGGTTTTAAGGTGAATGTACCCCATGACAATAACTGAGTTCACATTAACATATTTAGGTTTGGCTGGGTCAACCACACATTTAAGTAAGGATTTCAAACAAAAGTAAATCTGTCTGTCTGTCTGTCTTCATATGGACTGGAATACTGTATACTGACCTACGAACTCAGAATTTGGCATGGGTTGGCTTCACATAAGAACTTCAGTATAATATGTTCCTACTGATGCTCCAATTGTTATCACTCCTGTTGCTTTAAATCCTGCTGACTCTAATATGCTGATGATTTTGGGTCCAATACACATTCTTAGGTAATGGGACAGGAGGTACTTTTTGCCTCCCCAGATGACAAGGTTAGAAAACTGATTTTACTGCTCAAACTAAGTAACCACAATTACAGAAAGTCACTAAAACCTGCCATTTACTCTATGGAAACATGTTTACAACAGATCTTGTAGTTCACTTCTGTCTTGCAATATTGTAAGAATGGCCTAGTGAAACCTGTTATAAATGGGAATAAAGAGACAAGAAAGAGAATTTTGAGGTGGGGAGAAATGGAAAGAGAACAAAAAAAGAAACAATTCAGAAGAGCTTTATAAAATGTTGCAGTAGGATGAAGTCAGAGAAGAATGGACATTGAATGTGGTATTTTACCATTTTGTTGACTTTTTTAAAACTTGTTTTAAATTTTTTTTAAAATTGCTCTGTCCAAACTCGTAGTAACCTCATGTAAGGACCTCGGATTTAGGAGGACTTCTTTAGGAAAACTCGAATAGAAAATTACTATGTTATTGATTATTCAGATGTTTATACAGTACAGTATGGGCTTGATTATGATCTTTAAGTATGGGCATTTGTGGCCTGTTGGGTGGTGTAGAGTATCCATGATGTACTGGGAGCCTGTAGATAGAATTCTTGTTTAGTGAGTAATATTTCTTTTCGGGATTGAATCATAGACAGGTAGGACTGGAAGGACCTTGATACATCATCAAGTCTAGTGCTCTGCACTCAAGGCAGGACTAAGTAATAACTTGATCATACCTGATAGGTGTTTGTCTGTCCTGTTAAAAACCTCCAATGATGGAGATTCAACAACCTCCCTGGGCAGTTTGTTCCAGAGTTTAACTACCCTGTCAGTTAGGAAGTTTTTTCTAATGTCCAACCTAAATCTGCCTTGTTGCAATTTGAGCCCACTGTCCTTCTTGTCCTAGCCTCAGAGGTTAAGGAGAACAGTTTTTCACCCTCGTCTTTGTCACAACCTTTTATGTACTTGAAAACTGTTCTCAGACCTTCCCCTTCCCCCCACAACTCCCAGTGTTCTCTTCTCCAGACTAAATAAATCCAATTTTTTCAATCTTTTTTCATAGGTCATGTTGTCTAGATTTTTAATAATTTTCATTGCTGCCCTCTGGACTTTTTCAGTTTGTCCACCTCTTTCCTGAAATGTGATACATAGAACTGGGCACAGTATTGCAGATGAGGCCTTATCAGCTCAGAGTTCAGTAGAAAAATTACTTTTAGTATCTTTCAGAGTAGCAGCCGTGTTAGTCTGTATTCGCAAAAAGAAAAGGAGTACCGGTGGCACCTTAGAGACTAACAAATTTATTAGAGCATAAGCTTTCGTGAGCTACACTTCACTTCATCACTCACTTCATCGCATTTGGTGGAAAAAACAGAGGAGAGATTTATATACACACACACAGAGAACATGAAACAATGGGTTTATCATACATACTGTAAGGAGAGTGATCACTTAAGATAAGCCATCACCAGCAGCAGGGGGGGGAAAGGAGGAAACCCTTTCATGGTGACAAGCAAGGTAGGCTAATTCCAGCAATTAACAAGAATATCAGAGGAACAGTGGGGGGTGGGGTGGGAGGGAGAAATACCAGGGGGAAATAGTTTTACTTTGTGTAATGACTCATCCATTCCCAGTCTCTATTCAAGCCTAAGTTAATTGTATCCAGTTTGCAAATTAATTCCAATTCAGCAGTCTCTCGTTGGAGTCTGTTTTTGAAGCTTTTTTGTTGAAGTATAGCCACTCTTAGGTCTGTGATCGAGTGACCAGAGAGATTGAAGTGTTCTCCAACTGGTTTTTGAATGTTATAATTCTTGACGTCTGATTTATGTCCATTCATTCTTTTACGTAGAGACTGTCCAGTTTGGCCAATGTACATGGCAGAGGGGCATTGCTGGCACATGATGGCATATATCACATTGGTAGATGCGCAGGTGAACGAGCCTCTGATAGTGTGGCTGATGTGATTAGGCCCTATGATGGTATCCCCTGAATAGATATGTGGACAGAGTTGGCAACGGGCTTTGTTGCAAGGATAGGTTCCTGGGTTAGTGGTTCTGTTGTGTGGTGTGTGGTTGCTGGTGAGTATTTGCTTCAGATTGGGGGGCTGTCTGTAAGCAAGGATTGGTCTGTCTCCCAAGATCTGTGAGAGTGATGGGTCGTCCTTCAGGATAGGTTGTAGATCCTTGATGATGCGTTGGAGAGGTTTTAGTTGGGGGCTGAAGGTGATGGCTAGTGGCGTTCTGTTGTTTTCTTTGTTGGGCCTGTCCTGTAGTAGGTGACTTCTGGGTACTCTTCTGGCTCTGTCAGTCTGTTTCTTCACTTCAGCAGGTGGGTATTGTAGTTGTAGGAATGCATGATAGAGATCTTGTAGGTGTTTGTCTCTGTCTGAGGGGTTGGAGCAAATGCGGTTATATCGTAGCGCTTGGCTGTAGACAATGGATCGAGTGGTATGATCTGGATGAAAGCTAGAGGCATGTAGGTAGGAATAGCGGTCAGTAGGTTTCCGATATAGGGTGGTGGTTATGTGACCATCGCTTATTAGCACCGTAGTGTCCAGGAAGTGGATCTCTTGTGTGGACTGGTCCAGGCTGAGGTTGATGGTGGGATGGAAATTGTTGAAATCATGGTGGAATTCCTCAAGAGCTTCTTTTCCATGGGTCCAAATGATGAAGATGTCATCAATGTAGCGCAAGTAGAGTAGGGGCATTAGGGGACGAGAGCTGAGGAAGCGTTGTTCTAAGTCAGCCATAAAAATGTTGGCATACTGTGGGGCCATGCGGGTACCCATCGCAGTGCCGCTGATTTGAAGGTATACATTGTCACCAAATGTGAAATAGTTATGGGTCAGGACAAAGTCACAAAGTTCAGCCACCAGGTTAGCCGTGACAGTATCGGGGATACTGTTCCTGACGGCTCGTAGTCCATCTTTGTGTGGAATGTTGGTGTAGAGGGCTTCTACATCCATAGTGGCTAGGATGGTGTTTTTAGGAAGATCACCAATGGACTGTAGTTTCCTCAGGAAATCGGTGGTGTCTCGAAGATAGCTGGGAGTGCTGGTAACGAAGGGCCTGAGGAGGGAGTCTACATAGCCAGACAATCCTGCTGTCAGGGTGCCAATGCCTGAGATGATGGGGCGTCCAGGATTTCCAGGTTTATGGATCTTGGGTAGCAGATAGAATACCCCAGGTCGGGGCTCCAGGGGTTTGTGTGTGCGGATTTGTTCTTGTGCTTTTTCAGGGAGTTTCTTGAGCAAATGCTGTAGTTTCTTTTGGTAACTCTCAGTGGGATCAGAGGGTAATGGCTTGTAGAAAGTGGTGTTGGAGAGCTGCCTAGTAGCCTCTTTGTCATACTCCGACCTATTCATGATGACGACAGCACCTCCTTTGTCAGCCTTTTTGATTATGATGTCAGAGTTGTTTCTGAGGCTGTGGATGGCACTGTGTTCTGCACTCTGTCCACATATCTATTCAGGGGATACCATCATAGGGCCTAATCACATCAGCCACACTATCAGAGGCTCGTTCACCTGCGCATCTACCAATGTGATATATGCCATCATGTGCCAGCAATGCCCCTCTGCCATGTACATTGGCCAAACTGGACAGTCTCTACGTAAAAGAATGAATGGACACAAATCAGACGTCAAGAATTATAACATTCAAAAACCAGTTGGAGAACACTTCAATCTCTCTGGTCACTCGATCACAGACCTAAGAGTGGCTATACTTCAACAAAAAAGCTTCAAAAACAGACTCCAACGAGAGACTGCTGAATTGGAATTAATTTGCAAACTGGATACAATTAACTTAGGCTTGAATAGAGACTGGGAATGGATGAGTCATTACACAAAGTAAAACTATTTCCCCCTGGTATTTCTCCCTCCCACCCCACCCCCCACTGTTTCTCTGATATTCTTGTTAACTGCTGGAATTAGCCTACCTTGCTTGTCACCATGAAAGGTTTTCCTCCTTCCCCCCCCCCCCCCCCCCCCCCCCCCCCCGCTGCTGGTGATGGCTTATCTTAAGTGATCACTCTCCTAACAGTATGTATGATAAACCCATTGTTTCATGTTCTCTGTGTGTGTGTATATAAATCTCTCCTCTGTTTTTTCCACCAAATGCATCCGATGAAGTGAGCTGTAGCTCACGAAAGCTTATGCTCTAATAAATTTGTTAGTCTCTAAGGTGCCACCGGTACTCCTTTTCTTTTTAGTATCTTGGGACTGGTCCATACTACACAGTTAGGTCAACATAAGGCAGTTTACATCGACCTAATTATGTCCGTGTCTATGGTACAGCCTTTCTCTGGCCCATGTAAGCGCTCTCCTACACCAACATCATAACTCTACCTCCACGAGAGGTGTAAGGCTTATGTCAGTGTAGTTAGGGCAGCGCAGTGTCTGTGTAGACACTGTCTTACTTACATCACCTATTGACTGTCTTGTCAATTTCACAGCAGGAGCTATGAAATTAATAAGAAAGCTGGGTGGCTAGAGCTCAGCTGCATCTTGCTTCCCTGGATAGCTGGGTGCCAGAATGAGAATGGACCCTCTCCAGGCTGGGAGCTGGGGTGAGAAACCTGGATAGTTGTATCCTATGGCTCTGAGCTGTGAAATTGACAAGGCTGCCCAGCTCCTGGTGGGGAGGGCCGAGAAATCTCTCGTGGCTTCCTTTTTCCCTCTCCCAGCGGGGAACAGGGAGGGAAGAAGTCCCAGGCGGCTTCCACCCCCTGTTCACAGTGGGGAACAGGGAGGTGAGAAGCCCCAGGTGGCTTCCCCCGGCTCATGGTGGTGGTTGGGGATGTGAGAAGTCCCATCCACCTAGCTCCCGGTGGGGAATGTGGAGCGAGGGGAGTGGGAGGCAGCCTGTGGGGCAGCCGGTGTCCCAGTAGGGAGCTGCCAGCGGAGTTGAGAGACCAGGCTCTCAGCTTCCCACAGTGCCTCTCTTATGTCAGTGGAAGTGCTCCTGGTGAGGATGAGCACCACTGACCCAATTTGGGTAGTGTGGACATGAAGCTCCTCAGTAATTACTGTGGTGGCTGAAGTCAGCCTAATATAGGTCAGTTTACGTTTCTAGTGTAGACATACCCTTGCTTACAACACTTCTGCTGATATATCCCAGAATGTTGTTTGCTATTTTTTTTTTGCAAGTGTTAAATTATTGACTCATATTTAGCTTGTGATCCACTATGACCACCAGATCCCTTTCTGCAGTACTCCTTCATAGGCAGTCAATTCCCATTTTGTATGTGTGTAACTGATTTTTCCTTCCTACGTGGAGTTCTTTGCATCTGTCCTTATTTAATTCCATCCTATTTACGTCAGACCATTTCTCCAGTTTCTGCAGATCATTTTGAATTTTAAGCCTATCCTCCAAAGCACTTGCAACCCCTCCCAGCTTGGTATCATCTGCAAACTTCATAAGTGTACTCTCTATGCATTACCTAAATCATTGGATAAAGATATTGAACAGAACTGGCCTAGGACCAAACCCTGTGAAACCTCACTCAATATGCCTTCCAGCTTGACTGTGAACCACAGATAACTACTCTCTGGGAATTTTGTTCCAACCTATTATACACCCACCTTATAGTAGCTCCATCTAGGCTATATTTTCCTAGTTTGTTTATGAGAAGGTCATGTAAAATAGTATTGAAAGCTGTCTTTGGTCTTCCTCTTGCTTCTAATGTATTTGTAGAATGTTTTTTTGTTACCCTTTCTCTCGCTCACTAGTTTAATCTCATTTTATAATTTGACCTAGTTTCCACTTTTTGTAGGACCTTTTTGATTTTCAGTTCATTGAAGATCTCCTGGTAAAGCCAGGGTGGTCTTTTTGCCATAATTCCTATCTTTCCTATGCAGTGGTCTTAATAACGTCTCTTTGAAAAACTTGCAACTCTCTTTAACTGTTTTTCCTCTTAGACTTGATTCTCATGAGATCTTACCTACCAACTCCCTGAGTTTGCTAAAGTCTGCCTTCTTGAAATCCATTATCTTTATTCTATTTTTTTCCCTCGTACTGTTCTTAGAATCATGAACTCTGTCATTTCATGATCACTTTCACCTTTCACTGCCTTACACTTTCAAATTCTTAACCAGTTCATCCATATTTGTCAAAATCAAATCTACAAAGCCTCTCCATCCAGACAGAGAACCTAACCATGGACATCCTCACATCCTGTCTCACATCCTGGTGTGAATTTGCAGAGTCTGTGGCCTGCATTTCCCTTCCACAGAAAGCCACACTGGGGAGACTGTCCAATGTGAAAGGGATCTGCTGGCCGAATCTCTCAGGAAGCCAGTAAGAGAGCCACAAGGAGGAGGTGGCTAGGCTGAGGAGCATCCATGCACATAAGGAATTCATCCGGAGTATTCATATTGTAACCTCCAAGGCTGAGGAAATTATCTAGCTAGAGGACAGTTGTCAAACCACCAGGAGGAGGAGGATATGGCTCTGTCACAGGGTGATAGGCAGTGCTCCACCTCTGGTCCCAACTCACTGGTGATAGTGATGAAGAATTATTATGCTGCCTTGGCAACAAGGGATGGGGAATCTCCCCCAAAGGTGGAGGAGGAGAAGCCATGTGCTTCCAAGGCTGGGAGGATTGCAGCCACCACTCCCAAGAGGAAATATAGCATAGTGGTGGTTGATGATTCCCTTCTGAAGGGGACGGAAGCACCAATCTGTCAGCCTGACATGGAATCGCAGGAGGTGTGCTGCCTGCTGGGCAGTCCATATCCAAGATGTTACAGAGGGAATTGTCGAGGATCATCCAGCCCTCTGACTACTTCTCATCCATGTGGGCACTAATGCTTCTCATCCATTTGGGCACTAATGACATTGCAAGCTATGACCCTGAGCAGATCAGAAGTGAGTAATGGGCTCTGGGAGTAAGGGTGAAGGAGCTGAGAGCACAGGTTATGTTCTCTTTAATCCTTCCCATCAAGGGTCCAGGCAGAGATAGATGCATCCTCAAGGGGAATGCATGGCTGTATGGATGGTGTCTCCAGAAGGGCTTCGGCTTCCTTGACCACAGGATGCTGTTCTGGGAATAAGGACTGCTGTGCAAAGATGACATCTCCCTCCCATAAACACCATCTCAAACTCCCCTGTTTGCTGTCCCCTATTTGGTAGCTCCTCATGGTTGCTTAGCCTCTGGCTTTTAAACCCTTCTCTCCTAAATCAGCTCTATCCCCCATTAATGAAACATGGGAGGCTGATCTCAATGCTGATTGAGGCTTATCAAAGATGATCAAGGGAACAAAGGCTCAAACAGTCTCCAACTGCACAATCCCAGCTGATGCTGTAACTTCAAGTAACCTGAAAGAAAGAGGAAAAAAACAAACAGCCAAACAAGCTCACTCATCCTAGGATTAAAACTTGCACCTCTTACAGTAGGGTCTGTACATATTACAGAAGAAACCTTTCTGAAAATTTAGTGGATACTACCCTCTGTGCACTCCTTTTTTGGGTAGCTAGATCCCAGAATGAGTGTGTGGGATCCTTAATAAAATTGTGCTCGGTCTTTGCAAATGGACTCTAAAGAGTGTGGATACTCTTTTATGTGGCCAGGCACAACTGATTCTTACCCGAAGAAACTATTAAACTGCATTTGCTGATATATTTGCTTTGGGTTCAGTTAGGTAAGAATATCACCGTTGCCTGATGTGCAATATGCTAAGATAGATTTATTGCCATTAAAATTAATTTAACAGCATCCTGTTACTACTTCATTACATTGCTGCACTTTTGGTAGTGGTCCAAAGTACTTACAATCTGTGGTGTTTCAGTAAACCACCAAGTGATCATTCTTTATATTGAGAGAAATGCTTGTTGTAAACTGAAAGTTTGTTTTATTAGAATAAAGATAGGTCAGCTGTGTTTATGTACCAACAGCCTGAAGTTTTCAGTTATTTGAATCACATCTCCCTTGTGCAACTATAAAATGATTTTTCCACCATTACTTACTTGCTTGAATTGAATGTAATCACTGATTAATCAGAACCATTAGAGTGAATGAATGAATATTGTAATGGATGATTGTAAATGTTGACTCTCAGGTCCCACTTGAAAACAAACTGGCTGATCCAGCTTAATGAGGTTTTTCTGGAGTGTGTACAAATTTTAAATTAAAATTAAAATTAAATTCAATCAGAGTCCACTGTAATTACAACTGAAATTACACAGTTATCCTTGCAAGGCGGGGGGAGAAGGAAGTTCAGTTATTTTTAAATATTGTGGGGTTTTTAATCTCAGACTGTACATCTCTATGAATGGTCTCTTTGCAAGAGTTCATGACATGAGAGGTACCAGAGTGTTGACATTCACCTCTGTTACAGTGTTCACCAATACCCAGTTAACTCCAGCTTAGCTTTACCCTCTCTTTGCTCCGATGTTCACGGGAAGGGCCCTAAGGATTGGCTGGTTGGGAGAGAAAAGTAGGATATTTTGGGGAAGGTTGGTTTCCACCCCATGTGATAGGACTGGGATGGATCCATATCTGTGGGATTTTATTGTTTCCTGTTTCCTTGTTTAATAACACAATGCACTGTGCTAAATTTATATAGATTTGTTCATGCAAATTATCAGTATTTTATATGAAGTCACAAAGAGCTTTGAAGATCCAGCATCATTTAAGCTTAAAGCCAGTAGGAAAAGAGTTTTTATTTTATCTTAAAATCAGCAAATCTGTGTTTCTAATGAATGTGGAAGTTGTGTGTGTGACAATCCTTAGCATCTTACTTATTTATTTGAAGTCATTTTGGAGGTGTTCATCACCATACGATTTGAGTGCATCTATCTATAATGGAACTTATGGAGGTGAAAAAGTCAACCGTATAAGGAAAACGGTGCTATGTATGCCGTAAAATGTAGTAAATTATTGGGAAAATCAATTCGTCTGAGCGTGCTGCTATTGGGTAGCCAATGGGAATTTTGCTTTAGAGTTCAGTGTTTGAAGGATTAGACCTGTCATGATGCACTACTCAACACACTAGTAATCAAAATAAATCTCTAGGATAGTGCAGAATAGGCTGACTGGACATTGCTGGGAGAATTTTGTGTTAGTTGAATCTTACAAATAGACTTTTATTGGGTGTGCTTAAATAGAATGAATTTCTATTATCTAGACTAAAAGTTACAACAGCACACATTTAAGTCCTCAAATTTAGTCTTTAAAGACACACTTCAGAAATGTTCCTTAGATAAGGAAAAAAACAGTTACATGTTCCTAATTCCAGGATGATGTACATTTTCTTAACTAAAAAAATAGAAGCAAACAAAATATTTAAAGGAAATTATCCATCAAACTATATATGTTTCCATTTCTGGTGGAACATAAAATATTTCTTCTTTGTCACTTATTCCTTCAGCTAAACATTGTGTTCATTTTCAAATTCAAGGCATTAAGGATATGACTAAAATAAATCTGAATATCCTGCCCATAACAACAGCAACAAAAAAACATTGCAGTCAAATATTGGGATTAAGTTTTCAGCAAAACTGAAAACGATAGTACTAAGAAGAGAGCTCCAGAGCAAACTCCATAAAACACAAGTGTAATGATATAAATAATTTTCAGTCAAAAAGGCAGTAAAACTCTAAGTAAAATATGGATGGATAAAATGACTGCCATTTAGTGTGTCAGCATCTGCCAATAGTCACCAAACCACGGTATTTGAGCCACAGCAGTTTTTCTTCAGATTCAAAATAGAGGAGGTATCTGAGGTACAACTGAGACTGTGTTTTGATAACTCTTGGTAAGTGCTACCTTTACAGTGACAATCCCTGTATCATTTATTTCTTCGTGAGATGATCCTGTCGCTAGCACTAACAAATATAGTGAGGGTCCCTTTTTAGAAAATTTGGGTCCACATCTGAACACCTCCAAAGTGTAGATGTATAAAAGACATCTGCCCTATCTAATTTGTAATTCAAACTCCTGTAAAAACAGGGACAAGAGAATAAGTAATTTCTCTACCATTATAGTATATTCCGGAGTACAAAGAGATGCACATTTAAAAAAACCAACAACATTAAAATGTATTACACTAAATGCTCAGCTATTTCTATTTATATTGACATATTAGATTATCAATAATAAGAAACATGTTTAATTTTCAGAATATCACAGCTCTGTCATTTTAATATTTAACTACAGTACACAGCAAACAGCATTATTTGATGGTTAAAGAAAAGAATACCCTTCCATGGTGTTATGCATTGTTGTGCTTAGTTAAAATTGTGGTCTTCATCAGATTAATTTTTTCAGAGAGATCATATGAAAAAGTGTCTGTTTACAGTAAATGATAAAAAAAACAACTCCCTCCACCTCTTTGGGCCAAACAATGGCTTTGCGACTATTTTGAGTATACTGGAGTGTTACTTTAGTGCTCCAGCAGTAGAGGAAAGAAGCATTAGGCCTCTATAAGACATAATGCCTCCAGGAGCCCTTGAGGAAGTCCAGAAAGGAGCAAATTGCTAGGCTTTTAACAATATGTAGCTCGGATTCTCCAGCTGATGCTTGCTAGTTAGTTGCAATTTGCAACACTTCCCAAGTTTTGAGTTTATTTTTATATAAGTAAAGCGCTGCTGACCTTGTTTTTGTTGTTCACATATCTATAGCTATCATTACATTGCATATACAGCATGAAAAGAATTCATTGTAAATGTATGCAAAGTGTAGTCCCAAATATGTACATTTTGTACAACATGCCTTTGCCTTAGTGTGTGGTGTGCATTTGATTATTTAAATGAAGTATTAGTGTTGTAATTCAGTTCTATTTCTGCAGTTTATAGAGTATGTGATTCAAATGAAGATCTCAGGAAAATATGGATATTCAAAAGTTAACAGTAAAATTAAAACAAAAATATCTATAACATTTCTTCCATACTGTATTAAAAATAATGAATAGCTGGCACACTGTATTCTTCTGCAAGGCTTCAGTTCAAACTGATTAACCTCAGAATGGTTGAAAAGATTTTCAAATCAGTTTCAGCAAAATTAGTGTTTTATTAGCATTTCATACTGGATTTTCATTGTCATGGATAATTACAAAACTCTTCTATATTTTGCCATGTATGTATAATGTACTAATGATGATTGTGTACCTGATTTTAAGGTAAATTTTAATGCAACTGATTTTAATTTGAATCAGTTTGACTTCTGCATTTCAAGTGTGTGTGTGTGTGTGTGTGTGTGTGTGTGTGTGTGTGTGTGTGTGTGTGTGTGTGTGTGTGTTAACTGCAAGGGTATCTTGCTATTTACCCTGTCCTTAATCTGTCTTTCCATTAACTTCATTGGGTTTTGGATTAAGCCCCTAGTAATTAATTTATGTCCAAAAGCTTGAAAGTTGATTTCCCTTATAAAGTTTTTGAGATGAGGTAAAAAAACTGAACTCGGTATTCAACTTGAGGTCCTACCATTGATTTCTGTAATGGAATTATTATAATTTCTGTATTTTTTTTCTCTAGTCTTTTCTTAATATAGCCTAATACCTTGTTTGCTTCATTTACCACCAAACTTTTGATCAGATTTTTTCAATGAGCTGTTTACAAGGACATCTTTTTTTCTGAGAGGCCATGGTTGATAATTATAAATTAATATGTAGATTTGATTTATATGTATGAGCAGTTCACATTGTTCTGTTCTTTTGTGCATTGCAGCACAATACACTGACTTTTATGTGGCAGTGGGTGACCTAGTAGCTTTGTTTGCGAGTTCCTTCTGAAGGTCCTCAAAATCCTCTTTAGACTTGATTAATTGAAACAATGTTGTATCATTTCCAAAGATGGTTTTTGTGCCTTTTAAGGTATGGAGTGCTGTGGAATCAAGTTGGAAATCAGCTGAGACTTTTATCCAAGCCGATTAGTATCAAAGCAAGTGATCCCAGGTCAACTACTGGTACTGTTTGGCCCAACCTTAGATTGCTATACTGCTTCATAAACAATGACAAAGTTAAGGAACTGCTTTAAACACCAATGCAGTGAAACAGATTTCTAACATGCTTTCACCAGCCATTGAAAGCATGGCCAAATGATATTAGAACTGTGTTTTAAAGCCATGAATGAATATTTCATAATAACTGAGAAAATGTTTACATTTGATTCCCATGAAAATGAATTATAATGTAGTGGACTGTCTTCTCCCAGCAAATAAGTATGTTTTCAATTTGACACTATGGTACTGCAACTCTGAGCAGCACCAACCTGACACTCCATGGCTTTTCTGCAACATCAACAGGGTGTAGGCAGACCACTGTCTGATGATAGGCCATTGGCAGAACAACATAAAAACGGTGTTCTCATTTCCATTGCAAAACTAAGCCCTGGTCTTCACTACACAGGTCGATGTAAGGCAGCTAATGTCAGTGTCTACACTACAGCCTTGTCTCACCGATGTAAATGCCTTTCTTCACCAACTTAGTAACTCCACCTCCATGAGATGCATAGGGTTTATGTCACTGTAGTTAGGATGAGGCAGTATCTGTGTAACACTGTTACTTACATGGGCGGTTGGCTGTCTTGTCAATTTTCAGGGCTCCCTGCTGGAGCTGTGAAATTGACAAGAAACCTGGGCAGCTAGAGCCAACTGGCCGGGCTCCTCACTCCCCACTCAGGAAGCTGAGAAGCCAGAGTGGCTGCCCCCCCACCCCCACCCCCCCCAGCGCGGAACAGGCAGCCCCCATCACTTGCAAAGAGTGAAGCTGAATGCAGGTGAAATTGAACAAGTGGAACTTCATTAAACCCTGTGTACTGCTTTGGCTGATTTTTTTTTTCTAGTGTAATTTCCCTTTTTCCATGGTATTCGGTCAATAACAGTCCCTCCAGGGAATATGGGCCCTCTGACTTCTGTATGATGATGCCTCTGACTTCCACTGATCATGATGCATTCTGCAGCCTGGTCCACTTCTAGAAGAGTATGATGCATGTAAGTTTCTGTGACCTAGAAACTGCATATTTGTCCTCCCCACTATCCTTTTAACATGTGAAGGGGATGATATATACTACAGTTGGGAAGTACCGTAACTTCTTAGAACTCCTTCGTTAGCTCTTTTTTCCTCTACAGATTTGGTGTGGTGTTAACTCATATTGAATACACTGTACAAACTCTAGATCTGGAAACCATAGAAATGAACAGAAAGAAAATCCAGTATATTTTCTAATTAATTCTGAAGTGTCAGAAGAAATACAGAAACCAGTACTTTGATTCTTGTTTGGCATTCAGTAGATGTACTGTATATTCCCAAAGTGTTAGAATAGCCCAAGGGACAGTTGGCAAGAGTGACAATGAAGATGAAGACAACTCTTGCTGCCACCCAGTGTGAAGGGATCAAAACAATTATTAATTACTCACTATATTTCTTTAAATCGCTTTACAAAGCAGCTATGCTTAGCACTTTTTGGATGAGACGTTCCTGCTTCACTTGCAGAAGATGCTAATCATTCCTACAAAAGTTAGAATGTTAACGATTCAGATATACATTTTTTATACTCCTCTGCATTGTGGTTTTTTAATGAGAGGACATACTGAGTCTCTGTCAATGAGCCATCCTTATGTCATATAACTCTTTCCAAGTGGATTAGTGTTTTAAGAATAAGGAAATGTACGAATGATTTAGTAAGAATTTATGGAATGAAAACTACATCTGATGATCTGCCTTGTGTCCAAAGTTTTCTTCTTATGAATTTTTAATGTCCCTTGAATTGTCCCTTTGATCTTATTCTTAAAATAATTCCATAAGGAACAATAATGGTAACCACCTTCTCTTTTTTGTTTTGTGCAGTAGCATGTCCTCTAAAATAGCATGTCCTGCACTAAATCTCTTCTCTCTCTTTCTCTTTTTTCCCCTTATAAATCATTTAAAACAACAACAACAAAAACCAAGTTCTTCTACTATTAGTAATTCATGACTCTGGAAATTATATGTTCTTGATCTTTTAGTATTTCATCCAGATGAGGGTCATCCAGTAGAACTTTCCATACAATTGCTGGCTCAATACTTTTCTGCAGTTTTCTATATGTCACACAGACAGGACTTTAGGCAGTTTTATTCTTGTTTTGAATATGGATCCCAGTTGTGAATAATATAAGAGTGTAGATGAGTGCTTGTTGGTTTAATTTTCAAATGGGTTTAAGAATTCTATCCATTAATATTTTCCCTTCCAAAAAATAAGTGAAAAAAATGTTCTGTGTGCCACTAGTTAAAAATTTGTCAGGTTTATAAGGCTCATTTATGAACAAAGCCATTTCACAGAATATAGTTCTCAAATTTTGGGCCTCCACTCTTTTTCTAATGCTTTATTTACAATAATACAATTACCCTGTGCTAGTTTGCGCTAATGACTGGGAGACCCATAGCCTGTTACCGCACATTGTGAATTTATAAGTGAGAAAACAGAATAAGAATGCATCATAAAATACATTTTTAGTTTTAATTATTTAGGAGAAAGCTTCATAATATACTAATTAATCTAATCTAAAATATATTGTAAAAATAATGAATTTTTGAGAATATTAGACCTCACTGCTGAAATCTTAGCTGAGAAGAAAGACTATTATTTTTGTGTGCATATTACATGGCATGGGAAATTAGTGAATCACAGTTTAGTGAAGTTATACATTTGTTGCAGTTTAATGTGATTATACATTTTATATAATTTTCATTCTAGAGGACACCAAATCAATTTACTGACATCAACTGATCATTCTGTTCATACACAGGGATCATTCCATTTACCAAATAAATGCAGCAACCCCTGAATAAAATACAGAAGCTGTTTATCAGCTCTTAGCAACATTCAACAAGTTAGATTAGGTAGTGAAAAATATCATCACCAATTGAAACTGAAAATATAAAATAATTACCCAGTAACAGATTATATGGAAGCCTTTATAACTGTAATAACATGGAGTGAAAACCTTCTTTTATGTCTTACCAAAAATGGAGCCTCCTAATGTCATGCTGGGTTTTGGTTCAGAGTTAGGCGTAAGGGGAGGGTTTTGAAAGGAACTGACAGAAAGAAGGGAATTGACATTGTGAATCTCCAGCACCAATCTCTGTAGAACGTAAGTGTCCCTACATCTGCCTTTCATGTGGTGCAAGACCCACTTCTTTCTCTGGGGTATGCTGTGGTAACACACTTAAGCACCTCCCTTTAATCAGGGCAAAAGTTAAAAGGACAATCTAGCCATAGTATATGTGTTTAGTGGAGCCCAGGATTTGGCTCCAGAGATTTAATTACCTTCCCCTAGTTACTGGCAGCTAGACTGTGAACTCCTTACTCACATTGGAAAGCAGACACTGGCTGGTAAGAAGTCAATCTGTCCCTATATGATTTAAATGATGTTTTTTTAAATTTCACCTGATTTTTATCACTACAAAGATAAACTATGAAACAATATTATTACATACAAAGAAAAAGGGGGCATTTATCATTAGGGTGATATAGAAACTGAAAAACTCCCAGAAAGATATGTATTAAAGAAAACTAGACTAAAACAAGACTTAGCTGTTTTTCAGACCCCATAATCATTTTTATGTGAAATGTAGTCAAATAATGTTATCACTTTAAGAAGATGTATGCTTGATCTGTCTTGTATTATGATTCATGGATCCACAAACAATACTAAACATCTGTATGGAATGATATCCGAAAACAGGGAAAATGATCATAATGTTATCTTTATAAATTATGAGGATTCGTACTCATGAAAAGTTCATCATGAAGAGAGAAAAATAGGCAGCTTGAGACAAAAGAGAATCCTTAATGTGTTCAAGTCAGAAACAGACACACACACACACACACACACTCACTTACATATTTCAGAACCAGTTAGATGTAGTAAATCATGTTAATTACTCATGCACATCTGTTTTCAGTGCTCAGAAAACTATAACTATTTAAAATAAAGAAGAATACAAGTTTATTACATACCAGTTACTGCATATAAAGAATTTTTTTTACTTGTAAAGGATTGTAGTAATTTTTTTTATTTGAAGAAAGAGATATATCTTTTATACATTGGAAATTATATCCAATACTACACTTTTTTACATAATTTTCAAGCAAATTATCAACATGATTCCAATTCTGTTATGTGACACTGAATACATATTGAATACTGAATATAGACACATAAATAAAACATTTTCATACCATTCCTCAAAATATAATGTAAATTATATCAAGTCATTCTACAAGGATTAGTTAAAAGTAAACAATACCTTTGCAATTTGTTGCCTTTCTCAAATTGCATTAGTAGAAATCTTACTTCCTTTGTGTAGCTATTTTATACACTGTTGATTCAAAGGTAAATATTTTTATAGTTAGTTAAAAGACCTCTTTAAACTTGGTTCTCCCCCTTAAAACTATGAAAATCTGTAAATTATGGAGTGAACCATGAAAATATGCATGCTTCACATTTCAGTCATTTTTCATATTTTGCTTGTGTAATCACTGGTCATAATCTGTGTTATGGGCTATATTCTGTGACCAATCTGCAGAGGATGCCTCAAAGTGTCTGTGACAATTCTTCGCTTGAGAGTCTGGCTCTTTAGCACAAACTCTAAAGACTCATTCTTTTAGTGCTAGAGGTCATTGATGTTGGCCAAGGTGGTGGCCTTCGCACTTGCAGATGTCTCACATTGACATGGAACAGTCCAGTTCATAATGACAGAGAAGGAGAAGCAGTAGGCAAATCCACTTGTGTAACACAGGCTCACCCTGCTATGGCAGCTGCTTGTTACTGTGTCCAGTTTCTGGAGGCTCATGAGAGACTATCGAGAGTTTTGAACTCTTTCTGAGAAGTTCTGTCTAGCTGACAGGTCATCACTGGTAAACATAGAGGGTTTACTGTTGCTGTATGTACTGAAAGTATGTTTTAGATAGGGATAAAATGTTACACGAAGCGCGTCCTGTTTAGAGAAGCACATCACAGCTTCTCACACTTTTCAGCAGGATTGACATATTCAGGAGAAGTTTCCACATCCCAGTTGCTCTGTATGATTCCCAGGCAGGTGCAGATTCTCGTCTTCCCTGACTCTGGAGTGCAATATAGTGAAGAACAAAAAAGTTATGTAAACCCCTAGGAAATTAGTACTGTAATGTGAAACCTTAGCACTGACTTCAGCAGTGTCAAGGCAAAATAACTTCCTAACTGCTTAGAAGTTCTTGTGTTCTGATCTGTTGATTTAAAAGCATATATACATCCTATGTTAAGGTTTTGTATTAGAGTGCAAGTGTGATGAAATGAGGGTATGTTTATCTGTTGGAGATGGAACTGGAAGCCTTCTGGATAGAGCTGATCAGAAGTTTTCCTACTGAACAGGTTCCCATAGGAAAATGCTGATTTGACAGAATTGAAATGTTCCACAAGAATGTGTCTATTTCTTTGAAATTCTGATGGTAGCCAGGTAGGTTCCCAATGAAAACCTGCAAACCTGCCTGTTATCCTGTCAGTTTGCCCACACCCCGCTCCAGGGTTCCCAGGATCCTGGCACCTTGGCTTCTGAGATAGGTCTCTCCGGCTCTTTGGCAGCCTGCTTGGCACGGAGCTGGGTCTATCAGAGATTCCAGGCGCCCAAATCCTTTGAAGCCTGATAGTTCTGTTGTAAAAAATTTCAACCATCTCTAATTGCTACTGTCTTTGTAGGGCTGCAGTATATTCCCTTTCCTCTTCCTCTGGTCCATACCAGTGAATTGGCTCAGTTGGAAGGAAGACTGGGCTCATGATCCTAACTTTTGCCTTTCTATAGCAGTGTTTCTAGGAGTGGCACCAGATTCATCCAGGAGCACAAGGACTGGCATGGAATTCTGCCTCTTTCATTCTGGCCATGGGGGTGATGTCTGGCACTGTGTGATACAGTTGTATATTTTGGCTTATTTCTACAGTTTTATATGGCCACCCATCATTGCCTTCCACATAAAATCATTAGTGAAGTTGCTAGGTTTACTATTCTGGATGTATTTTTAATACTAAATATAACAGAGATACCAGGTTTGCAAATAAATCAGGCAATTAAAGCTGCAGCCAGACCTCACATCGAGCTGTAGTTTCTCTTCCTCTGTGTAATAGGAATTCTACAGTACTATGCAATATAAAGACAAGGAGAGGTAGGATTTGAGCTGCATACTCACACTGAGGCAAGCTTTAGTTGGAGGAGTAACTAGCCAGATTCATGCGTGTAAAAAAGACTATTAATATAGCAGGTTTCAGAGTAGCAGCCGTGTTAGTCTGTATTCGCAAAAAGAAAAGGAGTACTTGTGGCACCTTAGAGACTTTGCGAATACAGACTAACACGGCTACTACTCTGAAACCCGTCATTATGCAAGGCACTGAATTTAGCCGTATAGAGTGGAAATCTGTCAACTTCATAAAATTTGTTAGTCTCTAAGGTGCCACAAGTACTCCTTTTCTTTTTATTAATATTTCCGTGGATTATCACACTTGTTTGTGAATATAATTGAAAAAATGAATCTTTAGAAGTAGAATATTTTTGTGTTAACTGGTTCCTATGTCATTATAATTTACATAATTTTTTTCTTTCTATTGTGATTGTATGTTTAGCTTAGTAACAAGGCATATCAAATAGGAGCCAAAAAGATACACTCTACTTTTGGTTATTCTTTCTGACTCTTGCCAGGGCACAAAAATATGCTCTTCAGACATTTAGAAAAGCTATAGGAGAAACATTTAACATTTACCCCCAAATGTATAAAATAGTATTGTTCCTTCAATTTTAGAATTACAGTAAAACAGCAATTAAAAACTGTCAGTATTTAGGTCTAAATTCTTAAGGAATGCATTTTAAGTCAACAACTGGGGGCAATAGAATGCTAAATGATGCACAAAAATGACAGAAGTAGTTGGTGCGATGTTGTGGTTAGAGCAGGTGAATAAGGCAGGACAGCTGGGTTTTGTCTGTGGCTTTATCAGTTAACCAACCAGTTCCTGCTCCACTGAAGTAATTGAAGCAATTGTGGGCTTTCACTGTGTGACCCTGGATAAGTCATTTAACTTTTCCACGCCTCAGTTTACCTATTTTTAAAATGGATAACCTGTCAAACGGGGGTGTTTGGGGTTTAGTGGCCAAGATTTTTCAAAATGACTAGTGATTGTGGTTGTCTCTGTTTTTGAGTGTCTAATATGAGATATGTTAAAGCAAGCTATGTTCAGAAGGTGGGAGTACATCACTTTGTGAAAACCAGGCTCTCTTGAAGTGTCTCATGCAGATGTCTCATGTAGATGCTCAAAAAATTAAGGCACCTAAAATTACTAGTCACTTCTGACAATTTTGGCTAATGTGTGTAAGTTAAAGTGGGTGGAAGGTGCAGTATAAATGCAAATGCTTGTCACTATATATTGGCTCCTAGACCAACAGAAAATAGGTGGTTTGGCTTTCTAGCTGCACACTTAAGTTAGAGATTTCATTTGTGTGCATTAAGGATCATCAGATTTAAAAAAAATACAAAGTAGTAAGTGTGTTTTTGTATTCAGAATTGCAGGCACGATGACTTGCTCATTAATATACCTACCCCTCCACGTTGTACTCACCTTTTCATTATGTGTAAAGAAGATACTTAAAACATCTCACTCATATCGTTGATTAAACAGCAATCTTAAACCTAGAGAAAAATTAGTAGTAGGCAATTGCTTATATTTTATATTTAACAATAAGCTTTTTTCTCCAAATCCTCTGTAATTCCTCATTAGTTGCAGTTTGAAATACTTGCCCCGAGGGAGTTAAAAAAACTAAATCCAGGAGCATTCCATTTGCCCAAAGGCCTATGGATATATCTGCAAGATTAAACCTATAGGTATTTATTCAAATTTAGAAAGATTTAAATTATTGGCAAATAGTTTTAAGAGTCACAATTGAAAATGAACATTCAGCACATTAGATACAGATATCTCTCCTGCTAATGGATTCATTTCCAATTGGACACCTCTTGATTTAGTAAATGATACTCGTGTTTCATCTTACGAGGTATCAAGGTTCCTTCCTCACTCTGAACTCTAGGGTACAGATGTGGGGACCTGCATGAAAAAACCCCTCAGCTTATTTTTACCAGCCTAGGTTAAAACTTCCCCAAGGTACAAACTATTTTACCTTTTGTCCCTGGACTTTATTGCTGCCACCACCAAGTGTCTAACAAATATACAACAGGGAAAGAGCCTGCTTGGAAATGTCTTCCCCCCCCCCCCCCCAAAAAAAAATCCTCCCAAACCATACACCCCCCTTTCCTGGGGAAGGCTTGATAAAAATCCTCACCAATTTGCATAGGTGAACACAGACCCAAACCCTTGGATCTTAAGAACAATGAAAAAGCAATCAGGTTCTTAAAAGAAGAATTTTAACTAAAGAAAAGTAAAAGAATCACCTCTGTAAACAGGATGGTAAATACCTTACAGGGTAATCAGATTCAAAACATAGAAAATCCCTCTAGGCAAAACCTTAAGTTACAAAAAGACACAAAAACAGGAATATACATTCCATTCAGCACAACTTATTTTATCAGCCATTTAAGCAAAACAGAATCTAACACATATCTAACTAGATTGCTTATTAGCCCTTTACAGGAGTTCTGACCTGCATTCCTGCTCTGGTCCCGGCAAAGGCAACACACAGACAGAGAGAACCTTTGTTTTTCCCCTCCAGCTTTGAAAGTATTTTGTCTCCTCATTGGTCATTTTGGTCAGGTGCCAGTGAGGTTATCCTAGTTTCTTAACCCTTTACAGGTGAAAGGGTTTTTCCTCTGGCCAGGAGGGATTTAATAGTGTTTACCCTTCCCTTTATATTTATGACACAAGGGTACATAGCCCTAATTGAAAAATGAATTACCCACAAACCTCCAGCAATCTCAGACTGCACAGTGGTATATTTTAAAATGCAAAAATCTTACATTTCCAAAACAATGACAGTTTATTTTGTTGAATAGGATTAGAAACTCAGTCTACATGCCAAGGGATTTCTCCAAGCACATGATATGCTAGAGGAATGCAGAGAGGAATGTATAAAAAGGTTTAGGATAGCTAGGATTAAGAAAATGTATTACAGTTGTACTCAGTAAACTGATAGGAGGGAAGAAATTGCTTTTGAAATGAGACACTAACAGACAGCTTAACATAGGTACAAGCGTATTATGCTAGTACTTTGTTAATAAAAATACTGCAAACAGCTTCATTTTATGTTGGTATTGAAATGTTATCATAAGTACAAAAATATGCTTGCTATATGGAAGAAAGCTAATAAAGCAGTGGCGATAATTTGGAGCAGATATGAACTTTAAATTTGAATGATAAAATAATGCATTTTCTTGTATTTGTCTTTTGATATTACAATTAGTCACAATATCAGACTTTATTCGCAAGATGGCACAATTCATATGTGTATCCAATAAAAAGAAACGGAGGACTTGTGGCACCTTAGAGACTAACCAATTTGTTAGAGCATAAGCTTTCATGAACTACAGCTCACTTCATCGGATGCATAAAGTGGAAAATATTATGGGGAGATTTTATATATCCAGAGTGTATCCAGAGTGCTTTTAATTTTCTTGAAGTCTACAAACATTCTGGCCAGGTCTAAACTAAGAGTGCTTTGCTGATCGAACTATACTTGTGTTTGGATGCATAACTGGCAAAAGCACAATTTTGCTGGTATAACTACATCCATACTGGGGGCTTTTGGTGGTACAGCTATTTCAGTCACAAATGGCATCTCCTCACTGACAGCTATTCTGCCAAAAGTTTGTAGTCTATACCTAGCCTCTATCTGCCTCAGTAATGAGCTTGATTTCCCCGACCCCCACAGACAACACTGAGACCTGATTAAACATATTCCACAATTTGCAAACCTAGCTTAAATTGATTATACAGAAAGATAAATAGACAGGGAGTCTTAGGGCTTGTATTACTTTAACTATACTGGTCTAGTTACAGATGTAATCACCCCTAATGTGGACATAATTATACTGGTATAAAGGTGCTTGTATAACTTATTCCCATATGGTAAGGATAATAAGCTACACTGGTATAAGGCATCTTTAACACCAGTATAAACACATCCACCCTAGGGGTATACCAGTATAAGTATACCAGTTAAAAATCAAACCTCTAACCAATATAGATATATGAATATAAAAATGGTGTGTAGACCAGGTCTTAGAACTCCATCTGCCCTGCATGGGTTCACCTGGCCTGCGAGCTAATTCCAGCGTATAACACTGAGTTTCTGTTGAAGACAAAGCATACTCCCTTCCTGCAGAACAGGTAGAATTTTTGATATTCCAGAACTGTGGGTTACTGCTGTTCAGTGGTTATTCTTAGATATAAAAGCATCTGTTATATACAGGTACTCTTTCAGGGAGTTTTTTGTTGTTGTTGCCCTTCTTCCTTGCTGGACATTGATATCTAAATTTGGGTTCTTCAGAATTCGGGGCTTTGCATTGTAATGAAGTAGTATCGGGCAATGATTGCTTCTTTTCAGCTTTTGTAATATTTAATTAAGGTTTTTAAAGGATCACTTTCTTTGTGTTGATACTTGCTTACAGAACAACAAACTGAGTTCCTGCTAAATTATTTATTAGGTTAGGACAGGGGTGCCCAACCTGTAGTTCCGGAGCTACGTGCAGCTCTTCAGAAGTTAATATGCAGCTCCTTGTCGAGGCACCAACTCTGGGGCTGGAGTTACAGGTGCCAACTTTCCAATGTGCTGAGGGGTGCTCACTGCTCAGCCCCTGGCTCTGCCACAGACCCTGCCCCACTCCACAGCCTGCTGTGCCCAACCTTTCTCCTCCCCTCGAGAGCCTCCTGCAACGCCACGAAACAGCTGATTAGGAGGTGCGGGGAAGGAGAGGGAGGCGCTGATCGGTGGAGCTGCCGGTGGGTGTGAGGTGCTGGGAACAGGAGGGGGGAGCTGATGGGGGACTGCTGACATATTACTATGGCTCTTTGGCAATGTACATTGGTAAATTCTGGCTCCTTCTTATCTCAGGTTGGTCACCCCTGGGTTAGGAGGCTCATCTGAGGCTTTGTTTCCACCAGATTTGGGTAAAATGCATGCTATCTGTTCACTAAGTAACTTACCAAGGCCCTGATTCTGCAGACATTTTAAGATGTGGATAGTCCTATTGAAGTCAGTGGTACTACTTTGCACTAAGTTACTCATATGTGGAAGAGTTTGCAGGATTGAGGCCCAACGCAGGTGGCTATGTAGCTTTTTTAGTCTTTCTATTTCCCATTTGCATAGATTCAGAATCTTTTGAAATATTGTATCTACTGTACAACAATAGATGAATACAGTAATACCCAAATAGTGGTTTGTTAAAGCTTTAAAAACCAAAACAAGTAATGGTTTAAGGGTTTTGCTTGCTAAGCCTAATTTTCATAGTCATCTAAGCACAGGTATTGGCATAAATCTAGACATGTCCAAAGGTATTCCCATATTTTCATGATAGCATAAGTTACATAAGTAAGATATGAACTACATAAGTATGTGGGGAACTCACTGAGATAGTTGTATCAAGCCCATTGTCTTCCAGCAGTCTAGTGAAATGGCTCCAATGTAAGCCAATTTCCTTTTTTCCCCAGACATTCATAGGCTGGACTCTTAGCTGGTGTAAATTGGCATAGCCCCATTGCCTGCAATAGAGGATCTGGCCCCACATGCATGCCATTTCACTCATTTTCTTCATTGGCATACTAATTGGGGGACACACTCTAATAATGCTTACTGGTGCTGAATAGTACCTTAATTCACAAGTAATGGAGTAAGTTACTGCTCAACATGAATAAGAGTATCAGAATATGATCATCAACTACATGGACATGTAAACATCAGAAAAAATTGTACCTGTTTAGATTTATTTTGAATAATCTTCTAGTATTCCTGAAAGATGACTGTATTAGAGACTGTCTCCTGTTTGTAGAACAGGAAGAACATGGGTAGTGGTGGTTTAAATTATCCAGGACTACCTCACATATGTTTTTTCAGTCCCAGGCATGAGGAAGACCCCCTCCTACAGAGGGAAGAAAATGAAAGCATTTTGCTTGGGAAGTGAATGCCCCTGCATTCTTGCCATATCTGAATAAATTTACCTCAGGTATATCTATGGCCTTCATTACCTTAGTATCTGAGTACCTCAAATATTAAATTTATTTATCCTCACAATACGCCTAGGAGGTAGGCAGCTATGACCACCTACATTTTACAGATGGGAAACTGAGGCAAATGAAGCCTAAATAACTTCCCAAGGTCACAGAGGAAGTCTGTGGCAGAGCAGAGACTTGAGCAGAGGTCTCCCAAGTCCTAGACTAGTGCCTTAACCACTGGACCATCTTTCCTCTGTGGGAGACATGCAGCATGGGTTGATTTATGTTTCCCATTTAAAAACACATACGTGTAATTTATTTTAATCATTATGAAAACTAAATCCTAGAGGTGGATAAGTTTGTGCTAAATATTTATATGGAGAAAGATCCCCTTTTGACTAAACCCTGGTGAGCTTCCCAATACATATTGCAAAACAGAATGATATAGCTTTAAAAATCCTTCTGTCCTTGTTTTACTTCACTCATGTCATATGAAAAGGTAACAAGTTTAATGTTCAAATAGTACGTTATTTAGACATTTTGGAGTACAATTTGAAAGCCTCAAATGAGGGCTCATCCATAGGACTCCCATTAAACTCAATGGGAGCTGCATGGCTAAAAACCCACACAGCAGTTTGAAAATGTACCTCGTGCTGTGCTGAAGGTAGATGCTTAAAGAGTAAGTGCTTGAAAAGGGGGGAGTAAGTGATGGAATGGCTTTCACTCTTCAATCAGGCCAAAAATCCTCTTCCACCTAAATGATTTTCCTTTGGAGTGGAGTCCCCAGCCTCATGATTCTCCCTTTCCTACAAAGGAAATATAATAAAACATGCTGAAAATAAATAAAAAACCATAAAGGTGTCTGAATGTTCTCCTGTTTTCTCTCTCTCTTAATTTCTTACTTCCTTGTTTTAATTCTCTTTCCATTCCTTTTCTTTCCTTGCATCTCATTTGTACCATCATACTCTCTTCTTTCAGTTCTCCCATCTCATTTCCACTTTCCTTCTCTTTTCTCTCCCTTTTCTGTTCTCTTCCCTGGACTCCAAGTCGTTAAATTTATTAAAATTTATTAAAATTAAAATTTGTTAGTCTCTAAGGTGCCACAAGTACTCCTTTTCTTTTTGCGAATACAGACTAACACGGCTGCTACTCTGAAACCTGTGATTATGCAAGGCACTGAATTTAGCCGTATAGAGTGGAAAATTTGTTAGTCTCTAAGGTGCCACAAGTACTCCTTTTCTTTTTGCGAATACAGACTAACACGGCTGCTACTCTGAAACCTGTGATTATGCAAGGCACTGAATTTAGCCGTATAGAGTGGAAAATTTGTTAGTCTCTAAGGTGCCACAAGTACTCCTTTTCTTTTTGCGAATACAGACTAACACGGCTGCTACTCTGAAACCTGTGATTATGCATCCTTTCTATAGCATCTCAATTCAAGTCTTGTGAAGAACACCACATAGTCTGGTTTCCCCTCTTTCTGTATTTTAACCATTATAAGCCCTGTAATATATAGGGCTACTCCCAGAGTAAGGCACTATTCATTGTACGAGCAATAACATCTGGCCCATCATTACCAATTACTAGATATTAGTCATTAATTTTTCAAGTGTCTCAATCAAACACGCCGCACACTTGTAGAAAATATTATACTAAAGAGCAATTGCTTTTTAATTATAATGGTAAATATTTTTAAAGCACTGAGTCCAATTGTTCCCCAGGGAAATGTCATTGAAGCCAATGGGATTACCATCTGGATGAATTTGGCCCTTAAAGCCTAATGTGGGTTTTCTTTTTTCCATTGTTGCCTGATAAAATAGGATAATGGCTGTAGTACAGCAGCACAATTAGGAAGATGTGAGCAACAATGTATAACATAATTTTTCCTGGTCTGAGTGATTGGAATGTGCAGCATTAAAACTGTTAATGACAAAATATTGTCTACAAAATTCTTTTGTAGTCAATTTCACAAACTGTGAAATTCTGCACCTACTGTACATCAACGTCCAGACCTGTATGAGTTATTTAAGGCTTTTTCAGCCATCTTTAGGGCATGCTCAGTCATGATGTATAGACGCTGTATTTTTACTGCCTCATTATTAATTCTTTGGTTGTAGAAGAGCTGTCAATATCATTTTTAGGGAGACTATTGCTGCCTAACATGTTACAAATAATTAAGCCCTTGGAGACCATTATTCTAATTACTTATTACTTGCTCAACCATTTTGCTATATTGCTCAAATTTGGTGAAGATTAAGAACATTAAAATTAAGTCCTTTCCTTCTTATAAGTCTCTGGAACAACTTGTTTCCTTGTTTGTTTTTTAACTACCTGAAATTTAATACCTGAAATTTAGATTTCTTTGCGACTATTATATAGACAAATTATTATATCCATCATCCATATTAGTAAAACTTTTTAGAATAAGGAAGGTACTTTTTAGAAGAGAACTGCTGTTTATGTCACTAGTTATTCCTCACCTCTAGTCTCAATTGTATCTTTGAGGCAGAGCTCTCATACATCCTGGAGCATGTGTGGGATCAGAGAGTACTGCCCCTCAGGGAATTTCCATGCACATGAGAGGACTTAACTTGATGCAGCATACTCCTCTCTCTGCCCCCATTCAGCTTTGCTGGTCAGTGGAGGTTGGAAAAGCAAATACATTCCTCTCCTCACTGTGTTTTGTTGTTCATGGGGTACTACAAGTCATCAATCCCTGTGCTCTGGTGAGGCTGGGCCCTGCTGAAGCAAAGAGAAGGCAAGGAGAGGAAGGCTTCTTACTCACTGCACAGCAGCCAGGCAAAACCTAGCCCTCTCTATTTAGGTTTAGCTACTTGAAAATCTCCAATCAGATTATGTTAGAGGGGAGAAAACAAAAACCAAATTCTGGCCCAACATTTAAAACCAGACTGTACCTGGCAGAAGCCTGAATTTTATACATGTAATATGTGGATAGGGATTATCATCAGGCTGTAAGATCTTGTGGTTTACACCTTCGCTACTGTAGAACTCATTTGGAATATTCATTCATTATTCATGCAGTGTTGCTGGCTCATGAGACTTTGTGTGTCTCAGGATATTTGATGTTTTTCTGAAAGCCCCTAGCTCCTGGAGTCATGTGATTACATGAGAATCTCAGTTCTCATTTAAAAAAAATCTTAACCCTCATATTTTCAGAGAAAAGCTGGAAAGGTGAACCTTAAAGGATCAAAAATCATAAAATACAAATCCCCCACTTTATTATTTTAAAACTTATTTTAAGCCAAACTCATGATATTGTGCAATGTTTTGGGTCCTGAGTCAGGATTTTTGGACTCCCAGGTTTGTGCATGTTACAGAGGGCCTATAGCGTGCCCTTTTCTTGGGTTTTGTGGGGAGACAAGATCAGTGTGGGGGAAACTTCCACCCCACACTCCCATTTGTACAGACTGTATGACAGGCCTTATGTGTAGTGCACTGCAGAGGTTTGGCCTTAGGGGTATGCCTACAGTACATGGCTCTGGGGTATCACAGCCCTTTATTGAGAATTATATTTTTAACAAAAAACTTCTTTTATGGGACCAAATCCTGAGGTCCTTATTCACTAAATAGCTAGTTAGCACAATTAGCACCTTACTTTTATGGACATTAAAATCACAAGTAAAAATTAAAGTTAAAAACAATGAAATGTAATACTTTTTAGTTCTGGAGGAGTTAGGGTATTTTATGTAGACTTTAATGTAATAAAACTTCCATTAAATATTAATAATGTGCATAGTAGCCACTTAAAATAATTCTGTATTTTAACTATTACTTTTGTATTGCAAAATAAATATAAAATGTGGAAATATTTTTTTTCTTTTTAGCCCCACATACATTTGCCAGGTATCTTTTTAAACTCTGAGTCCATAGTATGAGTACTAAATCGTCCAAACTAGTTAAAAGACAGAACAAAGATCTTCAATACCATTCTTCATTCAAGATCAAATTGTCTGTTTAAAATTATGTGAGCAGGATCATATGCTATTGATATGAAATGTACATCATAGTATCATAACAATACAGAGACCGGAGAGCTGCCAGTACATTTGAAGTTATTTAGATATGTATTACTGTATGCAACTTAGTCAGATAACTCATGGAAACAGCATTAGTTTTGCTCAGTCACAGTAATGAAATGATATAAAATAGAAACAGAGAATATGTCTTGTCATGTATTGCTTAGACCAAGGATTCGTGACTGCCAGCTTCTATTCCTTTGTCAAGTCACTTACTTCATACTCAAATATAAAATGAGTATACAGTAAAATTATACTAACCTCCCCAATCATAATTGCATGCACAAAACCCTATCATTCTCTGATCACTTCTTAGCAAAAATTTTAATGCATGCTTGCTTACATACATATCACTTGCTGGTGTTTATAAACTATACATCGTATTTCCTAGTATACAATGAATTATTATAGTTATTGATACACTGCATTTGAATGAACAAAGTATATTTTGTGGTGCATAATCTTCATCTCCGCTTCTTTTTTTATTCACATACTAATTTGCAAAATTCAGTAATTTGCAGCGGGTCTCACAGTCATTTGTGTGAATTACAAAAGTTCTGGTATAATAGTAATCAAAGGGATGTTGTGATTAACTGAGGGCGAATCTGTCATCAGATACACAGGCAACGCCTACTGTCCTCTGTTACATGAGTATAACCTGGGAGAATTTAGTCTTTAATGACTGTAAAGCACTTTGAAATCCCTGGATGAAAGGCACTGTAGAAAAATACTATTAGTAATACTATGAATTATTGGCCAGTTCTTGAAGTCTGTCCTACTCAAGAAAACTATATAAAGCCAACTTCAAAGGGATCTAGGGAATTTCTAAAGCCCTTAAAACTACCTCAAAAATCACAGGACTTTTGGAAGTGTTGATGCCATGATAAGAGAAAGTTATTACTGGAATAGAGATGGTTCCAGATAAAGAATAATTCTTGAGTACATAATCATCAGGAATCAAACAAATGTAGGTGATGCAATCTCTGTTATGAGATGAGAAACCTTTTGATAGACTCAGAAAACTCTGCAGGAAACTTGTAAACTGAAAACAGATAATGGTAATTCCTCATAGAATAAAATACCCTTCTTCTTCTTTGCCTTCCTCCATCTGCCATCAGTTCTGCGGATAGCACTCTTGTGTGTCTACTAGAAAACTATATAGTATGAGCCTGAAAATTTCATGATGCATGCAGTGTGGTGTGAAAACACATGAGAACTGTTTAACGTTCAGGGGATTTCCACAAATAGTCATCGATGACAGACCTAGTTTTCACCTTGCACTTCTCTGTATTCACTTCATCCTTTCAAAAGTTGTTGTCTTCCACACAGCACCATCACTATTAATAATAAACGCATAGATATTTCTGTGTCCACACATACAGATGTTCTTGGAATGGCTATGAAGCTTCATTCAAAATGAGACTAACGCTTTTGGTTGGTTTTAAATGTCATAACATACCCACGAGTGAATTAAAACCTGCAGTCAGTCTCTCTCTCTCTCTCTCTCTCTCTCTCTCTCTGCCAAAGTGCTTTTTTTTAAAGTAGTTTTACCAAAGTAAAGACTATATAATATATTGTGTGTGTATAGATATGCGTGCACACCTACACACAATCTGTGTTTAAAAATTAGAAATCTACTTTTACAGCAAGGATGTATAGTTTGTTTCAGTGTTCTTGATGTTTTGAGATATCTGACGTACTGTGTAATTTTATGTGATGCATGGGGTAGAAGTACAGATAAAACTTAAGACCATAAACTAAATCTGACCTGAGGACAAGATTTCTTTACATGTGTATTTGTATTTATTTATAAAAAATGAGAGAGTACATTTATTTATAAAAAATGAGATTGTACATTTTTTTAAAATCCGTAACACATTAATGGAGGGAAAATAGCTCCTTCCAATATACAAGGCATTAGACTGGAGCTGAGTCAGTAGAGTGTTTTGCCATTAACTTCAGTGGGGCCAGAATTTCGCCCCTGAGTTCTACTCCCAGCATTACCTGGGATCTTGGGCAAGTTACTTTACATTGCTGTTCCTCTGCTTCCTGTCTAATCCTTTGCTGTTTTGTCTACTTCATTGCACTATATATATATATATATATATATGTATAGTGCAATGCCTAGCATGATAGAACCTTAATCTCAGTTTGGACATCTAGGTACTACTATAATACAAATAATAAATGAATGCATCCTCCTATTACTTCTTTACTGGGGGGCGGGGGATAGTGTTGGTTAGGGTGATGCAAAAGAAGTTTTAAGTGCTAGACCAGAATGGATACTAAGGTCTATTTTATTTTTTGAGGAATGCTGCAGGGCTGAATTATCTGCTCAGAGCCTGATATGGAATTTTCTGAGTGGTGAAGCAGCAAACTCTGACCTGGCATTTCCCAGTTGGCAAGCATTAGTACCGATGAACCGAATAGAAGACATTTTGTATCTGTGCGCACACGTGCTTTCTCTCTCTTTATGAGATTTATTTCCTGAAATGTTGAATGGGTTTGTGTATATGTAGACTTTTTCCCATATGGTGCTGTAATGCACATATTTTTAGCAGCATAGTGCTCTGAAAAGAAAATGAAACTTACAGGAAAATACAAGGGTAGGGCAGGTTAATGCTTTCATCAGAAAAATGAAAATCTTTGGTGTAAGCGTACTTGGACTGAGTGGCTAACATAAACAATTCAAAGACTCCTTAAGCAGAATCTCAACTCATGCAGCATAAATATCGATCACTTAGAAGACACAGCCACAGGCAGACTTGAATGGAGAGCAATTAATTTGGAGAGCAAATGTTTGTGAACACTTTGAGAAAGAAAAACTGGTTGAAAAAAGGGTCAAGCATCATGCCATGTTTTCAATGGGAGACATTTCTGTGTGATGCCTACCATGACCTTGCTCCTTGCAGATCGGACTGTGCAACCACAAGAGCACACACAAGATGCCATGATGTCATCATCAGACACGACTGACTACTATATAGTTCATCAATGTCACTGTGGTTCAAAATTTATATGCTATTTCCCAGATAAAGTCTGCCAGGAGGGGAAGGCCTCACTAGAGGACTAATTCCTGGGGGCAAGAGGCTATTTCTCAAACTGGATTGGGGGAGGGCCTGGCCAAACTTTAAAATAGTGTATTACATTTTACTGGTATATACTTTAATTGTGCAGACTAATGTAGATTATAATATAACAATTAACTTTTATTAATGCTCTCATAAATTAGAAGCACTGAATGCTGATTTAATGAGGAAATAGATTAAATTATTGTGGTACAGCATGTTTGGTTAAGCAGTTCCTTCTAAAATGGAAGACCGGAATTCAAATAAAAAAGGAATGCTAGCAATAGCAGTCGGTAAACCACAATGGCAGTGCCTGACAAACTTTGCTAAAGCTGAATCTAAGGGCATTTGACTTGCCTTTTTGGCAGATGTCTATTTATTCTTTCTCCTTGTTGTACTCTTCCACTGATACCTGATTAAAGGGAAATCAGGACCTTTGGAAATCTAAAGTAAATTTCATTGTACATGCTGAATCAGCTTGTCTTTATACATTTCTTTAATATCAACAAACAAACAAAAATATATTTAACCTCCAGTTAGAACAACTCTGCCTGTCGTCTGGGTGAGTTTGTCACATTCTGTATTTTGTTCTGCTAGTGTAAACTGGAGTTTTGCTAGAAAGAGTATCTGATCACTATACTCCACATAGAAAAGTGTACAATCAATCCCTACAAAGTTCTTAGACAAAATGAGTTTCTGCTTCGCATGCACGCACGCACGCAATCTAGGACAGTCAACCTAACTGTGCACAGAAAATAGGCTAAGAGAAGCTATCATGCAATAAATGACCTCTATTATAGGGCTTTTCACAATTTGTTTTCATAGGTGGTTTGATTTTTTGCACCTACATTGTTTTTCATTCATATTATTGTCCTTGATCCTGCTAACACAGAATTCAATGACAAAACTCCCATTAACTTCAGTGAGAGGTGGATCTGTTCCTCGTTTTCTTTCCTGATTTAAGTATGTTTATTCATTTACATGGGCTTTTCATAATATTATAGATATATATCAGTAGAAAGAGACTCCATCCTCAGGCTCTACGCTACCAGCATTCCCAGCTATCTTTGAGACACCACTGACTTCCTGAGGAAACTACAATCCATCGGTGATCTTCCTGAAAACACCATCCTGGCCATTATGGATGTAGAAGCCCTCTACACCAACATTCCACACAAAGATGGACCATAAGCCATCAGGAACAGTATCCCCAATAATGTCACAGTTAACCTGGTGGCTGAACTTTGTGACTTTGTCCCCACCTGTAACTATTTCACATTTGGGACAACGTATACCTTCAAATCAGCGGCACTGCGATGGGTACCCGCATGACCCCACAGTATGCCAACATTTTTATGGCTGACTTAGAACAATGCTTCCTCCGTTCTCGTCCCCTAATGCCCCTACTCTACTTGCGCTACATTGATGACATCTTCATCATCTGGACCCATGGAAAAGAAGCCCTTGAGGAATTCCACCATGATTTCAACAATTTCTATCCCACCATCAACCTCAGCCTGGACCAGTCCACACATGAGATCCACTTCCTGGACACTACGGTGCTAATAAGCAATGGTCACATAAACACCACAATACTGGAAACCTACTGACCGGTATTCCTACCTACATGCCTCCGGCTTTCACCCAGATCACACCACACGATCCATTGTCTACAGCCAAGCTCTACGATACAACCGCATTTGCTCCAACCCCTCAGACAGAGACAAACACCTACAAGATCTCTATCAAGCATTCTTACAACTACAATACCCACTTGCTGAAGTGAAGAAACAGATTGACAGAGCTAGAAGAGTACCCAGAAGTCACCTACTACAGAATAGGCCCAACAAAGAAAATAACAGAACGCCACTAGCCATCACCTTCAGCCCCCAACTAAAACCTGTCCAACGCATCATCAAGGATCTACAACCTATCCTGAAGACGACCCATTAGTCTCACAGATCTTGGGAGACAGGCCAGTCCTTGCTTACAGACAGCCCCCCAACCTGAAGCAAATACTCACCAGCAACCACACACCACACAACAGAACCACTAACTCAGGAACCTATCCTTGCAACAAAGCCTGTTGCCAACTATGTTTACATATCTATTCAGGAGACACCATTATAGGGCCTAATCACATCAGCCACACTGTCAGAGGCTCGTTCACCTGCACATCTACCAATGTGATATATGCCATCATGTGCCAGCAATGCCCCTCTGCCATGTACATTGGCCAAATTGGACAGTCTCTACGTAAAAGAATAAATGGGCATAAATCAGCTGTCAAGAATTATAACATTCAAAAACCAGTCAGAGAACACTTCAATCTCTCTGGTCACTCGATTACAGACCTAAGAGTGGCTATTCTTCAACAAAAAAACTTCAAAAACAGACTCCAACGAGAGACTGCTGAATTGGAATTAATTTGCAAACTGGATACAATTAATTTAGGCTTGAATAGAGACTGGGAATGGATATGTCATTACACAAAATAAAACTATTTCCCCATGTTATTCCCCCCCCCCCCAACCCCCACTGTTCCTCAGACATTCTTGTCAACTGCTGGAAATGGCCTACCTTGATTATCACCACAAAAGGTTTTCTTCTTCCCCCGCCCCCCGCTCTCCTGCTGGTAATAGCTCATCTTAAGTGATCACTCTCCTTACAGTGTGTATGGTGACACCCATTGTTTCATATTCTCTGTGTACATAAATCTCCCCACTGTATTTTCCACTGAGTGCATCCGATGAAGTGAGCTGTAGCTCACAAAAGCTTATGCTCAAATAAATTTGTTAGTCTCTAAGGTGCCACAAGTACTCCTTTTCTTTTTGCGAATACAGACTAACACGGCTGCTACTCTGAAACCTGCTATATTAATAACTTTAAAAATTAGGGGTTCACATTTTAGGGATTAAAATATACATCATCTTTTATGGATTATATTCTGAATCAAAAGGATTTGGCCTCCTGAGTAAAAAGGCTCTGATTAAGGTCAGCCGATGAGCAGAAATGGTTCCAGTCTGCTACTGAAAAACTATATACCACTGTCTGCACTGGAGATTAGAGCTGGCTTATTCTTATTCACATTTGGTCAACAGATGGTCTAACTATTCCATGTGTATTCTGGTAATGCAAAAACATGCACATCAACTAAAAAAATATAATAAAAAAAAGGGAAATGTCACTGGGCATCTGACTAGGATGAATGCCTCACAATGCCTGCTTCTCAGGAAGTAGGATGTTGCTGGCTGACTATAAAAGAGGGAACTAAGCAAGCAGGAATGTTGTCATTAGATTAGTAACTACTGATTCTGATCAGACTGATCAGTTTTTTTTTGTTTTTTTGTTTTGTTTTGTTTTTTTCCACCAAATGCATCCGATGAAGTGAGCTGTAGCTCACGAAAGCTTATGCTCTAATAAATTTGTTAGTCTCTAAGGTGCCACAAGTACTCCTTTTCTTTTTGATCAGACTGAAAGACTCAATTGACAACCAGGTGCACAAAAGTTATGTAAGGACGGTACCGTTGCCCCTTGTCCGGTGTGGGTAGCTAACATTTGGGGCCTTACTGGGTTGTTTCCATTAGGAGAAAAAATTGATTAAGAGAGTCAGGTATTTCTTTGGTGCAGTCCTCTTTATTTACAAAGAAGGTTCACAACGTCCTGTTTCTGTGAACTTAGTAGGAACAAACAGTAGCAGGTAGTTTCCTTACTCACAATCTCCAAGCCTGTTTTTCTAGCCAGTCTTGTACTCCAATGAGCTCTGTCTACTCCCTATCAAGGTCACTCTCATGACAGCTTCTCTGGCTCTCTAGTTGTTTCTGCTTCTGACACACCTGGACAAACACAACTCCAACCAATCAAAGCCCTAACCCCTGCACTAGCAATCAGTCCCCATGGAACCCATTTATCCATATGGCTTGATTTTTGATTAGCCCTACATGTGGCCTGGTGCCTTGGACAGTGGCTTCCATTATCTAAAGCTATCTTACTCAATAAAGGAGCCAAATTGCTTCTTTCATTCAGCCTGAATTAAGAGTAGCTAGCGTGCCCATCAGCTTTAACAAGCTCTGTGATTGCAGATCGATCAAAGGCATGCTTGATGGCAGCCGTTAATACCTACCAGCATAATAGCACAAACATTCTTTCTTTTTTTAATGTCTGAGCTGAGATTGACTAAACTCTCATGATGTTATAGTGCCAGACTGTGGGATGTATGTGCATGGGATGTAAGTGGGGAAAAGCTTACCAGGCAGTGCACTTGTGCCTCTAGAGCAGAATGAGCCATGATCCCAGTCTTTGCACTCTACCTCCCTCCACAGTAGCTAGCGTTGCTGTGCTAGGAGGGAGCACATACTGGACCCATTCACAGAACTGTGTCTGAATTAGCCTCTCCACATTCTGGTTGAGTTGGCTAGAACTTCTTCAGGCACTCCTGCTGCAGCGCAGCCCATCCTCGACCCTCAGTGCCAGGAGGAAGTCAAGCTGGAAATCAAATTGGCTTTTACTTCATTCCAAACACCTCAAAAGCCTTCAAGGTCAACTAGTTTGCTCCACACTCCTACATCTTGATCTCTTCATTACATTGGTGGTATTTTATGAGTGACAGCTCACCTCAACCCCTTTTTGCAGTAGGACCGTAAAGGATATTGCTCCCACTGCTACTGCATTAACATTCACCTTTTAATTTGGTGGCCACAGATTATACTGGACTGAAGTGAAGAGGGGGAAAAACAGCAATAAGGTATGCCCACTTTCTCAATCCTTCAGAAGGCGAGTCATCATCACAGTTGTAAATTTTATTGACGCATTTTCACAGAATTCTAGTTGTGATGTTTTCTTTTAATACAAACCAAACATACATGGAGTGGGAAAATTATAAGACATTTTATTTAAATTATCTTGGAACATACCTGGGGAATAAAGGAATCAAGCCAGAAATTTTCTTTGGGGATGAACTGTCCACATTATACACAACTGATTAGAAATGCAATGGTACTCAAAAGAAGTTGTGGTATTACATTTTTCTGGAAAATTATGAATGTTTTTTTAAATGACATTAATTTTATCATTTTGCTGCTGCTACAACACTGACATCAAGAAGATGCCTGCTAGCTGCAAATGTTGTATGATGTTTATTAAACTCTCTTTGTAGCGTGGATAAAAAGGAAGCTCTCACTACCTTACACGTGTAAAAGGTAAAGAAGCTCTTTAAATGTGTTAATCATGGGCTTATGTATAGAAGCGAAGAAAGTTCCAAGCCCAGAATGTCCTAAGAATATTAATTTGCTAGTAGCCAGTAGAATTATGTATTTTGTCCTTTAAATGACCCTAAGACTAAATGTCTTATCCACATGCAGAGATTTCTGATCTTTAAAATGTTTTTGTATTTTCATTCTCCAGGATGGAGGAGACGGTGAGAAATCTTCTGCAGAATGAAGGATCCCCAGACCAGAATGGAGAGGGAACAGTTAATATCATGAAGGTGTATCAGGTATTGGTAGCTTTTCTATTGTTTACATATTTAAAAAAATCTAACCAGTGCTCTATATTTCTGACATCCATGTCCAAGTATTTTTGTTCTGTCTTTGAATTATGAATGCTGGTCATCTATTATTATTAAATAATTCAACATATCTGGTTCCTCCTTCTTTTCTCCATGTATTCTCCCCCTACTGCTTAAGGTTTTCTATTTCCATAATTACATTTTTATCTTCTTGCTCCTTCCCAAGAAACTCTTCGCTTTATTATTTTGATTGTTGCATGTACCTTTCAGAAGGGAAACGTGAACCAAATGTTAAGCCTTATTAAAGAACATGAAATTTATAATAAAATATTCCAAAGTGCCTAAGTCACAAGATTTTATCAGAAGACTGTCACAGCAATGTTCTGTCAACCCATATTTTCAGAGGTGATAGAACCCTGTAGAAAGCTTCAAAAATTTGTCTTACTTGTGTGGTAGGTGTGCTTTGTCACTTGAACCTGTGATACAGGGAAGGTGAGCGTCCCATTGAACACAGAGTACTAAGGGTCTAGAACAGAGTTGGTTCTGGAGAGAAAAACTGAGGGAGAACCAAGTTGACGGAGGAAGCTTATATTGTGGTTTATGATTTATTAGAATTTTACTTCACCCAAGAAGAGCATGAGATTTGAGCTAACCGAGGGCCTTTACATTCTGTTGAGGATGTTGAGATATATTCTGCCCATTTACACTGACATTCTGAAAATTCACTTATTTAAATATTTAATAAAGACAGTCCCAATGATTCTAAAAGTTGCATTTCCTTCGTCAGACAGAGAAGGCCTCAGTGCGTATTCATACCTTTACTAACAATCCTACAAGAAATAAAATATTGAAACATGACCTACTTTGCAGTTCTCCAGATAATGAGACACTTGTGAAAAACAGTGTATAAATACTTTCATGTCCCTTCTTACAACCAGAGCATGAGGATAGACTAAAATGCAAAGCCAAACAACAGTTATACCTGATCAGAGCTTCAGAATCATAGGCAGTTAAGACTTAATCTAAGGTTATGTATATGTTCAAGTAACTGACATGGAAATAAATGTAAAGGTGATTCATTGTGTGATTTGGTTGTTAAGGTACATGACTAAGATTCACAGCTGTCATGGATTCTATTTTTTAGATCTGCTGCTATCATGTCTGATCTTGGACAAGCCACTTATTGTCCCTGTTAACCTGTCTGGGCTCTAGTTTTCCTGTGTGTAAACTGGGGATACTAATAGTAGCTAACCTCACACAGTGCTATTCTGCTACTTAAATAATTTAACACTGGGATTCTTATATGGGAAGTCCTGTATAATTACAACATGCATTTAATTGTTCAGTTTATTTATTATATAAAAAATGTGCTAAAAGCAGTTTCTTCTTTACTGAAAGAATGGCCAGCCTACTGCATCATATGACAGTGATGAACAGAGGGAGTGAAAAATGAGGAAAATTGTTCTTGAACATTTTACTTATTCTGAATTGCTTTTCAGTTCAGCCATGTTGTCAGGGTCCCCCCCCCACTCTGAACTCTGGGGTACAGCTGTCGGGACCCACACAAAAGACCCTTAAGCTTATATTCTACCAGCTTAGGTTAAAACTTCCCGAAGGCACAAATTCCTTTCCTTGTCCTTCAATGGTATTGCTGCCACCACCAAGTGGTTTACACAAAAATTCAGGGAAGGGTCACTTGGAATCCCTATCCCCCCCAAAATATCCCCCCAAGCAGTTGTCTTAGCAATGTGAGCACAGACCAGACCCTTTGTCTTCAGGACACTGAAATCAATCAGGTTCTTTTTTTTAAAAAAAGAACTTTATTTATAAAGAAAAAAGTAAACGAATCACACCTGAAAAATCAGGATGGTAGGTAACTTTACAAGGTAATAAAGAGATTTAAAACACAGAGGATTCCCCTTTGGGCTCAGCTTCACAGTTACAAAAACAGGAATAAAACTAACTCTGTAGCATAGGAAAATTCACAAGCCAAAACAAAAAATAACCTAACGCATTTCCTTGCCCTACTTACAATTTCTGTAGTTTTAGATGGATTATTCCAGGTATATTTTCAGGAGATTTTGTACCTGCTTGGCTTCTCCCTCTGTCCAGAGAGGGAACAACCAAAGAGAACAACAACAAATTCTTCACCCCTCAGATTTGGTTTGTGCTCACATTGCTAAGGCAACTGCTTGGGGGGATATAGTAAACTACTAAAGCTTTATTAGCTAAGAAAAGGAAATGAGAGTTATTGAAACCTTAAAACAGGTAAAATATATGCACAGGTGAGTCACAGTTTGTAAATTTAAATGGTAGCAGTGATGTAATAAACTGTCAGTTTCCCAAAAGTCTTTTCAGGATACCTAGATTGTTTCTGGAGATCTCCGATTTGCATCTGGCATACTTCCCTATAAGAGTCCAAACAGTCCAGAGACAAAGGATCTTTCCTTGAATCCATATTTACAGCTTCTCACAGAAAACAAGCTGACAGTGTCAATACCTACATAGGCTTTTGATGACAGAGAGCGAGGAATTCATTTTGAGTCTTTGACCTCCAATCATCACTCACTATGGACCATTTGCTTTGCAATTAGCTCTTTTCTGTTAGAGTTCTTCATTGCATCCTACAAGCTTCTTTCTCCTTTGATGGGTTATTTAATTACCATGTAAATGTTTGCTATTACATTATAAGAGGATACATATAAGTAAAACAATGCAAGTAACATTCCATTAGTTTTCATTAACTTTAAACACCAAATACACTCTGATACATTTAACACTCACTTTCAACTATCCTAATGCACAAGTGAATTGGCTTGGGGCTTTGGCATGAGCTGACACTTAGTCTGCCAGTGTCACACTTACTGTACATTCCAAATAAACTGGGGGAAAGTGTTAGTTTGAAACATGCTTTGGCAAATAATGAAAATGTAGTGATACCGAAATGTTTCATGAGTTTGTGTCAGTTTTGCCAAATTGTTTAAGTTGAAGGGGGGGGGGAAACCCAAAATTCCAAATAAGTTGCAACATTTCATTTAGACATTTATGAAGAAAAGTTTCAATTTCTAAAATTTGAAATGACTTTTCATTTTGAAGTTTCCTTCAATTTTATTTTTTAAAATGTAAAAAGAGCTCAAAATTTAATTGAAATATTTCATTTTGGGTTGAACAAACCAATTTGTTCAACCTGAAAACATTTTTGCACCCATTTTTTGGAATTGCTAGTAGGCTGAAAATTCATTTAGTCACATAACTCTCATTCCTAATGCTTTATTGAGTGCAATTTTCAAATGTATAAGTACAGTTGGTACTATTTTTCTAAAGCAGAACACACCTGTGAGTTTAATTATCAGTTATCCAGAAATTTTTTGGCACAATAAAATCCAATATTTTGGAACAAATCAGAAAATATAGAAGGAGATCTGTAGAGTGGCTCTTTAACATGAATTGTTGATACTGTGTCCCATATTCCCTGACACGTATGGTAAGTTAGTTTCACTATGTGCAGCCTGTTCAAATTAATATTTGAGTAGTCATAAAACACTGTGCACTAAAGACTTTTGATCTATTGACTATTGGACACATTTGTTTTTTACAAACCCAATGATTGTTCTGGGACATATAAAACTGAGTATTTATTACAATACCAATATGCCTGACTCCAGAATAAATATTGCTGTTAATTAAGTTCATATCATAGAATCATGGAAATGTAGGGATGAAAGGGACTTGGAGAAGTCATCAAATCCAGCTCCCTGAGCTGAGGCAGGACCCAGTAACTCTACAGCATCCATGACAGGTGTTTGTCCAATGGGTTCTTAAAAACATCTTAAAAAATCCCCTAATGATGGGGATTCCACAGCCTTCCTTGAAACCTATTCCAGAAGCTACCCTTTTAGCTGGAATGTTTTTCCTAATATCTTGCTGCAGATTATCAGAATATCTGCCTTGCTGTAGATTAAGCCCATTACTTTTTGTCCTACTTTCAGTGGTTGTGGAGAACAATTGAACAGTCCTCTTTATAACAGCCCTTAACATATTTGGAGATAAGCCCCCCCCCCCCAATCTTCCTTTCTTAAGACAGGTCAGGTTTTCTAAACCTTTTAGCATTTTTGTTGCTCTCCTCTGGACTCTCCGATTTATTCACATCTTTCCTAAAGTGTGGCACCCAGAATTGGACACAGTACTCCAGCTGAGGCCTCACCAGTGCCGAGTAGAGCAGGACAATTACTTCCCATGACTTACATGAAACACTCCTGTTAGAATAGCTGTCATAGGGCATCTCTCTCGAACACACCCCTTGTGTCCCATTGTGGCCCTACAGGCATGCTGCACTTAGTGTCCTTTGGGTCTTTTCAGACAATCACCCAGACCAGGTTAGTCCAATGCCTCTTTGCAGTATCTGGACTTGCAGTTTATTTATTCTACAGAAGGTAACTCACTTATTTAGCTGTACAAGTTCATGCCCACTCTGGATCCATGTAAGAGTCCTGGTCAGTTTTCTCCCCAGTCCCAGACCTTCTTCCAGAGCTGGGTTGTACTTTGGACAATCCCTCTGTCCCTCTCCTTAGGACAGGAGCTCTCTATTTCTCTTCCTTGGAGCTGGAGTTACACTTTAGAGCTGTAGAGCCTGAGGCAGCTTCTCCTGCAGCTGGCCCTTTTCACGATCAGTCCTTCAGCTGGTTGTGGGGGTTCAGCCTAGGAGAGTTCAGCAGGCAGACCTTCCCCAGCTGCTGTCTTCTTCCTGCTGACACAGGGCCCTTCAGGAGCTGTCATACTCCCTTTGGTGTCTACAGGCATCTTCCCAGCTATGAGGGAGGAGACTGCATTTATGCTGGTTCCCTTCTTGATAGAGAAGAAAGCTTTGCCCCAACTTCTCTGAGCTTCGGTCCCTTAAAGAGCAGTACCAGGGTTTCCTCCCAAATCCTACTTACTCCTGGAACTGCTTCTCTCTCCTGATAACTCCCAAGTATCTTGTATCTATATTCGGACATTTCAACTCAAAAGAGTCATGTCAGGTGATGGGGTGGACTGATGAGTATCCAGGGCAACCCTTGAAGAGCAGACTGCCCTGTCATTACACCCCAGAATGATATTAGCCTTGTTTGCAGCTGCATCACACTGTTGATTCATACTCAGTTTGTAATCCATTATAACCCCAGATCCTTTTAAGCAGTGCCAACTATTCCCCATTTTGTAGTTGTGCATTTGACTTTTCCTTTCTAAATGCAGTACATTGCACTTGTTTTTATTGAATTTCATTTTGTCAATTTCAGACCAATTCTCTAATTTTGCAAAGTCATTTTGAATTCTAATCCCATCCTCCAAAGCCCTCCCATCTTGGAGTAATCTGCAGATGTTATAAGAATAGTCTCCACTCCATTATCTAAGTCGTTACTGAAAACATTGAACAGTACATGACCCAGGACTGACCCCTGTGGGACGCCACTAGATATACCCTCCCAGTTTGACAGTGAACCATTGATAACTACTCTTTAAGTACAGTTGTGAACCCACCTCATAGTAATTGTATCTCAACCACATTTTCCTAGTTTGAGCATGAAAATGTCATGTAGGATAGCATCAAAAAACTTACTAACATAAAGATTAATCACATCTACTGCTCCCCCCTATCCACTAGGCCACTTACCCTGTCAGAGAACAAAATAAATTTGGTTTGGCATGATTTGTTCTGGACAAATCCATGCTGACTATTCCTTATAACCCCATTATCTTCTAGTTGCTTACAAACTGATAGTTTTAATAATTTGTTCCAGTATCTTTCCAGGATCAAAATTAGGCTGACTGGTCTATAATTCCCCAGGTCCTATTCATTCCCCTTTTTAAATATAGGGACATTGTTTGCCCTTCTCCAGTCCTCTGGGACGTCACCCATCCTCCAAGAGTTCTCAAAGATAATTGCTAACGGTTCTGAGATTGCTTCAGCTAGTTCCTTATGTATCCTAAGATGAATTTCATCAAACTCTGCTGACTTGAATAGACCTAACTTGTCTAAATATTCTTTAACTTGTTCTTTGCCTATTTTGTCTTACATTCATTCCCCCTCGATGTTAATATTAATGTTGTTGAGTATCTGGTCACCATTAACTATTTTAGTGAAGACAGAAGCAAAATAGGCAGTAAAGACCTCTGTCTTCTTGACGTCATCAGTTATTGGCTCTCCTTCCCTGCTAAGGAGGGAACCTACATTTTCTTTCATCTTTCTCTTGCTTCTAATATATTAATAGATCCCATTCTTATGGCCTTCTATCCATTGTTTGGTGTAACTCACTTTGTGCCTTAGCCTTTCTGATTTTGTCTCTATATGCTTATGCTATTCTTTTGTACTCCTCCTTAGCAATGTGTCCATATTTCCACATTTCCTTTTTGATTTCCAGGTCATTAATGATGGCAACATATTGGCTTCTTACTGTTCTTTCTGTATTTCCTTCACATTGGGATAGTATGCAGTTGTGCCTTTAATATTGTCTTCTTGAGATAGGGTTTCCAATTTTGGTTGGAGGTATTCCGGCAGGTTTTGTCACACAAAATAATCTTTAATTAAAGATTAATCTTTAATTCCTGGAGTCGTATGACAGGGTTCTGGGCAAAGACTTGCTGATTCAGCCCTCTGTCATGCCAGCTCCCATTTAGGGGAATACATTAGAGCTGGCCAGAGATAACCTGGCCCTAATAGGGGGAAAAGAGACAGTTGCCACCCAATTAGCCTAGGGCTGTATAAAAGGGGAAGAAAGCTAAGGGAGGAGTTGAAAGAAAGTGGAAAAAGTAGGGAGTGGAAGCAGGGAGGTAACTTCTTCCTCCCGCCTGCCTGCAGATGGTGACGGGCCAAATGTACATGGTAAAATGGTGGTGAGACCAAGCCTATGAATAAACTTACCAGTGGTTACTAACCCCAGTGTCTCAGAGTGACTTTGTGGACCTAGCAGAGGCAGGAACCAAGGGGGCCCTGCCGTGCCCTGCTACAAGACCCCAGGACAATCCTGGAGGGTTGGCAACCCTACCCTGAGAGTCTTCCAGTTCTCCTGAACTCCTTTAGCTCTTAAATTTTCTGCCTTGGGACTTTACATACCAGTTCTCAGAGTGTTTTAAAGCCTGATTTTTTTGAAGTCCATTGTCCTTATTCTGCTGCTCTCATTCCTTCCTTTCCTTAGAATCATGAAATCTATCATTTCATGTTCAGTTTCACCCAAATTGCCTTCCACCTTTAGATTCACAAGCAGTTCCACCGTGTTGGTCAGAATCTAGTCTCAAATGGCTGTCCCCTGGTTACTTGCTCCACTTTCTGAAACAAAAAGTTGGCACCAATACATTCCAATAACTTATTGGACATTTTGTGTTTTGCCATATTACTTTTCCAACAAATGCCTGGGTAAAGTCCCCCCACTGCTTCTGGGGGTTATGTTTTGGATATTTCTGTTGTTTGTTCTAGAAATGGCTCATTTACCTAGTCCTCCTAATTTGGTGATCTATAGTAGATCTCTACCATGGTGTCACTCCTGGTTTTTCCCCTTACTTTTAGTGACTCACAACTGGTCTGCCTTTCATCTCCTTCTGGACCTCAATAGAAGTGTGTAATGTAATTTGATGTATAATGCAGCACCTACTCCTTCCTGTCCTTCCTGGCAGGAATACCAGTATTCCAATCATAAGATTAATTCCACCAAGTATCTGTGATGCCAAATGTCATAATTTATCTTATGTACTAATACAGTACACTGTAATCTTCCAGTTTATTCCCATACTCCTTGCATTTATATACAGATATCTCAGAGGTTGAGCAGATTCCCTTATTGCTTTCCCTCTTGTTGCTTCTGTGGCCCCACTGTAATTTTCCATGTCCTCCCCAACATCTAGTCCTTTGTTAAGGTCACTTTTTTTATTTCACCTGCCCCTTTTGAACATAGTTTAAAGGCTCAATAGGCTGGTGACTCCTCCGTTTCTTGGTTAGGTGAACCCCATCTCTTCCCAGTAGACCTCCTTCCCAGAATAGCATCCCATGATTGAGGAAACCAAAACCCTCTCATTGACACCATCTGTCCAGCCATGCATTAATCTACAGGATGCACGTATCCCTGCCTTGGCCCTTACCCTCAACTGGGAGGATGGACAAGGACCCAACTTGCACCCCTGACTCCTTCACCCTCACTCTGAGTCCTGTAGCTGGTGATCGGTTCGGGTCATACCTGGTCGTTTTGGTGGAATAGTAATAAGGTACAGCTTACAGCTTGCATTATTATTATTAAACTGTGTTAGGCTTTGTCAAAATTCTCACTTGAAATGAAGGTTCTGCACCCTTATAGTAGAGGGAACTGCCTTGGGGGAATTCAGTAAATTGGGCTTAAGTACCTTCTACAGTGTAACTGAATTTAGATGCCGGAATGCAAATAAAATTATGTTCAATTATAGTGCATGGTTTTTGCATAATAATAACTGAGGCTATGAGCATGAATATTCACATAAATTGAGACCATAATAAAGAATGTGTGTTTTAAGTGATGAGGGGTGGCACTCAAAAGATCTGGAAGTTAAGTTTAGTTAAAGACTGCAGAATTCTGAAGCTTATCTGAAGTTTATTGGGGTTATGAGCCACTTAAGCCTAAATTTATTAAAGGCCAAACAAAGCTTGCCTATTCAAGATGCAAATCCTTTATGGGAGATGGGAAATGGTCACTGTGAATAATCAGGAGAAATGGATGATCCAGTTTGTAAAAGCAAGGACTCTGCAAGCCATTTTCCATATGTTTATTCCTGTGATCCACAAATCTGCAAATAGATTCTTTCTATTCGCTTGATCCTTGTACTGCATATATGCCACAGGGAGAGTATAATCTGATTAAAGATCACACAGGCAAATAGTCTTTCAGGTTTCCTTTAAACTTATTTTGACTTTATCTGCCAGTTTGGCAATCAGAATAGATAAGGAAGACAAAGAGTTTGCTGCAAAATCCTAGTTGATCGCAGTTCAGAATTTGCCAGACAAATACTCTGAAGTGCAGTACAGACAAACATAAACTTGTTTGTATACATTACGTAGGTTATCAGAGAGGAAGGATTATTTTGTGTTTAAGGCAGTAGGACTGAGAAGACCAGAGTTCAGTTCCTGTCTCTGCCACAGACTTCCTGTGTGACCTTGGGCAAGTCACTTAATTTGTTTCAGGTTTTTCATCTGTAAAATGAGGATAATACTACTTCCCTACCTCACATTCACATTAAAGATAAACTCCTCAGTGCTTGTGAGCTGCTCAGAAAACACAGTGATGGGAGCCATAAAAGTACTGAGATAGGTTATGTCTACACTGCATCTGGGAGCATGCTTCCCAGTGCAGATAGACAAACACGTAGTAGGTCTGCTTAAGCATCATCTGTGCTACCTGTGTACCTCGGATACATTGTTATTTTTAGCACACTAACTCTGCTGAAGCTAGCAGGAGTCTGTTTACCCATTCTGAAAAGCATGATGTCAACTGCAATGTAGACATGAAGAATACAAGGCTTTTCACATTTCTTTATGAACTAGAAAATTGGCTCATTTTCACAAAAGAGTTTGCTAAATATACAATTTTTAAAAAATAGGACCAAATTTCAAGTGAAAATGGGACAGTTTTCAAGCAAAAGCTATTCTTTCATATATAAAGAATGGGGAAATTACCTCCTGTGCCAGTTTCTGTGGTTCTTTGAGATGTGAGGTCTACATGGATCCTACTGTTGGTTCACAAGCACCCCATGTGTGCGAGATGAGATTCTTTTGCTAGCAGCGTCCACTGGGACTATGCCTAAGTCCTAGATGTCTTTGCCCCTTCCTCTTGAATAAAAGGCAGTGCAGTCCCAATTGTCCCTCCATTCCTTTGCCAACACAGAATCTGAGATGACTAGAATGGTATAGTAATGGAGTGGGAGAAAAGGTAATGGAACGCACGTGGACAACACATCTCGAAGAACCACAGTTACTGTAAGGTAAGTGTTCTTTCTTCTTAGAGTGACATTCTGCATAAATTCCACTCATGGTGACTAATAAAGTGGCTGTCTGTTTTCTTGGAAGTGGATAGTAGGAGTATAAATTCTACTTAACCATTGACTGCAGGACCACTTTACCAAAGCAGGCATCCAATCTGAAGCTTCTATCAAAGAGTAGGATGTTATGAGTGAGTGGACTGAGCTCCATGCAGCTGACCTATGGATTTCAGAAATAGGGACATTCTCCAAACAGGCAGTAGAAGTTGCCTGAACTTGAGTGGAATGAGCTCGATGTGGCTAGGTGGATCTAACCTGGTCAATTCATAACATGTCCTTATACAGTTGGAGACCCACTTAAATTGTCTCTGCGAGGTCATTGCCAGACCCTTAGCCCTCATGGCAAAGGCCACAGTTTAGGTCTGTTCCTGAATATGTTTTTCCTGTCAGTGTAAAAGGACAGTGCCCTTACTATGTCCCGTGTGTGAAGTTTATCTTCCCTCAAGATTGGGTGGGGTTTGGGGAAGAAAATGGGGAGATGAATGAATTGGTTTACATGGAACAGCTGTAGGCAGGAACTTGGGATGAGGCCTGACAGTGACCCTGTCCTTCTGAAGCACTATGTAGGGAGAGCCAACCATGAGGGCCTGAATCTCCCTACCCTTCAAGGTGATGTAATGGCCATTAAAAAGGCAGCCTTCATGGATCAGTAGTATAGAGAACAGTTTGCAAAGGGCTCAAAGGGAGGACCCATCAACTCTGCCAATACTATATTGATGTTCCAAGCTGGGTGGGGCTCCCAAATTGTGGGAAAATATAAATAAGGCCCTTAAGGAATCTAGCCATGGTAGAGAGGGAAAAATAGACTGTGGGCCTGAATAGGAGAGTGGTGTGCAGATATTGCTGTTAGATGGGCCCCTGTGGAGCCGATAGAAAATCCAGATTGCTTGTGGATTAGCAGACAGTTCAGTATTGCTGAAATGGGTACTGTCAAGATGGAGACAGCTGGTGCTGAGATGCCCAAATAGCAAACCTCTTCCATTTAGCTTTAAAAATCTGTCTGTGTGGGGTTTTTCTGGTTGGAGCAGAATGTTCTTAACTTCAGCTGAATGGTTTCTTTCAGTGGACATCATCCAGACAGCATTTAGACTGTCAGATGTAACACAGTTAGTTGAGGGCAAGTAAGGCGGTGTGGGGGGGGGGCTGTGGTGAGAGATAACAGAACTGCCTGGCCCATGCTGGGACGATCATAATCATCAGTTCTGCATCTTGCCTTGGTTTCCTCAGAAGCGTTGGTATCATGGGGATCAGCGGAAAGGCATGCATCACTTTTGAGGAAGAGGAAGGCATCTGTCAGGAAGCCTGGGCTGGAGACCCACTGGCGTAGAATGTCTGGCAGTTGTTGTTCTAGTCAAACAGGTTGAATCTGGGAATCCCCACTTGCAAAAAAAAATATTCTGTAGGACTCAGTCTTTGATAGCCCACTCATGATTGTCTGGGAACTGTCTGCTGAGCTGATCTGCCAAGGTGTTTAGAAGGCCAGGAAGGTGCAGAGACACAGGCATGATTTGATTCAGAATTTACCAATTCCAGAGCCACAAGGCCTCCTGGCAGAGCAGAGATGATCTTGCTCCTTCGGTCTGTGACATCATGCTTGGCTGTGATGTTGTCTGTGAATACTTGGATTATGGATCCCTAGAAAAGTGGCAGAAATTCCTTGCAGGCCAGGTGGATGGCTTTGAGCTCTAGAACATTTATGTGGAGACAGACTTCCTGAGAGAACCATAAGCCCTGAAATGGAAGGTGATGTAGATGAGCCTGTCATCCCTGAGAGGAGGTGTCTGTCACTAGTGTCTTGGTAGGTAGAGGGGCAGAGATAGATACTCCATTGCACACCTGCAGAAGGCCTTTCCACCAGTTTAATGAGGACTATTTGTGGGACTGTGACCATTATACCCATGTGGTGTCTGGTGGGTAAATACACTAATTTCAACCACTCTTTCATGAGTGTAGGTGAAGTCTGGTAAAGTGCGTCACATAGGTGCATGAGACCATGTGTCCCAAGAGTCTGTGAGGTGTATTTTAACTGATTTCTTTGGTTGGGCTTGAAGTTGATTGAGAGGGTTCAATATAATTTGTAACCCTTCTTGTGGAAAGTAAGCGTTTGCTTATCTGGAATCTCACTGTTCCTATGAACTCTGTGCTCTGAGACAGAATCAGTGTGGATTTCTCTCTGTTGATGTTGAGGCTCAGAGTGACAAAGAGTTTTAAGGTTATATGAATTGAGTTGGTCACCTGTTGGGGTGATCCTCCCTGCATTAGCCAGCTATCAAGTTATGGATAGACCTGGATTCTCTGTGTCATTTGAGCTACCACGAATACCAAGCACTTGGTGAATACCTTCATTGTTGTGGGAAGACCAAATGCTGTACCCACTAGGAATCTTGTGGGTTGGATTAATAAATGCATGGAAATAGGTATCATGTAGGTCAATATCTGTGAAACAGTCTTGAGATGCTAATGAGGGAGTTATGAAAGCCAGAATCACCAGCCTGGACTTGAAACGGTAGATGAATTTTTTGAGATGTCAAAGATCCATAATGGGACATCAACATGGGACATTTCTGCTTTGGAATGAGAAGATAATGGGAATAAGCCTCCCTTCCCCTGAACTCTAAAGGGACATTTTCTACTGCTGTGAGTTATACGAGGAAGTGAACCTCTTATTTCAACAGTATCTTTTGAGAAGATTCCCTAAAAAGCACGGGGAATGGGGGGGAATGTAGGAAGGAACTGGAACTGGATAGAAGTGCTTATAATCCTAGGGTGGTTATATTGGACTCTTGGAACTGGTGTTAAACGTGCTGCCTAGCAGAAGACCTGGACCCTGGAGAAGCTGAGGAAGAGATGGAGGGTCATTGTCTTCGACTTGGGTGAAAGCAGCTGTTGAAATAGAGTATGATGTTGAAAAAAAGACTTCTAGTTAAATTTAAAAGTCTAAACCTGCTCCGGAATAAAACAGGATTTTTTTTAATGCAGTAACTTTGGTCTGACCTGCCTCTGATTCAAAGGCATTCACCCCAGCTAGAGGTCAGGTCATCCAATTGATCAAAAAATAAACTTGTCTCCATCCTTTTTTGTATAGTGTCATATCTATATAAAATTATGGCGTGACATCAAATTGTAATGTTTCATTAACAGAACTCCTGAAATGCTTTGATTTCAAAGGGAAGCTATGATTAATAATGGATTGCTGGTAGGGCAACGCAGATACTGAGGGCTTTAAAGGCACTGAAGAAAGCACCTGGTTTTGACTTCTTCCTGGAAACACAACTGAGACAATGGTACAGCACTGTAACTTTCATATATTAAAGGAATATGCACATATTTAAACTGGTTTCATTTATAAGATCAAGATAGCATGAGGTGTCAGAGACTTCTTTTTATTTCATCCTGGCTCTTTTCACATGTTTGGACTGGGATAAGGCGTGCTATAGGGTCTATATCAGATGATAGAGAAAGATAAAGTCCCAGAATTACTCCTGATGCAGTGAGGAGCTGCACCAACCTGACCAGCTGTTCCACAGAACAGATTCACAGTAGGGGAGGCCTATTGGTGTTTTTCCTGCCACCTCCTTCCTGAGGAGGATGGGGAGAGCAACTTTATATTCTGCTGGCAGCTCCACAGGAGATCCCTGGTTGCCCTGGCTAGCTCTGTCCACTTTTTGAGCTACCCTGACTCCACTAAGCAGAATAGAAACCTGTGTCTTCCTCTGCCACAAATATCCCTTGGGGTAGTTTCTGCTACCGGGAGCCCTTTATCAGTTTCTGTTCTAGCTTCTGGCTTTGTGTAATCTGTCCCTACATTTACATACCTAGAGGTTAGTTTCCTGTATCTAAAAAGGAGGATGATGATGCTAATTCAAAACTAAATTTTCATATCAAAGAACATACCTGCACAAGCATTCCAGTTTCATTGCTCTTGTCTGCTTATCATCAGTATCATAGAGCAACAACCATGTAGAGTTACATATTACAGTGAAGTCTAACAGCATACGCCTATCTCTGTATTAAAAATATGCAGTTTATGTGCCTGTTTCTTAGAAAATAAATTATTCTCTTATTCCCAAAACATTCCATCTACACATTCCAAGTAACATGTTGTTGTAGCACTATATTGGACAGATCTGGTTCCCACATCTACTTTTCTTCTAAACCATCTTGATATTTCCTTTCAGTCATACCGTCTTTCTGTATCTTTTCTGTGGAATCATTCAAAAAAAAAAAGGGTAGCCTATTCATGTTTCTTGGTGCCTATGAATATCATGCAGCCATAACACAGAGATGTAGACACAAGAGCTTTGAAAAATTCTACAGCCAGATTCACAGTCTGCCTAGGGTAATTCATGCTGCCCTAATGCCTGCAGATATTCTTCCTGTGTGCAGGGATAGCCTACAGACTCTAGAGTGAGGGTCATGTCCCCAAATGCTGGTGATAAATCAAGTCCAGATATGGTAATCAGCTGTCTGCCTTTCCTAGGCTGCAATCTTGTTCCCATATATCATTCAACATCTGCCTCTTACATCCGTTGTTTCCACCCTAGCTGAAAAAGCAACGATGTTCCTGAAGCACTTCTAAGCTGTGAAGGATGGATTGTCTTATTGCCAAAGCATGAGAGTGGGAATCTGATAGAACCTGGGTTCTGTTCCTAGGTATGGATTCTTAATATGGGTTTCCTTTATGGTCAAGTCACTTAACCTCTCTGTTCATAAGTTTCTCCATTTGTACCATCAACTAAATGATTCTACCCTTTCTATGTTTCTGAGGTATGATTTATTGAGGTTTGTAAAGCACTTGGAGATCCTTGGATGGAAGGTGCTATTGAAGTATAAAATATTATTATTTGTAAATATAAAGTATATATATAGTATTTATATAATATTTTAACAAGTTTACAAAGCTACGCTATACATTTTTTGTTTAGCAAAATAGCAAGAAGCGATATATACATCAAATTTTTTTATTTGGCATATTATCATTTTACAGGCTGAACATCCCTATGCTTATATTGTTTGTTCTGAAAATAATTTGCTGCCATTTGCATTACAGATCTATTGTTCAAGACAAGGGAATTTGCAGGATTTTATTTTAAAATAAAGGCTGTAATATGAACTAGAACCACTGCCATAAAATTAATCCACATATTTCTTAAAGACCTGTCTCAAGGCTCACTGTTGTCATTCTGATTTTCATCTACAGTTCTCAATTATATTTCTGAAGCAGCCAAATTAGATTTAGATTGCCCCCCTTTCTTAGTTACTGCTTCTGAGATAAAACAGCAGCCAAGAGATAAGGGAAGAACAAAGATTTATTTACAAGTGAGACAGTATTGTGAGTCAGATATCTACAATACAGCCATAAAAACATAACCAAGCTTTCTAAGGTAATTATCAACATCCCAGATTAGAATCACAGATTTGGATCTGAAGTCTCAGCTCATACTTATCACTCTAATTGGGAAGGTCCCAATCAGGATACTGAATTCCCAAATTTGAGAATGTTCAGATTTAGGTTATGCCCTTTATAGAGCTGTATACTTCAGAGTGAGATCCAGAGTTTGTTTCAGGCTCATCGCTAACCAAAATTATGATAAACAACATTTCTATATGCAGGAAAAGTAAGTAACTTGTAGTTAGTAAAAGTAAGTAACTAAATGCAGGAAATGTAAAAAATCCTATCCTCTTATCACTCCTAGACAAATTCTTATTGTGTTAGTTAGATTTCTATGTATGAAATCTACAACCACTTTCTCCTAATAGCCATCTACCCCTGCAGCCTAGCAAAGCCAACAAAGCAACCTCTAGTTCCTGCATCTCTTGGTTAAGACAAATGGAATGCTTAGATCTAGCTAGTGTAGCAAATCTCTGAAGCCATATCACTGATAGATTCCATCCATGGAATGGTGTTGACAGTTAAGAATCCCATCCAAAAAATACATTTGATGCTTGTATCTCTGGTTGGTTCTACAGCCAACTAAATATTTCATGGCATCTGCCAAAGAGAACCTCAGTTACAGTACTATACTTACTTTGTAGCTAAATTCCACATGAGGCATAGTTGGCTCTGGTCTCTGTACCTGCACTGACATTGTCTCCCATGAGAGCTAATCGGCTAATATGCTGGCATTCCAAAATACTAGTTAATGCCTTTCTTGAGCTATCTTCTTTGTAGCTTCTTTGTAGTAATCCCTAGAAAGGGAAGAACAGGCAGAATAAATTGAGTAGCATAGCTCTGTGAAGCTTGAGTAAGGACCTTTAATACATTGGTGTTTCTGAACACCAACAATGAGATTCATGGCAGGGAAACTTTTTACCTTAAAGTTCTTTAATTGATCAAAATAAGCATTTTCACATCCTTTATCTGGACAGTGAGAATACAGTGAGAATATTTTTTTAAAATAGGGCCAAATTCTGCCAAAGTAAATCTGGAGTAATTGCACTGACTAAACTGCAGTTTCTTCAAATTTACCCCAAATTTAAATCCGAGCAAAATTTGGCTTATCTTGCTTCAGTTCACTGTAGATATTTTAATACTCTCAAATTCCTATAGCCACATTAAATGCTGTGTTCCCTTTTAGGTTAAGATAGGTTTCCTTGTGAGAAAAGAAAAAATGTTTTAATTTTTCAATACTGTAATGAACCATTTCATATTAGATTACAATGTATATGAGAAAATGCAGTGGATATTTTGCCCACATATACATGCATGCAACATCAATAGGAACCACAGAATGCAATTTGCCCCTTAGTATCATTTTACTGTGCAAATTCCATAGCCACAGAATGAATTTGAAATTTTCCATTTTATCAACACACTACGCACATCACTGTATTACCAGATGCCGCAAGCTACTCCCTTCCTGCCCTGCCAGCATGTCTCAGTCCTGATTTGAAAGGGTCACCTACCTTCAAAGCTGACAGGGTCATTCAGTTCCCTTGTCTATGCAGTCTTTGATATCAATGCAGACAACAAAAGTCCTAGATACAGTGGCGGTGTTTCCAATGTAGATATCTGTTTACTATGGACTGGGTGAGACCAATGGCAACTCATTTCATATGTGTCACCGGACAGCTATTCTACTTGTTGGTCATTACAGACTACATTTCAACTGCTGATCTAGTGGCAAAAGACTCCATATTCCATTATCCATCTAATAAGCTATTTCCTCCACTTTAGCCATTTAATTAGGATTAGTCTTAAGTTTTTCTCCATTTTTCATTTCACTAGGCAGTTTCCTTTTACTTTACATGCCTTCTAAATCAGAACTTTTTCAAAAGAAATAAATGTTTGCTGATAGATGGAACAGGCAATAAAAGCATCATCAGAAAATTTATTAATGTAACTCTGCAGAACTGTTCAATAAGGATGATAGCTTGCAACATTTAGGAGTATTTTGAGTGAAGAATAATGTGAAGTAGATTTAGATTGATATGTGAGTGGTCGTGGGCTCATATTAGAGACATAAAGAAAACACTTTGTTCTCTTATCCATCATACACATTTAATCTAGGGGATTTTACTGCTCACTCTGTTCGCTTTGTAAGTCAAATCCAGAGATGAAAAAGAGGAATTTTATATGTTTTCCCTGACAGCAGTAATGTTAAACTATGAACAATTTGGGATGTTTCTGCTTCTGATTTATGTGAATCCTTTTCTTTTCCTTCAAATTTGGTCAGCTTGTACTGAATAAAAAATGTTAGCTATACAAGAAAACAGTATTATTGCATTTGTTAATGTGCTGTCTAAAGCAATGATATATTCTACTCCACCCCACTGCCACCAGAAAATAAAACAAGTGAATAAATATATTTCAAATCAAGAAAATACTATAGGAGTCCATGTGGCACCTTAGAGACTAACAAATTTATTTGGGCATAAGCTTTTGTGGGCTAGAATTCACTATCAGATGCATGGAGTGGAAAATACAGTAGGCAGGTACAAATACACAGCACATGAAAAGATGGGAGTTGCCTTACCAAGTGGGGGAATGGGGGTCAGTGCTAACGAACCAATTCAATTAAGGTGGAAGTGGCCTATTCTCAAGAGTTGACAAGAAGGGGTGAATACCAAGAGAAAATCACTTTTGTAATGCTAATGAGGCCATTGCAATCAAGGTGGCCCATTTCAAACAGTTGATAAGAAGGTGTGAGTATCAGCAGAGGGAAATTAGTTTTTATAGTGCCCCTTCCACCCAAATAATGTCCAAATAAATAATGCTTATGCCCAAATAAATGTGTTAGTCTCTAAGGTGCCACAAGGACTCCTCTTTGTTTTTGCTAATACAGACTAACACGGCTACCACTCTGAAACCTATAGGAGGCATGTGTTAGTTTCAAAGCTGATAGCTAATTTATACTGAACCTCTCGTTTTCTCTTGTTATACTTTTTTGCATTCTACATTGATTGCTTAGTTACTTTTGCTTAGTACAGTAAACTGTCTAGACCTGGGTCACAGAGCTTAATAGCCTGAAAAGATTCCCATTAACAAATAAAGAGTTTAAAAAAATTCCATAGATTCATAGATACTAAGGTCAGAAGGGACCATTCTGATCATCTAGTCTGACCTCCTGCACAGTGCAAGCCACAGAATCTCACCCACCCACTCCTATGAAAAACCTCACCCATGTCTGAGCTATTGAAGTCCTTAAATCATGGTTTAAAGACTTCAAGGAGCAGAGAAGCCTCCCTCAAGTCAACCATGTCCCATGCTACAGAGGAAGGCGAAAAACCTCCAGGGCCTCTCCAATCTGCCCTGGAGGAAAATTCCTTCCCGACCCCAAATATGGCAATCAGCTAAACCCTGAGCATATGGGCAAGATTCACCAGCCAGATCCTACAGAAAATTCTTTCCTGGGTAACTCAGATCCCATCCATCTAATATCCCATCTCAGGGGATTTGGCTATTTACCTTGAATATTTAAAGATCAATTATTTACCAAAATCCCATTATCCCATCACACCATCTCCTCCATAAACTTATCAAGTAGAATCTTAAAACCAGATAGATCTTTTGCCCCCACTGCTTCCCTTGGAAGGCTATTCCAAAACTTCACTCCTCTGATGGTTAAAAACCTACGTCTGATTTCAAGTCTAAACTTCCTGGTGGCCAGTTTATACCCATTTGTTCTTGTGTCCACATTGGTGCTGAGCTGAAATAATTCCTCTCCCTCTCCTGTATTTATCCCTCTGATATATTTATAGAGAGCAATCATATCTCCCCTCAACCTTCTTTTAGTTAGGCTAAACAAGCCAAGCTCCTTAAGTCTCCTTTCATAAGACAAGTTTTCCATTCCTCGGATCATCCTAGTAGCCCTTCTCTGTACCTGCTCCAGCTTGAATTCATCCTTTTTAAACATGGGAAACCAGAACTGCACACAGTATTCTAGGTGAGGTCTCACCAGTGCCTTGTATAACGGTACTAAAACCTCCTTATCCCTACTGGAAATGCCTCTCCTGATGCATCCCAAAACCGCATTAGCTTTTTTCACAGCCATATCACATTGGCAGCTCATAGTCATCCTATAATCAACCAATACTCCAAGATCCTTCTCCTCTTCCGTTACTTCTAATTGATGCGTCCCCAATTTCTAACTAAAATTCTTGTTATTAATCCCTAAATTCATAACCTTACACTTCTCACTATTAAATTTCATCTTTTCATTTTAAAAGAGAGTTTAAAAAAATTCCACTTAGAGAGCAAAAAAGTTGATGTCACTAGGACCTCATCTTCTGCCCCTCTAAAAAGCCATCTCCGTGGAGGTACGTCTTTAATTCACCAGATCCTCACTGTCCGAGGGTTGGACTTAGTATATAAATGCTTTGATGCACTTCAAGTTCTGTTGGGTATAATAGGTTCCAAAAAATACATGAGGTTGCTATTAAAATTCAAAAGGCACATTTAAGAGTGACTGAGCTAGAAAGTGTTGTAGCAAGCTAGGATGAAATAATCTCATCCTATGATTAGGACAATAAGGCCCTGGAGAAAAATTGGATGCCACTGAGAATGAGATGAGATTGTTGAATCCTCAAGCTTGTTGGAATTTCTAAGCAAATATCATTGGGAGCATTTGCTGCCTTTTTTTCTACTTGTCTAGTCAAATTACTTGAGTGAGTTGTGCACAGCCCTGCCTGTCTGTGTCATGCCAGCACGAAGACTTCTCGTGAAGAAACTCCATGTACATTCACTATCCATATCTACAGCGTGAACATTCTTCTTTCATGTCACACACTCATGGTGAGGGATAGTGCTGAACACTAGGAGGTCTGCAGAGAAAATAGCATTTAATGTACTTTGTATAGGAATATATCAAGACTGTATAGCGACGTTGCAAGAAACAACTTTCAGAATTTATTATTGCATCAGTTATCTTGTATATTGTTTTGTAAACTGAAATGTAGAGAATACTGAGGTCAAGTTTATGCATTTAGAATAGCAGAGAAGGCTCAAGGAGAGTTGAACTTATGGAAACCTCAGAGGCATATCAGTGCATTTTGATAGCTTCCAGAGAAGAAGTTTGCAGTTTAACTAATTGGGGGCAGATACCCACTAGAAGCTAGTATTAATGTTACTTTACAATATACACACCATTGCTGACTATGTTTTGATAAATACGTCATGGAGGTCTGTTCGTTTTTCTGTTTTTTAATTGGAGCTGTGTGTATGAATGATTATATCATGGCAGAAGTACTTTTCTGCCTCACAAATAATGTTGAAGTTATCCCATGCCATGTGCTTTTTGTCTGTTTCATTCCTGGGTTAGATGTGTTTCTAAAACAGTATTCCCACATCAGATCTCTGCTTAGTATGAGTTTACATCAGTGATCAATCTACTATTTTTAACAAAGTCTAATGACCTAAAAATTAAAGAGACTATAACCAAAAAAGGAGAAGCTGACATTTTATAGTCCATGAAGCTGAAGCTGATATAAGGGCATGGTCTGCATCTGCAGAACCCTCACTATATCTGAAAATGAAACTGGTTTGGTTTTCCACATAAATGCATATTAAGCACAATCTGGCTATGATAATCATGGAGATAAGCTCCAATTTCATTGAGTGAGGGGGTAATTTTTCTAATGATTCCTTATTAGTAGCCAGAACAATAAATACCAGAAATGGACTATTACTTTTTCTTTATGTGTTTCTTAATTTTACCTGGTGGAAGGAGGTGAGACATCTATCTTGTAAGCTGGTTTTCCCCAGCATGAATGCTAGCAAAATTAGTACTTGTATTACAAACAGCAGTCGCCAACAATGGTGCAGCAACTATAGACAGGGCTCTGGCATTTTTACCACTTAAGCAGATGTGCATGATTGAGTGTTTAAAACACCCAAGGCTGTCTGTTTTAGCACTTACAGCATTGCTAGCACTGGGGTAGCTATAAAACAGGTACTTTTTGTTTTTAGTGCAGTGAGGGCCAAGAGTGGGTCATATCACCAGCAATTGCTAATAAAGAAACCAGCTATTCCAGTTACACAAACCCTTTAAGTCACTTTTCTATTTCAGACAGGCCTCTGTCACAAGACGCTCTGATAGAATGTAGGTTACTCCTAACAGCTCTTATCCTGGAATGTACTATGATGTTAATGGTTCTTCATACGTTTCATGCGGCTTAATGTTAAGACACGCAAGTGCTCTATTTATTAATGCCTGACAGCTGAGCAGTGACACTAATGGATTGTGTTCTGTTAACAGACAAAAAGATTCCCAGTCAGTGCAAGTGACACTTAGGTTGTAAACTGCCAAATTAGGTCAGAAGATCCCAAATTGGACCTTTAAATTCCATGGAGTAGGGACCATTTCATGGCATATATTTGTAGGGTGACCAGATAGCAAATATGAAAAATCGTGACAGGGTCGGGAGTAATAGGCACCTATGTAAGACAAAGCTCTGAATATCAGGGCTGTCCCTATAAAATCAAGACATCTGATCACCCTATATGTTTGTACACCACGTGGTACAGTGGAGCCCCAGTTCTATTAGGCACTAGTGTAATATAAATAATAACAGCGAGAAATCAAGCATTTGTTTCCTTGCCAGGCATTCTTTTTCAATCTGGGCATGTTTCTTCTCAGGCTTCAGAGGAGCTGCATACTACTGGAAGAAACCTGTCACCTGTGGCTACTTCAGAGCCTCTCGGGGATGTTCTTAACTGAATTTGCTACTATCTGTCTTCTAACCATTCATTCTTTTTGTTTAATGTTTTGAAATGTCTTTGTAGTTAAATGAAATATTTTAATAGTAACTTGATTATTTTCCAAATGTTTTTCATGAAATTGTATAATTCCTAGATGTGGTCTTTTCCAGTGCCATACCAAAAGGGAAGTATGATCTTTTGAAAATGTCCCTCATGTTTCCATCTCTAGGTATTGTTACTGTTGTTTTATTTATAATTATGATTGTGAATGCCTCTTTGTTAATGAGAATATTCTCACAGGAGATGCTAGGGAAGACAGCGGTTTTTCACCATAATGAAAATAATGGAATTTCAGCAAGATTTCATCCCATGTCAGTTTGTCATTTTCATCTAAATGTATTGGTGGGGAGGGGAAATTGAATTGCTCCCTCTTAGTTCATCTTTTTGAAATCCAGCTTTCAGACAAATCTCAATGAGGTTGTTGCATTGTGAAGTTTCAGAGAACGGCATCTTCAGTGATTTATATCTTCACATTAACTCGAGAGCTCATACCATTTTGAGGCTGCACTGGGTCTATCTTCAGCTGTTGGCTCTATTGGCAATAGGAATTGAGGTAATAGACCAAAAGATGCATCATCAGTGTACTACTTATGTCTTTATTTATAGAACATACTGTATATGTAGAGATAGTAGGCCAGATCATTAACTATTTTAAATCTGTATAGCCTCATTGACTGCAGTGGAGCTACATCAATTTACACCAGTTTGAGAATCTGATACAGTGGGCCAATCTTGCTAAATTCCCATTGACTTCAGTGGGAGTAGGAGACCTAGTTTCTTTATAATGGGATTTGATCTTTGACTGTATTCTGTTTAGCATGTATATATTGTTACAGGATAACATTATTAAGCATCTTTGTTTGAGGTTTCATTTTTGAGCAAACAATGCTCAAATATGTATTTCTATTTTAGTTGACAGTGTGAATTTTCAGTAATGCGATCTTGTCTCCCAAGGACTTCAAATTTTGTAATTCAGAGGAGTGAGAAGTTGTTTCTTTGTTCTCAGCATTGTATTAGATAAAGTCATTGATTTCTGCAATTTACTTTGAGAGGAATCACATTGTTCCCACCTCTGTGGTGAAGTGTCTGGAGTCATGCTTTCCTATATAATTTCCTTTAACAAGCTAATGAAGTTGGCAGTTAGGATGCCCTTGTATGCGTTTAAGATGTCCTTCCATTACTAGACTGACTTCATTTGTGTTGTATTTTTGTCTTTAAAAGAGTCATTCATGCTGGCATTGCATCAAAGATGAGTCATTATAACAAACTGTTCTCTGAATTGGTTGATAAAGTTTTACATGGATTTCCTGATTGGACAACTTGAAAAGGGAAAATGGTTTGAATGTATTGTTCAAGCCATTAAATCATTACAGAGCATGTGCTATATATTAGAAATAACAAAGTACCTCTCAAAATATAGGCTGGTACAAAATACCTGTAAGTGTGCACATATATGCAATTGTATATCAGAACTATCATGAAGTGCACATTACATATCCAAGTGATTTTATATATCTGTCTAGATTTTTGTAAAGTCACCCATCCCCAGGTTATCTTTTTATAGTTGTTGTCCTTCCTTTCTTTCAATTTCCCATTCCTATGGATACCATAGTTACTTTCACCCTTGGTATCATTTTCACAATTAAATTGCAAGCTCTTCAGGGTAGGGACAGTGTATATTTTATTGTCTGTGTTGAGGGTGGAATCTACAAAGCAACTTAGGTGCCTAGATAGAGGTTAGGACCTTAACTTCCATTGATTTCAGTGACTGATTTCAGTAGAAGTTAGGAGCCTACATTGATTTGTGGAGTCCACCGTGAGTGTCTTATGAATAATAACATTGTTTGTGTGCGTGTGTGTGTCTGTTTTTCCTTATTCCTTTTCTCCTTTTGCACAATATCACACATTCAGTATAATTTTCCTTTGGATTGTTGCTCTCAGTTTATTTTTGCCACCCTCTTTGTCTCTAATTGTAGAATGAGATCCATAATTTACTGAGTTAGTACTGTTCAACATTCAAACTCATGTTTTCTACAGGTCTCTTGTGAAACTCACCAACCTTAATCACTTAACAAAAACAACATTTAAATAAAATAAAATTTCTGAGTCAGCCACTTCCACTCTCAGTAAAATGTATGTGTGCATCATTTTATTTATCTATTTAGGTGCTAATTCTCAAAACCCTTCTGCATATGCATATGTAACCCACATTCCTCCTGGGTGTGGTGTTCTGTCCCCTCTAATGGCACTGAGACCACTTAGAAAGTGAAATTAATGAGTCTGCTCTACAACCTTAGCTAACAGTCATATGGCTTTTAGCTCATGCAGTAAGAGGCTCATGCACTAAGCTCCAGAGGTCCCAGGTTTGATCCCGCTCGCTGACAACCAGGGTCTGTTGGTGTCACACACATATTTAACACATGTGAACAATCCCAGTAATCTCAATGGGGTTGCCTTTGTGTGTAAAGTTATACATGTGGAGAAGTCTTTGGGGGCCTTAGATTTTAAATTTCTTGAGGTGATAATCCTTGTCCTCTGTTTCTTCTTTACATCATAGAGTACACTGTTTACTGTCAACAAGCAATTAGTGCCAATTGTGGTCTTGCCTACATGACTGCACAGGGGCCTGATGGTGAGAAAAGTTCCCTCCTCCCCATACTCCTCCATGGCTTGTCCACATTTCTGCTACATGTATTTGGAGAAGCAGGGCCACATGCCTGGTATTTTCTTACATCTGCCTTCCTCCACCATGCCGTTGGGCAGATGAAGTTGATAGGGTTATGGAATGGGTGGAGCCTTGGCTCTGTATCTAAATGTGTCAACCAGCACAGCTGACCTAGTATGAAGGGAGTAGCAATCTGCGAATGGTAAAGATTGGTATCCAGTTACTACTTCCTGGGAACAGAGTGGAAGAGCAGGAGAGGAACTGAAGCACAGTTCCTTCCCTACATTGCTCCTAGGGCAGCTCAACTACATGCTATCCTTTTCTCTAGGCTAGAAGTAATAGGCAATCTAGCCCTAAATAATGATGATGCCATTCAGCGGGGCTTGAAATTAAGCAAAAATGAGTCTGCCTATCAAAAGCTATAACCCCAAAACACATGTATCAAGTTAAGTTAATTGAATGCAAAATTTCTGGATTATGAACAAAATTTTAAAAAGCTCCTATGTCACTTCGGAGCCTAAGCCTCATTTATTTTCAAAAGACACTTTTGAAAACTTCTTGTTACTTTGGTTATCTCTAATTATACATTAGTTTATATCCTGCACTGAAATCAATATCCAAGTAGTAGTCACATAATAGGTTCTGAGCCTACTAAATGATAGTTCATGAATAAGTGCTAGATGAAGAAGGGTGCCATATATTAAGTATAAGTCTCTATGTTGGTTGTCCCTAGGTAAACTGTCTTTGTATGTCAGTGGCAGAGCACTTCTATTGGAAGCCAAGTTTTTGTTGCAACAACTTTTAAAGAAAATGCAAAAGTTGTTTTGTTAATGATAATCCAGGTCTCTAACCTGCAAAAGACAGACTCTTACACCTGCACAGAGTCCCATTAAATTCACTGGGAATTCAGGTAGGATATAAAGGTTCACCCATGCACACCCTTTTGTGGGACTGAGGCCATAATATGTTCAGCAGAATCTTCATGAGTACTGTGATCACAAACAAGGTACACATTCTCTTTTTTGCACGTGCAAAGGAGATTCCTATGTTGTTTGCAATGCTGTTGTAGCCGTGTTGGTTCCAGGATATTAGAGAGACAAGGTAGGTGAGCTAATATATTTTATTGAACCATGTTCTTTTGGTGAAAGATACAAGCTTTTGAGCTACATAAAGCTCTTCTTCAGGTCTTCCTTGAAAGAGGTAGCTTTTGAGAAGACCTGAAGAAGAGCTCTGTGTAGGTCGCAAGCTTGTCTCTTTCACCAACAGAAGTTGGTCCAATAAAAGATATTACTTCACCCACATTCTCTATCAAAGGAGATTCCTAGACATTTATTCTTACGTAGTTAATTTCATCAACTCTTGTGTGTAATGAAAAAAATTCTTAATTTTTTTAGGAAAAACTGTCAGAAGAGGACAGAAAATGCAAAGAAACTATGGAACACATTCATATGGCAGTAGATGAAGATTCAAGAAGTGAAAGTAGCAGTACTGAAGAGGAAAAAGAAAAGACAAAATTGCTATTAGAACGATTGAAAGCTCTGGAGGTAAGAAATAAAATAACTTTACACATAAAAGTATACCACTTCTTGTAGTGGTACTGAATCAGTGTGGTATAAATCCTGTCTTTCTCAGTTCACTAAGACTCATGTAACAGTATTTTTATCATGATTAATTTATCAAGGATGAGCAAAAAGTTCCATCTTGGAACAACTCTCTTTAATGTCAAGGATCATTTATCCTTAAAAAGTACTTCATAAATAATTTTAATTCAGTTCAAGCTATTGGCTCAATCACACCCATTGACACTATCCGGTAAGAAAACTTGTGTCATTCTGACTTTGTTTCAAGTGTTAATTTTTTAAATCGTGTGTAGCATACATGATTTATTAATAACTGTCATAAAAATGGCATTACTTCACTCTGGTGTTTACTGCTGAAGTTTCAATATTTGGTGTACTTATTGTGGAAAATCTCACAGTCCTTAACAGACCCCAAGGGAGAATGCACCTGAGTAACTGCACTGAGTTCAACGTGTATGTACTTAAGCATGCCGTAATAACCTCAAGGATCAGAACCAAAGTCTGGACGAACATAGAATCAAATTCTGAAGTTCTTATTCGGTGCTCAGTTCATTGTAGTCTGTTTCTTATACAGTGGTTCAGCAGTACAGTATAAAAATGCTTTCTAGTGATCTCAGCAGGAGTTTTGCCTGAGTAAAGATTGAGAAAAACAAGGAATAAAGATTCAGTCACTAGGGCTATAGATTTCTGGTTTAAGCAAACAGGAATATCTCCTTCCGCTTCATAATCCACACTCCTTCTGCTTCATAATCACTTGATTTGTACTCCAATTCAATTAAAAATCAAGTTCAATATTAGTATCCTGGAAGATTTTGTAAAACAAAAATAAAACAAAAAGTGGTAGGTGTGTTAAGATCTAAATACAAAGCACAGGCCTCACCTAAAATTATACAAGATCTTTATAATTGTCTATAAATATATTTTCCTTTGAGACCCACACAAATATCACTAAAATAAACATATTAAATGTTAATTCTCACTAATCCTACATAGAACAATTGCTTCATAATGTGTAAGCATTTTACCTAGGTCTGTAGAACTTGAAATAAACAAAAGCTCTTATTCAGTCTTAATTTTATCATTGATGTTGAGTGAGTTGAGGTTCCTTGTAAATTTTTTTCCAAATATGCATAATTTGAGCTCCCTTGGCCTTGTTTTCAGTCAATCTACATGACTGTTTCAGTCCTTTATGTCCTTTCAGCTGATAAGAGGTCATTCAATAAAGTCATAACCTTTTATCAATTATGGCAAACTGCTTAGAAGGAAGAAAACATAACATTATGGACAGACAGGCTCTGTCTCTGGGAGGTCAGTCAATAGGTTTCCTCACTGATGTCAGCTTTGTGCAGTAGCTTGTAAAAAACCATGTATTAGCAAATGCCAATACTTCAAGAATTAATCTACATAAATAGTCTAATGAGCAGTCAAAGAAGAAAAATGAACTGCAGGGCCAACATTAATTGTGTGCAAAGATAATTAAAACAAAGTGTTGTTAATTGTGTGTTGGTTTAATGGTATATATCCTTGCCCTTGTTTTTTCTTGGAGGGTATAAATTTTTATGTCAAAGGGTGAAAGCTCTTTGGTTTATTAATCAAGAGACATACATTTTCTCGGTTACTTGCAATTAGCAGTTCTCATCCTTTTGTATTCTGAGAGTAATTAAACTTAATCTTTCATTAATGTATTTAAAAAAACAGAAAATGGGTATTTGACATTACATCCACAGTAAAGCAATTAGCAGGTTCCTTCATCTTGAGTATTCAAATTATTACAATTATCAGACATGATTCATAAAATTAACAAGTCTAATAAAGCACATAGGAAAGTTTGTCCATCCATCTGTGCAGTGTTACGCATTACGATTATGCCTTTAAGCAAAACTCATGAATATTACCTGTCTCGGGACTACATTGTGCTATCATTAGCATTTGCATGGAGGTAACTAACAGCAGGATTTGGCCCACTGTATGGTGACCAATGCCGAGCTCTTTGGAAATTTTTTTCCCCTGTGAAAAGATTTGGAAAAACTGGAACTGGAAAATTTTCAGCCAACCAAAACCCAAATGTTTTTGGCTAAAAAGTTTGCAATTTTGGCCAAAGTGTTTAAGATGAAAATTCAAAATTTTCTGCAGAAAGCAGACTCTTAATGAAAAATGTTATTTCATTGGAAACTCAATTTTTCACTGAGACAGTTTTGTTGGAAATGTTTTGACCAGCCTTTGATCAATGGAAGACCATTTGGAGGAGCTGATTCCTTTTTAAAAATTATTTGTTGGCCCAGTGCATGTTTTTACCAGTAGTATTTTTTGGGGGGGGAAATTTGTTACAAGAAAATATTTTCATTATATATTTATCTCTACAAGCAGTGGATTGCTGGTATTAGCATACATTAATATCAGAAGAAGGCACCAAGAAATAATGTAATATATAGTTAGATGTGACATAGCATATCATGCAATGAACCCCAGCACAATGTGACACATCACATTCAGTCAGTGATTTAAAAACCATGGTAAACCCCTAAGTGTAAACACTGCCATGAGTAGTAAGCATACTATTTATATGCTAGAGAGTATTTCCATTCACAAACTATCCAAAACTCTCTTAATTTTTTTCTCAGTTATTTCTCTTTCCAAGTCTTAATACTTACTTTTGATTAAATGAATTGCATGTATAACATTTCTGTTAGTAAAGTATATTGTTTGGGTTGTGTGGAAGTAATATCATTTCCTTCTTCCTTTGTCAGCAGGATACATTGTTCTAAACAAACTGCTTGTTACTTATAGTAGAAAATTAGGACTAAGGACTCAATTCAGGAAAGCACTTGCTTAAGTGGTTAAGTTCCACTGGCTCTGCTCAAGGACTTTCCTGAATAGGGATGCATTCCCAAATATAAGGAACATAAAGGCCCTCAACACTCATTTCAAATAGAACTGGTACTTTAAAATAGCATTATAGATTAATACAATAGATAGAAATACTAAGTATATGTATCAGAGGCGTCGCCGTGTTAGTCTGGATCTGTAAAAGCGGCAAAAAGTTCTCTGGCACCTTATAGACTAACAGACGTATTGGAGCATAAGCTTTCGTGGGTAAATACTCACTTCGTCGGATGCATGTAGTGGAAATTTCCAGAGGCAAGTGTAAATATGCAAACAAGAATCAGGCTAGGGATAACGAGGCTAGTTCAATCAGGGAGGATGAGGCCCTCTTCTAGCAGTTGAGGTGTGAACACCAAGGGAGGAGAACTGCTTTTGTAGTTGGCTAGCTATTCACTGTCTGTTTAATCCTGAGCTGAGGGTGTCAAATTTGCAAATGAATTGAAGCTCAGCAGTTTCTCTTTGAAGTCTGGTCCTGAAGTTTTTTTGCTGCAGGATGGCTACCTAAATCTGCTATTGTGTGTCCAGGGAAGTTGAAGTGTTCTCCTACAGGTTTTTGTATATTGCCATTTCTAATATCTGATTTGTGTCCATTTATCCTTTTACTTAGGGATATGTATATGTATACATATGTATATGTATACCAGGCAGTAAAATAAGAGTAGCTAATTTTGGACACAGTTTGAGATGGGAATTTGCAAGATGCACCTAGTCTCATCAAACTAATAAAAGCTGAAATAAAGCATCTGATTATAAATAATTTTGTATCACAGACTTGTAATGTCTTTTCAAGCCTTGTGTGTGTTCCCAACTCTATTACTTCCTTTGGAAGCCACCCTAGTCATAACACCACCTCTTAAAAATCCTATTCAAAATTGTTGGCCCCAAGTCGAAATTTGATTTAAAAAGTTGGCAGAAATATAGCATATGTATGTGATTTAAAAATATTTTCAATATATAAATATTTTCACAAATATTGCTATTTATGTCTGTGTAAATATGTATGTACGCATGTATGTATGTACTGCCGGGAGCTGGGCTTACCGGTGGCATCATCTAGTAGTTAGGTCATTGGGCCCTCAATTTCCCGCTCCCTGTCTCTGGTGCTTCCTGTCGGCAACTCCTCCAGAACTGGGCTGACTTGCCTTTTGGTGTGTATCAACTCAGTCCTCTAGCTGGGTCACCAATTTAGCTCGTCCCCCCTTTCGTGGCAGCAGCATTCAAAAAACTGTAGAGGGTTCCATGTCCTTCTGACAGGAGAGGATCCTCAGTTTATCTCCTAGCCCCTGCAGATGGATGGTCCTTCCCATGAGGCTTTCAGCATCTCCATCTTCTTCTTACCGGGGGTGTGTGTGGTGGTGTTGGAAGTGACGGTGTGACAAGGGCATTTGATAAAGGAGCCTGGACCCTTCCACTCCACTGAGCTCTTACTCTGGGCCCTATGAGAGGAAAACAAAAAGTCAGGCACCAGGGTGTGCCTCAAGACTGCCTCCTTCAACCACTTCCTCCTATCCACCCCCTTCTACAGTCTCAAAGTCCAACTTAATAGAGCAAAGGGGAGAAAAAGGGGTAACTGAACCTTCAGCCTGGCTGGAGTCAGCTGGTAGTCTTTTCCTCCCCAGTAGAGGCTTTTGTGCCAGCTTTGGACTGGATCACTCAGGGTAGATCTGCCCTGTTCCCCCATCAGAGTTGTCGGCTCCCTTTAAAGTCCTTCCTCCAGCTGGAGCATGCTCTGCAGGTTTTGGGAAAAGAGGGGGTGCAGAGTGACTGGGGCTCAGAACTGCTCTTTACCCCTTTCCATTCTAGTGTGGGATTTATACTCATCACGCTTCCCCCACACACACACATGTTCTTTCTACGAATATTTGACACTGACTCATGAATTCAGCACATATTTTAAGAGAAGAGATCATTTGCGTCAAGAAAGTTTTCACATATTTAGCCAAATATACAATTTCAACACTGAGGAGATTCCCAGGGTACACAGAGTCCTTCCTTTCTCTTCCCAGCCCTTCCTCATCATCCTATTGCTGGAGTGAGCTCTCCCTGCACTAAAGACAGTAATATATTTATCATTAATCTAGGGAATAATTTGAACTAGTAGGAAAAAAAGGTTTTGCTATATACTAACGTCTTTGAGGAACACCATACTAAAGCAGAGGAGTTACCCACTATCAACACCCTAGCCTCAAAGAAGCGTACAAATGGGTTATTCAGCTTATATTTTTATGCTACCCATATAGGAAAAAATAATCTTACGTTCTAATTCCATAACAGGAAGAGAATTCTTTGGATGCTAATAGTATTTGGAATACTGAACATCACCACATTAACTGGGAGGCAAGTAATAGATTTTTGCACGAATAGTCTGGTGCAAAAATGGCAAATATGATGAAGCTAGTACAAACTGATGCTGAACTGAATGTTGCACAGTATCCATTCTAGAGTAAATACAGTTATACATTTTATTCTCAAGTAATACGTTGTTAAAAGGGAGAAAATGACTTTAACAGTGCAGTTGTTTTTAGCACTATTTTTCTCATTAACTGTTGAGTACTTTGCCAAATAAACCACCACACTGCATCTTAGTATAGATGGTTTCTCAATGAACAACGAAGAGCAATTTAATAAAGTGTTTTTACTGTCGGCCTACCGAAAAGTTTTTTTTTCCTCAGGTGAGGTGTTCTGTGCCCTTTGACAAAGTTTAGTATTCCCTCATTTGCCCTTTTAATGATGATCTTTTTACATCCTTTTTCAGTCATAGCAATTCTTTTTCCAGCCTACTTACTGATAAATACTCTTAGGCATGGCAGAATTCAATTTTTATTATTTTCTAATTGTGATGGTTAATATGAATTTTAAGCATGTTTTTATTTTTAATTATTTAATTTTCTCAGGTTCCTGAAGGGGGCAGGTGGCAGGCAATAATTATTTAATGGCAGTAGATATTGAGATTAAAAAAGTTAAAGTTTTATTTATTTGTACAAGCCTAATTCAAAAGTGTAAATTACAGAATTTTACCCATGAAGTCTTCAGTTCTCACAGATAGGAGGTTGAAGCTCAAACAAAAAAAGATCTCAGGCCTTTTTGTGTGTGGGAGGCTGCGATCAGGCACATGACAAGGACAGGGGGAAGCCACCTCACTGCTGAACAGCTCCAGCCCATGGTAACCCTCCCATTCTTGGCCAGTGAATGAGTCAGCAGGGCCATGACCGCAGGGAAACAGGGGTATCCTGCATGGCTGAGGTCCTGTGATACCAGATCCTTGAAGGCGCTAAGTGTTGAGGAGGCTGCGCTCACTGACTGCTTTCGGTGGACATTTTTTTCCCTTGCTTTGTGTGTCAGGTGAAATTGACATTTACTGACAAGTCATGATTTAACTTGAATCCTTCCAAGCCTATAAATACCACACATTTGTAATCAAATGAAACAGATGACAAATAACAAATGGTTCAAAATCCATTATACCCCACTCTATGTCATAGGAATTGATATCAAATTGTGATCTCTTGGATATCAAAACTCCCTTGTGGCATCAGCATTCTTAGTTATCTGCTCATGAAATCCACTTAATTTACTCCAGCAGTTATGATAAAACACCTTATAACTCTTACGAAGCAAAAGTAATTCCACTGGTAAACTCATTGTGTATGTGGACTTCTGAAAAAGATAAAAGATTAATGATGTAAGGAGAATAGTGCAACTCTTTGGTTGGTTTTCATTTTCTAGTCTGCTTTCAGAACAAGAGTGATTGGAGATAGATATTTTTAAAGTCAGTCAGGAAAACCTACACAACATAGTATGTTTTGAAAATGTATCAACCCCCAATATAGCTACATATTACACACACTATGTGAAAAAGTCTGAAAAGTCAAACACTCAGAAGTTAGGAAATGCCAGAATTAAGGTTGCCTTTGCAACTTTAATTTGACTCCCTTGTGTGTATGCATTAAGATACAGTCTTTAATTACATGATCACATACTGTTTATTTCAACAGAACCCCTGACTACTTCTCCACTGCCTCACTGATTCTAAATCTGAACTTCTTTATGTAGGCAATCCCATATGTAGGCACCCTGTTAGCCTCCCTAACTCCCAGTTCCAGTCTCCTTGCCCAGCCAGTCCCAGTCTCCCCCCTACTCTAACTCTAACTCCGAGGCCCAGTTTCCCTCTCCCTACCACCAGTCTTCAGTCCCACACCCTCTCTGGCTCCTTGCCCCAATCTATTTGCCCCACTCTCCTCGCATCCAGCTATTGTCCTCTCCCCATTCAAATAAAGCAGCTTCCTTCTCCATGTTTCCTGGGCCTAGTGAAGGGTAACTGAAAGCACAGGGGAGAGAGGCTTCCTGCTGTCAGTTCTGGTGCCTGGCCCTGGCTTGCAGCATCCCTAAATTGCAATTGCCGGGAAAGTCCTGCATAGCCCCAAGCATGGACCCTGCCCAGTGTGGATGGAATTTGGGGGAATTTAGCTGCAAAGTAATATCAAGTCTCTACTGAGCGTGTGTAAACTGCAATTTTAAAAGGGCTTCTAACTTTACCAGATTTGGGTGAAATTTTACAGGGATGACAAAAAGCACACTTCAGACCAGAAAGTTAAAGTTTGGCAAAGTGAAGAGCAACTGAAAACTAGGTCTTATCATTGAAGTCTCAGGCAACCTTAATAATAGACAGTGCTAACAACCCCAAGTAAAATGCTAAAGATCAGCAAAGGATTCTCCTATTGTATTACTACTGAATCACTTGGATTACTTGTGAATTTCACTTTTGTGTTCAGTTTAAGTCCTTTGAGGCTTTATTTAGCAAGTTTATCCTCCCTGGCCATGCAGGAATACCAAAAAAGATCTTAGTCTTGTGAGAGCTTGGCCTGTCCATCAAGCAAAAAGTTTCTGTTCCAACTATGCAGCAAGGAAAGGCTTCCTACAGTAGCAATTCCTGTGCTCTGGGGAACCCTAGAACTGCTTGCTTCTCACAACCTCCCCTGACCAAAGAGAAAGTCCCCCCAAAAGAGGCAGGGGACAGTCTAGTTCATAGCTCTGTCCACTCTATACCAGCCTGTGGGTGGAGTGGGGAGGGGTGGGGTGGGTGATATGTGCATAAAGCAGTTTTCACTCTTCCTATGCATACAGGGATCACCTGGGAGGGAGTGTTCCTATCTGTCCAAAGTACAATCTCTTTGGTGGTCCTCCAGGAATGGTGCAGCACTTCACTACGCTACACAGGGCTCGGTCCCCAATCTAGCCCTAAAAGCAATAGTCATTTTGATTTAAAAAAAATTAAATTAACAAATCAGTGATAAATACTGTGTCAGCTTTTGAAGGCTTATTAAAATCTGTCTGATACACAGACATTTACACATTGTGGAGAATTCAGTATGAAATAATTAGGTCTGATGGTATTAAGTGTTCTGTCTTTTTTTTTTTTTTTTTTTAAAGAAGGCCCTCTTGCGTCAATCACCTAAATTCTGCAGTTTGCATCAGTTCCACGAGCTGAGGAAATTGGTGACTGTAGGCTGCTGTCAGCCTTGCTTTCTTGCACCAAAACAGCAAGCCACTGAGGTAGCATAAAACTGTGATCTTGAAGTTTTCCAATGAAAGGCCTAATTCATGTGTGAAAAATCTCATTGCTTGTGGGTGAGTGAAACTCAATGAAAGTTTCAGTAAACTGAACTATAGTAGACCTAGTTTCTACTTGAGAAGAGTCACAAAAAGCCTTTCCCTTGATTCTAATTATAGTGTTTTTCACTCTCACTCTTTGCAATTTATCATGGGAAAATGTATTTTGTTTTAATAAATTGAGCTTATGGGAGAAGGTTCACTTAGGATCATAAGCTAAATGTTCCAGTGTATTAAAAGGGTAATTTCCCCCATATCATCACCATTAAACAAATGAGGAAGTATGTCAAATACTTTCTATATTATGCTTTTATTACTCTATGGAGGGAGACTATTTGATGACCAAATAGCTGAGAGAGACAGTGTTTATAAAGACACTTATTTCCTTTGGGTGAACTGAAATTTCAAAGAGAAAGCAACTTCATTTTAATCTTTAATGTTGCACTTTATAGATTCTGGGCTTTCTTTTTTTTAAACAGGTATTTCCATATGGATTATGATGTATATTGAATAAATTTTTTGTTTGTTGTTTAGTTTGTTAGAATATAGACTATTTTTTCACCAAAGAAAGTGTCAAGCATCAAGGAGTCTAAAATCCCTTTGGTAACAAGGAGAAGAAACTTGTTACTTACTAGAAGTGAACTGCTTCACCTGCAGTGGTTGCCTACAAAAAAGTTTAATTCCATTACTTAAAATTGCAACATAAACACTAAATTGCCTAAAAATAATCTACCGCAAATAGTCCTCCTTCAGTCACCACATTTAATTTGATTCATCCATAAACAGCCTCTCTCCCCAATTCCCTGGCCATTTACATGTGTGTGTAGTACATGAGTTCAACGATGACATTTTCATGCTATCCCTCTTTTTGTGGATTCTGGAGTGACTCTGAAGTCCAAAGCATAACACACACGCTCATGAGCAGATCGGGCAGAGAAAGTCATTGGTGAGCATCTTGTAGCTATAGCAGTAGTATGACGCTTTTCCCTTGCAGCTAACAATTGATTATTGCTGTCCTCTTCAAAGGCTTGGAAAGCTCTGAGTGTTGTGTGTTGCCATGCTGATCTATTTAATGCAGCTTTCTCAAGATCATCTGGTTTTATTGCACCAAAGTGTGTGCTGTCCTTGATGCTGTCCTTGTAGCACTTTCTGGGGTGGCCTTGGTTCCAGTGTCCTTGTGCCAATTCTCCATAGAAAATTTTTCTGAGGAGTCGATGTTCAGGCATCTCAACGATGTGTTCAGTCCAGCGTAGTTGGGCTTTTCTCAGCATGGCCTCAATGCTTATGGCATTTGACTTTTGGAGAACCTCCAGGTTGGTAATTTTGTCCTGCCAGCGGATCCCCATAATGGTATGCAGATACCACATATGGAAGGCCTCTAGCTGTTTGATATGCCATTTGTATGGTGTCCAGGTCTCACAGCCATAGAGGAAAGATGTGAGCACAAGAGCATTAGAAAGTTTTATTTTTGTTGAGAGGGTTATTGTTATGGAATTTCAGGACTTTGTTATGTAACTTTCCTAATGACTGAGAAGCTTTCTGTATCCTGTTTGTGATCTCTTTGTAAAGAGATTCATCATGGGAGATATTGCTGCTGAGATAGGTAAAACTGTCAACTTGCTTTAGTTGGTTTCAACTAATAGAGATGCATGGGGATATGGCACGGAGCAGTGAAGATGATTGGTGCAACACCACAGTTTTCTCCAGGTTGATTGAGACGCCAAACAATTTTGATTCTTCAACAAAGCAATCTATGATGCACTGGAGATCTCCCTCTATGTGTGCTAGGAGGGCACAATCATCCGCAAAGAGTGCTTCTCTTATTAGTAGTTCTGTTACTTTTGTTTTCGCTTTAAGCCTTATAAGATTGAAGACTGAGCTGTCGTGTCTGTGTCTGATGTATATGCCTCTGTTGAGCCCATCTGTAGCATGGTTGAGAACTTGGGTGAAGAAGAGGTTGAACAGTACAGGGACAAGGACACAGCCTTGTTTGACTCCATTTGAAATGGGAAAGGAGTCAATGAGATCTCCATTAAAAAGTGTCTGACTTGCATCCCCTCATGAAATAAACAAATTATCTTTACCAGTTTTGGTGGGCAACCAAGTTTGCTGAGGATCATCCATAATCCTTCTCTATTGACTGTATCAAATGCTTTTGTCAGATCGATGAAAACACTGAACAGATTCATGTTTTGTTCAATGCATTTTTCTCACTCACATGACCAGATTTATTATCTAATTAGTCACCGTAGGTCAAGCTAGTTAATCCAAATTATCTGACCCCTTTACTGTCAAACCTTCTTCTCCCAGGGAGATTTTACCATTCAATTCTGAACCATGTGGAAGAACCAAAACCCTTACAGTCATGGGGGGATGGGGGGGCTGAATGAGTCCAAATTCCATAATGTGGACCAATGCCTGATAATTAACCAACATTTTCACATACCATGGATTTCACAAACTCTCCAGTTTGTTGCACTTAGATTGAAGACAGCATGCTCTCTCCAAACTACAATGTTTACTTGTAATAATGATGATAAACTTTTATTTCTCAGGATTTAAGCAAGTTTTCAAATAAAAAATCTACTGTAATTGATACCATTATGGCTAATCCATTTCAAAATCTATTCCCCCACCCTCACACACACCTAATTAATTAATGGCTAAAACTGCTAGATTACATAACCATTACAAGAACTACATGTCAGATATTTTAGTTACTGAAATCTAAGTATTAAAAGTATTATTATTTTCTTACTAAAAGTATGAAAATGTAAATAGAATGTGAATAGAGGTTATATATTCACTTGAAAGAACCTGGACTACTGAAAATATCTGTTGGACTGTGATGGGGTATACCAAGGTTTACTGCCCCTTACTGGATGTCCCACCGCCTTGATGCACCTTGTCCAAGGAAGATTTCCTTTTGGAGAAAAAAGAAGTGAGTTTAGATCTCCAAGAGCTGCATAGAGAGGTCACTCAGGATCAGCTGCAGGCAGTACCAATGAGAATAGTTCTTTGGTGGCTAGAAAGGTTGGGAGCAGACAAAAAGCCAATCAGAGCCCAACAGGTGATGTAAAAAGGGTTGGATGCTTCCTCCCAGGGGCAGTTCTAGGTAAAGTTAGGAGGGGACGGATCTACACCTCTCTTAACCCCAAAGCCCAGTCTGGTCATTGGCTAACTCTGCATGTTTCTGATTGAGTCAATGAAAGATTGTTTTATGTTGTGGAATATAAAACTGAGGTGTCCAACTTGAGCTGGACATCAGTTGACTGCTGTAAAATTATAGGGTTCTTCCTTGTGAGTCCATTGGCTCTGGTGAACCTGTGACATGAACATATTGGCTACATTCAAAGTTAATAAAGTATATTTCAATATATAAGGCTAGAAAATGACATGGAGAAGGTCCAAGATCTTTTCTATCCAGCATCTTCCCTTTTTGCAGTCCTGCAGAGAAGCAAGGAACTACTTGGGTTTCCACTCCCCTATCACTGCTGAAACCATTGTGCTCGTCTTTGGACTGGCTGGTGGTGCACAGTACACCGCACAACCTTTCCCCCCCAAATGGAACAATGTCTTAATATATATATATATGCATAAATAGCCATCACCTGGTGGAAGGTGATGTGGGAACATACATCTGTCTATGTATTTTTTTTGCTTCAGATTTTTAAATTAAACCCCTTTCCTGTTACAAGAGCTTTTTGAAAAGTTTTAAATATTAAAAAGTGGAGGGAATAAGAAATGAATGATGGAAATGCCCCATATGGCATTGAAAATGTACTTAACAATACAAAGCTGTCATAAAACCACATTTAAGGGTAATATATTTTCCAAGTGCTGTTAAAATGAAACTGCACACCACCAAATATGCACACCATTGAAAACACTTCCTTTCTCCTGGCAGACTCCTTATAATGAGTTTGGACTAAACATGCATCTATGTCCTAAATATTTACACCTTAAAATTGTTTTAGAAAGAACTGACATTTTAATCAGATTAAAGTTAGTTTGCTCCCCTGAAGAGCATAAGAAATTTAATGAAAACCAGGTCCATACTTAGTGGCATTTTCATGATCTCCAGATTTCTTGATGTCTGGAAAAAGTAACGCTGTATACAGTATCTCAATTTATTTTTCTTACAGTTTTAAATTGAGTGAAATTATTTTCAGCTGGGATGTTGGGAGTTTGGGGGATATAATAGGTTAATAATAGTAATAGGTCTAGGTCACTGCTGAATGCAGTCTGTGCTGAACAGCTGAATGTTATCGATTGACTGTTGAACAGTCAGTTAAGTGTATCATTCTGGCTTCTGGTAAAGAAACTTTCATATCCACAAATGGCTTTATCAAGCACAATTAGTACTAAATAGCTCCTTTATTGCTACACTCAGAAAAGAAGTCAAGGATTGAATTGGCATGTAACACATACTACTGCCTTAGGTATGCTCTTGAGGGCTGGTAGAAAATTTTTGCTGAAACTGTTTTTGATGAAAAATTGGAGGGGTTTTGACTAAATGAAAATTTTGATAGATAAATTGAATGCCAAATTTTAAAATTCCAAAATATTTAAATTCCAAAATGCTGCCATAGTTTCTCAGGGTAGTTGTAGTTCATGTGACTCAAGCTCCCACTCTCCACTATAGGTCGGGCTCTCCAGGTTGACTTCACATCCCATTATGCACTGCGGCCTGTGACTGCACTCCCTTCCTTCACCAAGATGGGAGATCATTTTGGCATAAGCCAGAATTCTCCTTGTTCAACCTACTCATGCAATTAATATAGTTTTTAATAGAAGTTTTCGTTCGCTTTCTGGTTTGGTTTCAGATTCTTGCATGCTCTTACAACAAACATAACACTGTCCAGGTCAGGTTAAGGGCTCACTGATAAGGCAGATAACCTATGCTGTTACCTATTTATGTCTACTCAAGGTAGATTGACATGGGGTTTGATTTTTCAATGCTGTCAATTCAGCTTCTTTTATGTGCACTAAATGTCCTCTTTAAAAATATTATTTTTATTTTTCTACTAATGTTTTAGCCTGTTATAATGTATACAAACAATGGAAACTGTATTTAAACTTGAGGATCTCCTAAACAATGTACTGAGTTACTGAATTTACAGAAAAACTTGGAGAACAGAGATTAACATTTTCTGTATTGTCTGCAACACAACTAAATATAGTAGTTTATAACTAAATATAAAGGCTTGCATTTTGCAGACCTTCCATAACAACTATTTTATATTCCACCCCATTCTGTAGTGAATCCTTGCTGGGTTGTAATTAATCTCATATTTTGAATCTCAAGTACTTTTGCTTAAGTGTTTAAAAGACTTTTATAATTCCATTGTTAATCACTTTAAGTATCATTGGATCACTCTGTGTAGAATACCTCACTGCATATCATCAGTAAGTAATGTAACTTAGCTTCTTAACAATGAAAAATGCAAAAAAATTGAAAATGCAGTATCCTATTCAAATGAAACAAAATTTTGTCAAACAAAGCTCTCTGTGCATTCACTTAGTTTACCACTCTCTTATTTGTAATTTTAAAATAGTAAGTTGTAATAATTTATTTTTATGTATATGTAATTTCTATTAGATAAATTCTGAGATTGATTCTGCAACCCATTGGTTAAGTGAGACTGCAAGGGACTTCTCATGGAGCAAAGGCTTTTTGTCTGAGAGAGGTTTTGCAGGATCAGGCCCTATATTTCTAATTTACATACTAATGCAATGTTTTTTGTGATCCAACAAAGCAAGTCTCCAATAATAAATAGTTCATAGACTTAAAATAATAAGTAGCTGGAATTCATGTCAAATTGATCTAAATAGGAAAATCCCATATGCCATCAGCATTCTTTGTTGGCTGCAGAGGAAATCCCATTAATTTACTTCAGCAGTTAGAGTTGCAAGGTATTTGATTCTCACATAGCAAAAATAATTTCTCTCAATTCATTTTCTTTTATGGGCTTTGGAAGATGATGAAACATGAATGGGGTTAGGAGAGTAACACAACTTTAAAAAATGATAATGATTTTCTTTTTGTTAAACTTGCAGAACACCACAAATTAAACACCCACATCCCAGAGCTGGTCCAGCTGGCCCAGATCCTAAGCTGACTTAGGTCAACTGAGGTTCTTGACCCCAGTATTGGGGGTAGGGGGGAGTACACACATATATATATATATACATACACACGCACATATTTGCATAATCAGAAGATCGTTTCAGTATCCTTGTTTTTTAAAGTTCTTTGTTGGTCCACAGCAATTAAAACCTAAATATTTATTCTAATTTTTAAAAGTCAGTTTAACATGTCAGTGTGGTACTTGCAGACTTTAAGATTAGTTATAATTTCAACAATTTGTGTAAAAATATAAATAGAATGAATAAATCAAGCATGTATTATGCAACAACACCTGCTTTCAATGGAACAGTAAAACCAAAAAAAGCCACATAAAATATATGTATATTTTATATTTTATGTCAGTGTATATTTGCCTGATTAAGATTTGCAATGGTATTAAACAGCATGTAGAAAGAAGAGTTTGATTTTACAGAAAAAGACAACTATTTTTGCAGACATTTCCCCCCATTTTTCCTAATGCCTGAGATTTGTTATATTTGTGTTTGTTCTTGTGCTTTGATATCTCATCTCATCCATCCTTGGCACGCTATCAAGTCTGGTTACCCTTAATGAATCTGCCCAGATGGTGTCTTGGAGATCCTCAGTCATTTTTGTCCTGAGATTTTGGAGCATCCTTTCTTCACCTCATTGCACAATGGCCAGGAAAGTGATTTTCTCCCAGGAAAGCAACCTTTCTGCATTTTAACAGTGAGCAGCTGTCTCCATCCCATAGAGACCAAAAGCAGCCATCTGATCTTTTTGACTTATGTGCACAGATTTCCTACATAGGTGGAAGGGTAAATAGTGTGCCTGACATTCTGACCCATTAAAATCTGAAATATGCAGGTTCATAATGCCATCTAGAGGGCATAGTCCCTTCCTTTTCTGCATGAGATAACACACCCTTTCCATTGTATATCGTAATGGTGCTTATACACTTTTGCAATTCAATATCTCCATATTCCTGTCCTTATTAATACACACTGCATGCAAGGCCTAAACTGGAAAACCATTTCAGAAAAGAAGATGGAAATGCCCATTTATTGAGAGTGACCACTCTCCCTATTTAATTAATATGTAAACTCCTTGTTATCCCCAGTCAAGCCCTCAGTCAGTGCTTCCAAAATAGTCTTTGCTGACTTTAACACTCATTTACTTCATCTGAAATTTTAATGTGAGACAAGATTCTTTTCCGGAAAGACTAATGATAAGAGCTTTTAGTTTTTTTACTCCACTTTGCTGCAATCTGCTGAAAAAGAAGGGGTCTTACAAGTTAGTTGTTTTGCTATGTAAAATTCTCTGATGAGGTTATTCCAACAGCAGGTTAGGGTCAGCTGAAAAACTGAGTCTGACAGTTGAGCATCATGTCCAAAAATTAAAGAGCACACAAAATATAATATCATCATGCTTCTTAATCAGGCAAATACATGAGTCCCCTGTCTTCTCAGTCAAGCCTGCCTCTCTCATTTCCAAGTGCTCAATGACAGTCATCCTCACAGTTTCTCTCAAAGCACCTCTGTACCTCTAGAATCCCCCACTTAATCTAACTCTACCCTCATATCCTTGAAATTGTTGTCTTCTTCATGCCTAGGTTAAACCTCTGAGGACTCTGCCTGACTTTATACTCTCTCAGTTTATTCAACAGTCTAATCTAATCTTTCATCCTGGCCTTATATTGAACTCATCCCTGAAATTCAACTCCCAAAACACCTCTTGTCACCCTAATACCTCCTTAAGCAGTAGAGTCTTGCTCATTTGTGGCACTTCTATTTGAAATGCACAGTTAGCATTTCTCTTAACAGTCTGTGGCAATCTGGAAATCAGTTGGAAGAGGTTTTCCCTGAAAAACTGACCTGGTTGGAGTGCAAAAAATGTCTCCCTGCCTTTTCTCTAGAGTAGCGGCTCTCAACCAGAGGTACGTGGACCCCTGAGAGGCTATGGGCAGATTTCAGGAGAGCTGCCAAAATAAACCAGAGAGCAGGGTTGGCGTTCAACTCTCTGGGGCCCAGGGCAGAAAGCTGAAGCCAGAGCCCTGCTGCCTGTGGATGAAGTTAAAGCCCGAGCCCTGCCACCCGGGGCTGAAGCCAAAGACCAAGCAACTTAGTTTTGTGGGGCCCCAGGCAATTGCCTTGCTTGCTACCCTCAAATGACAGCCCTGGCTTTTACTGGATATGCAGAAAAGCTGTTGTGGCACAGGTGGGCCATGGAATTTTTATAGCATGGGGGGGGGGGCTCAGAAAGAAAAAGGTTGAGAATCCCTGCTCTAGAGGTTCACCAAAAGCTGTTTTAATTCTCATGGAATTTTTCTGTTCTGGAGTTCAAACATGCCTACGTGTTTGCTCTCCATTCTGCTGCATGCAGTGTTTTCCCTCCCCAGCAATATCCAGATTTCTTTCAATTTTTGTGCACAAACTCAGTAAACTCCTCCTCTCAGCAAAAGTCCATTGCCTGTTGCTTAGCACTATTATGAAGGGTTTTGTCATTTCATTTTATAGCCTTGTCTACACTGCCACTTTACAGAGCTGCAACTTTCTCACTCGGGTATGAAAAAACACCCCCCTGAATGCTGCAAGTTTCAGCGCTGTAAAGTGCCAGTGTAGATAGTGCACCAGCGTTGGGAGCTACTCCCCTTGTGGGAGTGGTTTTTTTTACAGCCACAACTGTGTGGTGCTGTGACTACACAGCCACATGGCAGCGCTTTAACGTTGCTAGTGAAGACATACTTTATTTCACAACATTTTAATCACTACCATCTCTGATAGGAACAATGGAAGTTATATTCTTCATTTTCTTAAAAAAAACAATGCCAATTCTTCCTTAAATCCAACCTACATCATCACAATAGTAATTATTTTGCTATGTCTCTACATTTCTATAAAATAAATCCAAGCTCTAGGGACACTGCCATATTCTTTAATCAATCCTGTTTTCATTTTTAAAATGTAATTGCCCATTTATTTTAAGATCAACCAATAAATTTATCAGACAGACATTAAAATAATGCTGAATATTTTGCCAAAATAACACTGTTTTGAGATAACTTCCCTGATTTCAATAACTTGACTTAAATACCCACTGACTCTGTAGTGTGATGAGAGGAACTGGAGAAAGGGGGGTCAGGTTTCAGAAAGGACATACTTTGCTGTTACACAAAGATCTTGAGAATTCAATCCGGGGCCATGTTCCTGCCAGACAGAGAGGCCAGTGTAACGTAGCCTCTGTGCATGATCATTAAATCATGTCTTTCCTACAACTTAGCCTCTTTGCTGCATCACTTATTGCTTATGAAACAGACCATGTCTTTCTTTCACTTACGCTTTATTTATCAAAACTATTTTTCTTTTCATTTTAGTGATTCTTTCTGTCTCTCACCCATCTCTTTTGCCCTACCCAGAGAAATAGGGTACGCATAAAACGATGAAAATTTCTTTTGTTAAGCAACCAATTTGCCCTGCTGGTGACCTCTTGTGAGCAGGACTGTTTCTCAGTTGCAGGCCTATCTGAGTGAGCAGTAATATGATCGATCCCAGGTATATATTCCATTGCATAGTATTTCACACATTGATTTATTTGTGTTCTCTTGTACACATTTCCCCCCAGGCCAATCAATTAATCATTGATATTGCTCTTGAGTAGCAGTTGGGATTAAGATAACAGCAACATGTCCTCATGGTCAATAGTAATGTTTTGTATATTTGACTTCCCTGGAATCAATTCGGACTTGGTATAAGTGGGTGTAATTCCACTGACTGCAGTGGAGTTGCACATACCACTAGTCTGAATTTTTCCCATTTTTTGCGGTTACTTATATAAATCAGATAACAGGATGCATTCTGCTTTCCTTTTCACAGGTGCATCTCATGTGAAATCAATGTAAATAGCACCAAGGTATCTCACTGAATTTAGCCTATCATATGTGATTAGAGCTAGGCACATAATTCAAAACACTTCATTTTCTTTATTCTGTTTTTGATTTAGTCACAGATAGTTTGAGAAATCTATGAACATTCTCTTTCTTTGAAATTAGTCATAAAATCCTTCAGCAATTATTGTTTGCCAAAGCTTTGTTGCTAATTTTTAGAATGTGGAATCTCACTAGGTTGGTTAGATACAAGATATCAAGTGTATCGTTTTGTTTCGTAGTTGCATCCCTGACACGTGTAACTAACAATCTCAGCATGAACTGGGGATGTTTCTGTTACATGTGCAATCCAAAATTTATATTGTGTCCTTCAACACGGGGCATTCTAAATAAATAAAGATACTTATTGTGGTGCTATACTGATTCCAAAAAATGACTATGTCAAATAAACATATACTTTTCACATACAGCTAGTTTCCTTTTATGCACTTTTTGTGATATTGTTGCACATTTTCTGTTTTCCATTAAATGTAAATTCACAACATTTACCCTGTAAAAGCTTTTGAAAATTCTCTTTTTAATCATTTGTCACAGAAGGCCTCTGGATTGGTTCTAAGCTATACAGAAGAATGCCATTCTGTGTTTTAAACAAGGCTTTCTATCCCATTTGTCCTATCTTTCAGTTTGGGTTTATGGGAAGTTTCCTTGACGTAGGTGATGACTCCATAGGGGCAAGCCCCTGGTAAGTAAGAACCTTCAGACTACTGGTTGCAGCTGCGTCAGGCATCCCTCAGGGATGGTTTAGAATAACTACAATATGCTGCTGCCATGATAGACAGCTTCTAAGGCCACCATCGCCTAGCAAAGGGCATCCATCCCTTCTGAAGGTAGCACAACTTGGGAAAAGGCAGCTTCAGATTGTAAAAGATACTAAATTCCAGATGCTTTTGTTCTGTTATGGGTGAAGTAAAATTGCACTGAAAAAGCAACTTCATTTTTAATTTAACCTATTGTGTATCATGATGTAAACGGAGTGACTTACAGGATGTTATTTGCTGCGTATTGTGCCTGTAAGAAGAAAAATAGATGAAATTCAAAAGGGAAAGAAAGATGTTCGTCACTGGAGTTTTATTTCATTTGGCAGCAAGTAAACAATACTTTGCTGGTTCACTTATGAGAAGTTAGCTATTGGCTATGAAAAAACTTCATCGCATTATTTGGCATTGTGTCATGTCTAGTGCACAATGGACCAAATACCTGCCGTGCTTGGTTGTGAGTTGTGGTGGTGTTTTTTTAACTCCTCACCACAGAGGAGAGGGAAGCAAATGAAATCCTTGAGAAGAAGGTCATTTTGAAATCCCTGGGGACAGTTGACTTACGGATGCACTTCTATGGAATTGAATAAAATGAAATTGCAGCTAACACTGCCTTTCAGGAACCTCTGTGTGGCTAAATATAGAGAAACACGTTAAAGTTTCTTTTAGGAATTGTGAAACAGTTGCCATTAATAGCTTAAATTGAGATGAAAGTCAATAATTTCAAAGGGTGAAATAAAACAAAGTTTATACACTGTAGGGGAAGGAAGGTAAATAGATTTTAGCTTTCATGAAAAAATTAATATTTTGTGGTACAATTTAAAATATAATATTATGTCACCATACTATACTTAAAATATTTCTATTGTTTCCAAATAGCAAAGCAAAAGAGATGATTCCCTTTTCACATATACAAACACAAAAGGACAATAAACTAAAAAGGAAATTTGCAATTTTTTTTAAAAAGTGTGGGGGGGAGAGGGGAGGGAAGTTGTGTCCTATTTGTTTCTTTAAGATGTTTAAAAAAGGCCTGAACATTTTGGGGAGATGAAAAGTTCCTGCTTATATTTACCTGTACATTCCAGTGTAGTGCATCATCTTTCACCAACTAAACTCCATGGATGGCTGTAAAATTATGAGGATTGTTACATCAGACATACCAAGGATGTGAAATTTGAGCAATTAAGAAAATTAAGGAATATTTGGTCAGGCTGTTTGTGTGTTAAAGACTTTTTATTTTTTGTTTGTTTTTTAAAACACCTATTAATTCCAAACACTGGATAAATGGTTGGGGGGAAAGATCACTGTTAAAGATTCAACACCCTGCTTCTTCAATTAAGGATAGAGAAAGCATCTATTCCAGTTCTCTGGCCTTCCAGTGACACAGCCAGCAAAACCGGAGAGGGGAAGACTTGACCATATTTCTAAGCTAAAAGACAGACAGGGAAAAATAAATTTGGGAGTGACAAGGTGAAATATCAAGCTTTATAGCCTAAACAAAAGTATTATCTGTTTTTGTTTGTTTTTGTGTTTTGGGGAGTCGTGGGGGGAAAGGGTCCCTACAAGTCCCCTCTAGACCCCACTGCAGGTTCTTGTACTCTCCCCCTCTCCAGCAGATGCCCAAGAGGTTCTTGGAGCAAACAAAAGAAAAGTCCTCTCCCCCTCTTTCCTCTCCTGTGGGAGAGGGGAGCACATGGGAAATCAAACAGACGCAAGGCAAAACAACTCAGGCAGTCTTTCTGGTCAGCTCTTTGGGCTTAATCTACACAAGGTTCACCTCCAGCCACTCCTCATCAGGCGTGTTGCTCTGAGGCTGGGTTGTGCAGCTTTGGGAGCAGTGCGGCTTGTTGCTGTCTTCTTCTCCGTGGGCCTGTCTCACTGTCTGAGGCAGAAAGAAAAGGAGTACTTGTGGCACCTTAGAGACTAACAAATTTATTAGAGCATAAGCTTTCGTGAGCTACAGCTCACTTCATCGGATGCATTTGGTGGAAAAAACAGAGGAGAGATTTATATACACACACACAGAGAACATGAAACAATGGGTTTATCATACACACTGTAAGGAGAGTGATCACTTAAGATAAGCCATCACCCACAGCAGGGGGGGGAAAGGAGGAAAACCTTCCATGGTGACAAGCAGGTAGGCTAATTCCAGCAGTTAACAAGAATATCAGAGGAACAGTGGGGGGTGGGGTGGGGGGGAGAAATACCATGGGGAAATAGTTTTACTTTGTGTAATGACTCATCCATTCCCAGTCTCTATTCAAGCCTAAGTTAATTGTATCCAGTTTGCAAATTAATTCCAATTCAACAGTCTCTCGTTGGAGTCTGTTTTTGAAGCTTTTTTGTTGAAGTATAGCCACTCTTAGGTCTGTGATCGAGTGACCAGAGAGATTGAAGTGTTCTCCAACTGGTTTTTGAATGTTATAATTCTTGACGTCTGATTTGTGTCTGAGGCAGGGCAGCCTTCTCCCTGTTCACTGCCCCTTCCTGTGATAGGTTTTCCCTTTTAAGCTCCCCGCTCTCCAGGCAGAACAAGCCTTGCAGATGCACCTTACTAACAAGCCTTATTAGTGCTGGACAGGCCCATAAGTGCTCAATAGTGTCCTCAGTTTCAGTGTGAGGCTGTACCCCTTTACGTACCTCACCTCTCAACCTGGAAAAGCCATACTGGGGCAGTTTGTTGCCATCCCCGCTCTCCCATGAAAAGAAATCGGTGTTATGGTCCCTTCCCACCTAGTGCTGTACTCTGAAACTGTAGGGTTGTAGCACAAGTTACCATCTCATTATATGTGGGGTTTTTGTCTTTCATGGTGTGAATCCAATGTAGGGGAGCATGTTCTGTGACCAGAGAGAGGGATTACTCTCTCAGACAATACCCAGAGGAAAACATGGTCCACTTAATCGCCAATGCCTCCTTTTCAATAATGAAGTAAGCCTTTTCTCTGGGAAAGATCTTCCTATTCAGGAATAGGACTGGGTGTTCTTCTCCTTCAAAGTTTTGCAAGAGTATATGTTATACCAATAAAATAAACCCAGCAGGATCTTATTAAAGGGGAAAAGGCAAAGTGCCACATTTATTATGAATACAGAAAAAATCATAGTAAGCAGGCAGTTATAGCTATAACATTCCATTCAATTTCATATTTATTCACACGCACACACACACACACACACACACTCTCTCACACACACACAGAGGTTCTGCAAGGTTTTTATCATAGTTACCAGCCTTAGAGTTGCTCATGCAAAGCCACTGGCCAGGTGGCCTGGACATGAGGAGGGAGCAGGGCCTTGTCAGATGCTCATCTGATGCTCCTGGAAGTTGGTTTGCAGAATCAGACCCCAAAGTTCTCACTTTCTAGAGTCCATTTTTATAGGAATTTCTTCCTATGCCAGTCTATGGGAATTGCTTCATCATGCTGTTGCTGAATCAATCAGCAGATGGCACATTCTTGACGGTTCCGTGCTGCCAGATGTTATCTTGTTCTTTGGTTCTCCCATTCTTGAGGCTGTTGGGTGGATTCCAGTCTGCCCTGTGGGGGTCCTCTGGTTATTTCCACTTGACGCCTTCTTCAGCCGATGGACACTGTATTCTTAGGCAGGCACCTCCCTGATCATTCAGTTATTATCCACACCAAGCATCCATCCACATACATCCTCTATCTCTATTTTAATCACAATTGTTAACAAAGCGAGATGAATACAACAAAAGGGTGTGGAGTCTCTGGGTGCTGTTTCTGTTGTTACAGAGTATTGCTTTGAGTCTCTCTCTGTGTGAGTAGTTGTTGTTACAAAGAACTGCTTTCAGAACAGACTCAGCCTTAGAATGTACTAACAGAATTAGCAGCTTGCAAGTTTCCACATAGAGGGAGAGAAACAGTACCAAAAACCAAGAGACCTCTTAATCAGTAATACCCTGGAATTTAAACTATGGGGAATCAAACTCATTTGTGATTTTAATACAGAACTTCTTTAATATGATCTAACATATAGTGCTGAGCTTGATATCCGAGGCTTCCCATGCGCAGCATGAACTCCCAGGAGAAATCAAGGTTGAAGAGCATGGGTGTGCCTGGCACAGTCGTGTTTCCAGCTCATTAAAACTGACTTTGCATTTCTCATCCCATTGGATCTTTTTTTGTTGTTCCCTTTTAAGTCTGTAAGGGCGGCCGCAATTGAGGCAAAACCAGATATAAACCTCAAGTAATAACTGACCAGACCGAGAAAACACCTTGCGTGCCTACCTGTCTCGGGAATAGAACACACTGTTAGGGCCTGTATCTTGTTGACCACTGATTTCATCAGACCACTTCTTATGCAGTATCCAAATAGGCTACATCATTTACGGCTAATTTACATTTTACTGGGTTGGCTGTAAGTCCCGCATCCCATAGGGCTTTTCGCATCTCCTTTGAGTGCAGTAGGTGGTCTTCCCAGGTAGGACTATAGACAATGATGTTGTCTATGTAGACCACAGCATACTGATGGTGGGGCCTGAGGATCCTATTCGTAAGGTTTCGGAAAGTCATGGCAGCTCCAAGGAGATCGAAAGGCATAGTCTTGAACTGGAAGTGTCCAAAAGGGGTGTAGAAAGCTGTTTTCTCTTGCAAAGAAGGGGAGGAATCTCCCAGTATCGTTTTGTTAAGTCAGTAGTGCTCAGGTGTTTCTCTGGTCTCAGCTGCTCCAGTAACACATCTACACTTGGTATTGGGTAAGTGTTGAATTTCGAGATGGCATTAACCTTTCTAAAGTCAGTGCAGAACTGAACTGTCCAGTTTGGGAATGAGAATTATGGGGCTTGTACATTCACTTTTGGATGGGACAATTACCCCCATATCCACATCACCCGTACTTCCCCTCAGACTATATCCCACATCATCTATGGCAATGGCCTAGCATTCTTCCTGACCAGCTGGCCCGGCTTGGTCTCCAGATGGTGTTGAACCAACTGCATTCTCCCTGGGTGGATGGAGAATACAATTGCAAAGTTCTTGACCAATTGGTGGAGGTGCTTTCTTTGCCCCGTGGAGAGCCCTCACCCCCCCCCATACTGTTGTCAGTTCTTGGCTGCCGAGTAGTTGGGGTCCTAATTCAGGTTACGGAAGATGGGGAGTTATTATCAGGGCCTCCCATGTCTTCCAAGGTTTTGAGAAGATTCATGTGATAGATCTTGATTTCCTTTCTCCTCCCTGGCAGTTTTTTCTCACAATCCATTAGCCCAACCCTGCCTCACCACTGTAAAGTCCCAGTCTTATTAATCTCTCCTCATATGGAAGCTGTTCTATACCCCTCATCATTTTGTTGCCCTTTTCTGAACCTTTTCCAATTCCAATATAGCTTTTTTGAGAGGGGGTGACCACATCTGCACGCGGTATTCAAGATGTGGGTGCACCATAGATTGGTATAAAGGCAATATGATATTTTCTGTCTTATTATCTATCCCTTTCTTGATGATTCCCAACATTCTGTTTCCTTTTCTGACGGCCGCTGCACATTGAGTGGATGTTTTTAGAGAACGATACACAATGACTCTAAGATCTCTTTCTTGAGTGCTAACAGCTCATTTAGACCCCATCATTTGATAGATATAGTTGGGATTATGTTTTTCAATGCGCATTACTTTTCATTTATCAACATTTAATTTCATCTGCCATTTTGTTGCCAGTTTTGTGAGATCCTTTTTTAGCTCTCCACAGTCTGCCTGGGACTTAACTATCTTAAGTAGTTTTGTATCATCTGAAAATTTTGCCACTTTGCTGTTTATCCCTTTTTCCAGATCATTTATGAATGTGTTGAATAGAACTGGTCCTAGTACAGACCCCTAGGCAACACCACTATTTACCTCTCTCCATTCTGAAAACTGACTGTTTATTCCTACCCTTTGTTTCCTATCTTTTAACCAGTTAGCCGTCCATGAGAGGACCTTCCCTCTTATCCTGTGACAGCTTAAAGAGCAATTGGTGAGGGACCTTGTCAAAGGCTTTCTGAAAATCTAAGTACACTGTATCCACTAGATTCCCCTTGTCCACATGCTTGTTAACCCTCTCAAAGAATTCTGGTAGATGGGTGAGGCATGATTTCCTTTTACAAAAACCATGTTGACACGTCCCCAACAAACTATGTTCATCTATGTGTCTGACAATTTTGTTCTTTACTATAGTTTCAACCAGTTTACCTGGTACTGAAGTCAGGCTTACTGGCCTGTAATTGCTGGGATCTCCTCTGGAGCCCTTTTTAAAAATTGGCATCATGTTGGCTACCCTCCGGTCATTTGGTTCAGAAGCTGATTTAAATGATACGTTATAGACTAGAATTAGGACAGTAGGACATGGTCAGCATAGTTTGCCCACCACTGCCATAGTTGTGAGATGTATTGGGTCATGCTTAAGGCCCTACCTACATCTTGTTCCTCCCACCCTTCACAGAGCAAATACAAAATTCCCCATGGTTGATGACCATAAAGCAATTCCAATAGAGATAACCCTGAAGAATCTTGCAGTACTTCTCATGGCAAACAAGAGTGATGGGCGTAGCTGGTCCCACTGTTTGGAGTAGTCACTGGCAAAGCATTTCAACATTCCTTTCAGTATCTTATTAAATCACTCTATTAGGCCATCAGTCTATGGTTGTTCCACCAAGGTTTTTAGGAACATAACCTTTAGAAGGTAGAATAGTTTACTAATCAGCTGGGAGGTGAAGTTAGTTCCTTGATTTGATAGTATTTCCTGGGGGAAATCCCATGCATGAAAAGAGCTTCAAGAACTCTGGAGCTATTGCCGTAGCTTTTGTGGAGCAGCCTCTGGGTACCTGGTTGCATAGTCAACAATCTCTAATATGCACTGATGCCCTGAGGTAGTTTTCGCTAGGGTTCCGACCATGTCCATACTAATTCTCTTGAAGGCCATCTTGATCAAAGGCAGAGGGATCAAGGGTGCCTTAGGGGCCCCTTTGCTGCTGGCTAGCTGACATTTTGGACAGGAGGAACAGTATTCTCTTATCTTATGATGCACACCTGGCCAGTAGAATCGGGCTAATATTCGAGATAAAGTCTTCTCCCTCCCCGAGGTGCTCATCACTACAGAAGTTTGAGGGAAAGGGTGTCATAACTTGATTTCAACTTGAGATTCCTCCCACCTTACAAAAACTTGCATGCATGCTTAACTTTAAGCATATGAGTAGTTTATCTCATGTTATGAATTTTTAAAAAATCCTACAATATGCTACTTTCAAAAAACAAAATTGCTGATTCATCACACACATCATTTTCAAAAAGCTCTTAAGTACCAGATCCCAAGCCCACTGAAGTCATAGGAGCACTTCCAGCTGACCTCACTGGACTTCGCATCAGGTTCTAAGTCATAATGGGATGGTTAGAGTTCATTAGAAAATGGAATTTTCATCCTGAGGAAATTCAGACATTTAAAAATTTCTTTTCATCCTGATTGGGATGAAAAGGTGAAAATTTGAAATTTAAAATTGGCTGAAGATTCCAAAATACTTAGTTTCTGAAACATCTGAATGACCTTATCAAAACATTTTTAGATGTCAAAATGTTTTATTTTCATAAAGTTGAAACATTAAAATATATTCAATAATATGTATAAGAAAATACACATTTAAAAATTGTCAAATTGAAACAAGGAAGTCAGAATGAAATACTCCATTTTGATTAGAACCATTCTGAAATTTTCATCTACATTTACACATTCCCATGAGTGTTTTGATTTTGACAAAACTGCATTTTCTGACAGAAAAGTGTTCCACAGAAAAAATTTCAACCAGCTCTAATTATCACTGTACATATTGGTACAAAGCTGCCTAACACTCATAATGAACACTTTATTGAATTCCAGAAAAACTGGTCTCAGGCATTTTCTCTGGAGATTTTGTTGCTTGAAGCAGAGAATTAGAATTAAAGCAAATGCAGCTAGCCAAACAAATAAAGAAGTCTGTAAACCAAAATGACAAAAAAAATCCATTTCAGTGGTGAGTGAAGTGAATCCTTTGTGTGTTTATAAGTGAGTGTGTTTATGTATATTTAATATAATATGCAAGTGTGTGCCGTGGGTGGGGAGGAGGAGAAAATGTTCTTAAAGATGTATCTAGTTGGCATTAGGGTTGCATTTCTTATTTATGGCGTTTCATTAGTTCATAATAATAACAATTTCAGAACTGCTGGAGTGATTAATTTTTATTTCTTTGAGAAAGATGCAAATATTTGTTAATACTAGGTAGGAGAAGCAAAATAAATACACCAAGATGAGATGCTCTGTGGAATACCAATTGGAGAGAGTGTCATTATGGCATCAGCTCATTTACAGGATTGGACAAGGAGATGAAACATAGCAGAGACTGGGGAGATGCTTCACAATTTCCAAAGAGTTGGATTGCCAAACCCAAGTTTTTGAATACAAGAAAGCAAAGATACACCAGTAATTATGATTGCCTTTTTGGGGTGACATGCATAAATGTTCCCTTGCAAGAGCATTCAGACTTCTGCCCTGCATTTCTGTTTTGGCACGACTGCTTGTAGCATCATGTCCGGAATAGAACAAGAAGCATATGTGGTTATACCATGTGTTGGTGGCTCTGAAGTCAGTGGGAAAACATTCTCTCAGATTTGGCTACATCACTTTCCCTCACTAGCAGTGGCCCCTTTCTTTAGGCAATGTCAGAGCTTTGAGATTTTGTTAGATCTGTGACCCCAGAGACAACACATATGATTTACATCCCTGTCAGTTTGTCCAATTTATTGTCACTGTTCTCCTCTTCTCCAAAAGTATACTGTCTGACCATGTCAAAAAATGATGGAATAGAGACCTTTACATCTGTATATAGAGATGTATAATTGTATCCTACATATGCTTCTATGTGTGATTATATTGTAAGTACATTATACTCTGTGTGTGTGTGTGTGTGTGTGTGTGTGTGTGTGTGTGTGTGTGTATATATATACGAACAGGTTTCAGAGTAGCAGCCGTGTTAGTCTGTATTCGCAAAAAGAAAAGGAGTACTTGTGGCACCTTAGAGACTAACAAATTTATTAGAGCATAAGCTTTTGTGAGCTACAGCTCACTTCATCGGATGCATTTCCACCAAATGCATCCGATGAAGTGAGCTGTAGCTCACGAAAGCTTATGCTCTAATAAATTTGTTAGTCTCTAAGGTGCCACAAGTACTCCTTTTCTATATACGAACAGTATATGTCAGAGATGCTGAAATTTTCTGTTCACCAGAATTTGCTAAAAAATGGCTATTACTGATATATCTGTTTATAGCCTGGGTATTTATTTGCTGGAAGATAAGTCTTGTGTTATAGTGCATTCTATTGTGTTAGAGCCTATTCCTAAGCTTCTTTTAAAATGTGAGCTCCAGACATTTCTATGGTATCAGGAGGGAAAATGTTGAAGGTTTTAAAGGCTTGTTGTTCTTAACTACCATATAGTCAACAGAAATAAGAAAGAGGAATATTGTGACTCTTGGGCCAGTTAAAAATATCGGGCCATAGCTTCTCTGGAAAAATCCTAAGAAAACATAGCAAAGATAGTTTGCAAAGCCCCGGAAAAATTGGATTTATATTTTATATTTAAGAAGCAGCCTCATCTCTAGTAAAATATCTGAACCTCAGATAGTTTGGGTTTGTTTGTCTTAGCCTTGTGAAAGTCAATTTTTTATCCAACATAAGTAGATTTGAAGGTTAAAAGTCAAATTATCCCACTCATTCACCAGTTTGCAAAAAGAAATGAATAATGACAAAACAAGGCAGAACTCAGACTTTAACCAGAAAATAAAAAATGTATCTAATTGTCCTTGGGCATTTTGAGAAGCCCAGTTGAAGTCTGAGTTATGCCTGATTTTTTGCTAACAGGTGAATGAGTGGGATAACTTGACTTCATCATTTAAGTCAAACATCATTAGTTATTCTCGGTAGCAATCAGAGACTGTGACTCAGTAGAGAGAGTTAGAAATACATGGACCATGAAAATTATGCTACCTTTGTTGGCACCTAGGGGCAGTCCACTATAGATTAGTGGAGGCATATTGGCAGGGCAATGCATGAGCGTAACAACTTCCCCTGTTCTCTTGCTGGATTGTGGATAAATGGAGTACTTCCTTACTCCAGTCTTTCTCCAGCACTAAATCCACACAATTTTTAAAGCTAAAGTTTAAGTTCATATACAAATAATGTGCACATATGCAATTTAGAATCATAGAATATCAGTATTGTAAGGGACCTCAGGAGGTTATCTAGTCCAACCCCCTCTTCAAAGCAGGACCAAACCCGAACTGAATCATCCCAGCCAGGGCTTTGTCAAGCCTGACCTTAAAAACCTCTAAGGAAGGAGATGGGCTGTGGGGGGGAAGGACAAGAGACAGTAAAAGAATGTTAAGTTTGCACAGTCAAGCACTAAAAAGTAAGGAAATACCAGTGTTAATATTGTCTTTGCAGCCTCTGTTTTATCATAGAATATCAGGTTTAGAAGGGACCTCAGGAGGTCATCTAGTCCAACCCCCTGCTCAAAGCAGGACCAATCCCCAATTTTTGCCCCAGATCCCTAAATGGCTCCCTCAAGGATTGAACTCACAATGCTGGGTTTAGCAAGCCAATGCTCAAACCACTGAGCTATCCCTGCCTCCCTCCCCTCTGTAAAATACATATGCACAAGTGATCTCCTTGTGTGTATATATTATACTAGTTTTTAATTACATGGATGCATACTGTTGTTTCTGCCGGACTCCTGCCTCATTCAAGGCATAGGATGAACAGTGTTTATGGAATGAATCAAGGCTGTGTAGTGAATGAACCTGCTGAATGTAGGACCCCTGCCTCATTTGTTGCAGAAGTCAGAAGCTGCGTGGTGAATGTGGCTGGAATTGAAGAAAGAGAAAGAATTGTATGGTGAATGACACTCTGGAGATGCAGTTATAGCAGTATAACTCCTGCTATTGAAGCATTTATATCAATATAAAAGGAAACATGGAACCAGCAAAAGTAATACCAGTATAAACAGTTTTACAGTGATGTAACTATGTCTACACTAGGGCTTTTACTAGAATAGTTTTTTCATTAAAAATATCACACCCCTTAACCAACGTAACTATGTCAGTAAAACTTTTATGTAATTACTTACTTTCAAAAGGTATGTTGTCTCTGTCTCATCAATACATGCAGAAAAAGATGGAGGTAAACAGTTCATCAGGGTCAAAGGCATGGAGGTGGCAGGCTCCTTCTAGAGCAGTAGCTTGGAAAAAATCCCAAAGGCCATAAGGGATCCAGGAACCATTACCTACATCTACACAGGTTTCAGAGTAGCAGCCGTGTTAGTCTGTATTCGCAAAAAGAAAAGGAGTACCCGTGGCACCTTAGAGACTAACAAATTTCTTAGAGCATAAGCTTTCGTGAGCTACATCCGATGAAGTGAGCTGTAGCTCACGAAAGCTTATGCTCTAAGAAATTTGTTAGTCTCTAAGGTGCCTCGGGTACTCCTTTTCTTTCTACATCTACACAGTCTACAAACTTCTTAGGTTCAAACCAGCCCTTTCTGAATAGCTATAAATGGTGGAATCTACAGCTCTGAGCACAAAATGTATGAAATCATAGATTAAAAATATGAAAAAAATTGCTGAGTGCATTTGAAGTACTTGGACAACTCTTAATGTACTATACAGGGTATGACAAATGAGTGTCTGTAAATCAATAAACTTTTCTATAAATGGACTACTGGTTTAGTTTGAATAACAAGGAAATGCACAGAGTAACCAGTGTTCTAGCATTCTGTCAGTGTCTTTAAAGTTCACTGTCATAATTCTGTTCCCCTTGACCTTTATCAATGATACCTTCAAAGAATTTTGAGTTGCTAACTTGACATACGACCTTTAAACTCTCATTTCCTTTTGCCTTAGTGCCAAATACATGTCTGCTATCCTGCCCTCCATATCCCTTTGTTTCATATCTTGACTCTGCAATAATTGGTTCTTGAAAGAAAATCAGTCTTTTGGGGGAAAATTCAGTGGGTTTTTTTTTCTTCCATTGTATTTATAAAAGTGTTGAAGACTTTCTCCAATCAGTATACTGTATCACACTTTTCTTCTAAAGATCTCAAAGTACTTATCATGAACTAATTCATTATGTTTCACAAGACCCTTGTCGGTGTGGGAGTGAGAAAGATTGTTATCCCAGCTCTGACATGTCCTGAAAATATTTATAGCTTTGCTGGAGATATAATCTGCCTTTTCCACCCTGAAAAGTGGATCAAACTAAGAAACAAATAAGTATCCAGTAATGACTGTATCTTGGCGATGGTGTTGACCCCAGCAGAGAAACACTTACCCACAATCTGAGCTGTTGAAACCTAGTGACAGACCATAGATATCCATGGTCCCCGGGACTGTTTACCATGCTTAGACTGCTTTGGCTTTTAGGTTGTTTTGTTTAGTTTTTTACATTCCGTGTGTATATTGGGATATAAGAAAACACAGAAGAAAAAAGATGTGCACAGATCCATTAGAATAAAAGTAAAACTGTATCTAATACCAGAATGACTGCAGAAACCAGACAGTTGATATTTAAGAAAGTGTCATCATGAATAATCTTCCAGCTTTCTTCCTTTTGATTTATGTACTCACCTCCTAGGTTATGTCAGGTGTGTAACTTCTATTTCTCTATTATGCCTCTGAGGGTCAGTAAACATGATGCAGCCTGGAGTATACTGTCCTCAGTTTCTCAGAGTACCTATTTTGCTTAACAGCCACCTTTTCAAATAATTATAAGGAGTGATGCTTTTTAACTCCATGTGAATCCCACAAGAGTTTTCCGATCGGAAGATGGCTGGAATCTGAATTCTTGGGGCTAGAGGAAAGAAGGATCATTAGGATTCCCAACAGAGAACAACACAATGAGGTAAAAAGTCTGGGTGATAAGAGTGGTGAAAGACTTCCACAATTCTTTACCATTCTGGTCTTCCAAAGAGAAAAAGCACATTCATAGATTCATAGATATTAAGGTCAGAAGGGACCATTATGATCATCGATTCTGACCTCCTGCACAATGCAGGCCACAGAATCTCACCCACCCATTCCTGCAAAAAACCTCTCACCTATGTCTGAGCTATTGAAGTCCTCAAATCATGGTTCTCAAATCATCAAGACTTCAAGGAGCAGAGAATCCTCCAGTAAGTGACCCCTGCCCCATGCTACAGAGGAAGGTGAAAAACCTCCAGGGCCTCTTCCAATCTGCCTTGGAGGAAAATTCCTTCCCAACCCCAAATATAGTGATCAGCTGAACCCTGAGCATAAGGACAAGATTCAACAGCCAGATACCCCGGAAAGAATTCTCTGTAATAGCTCAGATCCCACCCCATCTAACGTCCCATCACAGGCCATTGGGCCTATTTACCATGAATATTTAAAGATCAATTAATTGTCAAAATCATATTATCCCATCATACCAACTCCTTTAAGAGTTTAATCTTAAAGCCAGATAGGTCTTTTGCCCCCACTGCTTCCCTTGGAAGGCTATTCCAAAACTTCACTCCTCTGATGGTTAGAAACCTTCATCTAATTTCAAGTCTAAACTTCTCGATGACCAGTTTATATCCATTTGTTCTTGTGTCCACATTGGTACTGAGCTTAAATAATTCCCCTCCGTCTCGGATATTTATCCCTCTGATATATTTATAGAGAGCAATCATATCTCCCCTCAACCTTCTTTTGGTTAGGCTAAACAAGCCAAGTTCCTTGAGTCTCCTTTTATAAGACAGGTTTTCCATTCCTTGGATCATCCTAGTAGCCCTTCTCTGTACCTGTTCCAGTTTGAATTCATCCTTCTTAAACATGGGAGACCAGAACTGCACACAGTATTCCAGGTAAGGTCTCACTAGTGCCTTGTATAACGGCACTAAAACCTCCTTATCTCTACTGGAAATACCTCGCATGATGCATCCCAAGACCGCATTAGCTTTTTTCACGGCCATATCACATTGGCGGCTCATAGTCATCCTGTGATCAACCAATACTCCAAGGTCCTTCTCCTCCTCCATTACTTCTAATTGATGCGTCCCCGGTTTATAACTAAATTTCTTGTTATTAATCCCTAAATGCATGACCTTGCACTTTTCACTATTAAATTTCATCCTATTACTATTACTCCAGTTTACAAGGTCATCCAGATCTTCCCATATGATATCCCGGTCTCTCTCGAAATTGGCAATACCTCCCAGCTTTGTATCATCTGCAAACTTTATTAGCACACTCCCACTTTTTGTGCCGAGGTCAGTAATAAAAAGATTAAATCAGATTGGTCCCAAAACCAATCTCTGAGGAACTCTACTGGTAACCTCCCTCCGGCCTGACAGTTCACCTTTCAGTATGACCCGCTGTAGTCTCCCTGTTAACCAATTCCTTATCCACCTTTCCATTTTTATATCAATCCCCATCTTTTCCAATTTAACTAATAATTCCCCATGTGGCACAGTATCAAATGCCTTACTGAAATCTAGATAGGTTAGATCCACTGCATTTCCTTTGTCTAAAAAATCTGTTACTTTCTCAAAGAAGGAGATCAGGTTGGTTTGGCACGATCTACCTTTTGTAAAACCATGTTGTATTTTGTCCCGTTACCATTGACCTCAATGTCCTTAACTACTTTCTTCTTCAAATTTTTTTTCCCAAACCTTGCATACTAAGATGTCAAACTAACAGGCTTGTCATTACCCGGATCACTTTTTTTTCCCCTTAAAAATAGGAACTATGTTAGCAATTCTCCAATCATACGGTACAACCCCTGAGTTTTCAGATTCATTAAAAATTCTTGCTAATGGGCTTGCAATTTCATGTGCCAATTTCTTTAATATTCTTGGATGAAGATTATCTGGCCCCCCCGATTTAGTCCCATTAAGATTTCAAGTTTTGCTTCTATCTCAGGTATGGTAATATCTACCTCCATATCCTTATTCCCATTTGACATGCTACCATTATCCCTAAGATCCTCATTAGCCTTATTAAAGACTGAGGCAAAGTATTTGTTTAGATATTGGGCCATGCCTAGATTATCCTTAATCTCCACTCCATCCTCAGTGTTTAGCGGTCCCATTTCTTCTTTCTTTGTTTTCTTCTTATTTATATGGCTATAGAATCTTTTACTATTGGTTTTAATTTCCTTTTCAAGGTCTAACTCAACTTGACTTTTAGCCTGTCTCACTTTATAGGACAAAGTACCCATTTGTGTGCCAACAATTGCTGTTTGATCCATTTGTAACTTACAAGGTGCTCTCTCTCCATAGCTTAACTTATTTGACTATTTATAACTTGTAGACATAGATCTTACTTTAATAAGTCCAAGCATGACCTGAGATTTCAGACCATAAACGGAATTTCAGACGTTTGGTTTGTCATGGCATGTTATGCATTTTGAACTACTGCTATAATGACCCCTTCTCATCTGTTATGGATCACAGAGCTTGTATAGAAGTTTGTACAAGTCTTTCAACCAAGCGATTTGTGGCTCTGTGACATAGTGCTGAGGTGACATGTCTAACACCATTTTTTCTTCATGAACGACTGAAACCCTTCTGAACTTAGCTGAAAGATGTTGTCACTCGCAGCTTGTTCCTGCTGCCCAGTTCTTGCAAATAAAATTCAAAGATTTTTCTACCATCTGTGCAGCTGTGGTGGTTTTCATGCAAAAAATATGCAACCATTTGAAATGGGCATCCACCTCTACTAGGTACATTATTCCCCAAAACAGTTCTGCAAAATCAATATGCAGACACTGCCAGGGTGCTGAGGGCCATTCTCAGGGGTGTAATGGTGCTGGTTTAGGCATGTCTGGTACCTGTTGGCATCCTAAACATTCCTTAGCAAGTGGCTCTATTTGTTAGTCAATGCCTGGCCACCATACAAAATTTCTGGCAAATGCCTTCATTTTTAGTACTCCTAGGTGACTTACATGGATTTTTTCTAAGACTCTTGTATGAAGTTTGCTAGGTATAATAACATGAATTGCTGGATGTACCATAAATTCAACTTTGCCAGTGTAAAAGGGTGCCAGATTAGGGCGCTCAGTATATTTCCAGCCCTTCAGAGTGGCTTCATAAACCTCTTGGTTTCTTGCTTGAACAAACTACAAGTCACTGGGGCACACTCAGTTTGTAACAAGTTTACAAATATGATAGATTAGATTTTGTTTTTGTTACAGGTTGCCCACAAGTGAGCCCATCTGGGTTTGTGTGAGCATCTGTTCTTTGAATTCAATGCTATAGATATAACCTGCCAAGAAGAGGGCCAAGCATTGCATACATGCTGCAGTTGTAACAGGAACTCACTTCCTCAGATGAAAGATTGATACTAGGGCTTGGTGCTCTATGACAAATGTGAATTTCCACCCATATAAGTATTTGTTGAATTTATTTGCACCCAATACCAGACTTAAAGCCTCTTTGTCTATTTGTGCATAGTTACATACTGGCACTGCGAGAGACTGGAGGCAAATGCTATAGCTCTCTCACTGCCATCTGGCATTGTGTGCAATATAACTGCCCCAATTCAATGTAAAGAAGCATCACATGCTCACTTGACAGGCAACGGTGGGTTAAAGCGCATTAGCGCACTTTCTGATATGACCAATTGTTTTGCTTCCAGGAAAGCTTTTTGACACTCACATGACTATACCCACTTTTGGGGCAAAAGTCTGCAGCAAACAGTTCAGCAGATGTAATACAGTTCCTAGATGTGGTCAAATCGGCTACAGTAGATAATAAATCCTAGAAATGATCTATATTATGACACATTCTTTGTCAGAGGAGCTTCCAGCACTGTTTTAATCTTCTCCTGAGATTTATGTAGGCTGTGTACATCAGTAACGTGCATACAATAAGCTATTGAGCCCTTGAAAAGTTCACATTTTATGCAATTGGCTTGTAACCCATATTCTTTTAGAAACTTTACTGTCCTCTTCAGGGATTCCAGATGTTCCTCTACTGGTCACAGTCATGTCATCCAGATACCACTGTGTTCTCAGAATACCTTGCAAAACTTGGTCCATTGCCATATAGCAGGAGCTGAAGCAATACTACACACTAGCCTGCTGTATTGGTAGAGAGCCTTTTGTGTGTTGATTGTGAGGTTTGCTTTAGACTCTTCGTGAACTTCCATGTGTAAGTGTTTTCAGTACAGGGTTTATGGTGACCTTAAAATACCCACAGACCCTTGCTGCACCATATTTCCTTATAGCTGGGCTGATGGGAGTTCCCCACTTGCTCCAGGCCACTTTTGAAAGCATGCCCTCTCTTTCTGGATATTCCAATTCAGCACCTACCTTTGAGCGAATACTGTAAAGTACAGGTTGAGTTTTGTGAAGCTTGGGTTGTACCTTCTCGGCTAGGATTATTTTAGCCTTCATGTGGTTTAGAGTTCCTTTGCCCCCCTTGATTATTCCCAATGCCTGACATAGTGTCCCTTCCAGCTGCTGTTCAGCTGTTTTAGTGGAGTATACTGAAAGTGACTTTAGAGATCTTTATAGATTTCCAATCCAGAGGAACATTGTATAACCATTCATCACCCCACAGGGCTTGGCCCCCCTTCTCAATGATATGAGAGTCTAATAAACATTGCTTATTGTTATGCTCCACATTCACTTGCTTTATTCTAGTTGGTGCTTTTCTCCCGTATATGTTTTAGTAACATCAGTGTCTCCCTCAGTTAGTTATTTTTTAAATTTTCATATATTCCGAACATGATACTATGGAGCCAGTGTCCACTTCCATTTCAAGTATTTTTCCCTCCACCTGGGGTGTCAACCCGATTGCTGATTTGTGATTTTGGCTTACACTATATCCACAACTGGCTATCCACTCTCACAATCTGTGTCACCATTGCCTCTGTCTACAGAGTGTACCTTGATATACCTTTTTCTATATCCTAATTTGATCTCTTCCTTATTTCTTATAGCGTGGCAAACTGTTTGGATATGACCTTTTTTATTACAGCTTCTGCAATGTGCATCTTTAAATCAGCAATCACAAGGAGCATGGAACGCTTTTCCAAACTGATAACAAGTGTCTGTTTCCTGAGTGGACTGGCACTTTCCTTGGGTTACAGATAGTTTATGTGCTCCTACTTCTGTTTTAGCTCCGGTATGCATGTATGATGTCCTCTGGATATTTGAGCATCCAGCTCCCAAACTCTTACTGCTGCTTTTGTTGTTCTGACTTCTGCTTCTATCTTTGCTTCTGCTTTGAATTTACTACTGCACCTTTACCTTTTCCTGCAGTATGTTCTGCCACTTTGCTGGGACACTTAGAAACTCTCTTGTAACCAAATGTTGAATCTATGGGTGTGCTGTATGGCGCAGTTCTGATGCAGAGAAATTCATAACATTTGCTGATAGATATCTCTGGAGTGTACTGCTGACTTTATAAAACTTTTTGTTTAGAAAGGTAAGTAATCTCCATATGTTGCTCTCCTCACCCTTTGGCTTGTCTCTATACTTCTTAAATACTGGCTAATTATGGGCATATTTCCCTTTATACTCCCAACACATTATTTTTAGGTTAATCTTGAATTTGAAATAAAGGTCGGTGAATTAACTAATTGCAATTTTGCTCAGGTTTTTTTTTTTAAACTATAAAGAGATAACTGTTGCTCTCTTCAGGCAAAATCTTCCTTTAAGATGTGTTTGATTACATCAATAAACTTTTCGGTCTGGAATTGCAAACATTAACCATACATGTGACCATTGTCCCAAAAAATAATTGTGGTTAAAAGACCTTATTTATTAAGCTTGTATGGATTGACAGTACAGTAAAAGGGAGGTGAGTAATGTAAACTTTTTAATGGTTGTAATTATCTTTGAGTGTATTGATTGTGATGTTATGGTTGCGTGATGTGAAGGGTCTGAGTGGGGAGCAGGGACAACACATAGATTCCCAAGGCCACCTTTAATTTGCATATTTTTATATTTTGTTTTATTTTTTAATCTTTGAGAGGAATATAGTTGAAACTTGCTCTTATTTGAAAATGATGTATTTGTTTCTGTTATATTTTGGGGAATTTCTGCAACAAAGGAGCTTCCCAAGGCAAAGGCAAAATTATATAGAAAAGTACAGTGATTTAACACAATTTAAATTTTAATGCCAGGTTGTGCTATTTTTTTCATGTGCATTATGCAAAAATCTCAGAACAGTGGATAATTAAGGACAGATTAAAGCCATTAGTATACAGGAAAATATTAATTTTTAAACTGACATTTGTTAGAATGAAATTTACTGTTTGACTTTAAGATTTTATTTAGATGTTGTAAAATATAATTCCTTTTCACTCTTGAAATGATAGACTTTGGCATGTGTTTTTAATGTGGTGGATTAAGAAAATTACTTTTTATGGTTAGAGTGTAATGTACCCATCAATTATTGTGTGGCCACTATATCCGCAGTTACTCAATTCCAGTGCCCTGAAATGGCTTATTGTTGCTTTTAACTTGGGATAGATTCCGTTTCCACCAGATGCTTTCTCTATGCAGGTTGGGTGTCAGTTTCAATGTACAGTACCAGGAATAAAATTGACATGCAAACTATCATTTGCAGTGTTTTACTAAAGACTATCTTTGCATCTGACAAGACTAGGTTACAGATATACTTAAATGTCAATGGTTGTATTTCTCTAAATTGTAATGTATTTTGTGGATAACTTCATAAAACTGATGACCTTTCAGTTTTGTTTATAACACTAACTTAAAGCAAATATGCTTTGTGTATTTTTAAGAGATTATTTTGGATCCTGAGAAGGTATGTGCAGTAAATTCATTGAATAAGTTGTCATGTAGCACAAAATATCCAATGATTCATTGGCATTATATATTTGCATCTTACTGCAGGCAGAGAATTCAGCATTGGCTCTGGAAAATGAAAATCAAAGAGAACAATATGAAAGGTGCCTCGACGAGGTAATGTAGATTTAAGAAAGGTTCTGTGACTGAGTTTCTCTGACTGTAATGAACAACAAACAGGCAGTTTCCCCAAGCCTGCCTTTCCAGTAGGTTCCCAGCTCTAGAAGCTCTGTTCTTCTGCTCTCAGGGCCACCCTCATGACTGTGTCTCTCACTGTCTGCTAGCTTTCCCTCCTCTAGCACACATTGTTCGGCTTGCCAAACAATCCTTTAGTGCTTTGTTTACAATCAGGGAGCCCTCAGCTCACATGCTTAGTTTAGCATCTGCTCAGGCCTCGCCATGCAGCCCATTGCCTTGGCTGATGGCTTCTATGGTTTTCAGCGATTTCATTACATAAAGGGACTTAACTGCTCCTTCCATTTAGCATGAAAGAAGGGTGCTTAGCACCAGGCCCAGCTTAACCAATGTGCACTCTGGGCCCTTGCACAGGGCCCCCATCTCGAGAGGGCTGGAGGGAAAGGGGAGAAGGGCTGGTGACCACTGTGGGGAAAAAAAATAAAAGGGATGGATAACTGGCCTGTCAGCGTTTTATTTTGCCCACTACATTAATCCTCATTCTGAAAGGGAGGATGCCCTCCCCAAATTCCTGATCTCACTGCAGTGCTGTGACCTGCTGCTGGCCATAGAAGGCATGCTGCTGCTGCCACTGCTGCTGTGAGAGTGCTCTGTTGCTCCTGTAGTGGATGGCATGGGCTAGCTGCGCTGGGATCTTTTTACTTGGAAGCAAAGCATGCTCAGGCTATTGCCGCTGCCTAACTCATGTAAGAGCTGGTGTTACTGGTTATTTACCCTATGGAAGGGTATGTAGCCTTTTTGAAACAAACACACAAACAAACAAATACATAAAATATCGCCCACCCAAAGGTTGTAGTGGATTCTGTGGCTGTCTGCACTCGCCATCACATGCTCTGTCTAGTTTGGCTTTAACCAGATCTGTGATTGTCTAAAACTCAGATAAACGGCAGCCTTTACACCTTGCAGCATAGCAACACAGAGCAGCCTGTGCATTTAAAAAATCAAAACATTACACTACACACATAATTCTCCCCTTGGAGAAAGGACGAGACAGAAAGAACAAATTGCATATGACAGATACTAGTCACATCACTTAACGCACTGGGGGAAGGTGCTCAGATACTATGGTGGTGTAAGAACCTAGTTATGATAGAATGTAAGAATGTATTAAATTTAATGCGAAATTGTGAAGTTCTTTGTTTTTTATTATCTGCTTTTCTTGGATATGATGTGGCCACAGAAATCATTTCAGCACTGGGTTAAGTGAGACAGTTACCCACCATTGAGAAAATAAAAGGGGTCCACATATTTAGACTGTAAGCATTTGGGGGAAGGAACCCTCTTTTTGATGTGTATTTGTACAGTGCCTAGCACAAAGGGGTCCTAGTCCATGATTGTGGCTTCTACCTGCTACTGCAATACAAATAATAGTCATTTTAAAACTGTGCTCCAGATTTTATTTTCTCAGTGCTTAAGTCAGGTGATTCAGGTTTTCGCTGGCATATCTGTTCCTTCCCATTCTGTGAACACTCTCCTTGAGGCAATGTTTCTTGTCTGTAAGTGACAAGGGCTGCTTTTTCCAGTAAGGTACATTATCTTGTGTCTTGCCTCTCGTTTTTTTCTGTGTTCCCTTCTTTTTTTCTTATATCTCTGTTATTTCTAATCACCTCTCTTCTTCTTTGCCTCACCTGTTACCCACTATATTTCTCATCTCTTTCCCCACTTCCAATGCCTTGACCTCTCTCTTCCTAGTGATATTGTAACCTGCCCTATCTCAGCCAAAATAGGCCTGGACCTATGTGAGCAGTGATGCACATAAATTGGTTTCAGCAGCCATGACAACCTCACCACAAACCCGGAGACAAGCACTGTGAGTCCCAACTATGACAGCCACATGGGCATCTAACACTGAGTGGGCTCACACAGGAATGGCACTCACAAGAAGGGTTCACAAAATAAACAGGGCCCTTTATTTCCACTCTGCTGAGATAATCTCAGTGAATTCAGTAAAGAAACAATAAACAGAATTAATGATCTGACATAAACACAATTAAGAAATAATCCATTAATGCCCTTGGGACCCAATGGCTCCAATTGCCTTGAATCGCATGGACCCCTCTGGAGCAATCATACCCTGATATAAAGTTATTCCTAACCAGGGATTCTCAGCAGAGCTGGTCAAAAAATAAAAACATTTTAAAAAATTATGAAAAATTGTCCATTTTTTGGTTAGAAAACTTTTGTTCTTTAAGCTCTAGGCCCAAGGTACAAGCTCCACTTCTCCCAGGCAGGAGCTCCTTTCCTGGTCCTTTTCTTGTTTGGTCTAGATTCTAGGAGCTTCCTCTGCAATCCTCAGGACCAGAGATCAGCTGCCTCATTTTCTTTCCTTCTAGGATGTCTCACATGTTCACTTCTGCTACCAGAATGACCTGGTTGGCTGAGGGGAAGGGACTCAGTTGTCCCTCAAAACAGCAGGCTCTGATCAGTCCCTGAGTTGCAGTAGATCAGCCCTCTAAAAGAGAGTTTCAGGGTCCATTACAATAATTTTTAATTTCCTACCAGCAATCAAATCAATCATGAATCATGATCTTTGGACCCCACAAAAAACGTGGGCATCCCATCCCTGTCAGACTGCAGAGGAAGCCATACAAGGCCACAGCATCAGCCAGAGATGATGAATATTATGCACAGTCACATCAGGTTCTGACCTCTGTCAGTTAAGGGGAATGCTATCAACCAAGGGTGTATTTCATTCTTTTCATGTCTTGTACACCCAAGAGCTGGATTCAAGGCAGTTCATAATTCCTGGGGCCCTGTGCTCCTGTGACGCCACCCTGCCCCTAGTTGGGGTAGTGATGGTTGTAGGGTTGAGGGAATCTGCCACTGTCCTGTGGGCCCTCCTTCCCAAACCGTGGCTCCCTGTCTAGTAAGACCAGGGTCTGTCCCAAGCAGAGGGTAAACCTGCCACCCCATCAGTGGAGTCTGTGCTTGGCTATACATGCCACCTCAGCAAAACTTCCATGGTGTGTGGGGCTACTACCTGGGGAAGAAGTCCCAGCATCATCCCAGCCTAGCCATGATGGGTTGGCAACAACATCTCACCCCTCACCCCCACCTCGCAACATGCACAAACTAAAGAGGTGAAGGTATCAAAGTTCCCTCTTATTTCCTTTCTTTGAGGAGCAAATAGCTGTTTGAGCTCATGTTTGACACCTATGGGTGCAGCTTCTCTCACTTCCATTTCCTCCTCCTTTCTTTGTCTCCTTCTTCATTCCATCATTCCTTGTACTTCCTTCTTCCTCATTCATTCCATGCCCATCCGTCACTATTCAAGGGTGAATACTGTACCTCTGACTTAAAATGTCATGTTCTCCAATCATTTTCACCAGTAAAACTCAATCAAACTCAAATATTCATAGACAGAAAACACACAAGGGATATGAACATGACTGAAGCAAAATCCTTTATGAACTCTATTAATATATTCACAGATTTTTAAAATTAATTGCCCGTCTCTATTATTTTATCTGAAGTTGACATATGAACATTTCTGGAATAATATTTGGAAGTAAATAGCACTGAACTGCCCAGTACTACACAAACCAGAAAAAGAGCTCATTTATTTAAAATTCAGAAATATACTGTAAACCTAGAAAACATAATGCAAGAAACAGGATTATCTTCCAGTACCTTATGGGCTTGAGGTTACATGCTTAATCCTAGTTTCCTTTTCAGGAATTTGACTGTCAGTTTATTGGCAAGAAGTAGTATAATGTTTATTCACGTTATTGTGCCAGCTAAGATTTCTGTCAAGCTTGACTGTACTGATATAGAGGAAAACGTACAAATGACTGCTTCAGTGATAGATGAAATCTTAAAATGATTGCATCTTAATATTACTATAATACATTTCCAATTAGCACCCCCAACATATAAAGGCTTCTTCAATATGCATTTTACTTTTTAAAAAAATGAAACAAAAATCTCTCTAAGAGCTTCTGTTTAATTAATTAGAAAATCCTAATGCTACACAAAGCCATATGTTAAAGATACAGTTCTGTAAAAAAATATTTCACATGCAGGAATCAAGTAGCTAGGCCAAATTTTAGTGAGAGGCATTGCAGTCTGGTTCAGGATATCCAGCACCACTCAGGTTTGATAACACCCCCCTCCCACATTAATAGTGTAGGGAGTGACTCAGATTTCAGAGTGGCTGCTGCAGGCATCATTGCACTGGGCCTGAGGTGACCCACCAGGCTGAGAACCTGGAGTTAGGAGCAGAATCAGGGAAAATTCTCCCACCACTAGCATTCCTGGAACTCAGGGAGAGGCATGACCAGGAGTGGCCTTCCAGCTGTATGCGGGGCAGAGCCTCCCTAGCCCCACAGGGAAGGCAGTGACTCCTTCCACCTGGGCCCTCACTGTCTTCCCCATTCCCTCTCTAGCCCCCCAGGCAACACAAGGCGGGCAGTGACCCCAAAGACCTGGCCCTCTCTGACCTCCTCCAATTCTTTTCCTCTTCTTAAACTCTTTTGTCTCCGTGATAATTTTTTAGAAGGGTGATGAGAGGCCTCACCTTCAGATTTTTTTCTGGTCCCCAAAAAACATCTGTGTTGTCCTTGCCCTCAACCTGTAAGCCGAACCAGGAAAGCCCTTACAATATAAAGTGTTCAGCTTGCAATTTTAACACAGTTTTCAATACACCACAGACAATGCCTACCGCACAGGAATGTTGTGTGGCTTAATATCTGAAAGCCTTTTGACATCCTCAGGTGAGTGGCATGGTATAGGTGTAGAGTAGTCTTAGTTAGCAGTTACTTCACTTTCCCACAAACAGGAACATGAATGTTAACCACAGGAATGAATTTCCCATAATGATGACCACCTTTAAGCTGAGGGGGTCTGGATATGACTCCATTTGGTGATGCCCTTCTGTGTGAAGCCTAAATTAACCACCGTTACTCCAAATACTATCCTGCAGGCTTCCTGCTCAGTCTGAATTCTCAGTTTTCTCTGGACATGCCAGTCAAGGGACTGGATTTGAAAATCTCAGGACAGTAGACATAATTTTCAGACTTGGGTGCCTAAAACTACTGGGGTCAATGGGAGCTTTGGTCATTAGCATCTGTGAAAATCAAGCAGCATTCATTTAGGGCTTGTCTATGCTGGGACATCCAAGAAAATTAATCCAAATTAACTAAATGTGTGAATTTGAAGTGGATTAATTAAACCACAATAAATGCCTATATGGATGATGATGTTCAAAATTAAAGTGGCTTTATTTTGATATAGTTTAAATCACTTTGGAAGTGAATGAACTAAACTGAATTAAGGCCACTTTGATTCTGAATGAAGATGTTCACACAGGCTTTTCATGTAATTTAACTAAACCACTTCACTTCAAATTCACACCTTTAAATAATTCAGATTAACTTTCCTAGATGTCCCTGTGCAGACAAACCCTTAGGTACCTATCTTCATGCACCCAAGTTAGAAAAATTTTTCCAGTGTGCATCAGCAAGTTCTTCCCCCACCTCCCGTACCCCGAATCTCAATTGGCAGATTATTCCATTTACACTTCTTTGTACAGTCTATAAAGCTGTAAGAATAATTTTACAGGTAATGCTTTTGCAAGTGCTTTGTACACATTGCAAAGAACCCTTTAGTCCTTGGTAAAGTAACTATATGTCAGGAAGTAAAGAAATAATGTATTAGATGTGATTTGTTCAATTTTCAGGTAGAGCAAACAGACGTTAAAAGTACATGCCAGAAGGAACACTGTCAGATGTAGATTCTAAAAGCCTGTAGGGCAACACATGGATTTCAGAAATATAACATATTTACTCCTGTGGGTTATTACAGTTCCAGTATTAGTCTGTCTTCTGTTAAATCATGTATAGAGCTATTTTATGTGACCATTGTTCCACAGGCTGCCTTAAATTAGGGACCAGTTTGGGGGGAAAAATAGATACTAGGAAATTTTATGAGAATATGAATCAAATCAAAGTTTTGGGTTTTAGAGACTTGAATTATTTACCGAAATGACTTAGCTTCAGCTCTTTGCTCATGACTTAGTTCACTTGAATGCTCTATTTTTTTATTTTTATTTTAAATTCACTAACAATAAAAAGAGGCAAGGCAGATTTGTACTTCCAAATGACAGCCTCATGTATTGTTTAACTTTTAGAAAGCTAAAATGAATTCAAATTCATAACTAGACTCTATGTACAGAGAATTAAGCCTAAGATTATGTTATTTATACAGAATGGAATCAGGACAAACGCATTGAAAATGTGACTGTTCATGTATAGTTTCAAAAATGACATTTGATTATGGTAAGACATTTTTTCATGAAACATTTATCAAAAACATTCAGAAGTATCACCAGTAGAAAATACTTATTTTTCCCCCATGTCAAAAATTTAAATAATGAGAGGACAATTGTATAAAATAAATTTAAAAATTCCCTCCCACGTATACAGTTCCACTAATCAATGGTGTGTAATCTGATTCAAGTTAATTACACATTATGGTGTGAATGCTTCCAACCATATTTTGATGACTATAGGTATTTTAATTTTCTGTGGCACTTTATTGTTGCCTGCCTGTCATGATAGATGTACCATTTGCCAACATTGAATCAAGAAACAATTAAGCTTCATCAAAACAATCAGGATCACGTTCTCAGCAGTGTAGCAGTATTGAAGTCAGTTCAACTATAGTGATTTAAATCAGCGAGAGAGCTGACCCTTTCATTGCATTCTGTTTGACTGTATTAGACTAGAAGACCAAAACAAAGATTTGTAATGTCATGCTAAAGTTATTAGGGTGTATATGTTTGGTATGAAATGGAGAACCAGTCAAAAGTTAGAATATAGATTTTACATACGCTCGTAATGTCACTATCTGATTTAGGGAATGGGTTCGGGAAGTTACTCCAAGGGGGAAGTAGCTTATAGTGAGATCCCTCAGAAAAGGATCTCCTCTGCCAAAAAAATCAATATAATACACTGCTCAGTTATATTATTTTATTATTTATTTCTTACAGGTAGCCAACCAGGTTGTTCAAGCTCTACTTACTCAAAAGGTAAGATTGTTTCTCTGATTTTTGGCATGTTTTTAAAGGCTATAAATGCAAACCATTGAATTAGAAAATGTATGTTTTTATGTGGGATACATTTTTCAAATGCTGTGCACACATTTCACTAACACAACCACAAAATGTCAAAATATGAGGAGTGTTTTACCAATAACAAAAATGAAAAATAATTTCTGGGACTGGGCACCTCAGAGGATTGGTAATGGAATATATAGCCTCATCCCATTTGATACTTAGGGTAGGCCTGGCTAAGGTAAATAATGCCTCACAGTCCATCCCATCTCTTGGCTTTTTTATGTCCTATCCAAAATTAGTTAGTTCTGTCTCCCAATCCGTTTTCTGCTGGACATCGGAAAGACACCGTCACACTTGGCACTCTTGTTGGCTCTCAGCAGAATATAAGGGTTATAGGTGAAAGCCTGTGCCTCCCTGAGTGGCAATGGAAGGCTCCCATATACACAGTGGAGGAATGGATATTCTAAGGCTGGGTAGTGAAGATGATGTAAAGGAGACGCTTCAGCCCCATGCTATGGAACTGTGCTCTTTAGCACCTCTCTGCCATATGACAGCTGTGTAGAGAGGGATTTGTAGGTAGGCAATGCAGGAATATCCTGGAGTGTAGCCACCACATTCACAAACTGTGAAGATCTGTGGAGGGAGCATATAGAGGGGGCAATTAATGTTTTCTAAAGCCCTACGCTCAGTAATTGTGGCTACAAAATGGCTCCATAGATGCCACTGTCAGTTGGGGATGAATATTCCATTCCTCACCTCCATGTCTTCAGAACAATATCTTTGTCTCTGTACCCACAATTCCACCCTGCATAGGTTTGGAAATGACATGACACACTCAAGTCTAGTGGTGGTCCATGCAGGTCAGACATGAGGCAAAGCAGTGTGGGGAAGCTTGCACTGTTGCTGTTCTTGCTATATCTATTCTACATATAATCAGAGAACTGATCCTTGAGTACATAAAGCAAATTCACATCTTATAATGGTGACATATTTGCTAGAGTTTCAGTCTCCATATTTTAGGCTATAATTCGGGAAATGTTGTGATTGTTTTCCAAAAGCAGAGCGAAGCTCTCTGAATCCTTTTGCACTGAGAGTCAGATTTTTTTATGACAATATACTTTCCCAGTAATGGACCCACTCAAACTTGTAGGAACTGTGGAGTTTGTACAGGTATAATAAAAATGGATTTAAATACATTTAATAAAGTAATTTGCTGAGTATTGATGGGATTTAACAGCTGCTTACCAACTGCTGAGTAATACCAGGTAATTTAACGTCCATGGAATGGAGAGGGTACTCTTCTAAATGCTAATGAATGTTAACTGTTATAAAAAGAAAAGGAGTACTTGTGGCACCTTAGAGACTAACAAATTTATTAGAGCATAAGCTTTCGTGAGCTACATCTCACTTCATCGGATGCATTTGGTGGAAAAAACAGAGGGGAGATTGATATATACACACACAGAGATATACACACACATTGTTCTCTGTGTGTGTATATCAATCTCCTCTCTGTTTTTTCCACCAAATGCATCCGATGAAGTGAGCTGTAGCTCACGAAAGCTTATGCTCTAATAAATTTGTTAGTCTCTAAGGTGCCACAAGTACTCCTTTTCTTTTTGCGAATACAGACTAACACGGCTGCTACTCTGTTAACTGTTATAGTACTCCTACCTCTGTTCATACTGAGATTATTTATAAGAAAACAGAGGAAAACAATAGTGAAGGAAATTGGACTCTTCAGGTCAATCACAAAAGGTAGCAGTTATACGAATCCAGGTAATAACTAGTAAACAGATAAATCTACCATACTGCAGCTAAGCAGCAAGACACATCAAGTCATGCCACAGTGAGATAACACACCTCTGGGGCATAGTGAGGCATGAAGACAAGCTGAGAGCTTTCAAAGATTCAAGAAGAGTAATATTGCACAGTAACCTATATTGGGTATGTTTTATTGTGAATTTGAAATTGCTCAGCAAGGGCTAATTTTTGTTTAAATTAAGTACATGCTGTAATGTAAGGGATAAAGTACTGTACACCCAGTAGTATATGAGAAGACACTGATTCCACTGAGGAATTCTGATGAGATAAACTGAGAGAGCAAAGCTTGAGTGATTTATCAATGTCACTGAAACCTTGAGATGGAATTACAGTCTTAAATGTGCACTTTTGGAGCATATGATTTGTTATAATACATATTGAATTATTCTGATATGGCCAGCTTTTTACCAGGCGCTTGCAGAAAATATGTGAAATTGGGAATTTTCCTGAATTAGCCCCAGAGCAAAATTTCATCTTTTTATGCAGAAAATTTGTTTGCGTTTTTCTCCCCACTTACAAATAACAGGTTTTACCTCTGGAAAATCTGAGAAGTCAGTTAATCAGCAAATGATTTTGAGACAAACCCACAAAATATGTTTTGTGTGTTTGTTGTTGGGTGCGTTGCACAGTCCCATTGATTTCTGTGCAGATAATCAATCATCATTCTTCATGTGTCCATGGAGGGCTTAACTCTATGTGGCAGAATTAAACCTGGGTAATTTCCCTGGGCAAAGAGGGAGGCAGTATTTTGAAGCTCCACACAGGAGGTGACATCTCCTGCACTGTTTGTAACCTACCACTGCTGGGGTTTCCTCTGTGACAACACGTGGGAAGGGGCCTGGGAAAAAGGTAGGCAGTGGAGAACTGCTGCTAGCGAGCGTTTCCCTTCAATTGGTTGTGCTAACACCCTAGAAGCAGGCTCCAGACAAAAGGCTGGAATAAACTGCATGGAATATCTCTGCAGCCGTGTGAGGTTTCCATCCCCTCTCCAGAGATCCGTAGTGCCCAGTTGAGAAAGTGCGGCTGCGTGCTTGGGTCTAAGTTTTCCTTAAGATCTGGATCAACATTGTAACATCGGAGTTATAGTGCATAATGGAATTGCTGGTTGATCCATAGATCTGACCTTTGCTTGTCACCCTGCTACACTTGAGTCCTTTCAGACAAGTGCTGACCCACATTCTCTACTCTAGGATCCATGTGATCATTTAATTTTTCCCTTTCTGATTTTTAAAATCTTGCCACCTGTTATCTGGTGCTACAGGTGACCTTCAGTGCTGTGTATGGTGAATGTGTGGACAAGAACTGAGCATTACAACAGAGGAAATGGATTCAAAGGAGAGGCAGTGGGTTTCCAGAATTTGAAGGAAAGGCATCATTTCCCAGCTGGGGGAAGAATAGTGCAGGGGGTGTTGTAAGGATAAACACCATAAAGATTGTGAGGCACTCAGATGCTACAGTACTGAGATAGATATTTGTGGTATCGCTTTTTTAATACCCATTAGTTCTACCATCAGGAATGTGCATAATGAGATATTTCAGGTTTTGTTAATTATTACACAACATGCCTACTGATCATTTTACTATTTTGATTTAATATAACTAGGCATTGCTACTTTACATAAATATTCTTATGTTAATTTCCTGTTAGTGCTTTTTTTCACTTTTCTGTGAATGGCATTAGTGTTGGAACAGTTTACTGCATCTTGGTTGGTAACATGCTAGAATTTTACTCTTGCTCTTGAGCAAAAAGTCTGAAGTTGGAGGGATATAAAATTCCAATGTTTAGCTCTTAAAAGGAAAGGTTTGAGAGGCAATATAGCTATGTCTGCAATGTTGTTTTAAATTGTCAGTTCCCATGAAGCATTTTTCCTCTTCAGTGAACTCAGTATTTAAACTTCATTATAGCAGCTAGGGCTCAGTTTTAATTTCTTTGATTATTTGTGAAAGCCATGTAAAGAGGGGCTTTGGTGTTTGTGCTTCCCCTGACGAGAAACACTATCCCATAGAAGGTAATAGATGAGAGTTTTTAGCAGGGGTTTTCGCTCAGAGAATTAAAGCTTTAGGATTTCACTACACCTCAAATAGATATCATTGCTTCGTCATTTTAGAAGGCACCACATATAGAACTTGGACAGCTTTAGAACCACTTAAAATAAGCACTATCCTGGTAATGTATCCAGGGAAAATAACTTCATAATTCATCCAGTGATACCTCTGTAACCAAAGATATTTCAGCATGTTTCCAATGGTCTTGGGGCAAGATTTTTTCATTTTGTGGTGACCTCCTTTGTATTGTCTGTGCTGGCTGCAGTACACTCTAGATAAGAACTGGCACTGATGTAGACAGGCACTTTGGTTACTTCTGACTATAATTTCCCACTCTGAGGTACTACTTCATCAGGTTCATGCACCTTTGCAGGTCAATGCGTTGTTAATGCTAGTGATGGACAAAGCATATTGGAAGCAAGAGGCCTGTATCTCCACCAGTTTGGCAGTGCCAGTGGGTAGCAGCTGTTCTAAATTTAAAAAAACTGAGAAGAGTTGTTTTGCTTTCTGTGGGAATAAATGTGCCTGCAGTTTATTTGTTCGCACAAGGGCCACTAGAATTGCAATCCTTTCTGATTTTTGAAGTTTATACTGACTATAACATAGAGATCTCATGTCCTTCAAAGTAGACTGCCACCTGTATTGTATAACTTTGAAGAGATTTTGAGTCAAAGTCTGCCTGAACCCTACTGAAGTCCACTTTGTGGCAGAATCCCGTGTTCCCTTAAATGGCCAACAAAAGGAAGTCCTATGCCAATATCTGAAATTGATATTCAAATGTACTTTCAGCCAAGCTGTACCATGAGGCCAATTTACGGCCTTACGTTTGGGAGATTCTTTGTCCAAAATACTATGTACTCAACAAACACTTCAGTTCTGCTACTGGAGGGAGGTCAGTACGAAAAATGGATTCAATATATTATATTCAGCATACTTATGTGCTGCTAAATATACCAATTGTTAGGTATATTCGTGTGGTTCAGAATATGTGCCAGATTTTGTTCCATGTACCAAATACTTTAAGGTTCAAAGTTCCATTGGAATATCAATGGTGTAACGAAAAGTCACCACATTCTGCTACAGCACAGAAATTGCAGAACAGTTGAGCAATGAAAGGGTTACAGACACTGATGGAAAGCCATTCCTTAAAATATCATTGTTTGTTTGTTTTTTTCATTTGCTATTGTTTGCAATACCCACTTAGACAATTGTTATTAAAATGTATTTGCATATTACTTTTTTCATTTTTAATTGGACAAGCATTGATTCCCACTGCCCCTTGTAATTGTGGTGGAATAACCACCAAGATGGCTAATGTTTATTTCATGGATTGTGTACTACCAGCATCAAAGACGCCACTGCAGCTCTGAGAATAAAGCACTTGTTAGGTTATGTTCCTTCAGCTATCTGGGTAGCAGGCTTTGCTGCAGAAGCAGAGTATAAAACAGTTCTTATATAAACACTTGGTATTGTTAAGTGCTTTATTTTGATTAATATTTTGCTAGCAGAATGGTGACTGCTAAAAGAACAAACTTTTAGGATCTCCACTTAGGCCTGAGTCCAGCAAAGCACTTAAGCACATGCTTAATTTCAGTAGGCCTTCTCAGGTATTTAAGTTTAAGTATTTAAACTTAAGCAATGCTTGAAGTGCTTTTCTGGGTCTTAGATGCTGAGGTGATAGACATTTTCTAAAAATCTTAAGACTATAACAATTCCCATTAGACTATAACAGTTGTAAAGTAGATAAAATTATTGGGCTAAATTACACAGCAGCTTATTTTTAAAAAGTTATCTTAGGTCCCTTCTGTTACAAAACTGCATCATCAAATTTGATAGCTGAAATAGTGTATGGTATGGAATCATGCTGGGTATATTAAAAAAAACCCCATTCTTGACTTCATAGTTTATCAGACCTCTGTTCACTCTGTTCTGAACTGTGATTTGGACTTCGTGACCACCTAAGGGGATAAGGGGAATGAGAATCATTTTTACAACCCTGTGCAAGCCCTTGGGAGTGGGTATAGCCCCACAAATTGGCACTCTGACCCCTTCTACAGGTGACTGGGCAAAAGGTAAAGGTTAATGAACCTGCAACCATTGGCTAATTGACCTGGACAGAAGGGCTTCATGCTTTAAGAACCAGAGATCCCAAATACAATCTCAGCTACAGACAACCCATCCAGGGTCATCAGGTTACAAGTGGTAGCCCTTATTGGCAACTGAACTAGGTAAACCTTTAAAACTTGGGATGAGCTTCCTCAGCCAAGGCTGTAGCAGGCTCATCAACCTCTGTCTGTAGCCAAGCCACCTCTAGAGTAGCTAGTCCAGAGCTCGTGGACAGGAAGAGGAATGGAAAGTGAAGAGCCTTGGCACTTCCCCCCCCTTCCTGATGCAACAGCCAGCACAGCTGAGCCAGCATGCGTGGTGGTATACTTTGCTTTTGGTACTACTCCAGAGCAAGCAGAAATAGAGAGGGAAGGGGATTTTAAAGGAGCATCTCCAAGGCATAATGTCTCCTTGGTCTACTCCTATAATGGTGTAGCTTACAAAGCACTGCATGGTATTTTAGGGCTGTGCTTAAAGACACAGTCCAGCTCTATGAAAACATAATTATTATTATGTTTTCTGATTGATTTTATGACCATATCGATACAATAAAACACACTGCTGCTAAGGTTTAAATGACATCGCACTCCAAAAGTATATGTACTGTAACTAATATTTCTGATTTCATACATTTTAAATATTATCTTTTGATGATCAAATAATCAGGGAAATGGCATAGTATCTTTTTTCTGATTTATTTATGCTATTTTGAAAATTTTGCTCATTTTTCTCTTCTGAAATCTCCGATTCCATAAAGCATTTTCAAGAGTTTCATTGCATTTTTCCTCAATCCTCCTATTTTCTCCTGTGCTGTAGGATCTGAGGGAAGAATGTGTAAAGCTGAAAACAAGAGTTTTTGATTTGGAACAACAGAATCGAATGCTAAGTGTGCTTTTCCAACAAAGGGTCAAACCAGCTTCCGACCTCCTTCTCCAGGTAGGAAAAAACCTTTGCCTCTGGAATCTGCTAAATTTAGATTCAGTACATTTACATAATATTAATCTTCTTAAGAAAATGTTAGCAAGCAAGAAGTGACAACTGATAGACATAATATATTAGAAGAAAATCTGTTATGTATCATCTGATAACATTGAAATTGAAAGTGTACACCACCAAACTTTAGCTGCGCATTATGTGCAGATGTGGAGAGAGAAGTATATCTGAGGAATAAGTTACTTTTTGAGGTGCCTCCTCAGGATGATAAATGGGATCACATATGGGTTCATTATTCCTCTTGGGGGGCAAAAATTGTGGATACATAATTCCATAATATTCCATTTGATGGTAAACAAAGCATAATTTTCTATGAGAAGGAAATCAGTCTATTTAGCTTTCTCCATGTTTGTTGTAGTGACTCAATATATTACATAGACCCAGAGCAATATATTTTTTTTTTTTTTACTTTTTCTGGGACAAGACAGTCAAGAACTTGGATGTAGAGTGACTTGACTCCCATTCTTCCTTGTTATTTTGGAAAAATCAGGAAGGCTTCAGATTTTCTTTTGATGTGGCATTTCCCTTAATATGAATTTATTTTTATCTTCCCTATTATTTTTTGTTCCCCTTCCCATCAGAAGTGCCTAGCAGCACCTCTGCGCTAGCCAGAAAATCTGTCCATGAGCTGGGATGAAATTAAATGAAGGTAACTTTAGGTTGAGATTGAGAAGCTGCTTAAAGATGGTCCAAATTCTGCCCTTTGTGTGTATACAATTCCCACTGAGATCAAAGAAAGATACATGAGAGTACAGAATTTGGCCTATGTAAGAGCATGAATGAAACTCTTATGGAAATCACCAGGTGTTCCACACATGTATATGATGGTGAAATTTGGCCCTTATTATGTCATATATCTTCTCAAAGGAAATGGTGTCAGTCCTATGATTAAAGTTATTTGAAACTGGACTGCACCAAGAGCTATGGAATATACTGAAGAGAATGAACCTGCATTGGTAGCAGGAAGGAGTCAATCTAGTAAGTCTTTTTATTTCTAGCTTGTATGAATTTGTAACATTTATCCTTGTTGCCTCTCCATGGTTTGGCAGGAAGGCTCTTCATATCTGCAGAATTTTTCTGACTTCACTTGCTTAGTCTTTATTAGCCAAGTGAGAAGGGGCACCACTGTTATTCCTAAACTCCATGTTGCCAATCTGACAGCAAAATGTACTGCTGATGTGCAACTGAACTAGGTCATCAACATATTTTGAGCCCTTGTGAAAAATCAAAGGAAGAGTGTCACTGTATTTCTGACAATGAAGGACTTCTGATAAAGATGATCAATGTCAAATATTATTTTTTTTGCAGAAAAAGAGAACAGTAAATTTGAGAATTACCAAAATTTAACTCATTTTCTAAATTAATTTTCCCAGTGGAATCTAATTCATCATCTGAGACTTTAAGATTTTCAAAAAGATATTTCCAAATGATATTACTGAATGCTGCTAGATTAGGCAACTAATAATATGTCTGCCATCGCGGTTGCCACATTAATGGACACTTTGGATTATACTCTTAAACCCAGATTCAGAAAAGCTCTTAAGCACTTGCTTAAGTTCTCCCTTTCAGGAATATACTCAAGTGTGTACTTAAATACATGCCTGAATCACAATGCTTTCTTGAGTTGGGGCCAAACACCATAATTATTTGAAAGGGTGGTTGCTTAAATGTTCTGATGGTCCCTTCTACATACACTGGCAACCAGGAGACCACAACTCTCTCAAAACCTGTGGAGTTGACACTTCGCAGCTTCCAAGTGGAATCTCTGCACATTTAGCTGCACATGGACCTTCTGAGGCAGTGGTTTCTGTTGCTAAATTGTATAATTAATTCTTTGACCACATTTTGGTTCATTATGAAATATACTCAATAGACCAAATAACCAATGTCAATCAGGTTTATTGCTATAGCCAATAATAATATAGTACAGGAAATAGTTTTTATACGATACCAGTCTCTGGAAAGCTGTTTTATGCGGCGTTGTCACATTCACCTTACACGGATGGTGTGCTCCCAGAGTTACACATTTCAGCTTTCAGAGTAGCAGCCATGTTAGTCTGTATTCGCAAAAAGAAAAGGAGTACTTGTGGCACCTTAGAGACTAACAAATTTATTAGAGCATAAGCTTTCGTGAGCTACAGCTCACTTCATCGGATGCATTTCAGCTGGTAGTATTTATCAGATGATTTTACAAGTTACACATTTATTTACGTTACTAAAATTCAACCAATCAGTTTGTCCCAGTTCATTAACTTGTTGTTCTGTTCCTTTCCTTATCTTCGTTTTTGGATACTAGCATTCCAGGTACTGGTGTTTGAAGGTACCTTCTAGGTTTGTACCAGGTCAGAACAATCATATCTTGTCATCTTCCTTTGGGATATTCCAGTACTGGCCTATGGGAATAACTCCCTATCTCTTGCTAGGGTAAAATACACATATGTCCTTATCCTAACAACTTTCCTATCTACTTAAGCCAAAGCTTACTTCAACTAATGCACAATGTTATGGGATACCAGCATAAGTGAATAGGCAGGATTATAGTAAAGGTCTAGGCTAGTTTAGTCTGTATAACTGCTATAATATTTGTGCTTAATGCTATTTGTGCTTAATGCATAGTAATATGTATCTATGAGGTGGATAATATACATACGACTAATATGATATATGTATATGCTAGCCAGCATATATTGGTCAACATTTCAAAACATTTTACTAAGGCAACCTACCAACTGCATTTTTTGTTTTTTTGTGACCCACCATAATGTACATGCACCCTCCACCCTGACACCGCAACCCTAATCCTGGCCCAATGCGGAGGGGAGACCCTTGGAGGATAGCTAGGGGATGGTGGAGAGTGATCTGCCACCTGTGACCCATTTGGAACCTTCGCATGACCCACTGGTAGGTCAAGACTCACCCTTTGGGGGACACTGTTCTAAGGCAGGGTGTGTGATCTGTGTGTTTTAGAATCGAGTCCCAGATCCACCTTCATTTACTAAGCACTATTCCCCAGTTGAATTATTCTTATTCTCTGAAGATATAGTTGAGGTTAGAGAAATTATATAATCAATAACTGTCTTTGCTTTACATGTTGTGTACTCATTTATAAATTCTGAAAAGCAGCTAAATGACTTAGGAACATGAGTCCTATAATTTAGGGATGGGATTTTCAAAGGAGACTAACTCTGAGAATTTTTAAAATTGCAGCCGAGGCTCACAAGCCCTATTCAAAGTCAGTTGTACTTGTGCTACTCATTTACTTAAACATGAGTGAAAATATCATTTATTTATTTATTGTTGATTTATACAATGCAGTACAATGTTATTTTCATACAAATCTCATCCTAAAATTCTGTGTACTATTAAATAGTTACAAATTTTAAATAAGTGAGTGCAGAGGAAGAAGAAAATTGAGTTAATCTTAGTTGTTTTCTTCTGTAGTTATCATGTATACCATTATCACCAGTGACTTGATTGCATGTTACCAGCAGATTATTCTGCAACCAGATATTAGTAAATTCTTTTACCTAAATTTAAATGTACTTTAAAAACTATATATGAATTTCTTGACATACCAAATTTGTATTAAAGTATGGATTTCTTCCATTTCAGTGGTGTTGAAATCTTGCCTCAGTGAGCTTAAATACTTTTCAGAATAATGAATCACCAGTATCATAGGTGATTTTAGTGCATTTGACTTTAAACAAAGCCTTCACAATCTGGTTTATAAACAAGAGGAGAACATAACTCACTATGATCATTTAAGGATGTGATTTAAATTTGAGTGCAGAACATGTTCCTTATACACTACTGAATGCATTGTGCTGTTTTTCCTCATGTTTCACACACAGATCAAAAAGAAAAACTGATTACTCCAGATTTAGCAAATTTCATGCAAGGGAGGTTTAAAAGACAACTTTAAGAAGCCTTCACTGTAAAACAGTTATTAAGTATTACATTTTCATGAATTTTGGATAAATATAAGTATCCATTAAATCCAAGGGACTGATAGTACTGAACAAGAAATTACTGTGTTTATCTGGGGTATTTGATTGTGCAGATTGCTACATTAATTCTTTGGCACTTGAAATTTCGGTGCGTCCATTGCTGGCAGTATATGTCACACAGGGGAAATCTCATTCCTATCTTGAAAAGATTAAGTAACCCAAACCCTGACATAAGAGACCAGAGTTTCCGGGAGCCGGAGGTAATTCAGTCTCTGCTCCATCACCAATTTGTATTGGAGGTGAGTTTGTTTTGAGATTCTCTGGAGACATGTTTTCTTGTTGCTGGAAGTCATGTATAGAGTTGACATTAGGTGTAGGCTAAATAAGCAAATGCCTAAGGCACCTAATTTTTGCTGTTATCTAACCATCCTTCTCCTTGACCCACTGGGACAGTTTTGTGGAGGAGATCTCACCTTTTAGAGGTGCCTTCAACTCAATACCACCTGAAAAGCAGCAACAGCCCAGGCCAGGATCTGTGGCACTAAAGGAGTTGCTGTCCAGTTGACCCCTGCGGGAGGGTGGGAGTGGAGGAAAAATAATGTACCTGCCCTTTTGGGACGAGTATAGAAAGAAAGATCAGGAGCTCAGTTTTAGCTAGCCATGTTACATATATTCTATCAGTGAGCCACACACCAGGAGGGAATGTTAGACAGGATGAGATTTGAGCTTGGATGAAAAGGAGCACTCAAGGAAAACAAAGCCAGTGCTGAGAAACTAAATGAGTGGAGAGGCAGATACGTGAGTGTTTGGTATAAAGATGGTGGCTGAAGACACGTGAATGTATGAGATAGAGATAGAGTGCAGAGGGTGAAGACTAAGAAGAAAGCCTGCTGAATTGCCCAAGGTGACACAGGATATCTGTAATATAGGAACAAAATTTTAATTCCTGATGTTACAGTATTTCTCTCTGCCTTATTATTTGTCTTTCTGAATTAGTATACATTCTGTTGCTAAAGGAAACATTTTATTTCTAAAATTGCCTAAAAATGAACATTGTTTCTCCATCCTTCAGCTGCTGCTCCCCAACACACACCTTTGACTTTGTCAGATCAGACTGATTTTTTTCCTCTTGAAACAGAGAAATGAGTTCAGGGCTTTCTCTTCCAGTCATTGCCCTTTTCCCCCCTTACAGGTGAAAATGGAATTACAGACACTGGGCTTGATTCTGATTTCATATTGTACACTCTTTTACCTCACAATAACTCCACTAATTTCATTGGAGTTATTCCTGATTTAACCCATTGTACATGAGAGAAAAATCCAGTCCATTGAAAAATTCTTTATAGACGATATAGTGCCAAATTTTGCCCTCAGTAACACTCATACAATTGCACAAATGTAACTGAGGGCAGGATTTGGCCTGTCAAATAAATAACAATTTTACATATATATACATTTGTTAGCTGAATTCTCTCAAGAATGTTGTTCTATCTCTTCCTAAACAGAGTTACTATCATTGATGTAATTAAAGCACTTGGAGATCCTTGGTGAAAGGTGTTAAATAAGTGCAAAGTGGTAATAGTATTGTTCATTGATTTGATTTATTTCATTAACTACATAGTGAAATTTGCATAGAGTATGGGAAGTATAAAATAATATTACTAACCATAAGACCGAGGGCATCTCTGTTCCCAAACTCTCTTTTAATTGTCATTTTATCTCTATCTCTACAAATATCACTTTAGCAACTCTAGAACAAAGCAGGAAGACTTTTAAAACATCTAATTATGCCTTGTGTACATTTGGCTGGATTAGTATTATTTTTTTTCCACGGATCTCCAGTATTGCTTAATTGTGTACCTAAAATTTGTCCATGCTGCTGTGTCCAGATTGCTAAATTCTCATCTTAATGTAGGTATTAACTGTTTTTATATTGACTTCTATAACTATTTGAAGAGTATGCTCTAAAATATGTATTTGAAGGGAAATACACTTACTTAGATGGAAATAGTTATCAACCTAGCAGAAAGGGGTAAATTTGCTCCAACAACATTATTATATATGTGAAGAAGGACAGGACAATTAATTGTTTAAGCCCTGACAGAAGTGGATGAAATGAATGGTCCAGAATCTGACCTTACATTCAGACATCTTGAGACATCATGATGTTCTGAATACAGATGGTTAAAAGAGACATTACAGTGGCTTCTACCAGTTGAATATGCAGAATTTGTAGGTATTTCAAAAAGTAAGCAACTGAGGAGGAGAAAATAAACCCAAAGATCATCTTATATTGGTAGAAAAGGATGTCAACAGTTAACCATTCATTTAAATAACTGTACCAATATGTGCTGAAAGCTGCAGACTGGATAGCATGCCAACTGTCTAGACCCCACCTCATGCATATCTGCACTCTAAAGGCATATTTAGGAACAAGATCAGTAACTTTAAGTTTCAACCATTTCAAGGCTCTGAAATTCCTGCAGTATAACCCCGCTGTTCACCTCTCTCTACTGTAAAAACCAACCATTTATTCCTTCCCTTTGTTTCCTGTCTTTCACCTATTTACTGATCCGTGAGAGGAACTTCCCTGTTATCCATGACTGCTTACTTTGCTTAAGAGGCTTTGGTGTGGGACTTAATCAAAGGCTTTCTAAAAGTCCAAATACACTACATCCACTGGATCACCCTTGTCCACCATGTTTGTTGACCTCCTCAAAGAATTCTAATAGATCGGTAAGGCCTCTTCTCTCATGGCTACTTGGTTTCCTTAGAAATCTTTGCCGAAGGACCTCGTTAAGGCTTTTTGAAAATCCAAGTACACTTTATCACCTTGATCATCTGGTCCTGGTGACTTTTTACTGTTTAGTTTATATTTTTTTTTCCTAAAATCTCTTCTATTGACACATCAGTTTGGGCGAGCACTTCAATTTTGTCACCCAGAAAGAATCACTCTGATGTTGGTATCTCCCCCACTTCACCTGCAGTGAAGACTGATGCAAAGAATTCATTTAGCTTCTCTGTATTGGCCTTGTTTTTCTTGAGTGCACCTTTAACACATTTATAGTCTAGTGGCCCCACTACCTGTTTAGCAGACTTCCTGCTTCTGATGTACTTAAAAAGAATTACTGCTAGTTTTTGCATCTTTACCAAGTTGCTTCTTAAATTCGTTTTTGACTTTCCTTAATATACTTCTACATTTCACTTGCCAGAGTTTGTGCTCCATCCTATTTTCCTCACTAGGATTTGACTTCCAATTTTTGAAGGATGCCTTTTTGCCACTAGCAGCCTCCATTATTTTGCATTATTTTGTTTAACCATGGTGGAATTCTTGTAGTCCTCCCACTGTCTTTTTTGATTTGGGGTATACATTTAGTCTGAGTCCCTATTATAGTGTTTTTCAGTGCTCTCCATGCTGCTTGCAGCATTTTACCCTTGTGACTGCTCTTTTTAATTTCTGTATAACTAGCATCTTCATTCTTGTACAGTTACCCTTTTTAAAGTTAAATGTTACTGTGGTGAGTTGAGCTGGTATTTTCCCTCTACAAGGATGCTAAATTTAATTACTTTATGGTCACTATTACCGAGTGGTTCAACTATAGTTACCTCTTAGACCAGGTCCTGTGCTATACTTAGGACTAAATTAAGAATTTCTGTTCTCTTGTGGGTTCCAGGACAAGCTTCTCCAAGAATAAATCATTCATGGTGTCTGTAAATTTTATCTCTGCATCATGCCCTTAGATGACATTTACCCAGTAAATATAAGGTTAGTTGAAATCACCCTTTATTATTGTGTTTTCTGGTTCTGTAGCCTCTCTTACCTCCCTCAGCATTTCACAGTCACCATCAGCATCCTGGGCAGGTGGTTGGTAGTATATTCCTGCTGCTATACTCTTATTATTGAAGCATAGAATTTCTATCCCTGGAGATTTGTGATATAGTTTGATTCATTTAAGATTTTCACCTTATTTGACTATGCTTTTTTAAAACCTATAATGCCACTCCCCCACCAACAATACCTACTATGTCAGTCCTATATATTTTGTGCCCAAGAATTACCGTGTCCCTTAGAGTATCCTTATTCCACCAAGCTTCAGCAATGACTGTTATATCAAAATCCTCATTTAATGCTAAGGTCTCTAGTTCGCCCTCTTTGTATTTAGATGTCTTGCATTTATATGTAAGCACTTGTGCATTTTGTCCATATTTAGTTGCTTGCCTTCATGTGTTATGCTTAACTGGGATTTAACGTGATTGTTCCTTATTAGCTCTTACCTGTACTTTACCTATTTCTTTCCTACCTTCTCTATATTGTGTTCTCCCCTTTTAATAAATTCATCCCAAGGGATGTCTGTGCCCAAAGCAGGTGGTCCATCACCTGTCAATTTCCCTCCAGCTCCCATAAACTCTAATCCTCAGTAATCTTTTTTATTTTATGTGCATGCAGTCTGGTGGTTCCATTTTGGATAGTTGAAGCCCATCCCTCCTGTATTGGCTACTGCTTCCCCCAAAAGTTCCTCAGTTCCTTATAAACCTAAATCCTTCCTCCCTATACCATGCCCTCATCCTTACATTTAGACCTTGAAGTGCTGTCTCTCTTGGTGTCCCTGCACATGGAACAGGAAGCATTTCAAAGAATGTTACCATGGAGATTCTGGACTTTAATCTCTTACCTAGTACCATTTCTTCCCCATCACTGCCTATAAAGCTGTCTAGATCAGTGGTACGTGCAGGCTGCCCTTCCCACAGCCTCCATTGGCCTGGAGCAGTGAACTGCAGCCAGTGGGAGCCGCGATCGGCTGAACCGGCGGACACGGCAGGTAAACAAACCAGTCCAGCCCACCGGTGCTTTCCCTGAACAAGAGGCAGACTGGCTTTGAGAACCACTGGTCTAGATCTCTTGTGAGATCTGCTACCTTTGCACCTGGCAGTCAGCTCACCATGCCATTCTCACAGTTCTCACATATCCAGCTGTCTATGTTTCTAATAATCAAATCCCCTACTACTATTGCCCATTCCTTCATAATAACTGGAGTCCCCATGGCTGGAGGGATATCCTCAAAGCAAGAGGATATCATGACTTCATCTGGAAGGTGGGTCCCAACTACAGGATTGATTCCCTCTGCTCCAGCTTGATGGTCTCCTGCCTTGAGACTTTCATCCTCCTTGCAATACAGCCCACTAATCAGATGAACAACTGACCAATTCAATCCTGAGAGATTGCTCAGATAAAAAGGAACAGATTAGAGAGTCAATGACCAACTTCTCCAGCAGCGGTATCTTGCCCACTCACTGACTATTACTAGTCACACTTCTGGGCATTTGAACCCAGTGAATCTTCCTCACAGCTTAAAATTAAGTACTTGGTTAAGTGCTTTGCTGGATCAGAGTCATAGTCACATTGATATAGGCATATTCTCAGTATTAGGAAAACCTTCCTGATAATGAGTTGTGTTACACTGTGAAATAGTTTCCCCTGGGAAGAGATGGAAGCCTCATCATTTGGGACATTGAAAACTAAACTGGATATTGCACAATGGTGAACAATCTTTCATCAGCAGTATGATGGACTAACTGACCTAATAGATCAGTTCCATCTCTAAAGTATGTGTTTTTATGATCTCCTACTTGTCATGCCTGGTTTCTGCATCTGGAGTCTTTCTGATCTCTCCCTCCCACCCCCACAAAATGAATAAAGCTTACCAAGCATATAATCCTGGTGAACATGACAAATCTTTTAAGTGAAAATAACCCTCAGCAGCCAGCACTTCTCAAGTCCTTGTAACACAGATTATTAGCCTTTAGGACTGCCAAATAAAAGCATTAAAAGGCTTTTCCATGTCTATACAAACATGAGGTTCTGTGATATTTTATGGAGGTACTTTTCACATCCAACCTCTGAAAGCAAGATTTGTCCTCTGCTCAACTGACAATAAATTCCCAGGGAAAGACTACCAACAGTAAATTGAGTAAATGGTTTTGAGGCAAAATATAAATGGTCTTTAGTGTAATATTTATAAATTATTTTGAAATAGGAATACAATCTATTATAACAATTGAAAGATATATGTGGGCATCGTCCTGATGAATGAAGATGGATGTTACTCGGGGAAGTATGGATCGAGAGAACACTTACACCAGGCTCTTAGTGACAAAAATAAAAATACATACAGCTGAGACGGAGTGAGCTGTAGGTTCCGTTCCATCTTATGCATCATCATCATCATCACCAGAATTGTTCACTAAGGTCCATGGGGGCAAATTGTTGTCAGTGAGGATACACTGAGGCCATAGCATATAGACAATGGGGTTGCCTGGGTGTAAGGACCTTTATTACTGATGGGGATGTGCGCAATAGAAAAAATCCAATTTTGCTTTTGTAGATCAAGGTGAGTATGCAGAGATAATCATTGGGAAAAAAATATCATTGTACTTGTAAACTGAACGCTTTAAATGTAGGAATCAGTGAAAGGCAAGAAACATGGAAGCCTATGCTACCATTTTTACAGTTTCTTTTCAGAGGAGCCCTACACTTTAAATTTCTTATAAAAGCATTAAAAAGATACACTTTTCTTTGTTCTCCACTGTTGTATTTTGTTCCTCATAATCACACCTTCCTTAAAGAGAAGCAACCACTTGACTCAGGGCACCTTGGTTTTTCAACCTGCTGTATTTACTGGACATAAATATAAGATGTCAGCTTGTCATGTAAATCCCTGGGTAAATGGTCAAAGTATAAGTGAGAGCTGTTTATAGGTAGCCTTTATTCTAGGTTCTGAACTGTGTGAAAATTCTGTGAGCTCTGTTTGTATTTTTTATGACCAGTTCCAGACCATTTATTTACTCTTTGGGGATGTGGTACTGAATTAGTTCTTTGTTTGGAGTAGGGTGGGGTGGGATAGGTTTTAATTAAATAGAAAGCAGTGGCATTTACTTGTTTACTTTTTTTTTTTTTAAGATTACATAAAGTGCACATGAACAGTGTGGGGAATTTTTTTAATGAATGCAGCCTAGATGAGACAAAGATTTATCACCATCCATTTTATGACAGGGACAGTATCAAAGATTCAATAGATGTAAATATATTGCAGTTGATGCATTTCTGTGTTCAGTGTATATTATCCTGTTTGTTATATAACTTCTATATTTAGGCCAAGACTCCTTCAATTTCCCATTAAAACTGAGAAATCTTTCTCATTGGAGTGCAGACTGGACAATTAAGTTTGACTTGGAAAACAGACATCATTCTAGTGTTATCACAATGGGCAAAGCACTAGCCATGTGTTACATATAAAAGTGTAATTTCATGTCATCAGATCAACTTTTAAAGCCTCCTCATTGAAATTATGCAGTGGAATAAAATAATAGCCATTGCAGGACTGTCTTAAACACAACGTGCATAAGCAACAAGTATGCTAGATAATTGTTTTCTCATCACGGTGAATATTTCACACTCCATAACTCCCAAATGAAATTCCAACAGAACGCATAAGATTAAATGATTCAAAGATTTAGAGGGTTTCTGTTCTTTATCGTAAAAGAGAAATGTACTGAAATTCTAAAACGGTATAGAAGAATAATCGTTATTATTAAAGTTGCTAAATATGAAGTATTTATTTTGGTTATCTTAAAAGACTTTGAAATTTAGACAAAGGCCTACTGCTCAAAAAATAGTGTGTAATATGTGTGTATATGTATCTATATGAAATTAATGGCTGATGTAATAAAAATAGAGGATTAATTTACCTGTAGCCTCACTAAAATGAATATGTGAAACTCCCTGAAAATTTCACTTATTTTATTATCTCTTTTTTCCCATTACTACTTTATATAGCATGGTGATAGAACTTTGGGTTGTGAAACAAAATCAAACCTATGGCTCTATTATCTAAAACTGTCTATGCCAGTAAAGGTTATACTTGATTACACTGTAAGATTCTTAAAATTTTATCAAGTCAGTGTGATTTGCTAGTGATTTTAAATTAAACTTCATGGACTCTCACCAGATGAATCCAACTAAAGTTATATTAAGTGATTCTAACAAACAAGATTATTCTATAAGATTTTGTGCTGCCATCTATTACAAAACAAATCATTTCCCTGGCATATATTCTGTATACTTTGTATACTATTATATATATTGCACAGTAGTAAGAAGAGATGGGGTAGTAGTTAAAGTGAAATGTGATCCATAATGAGTCATGAAACAGCTAGTCAAACAACCCAATCTTTTTGTATTGAATTTTACTAATGTGCTCCTTTCTTTCCCATATGACCTATCTTCTGTAATGATGGTTTGATACTGGTAAAATTTAGATCCTCATCCAAAGGCTGTGACACTATTGACTAAATCTCTATTGACTTTGCTGAAGATGTGAAATACTGTATTTCAAGATAAAATCAGCACATAGATGCTCAATGAAACTGAAGAGTCCATTAGTGCTTTAACTCTTAAATTACCATCTGTCTTCTTTCTTGATAAGAGCAGGCTGAAGGGAAAAGTTACCTTTGTTGTTAAACATTTTGCAGCATATTGCTAGACTTAACTCTAATTCTTGTGCATTTTAGATGGTATTAAAATTAATTTGTCTCTAAACGTGAGCAAGCCATATTTCATTAGTCACTCACCTTTTTCAGGATACTGGGAAGAGTGGTGATTTGTCTGTATCCTGTGTGGAATACAAGGGCATCTTGAACGTTATGAATTAAACTCTCGCTGACTGCATTTGAAGTATGGAAACCAGCATATCAGGATAATGACATCTTGAATTAATAACAGTACTTTAGAAATCTCGAAGAGATGCCCACTCTTTAGTCTTTCTCAACTACAAAGTCATTGATGTGAATCGTTTTTATTCTACACCCATTTTGTAGAGTTTGAATTTTAAACTTTAATATTCTATTGTTTTAAAAACTGATACATACTCTTTTCACAAAAAGAAAAGCAGTACTTGTGGCACCTTAGAGACTAACAAATTTATTAGAGCATAATCTTTCGTGAGCTGCAGCTCACTTCATCGGATGCAGCTCGAAAGCTTATGCTCTAATAAATGTGTTAGTCTCTAAGGTGCCACAAGTACTGCTTTTCTTTTTGCGAATAAAGACTAACACGGCTGCTACTCTGATACTCTTTTCAGGTTTCCTTTTTATGTTCTGTTGACTAAAATTCTTCCTTATATGTCCACCTCCAGTGTACATAAGACTTGTGCATACTGTACATTTGTCTATGGACTTCAGATATTGTATATGAACTTGAGAAAGAATATAACCTTGTTTTTTTAAAGGACGCCTTAAATGCTATTCTGTAAACCAGTCCTTGGGAGTTACTTAACAGTAACCTGACATATGGCCTTCCTTAAGGGACAGAGGGTTGCCTCTGCAATGTTACCTGTCATTCGCAGCACATGAGGGAATAACTAATAGAAATAACCTTTAATTTTGGTCTTCCATATAATAGCATGTAGGACCAGTCAATATGCTGAGCACCTTTGGAATTCTGGACACTTATTTGGTCCCAAAATGGGAACTGATCTTTTCTGAAAATCTAGTCAACATAATATTATTTCATAGATCAAATCTTGGCCCTGCTTTTCTCTACAGAGAAGAGCTAGCTAGAGGTACAAGGCCACAGAATCCTAAGCAAAACCTGGCACTTTCTCCTCCCATTCAGGGATAGATTTATAAGGCTCCACAACCATAGGCAGGTTTGTGACTCCCTTAAGCCCTAAGGTGGCCGTGGAGGGACACTGCTTCTCTGCTGCCCCAGCTGTCAAAACGCTGTGAAATTGAATAGGCCACATACCTAGAGATGGTTATCTCACAACAGCTCCAAAATGGGATCAGTCATCTAGAAGCACAGTGTGAGGGAGAAAGGGAAAACGCCTGACTCCTGTAACACTATCCTCTTTCTATGCCAAGGTATCAGTTTTCGGAACTAATCCTGGTCCTTCTGTCTATTCCCAAGCCAAGTCCATGGCAGATCTGAAACTTTAGTACTGCATTGACTTCTGCAAGCCCAGCACAAAGAGACAGGGGAGACAGGAACAGCACAAGGCTCCTCACTGTGGGTGGTGAGCACAGGTGCAAACCAGCACGTAGGCAGAGAGACTGTCTTCCCCTTTCCCTTACACACCTGGCCTGGCTGTTCTCAGGAATGAGAAGTTCCATGTCTGTGCAGCTGATTGCCATTCTGCTGCAAGACCACAGTTTGACTCAATAACAGTGCTTAGCACTTGTCTTCAAATCACCATGAAAAACCATTTAGTTAATCCTCCCAATAGATCTGGTCACACTATTATGATCAATTCATTGTCTGATTTGGTGCCTTTTCCTCTCCAGGAGTTGTCAGGGAACAGGTTTTGATTTGTACTATTCATAATTCAGAATTGTTTTGTAAATAATTTTTAAGGAACCTATTTTGCCCTGTGGGTTTTTTTTTTGTGAACTCTTCCATGTCAGTGGTCCCTTGAGTATTTGATATATGGGGGTTTGTGTTCAGTCTGTGTGATTGGCCAACTATGGTATGCCGTCTGTTCTCTGATTGAATGACCTAGTCATCCATAAATAAGAACCTGGACAAATAACTTGAGGGTGCTGAGTCTTTCAAGAAGGGAGTGGAGAGTGTTTTTTAGTGAGAAAAGCATAGCAGAAAATAAATATATCTTGTTTAAATATTTTCCTTTTTTCTTTACAAAAGAGAGATGATTGTTTTTGTCTGCTTACATGGACCCAGATTTAAAAATATCTAGAATCTTTCCTGGGTGAAGATGGGGAAGACAAGTCAGATGTATGGGCCGTTCAGCAGATTTTAGATTCAGTATTCTCTTGTCACAATCATACCGAGTAATTGCGGTGGCTAATCTTTGGCTTTCCCTTCTACACCAAGTGGCACCCCTGCTTGCTGGTCCCCCATTCCCTCCTGAGAGCAGGAGTGGGGCTGGATAGCCGTTTCTTGGTCAGCAGACCTACCCAATCAAGCCAAGGAGCTTCCATATGACTCCAGTAAAATATACAAGATCTTATGCTTTGTACGGTTGCAGTTCCTTAGAATAATTGTTCCACCTCAGTAGCTAGTCACATTGCACAATCTCTGTTCCAGGGTCTGAAACATGTTCAGAACCTCCAGGCAAGTTTAAAGAGAGCAGCCGAGAAGGGAATAAGATTTCAGAAAACAAAAAACAAACCTTCTGATTAGATTATGCCCCTTTATGCTTTTCTGCGTCCTTCTCCTTTTGCTGGGTGATCACACTCTTTATTAAAAGTGACGGGTTTGGCTTTCTCACTCTCCCAGGCCTGGTCTACATTAGTAACTTACATCGGTATTGCTACATCTCTCAGGGGTGTGAAAAATCCCCACCCCTGCAGGAGGAAGCTATACCAAACTAGCCCTTGTTGTAAATAGTGCTAGGTCAAAGGAAGAATTCTTCCATCAACCTCATGAGCACCTCTCGGGCAGGTAGATTACCTACACCAACTGGAGAAGCCCTCCTGTCAGCATAGGTAGTGTCTCCACTGAAACACTATAGCTGCACTGCTGCAGCATTCTAAATGTAGACATAACCCCCAGTCTCTTCCTTCTAATACCCTCATTCCCAAAACCTCAATGCCAGTTTTTATACATGAGGTCATCAAGCAAAGACTTCTGGTGTGAACGTGCATATCTGCATCTGAATACACTTGTGACACGAACAGAAACTCCATCGTTAAGCTGAGGGGGAAAAAAACCAGCTATTTGAATGTTCATGGAAAAGGGAATTTTAAAAAGACACCTTGCTTGGTTGAATCAGATTTAGGGAACAAGTTAGAGAATTGATTTTTTCCACTATTTTCCCAGTTCTACTTACAGCACTCCTTTGTGATAAGTATCACTATATTTGTTTTACAGATGGGGAAGCAGAGAGTTAAGTGACATACTCATGTCCATACAGCAGCCTGAAACAAGTGTAGGCTAAATATCAAGAATTCCTGAGTCCCAGTTCTTTGCTTAATCCAGTAATCTGTAGAATAAATATCTCATTAGAATCACTGGAATAGGACAATTAAATCTTAAAGATGCTGAATTTGGGTCTGGCTCAGATAAACAGCCAAAATTGGGATGCTTATTCAAGGCTTTGGGTTTGCAAAGTTGTGGCTCAATCCTGCATATGTTTATTGTTCTGTAATTTTGGGAAAGTGCATAAGTGTTTTCATGAGGTAGTTAGCCTTGGACTGGAAATTCCACAAGATTAGGTTTTCTCACTCTATGTTGGGACTTCGAAGACATTAACAAAAAGTTGGGAAAAAAAGAGTTAATTGAACACTTCAGAATCTTCATTTATAGAACAGACAAAAAGATTCAGAGAGCCCTTGGAGCAGTGAAGCTGACAATTTACACCAGCTGGGTGACTGCCCTTGATTATTTCCAAACCAGTTTGCCCATCCTCCAAAAGACGATTTAAAGAAAAAGTGTTCAATAAAACACCTTCCGTCCAGACCTCTAAGGCTTTTTAACAGAACCTTTATAAAAGTTCAAAGTTTGGAATTGTTTTTCCAGAACAGAAAACATTGCATTTTGATCAGTGGTGGAGAAAGAACTTTTATTAAAAAGTTATGAAAGTCTTGGAAGTAGGAATGAGGACATCTTGTGTAAATCCTGCTACTACTCTGCCTTCCACCCCCAACCTGCCCCACCATCTGTAACATTTCTATAAGATACACAAAAACATCTTTCAAAATACACAACATTTTGGGAAAGGAAAACATGGCTTGTTCAACATTAATGTTGACAAATTCATGTTCTTGTCATGTAAATAAATGAAACTTTTCAGTGTCTAACAGGCTGGACTTTGAGAAACTGCAGTGAAAGAAGATTATAGAAAATGATGCTTATCTCTTCTGATTTTTTTACAGAATAAATGAATTATTTCAGCTAAAACTATGCAAGAAGGAATCTATTGAAAATATGTAATATAATGCTTATTTGAGACACCAGCATGTTGCCTCTGAAATTCCTAGCAAAGCAGTGCTTACCTTCCTCTCTTGCCATGTATTGATCTAAAATATCTTCCTTGAGCCTGGTCTCTCCTTTTCCTCCTACAGGCAAAAGGTTAGAGTTAGATAATCGTATTAATTTTCCAGACATCTGCACATGTTTTAATAGCCTTTGGAAGGCTTGAAATACTTTCTGTTTGCCCACTAAAATACCATTAAGGCCTGGACTGAAGTAATACATAACAATCATAGTCTCATAGTTCAACCTTACAATAAAAAAGCTAATTTATTTTATCAGATATTTAAATTAATGTGAGGAACTCCTCTCTTAACAGGAGCTGGAATGCCATTCCTGCAGAGCCACATGTGCATTTTGTATAATTATCCTTACAAATTTTAAAGACGTAAAACTGCAATAATCTTTGTATATACATTTTGTCCTGTGCTCTGTTTGTGTGTGTGTGTGTGAGAGAGAGAGAAAGAGAGTTATGTGCTTCTTTTCATTCCAGACATCAGAGGTTTTGTTCCTGATATTATCTCTACTGAAAATCCTTTCCTTTCTAGGCTCATTTACTGCCCTGACTCAAAATACAGAAGAGGAGGTGGGAGATTCATGCCAGTCTCTGGCCCTTAATATTTAACATGTTGCCCCAGGAAATAAGTTGGAATTTTAGCATGGGAAGTAATTTTGTGGTGGTTATGTGAATTTAGTTTAAATTAACTTTTAAAATCTACACAATGACTAAGGATATTTCTGAATACTTGAGTAAGTGATCTTGAGATTCAAGACAGTTTTCATTTCTAACTCTAGGCTGGAGGAAAGCTTTAGCTTATGCCATTATAAAGTGATAAAACAGCATTTGATAGCAGCAGCTTGTGTGATAAAATGATCACGGCAGCAGTGAGAAAGAATCTAATAAGGGAATTGATCTGCAGATTCCAATTCTGTAAGAGCCAACATCCATCAACATAAATGTCAATAATAAGATCGTATTGAGGTCTGCCTAATTCCTTTAGATGATTTTTGGTTCTCGTGACAGAGTCAGGAAGTGAATGTGAAAAGAAGTTTAAAACAATAAGAATCACAAAGACAACTACAACATTACAACACTACATTATACTATAAATGATATATCGCTGGCTATCCTGATATAAGCTACCTAATCACATGATGAAATTACTTAATAGTATATAATCAAATAACTTCTATATTATACAGTGCATATTTTATAGATGGAACCTAAACAATAGTATAGCCCTTGACATTCATATGTTAAAGTATTGCAGTTGGGCACCCTGACAGAATAAAAGGCAGGCCTGCCTTTTTGTGTTAAAGTACAAATATCTTTTGTAAGGCAGGTCATAAAAGATAAATGGTATAGATTTTCCTTGTCATAAAAGTTAGAAGTATAAAATGGTATTCTGGAGTGATTCTGACCACCCTGAAATGTAAATGAAAAGTCTTTGAAACCGACTAATCAAAAAAGATAAGGTGTCATAACTTGCAGAATTCTATGTTACAATTTTTCATATACACATAACTTGCTGTATCTGTGTGATTTTGGCCATCACATAGTAAAGTGAGAGGAAAATTTACTTCATTCATTTTAGATCAATAGAAAAGTATTGATGAAAAGTATTTACTGCTTTTTATGTGAAACAAATGAGCACAGAAAGTGAAGATTGATATTTAATAGGAGGGTTGAACACCTCAGAATGCATTTTGCAGGAAAAATGGTGTCATGAAATACTCAAGGAGTCTTCAGTGAGCTCAATGAAATAATGAATTGCTTTAATCATTTACCTTCTGGCTAGCTGATTACCAGGTTATTGGTGTAAAATGTTGACTCTACAATAATTATTAACCATAGGGAACTTTATACATATTTTCCCCAAAAAAACAAATTAGTTGATTTTATCGTTGCTGCTGTATTTACACACTCCTAACTTAATGCTATTAAAATAAGAACTAATATTTTGGAATTCTCAAGACTTGAAAACACTGATATAGTTATAAAATGAAAGCAAGGATCAGAGAGGGTTATATTAAATCGGTCAGTGTAGCTTTTATTTAAAGCAGTTTATAAAAATTAATAAAACTAGGAGGATTTGAAAGAGGAATAATTTAAGGCTTATAGTAACACAGGCAACTGAAGAATACAGAGAGATGATGCTATTTTTGTTTATGCATCAAATATGTGCTTAACACCTCACAATTTACACTCGTGGACATTTAGGAATTTTTGCTTTCAACTTTCTCAGTACTTTTGGAATCTAATTCACTGCTTCTGCCTATTTTTGAAAGGCTTGATTACAACAAAGTGTAACAAGCCTGTAGAATCTGAAGCAGACACAAAACTATTGTTTTAATATTTTGTGGTGGATTTGCTTTGTTAACAAGATTTTCTGACGTAGCTGTAACTCCCTAATCTTCCATACAGATGTTTGTAATATCACATCCTTGTACTTTGTCTTGAATGTTGTCAGTTAAGTCTCAGTAAACTCGCCTGGAGGATTTGCCAGCAAAGCTGACAAGCCACTATTAAGGGTGGGTTTGAATTTAAAGTCTGACATCTCTTATATCTCCTGACTTAGTTTTTAATGGCTTCATCCTGACAGGAGGGGGAAAAAATCAGAAATAAACATATTAAAACTTGAACAGGGAAATACTTTTGCTAGATTAATAGAAAATCAAAATAAAATCTACTTGACTTGATGAATTCTCTGTAATAGCTAGAAGCTCTTTTTTATACTAAGAAATTATTTGGCTTACTGAACTATGTTTTAGAGTTAATCCTTTAATATTTATTTTGTGTATAACTTTTCCCACTGTTAATACTGAGCAATATTGTAAGCTTGTAATTTTGTTCCTTGCATTTCGAACAGCTATTTGTAAGACCAATAAATAAAAATCCCCAACTGCTTGCTTATATCACTATGGGGCATTTCATATCCTGGGGTTCACTTACTATAGGATAGAAAACAAAAGAGCAACTATAAGGATGAAGCTACAGGAAAATAAGGATGCAATTCTGCAGATACAACTGTAAGGCAACCTAATTTTATTAAATCTACCAATTAGGCTATAGAGAAGAATAAAGTAATAAACCTGAATCACTGATAAGGTGGATGTTAGTATTAAATATCATGGGAGGTAAGACTACAGACATTCATTGCATTTTCAAGACACAGATTCCATGTAATAGACCTTTACAAGTATCGCCAAATATTGTCATTAGTTACTTGTCCTGTTGGAACCAATACTCAGAGCAGCAAAAAGCAAAAGACTGTACATTATGGAGCTAATTTTCATCAATTTTTTCTTGCATTTTGCATTCCCCTTTATGATCAGTTTTATGGTGCCTTAGAGTCATACAAGATTATGAATGTTTGCATGTCCAAAAATGGGGACTCAGAGTAAAGGTTTATTAATGGCTTTTAATGATCAAAAGGTTTAGTGAGCCTTAGAAATATTATAAGGTGTTACGTTAAACAGTCTCAAGCAAATATTAGAATTGTTTTAAGATAGCGCAAGGTTCCTACTCTGGTTTTTACTGTACTTGCTTAAACCTGGGCCTGCTATGCACGTGTGAGCTGAAGAAGTCATCCACTTGAGCCCCTGGTGGATCTACTACCTATCATATGTTCTGTCAGCTGCCCCAGGTAAGTAACTTGTCATTCTTTTTCAGCCCCATGATTGTTCTGCACCCAAATAAGGGGGCCAGGATAGGGTTTGGTTCAGCACTTCTCTGGCCATGGCCACTATCTACAAGCCCCACCCTCTTTTTTCCTCTGGCAATTGATGGTGCAAGATGGGGAAATGTCAAGGATGGGGATGGACAGGGAGACTTCTGCAGGTACAGATTGACTGGTTGGCATCCGGCTCTATCTTGTGTGTCCTCAGGACCGAGGAGCTGTGTGTGTCCAAATGTTTGTTACAAAGTATTCTATGCCATTTGAAGGGTGTCTGTAGACAATATTCCACCCAGCCAGCCAACATTTAAAAACAAAGATCTAACTCCAGGTATGCAGAATGCAGAGGTTCATGGATTACTTCCAGTAAATATGGGCTGTAAACTATCCTAAATGTGGACACTTACTCAGAATGCTACAGGCACCTAACAGAGAAGATCAGGAGAAATGATAGTTTCCAGTATTCATGTTCATTCTCCTGAAAATGCTTTTTCTTTTTTTTTTAACTGAACTTCTTTTCCTGCTACTGAGAGCCATGCTGTTATTTCCTCATCCTCTACTGATGGTCTCTTTACACAGAAACGAGGGAGATATACCTTTGGACCTTTTCTGTGCAACCTACAAGATAGGACCTAATTTTATTCCCCAGAAATTGGAACTACTGGTATGGAAAGTCGCATTACTTCAATCTCCACTTTGGAGCAAGAGCAGATGAGGCATCTTATGAAATAGACGTGCATGTGCCATTAATACTCTTTGGGGAACTTCAGCTCTTGTAGAGAGATTTCTGAAAAGTGGTAAAGAGGACAGTGGACACTCTGGCATCTGGAAAAGGGCCTCTACAAAGCTGGACCCTTTACAGATCCAAATCATTAAGAGGAATGCCATATGTTGGAGGTAAGGGTAGATTGTCAAGACAAACAATAAGGAAGTTGTTAGGGAATTGGAAGGAAAAGAACTTTGAAAATTTGGTCCAAGCGTTGCCCTTGAAATGACACTAGGTAATATAAAAAAAGAAAAGGAGGACCTGTGGCACCTTAGAGACTAACAAATTTATTTGAGCATAAGCTTTCCTGAGCCACAGCTCACTTAGAATCATAGAATCATAGAATATCAGGGTTGGAAGGGACCCCAGAAGGTCATCTAGTCCAACCCCCTGCTCAAAGCAGGACCAAGTCCCAGTTAAATCATCCTAGCCAGGGCTTTGTCAAGCCTGACCTTAAAAACCTCTAAGGAAGGAGATTCTACCACCTCCCTAGGTAACGCATTCCAGTGTTTCACCACCCTCTTAGTGAAAAAGTTTTTCCTAATATCCAATCTAAACCTCCCCCATTGCAACTTGAGACCATTACTCCTCGTTCTGTCATCTGCTACCATTGAGAACAGTCTAGAGCCATCCTCTTTGAAACCCCCTTTCAGGTAGTTGAAAGCAGCTATCAAATCCCCCCTCATTCTTCTCTTCTGCAGACTAAACAATCCCAGCTCCCTCAGCCTCTCCTCATAAGTCATGTGCTCTAGACCCCTAATCATTTTTGTTGCCCTTCGCTGTACTCTTTCCAATTTATCCACATCCTTCTTGTAGTGTGGGGCCCAAAACTGGACACAGTACTCCAGATGAGGCCTCACCAGTGTCGAATAGAGGGGAACGATCACGTCCCTCGATCTGCTCGCTATGCCCCTACTTATACATCCCAAAATGCCATTGGCCTTCTTGGCAACAAGGGCACACTGCTGACTCATATCCAGCTTCTCGTCCACTGTCACCCCTAGGTCCTTTTCCGCAGAACTGCTGCCGAGCCATTCGGTCCCTAGTCTGTAGCGGTGCATTGGATTCTTCCATCCTAAGTGCAGGACCCTGCACTTATCCTTATTGAACCTCATTAGATTTCTTTTGGCCCAATCTTCCAATTTGTCTAGGTCCTTCTGTATCCTATCCCTCCCCTCCAGCGTATCTACCACTCCTCCCAGTTTAGTATCATCCGCAAATTTGCTGAGAGTGCAATCCACACCATCCTCCAGATCATTTATGAAGATATTGAACAAAACGGGCCCCAGGACCGACCCCTGGGGCACTCCACTTGACACCGGCTGCCAACTAGACATGGAGCCATTGATCACTACCCGTTGAGCCCGACAATCTAGCCAGCTTTCTACCCACCTTATAGTGCATTCATCCAGCCCATACTTCCTTAACTTGCTGACAAGAGTGCTGTGGGAGACCGTGTCAAAAGCTTTGCTAAAGTCAAGAAACAATACATCCACTGCTTTCCCTTCATCCACAGAACCAGTAATCTCATCATAAAAGGCGATTAGATTAGTCAGGCATGACCTTCCCTTGGTGAATCCATGCTGACTGTTCCTGATCACTTTCCTCTCCTCTAAGTGCTTCAGGATTGATTCTTTGAGGACCTGTTCCATGATTTTTCCAGGGACTGAGGTGAGGCTGACCGGCCTGTAGTTCCCAGGATCCTCCTTCTTCCCTTTTTTAAAGATGGGCACTACATTAGCCTTTTTCCAGTCATCTGGGACTTCCCCCGTTCGCCACGAGTTTTCAAAGATAATGGCCAAGGGCTCTGCAATCACAGCCGCCAATTCCCTCAGCACTCTCGGATGCAATTCGTCCGGCCCCATGGACTTGAGCACGTCCAGCTTTTCTAAATAGTCCCTAACCACCTCTATCTCTACAGAGGGCTGGCCATCTCTTCCCCATTTTGTGATGCCCAGGACAGCAGTCTGGGAGCTGACCTTGTTAGTGAAAACAGAGGCAAAAAAAAGCATTGAGTACATTAGCTTTTTCCACATCCTCTGTCACTAGCTTGCCTCCCTCATTCAGTAAGGGGCCCACACTTTCCTTGGCTTTCTTCTTGTTGCCAACATACCTGAAGAAACCCTTCTTGTTACTCTTGACATCTCTTGCTAGCTGCAGCTCCAGGTGCGATTTGGCCCTCCTGATATCTTTCCTACATGCCCGAGCAATATTTTTATACTCTTCCCTGGTCATATGTCCAACCTTCCACTTCTTGTAAGCTTCTTTTTTATGTTTAAGATCCGCTAGGATTTCACCATTAAGCCAAGCTGGTCGACTTCATCGGATGCATTCGGTGGCAAGTCGGTTTTCCACCGAATGCATCCGATGAAGTGAGCTGTAGGTCACAAAAGCTTATGCTCAAATAAATTTGTTAGTCTCTAAGGTGCCACAAGTCCTCCTTTTCTTTTTTGCGAATACAGAATAACATGGCTGTTACTCTGAAACTAGGTAATATCAGTAGTCGGTATGAAAAGAATTGTGAAAAGGCATATGCAAACATAACACCATTACTAAAAAGAAAAGGAGTACTTGTGGCACCTTAGAGACTAACAAATTTATTAGAGCATAAGCTTTCATGAGCTACAGCTCACTTCATCAGATGCATTTGGTGGAAAAAACAGAGGAGAGATTTATATACACACACACAGAGAACATGAAACAATGGGTTTATCATACACACTGTAAGGAGAGTGATCACTTAAGATAAGCCATCACCAACAGCAGGGGGAGGAAGGAGGAAAACCTTTCATGGTGACAAGCAAGGTAGGCTAATTCCAGCAGTTAACAAGAATATCAGAGGAACAGTGGGGGGTGGGGTGGGAGGGAGAAATACCATGGGGAAATAGTTTTACTTTGTGTAATGACTCATCCATTCCCAGTCTCTATTCAAGCCTAAGTTAATTGTATCCAGTTTGCAAATTAATTCCAATTCAGCAGTCTCTCGTTGGAGTCTGTTTTTGAAGCTTTTTTGTTGAAGTATAGCCACTCTTAGGTCTGTGATCGAGTGACCAGAGAGATTGAAGTGTTCTCCAACCGGTTTTTGAATGTTATAATTCTTGACGTCTGATTTGTGTCCATTCATTCTTTTACGTAGAGACTGTCCAGTTTGGCCAATGTACATGGCAGAGGGGCATTGCTGGCACATGATGGCATATATCACATTGGTAGATGCGCAGGTGAACGAGCCTCTGATAGTGTGGCTGATGTGATTAGGCCCTATGATGGTATCCCCTGAATAGATATGTGGACAGAGTTGGCAACGGGCTTTGTTGCAAGGATAGGTTCCTGGGTTAGTGGTTCTGTTGTGTGGTGTGTGGTTGCTGGTGAGTATTTGCTTCAGATTGGGGGGCTGTCTGTAAGCAAGGACTGGTCTGTCTCCCAAGATCTGTGAGAGTGATGGGTCGTCCTTCAGGATAGGTTGTAGATCCTTGATGATGCGTTGGAGAGGTTTTAGTTGGGGGCTGAAGGTGATGGCTAGTGGCGTTTTGTTGTTTTCCTTGTTGGGCCTGTCCTGTAGTAGGTGACTTCTGGGTACTCTTTTGGCTCTGTCAATCTGTTTCTTCACTTCAGCAGGTGGGTATTGTAGTTGTAGGAATGCATGATAGAGATCTTGTAGGTGTTTGTCTCTGTCTGAGGGGTTGGAGCAAATGCGGTTATATCGTAGCGCTTGGCTGTAGACAATGGATCGAGTGGTATGATCTGGATGAAAGCTAGAGGTATGTAGGTAGGAATAGCGGTCAGTAGGTTTCCGATATAGGGTGATGTTTATGTGACCATCGCTTATTAGCACCATAGTGTCCAGGAAGTGGATCTCTTGTGTGGACTGGTCCAGGCTGAGGTTGATGGTGGATGGAAATTGTTGAAATCATGGTGGAATTCCTCAAGAGCTTCTTTTCCATGGGTCTAGATGATGAAGATGTCATCAATGTAGCGCAAGTAGAGTAGGGGCATTAGGGGACGAGAGCTGAGGAAGCGTTGTTCTAAGTCAGCCATAAAAATGTTGGCATACTGTGGGGTTATGCGGGTACCCATCGCAGTGCCGCTGATTTGAAGGTATACATTGTCCCCAAATGTGAAATAGTTATGGGTGAGGACAAAGTCACAAAGTTCAGCCACCAGGTTAGCCGTGACGGTATCGGGGATACTGTTCCTGACGACTTGTAGTCCATCTTTGTGTGGAATGTTGGTGTAGAGGGCTTCTACATCCATAGTGGCTAGGATGGTGTTTTTAGGAAGATCACCAATGGACTGTAGTTTCCTCAGGAAGTCAGTGGTGTCTCGAAGATAGCTGGGAGTGCTGGTAACGAAGGGCCTGAGGAGGGAGTCTACATAGCCAGACAATCCTGCTGTCAGGGTGCCAATGCCTGAGATGATGGGGCGTCCAGGATTTCCAGGTTTATGGATCTTGGGTAGCAGATAGAATACCCCAGGTCGGGGTTCTAGGGGTGTGTCTCTGCGGATTTGTTCTTGTGCTTTTTCAGTGAGTTTCTTGAGCAAATGCTGTAGTTTCTTTTGGTAACTCTCAGTGGGATCAGAGGGTAATGGCTTGTAGAAAGTGGTGTTGGAGAGCTGCCTAGTAGCCTCTTGTTCATACTCTGACCTATTCATGATGACGACAGCACCTCCTTTGTCAGCCTTTTTGATTATGATGTCAGGATTGTCTGGCTATGTAGACTCCCTCCTCAGGCCCTTCGTTACCAGCACTCCCAGCTATCTTCGAGACACCACTGACTTCCTGAGGAAACTACAGTCCATTGGTGATCTTCCTAAAAACACCATCCTAGCCACTATGGATGTAGAAGCCCTCTACACCAACATTCCACACAAAGATGGACTACAAGCCGTCAGGAACAGTATCCCCGATACCGTCACGGCTAACCTGGTGGCTGAACTTTGTGACTTTGTCCTCACCCATAACTATTTCACATTTGGGGACAATATATACCTTCAAATCAGCGGCACTGCGATGGGTACCCGCATAACCCCACAGTATGCCAACATTTTTATGGCTGACTTAGAACAACGCTTCCTCAGCTCTCGTCCCCTAATGCCCCTACTCTACTTGCGCTACATTGATGACATCTTCATCATCTGGACCCATGGAAAAGAAGCTCTTGAGGAATTCCACCATGATTTCAACAATTTCCATCCCACCATCAACCTCAGCCTGGACCAGTCCACACAAGAGATCCACTTCCTGGACACTACGGTGCTAATAAGCGATGGTCACATAAACACCACCCATTATCGGAAACCTACTGACCGCTATTCCTACCTACATACCTCTAGCTTTCATCCAGATCATACCACTCGATCCATTGTCTACAGCCAAGCGCTACGATATAACCGCATTTGCTCCAACCCCTCAGACAGAGACAAACACCTACAAGATCTCTATCATGCATTCCTACAACTACAATACCCACCTGCTGAAGTGAAGAAACAGATTGACAGAGCCAGAAGAGTACCCAGAAATCACCTACTACAGGACAGGCCCAACAAAGAAAACAACAAAACGCCACTAGCCATCACCTTCAGCCCCCAACTAAAACCTCTCCAACGCATCATCAAGGATCTACAACCTATCCTGAAGGATGACCCATCACTCTCACAGATCTTGGGAGACAGACCAGTACTTGCTTACAGACAGCCCCCCAATCTGAAGCAAATACTCACCAGCAACCACACACCACACAACAGAACCACTAACCCAGGAACCTATCCTTGCAACAAAACCCGTTGCCAACTCTGTCCACATATCTATTCAGGGGATACCATCATAGGGCCTAATCACATCAGCCACACTATCAGAGGCTCGTTCACCTGCGCATCTACCAATGTGATATGTGCCAGCAATGCCCCTCTGCCATGTACATTGGCCAAACTGGACAGTCTCTACGTAAAAGAATGACACAAATCAGACGTCAAGAATTATAATATTCAAAAACCAGTTGGAGAACACTTCAATCTCTCTGGTCACTCGATCACATACCTAAGAGTGGCTATACTTCAACAAAAAAGCTTCAAAAACAGACTCCAAGGAGAGACTGCTGAATTGGAATTAATTTGCAAACTGGATACAATTAACTTAGGCTTGAATAGAGACTGGGAATGGATGAGTCATTACACAAAGTAAAACTATTTCCCCATGGTATTTCTCCCTCCACCCCACCCCCCACTGTTCCTCTGATATTCTTGTTAACTGCTGGAATTAGCCTACCTGCTTGTCACCATGGAAGGTTTTCCTCCTTTCCCCCCCCTGCTGTTGGTGATGGCTTATCTTAAGTGATCACTCTCCTTACAGTGTGTATGATAAACCCATTGTTTCATGTTCTCTGTGTGTGTGTATATAAATCTCTCCTCTGTTTTTTCCACCAAATGCATCCGATGAAGTGAGCTGTAGCTCATGAAAGCTTATGCTCTAATAAATGTGTTAGTCTCTAAGGTGCCACAAGTACTCCTTTTCTTTTTGCGAATACAGACTAACACGGCTGCTACTCTGAAACCTCTCCTTACAGTGTGTATGATAAACCCATTGTTTCATGTTCTCTGTGTGTGTGTGTATATAAATCTCTCCTCTGTTTTTTCCACCAAATGCATCCGATGAAGTGAGCTGTAGCTCACGAAAGCTTATGCTCTAATAAATGTGTTAGTCTCTAAGGTGCCACAAGGACTCCTTTTCTTTTTGCGAATACAGACTAACCCGGCTGCTACTCTGAAACAGCATTACTGTGACACTGCATTTCCTGGCAATTCATAAACAGTGAGAGGAGGTGAATGCAAATCCTTAACCCACCTGGGTAACTAGGGGGAAATGCATGGCGGTCATTATTGCCATTATAAACTATGAAAATAGAAAATAAATAAATATTCTTGTTTGTGTACTGAAAAGTTAGATTAAACAATATTTTGCAATGGATATAAAGTTCTGTCTATAGTCCAGTAATTAATTAGTAGAAAAGCAGGAGTTTAATTCTCAGTGTTCCATTAGATTTATAACTTCCAAGATCTGAAATAAGTAAGTATAGCTAACAATTATACATAATCATCAATTCATACATTTTTGTAGATCAAAAAGAGTACAGTTCTCAGAAATGTTCCAACATTTTATAATTAAGTACAGTGAGATCTGCAGTAAGAACCATTTCCAATAACATCACTTCGTAAGAAAACACTTTAAAGCATCTTTGAGGTTTTCAGTACACTTTCTTTCCTCTTTAGTTAAAGCCCACTTCCAATACATGACCAATTTTGCTGGTCTCTTTGGAAGGCAATCTTCACCATATGTCTAATTTGTGTAAAGCTGAAATCCATTTTACATTTTTTATTTTCAGTGTTTCCATACACATAATTTGCCCCTTTGTTCTGAGAATTAAGCATATGAAGAATACATGCTTAATGTTTTGGTTGTGTAGTATTTAGCTTGAATTAGAACTCTCACCAATTTTGCAAGGAACAGGTGTAAGATTTTCTGTGCATTCTGTTCAATGCCCAGAAGACATTGAAGACATTTAGCAGATGACAGAACGAGGAGTAATGGTCTCAAGTTGCAATGGGGGAGGTTTAGATTGGATATTAGGAAAAACTTTTTCACTAAGAGGGTGGTGAAACACTGGAATGCGTTACCTAGGGAGGTGGTAGAATCTCCTTCCTTAGAGGTTTTTAAGGTCAGGCTTGACAAAGCCCTAGCTGGGATGATTTAACTGGGACTTGGTCCTGCTTTGAGCAGGGGGTTGGACTAGATGACCTTCTGGGGTCCCTTCCAACCCTGATATTCTATGATTCTATGATTCTATGATTCTATGACAGCAGGATCCAATTCCATAATGGAGACATTATCTTTAGAAACTCCTATTAAATAAACTATATACCAAATCATAGTGTTTATTGTGAGGGGTTTTGGCGGTGGGGTTGTCACATTATCTGGAATGGGGCAATAGAACTGTTTCACAGTGTATTATTTCTATAGGCTTTTTGGAACCAAAAAGAGAAAAACTTCTGAAAAAATGATACATCCTATGCTGTATTAACTTTCCTGAATGTTCTGCATGGGGGCTGGTGAGAGGATGACATGTATTTTCCCAGCTCAGGACTGCTCCATTCTTATGCATGCGTGCCTCAATCCACAGCAGTTCAAGGGCGATGCCATGTGTGCACTTGATCGCCTCTTCTATTCAGGCAAGGGAAGTTCATGCATGGAAGTTCTCCACCTTACACAGACTTCAAGAAGAGTAATCTTTTTTGTACTCTATTTTGCTCTGCTGAACCCCAAGAGCATCAACAATATTTTAAAAACCAAATTATTTTCAGCACAGAGGTATCGTTGCACAGATGCTGTGATGTAAACAAGTGTGTCATGTGAGAATGTCCGTGATCAATACAGTATAGTTTATATCATGTCATTGGAGTTTATGTGAGATAAGGTCATCAGTGGGGGAGAGGGGGTCACATTTTGTAGAATATTTTTTTCATTTTGTAAATGTATTGACATTTTTAATAAGCAAAAGTATACTTCTTTATTTTTTTACTTTATCACTTAGAGAAAAGAAATGAATGTGGGGGGAAATTATTTTCCTGTCATTTTTACTTTATAATTACTGTTTCATTGCTGTGTGGCTCTATTTCCTTAATTATCTTAATCCAAACTTTGTTCTGTTTCTTTAAACTTTGTTAATGTAGATCATTCTGCTGGATATGTATCTGTTACAGCTGATTTCATAGAATCCTACAAATGTAGGACTGGAAGGGCCCTCAAGAGGTCGCCTAGTCCAGCTTCCTACACTGAGGCAGGGCTGTGTATATTAGACCATCCCTGACAGGCATTTGTCTAATTGGTTTTTCAAACCTCCAATGAGGGGGATTTCACAACTCCCTTGGAAACCTACTCCAGTGCTTAACTAGCCTGATAGTTAGAAAGCTTTTCCTAATATCTAACCTATAACTCCCTTGCTGCAGATTAAGCCCATTACTTCTTGTCCTACCTTCAATGGATATGGAGAACAATTGATTACCATCCTCTTTATAACATTTCTTAGCATATATGTAGATTGTTACCCCCTCAGTCTTCTTTTCTCAAAACTAAATGTACCCAGTTTTTTAACCTTTCTTCACAAGTCAGGTTTTGTAAAACTTGTATCATTTTTGTTGCTCTCCTCTGACTCTCTCAATTTGTCTTCATCCGTCTTAAAGTGTGGCGCCCTGAACTGGAAACATACTCCAGCTGAGAAGAGTGAGACAATTACCCACTGTGTCTTACATACAACATTCCTGTTAGTACCCTCCAGTATGATATTTTTTACTACTCAATCACATTGTTGACTCATATTCAATTTGTGATCCATTATAACCCCCAGATCCTTTTGTGATTTGTATGATGGTGAACGTTTCCAATATGATGATTACTTAATTGGTCTATTTGATACAGATATGTAGTGGCATTATAGATCTTGAGAACCCACTGTCCTTCCTTTCTTCTCTATTATTCTTATTATATTTTGCTGATTTACTTTTATTATTTATAGGCTCATAGAGTTTAAGGCCAGAAGGATTCACTAGATCACCTAGTCTGACCTCCTGTATATCACAGGCCATTAAATGTCACCCATTTACCCCTGTATTTAGCCCAAAAATTTATAACTTTTAACAATTTACTATTTGTAATTAATTTTAGGTTGTTATTTGGGAGATTATTTCTTTCTCCTTCCTGATTTTATTTTCTTCTTGCTGACTCAGTATGCTGAGTGAGCTGGCATTATGTTTCACAAGGATGATATAGCAGTGTACTTAGTTTCATGTAACTGTTATTGTTATAACAAATTATATTGTTCACTTCATTATTTATGGCCATGTGTATTGCTAACTCATGTACAATAAAATATTTATTTTCAAAACATTTTTAGGGACTGGCAAACTCTGAAGCAAGTCTTCAAGATGTAAAACTCCTGAAGTAGTATTTCCAGTATGTTTTCTTGGGAAATAAATGTTAGTGTCTATTCCCTTCACACTTCCCTAATTTTCCAGTCTAATGCATGGCTTAAGTACAGAAACTTGCACTAAAAATCCTCTGGAAGGAGAGACCAGGAAGTTATTCTTTTTGGAGGAAAGACGGTCCTTTTCAAAGGGCCCTTCCTAACAACACCTTTGCATAGCATCAAAGATTCCTCTGTTTGAATTAATTTGAATTTTCTGGTGGCTCAACTATACAGTTGGGAGACTTTCAATTAAAGGCTAACTTTGAGTTCATTGTAAACCTGTGAGCTTGAAAAGGTGTAATTAGGCAGTATTTAAATTTTGGGCAAAGCCTGCAATTACAATAACAATATTTTAAATGGTTCACATTCAATAACTGGAGAATAGATATAACTGACACTGTGTTAAGACATGTACACTCGGTGTAGTAAATATTTATAATGAAAACTATACTGAATGCAAAGTGTTTGTGGCATCTATTCAACATTGTGTATAGGAAATATGATTATACAGAGCATTCATCATTCAAACAGTTTTCCATAATCTTACTGAAACAGGATAGCACAGGTTAAAACAAAACACTGAATGAAAACTAGATGAATATGTAACTCCTGCAAAATTATTCCCCAATTAAAAATTAGTGGTTAAAAGTACTAAATTGCCTGGAAGAGAAGTCAGTCTGCAATTCTGGATGTGACCAGCAAAGGCTGGAAGAAGAGATGTCTATTTCTGGATGATTCATTCTCCAGAGGAAGAAACTGTAGAGGTGAGTGCCTGGTAAGCAGGCTGAGCACTGCATGTGGTGCTGAGCTGAAGCCTCAGTCCCAGCTTGCAGAAGCCTGTGTAGAGCTGCTCTGCCAATACTCTAGCTGGATATTGGTAAGATTAGCGGTTGCAAGCTATTGCGTCCCCCTTACACTAATATTTGTGGACCCATGGATAAACAGTTTCCGGGCCCACTGCTTTGCCCCACTGCATCGTTTCCACATTCCCAAAGGGTGTGTCCTGCACAGTGTAACCCAGGGTACCAAGTTTCCTTGGCAGGTTTGCTGCAGCCTCTCCTTCCCCTTCACCCCTTTCCAACACCCACAGCCATGCACAACATGAACTTAGCAGTTCCAGTGTCTTGATTCTTCTGTGGGTGCAGGGAGGGTGGGCAGGATCTTACCAGAGGGCCTGACCCAAAGCTCATTGAAGTCAACAGGAACCTTTTCACATATTTCAGTGGACTGCAGATCAGATCCCAAATATCTATAATCAAAAAGCTTAGCTCACATGACCAGCTGGAGAGCAGTTATAGCTATTTTTTCTTTTGAAGTCATTGGTCAAGAAACAACATTCAAATAAATCATATGTTTGAAATTAAAATAGGTCAGACTTATTCTATACAGAAAGCCTTGGTAATTAGTGTACAGATTAATATGGGGTAAATGGCATCAGGTTAGCAGGTCTTCCAAGCAAAACTGAAATAAGGGACTGAGTGTGTAATTGAACAGCATGTGAATATTAATGCACAAAATCCTCTGAGTCCCTTGCTCCCTGATGCAATTATTTTGTATTCATATTAATTGTTCCTAACAGATGACATTAATGACTTTGAGTTAGAATGTGTGCAAGGCAGGGCTTCACAAGATCAATGCCATTTAGAAATAGGGTCACTTTTATAATCATTCACTCAAGCTGTAGCAACTGCTAAATAAAACAAGGTTAATGTGTTGATTGCTTTATAAATGTTAATTTCATCATTCATTTTTATACTTCTTTAATTCAAACTTGCCAAACTCTATGTATAAATATGATTGGGGTCCTATTACTTTGTCATTATTGCATGTGAAATCATGATAAGTTGTGAAACAGTCGCAGGGAGTCGCAGTTTTCTTTGGATGAAAAATATTCATGCATCAAGTCCTGTACTCAGTAAGCAGTAAAATGGAAAACTTTCAAATGAGGACAAGTGCTCTTTTACCACAGAGTTTTAGTCACCTTTGAAATTTAACTGCAAGGTCTGGAATTTTTAAAATGCTGATCTGTTGCATATTTGTCAAATGTTTATGCTTTGGTCATTCTCTTCTGCCAGAAACTGCATTCACGCATCTTAGATCTCTCGTCTGGGGATTTGCTTTCAGATGTAGAAAGGAACAGAAGTTTGATACAATCACGAACTACTGGTGTTCAGATTCATGTGAGTCTTTGTGCAGTCATTGAGTGCCTCATTTGGAGTTCTCATTTTTGTCTGTGAAGTGCGATGTCATGGGTGAGCCATTGTTGAGACAGATAACAATACTTTCCTTTCTTCTGTTCCCTGAAATTCAATATCATGTCTCTGGTTGATATAGTACACAGAAAGTGTCACTCTGTGCAAAAAAAGCATAAATCTTGACAATGTCCCCAATATACCTTTTTGGGTATTGATTACATCTCAAAATCTCTGAGAAATGGTCAAGGAGCTTTTTATTAAAGCCCATGCACCATATTATTCATCCTACTTTTATGATATATTATGTATGAACTTTTAAAAATTCATGGTCGCTGCAGGTTTTTTTTATTTATTTTTTTAAAATAAAGATGGGGTTAGCTTTGTGCTTATTTGGCAAAACTTTAACCAGTAGGGCTTTCATGTTTCATTGACGGAGAGAAAAATAGCTTTAAAAACAAAAGTCACATAAAGATAGAGAGAAATAAAGTGGATGAGAACAGAAAACTGAGCCTTTCTATGCCTTTCCTCTTAAAGTATAAAAGCGTTATCAGAAATGTAATCTGCTTTATAATAATACATATTTTAGTGGAAAGCCATTGTTTCAAAGGTTCAAAAAGATGTTAATGACCCTCTATACAATCTGTAATTTAGCTTTCAGGTTAGATTTTTCTAAGTATGCAGTTTTCTCTCTGCAATTGTTTGATTCATTCAGTTGTCTTTTCTTTCTAACAACAATTACATGTTTAAATTATACTCATACAGACAGCTTTTGTACTCTAATTTCATTAAAAGCGATGGTTTGGAAGTCATGATTAGGGGAAAAAACTCAGATTATGCAATTCAAATTAATTAACCAGTGTGCAAGTTAACTATATATAATTAATGCATCATAAATATAATCTTTAAAGGTTTTTTAAACATAATTTTAAAAAAAAATTATACAACTCATAGAAGAAAAACCCAGCCTCCTTTTAAAATTTAGGAAGTTGAGAGAACATTCTATTTAGAGAGAACTCTAGTGGTGCACACTATATTTTCCATGTTTTCTTACTTGCTGTAAATATTAAGGGTCTTTACATGAAAATACTTTTTGCTTAGATGTCCATTTGCTTCTTATTCTAAAATCATAGGACCTGATGTCCCTCTCCTCCTTAAGGCACAAAGGGGAAAAGGGGATGGGATGGGAAGGCTCCCAAAGCAGCAGAAGGTGCGGGGAGGGGAGTGAGGGCTCTGCACCATGCTATGTGCTCCCCTTCCCCAGAATCTATAGCAGTCCTTCCAGGCAGGCACTAGGCACTTTGGACATGCCTGTCCTGTTATATAGGGTGGACCCCAGAGTGCAGTCACCAAACATTCACAAAAAAGAAAAGGAGTACTTGTGGCACCTTTAGTTAGTTCCTAAGGTGCCACAAGTACTCCTTTTCTTTTTTGCGAATACAGACTAACATGGCTGCTACTCTGAAACCTGTCACCAAACATTGTATGTTTATTTAGAACCACAGCTGAAATACCATAATAAGCAGAAGTCAGTGCTACTGTTGGCCTCCATGCCTTCTACCTGCATGGGAGGACCCAGACATAGCAGGGGGAACTAGTGACAGCAGAGGGAGTGAATGATGCCAGTGGTGAAAGCCAAAGGACTCTATTGCAGAAATGCTGAAGCCTGTGCTCTGGGTATTACCTGGCCCTCTGGAGGGTTTGGAGACCAGTCCTTCTACACCCCTTTCACTGCTTAGCGGGACATAAGGTGAAACTCTCCGCTGCTACTGATGACTGATTTTTCTGATTCAGGGGTTTTGTCCATGACAGGGAGCGATGATTTGTCCTGTAATTAGGTTTGTTACCGACAGAGTATTATGATGTCACTTGAGGAGTGAGCAGCAGTAGCTGAGGAACTCCTCAGCAATAAAAATCCTGTTCTCAGCCAAACAGCCTTTGTAGTAATAAATGTGGGGAAATCACACACACAAAAAGCAACCCAGCATGGAACAGAGTATATGGAGAATGGTCTCTAAATTGAATATTTTCCAAAGATTTTCATGAAACATTTTATACATCCATTGAATCTATTTGACAGTTTTGCCAGCTGCTCATGTATTATATAACCTTAGATTTGTTTGTGTCCTATTGGGATATAAATGTGAAAACACCTATCTAAGCAAAACTACATCAGGCTATAAACAAGAATGGAAATCAATAAATATTGCTTAAGGCTTGGTTGTGAGCTTATTTTCTAGTTTTAATGAAATTCTAAGCCAACTTTCAGAAAAATGTAGTAGTGTTGCTCTTTGGTATTCCTGGTAATTAAAAAAGTTTCTGATTCTATATGGCAGACGAGGATATCATCATAACAGTGCAGGCACTTAATGTTAAAGGAAGTCTAACATTGTTAGACACAAGAGAACTAGTTTGAATATAAATTACACACATCCTAGATACTCCTATAAAGGTTTAATATTTTACCTAACGTGCTATCTACTCTTCATTACTCTCTTCCTCAAAGCTGGCATTTAGTCACAGTCAGCTGAAATTGCATTTGGAGAGGGGCGATAACTACCCAAGTACTAAAGGCAGCCATAAAGTGTCAATAAATTGCATAAGTAAGAGGCTTCAGCTGTCTGAGAGTGACACAAAGATGGATTGTCCTGCATCTGAGAGTTTCTTAGACAAAGCTTTGGACTAGATAGGAAACCAGAATTAGACTGTAATGGAGAGATTCCATTCTCAATGGACATTCTGTTTGGGACACTAAATTAATTTACCTTGTCCAGTTGGTAGAGCCTCATCTGTTACATTGTGGGGCTATAATGCAGTTGTCAAGATGTACTTGTACTCTTATAACTTAGTTTGTGATATCTTACTGGAGCATGCCTCTAATATCTACAGCATAATTCACACAGACTCAAAATACTCTTGCAGAAAGACCAGCAGAATGCTGAAGCCACAGTAAGTAAATAAAAATACTGGAGGGATTGAGATTTTTTTCTGTTCTAATAAAGCTAAACATGAAATTGTTTTTTTTATTGTATATCTATTCATTAATATTATCAGATCCTAATGGAATATTATGCAAGTATAAATGGCACACTTGCATTTTGCCCTGTTAACTAAATCAATCAGGTAGAAGAGAAAGTGATCTGTTTTTACCCATAAGATTGTTGCATTTCTTCTTGTGTTTTAGGAATGCCAGCAGAATGTGAAATCCAGTATACCTGCCTTGAAATGCCAGAGTCAAATAAATATGACAGGGCCCAGTCGCCTATATCCCCGGAGCAGTTGCAGTAGCAGTGAACTCTCTCTATCAAGTGCTTGCAGTGAATATTCCAGTGGCTCCTCCTACACTTGGAATGATGGAAAGACGTGCAGTAAAAGGGTAAAGCAAATTGATTTGTTTCATTTATTAGCCCAATTCATCTGAAACAATATGGAGCAGTCAGAAATTTCTGAACTATTTGCCTTTCTTCCTCTTAGAATCATAGAATATCAGGGTTGAAAGGGACCTCAGGAGATCATCTAGTTCAACCCCCTGCTCAAAGCAGGACCAATCCCCAATTAAATCATCCAACTGATTTTTGCCTCATATCCCTAAACAGCCCCCTCTAGGACTGAACTCACTACCCTGGGTTTAGCAGGCCAACGCTCAAACCACTGAGCTTCTCCCCCCATCCCTTTAAATGATTATCAAACTTGCTAGCGTTTGGTGGGGGCAAATGTGCGGATGTGAGAGGTCCAAACAAATTTCAGGCCTCCTTAACTCTTTAAGCTATCTGGCACAGGGGCCTACAGAATGCAACATGCAAAACCAGTCTATGCATTTACACATGAGGCCAAGCTGTGCCACAGTGGCTTCATTTGGGTTGCCTTGGTTTAATCAAGGGTAAAATTTGGTAGATTTAGCAGATTTTAAAAAAAATGTTGTTATGGTTTAGGAGGCAGAAGCATATGAACTGAAAGTGTTTGCTTCCGCAATGCATAGGAAAAAAATACATCAGAAAGGAGGTCTCATGTGATCTAATGGCCTTAAATAGAAGAGTTGGAGAGATTTCAGCTTGAATCATTTAGGGAAGTTTAGCCCCTTGACCCTAATTGTTGAATTACCTCAATGCAAAGTCCTAATGCATGATGATTTAGCACACAACACTGGGAACATCACCACCACCAGTGCCAAAGGGTTAAGCAAGTTGAGCTCATATTGTTTTTAATCATTTTCTATTCTCCCTGTCTCTGTATTAACCTAGCATATTGAATGGTAGGCTTCTTCTCTGAACAGCAACTTCTTGGCAGTTTTGGATTTTCTCCAGGTTTTTTCTCAGAAAGAATGTTTCATTTAGTTTCCTTTTCTAAGCATGCTAACTTCAAAGTAGGCTTTTTGAGCGGCGCTAGAATAGGGAGGTAAAGGGGTGAAGGTTTTGGGAAATGGAAACTTTCAACTCTTAGGTTCAGATATAACTAGGGCCCTACCAAATTCACGGTCATGAAAAATGCATCATGGACTGTGAAATCTAGTCTTCCCCCATGAAATCTGGTCTTTTGTGTGCTTTTACCCTATACTATACAGTTTTCACAGGGGAGACCAGCATTTCTCAGCTTGGGGGTCCTGACCCAAAAGGGAGTTCCAGGTGGGGGGGCTGCAAAGTTATTTTAGGTGTGTCGCAGTATTGCCACCCTTACTTCTGCACTGCCTTCAGAGCTGGGAAGCCGGAGAGCTGTGGCTGTTGGCCAGGCTCCCAGCTCTGAAGACAGCGCCCTGCCAGCAGCAGCACAGAAGTAAGGGTGGCAATACCATACCAGGGCACCCTTACTTCTGCACTGCTGCCTTCAGAGCTGGGTGGCCAGAGAGTGGCAGCTGCTGACGAAGGAACAGGGGTGAAAGTAACTTAAATGACTTACTGGTACACAGGGTGGCTGGGGTCCTGGGCAAGGTGGGGCGGGGGGCAGCTCTGGGCCCCGGGAGGGGCAGGGCCTCTGGCGGAAGGGGCGGGGCTGGGGCCAAAATCCCCCAGCCAGACCTTCAGCGCTGCCCCACCTCCATTGCCCGGTGCTTATGCAGCAATTTAAAGGGCCCGGGGCTCCAGCGACAGAAGCGGTGGCAGCCGGGAGCCCCAGGCCCTTTAAATCACTGCTGGAGCCCCGGGGTAGCTTCCCCTTTTGCCCCCTGCCATTATCAGCAGTTTTCTTACCGGTACACCATACCGGACTGGACTGGCTTATTTTCACTTCTGTCAAGGGCCCAATTCTGAAGTCAGGATGACAGTACCATGACATCCTTACTTCTGTGTTGCTACTGGCAGCGGCTCTGCCTTTAGAGCTGGGCTCCTGGCCAGCAGCCACCACCCTCCGGCCGCCCAGCTCTGAAGTAAGGGTGGCAATACCATACCATGCCATCCTTACTTATGCATTGCTGCTAGTGGCAGCTCTGCATTCAGAGCTGGGCTCCCGGTCAGCAGCTGCCGCTCTCCGGCCGCCCATCTCTGATGACAGCGCCGCCGTCAGCAGCAGCACAGAAGTAAGGGTAGCAGTACTGCAACCCCCTCTACAACAACCTTGCGACCCGCCCCCCCCCCCCCCACAATTCCTTTTTGGGTCAGAACCCCTACAATTACAACACTGTAAAATTTCAGATTTAAAGATCTAAAATCATGAAATTTACAATTTTTAAAATCCTCTGACCATGAAATTGACCAAAATGGACCGTGAATTTGGTAGGATCCTAGATATAACCCTGGTAAATAGTGACTGAAAGTTACCATCTGACATATGTTCAGTGGAAGAAGTTTGTGGTGTGAGTAAAGTACCCAGTAGAGAGTTGATCATCTCAGAAAAACCACCAACACACTTAACATTCTAGAGTTCAAAGACTGCGAGGTAGATTCTCAGTCCTGCTCTGCTAATTTGATGCTACTCAAGCAGCACAAAAGGAGCATCACCCTAGCTAGAGATTTACCTTTGCTGAAGGCTCCTCAATGCCAACAAAAACAGCATAGCTGGCTCCTATGCTCCCCTTCCTGCAGCCTCCTACTTGGGGAGGTTGGAAAGGATGTGTTGGTGGGGCAGAGGTATGGCTGGACCACTCTACATTTTGGCTATCCTCCGCTGGCAAATCATTTCCCACTGATAGATCTTAGAGCAACACTGCTCTAAACTGTGCCCTGGGTTGGGGCCAGGCAGAGAAGCTGGACACAGAAGAGAACCAGGCCGAGAATTTCCTGCTCGTTCTTTGAGATGGTCCTTCTTAATGTGGCCTTGAGGCACAAAGATGCTCACATTGCCACTGCCTCTACCATTGTTAAATGGATTGTTTTATTTTCTCAGGACATTCACTCCAGCACTTTTCACAAGCATCACAGTCATTTAAAACCATGCAAAGCATTTTAACAAAAACTATTCCAAGCAAGTTTTGCAAATCACATCAAGGTTTGGCCTTCACTGTGAATATGGTTTATATTTAGAATCGTAGAATCCATAGACTCTTGTGAAGTCACAACTAGTCCATCAACTTGCTGGAGGAAGATGTTTCCTTAAAATATATTTTTCAATAATTTTTCCAATGATATTTTAGAAATGTGGCTTTGACGCAGGGAGTACAGTCTAAGTAATCAAAAGGGTAGGAAATGTCTGTAATATTTAAGGTACAGATACATTTGCTGTAATTTAGTAAAGTACCACAGTCACACTCTATCTCATCGTAAGAAAGTTGCCTTTTCTTTTCTAGCTATGCCTATCTCTAGCTCTTCTTTGCAAATCACATTTTGCTCAATTTGCATTTTTGTTTGCTGTTCATACTCAATCATTTTCTGTTGTATTGTGCTTCCTACCTTTTCAAAAGGGTAAGTTGAAAAAGGCAAAAAGAGGAGATTTCCATGTATTCAGGACTGTTTGGGAGCTCAGGGGTTTCTCTCAGTAATAGACACCAAACTCTCTGGTTAATAAAAATAAAATCTCTTTCTGGGTTGCTATATTTATTTTTGGTTGTTAGCATATTAAATCAAACAATAAACATAAGACCTACTAAAGACTTCTCCTATCTCAAATCCAAGCATCAGTTATAAGAAAAGACCCATAAATGGTCCATAATGCAGAAGAATCACCTTTCCTAGCTGTCTTCTGGGCTGCTTGGTGGGTCTCTAAGCTGCCTGAGTCACATCCAGGCAAGAGTTATACAGTAATACAGTTCTTAACTGCAGGATACAAAGCGCACTTGCCAAACAACCCCACTTCTTCAATACTACTACTACTAACAATAGTAAAAAACCTCTATCTTAGGTACTATATAGGGCCCCATTACCTCACAGACTTTAATGTAGAAGTAGGGTTCGTGGAGTTTTCTCCCAGGGCCCAGCATGTCATAGTGGTGCTGGAGTTCATGTAAATATGCAGTATTTATTATATATACTGTGTAATCTTCCCTTTATTTTTTTCCCTCATATGTGAAATGGCAGATCAGCTGACCATAAGTTTGCATGCATGAGTGCAGCCCCTTCACTATCCTCTGTTCTCACTCTTTACTCACTCACCTCATTGATTCCCTGTTTCCTCTTTCCCCTAAATCAAGCCAACTATCCTCATTCTCTCCCTCTGCTTTCCCAATCTCTCTCTCATTCAGACATTCCCTTTCTCTTTCACACTCAAATTTCTTCTGCTCTCTTTCTGTCTTACCCATCTCATCTACATTCTCTCTTACACACGCCAATCACACTCCCCGTTTCACACTACAATGAAATACTGTATTAAGAAAGAATATTGGCATCAATTCCAAAGACAGCAGTTTGTCTAGATGAGATTTAATACCATATGCAATTTATAACCAATTAAATAAAAGGTGTTACTTTTTTTCTTACCAGCATATTCTTATTTTTTAACAGTCATCTATAAGCTGGGATAAAAGAATAAGCATTGGTTCTTCGCTACCGAGCAACCTCTCTAGTCCTACAGACGATCTACCTCCAACTCGTATCAAGGAAAACCACATTTTGGAAGGGCTGAAGAAGTTACAGAAACGAAAAATATTATTTGAACCATCTTCAGTAATATCAAAATGGGGTTACAAAGATTGCATGAACTCCAATGAAGGAATATATTCCCCTGGAATTAAATGTGGCAGCCATGAAGAACAAACTCATTGTAAGCCAATGGAAATAGGGAGCGTTTGCATCGAGCACAACAAAACTTTCACGTATGATTCAGATTCACATGATGCAGATGATGAATCTTCATCTTTAGCATTGCTGCAGGAAGTACCAAGCAAAGGTTGCAGGCTCTATTGTAATAAATTAACCCACAGTATTTCTGACGGTGTATTTGGTTGGGAGCCTAATGGGAAACATTTACCAGAAAAAGGCTCATATTTTAATTCAAAGGAAAGACCTGAAAAACTAACTAGTTTTGTCAATGATTTGCAGTCAGAGGTAAAATCATGCACAAATGTTAAACTGCCTGTACTACAGCTAGATCCAAGCACTGCTAATCTGGGTTGGAAGGACCTTAATTTACAGTTTTCAGATACTGATGACAATGAAGTCATGGATGAATTACATATAGAAAGCAGTGATGAAAAAAGTTCATCGGAGTTGTTATTAACTCCCTTTACTGACAAGCATACAAAGAGCTCTGACATGCTTGCAGGGATGGTGAATTCTCAGTTTGTATCTACTGATGGAGAGGAAAAACAAGTATCCACTCAGTCAGATATTGGGCCAAAGACATGTAATTTTATTAAACAACAAAAGGTTATTAAAAAGACTTCTTCTGAAGAATGCACTACTGTAATATTTGATGCTGAGGATGGTGAGCCTATTGAATTCAGTTCACATCAAACTGGAGTAGTCACTGTGACTAGAAATGAACTTTCCATCAACCGACCACAAAGTGGGCCCAATGCAGAATACACTGAATTTAAACCCCAGGGAATAACTAATTCACAAACAGGAACTGATGCTAGAAACTACACTGTTTTAGAAACACCTGAAGATGAAATAGAGAAAAAGACTCTTCAGAACAATGTAGGGAATGAAAATACAGTTGTCCCCATGACATGCAGTGAATCTTTACACTTTGGAAGAGCATTGTTGCAAAATACTCTACGACAAAAGCTAGTGAAGCCAGTGTACAATGTATCATATAAGGCCAATTCCAGCTCCACTGTTCATGCAGGTATCAATCAAAAGCAAAACTTGACTAAAATACCCAGCAGAAATAAGTTCTCACCACAGAAAATTAAGATGACAGATAGTGAGTCTGCTGCAGCCTCATCATGTGGCCCAACAACCCTAGAAAAATCACCAGCTTTGCCGCCTATGAAACTGTCAAGATTCAAAAAGACACAAAGTCCAACTCATAATTTGGATTCAAAAATAGACATACAAATTCCAAAGCACCATCTTCCTCAAAATTCTAAAAGTCCAGGCAGAAGTGATTGGAGAAAGAATCCAAAGAGTCAAGTTCCAGGATCACCATTATTGCCTCGGCACCTTATAGAACCCAGTGACTATGGAGAGCCCCCAACTAGAGATATTCATTGTGATTTAGCAACTGTAGAAACCCAATCCCCATCACCACCCCCTCCTCCAGGCCGGTCAACTTCACTGTTGATAAAACCAAATTATGAACATTCTCCACCTTTATCCATAAAGCCAGGAGCAACTGTTCCCAATGAAACAGCAAGAAATATTCTTAAATCATCACCCTTAAAAGGAACTGCAAACCCTATTGCTTTTCATAATCAATCTAATCGTGAAATGCTAACAAAAAATACACCTCTCATGGCCAAAATTGAATTAGTTCACCTTCAAGAGAATGGAGAAATGAGCACACAAAACATGCTTCAAAAGTCTCACAGCTCCCCTGGAAACTCTCAAGGGCCTTCCAAAGTTTTCACAAAAAGAGCTTGCCCAAAAACCTCTAATCAGTCAGTATTCTGTAGCAATCAGGAATTTTCTAACCCAGGATTACGGACAGCTAAGACTTTCTCTCTCGCTTGTGTGTCACTGGAAACGGTTTCCTCACAAAGCACATATTCAGGCAAAAAAGGACTATCCAATGGCAGTGGAGTGCCTCAGCCACAAAAAATGCCAAACAGTCTGCCCACATCTCCACAATGTCACACAGCAAGTAGTAGCGAGCCTCTTCTATCTCATGTTAACCGTTCCTCATTGCCACTATCGTTTCATGGCAGTGACATGACAAATGCTGTCCAAAACTCTCATGAGAAAGGACTGAAAACCCGTCTCCCTGTAGGACTGAAACTACTTGTAAAATCTCCCCAACTCCTCAGGAAGAGTTCTACTGTACCAGGAAAACAAGAAAAAGACAGTATAAATGCAGCTTCCAAAAGCAATGTGAGTTCATGTAAGTACAAGCAGAATGAATCCATGTGTCTAACCACCATGGAAACAATGGGTACGGAATTAAGAATCACTAAGGCCGATACTGAAATAAAAGATAATTTTTCCATGGGACTTACTATGGATACAGCATCTCCTCACTCACCTGAAAACTACAGCATTATGGTTGACCGAGGAGATGTATTAGAAAATAAATTAGTTAAGAGATCTGTTTCTTCTAGTAACAAAACATACTTAAAACCGGCTCTGGGAATGAATGGAGCAAAGGCCCGTAGTCAAAGTTTCAGCATTCATACAGGGGAAAAGCCAGCTATCCCTGTGACAGAAGGGCTAGGAAAAGTACGGACTCAGATTATTACTAACACTTCTGAAAGAGGAAATTCCTTAACAAGACAGAACTCTACCATGGAAGGATTCCAAATCAAGGCCATTCCTGGGTTAGCAATGGCATCAGAGATCTTTTCAGATACTTCAAAAGTCCCAGAAAATTTATATTCTAGACAAGTTTCTGATGGAAGCATGAGTAGTTCCAATAGTCAGCATGGTAGCCCAAGCAGACTACCATTCAGAACATCTCCAAAAGTGGACTTGTTTCACAGCATTTCAAAATGTGAGGGAAACAAATCACCTTCTCAGAAAGATACACCAAGTATATTTGTCCACGATGAAAAAAGCAGTGAGAATTCTAAACAGCATCCACTAAACAAAAAAAGTATTATGCAAGCAGAATTGGAATTGGAGTCATCACCTACTATTTCAACAGAACAAATTTCATCATTTCAAAACTTGGATGGAATACAATATCCTCGTAAACTTGAAGCAAGCAAGTCACAAAGACAAGAAACCTCTTTAAAGATATCAGAAAACTCTGAGGTTACCAGTGCTTTGAGTTCATCTGTTGTACAACCTACAATAGAAGAAAAAGTCATGTTGTGTATCCAGGAAAATGTGCAGAAGGGTCAAGGGCAAAACAAGTCTCCCACTGCTGAGATGAAACAAAAGACTGGTCCCTCTATAGCTAGCTGGTTTGGTTTTCGTAAGAGTAAACTCCCAGCCCTGAATGGTAGAAAAACTGATGTTCCTAAAACAAAGGTAGAAAAGAAAGAAGCAAAATGTTCAGGTTTTGGAAATAAGCAGGCAAAGTCAGAGAAAAAAAAAGATAAAAAGAAAACTGACCAACACTGTGAAGCAGAAAATGAATTTAATAAGAAAAATGAAAATGGTGACATTTTAGATGATGTTTTGAAAGGCAAAAAGAATACAAAAGCTTCACAAGACATCCCTGGCCAGATTAGGTGTTATCAAAAGAGTGGTTCCTCCACCATCACATATTCAGCAAAAGACAGTTTTATGAAAGAACTTTTAAACAGGTAATTATGATATAATTTGGGATGTGCAGTTGTTTTTTTTTCTCTGTGGCTTTATGTGCATTCTCAGTATTAAACAGAATGCAAGCATGTTTCTTCTAGATAGGAATGCATAGTGTAACCCACGCATCTCTTGGGTGTGTTCTGTCCCATGTAGTAGCTCTCACTTAGAGAGAGAAAGAGAGAGAGAGATTATGAGTCTGCTCAATAGTCTTTTAGCTCATGCGGTACAAGCTCATGCACTAAGCTTGAGGTCGCAGGTTCGATCCTGCCTTATGACGACCGGGGTCTGTCAGTGTTACAATAGCAGCGTTTGTTTTGTACATATCAAGATTTTAATCTCTGGGGGAAAATGTTAGCAATAAAACAATAATCTGGTTCATGTTAGTTTGTTAACCAAACCAATCGTCTTTGAAATTAAAGAATGGTAAATTTGATCAAAGATTACAAGAATTCAAACTATTCCAGAAACCAGGAATGTAGGCATCTGGTGTGACACAGAGGAAAATTATGTACATGTTTTTTATTTCTGCCATTCTCAGTGATTGTAACCAGCAAATGTGCATTTGGTAACTAGCCAGAATTAATTACATTTACAGCTACCATAACCTTAGGCCACAAAGACGCTCAACAATCATTGTACAGTGATTCCCAATTTGCCCCACAGCAATTTCAAATATAAAATAAATCCTTGTATGTGAAAGACTAAATTGATATACTACCTGAAATTGCAAGTGACAGATTTGATCAAGACTAGTTAGAAACATTTATCACTCAAAGGTCTGAAGACAGAAAGATACAGAGAGGTTACTTTAAACATTAAAGGATGGGAAAAGTAGAGTGATTGAAGAAGGGCAATGTAATTTATTAGAAGAATCACTTTCTACCTGCAGAGTTGATAAGAAAGCAGCTCAGCAGAGAGAAAGTGGATCAAATAATGTTTCCTACAGGAGTGTGTCGAAGGGCAGCTCCCAGGGCTCCTGTTTTCCCAGCAACTCTATCAGCACTCAAGGAAGCCACAAGAAAAACATCAAAACAAAAGCTGATATGGAAATGCAGCATGAGACACTGGTAAGTTCTTTAGTGCGCAAAAACATTATTTCCATTTTATTAATGTCTGCATGTGCTTTGTTCCTTATTGTCATTACAGACAAACGAGACAATAATTGTTTATATATAGTAGAAAGAATTTTGTAACTAGAGAACTATGAATTCATGCCAAATCTGACAGTTTGATTATGGGCCAGATTGTATGACTATTCATGAAGATCATACTGCTTTTACTGGCAACTGAATTTCTGTAAATATATTTGCACAATGATGCCATAATCACAGTGCAGCACAATGAAATAATGAGACCATTTTCTTTTCTTTTTTACTTTCCCCTTAAAATTATACACTTGTGTCAAATATTCTTCTGATATGATTGAAACCATTAAAAAGTAAAAAGTGTAAAACTCAATGGAAAAAAAAAAGCAAAGCACTGAACCACATTTAGGGCTGTTTGTCACTATCAAACGCACAAGTGGGAATTGGATACTTGACTTTCCATGGGAATTAAGCCCCTTAGATACCTTTTGAAAATTTCCCCATTGGAGTGAATTTTGTGCTTCTCTACACTTTTAACTGGATCTGATACTTTAATTTATCCAGAGAGAAGAAGCATTACAATTCCTAAGGAAAATTGTTTTAAGCACTGTCAGCACTTAGGCCCTGAAGTGCAAAGGTAATGCGTGTATGTGCTTAGCTTTACACATTGTGAGTAGTGCTTGCTGTGCAGCAAATGAATAAAGCTAAGAATGTGTAAATCTTTGTAGAATTGTGACCTAAGATCTTACTCTAAAGATACCCTTAATTGTGAAGTTTTTAATAATTAATCTTAGAACTCAGCTGAGAGTGATTTCTCCTTTGGAGTGGGCTTCTCCCATGATGTTATAAAGTTCAAATACCAGTGGCATACAGATGTTTGAACTCTGACAGCATTTAATTTTGTATCATAAAAACTGTCTACACTCTCCATAGTTGTGTTAACTATATTATTTTCCCTTTTTGCAAAAATAATTTGAACATTTGCACCAAATGTGTACACTATACAGCATTAATTTAAGCATACCATTTTTGTTCTGACAAAATGTATTATTAAAATACAGCACATGCTACCATTTTGTATGAGAAAATTTGAAATATGAAGTAATTAAATATTTCTCTGGGATGTGTTTGAAGGGTAAAGCAAGTTTCAAAAGGCTTCATAAGGAAATTGGAAAACCTCTTAGTTTACTATTGATGTTAGAGTGCTTAAGGTTACAGTTATCACAGACACACTTTCAAGTCCAGGCAAATGTGTATTTTTATTTTCATGCAAATAATGTCTTTACTAAAAGGATATGCAAGGTCATTTTGTAAACTCTCTCAGAAAGCATTGGCAGAACGAATACTTTGGAAAACTTTTTGCTCCTGGCTTCTGTGGTATCATGACTTCTTTGAAAATGTAGAGGTCCCCTGCATTATAAAACCACAAATTATAAGCGTATCTAAGGTTGCCCTTGTAATGTCACTGAAAGGAAAGAGAGAGAATGAAAGTCTGGAAATGTGCAATATGCAGGAAATTCAATCCAACTGATCTAGAACTTTGATAGCAAAGCGGAGCCCCTTATCAGAGCCACTCAATTTAACTATGTCCCATTTAATATGGTCCTGACAGCATAGAGTATATCGTCACTGTACAGAAGTACAAAAAAGGTCTGAACTGTTGCTTCTACAATTTCTTTTTTGCTTTCTTATTATTTTCTAATGCTGCAATAATTTGCTATGATTTTTGTCTCTCATTTTGTAAAGTCTTTTTAAATGCAACAATAACAGTCATTTAGGACTTTAAGTATATCTTCAAGAAACACACTTCATTTTATCAGTGAAGTACAAAGATTGTCCTTAATATACATAAATAATGGAGAAATGCTAATTATCTATTTAACTTCTAAGGACAAATTAGTCATGGTGAAAAGGCATTACCTATCTTATACCATACATTCCTTTTGTTAAGCTGGAAATCAAAGTATTGTAACTATATTGTTTTTGAAGATTCAAGTTTCTTCAGCTGTGAATTCCTTATTATGAATTTTGTTGAGTTTAATTCCTAAATGAAATAACTAGTGCCAACATGTTGAGAACATTTAGAATAAAGAGAATGAAAGCACATACTTTGTGCTCCTAAATCTAGTTTTTGAAAGAAATATGGTGTTAAATAGGATTTATAAATTAAGTGGAATTTCAGCTTGTCCTCCAAATTCATATAAGAGAAACAATTGACACTCTTTAAATTCAGAGTTCAGGCATCTTATTTCTAGCTCTTTCCATTATTCTTTGGTGCCTGCTTTCTTTGAAGAAGATTGCAACGGATTCTGTTTAGAGAGATATCTATGATTGAAAACACTAGCATGTGGGAGCATAGACCATTGTGTATTTTTTATAAAAAGGAAAAATAAATGCTTTTTGAGAAAACAGAATAAATCTTTTAAAAAACCTTAAACTAAGAGGATTATTCTTTTCTTAACAATGTAAAGTACATTCAGTAATGAGGGTCAACACTGAAATTGACACTTGTACTTCAAACCTCATATCGTATGTATGGCTTTTTTAAAACCTGAAAGTAACATGAGGCTCTTTTAAACATTAACATCTAGAAAGTGTTTTTTTCAAGTCTTTTTTCTTATACTTCATAGAATTAAATCTTTTCGCTTTCCAAGTTCTAATTAAAGGCATGGGGGCCTCTTATGCCATCCCTTATGCAGCACTTATCCCTGATTTTTGTGCAACTTATACTAGAGAGTATCATTACTTGGCTCTCATATTTAAAAGATATAAAACTAGCATCTCATTAACAGCAAGCTTAGGCATACACCTTTGGGAGGGATACACAGCCACCAAATGCATTATAATTAAGTTAATCAAAAGAGGTACCTTTTGGGCCAAATGCTGCTCACTCACACACGTACTCCCATCGGCACAAAAGAATAACACCCCAGATGTTCTCTTCTGACACAGACCTCAACTTATTTAGACCATTGGCCATTATTTCAGGTGAGGTGCAACAGTGTGGGGGGAGAAGTGGACAGTGTAGCACTAGAATCAGGGCAATGCAAGAGAGAAATTTGAGTCAGCTTTGCATACAGCTCCCTGAATTGCACTCTGTGCATTTTGGAATACCCAAGGACGTAGACTTCTATCATGACGTTTAATAAAATTAGCAGGACGCATACAATCTCTCATGACCTATGGGTCTTGAACCCAGCTTGTTGACAAGGACCTACCTGGGACCCATGAAGCCCAGTCACAGTGTCAGGCTCCGCCTCTGAGGTCCAATTGTTGGAGCCCCAGGGTGGCTGATTGATCCACTGGCCCTACATAAGCCAGTAGCAGGAACAGGAAGCTGTTGAAACAGCTGTGCTCCACTCCTGCCCCCTCTCTGCTCCTTTATTTCCTGGCATCCAAGTTGTGGGTCCAGACCTCCAGTTTGTTTTCTGCCTATGATCTCCTGTTATTCTGACCCAGCCTGATTCTGATTCCTAACTTGTGGTGCTGATCTCCAGTTTATCTTCTGCTTCTCATCTCCTAATATCCTGCCCCAGCTGACTTCTGTCTCATCACTGTGGAATCTGGCTCAGATTGCTGTGTCAGGCTGCCCATGTCCTGGCTGTGACACAATCCCTAAATGTGGAAAGATTACTTTATCAGTCAGTTAAGTCAAACCATGCACATATTCTTCTCTTATTCCACATGCCCTAAAGAGTTCTGTTCCCCAAGAAAAAGGTCCATATAAAATCTTTCCACTTCAAAGAATATGTGACTTTTGCAAATTTATAGAGCCAAATCCTTGACTTACTAATGGTAGTTATGAGAAGTCAGTGGAACTACCTGTGTGAGTAAGACAAGCAGAATCTGTCCTATGATGATTTTTTTAAAAAAATTAATAGTTTTGCAAACAATAATAAATCCTAAGATTTTAGATTGGGAAGCATATTTAATACTTCTTTGAATGTATATAAAATGCAATAGATCTGGAAGTGGCTTTGGCCAGCAGAGGTCAATTAACAAGTATTAATAAGAGCACGAGCATTAAGCAGTTAAAGAGTGAATTTTTCTTCAGGGCTTGTTCTCTTTCAGGACAGCCTGAGAAAGTATTTTCCTTTCGGTTTGACTTATACATATTAGCATGGTGTAAGAAAAAACATATGCCCTTAGATCTGAATTATAGCCACACATGGTGCACACTGAAGAGGTTTTTCTCTGTACATGTAAGAAGCAGGATGACAGAATGCATGCTAGGAAAAAGCTTAACTATTTGTGCACCCATTTTTGGGAATAGGAGAGAAGAAAAAGTGTGAATTATGCAGTCCTCTCAAGCATCACCTAGAAAATCCATGAGGCTAGAATCACACATTTTAATTACAGTGCTATAGAAAAGATCAGTATAGGGATCTTGGTGCATGATGCATTTTTAAAAATTATGATTGGCTTTCTAGCTAGCCTTTTAACAGGTGGAAAAGAAGACACCAGTGTTAAATGATTGCAAATCGAATGAGGAGATACCGGGTCACACTTTAAGTTCACCTCATATTTTCCTTAACATAAAGAATGACACATGATATTCCTGGAGAGAAACAAATACAGGGTCATGAGACTTGAGTGTATTTCTGTATTCTTATTAAAATGAATAGTAGCAGAAGTAATTTCCTCGTGAGGAATTACATCTCCCCAGGTTTTAATTTTTCTTGACAGCCACATATCATGGCTTTTATTAGGAGATTTAGAATCAAAGCTGTTATCTTTAGACATCTTTCATGGAATAAGACGTACTATATATTCCTACTTTTGATACATGAGCAGCTAAACATTTCTGAAAGGATATTAGGATAATTAAAGTAAATAATCAGCTAAAACAATAAAACAAAAGTGCTATGGTTTCACACCATTTTGGTCTATGCTACCAAAAGCAGACATGTGAAGAATATTTTCTTTACTTTGATTTTTGTTGTACTATGTGCAGACTAAAGTGGTCACAGAAAGTCAGCAAGAAGATGAAGAGGACACCATCACAAGCACTACATGTCAGAGTCACGTAATAGGTACAAAACTATATTTTATATGGGTATTAATGATGCTTTTTTCCCCTGGTAAAACAATGTTTAATCTCAGTAGCTAACCTAGCTACTAAATTGTCCTTTTTAAAAAAGGACTTTTTCTGCATTGGTTTGCCAGTCCAGAGGCACAGATACTGACACCGTGCTGTACCATGCTGACACCAATTGTGGAGCAAGGTGCTATTCGATGTGAGTAAGGGTGTTACAAACTAGCCCAGAAGTTACAACTAGAGTATTCCATGTACTATGTCCTGGTCGTGTAGTAGTTGTTCATGCAAAACTGTCCTTGCTTTTCGCAGGAATTCAACCAATGTACAATCTGTAACTATACTCTCTGCCTTGAATAAGGGATGGCGGATAGCTATATCACCTCAGGAGCAGAGCAAGGATCGAGTTATGACTCAGGGTCACAGTTCCTCATCTACTCCTCCCTTGCTCTGGTAGAGAAAATTAGTGCACCTCTTTTTGTGGAGCAGCTTACTCCCATCTCAGCACCCAGCTATCTATTCTGGCCAGTGGGTAGAAGTAGCAAATCCATGGCTCCTCCCACTCTGCTCCACTTTCCTTCCTCCCTAACCATTTGCTCACAGCAGGGATTATCAGATGAGTAGACTCTGCTCTTCTCACCACAGCCAGAGTAGCAAAGTCCTACTCTGTGCGGCAGAGTAATAGCTGTGACAATCTAGCACAGACTGAGCCAGATACAGCCCCTATTTAAGGAAAGGTACTAAAAGGTTTTACTAAATAAATAAGAAAAGAATTACCTCCACTGTGTGTTCTTCAGTGGACTAGCACAATTCCTCCTGCTTGCTATTTTATTATCATGCACTACTTTTTAATTTGAAATACATGGTCAACATTTCTTAAACTGTTTGTTCCCATAAGCTCTGACGCAATAAGGGACAAAATATGGCCCTGTGAAAGGGGATGTCAAAGAGCCATTATGTTCGCTTTATATGGGACAGGAGGATTATGCAGTGTCCATTTCAACCCCCTGTGTTGCCAGAGATCACAGCATAGAGTAGAATCTGTCTTAGTCTTTCCAGGATACTGTTAGGGATTATGCCAGGAAGAAGCACTTTCAAGTTGGCCTATCAAGCTCTTCCTGCAGTAGCTCAAGAGCATGAGGACCAGCCTCAAGGCAGACTGTGAAGAAGCGGGACACAAACCCCAATTTGTCTGTGAGTTCTATAGTTAGATTTCACCAACCAAGGATCACGTGCAGACTCCCCAAGCACTACAACAGCCTTAACATGGAGTCACAGACAGTCCCCTGAGGCATTCCAATCAATCTTGTCACCTAGGCAAGCCTGCCTTTGTAATAAATGGCCCCTTACACCAAAAATCACCACAATATTCAGTTCACTCCCAGTCCCAAAGGATCAATCACGTACTGCAGGTTAATTGCACTTGAGATGTCACACGAAAGACAACACTTGTAGCCAATCCTGTAATAAACTATCTAAAGATTTATTAACTAAGAAAAGGAAATAAGAACATTATTTACAAGGTTAAAGCAGGTAAACGTATATACACAAAAATGAGTTCTAGTCTTAACTTTCAAAACGTAATAGAAGCTTCTATAATAAGCAAGCTCTATATGTCCTTTAGGGCTAACCCAGGCCAAGCACTGGGGAGCTTTTGCTTATCCTTAGTAATCCTTGCCCCTCAGAGTTTAAACAGCATAACAGATACAGTTTCTCTTTGTTAGAGCTTTTTATTCCTTCCCCTCTGCTTTGAGTTGCAAGTTCAGCTGCTGAGAGGAATTCAGTTGCACATCTCCTCTTTGTGGGGGCGAAGGGGGAAGCAATCAATAGTCTTTTGTCCTCATGTTCCACAACAATTTGTCTGGTGTTGGTGGACCTTCTTTTGTTGGGCATGAGATAATGCCTCCTGTGGGAAACTAGTATTTCACATTTGCCTAATACTTCTCTCCTGTTGGGTGATTTACAGTGACAGACCAAACATTTAAATATTACTTTATAACATGGGACACTGTAAGTGAGATTAATGCATGCAGCAATTTACAAGCATTTCATGAATTCTGAACACTAAACACATTTGTATAACTCTAATACTTGTAACCACACCAACACACAGGTGAGCCAGATTGGTTCCAGTTATGTATTAGTCAGTGTTCAGCTGACACCTAGGGGCCTTGGCATGAGCTGGCACCTGGTCCGCCAATGTCACAACTCCCATTCCCCACAAAGTTTAGAGCCTGGGGGGAGACAGTCATCAGATCATGCCATGCTGTAACTCTAATTCTAAACTGTCTGTCTTCTGTGCAGTTGTGTTGGGGTGGGCAGAAGGGGCTCTTTAAACTCTGACCTCTCTAATGCATGCCTGCGGGGCCAGCCCTTATTTGGCCCTGATTGTAACACAGTTTGGCCCAATGACTAATACTTAAGAGACTCCAAGGCTCCTTTGGCTGTTGCAGGTGTAGATTACAACCATTAATGGCTGAGGACCCATTGGTTGTGGTTTCTTTAAAAATGTTTTGTTTTATCATCACTATGATATGTGGATTCTAATGATAAGTGGATTCTAATGATAATTCATGCTGCTAGGTTTACAGGATTAAATATTGTGACTCTCTACTTGTTTGCAAGGCTGTGAGCTTGTTGGTTACTAAACAAAATTCTAATAACTCTTGAGATCAGACTTTAATCAACTGCATTTGGCCCATAGGCAGGGACAGATTAAGGCAACCTGGGGTTTTAGGCACACCACAACCTGTCCCCTATGACTTCACCCATCAGGCCCCAGCTCCCCCTGCCCAGTGGTTCTCATCCCCACTCCATGGAGTGATAGTGTTGGGGGAGGGGAGGCTCCTTTCCCTTTCAGAGAAGCTGGTTCCACACAAGGGTGGTAGCAGGGGTCCCTCAGCATCCTGGAAGAGGCAGGTGTGGCAGCAGGGGGCACCCCTATGTTTACTCCAGCTCCTAGTTATATTACTTTTTTTAACTCTTATATGTATTGGCTGGGCCTGCTGCTCAACTTTCCTGCCATATGCACAATTCTCTGTTAAGGTGCTGTGGGTGGAGGCTCCCAGAGAAGTTAATTAACACCTCATAGAGATACATGGGGATGTTCACACCTTTGAGCTATTTTTTTCAAGCTACCTGCAGACTTTGGCAGATGTCCTTGCATCATTTACATATGGATCACATTTTCAAGCTTTTTTCTCACAACTATGTGCACTAGAAATCTATTTCTATTTGTTATGAAAGGTGAAATCATGCATTCACCAAGTGACTCCAAGGCCTAGGTGTGGGCCTATAGTGCCTCTGCCTTGATTACTCCCCGGTTTTGAACATTCATGTGTGGGAGTCCTATAAAGTAGGCTTTATCTCTTTCTGGGTGTTTTGTTATACAAAGTGGCCATAAAAGTTAGATTAGATTGTTATAGTCTTTCTGGACTATAAGGTGGATAGAAAGCTGGCTAGATTGTCAGGCTCAGTGGGTAGTGATCAATGGCTCGATGCCAAGTTGGCAGCCGGTATCAAGCAGAGTGCCCCGGGGATCAGTCCTGGGTCCAGTTTTGTTGAACATCTTTATTAATGATTTATCTGGATGATGGGATGAATTGCACCCTCAGCAAGTTCACAGATGACACTAAGCTGGGGGACGAGGTAGATATGCTGGAGGGTAGGGATAGGATCCAGAGTGACCTAGACAAAAGAAATCTGATGAGGTTCAATAAGGACGAGTGCAGAGTCCTGCACTTAGGAAGGAAAAATCCCATAGACCACTACTGGCTGGGGACCGACTGGCTAAGCAGCAGTTCTGCAGAAAAGGACCTGGGGATTACAGTGGATGAGAAGCTGGGTATGAGTCAGCAGTGTACCCTTGTTGCCAAGAAGGGCAATGGCATATTGGGCTGTATTAGTAGGAGCATTGCCAGCAGATTGAGGGAAGAGATTATTCCCCTCTATTCTGCACTGGTGAGGCCACACCTGGAGTATTGTGTCCAGTTTTGGTCCACCCACTACATAAGGGATGTGGACAAATTGGAGAGAGTCCAGCGGAGGGCAATGAAAATGATTTGCGGGCTGGGGTACATGACTTACGAGGAGAGGCTCAGGGACCTGGGGTTATTTAGTCTGCAGAAGAGAAGAGTGAGGGGGGATTTGATAGGAGCCTTCAACTACTGAAGGGGAGTTCCAAAGAGGATGGAGCTCGGCTGTTCTCAGTGGTGTCAGATGACAGAACAAGGAGCAATGGTCTCAAGTTGCAGTGGGGGAGGTCTAGGTTGGATATTAGGAAACACTATTTCACTAGGAGGGTGGTGAAGCACTGGAATGGGTTACCTAGGGAGGTGGTGGAATCTCCATCCTTAGAGGTTTTTAAAAGCCCTGGCTGGGATGATTTAGTTCGTGTTGGTCCTGCTTTGAGCAGGGGATTGGACTAGATGACCTCCTGAGGTCTCTTTCAAATCCTAATATTCTATGATTCTATGAAAATGGGAAATAACTAGCTAGACAGTAGGATTACTGAAAAGGATCTGGGGGGTTATAGTGAATTACAAATTGATTACGCATCAACAGTGTGATGCAGTTGTGAAAAAAGACTAATGTCATTCTGGGGTGTATTAACAGGAGCATCGTATGTAAGACATGGAGGTAACTGTCCTGCTCTACTTGGCACTGGTGAGGCTTTAATTGGGCTACTGTATCCAGTTCTGGGTGCCAAACTTTAGAAAGCAAGTGGACAAATTGAAAAACTCCAGAGGGAAACAACAAAAATGATAAACGGTTTAAAAAGCCTTCCTTCTGAGGAAAGATTTAAAAAACTAGCCATGTTTAATCTTAAGAAAAGACTGGCCCACAGGTCTCAAATGGTTCATTGTAGTGCCCACGCTCCAACATTCCACCTGTAAGTCTGCTGACAACTGCCTACCTGTGACCCATGGAGCCCAGCCCCAATATGAGGCTTTGCCCCCTGAGATCAAATTGGCAGATGCCCAGAGCCTCCTAGCTATACATAAGCCACCAGCAGGAACAGGAAGCTGTTCAAACAACTGGGATGCATCCTGCTCTGGACTGTGTGCCTTGTACTTCCTGTGCCTGCCCCCATCCCCCCCCCCCGCTCCTCTCGCTAGATTTCCTGGCATCCCAACCTGGCAAGACTCCAAGCACCTGACTCATGGTGTTGATCTCATTTGTCTCCTGCTTCTGACCTCTCGGTATCCCAACCCAGTCGACTTTTGACTCCTGTCTCACGACTGCAGACCCTGGCTCTGACTGCTAGGTCTGGCTGCCCACAACCTGGCTGTGAGAGCTTGTTTGGACCATAGTAGTCCTGCAAGACTGAGCCTGATGTGAGAAGGATGGACCCAGCAACACTACTGTGACCACCAGAAGCATCAAACTCACCCAAATGAGCCCTCCACCTCCAGGTGGATAGTCAAGTCTTGCAGGCCCAAGTTGTGCAGCTGACCTTGGACAATCAATGGCTGCAGGAGCAAGTGAGGCAGCTCATAACTGAGAACACTGTGCTGCGAAGATGGCCTGCAGTGTCTTACCCTGAACATGGACCTGGAATACCCTTGCCTGAATGGTTCAATGGGAACCACCGGTGGTTCTGGGGTTGCATGAGCCAAAGCTGCCTTCCGTTTCTGATGTGTGCCCAAACCTATGTGTAGTGGGGTGGTTACCCCACATCAGGAAGAGGAAGGGTTAAAGCAGGCCAGAGGGAGCCTGCATAGAACCTTCTAATTAGAGGAGGGCTCACTAAGCGAGCCAATTGGAGGTGCCCTGTTGCAGCAGCCCATCAGGGTCAGCAGGGGCCATATATAAAGGGCTGCTCAACAAAGCAGAGGGCAGTCTCTCCCTGGCCTGCTAGGGAGAAGGACTGGCTGCCTAGGAGCACCCGGGCTAGAGAAGTGCTGGGCAGAGTAGCAGAGCAGAAGGAGCATCTGGTTGACTGCTGCCAGACTGAGGCCCTGGAGGAAGGGCAGATAAGATGCTAGCACTGCCCCCATTTGCCCTGAAGGAAGTGGCCAACACAGACTGAATTTTACCCCTGGAGCAAGGGACTAGACTGGTGACTGCAGCAGGCCACTGAGGCGAGTGACTGGACTATAAACTACCAGTTCCCTCAAAAGCAGGGGAGACAGCGGAGTGGGGCACAGCCAGAGAGCATGGCTTATGATGTTTTTTAGGCCTTGCAAACATCTACCAAAAGTTCATTTCAAATTTTTCAAACAAGCAAATCCCCTCACTCCAGAAAAATTCCAAGTTCTATTGGTTGCACAAGATCCAGTACACATTTGAGGAGCTGAAGCTTGCCTTCACCACTGCTCCAATATTGGCCCATCCTGACAAGATGCAAGCTTTTGTTGTTGAAGTTGATGCCTCTAGTACGTCAATTGGGGCAGTCCTGTCCCAAAGGCAGGGACCTGAGCAAATACTGCATTATTCAAGGAAGCTTACAGCTGTGGAGTGAAAATATGAGATCTTGGACAAGCTGCTCCTGACAGTTAAGACTGCCTTTGAAAAGTAGTGACACTTCGTGGAAGGTACCTGTCATCTGGTCCAAGTGTTTACTGATCACAAGAACCTGGAATACTTGTGCAAGGCTAAGGCCCTGAACTATCAACAACTCCAGGGGTCCTATTCTTCTCCCAGTTCAACTTTACCTTGACCTACTGGCCTTGAACCAGAAACAGCAAGGCTGATGTCTTGACCCAAAGATATGCTTCTGACTCAGAAGGCCCCAGGCTGGAATCAGCCCATATTCTCAAGACCCATGATTTCCTTCATGCAGCTAGCCACCAAGACCTGCTTGAGGTCATCCACTCTGCCTCTGTCTATGGAATTCCACCCAACCAGCTGGCCATTATCAACTGAGACCCACATGACACCAGGAGGGGATTTTGTTTCTGAGGGACCCCATCTATGTTCCCCAAGGATCAGCAAGAGTGGCGGTTCTTCAACTGTGCCATAACTCCACCTTGGCAGGACACTTAGGGCAATACAAAATCAAACGATTAATGTCCCATTTCTTCTGGTGGCCCCAAATGCACCCCACAATAAAGACTTTTGTAGGTGTTTCCCCGCATCAGCATCCCTCATCAGAAACTCTACGGTCTCCTCCAACGTCTGGACACCCCATCTCAGCCCTGGGAGGCCATTTCCTTGGATTACCAGAATCCAGTGGTTTCACAATCATCCTGACAGTGGTAGATCGCATTTCTAAGATGGCTCACTTCATTCCCTGCACAGGTTTACCCTCCTCAGAGGAAACCACCCAGCTCTGGATAAACAACATAGTCCATCTTCATGGCCTCCCAGATCATATCATCTCCAACTGGGAGGACACAATTTACTGCCTGCTTCTGGCATAAGGCTCTGTGTTGTTAGGAGTACACATGCAGCTGTCCTTTGCTTACCATCCTCAGCCAAACAATACTTAAGATGCTTCATCAGCCATCACTAGGGTTACCGCTACCATATGCAGAGTTCTTGTACAATAATGAAGACCATGCATCCACAGGCCACAACCCTTTCTTTATCAACCATGGGTACCACCCACAACTACCTACATCCTCACCCAACTCATCTGCCTCAGACCTAATACAATGTATCCATCACATCCAAGAGGACGTGAAGGGACACCTTGAGAAGGCAAAGGAGGACTACAAAAGACATGTGGAGAAACGATGAGGGATTTGGGATATAGGAGGGTGCTCCACCCTGGTACCGAGGGATTCAGAGGGTGAGAGGGGGATCAGGGCTGGGGCAGGGAGTTGGGGAATGGGGGGGGTGAGGATCTGGCTGGGGGTGCGGGCTCTGGGATGGAGCTAGAAATGAGGAATTCAGGGTGCAGGAGGGGGCTCCAGGCTGGGGTAGGAGCTTGAGGTGTGTGGGGGGGTGAGGCTCCAGCTGGGGGTACAGGCTCTGGGGTGGTGCTGGGGATGAGGAGTTTGGGGTGAAGGAGGGTGCTCAGGGCTGGGATCAAGGGGTTTGGAGGGTGGGAGGGGCTCAGGGGTGCAGGCTCTGGGCAGAGCTTACCTCAAGCAGCTCCTGGAAGTAACAGCTTGTCCCCTGTGGCTCCTACACAGAGGCACAACCAGGCAGCTCTGCATCCTGCCCCATCCGCAGGCGCCTGCTGGCCCCTGCAGTTCCCATTTGCCTCAGTTCCCACCAATGAGAGCTGCGGGGGCAGCACATGGAGCTCCCTGGTTGCCCCTAAACATAGGAGCCGGAGGGAGACATGCCGCTGCTTCTGGGAGCCGTGTGGAGCAAGGCTTCAAGTTGCAATGGGGGAGGTTTAGATTGGATATTAGGTCAAGTTGCAATGGGGGAGGTTTAGATTGGATATTAGGAAAAACTTTTTCACTAAGAGGGTGGTGAAACACTGGAATGCGTTGCCTAGGGAGGTGGTAGAATCTCCTTCCTTGGAGGTTTTTAAGGTCAGGCTTGACAAAGCCCTGGCTAGGATGATTTAACTGGGACTTGGTCCTGCTTTGAGCAGGGGGTTGGACTAGATGACCTTCTGGGGTCCCTTCCAACCCTGATATTCTATGATTCTATGATTCTATGTGGAGCAGCTTCTGACTCTGCTCCCCAGCTGGAGCGTGGGAGCAGGGCAAGACCCAGACCCCGCTCCCCAGCAGGACCTCGAGGGCCAGATTAAATCAGCTGGTGGGCCATAGTTTGCCACCCCTGTCATAGGAGATACCCTGAGAAACCTGGACCACACCTGTAGGGAAGGGGGTTATGTCATACCCCACAGGTTTCAAACCTGAGCCAATGAGGCTTATGGGAGCAGTCATGCTCCAACCCTCCACCAGGAAGACTGTTGACAATTGCTTACCTGGGACCAATGACACCCAGACCCAGTGTGAGGCTCCACCAATGAGGTCCAACTGGCAGAGTCCCAGATCAGCAGATTAGCCAGCTGGCCCTATTTAAGCCAGCAGCAAGAACAGGAAAGTGTTTGAACCACTGGCCTCTATGCTTCTCTGGACTGTGTGTGCCTTGTGCTTCCTGCTGTTGCTCCCCTGGCTTGGTTTCCTGGCATCCCAATTCCGTGTGACTCCTGGCATCTGTCTTGTGATGTTGATCTCCAGTATTCTCCTGCCTCTGACCTCCTGGTATGCTGACTCTTGACTCCTGTCTCATAACTGTGGACTCTGGCTCAGACTACTAGGGCTGGCTGCTTATGAGATGGTAATGACAAGGAAGACCAGTTAACAGTCTTCCAATATGCTAATGGCTGTTACAAAGAGGATGGTGATCAATTGTTCACTGTGCCCATAGAAGATAAGAACAAGAACTAATGGGCTTAAACTGCAGCAGGAGAGATTTAGGTGTGATATAGGTAGAAAGTTTTTTCCTGATAAGGGTAGTTAAGTTCTGGACTAGGCTTCTAAGGGAGTTTGTGGAATCCTTGTCATTGGCGGTTTATAAGAACAGATTGAAACAAACACCTGTCAGGGATGGCCTATGTTTACTTGGTCCTACCTCAGCACAGAGAGCTACACTTGATGATGACCTCTTGAGATCCCTTCTGGCCCTACTTTTCTATGAGTCTGAGAATTTGTTTTATTTTTTTTCCATATAAACTGAAGGTTATGTCTGCACTGCAACTGGGAAGTGTTATTCCCAATGCAGGGAGAGATACAAGCTCGCTCTATTTGAGCAAGTGAGCTAAAACTAGCTGTGCGGCTACAGCAGCTCACGCTAGCCACCAAGTCTGTAACCTAGAGGCTGCCACTGTGCCACTATGGCTATACTGCTATTTTTAACAAGCTAGCTTGAGTAGATGTAGCATGTATCCGTCTACCCGTGCCGGAAATCAAACTTCCCAGTTGCAGCGAAGATACACCTTATATGTAAATAAGCTGCTGACGGTATATAGGCAGCATGGGACTCAGTCTCAAGGCACTCCTGAATGGGAAGCCTGGCTCTGCCTCAGTTTCATGGTATAGCCATGAGTAAGCCACTTAAATTATCTGGGTGACGTCGGCACCCCTGCTCTGGTCCTTCAGTGCTGGGTAAAAGCACCAGAGCAGCATAAAGGGGCTCTAAAAAACCCAGATCTGCCCAAGGGGAGGATTTTCCCAATACAGGCACTGTGATGGTCAACAGTAAGGCAGCCTTCTGAGGACCTCTTCATAGGCTCTGGTATAGGGGGTATGCCAAGAGTGACAGAGGGCTTGTCTGTATGTGGTGCTGTGAAGATTCCAGGCAGCACTGCAGTGATTCCAAGCCAGTCCTGCATTTCATAGAGCACCCCCGGGAATCTGTCGTAAATGAGGCTCCTGACACAGCTGAGGATCCAGGAATGCAAAGGTGGCTTAAAGCCACTTTAGCATCTCCTCCCCTTGGGCTGAGAGTTCTGGCACAGAATCCACCCTCTATCTGTTCCCTGTTGTTAAAATGTACAGACCTTTCTTTCAGGGTTTGTTGTGAGGCTTCATCACTTAATGTCATAGAGGTCTTGGAAGATGCACGGCAGTGCACTCTATAGGTGTCATTGTTACATAAAAGATGGAGTACATAGAAGGGCCCTAAGCAATGTTTTTGTTTTTTAGTGTTAGCAAGCTGGCCCAATTCAGTTGGGCTTAATTCCTACGAAGTAAATGAAACGTAGCATGTTTTCTTCTTTCCTGAAAGACATGTTCAAACATCCTTCCTGAACAGAGATGCTTTTACCTGAATCAGGCTTTGCTGTGTTTTATGCTCCTCTTACGCTAGTCTGTTCCCATGTTGGTATTTTTGCTGCCAGCGCTCAGCATGACTCTCTATGGACACCAGACTCCAGCTGGTCTGCGTTAAATACATTCTATTTCTGACTTTCTCAGCAGTCATTTCAAAACCATAATTTAAAGTTTATTATGGTGAGTTGTTGTATAACTACATTATAATGAACCTGGCATACTGTCATTTTTCTTCTGTGTTCTTAACTGAAGGAACTAAAATCTTACAAAACAGAACTGAATGAGTTGAAGAAAAAAGACATTCTTTACTATAGTTGTCAATGTAAAATGCCTAAATTGGTATCAGTTCTGCACAATTAGCTAATATGCAAGTCAGATAATATTTGTAGCCTTCAAACTTGGCACCATGTAAGACAACTCTGATTCATCATTTTCCAATAATTACGTCCTCCTGAACCTGTTAAACAAATAACATGTAAACTATCAGTTGCTAATCTTTTTTATTATTAAGCATTTGATCTAAATAGATTTAAAGATATTATAGACTCTTTGGGTTAGACAAAAAAGAGGAGAAAGTTAGAACATTTTTTCTTTATATTGCACCTACATCCAAGGACCATTCAGTGCTTTACATACATTAATTAAGACTCTTAACACTTCTTTTGGGTAGATAAGTATTATTATACCTATTTTATTAATAGGGTAATTTGCAAGACAGGCATAAAATATAATAAAGCTACGGTCAGTCTGCTACTGATTAACAGAGCACAGAATAGAATCCAGAACTCTTAGCGCTCAATCCCCTTCTCTAACTAGGAGTTCTTGCGCCTTCTCTTATTTTAACTAAAGCACAGCACCTCACAAACCTGCATAATGTAATTGTTTCTGTGTTTTATTTCCAGTATGCCGTTGGTTGGGCTAAATCATTGCGGGACAAAGGCTGCTGTCAAATGAAAGCATACAGTGACTTGAAATCAGTGAAAGCACTGTGTGCAGAGTTTGGGCTCAAGAAATGCTGGTAAAATGAATTAAAAATCAGTTCATTATTAACTGCACTGTAATTAGTTTCAGCACTGTGGATGGCATGCTAAGCAAATTATTGATAGGACAGGGATTAGGATAGTGATCCAAAATGTTTCAGGATTTACTGTTGGAGTTAGACGTTTAGCTGGTCTGTTGAAAGCACAAGATACTACCAGGTGGGATGTATGGGTTTGATATTTGTGCTCAGGGCTTAATTTCCCCAGGGGAGCAGGGGTTTGAAGTGCCACAGAGATAACAGTCACAGCTCTTGGGGAGACATCATCCTACTACAGCAGTGGCCCTTATTGTTTATGTTGAGTATTTGATCTGAAGTTATTAAGTGCAAAATTAGTAAGATAAAAGTTTTGGCGAAAGGCTCAGGTCAGTTTCTCTAGATAAATTCATCCAATGTTAACTGGCAGACTCTAGAGATTTGCCAGAAGCTGGGACTGGGTGACAGGAGATGGATCACTTGATGATTACCTGTTCTGTTCATTCCTTCTGAAGCATCTGGCATTGGCCACTGTTGGAAGACAGGATCCTGGGCTAGATGGACTTTGGTCTGACCCAGTATAGCCGTTATGTTTTTATGTAATAACCAGATGTGGGCGGTAGGAGGGATCAATTTTCTCCCTCCCTATTCCTCCCATCATCTTCCCTGCCCCAAATTGTCTGTCAAATCCCACCTTCAATCTCATCAAAAGAACCCCAAACCTGCTCTTTATTCTTGATCAGACCATGGGTTTGAGCATACATTTTATGTGGCTCCATAGATACTGTTTCTGCTGCTTCTTGTCAATGTGCATTTTGTTCCAGATGCTAGGTTTCCTTCTGGAAACTAGGCCTTTAAAAACAAACAGTCTTACTCTCCAATTCAGTCTCTTGACATTCCAATTGCATCTCTGTAAAGCCTCTGTTCAGAACTGCTCCTCTCACGGATTCTTCTTATCCAGCAAAAGAAGCTTAAGTTCTCAGATCATTTCTCATCAGCTCCCTGCATCAGTGAACCTAGTTGGTTTCCTGCTCACATTGCCCTGAAACCTAATATATACTGAGCAGGTTCCCAAGAATAGCTCCTGCTCAGCCCATTTTCCCAACTGAGCCCTTTAAGTCACTGGAGGCTGCTTTTTCGTGGCTTGTAGGTCTTTAAGTGCCTTCAGCAGTTAGGCAAATTCCCAGAACCAAATATGAATCATTTTGTAGGTAGGTACTGGGAGATATGCTTTCCTTTCTAGTGTTATTCCATCCTCATACCTAATGGTACTATCAAGGTCTCTCTGTCATAATTAGTAAATATGCATGAAATTATCCCACTATTCTCTTTTTCTACCAAGCAAATGATTAATTAACATTACAACACTCACCATTTTTATAAAATGCTGCAGCTGGGTAGTTTGTTATGTTGATATTAAGTAAGTTGTAACTGTCTGGTTTCATGTTTTTCCATTCTGAGAATATGAAGATAGACATGATGGAAACAAACTTGATTAATGTGGTCTATGTATTAAGTCTGACACATGTCATCCTGTAATATGCCCATTACGCCTGACATATTTGAGTAAATACATTTACTTTAGAGAGTCCTGAAAAACTGTGGGCAGATTAGGTGAGGACAATAATGAATTATCAAGATAAAATGAAATCACATAACAAAACAAATGACAGAACAAATTGAGGCTGTCCATTTAGTAAAGAAAGGTGATTGAAATTAAAATGTGGTTAGGAATAGGTACAGTCATTCAGAAGTTGTTCAAATTTGGGGAAGATCCTGGGACTCCTCTGATAAGGTGCGTGTTGGGGTCTAAAGAAATCCTTTCTTGTCATGAAACTTCCATGCCTGAGAAAGTAACTTATCAATGTCAGTCTTAATTTTTTTCATCAGTCCATTGATAGAAGTTGAGAAGAATCATTTAGAAATCATCTTATCACAGACAGTGGTTAGTTGATTCATTTTACACATGATCAGATAAAGAAATGATATTTGCTTTATCTTCCCCTTCAGCACTCAAGTAAGGCGATAGAATACCTAAAAGTCTCTACAGATGAGAGTGCTAGGTTACTGGCTGTAACAACACTGGTAGCACTGAATCAATTTCCAATCTGACAGGTTTCAGAGTAGCAGCCATGTTAGTCTGTATTCGCAAAAAGAAAAGGAGTACTTGTGGCACCTTAGAGACTAACAAATTTATTTGAGCATAAGCTTTCGTGAGCTACAGCTCACTTCATCGTGCATCCGATGAAGTGAGCTGTAGCTCACGAAAGCTTATGCTCAAATAAATTTGTTAGTCTCTAAGGTGCCACAAGTACTCAATTTTCAATCTGTTTCTGATGTATTTGGAATCTGTACTCTGAAAGTGTTATGTTTGATGTGAGAAATGGTAAGGGGTCACATGTTCAATGAGTCATTTATATGTGAACAGTGGTACCTGTAGTCATGTACTTATTTGCACGCCCAGAATGAAACCTGTTTTCAAAAGCCCTAGGGCACACACAGGTTGACAATTAAGCCTTACAAGAACCCAGCCATTGTGAATTTGTACATAGATTTTAATGTGAGTGCTTGCTGAACTGAGACTTTGTAATCGGGCTACATCTTATCAGTTACATTTGCAGCCTACTCGGCCTCTGTACCTCAGCAGTTTGAATATTAATAAATGTTAAAAATAAACTATTTACCTCTTGCAACATCAAAGCCTACCAGACCTACATATGTTCTAGATGATGTGGCAGGGTGCCTTGTGCTTTCTCAGTCATTTGGCATAGTACGAAAGGGTAGCCCCTATGGACTCATGCACAGATTTACAGACAGGACAGAACTAATTACAGGAAGAAGCCATTCAGACTAGTACCTTCACCTGCTACTATCCTACAAAAGCACTTACTGTCCCTGCCAATTCCTTTGCACTGTAGCTCTGTGTTCCCCCATGAGAGGGCTTTTCAAAATCTCTGTGCCACTCAGTCTACAGGCACAGGACTTCTTGGCCATGTAGACAGGTGGGGAGCTGTCATGTTCCATATGCTAATAATAACATATGCTAATTATGTGCCAAGCAGCAGTGCAAAATATGCCACGTAAAAGGGATGGGAGTGCAGACAGTTGGTGGATTCCAGTGGTCTCTCTGTAGTTTTTTTCCTCCCTCTCAGTTCTACCCAGAACAGGTTTAATATTATCTGAGTGCCTGTTGCTCTTCATGCCCTCACCCCCTATATTTCCCCCTTTCTTCCTGTCTCCAAAATCTCCTTTATCTCCCTCTCTGTCATGCATGTGACCAGTGTACAAGGGATCTCTGCCTATCCATGACTCCCCTGCCCATGTGAGTGTTCCCATCCTTGGGATCCACATGCAATTTGCAGAGCCTCTAGAAATCGTGCGTGCAGATACTGTGTGCTGCCTAGGCCATTAACTATTGTTTGGTTATTGAGTGTCTTCTGAAAAGTATTTCTGAAGTGATGGTATGAAGGAGTCTGCAATAATGGAATGTAATTTTATGTGTACATTTGAAGATGGTGGAGAATCCTTTATTGTGAATAAGAAACTAGAATGAATTTGTATCTCCTAATTTATGTCAACTTACCTTCTTTACAGTCTGGCAAAGACAAATAATTTATTTCTACTTCAAACGGATAATACACATAGCAGTTCATAATTGCCAAGTCTCCTGCAGCAATGCTATGGTATACCGTTTAGCTCTCCTTTCTGTGGAGAATATTAATATCTTGGATCAACATTTCCGTGTTAGTCACAATGATTTGCTGTTCATTTTATTTTTTGTCATTACATTTATCCACCTGGAAGTACTAAATTATGTAATTGGAATGATAGAAAACCTGATGTTTCCTACAGTTATATGCAGGTAATACTCTGATTAGTATTCTGGATACTTAAAATCTACTATTCTTCAGGATTTAAAATACCATTTAAACACATTGGCCCAGAGCCACAGTTCAGAAGTCACTGGAGCTATATTGATTTACATCAGCTTAAGATCTGGCCCGATTTATCCTACTTTATATCATGCATATAGACAATACAGTACTTATCCCAATTAGTTGGGGTAGTATAAGCCGTTAGTCTCCATATATATATGATTTCCTTATATTTTAGACTTTTTACTTTATAGATTATTGCTTTGGGGTTAGTACATATTTTGGTTAAAACCACTTGTGGACACATCTTAGTCTCTCTGTGTGGAGCTTTGGTCATGCATTTCCCATTAACACTACTTCATATGTCTGTAGTGGAGCAAAGGGAATATTGCAAAACATTTTCTATGGATGTTTTTTCAGGTTTTTTTCCAATTCACTTCACTTGTGCACACACTGATTTTCTGTTCTGTTTGCAGAAATGGTGGAATGGGTTTTAGGAACATGAATGTTCATGAAAAACAGATTTTAATCTTGAATGCTGAAATATGCTTGAAGTGCAAAAAGTGAATTTCAAATTTTTATTTTAATATGTAATTCAAAATTCACATTCTTACCAATTAGTTACATGACTCATTCAAGCCTATCCAAAGCCTATTGTAATCAATAGCTGTCTTTTCATTGACTTTAATAAGCATAGCACATTTTCAACTATTTGTAATGTAATCTCCATGAGCATGAAATATTCGCTGAAGAAATTCATGCATCACTTTGAATATTGAATATATCTGAGAATTTTACAATCTGAGGACCATTCATAAACAGAAAAAATCAAATTTATTTTTCATTAATTATTTGTCTCTCTCCAGCCTCTAGCAGGCAGAGTGGTACAGTATGCTGTTCCCAACCACTCATGCTAATGATGTTTTTGAAACACCACCTAGCATTTATATTACAGACATTTGTTATGGGGAAAACACTTTCTGAAAGAAATCAGTATTCATTGTTCTGGCTTTAGATCATGACAATTTGTCACCAACTGCTGCTTTCTGTTTACACACAGTTAGCTTTCAGATACAGTGATTAGAATATCATCTGGTCTGGAGGAGCTGAACTTGTGTGCTGAAATAAGAAAGATTATAGTTCAACTTAAAGTCACTCAGAAAAGTCTGTTAACAGGTTTTCACTACATTAATTGGGAAATAAAGCCATTTAGTTGCACGTGTGTATGTGTATATATATATAAGTAGTTATTACCCTTACGCTTAAGTAAAATCACCCTCTGGGTATAACTAATAAATTATTTAAAGCCTCATTTAATATTTATATAGCTTTTATTTTAGCACTGTTTTGTGCTATTAAAAACAAATCGGTGATGTTACTAAAATAAATATAGTACATTCTCTTTTGCAAGGTGCAGAGCTTCTTGTGCACATCTTTTATAAATGACATCATAGTGCCTGAGACAAAATTTATGGACTCAGAGCTCTGTCACTGCTCTTGTCTATTAACAAGCAGAAAAGCGAAGCAGGCACTACTACCGTGAATGAGACTACGCTCGATTTTTTACATGAGGTTCCTGTAAGAGCATGTTATCAGTTGCTCCCAATCTTTTCAGTCAAGTTTCCTGGTTTATCCTAGACTAAGACTTCAGCAATACCAGTCAGTGAACTCTGGCTTCCACTCTCAGTGGTGCTAGGGTTGAGACTGAGGTTTGAACTGGTCATAACTGAAATGTGAGTAAAACCAGAAAACATTTGCTAGGATTCAGTTCATAGCCTCTATGTCTGTGGCGCTCCATTTATCTGTGTAGATACTGGTATGGCCCCATCACTATTGTATCTGAGTGCTAAACATGAATGGCTTTATTCTGACAACTCTCTTGGGAAGTAGGGGCGTATCGTTAGTCCCATTTTTAAGATGGAAAACTTAGGCACAAAGGGCAAGATTTTTTTTAAGGTGTTTAGGGGCCTAACTCCCATTGAAACCAATGGCACAGAACTCAATGAGAGTTAGGGGCCTAAATAGCTTTAGAAATCGGAGCCAGAGAAATTAAGTCCCAGATTGTAAAGGTATTGAGGCATTGCTCCACTTGGCGTTGCCATGCGTAAGTGTCATTTTCAAAAGTGACTTAGACTCCTAAGTCTCAGGCTCTTTATAGGACAGATTTTTAAAAGTATTTAGGCACCTAAATATACAGTTAGGTGTCTAGTGGATTTTCAAAAGCACCTAGTGCCCATGTCACATTGATTTCAATGGAAGTTAGAGGCCCAGGTGCTTTTGAAAGTCCCACTAGGCGCCTATATGCATCTTTAAGTGACTAAATCCCTTAAAATTCCTGGCCTAAGAGACTAGCTCGAGGTCACATACAAAGCCTGTGGCTGAGCCCCAATCTCCTGAGTCCCAGTTTAGTACCTACGTACACTGACTATCCTTTCTCAGGCTGTGGTACTACACGTTTGAACTATGGAAGCATCAGGAATAGCCACACTTCTGCATTGCAACAGCAATAATTTATCATTTCTTTTGCTTAACTTGGATTCATCGTGTACATTTGATTTGAGGATTTCACCTTCTCTTCATCTATTATTCATCAGTTGGGAGTTCCTTAGCACACTTGCAAATCATTAATGCTGATTGGCAGGCGAGAATGTACAACCAAAGTATTGTATAGTCAAAAAGAAGGAGTCTGCTCCCTTCCAAAACAAACCCATTTCTACCCTGATCCTGTTCACATCTTGTAGGTGTAATTCAATTTTGTTAAAAATTCACAATGAGTCTTACACACAGAGCTAGAATTTTCACCTTACATCAATTAAAGGTCCTACTGTTCCTGTTAAGGTATATCAAACTTGTTATCCTAATGTCTAATTTTCTTGGATAAAATGTAAATCTTTTCCCTGTAAATAATTATAACAAATTGGAGGAACAACTAATGTTTTGGGAAAGATAAGGAATGAGTGCAAGTGTCCATAAATAATTTTGTTTTTACAACTCTTGTTCTTAAAAATAATTGATATTGCCCAAAAATGCCCTAGGTAAATCACAAATGAGAATACATGTGATGAAATCCTAACAAAACTTCTGTTGATTTGAATAGGGACAAGGATTTCACCCATGTTCCCTGCCCCAAAAAGCTTACAATCTGTCTTGTCATAATGCAAGAAGAGGGATAACAAAATGGGAGAGGGAAGATGGACAGGAATAACAGTATATGGTAAAAGTCAGCATACAATATGGTAGAGCAGAAGATTATTATTATTACTTGCTATCAATATTACAAATAAATGTGTCTGACTTATTCTTGTAGGCAGAAGTGTGTCTTTGGAGACGTGGGTGAACGAAGAGAGGGTAGTGGTCTGGTATTTCCACTCAGACAGGAAGTTCCATGGATAGGGATGTTATGGGAAAGAGCATGCAGATATTTGTGGGAGAATTGTGCAATCAGGGTATTGAAGTTGGATGGAATGCAGAAAGGCAGGAGAAGGGATGAGACAATAAGAGGCCTGGTTGGATAAGTGGGGAAGGACAAATAAGGACCACAACATAGTTTTATAGAAAAATTTTAATTATAATTGGATCTGAACTGCAACCCGGATTTGAGCAACCCTAAGTTTGGGCAAAGCTCATATTTAAATTAATCAGTTTGAAGATATAGGGCCTGATTCGTCTCATGTCTCCTGGTATAAATTAGGAATAATTCCATTGCAGTTAATAGGATTACATCAGTGTAAAACTACTGTAAGTGAGAAGAGAATCATGTTCATATAAATTGTTACCTCTAATTCTCCTCTGATTTTTACCTACAGCAGGCTTAGCTTCTTCAGGTGTGCATATTGGTCATGCTTCTAATCCAAACAGTAAACAACTGATGCATTCATCTTTGACTAATTATATCAAATGGTAGTATAAGCCCAAAAGGAATAATCTGCTTGAAAACTGACATCAGTTTGGCAGAAGTATGTACATTTTTCTTGTAGTTACGTTAGCACTGCAGATGAAGAGAAGGATGTGCAAATAAAGAGATCTGTTCTGCCATCTGTAGTTTAAATTCTTCTTGCCAATACCACATGTAGTTTAAAGATGTTTATTAACTCGTAAAGCAGTTTTGCAGAGATCTATTTACACTGGAGATATTATTATGAAAGAAGAAAGAGTGATAATTAATAATCTGGCATGTTTCAAAATACCGAAAAAATTAGCTGTGCTCCATATCTGGCTCAAAATCCACATCATATCATCTGCTGCATATGCCAGTGTAACTTTTAGAGACAGGATGAATTTCTCATTCAAAGAAAGAGCACTTGTCAGAATATTTTGGGAGGCTTCATTTTAGTGGTTTGAATATGTCTCCTTCATTTTCAGTGCAGTCATTCACCCCTGTGCAGACAACCCACACAAGACTTATGTATCACTTTAAACACTATTTTGAGGGCTAAGTGGTGAGCAGGATGTGTCAAGAATTTTCCATAAACTGTTTTTCAGTGGTGATTTAGGTTTTTGACTAAATGAATTTGATTGTGAAAAGTGTCTGCTTTCTGTGAAAAATTTTGGCTTTCTTGTCAAAACGTTTCAGCCAAAAACCAAAGGATTTCCACCAAACACTTTTGGGTTTTTGGCCAAAAATTCAAAAATGACTGTGTGATTTTTTTCCCACTAAGTTCTAGTGATGTGTGCCCTCTACTCAAGGGTAAATGTAACCTTTTTTACATAAAGCGAACCATTAATATGAAAGAAATTAAGACCCTGTGGGCTATGGTAGTTGTAGTTACACTACCCAGGAAGCCAGGTTTAATGAGAGCTACCTATATACTGTTTGAGCACAGATGCTCTATGTCCCTAAAAACATTTTGTTATTTTTTAAGTTTAGATAGCCAATGTGACAATCTACATGACTTGCCATTAGAATTAGCTCTGGTAGCCAGTATTGTATACACTTTTCCTAGTTCTACTACAATTATAACTGTTAAAGGAATTCAGTGCTTTGAAGTAGAAGTAATGTTGTTTGTTTACATTAAGGTAACCAGCAAAAATGTTTGTGTTAACCTTGTGATGCCATCTGATTCAGAGCTGTTGTGATTCAGAGCGAAGTTTCCAGAAATCCTGACACCTTTTAGCCAAGGGGGATTGACTTTTAACCATCCTCTGTCAATCTTAGCACAGGTCAATACAAGACAATGCTTTGATTAGGGCATGCTGGAAACTAAAACTAGAGAGATATAGAGAGGTATAACTCCTTGTCTGCACACATGTCCAGAAACATATATTTTGTTTATCCAGCAAGCACACAGACACACACTTACCCTCAAGCACATAAATAGTCCCATTATTTTGAATATGGCTATGTACTTAATTGCTTTGCTGATCAGGGGCTCATTCATGTTATTTCAAATGTAAGTGACTCTAAGGATTATTTAATCATTATTATATATGCATGCATGTAAATGCATCCCCAAACTTGGCAATATTTAGAACTTACACTGCTTTATATTTTAAAAACCCTACAAATATTTTTAAGTAATTGGAATTAGACTCCTATTTAAGGAATAATTGAGATCTGTTCAGATTATTGGCTAACTCCTCAATAAACCAAACATCTGGTAAGAATTTATGAGTGGAATGTGAGTCTTTGATTCACCATTTTCACAGATCAGATGTTTTGGAAATCTCTACCAAGTATCCAGAAGAAGAGAATACATTGCAAATGCCTTTTTTTTCTGAATAAGAATATTTTTGTAAATTACTGGAGCAGTGCATCTAAGAAGCTGTACTGAAAGGCTATGTCATCACTTCCATTATAAAATCCTATTTTCAGAGATTCAGGCTCTCTCTAAAAATTTCTCCAGGTTGAACTCTGGTTTGTGGAAAGTCAACCCAAGAATGCTTCTTTGTACCTAATCTCAAAGTTATGTGGGCCCTGATTTTGCCTCATTACTCACATTAAATAGTGCTTTACTTGCAGACAGCCTCATTGAAATCAGTACTTGCAGAGTAAGGTACTATTCAGTATGGATAAGAGTGACAAAGCCAAGCCCTGTGAAGAGGCTCCTCCATGTACATGCTTTATTTTTTTTCATTTAGAAGTCCTTATTTGGGCTAAATTCCCCTATTTACATCAATGTGGAATTTTAACCTGAGAAAGGACAGAAGCATCAGGCCCTCTGGGGTTCTTGTTGTGCTGTTCACCTTATCTTCTTTTTTCAAATGATTTCCCAAATTGCATATTATCTGAAACCGGAAACAAGAGGTGTCTTATGTAAGAATCATTCTTTTATGTAATCTGATTATTTTAAAACAACCCAGGAATTTGGCCAGTGATGAGTTCTGTGAATGTGTTGCTGGTATTTTAAAGAGAAAAAAAATCTAATCATTTTAATGTATGCTACACCAGGCCTCATTTCTATACCAGGATGAGGTGGTCTAACAAGATGAAATATTTGTCCGTGGTTGCCAACCTACCCTGACTAATCCTTACTTAGGGAGATGCATGGATTCTACCGTCTGATTTTTAAGTAAGCAGTGTTCGGGGCATACCATAGGAACACAGGACTTGTCAGACTGGCTCCAACCCGACATCCGTCTATTTCAGTAACTTGTCTCTGACAGTGGCCAGCACCAGATGCTTCAGAGGAAGGTGAAAGACTCCATAGAAGGTAGATGTGGGATAATTTGCCCCCATGAAGGTCTCATTTTAATAGCTAGAGATTGGTGTAAATCCTGAAGCATGTTTTATGTCCCTTACAAATTTTTTCTATTAACATTAACATCAGAACTCTAGATATTCTTGTTTATCAATATAGTTATCCAGTCCTTCTTTAAATCTTGCTAAGTTTTCATAGACCTATTTCAGACTATAAAATATGCAGTTGCTTTTTGTCTGGAGAGGTCTCAATGCTGTTACCACAGGTCACTAAAGTCCAAGGTTTGTCAGACTACAGTACCATGATGTCTACCTTACCAGACTAGAGGAATCCAGATCAGACTGATGATCATCTTATCTATGAACATGTGGAAGTTAGACTGAAATTCCTACACATGCATTCCTACACTGTTCAGTCAATTCTTAGATCAGAGAGCATAATGACCAATGCCTTATGTAGAAGTAACAGCTTGTGGGAGGAAGCCTCGCTAAACCCAGAGCTATTCCTCAAGTTGTGCCATCCATAGGGAAATATGGAGATAGTATTGTTTGCTGCCTGTCACAAGGTGTCAGAAGGGCCCCATGGAGTGAGGAGGTTTGTGATCTCCTGTAAATGTCCCAAAGTCATGGGCCTATTTCTACTTTCAGTTTGGAAGAATGCATCTGCACAGGAGTTATAGGGATTTTGTTTTGTAGGAAGAATCAAATCTAGGCAAAGGAAAAATTCTTTCTGTATTTCAGAGACTGATTCTTGACTATTTGGTCAGTAGTATGGCAGATGGGAAGTCTGTGATCACTATAACAAAGTCATGCCTCTCTTCCCTGAGGCAAAAAATACAAATAAAACAAACCACCACCGCTTCCCCTCCAAAGAATTTGGCATACTTGCCAGGGAAGACTCCCTAAACATAGTAATTAAGCTCAAATATGACTCCTTTTGGCACATTAATGTTCTGCTGAGTCATTTTATATCTTTGAGTTTGATTATGCAACTTTACGCATACTGATTAGCACTTAGTAATGCAAGTATTCCAACTGAAACCCCAGTACAGGGCTAAGAGAACCTAAAGGAGTCATATTTGGGCTTAAGCAGTTTGGCTTGGGAGCCATCCCTGATGAGTGTTCCACATACTTTGATTTGGCAGTTGCCTCATAGAAGTTAAAATCCAGCACACAGGAATACTTAATACTCATTCACTTAATAATGCAAATCATTCTTCGGGAAAAAACCCACACACCTATGAACAATAGTTTATTTGTATTAAGAAAATAAGCTTTCAGTATAAAGCAGTAATGCACATTGAAAAGTTAGCACACTACATAGAAAGTTGTGATGTTCATGGTGTTTAGATCTAGGGACAGATTGTAGCTTGTTGGGTTCACATCTTTTTGGAAAATCTCGCCACCAGTGTCACAGTGGGAGCTTCTGAATACTGAGCCCTTTTGAAAACCAAGATCCTGTGGTGGGTGCTCTGCACTAAAAACCTGGCAAACCTCCTTTGAAAATACGTTTTACAACATGGCGTCTTTTCCTTTTACAAAGATGGTTAGCCAGGTACAGCATTCTACAGAAGATTTTATTTTGGTTAGAAGTATTTATGTTTATTAAATGAGACTTACTTTGTGCTCCCAGGTCACTCTCTCATCTAATCAATTATTTTAGGAACATTTGGGGACTTCCACTTTTCAAGAATCATTTTTTGGCCATCAGCACAGTCCTGACTAGTCATTTATCTTGATTATGAGCTCTATCTTTCATGGATGTTAGGTTTCCTAGGATTTATAAAGATGAGTCACGAGGAAGAGGGATTCTCTGGCACGAGATGTGTTCTTTCTTGAAGCTATTCCAAAAAGAGTTGATGGTCTTTCACTTCCAATTTTCCTGTATTGAAGGCCACTGCTACTTTCTTGCACGATCAGCATCTGTTGTTTGATTTGAGTCTAGTACTGGTGTGCTGTAATTAGGAAGGACTGACTGTTGTTTCTAATATAGAATGTTTTTAAAACAATGTGATGGAAAAGAATGGCTATAAATGGAAAGAGGTTACAAGATGTGTGCTTGATCTTACAAGCTCTTCTTTTCCAGAATTCCCAATGAAATTGGAATGCAGGATCAGGCCCTATAATAACACTGCAGACCATAAAAGGCATGCTGTTAAGATATTTAGGGTCCAAAATATGGTCTTCTTTTTATCCCTCCTAGTTTATCCCATGTCTTTGCTGAAGCCCTGGAATTCTTTCCATTGTTATCTGATCTATACCTCTCTAACTAAGATCCTCACATCAGTCACCATCCTTCCAGCTAAATAGAAATTAATGGAAATCGCTTCTTCACTCCTGTTTTTCTTTAGTTGGTAGGAGACCTGTCAATAAATGATGTCTGCTTATTATCCATGGGGTTTCTAACCCCTGCTAGTCCATGTAGCATGTTACCAGGACTAACTCATTGAACGTAACTTACCTGAACACTGTTACAATCTGATAGGAAGAGTCCACAGAATTCTCAGTAGCTATGTTATTGTGGCTTTAAAAAAAAAACAGAGCAATTAAAACTAACAAAGAGGAAGGATGGATCAATGGTTAAGGCTCTTGCCTGCCTTGTCATAGGCTTCCTGTTTGATTTTGGGCAAGTCACTAAGGCCTGGTCTGCACTAGGAAAAGAGGTCAGTATAACTACATCGCAGAGGGGTGTGAAAGATCCACACCCATGAACAATGCAGTTAAAATGACCTAACCCTGGTGTTGACAGTGCTAGGTCGACAGGATAATTCTTGCTTCAACCTAGCTACCTCCTTTCAGAGGAGTGGAGCACCTACACCAATGGGAAAACCCCTTCAGTCTGCATAGATAGCATCTTCACTGAAGCACTACAGAGGTGTAGCTACTCTGCTGCAGCATTTTAAGAGTAGACAAGTCCTAAGTCTCTCTCTCTGCCTCAGATCCCTATCAGTAAAGTGGGGATAATGATACTTCTGTTCTTCACAGTAGTGTTCTGAGGATAAATGCATTCAAGACTGTGATGCACTCATATACTACAGTAATTAGCGGGCATATAAGTACCTGAGATAGATAGATAAAACTACTACTCCTCTGACAAGAAACTGAAAAAATAAATAGCCACCTAACAATTTTTTGGGGGGTGGGGGTGGCGGAGATAAGTTCTTATACCAATATCAAGTTAAGATAAAAATATTAAGTGAAAACAGCCATTATTTCAGAAGCAGACAGGCAAAATGTGTAAGGGAGAAATATTTTCAAACCTCTAAGAACATTAGAAATGCTGCAGAGGAAAAATAACAGAACATGACTTCAGAGTAGCAGCCGTGTTAGTCTGTATTCGCAAAAAGAAAAGGAGTACCCGTGGCACCTTAGAGACTAACAAATTTATTAGAGCATAAGCTTTCGTGAGCTACAGCTCACTTCATCGGATGCATTTGGTGGAAAAAGCTTTCCACCAAATGCATCCGATGAAGTGAGCTGTAGCTCACGAAAGCTTATGCTCTAATAAATTTGCTAGTCTCTAAGGTGCCACGGGTACTCCTTTTCTTTTTGAGAACATGACTTGACAGAGCACTGCTAACTATGATGGTGTTAAATAGCAAATAGGAATATCATAAAAAGATCAGTACATAGGAGCATAGAAAACAGAGATGAAGAAGATCTATTAGGTCATATTCTGCATGTCCTATCAGGGCACAATTGCTTGCTACCATATACTCTCAAGTCCCTTTTCCAGTCTGGTTTTAAATTGCTCAAGCAATGGGACTTCCACCACTTCTTTGGGGAGTATCTGCAACAGCCTGATAGATCTTGCTGTCAGGATATGTTTCCAGATATTTAACCTAAATTTTGCTTAGTTTCAAGCCATTAGTCCTAAAGCTTCCTGCTTGGTATTTACACTCTTAAAATATAGGTCAATTGCCATAATACCCTCTCAGGATTGTTTGGCCAAGCTAGCTATGTCAGAGGGGAAGACTACGTGAGTGAATAGAGAGGGAGGGGATAGGATTATGCAGCTGCATCCCATCCACCACGTAGGGGAGCCACAGTTGCATCCCTATCTCCACTCCATGGCTGCTATGGTGGAGCCGAACACCACCCATTTGAGAAGACGCAGGGGGAGGAATTTGGTGTGATGCTTTGAGTCATGTCCCCCTGTCAGGAATTTACCAACTAAAACACTTGCTTCCCTGATCAGCAGTAACTGCTCCTCTGCAATTTGAGTAAACAGTGCATAGGGCATGTGTGACTAGATAACATCAGCTGAGCCAAAGTGTAAGAAGGCAGGGATGTGAGCTGTCTTGCCATTGCTATGGGAGGCCTGTGGGGGGAACCCTCAGAGGCTGATATCTCCAGGTAATCCTGTCGATTTTGGTCATCTGCAAGAATTGGTGGTATGACTTCTGGCAGTGGCACATTAGCACCCCTTTCCTTCCTAGCAGAGGAATGAGCTCCTATTGTACATGTTGCACACGGGAAGGAGAGCACTGCACTCTTAATTCTTTTACTTTTTCCTGTAAGCCTATCCCCTGCCCTTAATCATGTTAATGGTCTTCTCTGAATTCTCTGCAAACTGTTAAAATATAATGTAGCTCAAAGAAATTCGTACCAACCATTAAGAGCAGTAATTAGTTTCTAGTACATGCCTTTAGCCATTGTCATAACAAAAATTTAAGTCATGCCACTTAGAATGTCTTGTCTTTTATCTTTTTGTTGTGGTTTAATTGTATTTGAATGTGATGTTTTGTTGTGTTTAATGAAAAAGGTATTTCACGTGAAATATTAGAAGTTGCAACTGCAATTGACACTTGCTAAATGTGAAATGTTTTTCTTTCCTTAAAACCTTCCTTTCAAGATACCCTCTTTCCCCATAGCCCCTTTCACTGTCTTTAAATACTAGTGATTCCTTTAGCTCCACTCCCATCACACAATCTTCCTGTATCTTAGAGTCTTGCTGCCAGATGAGAACATTGGACAGTGGAATAGGAACCTTCCCTCTCCCAGACTCAGGAAACCGGTCAACTGGACGATATGTTTCTAAGCAAGAATCAACTTTAGAAACTGAAGACTTCATGTCTCCTGAGCAAGCTCTTCCTTCAGCTCCTTCAATAAAAGCCAAAACTCTTGAGCGAGAAGTGCCTTCAACAGCTAAGAGCCCAGAATCTGTGGAAAGCATGATTAGTCATTCAACATCTGATCCTACCATGACTGCCAAAGTTGTACGACATTTTCAAAGTCGCCTTCCAAAACCTGTCTCCTCAGGTAAAGTGCCAATTACACTGGAAATTAGATTCTTTCTGCCCTTATGTCTGTTTCCATTAACAGAAGCCCTGTCATAATGATGTTAGATAACGAGAACGCTAAGCACATAGCAGAAAAGATTCCTTATGTGAATATATAAGGTTATCAAGTTGGTGACATGAGTCAAATGGAAATTTGGTTGTTCATAATGCATATCTGTATCTCAAAGAAAATTGTGCAAAATATTAAATCCATTCCTCAAGAAACAGTATGAGAGAAAAGTAGGGTCAACCCTGAGAAATGCTGAACACTGTTGATTCCCATTGATTTGAATAAGAGTTGCATGTGCTCAGCAACTTTCAGGATCAGGCTCTCAATTTGCTATCAGTGGCCTTATTGTGATATTAAAGGTTAAAATGACATATTCATAAACACTTGCTTTCAGAACTGAACTTGGAATACAAAGTAATTTGGACTCTGTGCATAAATTCTATACCAATGAATATTTTGCCTCAACTATAAACATAAGTCTTTTGATATGTTACTGCACTGTACAAATGTATTTATAGACAGTAGTAAAAAACACTTATTTTGATGGATCAGCAGAATGTGCATTAACTATCACATATAAAACAAGAGCTCAGAAAGGAATGAAAGACGTATGCTAAGGCCCCAATCCAGCAAACATACACATGAGTATCTTTATATATACAAACTGAATTGAATATAGTCCCACTGAGTTCAATGGGACTGCCAGTGTGTAAAGGTATGTGTGTGTATGCATGTTTGCAGGCTTGTGGCCTAAAAGTACAAGTGCCAGTAAAAAAAATGGATGTTAATTACACCATAGCATTTATCTTTATCATGGAGTAATTTCTGTACTTAAAATGGGAAATATTGCAAATAACACAATAAATTAAACTGCTTTGGGTGGTGTACAAATTTTAATTGTTCCTACTTCAGTATTATGTATTCTTTGTATTATGGGAATGCCCCAAAGACACTATTGGGATTGGTGGTCTTTGCTGTTAAAAACTGTGCGCTTAGATCCACAAAGGGAAGATAGACATCTAATGTTTAGGCTCCTTGATGCACAGTGGAATCCACAGCCCCGAGTTAGAGACCCAGGCTCACTATACAGTGCATGAGTAGAGTTAGGTGCCTAAGAATGGGAGTCACTGAGCAGGGAACTGCCTAAGCTAGTGCCGAGGACAGGGGTGTGACCTGAGCTCCACCTCTCCAACGGAGTCAGGCACCTCCCTCCACTTGGGATTCACAGCCATGAAACCTCTTCTGGCACCTAAATCAGCTCAGCCCTTTCTCTCAAAAAGATGGGGGCAGCTATTCCACCCCTTGTATAGCCTATAGCCCAATGGGAGGTGCAGCTTCAAATCCGTCCTGCCCAATTTGGAGAAAGGACTTGAATCCAGGTCTCCCACTTCTTATGTGACTATCCTAACCACGGGGCTACATAGTATTCTGGGTGCAGCTTTAAATCTCTCCTCTTGAAGCTGTTCCACTTTGTATGAAATTTTTAAACATTCATTGGGCCAGAGAGAGTGAGTGTGAGAGAGTGACTTTGTAGCCCAGTGGTTAGTGCACTCACTTGGGATGTGGGAGAGTCTGGTCCAAGCCCCTATTCCAATGACCACATTCCAGGTAAGTGCTTTAGCGACTGGGCTACACTACCACTTTCTTCTGTGTTAGTAGGTATCCTTTGAGAATGCCCACTTGATCGGTCTCTGCAGGTGAGCTAGGCCGGGGAACATCTAGTTTGAGGAGCCCACTGCAGTTTAGGTAGGAGCTAGGTGAAGGTGTCAGGATTTAGGTAGCTTTGTGCATGCTCACCAGCAGAAGTGTAGGTGCCATGAGGACTTTCCAGTGGAAATATGGGCTTCTACATGATTAGGTAGCATTTGAGCAACAGCATTGAGGGATCTACATTTTGGGTTTAGGTGCCCAAAGTGACAATTAAATGTTTAAATCCCTTTGTGGATCTAGCCTTAGATTAACACATATAAACACATACTAAGAGACAGTCCCTGCCCCAAAGAGTTTACATTCTAAAAAGAGAACTATTAAAAAACCAGCAAAAAATCTACAGGCTAAAACTTTTTTGCTAACACTTTGTCAAGGTAGAGTATTTATTGCAGCTAAAAAAATGACACTGATTTATTTAACTTGCATGACTCTGTTCCACATTGCCCTCATACAAGAAATCCCATGTAATGATCATGTAGGGCTAGATATCAGGTTTAAATTTAGGGTAAGACCACCAAAGTATGTTTTGCTAAATTGCTGTTATTTAAATTGAACCTAAGACTGGTGTTTCATCAGAATGTATATGAGAAGGTTTTTAATTAAACATATTGGAATGTGGTTGATTTAGCCATATTCCCAGTGCAGTATATTAGAGTGCAAAAACATATCGTGGCCTTTATTGCAAACTCCCCTGCAGGTTTTGAATCAAAGCTAAATAAAATATATTTTAATAAATATTATTTTCAAAAGAAATGTATTGTTAATTAATGGCACAGCTAAGAGATTCAGAAGAGAAATCTTAGTTATAGATTATATGCTACATGCTTGAATAGCCACATGTGTGACCTCAATTCAGCAGTGTGCTATAGAGTAGACTCCATGATTAAACACTGTCATTATAATAAATTGAATAGAAACTGCAAGCATTGAATTGCTTCATAAGAAGTTGGTAGCAGTAAGATTGCGCTGATTTTAATCCTAATATTCACTGCACCAATCTTGTAAGGTTTGTATCTTAATTAAATTGTCATGAAGAGATGCAAAAAAAGTAGAATACATCAGATTGTGAGGTCAACTCATTCTTTCCTGGAATATTTTCATCTGACCCTTCTTCTTTACCCTACTTCACCAAAAACACAATTTTCATTTTATTCAACAAAGCTCTGTTTGTTTTCTTAGATTTTGGTTTTACATAACATACATGTAGTGAATAAATAGAACTATTTGATCTAAAACATTTCTGGAGTAAGATATATATAATTTCCTATTTATGTCTTTGTCAACAAACTGAGTTTGCTATGTTTCTCTCCACCAGAATATAAAATAACAGTACAGCTCTTCTAACTGCTTCCTAAAAATCATTTTTAACATTTTGTTTCTCATTTGCAAAGGGTTTACATTTTAAGAGTCAAAGACTGATTTTAAATTGTGCCTTGGCTTCTCTCCTCCTGATAACTGGGAAGTGCTTTGGGCAAGATTCTGCTACCCTTATGTTGAACAGCACCTTACTATACAAGTAGTTCCATTGAAGAATGGGATTCTTTGACATGAAAAGAAGTATCAGAATCAACCCATAATTGAACACGGGATTACTCCTAAACACAATCAAACTCTGTTGTTAGTGTAATGATGATGAGATCCATAAATTGCATAATCTCTTTCTGAATTCAGGAATAATTAACCCTCCAAAGCAAAGTAGACATGAACAAATTCTGGTGACTTCTGTTTCATTAGAGCATACTGAAAAAAATGTGGAAAACAAGAAGATTCTTCCAGACTGGAGCAGCAAGAAAGCCACTAAAAAAACAAAGGTATAAATTGAAAGAAAAATGCTGGTGATGTAACTAGCATGTATATTTAGTCTAAAGACCATACTTAACTGTAAAGAGTCAAAATTGCTAAATGTCCTAACTTTAATGAAAAGAATAATTAACAATCTAATACATAATTATTTGTGATTACTGGATAACATTCGTTGACAAAAGGTACGTTATTATTTATTAATAATACAGTGCCCACAGGTATGCTTGGTACTTTGTCTCATGCTTTCCAGACATTAATTACTTAAATATTATTATCTCCAGGCATTTTATAGATAAGGAAATTGAGTTGCGGTTACCTGATGGTCTTTCTTTACAAGAGATTTGGGATTTTTGTTGTTTTTTCCCTTTGGAGATACAGTTCTTTCCTGATCTAGGTTTTGCTGTTGGTGTGGTATGTGTGAGTGGATGTGATATAATTTTAGTGTAAAAGGTAAAATAATCTTCTTTTAGTTTGTGTCATTTTGTTAATCCCTACAATGATCTGTCTCTCTTTCAATACTTCCGTGAAAACAATGAAAAGGACAAATAGGCAAATGCATACACCTGTGTAAAAGCTACTGTTGATGGTTGGAGGGCTATGAATGATTAGAAGTGCCAGATGAATCAAGCCCTGCTGGAAGAACAGGTGCAGCAGGTTAGCAAATGGGAACCCTTGAGATATAGGATACATAGGGTGATTAAAAAAAAAATAACCTCCTCAAGAAAGGGGGTGGTTTAACAAGGAAACTGATCTACAGCTAGCACATAAGCCTCACACTATTGTGAGCTAAAATCTTTATGTTGCTTATGCTGTAATTTATGCTAATCTTTTTGTTTTATGCTTTTTTTTAAACTGGTCCAGGGCTGTCCCTTATAAAGTTGGCCCAGACTCTTGTTCTCCATGGTGCACACAGATAATGTCACATTGGCAAGTCTGTGGCAGATCCTGATTAGAGTACTGCTGCCTCTCACTCCCATACTCCTGTTGTTAGAATATGCCTCTTATCCAATAAGTAGCTGCCATTTTAAATCTCTGATGAATTGAGGAATACAAGGGAAAAATCAGCATCTCCAAAACTGCTGTAAGAAGTTCTCATATTAAAAAAAGTTTAAAAGTGGGTCCAGGTGATAATTGTATTTGTGGACCTTGCTATCTGGTTGATAATCAGAACACCAGGTACAAATAACACCCTATTCTGAATATCAGATGTTACTTCCTCCCCTCTCCTTTCTGCTGCCACTGAACTCCTAAATCTTCAGCGCTTCCATGGAGTGGGGTATCAGGACCAGGGCTCCTCTTTACTAGGGATCTTCACTTCCAGAGGAAGGGATGAATTTATCTGTGCCTCTCCCCATGGAGTCCAGAGGAGAAGGAGCCAATTGTGGAGTTTATTGCTTCCCCTACCACTCTGCCAAAAGATGGGAAGGGGGGCATGACATTAAAATGGCTGAATTGCTCCCAGGTGGTAAAGCCATGAGTGTTTTATGCTAGTCATTCCAACCAAGTGTCGATAAAACCTTTGCACAGCCCTACATATCATTTGTTGTGTGAATGCCCTACATGCTATCTTAGAAATAGTTGAGAGGTTTTAAAATTGTATATGATGGGTTCTTTATAAATGCAAAAAAATAAATAAATATTACCTGAGGAAAGTGTGCAACCTTAAAGCAGTTTTACAGAGGGAAAGAGGCTCGATTCTTCCACTCTTACTAATGTTAAGCGTTACTCACTCACGGAGTCCTGTTTAAACCAATGGGACTAAGTGAGGAGTATGGTACTACTCAATGTGAATAAAGTTGCAGAATCTGGCCCAGTATAAGCAGGACTAAGTCTTGGGACATATCTGGACAATAAATAGTGGCTATTTCCCATACTATCAAACTTATGATTAGATGCTGAATGATAATTGCTGTAGTTCAATTAGTAAATCCGAGGTTTTCTTTGATGAATGCAAAATGTTTTATACCCTAATAAAATATTCTGCCCTAGTGTATGAGTCATTCTCATTGTGCTATTATTACTGGTGCAGGACAAGGCACTGCGAGTGTGCACTTATTCTGCTAGCAGCAGTAGTGATACTGAGACGGAGCCAGAGTATGAAACAAATGACTTTGGAACTGCAGGGGAAAAGTTAGTAGATCTAACAAAGAACAAACAAGGTAATTGAAAATGTATACATGGTAATGTATAGTTCCCATCTCCATCCTGACAACAGCTGATTGTGTCTTTCATTGTGGGATTATTTTCACTTTTTAACTCTTTCTTCAGATATAATTTTCCATTATGTATCTTTTATTATATATCCGCATCATTGTTTTCTGTTACACCGTTCTTGCCACCATGGGCATAACTCTAAGGCTTTTATTCATAAATCCCCATGGTGAACTAAAAAGTCTTTAGCTGCATTATTGCAGCAATAAAAAGGTGATTATAAAGATAACTTTTTTTTAATTACATAGTATAGTAGTAGGTTAAAATAACCCAATGAGCCATGGCCATAGCTTTCTAACTGTCTTATGACAGTGGTACTGTTCACACGGCTACAGTTAAGGGTCTGTCAGCCTTCCCAGTGTATATTGCCACTTTTCTGAGGATCAAATTAGGTCACAAGAATCAACTCTGAATTGAAATCTAGTATGAAAGCTCAACAGTGAATTCCTTGGGGTAATTTTTCTAAATTTTGAGGTAACTGACTGCTGGATTGGTGGTCCAGAAGATTGCTGTCCGCATTCGAACACCAAAATAGGTAATTCATGAGCAGCAGCAACAGTGAAAACCATCCTGCAATGTATGTTAGCTGTGTTATGGAGAAGACTCTCTGCAGTGGGAAAGTCCAGGCCAATTCCATCCTCGGCTTCCCTGCTACGAATGATTCAAAGGAGTGTATAGGGCCAGCACAAGAGCTGTGCACCAATGAACCCACTCAAGCCCTGAGGACCTGTGCATTTCCTGAGAATTTAAGGGAGACTTCAGTGATGCATAGACTTTATGCCAGCCCTTTGCACAGTGGGTGAACTTGACCCAGCACATACCGTAGAAACTACAGTGATAAGTGCCTAAAAATGCCACAGGCAGATAGATACTGCAGATAGATACCCAGGTGCCATTAGTGTCTACCAGGAGCTAGACTGAATGTTTAGCATTTTCAAGGATAATCCATTTGGGTGTTTTTCAGCAGCAAGAGTAGGGTTGCCAATTTTGGTTGGACATATTCCTGGAGTTTTCATCACATGATATAATCTTTAATTAAAGATTAATCTTTAATTCCTGGAGACTCCAGGACAATGCCAGAGAGTTGGCAACCCAAAGCGAGAGTGTGGGAGGTTGATTATTTTATTTAGGGCATACTCCGATTTTATAATCTTTGGTTATATGTGAAATGTTGCAAGTGATTAAATCAAAGAGACATTTGATATTTTTTTAAAATGATATTGTAACAGGAGAGAATCGTATTTTCTTAAATAGGTGTTGCCATATGTGCAATGATTTCTTTATCCATAACAAATGTTTTAAAGGATTTTATCATGTGTAAGCACATTAAATGACAGCAGCCTTCAAATTTTGTGACATCTACTGTGAATTAAAACCACGACTTTACTAGTGAGCCATTAATTTTACATAGCTGGCTCATTGGGGTTGGGACAAATAGAACCAAAATGGATGCAAAAATTCTGGTCTGCGATTGAGGCAAACAAACAAAAAATCCTAAAATATTGGTATAGCAAGTGGTTGTTTTTTCTCCTATGGATCAACATTTCAGCCTTGGTCACTTTAAATACAGTTGCCCAGATCCGGTAAGTAATAACACTATGCTTCTATTGCAACTTGCATCCAAAGAGTTCGACACACCTTACTGACATTAACTGATTTAGCCTCACAATACCTGTGTGGGGGTGAGGTATTATCCCCATTTTACAAATGAGCAAACTGAGGCACAGAGATGATCTAGAGACTTATATGGCCCCATTACTGTATTGCCTCAGAGCCTCACAAACATTAATGAATTTATCCTCACTACACTCCATGAGGTAGGGGAGTATTTTAATTCCCATTGTACAGGCAAGGAACTGAAGCACAAGAAGACTAAAGGTCCGGTGCAAAGCCCACTGATGTCAATGGAATGGCTAATTAATTCAATGGGCTTTGGATCAGCCTATTAATGAGTTGTCTAGTCACATAGGAAGTCTGTGGCACACTAGGAATTAAACCCAGGTTTTCTGAGCCTTTGCCCCATGCCTCAACTACCAGACCACCCTAATTTTGATCTCAACTGGATTTTACATCAGTGTAACTCTGTTGAAGGCAGTGGAGACAGTGTTTTTTCCAAAGGTACTGGATATACAGTACTTCTGTCAGGTAGCGTTCAAATGTGTATAACAGCAAGAGCCAGTAGAGAAACAAATGCCCAATCTAGAACATCCTTCCCTTGTGCTGTCTCACAATGTTACAGAGCGTTTCTTTGCTTTTTTTTTTTTTTTAACATGAGTTTCAGGCCTAGGAGTAGGGAGTCCTGGGGTCTATTCCTAATACTGCCACTTCCTTGTATGATCTTTAACAAGTTAATAGAGCCTGATTCTGATCTCACAAACATAGGTTCTACACCACTGTATTCATTGCCAGCCAGTCAGTTAAGGATTTAAGATTTATAAAACAAATGAAAAAGTAGATAAAAGAAAAAATATGTTCAGAAGCAAGCCAACCAAAAGATAGGCATGTGCCCAAGGAATTTCGGGCTTGAAGGCTATTAACAGCTGAAGATAAAAACTTAAACCAAAAATATTTAAAAAAAAAAATTCTACACTGAAGTCAAATTAACAATCTCATCTAAAATCACAAAAGAAAGGAAATTAAAAATCTGGGATTTGCCCCTCTGTTTATCTCAGACGATTGTATCTTTAAGGATGGAAAGTCATCCTGAATTTTAAGTATTAACTTTGAATGTCCTTTTTCAGTAGTTTTAAATCATTTCCTTAACTTTTACATAGTTTTTGTTATGCTTTTATTACCAACCACTGACCTTTCCAGTTGTCTTAAAGTATCTGTATTGCTATTAAAAATTACACTGTCATCCATTTAAGCTGAACATGAACTTTCTTTCAAATAAATGTGCAATGTTTTTAAAAATCTTTCCATAGCTGAGCAAGAAGAAAACACTGTGAGAAAGTCCTTTATGGGGAGCCCTATGTCAATCTTGGATTTATATCAACACAGTCTCTATGGCCATTATGGAGAGGATGGGCCTGAACAATTAACACATTACAGTTTTATTGAGCAACTGAGTGGAGCTTCCAGTAAAGAAGGCAAGAGCAAAGAGAGCCCTAGTGTGAGTTATCTTGCTTTTTATGCTATTCCTCTTACTTAACCCAGGAATATATCTGTCTCATTTATATTTGTTTTCTGCATTCATTATTAGCATTTACAGAAACCAAAAAGACACCTAAAAATATGGCATGAGTTGCTAGGGGGAGTAAAGCAAACTAAGCATCTTTTTCAAGGAGGTTGCATAAGTGTGGTGATCTTGTCGTCAGCTCTAGCTTACAACAGACTTCCAAACCATTGGAGACAATCTGGAGCCCTAAGATGCATGGCAAACTTCTGTTTAAGGATAGCAGTAAAACCCATGATATCTTTTTGGAAATGCCTGCGCTGCAGCGGGGAGTGTCTCCCAGCCCAGGTAGACAGACACAGGCCAGCGCTGCTCGAGCCAGTGCTCTAAAAATAGCAGGGTGGACATCGAGGCACAAGCAATGGGTTAGGCTAGTCACCTACGCTCAGACCCCCAGGGAGTCAGGCAGGCTTAGACTTGGGCATCGAGCCCAAGCTGCCTCCCCGCTGCAACATCCACACTGCTGTTTTTAACATGCTAGCTTGAGCAGAGACAAGTCTGTCTACCCACGCGCCAAGCTGCAGTGTAGACATAACACTTGTGGCTGCTGCTCCATGCTGAGTCAGCTTACAAGAGGTTATATTTTCTTTAGTGCAGCATAGGCCTATTATATGGTATTTAAAAAACAATTCAAGTGGAAGTCTGCTGTGGTTACCAACTGTTTTGTGCGCTCCCCAAAATACCATCATACAGTCAGACAAAGTTCTGTTAAGACTAGGTCTGTCCTACCATCAATTTCTGTGCAAACTTCATTTGACTTAATCAAGAGTTCCACAAAGAGATTAGTAGCAGAGTATGACCCTTACTATGGGAGTCTCTACCACCTTGAACACACAGTACCTCTGAAATAATGTACTCTACCACATTTTCTTGCTTTCTCTCCCTCCCACACACATATTCTTGTTTTCTGTCCATTCCCCCTTCCCCCACCACCACCAATATTCTCTCTTTCTCTTTCTCAGTGAGGTACACAATTCCAAGTATTAAAAGGGAAAATACATTCTATGGCAAGCAGTCACAGGTGCAATACATTTTTAATGCCTGTTTTACAGAGAATCTTTTCTTATGTGTAAACTTAAAAAAAACCAAATCTGTTTCTGTAAGTATACATTTTATTAAAAGAACCTAGAATTAGATTTAAGGAAGAAACTGAGAGGTGACTTGTATCCAAGGCTGCTGGAGTATATGTCATTTGTGCTCTGGGGATGCAGCAAATGATAGCTTCAAACACACTGATCAAGGTCCCACACAACTCTCATCTCTGAACCTCAATGCTTTATGGACAGAAAATTGCATTTTCCCTGTAGTAGATGTAAACCTGTTTGCTAATTTATATCATCCATAAATGATGGACTTTTCTACCACTTAATAGCTAAGATACCATATCTCTGAGAAGTGCAGAGAGAGTGTACAGGAGGGTCCATGCTAGCCCTGAAGTAGGTGGTATAGAGAGGCCATTGGTGGCTGCTTAAAGAATGGACTATTGGATCCATGATTACATGGATCTAGTTCCTCCAAATCTCTGCCTATGGATGCACAGGTAAACTGCCAGATATTTCAGACTATAGTCTTGGAATAGTACCTGTAGTGGACCTACAGTGCTACCCACAACCTGTTTCATACCACCTCCCCCACCATCCCTGTAAAGTTCCTTGCAGAAAGGTGAATTACTTGGATTTTGTGTGTGAAGAGGTGAAGTATTTTTTGCTAAACCCTGCCCATTGTCCCTTAAAATACTACTGATGAGCATGTGCTTTCATTCTCCAAACTCTTCTCCAGCTGGGGCTTTTTTACCTCTATTTCAGAAGTGCAGTGAATCACAAATAAAAGTAGGTTGTTAACAGAGAATCAATGGCTAGAACCTGGAGCTAATGATCCCAAAGCAGACAGCACCAGCTGTCAAGTCTAGGACTTCCAGCCTTGCTTCCACCCTGCCTACCAGACCCACAGCAACCAGGCCCAGAAATTCCACTTGAGCAATAGCAGCCTCAAGGAGTTGGGAAGGGACATGCTTAGGAAAATTTCTCAACCCTCAGGGCTCCTTCTCTAAAGAAGCCAGCACCAGCTACAGCTGAGGGCACAGGGTGCAAATCAGGGTCCTTCAGGCCCAGTGCCCCTTAATCTCAACCATACCCTCCTGGGACACTGGTCCTAGTGGCCTTCAAATGAGGAGCAGCAATAGCCAAGAAGCACTTGCAGGGGTCAGACTTTGGCAAGCATCCAGGTTCAGCTTTAGCTGGTGCTGCAGAAGATTAGCCTCCAGCTTGCATGCCTCCTCTTTGCTATCTATCCAATTGCTTCCCTCCATGGGGCTCGGAGCCACTTGACATCATTGTGTTCACTCAGCTCTGAGATCTGGACTTGGACATATTATCTTCTCATTAGTTGAATTGTCATTGGTGGTTGGTCCATCTTCTTCCCCCATTGCCCTTATCTCTGCCACCCTTCATCTGCCAAATTCCTCATTCACATCCCATTGTGCTTCTCTCCCCTTACTCTCCTCCTCCTCCTCTTCTCAGTCCTACAATTCCTTCTGACCATTCCTCTCCCTCACTTCAACCCTGACTGCCCCATTGAAAAAACAGTTAAAACTAAATGATCGTAGCAGAAATTAAGTGAACATACTCATTTTAAAAAAAACTGAACTAACAAATCTGTCCCATGTCATCGCTCTGTTCATTTTGCATATTGAATCTCTTCCCTGCAGCCATTCTCTTTTTGATTGTAAGCTCTTCTCAGCAGGGGCTGCATTCTACTCTGTCACTGTACAGCACTTAGCACATTTTGAGCACGATATTGTAAATATACAGGAGGATAATAATAGATGATAATGCAAGGGCTGTTGTGTGTGGCACAGTGGGTTAGATCACAAGAGAAAAAATGCATTTTTCATCTTGACCCCACTTGTGCATTTAAGAAAATCACTATACAATTCCACAGACTTGGCAATATCTGTTAAATAGCACATGGAAGAATGACATGGAAGAAGCTTTCACAGCTCTTACTTACACTGTGCCTTCAAGGCAGTGCTCGGAAACCTGCACTTTACTGAACACTACATTCACTCACAAACTTAGAAAGAAAAATCCTGACATGTACCTACTTTGTTTCACCATCTAGCAACATTTATTTAATGACTAGATTATGCTCTGGCTTTACAATTAGAAAAACACGAGGAAAAGAAAATGACACTAGAACTATACTAAAAAGAATAAATGAAGGGAAACAACCATTTAATTCCTCACCTTAAACATTTAGAAATTCACAACTGAATTATGTAGAGATAATGAATTGTCCAAAACAAATATTGCACTTCTGCCTTTGCCAAGGCCAAGGTCTTTTGCTATTAATAGAGCAATCAGATTTGGTTGTATTAATTAAATGGGCTAAAAAAGGTAGCATTTGCACTTAATTAATTTTTACTGGTATATTACAGTTTTTTCATGTTTAAATAATGTGCAAAATCAGCATTGGGTTAAAAGTAAACAAAACTCATTGACATGGCCTTAAGAACCTTGTAAAACTGCATCATTAAACTAGAAAACAGCAGGTGTATCTCAGCACCAGCATTTATCATGCATTAAATTGGGGGGCTTTTAAGATTGCTTTTTGAAGATTTGAAACAGTGCTCAAAATCAGTGTTGCCTCTTGGTGAACAGTGAAAGCTCAATAAAACACAAGGGATTTGCCTATTAGTATTAAACTTTTCAGAATGACAAATGAGGAGCAGTGACCATGAAAAGCAGGTTGCCCCTGAAGTCCTTGTTTGAACCAGCATAGCAATTTTTTTCTCAGCTGTAATTTGTCCGCCACAGGAAGATCCATAGTCTGTTTAAATTAGACTTGTGTGGCTTGGAACATTACTCACAAAAAATAGGGAATCCTGGCAACAAGAACCTGTGTCAACGATTCTGAAAAATCAGGCAAATTTTGGAAAGGAACTGTGATCTATAATGTGGCCTTCTAAAAAGAAGATGGTACGTGCCTTGAATTTAATTCTTGAATGATGTATGTCAAGTTGTTTTTTTAAAGTGTCATGTTGGACAGAATGAGTTTACCATGCTTGTCAATAGAGCAGTTTGCTGTGGCAGTACCTTAGCTCAATTAAATTGTACTGTAAGGCACCACTAGTAAGATGGTGGTTACAGGCTCAGTGCTGTAATGAGACATTTTGGAAGGAAGCTCTGCTAATCTGGCACTATTGTAGTTTGATTTGTCTCTCCTCCCCCAGTACATATTCACCAGTGCTACCACCAAAATACACACCCACAAATACATTCAGTCACCAAAAGGCTTCAAAGCAAAGCTTCAGAATAGACAAAATACCTTTCTTATAGAGGGGAAAGTAAATAGAATGTTTGAGAAATTATACATTGTTTTTGAGGATGTAAAATAAATATTTAATGTTGCTCGATCCCGTCTTTGATATGAGATATCCTAAACTTTCTGTTTTGGAAACTATTTTTAATATCTCAAATTTCTGCTCACCAGTAAGAGATCGTTTTAAATCAACTAGGAAAATGTAGGCATGCCAGGAAATTCTGAAATACTCAGATTCTTCAGTAAGTTTCCATTTTTATACAAAAAAACCCATGATTTCAAATAGAAGATTATTGAAGTAAACTGAAGGATAAAACCATCGTCTAAATTAATAGGATTAATATATTTTTCTAACATGATTGCAGTATTTTAAAAGTGGGAACACAATTATTTTTATCTGCAGCAGTTAAATTTGATTTTTAATTACACAATAACTGATCTAATTTAATGAACTCCTACCGGGCCTGTACCAAAGACCATCAAAGTCAATAGAAAAACACCCATTGATTTTGCAAACTTTAGATCAGGCCCATAGTATACAGAATATTGCTTCTATTGCCTGTGGCAATAACTGATAATGCCCTTGCTGACATCATGATCTGTGCTCCAGTTACACAGAAATCTGAATCATGACAAGTCAGAGATGGAAATATTATTTCACAATTTGCATTATCTCAGTGGGTTTTTAATAAAAATTAATAAATCACAGCATGTTTTAAAGAACTCAGAAAACAAGACATCTGTTCATCACTTTCCCCTGTTGTTTGTACAGCACCTAGCACAAGGTGGTCCTCAGGTGCTATGGCAATACATCTAATAATGAATTATTTTTACTGCCTTCTTTCTGGCTGCAGAAAAGCATGCCAGTTAGTTTATCATCCTTATGACCCCAAAGCTTCATGAAAAATATATGGTCCTCTCTGTCTCTATCTAATGGAGTCACATGTTTTTATTTAATAAAGTCATTCTTCTTTCCTTTCCTTCCTATATGTAGTTCAGTTAGAATCCTCAAGATTTTTTTCTTGCTTATATTTCAAGGTATGACTTGGTGAGGGCAGAAAGGATAGGCTCCTTTGTAGAAGAAGAGTGATGAAATGTTTGTATCCATTGCAAGCTTGGAAAACTGTTTTTCCTCAATTACAATGATTTACAAGTAAACACTGACTTTTCACCTCACATTACAGTGTTTACTACATCAATGATTTAATTATAGACCCAATTAACTAAAGAGGCTTATTTGTGCATAAGTGAAGTTATACTCTTTTTTTCTATGCAGCAGAGTGCCTGTGTATTGTACAGCTGATTCATGAAGGAGATATGATGCTCAAATCACCGTGTCTTGCCATTCCGATAGGTTTTAGAGCTAGCTGACAAATATGAGCAGAGGAAAAACAAATATATCAACAGAGAAACCAGTGATGTTTTGGCTATGTTTATGAAGAGAATCAACATGGTGACATTCCCAGATAAACTCAAGAATTTTTACAAGTGAGCGAGTTGATTGGGAATTAATGTATGCCTCATTGTACTCGTGACTCTTCTAAAGTATCATATTAGCACAATGGAGTATCCAAACAAGGACTTACAAAATGATGATAATTAGTAATTATACAATGCCTGCCATCCTCAAAGAGCCAATAGCATTTTACGAGCAATGCATAAGCTAATCCAGTGCCTTTTAATTGCAGTCGTACCTGGTAGTGCGATCCAGCATGTAGGTGGGAAACCACTGCAAAGCATACTGCATAAAAGTAGAGGGAGAGGAAAGTTTGTCCAAGGACTCGGAGGCAAATGCCTCCTATTATTAAGTGTCATTAGATCTTTCACATCTACGACATGACTTCAGTTTTTAAGATCCAAAAGAGACAAACACAGTAAACTTCATTAAACTCAATTTCTCTGGCTCAGGAGGATGCAAGCTTGAACTGATCCTGATGGGACTGGAATCTGTGGTTCTAGAGAGCCTAGCTATTTCACACCAATTAGATCAATAAGCTATCCCTTCTGGCAGCCTTGATGATAAGATATCAACTTCATCTATCTTTTTTAATGAATGTATTTATTTTAAAATATTCAGTGCTTGTGAAAGGAACTGGGTTGACTCTGGAGGCTCATTACCTATCCACAGAATGGTACAGCGTGGGTAGTGGTAGTACCAACTTCCCCCCACCCTGTCCCGTCCCAGTCTTGTCATTTCTAGGAAAGAGAGCATAATTCATTTTCCATGGCCATTCAATCCCTATCCTATCTCCTGAGACTGGCAATCATGGTGGTGGTGTTCTCACATGGATATTTAGGAACTGACTCTCACCACCAGTTCAAGTAGTCCTCTAAACAGTCCTGGGACAAAGCATCCACTGCTCATTACTGACTTGAACTGGATTTGAACCAGCAACCTAGTAGTTGTATCCTCTTAACAATCTCCTGAACCATCCAGCCTGTCTTCCCTCCTTTTCTCATTGTTTTATATTAGTGTCTTTTAAAGGTAACTTTAGTTAGGAAATACTTCATAATGCCTGTGGAAATAGAAAGTGCTTGCTGTACAATTCGGTGTGCAGCAATTTGCTGTTCCTTAATACGGTAAAAATTTTAAGATAGGGCTCAGTTCAGCCCTGCAGGCACATGGAGGTACAATTTGCACTTCTGCAAACCTGAGTGATAGCTGTGCCACTAGAGATATTCATTACTAAGAAAGTGGGGGGGGGGAGGCAAATGGGGTACCATGGTTCCCTTCCCTAGCAGCCTTCCAGAGGTAGCAGCTTTAAGTTCTAGCCAGGGATCCATCCAAGTCTAATTGGTGGATACTGCACTGAATCATCACATTTCCCAGGTCCCCTGGCATCTAGGCCTGTTCACTTTCTTAGCAGCCCCAACTGCCTCCAGACTGACCTTTGGAGCTGTATTTGCAGGCAGCTTGTGCAGCTAGTGCTGGCCCTGCCCAGGCAGACTTTACTTCTCTGGCAGTTCACAGCCCGAGTTCCTTCTCTGGAACCCATGGAGAACATCAGGCCTGTCATGTCTTATAATGGTAGTCTGGGTCATCACAGCCAAAAGTAGGCTTACAAAAATGTAGCTTAATTTCAGTCTTGGTGCTTGTCTGATAATTTTATCATTGTCTTTGCCATTGTCACACCTGTGTTATCTTAGTCAGATAACTTGATCTATATGTGCTTCTACTTAATAAAATGGGTATAATTTCAGTTACTTACCTCACTGGAGAGTGTGAGGTGTAATTTGTGTTTAACGAGTGTGTTGAGAATCTCAGATGAATAATGTAATATTTGTTCCATCAAGGAACAATAGAGTCTGGATAATTACACAATTTAATGTCCAGTCTACTCTCCTGGGAGTCTCATAAGAGTGACAACTTCAATGAAAAAAACCACAGGAGCATGATCCAGTAAGATAATGGACTTTATTGTACCATCCATGGAAGTACTGCAGAATTTAAAAATGTATCATCTAGCCTCAAATTTAATTTGTTTGAGAATGAAGAAACATTAAATTAGAAATAAATTACGAGGTCTCTGGACATCAACAAATTTGATATCTCACATGTTTCATAGGGTGAGTTCCCATTTCAGTATCCCTCCTATGGTTATCCCTAATCAGATCCAGAAACCACTTAAAATATGGAAATTGTTTAAGAACACTTTACCAGATACCCAAAGGCCACAATTGAGAAGGAAAGACATATTGGTTACAAAAAAATGTGGTTTAGAGGGGAAGTGAACACAGCTATAAAACAATAATATAAATAAATAGAAGAAAGGGGAAGTTGATTGTAATGAGTATAAGTCAGAAGGTAGGAATTGTAGACAAGTGATAAGGGAAGCAAAAGGACAGAAGGAGAAATTATGGTCAGCACAAGTAAGGACTATAAGAAAGAGGCTTTTTAAGTGTATTAACAATTACACTGGTCCATTACTATATTGAAATGGTAGAACTATCTATAATAATGCAGAAAAGGCAGACATTTTGAATAAATATTTATACTATATTTGGGAAAAACAGATGATGTAATCATATCATATGATAACACTCTTTCCATTCCACTAGTATCTCAGGAGAATGTTAAACAGCAGCTACTAAAGTTAAACATTTTGAAATCAGCAGCACTAGATAATCTTACATCCAAGATATAAGAGCTGGCTGAGAGCAAACTGGACCATTAATGTTGATTTTCAATAACTCTTGGAGCCTTGAAGAAGTTCCAGAAGGCTGGAAGAAAGTGAACGTTGACCCAATATTTGAAAAGGGCAAATTCAATTACCTGGATACTTATAAGCCTGTCAGCCTGTCCTTGATCCTGGATAAAATAATGGAGCACCTGATATGGTACTTGATTAATAAATAATGAAAGGAAGGTAATATAATTAAGGCAAATCGACATGTTTATGGAAAATAGATCCTATGAAGCTAACTCGATATCTTTTTTTGATGAAATTACTAATTAGGTTGATAAAGGTAATAGTTTTGGTAAGGCATTTGACTTGGTGCTATGTGACATTTTGATTAAAAACTAGAAAGATATAAAATTAATCGTGCACACATGAAATGGAGTAAAAACTGGCTAACTCATAGGTCTCAATTCTGAAGCACTTAGAGGAGAGGAAAGTGATCAGGAACAGTCAGCATGGATTCACCAAGGGCAAGTCATGCCTGACTAATCTAATTGCCTTCTATGATGAGATAACTGGCTCTGTGGATGAGGGGAAAGCAGTGAACATGTTGTTCCTTGACTTTAGCAAAGCTTTTGACACGGTCTCCCACAGTATTCTTGCCAGCAAGTTAAAGAAGTGTGGGCTGGATGAATGGACTATAAGGTGGATAGAAAGCTGGCTAGATTGTTGGGCTCAACAAGTAGTGATCAATGGCTCCATGTATAGTTGGCAGCTGATATCAAGTAGAGTGCCCCAAGGGTCGGTCCTGGGGCCGGTTTTGTTTAATATCTTCATTAATGATCTGGAGGATGGCGTGAATTGCACCCTCAGCAAGTTTGCAGATGACACTAAACTGGGAGGGGAGGTAGATACACTGGAGGGTAGGGATAGGATACAGAGGGACCTAGACAAATTAGAGGATTGAGCCAAAAGAAATCTGATGAGATTCAACAAAGACAAGTGCAGAGTCCCACACTTAGGACGGAAGAATCTTACGCACTGCTACAGACTAGGGACCGAATGGCTAGGCAGCAGTTCTGCAGAAAAGGGCATAGGGATTACAGTGGACGAGAAGCTGGATATGAGTCAACAGTGTGCCCTTGTTGCCAAGAAGGCCAATGGCATTTTGGGATGTATAAGTAGGGGCATTGCCAGCAGATCAAGGGACATGATCATTCCCTTTTATTCGACATTGGTGAGGCGTCATCTGGAGTACTGTGTCCAATTTTGGGCCCCACACTACAAGAAGGATGTGAAAAAATTGGAAAACATCCAGCGGAGGGCAACAACAATGATTAGGGGACTGGAGCACATGACTTATGAGGAGAGGCTGAGGGAACTGGGATTGTTTAGTCCTGCAGAAGAGAGGAATGAGCGGGGATTTGATAGCTGCTTTCAACTACCTTAAAGGGGATTCCAAAGAGGATGGATCTAGATAGAACAAGGAGTAATGGTCTCAAGTTGCAGGGGGGAGGTTTAGGTTGGATATTAGGAAAAACTTTTTCATTAGGAGGGTGGTGAAGCACTGGAGTGTGTTACCTAGGGAGGTGGTGAAATCTCCTTCCTTTGAAGTTTTTAAGGTCAGGCTTCCCATCTCGCTGGGAGGATTTAGTTGTGGATTGGTCCTGCTTTGAGCAGGGGGTTGGACTAGATGACCTCCTGAGGTCCCTTCCAACCCTGATATTCTATGATTCAATTGTAAATGGGGAATCATCACTAAATGGGTGTATTTCTAATGCAGGTTGTCATTGATCAGTTTTTGGCCCTATGCCATTTAATATTTTTATTAATGAGCTGGAAGAAAACATAAAATCATCAATGATAAAGATGACAGATGACCCAGAAATTGGGAGAGTGGTAAATAATTAAGAGGACAGGTCACTGATACAGAGCAATATGGACTTCTTGGTAAGCAGAGCACAAGTAAACAACATGTGTTTTAATATAGCTAAATGTAAATGTAGTCAAAGAATGTAGTGCATAATTATAGAATGGGGGACTCTGTCCTGGAAGCAGTGACCCTGAAAAAGATTTGGGAGTTATGCTGTATAATCAGCTGAACATGAGCTCACAGTGAGACGCTATGGCCAAAAGGGCTAATGTGATCCTTTGATGCATAAACAGGAATCTTAAATACAATGAAGAAGTTCAGAGAAGAGCCATAAGAATGATTAAAGGATTATAAAACATGCCTTATAGTAATAGACTTGAGGAGCTCAATCTATTTAGCTTAACAAAGAAAAGTAAAGAGGTGACTTGATTACAGTTTTGCATAAACCTAAATGGGTAATAACTATTTAATAATAGGCTCTTCTGCCTTGAAATCAGATAAAATCAGACTATAAATTAGTTGTAAATTTTTAACCATGAGGGTAATTAACCATTGGAATAATTTGCCAAGAGTCATGGTGGATTTTCTATCATGATCCAGATAGACAGAAAAAGTACAGCAACAAAAACAAAAATCCATCACCAAACAAGCTTTTTCTCCAAGACTTAATTAAGATCTTAGAGGGGACCAGTTATAATAGGAAAGAAATAAAAGATTTTTCACAAACATAGGGTCCAACAGAAAAAAAAACTGATGCTACAACCTAGTTCTCTAGCAGCTAGTGTAAAGTTCCATGTCCAGAGACCTTCTCTACATGGGGAAGACTGAGACCTGTAATCCTCCACAGCAGTGGCAGCCATAATGGAGGCTGTAGTGTAGACAGAACTCTGGCATTTTCACTAGCATGTCACTGCTTTGACTGGCCCTCCATGCTGTATAAATGTTCTCTTTATTTTATATTTGCTCCAATGTACCTGTCCCCATATAAAGTTGGAGTGGTAGGTGGCGTGTTACTTTGAGCAAACCAAATGTTTTTCATCCAAGGTTTGCTAGATTGCTCAGAAACGTTTGAGGAGTTGGTGAGGGGTAAGAGGAGGTTTGGATTATGGGAAGGGGGTGTGACCAGCAGGCAGGGAGATAGCTCCCTGCTTAATTGTGGTGAGTGAAATAACAGAGCAAGGTTAGACAACTGAGAACTTAATTTCTATGTTAACTGAGAGAAGAGGCAGAGGAAACGAAAGGCTCTGTCTAAATTAGGAAAACTGGAACCTGTGGTTTTCCACAGGTGGAGACCGTGGTATAGATGGAACTCAGGCATTTTTGCCAGGGTGCCAGCTAATCCTACTCAGAGCAAATCTCCAAACAGTTCATACCACCAGAGCTGGAATGGGCTTTAACCATTAGGGTGAGATTGTTTTCTGTGCCTGTGCAGTGTGGGGGCCTGCCTAAATTATGGCCATTTCTTTGGGCTGCCCTGAGCTTCAGCACTGTATGCTGTGGCCCCACCCAGGGCACAGTCCTTCTGTCAGGGCTTGCAAGAGGATCCTGGGGATCAGCCTTAGATTCTCTCCTCAACTCCTGCACTTGAGGAATTTTACCCAGTCCAAATAAGAGGCTTTTAATTTTACACCACTCCAACCCTTGTACATGGCATAAAAGGACTAGGGCTGAGGATGTCACCCTTCTTTTTTTCTACTCCCTTTGATATTTCTTCATATGTGTTCCTTAATAAGAATTGTCTTTGTTGCCCTGTTGACGGAAGGGTAAGGACAGGAAATGGGAGTGTAGAGGGGTGGGGGGAAGGTCTAACAAAGGAAAGCAGGTGACGGAGTGTTTATGGGAAGGCTGAAGACAAGTGGGATGTAGGTGTGTGTAAGGGGCTAGAATTTGACAGGACTGGCTGAATGGTTGAAAAATATCCTGGGCTTGATTACCCTCTCACTTTACATCCATTTTACACTGCTGTAGCCCATGGATTGCAGTAGTTACTCCTGTCCTATGCTGGTGTAACTGAGAGGAGACTCAGGCCCTCTCTTTCCTGTAAGCCACATTCTGCCACCCTTACTCACACTGAGCAATGTCTTGCTCCATAAGTTGCCCCATTGATTGCAATGGGATTACTCACTGAGCTCTTAGCCTTTCCTCTCTGTCAGGGTGAAAGAATCTGGTCCTTTTTGACTAAGGAAAACTTACCAACTGGAGCAGAAGCATTCCCTATTTTGTCTAATGCAGCCCAGACCCTTACTGGTCTTAATTTACATTATTTGCCCACCCAAGGAGCATTTTTAAACGATTTGAATCACACAACCACTGTACTTTTGGTGTATACAAGTTATATAACTGTATCTTTCATTGGTCCAAATATAAAATGTCTTGGCGCTCATATCATTTTGGAATCCTTAGAGATACAGCACATGTCTTTTAGTGATAGTAAATGTTTATTTCCCTATATAACTGAAGATATTTAAAAATTAAATAGATTCCATGGTGAATAGGCATAAGCAGATAGATCCTTCAGTCAACAGATAGCTAGAACCAAGAGCACGCACAATAAAAACATAATTTGCTAGCTAATTCCCTTAATTGGAGAACATTCTAAGCCGTTTGTCAAAAAACTTGACAGATGTAGCCATTGCGATTTGCACCATGACTCAAAGTGCAATAATGTTTCTGCCATTTGTCATCTTACACTCTTCAATCTTGCAACTTTGGAATGAAGCTTTTGGTTTTATTTCCCTTTGCTTTCATATTGTTGCCATGAATTGGAATATTATAATCTAATACAATAATCCAACATGAAATTCAGTAGACAATAACAGCAACAAATGACAAATATTATTAGGAAGTTTGTAAGATCGTGTAATTGTTATAATGGTGGAAATGTTATTAGTAATAAAAGAAACAGATAAAAAATAAATTGAATACAATAAACACTGAGTTGACTCAATTCACAATAAGAGGAATAGGAGCAGAGAGGTGTTCAAAAGAGCTGTTTGTTTTGTGAGTCTGGAAAATGAGATGAATAATAGGACAACATTTTTGCAAATTGTTTTTCCAGCTGAAATTTGCCTCCACCATCTATAACAGTGATATGCTTTGTATAAAAAGCAGTTGAATATCATGAAGGGAGGAGCAGGAAATGACTGATATTTTAATATCAGAGTTATGTTCTCAGCACGATGCATGAGGAATAAGTTTCGTAGCTCACATTAATAGGAGCTATGCACTGCATACAAAATGTACTGCCAAGCCATTTCTTTTTTTGGTAGGGCCCTGTAGCCTGCTTCTTTCTTTTCCTTTATATGTAGACAGGAAGAAATGCTCCATCACCTTTTTTTTATTTTTTTTATTTTTAAGAGACAGAAAGTTCTTGCAAATATCTTTTTAAAATTACATGTTAAAATCTTTTTGAAGACTGTTTTTTATCTTATAGTCTGCTCCAGTCTAGCCATTTACTAAGTCTGCTGTGTTTCATCTCCCAGAAGTTTCAACTTTTATTTAAATGAAAATTTATCTGCAACATGACAAAAAGTCTGATTATGGCCTGTGGGTGGAGGTAGGAGAAAATGCCACTGTAAGTACACTGGTTTTAATTAGGGAATTGGAAATAAGGAGTTTTTGTGCACTCATCCTGTTAATTTTTGATTGGCGCTGGCCCCAAAATAAAATATTTGTCTTCTAACGAATTTTTTAAGACCTTGGCATTTGTATTTCAGTCCCCATACAGCACTCATGAAAAGCAATAGTTGTATCTAGTATGATAAATCAACAGACTTAATAGCAATGAGCGACAAAGATTATATGAGAAGTTTGTAAGATACACTTGAGTAATTTAAATGTATTTAATAACCTTTCACAAAAGCTCAGAAGAGTGATGTAAACTTTAGTGGCACATATCTGAGTCCTCCCAGCCTGAACTGCCCTCCATTTGTCACTGAGAGGCATCCTGACAGCTGAGCTCCAAGCACTGCCTTCTTCTGTGGTTTACTTCATTCTTTGCTTGATCATTAACAGAGGTTGCTAAAACTTCTCTAATTATAAAATGCCTATAGCCTCAGAGATTTTTTTTAAATACTCTGTTATTCTTAGTAAACCAGAAACCAGGTGGTTATTTGAAGAATTATTTGAATAATTGCTATGCATTTAAAAGTGATCCCTCTGATATCCTGTTAAACATGAACTTATCTTGTCTGTAAAATTAAATACACTATTAGGCATACTGTAAAACAAGGCCTCAAATGAATTTCAGTGGATGTCGAATAAAACACAGGTGGGTGGTAATGAGGAAATTAAATATGAATAAATTATACTGCAGAATATTTTAAAATTAAAATGTTAACCCTGCATTAATAGTACATGACTTTTTATGGCAGGAGTGTTTAAACTTCACTGAGACACTGTATCTGCTGCAAAGTTAGTGGGTGTGCCGGTCAGAGAGGGGGAAGTTACACATGCACAAAGCTACAAAATGGATTTGAAATGCAACAGGAACGTTTATTAGGCTGCCTGACACTGATGAATAGAACCAAATAAGCATAACATACTTTGTTCATGGTCATTTTTGCAAGAGTTATTTTACACTGAGAAGCCTAACCATAGTGTCCTGTTCATGGGCCCTCATCGATAAAAACACTGGCCAGTTTTTTCAAGCTTGGGTTCTTAATGTTAGGCACCTAAACTCATGTTTAGGTATTTAAACAAATGCCTTGATTTTCAGAGGTGCTGAAAGCTTGCAGCTTTTAGAGACATCCAAGAGAGTTCTACATATTCAGCTCCTCTGAAAATCATGTCTCTTATTTAAGTGTCCAAATATGGATTTATGTACTTACCTTTGGGTGAATTTAACCTATAATTTAACCTATAATGTCTAACTCTTGTACTGGGGTAGTGTGAGTGACATCACAGAAGCTTCAAAAGGCATTTTTCTATGGTTTCCACCAAAAGGAAGACTAAATACTGTGGTTTTGAATGAGAACCTATGATTCTACACAAAAGGTTGTATCATAATAAAACTCCTGTTAATTTGAAGCTAATTTTTATAGCCTTTTCCATTACCATTATAACACTGGCAACCAGCAAAGGCCAGAACCAGATCTGTCATTTACAGTTTTTTTTATATTAAATTTCCTTTTTTTTTTTGTGACACTGAAAACCTGCCACACCAAACAGTGGCACTAAAGACTCCAGTGTTACCAGTCAAGTACTCCTATGAACGTTGGGTACAAAAAGGGAATCTGTACTGTGCCAGCATATACTGGGTTTTAGTAGCACAATAGTGAACCAGAAGGAACACTGAGGCAGGGTAGTAAGTCAAAGAGCAGTAGTAACCATCCAAAATAGCTGAGTAACAGGGAGGATGATGGTCTGTTCCAGCTGTCTGATAAGGACCGAAACTCTGTTAGTTGTTAATGATTACTTCTGTCATTTGGGGCAGGGCTGGTGGTAGTGGTGTCTGGTTAGGGAGAAACTTAAAATATGAAGGCATAACTTATAGTCTACTCTTTTGCTCCATGGTGAAAATTATGTTCCTTCCTCTGTGGGGCAGAAAGGGGGCAGAATTGGTGCTTTGGTGGAACCATGCAGTGGTGCAGGCACCTTGGGTGGCTCACACCTCAGCTCTGTAGGGCTTTTGTGCCATTGTGTGTGGAGCGGATGTCCACATGTCTTCCAACACTGTCTTCCAACTGTCTTCCAACTGGGGTGCCTTAAGGCAGGCTGGAGAGAATGCTGCAGGCTCAGTCAGGGCTACAGTAGTGATCCTGAAATGGCTTCCCATCCTGAGGGGGAAAGGGGAAAGGAATCTGAGCTGTGTGCCAAATGGGAGGACTTGGATCATTACTAGATAACCGACAGCCATATATGCTCAGGGACAGTAATTGGCTCCACAGCTCCCAGTACATAGAGTGTGTGTAGAAAATGACCAAACCTTTACACAGGGCAAACCCATAAGATTAAAATGTTGGACAGCTCCAAATGATATATCAGAGTCTGGCTTACAGTTGCTGGTGATGCCAGCATTTGCTAACCTGAGTTAAGTCAACTTTTGTGAAGCAGTCGGGAGTGTAACAAAAACCATTTCAAACTTTATTTTGAAAGAATCTCAAGCATTTGGGAACTGGTCATGTTCTCTTCATTGCAGCAGATAGCATCCCATTTGGTGGTTTTTAGCTTTTGTTTGCCGCTCAGAATTTTGTTTCTAGAGGAGTTGGGTAAATTAACCTATTTATATCTCTAACACACTAAGGTCCTGATCCAAAGTTCACCGAAGTCAATGGAAACTATGCCATTAGCTTCAATCGATTTTGGATCAGATTGTAGGTCTGCTGTTCTGACATTGCATTTCAGGATCTCTTCTAATGAGGAGTACAATCCAGTCCTTAATGTCTGTATAGAGAATTTCCTGGCTGAAGGAGAAAAATTCTCTAATATTTCTACATGGGCTAGTAGTTAAAGCACAGCACTATGCAATCAAGAGAGTAGGATTTTACTCTCAGTTCTGCTGCTGGCTTTTTGGGTGACATATCGGACAAATCACTTAATCTCTTGTTGCCTCACTTTCCCCATCAGTGAAACTAAGGATAAAAATAATACCTCCCTGGTGTATTTGGGGTTTAATTTATGAAAAGTTGCTATAGCAGTGCTAAGTAAATAATCATTAATTATTATTAGTTAATTTTATAGTAGCATCCACAGAGCCCTACATACTTCAGTGGGGCGTCATGCCAGCTTGGGAATCCTGCTGTGTTGATCTCATTGCAGTGTCTGTGCACTGGAGCAATTTTAATTAAATCCTCATAACCATTTGATTGGTTCAAAACATGGAACCTGTTAATATTTTAAAGATTTACTTAGGCTCCAATATATATCAAACATAGATTTGTTTTATTTTTCAACAAAACTTTTCAAACTGTTAATTTCCTAATATAACTTAGTTACTGATTTTTATTATTTCCCAATGGGTTCGTTGTTGTGCATCATCTGGCACAGTATCTGATCACTCAAAAAAATTGATGCACATTGACAAATAGGCTACAGTATATGTGCACGTATTCCAGTTGTATTTTAGTCCTCCTAGTGGCTTTTTATAATAACAATAATGTAACCTTTATTTTATATACAGGAATATGAGGCATATAACACATCTCAGAACAGTTGACAGAATTAATAATGCAGTAACATTTCTATAATACATAAAACAAGACAAAAAATCTTAAACATATTTCTCCTACACGTTCACTGCAGTGTCGGGTCACTCCACCAATTACACATCATTAAATACACACACTATGAGTTGCATCATTCTGTCACTGGAGAAAACCCACAGGGAGGACAAGAAACTTCACAAGGTTCCCGTCAGTGAAATCTGTCACATTCAACATCTAACAGCTATTTTAGGTATGGTAGCTTTCTAGCTGTGTAACCTGCTGTCCACTTCTCGGTGCCAACGTACTCTGCTTATTCCTACTGATGTTTCTTTATGATGATTCTCTACAGCAGGAGGTGAAGGGTGTCCTCTGCCATTTGGTTTTGTGTCTGACGTGACTCACCTCTTTCCTGCATGTCTCTTCTTGTCTCTGTCATTTCCTTATGGAGTAAGTCAGATGAGTCACACATCACAGGACTGGATCCTTGAGTTTCCTGGCAAATATTAGATTAGTCTATGATCTATATTTGTGTATGCCCAGACATATTTTAGGCCACAGACTACACTACTCAGTCTTATTTTACCTTGTTACTACCCTAACCAACACCACCACAAATACACTCCATTTTTCTACTGGACTACTATGCGCAAGGAGTCCAGAAACACATTGCTTCTCTTCTGCACCATGCATAAAGTATGCCTTAGCATCCAGACATGTGCTAGATACTGTACAGATTAAATGAAGAGACATGGTCCCTGACCCAAGCATTTTGCATTCTAATATTGGAGATGATACTGTGAGTGAGAGCTGATAATGAGAGCAGGGATTGGGGAAGGAACCACAAGGGTTATGGTGACGTGGTTACCATGCATGCACACATGGATGGTTCCTCTAAAGTAAAACTTGGTTTTGTCTGTTTAGATCAAATCACCTGTTGTAGAGGGCCTAGAAGAAATGATTGTTTGGGGGAGATTGGAATGAGTAGAAGGTAATGACTTGGTGGACCAGGTTTGGAAAGGGTTTTTGTTGCGTGAGAAAAGGCATGGAGATGATATTGAGAAAAGAAAATCAAGAGAACATTAGAACAGGCATTACTGATGTTCCATTGATTTCAGCAACATATCAGTGAGACCTAACACAGGAGAAACAGCAGTGGGAGTCCAGGACATGTCAAAGTTATAAAAGAAAATCATTAAAGCAGCAGTGATTTATAGATAAGGCTGAAATGTGGCTCCTGCCAGGAACTCTCCTTGACTGGTCTCTGATGTTTCCAGTGTGCCTAGGAAAACATATCAGAATGGTTCCCCATCCACCTTTTTGGAGTTTCCCTCTTTGCCAGTTTGTGACTGGTTGGTGTGTTGTTACCCTCCTCTTTTGTAACCTCTTGTGCCATGCCCGACCACAGTAGCAGGGTTTCTAATTGTTGCTCTCTCCTCTCTCTCTCTCCCCCCCCAGTACATTCTTAGCCACCTCATCCCCCACCTGATTATTTCTCTTTTTTTTTAATTTTGATTTCAACAATTTTTTTTCCTCTTTCCTTTTTTCCATTCCCCTCACCTGATTGATCCCTGTGCTCCTTTCCTCATTCTTCATCAAGTTACATAGTTCTCATTCTTCTTCTGGTGGGAGGTGTCCAGAATGGGGCTGGAACACATCCTTTGGCAGCTGAGCTCTCTGGTGTTGTGAGTGCAGAAACAAACCTTGGGTAGGTGAGCTACTTCCTGAGCTGGTACCACTATACACTTAAGCTGCTTCTGTGGCAATGGCATTCAGGGTTACTGCAGGTGCAGGGAGTGAAGATGGGTTCCAAGGAGCTCCCCATGGTGCCAAGTCAGAGTGGGTGCAGTTTCCCACACCCACTCCCAGACTTGTCTGGCACCACTAATGGAGCCCAGGCCCAAAATGAGAAACACACGCTTATGGCAAATTTCAACCTTAACCATGAATTTCTTGGCATTTAAATTATGAATTTTCTTGGCTTGATTGTTTTTCATCAGTGCCATAATTCTTAATGTAAATTTTGGTGAGTGACTTAATAATACATTGTTTCACTTAACTAGTTCAGATAGACATTTATATGATTATTGCCTGAGTATAAAGTCTTTTTCAATAGGAGGGTTGTGGGTTTTTTGTTTGTTTCCTGTTTGCTAGAATAACAAGTTATTTTATTATTCAACCCGGACTTACTTCATGCTGTTTTCAATAAGATATGTAATAAATATGTAAATTTAAAAATTAATTTACTACCTACATTTGGCAGTGTGACTTTTGAACTGACAAAAGTTTGATGGATTGTAAAATTATCCCCCTAAAAATCATCAGACATAGTAAACAGAATTTATCAACCTCTGTTAATTTTACAGCTTTTTCTTCATCTTATCTTCTGTTAGTATCTCACTTAAAATTGATTATAATGCAGTGTATTTCTAGAGCCGTAATTCATTCATAGATTAATTAGATTTTAGGTTAATATCCCATCAGAGTATGGGACATGAGCCAACAGAGTGTTTTCCAGTTGTTACAGAGCTGCAGTAGAGAAACCTTGATTATTGTTCCCATGTGTCTTAAACCACCAAGACTAATCACTAATCAAATTCAAACCACATAAAATGGAACATCCTTCATAGCATTTATTTTCTAGCTGGCTTATACTATGAGCTCTTCATTGACACAACCAACTAGACTGAAATATACTTTAAAAATTGCAAGAGTAATTCTCCCCTTACTTAAATCTGAGTATTTTTTCCCAGCCTTGACTGTTCTGATTTTTGTATGTGTGCTGTTCTGTTTTTTGTGTGTGTGCCTCTGTGGCTTCTGCCCCTCCCTTCCCACAAAATTTCTGGGCTAAAGAACAAGTAAATTGGTTGCATGGAATTTAAAAAAGTGTATGTGAAATATACTTATATACAGGGTTTGACTGCTTATGGATGAAGCATAAGTTTCAATATGGACAGATTGATTCCTGTTTTTGTTTGGTTCCAATCATTTCTAAAAAATGATCTGATCTTAATGCCAGCTGAAGTGGCAAGAAGAGCCACTGAACCAACATCACTATTTAGGTCTCAGTCTTTCCCTAACCCATTGTGGATGAACATAAGAACGCCCATACTGGGTCAAACCAAAGGTCCATCTAGTCCTGTATTGTGTCTACTGACACTGGCCAATGCCAGATGCCTCAGAGGGAATGAACAGAACCAGGTAAACATTAAGTGATCCATCCCCTGTTGCCTATTCCCAGCTTCTGGCAGAGACTAGGGACCCCATCCCTGCCCATCCTGGCTAATAGCCATTGATGGACCTATCCTCAATGAATTTATCCTCAATGCTGCCACTTGAAAACTGCTATTTCTTCCTCTGTTGCTTCTGCCTCTTTCCTCCATTTGGTCAGGTGGTGCACTCTGGATAACAAGAACTAGAGTTTGTCATTTTTGAACCCTGTTATAGTCTTGGCCTTCACAACATCCTCTGGCAAGGAGTTCCACAGGTTGACTGTGCATTGCATGAAAAGAATACTTCCTTTAGTTTGTTTTAAACCTGCTACCTAGCAATTTCATTTGTTGGCCCCTAGTTCTTGTGTTATGAGGAGTAAATAACACTTTCTCCACACCCGTCATGATTTTATAGACCTCTAACATATCCTCCCGTAGTCGTCTCTTTTCCAAGCTGAAAAGTCCCAGTTCTACTAATCTCTCCTCCAAGTTTCCTTTCCATTGCACAGATCAGGACAAGTTATAAAGAGAGTGCATATGCTGGGAGGATACACCTCCATTGAGGTTTTGGTTTAGCCAGTTGGGGGAGATATGGGAACCTGGCCAATGGAACCATGAGTATGCAGACTTTACCTGCACATTGTAACTTTAAGACCTGAGGTGGAGAGGAAGTGAGGAGATTCTTGCTCCTATGAACACCCCCACAAAAAGCCTCTTAATTTTGACTTGGTAGTCCTTACTGGCAAACCCTGCTTCCACAAGTGCAGGTGTGAAGGGCCTGCTGGTAGTGAAACCAGGGTAATTCTGCTGCCCAAGGAAGGTAGGATTTGTTAGGGAAGCCGTGCTGTATATACGTACTGCCTGTATGACATGAAGTCTCATTCTGCAGAGACTTCCTGTGCAGCAGTACACAAGAAGGTGTTTGGAAATGAAGTAGGGTGAACTGGTGGATATGAACAGACCCTGTGTTCCCTCCCCACTCCCCTTACCCAGAGAGCATGCAAGGGCCAGAGAGGCTGTTTCTAGGGTTGCCAAGTGTATGGTTTTCAACCGGAACACCCAGTCAAAAAGGGACCCTGGCAGCTCTGGTCAGCACTGCTGACTGGGCCGTTAAAAGTCCTGTTGGCAGCACTGGCAGGCTCCGTCCCCAGCTCCTGGGAAGCAGCCAGCATGTTCCTCCGGCTCCTAGGTGGAGGTGTGGCCAAGGAGGCTTCTTGTGCTGCCTCCATCCCGAGCACTGGCTCCACAGTTCCCATTGGCCGGGAACTGCAGCCAATGAGAGCTGCAGGGTCAGTGCCTGCGGGTGCACAGAGCCCCCTGGTTGCGCCTCCACCTAGGAGCCAGAGAGACATGTGGCCACTTCCCGAGAGTCACCTTAGGTAAATTCCACCCAGAGCCTGAACCCCCTCCTGTACTCCAGCTTCCTGTCCCAGCCCTGAACCCCTACTAGGAGCTCACACCTCCTCCCACACCCCAACCTCCTGTCCAGCCCTGAGCATCCTCCTGCACCCAAACTCCCTTCTGGAGCACACACCCCGCACCCCCTTTCAAATCCCATCCCAGAGTCCCCTTCCACACCCTGAATCCCACATTTCTGGTCCCACCCAGGATCCCGCACCCCCCTTCCTAGAGCCTGTACCCCCCTCACACACCCCAACTCCCTGCCCCAGCCTTGAGCCTCACACTCTGAACCCCTCACTCCAGCTGGGAGCCCCCTTCTGCACTCCAAGCCCCTCATCCCCAGCCCCACCCCAGACACCACACCCCCAAGTGCACCCTCACCCTGTCCTGCACCCAAACCTCTGCCCCAACCCAGTGAAAGTGAGCAAGGGTGGGGAAGAGCAAGAGATGGAGTGAGCAGAGGCGGGGCCTTAGAGAAGGGGTGGGGCCTTGGGGCCGGGGGCAGGGCAACGGTGTTCGGTTTTCTGCAATTAGAAAGTTGGCAATCCTAGCTATTCCAGCAATTTAAATGGAGTATCTCCTGCGAACCGTCTCTACAGCCATATGAGGAAGGATGCTCTCTTTCTTCCCTTTACAAATCTCCCAACATAGTCAAGCTACTTGTGTTGGGTACTGGGGTGGGGAATAAACCCTGTGTGTATAAACCCTGCTGCTTTTCATAGCAGGGAGAAGAGGATTTTATCTGCACAGTTTCTTCATTGGGCTGACTGCTACTGATGCTGCCACTTGAAAATGGCTATTTCTACCTCTGCTGCTTCTGCCCCTTTCCCATTGGGACAGGTGGTGCACTCTGGATGTTGACAGACTAACATGAAGAGAATCTAGTTCAGATGCCCAATAGGGAGGGTTACTAGAGCAGAAAATCATTATCTACCCCCAGTTACTCTCCACTACTGAGTCTTGAAGGAGACATTGTGCAATGGAATCCCATTTTCCATCAGTACACTGCGTTACTAACTCTGAGACAGTAAAGGACTCGGACATAACTGGAGAGTGAGGGGAGAAATTTCTTTGTAATTACCAAAATAAATAGAAAGTCAAAGGTGGAACATGAAGACAGGCAAGTGTGTGACTAATGCTTATGAAAAATCATTTGAGAACAGGTCAGCCTTATGGAATGATGGCTACTCTCATGGTGAGAGTCATTAAAGATTGTATGTTGTATGTGCCTGATCCTGCCTCCATTGGATTCCATGGGAGTTTTGCCATTGGTGTCTATGTGGCAGAATCAGGCTCCCTAAGAGCCTCATTGTGAATTATCTTGTCAAAATAACTTGGTTGTTTGTACTAGTTTTTACAGTTTCATTCCTCATTCAGTTCTAACCGGTGTCCTAGTTTTAAAAAGAAATCAATTTTAACAAATGCTAATTTTGGATTAAATAGCCAGGATATTCCCATTTTATCCCTTCCCTGTTTAAACTACCAAACAAACAAACAGACTTTCATGGCATATGCACCTCTATAGAACAGAACCCTGGATATTTAAATACTGTACATTGAATAAAAAACTGATTAAGAAGGTAAAGAGTAAAAGCATTTAGCTTAAGTGTCCATGGTTTTCACTAAAATGGTGTTCAATGGGTTATTATTGGCAACATAAGACTAATGCTAATTCTGTTTAGAGGCAGTATTGAACTTTATATGGTTTTGTAGAATAAGATAACTGTCAGCAACTTAGTTTGGCCTTTCAGTCTGAAATGTTTTACTGTAATTTTTCCTTTACTAGAAAATCAGAATAATTTTATTACTTAACTCTCCCCATGAGTAACAACAGTAAATTTCTGAAATTTCTGAAATGCAAAGTTTACCCTGTGTGTCTCGTATTAATTGTCACTCTCTCAAACGCTAAAATCTAAAGTTTCAGCCTCCTTTTCCATCATAAATATTGGTTCTTTAATTCTGGTGATGAGTCTGTGATTGAAGTTAGCATTGCAATTGTCTACTGGATTTCCTCCATGAGAAGCAGAATTGGTGATTCCATGTCTGCTGACAATTTGTGGCCTTGCTTACTCTCTGGAGAAAGCTGCAGTGTTTAGCTTTTTTAACTTCTCTGGTCACAGTTGTCTGGTTGTTGTTACGTTGTTGCTGCCATCTTTTTCTACTAAATTCCACTCAAATTATTCTCTCCTCGACCACTGTCAAACACACTTCGTTCATGTACAGTTCATGCATCCAATAGCCATCATAGAATTGGAAGGGACTTCAAGAGGTCATCTAGTCGAGTCCCCTGCACTCATGGCAGGACTAAGTATTATCTAAACCAGTCCTGACAGGTGTTTGTCTACCCTGCTCTTAAAAATCTCCAGTGATGGAGATTCCACAACCTCCCTAGGCAATTTATTCCAGTACTTAACTACCCTGACAGTTAGGAAGTTTTTCCTAATATCCAACCTAAACCGCCCTTGCTGCAATTTAATACCATTGCTTATTGTACTATCCTCGGAGGTTAAGGAGAACAATATTTCTCCCTCCTCCTTGTAACAACCTTTTCTGAACTTGAAAACTGTTATCACATCCCCTCTCAGTCATCATATGGTGCCATGGAAAAATAGCCATCCTTATAATACTTTGCCACACCCAGTTTCTTACCTGATCAGAAACATTTCAGAATTTGAAAATCTTGGGTACTAAAAATATGCAAAACTTTGAGGTGAGAATGAAAGGTTGAGAATATCTAATCTAGTGTATATGTAAACAGTCTGCTGTATCACCAAAGGGATAATATTGCGTGCTAAACTATGAGGGGTAATACTGGTATATAATTATTGCTGTTGTAATGCCTATATTTCTAGATGCAACATCATACTGGGCACAGTATTCATTTTGAGTAACTGAATCCACTTAATCCCTTCTTACAAGCAGATATATATCCAGACATATTAGGAAAATTGTGATTTTAGACACATAAAGCTCTATTCACTAGGCAGTCTTTTACTTTCCACATCATACAAGAATTCAAACCACCGATAATACAGCTCTCAGCTCCACAGCAAGCTATTTATTCATCAATAGCCATTTTGTCCAGGTCTGCAGATGCGAGCCATGCAGAGCTCATGCTAATGAGCTTTATTTCCCCTTAGGTAATTTATTTACAATTTAGAAGGGCTAAAAATATTCTCCTTGTCACAAAAAATTGAATATTTTTGTAGAACATTACTCCCCTGTCCTAGAAATGGCATGCAAGTTTCTGGTTCTGTTGACAGTATCATCAAGCTACACATAATACCATATGTAGATTACTTTCACCTAAGTGTATATAGTTTTCTCATAAAATGATGAACAGATCAATAATTTCACAAATACTCCATGTCAAAGCAATTTTTCCTGGAGGCAGGAAATAGAGGGCTTCTTTATTATTTATCTTGAAAGTCTGATGGGGTTCCTTTGAGAAGGTCATTGTCTGCTACAGCAAAATAATCATGGGATTTCTGTTCAAGCAGGAAAAAGAAAAATGATTCATTATTTCAAAAATTATTTTACCATCAGTCTAGAAAATAGATGAAAGCCTCTGACAGTATATAAGGGAGAACAAGGCTTAACTTATTATTTAAGGTTACGCTTTAAAGAGAAAAAAGTTCAAACATTACATTTTTAGCTCTGCTGTAATATAACAGAGGTCATGCAGTTACAACTTTCACCTTTGTAGTTTCCTGGATGTGATTGTACCACTATTTTCACCGTAGAGCTTTACCTGTCCACCTAATGTTCTCATCCATTTGGCTAAATGAGATCTGGAGACTGTTCACTTTCTATTGAGAAACTACCACTGCATTCTGTCCCTTTCTGTCTGTCTAATGGAAAACTACTGTACCTCAGCTCAAAGCTATACTGAACCTTTTCATACCACACTTGGCTATGCAACACAAAATGCTATGGCCCTGAACTTCACTTACCATGGTGTTACAGTAGTGTGACCCCATCGACGTCAGTGGAGTTACTTCTGATTTACATCAGTGTAACTTTGATCAGAATCCAGCCCTGTGTCTGCAAAACACCTTTTTTATAAGAGGACGCTGCATATATATTAAAGCGTCCTACTGAGCATGCAATATGGTAGTTTGTAACAAATACAGTAGTGCATCTGTGTGTTTTACTGCTTAATCCTAGTGTGTAATAAATGCAAAGCAGTTATTGTAACAACTATGGGACATCTAGATTGATAAAACGCTGAATTTAAAATGATAAAACAGTTACAGACTGAGAGATCAATATGACCTTGGATACACACAGGCGAAGTAACTTATGGAATTAAAAAAATGTAAAAAGCTAGAAAATTGTTTTGCCTTGTGGTGTAGTTTTAAATAATAATTTAAAAAAAATCAAAAGCAAGCATACTTGATATCTCCTATTAGGGATTAGATCTGAAATGAAAGACCTTGAGTTATACAATTAAGTATTGATTTTGTTGATCTATATTTAATTCTCATAGCAATTTAGTTGTTTTTACACAGGAGTGTTTTGCAGCTATACTTCACTTGGAGCAATGTTCCTTTTACTTTTGTGATAATCTAAACACTAAATTGCTCAGTGCATGCGAGACAAAAGTAAGGTTTATTTTATTCTAGTGTGTAATTGACTCTGAGCCCCTTAAACTACTGTTTAACTAAACGTAGAAGAATGCAAAATGCATTTACACTACAGTATTTTCTTTGCTAATTTGGGGCTCAGGTGTACCTTACAGGCTCAGTCTGGCTAGTAGGCAGTGTCTCGCTACATTACACAATGGTAGCTCCACCAGTATATGGTAGGAGTGGACATGCGGCTACATTCCTTAAGGGGGTTCAGCATGAGTTCTCCTCAGCAGCCATAGCTCTGCTGTCATCCCACCTTTCCCGGTCCCTGTTTGCTAGCCCTAGTCCTGGTGCTGTTCAGGTTAGCACTAGGACTGCAATTGTGGCTTGTCCCTGAGCATCTCGGGCACAAGGAGAAGAGGCTCCTTGCACCATTGCCCACCCATAATCTGGCCCTATGACTTTTTAATTAGAAAGTGAATCATAAATTCTTTGTTAGTAAAGTAGAAATATTCAATGTGTATGTCCAATTCTTAAATGTGCATATAGGTTAGCTTTGTTTTCTGAATGTGTTGTACTATGGTATTTTATTACATTAGTTCTGGTCTTAACTAAACTCATTAGAATGTTGCCAAAATGAAAAAGTATTCTGATTTATGACTGCAGTATATCTCTATGTAGACTCATAGACTTTAAGGTCAGAAGGGAGCATCATGGTCATCTAATCAGACCTCTCAGGCCACAGAACCTCACCCACCCACTCACTCCTGTAATAGACCCCTAGCCTCTGGCTGAGTTACTGAAGTCCTCAATCATGATTTAAAGACTTCTAGTTACAGAGAATCCACCATTTACGCTACTTAAAACCCACAAGTGACCCATGCTCCATGCTGCAGAGGATCAATGTAAATTGCAATCAATGTAAATTGATTCCTAATTAACGTGTGTAGTATCTGGACTAGATTCTCTCCTCCTCCTCCTCTGGCAACTGTACACCACTCTCAGGTGGTGGCTGGCTGAGGATTCCTATGGACTAGGGGAGCGCTCAGCTAATGTAAAGTGGAAAAGCCAGCTCCTGTGGCAATTGCCCCCCTACACACATACACACACTAATATGGGGTGTTCCGGTAGTGGAGCACAGCATGCCTGCACAACACCAATTCACAATTGTAATATGGTCCCATTGAGTTCATAGCCAGTTGGCATTAATTAGAGGAGCCTTGAGCCTTGATGCTGCAAAGGTACCATAAGAATCAAGAAGGCTTAAATTGCTCTCTGATGACACCTTCTGTATTGACTGTATCTTGGCTCAGGACACAGTCTGTGCCTGTATCTATTGTATTTTCATCTGGGTGAATTTAATGCTTGTGAAAAGGTGCTGAGTTGACCACCTTGAAGGATAGACCAGTCCGTCTACCTCAGAATAGGTATGGCATGGTCAGCAGCAGTTCTCCCCACTGAACCTGCCTTGTGCCTTGGCCCTCAACAAGGAACCATGTTTTAAGGGAGAATGCAGTTCAGTTTCCATTTCCATTCCTCTGCTCTTATTGCCAACTGTGGTGATAGGAATGCTTGTTCCCTGACAGGCTGACACAGTTAGGTTGACATGTTTCTGATAGTAATGACTTTCAGTCCCTACTGACCTGGATCAGATTTGATTTGAACTAATGAACTAATATACCATTACCAAATCCCTGAGCCATCCAATTTCCCAATATACTGTATATATATCCCACTGAAGGGCCCTTATCATCAGGAGAAGATACTGATTCTTTCATGTGAGAATTGACACTAAAAGTGCGTTAGTAAATTAATGACTTAAACATGAGTAAAGCTAACATCTTTGAGGCAAAGTCTGTTCCTTGTTACACCTGTGCTACTCCACTGAAGTCAGTAATAGATCTAAATGCATGTAACTGAGAACAGAATTTGACCAACTATGTCTATAATTTATCAACATATCCTAATATTTATTATTTTGTGATTTCCTTTTGTTTCATACAGCAGCTTTTGTAAACTGCCATGAAAACCAAGAAATATAATGTATTCTGTATCCAAATAGTCTATATTTTGTATCCTACTGGTATTCACCTTCCGTAACTACTGAATAGGTTGTTAAAGAACAAAGGGGATTCTTTCTTGATAATAAAATAATGCATGTTAGCCTTTACAAAGTGGATATGTAAGTTATTTCATTATCATGAGACAGGAACAGTGCATTGTCTATAGAGATCCTCACAGAAATTACTGTGCTTAAACCTTTTCTGTGTGGAGGAGTTTTGGATGTAATTGAATTTACTTCAGAATTATAATTAAGGAAATATCATACTGTAACTTTTTGCCCACATGTATTAAGAATTATATTACATGACTTCTTATTCCAAGGTCAGCATAATGTAATAATATGATATGCAAACACAATTCTCTTGCAAATTAAACTGTGGGGGGAAGTTCTTAATGAATTTGTCTAATATATTAGTATGATTCCCTTAATTGTTCCTACTCCCACTCCTAAACCTCCTAATTTACATTTCCTTTATATACTTGCTGTTATCTGAAGATTGTCTTAGGAGACTGGGGATACCTGGTGTTTTTCTTTAAAGCTCCAGCTCCTGGAGCAATGGTATGACATGAGAATCTCTACTCTTTCTTTTCTAAAAATGTTTCTAGCCCTCATGTTTACCAGAGTGAGGCTTGTAAACATGAACCCTAATAGCACAAAATCCAGTGACAAATTAAAATAACACAAAATGTATTATTGTTTAAAATGGGGAGGGGGGGGGGGCTTTTTTTAAGCCAGTCTCATGATTTTTGGAGTCTGACTTATGATTAAAAGAAAAGGAGTACACTATCAGAAATAGCCCTGTGCAGTCAGTCCATACATACATTCTAGCTCTTGCCAGGAAATAAAGGATGAAATCCCCCATTAAAACCAATGGAAGTTTTGCCATTTACATAACAGATCCAGGATTTCACCCAAAACCCATGTTTATCCTTCCATGTCTATGCCCAAACATCTCCATTTAATTTATCCAAAGCAAAGATGAAAGTTGGAAGAAAAAAAAACCCAAAGAAAAGCCATGTGACTCAAATTAAAAATCAATAGTTCATTTAATAAAATATTTAAGATTTTGCTAGTCTGTAGGATAAAAGGCACTATGTAAGCGTTTTAAAGATGTTACGCATACGGATCATTTCATTCAGCCTACACTGAAATATTGCATCTGTTCTGTGTCAGGTTTCAGAGTAGCAGCTGTGTTAGTCTGTATTCGCAAAAAGAAAAGGAGGACTTGTGGCACCTTAGAGACTAACAAATGTATTTGGAGCATAAGCTTTCGTGAGCTACAACTCACTTAATCGGAAGTAGCTCATGAAAGCTTATGCTCCAAATACATTTGTTAGTCTCTAAGGTGCCACAAACTCCTGTTCTGTGTCAGTATACACTATACAGCATTGTTTAAGGGAAGGGAAGAACTTTGAAAACTGAAATTACAGGGAATTTTAAGTGGGTGGACTGTCAACTGTAGCTTCCAAAATTTGAATTTGTCTGGAATACTGGGGATTAAATCCCTCCTCTTTCAGAAAGTACTGAGATCAGTGATAAGGACCAGTTTTGTCTCATCCAGAAAAATGGCACTTGCAATAATACAATTCCCCCTTGAAATATGTCGGGGTGTGGGTTCACTATTGGACCAAAGAGAAGAGTCCCACCTACTATGTCACCAACATTACTTCTAGTGTCATTTAAAGTTTTTTGAAAGGTCTCATCCAAGTTCTAACCTGGGCAGCCACATTAAGCCTGTAAGATCTAACAAGTTCACAATCTAAGGTGGCACAGCTTCATGACCCCCCTTTTTTACATATTTAGCCTTAAAAAATAAGCACCCTCCTTTATCTAATCTGTCTTCCCATTGCCCAAGATCTCTAGGGTTAAATAAACATGGCAGAAAGAAAGCCTGATATATTTTTAACCTTAATATTTTCCACAAACCCTGATGACTAGTTAAAATTGTGTGTTTAATCACTCAGGAGCTCCTGGTTCTGGTTGAGCTGTACTCTTGGGTGGGCCTAAACTATCCATCTAAACCAAATAACACAGTTTGTTCTTGGATTGTCAATAGTATATTGATCCAGTCATTGCTGCTTAATACTATTACTAAAAATAAGGAATGACCCTAACTGGGATAGCACACCTCATTTAACAATATGTATTTAAAAAACTTGGCTCCCTAGGTCTCCATGCCCATCAAATGTGGAATGTTATTTTTTTGATAATATTATCTGTAACATGAGTTGGTAACATGATTTAAAAAAGACTGTATGTGAAAGACAGGTCATTTTTATTGAACTTCTCCCTAAATAGCTGATAAACCGGTCTTGAAAAGATCTTTGAAAATACCTGTAGCCAACAAAGGGATGCAATTACACTTGTATAATACTACTGTGATTTTTTCTAATATAATGTGCTAATACATTGTCCAGTGTTTCATTTGGTGCAGTTTCAAAAGAATTACAACACTTCCCCAAAGTAGATCTAGCCAATATCTGATTGATTCTGGTCTGTGGGGATTGGATCAGTTCAGTGTAATTTCCTCTCTTGTTGCTTTCATTACTATTAGGGAGGCTTTTGGTTCCTGGAAATCGATAACCTTACACATGCAAAATGTTAGGTTATTTTTTAGTAAGTTTCATTTGTGCCTGTATCATACAGAAAATATGTTTTTCCCCTCAGAATATGTGCACTGCATGTTAGTTATTTGGCAGACTCCAAAGTCAACTCATAGACAAATATTCATTTACCCTTACAATAAGTAAATAAAATAAATAAATAGTGAGGAGGGAAAATTTAAATTACTATGAAGAGGCTGAAGATATTTTACACATACAAATTCCAGAATCTGCCACTTAAAATGTAAATGGGACTTAACTGTTTTGCAAATTGAATCCTATTTGTCTCAGCAGAATCATTAAAGCTATGATTTAACCCAAAAATGGGCTTTATTATTCCATTTAATTATACTGGAGGATTTAGGTACAAGCCTCTAACAATTTATTCCTTTAACACTGTGAATATTGGACAAACAAATAATTGACTATGTACGTAGGATAGCTTTATTTTTGTAAGAAATATGTTTCTAATATTTTCCTTACTTATTACAGAAATTGAAACAAGCTGAAAAAACAAGGGAAGATTCTGAGAATAGATTATCTAAAATTTCCCTGGAGTCACTCAATAAATTTAACAGCAATAATGTCATTTTATTAGAGAAAGAGAAGAATTGTCTGAACAAGGTTGAAGGACAAAAGGAAGAAAATGGAAAGAATGAAGAAGCTTCTTTAAATAGCTCTGATAGTCATGTTGTAGACAATTTAGAATCCTTGAGTGATTCTTTATATGATAGCTTCTCATCCTGTGCCAGCCAAGGCTCTAATGATGTATAAAGAGACTTTCCAGTGGGTTGTGAATGGAGCACTTAACGAACTGAGGGGAAAAAAAGAAAGGAACAACTGTTGAAAAACTTCATCCTAAATTGTTGGATTCACAGCAGGGTATTTCCTGACTTATTTTCATGACACAGCAATAAGGAAAGACAAGACTGCATTTATTGTGATGCATGAGACTGAAAATTGAACACAAAAGCTGTTATACAAAATGTCTTAATTTTGCACTTTTATGAATACTTGTACAGAAGTTGTAAAAAATTTTGAAAAAATATATTTGTAGAAAAAAAAAAGCAATAAATATTAAATGGTGCCATGCTCCTGAAATGACAGATTACTAACTTTTAAAAGTTGATGTTAATATTAACAAGCAGAGTTAGTAGATTTTTTTAAAGAAAGATTTATAATTGTACTAGTCTTAAAACTGTATGTAGAAACACTGCTTTAACATAAACTTGAGCCTGCCAAATTGTCTGTAATAAACCTTCTTGGACCACATTTTACAACGTACACTTTGTAATTTTTTTTTAATTTTAGTGCAATTTCACTTACGATTCTCTAGGGATATGTGCATTTTAGTTGGTGTAATTCCTTAACATGTATCTGTTGATACTTCACAGAGGATTTTGATGTTTGAGCCAGTATGAGAATGGTTGGAATCAAATACCCAGATCCTACTACTACTTGTGCATCTGAGCAGCCCCACTGAGTTCATAAAGCATGAAGCATAAAGCATGTGCATAAGTGTTTGGAAGATCAGGGTCAAAGTGATTTGCCATTTGACTTCAATGGGAGTTTTGCCTGAGTCAAGAATTGCAGGATCTGGCCTTTATTGCTCGCTGCAGTATTTACTTTTATAGTTTACCTACTTCTCCTTCCTCTGTAACCATTTAATATGAATTTCTGAATGTGGTATGTTGATTTTTCCCCTTCAGACCACCTTAGTTTTAACTCCATCTAGGAATCCTGGAAAACTGAAATAAAATTCATATTTGTGATAAACTTTTTTTAAACTAAAAAATGGTTTTGGTGCTAACTCTTAATTCAACATATCTTTTTCTTATAAAGACTATATGTAAGGGGAAGTTATTTCAAAGGTTATGTGTATTTTTTCTAGTTGTGAAGTATTTATAACTGCTTTTGTACAGCAATCTATCTGTAAACTAGGTATATTTGGGATATTTCTAGGGTCTACTGTTTCTTTAGCAAATACCTGTTAATCTTTATGATATTGTATGATCAGTGTTATTTTGTTAATACTTTGTGCAATTTGTTGCATTTTAATGTTGTTATTTTAAGTAATGATGTCAGATTTAAACTTGCATTGTCTTTTTGAAACTTATTTCTAAATAAAGTTCATATCACATTTATAGGAATGGTTAAAGATATATATTTTCCTAAGGACAAGTCATCCCTGTTGGAGTTAATGGGTTTAATGAGATGGATTTACGAATTAATTGTCCAGGAAAATATCAAAGAAGAGATGGGAAGCAAATCAAATGACGTCAAACTATTTTAAAGAACCACCTCTATGCTACCAGATGCATGCAAACCATTGTGCAAACCATTTCCCTTCTCCAATCAACTAGCCCTCGGTGCCCCAGAAATAATAAATGTGCAGATGGAATTCAGTCATGCAAATGAATTCTCGACATGGCAACTAAAAAGTAATTTAAGCTTAATTCAAACCCCTCCGCTGGCAGACGAGATTGTGACTGATCAAAGGGAAGCCTGCGGCTTGCCGAAAGAGGAGGCTGGGGAAGGAGCTGGAAGGGGCAGTACAATGAAAACCATCATTTTCCTTCAGCTAGTTCTTCATCTCACGAACGAAGGCCGCAGCGCAGTGTAGGAATGAAAAGCACCGCGACGTGGGGTGGCCCCGGGAGCCTCCACTCGCTTCCACGCTCTGCCAGCCGAGAGCCAGGCCGCGCAGGGAGGGGACAGCCACAGAAACGCTCCGCGCTGCGGCCCGTGTGGCGGCGCCTTTGGGGGGTGCTGCAGGGAAGGGGCCCTGCCCCCGGCTGCGCCTCCCAGGGAGTCGACACGCGCCCATCGGGAACCGCTGCAGGGGGGCACCGCGCCGGGCGGAGAGCGAGCCGCGCGCTGGGTCACAGCTCCGCCAGCCGCCAGTGAGCGCGCCCCCGCCTCGCCCGGGGCCTGCCACCCCCCGGCCATTGGCGAGGGCGGGAGTGACCCGGAGCAAAGCCCTTTGGGGGGCGCGTGTCCCTGCGAACAGCTCAGCGGCCGCTGGATGGGTCAGGGTCAGCGCCCCGCCCCGCCAACGCGCACACACGTGGATGGGTTAAGGGCAGCGCCCCGCCCCCTCCGCTAAAACACAGGGGGGGGGATAAGGGCAGCGCCTTCTACTGCCCCTTCCCCCAATATACACCAGGGGAGGTTAGAGTTACCCCCCCACACACACACTGGGGGGTTAGGGTCAGCCCCCCCAACACACACAGGTGGTTAAGGTCAGAGACCCCCCCATGCACATACATATGCTCGGGGGGGGGGTTAGGGTCAGACCCCCCCCAACACACACAGGTGGTTAAGGTCAGAGACCCCCCCCATGCACATACATATACTCGGGGGGGGGGGTTAGGGTCAGACCCCCCCCCCACACAGGTGGTTAAGGTCAGAGGCCCCCCCCATGCACATATACTCGGGAGGGGCTTAGGGTCAGACCCCCCCCCCAACACACACAGGTGGTTAAGGTCAGAGACCCCCCCCATGCACATATACTCGGGGGGGGGGTTAGGGTCAGACCCCCCCAACACACACAGGTGGTTAAGGTCAGAGACCCCCCATGCACATATACCCGGGGGGGGGTTAGGGTCAGACCCCCCCAACACACACAGGTGGTTAAGGTCAGAGACCCCCCCATGCACATATACTCGGGGGGGGGTTAGGGTCAGACCCCCCCAACACACACAGGTGGTTAAGGTCAGAGACCCCCCCATGCACATATACTCGGGGGGGGTTAGGGTCAGACCCCCCCCCAACACACACAGGTGGTTCAGGTCAGAGACCCCCCCCATGCACATATACTGGGGGGGGGGGTTAGGGTCAGACCCCCCCAACACACACAGGTGGTTAAGGTCAGAGACCCCCCCATGCACATATACTCGGGGGGGGTTAGGGTCAGACCCCCCCCCAACACACACAGGTGGTTCAGGTCAGAGACCCCCCCCATGCACATATACTGGGGGGGGGGTTAGGGTCAGACCCCCCCAACACACACAGGTGGTTAAGGTCAGAGACCCCCCATGCACATATACTCGGGGGGGGTTAGGGTCAGACCCCCCCAACACACACAGGTGGTTAAGGTCAGAGACCCCCCCCATGCACATATACTCGGGGGGGGTTAGGGTCAGACCCCCCCCCAACACACACAGGTGGTTCAGGTCAGAGACCCCCCCATGCACATATACTCGGGGGGGGGTTAGGGTCAGACCCCCCCAACACACACAGGTGGTTAAGGTCAGAGACCCCCCCCCATGCACATATACTCGGGGGAGGGGGGGAGGATCAGACCCCACCCAAGACACACAGGTGGGTGGATAAGGTCAGAGCCCCCCCCACACACACACACACACACACATACACTGGGGGGTTACAGTCAGACCCCCCCCGGCCCATACACACACACACACCCCTAGGTAAATTAGGGACCGAGACCCCCCCACACACAGGTAACCTCCCCCGTGCTGGGGGAGGAGTTGCGGGCGAGAAGCTGAAGGTTCGTGACCGCTCCGCCCGGGCAGGGTCGGGGCTCAGGGCCCGCCCGTCTGTCCCCACGGGTCCCTGCTGGGTGGGGGCCCTTCGGCCGCTGCCGGCCCGGGCGGTGTGTGCCGGTTAAGGACAGGGCCCAGCCTGCAGACACACACCGCGGGGGCGGGCTCTCCCTTCCCTTCCCTTCCCGGACCGCGTGGGGCTGCCGCGCACGGACAAAGCCCCGCCGCCGGGGATGGGGTTAGGGGCAGAGCCCGACTCAGCGGCCACTGTGTAGCAGTAGCTCAGCGCCTGAGCCCCCAGCGCCGTGGGGAGGGGCTCGGATAACTAGCCCCCCCCCCCCGCAGCAGGAGAGGGAGCCCCAGGAGAGGGGCGGGTGGGTTAACTTGGGGAGCCCGCCCAGCGTTACTGCCTGGCCGGGGGGGGGGGGATCTTCTCCCTCCCCCACCCCCACGAACTTTCTCCCTTCCCCCTCCCCGAGTGTGCCGCGAGGGGTCCCTCTCCCCTCCCCGTCACATGGTGCGGGGGAGGGGGGGGCAGAGGGAGACTTTTCTCTCGCCGACTCTCCCCCAGCGCCGGCCAGTCTCCGCTCCCAACTCCTGGAGGCAGCGCGGAGCCGGGCGGGCGATGCGGGCTCCCGGAGCTGCTCTCCGCAGCGGTGCGGGGAAGAGGCTCGGCGGCACCGCGCCTCGGCTGCCCGGCTGCTTCTGAGGCGCCGCGCAGCCCGGGGCCCCGGCTCCACGAGGATGTGGCTCCTCTTCGGCGCGGCAACTTTCTGGGGATTGGTCCTGGCTCCAGGTAGGAGACGCGGGGCAGCGCGCCCCTGCGGGCCGCGCCCGGCTCTCGCACCTGCCGCTTCCCGCGCCGCTCTCCCGGCCGCCCGCTCCCCGCCACTCTGCAAAGTTCAACCGCTGCCGGCAGGGCGGCCCCTTCCCCCGGCCCTGCGCCCAGCGCTCCCGAGGGGAGCCTCTGCCCAGCCCGTGCCCCGCTGGCCGCCCTCCCCCGGCCCATGCACCAGCCCGGCTCCTCTCGCCGGCGGGGGCGCGAGGATCAGCTCCGCTGTGGGTCATCGCTCGCTGATCGCAGTCTCCAGCCCTGAGCCAGCTCCCTGCGCAGCGCTCGCCTCCCTGTCCCCGCGGTCCTAGCACTGGCTGAGGCCAGCTTCTGCGGGCGATTGCCTGGAGAACAGCATCGCTCCGCTGGGAACAGCTCAGTTCGGGGTCCCTTCTACCAGCCTCCGTCCTGGGCGCAGCGCCGGTGTGAACTGAATCGGCGTCGTCAGCCAGGCTCGGGGTCCCCTCTGGCATTTTGCTGCTCCCTGTGAGATGCACAAGGGACCGGCTCTGCCAGGGGTCCCTAGCGAGATGCACAGGGAACTGCCGGGCTCTCTTCGTGCCGCGCCCAGTTCCCTGACATGCCCGGGGAGAGCTCCTCTGGGTGACGACCTAGTGGAGAAGCGGCTCACCTCGAGCAGTCCCTCCCCAGCATGGTTTCCTGCACTTCGTGTTGGAGAAGGACCTAATTTACATGATTGATAAAAGAGGGAAGCGAAGACTGCTTTGCATCTGTAATTGTGCATGGCAAAATAGTAATTAAATCATTTGTAATTAATTGGTAGTTAAGTAAACCCGACGGCACAGATAAGAGCTGAAGCGCGTCTGTTAGCCCGGTTACTGTCCCCCAAGCACGGATAGTTCTTATCCCCCTGCTTTAAGGGGACTCCAGCGGGTAGAGTGGGAGCTGAGAGTGCCGGGTCGGTGGGTAATTGGTATCAATTTTGTTTCAATCCTGTTCTTTGTACTCTGCCCCCTGCTGGCTGCAGCGTTTGCTCTTGGTCCCCAGGGAGTTCGGATCATTCAAAAAAGTTGAGTGGATGGCTAGGGATTGCTTCGCTCATGTAGACTCCCCGTTTGTACATAGTTAGCTGATTATAAGAATCTGGGTATTATGAGGAATAGCTTCAGCTAAATGGGCCAGAGTTGTAGACAAATCTTTTGACAAAACCCATATTTTTGCTTTGCTGCTAAATAGATAGGAACAGCAGAGTGAAGAAAAAATAAATAGCATTTTTGGCATATGCAGATCTACTCTGAGCAAAACTCCGTCTATTCCAGGAATTGGTCTGCAAATACAGTGTTACCAGTGTGAAGAATTCCAGCTAAATAACGACTGCTCTGCTCCAGAGTTCATTGTGAACTGCACAGTGAATGTTCAAGACATGTGCCAGAAAGAAGTAATGGAAAAAAGTTCTGGTAAGAATTTAATAATTACACTCTTCCAGGTTTATCTGGTATTGTTTGGTGCTCTTAGCTGCATTTGTTCATTTTTCTCTAGTATGAATTTTTAGCATAAGGCATATTATGTTATTACTAAAGGGACTTTATCTCAAATTTATTGTATTTCTCAGATATTTTAGGTTAATTTCCTTTAAAATGGAAAATATTGAAACTTACTAGACAAATGTTAATAAAGATGTCAAAATATGGTCTTATGGTCAAATTTAGCTTCACAGCATTGGAAAATTAATAAATTAGTTTCATCTCATTATAGTTAATTACATGGGCCTCTCCCAAGAGATGGAGGAAAAGTGCATTAAATTAGTAATTCCTTCTTTTCTTTATTTACTCCAGCAATTCACATAGAGTAAAGGTTGATCGCATGGGATAGGAAGCTGAGCTATGGGATTTCATCCAGAAGACAGTGAGCAGGGAAAGATAAGCCAACAATAGATTAGGACATATTGGAATTCAAGTGGGCATGGCTGAAAGAATGTATTGGGTATATGGATGTTATCTCTGAAAATTCTTTAGGGGCTCTGTCACTTCTCTAATTAATTTTAGAATACAGTGCACTGCTTTTAGTTTTTTTATTCAAAGATCACTAATATTGTCAAGAGAAAGCCAGCCATGTTTGTTCTTCTCTCCCTAAATCATCTCTGGGCTGGGCTGTAAATCAATCCATTACATCAAATACTTCGAGATATTTTTAGAGATTGTGGGGGCAGGTGTTTTGTATGGTAAACTTCAGGACCCATCATCGTCATCTAACTGGATAAAACGTTCCAGCTTTATCCGAGACTTTTGGGTTGGGCTCTGTGATAGAGGAAACGTGTTTGGCTGTTTGCTATTTCACATAGCCTCCTGCTTGTATCATAGCCTCCACCTGTGAGATTTGCAGGGGCAGAAGGAGCTAGGATAGTACTGGCTCTCAGGAGTTCCTCAAATTAGATATCATCTGCACACTCATGAGTGGTGGTTCCAATTGAAAAACTCATCTACAAAGGGCAGGAATCCAGAAGATGTACATAGATGGGAGTATGTAGTACCATTGCCTTGGAGGGAAAGGATCTTGGATGGATATAGTGGCTCACAGTTGAGGGCAACAATTTATACATGTTGACCAAGGATGGTATATGGGACTGTTTTGGTGTTTATATAAATAAAGCCACAGCCTGTCTCCTTCCAACAATATAGGTATAGCTACAGGACTTGAAATATAAAATAGTTTCCACATAAACAAAGGTGATTAATAATATTAAAATCTTCTACAGACCTAAATGATATTTACCAAGGTATTTATCAGCAACCCTGATCTTGCAGCTAGCCATAGATTAATGCCCTGCAAATCATGAGAAAGTGGTAAAATTGCCTCTTTAGTAAATAGAGAATGCATTGTTGTCATTTGTCCTCAATACAGATAACACCATAACACAGTACTGCACTTATAGCTACTTTGTAAAGTATTGGGGATTTGTTCTGAACAGAAAGAAAAAGATATATAGTTAAGGGAAGATTAGTCGCCATTCAGTAAGAGAACTCAACTTTAAAATGTGAACATATTTTGGATAAACACACGTTTTTCTCTTTACTTCAAACATAGTATCTTCTTTCAAGAAAGGAGTATTTACTCAGAGAAGGTGGTGGAGGTTTGAGACAGTTATGGGTTGTGAGGTGCTTTGAACCTATGCATAATTTTAGACAAATATTTGAAATGCAGTTTGAAGGCTTTGCCACATGCACCCCAAATATTCTATAAGCTTTTAAATAGGTTTGAATGAATGATGTGGAGGAGTTTGAAGTACTATAAAAATCCTATATAGTCAAATCAGATCCCTCCCAGTAAAACACTTTCTTTCCACTTTTATCTCCTTCCCTTTCCACAATATTTTTATTCCAATCTGCAATTTCAAATGATAACAGCCTTCAAAGAAACATCTGTAATCTTGTCTTCAGGTGAATGTTAGACAAAGAAGTGTTTGCAGTCAGACCTCCTTACACAAGGAATGGTTTACTTAAGTGTATAGGTATCCAAAAGATTTAAGTGGAAGCTACTCACATAGCATGCATGTACAACTGATTTGTTCAGATTAAAAAAATCAGATTAACAACTGAGTTTGCAAACTGGCTGATTAAGCTTTTGTGATTATGTTATATTGAAAATATGAATGATTGCGATTAGGTATTAAAAATATATGGCTGCATAAACTTGTCTTCACCACTACAAAGAAACTGGTTTGCAATAGACTAAATAAAGGTAGAGAAACATTTTTAATGAAATGTGCTTTCTATTCTTTTACCTGGGCAATATTACATTGCCTATAATGAAAGTCTCTGGACTGACGTTTGAATTTTCCCATAGATACCTGTCGTGTAGTGAATAGCAGACTACAGTTCATTCTTATTTGGCTTTGTTCTGTAAATGCAGTTCTTATTAGTTTTAAGTTAGAGAGTTACAAGTTCCTGTAAAGAAGTAGATTTTATTTTTAACTTAACTACTCCAAATTGAGTGAGATTTGCTGTACAGGTTAAGCTTCTTTCCTATCTCCTCAGTCAGTTCTAGAAAAGATTGGTAGTAAAGCAAGGAGGATTCAGTTAATCATCTCTTATTGGGTTTTTTCTTGCTGTTTAAATGTGTGTAAAATAAAATGTCTCATTCTCAAAAATGTCATTTAATAATTCAACATTTATTTTATCAGGCTATTTTAAAACTGTTTTATGTGCTTATCATTGAAAACTGATAAAATGAAAATCAATATTTGAAATATTTTTAATAATATTTGAGTTTGAATTTTTAACCCGGTATATAAAGAATATGCATTTGCATTTACTTGTCAGTGTGATCTTGTAATTAGTTTTTTCCTCTTGACTAGATACAGTAAAAGGAGTATAATTTAATTTTTATAGACTAGCCAAATTCTGCCTCTATTAAAATATAGCTCTGTCAGTAAGCAAAATGTTGCATGTTCTCCTAAACCTTATTTAAAAGTTAAATGCAGTATATTGAGATAAAGTTCATGGTCTGAATCAGTAACCTAATGAACCTCATCGCCCATCCTTTGCAACATACATTAATCTAGTTGTCTATTTTGCAGTCAAGGGGGTCACTGATTTACATGCTTGTATACATTATACTTATGAGCTTGTAGGCAATGGCTATTTTCTTACATATTTGTTAGTGGTCATAAAATTGAACCACTGAATTGTTGTTATTAAACTTAATTTCTATACTAAGCTCTCTCCTCAATAATACAAAGGAGAACTGCAATTCTAAGCTTTGTATTGTATTCATTTATATTGTAAATACTTCTTAAGCCTTACTTTAGTCAAGACAAACCACTCCTGTTTAGTTAAGGTAAAGTGAGGCTTAAGCTATGTTTAAAACCTTACTCTACTCAGTCAAAGCATTCTCAGAATTTGGGTCTAGAACCAGTTTTATGAAATGTATTTCATCCCTACACAAGACATTCTAACAATCCTATGTAAAATATGAAATGTTACAAAAATCCAAGTTAAAAAAGCACGCTTTTGAATATCTTGGATTTTCAAAATAGTGATGAATCCAGATATTGAAATCATTCATATTTAAATCAGATCAACTTAAGCAGTACCAATCAGATGTTTCCATTAATGTCACAAATTAGGTCTATTTCCTAATTAAAACAATAATAAAAGTGGGAAGTATTTGGGTGGGGAAAGCAGTTAAGCATGTACCTAGATGGGTGACTATACTGAGCGAATATACCCTCTTCTCCCACCCTCCCCCAACACACACGGTCTCTTACTATATCAGTTTGTATTGCAATAGAACCTAGGTTTCAGAGTAGCAGCCGTGTTAGTCTGTATTCGCAAAAAGAAAAGGAGTACCCGTGGCACCTTAGAGACTAACAAATTTATTTGAGCATAAGCTTGCGTGAGCTACAGCTTACGAAAGCTTATGCATCCGATGAAGTGAGCTGTAGCTCACGAAAGCTTATGCTCAAATAAATTTGTTAATAGAACCTAGATAACCCATTCAAAATGTACAGAATTGGAGACCTCATGAAGTAAATGACAAAAATGTTCCAAGTTTCAGTACCATTATTTATGCATTTTGCAAGACTAAGTTTTAGGTAGTAATGGAAGATGTCTTCCAATGGGAGATGCAAAAGAGCCATATTTTACTACAGGGAATGCACTTTGCCGACTAATTACTTAACCTAGTCTTTAAAAAGCATCAATACTTCTCTTCTTTATAGGGAAGAACTGTGAGCTCTGGAGGAGGCGCTGAAGCCCATATCAAATACTTTTGATGCCACAGAAACTAACATCAGGGATAGGTTTTTAAGGTTAGCCTTCTAGTTGAAGAAGCAGCTGATGTTTGCAAGCAGATTACATAGATGAAATGTTTGATGAATGAGAAGCGTTCTTCATTATATTAATTCAATTTGCAACTATTTCAGGAAAACATTGGTAACTGATTTGTTTTATTTATTTATTTTTTTTTTTACTGATTTTGAGCACTGAATCTACAAAGCTGCTGCTTTTCAAAGTGAAGGTGAATACAAGAACAAAGAAACCTAAATGCACACTTCTCTTTTTTGGACAGAATGAAATGTTTCGGCTATTCGTGTGTTTATTATATTTAAATAAAACAAATTCTAAGAAATACAACTTTTCTTCTACTGGTGACGAGCGACCTGACCACTTGGGACTTAATGCAAAACCCACTGAAGGCAAGGGGAGTTGGTCTTTCCACTGACTTTGATGGGCTTTGGATCAGGCCCGTAGTATGCAAAAAGATGCAGAAATGCAGCAAATACAGAACCCAATCTGTCTCCAAATGGAGAAAACAGTACAACCATCATCAAAATGTGGTACAAGGCAATTTCCTATCACTATAAATAATGGTGTTTTTAAAAATAGAATAAACCCAGAAAATGAACGGAGTAGAAGGAAACAAAGTGTGAGGGGAGAAAAATCAAAGGAGAGAATTGGAAAATGTAAAATCCTTAGACCATCTCAATGCTCAGTAGCTATAACAGGCTACTGAATTTTTAAAACAAGGCTTCATGCTCTTGCTACATCTGTTATGTAGATCTTTTTTTCACTGTCTCTGTTACACCATTCACCTATTATCTGCATTAGAAATGCCGCTTGGAAAAAGGCAAAAAGAGTTTTGCAATAGGCATTACAAAATAAGTTTCTAAAAACCCATCTTGCTATCTAGAGAAATTTAGGTTATTTATAAAGTTTCCCTGTAAATGAAGTCACCTCATCAATTCAATACACCTGCAAAAAAAGGTTCTCTTTTTTCTTTTTCTTTTTCTTTAATTTACATTGGCATTTCCCATGCATGCACTTGTATAGAACACTGCAGTATAATTAAAGCAATTACTGTAATTGTACACTTAAAGTAGTGCCTAGGAACATGATAAATCATTTCACTGGTGAATTTTAATTGCTGTTTCTAAGGATCTTCATGATACTGATTTCCAAGTCCCTCCTTTCATCAAGTAGAGGGAAGCTGATAAAGTTCTACCACAACTAGTCCTACGTTAACACCTTCACCTCTGGTTTCTTTGCTGCCAAATTCAAGTTGCACCATATGTGGTTCTTAAGGGATAATCAAGTATATACTCCTCTCCTGCACATGCATAACTGTCACGACCTCAGGGGTTCCCCTGGGGAAGGCAGATCAGCACTGCATGTTGCTAACACTGTTGCTAGCATCGCAAAGCATTTTGGGGAGGGTCAAAAGTGTGCGTGGGGAGTAAAAGATTCTTTTTCAGGCTGCAAGAGGCCAAAGGGGGAAGGAGAAAGAAAGCAGAGAACGGGTTAACTCAACATTGCAGCTAGCAAACTCAGTCGGATGATAAGAGCTGGCCCCAGTCCAAGGTCATGGTGCTAGATGAAATATTATCTCACCCAGCCACTGCCAGCCATGAGAAAAGAAAAAGTACACTGGACCAGGGCTGCAGAGATGGAAAATACAGGTGAGACAATGACAGGGGGAGCAGAGCTTCGCGTCCCTGGAGCTGTTGTGTTTTAGTAAAGCGAAGAAGACCACAGAAAGCCAGTTTGTACTGGCGCAAAGAGCACCAGAAACAGAGGTCACGGAATGGAACACCCGCAAAGGAACCCAGGTCTTAAAACCCTCCTGAGAGCTGGAGTAATTTGGAGATCACAGCAGACCCCGGGACAACCTGGGCCCAGGACATAACTCCCGTCCACCCTTCCTCCTCTTCTGCTTACGTTACACCCAGGCTTGGCCAGCCTTGGTAGAGCGTGTGTGAGTATGAAAGTGGGTTAGGGCTTGAGGCACTAACACTTTCTTCCTTCCTCTGAGTAACATGGGAAGCACCCATCACTCTCCGCTGTTGTTTTATTATTTTATCAATAAAGCTTTAAAATTTAGACACTTGGTGTGTTACGTCATCTCCTCCCTTAATGATCCTGTGGCCTCAGCCTGATCACCTGACGCCTCAGGCAGACTGACAGATTTCTGTTACCGCATAACTCCCATTGACTCAAGCAGCAGTTACACATTGTTATCAAAGGGGAGAGTGTGTCCTGCGTACATTTATTGACAAAAGATTACTATAGCCAACAAAGTTTAAACACCTTCAGAATCTCTCTAGACATTACGGTTTTATAGGTAATGGCTATAAATCTTCTTTAACTTCATCTTTATCACTTAAAAATTTACAGAAAGGAATATGTACCAATTCCTGCAGTGGTTTTTTTTTTTTTGGGGGGGGTGTTTTTTTGGGGTTTTTTTTTTTTTTTAGAACAATGTCAAAAGTGATTAAGTTTCAGAGTAGCAGCCGTGTTAGTATTCGCAAAAAGAAAAGGAGTACTTGTGGCACCTTAGAGACTAACAAATTTATTTGAGCATAAGCTTTCGTGAGCTACAGCTCACTTCATTTGGTGGAAAATACAGAGGGGAGATTAAAAAGTGATAAGTCTTTTTGTTTTAATAACTCAATGGAGTTGGGAATAAGGAGGGGAATGAAGAGATGCACATATCTATTTTGATTTTCAAAACTAATATAACACTTAAGACAATATATTTTATTAGTATTTTTCAAATGTATAAAGCAACTTAGTGCATGACATGGTTAGCAAATAGCATCTTGTTCTGCACAGTTAGATGCTGAACAGAATCAAAGCATAGTAACCAATATCCACAACACCTAGATTCTTTTTGTTGGGGTGTGAATAAAAGCTTGCATATGAATAAAAGAATTATAGTGTATGTCATTAACTTTCACTATATGCTGTAAACTTCGAGATATATTGTGTATATATCGTGGATATATTACCATTCAGAAACTCTTTTCAGATGCCAAAGCTGAAGGGCATGTTCTCTTATTAATAAATTGCTTTCTATCTTTCGGTTGCCTATAACACTACAAAATAAGCAGGAGATAAACTGAATTAAGTATATTAGATAAGGTGAAACCATAGAGAGTTGTGTGTGTGTGTGTGGGTGTGTGTGTGTGTGTGTGTTTTAAATACAGTAAAGTAATGATGGAGCTAATTGTGGACTTCAAGTAGTTTGACTTGAAAACCATGAAAAGGATCCAATTGCAAAAGTGATGAAGTGTTGTATTATTTTAAGGAAGTTGTGATATCTGGTCCAATAAATTTCATTTCTCATAGGACATGGACAATAGCTTTTTATGTTTTTCTATTTCTGAGCTTGTCTGAAAAATATGTACAAGGATAGGATATGGTGCCCATAGGCTGGTATCTCTGAACTCTGTCCCTTCAGAGTACCATATCGTGCCTCACATTTCACATATAAATGAATCTGAATTTCAAAAACAATTTCCAGTGACCTGCCCAGATTTTTCTCTAACTCCCAGGGAGCTAAACACAAGCAGGTATATTTAATGACAACAATGTAGTTATTTTCATTTTATAGCAGGGACATCCATTGGCAAAACAGAGTAATCACAAATGCTGCATCCATAGTACGTGGCGTTCTAATGATGGTATTACCAGTGACACTTTCAATTTGAACTAAAAATCATTTTAAAACCCCCAAACCAATGGCCTCATCCTGCTAACATTGAAGTCAAGGACAGCAGGATTGGATCCTAAAATGTTAAATATCCAAAATCAATAGCAGAATATATATTTAGATTTAAACCATAAATACATACTTTAAACAACAATATACTCATAAATTAGGTCCTTCTTTAATCCATCAAGACCTGAATGTAGGTTTCTGTGTTAAACTTCAAGAGCTGACAACGTCAGCCCCAGTCCTGCAAATATGTATACTGGCAAATAACTGTACGCATGCAAATAGATACACTGAACTCAATAAGGCTCTCGAAAAATATATGGACTATTCACATGCTTAAAGTTATTTATGTGTGTAAATGTTTGCAGGATTGGGGCCATTTAACATTCAGGGAGCCATAGTCCTTATGCTATTTTAATTCATTTCAGGGAATTACTACTATAATCAATACGTTCAAGTAAAATACTAAACTCTGATCCTGAAAGGTCAGAAGCCTGAGTAAATTTCCAATACTGGAAACTGGAATACATTTTGATCTCAATATCTATGACACTTCCCTACCATGTAGAAAGAAAAGACAGCTGACGACTGCACAAGCCAACTGTACTTGAAAAGTTGTACAATTTACTACTTTACTGCTAGTGCACACTAAATTGTAAAGATGAAACAGATACAACAGCAGAAAATAAAAGGTTAAGATTGGAAAATGAAAGCTGAGGTTTGACTGGAATGCAATTGTTTTTAATCCATACTTGGCATTTACTTAAAAAAAAAATCTGTCTGGTAATACAGAAAAACCAGGTGCTGCTCTTAGACTTTGCTAATCAATGCATATTTTAGTAGTTTAATGACTCACTTGTGCTTTGTGAAGCTGCAAGCAATAGGATGGATTTCCCTGGGTCATTATTTAAAACAATATTAACAAGCCTGTTTTGCTTTAGACTTCCAGTGCCATAATTGGAAGGTATGATTTGATGCCATGTTCTCTTCAATATTGTAAAATAAATCACAGTAATCCAGTCCCTTGTTCACTGTAGCCAGCAATTATCCTGTTTTCATCTAAGAACATTTTCAGTTCTACATGACATGGTCATGGCAGAGAGGTCAGAAAGCATGTAATCAAGCATCTTTTTTAAAAAAGACATGTGTTGTTCAAAACCACCTATTACTGTATTTGCACAAAGGATTTAAAAAAACAACGCCGTGAATAAAACAAAATTTTTAAAATACTTGCTGCAATCATTCTAAGCATAAATTGAAATTGTATATGAAGAACTATTTACTACTTGTCTACACCAGGAGTTATTCAGGACACAGTCAAGAATAAGTCTGGAATGAGTGTCCACACTTGGAGTTATTCAGAAATAGCTATTGCACTTTAAATTCAGACCCTGCCTTAATCCAAATTAACACTCAAGTCATGCAAGCCCTTAGGAAGAAAACACTAAGATAATGGATGTAGTTTTCATAACTATACTACGCTATCTCAGAATCTAATTGTGGATATACTTGCTCCTTAATACATTTATAGGGTCCAATTCTGGAATCCTTACTAGTGTAATGGAAGGGGGTATGCAGGGCCTTGGTTCTAAAGCATAGGTCTTGGAGATAGAAGAGCTGAGTTCTGTCTCTGGTGGTGCTGCAGACTTCAGATCATTTAACCTCATGCCTCAGGTGCCTCCTTATAAATTGAGGATCACAATTAAATATAGTGAAGATTAATTAGATGTTTATTAAATCACTTTGAGATTCTCTCATGGAAGGTAGTACATAAGTACAATTGTTATTAAAACCTAATTAACTTCAGTGTGAGTTTTGAGAGAGTAGGGACAGCAAAATTAGTCTAAAATGAAACAGCACAATTTAAAGAGCCTGTGTGTAAAATTAAAAGCCTGCCCAGTTTTCATCTCTTCCAAGCAAGTTATTCTTTCTTAGAAACAAAGCAAGAGCACAGGTTTGAGTCTTTTATATGAAGTTATTGTAACAACTTCAGCTTCTTGAATATTAGTCTAGTTGCACATAAGCAAGTTTTGAATACATGATTTCTTTTCAAAGCATAATGCAAGGAAACATTCCTTTTCCACCTGTAAGATGTGTCACATTCTAATACGTGTAGAACCTTATTGGATCAAATATTCATAAAGACTTTTTCTATAAATTGGAGAGCAAAATCCTAAACAGACGTGTGGCATCAAATCACTGTATAATGAATCCTGTGAACAAATACTAGATAAACAGGGATGCTTATGTGACCGATGCCTGCTGCGTGGGGTGTTCTGTCCTCTTCCAGTGGCACTTAAACCACCTAGAGAGTAATGAGTCTGCTACAACCTTGACTAAGTGGCATGTGGCTTTTAGCTCATGCAGCAGAGACTCATGCACTAAGCTTCAGAGATCCCAGGTTCTATCGCTTCCGCTGAAGACCAGGGTTTGTCAGTGTTACACTTAGCTTTACAAACTAGTGAGTGGAGGAAAAGGCGCATATCAAAGCCACTTAGTCTGTTACAAAGGCTGTCCTAGTTAATCTGTACCAGATCCTCCGCTAGAACAGGATAATCCTATACCCTAATCCTTTTGTGCCTTTGCAGTCTGTTTTTGACCATCTGTGGATGTATCAAAAAATCTGAACTCAAGTCCTATATTTCAAATAAATCAAAAATCATATTTAATTAAATGATATACATCAAAGATGATATTTATTTAATTCTGGCATTACAAGAAGGGTGGGATTCACAAGGAAGGGGTGCATAGGCTGAGTGTTGCTATGCCTATCTTTTAGGTTCCCTGCCATCGAGTGGAATTCACAACCCTGACTTAGGTGCCCAGGGTCCCTATACAATGCATGGGGAGAGTTAGGTGTGTAAAAAAAAGAGATTCACAGAAGTCAGCACACTGAGCAGGGAGCTGCCAAAACCCAGCCCTCAAAGGAACTTGGATGCCTAACTCCCCCCACTCGAAAGTCACAGTCCTGAACTGTCTCCTGGCATTCAGGGCCTAAGCCAGGTCAGCCCTTTTTCAAGAACCACTCCAAGCACCCATTAGGCCTGCAGGTAGGATATGGTGATGGGCTCCCCTAATACCTAGTGCAAATCTGCATTCTACCTGAGCAGAGCAGGGACCTGAAGACAGGCTCCTAGTGAGTGCTATGGCTAGTGTGGGCAGGGTCTTGCCTGTGGAAGTTGTTTCACTTTACATACATTACTTAAATGGTCATTAGGTCAGAGTGGGACAGAGACTCCATAGCCCAGCGGTTAGGATACTTAGCTAGGCTACGGAAAACCAATATTTAAGGCAATAATTACTCAAGTATTGTATACTCAGAAATGCAGCAGACACTGGGCTGAAATGCAGGACTCACACAATTTAGGGCAAGAACTAAAGAATACCATATATACAGTTGAAACTGCAGAGAAAGTGTAGGTAGAAAGACAAGACATCAAGTCTGAGTGCTTCAAAAAAGCATGACCGTACAGATTTCCCAAGACCCCCAAAATTAAAAAATTCAGAGGTACAAGAGGTGAGGCCATTTAGGAGACTGGTATAACAAAGGTGACATAAAAATGCTTTATCAGCTTATATACACTGTGTTAAATCTTGTCTTTATGAACAAATGCAATAACATCTAAGACAGACTTAATTAATCATGAACGTGTATCATTAAAGTGAGGCTAATTATTATTACCTGTTTCACACAGTGTGTGCACGTGCAGCAGATTCAGATGAGCTTGACTGAAGCAATAAATAATTTGCAACCTTTTTGGTAAGCACCAAATGCAAGAATATGGCAGAAACTTTCCATGTGTTGCTTCCTTGTGTCTCCTCTTCTTTACAAAACCCTATCGGAGGAATAGTTATCTAGGACCATGGAGAAGTTCTTATACTATACTATTTGATAGCCCAGCAATTAGAAACATTATAATGCAAAACATGAATTGGAATTACAGAAATGTCTATTTTAGGACATATTTAATTTAATCTAGGGCCATTTCATCTTTATTTAATTTTGTTTTTAGGCCAGATTCCCAAAGGCATTTAAGGCCACAAACTCCCACTTCAGGTGCTTAAGACCAGTGTTTAGTCACCACTGGCATTTACAAACCCCTCACTCAGCTGCCATCTAAGTCTGGATGTATCAGTTTCTGCAAAAATTCTCTAAATACCAAAAATGTTTCCTGTAAAAGTGCCTTAGGTGCCTAGATTCCAGCCACTGGCCATGCACACTGCATCTTAAGCAGGTGCCTGCATATCTAACTATTGCCTAAGCCCCTGCAGGATTCTCAAATTAGGCATTACCATGTAGCACCTGATCAGGTAGGTGTGCTCAGTGCCTGCCTAACTCTGCATAGAACAGCCTTCTTGCTGGGGAAGGAGGGGAAGAGCAGCTCCTGATACCCATCAGCCCAGTGGTTACAGCATTCATCTGGGAAACCCCAGTTTAAGTCTTTCTTCTGTCTAATGAGCCGGGATTTAAACATGGGTGCTCTAACCACTGGACTATAGTTATTTCACACTTCCCCTCTCTGGCCCAATGACAGCTCCACATCAGATTAGTCCAATGGTTAGGGCACTCACCTGATGGATGCCCCTTCTCATCAGGCAGAAAGAGAAATTGAATCAGGGTCTCTTACATAGAATCATAGAATATCAGGATTGGAAGGGATCTCAGGAGGTCATCTAGTCCAACCCCCTGCTCAAAGCAGGACCAATCCCTAACTAAATCATCCCAGCCAGAGCTTTGTGAAGCCTGACCTTAACAACTTCTAAGGAAGGAGATTCCACCACCTCCCTAGGTAACGCATGCCAGTGTTTCACCACCCTCCTAGTGAAAAAGTTTTTCCTAATATCCAACCTAAACCTCCCCCACTGCAACTTGAGACCATTACTCCTTGTTCTGTCATCTGCTACCACCGAGAACAGTCTTGATCCATCCTCTTTGGAACCCCCTTTCAGGTAGTTGAAAGCAGCTATCAAATCCCCCCTCATTCTTCTCTTCTGCAGACTAAACAATCCCAGTTCCCTCAACCTCTCCTCATAAGTCATGTTTTCCAGTCCCCTAATCATTGTTGTTGCCCTCCGCTGGACATTTTCCAATTTTTCCACATCCTTCTTGTAGTGTGGGGCCCAAAACTGGACACAGTACCCTGGATGAGGCCTCACCAATATCGAACAGAGGGGAACGATCACCTCGATTGCCCTCGATCTGCTGGCAATTCCCCTACTTATACATCCCAAAATGCCATTGGCCTTCTTGGCAACAAGGGCACACTGTTGACTCATATCCAGCTTCTCGTCCACTGTAACCCCTAGGTCCCTTTCTGCAGAACTGCTGCCTAGCCATTCGGTCCCTAGTCTGTAGCGGTGCATGGGATTCTCCTGTCCTAAGTGCAGGACTCTGCACTTGTCCTTGTTGAACCTCATCAGATTTCTTTTGGCCCAATCCTCTAATTTGTCTAGGTCCCTCTGTGTCCTATCCCTACCCTCCAGCGTATCTACCTCTCCTCCCAGTTTAGTGTCATCTGCAAACTTGCTGAGGGTGCAATCCACACCATCCTCCAGATCATTTATGAAGATATTGAACAAAACCGGCCCCAGGACCGACCCTTGGGGCACTCCACTTGATAGTGGTTGCCAACTAGACATGGAGCCATTGATCACTACCCGTTGAGCCCGACAATCTAGCCAACTTTCTATCCACCTTATAGTCCATTCATCCAGCCCGTACTTCTTTAATATTGTCGGAGACCGTGTCAAAAGCTTTGCTAAAGTCAAGAAACAACACGTCCACTGCTTTCCCCTCATCCACAGAGCCAGTTATCTTGTCATAGAAGGCAATTAGATTAGTCAGGCATGACTTGCCCTTAGTGAATCCATGCTGACTGTTCCTGATCACTTTCCTCTAAGTGCTTCAGAATTGATTCCTTGAGGATCTGCTCCATGATTTTTCCAGGGACTGAGGTGAGGCTGACTGGCCTGTAGTTCCCAGGATCCTCCTCCTTCCCTTTTTTAAAGATGGGCACTACATTAGCCTTTTCCCAGTCATCCAGGACTTCCCCCAATCTCCATGAGTTTTCAAAGATAATGGCCAATGGCGCTGCAATCACATCTGCCAACTCTTTTAGCACTCTTGAATGCAGTGCATCCGGTCCCATGGACTTGTGCTCGTCCAGCTTTTCTAAATAGTCCCGAACCACTTCTTTCTCCACAGAGGACTGGTCACTTCCTCCCCATGCTGTGCTGACCAGTGCAGTAGTCTGAGAGCTGACCTTGTTCGTGAAGGAAGAGGCAAAAAAAGCATTGAATACATTAGCTTTTTCCACATCCTCTGTCACTAGGTTGCCTCCCTCATTCAGTAAGGGGCCCACACCTTCCTTGACTTTCTTCTTGTTGCTAACATACCTGAAGAAACCCTTCTTGTTACTCTTAACATCTTATCTCATATGAGTGTCCTAATCACTTGGCTAATGAACTTCCAGCCCAGATTTAGGCATCTAATTCCCTTTGAGGGGCAGGGCTCATGACACACCCCTCTCCTTGGCATTTGCTACTGGGCTCTATCACTCTATTGGCTAGTTTAGGCAACTCCTAGCTCAGCATACTGTGTTTTGTGGATCCCATTTAGAGGTGTCTAATTCTCCCCACACCGTGTAGAGGGCACGTGGGCCCCTAACTCAGGGTTTGTGAATTATACTGGTATCAGCACATCTGAAAGTTAGGAATTGCGTTGCTTAATCCCCTTTGTGAATCTAACACTTTGTTTCTTGAAACCGTTCTCAATCATTGCTATTCAGTAGGCTAATATGAACACACGTTTGTGCCCAATAGTGCTCTCAGAATGGTGTGTGTTGGTAGAATACTGGATTGTTTTAAATTCAATGTTATAACTGGTCTTTTCTATACTTGAATGGTTCCCAATTTTTGGTTGTCCTGTTGCTACTTTCTGTTATTGTGTATGAGCTTTTCTTTATGCTGTGGCTGAGCTGTTCTGCCATAGGCTCTTTAGGCAGTGGCCTTACCTTCTATTATGAATCAAAAGCACTAGCATATTCTGGGCAGTGCCAGACAAGTAAATATAAGAAAGGTACATTAAAGGCCCACAGAAACTAGTGATACAGCAAAGAACAAGACATAGAAAGCTTCCTTCTGTGCTCCTGCAGATGCAAAGTACTTTTTGTTATGCTGGCTTGTTTTTGATAGTTTATTTTTAATATAATAGAGGTACTAAAAAAACGCCTCCACAGAGCTGGAATATACTGCATTTTTTGCTCTATGTTGCTCACTGTGTGCTTCATATGCAGCATATGAAGTCCATAGGGTAGAAATGCGTTGTTTACCTTATTTTGTGGCAAGAATAGTAGCATCTTTACTCATAGTCATAAAATGTGATTGTGCAGCTACTTGGTACAATAGGCATTCATTTATTTCAGTGATAGGGGAGACAGTCCAATTTATGGACAGGTTTCAGAGTAGCAGCCATGTTAGTCTGTATTCGCAAAAAGAAAAGGAGTACTTGTGGCACTCAAATAAATTTGTTAGTCTCTAAGGTGCCACAAGTCCAATTTATGCAATATAGTTGTACAGGCTAAGATGTGTATAGGGCATGAAATAGCCTCCCTGTGGAAATTCCCATTGCTGTATGGAAGGACGACAGGAACACCATGCTTTAGAGACCAGAAGAAGATTGCATTACCACATATGGCGCTCCATGATTGCCAAAACCTCCAACTAGTTCACAGTCTATGAATGGTACATGCAACACTGATGTATGCAAAGGTTTGTTTGAATGGGTTTTCCCCTCTACATTTTATTGTGTTGTTGGACCTGGAAAACGCTAAATGACTTGTCTACTGGCCAAGTATGTCTACACTACAACTGCTGCAGCTGTATCACTGTAGTGCTTGAGTGTAGATGCTACCTATGCTGATGAGAGGGATGCTCCTGTTGGTGTAGGTAATCCACCTCCCTGAGAGGTGGTAGCTGGGCTGACAGAAGAGTTCGTCCATGAACCTAGCACTGCGTACACCGCTGGTTAGGTTGCCATACCAATGCAAGTTCCTAGTATAGACCAGCCCTTAGCTGTATGCAGTACTGTATAGAGTAGAACAAATAAGATTTCCTGTCTCAAAGAGCTTATAGTTTAAGGGCCCAAGTATAATCCTAAAGTAAAGCCAGAGACATGCAATACTACCATCCCTAAACAGTTTTGAACCCAGGTCCCCTGACACTGTTTTAGACATAAAGACAGACCCTGAGGGCCAGCGCCATGAAAGGCCCTTGACTCTCATTCCCATTTTTAGGTACCACTGTGCTCTCCCTATTCAACTGCCACCGAACCCTGTAGGAATCCCAGCTTTGGCTTGCAAGCAGAGCATATAAGCAAGCGTGCAAGTCTGGGAGATGTCTAGCACTGTGAGAAGATGGCAGCTTAGGCCACACACTCTCATTTGTATTTATAGTGGCTACCTTAAGCAGCTTTCCACCTAGTATGCTGGCTTCTGCGGATCCCATTTTCAGGTGCCTGTCTCTCCCTATGTACTGTATTGGGCATCTAGGCACCTAACACAGGCTTTGTGGATCATGTGATTTTCAAATGCTAAGTGTTGCAATGGCTAAAACCCTATGTGGCTTTAGGCCTAAAAGATGGGTAATATACAAGAATGTACAAAGAGGCAGGGGTGCCTTCCACATCTACCTTTTCAGAAAGCAGATGAGTGTTCAAAAGTGGGGGGTTTTTTAGGGCAAGAGTGAGGGTACTTATTGAAAATTTATTCGGAATTTATTCCGACTTCTTATAAATGTGGCTGGGCTTGTTACACATGGACTATTGATTAGGATCTTAGGAAATCACTTTTATACACATTATTAAACTTCAATAATGCTGCATTCCTTCCAGTCTAGGTTTGATATATTTCATAGGATACAAGATGTATAGCACTAAGTACTCCACTCTTCCAAGCCCGGTTGGTCAACCTAATGTACACCAATGCAGTACACTTGTCAGCCTGGACCTGCTACTCTAAGCTTTGTTTATTAAAAAGCCTATCAGGAGCTGTATGGTTTTGTAAATCAGAGGGCAGAGTTTACATTCCTTTATTTTTGGTAAAAACTCAAAGCAAATCCAGACGTGATAAGCCATGTGAGAGATAGGATTGACTTTGTATATATGTTATTGATACTCAGATGTGGATACTGGAACTGAGCTCATTAAGTGAACCTTGTTTGTTCTGTGCACCAAAAGAGGCAGGGATCCTGTGGGGGAAAAAATAATATATGATCATGGTATTAGAGACTATATCATACCGCATAGGCACAAGGAGAATGAATTAAGGCAGCCTTAAATTTGTCATGGCCCAGTTTGAGTGCTTGACTTTGCAACCTTCATAAAGTTCTTTTAATGTCATTTTTGTATAATATATAACAGAGCCTTAGAGGAAGGAGCAGGGGAGGGTGGGGAAGGTATATCTCTTCTCAGTGAGTGGTGGGGTGGGTATTGTTTTAGACCACCTGGCATGGTCTAAATTTCTATCGAAACATTGTTTACATTGTAAAAATATTAGTTGACCACCAGAATTGTCCGGGACCTCTAAACTCAAGCTGCTAACATATCTCCTTTGCAAGGGGGGGAAAAAAATCATGGGGCAGCAGTCTGCTTACCCACTGTAGTAATTTTAAAGAATAAGCCCCACACAGATGTGGCAACTCCCTTTAAAGGTGGTGCATTAAATTGATGATGTATTTGTAGCTGAACCAATGGTATCCATTACTGAGCAGTGAAATCTGTGATGGTAGAAGACAGTATTGTCTTCAGCTCCATTAGCGGGTGGGGGGGGGGGAAATTGTTCAGGAAAGATATTTCCAACAGTCATTTCAGAAGGGGTGAAGGAGGACAAAAGAGGATTTCCATCTTCACCACCTAAAAAGTGAAGTCAGAGGAAAGACTGCTTTGAGGTATACAAGCAATAAGGCTTCTAGAGGTGGAAAATCCAAAAAGGATTACAGTTATCTAGCCTCTAATGCATAACAGTTACTTTTTAGAAACAGAGATCAGCTAGCCAACTAACCTTTCTGGAGGAGGGTTATTATTTTTCCTTGAATCAAAGTTTGGATATAGAATATAGAAAAATTCATATATTCATTCTATATTCATATTCATTCTACTACCTCAAGAAACCAGGACCAAAGAGGTATGAGCTAGTCTTCTATAATAACCATCTCTAAGATTTCTGTGATTCAGGGCTTCATAGCTTTTGCCCCAACTTGAACCAAAAAGGTATGGGGAAATAAGAGTCGTATTTAATTAGAAGTTGAGCAAGAAGAAAGTAAATCGCCTCGATTGGCAGCAATTTTTCCTATTTTTCAGCCTACTTGCTTATCTTTATTGTATCTTGTGAAGAAGGATTACGGTATGCCAAGCACAGAAAAAACCTTTTTCCATACAAGTTGAGTTGCTACCTGACAACTCCTAGAGTCATCTTGAAAATGCAGATAATTTCTATGTAACAGCTCCTTTGAACACAGATCCATCTGTACTTTTTTGTTTATAAAAAGATACCTGGGATGTGGAGAGATCTAAAAAAGCCAAAGAACTGCCACAAACACAACTATAACAATGCTGCACAGTTTTAATTATCTAAAGAAGAATCTGAGTCTAATTCAGATTACTGCTACTGCAGCTGGAAGTGGGAATAAACAAACACTCATTGGGGAATGGAATTCTCTATTGGAAGAAACAATCATGAAGACGCTACAAGAGATGAATGTTACAATGAGGCTTTATGGCCAGTCAGATTATTCGTTCTACTTAAGCATGAATGTGTTCCATCTGTGCATGAAACTACAGTACTAGAGTTTAAAATTCCACCTGCCCTGCAGGAATTTAGGGTTTGTTTTTACAGGAACTCTATTGTTCAACTGAATTCATGCTGGAGATAAGAAAGCCATTGATGGCAGTTGAAATTAAGGCTGTAGGTGTATATGATCTTCATGATTGAGGTCTTCAGAGTTCCCTGGTGAAAATTAGGATGCTTCCATTTGAGGCCATGAACAAACTGTTCACAGTAATGAACCTAGTCCTTCAGTCAAAGCAACACGACTTGGAGGCTCCATCACATCAGATACCTAAACCATAAATCACTTGTGGATGCAAGTCATGTGAAATGGAGAGAACCATCTCAGTCAAAGAAAAATGCTCAGCAGCAGAAGAAAAACTATATATAAACAGAACCAAATCATGCACCTCTGTTACTAACATTCTAGAAGCTTAATAGTTAGGCAGGGAAAAATCCAGCTTCAATGTTCTTGGCATGTTCTAAATATAGATGATTGGATGAGCCAGAAGCCTGCCGAGGAGGAAGAGGACTCATCACCAAGGTCTGATCTTCTGGAATAGAAATGGGAAACACTCAGCATGGTTGTTCTCATTTAACACTGATACAAAAGCAGTGATTTCTCAAGAACTAGAGAAAATTAGCTCTAGCAATGGCCATGCAAGTAGCAAGGCTGGGACCGGGCTTTTGCCCTTCAAATGCTGGAGAATAAATTTGGACAAAGCAACTCAGACATTTTTATTTTTTTTTAAAAAGATTGGGGTGCCAGCATAACAAACCTACATGGGATAACACTCTTAGAGCTCCTGGAGAGGAATAATCTATTTCCTGGGTCACCCGCATGCAAACCTTGACATGAGTTTGTGAAAGGAAAAAAAGCCCTTGTAAACAAAGTTTACCCAAAATAAAGTCTGTCCTTAAGGCAAGATTCCATGGCAGCATCAATAGTCAAAGATGAAACCAACATAGTGGGTGAAATCTTGGCTCCAAGCAGGTCATTGATTTAATTAAGATCAGAAGAAGAAGATAAGAATTTTCTGTAGATAACTTTATATTGGCATCGATTCTGAAAGTTCCATTACACTAGAACAGTACCAGTTTTGGGGCAACATGCAGGGAATTGATTAAAATAAGACCAATAGCTGCTTTTCCTCTCTAAGCAATATTGCTGAGCGTAGAAAATAATTTCCCCCGGGGCACAAACCAAATCGACTGTGCACTGGGGGGAGGTTCACAGCAAGTGGGGGGAAGATGGCTTTGTTCTGCAGTAGCTATTACTGCTTAAAGTCTCTACTAGACTGTAGAACTAGTGCACTGCTCTCTCCCTTCTCCCCCCCGTTCAAATGGGATTTAGCCAGTGGACCTACATATCATAGCTGGCTATCCACAAGCCACACTCCCACCTCTTTGGCCTCCTCCCCAAGCTTCTGCTCTCCTAGTGCTCGGCCTCAAGGAGCCCTTATTGGGCTGTGATTCATGGTGTACGTGGACACACAGTTCTTCCAGTGAATCCTCATATCCTTAACTCAGCTCACCTAAAAAGGAACTTACCCACAACTATTAGTGACCCACCCACAGGGGCCGGGATTTAGAGAGGGTTAAAGATGTAGGCATGTCATTTTAAAACTATGCTTAATTCCTTTCAAGTCAGTGGAAGTTAAGTATGTACTTAACTTTAAGTATCACTTAAGTGCTTTCCTGTCAGTTAATTTGGTTATACATAAACGTTTATGCTTCAGAACTGTACATTATGGTTAGCACAAATGCTTAATATTGAGCATTCTATTATAGTATTACTGAGGGGGCCTTGGGTAGGCAAGGCTAAGCAACAACCCAGAGACACAGCTTTGACATCTTCAGTTTCTGTGCTGGGAAGCAGCATGATCAACTCCATAGGAGACCTGAATTTTAACCTCGACTGTCACTGACCTGCTCTGTGAACCTTAGCAGGTCACTTCACCTTTCTATGCATCGTCTGGAAAGTGGGGATGCTGATACATACTTGCCTTTATAAAGTGCTTTGAGTTTTACTGATTAATGCATAATATTTAAAAAAAAACCTCTTAGAAGTAGGGAGGTCAAGTGATTAAAAAAATTAATTGCGATTAATCGCACTGTTAAACAATAGAATACCATTTATATAAATTTTTGAATGTTTTCTACATTTTCAAATATATTGAATTACAACACAGAATATAAATTGTACAGTGCTCACTTTATATTTATTTTTGATTACAAGTATTTGCACTGTAAAAAAAAAATAGTATTTTTCAATTCACCTAATACAAGTACTGTATTGCAATCTTTGTCATGAAAGTTGAACCTACAAATATAGAATTATGTACAAAAAGACTGCATTCAAAAACAAAACAAAGTAAAATTTTAGAGCCTGCAAGTCCAATCAGTCCTACTTCTTGTTCAGCCAATTGCTAAGGCCTGGGCTACACTGGGTTTGAACAAAGATATGCAAGTTTAGCTACATTATTCACATAGTTGAAGTTGAAGTATCTTTAGTTCAACTTACCTGGCTGTACTCACAGCGGCGAGTCAATGGCGGCGGCTCTCCAGTCGACTCCGCTTACTCCTCCTGTGGATGTGGAGTACAGGCATCGATTTGGGGGTCGATTTATCGCCTCTAGACAAGACACGCTAAATCGATCCCTGATAGATCGATCACTACCCACCGATCCGGTCAGTAGTGAAGACGTATCCTAAGACAAACAAGTTTGTTTACATTTGCAGGAGATAATGCTGCCCACTTCTTATTTATGTCACCTGAAAGGGAGAACAGGCATTTGCATGGCACTGTTGTAGCTGGCATCGCAAGATATTTACATGCCAGATGCGCTAAAGACTCATACGTCCCTTCATGCTTCAACCCCCATTCCAGGGGACATGCGTACATGCTGATGATGGGTTCTGCTCGATAACAATCCAAAGCAGTGCAGACCAACGCAAGTTCGTTTTCATTATCTGAGTCAGATGCCACCAGCAAAAGGTTGATTTTCTTTTTTGGTGATTCGGGTTCTGTAGTTTCTGCATTGAAGTATTGGTCTTTTAAGACTTCTGAAAGCATGCTCCACACCTTGTCCCTCTCAGATTTTGGAAGGCACTTCAGATGCTTAAACCTTGGGTCCAGTGCTGTAGCTATCTTTAGAAATCTCACATTGGTACCTTCTTTGCATTTTGTCAAATCTGCAGTGAACGTGTTCTTAAAATGAACAACATGTACTGGGTCATCATCAGAGACTATTATAACATGAAATATATGGCAGAATGTGGGTAAAACCGAGCTGGGGACATACAATTCTCCCCCAAGGAGTTCAGTTACAAATTTATTTAATGCATTTTTTTTTTATGAGTGTCATCAGTATGGAAGCATGTCCTCTGGAATGGTGGCCGCAGCATGAAGGGGCATATGGATGTTTAACATATCTGGCACAGAAAGACCTTGCAATGCCAGCTACGAAGTGTAATGCAAATGTCTTTTCTCACTTTCTGGTGACACTGTAAATAAGAAGTGGGCAGCATTATCTCCTGTAAATGGAAACAAACTTGTTTGTCTTAGCGATTGGCTGAACAAGAAGCAGGACTGAGTGGACTTGTAGGCTCTGAAGTTTTACATTGTTTTGTTTTTGAGTGCAGCTATGTAACAAAAAAAAAATCTATATTTGTAAGTTGCACTTGCACGACAAAGAGATTGCACTACAGTACTTGTATGAGGAAAAATACTATCTTATTTTTACAGTGCAATATTTGTAATAAAAAATAATATTTACCTTGATTTCAATTACAACACAGAATATAATATATATGAAAATGTTGAAAAACATCCAAAATATTTAATAAATTTCAGTTGGTATTTTATTGTTTAACAGTGCAATTAAAACTGCGATTAATTGCAATTAATTTTTTTGAGTTAATCACATAAGTTAACTGTTATCAATCAACAGCCCTACTTAGAAGCCAACACACTATACTGGTGGGCATGTTATTTCAGAGTAAAGAAACTAAGAGGTAAGCGGTTGAATGCGCGTTCGGGGCATTTTCTTCTTTGGCTAGGGCATCCCCTTTCTTCTCAGACAGGCAGTCTTTGCCTATTAGCTTGAACATAAAAATCAAAAGGTTATGGGTGGGATTTTAAAAAGCACTCATCAGTGGCCTCACTTTGTTCCTACTAACATGAGCACTTTTTAAAATCCTACTTGTGTATCTATAGAGGAATGAGGTTTTCATTAATCTTGAATGCATATAACATTTACTATACTTCCACCCCTTCCTCTCCCTAACCTTCCCCCAGATAAATTGGGCCAAAAAAAAAAAAAACCCAAGGATTCACAGCTGTACTATGTACCCTATCCAAATTTCTGTCATATCACAAAGGAAAGACCCTTGAAGTACTGAGTGGCAATAGCTGTTTATTTTACATCCTATAAAATTTTTAAAATACAGGATTGTGTGCATTAGAATGCAGAGTGTACTGTGTTTTATTCAGTTAAAAACAGTTCGAGATATTAGCTTTTAAAGGAACACCTTCAACTTTCAAAAAAGAATCTCTCTTCAAATTGTTTTTACCCTCTCCTAATATAACAACTTGAACTGAACAAAATTAGAGCAATCTGTTTGTTGGTTTTCCTTGTGCATTGAACAGTGCTTTGTGGTTAGTCATTTTCCCCTCCCAAAGTCAATCACTTACCCATCTTTGTACCTTTTTCCCCCCCACAAAGCAACAAGCAAAAGCAACATTTTTAAAACATTAGAAAAAAAAAAAACTCGAGTGCCTTTTGAAATTGACTAGATTTCCGTTTCAAACCTTTTAACAGGCACTCCATCAGAGTACATTTTTGGTTGTAAAATGTATGGCTTTAAAATGCACATTGTATATTTTACAACATTAAAACAAACCTAAAACAATGGCTGAGATTTTCACAGCAATGCAGGGATTTGAGTCACATCTGTTATTCTAACCTATGGAAGTGATGAGACTAAATCCCCAATATTGGTTTGAAAATTTTAACCAGTATTCCCAACTGTCTGCCCGAATCTTCAAACCAGGATTCTAACGTACAGCAAAAGCATGTTCGTATTAAGCTAAGTAACTTTTGTTCTATGTCACAGGAACCCTCTATCGCAAGTCCTGCGCATCCTCGGCAGCCTGTCTCATAGCCTCTGCTGGATACCAGTCTTTCTGCTCCCCAGGGAAAATGAACTCTGTCTGTATCAGCTGCTGCAATACTCCACTCTGCAATGGACCCCGGCCCAAGAAGAGGGGGAATTCTGGCACAGTGCCCAAGGCAGGCACATTAACTACTATTTTGCTCTTAAAATTGGCTCTTTTATCATCAGTGCATTGCTAAACTTAAAAGCATTTTTTTTTTTGGTCCTGGCATTATTTGTTCCATATCCCAGTTTCTTCAAAAGACACGGCTGTTCTTTTGCTGCCACCCTGCTAAAGAAGAGTTTGGTCCAAGAACTATCTTCCTCTCCCTGTTTTTATTTCTTTTGTTCAGCAAGGAATAAATTCAGTTGTCTGATTGAATTTCTAGCGTGCACTTTAAAAAACGAATGGCACACAAAAACTCATGCTCCATTTGTGTAATTGGAAACAAGTCTATCAGAAACAGCACTTAAAGAAGACATAGTTGATTGTTCAGTCTCTAGATCCTCAGTTATTTTAAATTTCCATGTTATGTTTATTGCTAATCATCTAACTTTGCCTTACACAGAGTCACATTTCATGTTCATGAAGGCCATTCTGTGCAGCTGGACTGGACTCTAAATTAGTCTCCAGTGGCATTATTTCCAAGTTGGTCTCCGGTGATTCTAGATTCAATTTCTGTGGACTGTAGTCAGGTTTGGTCTCATTCTGAAAAGTACTTAAAAAAACAGGGCTCTTTCTAGAAGAATTGCGCTTAGATGAAAGGAAGATCAATGGACGCATAAAATGGCCACTGCTGGTTCGAGAATTCAAATTGGCTCGCAGAAGCTTCTGTTTATTGGCATGTTCTATCGTCAGATGGCAACGGAGGACCTGTCGAAATACAGTTCGGAACTGCTGAGAAGAGATGGTGTACAGGAGTGGGTTTACCACAGAACTGAAGTAAAAGAAGGTGTCTGCAATGGGAAGAAGGATCATATACGCTCTGAAGTAGGGCACAGTCCAGTCCTGCTTAGGTTTAGCAGCAGCCATGATCCGTCGAATCTGATTTGGCACCCAACATATTGCCAGAGTGGCAACAATCAGTCCTGTGAGCAAAGGGGGAGAAAGAGAAAACATGTGAAACAAATCATACAATATTTAGTCTCTCAGTTTTGCACTTACTGGGTAGGAAATTATACTGATTTTTCAGTGTTTTGCTCGACAGCTTTTTCTGCCAGTAGCAAATATTTTAACAGGTTCAAAGTCATTGCTGTATATGATTGGATAAAGATTGTGTAAGATTGTATTTATTTCTACCAGTTGGCACTTGTTAATTTTCAGATGTTCTCTCATTGATATTTGTATCTTTAGAAAGAATGGGATTTTTTTGTCCCTACATTTGTGTTTTCCCTTTTCTTCCTTTTTAAAAAAAGTATAGCCATATTAGTGCAGGCAATGCCCAGAAGAGAGATCAGACTGTTTGTATTTTACAAAAAAAAAAAAAAGAATGCATAATAATATATTAGGCATTATTTTTGGTAACTTTCCTCTTACAGAAGATATTTTTTAAGTAAAGTATGTATGGATCTTTTTAGGGTAATTAAAAAGATATATGTTGGGAATTAAATTCATGAATGTAAATGGCACAGGAAAGACAAACGTAAGCAGTTTGAGATAATACAAAATGTGTTCCAACATGTGGTATCTGATCATTCTATATTTACATATACTGTGTCGCTGCATCACTCTACCTTATCAACATTTTTTTAAAAGGAAACATTATCTAAATAGACATCTGAGGATTCTGTCTTTATGGAGAAGCTTTCAATAGAGAAACAGCAATAATGGAGTCTCTCTTGTGACAGTAGCATTAGAACACATCAGAGTACTTTTCACACAGTGGTAGCACAAGGATATGGAGGCAAGGAAGGGAATGCAGTCTGAGTTTTGAAACTAACCAACCTCTAGCTAATAGGGAAACAAATGCTGGAAATCCTAACTTCTCATTTGATGATGAAACAAATATAAATACTCCAAGAAAATGTACTAAAAATTGAAAACTTTACAGTTTCCACTACATTTTTCCCTTTTCATCAAAGGTGCCTTGAATTAAAACACAATGGTAGCAGCAGTCTGCCTCCCCTACAGTTAGAATAGTCTCTGTAGTGCAAGGCAGCACATTTTACCAGATTTTTTCTACCTTTGATTTTATAGTTCTGAAATCCAACCTGCTTCTCAACAGAAACAAGAATTCTGCTGCTGCCTTTCAGTAAATTTGGATTCATAACTACACCCCACATCTTGTAAATTCTAAAACATAGAAAGCACAAGAGAATAACTGAATGGAAAGGATGAGATCACTTTAGGGAGACATGGAATTCTAAAACAGTGCATTAGATAACATTTGTTGGCTTGAAAACCAGTATTTTACTGGAGTCAAAATTATGAATGTAAAGAAAAAGATACGAGGTTTTCACCACTTTGGAAGTGCCAGGACTCAAAAACAAGCAGTGTGTCTATTCCATGTTCTAAGAACCATAGTTTTCACATTTTAATTTTATTTTTTCCAGATTCTTTAATAAAGAGATTCATTTTCTTAATGGGAGACCAGTTTCCCTTCTGTTATACAAGGACTGTACAAATTTCTTCTCTCATTGACCCATACAGATCAATTGAAATACCCTCTTTTCTGAGAATTTTTCCCCCCAGAACATTTTAATGAAATTTAAATTTCGAGGATACTGCTGCCCTGAAGGATGGCGGGCGGGCGGGGGGGAGGGAGGGGTTGGTATCTCAGATATCAACATTACTGTATTTATAGAGGCTGGGAAAAGGAGAAGTAGGAACTTGCTTGATCAGATAAGTGACCAGAGGAGACAGTGGGCCTCATCTTTTGTTTCTCTGCACATCACCTTTCATTCTGTTCTCTGCTATCTCAATACCTCGCCCCTCCACCACCAGTCTCCCTGTAGATGTCCTTCAACATTTTTGTACTGCATGTCCCTCACCTCACATTTTTAGGGAGTTTCACTATTTGTGTTGCATTTCTGTGCCATGACATGAGCTTTGTGCAGAGCTCCAGACTTTAATGGTTTTCTTTCCCCGGCCCCAGCCCCAGCCCCAGCTCACCTCGGCTCCACCTTGGACCCCGAGTTACGCTCCGCCCTGTTCTGCTTCTCCATCCCCCTGGCTTCCCACGAATCAGCTGTTCACATGGGAAGCCTGGGAGGGATGAGAATCAAGTGGCAGCTTCGCGCTCAGGCCTAGGGAGGCGGAGTGGAGGTGAGCTGGGGCGGGGGGAGCGTGAGGAGGACCACCCGCGCCGCAGCAGGTAACCCAGGGGGCACGGAGGGGAACCGCTCCCTGCCCCAGCTCACCTCCGCCACCCTCGGCCTGAGCAGGAAGCCGCCGCCTGCTTCTCAGCCCTCCCAGGCTTCCTGCGCGAACAGCTGATTCACAGGAAGCCGGGGGGGGGGGGGTGAGTGGTGGGGGCGGAGAAGCACAGTGGGATGGCTCGTTCAGGGGAGGAGGCGGAGCAGAGGTGACCTGGGGCTGGGCGCGGGGTGCGGAGCTGCTGGTGCGTGCTCTGCACCCACCAAATTCTCCCCGTGGGTGTGCTCCAGCCCCGGAGCACCCACAGAGTCAGTGCCTCAGGCGCACTTTTGATGTGATCAGTGGGGGGAGCGGCCGCTCCCCCCCAGCTACACTACTCCACTACTCTAGGAGCCAGAGCGACCTGCCAGATGCTTCCCGGGAGCCACCCCAGGTAAGCACCGCCGGGACTCCCCACCTCACTCCCCGGCAGGTCCCTCTGGCTCTTAGGGGTGGGCACCCACTACGATGGCCCACGAGACCCTCCTGACCAGTTCCAGGGGCAGTCAGGGGAGGGGGGTGGATGGGGAAGAGGGGGCATCAAAGAACGTGGGGGGTTGGATGGGGCAGGAGTCCTGGGGCACGGGGTCGGGCCACGACCCCCTCGTGGGATGAGGAGGGAACCGGTTGTTAAGATTTTGGCAGCTCATCACTGCTCGTAACTCCAACAAGGCTGGACCCAGGATTCCTGGGGGGCTCAACCCCCAACCCTGCTGTGGTCACCTAGGACAAGGGCTAGGATGTCCCCACTCCGGGGTACTCTCTCTGCACTGGGCACTTCTCTGACCCACTGACCATTACATACAAATTAAAGTTATTTAAATCAACAATTAATTTTAAAAAGAATAAGGAAAAATGGGAAAGGTTAAAGGAAACTCATCACCCCGCTCTGTGGCAGGGAACATCACAAATAGTGTCTCTGAACGTCAGGGCAGTTCAGTCTGTTCCTTGTAAGTCCCAGGCCGCCTTCTCGGGCTCTGGCTGCAGGGATGCTGTGTGTTGGACACTCGCTCTGGTGGTGCCCACACGCTCTCAGGCTCTTAGTGGCAGGACCCTTCTTCCCAGTCTCGCCCCTGCCCTGTCAGGGTTATCAATCCCCCTCCGACTCTGGCCTGCAGAACCTCCTGGCTGAGGCATCTCCCTGTGCTGGGCCCGTTGCCCAGGGTCCCCCCTCGCTCTCCCCAGCTGCTCATGACACCTGCCTCCAGACTGCTCCAGCCCCAGCTCCAACTCCAGCTCCACTCTGCCACAGCATGGCTGCTGCTCTGCCTCCAGCTCCCTGGGCTGCTTCTCTGGCCTCTCTGGCTCTGGTTGCTCCAGCTCCGCTCCCAGGACAGGTCTGCTCTGCAGGCTGCTTCTGTGACTCTGCTCCCAGCATTGACCTGCTTCCTGGGCTGCTTTTCTGGCCCCTCTGGCTCTGGTTGCTGCAGCTCTGCTCCCAGGGCAAGTCTGCTCTCTCGGCTGTGCCTCTAGTTTTGGGGCTGCAGCTCTGCTCCCAGGACAGGGTCTGCTCTCTCTGGGCTGCTTTTCTGGTCCCTCTGGATGTGGCACAGCTCTGCTCCCCAGCTCAGCTTGGGCCCCTGCTTTCTCCTTAACTTGGTCCCACTCTGTCTGACCCAGGCAATTCCAGCTCACACGGAGGAGGGGACCTCCTTGGCCACCTGACTCCCTGATTAGCCTGCCCACCCTGTCATTCAGGCTGACCTGGAGTATTGGCCTCTCCCCATTGTTCCTAGGGACTGTCAGTCTCAGGGTCCCGATTTCCCCATCGACCCTTCCCCCTTTTAGTACTGGGAGTTAGCAACTAAAACACCCCCACTGAATGTTAGTAAGGGGGCAACAGTCCCCTTACACACAGTATCTGCATCCAAATTCTTATCACACTATAGAGTAAATCAATTTGTGTTTGATTTTTTTAAATTACAATTTATTTTATCTTGCCAGATTATATAAAGACCAAGGACGGAAATTCTACTGTGAAGATCTAATCTTTTAAAACCAGTGTTTTAGTTCCATTTTTAAAGCTCTAACATAATGCCCCGAGTGTTCACATTTTTATCTTGCATCCTTTGACATTGACCTTTATTTTGAGTCTAAACTGCTAAGTGTGTAAGATTCCTCCCTATATTCTTCAGTCATGTCTGTTCTGGGGGAATTGACTATTTGGGCATGTGTACAGCAAGTGAAAAATGAGCTGTTTGTGCCCTTCTGCAGTGCCACGTAGGTTAGTCTTTTTAGGGGGAGGGGAGTAATTTCTCTGTAAACTGTGTCAATTTTAGAAGGACAAGTAATTATTCATTTTTACACTTAAAAAAACGGTCATTGTTCTAGCAGAGAAGCACCATGCGAATAAATATGCTGACAAAAAATCGTGTTTTATTCTAGCTGTTCGCATTTTGTTCAGATACACTTAGAGTTACTTCATACCTCCAAGAAAAAGCTTTACATTCTCATTCAGGCCTTAATATAATGTGTTAAATATGTTGACTGAGTTACTACTGCATCTTGTATACAAGATCTGAACTTGTATACAAGCTCGGAGTGAAGGAGGGGATAGTATTTGATATGTAATGTGCAGAATGCACATACATTTGTGTATCAACTTTAAATGAAGATCAGTGAAATTAACTCACATGTAAAACAAATTGTATTTTATACCAGAACTGATGCATCTTTTCCCTGTGACTTCTACGCACACAGATCAGTCACCTGCTGTCTATTATAACCTTACATATTTCACCTGATCTGCAACCCCCCCAAAAGTCATTTTTTCCTCTTGATTACTGTACTAAAATGACAAAAGCATACAGGATACAGATTTATCCTCTCAGTATTGTTTAAAAACAAAGTAAAGCAGATGTCCAACAAACTGTAGCACTTGATGCTTGAAATTTCCAACAACATTAGAATCATTATGCATGATTTAATATTCAAAAAAATGCATTAAACCATGCAATCAGAGGTTTGGAGGCTTAGCACTAGCCGGATGAATGCATACTAGTGAATACATGCCAGCTTTTAAGTAAGAGTAACTGTGTGCACTTGCAATTCATTTAACATTAGACTCAGTTATTTCAGCAAACTTAACAAAACTCATGTAACAAGTACTTTGAGATCCTTGGATGAAAGGCAAACAAATTTAAACATTAAGCAAACTACGCAACACTTTGCCCCAACCAAAAGTGGCCCATTCTGCTAGATATTTAGTTTTAAAATGTAACCCTCCTTTTTAAAAATTGTGCATTTCATTATACGAATCTTGATAAATGGTTGCTAGTTTAAATTAAAAGAATTATTATAAAGCTTCTTTCAGGAAGCTACAATATCTAATCTTCATAAGTGATAAAGGATGGTCTTTGTAATAAAGCAAACCTAATGCCTAAGAGCTAATGACATAAATATGCATCATTGGCACAGAATATAATGAGTTTGGCAGTCATTTCTCTTAACTATACTTTTTATGACTCAAAACATTCCCCTGAGCTATAGAATGCTAAATTAAATTCATTACCATCTTTACTGGGTGATTTTAAATACATTCCAGCTAGCAGGATCAAAAGTCTGGGGGAGCACACAGGGATTTTCTACAGGTTTTGCTTGTTCCAATGTTGAACAGACCAGAATGTGCCTGATGGCTTCTTCCCCCTTTTCTTTGTTGTCAAAGTATGTTATTTCCACTCTACAACTAGGCTCTGCCAGCCCAATCCACAGAACCTGGAGTTATCTAATGAAATTATAAACCACAGTCAGTAGGATGCTCCAATGCATATTTTTATTTTGATGCCATATTCTCTTAACCACTTCCGTGGTCATTGTCACATCAAGTACATTCTCCTTGTCCATTGCAATTATACTGTTTGCCCTGATGATTAATAGTGTACAGGAATCTGCTCCAAGGCTTACTCACAGTTGGCAGCAGCGGGGTTAAAACCTAAACTTTATTTTTCTGTGATTAAATTAATAGTACAAAAGAGGGTTCTCAACATCTGCTTGTAAACTGACATTTAAATGGCAATTGTCAGTAGACTATAAACATATGGTTAGGTGAGTTATGAGTCAAGTGCAGACAGAAATGCACTTGGACATTCTTAGCTTTCTATATTTTATATTTTCACACTAGACCTGGTTTTATACTCCAATTCAGGGTATAATGTGACATTAGTGCCCTACTTTGTACCGAGATGCAGACCTTCCCCACAACCCACCAGATTTAAATCACCTTTTTGTAAAGCTAGCTACATCAGATCTTAGAAGAGGAAAATATTCAGTAAAACCTGTATCTTACAAATGCTAAATTCACTGCCATGGGCCCATAGTCTTGCAGATCATACTTTGCCTTGGTTAAAAAAAATATATATTAATATATATCTTTGCCACTTTTGTCCCCACTAATCCTACTTTTTTGGTAGAGGAGTCAAGTTAACTGCCCAAGTTAATGCTAACTGGTTGTAAAACCTTTCACAATTAACCCTTGCGAAAAAAAATCTCACATTTTCAAAACCACATACGTAGCAGTAACTTCATACAATGCCACCTTCAGTTTTTGTTTTTAAATTGTTTTAATATGGTCTTGAAAACCTACTTGTTTTCTGGGAATCTAAGCCACCAGTTTGCAGAGTTTAAGGTTTTATTAAGAAAACAAAATATTGCTTTCTCACCCTTACGATTGCCACGATGACCAATGTTTGGAAGGTTAATGCAGTGCTGTCTCCCAGAATCTGCAGGCAGCTCCTGTGTCTCCTCTGCTGCCCATTACTTTGATAGCAACCAACAGAGTAAAAATAATTAGACTATGGTCATTTTCACTGCTGTTATTCAGAGTCTTGTGAGGAGAAGTGAAATTAACAAGAATGTATCTGCTTGGAAAAGCTACAAGCATCAGAATAGGCAGACAATGGAGCTATTTATGAGAAGGAGACCACCTCCTCCCAAAGGAGGCTGGAAGAAGGGTAGAGTAGCACAGTCCCCTTGCGGAAGGCAGGAAACTAAGGGAGGGACAGTGTTATAAGGTTGAGGGAGACCCTTTTTTTCCCCTTGTGGGACCCAGGAGACTTCGGAGAAGAAGCAGAAAGTTCCTCTGTTCCAGTAGCTATAGGGAGTGGCACTTCAACTACAGACAATACCTAACTAACCAGAGACTCATACAAAAAGAGACAGCGACAAGAAGAGTCCAAAGACATCACGCTAGTCAAAATTTTGTCACTCTTCCTTTGTCAGCAGCCATGGGAGAATGGATGGTTGCATTGCCCCTGTTACTCCCTTTCTCTGGCCCCTAATCTTTCATATCTCCTTCTGGACAGTAGATGTAGAGGTTTAGTCTTCTGGCTAGCAAGTGTCTAATACATTTTCCAAGACCTTGGTTTAAGCAAAAAGTCAAAAGTTGCAGGCTTTTCTTTAAAAGCTACTAGGAGTCTACCACAAACATAGCTATTAGTTGTGACAAACCTAGCTGGCCAGCTATGCCAATATATCTTTAGATCCAGCCCACCATGCTCCACTGAGCAGAGAACCAGAGTTGCCTTGCTCCAGTCATGCTTTAGGGAAAGGATCATCATCTGGGTATCCTAAAGAATGGTCCTTTGCTCACTAGTTCACCAAGTGGCAATGTTCCCCTCCCAATTAGCTTTTTCTCTAAGAGGAATGTAGCTAAAAATGGTGTGTGTGGAAATAAGGGGTGACGAACATGCATGATGATGAGGCTTCATGGTAAAGTCTAGATACAGCAAAAAACAATACTAAGATGTTCCACAGCAAAACTTTGCTTCCATGCAAGTTAAATAGTGAATGGTAAGAACATCTCTTTCCCTGAGGCACAGGTTGGGGCAGTGATTAAAGGTAATTATCTAGCTCTATGCAGAACTACCTGCTACTTTTGCATATTCTTTCCCCATCCTTCAGGGCGGGAGGGAGAGGGAAGAATTGCAGTCTTTTGTCCTTAGAGACAGACTAAATGTCTCAAATCAGTGCATCATGTTCATGGCTGATTAATGCTCCTCTTTAAGTAGTGGAATGTCCACCACTTTGTGAGACAACATGGAAAACACTGAGCAAACAGAAATGGTGTAGGAGCTGCCAGATTCTGCCTAAGGAAAAAGAAGAAGGATCCTCTACTCTTATCACAATAGTGAGCTGCAGAGTTTAGGACCATTGCCATAGAAACACTAATTCCAGGCAATGACAGGCATCAGAATATGAGAGAGGGAGAGCATGCGAGAGCAGATGCGCAACTGGAGTAAAAGAGACTTACGCATGAGGCAACAACATCAGGGTTCTGACAAGTGGGCAAACATGACTCTGTTGGATGTCAAGAGTAACCATTCCATGATCACAGGTTTCAGAGTGGTAGCCGTGTTAGTCTGTATCAGCAAAAAGAACGAGGAGTATTGGTGGCACCTTAGAGACTAACAAATTTATTTGAGCATAAGTTTTCGTGGGCTAAACCCCACTTCATTGGATGCATGCAGTGGAAAATACAGTAGGAAGACAGCCAGGGAACATGAAAAAATGGGTGTTGCCATGCCCACTATAACAAGAGTGATCAGTTAAGGTGAACTGTTAACAGGAGGAAAAAAAAAAGCCAACCTTTTGTAGTGATAATCAGGATGGCCCATTTCCAACAGTTGATAAGAAGGTGTGAGTAACAGTAGGGGAAAAAACAAACATTGAGAAATAGTTCTACTTGTGTAATGACCCATCCACTCCCAATCTCTATTCAAGCCTAATTTAATGGTGTCCAGTTTGCAAATTAATTCCAATTCAGCAGTTTCTCATTGGAGTCTGTTTTTGAAGGTTTTTTGTTGTAGTATTACGACGTTTAGATCTGTAATCAAGTGACCAAGGAGACTGAAGTGCTCTCCGACTGGTTTTTGAATGTTATAATTCTTGACATCTGATGTGTCCATTTATTCTTTTACATAGAGACTGTCCAGTTTGACCAATGTACATGGCAGAAGGTCCTTGCTGGCATATGATGGTATATATCACATTGGTAGATGTGCAGGTGAACGAGCCCCTGATGGCATGGCTAATGTGATTAGGTCCTATGATGGTGTCCCCTGAATAGATATGTGGGCAGAGTTGGCAATGGGCTTTGTTGCAAGGATAGATTCCTGGGTTAGTGTTTTTGTTGTGTGGTTGCTGGTGAGTATTTGCTTCAGGTTGGGGGCCTGTCTGTAAGCGAGAACTGGCCTGTCTCCCAAGATCCGTGAGAGTGAGGGATCGTCCTTCAGGATAGGTTGTAGATCCTTGATGATGCGCTGGAGAAGTTTTAGTTGGGGGCTGAAGGTGACTGCTAGTGGCGTTCTGTTACTTTTTTTGTTGGGCCTGTCCTGTAGTAGGTATTCTTCTGGCTCTGTCAATTTGTTTCTTCACTTCAGCAAGTGGGTACTGTATTGTAAGAATGCTTGATAGAGATCTTGTAGGTGTTTGTCTCTGTCTGAGGGGTTGGAGCAAATGCAAGATACAACCATCCCACCATCAACCTCAGCCTGGACCAATCCACACAAGCGGTCCATTTCCTGGACACTATTGTGCTAATAAGCACATAAACACCACCCTATACCAGAAACCTACTGACCACTATATTCGCCTATATGCCTCCAATTTCCATCCAGGACACACCACATGATTCATTGTCTACAGCCAAGCTCTAAGATACAACCACATTTGCTCCAACCCCTCAGACAGAGACAAACACCTACAAGTTCTCTATCAAGCATTCTTAAAACTACAATACCCACCTGCTGAAGTGAAAAAACAGATTGACAGAGCCAGAAGAGTACCCAGAAGTCACCTACTACAGGACAGGCCCAACAAAGAAAATAACAGAACACCACTAACTGTCACCTTCAGCTCCCAACTAAAACCTCTCCAGCGTATCATCAAAGATCTACAATCTATCCTCATAGAAAAATGATCCCTCACTCTCACAGATCTTGGGAGACAGACCAGTCCTCACTTACAGACAGCCCCCCAACTTGAAGCAAATACTCTCCAGCAACCACACATCACACAACAAAAACGCTAACCCAGGAACCTATCCTTGCAACAAAGCCCGATGCCAACTCTGTCCACATATTTATTCAAGTGACACCATCATAGGACCTAATCACATCAGCCACGCCATTAGGGGCTCCAACGAGAAACTGCTGAATTGGAATTAATTTGCAAACTGGACACCATTAAGTTAGGCTTGAATAAAGACTGGGAGTGGATGGGTCATTACAAAAAGTAAAACTATTTCCCCATGTTTGTTTTTCCCCTACTGTTACTCATACCTTCTTGTCAACTGTTGGAAATGGGCCATCCTGATTATCACTACAAAAGGTTGGGGTTTTTTCCCCTCCCACTGATAATAGCTCACCTTAACTGATCACTCTTGTTATAGTGGGTATGGCAACACCCATTTTTTCATGTCCTCTGTGTGATAGATTATATATCTCTATCTCTATCTTCCTACTGTATTTTCCACTGCATGCATCCGATGAAATGGTTTTAGCCCACGAAAGCTTATGCTCAAATAAATTTGTTAGTCTCTAAGGTGCCACAAGTCCTCCTCGTTCTTTTTGCATTCCATGATCGTGAGTCACAGCCTGATCGGAGAATCAAAGTCCTCTCTGAATTTGCATTCTGTAGTCAGCTCTGTGTCTAAGCTTCAGTATACTGTCAAACAAACACCTTTTACCATAAATCAGAAGGCAACTGTAGTCTGCACAATGGAAAAGATGGATACTATGGCCCTTTTTGCTAGTGGTAATTAACTTTATATTTCCCAATAATCAATTGCCCAACCCTGAATTACTTAGTACAGAAAGTATCATAGACATCAATAAGAGTTTTGTTGAATAAGGACTGTACGATTATGCTCCAGGTACAACAAAGTATCGAGTGAAATCAAAGCATGGGGAGCACAGAAATCATCTCTCCCATTCCCTCCCCCACATGTAAGCTTTTTTATCAGAAGGACAAACACCATAATAGATAATAATAAGCAGATATTGACGTCTGTTGAGGTGAAAATAAAAGCTTGTTAATCCAAAAGATAATATATTGATCTCTGCCTTGGCTGTGTCAATATTTAGTTCAGAGGACAATACATTTTGATGTTCACTGAAACATGTAAATATATGCATTGCTACATATATAGACCCCTGCATGGAAACAACATTTATATCTGAGAACATAAAATGGATTTCCCGTGGATTTGCAGGCTCTAGCGACAAAGAGCGAGACCATCAGGGCCCTGGCCAGTGACCAGGCAGCGGTGTTCATCTCCTGTCCGGGAGCACATGAGCCGCTTGCACATACTAGTGTGACCAGGGACAGCTGCTAGTGAGCCTGCTGTCCACCCTAGTGGGCAGGGCTGGAGGTGGTACAGCTACACTGGAGGAGGTGCCGAGGCTGACCACTGGCTCTTGCAAGCGGTGGACAGACATACTGCTGCTTTTGCCACTGCCGTTCCTAGTGTGGTTGCTGGCTGTGGCCCTGCTGGTCTCGCTCATTGTTGCTAGAGCCCTACAAATCCGCAGATATCCACTTTATATCCATGGATATTCGCATCCGTAGATATACATTTTGTATCTGGGCAGGGCTCTATAAAGTCTATACATACAGTTTGAATGAGCTCATCCAGTTTTTAGGCAAATCTCTTCCAAGCCTCAAGGTTCAGAAGCACTCTTTCCCCTTAAAACAGCAGCAGCCACAAAATAACTCTCATGTTCTAGAATAAATTTGTTAGTCTCTAAGATGCCACAAGGACTCCTTGTTTTGTTTTGGCTGATACAGACTAACACGGCTACCATTCTGAATCATGTAATCTTGGCACTGACTTGTAAAGTGACGTAGTTGGGGTGGGGTGACGGTGCTAATGATTTCCATATCAAAATGTGCTCCATTCACACCAACCAGTTGTGCAAACTCAACATGGGAACGGAAAATCAGATTAGGCTGGCTGCTAACTGTGCACCATCTCCAGTAAACAGATTCCGCGAGCCAGATCCTCCCCATCTGCGCAGCCCAGTTATTTGTCACCATTGCCATCAGTGGGTTTGCACACATGTAACATTATAATTGGAATGGAACAAACAAGTCTGCTGATCACAGGCAAGGGCGAATAGAATCCAGCTCCCTCTCTTAGCTGTGCTGGCTCTGCGGGGCTAATAGGAATAAAAAGGTAGCAAAAGCATATTTTTAGTACTAATGCAGGCAGACAAGTCTGAATACACACAGGGAGCTGCCCTGCTGAACAAGAAACTGTCCTTTTTTACACAGCAGTTCAGAGCAAAACTTAAGTCAATCAGTTATTTTCATATGCAGTCTAATTGGTTAACATTTTTTCAGGCCACATGGTTAATGTTGGGTAAACAATAACTGTTGTTGGTTTCAGAGTAGCAGCCGTGTTAGTCTGTATTTGCAAAAAAGAAAAGGAGTACTTGTGGCACCTTAGAGACTAACAAATGTATTTGAGCATAAGCTTTTGTGAGCTACAGCTCATTTCATCGGATGAGCTGTAGCTCACGAAAGCTTATGCTCAAATACATTTGTTAGTCTCTAAGGTGCCACAAGTACTCCTTTTCTTTTTTACTATTGTTGGTGGGATCAGGCACATGTGAGGCAGCCTCTTGTGAAGTACTGAGCACCGTTAACTCCCAAAGCTGTCACTGGGAATTAGGTACATTTAGCACTTCATAGGCTAGTGTCCCATATGACTGTCTTGGGCTAATCATGAATTAGGATTTCTCTCATGTATGTAGTGGTAGAATGTAGCCATTTGACATTTCACTGTTTGATGTTCAAAGCAAAATAAATATGGCCTCAGCAAAGGGATCACAGTTCCGGACAAGGAGTGCAGTAATGATATTGCATAGCAGCAGCTGAGTCAGGATCATGGACCCAGTGGGCTAGTTACAAGGAAAGCTTTAAGCAGGGTTCTTGCTCCAGAGAGCTTACTGTTATATTTAACAGCTAAATAGGGTGTGTGTGCGCGTGTGCGCATTGCGCATGCTTATGAGATGAATTACAAACACACACACACACACACACACACACACACACACAGCTGTGTGCCTTACTATGCAACTGAAGTGTTATCAAGCATTTTAGGCAATCACTAAATTCACCTGTGATGTCAATCTGAAGAGCTCTAACAGTTTATAGGTGAATCAAAACCTTCTTCACGGTCAGGTGTACAGAAAGCAAGAGATGTTGTGTATTATAAAGCTGTCAGGTACGCCTAACTGTTCTGTCACTGAGCACAGGAAATGGGAGACAACTACAAAGTTTTAATAACTAAATACCCGAATACACTGTTCTAGAACAATTTGCCTTTTTCTCCATCAGAGAAGCTATTACTGTCTTAAGTAAATCACAGATGTTAATGGAGTTAGTGCAGTCTGCTTACAAATTACACATTTAGTGCTTCCAGCAGTTTCTCTCTCAAAGCTGAAGTACGTCTAGTTGGAATTACTGGCAAACTTGGATTTATGTTTACCCCTTTAAAAAAGGATCGTGGGTGATTTCAATGGCAGTGAGAGAGATAAATGGCATCAGTGAGCACCAGGCCTATGTACAAGATTCTACATATCTCGCTGCCAATGCACTTCTAGTTCTGACCACAGAAGGATTGGAAGAGTTTGAATGACTGGCCCCACACACACAAGGCCACCTTCTCTTCTTTTTTGCTCCCAGGTGGTCATTTGTAGCGATATGGTGATCAGGGGTTTGACAAGTTTGGATTAAACCAATGATGCAAGGTAACAGAGTGCAGGTGAGTCCAGTTCCCTCCTCCCTTATTGAAAAGATTGATGGTTCTGCTGCTTTCCCGTGTCTGCTGTATTGCATGCGGTGCATCTCCCTTACTGGCATGAAAGTGCTGCTACAAAATTCCATTAATTTGCCATACAAGCATTGCATAAAACTTTGTTTAGAATCCCTTGGATACTATATATTGCAATTTCTTCTACCTGTGGCTTATACAAGAAAGATGCACAGTAAAAGTATAGTTATTCAACAAGAGCAACCTTTTTTCAACAAACAAGTGGTGGTCAGCTTCTAAATGAAAAACTACATATTGTATAACAAATCCCATTCATATCTCACCAGTGGAGAGAAGTGCTTATAATCTAACATTTTTTAAATGTCTCACTTTTAGAAACAACTCTGAGGAATATTTTCAAAAGGCACAAGTTGGCACTTAACTCCCATTTGGTCTTTGAAAATCTTCCCAAAATTTCTCCTATATAATTCATTCTAAAAGTTTAAAAAAGAAATTACTCTTCACTTTTTCCAATTCAGATACACATAGAACGTTACTTATCTATCTAGTACAAGTGATTCTACTTTAATGTCTTAGATTCACTGCCACTGTCTGCAAACTTATTCATGATTCTCATCATTCAACCATATTAATTTTAACTGTGCACATATCAATTTTTTTTCCATATGAAGGATGCATGAATACTTTGTGAACCAGGCCATAACTACAGGGCCTAGAGGAGGAAAGAAATGACTGCTTAATCCTTGAGGTTTTATTTTTACTCCGGTGATGGGATTCTGAGGTTGCAACCTGGAACTAGGGTACGGCTGTGCCCCTTAACTCTCCAGCTTGGGCTGTCTCTCACAATGCTTTGCTAGTGACAAGTAGCAACTCCTTCCAGGTGCTGTTATCGCTCAGTACAACAGCCTGTGGAGCCCCATACCCAGCTAGGTTGCATGAATGATCCCTGAGCCACTCATGAATCACACAGAGAAAGGCACCAGCAAATCTCCCAAGCCCCTAGCTTTGCACCCCCAGACTATACTGTCTTGCCCTGGTCAGAAGGCTGACCAGTGTAAGTTCATCACCCATTCACCCCTCCTATGATTTGGAAAGGACACACACTAGCCTTTACAACCTGAGCTGAGACACACTTCAACCAAAACGCACCATTTTAGATAAAATATAAAATACAAAAACAGATTATTAAACTACAGAAAGTTAGATTTTAAGTGATTATAAGTGGTAGGCATAAAGGGTCAGAGATAATTACCAAAAAAAAAAAAAAAAGCCCACCACCCACGGTAAATCCACAGTCCAAATCCTAAACTCTCTTACATTAGGCAGTATTTGGATCAAGCAGTTTCTCACCCCACTGGATGTTGCAGGTAGGTTATAGTTAATTATACACAGGCTTCTCCTTTAAGCCTGGGACCAGTCTCCTCAGTTCAAGTCTTTGTCTTCCCAGCATTCCTATAACTTCCAGTATAGGTTGTGGAGGAGAAAGGCAAAGGCATGATATCAGTGTCCCGTATTTTATGCCCTCAGTCCACGTGCTTGGAAAATACTAGCCTAGACACATCCTGGTGGGCTTTGCAGAGTCACAGAGTTTAGCAATTCCCCACTGTGACACGCTTATGCAGCCCTCTTACAGGATTGTACAGAATCCCTTGTTCACAACTCCCTTGCTGATTAATGGTTCTTGACACCCTCCTGGGAGTGGATCTCCACCTTTGTTGTCACTGGGGAATTAGCAGAGATTCTCAAACTTACAACATATTTCAATAACAACCATACAGCAAAATCTCAACTTCACACACACTAATGATATACATATTTGGAAAGAATAATGGGTTTCAGCAGATCATGACCTTTCATATGATATCTTACAGGGCATGCTTTGTATGAAATATATCAATTCTATGACGGGGTGAATATGGGGGTTCCAGAGTGCTGCTTTGAGATACAGAGTGTGAAAGAGAATTATGTAGTTGTGGCAATCTAGAATCAGGTTAGTAGCACTAGACTGATATCTTGTTTTCCACAAAACATGCAGCAGTTCAGCCTTCCCACAATGCTATGCCAACTTGCCTCAACACCTCTCTGGAAGGGATCACGCCTCTCTGGATGAGACTGTAGTTCATTCTCCATGACCATTCCACCCTTGGCAGTCTCAGGAAAATTGGTAGGAAGGGTGAGAATTAATGGGGCATTTGAAGTGTATGCTTGTCCAGTCTGATACTGGACCTACACCCGTCTCATTTCATATAAGCTAGTAAACAGTCATTGTCTGGCTATGCTGGATGAAGGACAGGAGACACTGGATGTGGTTTAATTAGGCTACAGCTTCATTCCTAGGTGTCGGAGTAATAGGCAGATAAAAGTTTACAGTGCAAGTAATTCCCTAATCATTTACATACACCAGGGCAGGGCTGGGGGGAGCTGCTGTCAGCCCTGCCCCTTTACTTAGCCTAGTTCCCAGACAACCTGCTGCTGGGATTCACCGTCCCCTCTCCCGCACTTTCCAATGAGAGTTAAGGGGGAGCTGTAAAAAAATGGGGAGTTGGCTTCCAGGCCTACAAGTCATAGAAGCTCCAACCCTCCCATTTCTGCTCCTTTAAAAAAAATACTTCCTTTAAATGCTTTCCCAATCAATTTTATCTGATCACTGTATCCCTTCCCTATGGCATCTCCATTCTCACTTGATCTGAACCTGTCACAGCAAGTCACTCTGGCTCTCTAGGCCTTAAAAGAGCCACACACCTTTTCCTACAAGCCAGACAATGATCCCCACACCACTTACTATGTAGTGAGATCATTATTAGATAGTAATGACATATAGTACGGACATGAATCTCATTTGAACCAGGGATTGACAGGTTTTTTTAGGTTCACATACTACTGTATTTAGCCTAGAGATGAAATGCTATAAATTGGATTGGACTAGATGACCTCCTAAGGTCTCTTCCAACCCTAATATTCTATAATTGATCATCAGTTTTCAGAGTTGTCCACTCCCAATCAGTACAAAAAGTGCTGATAATATATACTAATCAAATTGTAATTCAAGACTACTTTAAAAAAAAACAAAAAAAAAACCCACTGCACTTCTATATTCAGCTAATATGAAAGAGGAATGGTCTAAAATTTATTAATTAGATTTTCCACAGTAGTCTCATTTCAGATTTATTTTATTATAAAATAAAATTATAAAATAAAACAGCTGTCAAATAATATAATATTTTATAATGTACATATCACACAAAAAAAGTCTTCATTTAAAAAGTAGTTTAAACGCTGGAGTGTAAACAAACTTGGGAGGAAGGGTAGTAAAAGAAAAAAAATCTAATCTTTTATTAATATTTCTCCCTTTCAGAACAATTTCTCTGGAATGGTTCCCTTTGATTTCCTTTTACAAAGAATGAAGACTTGTTTTCTTTATGTGTTAGAGAGCCGCTGAAAAATGCAGTTTCCATATAACTCTCATTTAAATTCAACGCTGCAACCAGCAAACGCAATTTGGAATTTAGATTTTTCAAAAAATTACAGAATTAACCATTGCAACTTTAGACACCTATACCAGGAGTCTCATCTAGCACAAGCCAGCTGCTGAATTCATTGAACAGTTAACAGCTGAATATAAATCCAGGGAGGCAAAATATTAGATCAGCAGATATGAGAGATACTGAAGAGCTCTGCCAGAAAGAGAAGCCTGAACTATATTTTATACAGAACCAATTGTCATAGTGGGAATCAGCAAAGCTCTCCCAAACTGGAAAGATATGATCAGGCTCCTAAGATGGCTTTTGCATTCAAAACCATCAGCGAAGAAAACCTACTGCTCTGTAGCTAACAAGTTGAAAATTAAATTATAGCAAAAAACATGAGTGCCAGCTGATTTTCAGAGGCAAGTAGAGTTTATGTGCAACAGACTCTGTGAGAAGAGAAACCAGAGCAAGCTCCATTAAAAAAGTGGTGTGCAGCCATTTAAGTCTTGCATCCAAGTGCACAGATGTAACAATGTCCAAACAAAGAGGAGAAAAGAACAGAAATTCAATATGCCATTCACAAATTTGGTGGAAAAAAGTGGACAATTTGGTTGCTTATGTGTAGAACTAGAAGTCTGACTTTAGTTCTAGTCCCAGCTCCATCACTGACCCACTGTGACTTTAGGAAAGTCATTCACAATATCAACAAGGAATACTATGAGGTTTAATTCAGTAATGTGTGAAGTGCTTGGAGACTAAACGAAAATGAGATTAAATACCAAGTGCAAAATTCAAAACTATTTAGCTCAAGGAAGAAATAAGTCACACTCAGTTGCTGAGATCTCCCCTTATTGCAAAGTTTATGAGAAGAAATGCAATACTATAGCAGCAAGTTAAGGGAGAAATGAACTGTCTTGTTTTCATAAATTAATACTGCAAACACAAAAATCACGTGGCTGCTCCTGCTCTCATTGTGTGGTGTCCACAATTAGAGTGATAATGTGCGTAAAACGAGACAGAAGAATTAATAACCCCTCTAGTGAGAAAGGAACCAGGGCATCTCCTATTCTCTTGATAGGAGATGAAGTCCAATATACCTTCGCAGTTAGGCTCATGCAGAAGGGACTCATCCTTCTCAACACCTTAATGCAGGAATGGGCTCCTCCCCATTTGGTTAACCAAGTCAGTCAACTACAGAAAAGTTTTGAAAGACAGTCCATGCAGCCCAAACATCATTTTTCACCCACTGAGAACCTGTAGGGAAGGGAAGGAAAGATTCAATAGAGATGGCTAAATTCAACTCATCTCCATTGAGTTCTTCTCCTCTGTACAGTCTAGAAATGCTCCCACATGGGTCAGGTGGAAAAGTTCCTGTGACTTCTTGCAGCCGGAGAGCTACAATAACTCACCAGATGTGCAGCCCCATATGGAAAGTGTACTTGTCCAGAGAATATACAGTAGCAAGAATTTTCCACCTCTGACAGAAGGAGTTTTAGAGCTGCATAGAAGAGAGGGGTTTGCGTATTATGGATTCCACAATGTATCTAAGTTCTCCTGGAAACGTTAGCCTGATACTGAGCCAGCTTCCTTAGCACTTTGGCCTGAAGAGAGTGGATATTCTTCTGTTAGATTAGTCACTATGAGGGGAAGGGAAATAATGTGGCCAAAAAAGTGTGAAAAAAAATTATAAAGCCAGATGTTTCAGATTTTTCCTCCAGGACTAATTTAAGATCCAAAAGTTTATAACCCGTCTGGGAGTTTTCAGAAGAAAGAGTGCTTGCTTGGAAATACCATAACCAATCATAATCGGTCAAGATAAAGAAAGTGAAATATTTCACATTGCAGCTGCCTCCTTCCACAAAGAAGGGTAGAATCTTCATTTCAGTGACCTCTAATAGAGTTTGTTAAAGTAATGAACCCAGAAAATTACATGAGAATACAGACTCAAATCCACTCTAAAACCTCCTTGAAAAGGATTACTTTAAAGTGTGTTTGTGTAGGGGAAGGTAGAAGAGATACAGAATACCCAAACTGCCTCATTAAAAACAGACCATTGATCCAATTTTCTTCTTCTGGCAGGGGCTAATACCAAGTGCTTTAGAAGAAGGTGAAGAGATCCTTTAACACACCTAGCTAGTTTACGAGATATATGCATGCCATACATGTATACATGGAATTAAATTTCCTGTGCAACCACTGCAAGTGATTTACTGAAGCATGAGGTTTGAATACCCTTTTGCCATACCTTTAATTTTCACTTCAATTACAGTTTTACCTAATTAATGTTACCACAATATTCAGTGGGTAAAATTTTCAAAATCATTTAGGCTCCAAAATGCCTAAATCATTTTTGAAAGTGGGACTTCGGTGTTTTTGAAAATTTAATCCCATAATCCTTAATGTATATTTAACCAGGAATAGTGTGGTAACATTATCTGCTTGCACACAGCAGCTGTAGACTTTATTGGCAATCACTAACAGTTTCCACTTATACAGAGGCAGATGCGTCTTTGTTATTTGACGAGGAATTCAACAAAATCAGAGTGGGGTTTGCTGAGACACAGAGCCATAGGTGCAGACTCCGTGGGTGCTCTGTGGCTGGAGCACCTATGGGGAAAAGTTAGTGGGTACTCTGCACCCACCAGCAGCCAAGGTCCCCCCTCCTCCCACTGCCCCACTGCCTCCTCCTCCCCCGAGCGTTCCACATCCCCACTCCTCCGCCCCCTGCCCACCTGCCACTAAACAGCTGTTTGGCAGCATTAGCATGTTCCGGGAGGGAGGGGGAGGAGCGGGAACATGGCACACTCAGGGGAGGAGGCGGGGCCAGGGTGGGGACTTTGGGGAAGGGATTGGAATGGGGGCAGGGCAGGGATAGGACAAGGCAGGGTAGGGGCGGGGCCTCATGGAAGGGATGGAGCGGGGGCAGGGCCAGGGGAAGAGTGGGGAGTCGAGCACCCACGGGAAAGAGGGGAAGTCGACACCTATACATAGGAGCTACCCCAGAATCAGGAACGGACACCATCCTGACTGAAGATTGACTGCCCACCACCTGTAACAACGTCCCCTGCCCTTCACGCCTGATGTATTCCACTAAAGATGTGCTGACCCCTGACACAACTCAGATGAAAAAAAGTCTTCTTCAAAGCAGTCAAGCTACCATATGCATATTTAAACAAGAACCATCTAGCTAATCACTCCCCAGTTTCCAGCCTCCCTTTCCTGGGCAAGGTCACTGAGAAAGTGGTGACATCTGAACTCCAACAGAACCCATCCTCTCTTAACATCCTGTATCCTTCTTAATCAATGTTTCAGAGATGGACTTGCCACAGAAATGCCTCTTTTTTCAAGCCTTTCCTAAGGAGTCCTGCAAATAAGGATAGGATTTTCAAAAGCCCTGGGCACTGGTCTAACTCTGCTCCCATTGATGTTAATAGGAGTCTGATAATAGACAAAAGTGTGACCATTAGGCCAATACAGAGTGCTTTGGAAAAACAGTACCCTAAAGAGACTTTATTATGGATGCACTCTCCCTTCTAATTCAAGAGAGAAGAGAGAGAGTAAATACCATTTGCTCTAAAGTCTTTTGCTTCTCCATATTACATACTTTCAGCAATGAGATAACAAGATATTAGGTCCCTTATAAATCTCAGCTACCCAGTGTGCAGCAATATCTACAGATTGAATATACATCTCATAAATGAGCATTTTCTCTTGCCATCAAGTATCAACCTTATACCATCAGATTAGGCTCTAAAGGGAAGAGTCTGATCAGTTTGACAATTTCCTTCATAATTTGTTTTTAAAAGAGTCAATCAAATCCATTTTACTGTTTCACAGATTAAACAAATTGAAACAATTTCATTCCTTTCTATGCAATCTCACCAGGTTCAAACATTTGTTAGCCTTCTGATTCTCAGTTATACCCTTGAGTAGAGACCAAAACTAACTACAGTATTCCAGGTGGAGCTGGACCATGCAGTTTTCTCTATCTTTTGTAGCACCTTTCTGATGAATTTAGGTGCAATGAGATGATAATGGAAACTTGAGAAAAGTAATTAAACCAGAGCCCCCACTATCTGCTACATTTCTCCACTCAGTGTAACTAATTCCAGGCTAAGAAAGACAGGAACCAGACAGCGATGTTCAGAACAAAAATTATATTAATGAGCAAGAGAAGATCAGGAATGATTCTAATTATATGATAGTGCATCTGATCTAATTATGCTAACATATTACAATTCTTAAGTGGAAAATCAGGAATCCAGTGTCTGGCAGGATTTTTTTTTGAGGGGGGGGAGTGGGGAGCACAGGGAGGTCACGCATGACGTCTGACATCTAAACAAGATCACCTACCTTCTCCAGATTCTCTTCATTCTGAATCACTGTAAATGATGCTACTTTCCTAAACATGTCTTCTCTCATAGGTGGGTGCAGCCCCCGGCCCAAACTTGGTGCACAAGATACTACAGATTAGGGAGGGTGAAGACCACCACCACATCTTCTCCCCCAAATCACCATCATAATAGTAATCATAGCCAAGCATAAGAAACACACTTTATGCATAACCTAATAGGATGGCTTGTTGAATTTTTTGGTTATGGATCTATGTTCTAAATCTACAACACGCATAACCAGCAACTTAAAATTAGACAGATAAAAAGATGGGAGAGGAAACTGGACAAAGAAATTGACCTGGATGAGTGGGTCTCCATATGGGAAAGAGTATATACACATCTGCAATTTGCGTAGCTCAAATACATTTTTTGAATCAATTATTGCATTTGACTCCAGTTAAGATCCATCATGTTTTTGCTACTATATAGGCATTCTGTTGGAGGGATTGCAGGGAAAGGGGAAGATACTTCCACATGGGGTGGTTTTGTCCAGGAGGAAATTATACTTCCACATCTGGTGGCTTTGGGAGGAAATTATTAAAGGGATTCATCTTATGACAAAACTCTGGCTTCCTAGAGAATCTCTGACTTCTTTATCACTTCAGTAAAGGATCTGCATTTTAAACAGAAAAACCAATTATTATTTTTTTATTGTTAGCAGCTAGAGTCTGTATTACATACTATTGGGAAAATGTGATGACGACGCCTATGGAATTGTGATATAATAAAATATGGACTGTTCTTGTAATGGAAAAGCTTTCACAGCAACTACGTACACAAGAGAAGCTCCACAAGAAGGATGCACTATGAAATCAATATTTTACACCTGTGATACATCACTGATATTTTCATCCTCTGGACCAGAGGTGGGCAAACTACGGCCCGCAGGCCACATCCGGCCCACAGGACCCTCCTGCCCAGCCCCTGAGCTCCTGGCCTGGAAGGCTCACCCCCAACCCCTCCCCTGCTAGCCCCCCCTCCCCCACATCCTCAGCATGCCATGCTGCTGGTGTAATGTATTAAACTGCTCTGCGTAGGAATGTGCTACTGGTAGCAGTTACGGAGAGCAATTTACTACACTACACCAGCGCAACGCTCTGGGCGGCTGGGCAATGCTCTGGGCGGCGCGGCTGTAGTTCTGCCAGCCACCGGTACTCTGTGCTGCGTGGTAAGGGGGCAGGGAGCAGGGGAGGTTAATGGGGGCAGGGGTCCCGGGGGGCAGTCAGGAAGGAGGGGTGGTTGGATGGGGTGGTGGGGGACAGTCAAGGGACAGGGAACGGGAGGGGGGCTGAATGGGGGAGGGATCCGGGGGGCGCGCGGATAGGGGTCAGAGGCACAGCCTCCCCTAACCAGCTCTCCATACAGTTTCTGAATCATAGAATCATAGAATATCAGGGTTGGAAGGGACCCCAGAAGGTCATCTAGTCCAACCCCCTGCTCAAAGCAGGACCAAGTCCCAGTTAAATCATCCTAGCCAGGGCTTTGTCAAGCCTGACCTTAAAAACCTCTAAGGAAGGAGATTCTACCACCTCCCTAGGTAACGCATTCCAGTGTTTCACCACCCTCTTAGTGAAAAAGTTTTTCCTAATATCCAATCTAAACCTCCCCCATTGCAACTTGAGACCATTACTCCTCGTTCTGTCATCTGCTACCATTGAGAACAGTCTAGAGCCATCCTCTTTGAAACCCCCTTTCAGGTAGTTGAAAGCAGCTATCAAATCCCCCCTCATTCTTCTCTTCTGCAGACTAAACAATCCCAGCTCCCTCAGCCTCTCCTCGTAAGTCATGTGCTCTAGACCCCTAATCATTTTTGTTGCCCTTCGCTGTACTCTTTCCAATTTATCCACATCCTTCTTGTAGTGTGGGGCCCAAAACTGGACACAGTACTCCAGATGAGGCCTCACCAGTGTCGAATAGAGGGGAACGATCACGTCCCTCGATCTGCTCGCTATGCCCCTACTTATACATCCCAAAATGCCATTGGCCTTCTTGGCAACAAGGGCACACTGCTGACTCATATCCAGCTTCTCGTCCACTGTCACCCCTAGGTCCTTTTCCGCAGAACTGCTGCCGAGCCATTCGGTCCCTAGTCTGTAGCGGTGCATTGGATTCTTCCATCCTAAGTGCAGGACCCTGCACTTATCCTTATTGAACCTCATTAGATTTCTTTTGGCCCAATCCTCCAATTTGTCTAGGTCCTTCTGTATCCTATCCCTCCCCTCCAGCGTATCTACCACTCCTCCCAGTTTAGTATCATCCGCAAATTTGCTGAGAGTGCAATCCACACCATCCTCCAGATCATTTATGAAGATATTGAACAAAACGGGCCCCAGGACCGACCCCTGGGGCACTCCACTTGACACCGGCTGCCAACTAGACATGGAGCCATTGATCACTACCCGTTGAGCCCGACAATCTAGCCAGCTTTCTACCCACCTTATAGTGCATTCATCCAGCCCATACTTCCTTAACTTGCTGACAAGAATGCTGTGGGAGACCGTGTCAAAAGCTTTGCTAAAGTCAAGAAACAATACATCCACTGCTTTCCCTTCATCCACAGAACCAGTAATCTCATCATAAAAGGCGATTAGATTAGTCAGGCATGACCTTCCCTTGGTGAATCCATGCTGACTGTTCCTGATCACTTTCCTCTCCTCTAAGTGCTTCAGGATTGATTCTTTGAGGACCTGCTCCATGATTTTTCCAGGGACTGAGGTGAGGCTGACCGGCCTGTAGTTCCCAGGATCCTCCTTCTTCCCTTTTTTTAAAGATGGGCACTACATTAGCCTTTTTCCAGTCATCCGGGACTTCCCCCGTTCGCCACGAGTTTTCAAAGATAATGGCCAAGGGCTCTGCAATCACAGCCGCCAATTCCCTCAGCACTCTCGGATGCAATTCGTCCGGCCCCATGGACTTGTGCACGTCCAGCTTTTCTAAATAGTCCCTAACCACCTCTATCTCTACAGAGGGCTGGCCATCTCTTCCCCATTTTGTGATGCCCAGCACAGCAGTCTGGGAGCTGACCTGGTTAGTGAAAACAGAGGCAAAAAAAGCATTGAGTACATTAGCTTTTTCCACATCCTCTGTCACTAGCTTGCCTCCCTCATTCAGTAAGGGGCCCACACTTTCCTTGGCTTTCTTCTTGTTGCCAACATACCTGAAGAAACCCTTCTTGTTACTCTTGACATCTCTTGCTAGCTGCAGCTCCAGGTGCGATTTGGCCCTCCTGATATCTTTCCTACATGCCCGAGCAAACCCGATGTGGGCCTCAGGCCAAAAAGTTTGCCTGCCCCTGCTCTGGACAGATGACCTAAACTCAGTCGTAGATTTGCACCACCAGTTAAACCACCATCCATCCAGGGAACTCTCTCTAGAATGCTCCCACACCAGATGAGCTTCCTGGACACCACAATCAGCTTCAGCAATCAAACTCTACAGACAACCCCTGTATCACCACACACATGCCTTCACAGATCCAGTAACCACACCAAACATCCCGATAAATCCGTTATCTACAGCCAGGCACTCAGGTACCACAGACTGTGCTGCAAGAAAAAAATCTGGGATACACACCACCTTAAGCACACTTAAAGCTGCCGCCACCAACCAAGGACACTCTACCAGAGAAGTAGGTCGTATCATGGAACCAAATACCCCAGGAGAACCTGCATCAATACAGGAAAAAAACCCGAACAAACCACATGTCTGACCACATACCCCTCTTTGTCACCTACCACGTTGCACTAGAAACCATATGGGATATCATTAAACAGTTACAACCAATACTCAATGGGAGACCCTCTTCACCTTGAATGGTCTCTTCCATGGTAGCTCCTTATGCTAAACAATCTGTTCCACCTTGAATGTAGAGGTGGCACAGAGTACATTTCTCAGATATGAAGAAGAGCTCTGTGTAAGCTCAAAAGCTTGTCTCTCTCACCAACAGAATTTTTTTTTTTTTTTTTTTTAAAAAGAGACAAGGTGAGTGAGATACTATTTTTATTGGCTCAAGGATAGGTATTTAAAAATTTGGTCACCGTATCTAGCATACTCAGAGGAGGAGAGTTCACTAGTCAACAAGCCAGAATCTTTAGCCAGGTTCTTTGAACATTAAGCTGATCCTGAATAGTAATGTAATAAAGCAGTATGCTCACATTTAATTGTAATTTTGCCTTAATAAAAAGCTTTTACAAATTAGAGACATCTGAAGAACGCTGCACCCTTTTTTCAAAACTCACCTTTTTGCTTATTCCTTTTCTCTCTTTAATCATCAAGTTTCTTAGGCAGGAACTGTGCCTCCATTGTGTTTGTACAGCACCTAGCACAATGGGGCCCTTGTATGATTTGGGCACTACCGCAACAGAAATAATGCAATTATAGATGGTAAATTAATATATTATTTATGTAATTATCTGCTCTTTTGCTCAAGATTCTCTCTCTCTCTTCTAATCAACAGGTAGCTATCCACACTAGAATTTCACTCCTGGTCCCTTTTCCTGAGCACTTTCCTGCTTCTGCCTGCTGATTTTTTAAATTCCCTTCCACCCTCACAATTGTGCCACATGTAGATTAGGCAGGAATAAAGACAATGCTCAATTTTCCAAGGAAGAACAATCATTCCTATTTTCAAAATTAAAAAGGCAGATCTTTCATTTTAAAAGACTAGGGTCCTTTTCTTGCATCAGCCAGTTACTCCCGCCAATAAAGAAAATAATAAAAAGCAAGGACCTTTGCACCAATTTTTCACTTTAGCCTTCCCATGCCTCCATATGCCTTGTCAGAGTTTCTACAGTCTCTAATCCCACACACACTCCCATCTATTGAACAGGGTGAAATGGCTCATGGTCTACAGGGGCATGTGCAAGGAGGGCAAGCAGGGGCATGGGTCCCCCCCCCCATGACACAGTACTCCCCCAGCCCTAGGGCTACGGCGGGGAGAGAGCTCCAGCCCCGGAACTGTGGGAGTCCTCTCACCCCGGGAGCTGCAGGGGAGAGGGAGGGGGTGCAGCAAGCTCCTTCCTGGGGTGGGGAGGGGAAGCAGCGAGCTACTCATGGGACTGGGGATGGGAAGGGGGAAGAGTGAGCTTCTGTGCCCCCCAAAAAAGGGGTCAAATTTAAATTCCTGCACATGCCCCTGGAAATCTACCATAGCCAATCTCTGGACACCGAAAGTTATACGGCAGACATTTCTTCAGAAGGATAACACAATAGCAATATTAAGCCAGCCTTTTATCAGCATGCAGAATTGTTTTGCTTTTGGTATGTGGGCTGCAAGAGACCTCTTAGTTCATAATTAAATCTAGCCTCCAAAGGTGGTGTATTGTGAGAGTCAGTGGAGCCTCCACTTCAGTGATTGCAGCACTGCTCCAACCCAAGAAGGAAAGTGATCCCTTCTTAACATGTTACAAATCTTACATTAGGAAAGCAAATGGAAGCCAGGGGTCCATAATTTGGCTATGTTATGTACAGCGATGTATTATCACCTAGGCCGACAAATTTGCAGGGGCGGTAAATTTATAATAGCAGCATTTTTGTAATTGCGGCATCAGTGACGCATGCTGCGATTCTACAAATCATAGCACGTATTGAAACCACCCATGACGGCGTGACACCATTTGGTAAAGAACATGCGACAATCCTAAGCATTAATAATATGACCGGAAGAAAGAAATTAAGCAGTTCTCAGTTTTAAAAAAATGCTATACAAAAGAAAGGGAAAATGAAACAATAGCAAAAATGCGCAAAATTGATTCCTTTGTTGCATCAATTAGTGCCAACAGTGAGACAGAAAAAAATAGTTGAAAGTAGTAGTGAAGTAAAAGTGAAAAGGCTGGTGTTGGTATTGAAAATATTGATGTAAATAAAAGTACATATTGAAACTAATGAAGAAATTCCAGTTGCAGTTAATGTTGAAGAAAATGCTCCAAATACTAGCATATCAGAGACTACCGGGAATCACGTTGATCTGGATATCTTTGACAATACTGCAGAGATTTGGGAATCATGTCAATAGAAATTCAATCAGACAGTGAAATATCTACCATAAGTGACGACCCGGCCCAATGGATATTGAATGATACTACAATTGAGTATTTAACAATGCATGGTATTAAACAAAATATTGATAGTGATTTTACTAACTCAAAAAGAAAATATACTGATAAAATGCATGTTCTAACAAAAATGTGTTTGAATGACATCTTTTAAATGGTGAAGTAAAGCCATGGCAATATCTTGTATATTTGGAGAGCAAAGGAGCCGTGTATTGTGCCCCATGTCAATTATTCAGAGGGTTCCCTAGTCTGGCGACGAGTGGATACCATGAAGAAAAAACATATCAGCTCAACTACGTGAACATGAAAATTCGAGTGAACATAAAACATGTATACTGACAATGGTGAAGAGGGGAGAGATATCCGGAAGAATTGATACGAATTTAAAATTTTAAATGGAAGATGACATTTATTGGAGAAATGTGTTGAAGAGGATTGTAGCAGTGGTAAAGAAACTTTCAAGCAGAGGACTTGCACTTAGAGGCAAAGTGGAAAAATTTGGAGCACCTTATAACGGCAATTACATGATGGCCCTTGAGCTTGTCGCAAAATTCGATCCAGTTTTAGCAAATTACATTGTACATTATGGAAATGAAGGTCAAGATAATGTATCTTATCTTTCATCCTATATAGGTAATGAATTTATAAAATTGATTACTTCAAATGTGATCTCAAATTATTAAAGTAAAAGAAGCCAAATATTTCTCGATAAGCATTGGCTCAACTCCCAACATATCTCATGTTGATCAATTGGCTTTTATACTGAGAAATGTAAATGATGACGGCATACCAGTAGAGAGGTTTCTTTGTTTTGTTTTGTTTTTTTTTTTTAACCAAATACTGGCCACAAATCAGAACAGTTAGCTGATGCTGTACTTTCAACTTTGAATTGTTACAGATTAGATATCGCAAACTGCCATAGCCAGTCTTACGACAATGCCACTAACATGTCTGGTGTACATAGCGGGTTGCAAGCAAGAATATAAATCCTTATGCTGTGTATGTGCCTTGCTCTGCACATTCTTTAAATCTGGTTGGAGTATGTGCAGCAGAAAGTTGTCAAGAAGCATGTTCATTTTTCTCAACTGTCCAACATCTTTATTCATTTTTTTCTGCCTCTACTCACCGGTGGGAGATTTTAATATCTAATTTGAAGCCAGGCAGTAAAGTAATAAAAAGACTTTCTGAGACTCGATGGTCATCTCGTGTGGAAGCTTATCATAATTTGAGTGAAAACTGGAATACTATAATTAAAGCCTTAAATGCAATAAAGGAGGAGGCTACTGAGAAACCTGTTGCACATAATGAAGCTGCAGGCCTGCAGCGAAAACTTTATTGACTTGAGGCAGCTTTTATGGCTGTATTTTGGAGCTCACTCTTGGAAAGATTTCATATAACTAGCCAAAAACTGCAAAATGTTTATATTGATATGCAGACAGTTGTAGAACTCTACAACTCACTAATAGGATACATTAACTCTACACGGGACTTGTTTGATATGTACGAAGAGACAGCCAAAGAAAAATCTGAAATTGAAGACTACAAATTTGACACAAGGTGAAAAAGAAAGCGTAAACGTCAATCTGATGAGACACGCGAAGTTGAAGTGGAACCGTGTGGTAGAGATAAATTTAAAGTAGATACCTTTTTAACAATACTAGACCTTGTATGCTCCGAATTAAAATGCAGAAGTAATGCGTATCAAGAAATTTATGGCAGATTTCAGTTTCTCTCTAACATTACCAATACTTCAACAACAGATATAACAGTTCACGCTAAAAAATTACAGTTATGCTACCAAGGAGATTTAGAAGAATCATTTGTGAATGAGTGTCTACATTTTCAATCGTATTTGGAAGGTGTCGAAATACCTGAAAATGAAAAAAAGTCAATTTTAAGATATTGCAGCCTTCTTCGAAATCGAAACATTCATTCAGTATATCCAAATATTGATATTGCCTTCTGAATGTTCGTTTGCACACCTGCTACAAACTGTTCAGCGGAACCATCATTTTTGGTATTAAAAAGGGTGAAAAATTATTTGAGGGCTAATCTTAGTGAAGAAAAAGTAAACTCCCTTTCTCTCCTGATAATTGAAAAGAATCTAACAACTTCTCTGGATTATACAGAATTAATAAATAAGTTTGCTGCTCAAAGATGTAGGTGTAAACAAATGCAATTACTTACTACTCACATACTTTTATTTCTTTTATTGTATCTACATAAAATATTTGATATACACCAGACCCCCCGCTTGAACGTGGGATTTTGGATCCATGCGTGGTCCCGCACTGTAAGCGAAATCGTGCTATACAGACGCGTGTTCAAGCGAGGCCCCGCTGTACTTGTAATTTTATTTATAATAAAACTTGTAAATGTTCAATTATTTTAATGATATTTGGATTCATTTTAGTTCAAATGAATTTGTAAAAAAACTAAAACAAGTTCATACAGGGTGGGGAGGCGGCAATTATTTCAGGGCCTAGGGGTGGCAAAATCATTAACCTGCCACTGGTTATGTACTAGGCAAGTATCTTCCTCCCCTTTGTCACAATGGTCCCCAGGGTTTGCAATGGTCCCCAGGGTTTGTTTGTTTTTTTCTCTTCAGAATATCTTACAAGTTCAGAGACAGTGTATATGGAAAGCTTAGACTATTTTCCCCCCTACTGTCTTACATTTATACAAGTTAACTTTATATGACAGAAAACTTTTAAGTGGAACATATAAGGCAGTAATCCACCTAAAGTGGAAAACATCTTGTACTGTACAACAGGCAGTAACAAATTGAAGGAACTATTTTCAAAAATGCTGTTTAGTGTAATATTAAAATTGCTGCTTTCTGTTTCCCTTAGTTAATATAATAATCTCATAATAAATTAATTTAGAACATTATACCAGAGTCAGATTTTGAATGCTATTAAAAAGATTTACTTAATTAGTGGCTGATCAACAAGACCAAACATGTTTCTGATTACATTTCTTGATGGTATGAAATATAGTTTCATTCCTCACTAATACCTGTATTTCTGCAACATATTGTGTATTATTCTAAATGCAGTAAATCCTATTACTACACACCATAGGAGGTTCTTTCCCAAAGGACTTTCTCTTTTAAATCCATGCAGTACACAGGGGCATCACACAACATATTATTGAATGTCACAGTTAATTTTACATTTTTTATATTTGGTCAAAATAGCAGTAGTTTTGAACTCAAACTCATATTTGTGATAAGACACACACTCACTCCTACAGTAAAGAAGAAATTCATAACTGAATAATGTATCAATTCAAAAACAATCTCAGCTACAGGAAGCCTCTTGAGCTGCTAGTCTGAACAAAACAGGGCTTCAACAGAATGAACCACCTTGAAACTAAATGAAAATTGAGCAAGTTGAGCTAAAACAGGAAAACGTTATGTACCATGTAATATTTTAGCCACAGTGGAGAACCTTGTAACAGATCAATTCAATAAAAACAACTCAACAATAAAACAAAAAGGTAGACTTAATTGTGTTTGTCCTTTTAAGGCAGAAAACTTCATTTTCATTATACTAAATACATATACAGATTTTGGGTTTTGATTTAAACAAAAAATGACAATTTTTAAACCAAGATTGAATGTGTTTTTAAGAGATATGATCTAGTAATTATTTTGGGGGAGTTTCTGGCCTGTGTTACACAGGAGGTTAGACTAGATGATCACAATGGTCCCTTCTGGTCCTGGAATCTATGGAAGAGCAACTGATAAAAATGCAGAATTTAAAGTAAATAAATAATAAATAAATAAATAAATAATATTCCTTTAAAAAGAATTCATTACCATTCATTTTCTACTGAACACTTCCATTTCACACCTTGGCATAAGTAGCAACATAGGAAGCATTATGTGCTCCAAAGATGCTGGAGGGCCAGAACTTGAGTGGATGTTGCCTGTATTATTGCTCTGGAGCAAGTTTAGTTACCTTGATATGCTAATGTAGCAAAAAGATTTCAGTTCAAAATTATGAAACTATGGGAGAACTTTAGGTCACCATGAGGGAGAGGGAGACTGAGACGGAGACAGGAAATAGGGTTCCAAAGGGTACCAGAGGAGCAGCCATTAATGCAAAATGATGAAGGTGCAGTCAGCTAGATTAGGAGAACCAGGAGCAAAAGTGGAAGAGTAAGAATGAACGGCAGTGTTCAAGGTAACAGATGCTTCAACCTGAATTCTTTTCCATTTAACTAGGAGAAGGCCATTAGTGAAGTTGGTCCAGACAGTTTCAGTGGACTGGAGAGGGTAGATATCGGATTGGAGGGGGGTTAAGTAGAGAGCTGGAGGTAGGAAAACTGGGCACATGAAAGCAATCCTAGACTTGAAGAAAGTTCAGGGGCAGACAACTAATTGGGTACTAGTTGGAGCAGAAGCATACCCAGACTGCCACCTCAGCTACTGTGATTGAACAGAGAAGAGATAACTGCAGTAGTAGACATGCTAAGCGATTGCAATAGAAATATTAGCAGGGCAGGGTCAAATTAAAAATGCATTTTTGCAACTGTATGTTCTGATGGACGGGGGCAATAGGCAGATATACAGACAGACTTCTATGAGGAACAAGTTAGTCTGGGATCCGAGAGGACTTAATTTTGCTTCCAAGGCCAGAAATCTTAAACTAAATATTTTATTAATTTAAAGGCCAGAATAATAGTAGCACAAGACACATGGGACCAAAAGGACATTTTACCCATAAGGTCTGAAGCATTCAGGAGAAGGATTTGGCATAGTATATTTACATGGGAATTTTTTTTAATTGAGTGGTATTGAAATATATAAATTGTGCACTCTTCTCCTATTACTTGAATTAGTGATTTACAATGACAGTTTACATTTAGTTCCACACATAGAAATAAGAGAAATTAAGGGATCAAGTGATTACACAAAAGAATTAATTTCAGCTTGCTAAGCTGGCACTAAATTATAGCAGATCAGGCAAGATTATGAATTAATGACAGTGACGAAAGCTGGGCAAGACATTTTGCCAAATTTTGTTGGCCTAAGCACCGAGACCATAAACTTTTAAAGAAGAAAAAAAAAACAATGGGTTTAGTTGGTAACACTGTAACGGCTTAACGGTGGCATCAAGTTTTACTGGGGCACTGAGCACATCTTGCATAAAGAGAAGCCTCTTTAGAGATGGAGAGCCACATGGCTGTGCTAAATGACAAAAGAATTCACAATGGGACAACAACCTTGCTCTTAACAGCTTAACTAAGACTGCAAAATGAACATAACACATTGTTCTTGACACTGAAGCCAGCTGAGAAGATTTGAGCTTTGTATGCCTCCAATCACCAGAGAGAAGACTTCTTCTAAGGACATGCAATGGAAAGGACAGCTGTCAAAAAACTGAAAAAGACAATTTAGATCCACAGTCAATCATTCACTTTAGTGCATTTTAAAGGCAAGACATAAAGCTGAGGAACCACAGAGATCTTAGAAATGTAGGACTGGAAGGCGCCTTGATAGGTCATCTACTCCAGTCCCTAGCACTGAGGCAGGACTGAGTATTATCTAGACCTCCCCTGGCAGCGGTTTGTCTAACCCGCTCTTAAAAATCTCCAGTGACTGAGATTCTACAACTTCCCTAGGTAATTTGTTCCAGTGCTTAACTACCCTGATGGTTAGAAAGTTTTTCCTTGCTGCAATTTAAGCCCATACTACTTCTTATCCAGTCCTCAGTGGTGAAGGAGAATAATTTATCACCCTCCTCTTTATAGCAGCCTTTTATGTACTTGAGAACTGTTATGTCCCCCTCAGTCTTCTCTTCCCCAGACTAACAAACCAAATCTGTCCTTGAAAGTCATGTTTTCTAGACCTCTAATTAATTTTTGTTGCTCTTGACTAGACATACTCCAATTTGTCCAAATCTTTTCTGAAGTGTGGTGCCCAGAACTGGACACAGATCATCCTCAGCAATTAGAGACAAGCACAGAATAGACCACTCTGAATACAGAACTGACAAAGCACAAGTCTGCATGCAACGTTTCTCCTTTTTATTGCTTTTGAGGCACTGTTTTGACATGGATAGCCCCAGGCCTGAACCACGTCCTCCTGGAAGTAAGGTGAGGAAGCAAGTGTTAGGAAAAGACTCTGCATTCTTCCCCTGCAGCTTATTGCCCCTCTCACTTTTGTCAAAGAGTACAAGACAGGTTTGCCAGCATGGTGGGTGCATATCATCAGACTTGGCATCGCACATTTCAGCTTCCATACAGGTTCTAAAACAAAGCTCCAAGTTCCAAGCATCTTTTTGAATAAAAAAGGCATTTAAAGCTGCTTCAAATACAATTCATGTAAGTCACCAAAATATCATGCTGGACATTCCTGTGGTAAGAGCCATTGGCGGGGGTGGGGAAGAGAGGGAGAGGACTGCAGATACTTCAGGTGAACGTTGTACATTTTCTGTTGCATGTCCTCTGGGACGGAGGGATGCAGGGCGGGAGGGAAAGGGGAGAAGGGAGCTTGTCTCCTAATGGAGGAGGTAAGATCTCCAAATTGATTAATACACTCCCTGTCACCATCTCCTTCTCTTCCCTAGCATGATGGCTCTCCAACCTTGCACTTGAAGTTAGTGCTGCTTGTGGCATTATTAGCTTCTGCCTAAAAGCCCAGCAGAAATACCACCTGTTTCACAGGAGAACATGCTATTCAGAAGAGCTGCTCCCCATCTGAAGCTAATCCTACACTGTATGGTGTTCATGGGTATGGGGGGCAGGGGGTTGCAGATGCAAGAATGGAAAGGTGATTGTATGGGTCTGCTACTCTCTTCCTTAAGCATGAAATTGCTTTAAACCCTTTCCCCTGCTCTGTGGAGCAGAAGGGAATCAGAGCCAGAGGCTGTGGAAGATTGTTAAAATTTGAAAGCCACCACAGGGTAAGTAGTCAAAGTAGCAAAGATTGAGCTCTGTCTTCTAGTAATGATTCCAGGAAAATGCCACATCTAGCATATGTCAATTTAATCTCCTTGCCCCCCCTCCCCAAGTCAATTTGGCCAAGTGTTTTCACTATGTGCCATTGTTTTTCAAAGTAATGTGACTGGGAAATCCAATTGTTTTTTTAAAGGCTTTCCAGCTTCTGAAGTCCTTCTGAGCTGCAGTGCTCCGTAGAAATCAAAATGTCTAAAAAATAAATAGATTAAAAGGTCTTTTCCAGCTAGAAAGCTTTCCAAGACACAAGACTATTTTCTCCATTTAGCAACGTTCAGAGAAGTATACACCTTTTTACATTTTTTTAAATAAGCCTGAACTCACTTAGATTTGAAACAGAACAATGTGAAGTTGTGTAATTGAATGGTATGTTGAATTGCCAAAACTAAACAAAAAAACATTTTCTTTACATTGGAAAAGAAGCCTCAAAGCGGGGTGGGAATCAGCATGGAAGGTTTGACTAACTGGGATTTAGAATGAAAACTGTTACATAGCCTGAAATAGAAAAGTCACTGCCACTCCTGACACATTTAAACACTATATGATGAGGTATGCAATTCTGTTTTAGCATAAACTGGTCCTAGATCCATAAAGGAATGTGAGTTATGCCAGGGCTAATGTGGTTTATTGTACAAAGTTGGTTAAAAATGTAATTCAATTATTTCAAGGTAGAGGCCTTGGGTATTGTTCCGTTTCTCCAGTTCTCGGTTGCTAGTTCAAACCCAGTCCCTGTTGTTAGTCTTTGGAAGTGGCACCAAATAGATAACTGTTTATACGCCCTGTGCAAAATGAGTTTGGTTGTCTCTGCCCAGTCCCACATTACAAAAACCACTGCCACAATTAGAACCTTTGGCAGAGGCACCAAGGGGAAATTATCATTAGTTATATTATGCCTAAGTACATCAACTGAGATCAGACAACACGTGTGCGTGCACACACACATAGCCTGAAGCGCTTACCCTGTAATTAAAAAAGACAGAAAAGGGGAGCATTATGGTCTCCATTTACAGATAGGGAACTGAAGCACTAGCTATACTAAAGTGACTTGTCCAAAGTCAAACAAAGTGTGTGGCAGAGCAGAGAATTATATCCAGGTCTCCTCAGTTACCCTTTTCCCCCACCTAGAAGTTGTCCTTCAGCTCAGAGTTCAAGCACGTTGGCGGGTTGGTGTGGGGAAGACTGGGCTATCATTGCCCAAGCTGTGCCTGCTCTGTAGTTAAAAAACTTACCTACCTGTACTGTAATTGTTGTTCTTTGAAATGTGGGTGCCAGCGTGTATGCCACTCCCTGTGTGCACTCCCAGAGCATCAAAGCTGGAGAACTTTTCCTAGCAGTACCTGTGGGGAAGCACTCGCACCCTCTGGCCCTTAGCCTCTCTCCTGGCTATTTAAGGGCAGCACCCTCAGTTCCTTTGCACCAGATGTTAAGAGTAGAGACGGATGCAGAGGGAACAGAGGGTGGATCATGGAATACACATCTGGATGCACCTCTCAAAGAACAACAGTTACAGTATAGGTATGTAACCATTTTTTCTTCGAGTGGTTGCAGATGAGTATTCCTCTCAGGTGGCTCTGAAGCAGTCCTCAAAGGAGGTGGGACTCATAGCCTACTTAACAGGCTACAGAACTGCCTTCCTAAAGTTTACATCTGACCTAGATGCAGCATCGTGGTAGCAGCATAGTGCTTGGTAAAAGTATGTATAGAAAACCAGATAGCAGCCCTGCAAATGTCCAACATCAAAACATCAGCATCGTTTGGGCCCTTGTCAAATGAGCCTGTAATCTCTGCAGAGGCGAGGGCTGAGCTTCTTCATATGCTGTCATAATGCAGGAAGTTATCCACCTGGAAATCATGCGTGCAGAGACTGCCTGACCCATCATTCAATTTGCACAGGAAACAAAGGCGAAGCGATGAACAGAAAGGCTTAGTCCTCCCCAAGTAAAACACCGAGCAGCATCTCACATCCAAATGAGTGAAGTGGCCATTCATCTGCATTTGACTGCAGTTTATGAAAGAACACTGATAAGTATATTACTTGGTTCAGGCGACATTGGGAAATCAATTTCGACAAGAGTTTTGAATGAGGTTGTAAACCACTTTGTCTTTGGAAAAAAGTGAATATACTGGGGCTCGGCCATTAAGGCCTACAGCACTTGCTCTCCTTGCAGATGTTATAGAAACAAGGAAGTCTGCAACTGTGTCTTCTGACCCAGGAGAGAGAGAGAGAGAGAGAGAGAGAGAGAGAGAACAGGTTGCCAGGGGCTCGGACACAGGCCCCATAAGGGAAGCTAACAGTATTAAGGTCACACAAGGGAACCAGCTCTTTCACAGGTGAGTGAAGATGAGTAATCCTCTTAGAAATCTTGCTATAATAGAGTTTGAGAAAAATTTACTTTCTTTGGATTAGAGGATGAAACTCCATCATCACCACTAAGTGGACCCTGAACGAGCTGAGAGACAGACAAAAGGATTGAAACTGTAGCAAGTACTCCAAAGTTTTTTGAATGCAGGCTAGCCTGGGTTGAAGTCACCAGACTAGTGACCAAATCAAAAGCTGCTTCCACTTGGCTGAATAGGTAGCTGTTAGTTATTGAGTGGTATTTGCCTAACAGCTTCCAAATAGCTTTCCTCCTCCTTCTCCTCGGCTAGCCATGCAGCATCCATGCCAGAGTGCTGAGCACTGGATGCAAAATTCAACATCGTGCCGAGTCAGTACATCAAGATAGAGAGGAAGAGATATGGGTGTTCGAACTGATAGCCTGAGTAGGTCAGAGAACAAACATTGTGTTGGCCACACTGAGTGACAAGAATCAGTTTGGCATGATCCAACTTCAATGTGAGGATGGCCTGTGGGTTGATCAGGATCAGAGGGAAGCTGGATCACCAATCTCCAATTCAGATGGAAGGTGTTGGTTCAAGAGCCTGACTGAGACCTACTTGAGAGCAAAACCGATGGAACTTCTTGTCATCTCTCATTACAAAACAATGTCTGTTGTCAGGATGCCCCATTCTGTAAGATGGACCTTAGGACTTGGGTCTTGAAAGACCACTCATGGTCCGAAGAGATGATTGGTCAAGTGATTTTGGACCCCAGGTAAATGAGCAGCTGTGGGAACCATGCTGTCCTTAATGGAGAACTGCCAAAATTGTGTTGCCTCTTGACAAAGCTGGTTGGAGTGGGCACCTCCCTGCTTATTCACAATACATGGAGATGGTATTGTCAGTAAGTATACGAACTACTGCACCACTCGTGATCCCAAAAGGCTTGTCAGGCTTTGAAAGTGGCTCAAAGTTCCAGAACACTGATATGAAAAGAAGCCACTTGTTCTGACAACAAGCCCTAAATTTTCAGTGTTCCCCAACCTATTGAGTCAGCATCGGTGACTATAGTTGTGATCAGAGAAGGATGAGCAAAGGGAAAACCCGGGAATATATTTATCTGAACTGCCCGTCACTATAGGGAGTCCAGGATCGCTAGAGACACTCAGACAAACCTGCCTAATGATTGACAACTTGGGTGATTGACCAACTTCAACCCCATGCTTTAAGATAATGAAGGCACAATCTCACATGCTGGACTACAAAAAGTGCATGCAGCCATATGGCCTAATAACTTCATGCATACAAGGACCATAGCTGAAAGTTGAGATTGTAATGCCAGACAGAGGTGATTAATTGCATGAAATAATTTGTTCAGCAGAAACATCCTTGAACACTGTTTTTTTACTTGGTATTAATGTCAACTTTTTTTTTCAAAATCAGGCCTAGATGATTGAAGAGACGTAATGTGAATTGGACATAACAGAGGACTTGCTTCTTGCTAACCAAATGTCCAGATATTGGAAGACATTAATTCCTCTTTTTCTGAAATATGCTGCTATTAGTTATGTTTGGTAAATACCCACAGAGCGCAGGGCAGGCCAAAGGGAAGCACAGTGTACTGATAATGCTGACCTGCCACTACAAATTTCAGAGACTTCCTGGGAGAAATCACCACATGAAAGCAAGCATCCTGAAGACTGAGGAGAGCAAACCAGTCATTGTGATTCAAAGCAGGCAGAATAGTCACTAGTGTAACCATGTGGAATCTCATGTATTTGATGAACTTGTTGAGAATGTAGAGATTAAGGATAGGTTTCATCTTTTCCTTGGTCTTGAGAATCAGGAAGTACCATGAATGGAATCCCTTTCCCCAATTCTGAATAGGAACCTCTCTATCACAGAAGCCCAGAGAGTCTGCACCTGCTGAAGTAGCATAGACCCAACAGAGGGGTCCCTGGAAAGGAACAGAGTAGGAGGTTGGGAAGGGGGAAAATGGACAGTAATTGATGGCATAACCCTGTCCCATAGTGCTTAGGACCCACTTGTCTATCGTTGTTGACTCCCAAGACCTGTAGAAGTGGAATAGCCTGTCCCAGAATGGAGGAGAAATGGCTTGAAGTGAGATGACATGAATGCCAAACTCAGAGAGAATCAAATTGGATGCTTGCCCAAAGCTGATGAAGGATTGGCTGACAGGTTGAAACTGGGACCAGAAGACTTCTGAGACTTGTACCCCTTTCTAGAGAAGTTCTGCTGTCTAGCGGGATAATTCAAATGAAACCAGTGCTGAGGGCAATATTGCTGCTCGTCATCCCCCTGCCCCTTTATCACCAGGGTAAAAATCTCCAAATGCAATATAGTATGAGTCTTTAAAGGAATGTAAGATTTTGCAGGTTTTCTCTGAAAACACAAACTGACTGTCAAAGGATAGGGCCTCAATTGTCTGTTGGTTCTCAGGAGCTAGACCAGAGTTCTGCACCCATGAACCCCTTTTCATTGTTACAGCAGCAGACATAACTCTAGAGGAAGTGTCAGCCATGTCCTAAGTTCACTGCAGTGACTTTTTGCTACTAGGCCTGTCTCTCTCAAATGCGGCCACCATGACTGCATGTGGCCATCACCTTTTCTTGAGGCCACAGCCTCCTGAGTGGTATTTTTGGGGGGGTGGGAGGAGGAAGAGAGCAAAGCAGTGGCCCCTCCCCAGGGCTGCCAGCAGGGGTTGGGCCCTGTCCCCCTCTGGAGACACAAATGCTGGAGGAGCAGGCAACCAGTGAATTCCTTACCTTCCCAAGGGCGGTAGGGTCAGGTTTCACTTCTGGGGTGGTAGATGCCAGTTGTGGGACTTTGTGCTCCGTCCCCTCCGCTGCATGGTGGTGGCTCTGTCCGCAGGCTCACCCCCTCTCCTCATTACTCCTGACCCCTGCTACCTCCTCCAGCCCTGGGCTTCATTCCCCGGGCTCCTGCCCCAGGATCCAGCTCCCATCGCCCCTAGCCCCCGCTGCCTCCCTTGGCCCCCTATCAATTCTCCCATCTCCCCTGGTTCCCACTGCCTTCCTACCCACTTCCCCATCAAGGGCTGAATTTGTCCCCAGGCTTGCAGGGGCTGAGTAAGTCTGCTGTGAAAAGTGATATTTGTATGTTTGTTCACGTCACTTTTCACAGTAAACTTAGTAGCTAGTCTGGAGGCAATGATAAGTGATCTTAACAAACAAAAAGAAAAGGAGTACTTGTGGCACCTTAGAGACTAAAATTTATTTGAGCATAAACTTTCGTGAGCTACAGCTCACTTCATTGGATGTGAGCTGTAGCTTACGAAAGCTTATGCTCAAATAAATTTATTAGTCGCTAAGGTGCCACAAGTACTCCTTTTCTTTTTGCGAATACAGATTAACATGGCTGCTACTCTGAAACTTAAACAAGTATCACTTTTCACAGCAGGAGACTTACTAGCTAGCAAGTCTAAAAAAAGCATCCAAAACACAAAAACAACAAAAAAGACAAAAACATGCAAAGCGCCTTCTGTGTGTTTGTATTCTATTTAGGTCCAGTAAAGAATAGAGACAACTGTTTGTTTTTTTTAATTGAGTCTGAAAAAAAAAAAAACCCTAATTAATAAATTACAATGATTTGGACCTATATATGTGCATTTTTTTTGGTTTGTTTTTCCTAAAGTTAAGTATTTTAGGAAAAACTGTTAGAGCAGCCACCAGCAAGAGTTGGTGGCCGCACTCTGAAGCCACCAAAAAAATTGTTGAGAGCGCCCCTGCACTAGATCGCCTTCCACAATGAAAGTCAAACTCTACTCTGGAGGATGTGGACAACCGATCCGTAAATATTACTATTGTTTCCCAATTTAGAAAGTCATACGTTGGTAAAAGCACCTGCTCACTGGCAATGTGCATTTGTTAGGATGAGGTAGAATAAATTTTCTTCCTAAACAAGTTAGCCTCATGGTCTGCCCCAGAAGCGGCTGCTTCAAAACGCAAGTCCCTTGCCACCTGAGTTCTTTTCCTGAATAATTTGCCACTGTGCGTGGGGGTCAATGCTGGGGATAGCCCCTCCCTCCACCTCCGAGGTTTAAACCCCGGATAACTACATATCTTAACTAACTACTATAAACTAAACCTCTGGGTAATACTAAACTTCATTATATAGTAAAATCCCAGAAAAAAGAGAGAACTATAAGGTAAAAATACCACACAGAGCTCTGACTCTTGCTACAGGAGGCCAGGAGGAACTGAGGGGGGTCAGGGCAGCACTGCCCTTAAACAGCCAGGGGAGGGGCCAGAGGGCTAAGAAGCTGACACACCTACGTATACTGCTAGCCAAAGCTCTGTGGCTTTGGTGTGCTGAGCACCTGCGCACCTATGTGGAAAACACATTTGCAACCACATGAAGAAGGTGGTGACTTACAGTCTCCAAGGCTTTCAGACACTCTTACCTAAATTCACACCAATATTTTTAAAAGTAGTTCAACAATTCAAAATACTGTTTCAAAATATTGAAGAATATCACTTTGCTAGTTAAAGAGGCTAAATGCTTCACCATGACAATTGTTAGGATATAGATATTCAGGCCTGTCTGTAAAGGCCTAGACTCTAAGAATTTAGGTGTAATCTCATCACTTAGCTAGTTATAGAGGTATAAAAGAAAGAATCAAAATCACTGTATGCCGGTGTAAGGGCCTTCTCTTACTATGACAGTCAGAGGCCCGGTGCTTAGGCTAAGATGTTTGGCTTAGCAGCAGGGCAGCCATAAGCTGGGAAGCGAATGGTCAGATCCTCACATTCCAAACTAGTCACATTGAAATAAGGTGCTATTGGGCTGTTAGGAATACAATCCTGTCCTGATAGTGCCTATCACCTCCAGAGAAAGGGAAGTGCCTAGAAGATGTAAAAGCTCACGAAAGCTTATGCTCAAATAAATGCGTTAGTCTCTAAGGTGCCACAAGTACTCCTTTTCTTTTTGCGAATACAGACTACTACGGCAGCTACTCTAAAAGGAAACTTAGTTTGATAGCATCCTGTCCGGCAAGAACTCACTTATCAATAGCTGGGATGTGAAATCCTCACTTCTGTATTGTTTTGTCATTATAGTTTCCACTTTGCTATTGTTTATTTGCATGGTCTCTGTCTGGTTCTGTGATTGTTTCTGTCTGCCGTATAATTAATTTTGCTGGGTGTAAACTAATTAAGGTGGTGGGATATAATTGGTTACATAATCAAGTTACAATATGTTAGGATTGGTTAGTTAAATTTCAGGAAAATGATTGGTTAAAGTATAGCGAAGCAGAACTCAAGTTTTACTATATAGTCTGCAGTCAATCAGGAAATGGATAGTGGGGGGGGGGGTATGGGAACAGGGAATGGGGGTGGGGAAACTGGAATCGTGTTTTGCTAAAGGGGGGAATGGGAACAGGGACACAGGTAAGCCTCTGTGTTGTCAGAGCTGGGAAGGGGGACACTACGAAAGGAAACTGGAATCATCCTTGCTGGCAGTTCACCCCAATAAACATCGAATTGTTTGGACCTTTGGACTTCGGGTATTGTTGCTTTCTGTTCATGCGAGAAGGACCAGGGAAGTAAGTGGGTGAAGGAATAAGCCCCATAACAACAATTAAAAAGAAAAAGGAGTACTTGTGGCACCTTAGAGGCTAACAAATTTTTTAGAGCATAAGCTTTCATGAGCTACAGCTCACAAGTGACTTAAAATAAAACGAAGTGACAGTTCCCCCCCACCTCCAAGATCTATTATCTTTCAACTGGGAGAAGGGGGGGAAACCCAGATTCAATTGCATGAAACTGCACATCACATTTCTCTTCTCTTGAGATTTCATTATGGGCATGAAACCAGAGAATTGCATTGCCAGCTCATGCCTGCTCTTCCAGTTACTTCTGTTTTTTAATAATTATTCATTAATTGCACTCTATGATAAGATCCTCACTGTTTTGAAACATTTTCCCTCTGGCCCCCATACTATTAAAGACCCTGATTGCCTGCCAAAAGCATAACATTAAAAATCAAAGCGCTACCTCTCAAAGGTTTAATATGTGCCACATAGAAAAAGTTTCTATAGCTCACAGCCATGTAATTGCATCACCAGCTAACAGCACCATCTCTCTCAGCATTTGAAATGCTTTCCTTTGAAACACAAAAGCCAGCTGAGAGTAGGATTTACACTCCATGCCTCCGTGTCCTTCCCCCTTTAATCTCTCTGCTTCTTTCCAGCAGGTGAGAGCCCCTGGTCAGCTTGCTGTAGATTCTCTCATCCCACCCACTCGAGGATGCAGCAAAGAGAGGAAGAGTTACCAGTTCAAGCAGGAGATTTTATAAATGCATTTTCATTCCATTTAATCCTACCCCCCTTTGCCCCCCCCCAATGCCTTCTCATTTATTCCTATATCCCTTCCAATATTACAGCTTTACCTGCTCTACCCAAAGAGGTACACTTGCCCTACAACTAGGAAGCCAAAACCATCTCTTCCAGCCAGCCGCTCACTAATTGGCATGAAGACTCCCATGCATCTTGCATTTTGCTTTTATAGACTGTCACGATCCTTCTAGCCAAGGGTTTTTCTGATCCATTAACCTGTTCCATTCTATAATGCACATCCAGAGCCTCAGCTTTCTCCTTTACCCCCTAACCTCCCAATGCACAGCCTTCTTTATTCTGTTCTTTTATGGTTTAATTTTGGAAACTGGATGAAGTTTTAGTATGGTCAGTTCTTGTGTAAGAGAGTGAGGTCCTGACAACACAGGTTAGAGTCTTTGCAGTCGATCCTGACCTGCTGCCTCCACCCACGGTGAAGTCTCCCCCAAAAGGGATGACTGTTGTAGGCTGTGATCAAATGTCCACTGGTGTGGGGAAAGGGACTAGATCGCAGTGCTTCAAATCTTCCCACTATGAGGTTAAAGAAATGCTGTAATCCAGTTGGTCAAAAACAGTTTAGAGAAAGAACTATAGTTACACAACACAAATCTCTTGTGTTTATAAAGGTGAGCTACAAAACTATTTCCCTTTGCAGATCATGTTTAAAATTAGTTTAGTCCCCCATTTTTCCCCTTTAATCACGTTTTAAGGGTGCCCTCATAGGTGCTGACTCCGGGGGTGCTCCGGGGCTGGAGCACCCATGGGAAAAAATTAGTGGGTGCTCTGCCCCCACAGGCAGCCAAGCTCCCCTCAAGCATGCTCTGGGAGGATGGGGAGGAGCGGGAACGTGGCAGGTATTTGGGGAAGGAGTTGAAATAAGGGCAGAGTTGGGGTGGGAACTTTGGGGAAGGGGTTGAAATGGGGGCAGGGCCCCATGGAAGGGGTGGGGCCGGGGGAGGTCGAGCACCCCGGGGAAAGAGGGGAAGTTGGCATGTGTGGATGCCCTCCGAGCCAGCACTAGGCACAAGCAAAACAAGCAGGCGCTTGGAGCGGCACATTTCTAGGGGCGGCATTCCGGCACTGGCCATGCCACCCCTAGAAATGTGCCCCCCGCCGCCCCAGCTCGCCTCCGCTCCACCTCCGCCCACTCCCCTAAGCCCGCGCCGCCGCTCCACTTCTCCCCCCTCCCTACCAGGCTTGACACACACACGAAACAGCTGGGGGGGGGGGGAGGGAGAAGCCAAGTGGTGGCGCGCTCGGGGGAGGCGTTGGTGGAGCTGGGGTGGGGAGCTGTTCCTCTACCCCCCCCGTTACTTCCTGTGCGCTGCTCCCCACCCCCACTCGCCTCCGCTCCACCTGCTCCCCTGAACGCGCTGCCTCTCCCTATCCTGGGGGGGGGGGGAAGCGAAGCGAAGCAGTGGCGTGTTCAGGGAAGCAGGCGGAGCAGATGTGAGCTGTGGTGGGGGGGGGGGAGCCAGTCAGTTCTTTATTTAGAAAGATTTACAAACAGGATTTTGCCATTCACAGGGCTCTAGGAACCGCCACAAAAAAGGGTTCCCCTTGTCCTCTTCAGCCTGGGTTATACACAGCACCCTTCTTCTGAGCGGCAGCGAACCAGCGGAGCAGCGGGGACAGCAGAGCAGCTCACAGCAGGAGTTTGCCTGGGACTGGTAAGTATCCGAGTGTGTGTGTTTGCTTGCTGAGGAAGTATCCGAGCGTGTGTTTGCTGGGAGGGAGCCTGAGTGAGTGTCTGATTGGCTGCTAGCCTGCAGGGGGCGGGCATTAGGGTGTCTGTGTGTTTGCGTCAGGGAAGCCTGGCTGTTTAAAAATAGCCGGAGCCTCGCGAACCAGCTGAGCAGCGGGGACAGCAGAGCAGCTCACAGCAGGAGTTTGCCTGGGAGTTCGCCTGGAGTGAGCCCAGTGAGGCTTACATCTTGCCAACGTCTCTGAGGAAGCTCCGTAGTAGGTAGGTGATATGGAAGGGGGGGATTCAGCTGTTGTGACCTGCACTGGATGTGCCATGTTTGTCTTTCTTCCACAGGACAGAAGCGACTTTGTCTGTACAAAGTGCAAGCTGGTCTCCATATTGGAAGAGAAGATTGAAGGTCTGGAGCAACAGGTAACGACCCTGCGTTGTATACGAGACACTGAGGATTTTCTGGACCAAACTCAGGATAGCCTTCTAGGGGCACAAAGCTCTAAAGATGTAGAGCAGGTTGCACAGAGGAGCCAAGAGGCCAGTGAAGAAGCTTGGCAACATGTGACCTCCAGAAGAGGTAAGCGGAATGTCCGGGTTCCAGTAACACAGACACAGGTAACTAACCGCTTTCATGTTCTCTCCACAGGTACCATTGCGGAGAGTGGACCAGATGATATGTCTGGGGGGAGAAAGCGGAAGGAGACTCCGCTGGTTGGGAGGCATGAGATGCGATGTCCTGAGGTTGGGGATTCCACGACCACCACTCTCAAGAGGAGAAGGCGGGTGGTGGTGGTCGGGGACTCTCTCCTCCGGGGGACTGAGTCATCTATCTGCCGCCCTGACCGGGAAAACCGAGAAGTCTGCTGCTTGCCAGGGGCTAAGATTCGTGATGTGACGGAGAGACTGCCGAGACTCATCAAGCCCTCGGATCGCTACCCCTTCCTGCTTCTCCACGTGGGCACCAATGATACTGCCAAGAATGACCTTGAGCGGATCAATGCGGACTACGTGGCTCTGGGAAGAAGGATAAAGGAGTTGGAGGCGCAAGTGGTGTTCTCGTCCATCCTCCCCGTGGAAGGAAAAGGCCTGGGTAGGGACCGTCGAATCGTGGAGGTCAACGAATGGCTACGCAGGTGGTGTCGGAGAGAAGGCTTTGGATTCTTTGACCATGGGATGGTGTTCCATGAAGGAGGAGTGCTGGGCAGAGACGGGCTCCATCTTACGAAGAGAGGGAAGAACATCTTTGCCAGCAGGCTGGCTAACCTAGTGAGGAGGGCTTTAAACTAGGTTCACCGGGGGAAGGAGACCAAAGCCCTGAGGTAAGTGGGAAAGCGGGATACCAGGAGGAAGCACAGGCAGGAAGGTCTGTGAGGGGAGGGCTCCTGCCTCATACTGGGAATGAGGGGCGATCAACAGGTTATCTCAAGTGCTTATATACAAATGCACAAAGCCTTGGAAACAAGCAGGGAGAACTGGAGGTCCTGGTGATGTCAAGGAATTATGACGTGATTGGAATAACAGAGACTTGGTGGGATAACTCACATGACTGGAGTACAGTCATGGATGGTTATAAACTGTTCAGGAAGGACAGGCAGGGCAGAAAAGGTGGGGGAGTAGCACTGTATGTAAGGGAGCAGTATGACTGCTCAGAGCTCCGGTACGAAACTGTGGAAAAACCTGAGTGTCTCTGGATTAAGTTTAGAAGTGTGTGCAACAAGAGTGATGTCATGGTGGGAGTCTGCTATAGACCACCGGACCAGGGGGATGAGGTGGATGAGGCTTTCTTCCGGCAACTCACGGAAGCTACTAGATCGCATGCCCTGATTCTCATGGGTGACTTTAATTTTCCTGATATCTGCTGGGAGAGCAATACAGCGGTGCATAGACAATCCAGGAAGTTTTTGGAAAGCGTAGGGGACAATTTCCTGGTGCAAGTGCTAGGGGAGCCAACTAGGGGGAGCGCTTTTCTTGACCTGCTGCTCACAAACCGGGTAGAATTAGTGGGGGAAGCAAAAGTGGATGGGAATCTGGGAGGCAGTGACCATGAGTTGGTTGAGTTCAGGATCCTGACGCAGGGAAGAAAGGTAAGCAGCAGGATACGGACCCTGGACTTCAGGAAAGCAGACTTTGACTCCCTCAGGGAACAGATGGCCAGGATCCCCTGGGGGACTAACATGAAAGGGAAGGGAGTCCAGGAGAGCTGGCTGTATTTCAAGGAATCCCTGTTGAGGTTACAGGGACAAACCATCCCGATGAGTCGAAAGAATAGTAAATATGGCAGGCGACCAGCTTGGCTTAATGGTGAAATCCTAGCGGATCTTAAACATAAAAAAGAAGCTTACAATAAGTGGAAGGTTGGACATATGACCAGGGAAGAGTATAAAAATATTGCTCGGGCATGTAGGAAAGATATCAGGAGGGCCAAATCGCACCTGGAGCTGCAGCTAGCAAGAGATGTCAAGAGTAACAAGAAGGGTTTCTTCAGGTATGTTGGCAACAAGAAGAAAGCCAAGGAAGGTGTGGGCCCCTTACTGAATGAGGGAGGCAAGCTAGTGACAGAGGATGTGGAAAAAGCTAATGTACTCAATGCTTTTTTTGCCTCTGTTTTCACTAACAAGGTCAGCTCCCAGACTGCTGTGCTGGGCAACACAAAATGGGGAAGAGATGGCCAGCCCTCTGTAGAGATAGAGGTGGTTAGGGACTATTTAGAAAAGCTGGACGTGCACAAGTCCATGGGGCCGGACGAATTGCATCCGAGAGTGCTGAAGGAATTGGCGGCTGTGATTGCAGAGCCCTTGGCCATTATCTTTGAAAACTCGTGGCGAACGGGGGAAGTCCCGGATGACTGGAAAAAGGCTAATGTAGTGCCCATCTTTAAAAAAGGGAAGAAGGAGGATCCTGGGAACTACAGGCCGGTCAGCCTCACCTCAGTCCCTGGAAAAATCATGGAGCAGGTCCTCAAAGAATCAATCCTGAAGCACTTAGAGGAGAGGAAAGTGATCAGGAACAGTCAGCATGGATTCACCAAGGGAAGGTCATGCCTGACTAATCTAATCGCCTTTTATGATGAGATTACTGGTTCTGTGGATGAAGGGAAAGCAGTGGATGTATTGTTTCTTGACTTTAGCAAAGCTTTTGACACGGTCTCCCACAGCATTCTTGTCAGCAAGTTAAGGAAGTATGGGCTGGATGAATGCACTATAAGGTGGGTAGAAAGCTGGCTAGATTGTCGGGCTCAACGGGTAGTGATCAATGGCTCCATGTCTAGTTGGCAGCCGGTGTCAAGTGGAGTGCCCCAGGGGTCGGTCCTGGGGCCCGTTTTGTTCAATATCTTCATAAATGACCTGGAGGATGGTGTGGATTGCACTCTCAGCAAATTTGCGGATGATACTAAACTGGGAGGAGTGGTAGATACGCTGGAGGGGAGGGATAGGATACAGAAGGACCTAGACAAATTGGAGGATTGGGCCAAAAGAAATCTAATGAGGTTCAATAAGGATAAATGCAGGGTCCTGCACTTAGGATGGAAGAATCCAATGCACCGCTACAGACTAGGGACCGAATGGCTCGGCAGCAGTTCTGCGGAAAAGGACCTAGGGGTGACAGTGGACGAGAAGCTGGATATGAGTCAGCAGTGTGCCCTTGTTGCCAAGAAGGCCAATGGCATTTTGGGATGTATAAGTAGGGGCATAGCGAGCAGATCGAGGGACGTGATCGTTCCCCTCTATTCGACACTGGTGAGGCCTCATCTGGAGTACTGTGTCCAGTTTTGGGCCCCACACTACAGGAAGGATGTGGATAAATTGGAAAGAGTACAGCGAAGGGCAACAAAAATGATTAGGGGTCTAGAGCACATGACTTATGAGGAGAAGCTGAGGGAGCTGGGATTGTTTAGTCTGCAGAAGAGAAGAATGAGGGGGGATTTGATAGCTGCTTTCAACTACCTGAAAGGGGGTTTCAAAGAGGATGGCTCTAGACTGTTCTCAATGGTAGCAGATGACAGAACGAGGAGTAATGGTCTCAAGTTGCAATGGGGGAGGTTTAGATTGGATATTAGGAAAAACTTTTTCACTAAGAGGGTGGTGAAACACTGGAATGCGTTACCTAGGGAGGTGGTAGAATCTCCTTCCTTAGAGGTTTTTAACGTCAGGCTTGACAAAGCCCTGGCTGGGATGATTTAACTGGGACTTGGTCCTGCTTTGAGCAGGGGGTTGGACTAGATGACCTTCTGGGGTCCCTTCCAACCCTGATATTCTATGATTCTATGATTCTTTGTTCGGAATTTAGCGTGGCCATCAGTTATAGAAATATGTTCTCAAATCTCGGAGTCACATTTCATCCATTCACTGCTATCAGTGCTGGTTTGAGATAAGTGGCCATTTTTGCAGTCAGAAAAGCTCTGTCTTATTTCCGCCTACTGCCTGCATTTGTGACCCAGCTTCCTTTCCTTGGGCTCAAGTCTCCATTGCCCTGTACTTTGTGTAGTCCATCCAAACTCACACCCCAACTCTGTCATGGTGCTCAACTGAAAATCTTATTAGTTGGGTAGTTGAGAATAAAGAATCTGTGTGCTGCTTAAAGTTTCTAGCTTACACTATGCTTATTTCACAGCAAGGTATTCAGAATGCATTAACCACATTTCCCTCTCTTGCCCTCCCACTCCGCCCCCTGTCCCAGTCCCCTAAAAAAACCACGGTCAAAGTAACAGCCAAATTTTCTTCCAAGATATTCTGGGAATCAAAGAAGCTATGAGCTGTTGGACAGCCAAATTTATGCTGATCATGTCAAAAGGAGCATAGCACTCCAATGCCTTTCACCATCTTGTTACTGGAATTCCAGAAGTGAAAAGGGTTTTCGCCTCAGCCCTCATAGTTTGAGTTTATATCACTGGAATTCCAAGTTCTTGGAAGTCCTTAGATTATCTTTTGACTCTGGAGTATCACTGGAAGAGTTCCTTGCCTCTTACAAACACGCCCTTTATGTCACAAAGGGGAATGAGGCCTTAGTCCAATTTGTAAAGTTGACTTTTCTTTACTGCAGCCTGGTGTTGTATGTCCAGAGAAACTGGACTTACACCAATAAAGCTAAGGAGAGAAAAACCAAGCTCCCAGGAGGTGTCTGAGTTCAGGTTAAATTTAAAGGCATGTTGTACCTGCAGGACAGGCTTAAGTAGTACCCAGGAATCCTATACTTTCCACTTTCAAGAACAGTAATTGCTTTTTGGGGCTATTTTAAAGTAAGAACATGGGCCTTTGTTAGGCCTCCTACACAGGAGCTATCTTTTAAAGTCAATTGTGAAAAATGTCTACCAACTTTTTGGTGCTACAGTAATGGGGAGGCCTCTCACCTCCCCATTAGCCAGCAGTCTCAGGAAGTTTGGGCTGCCTTTCAAATTTTACCGAAGTTACATATTGAGGAACACAGACTTCAATTCTAAAGCATGGCATTCAAGAGAGTGCTTTTCTGAACAGAATTGTTCTCATTTATATAACATCGAAGCCTCTGAATGGTTTATTTGGATTTCTACAGTAATAAAAAGGGGCACCTGTCCAAAAGTTCTTAAGCGTCCCCAGCACCAGTTACACAGATAAAAACTAAAACCAACAGCTTTCACATCAACAGCACTGGACCCTCTACAAAGCTATACACACACACACACACACACACCCCTCCTCCTCCTCACCTGCACCGCTGCAGCACCCTGTGCAAATAAACGTCTTTCAGAATTCCAGTGTGGGGAATTAGTTCCAGAACTGAGCCCTCCCCCTCTCGCTCACACAGAAAAAACACTATTTTGCCAGCTGCCTCTTTTACATTGAGAGATACGCAACTTGAGTGCCTCTGCTGACCACAGTGTGGCACTACGGCATGAAGAGGGCATAGGTCTCAAGTTACTTGGGACCTTCCTACTGAGGGCATGATGTCAAAAGCCAACACCTTAGATTTAATCCAGAAACCAATCAGCAGCCAGTCTCAAGCATGGCGAACAGATGTGGAGGGCTACCATAAAAAAAGAACTGATCGATAAGCAGGCTGACACATTCTGTACCATCTTACATTTCTGGATTGACTTAAGGCATAGCCTCACCTAGAGGTACTGTAATGGAAGCTAAGGCCATGTCTACACCACTGGATAAACTGGCACTGCTGCGATTAATGCAGTGGTCTCAGTTTAGCAGTTGGGTGAAGATACGCTAAGTCGATGGGACAGCGCTCTTCCATCGACATCTGTATTCCACCTCCCCGAGAGGCAGAAGCTATGCTGATGGGAGACCGTCTCCTGTTGACATACCGCGGTGTAGATACCCCTGTAAGTCAACCTAAGTTACGTCAACTGTTATCAGAGTAGCAGCCGTGTTAGTCTGTATTCGCAAAAAGAAAAGGAGTACTTGTGGCACCTTAGAGACTAACAAATTTATTAGAGCATAAGCTTTCGTGAGCTACAGCTCACTTCATCGGATGCATTGTGCCAAATGCATCCGATGAAGTGAGCTGTAGCTCACGAAAGCTTATGCTCTAATAAATTTGTTAGTCTCTAAGGTGCCACAAGTACTCCTTTTCTTTTTGTCAACTGTTATGTAACTGAACTAGCATAACTTCGATCGACTTACAATGTTAGTGCAGACCAGGCCTAATGTAATAACTCATTTGCTTAAAAATAAGCATGCGAGTAAGCAGTTGCAGGATCAGGGACTAAGAGACTACGCAAACAAAGGGGGAGGGAGGAAAGAGCACTGCAGTTGTTGCCCCAGGAATCAGAGAACTCCATGTATAGCACAAGAGCAGAGCTCATTCAATACACTGTGTATTATCTGACTAGTGGTTTATAAAAGCTCTAACATAGTGTGGCAACTTGAAAGTGGATACAACATTTTACATTAAACAAACCTGTCCCCTCTTATATGGAAAAAAGCAAAAGTGCTCTTGTTTTGTCCAAATCCTTCTTTCCTCTTTATAAATTGAAGGCCTATTTATTCTTCTCTGGCCACATCTCCAATTAGTGCTAATGCGGTTTTGATGAACCTATAAAATAGAAGCTATTGTAACAGTTTTGGTCACATGTGAAACCCAGGTTGCATTTTGTTTTGATTTTTTACTCCTGGAAGAGGGAGTAAAAGATGTCACTATCTCGGTGGAAAAGATCTAATGGGACATGTATACTTAGGGACTCGACTAGCACGGTTATAATTAAAAGTTTCATTATAATTTTCATTAGAAACTGGTTTCTAAGGGGTTTGACTCAACTGTAAATTTTCACTCTGCACTGATATTTTCCATGTAATAACTCCGTAAAAGTCAAAAATAGCTTTGACTTCAAACCAACGCTAGGCAATTCATAATATTTGTACAATTGCTGTTGATTTTATTAACAATTCAACCAAGAGTATACACATTAAGAACCTGATTCAGAAAAAAAATTAATGCATTTGGCATCTATAATACTTAGTAGTGGGTACTGTATAATGTTAAGATTCTAACAGGAACCGGAACTATTGTTCCCAGTTTTTGTAGTTTTGACATGATGTACAGGTCCAGAACCCCTAAACACAAGGGCCAATGTACACTGTACAAACCACAATGTCATGAATGTGTTTACAATGCTGGTGTCTCCAATATTGTTAATCTATCATGCAGAGTGTGGATGGGCCTGAATCATCTTTTAGCTGGTTATCTATTCTTGACTTAGAGCCAGAGAAAGGAAACAAAATCAACGATTTTAAGAGAAAGTACCAATGCAGTGATTTTCTATCCAGCCAAATGTGAACATTTATAAAAAAAGGCAGAACTGGCATGTAAATACTGTTACCAAGCTTCCAATTAAGGCACAGTGGGAAGATGTCAGAATAAGTCTGAGGAGGAAGAATGCCACTTAGAGATACTGGGTAGCATTTTCTAAAGCACCCAAGGGATTATATCACAGCAGTGCCTGCAATAACAGGGGACTGGACTCAATGACCCAGAGAGTCCCAGTGGGGCTTCATTTGGGACTTGGGGGTCATAGTCACTTTTGAAAGTTGTACCCAGTAGTCTAACATGTTGATACAGACATTTAGAATTGCTTGATTTATACTACTTCAGGTTCTAGTTATTAATTATCCACGTTACCACTGAATGGAAATTGTTTATCAACTAGGAGTAACCCATTATCACCAGATTCCATAACATTCAAAACAATGGGCGCTTTCCCATTGACTTAATTGGAGAAGACGACACTTTCTCCATAAAGATTAAAACCAGAACATATTCGTACTGTAAAATATTTACAGCATACAGAATGGGTTTATCATCTTTCCACTTGTTATCCTGTGGCAGGAAAGTGGTGGGGGGAACCTCAAAACAATTATTTTCCCCCCATTACAGCCAAGGTTTGCTCCTTTTGTTGGTTCTCATTATGGCTTTTACTTGTATATTACTGTCTGCAGACAATGATCTCCTTTATAGCCTTTCCTCTTGTGATATATGCAAAATCCTACTGAAAAGGTTAATATTATTTGAAGTAGTAACTCCAAATATCTTAGTATGTAAAATGTTGACACTAAACAGAATTGTCTTTTCTACTTTTTCCAATAATGAAGAATATCAGTTATACTACGAAAATGTTACTCTAACACTCCGCCTGCCTCTCTCCTTTGGAGGCAGAATAAATGAATGTTAAAAGTTATCAAAGGCTCAAGTTTGAATAGTGTTTAAGTATTTGGAGTAACCTCAGAACAGACTTTACAAGAGAGCTTTTTTTTTTTAAAATGTATAAATCAATAGAGTCAAGTTGCTGTAATAACTAGGATGAAGGTAAGGTACGGGGTCTCTGCACGGAACTGTGACTCTCCCTCATCTTGAGACTTGTTATCCTTTGCTGTCTCATCCCTCCCCCACCGGGGCTGCCGTTGGGCTTAGAGCCACCAGTTTTTATTTTTTGAAATTTGCAAATATGAGTTGCAATAGCATGTTCTGCACTAGTTCAATGTATAGAACTTCTATTGATGTGCAGAATGTAGAGTGCCCAATGAAGCTGTGGACTCCAGATAAAAGTTTTGAAATACAGTTTAGAGGGAAGGAAAATTGCTTATTAGCTTAAGTGATTAGCTGCAACCTGTATAAGATTTTAAAAAAAGTAATTGAAATTGCATCACCACTTAGCAGTTATTAAGTACAGGAAAACAAAATTCAGATATAAAATGTGACAATCTCACAAATCCAACGATACACTAAGGACACGATTTGCCATCCTTATTCACATCAAATGGAAATTGACTCAATGAGACTACTTACCTAGGAAGGTATTACTCAGTGTGAATAAGGAGGAGAGAATTGGGCTCCTGGGTGTCACCAGGATCAGAAGGGGAAACAGATGGCAGAGGTGGGGGGACCAGACTAGATTATGGCAACACTTGGCATTTGAAACAGGCTAGGAGTAGTGAAAAACCTTTACTTTGGCTTTAAGTAGCCCATGAGGAATTATTTTGTCGTCTCAGCTCCTCTTTGGGAAGTTTCACATTAATAAGGTTCCAGCTGTGGTGGATTTTGCAGAGATCACACACTGAGGCCCGCCTATCTCACTAGAGATGATCTTCCACATCAGGACTAAGGTACATTAGTAGGACAGTGTGTGGTAGATGCCTGGACTGAATCTACTTTTCCATCCCTGTTGATCCAGTACCTTTCATAAGAAGTCCCTATCAGCGTCTGTATCACTATTGACAGTCCTCTTTAATACTATACAATTGCATACATAGTACTTTAACATAGTATCGACGTCTTATAGCTAACTTATAGCTAATGTTTTACTAAGAGAAAGCCAAAAATGAAGATACCAGCAGCAGTCCCTGACACCAAAGATGTAGACTCTTCTATGACATTTTCAAGAGCATAGACAAGGGATGCAAATCAAAAGGCATGGCACATGAATGCTAATCAGAGAACACAGTCACCTTTGCTTTTGCTTTCACTTTGACCCTTTCAGCATCACTCATGTTAGAAATATGAAGTTCATGGCACACAGGACCTAAAAAGGCACAAATTAGATATCTTGAAATGTCTAATTAGTAGCTGGAGGAGTACTGCAGTGCTGCTGAAATATGGACCAGGTTGCTCATTTTACCTAATTCAACTACACCTTGTGTAGAGTGAACTGACTAATCTCTACACTTGAAGCAACCAAGTGAAGTTGCTAATTTGTTTAATCATACTCAAGACTTCCACTAAAACCCCACAGTGTAACTTGAGACAGTGGAGCATTCTGTGTGCCAATAAAAACGATGAACATAAAGCAGATGGAGTACTAAGTTTATGCTGGCAGAGGTCTATCGACTATGCAAGGTGGAGGGTCATAGGTGGCAGACTCATTTCAACTTACTGAAACATTTGTTTTCCTTGTCAGTAGACCAGTTTACAATAGATCTTGCTGAATAATTCATTGCATGGGTCTTTGTGTGGGTATTTTACTGTCGGAATATCTAACATACTGCACTAATCTATAAATGCGGACTATAAATGTTCCTAGCGGATAGCTTTATTTTATACTGCACTGGTCTTTTTTTCTTTTTAAGTGTAGGGGACAGCATAGATATTTTACTGTTTCTCTGTTAGCAACACCAAATGCTACAACATTAGCATTATTAACATATGCATTAGCTCAAGCTGATTTGCTCTTCCAGCTGCTGTTCCAAACTCCCAAGGAGAGGCTACATCAGTGAATCAGATAACACTAATGAGTGTGTTAATGAAGTTCCTGCAGCGGAATATGTAGCTTGGAGACCGGCATTAAAAGCATATTCCTCTACCCTTGAAAACTAAAATGGTTCATAGCTGTTGATTTTTATTTATTTATTTATTTACTCGCTCACTGCTCAGCGTAAATTCCTACTCAGAAGGAGGATTCAGCAAGAGGAATGCCCAGGACGGAGAAATAACACAGCTGTCTAGTCTGAATCCAAAAGCAGAGAATTAGAGTTAATTAGGAAACATATTCCAGCTGGACTTTTGCCAGCTCCACTCTGCCCTGTAAAGTGCTGTCAAGCCCTTGCTCGCCTTTCATTAACTGTCTGCTCTTGCTTTCCTGAGTTTGTCCTCAATAAATTGTTTCTTCCCCTTTTATTACTTTAATAATGTAGTCTCTCTCTGTTAGTACCAGAGACAAGATTCTGTTTCTGCAATTTAATTAAACTAAATTTCATAAATCAAATGCTGTCTCTTTTGGTGCAGGGGAGAATATATATAGATGTATATATAAAGCAAACTGACTGGGGATGAAGAGGGAAAGTCATTTAAAAAAATACCTCTGGTTGCAGCAGGCATTTTTTTCCACAGAACTCAAACACAAACTCGAAATATGAACCCACATGGAGTCTTGGAAACCAACCTAGTTATAGCTTCATTTGTGTTTTGAAAACATATGTAATAAGTGGTATCACACATACACACTCCAAAAAAAAAAATCAATCAAAATATCAAATAAATAGGATAGCTAGCATCACTATAGAAGCCCACTAATAGAAAAACCCTGCAGGCTTTCAGCATTGCAGCCCTCAGGTTAATAAACACAGGTTTCCCCCCATTCCTCGATGCAGTGTCGTCCAACAGAGAAGTCATTGCTTTTCACAGTTATTTCTCCCGTCTCTCCCTGGGAAACCAAATGGTGTAGAGTTAGTTTGGCAGCACTTAGTCAGTACTGCACTTCAGCCTGATTACATGGGTTCATATACGGGATGAAACTGTGGCAGCAGCAAGGGAGACCGACCTCTGGAGGGACCAGCGCCTTGCAGTCAATCCAAATGAGCATGTTAGAATAAAAGAATAGGGGCAGAGGGAGAACCTTAATCAATATTTTATTTCCTGTTTTTCTCTGGCAGGATGGTTTGCATGTAGACATCTGGGTTTCTAGGCCTGGTTCGCTTCTAAGAAATAGCTCTGAAAAGGTTGTTACAAGGAAAAGGGAGAAAAATTGTTGTTCTTAACCTCTGAGGATAGAAGCAGCAGCAATGGGCTTAAATTGCAGCAAGGGCAATTTAGGTTGGACATTAGGAAAAACTTCCTAACTAACTGTCAGGGTGATTAAGCACTGGAATAAATTGCCTAGGGAGGTGGTGGAATCTCCATCATTGGGGATTTTTAAGAGCAGGTTGGACAAACACCTGTCACGGATGGTCTAGATAATACTTAGTCCTGCCATGAGTGCAGGGGACTGGACTAGATGGCCTCTCAATGTCCCTTCCAGTCCTATGATTCTATATATCTCAGCTTGTAACAGATGATCTGCTTAGAGTTGAAGTACCAGGGAGATCTGTTGCTTTAAAGAGGAACTTACATGAGGCCGAGACATTTAGCCTGGGTCTACATTAGAGAGAGATTTAGGTTGACGTAAGCTACCTTATGTCGACCTAACTCTGTAAGCATCTATGCTGAAGTGTAGCTCCCACCAAAGTAACTCACCCACTACCCTGACTTAACTCCACTTCTGTGAGGGCGTAGTGCTTAGGTTGATACAGTTGGGTCAACACAGCATAAAACATAGGCACTGCATTGCTTACATTGACTGTTGCTGCCTTTCAAAAGCCGCTTTACAATGCCCCACGCTGACAGTTAAATCCGTGCAAGTGAGCCTGGTGAGGACACGCACTGCTGACACAAGAAGCGTAGTGTGGACGTGCAAAAACAAGTTAATTACGGTAGTGGCTGCAAATTGACATAATTTAGGTCGATTCAATTTTGTAGGACTGACTTTCCCTCTGAGTGGGATGCATAAAAGGACTTAGGCATTGCAGCGCTAACTTTTAAACACCGCCACCAAAAAAAAAACCAAAACCAAAACACAAGAACACCACCGTGATCCACGAAGCCAAGTTAGACACCTAAGCTTCTTATACAATGAATGGGGAGAGATAGGCGCCTATGAATGTAATTCACAAAAGCCAGCATGCTAGTCAAAGAGCTGCCTACACTAGTCAATGGGAGATGCCCATGAGAGGAGTATCTGGTAATCCCCAGCCCTCTCTCTTGTACATTGGACACTCCCTGCAGCCCAGACATATGCCCCTATCTGTGCTAGCAATCCATGAATGGAAACCTATCTCCTGGAGTCAGGTGGGTTTGGCACCCAACTAGTTTCTTAAAAGGGATAAATTAAGTGCCTGCCTCATTCTACACAAAGTTGCTGGTCATAACTTTTAGTCCAGTGGTTAGAACATTTGCCTAAGATATGGGACACCCAGGTTCATCTCCCCACCTGCTTCACAAGAGAAAGGATCTGAACAGGGGTCTGCCACCTCTTAGGAGAGGGCTCTAACCACTAAGCTATGGGAGATTCTGGTGGGGGGCTCCCTCAGTCTCTCCTGTTGAGCTGTGCTGCTGTGGATACATAACGAAAGAGTGACTGGAGCAAGGGGATTGGACGACTGCTCTCCCACCTCTCTGGCAGGTGCCCTGAACACCAGGATACATCCTTACACTTCCTCTGGCCCAATAATTGTTCCACAGTGGGTAAATACCTAAATAGTCATATGGTTGGAGGGGATGGGGTGGGGGCAGGGAGGTGGAGAGAGAGTGTGATTCTGTAGCAATGGATTTGAATAGGGTCCAGTCCAGTAGGCCAGCTCACAGGCCACCTGACCCTTGCATGCAACATTGGCTGATGCACACCCTCTTTCACCAGTTCGTGAATTGCCCTGGGGCTGAAGCAGGGGATAGGCATCTGGATGCCTAGCGGGAGGCAGGAGTGCACATACCCTAGGGTCTAAAATTTAGGTGCCCAGGAGACACTTACAGAGGAAACTTGGGGCCAAGTGAGTTTAGGCACATGCAAGGTTAGGAAGCAGCCAAATGGCATTTCAGGGATTGCAGTGGTGCCACGCATAGGGACTTAGGAGGGTAACTTGCTTTGTGGATCCCACCCGCAGTCTCTGGCAGGAAAAGCAACTATTGGAGAGAGCACCTATCACTTCTGAACTGTGTGGCGGTCCAAGAGCTTGGTCTAGGAATTCATCCTCAGCCTCCACTTACTTTTCTCAGTCTCCAGTACTCCACATTTAGTCTGTAGCAGGAAGTGCCACCATTCAATCTCAGTGAAAGACAAAGGATAATATCTTATATCCATTCAACTCCATTATTCTCCACCCTCTCCCCCTGTCCCCCCATGATCATAAATGGTTTGGGGTCTGCACCAACATTTAAGCCCTAAAGCAGCTCTCCTTGCTGCAGAAAGACCAAAAGAAGAGAGTGATTTAACCAGCATCCATTATGCCCTTAAGATTTCAGGATTGTCACATCCATAATACACCTGTTACTTTATCACCACTGGCTCAGGGAACACCACCATCAAGGCTGCTGCCAGATGCATGCATTCTGCAAAGGAAAGCACCCAACTGCCTTCTGGCCAGGAGGCCATCTGCATTAAGCTGGTTTAATCATTTTTGAGTAATTTATCACAACTGTATAAAAGAAAAAAAAAGGCATGAAGTAAATGGAGTTTGCACAATGCAGGCTGTTATTGGCCTTGGGGAAACTTCATGCGAACAAAATGAAATCCTCTCTCGCCAGGGAAACCCAGCCACCAGTCAGTCCCATTGCTTGCGGAATTTCTGCACACCAACAGGGCAGTGAATATTTCTTCGAATTCCTTCCATCATATGAATTGGAGCATTGTGACTCTCACTGTAAGAAGGGTTCTCAGAGAGACAGAATTAAAAAAAAACAAACACCCACGATCAGTATCCAGTCAACATGAAGGCACAGACTTGAGAACATGTTGGTTTACGTACTTTTGTTCCACCCATTGAACAGATTAGGCCTCTTAGATATTTGCCTGTTGAATTTACACAGAATTGTAGCAGCTGAATATTACACAAAACATGAATGCTGCATAGCTACCTTGTCCTCTTCCCATTTGTCTGCCTCTTATCATAATAAAAAAGTTCCTTCCCAATTTTATTTGTGTAGACAGGCCAACATGGCATCAGTGTATCCTGATTTGGCCTTCTGGGGCTACCAAGGATATGAATACTATGCGGTAAAAAAAAAAAAAACCAAAAAAAAAAACCCATGGCACCAAGTCTCAGAGCCTAGGTCAGCTGACTGAGGCTCAGAGGACTTTGGCTGGGGGCTGAGGGTATAAAATTGCAGTATAGACTTTAGAACCAGGGCTCCACCCTGAACCCGACACTGCAATTATATAACCCTGCAGCCAGAGCCCACAGCAGCTGACTTGGGCCAGCCCCGGCCATACGACAGGTCTTTTATCAGAGTGTAGACATACCCTAAAAAACAAATAAGTGATCATCTTATCCTGGCTGGGACCAACCAGATATGAAGCATATTTATGCTGCTTTCTGGAAGGTCAACGTTAAATTAGTTAATACTATAGCAACAAGATTATCTGAATGAACAAGGCACTCTCCCAATTCCCATAAACCTCAGGATATTTGGTGCTTTTGTTAAAGCCCTAGCTTCTGGAAGCATGTGACTAGGTGAGAATCTCAGCTTCCCTTCCCTAAAGGGAGAAAGTTTCTAGCCCTTGTGGTTGTGTGGAAAATCTTGAGACCATGAACTGAGTGAACAGTAAAGTGGCAGAAACCAGGAGGCCAATAAAACCCCCAAATTATTATTTTTTTAAATCTCATGATTTTGGGGGTCCTGATTCATGGTTTTTGAGCACTTGGGTGGCAATATTAACAAGGTAAGACCACAACACACTTTTCCTGCAGTCAAAGCCACCCCCACCAGTACCATTTTTCCCTAGAGCTGACTACGCCAGCTGCACCACATGCCAGAACACTGTCAAATCCCCCGTCTCTCTCTCTCTCTCTCTCTCTCTCTCTCTCTAATTGCACTTATCTACAATCCAGATTGTGGGGAAGGGAAAATCCAATACAATGTAAAAGATAATTTTTTTGGAGATCATCATCCACCTTGGAGCATTCTCTTGCATCAGAATTCCTCTGCAGGATCCTTTTACAATGCCAGCTTACTATCATCAAGCGGTGACTGTGAGGCTTCACAGAGCACAAAGTAGATATTAAAGAATTTGAGAGTCCATTACCAGCATTGCCAACCCAAATCAAAAATCATGAGTTGGGCTCCAAAAAAAATCATGAGATTGGCTTAAAAATCCTGGGATTTAAGAGAAATATGCATTTTGAGGGTTTATTTGCCTTCTGGATTTGGAGCTTTTCAGGTACACTGGGATCAGAATTCCATTTTTTCTCCACAGCCAGGAGAACTAGAAATACTCTTCCCTAGTCCTCCTGACTATGGATAAAAAAAAATATGAAACCACAAACAGTAGATAGCAAAAAGTACTTGGAGATCATCAGATGGAAGGCAGTTTACACAAGTGCAAAGTACTGTAGAAACACTGATGAATTAAACCTCTACAGACTTAACCACATGATTAATGTGTTATCTTCATTTCAGATGTGGAAACAAATAAAGGTTAAGTGGCTTGCCCAATGTCACCTGAGTTAAGGGTGAGGAGTCAAGAATACCACAAAGATATCCTGGCTCCCAGCCCCCTCCTTTAGCCACTAGACTCAGCTTCTTTCCTGTATGCTAATTTGAATAATTCAAAATACAGAATCTAGTGCTCAAGATATAGAAAAACTCATCACATTCAGTCTTGCGAAACACCATTAATATGAACCTGCTCCATGTTAACACACATTTCATTTCTGCAGACACTTTCAAAGTTCTGTTTTATTTATTTATTCAAACATTTCCCTCTCCTCCCTCCACTCCACTCAATATGCTTTTTCATTTAAATGTGCCCTCTTGATTAAAACACCTTGGAAATAAAATAAAATAAAATAAAATAGTATTGAGGCCAAGCAGGCACAGATCAGATTCTGTCCTCTTTTACATTCATGCAACTTCATTTACTGCTGTTGCTTTATTTAAATTGAATGAAGGAAGAATACGTCTCAGAATTTGCATAGTGTATGGCTACACTGCAATTATTCACCCACTGCTGGCCCGTGCCAGCTGACTCAGGCTTGCAGGGCTCGGGCTAAGGCTGTTTAATTGTGGTGTAGATGGTCAGGCTGGGACTTTAGCCCAGGCTCTGGGACCCTGTACGGTGGGAGCATCACAGAGCTCAGGCTGCATCCCGAACCCAAACTCCCACATCACAGTTAAACAGCTCCTTAGCCTGAGCCCATGAGTGAGAGAATCAGCTGGCATGTGCCAGCAGTGGGGGGTTTAATTGCAGTGTAGACAAACCTATAGTGACCACTAGGAAGTCTAGGTTTCATTAGGTTTATAACTGATTTAAATTTCCTGAGCGCTCTCAACTTTGAAAGAATGCATTCCTTATGTGCTTTTTAGATTTTCAAATGGCCAAGAGAATCAGACCTTGTTTGCCATTATCTGACTATTGCTGTGCACTCTAAAAGATGATGAATGAAGGAGAAAGAAGTAGCTTTTTACCAGATATTGGTTTTCTCTAAGCATCTGATATCCACCAGTTCAGAATGTCGGTCTTTTCCTCTTTTCACTGTATCGGTGGCAGATGCCAATCGTTTTCAATTAGTCTCACAGAATTTCTTTTACAAAGCTCACATTCTCAGGTATAAAACTGGAGTGTTTCTTTAGCAGTCAACTGCTTTTTCCATTGAAACTGTCAATCAATCAATAAGAAAGGAAGGACCTTAGACTGACGGGTCTAGATGTTCAAAGGAAAAGAGAAAAACAATTTATAGGTAAGAAATTGCTTTCTCTACTGCTTCAAGTGTCTACCACTATGGGAAGTGGGAACCAGCAATGATTAGCTTCTTGTCACTTTGTGGGTAAGGGTATGCTAGCCAGCATACCCACTATGTATAATGTGCTGTCTTTAATCATACAGCTGTCTTGAATATTCCAACACCCCCTAACATTTCAAATTGTGTCTAGAAACAAAAGATTAAAGTGGGGGTGGGGGACTAAGTGATGTGTTAGTACAAGTCATCTTGGAGACAAAAAAAAAATCTTAGGGCTAAATGAGTTAAAGTATGTTAAAATAAGAGGGTGACTAGCACTAAACTGGCCTCATTGAAGTCTGCCTAAGATCGGACATGCTGTTTGAAATATGACTTAAAAATTGGTATCTCTCTCTCTCCTCATAGTACTTCAAGGCATTCAAAGTGTTAATCAGTGATAAACAGAACACATTGAAAACCAAGCTAAATATCCCAAATGGAACAGATTGCAGGCTTCCTGACAAAAAAAAACAAAACAAAACAAAAAAAAACAAAAATATCAGTGAAATCTAAAAGGGTTCTCTCCTTTTTCCTAGTTCTTATTCAGAAAGTCCAAAAAGCATAACTCTCACATGTCCTGATACAAAAGGATGAGGACAAAAAAACTTTTGAGAAATTTAACTTTGTACTTTTATTGCCCAATTGCTTCAAAGCAGAGATAATATAGGAAGAAAACTGACTCTCTATACTGCACAGATCTACAAAACCTTTAGCATCTTGTCAGTTTCCTACTTTTCTAACCCCTTAACCTTTATATTCAGAAACAGCAGAGCAAGGCCTCGGTCAAATAAGACCAATCAAGACAGAAGGATAATACACAGTTTAGAATCACTCTTCTCCTCCTCCAGATAGTGATAGTTTAGGAGCCTGGCACTAGACTTAACAAAAACCCTGACTACAGTCTCGCTACCAGATACTGTAATAAAAGAGACTGACTGAATGGCTTTATGGGTTCAAGAAGTCAACTTTGCACACTGGGAAATCTTGGCTATACTCTACTTGGACTGACCATAGCATGTATTGCTGACCAAGGGTCATCTATACAACTCTATACCTCGATAGCAGAGCCACCTGCTGGCATAAAAAATTCCTTAATACCCTCAACTCTCTTTCTCACTTCTGCTGGTTACTTATATTATTAGTTATACAGCTCCATGAAAAGTGCCTGGACAAGGAGTCCTATTTTGCCCAGCTCTGCAGACTATGTTTCCTTTTCTTCATCTTTCCTGCATTTAAGCTTCTCCTCCCTTTATCTGTCAGGAAAATTTAAATCACCCCATGACAGGGCACTATTAGCAACACCCCCCATCACTGAGGCCATCTACACTGCAATTAGACAGTAGGGTGGCCAACTTTCTAATTGCACAATACTGAACGCACTTGCCCTCCCCCCCGCTCATTCCATCACCTCTCCCTCTGTCGCTTGTTCTCCCCCACCCTCACTCAATTTCAACGGGCTGGGGCAGGGGCAGAAATTCAGGGTGCAAGAGGGGGCTCCAAGCTGGGGCAGGGTATTGGTGTGTGGGACAGAGTGAGGGCTCTGGCTGGAGGTGCAGGCTCCAGGATGGGGCCAGAAATGAGTGGTTCAGGGTGCGGAGGGGGCTCTGGGCTGAGGCAGGAGGTTGGGCTGTGGGAGGAGGTGAGGGCTCCGGTTGGGGCTGGGTATGAGGGATTTGGGGTGCAAGAGTGGGTTCCGGGCTGCGGCCAATGGGTTTGGGTGCAGGCTTTGGCTGGGGTGCGGGCTCAGGTCTGGGGTGCGGGAGAGGGCTTGGGGTACAAGAGGGGGCTCAGGTCTGGGGTGCGGGAGGCGGCTTGGGGTACAAGAGGGGGCTCAGGTCTGGGGTGCGGGAGGCGGCTTGGGGTATGTGCTCCAGTTGGGTGGCGCTTACCTCACGCGGCTCTCGGAAGCAGCCGGCATGTCCGACTCCTAGACGCAGGAGTGGCCAGGTGGCTCTGCACACTGCCCATGCCTGTAGGTGCTGCCCCCGCAGCTGCAGCCAATGGGAGCTGTGGAGCCGGTGCTCGGAGCAGGGCAGCACAAAGAGCCCCTGTGCATAGGAACCAGACATACCAGCTGCTTCTGGGAGCCACATGGAACCAGGGCAGGCAGGGAGCCTGCCTTAGCCCCACTGCACTGCCAACCAGACTTTTAGCAGCCTGGTCAGCAGAGCTGACCGGAGCCCTCAGGGTCACTTTTCGACCTGGCGTTCCGGTTGAAAACCAGACACCTGGCAACCCTAGACAGCCACGTCTGGCCCATGCCAGTTGACTTGGGCTCATGGGGCAATGCCCCTCTGCCATGTACATTGGCCAAACTGGACAGTCTCTACGTAAAAGAATAAATGGACACAAATCAGACGTCAAGAATTATAACATTATAAATCTCCCCACTGTATTTTCCACTGAATGCATCCGATGAAGTGAGCTGTAGCTCACGAAAGCTTATGCTCAAATAAATTTGTTAGTCTCTAAGGTGCCACAAGTACTCCTTTTCGTTTTGCGAATACAGACTAACATGGCTGCTATTCTGAAACCATTCAAAAACCAGTCAGAGAACACTTCAATCTCTTTGGTCACTCGATTACAGACTTAGAAGTGGCAATTCTTCAACAAAAAAAAAAAACTTCAAAAACAGACTCCAACAAGAGACTGTTAAATTGGAATTAATTTGCAAACTGGATACAATTAACTTAGGCGTGAATAAAGACTGTGTAATGACCCATCCAATCCCAAAGTAAACTATTTCCCCATGTTTATTCCCTCCCCCCCCCCGCTACTGTTCCTCACATGTTCTTGTCAACTGCTGGAAATGATCACCACCACCTTGATCATCACTATAAAAGTCTTCCCCCACCCCTGCTTTCCTGCTGTAATAGCTCACCTTACCTGATCACTCTTGTTACAGTGTGTATGGTAATACCCATTGTTTCATGTTCTCTGTGTATATAAATCTCCCCACTGTATTTTCCACAGCATACATCTGATGAAGTGAGCTGTAGCTCACGAAAGCTTATGCTCTAATAAATTTGTTAGTCTCTAAGGTGCCACAAGTACTCTTTCTTTTTGCCGCTCCAGACTAACATGGCTGCTACTCTGAAACCTGAAGTCAATTTATCAGCCTCTGCTGAGGATTACTGACACAGGTGGCAATTGCTGGGCTAATGAGACAACTGGGAGAAACAGGAAGCAGGGGAGAAGCTCAGAAGGTGAGAGGATAAAAGGCTGCATGGAAGTCACCTGCTGCTGTTAGCCTGCAACATATTCCATTATACTTTGTATATATTTCTAAAATAGTCGATTCGTCATACACTTGTTCCTTTAAAAAAAAACACCCAGTGGTATTTCAGAGATTTGTAATTGGGCGAACACAGCACTGATCTGATTGCTAAAAAAAGCAACACAACGGTTGGTGGCAGAGTCCTTTTGTCCACTTTGAGACACGACTCAGGGCGTCTCAATGGGATCAGAGCACAAGAGAATCCAACATTGTGACTTGGTCTCCCAGCCAACGCTGTCTTGTAATGAAGATTCTCCTCAGCATTGCATACATTTATGCTCTTTAGATCTTTCGTTTTCTAAGCTACAAGAACATTTGGTGGATTTAAAATAAAGCATGTGTAAGCAGGTCTTGTCTGTGCTAATCAGATATCACTCACTATGGTTTTATTGACATCAGATATATCATGCTGCCACACAGCAAGCTAGACCCGTCTGCAGAGGTCTTCTACTTGGAATGATCATCTCTCTCTCTTCCTGAGGTTAGCTGTTGCCTCTGAATACTAATAACCCAACCATAGCATTCTCTTTGCTTTTGAATAAAGTAATGCACTGCCCTTGCATTCTGTTTTGCTCTCCACGTCACTGAAATCTCTTGTATCATTTGCAAAGAACCTTAGCATCTAATTCTTACCCTGATTTTTAGAATATTTTTGTTTGATGGGCAACAAATGTCACTTTTAACATATTTTGTTACAGAGGCTCAATTCCAGCATTAATTTTATGTGCCCCCTTCCTCCATGCTATGCAGATTCTCCAGTCAGTCAGCTTGCACTTTGCAATGCAAGGGAGGCGAGTTAAGCACCAGAACTGCAGCTGGTGCAAGTTTTGGGGGCAAACCCTTAGACATGTCCATATTGTGGTCATTAAGACAGAGAGAAATATTTTTATTAATCAGTGTTATTTCTAGGTATTTAGGAGACTGTTCTAAACATCTCCAAATAAAAGCCAACAAGCCATCCATTTTCACAACAGCAAAAGTTGTTAAACTGGGTCTGAACTTAAATCAGAATGTTGGCCGTATCATACAATAAGTGAAATGCTCTTCTGAAGAGTTTAAAGCTGTTGAAGAATCCACATTAGCTGCAATTCCACATGTAGATTTTAATACTAGACACAGATTAAAAAAAAAGTTGAAAGCTGGCTCCTTCTCTTACATTATCACTGGTCTTCCCCTAAAGGTGGCTCAATCAAGTCCTCACAGAGGCCTTGATCAGCAAAGCACTTAAATTATATACCTAGTATTGGACATTGGAATAATGGAACTACTCACATGCTTAATTGTACATGCTTATGTGGTTTGGGAGATTGGAGCAAGGGTGAGGAACCTTGCACTGTCCCTAGCTTTGCTACCCCAGCACAAACAAGATACGTGATTACTTTGTGGTCCATTCTCTTCAAAGCTTTGTCTACTAAGTTCTTCGATATATGTCTACAGTTTCAGCAACTCATGCCCAGATTCCACCCCCCAACTAGGTTCTGAAACCAGAACAGAAAGTATTTCACACCCTGACCTAGGGTTGCCAGGTGTCCGGTTTTCTACTGGAATACCCAGTCGAAAAGGGACCCTGGCAGCTCCGGTCAGCACTGCTGACTGGGCCATTAAAAATCCAGTTGGCGTCGCAGCGGAGCTAAGGCAGGCTCCCTGCCTGCCGTGGCTTCGCACACCTCCCAGAAGCAGTGGCATGTCCCCTCTCTGGCTCCTACACGTAGGGGCAGCCAGGGGACTCTGCATGCTGCCCCTGCCCTAAGCACCAGCTCTGCAGCTTCCATTGGCCAGGAACCACAGCCAATGGGAGCTGCAGGGGTGGTGCCTGCAGACTGGGCTGTGTGCAGAGCCCCCTGGCTGCAGCTCCGCATAGGAGCCGGAGCGGGGACATGCTGCTGCTTCTGGGAACTGCTTGAGGTAGTGCCACCTGGAGCCTGCACCCCAACCCACGCTCCACACCCTGTCCGACACTCCAAACCCCTCAGTACCAGTCCAGAGCACCCTCCTGCACTCCAAACCCCCCAGCCCCACCCCAGAGTCTGCACCCCCAGCCAGAGCCCTCACACATCCCCACACCCCAACCCCTGCCCCAGCTTAGTCCCCTCCTGCACCCCAAATCACTCATCCCCAGCTCCACATCAGAGCCCACACCCCTAACCGGAGCTCTCATCCCCTCCAGCGTGCACGTGCGCACACACACACACACACACACACACACACACACAAAGCGTTCGTCACATACAGAAGTGCTAATGTGCAAGCACTTTTTTTTTTAAATACCCCTAATTGGCCTAAAATGCCTTTGATGGCTCAACAAAAACAATTGCAACTCTTGCTAGATCTAAATTGTCAGCACTGTTGTACAAATGAACCCATTGATATAAATGGCCAGATTTGGGGTTTGGTTTTTTTTGTTTGGTTTTTTCCCCCCATTTTTAAATCCTAATTCCCTCCATCAAGCAATTAAAGCCATTTGTAAATGTGAAAAGTTAATTTACAAATTATAAAATTAAGGCTAATGGACTCAATTATAATAAATGTATGGGTCAGTGCCTGTGGCAATTTCTCTACCCCTTCTTTATTTCAAGGATCAACATGATAATGAACTCCATTTCAAGTTACTGTTAGCAGTGTAAATCCTGAGTTTATATTTCCTGCTCATTTATGAACTGCTATTGGGAGGAGGGGCTGTTCCCTTCATCCAGTGGGAATGATGCATTTCTGTTTCAAGTTTCACACCAAAATAGGTTCCTTTACATGTTCCATAATATAAGGTGCCCCTTACCTAAAATACCCCACCCTGTTAGCAGGTGGTGTTTCAGCTGAGAAAGGATCAAGTGCATTCGCCTCACCAGTGAGGAAGGTGGCTTATTATCCCACCCATGTATGACACACGTGGGAGCGGCTTACACAAAATAATCTAGAGTCTTGAGGGAGGAACCCTAGGAGCATCCAAGCCAGAAGAAAAGATTTGAGCCAAATTTTGTTGTTCATTTGTGTGATAAACCCAAATCCTTGTACAAGTGAGACAGGTGGATAGGATTTTTGTTTGTTTCCCCACGTGTTATACTTTCCAGTCCAAAAGAACAAGCTTTAAGAAGCTGCTCAATGCCTGATAAAGGCTTTGAGAAACCTCTTGACTTGTCTAAATAGACTCTGTATCTAACAGGTCATTGGAAAACAACAATACAACATCCACAATTGGAAAAAAACCAAACAAAAAACAGCCATTCTTTCCCTAAAAACATACACTCAGGTGGTCTTCATGGAAGAAGGACAAGGAGGAGGAAGAGAGACTGGATTATCCATCCCCCCCAGACACCAGGCAAGTAGCTTTCCATACATCATAGAACTGGAAGGGACCTCGAGAGGTCATCAAATCCAGTCCCCTGCACTCGTGGCAGGACTAATTATCTAGACCATTCCTGACAGGCGTTTGTCTTACCTGCTCTTAAAAATCTCCAATGATGGAGATTCCACAACCTCCCTAGACAATTTATTCCAATGCTTAACCACCTTGACAGTTAGGAAGTTTTTCCTAATGTCCAACCTAAACCACCCTTCCTGCAATTTAAGCCCATTGCTTCTTGTCCTATCCTCAGAGGTTATGAAAAACAATTTTTCTTCCTCCTCCTTATAACAACATTTTACATTCTTGAAAACTGTTATGTCCCCTCTCAGTCCTCTCTTTTCTAGACTAAACAAACTCAATTTTTTCAGTCTTCCCTCATAGGTCATGTTTTCTAGACCTTTAATTATTTGTGTTGCTCTTCTCTGGACTCTCTCCAATTTGCCTACCTCCTTCCTGAAATGTGGTGACCAGAACTGAACACAATACTCTAGTGAGGCCTAATCAGAGTGGAAGAATTACTTCTCATTAATATCTAGGGAAATCAAAAACACTGGCTTCATTGAAACTAATGGCATGTACTCCAATGGATCCAGATTCCACTCACTATTTCAAACCTTATACCCGAGTCTCTGTTCCCTAGGGAATTTAGAAAGCTACCAATGTCTCACCATTGAGCAGAGTACAAGCAGTGCAGCATGTTTTAGATCAAAAGATCTTCCCTCCCCAACTGTCCCCTTTTCTTTTTCTTATTTCATTGGCTTCAGCCAAAAATACTTAAAATTACACAGGCACTTCCTTAAGATATCATCAGATGACCCAATTATCTCCGTATGCAAAAGGCTCACCCCTATCAACTGTGGAGATAGCAGTGTCAGCAGCAATATCAGCAAACTAGTCTATTATGTCCTCAATAAAAGTACTGCAATAACTGACTGACTGTAATATAATCCAACTACATGGAATTAATCACATTTTATCCTGGAAAGAAGCATGTTGTCGGGGGGGAAGGAGGATAAATAAGAAATATTTGCCTGGCTCATATTACAGAATTTGACTCAATTGCCACCCTAGAATCAAACTTAAGTTGCAACAGGTGAAATTGGTAAGAAGCATAGAAAAGAGGACATTACTACATGTTTGTGCCAATCATTCAAATATAGGACCAAAACTCAACACCTGGAAAGCATCCTTTCAGCAAGGAAAAAGAGTACAAGAGGGGTGTCACCTCAGACTGATGCTAGGATCCCAGATTACCAGTGAACAACTCAGACAAGATACCTACACATACGCTGATGGTCTGGGCATAAGACAATTCGTCTTATCGTAGAATACCAGGGTTGGAAGGGACCTCAGGAGGTCATCTAGTCTAACCCCCTGCTCAAAGCAGGACCAATCCCCAATTTTTGCCCCAGATCCCAAATGGCCCCTTCAAGGATTGAATTCACAACCCTGGGTTTAGCAGGCCAATGCTCAAACCACTGATACCTGCTAGAAATCTAGTGCTGTAAAGATTAGCCTAGAGCCAAATTAAAAATGGTATCTCAAAGGCAAAACCCAACACAGATTAACACTGTAGTATGGTAACATGGAAACTGAGCACACAACCATCCTTGGGTTCACAAGATGACAATCTGGGAGCTTCAGGACAGCTATTAAAACACTACAAGAAAAAGCTAAGAATCTTCTATACCATATAAAGCCACTAGGATAGATTCACCCATCTAGTTCACAGTAGTGAAGCGTGCAAGATTAAGTGAGACTCTCACCAAAGAGACAGAGTCAATGATCATAGAGTAAAAGTGGAATGTGGAAGGTAAAAAGCAAGGTCTAATCCAGAGAGAAGTGACCATGTAACCAACATGATCTAGAAGAGAAGGCAAGATGGAGATAGACATGCACTTCCTACTCCAAAAATGTCCAAAAATCCATGAAAGGCCAAGAAATATTTTCCCAAATATCAGGAATGAGAACACACTTTTTTTTTAAATGGTTTAAGAGAGAAGGAGAAAGAGGAAAAACTGTGCCTAATCCTATGAGAAAGGTCAGATATGGGATCATACTATTTAGTAGCCAGCAATTAGCTCAGGAATGGAAGACAATGACATACGGGCATATTGGGTAAAACTTCACACACGCTAAAACCCCATCCTGGGTAGACTGTCCCTACCTCTGACAAAGAGTTGAAGTATTTGTCACGTTTATACTTTGGCAACAGTTTCACATGTCAAACTACCATTAAACTCTAACTCTTCACCCTTTTCTTTCTCAGCTATCCAGTCTTTTCCGCAGCACAAGAATGTACTGCATATGCCTATCCCAAAGTAGCTTAATTTGTCCAGGTCAAGATTGATGGTCATTGGCTGGCAGATTTGAAATTAATTTTAACAGGCCAAAATTTTCTTTCTGAAGCTTGCTTAGCCTTAAGAATACCCAGCACAATAGTACAAAGAGCAGAGCTTTCATCCCTGTGTCTACATATTCTTTAGATTGTAGTACACTGTTCTACTGGCCAGATAAGAGAGACTTTGCTGTAGCTTTTGAAAAGGAAGGAAGCATGTACAATTCTTAATAAGATTCTTCAGGGTCTAGGTTGAGTAGGTATCTGGCATTCCAAAAAAATAAATCTACCTTGTAGCCATGTCAGTCCCAGGATATTAGCGAGACAAGGTGGGCGAGTTAATATCTTTCACTGGACCAGCTTCTGTTGATGAGAGAGACAAGCTTTCAAGCTTACACACAACTCTGTCTCTCTCACCAACAGAAGCTGGTCTAGTGAAAGATATTATCTCACCCCTCCTTGTCTCAAAGAGCCATCAGACCATTTTTGTTTCTCATTCTACATAACTCATATACTTCCATACTCTATGTAATAATCACAGCTAAACATCTTCACAAGATAACTCATGAGCGCAAACTCCCAGGACATTCTGCTCTTCTATGAGGCATCACAACAGGGACAAGAAACCAAGCAGCTGCTGCTGTTCAGCTCCCTTTTTTAATTGTTCAACAGAAAACATATATTTAGTATTGAAACAAAATTTTTGGAACCCTTCAAGCTTAACGATCAAGAAACAACCCCTGGAATCTGCCAGGAGGCATTCAGGGCACCCACCTGGAAGCACGTATCATTAACTTTTATTTAAAATAATGCCTAGTGCTCATATGTGAATGTGATGGGGGTAGGGGCTTAATTATTTGTATTATGGAACATAAGCAACCTACAACACAGCATATACAGAGAGCTTCATGCTGTGGCATGCTAATTGTAAATCTGAGAAAAACAAACTATTCCTATCTTTTCAACTGTATCAATTGTTTAGTTATTCCTTTACAGATATATCATGGGTCTGTTATCTAGGGGAAAATCAAGGTTAAGATGATTAAGTGTAAGTAATTTAGTTAATGATGATTAATGTACCATGGAATGGGACTTTGGATACATTTGCATAGAAGAAGGGTATGCTAAAGGACTAATATACCCTGCATTAATAAAACTGTGCAACTTAAAAGAGTTCTAAAGCTATTGGTCTTACATGCTATATTGATATAAACACAATCTAGTGTAAAAGGCAAAATTTAGAGAGACCATGTCACTAACCACTCAAATGCAGCAACCTGCAGGGCCGAACAGTGCAACTGTTTCACAGTGCACAGAAGCTTAGGGATGACAAGTGAAGAATTCTATATCCAATTGATACTAAAGCAGGAATGTATGGACTTTGCATGCATAGTAGTCAAACAAAGGCATGCACACAACATACATAAAAATTAAACTTGGTCCTCCAAGAAGTGCCATGTGTGTTGGAGGGGTTTATTTGCTTTCTTCCCCTCACTCTCCTTATTTTCCCTGCCCTAGCTCTAAAAATAAAAAACTAATAAGCAGTTTTGGTACGCCCAAGCATTGAAAAATCATGACTTAGGCCCATATCATCATGATTGGGTTAAAAAAAATCCATTAGATTAAAAATGAATTTGGGTTCTTTGCCTTCTGAGTCATTAGGGTGCACTTATGTCAGGTTGTAAGCTTTCTACTGCACTCATGAGTGCTAGAAACATACTTTAAAAAAAAATGAAAGCAGAGATTCTCACTTAATCACATACATCCAGGAGCTGGTCTTTAAGAATCATGAGAGTCTGGTTAAAATACTGAGCATTGGCAACACTAGGTAAATTGAGTACAAAATCATACTGACAGAATGATAAAATTGCACAATTCAAGTTCAAAAGAAACAACCAACAAACAAAAGAAACCCAGAAATTAAGGTTTCTGGAGCAACCTGGCCATGCTGCAGCTATTCTGTATTTTCTGATACTTGGTAAAGGAAGCCTTCATCCATTATAAAGGCTGGTATTATATAAGGATACTGGAGTAAAAAATAGTATATATACATATCATGACATGCAGCTGAATTGTCCTAATGTTGTGTTAGGAATCTAAGAGCCATAATTCTAAAAATTAAGTATTTGATTTCCCAATCTTAACATTGCATTACATACTAGTCTTGCATTATTTAAGATTCCCTGCTGTATTTTGTATTTGCTGTATATTATCATGTGTTTGTTTAAAAGAAATAAAGGGAAAAAATGCTGTTTCGTACTTAAGATTCATCTATGTATGATCAAAGTACTTTAGCAGAGCAACCTCAACTGAAAGAAAGGCTTCTCAGTCAATGCATCCTTAAATCCTCTAAGCTGATCTAGGTTAAAAACTGGAAAAATAATTCTAGTATGCATGCATGAAAATATTGACTTTCTAAACATTCAGAACTTAACACACTGAATCTATTTTTTTTCCCAAACTTGGAACTCCCCAGTGAGGACTATAAACAAGCTAATTTGACATAGCTAGCTTCAGCCAGCTTTGAGTTATGTGTGTTCAAATTTTGACTCTGAAGATATGGGAGAATTGTATTTTCCTCATGCTTGCATAAGTCAAAAACAGTCAAACCAATTTTGTTTAAGATTAAAGAGAGACCCCGACTGACTGACCAACCAGGCATGGGGAACTACAGCCCACAATGAATGAGAAATACATGAGCAACTAGGAAAAAATTAGAATGGAAACCCTCTCTCAGCCTTAACCAGAGCCTCCACTACCAGTGGATATTATCCATATACACTATTTTAACATGGTCTTTATTTAGGAATTAATCCAAGACTCAAAGTCAATGTAAAAGTTTCTGATGACTCCAATGGGAGTTGAAGGGGCACATTCTGCCCTATCTTAGAATGATGGGGTACGTTCTGTAACAATTAGTTAGTTGGAAATGGGAGAGGAAATGGGAATACTTCCTCATTCTATTTCTTTTTCTCCTTTATGCTCTCCTCCTACTTCACCTATGTTCTTCCAATCTTGCTTCCCTTTCCCTCTAGACCAGGGGCAGGCAAACTTTTTGGCCTGATGGCCGCATCGGGTTTCTGAAATTGCTACTCTGAAACCTGAAATTGTATGGAGGGCCGGTTAGGGGAGGCTGTGCCTCCCCAAACAGCCAGGCATGGCCTGACCCCCCCTCTTCTCACCCACTGACAGCCCCCCTCGACTCCTGCCCAATCCAACCTCTCCTTTTCCCTGATGACCCCATTCATCCCCCCTGCTCTCGGTCCCCTGACCGCCCCCCGATCTCCCGCCCCTAACTGCCCCCCGCTACCCCATCCAACCCCTTCTTTTCTTCCTGACCCCCCTGGACCCCTGCCCCCATTCAACCCCCATTCCCTGCCCTCTGACTGCCCCAACTGCTATCCACTCCCCCATCCCCTGACCACCACCCCAAACTCCCCTGCCCTCTATCCAACCGCTCCCCTTAGAGGACAGGCAGCCACACCACGCAGCACAGAGCACCGGGTCAGACCGGGCTCTGCAGCCCCGCCGTCCAGAGTGCACGGCAGCAGGGGAGAGGGAACAGTGGGGGAGGGGCCGGGGGCTAGCCTCCTGGGCCAGGATCTCAGGAGCCGGGCAGGATAGTCCCGTGGGCCGGATGTGGTCCGCGGGCTGTAGTTTTCCCACATCTGCTCTAGACCTTCATCTTCATAAATTCCTCCCTCCTTCCTTCTCTCCCCCCATCCCCAATTCCCTTCCTACTCACTTAGCACTCAGCCCTCAGCCTTCTACTCTCCTAGCAACCAGGAAATGGCTACGAGGAAAGTTTAACCAACAAAGATGAGGCACAGAAAAAGCAACTGGAAAGGGTTTTAAGCAGGAAGTTAAAGCAGAACGTTCCCCCCACTTTTTTAAAAATTTATTTATTTAAGTCTGGGCTGAACAAAATGATGAAAATAGATTACAAGGAACTTTGGAAAGGACCCAAATAAGCTTAGATGGTATAAAGCAGTTGACCCCTGGGCAGTGAATGGAAAACTTGACAGCATCAACACACTCTCTCTTTTCCCAACTCCTACTTACTGGAGGAGCTCTCCATGAGAGTCTGTAAGACCAGTCCATTACCCTCCTCCTAACCTTATCTTGCCTTAAAATCTCTCCCCAGTGCTTTGAAGTCACATGACAATGGGTAGGCTGATGGTCTTGTGACCATTGTTTATGACTCTTACAATCGTTTTATTTTAATAATCTGGCACTCCTACTGCCGTTTGTCCTATCCACCTGTAGCGTCTCACCTTATACAAAAAGAAAAGGAGTACTTGTGGCACCTTAGAGACTAACAAATTTATTAGAGCATAAGCTTTCGTGAGCTACAGCTCACTTCATCGGAAGTGAGCTGTAGCTCACGAAAGCTTATGCTCTAATAAATTTGTTAGTCTCTAAGGTGCCACAAGTACTCCTTTTCTTTTTGCAAATACAGACTAACACGGCTGCTACTCTGAAACCTGTCACCTTATACAGAAATCATAATTTGTGGAGCAAGGATGTGTGCACGTATAGTGTCTAGCAGAGAGAGTCTAGATGGCCCAGCCCCAATTGCAATACAAACAACAGATGACCTAGTAGGGTTTTCATGATCTCTGATTAATATGGTTATGTCTATACATGTATTCCTTGGTATTTTGTTTTGCAGATGAACTTGCAAATGAATTCACAATGTGCAAGATGTTACAATATCTGCCTAGATTTAAGTAATAAAAAGCCCAACTAATTTTATTAAAAAACTTAAGTGAAAGGAAAACTAACCAAAAGACAATTAAAAATAGTCTGCCGTCAAAAGCCAGTTTTCATAATGAGGATCATAATCCTGGTTTATATGTAATTTTCTGCAGGGCTGTGTAATTTACAAGTTACACAAAGCAATAGAGAGATTAAAGAACTCAGTATACCTCAACAGCAATAATTTATTATATCCGTGGTAGCATTTAGGATGCTGAAGAAAGTATGCATGCAGGGAACAGTAAGTGGCATTTCCAATACATTTCCTTTGAGAAGTCCCAGGTAAAGATTATAAAATCTTCCTAGCCTACCCTGGATATTTCTTTGCCTTCTCTAAATGTATGTTTTGCAAGAACCGTGCTACTTTTGTACATTGCTGCCCCCTTCTGTTTGAAGGGATTTCTAACCTTCAAAAGATTCTAGAAATAAACTTCAGTCCCTCTCATTCTAAATTATATCCCACCCCGCCACAGTTATAGTTCATGCTATCTTACAAGAGGAGCCGACTAAGTATCCCTTGGAGTACATGTATTTTATCATCCTTTCTAACAACTCTCAAGCTAGCGCCACATTTTGGTGCGTTCATACTGAAAACAGCTATAGAAATAAAACAAAGTCATGGCCATTAAGTGAAAGCATAAAAATATGCACCAGAGGCCCAATTTAATAACCTACTCCTACCATAGACCGCTAAATCTTCAGGGAAAGCTGCTCTCGAAAAATGAAGCATCTGCCAAAACACTAGCACGCTACGGACTTTTGTAGTTCACAAAACTATTTCTCTTGCATGCATATTACCTGCACACACAGCTCAGCTTTAAAGATGCTAAACAAATCTATGAGTCAACTAGAAATAGTCATGCTCTTGTTGCAAATATTAATACAGTATTTTCTGATACTGAAAAGGAGAGTTAAAAAACGGCATTCACTCAGGCTTCTACAATTTCTATGGGATGGCAACTCTTAATTTGATTAATACTTCATACACAAAAAACAGCAAATAAAGTGACAGACAGCAAACAGAGTCACAAACAAACAAGTGACAACACTGAAAATAGGAAGGGAAGTAAAACATCAAGTGGTTGGTTACAGGTATTTTAAATCAGTGTTTAGGACCCACGCTATGCAAGTCCAACAAAGCCCTGTAGAAACAGGCACAGTTCTCCTGGTTTCAGATTGTGTCACCAACTCAAAAACTCAGAGTAGCTTCATTAAGTTTTTACAATCCCCTTAAGTAAACGGAGCACATCAACAGATGGCACATCCCTGTTTCAAAGAGCTTGCAAATAAGGTCTTCATGCTACAAAATGCCTAGCACCATACCTAGTGCTTGGTACAAGAGAGTCAATGGGAGTACTCTGAGGAGCCAGAACTATGCCAGATGGCAAAGATCTGGCCTTAGTGGTTTCCAATAGGAATCCAGATGAGTGATTTCTATTAATTTTAGAATTTGTTCTAACCAAAGACCCAAAAAATACAGGAATTTGGGGGTGAAGTGGCACAAACACACCAACCAAAATCAATGTAATGAAGCCATTGAGTTTTGTATAGCTCTACTTAGGAATCATCTTTTAGTTCCTTTAAATAGGATTTTTAGTTCTTGTGTCTTGTACAGTCTTGTGGCAACACTACTGGAACCAGAGGTATGCCATTAGGAATGGATGTACTATACTCAATAGATTTTAAAGGCCAGAAGGGACCAGTGTGATCATCTACTTTGATATCCTGCAGAAATACAGACCATAAGGTTTCCCTGTATTGATCCCTGCTTCAAGTTAATAACTGTATTTGAGCTAGGGCATATCTTTCAGAAAAACAGCCAATTTTAAAGTTTCCAGTGGTGGAGAATTACCACAACCCTTGGTAAATTGTTCCAATGGTTAATTAACCTCAGTGTTCAAAAATGTTTGTCTTATTTCTAGTCTAAAATTTGCATAGCTTCAACTTCCAGCCACTGGTTCCTGTTTCATATGTGCAGTACGTCCCCACACAAGTATACGGTTGAATGAATTTTTTAATATATATATATATATATATACACATATACATACACACACACACACACACACACACACACCATTTTATTCTTCCATTATTATATGTTTTGCCAGGAGTAATTTGCATAGGAACCTGTGCAATAAATGATCTTTAGGCTGCTCTTTATCATCTTAGGTGACAAAAGTCAGGGGTTTTTTCCCCCCTATCTACACCATTTTAAAGCACTCTCCATTACAATTCACACACACACACACACACACACACACACACACACACTCAATATTTAATAACATTGCCACTTAATCAAAAAGTGGTTTGCTTTTACAGCAACATTCTCTAAAATGTAGCATGTTTTGGGGAAGTCTAATAAAACAGAAGTCTATACACTACCCTCCCTTACAACATGTGTTATTAGACGGGCATGGAAAATTGCATTTAAACATGGTGTGAGCTGACAGAAATTTTTCTACCTTGACATCACAGTAAAACTTTGATGATGGCTTAATGCACAGTGGGTAGTAAAATGTGCAGGTGCATTATGTTGACTACAAAAACTAGTCCTAACGTATGTAATGGTAAGGTTTCCATGGTGCTTTTTTTAAATCTCGTTTTAACTGTTCAACCGTGCATTCCTGTGATGGGGTATGTACCCTGGCCACTGGCTCTGAATCAGTTAATGTGGGCATGAGAGGACAATTAACATACCAGGCTGCACCTGGAGGAAGAGCCAGGCTAGCCCCGTTGGACCTAAGCTGGTTAGTTAGTATAAAGTCTGTAGCAGAAAGGGGCTGCCAAAATAGAGGACAAGGTGCTAGCCCAAATTTATGGAAGGATCAGTGAAGTGGATCATATTTAGATTGTTAACTGGCCTCTGTGGTTTGAAAATAATAATTTGTATTTAGTGACTAGCCAAAGCTGGGTTATGTAACATACGTGAGGCTAAAGAGACAGTTGATCACCTGATACAGGGATACAGGGAGTGCTCTTTGGAAAAACAGATTTTTATGAAGAATTTAGACACTTTCAGGTACACAGTGAGAGGGTTAGTGGGCATCAGGAAACCAGGGTAACATTAAAAAAAACCCTCTACTATTTAGGATGCAGAGCAGGGTGAGAGAGAGAGGAGTGGCATGAATGTACGAGGAACATAGTAAGTGATGGTTACAGACTCTGTGGTTGAGTCTGCTGCACCATAAAGCATATGAAGGAGAAAAAAGGGGCTGGCAAGAAGACAGTCTGCGGTCATACTCTGGGACTAGAGAAGTGGTGAGGAGGAAACCCAGGGCAGAGGGGAGAGGGAGAATGGCCAGAATCCCATGGTTTACTCTGACTAGGAGAAGGCTGGGGCTGCTGCAGGGAATGGAACGTCCATGGGCAGTGGGCTCAGAGAAGGGCAGGGCTGGATGAGGACTTCCCTGAGACTATCCCTGAAGGGAGAGGGTGACTGGGGAGAAAGACTCCTAAAGCAAGCCCGGGAGAACAGAGGCTCCAGAGAAGAAGCCCTGAAGGTCCGCGGCACAAGGCAGCCAGGCCCTCCATGATAGAGTGAGAAGGAACTGACCTGGGAGAGCCTGGGAGTGGGGCAAACAACATGCGGAGGATTGGTTCTGAGAAGGATAAGTTTTGTTCCTTTGAGTTGGGACATTATTATTATAAAAGGGGACTGAACTTTGACTTGGCCAGGAGGACCAAGGCACGGAAAACCCAGTGAGTGGCAGAGGGCCAACAGGAGGTGCTGGAGAGGAGGACCCCCAGGCAGCACCTCACCCTAACCTGAGGAGGTGCTACGCATGGTGAGGACACTGCCTTACAATTCCACTCTGTCCTAAGCCAGGTTTGACTAGATGTTTGGAGTTCAGTGACAGTACAAAGTTATCAGAGGTCTGCAAAGTTAGTCATGCTATTTTAAGTTTGCATTACAGGAGCCTGACTGACTCAACATTAGTCATTATAACACTTCAAATAAAAGTGGATGATCTTCCCCGAATGCACCATACCAGTAGTAACAAGAAGAATTGCCAGTTTTGAGTCAAGTGTACATTCCTTCTCTCTTACTCACCTACCTGTATACACCTCTAGTTACCTTCCAACTTCCCTTCCCATCAGTCTGGCATTCAGGACTTCCTGTTCTGACTTTATAAAAAAATCAGATTCAATCCTGCAAGGGGTTGGGGTTGGTTCGTATCCCAGGTCAGCTTTTCAGTGTTTGCGGTCTCTTCCTAATACACTTTCACCCAAGTCATACTGTCACCATAAGCGTCTTAAAATCAGTTCTCATCGGTGATTATGCATTTTCCATGCATGCAGTGGATCAAGGCCCAGCAAGCGTAATGCCAACAAACTCCAGTCAGCAGAAGCTGAGATCAAACCTGGGACCTCTGGAGCTTAACGCATGAGCCTCTACTGCATGAGCGAAAATGCATGCGTCTCTTAGCCAAGGCAGTAGTAGGTTCATCAATCGCTAGCTAGTCTAGCCGCCACAAGACGGGGACAGAGTGCCACTCCAAGCAGGCCTGGCTTACACAAGCCCAACACCCTTGTGGGAGAGGACTCCTTACTGCACACTCTTGACAGACTCACTAGGGGCATGCTCCCGATGCCCTTCATTTGGGACTTTATCTTAGAGGCTGAAGCTTATTCCGTCTCCAGACAGTCTGCACAAAATTCTCAAACTGCTTAAACACTCAGATGACATTTAAAAAAAAAAAAAAAAAAAAAAAAAGAAGAAGAAGAGAAAGTAAATCAAAATCAAGACAAAAAAGGAAGGATAAAAATATAGCCTGAAACTCTGCAAGAGCTCAGACAGGTACATAAAATTTGGAGTAGGTGCAGTAAAGAAACAAAAAAGGTATTCCACTCTAGAGAGCACTTTCTGTTTCCCCCAGCTTGTCCCTTTAGTCTCTCTGCCCCTTTGGCAACACATTAGAGCAGTGGTGGGCAACCTGCGGCCCACACGCAGCCCATCAGGGTAATCCACTGGCAGGCTATGAGACAGTTTGTTTACACTGACCATCCACAAGCACGGCTGCCCGCAGCTCCCAGCAGCCGCAGTTCACCATTCCCGGTGCGGCCACTGGGAGTTGCAGACGGTCAATGTAAACAAACTGTCTCGTGGCCCACCAGCGGATTACCCTAACGGGATGCAGGTTGCCCACCACTGCATTAGAGACACAGTCTCTAGTTTCTTGGGTAGCTCTCCTCCCACTTCCCCAGAGTGCCCTCAGATATATTTTCCAGGGTACTTTGATCTACCTCTCCAGTCTCACCCATGAGAGGGTTTACCCAGCAGCACTCTCAAGGAGATCACGACAATCTTCTGAAATGGCCATTGCATGTCCAAAATCAATTCAGCATTGCATTTCTTGCTTTGAACAAAAAATATGCTTTCCATTTATCCCCAACACAGTTTAACTTGACCTGATGAAAACATGTACGTGCACACACTCATATTTCCCAGCTAATTTTGCATTCTGCTTTCAGTAACATGGTCCACAACACTAGCACCTCTTACTGGGTGCCCCAAGTCTCCTACAGTATTAATGCATGCTCTTTTCAGTGAGAGTCCCATGTAGGACAGGCTCCACCCATCCTTCCTTCACAACCTTATAGTACTGCATAATTTCAGTGATTACTGAGGAAGGGTCTAGCCAAACCCAGTACTGTTGCTGCTGCAGTCTGACCTAGCTGTATTCCATTGTCTCTGTCTACAACTCAGGAAGTATGATGCTCACTAGTACTCTGCATTGCAAGATGCATGGCAGCTTTAAACTTTAAACTGGGGATCCAGTCAGATACCTCCCACACCTAAGTGTGAACCCCTGCCTTACATGCTCAGAGCAGTTTCTAGCCGATGTATAAGCTCATTCCCACCTGGAGGGGTTACTGCGCCTTCAGTATCCTTCTGTGGCTGAGGGTCCCTGGAGACTGGCCGCTGATGTGGTCGGCCTGCACTCAGGCTCTCCAGGAACTTAACAGTTTCATTCTCTTTTCACGCCTTCATGGAGGAGGCCAGGATGGCTCCTGCTGAAAGACACTGTTCTCTTCAGGTGGTTTATTCTGTATAAAGACTTGTATACAGATGTAAATGCTATTTTGTACAGAACCGTGTAGAACAAACAGCAATACCCAGTTACCACGGTGGGGAGGGAGGGGAAGAGAGACTTATTTTTCCATATTTTGTACTGGTTACTTGTAGCATCTGGCTTACAAGTTTGTGTACTTATTAAAGTTAATTTACCACATTTCTCTGTTATTAATCCACAAAGCGTAATTAATTTACTATCAGTACAATTGCCATTTCACTGCTACGGAGCTGAATGTCACCCTAGAAAAACAACAAATATTTTTAATGGAAGAGCATGCTACAATTTAATGCTGCCTATTGCAGGTCACATATGCTTCTTCCTTTGGAAACCTTCCCCGCCTCCTCCCAGCAGCCTGCAGCTGTAGGCTGATTCAAAAGCAGCACTTCATGTGATGAATTTCCATTTGAAGTAGCTGGCTACTTCAGGAATTGAGAAGGTGGTGGAGGGGAGAACCCAAGCCTTGAAGCATGATTTCCACAACCTGCAGGTCTCTTTCTCTAGCTCTGCACAGATATTGCTGGTACCTCCTTCAACACCTCTGAGAGGCTTGATGATTAGTTTTCAGGAACTCCAGTAGAAAGTGTTTGAGCAAAGGGTAAACTCCCAACAATACTTCTAGTCTCAGTTTTGCAAGTATGTCTAAGAAATAGCGGAGCTTCCCCGGAGTTTGTCTCCCTTCAAGATCCAAGAAGTCCTTTCCAAATCTCCCACAGGCCACTTATTCAAGGAGTGGTTATGAAGGTTTGTGAGATAGTCTAAGCGTTATAATTGAACTATGCTCTCTGTTTGCCTGAGTATGAGGGTGCCATGTGCCGATGCAGAATGGAAATATATTCAACATAGGATAGCTGCTGCAGATAAACTGCACTGTTGGGGTCTATCCCAGTGAAGTCCCACCTGTTCCTTTCTCTAGTGCTGATGGAGCCAGAGATCTGGTTATAAAAAAGTCTGACTGGGCACAATCATTTAAAAATGCTGCTTGGTCACAGCATTGTTAATCTTCTATTTACTTAGCAGTGACACACACATTTTTCATGGTTTAAAAAACAATTGAGACATTTCAGGAAGGCTGGTTCTCAGGTTTCTATCATTTAGTTATACAATGGCAAAAAACATATAATAATGGAAAATGAACAGATTTTCTTGTGGTAACCAAAACACTTGGGGTGTTAATTTTTAAACAGGTTGTTTTAAAAAATCCTTTTGGTAAATACATAATAGCAGGAAACCTATCCTAAGAGAGAATAGGTTGAGACATTCCTTGATTTAAAAAACACACACACTTTTTAGTATTCATAATTTTTTAGGAAAAAAATTCCATTCTATTATACATGTACACAGAGGAGTAAAACCAATAAATGTGAATGAGGACACAGGACATTAAAAATGTAAATTAAGAATTAAATAGCAAAACAATGGAATTCTGCCAATATTTTTATAACCATACAAATTGCTAATCAGTATCCAGTGTCATGTTGGCAGATTTTGTTCAACAGGGAGTACAAAGCAGGAAACAAGATGACAGACTACCCTTTCTAAAAGGATGTAAACTCAGCTTCACATGCTGGGGGTTGCACATTTATATCCTTTTGAATAGAGAAACTCACACACATTCAACACTTCAATAACGTTACCAAAAGAAGTTTTAGAAATTTGTGAGTTGTGCATAACCATAGACCAATTTTTCACATCAATCTGTAAGCTTTTTATCATCAAAAAAGACAGCAGTGCCTCCCTGCTATGAACTGCCCCAGAAAGCACTACACAGCCAAATATTTACTACATGTTCAGTCCTTGTTTATTCAAAACAGCATGGAAATTAATGGAGATAATATTTCTATGCTATCACCATAGGATAGATTAATCAAGGATCCTACATCAAAAGATAAGTTAGCCAACACCACACACATGTAAAGCCTGTGTACTTCCAGGTCTCTCAGAGAAGTCCATCTAGCCTAAGACTCTGGCACTTGAAATGTTCTCAAAAATTTCCACCTTGACTGTGATCTGAATAGGACTAAAAATTACTCTATTTCAGTCTATGTGGAAAGCAAGTCAACAGTCCAATTATATCTGCTTAGACTTCTCGCTGATAAATGCTACTAGTTTATCCAAAGCTAAGATATAAAACCTTTGAAACTGGCACCTTCAAGGAAACAGAGAAAAAGATTTAAAAACTCCTGTAATTGATTTCTCCCCCGAAATCATGTTTCCTGCATTGAGGATATGAAAATCCAATCTCTGGGACAAAAAGAGTATAAAATACATAGCTGTATGAATGAGCCTCTGAATGTTTTCCTTCTGCATATACGTATCCCTCTTCCTTCCCCAACATTATGCAGATCCCCATTGTAGAAGACAATTCTATTATGTCAACTTTGTGCCTCACTTTCCTGATCTGTTAGAACAGGAATAATAGTACTTACCTCCTTCATGGAGTGAGTCAAGGCTTAGCAATTTGTAAAGTTCCTCAAGAGCTTTGCCACAAAAGCATAAAATAGTATCATGATTATACTATTCAGCTCAAATATTTTAATAAATTTAAATGTGGCCCCCTGGTCTCCAAAAACCACAGCACTGAAGGATTAGCAGATAACTGTGTTTTAAATCATTTGCTGTCTTAGTTTATCCTACCAGTTGTCCACAGCAACCTTCAGAAATTTCCTGTTTTTTAACACTGTCTTTCCACCATCTCACTGAGCCGTGTTCAATTGTTCCATCATACCAGTGCACAGAGAGCTCTCTCTCTCTCTCTCCACTAGCTTTCAGTTCCTACTATTTATTTTGAAAAATAATAAATTAACAGTTTTCTACCAGCTTCCATACATCAGTTAGTGAGTTATCACTCCTTTGTCTACATTGGAAGCCTCTAATAGTCACTTTTCAGAGTAGCAGCCATGTTATTTTTATTTTCCACTGCATGGATCCTATGAAGTGAGCTGTAGCTAACAAAAGCTTAGAAACTAACATTTATTTGAGCTTAAGGTGCCAAAAGTACTCCTTTTCTTTTCAAGTCACTTGTTTACACTTCCAAAGTACTGCCTTGGCATGAAAGAGGATTCAGCCCCAGGCTTCTTGTTTGCTACAGCTGTACTTGGAATGAAGGGACTGTACTTCATTCAGCACATAGAAAAATGCAGACCTCAAGGGAGAGGGGTACCTTTACCATTTCTCCCTACTGATTGCCTCTTCCCTTGAGAACTTTTGATTGTTATGATGTTGGTCACAGAGAGTGACAGAGGGAGTGTTTTTGTTGTAGAGACCTTCATAAAGATGGAGGACACTAGCAGAGACAGCCAACCAAAAGTCCACTCAGTCTACTTATAGTGTTTCATGCCCTCCTACCTACCCCAATTCAACCCTCCCCTCAACTCACACAGCACCTAATGAGGAACATTCGTTGTGGTCAGTGTATTCACATGTTGGCATATATAGGGAAAGAGCAAAGGTCTATCCAAATACTTATTCCAGTGATGAGGGCCATATATCCGAGCGCCTCACTCATGAGTAGATTTTATCTAGGATAAGGACACCCTTGTGAAGCAGAGAAGTACTAATATGTCCATTTTACTGATCAGTAATGGAAGCACAAAGGAGCTTAAGTAGCCTGCCTAAAGTCACATAGGAGATCTGTAGCTGAGTTATGACTTGAACCCAGGTCTCTGAAGTCCCAATCTAGTGCCCTAACTAGCAGGTGATTCTTTCTACCCTAGTGGAACTATAGATCCCATAAGCTTCTGATTTCCATAATCTAGTGTGCAAAATAAACAGTGGTAGCCTTATTTAGGCTTACCGTATGTAAGAGTTATGGAGCAGAATACCAATTGCTGCCTGCAAGTGTCTTGTGGATACAAGCACAAAGGCAAGCATGAAGCCAAAAACCCAGATTCATAGATTCGAAGGACTGGAGGGACCATTGTGATCATCTAGTCTGACCTGTATAGAACAGACCATAGAATTTTCCCCAAATTATTCCAAGAGGAGCGTTTCACAAACTGGGATCTGCTGGCCCCAGGGGTCCCCAAGGGTACTCTGGGGGGTCCATGGGCCCCTCTGATCAACTCCTCCCCCTCTGGAAGTGCAGCAGGGTTAAGGCAGGCTTCCTGCCTGCCCTGTCTCTGTGCTGCTCCTGGAAACGGACCGCACGTCCCTGTGGCCCTTGAGTGGGGGCAAGGGTGTCTCTGCGCACTGTCCCGCCCAGAAGCTGACTACAACTCCCATTGGATGGGCTGAGGCTGGGAGTTGGGGTGCAGAAGGGGGTGACGGCTCCGGCTGGGGGTGTGGGCTCTGGGGTGGGGAGTGCAGGAGGGATTTGGAGTGCAGGAGTAGGCTGCGTGTTGAGGAAGTGGGTTAGGGTGTGGCGGGGGACAGGGATCTGGTGTGGGGGATGAGGGGTTTGGGGTGTCAGATGGGCTACGGGTTAGGGCATGGGCTTACCTCAGGTAGCTCCTGGTCAGCAGTGCACCAGGGCTAAGGCAAGCTCCCTGCATGTCCTGGCTCCACGCTGTGCCCTAGAAGTGGCCAGCAGGTCCGGCTCCTAGGCACGGGGGCCAGGAGGCTCCACATGCTGCTTTTGCCCACAGACGCCACGCTCACCCCCCCAACTCCCATTGGCCGCAGTTCCTGACCAATGGGAGTACAGAGCTGATGATCGGAGTAAGGATAGCCCGTGGCTTCCCACGCCTAGGAGACAGACCTCTGTCCGCTTCCGGGGTGCAGCTCAGCACCAGGACAGGTAGGAACTAGCCTGCCTTAGCCTTGCAGCACCACCGACCGGACTTTTTACATCTCAGTCGGCGGTGCTGACCGGAGCCCCTACGGTCCCTTTTCAACTGGGCGATCCGGTCGAAAACCTGGCAACCCTAGGTTAAACTAGATAGACCCAAGGATCTCAATCATGATAAGGCATATTTTCTGATCCTTTAATCATTCTCATGGCTCTTTTTAGCCCTCTCCAATTTATCAGAATCCTTCTTCAATTGTTGACACTGGAACTGGACACAGTATTTCCAAAGTGGTCATACCAGTAACAAATACAATGGTAAATTAACTTCTCTTTGCCTACTCCGTTTACGCACCCAGGAATTGCATTAGCCTTTTTGTCACAGCATTGTACTGGGAAATCTTGTTCAGCTGATTATCCATCATGACCCCCCAAATCTTTTTCAGCATCCCTGCTTTCCAGGATAGAGTTCCGTAGCTTGAAAGTATGACCTACATTCTTTGTTCATAAATGTATACATTGGATTTAACCATATTCAAATGCATATTGTTTGCTTCAGCTCAGTTTACCAAGCAATCCAGACAGCTCTGTATCTACAACTTGTCCTCTTCATTATTTACCACCCCCACAGTTTGTGTCACTAGCAAACTTCATCAGTGAGGATTTTATGGTTTTCTTCCAGGTCATTAATAAAAATTGTTAAATAGCACCAGGGCCAAGAAGAGATTCCTGTGGGAACCCACTAAAAACACACCTGCTTGATGATTCCCCATTTACAATTACTTTTTGAGATCATTTAATATGTGCCATGTTAATAATATATCATTCTGGTTTTTTAATCAAAGTGTAATGCAATACTAAATCAAATGCCTTACAGAAGTCCAAGTATATTTTATCAAAACTATTACCATTATCAACCAAATTTGTAATCTCATGAAAACTATCAAGTTGGTTTGACAGGGTCTGTTTTCCATAAACCCACATTGATTGGCATTAGTTACCCTCCATTAATTCTTTAATAATTGAGTCCTGTATCAGCCACTCCGTAATCTTGCCCAGGATCAATGTCAAACTGACAGGCCTAGAATTTTTCAGGTCATCCCATTTACCCTTTAACTATTGGCACAACATTTTCTTCCAGTCATCCTAAACTTGCCTGGTATTCTGAAACTTATTGAAAATCAACTTTAACAGTCTAGCAAGCTCCTCAGCCAGCTCTTTAAAAACTCTTGGATGCAATTTATCCAGGCCTGCTGATTTAAAAATGTTGAACTTAAGTAGCAAGGGAGGAGACTAAGGAAGTCACCACATGGGGTTGGATCTCCAGTCCCCGCCACCCCCGTGTGCCAGAGAGAAAAAAAATCTGTGCAGACTTCATGCAGATGAGAAGAGTCACCATCCAATAAAAGCAGCTGCTGTCACCTGCTGCCCCCCATGCCATTCTTCTTACCCAGGGGTTGGAGCAGCAGCTGTGGAGAAATAGAGCCCTAGGAGATGGGGCAGAATTCCATTTTATGGCCCCTCTCCTGAATTACTTGCACAAATCTCAGTCTACAATTAAACAGGACCATACCTAAAAAAAAGATTTGTACAAAACCACCATCCATTATATGCGTCACTCGCCAAAACAGCCAGCTGATCTCATGCTGCAGACTCACTCTATCTTTTCTTTAATGAGCCATTCACACTCATTGCACCATTGGTTGAGGCAATGGAGTTGGATACAGCAAATGTGGGTTCAATTCCCAGCCCTGCCCCAAACTTCTTGTTTCACATTGGGGAACTCCCTTGATCCACCCTGTGCTTCAATTCCACCATCTGTAAAAGTATTTCCTCTCATTTTTCTAGTTCGATTGCACGGACTGACTCTTAATACAAGTTTCTACAGTACCTAGCTCAGCGAGTTCCCACTACCGACTGAGCCGCCTACCATAATACACATAAAATCTTGCCCCCCCCCCACAAAAACAACAAAAAAACAAAAACAAAACTGGAGCTTTGTGTGCATAACCTCAGTGTAATTTTCACTTTTTAAGGAATATTATAATGAACTGAAAATATGTGTTGTTTAATACAGAAATGAGCCAATGAAGTGCTGTTCACATCCACATTAGATTTAATGCTTTGGCTCATATTAGAAGACATTGAAATATTCCAAGGTTCCCTCCCCAGGTTTGAATTCAATCCAGAACCAGAACACTAGGCTCAAGATTAGAGGGCGAGGATTCAAATTGTAACACCCCACTAATTCAAATTGGTTTTGATCCCAGGTTCTGACCTATCTTGGCTAGAATGATTTGTTGTTAAAAGAAATGAAAGTCTGCAAAGCAAGATTGCCAAACAATTCTTAGAAATAGAGAGCAATGACATTTTAAACTCCGTAATTTATGCGATTCACTACATCTAAGCACATTGGAAAATGGATGTGTTGCATTTCTCTCGAGAACTCAGATTTCTATATTATAGAAACAGTTTGGGAGGAGGAATCTGATAGATTTAAGGTTTATACTTTTTCTCCAAGTACCTTGCCAGCAAGATAAAATATTTAGTGGCTTCATATTCCCTAACCATATGCTTCATGCACTGTTTGCCACAAAAGTTGTGACACTGCAGTCAGCCTTCAACGAATGAAGCATGCATTTTTCATGGCAAAAGATTTTTTTAAATCTTATTTTATTACACTGCCATTGGTTAAGTCAAGCTCTGATAATTAGGATATTGGATATTTATGAGGCACTATTCTGCCTTTATTTTTGCTTTAGGTGCCTGTTGACAGATGCAGCAAGATAATTTACATTGATGTGTGAAGTAGAAATTATTGCTGAAATACTGGCAGTCTATTGGGGGGGAAAAAGGTACATTCTCACTCTTGGAATTACTTCTGCTTTGTAGCATTCCCTCCTGGCATATTGGAACTCAGAGTGTTCAACACTTCATTTGAACAAGTCCTTGATCTGGGTGCAGATGAAGTTTCAGAGGCAAATTTACTGCTTTTCCTGGAAGCAGTGATTAAGGGTACTGCAAATTGCCATGAATCCACTCCATCCTTCCTAACAGGAGAAGGGACAAAAAACTGCCTTCAAAGCAGTCTCCATAGACTGACCAGTGGGAGGCACTTCCGTAGCATGCAGATCTCACTGCTCTCCCCTGCCTAGAACCAAGGCTGCATTAATCACTGTAGTACAACTGGGAGTGATGAGAATTTTTCAACAAAACCAAAAACTTTTCACTGAACTGTATCAGTTTCCGTTAAACTTTTGTTGGGCAAGTGTCTTAGATACAAGATGGTATCTCTGTGCAAAACGAGAGAGACCCCCGACCTTCCCCCACCCACCAAAATAGCCAATAGCCTCTTGGTTAGGGCACTTGCCTGGGATATAAGAAACCAAGTTTCAAGGCCCTGCTCCGAATCCTGCAAAAAAAATTTGAAAAAGTCTCATTTTTGTTCTGATGTCCAATTCTTTTTGTTTTTTAAAACACAAAATCTGAAAATCTTATGCTTAGGGCTGGCTGGAAAACAACTGATGCCCTCAATGGTCAGAGAAGTGATAGGTTGATTCCTAAGGAAGTCTTTTACAGATAATATGGACCGCTGGAATATCCAAACTATTGAATCCATTTTATAAATGCTACATGGGTCTGAATGGGCAAGGGATTGTATTCTGGCTCTATGGGGGAGCATTACCCAAGTTGCCCGCAGGAACTATCATCAGTGGGGAAGATGATTAATGCAAATCCCTAGGTTGGTAACTAGCCTGGAGAAGCTTGCATATATTTGTTTGACCTGGTGAAAAAAGGCTACTAAACACAGCACTGAATGAAGTGGCCAGGCTGACAAAGGATAGGAGGTCACTCTCACATGATCCAAGAACTGTCATGACACCGAGATCAAGAGGGATAGACCTGGTGGGAAGGAGTTGAAGGACTTCTCTCCCTGTCTCAGGGTCTCCATGTAGAAGATCAATGACTACCTGATAAGCTAAGACCTGCATGTAAACTGTGTATTGTTTTCAAGAAATGTTTTCTCTGTAATGTTTTTGTTCTTAATAAAGGATGACATTACAATGCTTTACGAAGGCTCGCTAGGCACTGGCTAATCCTGTCATCATTGCCTCTGAGGCAACATCATCTCAGGTGCCGAACTAAAAATCTTAGACCTGCTGGACTAACCACAGTGAACTGCAGTCAGAATTGCAACCTAAATCCCCAGTTTAGAAGGAGAGTTGCAGAACACCATAAGAAAGATGATCGGTCTCAGGCCTCTAGCTAAGTCGGGTGCTCTGAAGGAGGCCATACATGGGTGAGAGATGCAATTACTTGGGGAACTAGGACATGGTCCTCCTCCCACTAAACACTACAGACTGGCACACCAAGCCAACCCCCGCCTTTTCTTCTGCATTCTGTACTTCACAAACTTTCAATAAAAAAGTTAGGAGCCAGGTTTAAGCAAGACAGAAACATGAATTTCCATTGAGGACATGTTTCAGAGTAGCAGTCGTGTTAGTCTGTATTTGCAGAAAGAAAAGGAGTACTTGTGGCACCTTAAAGACTAAAATTTATTTGAGCATAAGCTTTCGTGAGCTACCGCTCCGATTAAGTGAGCTGTAGCTCACGAAAGCTTATGATCAAATAAATGTTAGTCTTTAAGGTGCCACAAGTACTCCTTTTCTCACTGAGGAGATTTCCACACAGGATCAGAAACCCACCTCCCAAGAATTTCTCTATTGCCCGGTTTTTAGCCTTTTTAATACCACCTTCCCTCCACCCCAGAAATCCTTCCTTCTTTCAATTGATGACATGTGGTAAAAGTGCACTGGTCCATCCACGGTTAATCTATACCCATCCTACAAGTAAATGTCTCAGTACTTCCTCTTATGATCCGTACGTGTTAGATTTACTTATAGCTGAATAAGCTCCAGCAGAGTTTACATGTGCAGAACCAAAACTGAGCATAGAGCAATATTTAACTGCAGCACACTTGAACCACAGATTTAAGCAGAACAAACTAAAAGCTTCAATTCAATTACAGCACATTTGAAGTGTCTGGGCTGTCTCAAATATTTGGTTCCAAGGAGAGAGGGAGGAACGAGAAAGAAACCCAGGATCATCACAGACTGGAATCTAGGTCAAAGCACCAGGCAGCACTCGTTTTCCAGTCATTGCCAGCAACAGGTCAATGACTTCTGGTAGTGCTATTTGCAGGATGATGGAAAGCAGATTGGAGTGTCATGATACTGGTGAATCACAGGCCCATGTGCAAACCTGGCTCTGTTAGACTGGGAAATCACTACAGGTTGTTTCTCAGCGCTAAATCATATAGCGTTAGTACCCTGGCTTTTAATGCAGACAGTTCAGTACGTTTCTTCTGAGCAACAGTTTCCATTGCCACTTCTCCCCTTTGCCATCTCACCATCTATCAGCCAGGTTGTACAGAGCAAGAATCTCTCCAGCCTCCTTATTCAAGATGACAGCAAAACACACGTTCCTTGTTCAATGTGACTAATTACCGTTAACTGCTCTAACCAATCCTGTATTATTATATATAGGGGGTTTATGGCAGCTGATGATACTCTGGCATTTTGCCTTAATGGCAAAACATTTTTGTGGCACAACTGAAATATTCAGTACAACTCATTTTGTAATATGTGCTGGCCTCCACCTGGAATCCTTTTCTGCTGGGCCGGAGAACTTTTGAGTTGCATTTATTACAAGAGTGGGTAGAAAGGAGCTTGAAGAAAGTAAGTAGACGAAGAGCAATCCCAATTCATAGTTTATTTTCCATACAGTTTCAGTCTACCTAACACATACAATGTCTAAAATCAGGTCGCAACCATGGTTCTTTGGCCTAATTTACATTCACACACACTAAAAAAAAAATCTTCTGCTATATTTGTCCCAAACACCAAGATCGATGTTCAGTGGACATGAAGATGAATGGGAGAGCACAAAAGGAATTTTAACTTTAACATACAAATTACATTCACTTAAGCATCGATGCACATGCTCCATGCTTTATATATCTCTGGAGCTCTCCATAAACAAAAGGAAAAACAAAACAGGAGAAGAGAGAGACTAAGTGGCAGGGGAACAGGCAGGCAAGCATAATGAATCTGAAGCCTTTTATTTTAGTTTGTAGTGGATTATTTATAATAGCCATCTATGAAGAAGGATGTAGAGGGTTCATTATTTACTCTCCCCTTCTCGCAACTCCAGTTCCTCGCAACTGGATTATTCAATCTTAATCCTTCCTCCAGAGTAGGACTGATGTCTGATAATTATTACAGTAAGGAGATCAAGAAATACAATACAGATTTATATCTTCTCTCAATACAAACCATCAACAAAAAAATATTTAGAGAAATTCCATCATCAGTGAGAAGCCAGGAGGACTTTTCAGGTGAGAAAATGATACATCAGGAAAGAGGAAGAGAAAGAATTCAAGTTAGATTGGGGAAAAGGCTAAAAGAGCTATGATCAAAGGGAGGAACAGTGACAGGCAAGACTGGGAGCTCAGAGCAAGAGGGACTGTGAAGTAGGTGGGACATGCTCACCAAAGACGAAATTCTTGCCCCATTGAAGTTAATGGCAAAACTCCCATTGACTTCAGTGGAGAGAGAATTTCACCCCAAGAAAACAAAAATGAATAGAAGTCAGGCTGATAAGCAGCCAATAAAGGCGCATGGAATTGAAGTGGCACCTCAAGAGGGGGTGATCTGGATATAGGACTCAAACATTTAGCGAGTTACAGAAGAGTATCATGGAGATGCCTGGTAGCTTCATTCTGGATGTTGTAAACTTGCAGGGTTATGAACATAGCATGTCACAGCTCCACCAGGCCATGCATTAAATGCCTGGCATTCTAAAGTCTTTCGGGCATCCACATTTCATTCTGTGCCATGCTATGCCTATCCATAAACATGGAGACACAATAGTAATAGTATAAATAGTTTTCACATATAGATTTGTTGTAACAGGTGCTTTTACAGACACACTGCATGCAGGAAGATGAGACTTAGCAGGTCCCTGTTTTAACCATTGTGTTTTTGCTAGAACAAGAAAAAAGTCTGCACAATGTACATTCTGAGTAAGTTAAAATTAGCCTGTTCCCTCTTACACCAGAAAAGCTGTATTTCAAAGGCAGCTTTACTGCCTTCAGTCATCTCCAGCTGTTCATATGTCCCATCTATGTCAAGCAGAGGTGTAAATTGAAAAACTAAAGACAAAATGACTAATTAAAAGACGACGCACTTTGTGAATCCTAACAACAACCACCAACCAATGGAGAGGAATTTCCATAAACACACAGTAAGAAGAGGGAGTGTGTGCTATATGATCTTGCTATGCCTGGATAGAGCAAAACTTCTACAGGAAGACAGGGCTAATCCCCAGTGTGAATCAAGCCAAGATCTCCACTTTCAAAACTGATTTCAGCGAGCCATCAGATGCGAGTAGTAGGATACAGTTACAAATTGCTATAAAAGTGTAACCTACTAGTGTGTGTGTGTTATGTGTTACCAATCCACAGAAGATAAGAGTGTGTTAAACCTCTCTAGCCTCCAATTCTGTCTCTGTAGCTCAAGCTATACACTTTGTGCATTTAGGTGTGGAGATCCCTGGTGTTGGCCAATATGGTGACTGCCACGTAAGCACACCAATGGGTGGTATTACAGATGGTTGGAAGCAGCCTGCTGACTTGTTAGATTAAAGCTTAACCATTTATAAAAGTCCTTTATAAGCTAATTATAGGTGTACCCTTAATAAAAAATGTTGCCTTTGTTTCGAGCCCTTTCAATTGCAAAGATAACCTTCAGAATGCGAATTAAACACCTGAGTCTGTAAAGAGTCTGAACTAATAGCTCAGTGTGATCTGCACCAATTCATATTGAGGGGTGTCAGCTCTGAAACCTAACCACAATTTTAATGCCATCAGTAGGCATTTAACTGATGATCAAAGCATGCAAGAAAAAGACGACAGTCATATGATGATGATGATGATGATCTGAATTTTGGTCTCCCTAGTGGGCCTTGCTTAGGAGACAGTAACCACCACTTACTGTTTACCCCTCTTCTGACCGTTCTGTAAAATGGAGATGCCTGGAAGCAAACCAGAAAGAACAGTAATGAAACAGCTCAAAGCATGCTGCTCAACATGAGAGGACTTCAGAAAAACTTTCATTAAAGAAGCTACCAACTACAGTCAGATCAGTCTATTTGATGTTTCAATTGGAGGCTAAGCGCGGGGGTGAATTTCACTGCCTAGGATGAAAATCATCATCCTTCCCATCTGGATACCATTAAGCCAACTCTGGCAGGGATGGACTTCTATCCCTAGATCCAACTTCTGAAGAGCAAACCTTTTTTGCATTTGAATGCAGCAGTCGGCATGTGTCTTATAAAACTGTTCCCTCAGGAGGATACCTCTGAACCCCCATGCAAGGGCTTTGTACCCCTCTCTCCAAATTACTCAGATCAAACACTATTTAATACAGAAGAGAAACATATGCCTTTCCTTTGGCAAATGCATTGGGTTATGCTGTTAAGAAGCATGCCAGATCTGGCTTCTCCCTCTCTTCAGTATATTGTACTAGTACTGGATTGATGTATACCTCAGACAAAATAGTTCTGCATGGCCTACGCTTGGGTAATTGGATTACACTGATGCGAAACCCAAAATGCTACACATTCTCAGGGGAGAGAGTCTCTTTCTTTTTCAGACTGCCATTAGAATCCCATGGAAATGAAGGACAAAAACCCCCCGACACTAATCTCAGTTTAAGCAGGATATTTTTCATCAAACTGTCAAGGGGCTGATTTTCCATAGGCATTTTGCAGCTAAAAATCTCACACACCACTTTGAAAAATTTACTCCTAAGGGCACGACTTCAAAGAGAAGCAAGGAAATCCATGCTAACGCCCGTGTGTGCACTCAAGTGCGCCCTGCTGTATTGCCACACTTGCAGTTCGCAATAAGTCACTCCATTGTATCAAATAAATGCTTAGCGCTTTACAAAGGAGACAGAAATCCCCTCTCTGCAGGTGTGGAAGTAGAGGCACACAGTGAGGCAAAGTGACTTACCCAAGGTCTCACAGCAGACCAGTGGCAGAACTAGGGACAGAAACCAGGTCTCCTCAATCCCAGTCTAATGCCCTATCCACTGGGCCACACTACCTCAGGATAATAAGCTGGCAAAGGCAGAAAAAATTATGGTCTTATCTACAGTTAAAGTTTCATAGTTCAAGTGGCAAAAAGCCCAGCGTAGACACAGTTATATCAGTGTCAGAGTGCTTATACGGGAACCAACCTAGCTGTGTTGGTAAAAAAAAAAAAAAAAAAAAGATTCACACTTGCTGCCATAACAATGGCCTGTAAAACTTACGTGTAGTCCAAGCTTAAGTACGTCACTTAACATCCATAATTAAAAAGTCTTCATAGAGCAAAGCACTAAGATGCTATTGTGATGGTCCTCATAGAAAGAGGATTTTGATGGTGTGTAATTAAGGGGCAAGAGGAGAAATCAGATTACCTTTGTTCCACTCTGTCTGTCTGGAAATGAAGGTAACCGGCACAGTACAGGATTTGCAGCACTTGTGGAAAAATTGTGTCTGAAATAAGGTGGATACAATGGTGGCTAAAAACAATTTAGGTAAGACCATGGGCAAGCCATTTAGCCTCTTGCAATTCAGTTTACATGTCAGATAGGTCTAGTACTAAATAATACAGCTGGTCAGGAATTATTCAGAGAGAGTACATCTACACAGCAAAGAAAAACCTGCAACTGGGCCGTGCCAGCCAACTTGGGCTGCGGGGCTGTTTCATTACTGTGTAGACTTCTAGACTCAGGCTGGAGCCTGGGCTCTAGGACCCTCCCACCTCACAGCATCCTAGAGCTCAGGCTCCAGCCTGAGTCTAGAAGTCTACACAGCAATGAAACCACCCCTCAGCTCAAGCCCCGTTAGCCCGAGTCAGTTGGTACAGGCTAGCCGTGGGTTTTTCTGTGCTGTGTAGAAATCCCAGAGTGTTTTTGCCATTGGATAATATGGATTCATCGCAACCAGACGCTTTCATGGAAATATATTTTAGGCCCAGGAAGGAATTGGGGGAAGAAGGGGAGGATGAGGAAGATTGAAAGAGAGGGAGTGTAAACAATACTTTGTTATATGGTTCCCTAGCTGTCTTAACAGATCTCATCATTAAACATGTCATTTGCTGCTTCCCACCCACATGGGCTTTCAGCTGTGTTAATAAATAGAGAAATAGCATGGCAACCCCATCGGGGTCAGACCTGTCTGGAGCGGTTCAACTGTGAGTGTCAACCTCAAGGCAGACTGTCAAAAAGCAGGGCAGACCCCCCAAACTAACAGGAACATACCAGCAGATTTTACCAACCCAGTAACAAATGCAAACTTCTGAAGCAATGTAACAGTCATACCAGGGAAGTCACAGACTATCTTGCCACTCAGGCAATCTGGACTTTGTGATAAACGGTCACTTACACCAAAGATCACAAAAAAATTCAGGTTGCTTCCAGTCCCAAAAGACTAGTCAGTCACTCACCCTTGTCAAATGTGTACCTCAGATCTCACATTGAAGGCAACACTTGTAGATAATCGTATAATAAAACTAACAAAGGATTTATTAACTAGGGGGAAAAAAAATGAGACACCTATTTACAGGTTAAAGCAGGCAGCCCGTGTGCACAAATGAGTTACAGTCTATGGTTCCAAATGGTGACTGATGTGGTAATCTGTCAGCACTGACTGTCTTTTAGTGCAAACCCAGTTTATCCTGAGGATCTCTGCTTTTGTTTCATAGCTCCAGCCCTGCGAGAGTCCAAACAGCAAAGGAATGAAGAATTTTCATGTCAGCTATCTTTATTACCTTCTTCCAGAATTCAAGTTGAAGGAAAGAGCTTCCTTGCATGTAGCATCTTCATGGGTGTGCAACGGCCATTAACTCAGTCTTTGTATCGTGATGTTTCACAATGGCCCACTTCATTTTGCTCGTCCTTCTTGATGGGCAGGGGAACTACTCCTGCTGCCTGGGTTCACAAGTTCAGAGCAAGCATTTTTTACAGTTATAAAGCAGGCCCAGCCTGACCAGCAGGACAAGAACCTGGTAGACTTCAGCTGAGCTGGACAGATAGAGGAGTGCACCCAATGGTGCCCTGCTCACCCTCCACTGCTCTAAACAGTCTCCAGGGATGGGACTGGGAGGTGCTCATTAGAAAAGGAATTAGTGTCTTGATAGGCTATCTGGGCCAAAGCAAGGTGGCTCCAGAGCTGGGAGTGGCTTTTTAGAGAAAGAGAGGGGGACACGCAGCCCTGAAGAGCCAATCGGATATGTCACGCTGGTCTGTAAAAATCCAAACAGTCCAGAGATACAGCAGCTTTCCATGAGTCCATACTTAGAGCTTCTCACAGAAAACAAGCTGATGGGGCATCACCCACGTGGGCTCTTTTTGTGACTGGTGGATAGAAAGGAGAGCATTTAGAGTCTTGGATCTCTGATAATCTCACACAATGCCCACTTGCCTTCCAATCCACATGAATTAGCACTTTCCTGCTAAACTTCTGGGTGAATTCTGCACCACTGCACACATGCAGAATTCATATGCCATGCACATTTTTTTTCCTCAACAGAAAATACATTGTCAAGAAGTGCTGCAGTTACCTCTTTCACCCACGAAAGGTCACTATGGTGCCAGAACAGCCCCAGCTGCGGATAGGGAAAAGCAGGCGGCATTCCTCACAGTGCCCTGCCTGTGGGACGAGGTCAGGAGGCACAGGATATGGGGAGGGAGTGGGGAACAGCGTGAGGCACATGAGGCTTCTTCTACGACTAGGGTTCAGATGGGCTAGTGGGGGGGACAGACTGGAGTGGGGGCTGAATGGCAGTGGGGGTGCAGGGACGCTTTGGGTTAGCAGGATGACTCAGTGGGAGTGCATGGCCACATGGGGATGGTATAGGGACACATGGGAACAGGGGAAGAGCTCCCTGACTGAAAGAAAGGGAAGCTAGGGGTCAGCCAGGATCTGCATGTGGGAGGCTCCCTAACAATCCCTCCCCCCACCCCAGAAAAAAAAACAAACCCTTATTCCATACTTCTCCCACCCTCACCCCAAAAAAACCAAATTTACTCCCAGTATCCATCCCAGCAATTAGTTCCCTCTCCCTCAGCTCCTCCATTACCCGACTCCCCCCCCCCCAAAAGCCTTTGCATTGCTTCTGGAGGATGCAGGAAATATGCATCTGTATTGTAATTTGAATGAATTATTACTCAAAGTTCTGTATTCATAGACTATCAAGGTTGGAAAGGACCTCAGGAGGTCATCTAGTCCAACCCCCTGCTCAAAGCAGGACCAATCTCCAACTAAATCATCCCAGTCAGGGCTTTGTCAAACCTGACCTTAAAAACTTCTAAGGAAGGAGATTCAACAACCTCCCTAGGTAACACATTCCAGTTCTTCACCACCCTCCTAGTGAAAAAGTTTTTCCTAATATCCAACCTAAACCTCCCCCACTGCAACTTGAGACCATTACTCCTTGTTCTGTCATCTGATACCACTGAGTACCATCTAGATCCATCCTCTTTGGAACCCCCTTTCAGGTAGTTGAAAGCAGCTATCAAATCCCCCCTCATTTTTTTCTTCTGCAGACTAAACAATCCCAGTTCCCTCAGCCTCTCCTCATAAGTCATGTGTTCCAGTCCCCTAATCATTTTTGTTGCTTCTGCTGGACGCTTTCCAATTTTTCCACATCCTTCTTGTAGTGTGGGGCCCAAAACTGGACACAGAACTCCAGATGAGGCCTCACCAATGTCGAAGAGAGGGGAATGATCACATCCCTCGATTTACTGGCAATGCCCCGACTTACATAGCCCAAAATGCCGTTCGCCTTCTTGGCGACAAGGACACACTGTTGACTCATATCCAGCTTCTCATCCACTGTAACCCCCAGGTCCTTTTCTGCAGAACTGCTGCCTAGCCATTCAGTCCCTAGTCTGTAGCGGTGCATGGGATTCTTCCGTCCTAAGTGCAGGACTCTGCACTTGTCTTTGTTGAACCTCATCAGATTTCTTTTGGCCCAATCCTCTACATTTGTCTAGGTCCCTCTGTGCCCTATCCACCGCTCCTCTCAGTTTAGTGTCATCTGCAAACTTGCTGAGGGTGCAATCCACGCTATCCTCCAGATCATTAATGAAGGTATTGAACAAAACCGGCCCCAGGACTGACCCTTGGGGCACTCCGCTTGATACCGACTGCCAACTAGACATGGAGCCATTGATCACTACCCGTTGAGCCCAACGATCTAGCCAGCTTTCTATCCACCTTATAGTCCATTCATCCAGCCCATACTACTTTAACTTGCTGGCAAGAATATTGTGGGAGACCAAATCAAAAGCTTTGCTAAAGTCAAGGAACAATACATCCACTGCTTTCCCCTCTTCCACAGAGTCAGTTATCTCGTCATAGAAGGCAATTAGATTAGTCAGGCATGACTTGCCTTGGTGAATCCATGCTGACTGTTCCTGATCACTTTCCTCTCCTCTAAGTGCTTCAGAATTGATTCCTTGAGGACCTGCTCCATGATTTTTCCAGAGGTGAGGTGAGGCTGACCGGCCTGTAGTTCCCCAGATCCTCCTCTTTCCCTTTTTTAAAGATGGGTTCTACATTAGGCTTTTGCCAGTCATCCGGGAACTCCCTCGATCGCCATGAGTTTTCGAAGATAATGACCAATGGCTCTGCAATCACATCCGCCAACTCCTTTAGCACCCTCGGGTGCAGTGCCTCTGGCCCCAGGGAGTTGTGCTCGTCCAGCTTTTCTAAATAGTCCCGAACCACTTCTTTCTCCACAGAGGACCAGTCACCTCCTCCCATGCTAATGTTGCCCAGTGCAGTAGTCTGGGAGCTGACCTTGTTCGTGAAGAGAGAGGCAAAAAAAGCATTGAGTACATTAGCTTTTTCCACATCCTCTGTCACTAGGTTGCCTCCCTCATTCAGTAAGGAGTCCACACTTTCCTTGACTTTCTTCTTGTTGCTAACATACCTGAATAAACCATTCTTGTTACTCTTAACATCTCTTGATAGCTGCAACTCCAGGTGTGATTTGGCCTTTCTGATTTCTCTCCTGCATGCCTGAACAATATTTTTATACTCCTCCCTGGTCATTTGTCCAATCTTCCACTTCTTGTAAGCTTCTTTTTTGCATTTAAGATCAGCAAGGATTTCCCTGTAAGCCAAGCTGGTCGCCTGCCATATTTACTATTCTTCCTACACATCGGGATGGTTTGTTCCTGTAATCTCAATAAGGATTCTTTAAAATACAGCCAGCTCTCCTGGACTCCTTTTCCCATCATGTTATTCTCCCAGGAGATCCTGCCCATCAGTTCCCTGAAGGAGTCAAAGTCTGCCCTTCTGAAGTCCAGGGTCTGTATTTTGCTGCTCTCTTTTCTTCCTTGTATCAGAATCCTGAACTTGACCATCTCATGGTCACTGCCCTCCAGGTTCCCATCCACTTTTGTTTCCCCTACTAATTCTTCCCAGTTTGTGAGCAGCAGGTCAAGAGGAGCTCTGCCCCTAGGTAGTTCCTCCAGTACTTGCACCAGGAAATTGTCCCCTATACTTTCCAAAAACTTCTTGAATTGTCTGTGCACTGCTGTATTGCTCTCCCAGAAGATATCAGGGTGATTGAAGTCTCCCACGAGAACCAGGGCCTGCGATCTAGTAACTTCCGTTAGTTGCCGGAAGAAAGCCTCGTCCACTTCACCCCCTGATCCGGTGCTCTATAGCAGATTCCCACCATGACATCACCCTTGTTGCTCACACTTCTAAACTTAATCCAGAGACACTCAGGTTTCTCTGCAGTTTCATACCGGAGCTCTGAGCAGTCATACTGCTCTCTTACATACAATGCAACTCCCCCACCTTTTCTGCCCTGCCTGTCCTTCCTGAACAGTTTATATCCATCCATGACAGTAGTCCAGTCATGCAAGTAATCCCACCAAGTCTCTGTTATTCCAGTCACATCATCATTCCTTGACTATGCCAGGACTTCCAGTTCTCCCTGCTTGTTTCCCAGGCTTCTTGCATTTGTGTATAGACACTTAAGATAACTCGCTGATTGTCCCGCTTTCTCAGTATGAGGCAGGAGCTCTCCCTTCTTGCACTCTCTTAATATGCCTAGTGAGGAATCTATGTATCAAAAAACATTTCCTGACTCTTTCTGTTGTCCGTATTGCTCCAGACATACCTGCTGACAGGTATTTTGAAATAAAAGCACTAAATAATTGGAATTGGTGTGATTATGCAGAATTTTGCAGATTTTAAAAATATTTTGCACATAATTTTTAATTAATTTGGTGCAGAACTCTGCCAGGAGTCATTTGCATTACACAAGGCTTCTTTCTCATTTGATTAGGGTTATTTAGTTGTAGTGGTATGTACAATGTAAATGTTTGCTACTATGTTATAATGGAATACAGGTAAATGAAAACAATGCATGTAACACCCCATTAGTTTTCATGAGCGTGCACTCAGCTGGGATGTGGGAGACAAGAACCAGGCAGAGCAGGGACTTCAAACTGGGTCTCTGCATTGACCAGCTATTCTGGGCTGGCTGGATGTCTCTCCCCTAAAAAGTTCTGATGTGGAACAAAACCTAAAATTTCAAGACCTTGAAATTATTTACAAAACTGAATTCTTGTTTTCTAGCCAATCCTACTGATTAACCTTAACCAATGGAATTACTTCTGAGCCAGAATACCATTCAGAGTGAGTAAAGAAGTCAGGATCTCTCCCTGGGTGAGATCTCGCAGGTTGTGAAATCGACAGATGGGAGCAGAAGTCCCATCATCCTGAGACATTTAAGGCTTGATCTTGCAAAGTGCAGAGTAGAGGTGGTCACTTTTCATTCCCAAATGCTTTCAATGAAAAGTGATTTTTTGGGAGCATAGTTCATTTTTGGACTTTCTGATTTTTGAGGAAAAATGGAAAGTGTTTCAGTTTTAAAACCACAAATGAAAAAAAATTGCTTTTTCAGTTTATTTGTCCACCCCTCCCATCTCTCCTTATGGCCCAAAATGGAAAAAAGAAATGAAAAGGGGGAAATATTCAAGATTTTGGTTTTTTTAATTAAAAAAAGAAAGATTTTGATTTTTCTTCCCCACCCAAAAAAAAAAAAAAGTTATTTTTCAAACAAGCTCTAGAGCCGAGCATCCCCTCATTTTTGTGCTTATGAATGCCAAATATCCTCATTTCCCATTGACTTCATTCCAGGATGAGGCTCATAAAACCAGACTAGACAACATGTCAGAGAATAACCTTGCATCGGAAGGGAGATGCCCTGCATGATTCAGTAGGTCTTTTCCATGCCTTATTAGCAAAGGGAATATAGAAAGTGACTAGCCCAGTAAATTGCTTTAGGTTTAAGTGCTGTCTTTCCAAGTTTGCTCCAAAATGAAAGAACCTCTTAAATAACATGTCCTCTTTCAATGGAGCAATAAAATGAACTCAGACCTAATCTATTAAAGATAGTCGACTTGATAGCGATCATTAACGAAGAATATTTTCCATGAGAAATGTTGCTTTACAGAAGTGTCATTGCTTTTTAATGCATTTACCTATAGATTTCTATTACTCAAGCATATAAATCAATCTATCTGTGCAGCAGCACGGATAGATAGGCCTGCTCACACAAATTTGTCTCTTAAAACCTATTATAAAAGAAGTCAAAAAACATTTTATAGTAATTTTGAAATGTACATCTTAAAGTATTTATTGTTTTAATGGCATCTGTACTGTTGCTGCTTTGAAAAACTAATGCTTCTGAAAGAAGCTTCCTGCACATCATCAAAAGAAAATAAGAATGGCCCTACTGGGTCAGATCAAAGGTCCATCTAGCCCAGTGGCCAGTGCCAGGTGCCCCAGAGGGAATGAACAGAACACGTAATCAAGTAATCCATCCCCTGTCGCCCATTCCCAGCTTCTGGTAAACAGAGGCTAGGAACACCATTCCTGTCTATCTTGGCTAAAAGCCATTGATGGAGCTATCCTCCATGAATTTATCTAGTTCCTTTTTGAATCCTGTTATGGTCTTGGTCTTCACAACATCCTCTGGCAAGGAATTCCACAGGTTGACTGTGCATTATGTGATGAAATACTTTTATTTGTTTTAAACCTTCTGCCTACTAATTTTATTTGGTGACCCCTAGTTCTTGTGTTATGAGGAGTAAGTAACATTTCCTTATCTACTTTCTCTACACCAGTCATGAGTTTATAGACCTCAAATCATATCTCCCCTTGGTCGTCTCTTTTCCAAGATGAAAAGTCAGTGTCTCATTAATCTCTCCTCATATGGAAGCCGTTCCATACCCCTAGTCACTTTTGTTGCCCTTTTCCAATATATCTTTTTTGAGATGGGGAAACCACATCTACACACAGAATTCAAGTTGTGGGTGTACCATGGATTTATAGAAAGATAATAGGACAGAAAATATCCTGTTGCCTAACCCATTCTTAATGATTCCCAATATTCTGTTCGCTTTTTTGACTGCCACTGCACATTGAGTGGATGTTTTCAGAGAACTATCCACAATGACACCAAGATCTCTGAGTGGTAACAGCTAATTTAGACCCCATCATTTTATACATATAGTTGGGATTATGCCTTCCAATGTGCATTTCTTTGCATTTATCAACATTAAATTTCATCTGCCGACAATATCAGTAGAACTTGTAATTTATTTTTTAAACTTACAAATGAACATATTATTAATTTATATTTTGATAGCACGTAGGAGCCCTGGTCATGGAGTAGGGCCTATTGTGTTAAGGGCTGTCACTGCTGCCTCCTGCAATTGCTTTTCCCCTCCAGCCTGAAGTCTGTGTATTTTTTACTGTATCAACAGAGGAAAAATTCTTTCAGCTACTCACAAAGCAGGTTGCAGCTTTGCCACGACAAGCAAACATTTCAAGAGATACAAGGAATCAATCTTCAGAGTAGCAGCCGTGTTAGTCTGTATTCGCAAAAAGAAAAGGAGTACTTGTGGCACCTTAGAGACTAACAAATTTATTTGAGCATAAGCTTTCGTGAGCTACAGCTCACTTCATCGGATGCATTCCACCAAATGCATCCGATGAAGTGAGCTGTAGCTCACAAAAGCTTATGCTCAAATAAATTTGTTAGTCTCTAAGGTGCCACAAGTACTCCTTTTCTTTTTAAGGAATCAATCTTGTTACACAAAGTCACTATAATTATGCCATTGAACTGCAGGCAAACTGAAGCCAAATTTTTCAAAAAAAGCAGGTGGCTGGTTTTCACAAAACGTTGAGCTATTGCAACTGAACTGGTTGCTCAGTACTTTTTAAAACACCCAAGCCCACCCACTGGTTCATTTATTTAGGAACCTAGCTGCAGGCTACTTTTTGAAAATCTTAATCTGTGTGCGTTTAATCTAAAGCGAGGAAAAGAATTTACACAACTGAAAGCAGAACTGACTGACCACAAAAGAAACTTGGATGAACAGCTAGACAGAAAGTTAAGCAGAGTTTAAAATCACATTATAAAATTCAGGGGTGTCATAGCTAGTAAATACAAGACAGCTACCAAAAAAGAAAAAAAGATCCCACCACTAATCATGAACTAATTCTGAAAAGGCAACTTTCTACATAGTTCCTCCACACCACCCTAATGTCTTTTTGGCATCAGTAGTTATTTTGCAGCTCATGTTCATACACAACATTATTCAAGTAATGCATCTTTCTGATGCTGCCAGCTCCTCCTGGAGCCGGGGAGCTTAAAGTTCTCTCACTAGGCCAGTGGTTCCCAAACTAGGGTTTGTGAACCTCTGGGGGTGTGCAGAAAATTACAGGGGATTTGCCAGAAAAATTTCACTCATGGCGGCCAGAGGACCCCGGGCATAGGAGGCAATAGGTGGGACCTGGTTGCAGGGCAGACAGCCCGAGCCCCGCCCCCGTGATTGGGGGGGGGGGGCAGACAGCCCGAGCTCCAGCGGTCAGCAGGACCCGGCAGCCTGAGGTCAGTGGAGCTCAGTTGACCAGAGCAGTCAATGGGGTCCAGCAGCAGGAGCCCCACGGAGTGTGGAGAAAATTTAAACTTAAATCCTTGGAAATATTCAATTTTAGGAGGGGGTTCATGAGATTTCACAATTTAGTGAAAGGGGTTTGCGGGCTGTTAAAGTTTGGAACCACTGCACTAGGCTAATCTCCTAAGTAAAACAGTAGATAACATGAGTTGGTCCTTAATTACGCTATTCAAGTGCCTCCTGGCGATAAATTTGCTGCTGGCCTACGAGGAAATTATCCTCCCTAACTGAGCCCATTATGGCTAGGGTACAAGGAAGTGATGCAGATTGTGTGAACATCAGACAAACAAGCACTTCAGGCTTATCGATGTAAATAAGTTACGAAAGAGCACTATAACTGTTATGGTCTTAAGAGGGTAAAACAATGAGGATACTCACAATTCCCTCTGGACTAAGTAAAGTCTTGAGGACATGCAAGGGAAAAAGAAACCCATGTTAAAAACCCTACATATATTTTATCCTCTGCCTGCCCTTTGAAATTAACACCCACACATAGCAAGACTTTTGGAAATTTTGGCCTTATTTATCAGATGGATCCAAACCAGAGCCCCAGATTGGAGCAGCCCTGAAATTTGGATCTGGATTGAACTTTGCAGCATGCTCTCTCAAGCCAGACACATATCAGAGGACTTCAGGCTGCACAGACTGAAAGGGCTGAGTAATTTATGTGCTTTTTTAAAAAAGCACAACTTCCACTTCCTCATTCTTACAATTTCCTCCCTGATGCAAGTAATGAAAATCTATCTTGATATCAGTGACTTCAGAAAAGTCTGCAAAATTGTGTCCCATTATCAGCATTAGCTATTGGTCTTTGAAAATGTCCCAAATGTTTGCTTGTTTGTGTGTTCAGTAGGCATTAAAAATGACACTTCTGTCACTCAGATGGATGATTATTCTTGTGGACTGAGCTGTGCCTGAATTAAATTGTACAGCTTCATTGCTCTCTCTTTCCATACTCCATATAATTCTTTTGCCCAGGATATTGCAGATTCATTAGAAATTATAAACCTTCGGCATACATATCACCGGAAACCTGCCATCCTGAATGCATGAAGTGCAGGCACTGATGCACCAGCTGTGTCTGAATGCTCAGGGCTACAAAGAAACCACTACAGGCTTTTGTTCCAATGCACTAAAATAAATCAAACAACAAGCAAAAAACTCATACATCCTTCTTCCCCATAGGGAAGTTTTATTCAGTCTATTTGGAGATACAGCTACACATGAATGATAAAAGAAAACATTGCATCAAAGCAAACCGGTTAGACTAGCAGCAGCAACAGTCTCCCAAGATGAAAAATGTGTTTAAATGAAGCTGTGGAAAGGGAAGAAGGTTGAGACGGAGAGAGAATGAAAAGCAGCATAGAATCTTAACCAAAGAGCAACTGACAGAACTAAATATAAAAAGAATTCAACAAGGTTTCAAAAGATAGACCAGGGAGTTACGATATTTAAATGCTGTCAAGGGGAAAATAAATACTGAAAAGCAGTCTAAGTTAAACAGCTTTCCACAGCCTGATCCTAGTTTATTTTACAAGTAGGAAGAGGTACATTTCCCTCTGAGCAGCTACTAACACATTTAAATATCCACTTCAGTTTCTATTATTAACTGAATGTGCGTCTCACAATTCGAGTCGGCAAGCAATATTTCTACTTAGATGAGAAAGGGGGGGAGGGGAGCCACCAATTGAACGCACTTCATTTTCCACTACTAATCTGCACTGAAAATGGGGGGGGGGGGGAACCACAGTTAAGGAGCTCTTGCTAGGAAACAGGGATAGATGAACTCCCAAAGAAAAGTCAGTCATTTAAAAGAAAATTTTGAAATATGCATTTAAAAAAAATACACAATATTTCATAATCTGTTAGGTAAAACGTTATATACTTCTCAGATGAAGTTAACCCACTATACTTCAATAAACGAGGACATTTCTTACATAGACAGTTATTTTAATACGCAATAGCTGTCTTATTAAAACTAAGAGAAGATCAGTTTCCCCATCTGGAAAATGATAATACTTCATTCTTCCCTTTCTTTGCTTGTCTTGTTGATTTAGATGGTAAGTTCTTTAGGGCAGGGACTGTCTCTTATCCTCTTTGAAACAGGACTAGATCAAAGCGCACTAATGAATATTAATCTGTGTCAGCAGGGTTAAGACGGACAGTTAGAACAGGGGAGGCTAGTGAGAGTTAGATTCACACCCCAACTTACTGTAAACCAAATGTTGGTGTAAACAACTCATGTGTATATACAGTGCATAACACAACAAGGTCCTGATTTCAGGATCCAAGGCTCTACTGAAATACAGTAATATTTTGGCCTGTGAATTCACAGTCCAGCATCTGGTATGTCCAACCACCCAATGGTCTTTTCAATTGTGAGACCCTCAGTAGAAGTTCGTAATCCTAACTGAGCAGTATGCATACATGTTGGATATTTTTCTATTAATACAGCCATAAAATAAGTTTCAGAATTTGATTCTGTGAGTGTCATGAATTGTCGCAGGACTTTCAGAGTGCAAGGGATTTTTTAAAGTGTCTTTTTATAGCTGCACTGATTGTGAAAAGTAACTTTGCCATAAAGTTCATCAGATGCATAACTTTTTTCTGGCCCATAATAAGTTAAATTGCTTGAAGGGGGAAATTTCAAATGCAAGAGCTTTTTGATTTTCCCCAACTTGTTTTTAAATAGCATATGTTCGCCCATTACCGTGCACAGAGAACTCAAAATATTAATGAATGTTATATATATGCTCCAATGGAAGGACAGTCCTAATACAGAAACTCTCTGGTCTACTTGAAATCATGCTGATAGTTTCATTTATACTGGCTAGAGAGGCGTATCACTTACCATTTTGTCCTTAAATATTTTCATATGCAATTGGGCGTTAAAACTGTCTCTTTACATCTAAATTATGTTAAGTGTTTAAGAATTTTTAGTATTACTACAATTCTGACATCATATACAGTTTCACATGGAAACAATAGGCAAAGGGAATTAAAGCATTCCAAATACATAAACAGACTCCAGTGGGTAATGCTGCAATACGCCAACCACTAATAAGGATATCTTAAATCATGAAGATCTATGGGTAAAATTGTAGATAAGTTTAAAAGGCAAATTTTGTAGGCTGGTGGAGGGGGGAAAACCATTCATGGTGCCATAGAGGGCAATTCAGATCAACGTCTGCTAAACATCTCCTGATACACAAAGCATAAATTTAAGAAGAGCAGCAGAACTCCGATAGGAGCACAATTGTGGTGGGAGACAAAAAGCTTCTGATGGCCTCCCGAGAGGCCAATTTTCATTCACCAGTTAAAACATGGCTACATCACTGGGTAGAAAGTTAGATATTTCAAATCCAGGGAATTCCTTTAAGCAAGTTATAAACTGTTTATAGAGCATCAAGTTTGGAGCCTTAATACACACACACACACACACACACACACACACACACAAACCACCTCACTTAATTACTAAAAAATTTGAGACAAAAAAAAATTAGTCTTGACCCTCAACATTTAAAAATTAAGGGCAATCCTCTTATAGCAAGTATCTTAAACCACAGGTAGTCTCACTGAAGTCAATCTGGCCCTAAACCAGAAAGAATCACAATAAAAATGGAGCAAGTTAACTTATTTTAAATATTCTAATGGAAGAGTTATTGTTCTGTTGTGATGAAACTATACCAGTTTGTCTAATTTAATGTGTCCTGGATATAGAATTCCATTTATGATAAGCAAGATTGTAGATACCCGAATTCACTCAAGAGCAGTTCTAATTCTTACCTCGAAGCCAAAAAATTCACCACAATTTCTTAATTTGTATAATGTTACTCATGTTTGCCTCTATCCTTCTGTGATAAAACTACTTCTTGTAAAACTCTGACAAAGACAAACCCACGGACTCACTGATTTCAAGGACATTCAAAAAAATCAGAATAATAAATAAATTGCATGTTCTCAGGATAGGAATGAGAACAATTATTCAACTTCTTTAAATAAATTTGTGGTACCTAACGTTAATCAGCTTTAGTAACCTCATAAAAATGGAAGTGAATGTAAATTCATTTATATTCATTAACTAGGGAGCTTTTCTATTTTAAGCTACCATAGGGGTTATTGTGAGATTATTGTTTCAACTATTCCTGTAGAACATCAGCCCTCAGATCAAAACCCATCAACTTTCATTTGAAAACAAAAGACTTTTTCCTCCTGGCTCTTCTTAATTTTCATAAAAAATAGATTGGACAAAAGTGATCGGAAAGTACTTTATTAAAAATAAGAAAACCAAGCCAAGTAGTTAGTAAAGAGCATTTGCAGCTCCGGGAGACTGGATTTCTCAGGGATAGATAAAAGGACATGGAGCCTATTTCAATTATTTCTGACCCCGGATGGCTTGAGAGTCATTATGATTTAATTGCTGTTCAAACACGCTGAAGAACTAATTCCACTTCCTAGTGGGCATTATAATAAGTTATCCACTATAAGTGCCACCTTTGCACCTTGATTCACTCTCCGGACCTGTTTCATTCTTGGTACCTTCATTGAATGAAGCTGCCATTGCTAGAGGGTCAGAGCTGAGTCACCTTTGAATCCTCAAGCAGGTTCAGCAAACACATATTTCCAGGAACATGAAGACATGGTGGTCTCCTTGTAACAGGGCAAATTCCTGGACAAACTTTATTGAATTATATTTATGCAATTCTGTGGGAGAAGGGGGACAACAGCCTTCCTGGACCTAAACAGTGTGTGGGAGGGACGGGGGGCGGGGGCAGTTAGGCTAATTCACTCAGGCTGTAATAGTTCTGGAGAGTACCACTCACACATACTGATTCAAACTGGATTCTCAACGGCCAACAAACAAACTTTTTGTTAAATAGCTTGAATTAAAACTGACTCAGGGTCTTTGTTCTGATCCCGCAAGAGCCAAGACATTCTTCCAAAGGGAGAGCCCCAATCCTTAGGGAAGAATTAGAAGGACTGACACCAAACAGAGGCTTTACAGAGTAGAGGGGAGGGTTGATCTCTGATAAGCTTATTATTAGGCATTCATTCTTTCCTTGTTCAAAATTCATTTTTTCTTTGTAGCGCTTTGCCCTTAAAATTAACTGTGCTTGCTTATGAGTTACCACGCAGCTCTTTATAACTGTGGGCAGTTACGCTCTTTATAGCCTTTCAGTTGAAAAGCAGAGCAGTCCCGTTTAGGCACTCTGATTTTGCTGGGGACTTCAGAGTGTTAGGCAGGGAGCTGGGCATCCTGTAAATACCCAGTCAGGAGGGAGAGACACATGTCTCTCCACCCAAGAAAGGTGATGGCTGGGGAACCAGAAATCTAGAGCAGGTGCCCTTGCTGGACTATAAAGGGGGAAAATATAGGTGCCGTTGCCCTGAACTGTGACACTTTTGGATAAATGAACTGGTACTCATGAGGCAAAATGCAACACGTTGCCTTCTTATAGGGCTCTGAGCTGCCATGTGACCAGACTCTCAGTTCCTAAAGCAACAGGAATTGGAGTGCAGCATAAAGTGCTCACCCTCCCACAGATGAGTTAGGAGTAGTTACATTACTCAGCAAAGCGGTTACTGCTAACTAACCAGTACCATTAAGGGAATTTCATCTCTTCCTCTTTTGATTTGAGGATGGTGGAGTCGATACATAAGAAGAGAAAGAAGGAGAAGGAGGAAGAATGGCCCCAATTCAGGAAAGTGTCTCTTAACATGCTTTTCTGTATTGCAGTCTGTGGAACAATGCTCAGGACACCAGTTAGAATGATAGAAGATTTGCCCCCAGATTAATTTACCACACACACACACACACACCTTCTCTGCATCCCAAAGCATCTTAACAGACATGGGGAGCATAGTATTGCCATTCATTCCTATCCATGACTTGCTCCTCCATGAAGCCCAGCCTAGTCACCTCCCTGTGTCTGATGTCCCACCATCTTGTCAGTGGTTGGCTTCTAGGGTCTGACTGATCTTGGCTGCATTTACATTCTCATCTTTGGCATCCTATCAGCTGTTTGTCTTCTACAGTGTCCACATCATCATAATCTTTTTTAACTGCAGCCAATCCTGTACCCTGATTTCACATTCTATTCTCCTAACACCATTTGTCTTTAAATCATTCCACTTCTCACTTGTCATCTTCCAAGGAACTCTTATCTCTAATTCCTCCAGCCTTCGGATGTCTGTTTCATTTAAGGCAGCTTCTTCCAGACCAGATTGTAATTCTGTTAGTACACTGGTTAGACAAATTTTCACTTTGGTACCAAACAATGTTTTTAATCTATCCATATTGTCACCATCTTCTATGCAGCACATATAGCTAAAGCACGTCTTCTTTTAATCTTATTCTTGACGGACCCATTGGCACAGTCAAACTTCCTCGGTAACACCCAAGATTTTACTTGTTCTTGGACTTCCCCACTGCTTCATTTCAATACTTTATCCATTGTCCCTTTTCAAGATGCAACTACTTTGTCTTCTTGGCATTTATTGTAAGTCTAAGTTGACTACACAAATTTTTCAAGGTAGCAAAGGGTATCATAATTCATTCAAATATGTCTATGATGTAGCTTATGCATATCTATAGGTCAAATTCTGCATCCCTACCCAGATGATCTCTGCAAGGAGATGGTTTCAGAATAGCAGCCGTGTTAGTCTGTATTCGCAAAAAGAAAAGGAGTACTTGTGGCACCTTGGAGACTAACAAATTTATTTGAGCATAAGCTTTTGTGAGCTACAGCTCACTTCATCGGATGCATCCAATGAAGTGAGCTGTAGCTCACGAAAGCTTATGCTCAAATAAATTTGTTAGTCTCCAAGGTGCCACAAGTACTCCTTTTCTTATTGCAAGGAGATAGAATCCTCCATCAAGGCACAGAGTACCAAGCAGCTACCGTGTGACCTCCTGTCCATAAATGGGCATTAGGATCAGTGTCTCTGCCTCTGTGGATAATGTTCCCACACTCACAACCATCTTTTTCCACTGCCATTGAAAAGCTCACAGCAAGCAGAGGTATAAAAATCTTCCTTTATAGTGCCTTCAGAGCCTGGTCTGAGACCTTCCAATTAGATACTTCCATATCTACAGGGAATAGAAGACTCAAGAGCGAGAAGGGGAAATACAGGATTTAACCTTAAGTGAGCAAGTTGTTTCTTAGAGCTGCTTCATTGACAGCAATTGAGAGCCATATTGCTGAACTGGAAGCCTTCTTTGAGCAGGTTAGTAAAAGGTAGCCAACAACGGATATTGAAATGGGGACAGTAAGGAAAGCATAATGTCTTGCAGGGGAAATGCCAAGAAATTTATGCTTTTTTTATTTAAAAAAAAGCCACTTTATACAATCAATAATAGACACCTTCATTTCCAGAGGTCAAACCCCAACATTCCCAACTCGAGAGTTCTCTTCAAAAAAAAGTTGTGACTTTCTTTTGGCAGGGAAGCTGGCAGGAAATAGAGGCAGAGAGCACTTCTTAAATTCATTAGTGACCTGAAGAAAGAAACCCTCACCATGAATGCTTTGTGTTCTAGAACGGCAGAAAAGTGAAATAAGTGTTTTGACTCAGCTCTAGCAAAAGATATAGATATTAAAAAATAGAGGATCAGCTCTCCATTAGAATGTAGAGTGCGCTCTGGTTTTGATGAAGCTCAGGGGAGTGTTTCTGAGAAGCAGAAACGGGTAAGAGGTCAGGTTACCCCAATATAAGAAAATGGAAATGAAAACATATTTGAAGGGGAGAGAATGAAATCCAAAGCTTTGATACAGAGATGGCACGTTTGGATATAAAACAAAAAACACCACCACACATTCGCTCGCACGCACACATGAGGATTTGTCCGACAATGGGGAGAAAGTGGAGAGCATTCACTCCAGCACCAGAGCTCTGCTTAGTGCAGGGAATGAGGAGAAGACCAGGCACTTGGCTGTGGTTCCTGATTCTGAAGTCCAGCCACACCACCACTTAGAGCTATCACCAGATACCTCTAACTTGCCTTTCTGAGAGGGAACCTCAATGGACCAGTGGAAGACTAGTATGGTGAAGCTTTGCCATGTCCTGACACATCCCTACACCCGAAGGGCAATGGCATGGATGCACCAACATGGAGGACCCCTACTCTGTGGAATTTTTGTACTAGAGTTGAGAGTGGAAATTGCCCCTTTACACTACTTGTGTTGTACAGAGAGGTTGTAGCCAGGCTTGAGAATCTGGCCCAGTAACTCTCTTCCCCCCACCCAGGGGTTGCAACATTGAGAAAACAGTTAAAGGAAGTTATAATTACTTACCTAAGAGATAGGTTTTCTATCTCTAGGCTACTTGTATGGGAAGCAGCTCATAGGCAGAGAACCATTTGTGCGAGTATTTCAGCTGGAAATAGATCTCATGGGTTTCCTATCCTGACTTCTGAAAAACTTGAGCTATTTGCCTGCCAGGTAGTATCACTTGAGAGAGTTTGCTGCACCTTCACTGGCTCCAGCACTCTCCCGCTGCAGGGGCTCATGCAATCTCATAATGCTCATAAAATGACATATACAAGCCAGTTCACCTTAATAGTCAACTGTTTCTGCTAGTATAAAAAACACCCACACTGCACACACCCTCCCCAGTCAGAGGAAACAACCTCATTGCTGGGTCAGCCATAAAAAACTTACAAAATCCCATAATCAAAGAGCAATAAACTCCAATCCTTCTTGAGGCAGCTTCTAAGTTTTCATACCATACTCATCATAATGGTATCCGAGTGCCTTTAAGCCCTGAGCTTCTGTTGCTTTGTGAAACATCTATTGTCAGATAGAAATGGTGTAGTTTAAGAAACCTGAACAAGTAGCTTGGGTTTTCAATATAAACAACTCAATTGCATAGGGCTGGGTTATTCACACTGGTGAGCCATTACACAGATTTTTTTAAAAAAGGGTATTTAGGCATCTAAAGATGCAGGCAGAAAATTCTGAAAATTCTACTAGACACCATCTGCATTTTTAGGTACCTAAATACCTTTGAAAATCTGGCACCGTGAGAACTCCTTTGTTTAACTGCTCACCAATGCAAGTAAAAGTGACTCATAATCTAACCCACAGTAATTATGACCAAATAAGAATTCTATTAGCTACACAAATAGGAGCTAAGCACCAACTCCCAGTCTTTCAATAGAATATGGGTACCTAAATACCCTTTGTGTTTCTGAAAAATCTGCCCTAAAACTATTTTAGAGGTCTCGTTGGACCAAAAAAAAAAAAAAAAAAAAAAAAAGCTGTGTTGTAAAAAAGTCTCAAGACCTTTTGATGCTATTTCAGAGTCTAAAGCCTAATCTAATCAATTTGGCTGGGCAACTGCACTTGCTCTTGACTTATATTTATCCTTGACAAACCACCAAGGATTTGGTTCCTATTTGGCATAGTAGAAGCCACAGTCAACCTGCTCTGATATATGAACAACGTAGCCTAGTACTAAGCTAGCATTATGTGGTTTGGACCCATTCACAGAATGGGGCAAAGGAAGAATTTTATAAACATTCTCACTATTTTAAATTATCTCAGATTAAGATTTTTGATGAAATAATAAAATTCATAGCAAAAATATTTGATGACAGTGAATTTTGTTTTCTCTATTTTTTCCCCCCCAAAAGGTTTTTATTTTATTTTATTTTGGCCCAAATTTTTCTGGTTTCAGTTTTTGGTGGGAGGAGTGAGAGGGACAAAAATCTAGAATTAATTGAGAAAAATCACATTACCCATGGAAAATTCCATTTTGACAAAAACATGCCTTTAAAACAAAAAAAAAACCACACACCACTATTTCAAATTAAAAATAAATAATAACTGAAAAGTGCCAACCAGCTTTTCACTTCTGAAAATGCTTACCCATGTTTGTATACCATCCAATGTCTTTGGCTGAGCTACGGTTTAGAATTTGACCAACACCACAATGCTAACAACATAGGAATTATATCCACCATTTAATAGAGGTGAGAGGAAAGGCTATGTATTGAGGATGCAAAATATGATGCAATTATTTACCTTTTATGGATGATCATTTAAAACCCTCAGAAAAAGTTAGTTGGACTCTTGTTGAATATATATATATATATATATATATATATTTACACACACACACACACACACACACACACACACACACACACACACACACGAGTACTTGCTAGAGATTAGATGGTTTACATTGTTATGGGGTTTTTAGGCTTTCCACATTATAATTTAAAGCTGAAATAAGCAGAATCCAGTGTAATTTTTTCCCTGTTGTACAACAAGCAGTTTACCAACTGTTGCAGATACTGTCACTTTTAATTGGCCTCAAGTGATGGAAGGTTTTACTTTTAGCATAATTAGGCTGGCTTTTCCTACACTGGGAATGGAAAAGTGGAACCCAGAAAACAGGAATGTTAGATTAGAGTCTAAAGGAAACCAAAGGTCACCAAAGTGTTAAAGGGATTATTACTTTTTCATTAAAACAAGCAAAATGTAATTACACTGCAATAGAGTGCTTAAAGTTGTTTCAAATGAAAAGTTCAGGGTATTAAAAGTAATGTAACCCCAAAAATATTTAGCCAGAAAGCTAGAGTCATCACTAATTTACATCTTCTGCCATCCCAATGAAGTGGCGTCAGCTCAAAATGTGATGATTGTGAAACTATTTTTGTCTTTATGTACATACACTAATAGGGCTCATAAGAATTTGGATGTTCTAAAACAGTATGATCTAGGAATTATTGTGGGGCAATTCTCTGACCTGCATTACACAGGAGATAAGACTAGATAATCACAATGGTCCCTTCTGGCCTTGGAATCTGTGAATTTCTAAAGAACACTTTATCCTCTGTTCATTGCACCTGTCCTCTGTTTAGGGAGACTCCAGACACAATTGCCCTTCAATTGATACACAAAAGAAAACTGCAGTTACACCAGAAGAAAGAGTACATGTTGAGGACACCTGTATCAGCCTGACCCTTTCTCCCACCCAGAAAAACAGCTCTAGGATATGCCCACCTCTTCCCCTCCATGCTCTAGCACTAACATCACGAGGAAGCCCTCAGTTGCACTACAGAGATTTCTTTAGTACTCTGGCTCTCTCCCAATCCAAAGCCCCTCAGAATGCCAGTAGCATTAAGAATACTCTTAGCACTGGCCTGAAAACCTCAGCCTCTTATTCCCCACTCTTACATAGGAGAAAAAAAAAATAGCAACAAGGCTGTCTCATTACCCTCCTCTCCATCTCCCTTTAGCTGAGAGGTCAGTGTGCCTGCTGGTACCCAGAACTTTTCCCTCAGTATGTTCTTTAACTGAGAGGAGGAGAGAAAGAGCCCACCCAACATCCATCTCTGAAGCTTACCCCTGCTCAAGTGTTGTGGGTAGTCAGAAATCTTCCAATCTTGTGTCATTCTCTCCAAGGATAGCTCCTGAGAGCAGGGGAAAAAGGCCTCAGGACTTCTTCCAACGAGCTGGTAACTTAGGGTTAATATGGGTGTGGGTGTGCGTGGGTGTGTGTGTGGAGTTGGAGGGTTAATAATAAAACAGAGTGCCTCCAGTAATAACCTGGTGCACTCAGATTAAGTAAGACAACCTCTAGAATTTTGGAATACCATTCTCTTTCTCTGGACAAAATACAAGGATCCCAGGCGTTAGTATTCCCTTCTGGCAATGTTTTCTCACTGTCACCCCCTGAGCCAACTCCAAGTCATGTATAGATTGCTCACATACCTCTCCCAGTTTCAATAGTTAAGACTCATTTGTGGCAAGTTCACAGATGATTTATTAAAGTCTTCACCTGTGAAAATTAAATGCATTATCTATTCTTCTATTGTTTTGAATTCCGATTATACCACATTTCACAAAATTAAATCTTTTGTTTTCTAGCTGATGTCAAGACCGTTATCTTTAAACAATAATTGCTAGTCTGTGAATTTTAATGAAAGATCTCTAATATCGGAGAATTTATTAGTCATTTGGAGCTTTCAATTTGATCGTACATAAAACTCTTTGACTTCCTAAAGGCAGCTATTAGAATCTCAGCACTAACTGCACAGCAACAACCAGCAGGCTAAAGCTTATTTTCTTCTTCTTCCATTATGACAAGTGGATTCCTAGACTTGCAGTTTTACTGGGTAGCTAATACCATTGCAGAACTAGTCAGGAGAAATTTCAAAAAAATATTCTCCACTGCAGATCACCAGTTAAGATTTCAATACGTAACTGTGCCACAGCCATGTCCTTCTAGGCAAAAACAGTTCTAACATGTCCCTTCAGACTTTCCTCAAGGGTAACCCAAGTAATTTACACTGCTAGACTTCATTTGAATGGTTACCAAGAGGGAAAGAGATAATCTTTCTGATCCTTTAAATCAGACGCAAGAGTAACATATCATCAAGGTCAACTGACTATTAGACTAAACCTGCCTGCTGATGGTTATTTATACAAGTAAGAAACTATTTACAAAGGAAGGAGGAACTGAGAAAAAGAATAGATTTAGCATTATTTCTGAACGTGAAATCTATGGGCCAACTTTTTCGCTCCCCCCAAAGTTGGGTTTTAGAATGCTCTCTCTGGCCCCATGTTTGACATTTTTCCCTCACCCCTTTTTTATTATTAAAGCCGTTCTCATTCACGTTGTCCGCATGAATTTTTAAAGGAGGTGAGTTAATTTTTTTTTTTATTAATTATTATTATATAGTACTTATTCAGGATTTCATATATACACAGTATTCTCTCTCCCACACAAAATGTGCACTTGTTGGTTATAAAAGGAAAGATTACTCAGAATATATATTATAGATTAAGAAAAATTAATCATATCCCAAAACCAAGCTGTAGTAGCATGAAAGAGTTTACAGGCTGCCACATGAACGCTGATACATCTCAGACAAGATGCATTTCTGAACATCCCAACAATTATCTCCCAGGCACATCTGCTTGGCCCATGTTGGGAATAAAATTCCCATCTGCTGCTGTCCTAGGACACTTTATTCTACCTTTTCTAGAGTTTTAAGAGGCAGTTTCTGCACAGATCTTTCAGTCACCAGCCCCACTCTAATCTCCAACTGAAAACTGTCATTGCACTGCGACCCCCTTCTCACAACAAAAATTACTACATGACCTCACACCACAGGGGTCCCCAAGAAGGTGAGTTGCTTGACCTTGGGCTTCAGCCCCACATGGTGGGGCTCAGGCTTCGGCAAGGCTGGCATTAGACTCACTGTGGCCAATGGCAGAAAGCCCAAGCCCCGTGGGGATGAAATCCTTGGGCTTCAGCTTCAGCCCCTCATGGCAGGGCTCGGGCTTCAGTTTACTGCCCTGAGCCCCAGTACAATGGTGCTAGAACTGGGGGGGGGGGGGGTTGGGGGAGCCATGGTCCTCCCACTTTTTGAAAGTGGATGGGACAGGCCCGTCCACTTTTTGCCAGGCTGGACCCCACTTCCTTCCCCTCCTCTCCCCCTGCTCCCAATCAAGGCCCCATCCTCCAGCCAGGAGCCCGGTCGGGGAGCCGCACGGACTCTCCATCTGCCTGCAGTGTGTGGGGGCTGAGAGCAGTGCCCAGCCTATATCCCCACCCAGCCCAGGGCAGGTGGAGTTCGAGGGTCCACGACTCCATGCCAGCTCTGTCCCCAACCTGGCTCTAGTTGCGGGGTGGGGGGGAGGAAGAGAGGAGGGCCCTCAAAGCCACAGCCAAGCCATGATAAGAGCCACGCAGGCAGCTGTGGGGAGTCACTGACCCTCCATCTGTCCTGGGTAGGGAGTCCGGGGGACAAGGAAATGGGCAGGGGTCTGCTCTAATGCCAGTCTTGGCAACCGTTAAAACAAACTTGCGACCCATTTGGGGTCCTGATCAATATTAAGAGGTATTTGCATTCCTGATTTCCAATGTGTTGCTGTGGGTGGCTATAGTTTCCCCCTGTATGGTTAAGATTCCAAAGTTTGTTCCCATTTGTGTGTTATCACCACAGATCTAACTTTCTCTCTCCTAAACACTATATTATTAAATTCCCATTTGTTGAGGTTTGTGCAGTAAAATTATTACATCTAGCACCGTAACAATAGAAGGCTCATATAAAAAGGTGTAATCATCCCTTTTGGCTAGTGTTGTGCGCAGCACTGCACTGCTGGAAATGCTCCTTTGTTTTGTTGTTGTTGAGGTTTTATTTTTTAAAAGGCTTTGACTACTCATGGCCAGTAAACACATCCAGGTCCGTATATTTAGCAGCACTGTGAATATTTTAACCCTGATTCTCCCACCCCCTGCAAACCCAAATTCAACCCTGGGAAAATACATTCTATTCAGCAAGAGTTCATGCTGTAGTTTTGTTTGGAGATGTTAAATCACTTCCCATCATTAATGTGGAGCTCTGATGATACAGAAAGGATGACACATTCCAACCAAGAGGTAGCTGTATTTCAGTGGAGGGTGATTGATTGTTCCTTTAATATTTTATCTAAAGACTTTCACCTAAAATGACCACAGTGTCTCAGGAACTGTTTAGGAGTCAATCAGCCTCCAATGAGATGCAGCTACCTCTGGGGGAAATCCAATATCTGTGTGACAGAACATGGCAATGCTACAGAACCATTTAGGACAGAAGTGAAGGAACCATATTCATCTGAACACATGGGGGAGTTTTCAATAATCAGAACGCAATTACCCAGATTTGGGCAGGACACCAGGTTAACACCCCCTACTCTTGTGGAATGAATAAAGAAGGCATTTTTAGGGACAACAAGCAGGCAAAACGTTTGCTTTTATGTCTTATTCAAAAGACAGCACCAATACAGTGCTGTGGCATTGATTCAATACTGACTCAACATGGATGCCACCAGCACAATTTCCTGGATTATCCAGCTGTTCCCTTAAATTCTCCAGCCAAACACTCATCCAGCTGCCCCTGCTAAATTTATGAGATCTGACAATATTTAAGCCCCAGGTGATATTGATACATATAGTTTATTGACTAGTGTAATCAGAGTCCCTCTCCAAAGAAGGCCCCATCAGGAAATATATGGTTAAGGGGAACTATATAACATGCATAGATGAAAATAACCAATCTACAACATATTCATCTTTAGGCATATATGTCCAATAAAGTCTATAGAAAAGGAGTACTTGTGGCACCTTAGAGACTAACAAATTTATTAGAGCATAAGCTTTCGTGAGCTACAGCTCACTTCATCGGATGCATTTGGTGGAAAAAACAGAGGGGAGATTTATATACGCACACAGAGAACATGAAACAGTGGGTTATTGTTTCATGTTCTCTGTGTGAGTATATATCAATCTCTCCTCTGTTTTTTCCACCAAATGCATCCGATGAAGTGAGCTGTAGCTCACGAAAGCTTATGCTCTAATAAATTTGTTAGTCTCTAAGGTGCCACAAGTACTCCTTTTCTTTTTGCGAATGCAGACTAACACGGCTGCTACTCTGAAATAAAGTCTATGGGGACTATAACCTAATCAACCAAGTTGTTTTTCAATTTTTGTTCAGTCTCCAAGCTGTACCTTTTTCTGTAAGGAAAAGAAGCAGACAGAATTTCCAGCCTATGAGGAAATGTCTAATTGTCTTGTAACAGAAGTCCTACCATTGTCAAGTTTTGCAGCACCCGAGTCATCTCTAGATGACAACCACATATTTTTAGCAGAGTACTTGAAGTAATCTGTTCTCCTGAAAATCCATTTGCCAAGTGCCTTACAAAATATATTTCCTTGGTGATCTTATGAAAGGCTATTTCTATACACAATATCTTTATTTTGAGCTACACATTAATCTGCCAACACTAGATGTTTCAGAATGGGGGGAAGGGAATCAGGTGCCCTTCTCCAGTTTTTTGGGGCATTTTTTAATTTCTGATTTAAAAAGAAGTGCTAGCATTGGTCATTAGTTATATTTAGCTTTAATTGGCTGTTTAGATCAGCTCACACGCCTGTTTGTTTAAAACTGGTGAATTAAAAGATTAACAACTGCCAATCTAATGAGTAATGAACATGGGCAGCAGTATGTTTTGTGATTATTTCAATTAGCATAGTGGGGCTAGGCATCTATTGTAAAACTCAATACTAAGTGCGGACACAATAGGTATCAAAGAGGCAGTGTTTTCCAGGGGATAAGACAGTGCTGTGATATTCAAGAGACTTGTTTCAGAGTAGCAGCCATGTTAGTCTGTATTCGCAAAAAGAAAAGGAGTACTTGTGGCACCTTAGAGACCAACAAATTTATTAGAGCATAAGCTTTTGTGAAAGTGAGCGGTAGCTCACGAAAGCTTATGCTCTAATAAATTTGTTAGTCTCTAAGGTGCCACAAGAGACTTGTGTTCAATTAATTCTTGGCTCTGCCACTGATTTGGGTGACGTTTGGGAAGTTGCCTCTGCTCTCAGTGCCTGTTTCTTCTCCCACCCCTACCCCTGTCTTCTGTATATGGACTGTGAGCTCTTTGGGGAAGGGACTGTCTCTTCCTATACAGCACAATCTTGGTGCTACTGGAATACAAATAAGATCAAAGTGAACTCTATCTTGTGGCAGAACACTAAATCTGGTACATTGTAAAGTCCTTAGTAGAGAGACCTCTCCATATTTGTCTAATGCACTTAATGTAAGCACTATGCCAAATTAACTCTAAAAACCACCACCAAATTTGTAACTGCTTCTAATGGAGAAGCTACACAAAGCTTGTATGAAAAGTTCCTATTCCTGCTTATTTGACACTATGGTTCTTCTGCCAAAGCGGGAGACAGCCGAGGTGTCAGCATGCCAGGGGCACTGTATCCTGTGCATACAGCAGACCTGGCTCTGTTGGGTTGGGAGAGGGGCAGGGGCAGTAGATCTGTGTTTACACAGATCCTTTTACAGTCAAGGAGGGAGAGCTGCTCCTACTCCTGCCAAACAACTGGGAGCAGCAGCTACCGAGGGTATGTCTACACTGCAGTTAGACACCTGGTGATCGGCTATGCCAGCTGACTTGGGCTCACAGGGTTCAGTCTGCAGGACTGTTAAAATGCAGTGTAGATATCCAGGCATGGGTTGAAGCTGGGGCTCTGTGACCCTCCTATCTGACAGGATCCTAGAGCTCAGGCTCCAGGTGGAACCTGAACTCTGACCAACATATTAACCCACAGAGACCTTCCTACCAATACTACAAAAAGAAGGATTCTGGGTGGACTCCTCCTGAAGGTCGAAACAGCAGCCTGGACTTCTATATAGAGTGCTTCCGCCAACGTGCACGAGCTGAAATTGTGGAAAAGCAGCATCGCTTGCCCCATAACCTCAGCCATGCAGAACACAGTGCCATCCACAGCCTCAGAAACAACTCTGACATCATAATCAAAAAGGCTGACAAAGGAGGTGCTGTCGTCATCATGAATAGGTCAGAGTATGAACAAGAGGCTACTAGGCAGTTCTCCAACACCACTTTCTACAAGCCATTACCCTCTGATCCACTGAGAGTTACCAAAAGAAACTACAGCATTTGCTCAAGAAACTCCCTGAAAAAGCACAAGAACAAATCCACACAGACACACACCTAGAACCCCGACCTGGGGTATTCTATCTGCTACCCAAGATCCATAAACCTGGAAATCCTGGATGCCCCATCATCTCAGGCATTGGCACCCTGACAGCAGGATTGTCTGGCTATGTGGACTCCCTCCTCAGGCCCTACGTTACCAGCACTCCCAGCTATCTTCAAGACATCACTGACTTCCTGAGGAAACTACAGTCCATTGGTGATCTTCCTAAAAACACCATCCTAGCCACTATGGATGTAGAAGCCCTCTACACCAACATTCCACATAAAGATGGACTACAAGCCGTCAGGAACACTATCCCCGATAATGTCCTGGCTAATCTGGTGGCTGAACTTTGTGACTTTGTCCTCACCCATAACTATTTCACATTTGGGGACAATGTATACCTTCAAATCAGCAGCACTGCGATGGGTACCCGCATGGCCCCACAGTATGCCAACATTTTTATGGTTTCAGAGTAGCAGCTGTGTTAGTCTGTATTCGCAAAAAGAAAAGGAGTACTTGTGGCACCTTAGAGACTAACAAATTTATTTGTATATAAATCTCTCCTCTGTTTTTTCCACCAAATGCATCCGATGAAGTGAGCTGTAGCTCATGAAAGCTTATGCTCTAATAAATTTGTTAGTCTCTAAGGTGCCACAAGTACTCCTTTTCTTTTTGCGAACATTTTTATGGCTGACTTAGAACAACGCTTCCTCAGCTCTCGTCCCCTAATGCCCCTACTCTACTTGCGCTACATTGATGACATCTTCATCATCTGGACCCAGGAAAAGAAGCTCTTGAGGAATTCCACCATGATTTCAACAATTTCCATCCCACCATCAACCTCAGCCTGGACCAGTCCACACAAGAGATCCACTTCCTGGACACTACGGTGCTAATAAGCGATGGTCACATAAACACCACCCTATATCGGAAACCTACTGACCGCCATTCCTACCTACATGCCTCTAGCTTTCATCCAGATCATACCACACGATCCATTGTCTACAGCCAAGCTCTATGGTATAACCGCATTTGCTCCAACCCCTCAGAGACAAACACCTACAAGATCTCTATCATGCATTCCTACAACTACAAGACCCACCTGCTGAAGTGAAGAAACAGATTGGCAGAGCCAGAAGAGTACCAGAAGTCACCTACTACAGGACAGGCCCAACAAAGAAAATAACAGAACGCCACTAGCCATCACCTTCAGCCCCCAACTAAAACCTCTCCAACGCATCATCAAGGATCTACAACCTATCCTGAAGGACGACCCATCACTCTCACAGATCTTGGGAGACAGGCCAGTCCTTGCTTACAGACAGCCCCCCAATCTGAAGCAAATACTCACCAGCAACCACACACCACACAACAGAACCACTAACCCAGGAACCTATCCTTGCAACAAAGCCAGTTGCCAACTCTGTCCACATATCTATTCAGGGGACACCATCATAGGGCCTAATCACATCAGCCACACTATCAGAGGCTCGTTCACGTGTGCATCTACCAATGTGATATATGCCATCATGTGCCAGCAATGCCCCTCTGCCATGTACATTGGTCAAACTGGACAGTCTCTACGTAAAAGAATGAACGGACACAAATCAGACGTCAAGAATTATAACATTCAAAAACCAGTTGGAGAACACTTCAATCTCTCTGGTCACTCGATTACAGACCTGAGGGTGGCTATCCTTCAACAAAAAAAGCTTCAAAAACAGACTCCAACGAGAGACTGCTGAATTGAAATTAATTTGCAAACTGGATACAATTAACTTAGGCTTGAATAGAGACTGGGAATAGATGAGTCATTACACAAAGTAAAACTATTTCCCCATGTTATTTCTCTCCCCCCCCCCACCCCACCCCCCACTGTTCCTCAGATATTCTTGTTAACTGCTGGAAATAGCCTACCTTGCTTGTCACCATGAAAGGTTTTCCTCCTTTCTCCCCCCCGCTGCTGGCTTATCTGAAGTGATCACTCTCCTTACAGTGTGTATGATAAAACCCATTGTTTCATGTTCTCTGTGTGTGTGTGTATATCAATCTCCCCTCTGTATTTTCCACCAATGCATCCGATGAAGTGAGCTGTAGCTCACGAAAGCTTATGCTCTAATAAATTTATTAGTAGCTAAGGTGCCACAAGTACTCCTTTTCTTTTTGCGAATATCTACACTGTAAACAAACAGCCCCTTAGCCCGAACCTGGCATGCCTGAGTCAGACACCTGCTGCTGGCCCATGCCAACTAACTGCAGTGTAGACATACTCTGAGAAGCTACATAGCTGATTCATGCTTCAAATCAGCAGCTGGCCCATCACTTCAATACTCCTTTCCACAGCAGATAAGAGGTTAGGATGACCACAGATCTCAACATTTTCAGGACAAAGAAAGAGAGTATATACTTACAAAAAGAAAAGGAGTACTTGTGGCACCTTAGAGACTAAATTTTATTTGAGCATAAGCTTTCATGAGCTACAGCTCACTTCATCGTACACTGACAAGTGTACAATAAATGCCCACAAATCCACACAGTGCAAAACCACCCTTGGCATCTAGCTGGGTCTTTTATCACCCTTTTAGCTTTTGGCAGAAAGGCCAGGAGCTGAACAAGCTACATCCCCACCTTCAGGGTCAATCCCATCTGATCACAGAAGGACCGAGTATTGTGGGGAAGCTTGCACTGCTGTTGCCCAAGTTTGTCCTCCATTTATTTAAGTTCTACCAGTCCAGCACTTTTCCTGGGCACAGGTCTGAAAATGTAACACTTCACTAACTTCTGCTGCTGTAGATGAAGCAAGAAGTTTAAACATAAAACACTGCACAAGCGTGAATCATACAAAATGACACTGACAGGCAATAGCTAGATTTGCCTTACTGCTCATAACACCAGCCTGAGATAACAGCCCCAATATACATTTTATCACAGAATATCAGGGTTGGAAGGAATCTCAGGAGGTCATCTAGTCTAACCTCCCACTCAAAGCGTGACCAATCCCTAATTTTTTCCCCAGATCCCTAAATGGCCTGCTAACCCCAGGGTTGTGAGTTCAATCCTTGAGGGGGCCAATGCTCAAACCACTGAGCTATCCCTCCCCCCCCCATAGAATGATGTTTGCAATGAACAATCAATTATGTTCAGCACAGCACAGTCAATTATGAGTCTTTTAAGCAAATGCCACACCATATCAAACCAAATTCTATTTGCTTTACTCACACAAGTAGTCCCATTGTAGGGAATGCAGTTTCCCATATGACTAAGGAGAGCAGGTTCAGTTTCCAAGTGATAAACACACACAGAGGCAAGGACAAGAAAAGTTGCTTGCAAAACCCCCAAAGCGTGTCTATCAGAAGTGCAAGACACTTCATTTGAGCTGTGTAAGCAATGAGGTACAACAGCGCTTATATCCACCGTAACATACGAAAGGAACAGCACTGTGCTACTTAGAAGGGCATTATACTTGGCAGTTACAAGTCAATCTCCCAATACACTGGGGCAACTTTGCACAGCTCCACTGGTGTAGAGCTACCGTAAATCCGGATTGCCCAGATATTGAAGGATTCCACCAGCACTATGGGTCCAGAATTGCTGTTGTAGTTCCCACACCTCTCCCCTCCAGGCTTCCAGCATAGTTCTTGGGTCTGGAGGAAGAACAGTGTGGCCAGATTTCCAAATGCCTGAGCAATTTCAATTTCCAAATGCCTGAGCAGCCCCTTTGGATCTTAGAGTAAATTAAAGCTGTCTGAAGGCCTGGGGTTCAGACTAGCCCAGCTAGTGGCTAGACCAGGACCATAAGAACTGGGGAAGGCAGAAGTGGTTTAAATCCACCTTTATACCATCTATCCCCCCACACCACACCACCACCCCCCCAAGAGCTGCATCAAGTGTTCCTCAGTCACAGTCCAGAATCTGGTCCCTTACATTAGTATATTATAGACTATCAGACTGGAAATCAGACGAGCATCCTGACAATATGAACCAAATTTCTGCTCTCAGTTATGTTAACAGAAGAATTTGGTTCTGTACACATTTCAGTAGTATCTACCTTTGTATTCTCCCTCAAACACATGCTCTCTTTAGGCTATGATTGTCCATTCCCATCTGCATCTTGATTACTTCCCGCAAACTATCTACTAGATTCTGAAGTGATACAGGAAATATCTTCTCACCTGTCAGCTTTCCCAATTTGTTTTCATTATTCCCAAACATGGCACAATAATAAAGGCACTAAACAAAAAACATCCATTTCTACTTCTGTGTTTTTCTACGTATGTTCTTCTCATCTTTGGTAGATTTATGAATTTCTGTTAACAACTAGAGGAAGAAAATGCTAGATTGTTTTATTGCTGTTAGATGCTCAAAGACATCTTGCTATACGCCGTCATTTACATTTCACATTTAATGTGAAATATGTTGGAAATAAGCAAATATTTGTTTTAATTTGACCCATCTGTTAAATGAAATACAAAGAGGGCTGCTAAATCAACATATTTAAATTAAGCAATTTGTAAACAATTTATATGTTTGTTTCTTCTTGGTTAAAATTGCCTTCAAGCATAATTCTTATAAAATCCGCATATTAAATTTCATTGTAGTATTCTCATGGATGCAGGCCATGATTTTTTCCTCTTCAGTTCATTAATTTATTTCCTAACCCAAGTTAATTAGTGAGACTCATATTTTTAAGAGCCATTTGAAATACATTGTAAAAATCGTTTCAGGAAATTCATGAAAGCATTTTCCAACACTGTCAGCAAGCTGGTCGCACACAGAAAATGTTAGATATCAGTGGAAAATTCCTTTAATATTAAGCACCAGACAATTGCTTTCATTTAGCTTTTAGCATTGGTCCTGACCCACTTCCAATTGGGCAGTCAAAGGAAAAATTAAGAAGTGGGAGATATGGACTGTGAGGCTGGCAAAAGAGGTGCTAGCTCTTACCAAGGCTTTAGGCCTTGGCCAAGCACTGACAAATTCATTGCTGGAATACTGTTTGTTTCAGTTGTCTATCAGCATGATTAAGATGGGCATTGAACTTATAACCATGGGTTTAGTGTTTAGACTTTATGAAATGCTTGTAAATTGCTGCATGCATTAATCTCACTAATAGCTGTATCACCTGCTATAAAGGCAATATTTAAGTTTTTGCTTCATAACTGTAAAACAAGTATTTGCTATGAAACCGTGAACCCTGTCAGGAGAGATTGTCTCCTGTTCATCAAGGCTACCAAAACTAAATGGGCCATTTTGGGATATTACAATACAAAGACTTTGTTAATTGCCCCTTCACAACCACAAAGAGGCTATATACAAAAGAGCTCATCCCAGCAGTTTGAATTCTGAAAGAAGGAAATAAAAATAGCTGACAAGGAAATTTATCATCTCTCTTTTGCTGTTGAGACTCTCAGAGGGCTAGAGCTATGAAACAGAAACCCCCAGAGTCGACCTCGGTTAGCCTGAAAAGACATTCCGTGCTGACAGATTACTACAACTCAGTCATCTTTTGGCACTATAGACTAATTCATTTTGTGTATATATGTTTGCCTACTTTAACCTGGAATAAAGTTCTCATTTCTTTTCTTAATCCTTAGCTAGTTTACTATAGGATTGGCTCCATGTGTTGTCTTTGGTGTGAGATCAGAGGTACAATTTGACATAGGGGTGAGTGACTCATCTCTTGGGACTGACAGCAACCTGAATATTGTGTGACCTTTGGCGTACACCAACGAACCACTGCTAAGTCCAGCTTGCCTGGATGGCAAGATAGACTGGAGTGTCCAATGGGACTGTCTGACTCCATAGTAAGGCTGTTATGGCGCTTTAAGAGGACATACTTGTTACTGAGTTGGTGAAATCCAATAATAGAACATACCACCCATTTGGGGGTGTCTACCCTGCATTCTTGACAGTCTGCCCTGAGGTTGGCACTCAAAGTTGTAAGCCACTCCAGCCAGAGTGATGGGATAAATGGGAAGAAAAGCCACAGTAATGTAGTTTTCCCTCTGCACCCACGTAGAGTGCATTGCATGATTGGGGCCTTAAACTGGATTTGAATGTAGATGTGAACAATTTGTGAGGGGAGCAAGTTACACAGATATCTGAAAGATCCCACTGTAGCAAAGACCTTAAACAGCAAAACCGTCTCTCTCCCTTGCTCTGTGCAGTGTGCAGTAGTCATTGCCTTCCATCCGAGAAGGCAATTCAGATACAGTACCACTGAAATGTAAATTGTTTATCATATTTATACAGTGCCTTTCATTCCAAATGATCTCAAAATGGTTTGCAGTATCATTAGAGAACCACAGTAACCAGAGTGTTTCTTCTCAAAAAATGCACTTTAGACACAAGGACCAGACAAGTATTTTGACAGAGTAAAGCATATGGCCTGAACCTTCAGCTCTCACCTTTGAATCCTGCAGAACTCTTTATGCATGTATTTGGCCACATCTGTTATCCAACACTTTTAATCCGGTTACTGAGACATAATTACAGGAGTAAGGTTAGATCTTGTCCACATGGTATCTTTTAGCTGGGTCCGCAATTCTGACCCAGACATAATGAAGAAGGGGCCAGAGAGAGATCGGGTCTCTTTTCACTATAGCTAGAATTCCTGGTTCAGGAATCCATTTCTTTCCCCCTATTCCATAGGCCTCTAGAAAAGGTTTGGTGGGTTGCCGATAATAGTAAGAATATGACTAGTTAGGAGAATATGGGACAGTCAGTGTTAATCTCTGCAAGGTTTTCTAAATGGAAGAGCCTATTTGTGTCAATCCCTTCCCTGAGGTATCAGAGTGCCAAAAAGATGCACTGAAATCCTACTTTGTCTATGCATTCATCCACTAGCTTGTTCATTTATCGTAGCCACTATTGTATTAAGCAAGCCAGCAAAACAAGGATTTGCTGTAATTCAAGCAAGACATGATTAAGAGCACCTCTAAGACCCTCAACTGGAGGTGGAGGCTACATGGATCACAGCCTGGAAAGATTCCGAGTTGGTGAAATGACAACTTGATTAGTTTTAGTTTGACAAATGTGGCGATAGAGATCAGAATCAGACATAATTCCAAGGTTATGGGCCTTCAAATAAGACCAGAGGAAAAAACAAACAAACATGGGCAACAGCAACCTGTGAGACCAAATGAACTCTCCAGCCCAGTTTCAATCAATCATTCGACTTAAATATAGCAACAACTGACAAAGTTCAGCACAGGACACTTGCTAGGTAACATTCTGAATAGGACATGCATCAGAACTGGCTGAGATTTAGATCTTCTGAGACAAATTTTTGCAACTGCCACATATTCAGGAATTTAAGGGAAAAAATGCCAGCAGGAACAGTTTGACACCAAGTCACTATCTCTCTGCCCTGCCTACCAGACCAACACTGTATGCCACAGTGAGGCCAGCTTCATTTGTCTACAGGGAAAGAAACACAGAGTGTAACCAGGCAGCATAAAACAACAAAGTAAACTGGATTTTACTTAGTGACCTCCTTCCCCATTGCTTTAACATGGTAGAATGTTAATAAGACACAGCTCAGGGAATCAGGTTTTTTAAAATATATTTTTTAAAATTGAAAAAGGTCCTTTTAAAAAATGGGGGGGGAGGGGACTGGAATGAAACTGGAATGAAAAACAAAAAACAAACAAACAACCCAGCCTTGGCCTTTGTGTAGAAAGCCAAAGGATGCAGATGGTATAAGAACAGTTCCTCTGGGCGTGGCCCTCAGCTGTGCCATTTGAGAGACGCTATTCATTTTCAGTCCCATATTCCACACCAGCTTGGGGTCCCATCACTTTGTTAAAAAGTTATTGTCATCAAGAATGAAGAACCACAAAAGTGAGGAAAGAGTGATTTATTTAGCTGTATGAATAATTTTCTTAAATTCCAGGGCCTCCCTCATTTTGGACCTGCATCCCATACTGCAATACATGGGCCTGGGCAGGGTGAGAGAGATACCTCTAAGTTTCTTCCCGACCCCCTACAAATAAAACATTCCCTTACCTAGGAAGATGATGGTCTGTTTCCTGGAGTTCTTGCCCTCCATGTTCTGATTTTTCCTTAGATACTGCTCCTGGTGACTTTGTACCCCCGGAACCATCACAGTCCCTTTCTTGAGGATCATCAGAGTTTTCATCATGCTGCGGCACATGAAGGCCACTGATGTCAGCACCACAATGTACACTATGAAGGCGCTGAAGATGCTGGACTGGAAGACAATCCACTTGGAAGAAAGATTTGTACATATAGTGACATTGCTCATCAGGTTAGGCCAGTGGTGTCTGGAGGTAGGCATGATGCAGGGGGTCACTCCTTGGTGACCCTGGACAACTTCTAGGGGGTATTCAGTGCCCATTGCAAAGAGCAGGGGCAGGGCCACCAGGATGGAGATGACCCAGACGAAGGCAATGAGTATCTTGGCCTTATGGGGTCCAGAGGCAGCCTTGAACTTGAAAGGGTGGCAGATGGCAATGTACCTCTCGAAGCTGAGGGTGGCCACGTGCAGTATGGTGGCATAGCTGGAGGCTTCGAAGACAAAGCAGTACAGCTTGCAGGCCATGTTGCCATTTGGGGTGGAGAAGGGGTTCCAGATAATGCTGTAGAACTCCACAGGCATCCCCAGCAGGATGACCAGCAGGTCGGAACAGGCCAAGCTCACCATATGGTCAGTGACCTCCTTCTGCAGATAGCCCTTCCTCTGCAGCACTTTGGTGGTCTGGATGGTGATACTGTTGCCCAGGATCCCTGCAACAAAGATAAAGATGTAGACGAAGGCAAGAGTGATCTTGATCCACAGCGCAACCTCGAACTCTGGGACATGACTGTGATCAATCACATGAGAGCAATTTGCCTGGCCACTTTGCTGAGCCATGACCAAGTCCATGGAAAAACAAGGGAGGGAAAAAAAAAAGATGACTCTGCTTACCAACTACCTCCAATATTCTAAGTAAAGCAGTAAATAGATCCCTCTTCCTCCCTTCACATTCACAAGCTCATACAAGCAGGCTGCAGTGAAAGGGACTCTACAAGCCTCACTTGATCTGAATCAAAGCTGGTTTGTTGCTCAGAAAGCATGTCCATAATTCAGCACAGGCATGGTAGGAAGAAGATAGGGTAGTTCTCAGCATACGTTCCCCTTTTCTTATGATAGATGAAACAAATTTCTTTTCTTGTTTCTTCTCTGCTGAAATCAGTTCTGTTTTCTCAAACACTCCAGGCAATTAACTGCAGAGCAGTACCTCTTTCATTTACTGCTGCTATCTACAGCTTTGTAGAGCACACCTTACACCCCAGCTTTCACTTCCGCAAACTTGGGGATGAGACAAGAGTTTGTGCAGCTGCTCTCGTTAAATATTAATTGGCTGAGGCAGAGACAGGACGTGGTCACTGACCAGCAGTCAGGTGGGCAGGGAAAAAAAATGCAACAGCCTTTCTAAACAAACAGCCTCCACTTCCTGTAATCAGATACCTGCTGCAGTAAGAGGTCTTTACCCTGAACCTGACAGCCAGGAGACAAACAAAGGTGGGGTTGGTGTGGGAGGTAGATACTGAAGAGAGATGATTCATTCAGGAGCTTCCCTTTGAGCTCCAGGATTCAGGCTTTTGCTCTATGCTGACTTTAACCTCCTTTGTTGCTCTGTTTTTATACTCCCTTTAATCAGCACATTCCTCAGGCATGGTTGTGATGCAGCAGAGCAAAATAAAGTGGGCCTAAGCCTTGCTTCAGATATAATTTGATTGACTTCAAGGGGGTTGGCTTGATTTACGCTAGCTGAGGAGCCAGTCCAATATTTTGGTTGCAGCCCTATATAGACAAATAGGTTTCTTAATGTAAATAAATAAATTATTGGTGATGAGCTGATGGATATATAAAATACATATTTAGAATGTAAAGGTCGTTCTAACAAGTTTTAAAGTAAATCAAACTCTGAGCATAAACAGATTAAGAGTATCTCTTTACATTTCCCTTTTTTTCCCCTGCTAGATAAAAATAATGCAGATAGCAATCCTAATCACGCTCATTCCTTCCAATAATCATGACTGGCAGGGATTAGACTGTGTTTCCCTCTTCCCTGCCTCATCCCCGAGGGACTGAATTTAATACACTCTTTAGTTTTAGTTTCACACCAGGACACTAAAGGCTCCTGAAGTAATTCCTGGGCCCATTGATTTAGGGGGGTTGTATGGGTTAGGAGAACTTCACAGTACAATGCAAGTTTTTTTTTCCCCAAATAGCAGAATAACTTTAGCAGCTGTAATCATGCCAGGTCCTGTATGATGAGCTGTTCTAATACTAAATCCAAGAAAAGTGAGTTCAAACAGTAATTTTTATTAACTAGACAAGTTCAGGTCACATTTTATCTCAAGATAAGAGGAGCATTAGAAAAATATTATTAAGCAGCCTCCTCATATTCAGTGGTTATCTCTACACCTAGGCAGCCCAAGTACATAATGAACAAAGGATGCCACAACTGGATAATCAGCACCTATTTCAATGGATTATTTATGCAGTCCTGTTTCAGAGAAACCACCTCAAACCTCGCAGAACTTCAAGCCCTGTAGCCCCAGTCATCTTTCCTTATGTTTGATAATTCAAATTTGTTCTGCTCAGACAAGCTTTCTATTACTACCCAATTTCTTTCACTTAATTTTACTTTATAAAAGTGTGAACAAAGATTACATATGCATGACTGAATCATGGAAATGAAGCTAATTAAAATTTGCTGCTTGCCATCAAAGGGAAGAAAGAGGGGGGGTCCAATAGGATTAGATCTCCCCCCTTTTTCCACACCAATTATAAAATGCATATGCAATTTTGCAGTTTTCAATATTATCTTTCGAATATACACAATGTTTATTAACTCCCTTTATTAGAGTTTAGTACCACAGAGGGAATAAGAGTGGAAAGAGAATATTTCAGTGCCCATAAACTGAGACCATAAAAAAGAAGGTACATAGGAACTGCCATATCAGATCAGAACAATTGTCCATCTAGTCCAGGATCCTCTCAGGAAAGTCTGAAATATCTATCGTGGGTAATTATGCAATAATATACCTATATGGGAAGATTCTTCCTAACCACAGATAGTTAATGGTTGACTGCAGTATGAAGGCTCTCATATATTTTTATCCTAATTAGTGTAGCACTAGATTATATATTATTATTCACATGAATGTCTAATCTTTTGGAGGATCTTATTAAGCTCTTTGCCTTACAAATATCTTGTGGCAATGAGTTCCACCAGTCAATTTTTTATTGTATTCCAAATTTTCTATTATTTTTAAATTAATTTCCATGGATGGACCCTTGTTCTTGTATAAGAAGAAATGGTTCTTTACAGCACCCAGTTGATCTATGTACTGCTCATTGGGTTGGTCACCAGGAGTTCACCAACTCTTGCAATTTTATTACAACTCTTATGCTTTTGGGGTAGGGGAGTTGGGTTGTTTTTTTTAACCTGTCTAATGAAAACATGATGAAAGGCTGCAACTCATGAATCTTCCCTTACCCAAAATGGCCACAATCTCCTATTACTATCAAGGGGACTGAAGCCAGCAAGATGGTCACCATTTCCTTACAGTCTATCTGCAAGGAGAAGTGAGGCTGCCCTTAATAAAGAAATTGTCTGCCACCTCCCACTGTTTTCAATAAGGTTGACTTTTCAATCTGAAATTATAATGCATGCTTTGGCAAATGAATAGAGGGGAGTTACAAAGTCAAAAGACAGACTACAAATATTTGATTTTTTTAAGTCATGATTTTTTGGGCTAATCTGATTATTTTTGAGGGTCTTACTCATGATTTATGATATCTTGAGTTTGATAATACTGGTGGCCAGTCATCAGTGTTGTGGAGAAGCCCACATATGTAAGATAGCATTTCTTTCCACTGTTAGCACACAGCAGTGCTGGCAGGCTGCAGTCAGCACTTTATCAACCAGACAATGATGGTAATGCAGGAAGCTAAAAAAAAAAAAAAATGATTAAGTGCAGGCAAGGTAGATGCAGATCTGACATTCTACCTGCAGCCTGCTCTCTCCATTGGCCAGATAACATTAACTCCTGCAGTGTTCAGAGGAGACACTTGGGGGAGCTGTAGGGAAAGAAGGACAGAGTCCTGCTTCCCCCACCCCCAGGCAATGTGGGGCAGGGACAGAGTGGTAGCCCCAGGCTGGGAGCGGAGGAGGGGGTGTCACTGGGCAGGGAAGACACATGGGGTGATCACATGTTCTCCCCTTTAGATTGTGCCTCCCCCAACTATGGGGAGGCACAAGTCATCTATTATGCATTTTTTTTATAAGATACTATGAGTAATGGGCAGGGGAGGGGGCATACAAATACATAGATAGGTAATACAGATTATTGTGGCTGGAGTAATGCTTATGTAAATAGTTCTTCTATGGTTAGATTTCTGCTTTAATTTCTGTGTGACTTTAGGGCAAGTCTACACTACAAAATTAAGTCAACCTAGGTTACATCAATGTACCACCACCCCAATAATTACATCTTTTTGCAAATCCACACTATGCTCCTTGCATTGGTGGTGCACTCTTCACCAGGAGCGCTTGCACTAATTTAACAGTCAGTGTGGGGCATTGTGGGATAGCTTCTAAAAGGCAGCAACAGTCAATGTAAGCAACACAATGTCCACGCTGACACTGCATCGACCTAACTACATCAAGGCTACACCTCTTGCAGAGGTGTAATTATCAAGTTGGTGTGATGGGTTCCCCCCAGGGTGCTAGCTGGAACTGGGGTACCACTGTGCCCGCCTGACCCACCAGCCTGGGCTCCCTTTACACTGTACTGCTATGACCAGCCTGCCACGCCCTCTCCCAGGCTCCAGTCTGCACCTTCATCAGCACACATACAGGTAGGGACACATCCAGCTGCAGAAACATACATACGCTGTGATCAGCTCTGCATGGAAAGGCTTCAGCTAAGGAACTTCCCAGCCACTTAGACACTCACCCCCCTCGGGAGTGTAAACCCAAAATTATACCCCCTTGCGCTGCACAGGAAACTGAACAGCATAAGCTCATGAAATTCGCCCCCTCCCTCAATGTGAAGAGGAATATACAACAGCTTTCTGCCCCAAGTTATAACTCCCACACACTCAGTTGTAATAAAGTAAAAACACATTTATTAATTACAAAAGATAGATTTTAAGTGATTATAAGGAATAGCAACCAGATCAAAACAGATTACCTAGCAAATAAACAAAATACAATCTAAGCTTAATATACTAAAGAGATTGGATATGAGTAGCATCTTCTCACCCTAAATGATGATTTAAGCAGGTTGCAGAGATTCTAAAGGGGCCAACTGCCCTTGCTTGCAGCTTAAAAACCCCAGGTATTCCTCTCACAGGCTAGAAACCCCTCTACCCTGGGTCTAGCACTTCCCCCCAGTTCACTCCTTGTTCCTCGTGTGTTTCCAAGAGTCTCCTTTGGGTGGGGAGTCAGTGAAGAACCTCAATGATGTCACTCCCCTGCCTTAAATAGCTATTGCATATGGCGGGAACCCTTTGTCTCCAAGGGTTCCCACACCTTTTAGTGGAAAAACACTTGTGTTCCAAGATGGAGTCCAGTACCAGGTGATCTGGTCACATGCCCCTGTAGTATTATAGCAGCCATGACTCGGAGGCTGTTTGTAGCATCCTCAGGAAGGCTCCCCAGTGGCAGATAAACTTCTTTGAAGGCCTATTGTTTTCTCTAATGGTCCCTACCAGCCAGCCATCTAGACTGATTGAATTCTACCTAGAGGGCATTCCTCAAGTGTAAGCACATCTGTAATAGATGCACAGACAATATTCCTAACTTCAGATACCAAAATGCTACATGCAAACAAAGATGATAATCATATTCAGTAGATCATAATCTTTTTAATGATATCTCACATGACCTATCTTGTATAAAATACATCATAGTTATGCATATCAATCATATCTCTATGAAGAATATGGGATGCGGTGTCACAGTGGGTGAGTTACATCAATGGGAGCTACATTCGAGTGTAGACATTTAATGAGTTATATCAACATAAACTGCTTGACATCAGCCTAACTGTCGTGTAGAGCAGGGCGTAGTTCTGGAGAAAGTTGCTTGATTGATAGTTCGGTAAGCAAAGTCTTCTCTCCCACATAACAGGTATTGCACAGGTAGTTGCAGTGCAACCTTTCCCACATGCTGCCTTGGCAACGCATCTAAGAGGTGAAATGACAGAGCAGTTTCCTTGCCATTCAGTTCTTGGCCAATCTGCTCTCTTGTTAATGGGCCAGTACTACAAAGTGTTCACAGGATCAGACCTCTGAGTGTGGTAGTTGGTAAAAATTGTAAATGGGAACTGATCTAGGAACAACAAACTCATCTGACAGATGCCATCACATTTTATGTAAATTATTTGTAGATTAACCTCTTTCAGTGTGCAGGGATACCATATAGTTACTGACTCATAAGTACATTTTTTCCCAGCTGTGCAATTCCAGGCACACTGATTGGTTATAGGTGCCCAATTTGCATATGAATTATATGGTTATTTCTCAATTACCATACACTATGCTAATCACTGTGTTCTGAATGGCTGACAGCCATTATTAGATTTGCAATCTCTCTGTAGAATTTTTCTCAATAGCCATGTTGTGAATATGCAAATCTGCCCTAATTGACTCTAATAACTCTGCTATGATTGGTTCCCATGTTCAAGGTGCTTGACAGAAACACCTCATCTTCTCACTTTGTCTGGCTGAAAAACTCCAAAACTTGAATGAAAGCTCAAAAGCAAAGAAAACGAGGATGTAAAAGGCTTTTTGTTTATTTAAGTTAGAAATATTTCTGACTCATGTCCCTCTCCCACCACATGTTTTCTCTCCACATCACAGCAGGCCTCTTGTCCTCCAGTATAATAGTCATGCATTTGTCTCTCGTTTGTTTGCAGAGGCAGAATCTCAGCCTTCCCCAGTTCACCTCTGAAACAGAAGGTAAACAAACTGATACTAGAGTTAATCTGAAGGCAAGTCAAAGGCCATGTCTACATTAAGAGGACTATAGCATAGTGTAGATGCAGCCTACACTGAAGGAAGGAGTTTTTCTGTCACTGTAGGAACAGCACCTCCCTGAACAATGATAGCTAGGTTGACAGAAACATTCTTCCATTGACCTAGCTGCATCTACACTGGGGGGTTAGACTGGCTTTCCTTAACTACAGCTAACTAACTCTCAAGTGCGTGGATTTTTTATACCCATGAGCACTAGCTATGTTGACCTAAGTTTTAAGGTAGACCAGGTCTTAGTGGCTTGTCTAGGCAGGAAATGGGGGTGTGGTTTTTAGGGACTTTGCCTTTAACGCTAAGGTTCCCAGAAAGAGTCTGGATGGGTGCTATAAGCTCTTGTTGTCATGCACAGCCGTTGGAGCCAGACACAGAATCTAAATCATCTCTGCAATAACTTAAGCGCTGAGTAATTACTGCCTCCATGGTACCAGGAGTAAAGAATTAAGAGCATACTCGAGTGGAAAAATTGGCAGTTTAAAGCTCCCACAGAGCTGAAACTCTCAGGACATGTGGGAAGACAATTGGAGAAAGTTCAACCGCACTTCACTCTGTATCTGCAAACCACAGGTGCTAGAAAAAGGAACATTCAGAAGGGAGTTATTATTGACAGTGACTGGTTCTGAAGCATTTATTGTGTTTAAATAGTTATCAGTTAATTCAGGCGGGGATGGACCTGTTAGTACCAGAAATGTGAGGTGTATTGAAAAATGAGACATATAATTTTAATCTCAGGGTACCACAGGAAGTGAAACTATAGCCAGCATGTGACTGATCTGGGGGTGAAAAAACATCTTGCAATGGGGGGAGGCAGGGTGTAACTCAGTCCTGATAAAGACTAGCTCATGACCAGATTCTAGAACAAAAAGCAAATTTAGAGGGAGACTACGAGAAGACACAGAATTAACCTTAGCAAAGCATTTATAATTTGCCAACAAAAGCCATCCAGTCCTAAAATAAACTCTGAACGGTGGACAGTGCTCTGACACGGGAGCCCATGATTGAGAATCCAAAATACTACAGAAGAGATGTGAGGCAGAAAGGTATGCAGAGCTTAAACCTCAGAGTCCAGCAAAACAGTACAGGACCTGCGCCACTGTGGCAACCCATACAAGCCCAAAGTTCTTCCCAGCACATGAGAAAAACTGCAAGAAAAGTAGGGCTGTCAGCGATTAAAAAATGATGTCGTGATTAATCACTTGATTAAAAAAATGATCATGCTTTTAAACAATAATAGAATACCATTTATTTCAATATTTGTGGATGTTTTCTACATTTTCAATATATTGATTTCATTACAGCAATGAATACAAAGTTACAGTGATCGTTTTATATTTATTTTTGATTGCACTGTAAAAAACAAAGAAATAGTATTTTTCACCTAATACAGTGCTGTAGTGCATCTCTTTATCATGAAAGTTGAACTTACAATGTAGAATATGTACAAAAATCTGCATTAAAATAAAACAATGTAAATTTTAGCGCTGCAAGTCCACTCAGTACTTTCTTGTTCAGCTAATCCCAGACAAACAAGTTTGTTTACATTTGCAACGAAAGCTGCCCGCTTCTTGTTTATAATGGCACCTGAAAGGGAGAAGCAGGAGTTCGCATAGCACTGTATGTCTAGATGCGCTAAAGATTCATATGTCCTTTTATGCTTCAAAACCATCCAGAGGACATGCATTCATGCGCTGATGATGGGTTTCTGGCTAGATAACAATTCCAAAGAAGTGCAGATGATGCATGTTCATTTTCATTATCTGAATCAGATGCCACCAGCAGAAGGTTGATTTTCTTTTTGGTGGTTTGGATTCTGTAGTTTCCACATCAAAGCGTTTGTTTCTTAAGAGTTCTGATAGCATGCTCCAACACTCGTCCCTCTCAGATTTTGGAGGCACTTTAGATTCTAAACCCTGGGTCGAGTGCTGTAGCTGTCTTTAGAAATCTCCCATTGGTACCTTTTTGTGTTTTGTGAATCTGCGTGAAAGTGTTCTTAAAATGAACAAATCTCCTGGGTCTCATCTGAGACGGCTATAACATGAAATATATGTCAATGCGGGTACAACAGAGCAGGGGACGTACAATCTCTCTCAGGAGTTTAGTCACAAATTTAATTAACACGTTATTTTGTTAACGAGCATCATCAACCTGGAGGAATGGTGGTCGAAGCACGAAGGGGCGTACGAATGTTGATTATATTTGGCATGTAAATACTTTGCAGTGCGGCTACAAAAGTGCCATGCAATGCCTGTTCTCACTTTCATGGTAACATTGTAAATAAGAAGTGGACAGCCTTATCTCCCATAAAGTAAACAAACTTGTTTGTCTTAGGGATTGGCTGAACAAGAAGTAGGACTGAGTGGACTTGTAGGCTCTGAAGTTTTACATTGTTTTGTTTTTGATTGCAGTTATGTAATAAAAAAAAATCTATCTTTGTAAGTTGCACTTTCATGACAAAGAGATTGCACTACAGTACGTATGAGGTGAATTGAAAAATACTATTTCTTTTGTTTATCATTTTTATAGTGCAAATATTTATAATAAAAAATAATATGTACTTTGATTTCCATTACAATTTGAATACAATATATATGAAAATGTAGAAAAACATCCCAAATATTTCATAATTTTAAATTGGTATTTTATTGTTTAACAGTGCGATTAAAACTGCGATTAATTTTTTTAATGGCAATTAATTTTTTGAGTTAACCGCGTGAATTAACTGTGATTAATCAACAGCCCTAAAGAAAGTGCAATAGATTACATCACTCCGCAAGAGTTTGCACATACCAGCGGAGTGTGCACAGCATGGACAAAGAGGACCACTACAGCACCACTACCCCAGAATAATTCTTCTTAGGAGCAGTGGACAACATGGCAATAGAGGATGATTGGACTATTAATCTGAAAGCAAATGGGACATTTATTGATTTTAGATTGTACACCAGTGCACAAGTCAATGTGCTGCCAGAAACGCTGTTAGTAACACTAAAAGAAATGCCATGGGTAAAAGAAGGTAAATGGATAAAACTCAGGGCTTATAGAGGTGAGTGTATCCTCACTAAAAGAGTATGTGAACAGAATGTATAGGTAATAAATTGGAAAAGATACAATTTGTAATCGTACCAGGGGAAAAAACAACCATTATTGAGTTAAAAGTGTGTCAAGCCCTTGATTTTATCAAGGTGGTGCATTCATTGGAGGGAATGGGGAATCAAATCAGTCAAGGAAGAATTTCAGGGTGTCTTCCAGGGAATAGAGAAACTCTCAGAGTACAGAATAGAGGTGAAAGAGACAAACCACACCCCTATTCATGCCTCTAGGAAAGTTCCTCTGTGCCCTAAGGCAGAGGTTAAAAGATTGAGCTGGATAGGCCTGCTGCTCAGGGAATCATAGGGCAAGTTGAAAGACCAACAGAGGGGGTATCCTTGTTGGTCATTGTACAGGACCAGGGGAGAATAGAACTCTTTGCTTATTTAATTCCTTTTTTGTATACACATATGTAAAAAGGGAACATTTCCCATGATCTACAAAGGGAGCAATTTTGGGGGAAATGGCTGATACATCATTGGAGTTCTGACAGGTGCCCTTAGGAAAATAGAGCACACATCTGTGTATATTCAAAATACAACATTTTTTGATGGCACAGGGAGCACTAAGGTTTTACATACATAATGTTTTGATTTAGTGGAAAAACAGTAGAAGAACACGACCAGAGGCTCCCTGCAGCTTTGGAAAGAAGCAGAGCTGCTGGGCTAAAGCAAAACAAACACAAATGTAAATGCTGTGTAATGGAAATAACATACTTGGGAGAGAACTTAACACTGCAATGCGTACAGGTAGAGCACAGTAAGATTGAGGCCACTGGCAACATTCCTGCCCCAGCAGACAAGGAATGGGTACAAAGATTCCTTGGCATGGTGAATTACGTAAGGAAATTTCCACCCTGTCTAGCTTCCCAAACCAGCAAGGTGAGAGTGCTACTGTGCAAAGATGCCTAATGGTCATGGGATGGAAATCTTAATCAGGAGCTTGAGAAACTGAAGTAGTTAATGAAAGAGCCCAAGTACTATGGCAATAAGTGCAAAACTAAGTTGTTCACAATGCACCCAGGAGGGTATTGGCGCAGTCCTCTTAAAGCAATATGGTCAAAACTGGAGACCAGCAGCTAACAAAAACCGAGTGCCAATACACTGAGAAAGAGGCTTTGGTCTTAATCTAGGGATGTCAAAAGTGTCATGTCTTCATTTATGAGATTTGTGTGTTAACTGCCACTGACCATAAGCCACTTATTGTCATTGTCATAAGAAAGCTCCCCTCACTCACCTGCCCCCTAACAATACAGAGGATATGTATTACCTGAAAATTGAACACAACCTGGGAGAGATTTGGTGGTCTGGGATGCTGGAACAATTTTTACAGTGGGGATGCTGAGAGCTATTGAACCAAACTGTAAACCCTGTATATGATGGAAACCACTTCAAGCCAAGGGGGTGCAGCAACGCCCTCCAGCATCCCTAGTTTCAGCACCTATGTTAGTGGTCGTAGATACACAGTCTAGAGCGTTTGACCAAAGTGTAGTGGAGCAAAGTCCAGAATTAGATGTTGTACATATCAGTCTGATTTAAAAAACAAAAAAACGGAGACCTCTCTGGTCTCAGAGAAAATTTGGACAGTGATTCTGAGAGTTACTGCCCAAGAGGAGACCCTGCAGAAAATAATTAAGACTGTTAGCACAGTGCCGCTCGGATGGCATATTCCCCGTTTACAGTACAATCAATAGAAGAGGGAGTTCTCAAGTCCTAGATGAAAGGCACCAAGATGATGTTTCCTAAGCCGCTACACAAAAATATGTAACAAAGAATACAGGAAGATGTTTAGGGGTTGAAAAATCTAAGAGATGGACCAGCAGTATTTTACACTGGTATAAAATGAACAGTGACACTGAAGAAGCTATTAATGCTTGTTGCAAATGAGAAACATACAGGCCAAAACAAGTGAAAGAGCCCTGTTGGTGGCACAGGAAAAATTGCTCCCCTGGAGCAAAATAATGGAGCGCTGTGAAGCTCTTGATGTTCTGCACAGCCAGCTGGAATCAGACATAGTATAAAGCAGAGCTTTTGCAAGAATATAAAGCACTGAGTGATCACGGAAAACCACAGTGGGTTCAGGGGGAATAAAGAAATAATGGCAAAGAAAATGGGGGAAAGACCAAAAGGCTTTTAAACATTTTTAAAAATCAAATTGATTTCAACAATTCATGTTGGCTTTTGTAGTTATTTTTCATTAACAATTCAAATATCTAATAAAAATTTTACTCAGTAACTGGAGGGGGCTTCCAGTTTTCTCAGATCTAACAATCTCATTCCTTACTGGTTTTGACCTCAGTTTATTTAGTCCTCCTTAATGTTATTGTGTCAATAAAAAAAAAGTTATAGTAAATAATAGAAAATAGATATTTAATAAATCAAAAAGATTCCTCCCCTCACCCCAAAAAATTAAAACTGTATGTTTGCTTTTTAAATACCCTTTTGGCTAGGTCTTCAATAATATATTACAACTGCTCTGCCATTGACTACTAGATGATTTCCTTTCTGGAAATAGGCTAGACCTGGGAAGCATAATATAACCAATTTACTCAGCGTTTTCTGGGGTGGTGTCATCAGGTCAGAGTATCACATGCAATAATATCAATCTTGTGAATGCCTTATTATAATTATTATTTTATTTTTTTCTTATCAGGAAACCCCATTCAAGATTGTATGTTGCATAATAAAAGACAGCAGCTGCCCCAAATTACTTAGTCTAAATAGACAAGACAGACAAGGGAATAACGATACTTCTTTTCTTCCAAACTGTTTTATAGATAGGGCAGTAATAGATTTACACAAGGTCACATAGGAAATCTATGGAAGACCTGAGAACTGAACACAGATCTTCTGAGTTCCAGCCAGCTTCCTGTCCTATAAGATTATTTTTTCTCCTACTCTCACATTAGCAACAGAAAGGAGTACTTGTGGCACCTTAGAGACTAACAAATTTATTAGAGCATAAGCTTTCGTGAGCTACAGCTCACTTCATCGGATGCATTTGGTGGAAAAAACAGAGGAGAGATTTATATACACACACACGAGAACATGAAACAATGGGTTTATCATACACACTGTAAGGAGTGATCACTTAAGATAAGCCATCACCAACAGCAGGGGGGGAAGGAGGAAAACCTTTCATGGTGACAAGCAGGTAGGCTAATTCCAGCAGTTAACAAGAATATCAGAGGAACAGTGGGGGGTGGGGTGGGAGGGAAATACCATGGGGAAATAGTTTTACTTTGTGTAATGACTCATCCATTCCCAGTCTCTATTCAAGCCTAAGTTAATTGTATCCAGTTTGCAAATTAATTCCAATTCAGCAGTCTCTCGTTGGAGTCTGTTTTTGAAGCTTTTTGTTGAAGTATAGCCACTCTTAGGTCTGTGATCGAGTGACCAGAGAGATTGAAGTGTTCTCCAACTGGTTTTTGAATGTTATAATTCTTGACGTCTGATTTGTGTCCATTCATTCTTTTACGTAGAGACTGTCCAGTTTGGCCAATGTACATGGCAAGGGGCATTGCTGGCACATGATGGCATATATCACATTGGTAGATGCACAGGTGAACGAGCCTCTGATGGTGTGGCTGATGTGATTAGGCCCTATGATGGTATCCCCTGAATAGATATGTGGACAGAGTTGGCAACGGGCTTTGTTGCAAGGATAGGTTCCTGGGTTAGTGGTTCTGTTGTGTGGTGTGGTTGCTGGTGAGTATTTGCTTCAGATTGGGGGGCTGTCTGTAAGCAAGGACTGGTCTGTCTCCCAAGATCTGAGAGAGCGATGGCTCGTCCTTCAGGATAGGTTGTAGATCCTTGATGATGCGTTGGAGGGGTTTTAGTTGGGGCTGAAGGTGATGGCTAGTGGCGTTCTGTTGTTTTCTTTGTTGGGCCTGTCCTGTAGTAGGTGACTTCTGGGTACTCTTCTGGCTCTGTCAATCTGTTTCTTCACTTCAGCAAGCGCTACGATATAACCGCATTTGCTCCAACCCCTCAGACAGAGACAAACACCTACAAGATCTCTATCATGCATTCCTACAACTACAGTACCCACCTGCTGAAGTGAAGAAACAGATTGACAGAGCCAGAAGAGTACCCAGTCACCTACTACAGGACAGGCCCAACAAAGAAAACAACAGAACGCCACTAGCCATCACCTTCAGCCCCCAACTAAAACCCCTCCAACGCATCATCAAGGATCTACAACCTATCCTGAAGGACGAGCCATCGCTCTCTCAGATCTTGGGAGACAGACCAGTCCTTGCTTACAGACAGCCCCCCAATCTGAAGCAAATACTCACCAGCAACCACACACCACACAACAGAACCACTAACCCATGAACCTATCCTTGCAACAAAGCCCGTTGCCAACTCTGTCCACATATCTATTCAGGGGATACCATCATAGGGCCTAATCACATCAGCCACACCATCAAGGCTCGTTCACCTGTGCATCTACCAATGTGATATATGCCATCATGTGCCAGCAATGCCCCTCTGCCATGTACATTGGCCAAACTGGACAGTCTCTACGTAAAAGAATGAATGGACACAAATCAGACGTCAAGAATTATAACATTCAAAAACCAGTTGGAGAACACTTCAATCTCTCTGGTCACTCGATCACAGACCTAAGAGTGGCTATACTTCAACAAAAGCTTCAAAAACAGACTCCAACGAGAGACTGCTGAATTGGAATTAATTTGCAAACTGGATACAATTAACTTAGGCTTGAATAGAGACTGGGAATGGATGAGTCATTACACAAAGTAAAACTATTTCCCCATGGTATTTCTCCCTCCCACCCCACCCCCCACTGTTCCTCTGATATTCTTGTTAACTGCTGGAATTAGCCTACCTGCTTGTCACCATGAAAGGTTTTCCTCCTTCCCCCCCCTGCTGTTGGTGATGGCTTATCTTAAGTGATCACTCTCCTTACAGTGTGTATGATAAACCCATTGTTTCATGTTCTCTGTGTGTGTGTATATAAATCTCTCCTCTGTTTTTTCCACCAAATGCATCCGATGAAGTGAGCTGTAGCTCACGAAAGCTTATGCTCTAATAAATTTGTTAGTCTCTAAGGTGCCACAAGTACTCCTTTTCTTTTTGCGAATACAGACTAACACGGCTGCTACTCTGAAACCTGAAAGCAACAGAATAACCTGTAGCTTTACAAACTCAAGAACAACAAGCTCACCCCTCCACAGAAGTTGCCTTGACTGTTATATTTTTATTAATTAATAATAGTTGAAATACAATTATGGCTGCAAAACACATTCATATTTTACTCTGGCTAAATTTTACTCTGGCTTATATCTGTCTGGAATTATGTTTTTAAAAAAGCAAATCCTGTTCTCTGACCACATGTGATAACATTAAATATTCTTGTTCTATACACAGCCTTCTTTTTCATAGTCAGTGTTGCCCGGGGCACACCCAATGTATTTATCTCTGACAAGAGGAGTGAGTTGGCATCATTGTGACAGGTTGTGTGCCTTCCCCTCATCGGTGTGTAAATGGGTTAAGCTCCTTCACTGGAGCAAGGAAAGAGACTCGCAGAGATTGCAGTAGTTGCTATGTATGGAAGGAAGGGCATTCAGCTATGACTTATTAAAGAGAAAACCTGAAACAAGATGGGTTGGGTTTGGTGGTTGAGACAGGCAAGAAGCAGTCTCTATTGGACTAGAGAGGACTTTTTATCCCCTAAAATCAAGGGACCATGTTTGTTTATATCCTTCCTCTAGATAAAGGAAATATTTATAACTTAAAAACAATATGCCCACTAGTCTCATATAACTGTGAGCTGGCCGCACAGAGAGTGTTTGTTCTGAAATCATCTGTATGGAATCCCAAGTGTCATAAGAGTTTGGAAAATTACCACCTTTAGCCTTGGAACACAAGCTTAGGCACACCCATGCAGGACACATTTATCACCTGCCTGTTTTCTGAACTGTCTGTCAAGACGAATAGTTAATGGCTTTCAAATACACGTCAAACCACCTACTCAAGCCATGGCTTTTTGTCAGTTTTTTAACCCATCCCAGTTAGCTGTGCCCATAACATCCCCTATCTGAGCATGCGGCAGGTCTTGCATTAAAATACTGGTTTGGGCCAGTGTTTATAACAGAGTTTCATCCTTTTGTATATAGCACTATAGCTCTATGCAGGACTTCAGAATTTTTTTCCTCTGACTGGCTTCAGTTTACAAGACATAATAGAACCATTGCGAAAATGCATCATTGCAGGACGTAGCATCTCCACGGCTTGCATTTATGAAACTGCAGGATTAATGTTCCAATTCCTTGGAAGATCCATGGATACAAGCATCCCAGCCATGTTGCCAAAATGTTCCAATTCATACAAGCCATTGGTTCTGTTTTTTTTAAATGACTGTGCAACTTCTGGAAATTGTCCACTTTGATCTCTGCTTTTTTGGGGGAAAATAATTACTGCAGTGTTAAGTTGGCTTCCTGCCACAGGAAGCAATGAAATCCTTGCTAATGCCCATCTCATATTTGTCCTCTTGTCATCTTCAGTACTTGAATTCATGTGCCCAGCTGAGTAGTTATACAGCCATTTTGCATACATTTCAATACTCAGCTGATAAGGTTTATTCTGAAGGATGCTCTTTAGTCCACTTGAAAGCAAACCATGTCAGCTGTGTCACTTTAACAGGGACATTTCCTCTTACCTGTTTCTCATTTACAAATAAATGTCAGATCTCTACACTCAAAACATTTACAATAAATATCAGATCTCTACACTCAAAATATTCTGCCAGTCATTTAAATGAAATACTTTACAGTTTTATAGCATCTTTCCTTTCAAGAGGTTTAACAACCATTAACTAACTCAAACATTAAATTCTCCCATGAAATAAGTAAGGGATATATAAGGACTGCTTCACCTGCTACAGAAATAATGCAGCCACTTTTGGGGTATAGTACAGCAGCTGTTTAACTCAGCAATTCTACACATGTAGAGGATACTATATCCAACCGAACTGTTGGGGAAATCTAAGTAGGAGAATGTAAATATCTGAGTTGAAATTTGGCCAGAACAAAGAAGGTTCAACCCTTCTTGTAAAAAGCACAATGATGTCTTAGTCCAAAAACAAAATCTTCACTGTAGACTTAATCCTGGTGCTCATCACACAGGTCTGAGCACTCAGGTTAGCTTAGCCTGGGTGTTAACAACCATATTGGAAACCCTCGCCCTACTTACTGTATCCTTACTGATGCTATACTCACCCACATATGTTGCTAGAACTTCTGAAAACATAACCCATGGCTCATTGTGCTGCTATAAGTTGAGCCACACTATGATTCTTTCCCAGTGAATTGTGGGGGAACTTGTCTGTCCTTTTGAGAACACGGGGAATTGTGGGAAGACACTGGAGGACTATCAGTGCTCAAATGGTTTAGGCTGTGTCCTCTATGCAAAGTGGGGCAAGGAGGGTGCCCAGCCTGAATGAAAGCTGTACCCAAGCTCTAGTCTATAACATAAGAAAGGCCATACTGTGTCAGACCAAAGGTCCATCTAGCCCAGTATCCTGTCTTCTGACAATAGCCAATGCCCCAGAGGGAATGAACAGAACAGGTAATTGTCAAGTGATCCATCCCCTGTTGCTCATTCCCAACTTCTAGCAAACAGAGGCTAGGGACACCATCCCTGCCCATCCTGGCTAAAAGCCATTGATGGATCTATCCTCCATGAACTTATCTAGTTCTTTTCTGAACCCAGTTATTGTCTTGGGCTTCACAACATCCTCAGGCAAGGAGTTCCACAGGTTGACTGTGTGTTGTGTGAAAAAAATACTTCCTTTTGTTTTAAACCTGCTGCCTATTAGACACACCGTTCCAGACAAGCCAGATACCCTGGTCTGAAAGCATCACTAAACTTGGGTGACAGATTTTTTATGTGTGGATGGGAGGGGAGTAAGGGGTAACACCTGAGTAAGAACCTGACTCAACTCTGCATTGAAGATGCCATACTGGGACATTGGTTCAGTTCTGGCGTAACAAGAGTAGTGCCCTTTCCTTCCTTGCAACACTGAAGTGTTCCATTTACTCTTCTCAGAGAAGCCTGAATAGCTTGTGAGAATCATAGTACAAAAAGGGGAATGGTCCTTGGCCCCATCATAAGCAGCTTTTTAAAAAAAAATCCCACTATTTATGTGTGTTGTAAAATTATAGTTATACTATAGTTGTAGGAAGGTCCACAATTAAGAATGCAGTTGAGTACATAGCCAATATTTAAGGTTATTCAGGTAAATGATGCAAACATTAACATGGACTATACATGTAGTTGTAGAAGCAAATGTTATTAATGGAAAGTGACAGGCTTGACTCCTAATTACCAGTTACACTGGTAATTGGAGTCAAGTCAGTACAGGTAAATTAATAGCAGGCAGACATGTAAGTAAGCCAGTCTATACTCAGAGCACTGAGTGCCTTCATTATGTAGGAGCTGGCACTTAAGATATTTGGTGTAGTTATGTCATATATCCCTGGAAAGCCTCTGCTTCTGACTGGTGGTTAATCACACTTTCTCTGCCTGCAGAGACCTTAGGTGGCTAACAGGCATTTATGCCTTTGCAAATCTCCCCTTAAATGTTGATTCAGTAAGCTGGTTACTGTACTAACCTACTAAACTGACCCTTGAATAAGCTGAAGCCCCACACAAACAGTGACTGGGTATGTAATCCTACATTGCTTTTATACATACTTATATTTGATACCATTTCCAGGCCTGGTAGTTCTAGGGTTATTGTAATAAAAATTGCACTCTCTTGCTGTTGGAGCTGGGATTGGCAGGGTGTAGTAACTTCACGTACCATGGAAGTGGAGCTCTTTTACCATATGTAGGAATGATACAGAAACTGTCACCAGCTGTAGCAAAACCATTAGGACTGTATAACTTCTGTAGGATAAATTGCACAGGGTTCATGTGGAAATGCTCTATGTTATCTCTGTTCTCACTTTCTGCTCTCTGCGCCTCTTGCTTTCTCTCAATTGTTTCTGTCTTTGTTATTTATTGTTTGTATAGTGACAATCCAACAGTATACTATATGCTTTAGACAGCTATAAGGACAAGGTCACTGCTCCCAGGAATTTATGGTGAGATTTACAAAGGCATTTACGTGCTTAAAGATGCAGATAAGTGCCGAATGGGATTTCCACAAGCACTTAAGTAGGTTAAGGCTTTGGGGCAGGAACTGTCTTTTTATTCTGTGTTTGTACAGCGCCTAGCACAAAGGGGTCCTGGTTCATGACTGGGGCTTCTAGGTGCTACAACAATAGCAATATATATAATAAGAGATAAAAAATCATGAGTCAGATCCTAAAAATCATGAGATGTTTTAAAAACACTATAGAGGGAGGGCATTGCCTGTCTTTTTAATGTTTGACCTCCCCCTGCCCATTGCGTGTATGTGTGCGCACGCAAGAGAGAGAGAATTCGTGTTGTCCAGTCTCCCGAATGTATTGGATCAGGTGATTTTGGCCCCTGTTGAAGGAGTTCTCACCTCCACATCTGCCCATCCCCTCTCCAGCAATGAATTCCACCCCCAACTCTCCAAATCTATCCTGTCCCTTCAGTTCCCACATCAATTTGACCCCCTACCAGTTCAGGCTCAGCCCCAGCCCCTCCAGCCTCACCTCTGCTTCTCCTTGTGTTCTTCACCACACCCAAGCCTGCAGGGGGGCTGAGCCCCCTCTCCCACTTCCCAAATTAAGTGCTGCAGGAAGGGAGGGAGAGGAGTAGAGGAGCTGTCCCCATTGCTCATAGGATGGGAGGGCAGGGGAAATGGAGCCTCCCGGAGCTGCTGGGTTCTTCCTGCCAGGGGTGGCAGGTGAAAATTCTCCTAGGGGATGCTAGCACCCTGTCCTGCCTCTTCTGCCCACGGCCCTGCCCATACTTCACCCTTGCTCCACCCCAGGTCCCACCCCTACTCCCGTTTGGCCCCCTCCCTGCTCGCCCCCCCTGCCGCTGCCACACCCCGCATCCCTCCTCTACTCTTCCCTTCCCCTGCAATGCCCCCACTGCCCGCCACTCCCCACGTCCCTCCTCTCCACCACACACCCCTTCCCCCAAGGCACCCGCCGCTTCTGCACTCTCCTCCCCCGCTCCACCCATGACACCCCCACTGCCCACAGGGACAGAGTGAGCAGTGGGTGGGAGGGGCCTCCTGGGGCAGGGGGTGGAGGAGAGGAGGTAAGCGGTGAGCAGCGAGGACCTCCAAAAATGGGAGGGGGGTGGAGTGGAGGAGAGGAGGGACTCAGCCAGGCAGCGGCAGGCGGTGGAGGTTTCGGGAAGGAGAAGACCAGGGACAGGAAGAGGCAGAGTGCAGACAGGGCCACCACGGCCCAGGTGTCTGTCGGTGGCAGCTGCTCCAGGGGAGGCTTAGTCTCCCCTGGCCTATTATACCTGCCACCTATGCTGCTCCCTCCTCTCCTCTCCCCTCCCGTCCTGTAAGAGTGGCTTCAGGTTGCTGAGGGGAGAGGAAGAGGGCGAGAGCTCTTCAGACAGCAGCTCGGATGGGTTGCTCAGCCCTGGATGGTAGGCTTGTGGGACAAGCAGCCAAACAGAGGGAGTTCTGCCCCTAACAGGGCTCAGATTCCTATGCGGGGAGAGCTTCTTGCATCATCATAAGACTGGCTCTAGCCCAGCCAAAATTCAGTTACAAGAAAATCGTGAGAAGTGACAACACTAATAATAATAATAATTCTATTGAAAGTCAACATCATCTAAATATGCATGAGCTAAAAACACAGAGAGGATGAGCTGAAGAGCTGTTCATTTGACCATGTCTCATAAGCACCACGTTTTGTTTGTAACATGTTTTATTGCTTGGAAAGTGGTCTCTGACATCTTGTCATTTCCACTGACAAGTTAAAAAGCTAGGGAGGAATCATAGGTATCTGGGAAAAGGTGCATGTGATAGAGTAATGTATGCCTATATATGGATAGCAGTCTACATATTCCAAGGTGTTTTGTGAACACCATTTTGACTGTACAAGTGTACTGTGCCTTCTCGCTGGCACTGTAGCCTCCATTTTGAGCTGTAACACCCAAGAGGTATTAGGAGGAATCCTTGCACATAGCAAGGGACTAACAATGGGAACAATTAAGTGTGATTAACCTGGATGGGCTTCCATTCAAATGAAAGCACCCTAGAACTATGAGCTGGCTGCAACTAAGGGGAACCAGAGTATTTCCAGGTTGGATGTCAGCAAGGCTGTAACACATACGTGGTACAATGGAGAAGTACACTAGCATGGGGGCAGTGACTCATGCAGCTTGGGCAAAGCAAAATAGGTAGAAGGGGAAGTGGAATGTAAGAAGAGGTAGGAATGAGATTGGGTAGATCCTTGGATATGGCTGCAAAGACCAACAGTCATCCTCCAATTTGGCAGGGGGGGGGACTCAAGACAGCAGGGAGCTACAGGCTGCAATTAACATCAAGCTGTGGTTGCCGTGTCAGCATTATGCAACGTTTAAGTAAAAATAAATTTTAAGTGTTAAACATAAGCTCTTCATGCCTTATGGAGAAAAACACCACAGTAAAAAGCCAGTGGAGGATTGTGAACAGTGATTGAATGTGATCAGAGCAGCCAATTCCTCTTGCAAAGTGAAATTATGAAGGTTTCACTTGCTCACTTTGCTGTGACTGAGGTAACATGCCTCCCACATGGAAACTCTTCAGAATACAGTGTTGTGACTCTACCCTTCTCCATTACCACAACGTGCAAAGCAGCATTGTTTCATTTGTCTTTTGATTGCTGCAGTGCTCATGAGCTTGCTGTCCTCTACAACATTGAGCCTTTGTTCTAAGCCAGGGGCATGCAAACTTTCGGCCTGAGTGCCACATCGGGTTTCCGAAATTGTATGGAGGGCGGTTAGGGGAGGCTGTGCCTCCCCAAACAGCCAGGCGTGGCCTGACCCCACCCTACTTCTCACCCCCCTGACGGCCCCCCCAGGACCCCTGCCCCATCCACCCCTCCCGTCCCCTGACTGCCCCCGCCCGTAGCCCCATCTAATCCCTCCTCTTATTCCTGACTGCCCCCCGCTAGGAACAGCAGGGGAGGGGAGGGGCTGGGGGCTAGCATCCCAGGCCAGGAGCTGGATAGGAGGGTCCCGCGGGCCGGATGTGGCCTGCGGGCCATAGTTTGCCCACCTCTGTTCTAAGCTGTAAAACCAGAGTGCCCAAGCTGGAACTAACAAGCAGTCACCTTCCCTGTGTCTGCTTTAGGTAGCATACTCCTGCCCCAATTGAAGGCAATAGGAGCTTTGCTAAGGACTTCCATAAGAGCAGGATTGCACCTCAAAGGAGTCCCTGTACAAGAAGGGCCCCATGTGCTAGTGCTTTTTGTTAGCTAACATTGTCCCTCTTTAAAAAAAAAAAATCGAGGGTCATTTCCTGTGGAAAAAATTCAATCGTTGGAAATTACTGCTCACTTCTACAAATGGGATTCTTTTCACAAAATTGCCCTTCTCTTGATTAAATCAAAAGCTTTTGGAGCACCAGATCTATCTTCAGTGTTTACTATTTTATACTCTAATAAAGATTTAATGTTGCAGGTGACACTCTGGTGAGGAGAGAAGAAATTCTTTCCCGCATACAGTGAGTGCTGAATAGCTCAATGATTCTCAAAAATTGTCCCTGTGGAACATAAATGGATGAAACCAATACTCCAGGATTAGAAATGACATGCATTTCCATGGAAATTACTCTAAAACCTTATTGCAGAAAATAGAGATTGAAATCCTTTTGTAAAATTTTAAACCGATGGAATTTAACAGAGACATATACACCTGCCACAGAATTCCACATGTTGTATTGACGTTCTATAGTATGAATGTAATTGCCTATTAGATTCCATAAGATTCTTCTCATAAAGGTTTGTCTAATTCTCTCTCTTTTTCTTCCATATTGTGGTTTGATAATGTGAAATACTGCACTAATAAAGATTAAATAACTTGCGAATTATATGATGCATGTACACAGCAACACCTGAGGGCAGGATTTGTATCAGAAAGCAAGAACAATATATATCCTGTTACATACACAGGGCCAAATACTGCAGATCTCACTCAAGTTGTACCTAAACTGTTTTCAAAGGGTGTTTTACATTTTCATTCATAGGATTTAAGGCTAGAAGGGACCGTTACATCTAAAACAGTCTTGATTTGAAAACATTAAGAAAGGAAGAATCCACAGCTTCCCTTAGTAGTTTGTTCTAATAGTTAATCACCCTCATTGTTCACATTAAAATTTAGGTGTACGCTTTTAATTTGTTTGCCTTCAGTTTTCAACATTTGATTCTAGTTATACCTTTCCCCACCCTGAAGGTATTTATACATTGTAATCAACTAACCTCCCATTCTTCTTTTCAATAAAATAAACAAATTGAGCTCTTTAAGCCTCTCACTGTAAGGCATGTCCTCCAGTCATTTTTTGTAGCTCTTCATGAATTCTCCCAATTTTTCAACAGCCTTTTTTAAAATGTTGACCCCAGAAATAGGTGCAGCATTCTAGTATTGGTATCTCACCAGTGCCGTACACAGAGGTAAAATCTGCTCCTTACTCATACTCCTTTCTTTATATAATCAGGAATCACAGTGGCCCTTTTTGACACAGCATCACCCTGGAAGTTCAGTTGCTTGTCCACTTTGACTCAAAAATCTTTTGATATTGTATAGTGCTAGGTTTTTAAATTAAAATATTGTGATACTAAATCCAATGTTTCATAAAAGTTAAGCATGTTACATGTATGCAGTTACCTTTATCAGCCACACTTCTAATCTCATCAAAGAATGAAATCAGGTGTGTCTGACAAGACCTATTTCCCATAAAACCATGTTGACTAGTATCAATTACATCCCTGTCTGTGTCAGCTGAATTCCATATCAGCTTTTCCATTATTTTGCCTGGGACTGATGTCAGGTTAAACAGCCAGTAGTTACCTGGAGGAATACACGTGCCTTTTTTGAATATTGGCACAACATTAACAGACCAGGGAGCTCCTCAGCACTTTTTGGAATTTTTTTGTTATCTAACGTTTTCCCACTTAAAAAAAAATCACTTAAAAAAAACCTCAAGGGTCATTTCCTATGGAATGGTAGATCTACTGATTTAAAAATATTTATCCCTAATAGATATTGTCTAACAGTTTCCTCAGGTGCTAGTGGGACTGGAAAGTACTTCACCATCTTCCTGTGAAAAGAGTACAGCATCCTGATTCTTTCCAAATACAAAATGTAAGTATGCATCAAACACTTCTGACTTTTCTGCATTATTATTAAGAATTTTACCATCTCCCTAGTAATGGACCTAATGCTTGAAAAAGATCTGTAAGCTTTAGTTCATGCTTCAACTGGAAAATTAATTGCTATCAAATAGATCAGTGTTAGATTTCTATGTTCCTTTTTCTCCATCGCTGTAGAAATTGTGTATAGTATGAGTTTCATCAACAGTCATTGAAGTCAATGAGAATCTTTCCATAGTCTTCACTGGGCTTTGGATCTGACCCCCCCATTGAATTACAGATTATCCTGAGGAGCTTTTTCAGATGCTCCTACCCTCCCTACTTTCACCACTCTTCTAAAGTGATTAATTAAAGACAATAAATCACTCCAATAAGCAGACATCTGATCCATATTTTTGCAGGTAATTCCAAGTAGGGAGCTGGTACCTCCAAGAACTGAATCACTTCCATTTGCCATCCTATCATTTTACTATAATCATTAATGTTGTCTTGGTAGTAGGCAAGACCTTGTGTATTCCGTATCAATATTGATCTTGAACCACTGGAACTGTAATGCCCGTAGTATGACAAACAAGAGTCTCTCATATTGATGCTAATGAAGTTGTTAATGCAAATTCCAAAACAATAACAAAATGGGATTTCAAATTGTGTAGCAGAATTCCAAACAGTATACTTTTTACTATGATCATCTTTCAGTGCAGAGTTGTAGATAGGACTTTTCCGATAGACACTGTTGCAAACTGTCAGATTACTGTGAACTTTGGACATTGGTATTGACTTTTTTATTAAAGTGTTATTGAGTATAACACAGTGCTAAGGTGATGTGACAAAATTCTGGAAACAAAGCTGATTGTGTTTGAGCATTTTGGCTAGAAAAGGCAGATAGTGATGCTGGAAAAGTCATGGCAGCAAAAATATTGTTCAAATGAAGAGAACATTTAAAACTATGACTGTGGTAGGACAGGTCTGCAATAAAAACACAAACCTAGTCCAGTAGTGATTGAAAGTTGCTCCCACTGAGGACTGCTGTGGAGGATCTCAGCCCAGTCCCTAGTTGACAGGGCTCTGCTTTGCAATGGATACCCTAGTTGGTAAATGGCAGGAGGGGACAAGAATTGAATGGACAAGACGACTGAGCTACTATCACTCCCTTAGATTGGTCCCCGAGAGTCAAGATTAAAGGCACACCAGCCGACCTAGAAGTTTGCCCTGACCCTGCCCATGCTATCCCTGTCCTGTGATCAGAGAACTTACTACACCTAAGTAAGTGTGCAAACCACTGAGCTATTTGTGTTTAAGAAGGGCATCGCCATCATTATCAGTTCCTCCTCAATTGTCTTCCACAGAGAGTTGGCATAATCTGAGCACGCCTATTTTGTGAATCCTCCTGGAGTTTAAACATGAGTTATGTGTCAAGCAGGTCAACAGTCTGCCAGTGGCATCTGAATGTTGGAGTTAAGTGCCTAACAGTGAGCCAGCTAAATCCCCTTATGAATCTAGTCCTCTGGATCCAAGACTGGTTGCATTTAAACAGTCTGTTCAGCAGTAACTTCAGTGAAGCCCATGGGGATATACTTATGTAAAAGTGAGAAGAGAATCAGGTACTGTAAAACAGAGCATCTCCAGCCCGCAAGAGTTGCACTACTTAGGGAAATACCATGGCCCAATGACACTTTCCCACCTTTCAGAGTAGCAGCCATGTTAGTCTGTATTCGCAAAAAGAAAAGGAGTACTTGTGGCACCTTAGAGACTAACATTTATTAGAGAATAAGCTTTCGTGAGCTACAGCTCACTTCATCGGATGCACCGATTTTCCACCAATTTGGTGGATTTTCCACCAAATGCATCCGATGAAGTGAGCTGTAGCTCACAAAAGCTTATGCTCTAATAAATTTGTTAGTCTCTAAGGTGCCACAAGTACTCCTTTTCTTTTTCCCACCTTTGAATATTAAAAGGACAATTCATGCAGCAGAGTTAATTATTAACCAGAAAGAGAAGATTCAGTAGCAGATAATAGTTTCTATTTACAGTTTTCCTTTGTAGCGCTTCCCCTGTACACTTGTTTTTCCTGAAGCAGCTCAGGAATATGATTTACTTGTTGAGTGACAGGGTGACTTGTGTGAGAATATGCAGATTCAATGTAATAATCTGCTAGCAAAATACTTCCTATATGTATCTGAAATTGGGTTCATATGGCCAATGAAGATTTTATCAAATCCCTTCTTTCACTTTTGTGGGGAGTATACTGACGATCAACTCAGGGGGCATTTGGCAAGACTGCTGTTCATTTTAGATAGCTCCTGCCATTTCCACTCCTGAGAAATCTGTTTTTTGTATCCCAATGAAAGTAATTATTTAAAGTCAAAGACTTCTGGTTACCTGGCAACCTATAAATGAACTGTTTTGGAAAAGGATGAACCTATTGAATGTCTTCCACAGTGTTCTCGCTCCATTATAACAGAGATTATTTGTTGAATGATCTGTTGAATATAAATGGCTTTTCCCCTCTGGAATTTTTCTGTAGTCAGAAAAGTTAGTAAAATCTATATATAATTAAAATGGTAACAAACATTCTCTCAATCCTGTCAACTCACACTAATTGCTCGGGAGCTTCACTTCTCTTTAACGGAACTAACAATATTTTCTCTCTTCCTTCAGTGAATTCAGTGCTTATTAAAAGTAGTAGAGAAGCTAGCCTGCCAATTCTGGAAAAGTGAAGACGGAATAGGCAGTGACAGTGCAAGCTTCTCTATTTCATACCTCACCTACGTGACTCAACCCTGCTCTGGAGTGATCAGCATAAAAGTTGGCATTGCAGGACTTGGTCCCAAAATCATGGTCCCTGATGGCCACACACCAGAGACCTGTCAGAACTTTGGTGTCAGCCTTGGGCCAGGTGACAGTATGCTGAGATGTCTTTTCCTGGTCTCTCTTCTCAAACAGAGCTCTGTGGCAGAGTTGGAGAATGTTGTTGCTGGTCTCAGAAGTTGAGTGTAAACATTAGGTTCAAATGCCAAACTGGCCTATATGAATTGCTAGAGGACTTCCAGTCCAGCAAGCAGGAAACTGGTAGATGACAAGATGAGACAGCCTAGGGGGAATTGTGGATGGCATTGGAGACCTAGCGGTACTTGAACGTTACTAGTCTTTGTCCAACCTACAATGTGGTCAGGTTAGCAGCTGATGATTTATGTTCCCGGGTCATGTCAACAGGATCAACTGAGCTATACCATGAGTTATCTTTGCAGTGAAAACCGCCATAGCAGTTCAATGACCATAGTAGTTCAGGCCTCCTATCTGCTAATTGTGGTGATATGTACTCATCCCATAACAATGGGCTTGAGACCACCAAATAATTTTCTAAAGATCACGAAACAGCCACTGAATTTTGACAACTGTACCACAGGAAGTAAGGCTTTAAGTAGGACCTTGTGTTTGTGTGGTTACTTCCCATTGCTCGAGCCCAGGTCAAGCTGGGACCCAGGGTTCAAGCCCTATTATTTTGCAGTGTAGACGCAGCCCCACCCAGACTTGGGTCCTGGGATTCCACCAAAACTATCCCATGGGTCAACTTCTTTTGTCCTCTCTATCCCGTGAATCACTAATCGACTCCAGGAGAATGGAATTAACTGCCCTTGTAGCCCAGCAATGCAGCGAATGAGAGTTTAACCCTTCCATTGTTTTCTGACCGGTGAGCTGCAAATTCATCTTTGGAGAACCTTCTGCATTTCTAGTGGAGACGTACCAGAAGAAGTCCTTTACAAAGAGCATTGCTTCATGGACACAGAAGCACAGCCAGATTTTGGTTAATGTCTGGTGCAATGCCAGCAAAACTGTGGATTTTAGTAAGAGGATCAGGAATGACCATGCATTCCAGCAAATAGGGAAGAAGATGGCAGCCCTGGAAATTTACCAGACTGGTGACCAGTGTAGGGAGTGGCTTAAGCAGCTCAAGACCGAGTACAGGAAAACCAGGGACCTGAACCTCACCTCAAGCAACTAGCCAGTATCATGCCCATTTTATGAGGAGTTTGACCGGGTGCTGGGTACTGCACTGAGCATGTGGCCAACGATGGTGCATGATGATCTGGTCAGCTGAAATGGAACCTGCTGGCCCCAGAGTCCAGTTGAGATCTGACAGAAGACACTAGTCCCAGAGGCGGTTTTGGAGCCGGAGCAGCAGAAGCACATCGTGGGGCATACTTGAAGGAGCTTTTTGATGTCCCCCTCCCGCCCCCGAACAGCCCACCATGGAACTGGCAGCAGAAACGGAAAGCACAGAAGTGCCCTAGAGACTGGTAAGTTTCTGGATCCATTTTAATGTTCATTAATATAGGAATGGGGGGGATTTCCATTCTATGAATCAATGCCAAAGTTATTAGAGGCCCTGGCTAGCAGTATGCATTCACTAATGGCAGATTGTATGCCAGCACCTTGACATCCTGCTCCTCCCCTTCCCATCCCTCCACCCTCCCATGCATGTGGAGTGAAGTTCAAAATGGCAACCAGGAAATGCAGACAGTAAAAAAGCTCCTTGAAAAGCAAATATTTATGGGAAAGGTGCCGATTTTTTTAGGACATTCCTGCTACTTAAAAATAATAACCTTCCATTGCCATCGCTGTAAGTACTCTGCTGTTTTCACCACGCAGCAGTGTAATAAGCCATCTGGAAACATTGAACTAGGGAGTGAGTGAGCAGGTGAAAATACGCTCCATTTACACATCTAGTCCATTTCAGTCACTTGTAGTTAAGGCTATGTTTTAGTCACAGATATTTTTAGTAAAAAAAAAAAATGTCATGGACAGGTCGGGGCAGTAAACAAAAATTCACTGCATGACTTTTACTATATACCCCTAACTAAAACTTGGGCAGAGGGCTGCAGATGCTCTTGGTGGGAGGGTGGTCCAGGGACAATGCAGGTGCTGTGGGGATGACCTGGAACCCCGCTGGTGTTGCAGGGGAGGCAGGTGGCACATGGCCCGGGACACCTGCTGATGCTGGGGGGTGGAAGAGTTGGCAGGGCTGGCAGGCTCCCTACCCAGTTCCACATATCCCTGCAGCTCCTAGGGGGAGGGGCAGCTGGGGGGGCCACAAGCGCCAGCTCTGCAGCTCCCATTGGCTGGGAACTGCAGCTAATGGGAGCTGCAGGGGTGGGGCCTGCAGGCATGGGCAGCGAGTGGAACCCCCTGGGCCTTCCTCCTAGGACCTGCAGGGACATGCCGGTGGGAGCCAGGGAATCCCCCACCCCAAGGTAAGTGCCACCCCATCCCACACCCCAACCCCTGCCCTAGCCCTGAGCCCCCCCCCCCCCACACACACACCAAACTGCTGCTGCTAGCCATTGCAGAAGTCACGGAAAGTCATGGAATCCATGACTTACGTGACAGACAGGCAGACTTACTCATAGCCCATAGGTAATAAAATATAACTGGGGTTTGAAATTTTGTCCAGCAATGTGCTGGAGTCCATGTAAAGAGAATAGCGGTGGTGTTTTGGGTGTTTGCAGACAGTCATAACAGGCTAAACTATGGGATACTAGAGCAGCATCCTGTTACTTCCCTCATGAATTCTGACCCAACCTGATAGCTTCAAATTTTCCCTGTAGCAGGAATTCCAGATAGGAGTCACATTTCAAGGATGGGCATATTTTCCAAGGCCACCATGATAGCTGACCAGCTCACTCCATTCACAGATGTGCTGTTCAGTCACTATATGTTTGAATACTTCAGTTGCATACACTGCAGGTTTCCCATGAACAGCTTGGAATAACATTTCCCCTTGCCAATCAGTCACCCCAGGAATGGTTATGTCCAAGATGTGAAAGGCCTGAAATGACAGAGAAACCTTTTGTAGCACAGCTATCTACTGCCCCTCCAAACCGAACTTCTGCAAATTTTAGTGGGAGGGGGGAAAAGTAGCTGTGGTTTTGTTTTTTTTTTTTTTTAAACTTACCATTGTCTCTGCACTTCTTTTACTGCAGTTAATCCTGCTATGTCCAGGGAGCTTCTGGAGTCTGAAACATTGCTTTCAATACAAGTTCAGTTTGGAAAAGTAAAATTTGATGTCCTTCAAATTCCACAAAGATTTTTTTTTGTACTTTGCACTGAGCTATTTGAGAGACTAACCCTGTGTCTTGTCCTGTTCCAGGCCCCTTGTGCTCTAAGGGTTGCAGTACCTTCACAGCTCACCCACACTGTGGTAGAATCCTGGGCAAACAGACCATTCCAAGAGGAAACATTTCTGTGATGAACTTATGGTTGAAGTTCTGGACAGAGCCAACCAGCAGGTCCAGTACCAAAGACAGATGGACTTATGGCTAGAGGAAAGAAAGAGGAAAGGCTCCAACTGGCTGCACAGCATGAGGACAAAGTTTCAGCGTTGGAGCAGGCACTTGCTTCGCAGTTCCTGAACAGGAACAGCAGCTAAGGCAGGAGCACAGAGCTCAGCAGAAAGAACTGTTTGAGCAGCTGCTACCTCTACTCGCCACAAGAGTACCGACTCTTGATGAACCCACTTCACAGCCTAACTCCATGGCTGGGTGGCCCATGCAATCAGGCACATGAGCAGCTGGGTAAGGCAACTTTGCCCCATGCAGTCTTCCATATTGACAGTTTCCCACACGGATGCCTCCGTCCCCGTGCCCCAGTACCAAATGCTCAGCAAACATGGAAAAAAGGGAAAGGAGAATGGGGAGCCTAGGGACATGCAACGATAGGGAGTATCTGTCTTGTACATAGTTTCACTATTGGCACTTCTTCATGCCCTTTGGGGTTTTTTTTTTTTTTTTTTTTTAAGGTTTTCTTATGGTAATGGCTGCTGGCCTGTCTGGAAATGGGTTAATGTTGTAGTTTTCTAATAAGTGTCAGCAATCAACTTTCTGGATAAAAGAAAGTTTATTTATAATCACTGATTCCTATCACACAATGTGTATTTCAAATACTAAAGGTAAACACATGATCAGGGACAATGGGGAATTTGTATGCAAACACTATTCCTCATTACAGTTAACTACATCAATCACTTCCTTACATCAATCCATATTGTGAATCAACTCCTCTCCCCAGTCTGATAAGCGGTCAGGTCATTCTTAAGTATACTGCATCGCAATCAACCCCTGCATCCCTCCGACAAATTCCCCACAAATTATCAGCTCTACCCACCCACCCACAAGCGCATTCAGAAAGGTATTATTCCTCCCTCTTACATTGGGCCATGCAAGTCCATAGTGTGGGAGCACACAGAATCCCTGACTTATGTTGCCCAGATGTATCAAGCTCCATCAGTGGTAGGCAGATTGAATGTACCAATTCAGTGGCCCCTCGCTGTCATAGGTCCATTCAGGGGGAAATGATGTACTTCTGGCTTCACAAAGATTGTGAAGAGCACAACAAGTCACAATAGTGCAGACAGCCTTGATAACATAAGAACGGCCGTACTGAATCAGACAAAAGGTCCATCTAGCCCAGTATCCTGTCTTCCGACAGTGGCCAATGCCAGGTGCCCTGCCCCAGAGGGAATGAACAGAACAGGTAATCATCAATTGATCCATCCCGTCGTCCATTCCCAGCTTCTGGCAAACAGAGGCTAGGGACACCATCTCTGCCCATCCTGGCTAATAGCCATTGATAACACAGGAATTCAAATGGATCTGTAAACTTTCCAACAGGATTTCAATCTGACAAAAGCATATTTAACCACTGTCCTACACCTGCTGAGGACTGACTTTTGCCAGGGCTTCTGAAATCAGAGTATGGTTTCATAAACCAACATAAAAGGGGATACCTGCGCCCTCCCAGAATAACAGTGGGGACAGTAACTCCATTTATAACAATGGCATTTGGTGGGAATAGTGTCCAAGCCTGTCCATGAATGTAGACTTCTGATTGGTGAAAAACCCTGGAGTCATGAACCTGTCCAGGGCACCCTCACTGACATTCATAGATTGGCCTTTGTGGTTCACAAGGACCTGCATAACAACGGGGCACTACCCTTTGCAGTACCTATATGCTCCCTGAGGAGGGAAAACTATGGACATATGAGTTCCATCAATGACCCCGGCACAGTTTGGCAACTCCATTCTCTCAAAGCCAGCATTTACTTCAGGAATATCTTTTATGTCTGCCACCTTGAGGTAAACCACATGCCTGGCTGCCTCAGCAAACTCCACCTCCACTTTAGCCACAGTCAACTTTCCAATACTGGTTGGCAGTGGACCTGTAGCAGTCAAGGGTAGCCAGCTTCCAGATGACTATAGCAACTGCTTCTGTACCAGCCACCTTCATGCATGTGTCTTTGCACCGGAGTTTGGGGGCAAGCTGCTCACAAAGCTCCAGAAATGTAGCTTTCTTCATGCAGAAGTTCTGGACCCACTGCCGGTCATCCCAGGCCTGCATGATCCCATCAGTCTGTGCTTTTGGCCCTGCTCCTGAAGTGCCACTCTATGTAGGGGGTATCAACAGCTATACAAAGTGTCATGAGCAACCAGTTCAAGTTGGCCATGTCTGTGTCGTCCTCCTCCTCCTGGTCCTGGCCATTAGCTCTGTCAGGTGCCTTCGGTAGGTCAGAAAACACCACCAGCGTCTCACAGAAGCTTTGCCAATTTCCTGTTACAGGTATGAAAGCACAAGCAAGAGAAGTTCTTCAAAAAGCACCTCCTCTGTGTTGCTAGGTCTGGTTGCTAGGAACACACAGACCAAAATGTGTGCTTGGCAGGCTGTGTTGGTGGGCTGTTCAAACTGCCTGTAACATGCAGGGTGGAAAAGTCAAGATTTCCCACACTGCACCACAGTCAAAGGGTTAGAGCAACCACATTTTGAAGGGCACTAGAAAGTCTGAGATCGAGTTGGTTGGACTCAGGTCTACATGCTGTAGCGTGGACACCGGAGCCCCGGGGTTCAAGCCTGGATTAGAAAATTCCCAGCCTAGGGTTTATAATCAGTATAGAAGCTCAAGCCCTGGGTCCTCTATCCCAGGGTCTGCTGACTCAAGTCCCACTAACCCTGGGCTACCCTGCAGTGTAGACATACCTCTCAAGGTGAAAGATGTCACGTCCTATTAAGGATCTACTTGGCCAGAGACCCAAAGCTTTATGAAAGAAATGTCACACCTGAGAGCATTTCTGCATTACCTCTATTCAAATCAACTTAGCTTCTTACCACTATCTTAAAAGAAACACTAAAAGGGAGAAAAATAAATGGTTAAGAAGAGGGGTCTGGAATGGATATTTGCCAGTATTAATTACCTGCTACCCACATAGCACCAAATTATAACTTGACTGGTTGTGACATAGCCTTTTCACCACTGCTGCTACAATGTGAATGAGAAAAAATAAAGCCAGGAACTAGAGGAGTTAAAAATCTCAAGAAAGGAAAAAGCACATGCTTCCTTAATTATGCTTGGAGCCTGTTCTTGCGAATGGGCATCCCTTGCCAAGCTAAGTAGTAGAGGAGCAAGCTCATGCTGGTTTCTGCAAATGCACCAGCAGAAGTAGCACACGGGCATGCCACTGTAACTATCTGGCACACAGCTTTGGTATTTTGTCCGATTTGGTATTTACATTATTTCAGACAGAAATTGAGGGGCAGATGTATAATCTGGGAACATATCCAGATTCTAAAAAAGTGAGGCACTCAATGGAGGGGGGTTTTGTGTGTGGGTTTTTTTCTTCTGATTGTGCTGGTAGCAGTGATCTATTAAAAACCTAAAACAAGAAGAAACATGTAATTTATTTTTCACATTTTTATACTCAAAAGATTCACAGTTGATTTAATTTTGTAGCATACAGTGAAATGGCCTGATTCTCACTTACAGTAAGGCCCCTTCACACCACGCTAGAAGTGCAAGAAAGTGCCTGTAGTAAAGCTTCTTCACAACCCTGTGTAAAGGGGCCTTACTGTAAGTCAGAATCAGCCCCAAATTGTTCAGTCAAATGCCAGTCAACAAGAGCATCTATATTGTGTTTAATTTTTTCCCCGTCACAATTCCTGTTTTTAAGTTTATAATGTAGTTATTTCCCTTATAAGGATTCTCCTATTCTGTCTGCATTATCCTCTGAAATCTCAAGAAAGTGAGGCTTTAGATAGGACTGTGTCTCTACAGTTACTTCCCATAGCTATAAGTAGCAGAGCAAAAATCACCATACCTAAAGAGACTGGTTTTCTTAGTGGCAGAATACAATGGTTCAAATGTCCGTGGGAAAAACTGCAAAGTAATGACAGAATTATTGTCTGCTCCCTGTGAATAAAAGTATTGCTGGTTCTGTACTGGGTGAAGAGATAAAAATATCCTGCCTGGCCTAACTTCAGCTACCATTTTCTGAGCATCTTGGAACAACACAGACTCTCTCTCTGCTTATTCTTCCTGCTGCTGTATGGTTACAACAACACACCAAAAAACCCCTTGCTCTGGAGTAATCAAAACTCATTCTTCCTTTAGTGTGTGCTTTGAGGTTACATACAGATGCTTACATGTTGGAAAATGCTGAGAAAAAGAGGATGAATGTAAGGTTTGCTGTCTACATTATAATGATGGCAAGGTCATCAGAACAAACAGGAAAAAGCTTTGCTAGAGCTATTGTTTGTTACACTGTACTTTCATCTCTGGGAGAGTGAAAGGGCTACAGAATGCTGTGGAAAAGTAATTACAATAATTTCAGCCTCAATTAATTCACACCCCCCCCCACACAAAAAATACCCCACACCCAAAGCTGTTTTTCTATGGAAATGTCACATCCCACAATCATCATAATTGGGCTTCATGATGAATGAGAGCTGGGATACTGAACAGGAGATCAATAGGCATTAGCTCCTTTACTGGTGAAAAGATGGGAAACAATCAGATCATTCTTGAAGACTTGAAAGCATAGCAGTAGGCTTTGTCTGAAGAAAGAAAGGAAGGAAGAAAGAAAGAACTGAACACACCAAACAAACAACAGAACACTGGGGTGCTTCAAATGCTAAGGCTACAATGATGTACATTCTTTACATAATTACAGCGGAAGAAGTCAAGTTCTCTTAGTCTTGGATCAGAAGCTGGGTGTTTCTACAGTATTGACTACAAGATAAAGTGATTGAATCAGCAGGAATTAATCATGCAGCACAAGTTGGAAAGGGCTGTTATTCAATCAAGTGAGAAGGTTGTGGAAGACCCCTAAAGAGCATTATGTCACCAAGCTTCAGAGATGCACTCCACCATTTTAAGCTGAAATGTATAGAAGAACATCTTTATTATATATTCAAATAATTGTAAACATTGTTTAGGTCTCTGGCCTACTTACTAGTATTTGGGTGACTGGAAGTCTAGTCCCATTTCTGCAATTGACCCATTGTGTGACCTTGGATGAGCCATTTGTCAAATTTTCAAACCTGGGAACTTAAAAGTTACACACCTAAACCAGCTCCTAGCCATGTAAGAGTTATATTATAATTTGTGTAGTATCTGCTTGTGCTCTGGTTGATGTCAGAAGCAAAACTCAAATTAATTTCAGGAGGATAAAGTGGCAGCCCATGGAGACTATTTATCATATAGAGATTGGAGAAATGGAAAAAAAACCACCCTTTTTTATAAATTTATTTTCTTTTTTCTAAGACAAGGAAGGACCTGCAGATTAAACAAGTGTATTCCAAACACTGTCAGGTACATGTCTTTCTGGAGTTCAATCAAATACTTAATGGAATACAGTTGAATATATCACTGTGCAGCATGCAGTGCAATAATTATGCACAATTAAAGCCTACTGTGCAATTTTGCTACCATAAAAGCTCATTGACTCACACCAATTTAAAAAAAAACAAAAAGGCCCTGTTACAGAATCCCTTTCCATGATTAAATGCCAATTCACAATTTCATCTCCATGGTTCCTGTACATTTTCTAATTGTGTTCCTTCTTTCTTTTCTTGGTTGTGATGTTTAAAGCCTAAGCACTAAAGAAGGGGATCAAAATTGACATTAAAACAGCTTAGGAGCACATTTCCATGCTCAGTGTTTAGCAAATGTGCTTCTGATTCCACCCTTCTGTGGTTCTTTTGTTTAAATGGTACATAGTGAAGGACTGAATAATTACAAAAACAATTATGGCACTTAGTAAAGGTCTTGTAAATAAGGAAAGCTGTGCTCATGCTGTATGATAATGAAATGTGCATGCTCATTGCTTTGTATGAAAACCACAGCAACTGTTAAGTGTAAGGTGGTTAGTCACCGCCAGAACAACTGGTGTAAAAAAGACTAACCTACACATTAGGCTGGGCTAATCGTATAATATATAGTTTTAAAAGGTCAGCTAAACATGGGTCCCTTTACAAAACAGTACAGAATTTCTAAAGAGTATGATGATTAATTCCATTCCAAAATCACGTAACAGGCACTTTAATGTAAGTTGCAAAGGGGAAGTCCTCCAAGGAACTAGCAAAAATTGTGTTCACGTTCCATTGCAGGGGTTTCTCAGTTGTCAAGGAGATGAACAACCACAGAGACTTATGGACTCATTTCTACTCATGGATGCTCAGCAATTCCTTCTTTCATCTCCACCTTGTCAGGAAACCTGATGTGAACTCCTGGCCCATTTTTGTAAATGGGAGTTTTGCCTTTGACTTGAGTGGATCTGGGATTTTACCCTTAGCCTCTCTCTCTCTCTCTCTGACGTTGACTGACCACCTGCTTTGCTCACCTCAGGGCTAGACTGCTGCGACATACTAAGTGACCCAGAAGTAGAGCTGGCTGAAGGTTTTGCCTTTTCAATTATGTTTCCTTCTGTTTTCCCTCCAACTTGCAAAGTAAAATTTTCAGCTTTTGACATTCCAACAAAAATTTGTAAAAATAAGTAAATAAACAACGTCCCGCCCATCCTATTTTTTTAATGCAGTCATCTGGCAACTACAAATGACTCATCAAGTAGCCACCTAACTACTAGGCAGGGTAAACAGAGGACACCCTAATAATCCAATTGCAGTTGTGCTTACCTCAGCTACTTACCTCAGGGACTGCCTTTTCCTATGCCACAATAGAAGCTTAATTTAATAGCTATGCTTTGACCAACCAAGTCCAGATTCAGACTCGTGGGGCTTGAGGATGAGGCATTCTCAGTGGCTGAATGCTCCCTCTGATCAGGCTGAGGCTTAAAAACCTTTGGAGCACAATGCCAGACTGATCTCCTTCAGCAGCTCCTAGCCTAATAACATTTAAATAATTAAACAAATTGCACAATGGTCAAGAAGTGATGTGCCAGAGACACACTGGGAATAGATGCTAAAGATCCCACTTACAGTTAGGTCATGAGAGTTCTTGGCAAGGCATGGACAGTCGACACATTCCCCACTGATCAAAACCATTCACTGCCAAGTGTGTGGATGGAGTATAGCTCCTTACCTATAAAAAGAGATGCACAGTAAATGGAACAAATCATTTTATAATACTTCTCCAGCCAGGCTGGTTCCCATTTGTTTGCATGGGACTATGGATTATCAAAAATGATTTTATGGTGCCTGTTGTACATTGCTGGCACTACACTCAAGTTAATGGTAAAATAATTTCATTAAGAGCCTATATTACAATGTCCAAATGAGGGCAATTCAATGTCAAAGCAGGTCTGTGGAGACCACATAGTGGATCAAAATGAAACGGTATCATTATGCACTTATGTTAATAAGATTATGATTGCAAGGTCAAAGGAAACTGATGTCTTGGCAAGTCATTGGGAACCATTTTAGGATGTCAAGGTGATAGGCAAATATGGCAAAGCATGTTGCGGATACACATCTGTGATTGCAGGGTCATAGGACAACATGGCTGTTGAAAGGAATATAATAGGAGTGTGTTTCTGGAGGGAAGATGTTTACATACCCTAACAATAGGAAAGATATTTTTGAACTTGCCATAGCACATTTAACACAGCACAATCACGTGTTATACCTAAGGCTACAATTTAGTCACAGATATTTTTAGTAAAAGTCATGGACAGGTCACAGACAACGAACAAAAATTCATGGCTTGTGACCTGTCCATGGATTTATACTATAAATACTCCCTGACTAAGTCTTGGGGGTGGAGGAGGGGGGCCGCTGCTGGGGTGGGGCAGTGGCTTCAGCTGTTGGGGGCCATTGAGCAACAGCTGCTCCAGAGGACCGCTGCTGGCGGCCTCTGAGCAGTGGCTGCACTGGCTGCCCCGGGACTGCTGCTCTGGCTGCCCCTGGGACCCTTCCTAGCGGTCCCCAGGTCCAGCTACACTGGCCGCTGCTCGGGTGGTCCCCTGGCTGGTGCAGCTAGCTGTGGGGCCACCCGAGCGTCTGGCTGCAGAGCTGCTCCAGCAGCGGCTAGTGTGGCTGTCCCAGCGGCCACCTGAGCAGCTGGCCCCATAGCCAGCTGCTTGGGAGCCCTCGGGTCAGCCATACTGGTCACTGTAGAAATCACAGAGCCCTAGTTATACCTTAAACCATTTAATCCTACAGCACTGACCGATATCATATGCCATTAGGAAAATATTTATTCTGCCAATATACCATTACATGAATCTCTATAAACAGTTTATTTATCAACTGTACTTCAGTATGACAAATTAGGTTAACATAATGTATGCAACTTCTCTCTGTGTTAAGAGAGGATCATACTCTCTATTGTAAAAAGTCCAGAAGGACAATGGAGCTTTTGTGTGGTTATCAAACATTTTAATATTAGTGCATACTGCACATACTAATTACTGTTTAAATATATCGGGCCCAAATAGTGTATGCTTGATCATTATATGCTTGATCATATAATCTCTGGATGAAATCTATACACTAAACCTGAAATGTCAGACTGTGAAAGAGTCAAATTAACTGTAATTTAATACCCAATACATCAGCATTCTTAATCTTGTGGCATAATTTCTTACAAGGTGATGCCTTCACCTTTCCTGCATTTAAAGACAAACGGTAAATGAATTAAAAAAAAAGAAGAAGTACTTGTGGCACCTTAGAGACTAAAATTTATTTGAGCATAAACTTTCGTGAGCTACAGCTCACTTCATCGGATGCATTCACGAAAGCTTACGAAAGCTTATGCTCAAATAAATTTGTTAGTCTTTAAGGTGCCACAAGTACTCCTTTTCTTTTTGAGAATACAGACTAACACGGCTGCTACTCTGAAACCAGTAAATGAGTCGATTGAATAAAAATAGAATCTAAGTATTGGACAAGGCTATTAGCAGCAGAAAATCCTATACTGCTGTGTTTGAGTAAGATAGAAAATTTATAGGTCACTGACTACAGCCATGGGGACCAATTAATTATATACCTTTGTCTCAAATAACCACAGGCAAAGAAATCCAGCCAACCTTGGATTTGAATTTAAAGAGTAGACTATCAAGAAAGGGATTATTAGTAATAGCCCTGACTAAGTTAGCACATTTAATTACGAGTAAACACTGTTTCAAATAGAATTTTCTGATTCTGAGTAAATTTTCCTCAAAGAAAGTTGTGCTGATAGGAAAGTCAAAAATAGCAGCACATGTCCACTTATTTTACAAAGGGATAAAGAGGATGGCTTTTAAGTATAAGCCCCTACAGGGAAAACTGAATGATACTAATAGAGGTGAAGTGTAATCTGCCCTTTTGCTCTCCTGGTATATTTTACTAAGCTGCATCTTGAAATTTATAACAAGTATATAGACTACAGGTTTCAGAGTAGCAGCCGTGTTAGTCCGTATTCGCAAAAAGAAAAGGAGTACTTGTGGCACCTTAGAGACTAACACATTTATATGAGCATAAGCTTTTGTGAGCTGTAGCTCATGAAAGCTTATGCTCAAATAAATGTGTTAGTCTCTAAGGTGCCACAAGTACTCCTTTTCTTTTTATATAGACTACAGTATTCCTAAGAACAAGGAACAGTATAATTTAGTTACTACATTTAAAGAAAATTGTTGACAAACAAACAGTTTTCTTACATAAGTATTGAAAGAGAAGATTCCAAATACAAAACACAACAGAGTTGAGATACTAATTAAAATATACAGAGATTTAAAAGGTATAATTTTCAATATGAGTGTCTTTTTCATGGATAAAGAAGCTAAACTGGATGTAAAAATTGTTGATGCACCAAAAACCACAGTCCACATGCTCCTTGCTGATTTACTTAACTTTTGGACTGATCAGAATGCCCAAACACCTTCCTATGTGCTGAGCAAAAACCCAATAAATTGTTGAGATGAAATTGATAGGAAATAAAAAAGGCAATACTAGAGGAAATTACTTACCTGTAATTGTGTTTAACTGAAGATTACCCATAGGGCCAGATTCTCAACTGATGAAAATTGTTATAGCTCCATTACAGCAAACGGAACTATGACTGTTTATATCAGATGACAATCTGGTCTGTACCATTCTTGGAAGGAGTAGGGATTTGTGCACCTGCAAACAGTTTCAGTGGGACCTCTCTCATCTCAAAGTTGTATGCCATTGTTCATAGCAGGAGTCATTTAATGCCACAGCTGCTGAGAGATTTCAGCTGTCCTCTACTCTCCAAGCATCCATTCCTTTTGTAGTGGAAGATGAAAATCCTCCCTATATCACCTCAAATTAAAAGAATAAAACCATTAACACACACACACACACGATTTACAAAAATCTCAGCTCGGTAGGGAGGTGAGGGGGTGGGCAAGAGATAATCCCTTGAGATGCCTATCTTCAGAGAACAGCAATTACAAGGAAGTAATTATCTCTTCTCAGGAGACATGCATCCCAGCAGACTCTCAACTCTTGAGGACCAGAAAGAGAAAGCCCCATGGATCTCTCTCTAAGGGAGAGGGGAGGGTATGTGTGTGGGGCGGGGGAGGAGGAGGAATGGAAAGAAATTGTAACAGGCACCATGTGATTTAAATAATACAGAAGTGGGTGACATTTACTGATAGAGACTCTGTTGGACCAATCCCTGAGTTTGATAACTGCTAGGCCAGTGCTACAAGGTTTTCTGAGAAGCACATGGATGTGTTTAGGAAGGTACAGGTGGCTAAGTGGGAGGAGAAATTGCTGGCCTTGGTAGATTGGGAGGGTGATGGAATGTTGTAATTGTTAGGGGTTGGTTTGTACCTATCTAGGTTTTACAGTATGTGCACCAAGGATTTAAGGTGGATGCATTTATAAGTCAGAAAAACACATCGACAAAATTGAGTGTGCTGAATGCAGCAGATGAGGGTGCCATTGAAGTTTTAAAAAAATTGAATTTTTAAAAGAAATGGTTAATTTTTTAGAAGGAATGGATGATGCAAGCATTTTGTGTGAGGGCTGGGTCCAGTTCTATTGTATGCTAGGACAGCTTTGCACTGCTACTCAGAGGTTGGCAGATCCAGACATTTAAGGGATCACCATGCAGTCTCACTGTCGGGGAACTGCCCTTACAGGTTCTAGGTCACTGGCATTTGGGACATGACTGGAGAAAAAGGTCTGAGATTAATATTTCTTTGCAAGTTAACATCCCCAGGTGCTTGATTGGCTTCTTAGGGCAATAGGCAAGTGCTGTATATTAGAGCATGGTCAAACACCCCCTCTCCCCAAATGGGCAGTGACTTGCTTAAGGACCATCTTTGTACACAGACCACGAGCGGCAAAGTGGTCCTCAGCTGGTAGATTCGGCTAGGTGCTGCTGTATTTTAAATTGAACAGCTGTACGTTTAAAGCAAGTAGACATTTGTTCATCTTTTCTTAAATTCCAGGACTGCTGTGCCACTACTGCCTTTCCCTGAGAAGCAAGACCAGGGTGGAGGGTGGGTGGGGCCGGCCTCAACTTTTTAATTGTGTCCACGGTCAGCCCTGACCACCTCCTGCTCAGCACTATACTCTCTCTGCCTTTGCTATTGCTCTATCCTCTTCTCGTTCTGGTCTCTTCCATGTGTATTTTTTGGGCAAACAGCCCAATTCCCCAAGCACTTTGAGGCCTAGCCCTAAACACCTCTCTGCTGCTGGGCCAGGCCCTTTGATACTGACATGGTACTGTGGTGGCACCAATGAAGATAAACTGCCCCTTTGTTATATTAAAAAAAACAAGTCATTTAGCTATTTGGAACAATGCCACTCTGCCTCAACATAGCTAGAAAGCTTACTTTTTAAAAGTAACAAATGGTAGTTAATCTTCATTGCTGCCACCAGAGAGACATTAATATTAAAGGGCCTGGCTGAGCAGTCAGAGCAGCTACAGCAGAGATGTATTACTGTTGGCATCTCCAGTCAGGACTCATTAAGAACTTTCGGAACTGGGCTGATTGCCCAAGAAATGCAGGTGGGATTGGAGAAGAGGAATAGCAGGATGCAGGAGAGAAATCCAGGAAACAAGACAACAAGAGATCAGCATGGGTTATGGCATTGTGGGCTGAAAACTGTCCCAAATGCTTCATATACAGTGGTCCTTCTACTAGCAAGTCATAGTAATTAGTTTTTCTATAGTATTTTTCCTCTTCAGAGCTGAATGCACTTTACAAAGGAACGTGATCATTATCCTCATTGTACAGCTAGAGAAACCGAGGCACACAAAGGTGGAAGTGACTTGCCCATTGACACTGTGCAGGTAAGGGGCATCAGCAACGTCAGTATGAAAATGTTTCAGTATCTGGCCTTTGGTCTGTGTCCTTTTCACTGGCAACACCAGAATATTTGCTCTAAGACTATTTTGGCCCCAGAGTCCTTTTTCTCTTCCAAGCAGCCACATAGCAGCCCTTATTTTCCAACTCTGGAACTAGAGCTAGGCAAGACTAGTACTTTGGGTCTCCAGTTTTATATAGAGCAGCACAGTTTCAGCCAGATCATGAAAACAAGAGGGATCTGTCTCCTTTTTAAAAGCTTTCTTAAAGATTCACTTCTGAAAGCCCAAACACCAACCCAAATAAGTTAACTGCCCCCCTACCCCAAAACTGCATGCAGGGATGAGAGAAATATTCAAAATGAATCCCTTTCTCGAGGTCTCCCAGTGTTTGTCTTATGTGTGTCTGTATTTCAGATTGGTTTCAGAGTAGCAGCCGTGTTTGTCTGTATCCACAAAAAGAAAAGGAGGACTTGTGGCACCTTTGAGACTAAACACCTTTGAGACTGACTTCCGAAAGCTTATGCTCAAATAAATTTGTTAGTCTCAAAGGTGCCACAAGTCCTCCTTTTCTTTTTGTATTTCAGATTGTAAGCTCTTTGGAGAACGGGCTAGCTGTATCTGTGAACTTGTACGGTGCTTAGCATTAGCACATAATCAGAACTGAAACAATATCATCTACACTGAGCAGAAAAACAAAAATAAAAAAGTTTATAAAAGGAGATGAGACATTTTTATAAAGCACCTGCAAGATATGAAGAAGGAAATACTGAAGGCATCAAGTGACCATCTCTAGGAGTTAACCTGGCAGAGAGACTGCCACTGCTGACACTGCTTCATGCAGAAAGAATCTCAGGATCACTAACCCAAAACATTCAAAATAATGAGCCAGCCCCTCCCCTCCCCCCAAATCTTGATCTAGGTGTAAAAATAATTTTTTTAAAACCAATGACCGAGGTTCTTTTTATTTGCCTTCTGGCATTTGAGCCTTTAAGAGTCACATTTCCACATTTTGCTCTGCAACTATGAGGATTAGATTTTTTTTTTTTAAATGGAAGTGAAGATTCTCTCAGAACCATCTCAGCCCAGGAGCTGGGGCTTCAAGACAATCACCAAATATCATGACAGGCGGCAACGCTGGATCCATCTTGAGCCTGGGCTGCCTCTTCCCCAAACAGCTCAGGTTCCCTGTCATGCTTTGGCTTCTGAAAACTGGTTTTCTCTCTCTTATGTTTTTGAAGAGCTATTCCTCCCTTACTCTAGACAGGGTGATAGCAGCTTGGGCAAGCTACCTGAGGGATTCATCCACCTTATCCTATCTTTGGTGTGTGTCCGACCTCAGTCACTTCATCATATTTTCCCAGCCAAAACGAAGTAAGTGTTCCTCTCAGACCCTTTCCCTTAGAAAAGGTGACTATAGTGCAGCTATAGTGGAGCTACAGCCGATGAAGTGAGCTGTAGCTCACGAAAGCTTATGCTCAAATAAATGCGTTAGTCTCTAAGATACCACAAGTCCTCCTGTTCTTTTTTGCGAATACAGACTAACACGGCTGCTACTCTGAAACCTGTCATTATGCAGGGCACTGAATTTAGCCGTACGGAGTGGAAATCTATCAACTTCATGAAAAAACTCGTATAGTGGACAATGTCTCTTTCCACTCTCTCTCTAGCAATTGCTTTAAGCTTGGCCATTCAGACCTTTCTGTAGTTGGAGACATTTCATTTCACACTTTCCAGCATGACAAATGAATGAATGGATCTTAATGGTTGTGCATCATTTCCTTTGTGTCCCCTACTAATAGGAACAATCTAAGTCTCACTAACAGGCTGGTTCCTGCAGAGGGCAGGAATTTCTCATTTCTTGGAATGACATATTTGCATGTTCCCCATAGGCCGGGATGGCCTAACATACTGACCCTGCCAGGCACATAGGAAAATCTTCAGCAGTTTGAGAGCTGGGGCGCTCCTGCCAGCACTTGAGGCTTCAGCCCTGCCAGGAGGGGGATCTCAGGGCTTCAGCTCTGTGGGAGATGCCTGCCGGAACTCAGGGCTTGAGCCCTGTGGCAAGGTGGTGGGTCTAGGAGCTTCTGCTCTGCAGGGAGGGGGGTCTTGGGGCTTTAGCCCTGTGGGAAGCGCCTGCTGGGGCTCGGGGCTTCAGCCCTGCAGCAGAAAGGGGGGTGGGGCTTCAGCCCTGCTCCTGCTAAAGCTCCGAGCCCTGGCAGGTGTGCCTGTGGGGCTGAAACCCCGAGACTTACCTCACCGCTGGGAAGAAGCCACACAAGACATGTGGAGGGGCACGAGAAGTGTTTTTTGTCAGGGTTTGCTGGCTCTGCTTGGTACCGCCAGGCCCCCTCCCTGCGCGGCAGCTGCTGTAGCCAGCAAGCTGGGAGCTGCAGGAGAGGCAGCAGCAAACAGCTGGAAGCTGCAAAGAGGGACTGCTGAGGATAAGGGGGGAGCGTGCCTCAAGCTGTTGGGGGGGGGGGGCGTAAATCTTTAAATTGTGCCTCTCCACTCTCACCAGGCACCAGTCATCTCTGGCAGAAGACCCTAGCCCCACCACAGGGCAAAAGCCCTAAGGGTCCCTCCCCCGCTCCAATGCTGTAGATGGAGAATAGAGGGGTGTGGATGCTTTACTGTACATTCCTTTTGGATGGGTTAATTGAGGGTAGGGAAGTGTACATGAGGCCAGGAGAGCCTGTTGAGAGGCTAGGGTATACCACAAGAGGATCCATTTACTGATTTCCCTTGATAAATCACTTCCTCCTCCTCCCTTCCACATCAGTCCACACTCTACAGGAGTTGATCCTGCAGCTTTTACTCAAGTGAGTAAGAGATCAGGACCTACATTGTGTGAGTCTCTCTCTCTCTCTCACACACACACACACACACACACACACACACACACACTTGAATCCCCATCACAGTCACACAAGCTAGCTCCACACACAGCTCCAGCAGATCAGAGTGAAGGTCTTTGTTTGAAAGATACATTAAACAAAAGAACTCTACTCGTAGACTTATACCTGAGTTCTGGAGGCCTTCTGGGTCGGAAAGCTGAACGTTACAGGGAGGAAGAGTACTTTTTAGCATATTATGAAGTAAACAATGCTCCCCTTGCATTTGTGTAAACAAACACATTACAGTTGCACAGTTTAATAATGGAGTTTACTCATCACCATTAACAGTATAATTCTAGTAATTAAGCCAAATAATCCCAGCAAATGATGCATCACATTTCCCACAAAGTATAGCCAATTTAAGTAATTAACTAATGTTTATGGTATAACCATCTTCATGTCAGCAAAATTATAGTGTACTAGATAAAATTACAAAAAAGAAATTCTAAATTAATTTTAAACAGAGCTCTAGATTTTTACTTTAAGTAGAAGCTTCTAATAAATAAACCAGTTATTTCAGAAATGTTAAGAGTTGCCAAGTTTTTTAATCAATATAATGTGATATTATTGGGTTATAAATATAGCTAAAAATTGACAAGAATGTTTTCTATACATATTTTCTCTTCCAGAACCCCTATATAAATAAATAAATATTATATATATATATATATTTTTTTTTTAAAGGTTTTAAAGTTTCTGAGAAAACTTCACCTATGAACAAAGGCCATTTGGCTCTTGCAAATGAAGTAGTGTCAGGGATGAAATATGGTTCACAGAGGTAGAGGATAAGTGAAAAGATGAGAACACCCTCCTCATTCCAACAGGGAGATAGAAGGTGCCTCAGAGAAAGAGACGCAGGTCTGGGTAACCAGTTGCTAGTTTTTATACACATCTTGTAAGAATCAACAAGCTGGAGATAAACTTTTAAAATGTGTCTAAACATGTAGCTTGAAAGTCTGTCTCTTTCACCAGCATAAGTTGGCTCAATAAAAGCTGTTACCTCACCCACCTTGTCTCTTTAAACATATATGTTTACTATGGTAAACCCTAGGGTGCGGACAACTACAAGTGATTTCACAAGAGGACAATGGAAATAGTGAAAAATATCTTTGGTAAAAACTTGGGGAGTGGTTGTAGTATGACCTTGTTTTTGAAAAACATTTGAAAAAAACATTGTGAAGAGGAGATATGCCATAAGGGCCACTATTTCCCCAACTACTTGAGCCAACGTGATGGCTACCAGAAATGCTGTGTTCATCAATAAATGGAGGAGTGAGCAGATACAACATCTCCATTTGCACCAATGGCTAAGGTATTTAAGAACTAGAGTGAGGTTCCAAAACGAGAGTAGGACATTTGAGTGGTAGAAAGATTTCTGAGCTGCTTGAGGAATCTCATTGTCAATGGATGGTTGAATATGAAATAACCTTTTACTGGAGCAAGGAAAGGTGTGATAACTGCCAGGTGGATTCTAATGGAGCTCAGCGACAGCCCAGAATTTTTTTTAGTTTTAAAATGCAGTCCAGCATATCTGATAGCAATGAGGTTGGTGGAATGTGTTTTAGGTCACATCAGCAGGCAAATCTTGTCCATTTTTGTAAGTAATTATAGAGTCTAGACTTTTTCTGATGTGTAATGGCACTGTTTTTACTTCCTCTGAACAGGTCATTTCTAATCCTGTGAACCATCAACCAGCCATGCTTTGATGGGAAGAACTTTGAGATTTGGGTGAAGGATCTTCCCACCTTCCAAAGAGAGATGAGGAGCAGTCTGAAGAGTGACTGGTGAGTAAATGGCCAGCTGTATCAGGTAAGGAAACCATGTTTGTCCGGGCCAGGTGAGAACTATTAGAAGAACTCTGGCTTTGTCCCTTTATATTTTGAGTAGAACTTTGGATATATTAGAGAAGTCTGGGGGAAAGCGCACAGTATATCTGACAACCACTGAAAGTGAAAGGCATCTTCCACAGATCAGTGAGACCCTGACCACCTCTGGAGCAGAACTGGGTGCATTTCTTTTTTATCACCGTGACAAACAGGTCCATTCGAGGGGTGCCCCATTGTTGGAATATGTGGTAAAATATGATGGAATCTATCTCCCACTTGTGGTCTTGAAAGAAGTGCCTCCTGAATATGTCCATGGTCACATTCTGAACTCCTGGAAGTATGCAGCTGTAATGACAATTTGATCAAGTATGCACCAATTCCAAAGCTTGACAGTTTCAGTGCAGAGGGAGGGGAATCTTGCCCCTCCTTGCTGGTTGATATAGAACAAGCATGACATGTCCATCAGAACCTTTATGTATTTGCTCCCAATTAGTGTTAGAAATGAGAGACAGGTGTATCTGACTGCCCTGAGTTCCAGGAAGTTGATGTACAGAATGGTTTCTTGAGGCGTCCACCTGTCCTGGGCTATGTGGGTGTCTAGATGTGCTCCCCACTCCTACAGGAATGCAGCTGTCATTATGACATTGGGAGAAGGCAGGCAAAAGAGACTCTTGCACAAACCTTGTGAGAGTATTTCTGCCACCTGAGAGATTCCTTTACGAAGATGGGCATGGAAAATAGTAGTTAGACTGTGTCGGTTAGATGAACAGAACAGTCCTGAGCCACTCTAGAAGGTAATGTATTTGCAGTCTTGCTTGGTCTATAAGAAAGACCAAGCTGCCATATGCCTCAACAGCTGAAGACAGTTCTTGATTGGGGTTTGAGGGCTGATCTGGATTGTGTTGAATATGTTGGGTAGGGCCACAAATTTGCCGTGGGTGAGCAATGGTGAGTTGGGTGTCTTGGACACAGCAAGGTCTCGGGGAAAGCAAAACTCCTGCAGTGCCAAGTGTGTTGTCGGTACCGTTTCCATGACCTGCATAGTTGCTGAGGGAGTTAACAGAATCTCAACCACTCCAAGGGGAGTCTAGATGGAGCCAGAAGGGGTTTCTTCAGTACTGAGTCAGAAGTAGTGATCTTCTTGCTGCCTCACTCCATTGATGGTACTGATGACCTCTCAGAACCTGAGACTTTACAGTCTTTAGGTTTGACAGTGCCCTCAATACCTGAGGAACCAGTAGCCTCATGGGTACAAGGTCAGAGAGCAGTGGGTGCCGAAGTGGTCGGAGTCATCAGAGACTGGGACTACTTTGTGGTTGATTTCTTCACCTGGAGAACTCTTTGGGAGTCTTATGAGAGGAATCTTGGGTCTTTCTCTAAGCTGCCCTTGAAGAGTGACATTTGGAGACAATGGCGGCAGCAGACTTATTGGGTATATGGTGGGAGAGGTCCCCTACCCAAGGTCAGAGGCTAGGCAAAAAAGCTCTCCTTCATAAGAAATCAGTTTGATTTCCCTGTTTTTTCTGGCTCTAGACTTTAATTACGGACAGAAGTTGCACTTTTGGGAAATATTAGATTCCCCGAGGCAATGGATGCACAGGAGTGTTCATCACTCAATGGGTTTGCCTGCTGGCTATGTTTGAAACCCAGAAGAACTGGGCATGCCCTCATAGTAGAGTAAAATTCCCAGAACAGGAGAAACAATCTAAAAGGTATTAAGAAAGCTTGCACTTGCTCGTACTGATTTTTTTAAGCTACTACAGCTGAAACTAGTACTTAGAATAACTATAATTATGCAATAAAAGAGCTAAGGGGACATAGCTAAGATAAAACTCGGTAATGACAACTGCCAAGGCTCTGTCTTGGGCTGAGGTGGTTGAGAAGGAACTGAGGGCAATTCACCTACACAGTGCTATATCACAACAGCACAGAGCACGAGACTGATAACACACATGCACAGGCTGAACAGACATTGCTGTGAGAAATCTCAGAACAAAGACACAGAAAGGGCAAGCACACCTAGAGCAGAGTATCCATAGGGGCATCACCTGAGGACTCTAGTTTCACCTCTTTGGCAACAGATTTAACTTGTTGTGGAAAGGTGACAATTTAAGCGGTCTCATACCTCTTTAAAGTATTGTATGGTGTTACAAGACAGTTTTGACATAAGATAGCAGCTTTCTCACCACAATTGATTTGTCTATGGTATTTGACTATTATTCTCTTATTTTAATAGTTCCCCAGCTCCCAGCCACATTTTTTTTTTGCGAATACAGATTAACATGGCTGCTACTCTGAAACCAAGCTTTCCTGGGTACATGTCTTCCAGCTACTAGGTAATGAAGCTCTTAAAGTGACATGTGATCATGTCACCTGAACTGGAATCCATCTTAAACCTGGTGCTTTTCCATTTAGGGGGGACCCAGAGAGAAAAGATTCCTACCTTGTGCCAGAGCTATAAAGGGGGTGGAGCAGAACAAAGGAGGCTGCCAGTCGTGAGAAATCCCCTACTTACCACCTGAGCTGGAACAAACAAGAACTGTACCAGGGGAAAGGATTGGGCCCAGACTAGGAAGGAGTCTAGTCTGTGAAAGAAGCTTATTTGGAACATCTCTGAGGGCGAGATTTCTGTAATCAGTTTCTTGATGTATTAGGCTTAGACTTGCATATTTTGTTTTATTTTGCTTGGTAACTTACTTTGTTCTGTCTGTTATTACTTGAAACCATTCAAATCCTACTTTTTATACTTAATAAAATCACTTATTAATTAACCAGACTAAGTGATTGATACCTGGGGGAGCAAACAGCTATGCATATCTCTTTAACAGTATCATAGGGATGGACAATGTATGAATTTATCCTGTATACGCTTTATACAGAGTAAAACAGATTCACTTGGGTTTTGGATCCCATTGGGAGGTGGGTGCTGGAGACAGGAGTACTTGCTGTTTTCAGTTAGGTCTGCAACTTTGGGGGCATGGTTTAGACCCTGGGTTTGTGTTGCAGCAGGCTTGAGTGTTTGGCTCAACAAGACAGGGTTCTGGAGTCCCATGCTGGCAAAGAAAACAGGCTCAGAGGCAGTTTCAGCACATCAGGTGACAGTCCCAAGGGGGGGTCTCTGTGATTGAACCTGTCACAAGCAGCTCCTGGCCTGTGTCCCTGGCCCCCTGAAGACCCACCCAGGGCAGGTGGAGGGTCTGCAGCTTCTCACAGCTGCCTGCAAGGCTCTTGCCCCAACCCAGCTCCAGCTTCCAGTCTGGGGGCGAGGCCTTGGGGGCCAAAGAGCCGTCTGGTCACCTGTGGTCAGCTGCAGATTCTCCATCTGCCCTGGGTGGGAGTGGGGACTCGAGATGGAGGCTGCTCTCAGCCCTCCCCACCCCACCCTGGGCAGATGGAGGGTCTGCGGCTCCCCAAGCCAATCTTACCTGGCCTGGGCTCCAGCTCCTGGCTTTGTTGTGGCGGGGGGAGGGGGGGAGAGCATGAGGCCTTGGGGGAAGAGGAGGGGCAGGGTGCTGGGTCTGTGAGAAAAAGTGGGAGAGCCGTGACCTGTTGGACTCCCGTTCCGGCACCCCGGTTTAATCTTGATGCCAAAATCTGCAACAAAATTGACTTCAGGTATAGTAGAGTGCAGGTACAGGTAATATCAGAAGGCTGAATTCAGCCCTTTCAGTAAGTTTAGAAAAAACAAACATTTTTAACGATTAATTTTTCTAGTATCTTTAGGTAAAAGCCTACAATTCACAGAAGATTTAAGAAATAATTAAAATCTATGAAAGCTCAACTCCGTGGATGAAGCTCAGCATGTAGTGCTGATTAATTTCAAAACAAAGGGTCAGAAACAGATGAGTCATGATCTTTGTACTGCTAAGGTCATTTATGTAGTATGCACTATAGTAGTTGGTCCAATAAAAGATATTACCTCACCCACTTTGTCTAATTTCTTGTGTAGGTGACTTTCAGAAAACTGGACAAGTAGTGGATATGTACTACAGTAGCTCCCCCTACTGACCAACCACGATATTGAAGAAAGTATAGGGGAAAATTCCATCTCAGGATATGAACAAAAAACTGGCTAAAATTTTGAGAAAGTAACAATTTACCTTCTACCTGATTTATCAGTCCAGTTTGAGACCCAATTACAAGCATATGGGATCCTGATTGACTCAGAGCAAATCAAGACATTCTGATTCACTTTGTTTTTGTTTTTTTTAAAATAATTGAGTGGACATTTATAGTTTGCCCTCCAACTTTTCACTATTATGTTATTCTTCCAAAGAAGACTCATTAAAACTCATAACGGACTCTGGAATCTTATTAATTTACTGCTGGTAAATACTGTCAATTGCGGTTTGAAAGGTCATATTGAGTTCTAGAGATAAAGGTTTCAGAGTGGCAGCCGTGTTAGTCTGTATTCGCAAAAAGAAAAGGAGTACTTGTGGCACCTTAGAGACTAACAAATTTATTAGAGCATAAGCTTTCGTGAGCTACAGCTCACTTCATCGGATGCATTCCGATGAAGAGATAAAGGTGATAAAGGATAAAGAGATAAAGGTGTTATCAAACTTGAGAAATCATTTATATTGGAACCCAGATTATGGTATATAGATAATTAAGATGGGTGCCAATTTTCCTTATTATAAAACTTTAACCAAGATGTGTCAAATTCAGGCCTGGTCTAAGGAACAACTGCCATGGAAGGGTCCATATCAGCAATGTAACTTTCATCCAGAGATTCAGTTTGTAGAAACACATTTAAGCAGGGCTTATTAAGCTTATTCAAGGCTTAGAACACACCTTAAAAGTTACATCTCACAGACCACTTTACCTTCCCCCTCCCACTTATCAGTGGGAAAACTACCTCCTTTCTTGTAATGATCAAGCAACCTGTGCTACCCACAGCAATGGTTTATATGGAAAATTAGTATTATAAAAATACTTAATGTGGATACTTGTAATGCGATTTGCCATCTTGGGAGGAAAAAAAAGAAGAGCTAGCATCATATTACTAGCCAGATGTCCATGATCATGGACACTGACAGTTTGGGAACCCTGGCTTTAAAAACAAATTGTGACCAAATGCTTATTTCTGTTAAGAAAACAAGACAATTTTTAATTTGTTTTACAGACATACAATAAATATGAAATATATAAGACAAATTTCACACCAATTGATTGTATTACATAAGCAGTTCATTAGAATACATGATGTTTTCTTTTTCATTAGCCCTTTTATAAGATTTGGTACTGGATATTAAAAAGAATCCAAATGTAAATCTCTATCAATACTATTTTCTCCCATTTTCATCATAATATATATTTCAAATAATCATACATGTACTGATTTTTCTAAAAAATAAGCAGTGTCTGAAATTCTTAATATATGCCTATAATTTGTGTGTTTTAGGCCTGTACAAGTTCTAAAATATTTCATTGTTTAATCTGTTTTTAATTCTTGTGGATTAAAAAATACTATGCTATACTTTTTACTTCACCAAAACCCCTAAGAAAATGAATAAAGTGTCAGACTATGGAATTCCATGTTAAGGCTAATATTTGCTTGCCATGAACCAATGACTAATGAGTTCTGATCTTTGCTACTCCAGATTTATACTAGTGAAATGAAAAGCACAAGCTGGTGCTAAAGTAGGGGACTACCTTCCAGTTCCTAAGGAGACATGCGTCTTCATTTCAGAATTACTACAGCCATCCTGACGTTTTCTTGGGTTTATAATCACTCAGGAAATCATGGTTACATGTTCTTTTCTGCATGCATATTTTTGTTATTGAATGGAAATCAGATAAAATGCTACACTTCTATTTATCAAAAATAGATCAAGATTTAAAACCCTTTGAAACCAGGATTCATTTATGTGCAAATGCAATATGCATCAGTGATCAGCAATTGAGGCTCTGGTCTCAAAGGAAAATGGGTTAAAAAATTTTGCAGCACAAATATTTCATACAAGATGTATACCTGGAACTTTCTGTGCTTTGAATTATTAGAAAGAGTCTGGAAACTTTAAGCACTTTTGTACAAGTATACACTATTTTCATCAGTAAAACCTAGTGGTTTCACTATAGTTTTGCAGGGCTGTCTGCCTTAGAATCCTGATTTCTGAATTCATTTCATGATGAAGAGCGCTGAAATTTAGTACAAAATGTTAATGCTCTAATGAGCATTGTTACATAGCATTGTAACTATATGTTACAGTTAATAATCTCATGGGTTTTTCTCATCTTTAAATGCTAAACTTCTAAAACCTACCAACCTCTATAGACAAAATAATGATTTCCAAAATATATTTGTTTAAAGACCACCCCATAAACCTCCACCCCAAAAGCCTCCGATATCAAAGTATCTCTTTCAAGACTCATTGTACTATACTGTGTGAATTTTAAAATCATAATTCCCCACTTAACTCAATATGTTCTACTTAGAAGTCAATGAAACACTGACCAAAAAATGGCTACTTTTAATATAGCTGTGTATCGATTGCATCACAACTGGCAATTAATTTCTGAATTTAATATGCATGGTATTTACTAGCAACTAGATCACAGTTTTGTATCCTAGTCATTTCATATTCAAATCAGATAAATACAAAAAACTCCCCGTGTAAATTTTCTAGTTAAATGAAATTTCTAGCCCTAACTGTCCAGCGGCTCAACAAAGTTTTGCTCCTTCCAATGAATGTGCTGTTTTTACATTATTTTAAATGATCGTCTTCCTTCCTCCTCTCCCATTTCACAACTTCCTGGAGGAGACTTTCTACTCTCCTTCAGCTTGAGAAACAGAAGTGTAATAGTAAAGGAAGCTTTTAAACCTCATTTAATATTTTTATTCAATTATTCATTGTGCAAGGGTCTCAAGCCTTTCTCCAAAGCAATAGGCAGTGGGTCAGGACTAAATGAATAGAGTAGCAGTGTGTAGGATAAAAGAATGGAGGGGACCGGAAAAGGAAGCAGCCAAGGTGGTTGCTAAAGCTGTAAAATGTTGAGAGCTATGTCAATGAGAACACAAGGACTGCATATTGTAGATGTAACACTATGCTGACTGACTAATTCCCCTCAGACTGAGAATAGGAATTTGTATAATTGAGAAATAACTGTAGGATTGTGGATCAGTAACTGTACGAACATCTCTGCATTCTAATATCAGAGACCATTCTATTATAATGGACAGCCATCTTTACTCTATGACATACTCAGCAATGACTTCATACCACACTCCTTGCCAATATGCTTAAGGCCCTAAAAAGAATACACGAGTAATTTTTAAAAGGGAGATACAGGGATTGGTAAGGAAAGTAATAAACGTAGGACTAACATTTGCCATTCTATAAGAACCTTTCCATCACAAGAAAAGCATAACATCACATGCAAAGGTGGGATCCTTAAACTGCAGGTAGTGCAAATGCAGATGTTCATCTGTTCAAGGCTTGAATGCAACCAGGGTCACACTATTAAAATCTAAAAGAACCCCAGTAGCGTCAGTCACATTGCTATAGGCAGCCAATGCAAAGATAACAGCTGCAGGCACAATACAATCTCAGTAGCATAAAGCAATGAGCAAACTTCCTGCTGCATACTGATCCAAGTGCAAACAGAGCAGCCATACTGAAAAATCTGTTAAGAGGGACTAGAGGTTTAAGTCCACAAGCGCACATATATTGATGTTGATACTGACAATCCTTCTAAAAATAAATGATAAATCCTACAGAAATGGATAGGATCCCTTACACCACTGATTTAGAGCCTGACATTATAACAACTGGAGCCAAAGACACCCAAGTCTCTAAATAAAGTTGCTATTGTCTTGAGTACAAGAGAATAATAGCTTGAGTGAACAGTTAGAATGGTAGGGTCACTACATTTTTTACTGCATCAAGTCGCATTGGCTGATACTATGCAAAATCCTATTAAAGACAGACTATTCCAGAGATATATTATACATGGAAATACTGTGTAAGAAGAAAGATCAAGCTGCTTGTGAGAGCCTTATTTCAATAAAATTCTGACTCAAAACCCACTGGAAAACAATGGAAAGACTGCCATTTACTTTAGAGAGCTAAATTAGTTGGGGAAGCAACTTTGCTGAAGAAAAAATTGAAAGGACAATCTGACTGTACTTTACTTTGCAAAATAACGGTTACTTACTTTCTCGTAACTGTTGTTCTTCAAGATGTGTTGTTCATGTCCATTCCACATTAGGTGTGTGCGCACCGCATGCATGAGCGTCGGAAACTTTTTCCCTTAGCGGCTCCTCCTTAGCGGTTGGGGCCTCCTGAGTGGCGTCACTGCACCGTGCATATATACCCCCGCCAGCCCAACCCCCTCCAGTTCCTTCTTGCCAGTGACTCCGACAGAGGGGTAGGAGGGTGGGTGGTGGAATGGACGTGAACAATACATCTTGAAGAACAATTACGAGAAAGTAAGTAACCGTTTTTTCTTCTTCGATTGCTTGTTCACATCCATTCCACGTTAGGTGAATCACAAGCTTACCTCTAGAGAAGGGTAGGAGTCATGGAACAACTGGGCAGAGGACCGCTCTGCCAACTGCCACGTCCTCTCTGGTGTGCTGGTTGACCACGTAGTGGGTCGTAAAAATGTGCACCGAGGACCAGGTGGCTGCTCTGCAGATCTCCTGGATTGGGACCTGTGCCAGGAACGCTGCTTGCGTCCTGGTCGAGTGGGCCATGACCGCTGGGGCTGGAACACCTGCGAGCTCATAGCACGCCTGGATGCAGCTTGCAATCCAAGACGAAATCCGCTGCGCCGACACTGGGAAGCCTTTCATCCTCTCGGCTACAGCTACAAACAGCTGCGCGGATTTGCAAAAGGGCTTGGTGCGCTCCAAATAGAACACCAGCACTCGATGCGCATCCAGGGTGTGCAAGCTGCGGTGACTCGGGTCCATATGGGATTTCAGGAAGAACACTGGCAGACAAATGACCTGGCCCAAATGGAATTGGGAAACCACCTTAGGGAGCTGGAGTACGGCCAGAGCTGCACCTTGTCCTTGTGAAATACTGTATACAGTGGCTCAGAGGTGAGGGCCGTCAGTTTGGACACCCTTCTGGCCAAGGTAATGGCAACCAGAAATGCCACCTTCCAGAAAAGGTTGAGGAGGGAACAGGAAGCGAGGAGCTCGAAAGGGGGTCCTAAGAGTTTAGAGAGGACCAGGTTAAGGTTCCATGGAGGGACTGATGGGCGGGAGTAGGGGAACGCCCTCTCCAACTCTTTAAGGAACCGTCCTACTATTGGGTGGGAAAACACCGAGCCCCCCGAGAACCCCAGATGGAAGGCGGAGATGGCCGCCAGGTGCACTCTGAGTGAGAACGGGGCTAGACCTTGCTGCTTGAGGTGCAGGAGATACTCCAGGATGGCCTGCACCTGTCGGGGTTCACACCAACACGAGAACCTTTTCCACTTGGCCATATAGGCTGCCCTGGTAGAGAGCTTTCTACTGCTAAGCAGAATCTGCTGCATTGGAAGGGAGCACTGGCTCTCCAGGGCGTTTAGCCACAGAGCCTCCATGCCGTCAGGTGGAGTGACTGAAAGTTGGGGGGGAGAAGCCATCCACTGTCCTGTGTAATGAGGTCCTGGTGTAGGGGCAGGACTACTGGGACCTCCACTGACAGCTCTAGGAGCAATGTTTACCGGTGCTGGTGGGCCCAGGCTGGGACGATGAGGATCACCGCCGCCCTGTCCCTGTGCACCTTGAGTAGGACCTTGTGCACCAAGGGGAGCGGGGGGAAGGCATACATCAAGCCCCCTCTCCACAGGACTGCAAACGTGTCTGTGAGTGAACCTGGGCTCTGGCCCTGGAACAAGCAGAACCGTGGGCACTGGGCGTTGGCAAACAGGTCTACCTCGGGAAACCCCCACCTGCAGAAAAGCAAAAGTACGACATCTGAGCATCCACTCATACATGCGGTACAACCTGCTGAGCGAGTCTGCCAGCTCGTTTCGTACCCCCAGAAGATAGGATGCCTCGATGTGAATTGCTTGTGCTATGCAAAGGGCCCAGAGGAGGAGAGCCTCGCGACAGAGTGGCGAGGAACGAGCCCCACCCTGTTTGTTTATAGAAAACATGTCAGTAGTGTTGTCTGTCAGAACTGTCACGCTGTGATCACTCAGAGTGATGTGAAAGGTCTGGCAGGCAAAACGAACCGCCCCAAGCTCCTTCACATTGATATGAAGCTACCGCTCTGCTCCAGACCACAACCCCTGCGTTATGAGGTCCCCCAGGTGAGCCCCCATCCGTGGTCTGATGCACCCATCACCAGCGTCAGGTCCGGTTGTGGAGCGGCAAAGGGGATGCCTTCGCAAACCACAGGCTGGGACTGCCACCACAGCAGGGAGTCCAGTACGTCCTTTGGGGCTGTCACTACCAAGTCCAGAGGTCCCTGCCTGGGCGGTACACCCGAGCGAGCCACGCCTGCAGAGTCCTGAGTCTCAGTCTGGCATGCCTGACCACTTGTGTGCATGCTGCCATGTGGCCCAGCAGCCGCAGGCAGCAGCTGGCCATTGTCATTGGAAACTGGTGCAGGGAGGCCACCACTTGCTGGATAGCCCAGAATGGGGATACCAGAACGCTTGTCCTGGCCTGCACCACATCCAGGATCGCGCCTATGAATTCCACTCTGCGTGGGTACAAGCGTGGACTTGGGGATGTTGACCAGGAGCCCCAGCTCGCGGAACAATCTCAGGGCCATCTCCGCATGGCCCCGCACTTCCGCCTCGAATTGGCCCCCCAGAAGCCAGTCATCAAGGTACAGGTACACCCAGATTCTCTGCCTCCATAAGGAAGCAGTCACCACCGCCATGAACTTCGTGAACACCCTTGGGGCCGCGGCTAGACCGAACGGGAGAACCGCAAACTGGTAATGTTCTTGGCCTACGGTGAAGCGTAGGAACCGCCGATGTGCTGGGTGGATGGTGATATGAAAGTACACGTCCTTCATGTCGAGGGCAGCGTAACAGTCCCCTGGATCCAAGGAAGGGATGATGGTGCCCAGAGAGACCATGCGGAACCAGGCCTTGATCAGGAACTTGTTGAGCCCATGCAGGTCTAGGATGGGGCGAAGGCCCCCTTTGGCCTTGGGGATGAGGAAGCACCGAGAGTAGAACCCCTTCCCCCTCAGGCTGTGCGGCACAGCCTCCACCGCTCCCACCTCTAGCAGTGAGCGGACTTCCTTCTCTAGCAGATGCTCATGAGAGGGGTCCTGAAAAGGGACGGGGAAGGGAGGGAAGGAGGGAGGGAGGCAGGCGAACTGCAGCGAGTACCTGTTCCGCACCATGCATAAGACCCAATGGTCTGAGATAATGGTGGACCACGCATGGGAGAAACGGGACAGGCGGCTCAGGAAACAAAGGGATGGATCCAGTGACTGGTCTGGTACGCTGTCCTTGAGCGCACCTTCAAAAGTCTGGCTTAGTGCCCGGCTGGGGTTTGTGCTGGCCTTGGTTCTGGCCTGGCACATTATTGTTACTATTGTTGTTGCACCGTCGCCTGTTATCCCTGCCTCGCCTATGGTAAGGCTCATGCTTATGGCGAGGCTGGTACTGGCGTTGAGGGGGAGGTTACAGCTTAAAGGGCTTCCTCTGGGTCGCCGGGGTGTGCATACCCAGCGACTTAAGTGTAGCTCGCAAGTCCTTGAGGCTATGCAGCCTTGTGTCTATCTGGTCCAAGAAGAGCCTGGACCCTTCGAAGGGGAGGTCCTGGAGTGTATTCTGGACCTTAGGCGGCAGGCCTGACCCCTGGAGCCACGCCGAGCGCCTCATGACCACCCCTGACGCGATTGTTCTAGCCACTGCATCTGCTGAATCCAGGGATGCCTGGAAAGAGGTCTTGGCTACTGCCTTGCCCTTGTCCACCAGGGCTGCGAACTCCTATTGGGAACCTTGTGGGATGTTGTCCTTAAACTTCCCCACCACTGCCTAGGAGTTGAAATTGTGCCTGTTGAGGATGGCCTGCTGGTTCCCAATCCTCAACTGAAGGCCCCCAGATGAGTACACCTTTCTGCCAAAAACGTCCAGGCGTTTTGCCTCCTTGGCCTTAGGGGCCGGGGCCTGTTGTCCATGGCGCTCCCTTTCGTTTACCGCTGAGACCACTACGGAGCATAGACTCGGGTGGCAGAACAGGAACTCATAGCCCTTAGATGGGGCAAAATATTTACGCTCCACTCCTTTGGCCGTTGGAACACAGGAGGCCGAGGTCTGCCATATAGTCTTGTAGTTGGACTGAATGGTCTTAATGAGCGGGAGCGCTATTTTGGATGGACCTTCGGGGCTCAAAAGGTCCACCATGGGGTCCTCCTGCTCAACCATCTCCTAGGCCTGCAACCCCAAGTTTTGGGCGACCCTGCACAGCAATTCCTGGTGGGCTCTATGGTCTACTGGTGAAGCGCCGGACATCTCTGTACCCGCCATCACCTTATCGGGGGGAAGACGAGGAAGTTAGCTGCTGCTTGACCCTCTCTGGTTGGTTCTCCTGTTCCCCTTATCCCATGGGAGGGCCTCCGGCTCAGGCCAGGGTGGGAGTCCATGGGACTGCACTGGGCTCGGTGCTGGTCTCTCCGGTTTATGCTGGGGGGATACTGGAGGCCTGGATACTGTAGCCTCCAGCACCGCCTGGCGTTGGTGCGGGGACTGGGACCGCTGCACCAAGTAACTTGCGTTGGATGGGGCCCCTTGGGGCTCCTGATAGACTTGGGGGTCCAGAAGGGCCAATGGCCTGGCAGCCCCCATTGGGGTTGCCAGCTCCCCTAAAAGTCCCTGTTGTCTGGGGCCCGGTGCAGGTCGCTATAGCGGCGGACTGTGGCGACGCTGATTGCGAAGGCCATGGCAGTGCCAACAATCTGCACCGGTGGGAGAATGAGCAGCTCCTGGCTAAGTGGGAGCGGTACCGGTATCCCCAGGACTGGGATCTGGATTGGGATGGTCTGCAGGAGTCCTCTGGCGAGAACCGTTTCAACTCCTCCCAGTGCCAGTCTCTGGGTGGTGCCGGAGATCGGCGTGCCCTTTCCGATGCTTCTTCGTGCCGACCCGCTGCCGGCGCCACAATCTCCTTCTGGGCTGCTAGAGAGTCCCCGGAGCCGAAGCTCGACCAGGACCAACTCCGGGAGCGGTGCTGGGATGGTGTCCTCGAGCAGCACACCATTGCTGGCTTACTCTTCAACAGCACCAAAGGCATGGGTGCCGAAGGGTTCTTCCCATACGGAAGGGGGCTTGCTGCCGACAGCTCGATGAGGTCCTAGCGTAGAGAGCTGCTCCGTTATGCCCTTGAGCCCATCATCCACACTGACCTCACCTAGGTCTGGGCTCGGTAGGGCTTGTGCTGCTGGGACCACGGCTTTCCCACTCTTATCAGCGCTCGGGGCCTTGGGAGGTGCCAGCTTCCTGTGCGGGGAACAACCACGCCTTCCTTTCGGCTGCGCCGGGGGCCGCACCGGGGAAAACGAACAGTGCCGGGGCTTAGCCTAGCACTCTGGGGCCGACGGTTTACTGTGCTTAGCCAGTGCTGGGTCTCGACGGCTCTGGGGCACTACGCACTGAGAAAGCCTGAGCCGGCATCGGGCACTCCGAGCCCGGCGGCTGCAATTCAGTCTCCATCAACAGTTGCTTTAAACAGAAGTCTCTTTCTTTCCTTGTCCTTGGCTTAAACGCCTTGCAAATCCTACACTGTTCAGTTTGATGTCCATCCCCCAAGCAACGTAGACACGAGTCAAGGGGGTCACTAACTGGCATAGGTTTGCAGCGCATGGCACAAGTTTCCGATGCTTATGCACGGGGTGCACGCACACCTAATGTGGAATGGACGTGAAGAAGCACTCGAAGAAGAACCCCATTGACTGTAGGGAACATATTCATGGGAATACTGTTATACTAGCACTGTGCGCTGAAATCAGAGTACAAACCTCAACTAGGTATGCGATACCGCAGAGCTGTTTAACCCTCAATGCTAGGCATCACGATACTACCATGGATAAAAGGGCAGCTTTGAAATCAGAGCAAGAGTCCTATTAATTTCAATATAATTTCATACAGTAAAGATGATGCACAGTACAACTATGTAAGAAAACTGGGTAAGTATAACAGAGGAATTATATTTCTGAAAAATCAGAGCAATAGGGAAGTATACTTTTACTGTCATCCTTATCCAAAGAACCAGGATGAAGGAGCTAAGTCAAAGGAAACAAAATACGAAAACTATATTCAATGTTCAAATAAAAGCCTACAAAGGGCTGCTGCTTCATTTTCAAATCACCTCCTTGGATATAAGCTGCTTAAGATCATCCACATTTCCCTGAGAAATCATGCTATGATATTATATAAAGTGCAAAGAACTAGTGTTACTGCAACACAAGGTTGGAAAAACCAAACCAAACCCAACAAAAAATACAACAAACAGGCAAAAAACCTCCCAAAGAAATATCAAAAGGTAAGGTTTTCACTGCATCAATAACTCTTATCAAGTTGCACAACTACATATTCAGTTATGCAGTACTTAAAAGAACTGATAATATAGTAAGGATTTACACTGGAAGTGAAAGAAAAAGTAACAGGACCACAATATGGTCATATAACTCAGTTCTGCAAAAGAAACCTTAACTTCTGCTATTTTCTGATTTTTGTGTATCTTATTTCTCAGTACTAGCATTGCGTTAATGATCGGGGGTGGGGTGGGATTGCATTGCATTTGCCTGTCTTATTTGTGTTAAATTCAGAAATTAGAAAAGTTTCCAGATCATTAGTTGAGACACTAGCCCGTCTGTGACCAGCAATGCTTGTTAAAAAACACTGTATACTTATGCAGATGTGCACAGATGCATGCCATCCACTTACAGCCGGGGTACCAGGTTTGTATAATTTCTGGTGGTGCCCAGAACGGGTCCAAGCAGAAGGTGGAGCAGGGAGGGGAAGAGGCGGGGCAAGGCAGAGCGGGACAGGCTGGGGCCGGGTCACTCACCGCTGCCAGCTCCAGGCCCCCCACTAATCCCCCAGGCTGCTCTGGACTCCGCGTCCCTCTGAAGTGTAGGGCCCCGGTCCGTCCGATGGAAAATATAAGCCCAAACATTGGTAGAGCCGGACCCGCGTTCCTGAATATTGGTGGAGCACGGGCAATATGGGCCCATATAAACTTGCAGCCTATGCTTACAGCCTGCTTAGGTTGCTACATAAGATCCAGGTGGGTTTTTTCCCCCCTACTGTGCATTCTTCAAAGGGCATTTTCAAATAGCCACTACTTCATTACGTCTAAAGAAATGCTTAGCAAAAATAATTATTCACCAAGGCTATTTGTTTGCATAAACCCACCTTGGAATTAAGAACTTTCCCCTTGTTCCGTGACTTAAAATAGGCTCAACACTTCATTCAATTAATTTTTCCCAAGCCAAAAGACTATGTAGAGACCACGAATGGCAAAACTCAACTGAAAGGAGAATTTTTCGAAAATGATTATAAACAATGGAAACAGGGTGTTATAAAGAATCACAACACTAAACAGCAATTTATCCCCTAGGCACAGTGGGGATAAATAAACAGGAAGAATGGCAATTGCATAAGGCAAGGAAACTCAGTTTTCAGGCTCTTACTATTTTAAACTTCTAGTCTGCTGTGTAATATGAGGTATGTGATGCACATAACAGCACACACAGTATGTCATGCATCACATGCAATACCCTGGTTTTAACTGTTCTTTGAAGGGCATTTAGTATTTCTAAGGGAAATACTGCTGAAGGCCCCAATCCAGCAAAGCACCTAAGTCTGTGTGCAACTACCAAGGGACTACTCAGGTACTAGAGGTTATGTAAGTGCTTGAGTGCTTTTCTGGATTTAGGCTAAAGATTGCAGCAGCCACTAGCAGTAAAAGGGTTAATACAGTTTTCTGTATTTAACAGATCCAGTTGAATATAGCCAGGAGAACTAAACCCTTATTTACTGTCTACCAGACTGCACAGTATAGTGTAGCAGACTAATTGTTACTCCCATTCAACTCTTGAGTTCCAAGACTTATTTTGGGGCAGTCAGAAAATCACTTAACTTTGCTCTGTACCAGTTTCTCCATATGTAAAAATGAGGATAATTATTTAGCTGCCTGATAAGGATGCTGCAGTAAATGAGCTAATTTTTGGACAGCACTATATATATGGCATTGTTTTTCTATAATGTAGGTATATGTGGTAAATCACTGCTCTTTAAGTATGCAACAACATTCAAAGTATGATTAATTTAAAAGTTAGAGAATTTTTTTTAAAGGTGTATACACTTCCTACAGAAAATAAATCAAAATCAAGACATTCCAATTAAAGAGTAAAAAAACAAGTTATGGTAGCACATATCGGTAAAGAGAATTCTACCAGGAGAGACAGCTTCTTCACATTACTGTAACAAGAAACTGATTCCAGTTGCATGTCATGTCATGTAAAAACAAAAACAAAAAAAAAAACCCAAAAACAAAACAAGAAGAGTATTATTCAACATGTCGCCACTATTGCACCAGTACCTGAGATTCAAAAGCTAAATCTCTTGTGCCTTTACCTAGCAACCATTATAGAAAGCTCCATGAATCACTTTTCTAACAAAAAAAAAAAAAGATATAAAAGATGTTCTTGTACTAAAAATCACAGGTTGGTATAGAAAAATCTCATTACCTCTTATTAAATGCAGGTATAATGTAACAATATATAACTTTAGTAAATAATACTCTAATACATATATCTCTTATAATGCTGGGGCACAATTGTTTAAAAATCTACGGCCTTTCAGGGAAATAATTTGTTTTGTATTTTACATTCCACTCTCCAGAATGCTACACACTAATAAGAAGATTGCTGAAGTAATTTATAATATCTAACACTTTATATCATGACACTAAACAAATCTGATTTCTCAAAATATAATTTTTTTTAAATTAGTGAGGAGGTCCCAGCATCTGAATTGTTTAAACATAAACATAGAGTTATTTGAATGTCCTTAGGAGGCACAGAGATAAGATGTTCTCCTATGTATTAATGTTCATTTTTTCCAGCACAATGTATTTCTCTACACAATTTAAAACTGCTATGTAAAACTCTATAAACTAACCAAGGATTTGATGATCGATTACACATCTTTGTCATGTTTTGTAATGTTAAATAAGGATTCTGGTCCACAGTTGCATGTTACAGCCCAGTACAACAACTATGGGTCATGGGCAATTTATTTCAAAAATGAACCTTAGTTTTCTTCTGAAAACAGAGCAATATGCCTATTGGAAAGCAAAATTAGCTTTGCTAGGCTTATCTCTGCAGATGTCACAATCCTTACCCTTCTCGCTGCTATAGAGTACATGATTTAGTGTTGAGCATTAATTAGGCAAACTTGACAGAAGCCAAATATTAACTGAAAATGTAATCATTATTTAAGGGAACAACTATTTGCATTCCATTGCACTATGCCTTAATTAATGGCTTTTCTTAGTAAGGATTCTGCTTAAATTCTCTGGAGTTATCTTGCTTCCTAAAAACCATTTTTAACCTTATCAGGAGAATTCTCCTCTTGCCAAACAGCCAAAAAATTCTACCCAAGATCATATATAAAAATAGTTCAACTGCAGCATTTAAAAGTTCCTGTCTTCTCATGGGTAATCGACAGACATTCACTTTTAGTTAGACTGTTTAAAACTAATGCAGTTTGGTAGAACTGAACGTTATTTTTCATTCAGTTTCATGTACATCATCAGTATTTCTTTCCAATTTTTATTGACCTCCATTTCTGTAAGAGATCAGGAACTCTGGCTTAAGTGCTCAAAAATAGGAGTATAAAGGACAGGTGACTAAATATGGACTTGGGACCAAAAAAATGGGATTTTTGAAAGTATCTAAGTGATTTCAAATGGGACTGTGCTTATAAATCTTTTGAAAATCCCAACCTCAGGTCCTATCTTCATGCCCCTACTTTGAAAAAGGTTGGTCTCAGATAAATTTTGTTCATAGTTTAGTGATCAATCGTTGATATAAACTCCAGAAAAATATTTGTATTTTAATAAAGAAATGTATATTTGCCTGCAAGTGCAATAGCCTATGTTTTAACTTACCCTCTATAAATTTCAATTAACAATGGACTTCTCCCTATATCTACTGTTTTGGGGGTTGAATAAATTAAAATCTAATCCTTCTAAACATTTATCCAAGTCTGTGGTCTTAATACAGTCTAGTTAGACTAGCTTTTTCTTTACATCACCAAATCACCACCACCATTTCCACAATTAGTATCCTTATTGGTGGGAGTAATATAGAGATCAAAGACTGAATGGACATTTATCCCTAGAAAAATATCAGTTCCTCCAGAATCGGATGAGACAAATTGCAGAGCAGCATGAGAAAGCTTACAATGTTGCTGTAGGTTTTGTAAGTATCTGGAGGTTTTAGTCACCCTGACTGAAAGTCCATCTGTACTCTTTATAAGCATTACAATTCACTAAAAGACAAAATGAATTAGTAAATAATACCCCTGGGCCAAAGTTACCAAATTTTACTTTTTGAAGAGGGCAATGACTATTGGCAGGATTCTTGTGAATATATTTATTAATTCATTACCTTGCAGCATCAAACAGAACAGCAGCATTGCAGTAGGGAAGAAAACTCAGGTCCCAGTGAAAGTTAACATTACACAATAATTAGGAAAACGAAGTCAACTTGATTATCTCTAGCTTTAAAATTGCTTGGAAGATTTCAATTGAGACAAGATAGTAACTACAAAATTTAGAAGTCTACCTGATGTTTTCCCCCCTCAAATAAGCAGCTGTGCACATGGCATCTTGGAATTATTTACAATTTTACATATTAAATTATTTTGACTATTAAGTTTTCAAAAAGAGAGATTCTGAATTATGAACGTTTACAACAAGTGCTTGTCCAGCCAAATTTATGATAATTACCACCTTTAAAAATACATAAACTTTTTATACTAACACTTCTTTAAAAGTTTCAGATCGTTAGGTCATAACAGATTTTTAAACACAAAGCACCCTTTCCTATTACAAGTTTTAAAATGGGATAAAGCAATATATGTAGTGTTCCAGAAACTTGCATACATCTTGCTCCGACAGTTGCAAAAATGTACTTATTTAATAAATTAAGATATTTTTCTAATTTCATGTGTTAATATTCAAATAGACTTTATAGAACAAAAATGTTAATCCGTACCTATTACGAGTAACCTACATATTTAGCTTTTTTCATCTGAAAGCCTTTAAGAAATGACGACCTGCAGATTTATTAACGTATTCATTTTTAAAGTAATTTTTGAACTTGTTGTCCAGCATTTAACAAAAATGTGAAAACAAAAACAAAAAATAAATCACCAGACCAGCATTTGCTTTCTTGATTATGTCAAGTAATTTCAAGTTGAGTTCTATAAGGCAGGTTGGTTGTTTAGATGGACTGGAATTTCCTATAGTTGTAGTGATATGCACATAGTGAAATTGTTCATTGATAGAACTAGATGAAGACAGGCAATTATGGGAAAATAAAAGTTTAGGAGTTTCAAAAGAATTGAAATTTTTTCTCCAAATGTAGAATAGGCACTGAAATATGGTTCCTTATGGACTTTTCAGGAGATTGTCTCTTTGCTGAGTATGAATCCATCTTTAAACTGAAAAAAATGAAAACAGAATTATTAATGCTATGCATTAGGAATTAATTGCATTAATTTTGATCCTACATTTCCCATTTTCCATACCTTTTCCAGTCATAGTATTAAACGTATTTGAAATTGCGCATGAAGAATGATGAAAAATAGATTGCAAATACATTGTAGAGCTGGGCTATATTTTGTTTCAAGGCCAAACAGGCATTATTAGAATATGGAAAAAATGACCACATTTTTCTAAAGCTTGCATTTCTAGTTATTTTAGCTTTGCAAAATTCTCCACACTCACTTGTCAGGGAGAGCAGCTTTATTTATTTATTTGAAGGGAGATTATCTATCGGGATAAAGGGCGAGTGAGTAAATGTTGTGCCTGCACCGGTAAATTTCCATGACTCTTTGGCAGACTGCTAACATATATGAGCTCCTTCTTTAATTCATGCAAATGAGAGTTAATAAAACAGGTAAAGCTATTGAAGGTAATGGAATAATTAAGCAAGTCCATTGTAAGGTGTTAACCTCAAGAGGGAAAAAAATTTACTTAGAGTTTGAATGTATTCAGTGCATCTTTTGAAGTTTATGTGTTAGACATACCTATTGCCTATGAACAGCAGCTTTCTCCTTCTTGAGAAACACTATGCATAGGGATGAGGCTTTCACACTGCTCACTTTCCTCTGGCATTCTGAAAGAGGTATCAAATTCATTGTGTAATTACAGAAAATCTAAGACTGGTTATATTGTAACAAGGAGACATGAACAGTAAGGATGGTAATGCTATATAAAAGAGACTTACATAGTATCTTGAGTAGTGTTCATTAAAAAACTAAATACTTCGGTGAATTATATATACTGTACTAGAGTCATCATAATTAAGATCTATAGATAGCCATTTGGTGCCTCGGAAATATAGCAAACACTATGGAAACAATAATTAGGCAAAACCAAAACTGTAAAGTATATTCATTGCAGAAAAATTTCTTTTAGTACAATGGGATTTTAAGATGGTGGCTTGTCCCCAGCCCATGAAAACTCCACTGCCATACCCAAAGTCTCTTTCCAGGCATAGTTTTATTTTCCAAACATAAATTTAAAAAAAAACAAACAAACAAACCAGTTCTTCCACCCCCACTGGGCTATAAGTACTAGGGGATTTTCCCCTCTGCCTCTCTCATTCCGTCCTGCTTCAAGGCCTGTTGCAGGATTCCTCCTTGTTCCTTGCACCTCTTCCCAGGGCTTCTCCCAGGAGGCTTTTCCCCCCCACTGCCTCCCCTTCCTATGGACTCCTTGCAGCCTCTGCCGACCTTTCCTTCCTGATGGCCCAGTTCTTTATAAGGAACACATGTCCACCCTTCAGCTGCACCTCATTAATGAATAGGGTTGGCAGGACCCAGACCTCTGACCCTTTAAGGACAGACAATCCTGTCACAGGGATTTTTATAACTTTGTCTCTGCCCTCACTGGATATTAGGGCAAGAATGGAGATAAAGAATTACACTGGTAATTAATCAAACAGTCAATGAGGAGCTCTTAAAGAAGGAGAAGGGAGGGAGCCAAAAACCCTGGGTGTGAGTTCTGAGGTTTCTGAAAGAGGTAGGGAAGATAGAATGAAAAGTTAGGGAAGTTACAATAGGTGATCATACCTCTGAATTCGATGCTTTCTGCAGATAAAGGCAAAAATTCTTCTGATTCCTACCATCACTGGATCCCAGTTGTTGTAATGGCATAAGCAAGTTGCAATGAAAAATGAGAAAAATACATGGATTGCCCCTGCAAAAAATAACCAGGAAAACTGCACCTGGAATTAGAGCATGAATATAATTTATCCATCATGTAACAAAGTGCAATAGTAATTTCTTTTAACATTGGATTTTTTTCATTTGTGACAACTGCCATAAAATTGAGAAGTGTCTACTTTTGTTATTGTTAAAAGTGTCTAACTTCCATCAAGATTGTAAAGATAACTGAATTTGTAATTTATTACCTCCTTTGTTGCTACAATAGTGTCAGGATATGTATTTATGAGACATTTCCACTTGGAGAAAAAAATAAAATCTATTTGTAAACTGTGTTGGGTCTCAGTTCCTTTGAATGCTGACCAATGTTACAGCTTTTGCATTTTAACATTTTCTATAAGATCTCTTGGTTCATCGTGTCCTCAGTCACCCACTGTGTTCAATTCCCTTTTTCCTTACCTCCTTACATTGGGTTCTCCACCCACATTTTTCCTCCCCTTCTCTTCCCGGTAACATGGTTCTCTCTTCTAGTTTCTCAAATGATCTCACCCTTACTCATTCACTCATGGACCTTATAAGTATTACTAGGTACAGAATATCAAGAGACTACATCTTCTAGCTAAAAGCTGATGTGGATCCACATTCAGGTGAAAAGCCAACACTCCTCCCAGGCATGGAAAGAGATGTGCTGGGATTCATACTAGGGTACGGTCTTTAAATCCTCTTTTGGGGACTTCATCTTCCATATCAGTCTTAGGAAAATAGGCGTCCATCTCCGCTCTCCTAAATTATATCTGGTTGCTGAAAAATTGAAGCACTCTGTTTCTCCACCCACCTGTACAAGTTGATGGAACTAATCCATGAAAGTTTAATTTCCAAAGATGTGCAGGCAAGCGAATTTTCCAAGCCCTGAAACAACTGTTTGGACAACCCAAGTGAAATGTCACAAAACAACATATCTGCTCCACTTAAATTTGAATTTCTGACCAACAGTTTAGCTGGAAAAAAACCAAATATTTCAGGGCAATTTGTGCCCCCAAATGCTCATTTAAAGAGATATTCAGAGATATGTGCATTAAAGAAACAAAAACAAACAACTGAAGAGAAAAATCCTTGGACGTGATCCTAGCAAAGAAGTTCTGATTTTTGTCTGCCAAATAAAGCATATGGAGAAGCTAATAATTTTGGAAGTAACAAGAATTTGTTCTTTCTGAGTGTGTGTGTTGTGTGTGTGTGTGGGGGGGGGGGGGGGGAAGTACAGCACTTTTTATTAAGTTATTTGCTCACCTGTTTTGAAAGTCAGCCATAAATTAGATGAACGAGATTTTAGCTGACTCTAGGGTAGTAATAGTTAGCCTGAGCATCTGGAATGTCTACTACATATGTAAAGCTTCAAAACAGAAATTATAAGGTCTGTATAAAGCTTCTTTTTAGCTGGAAAAAGCTGATTAACCATAGACAAGGCTCCCCCTTGTGGAAAAAAAATAAAGTCATACAGTGATAGGAAATCTTGGGGTTTTGATGAGTACAGACAACACCTCATTCTTAGAAATCTGTATCTGCAGTTACTAGAATTGATTAGTGTCCATATTAATTTCTAACTGAGCTTAGCTTCAAACAATTGAAATAAATGTTTAAATGATCTTAAAAGGTACATTAAAAACATGGGGGACAGCCATTGGACTAGGGATTAAGAGGACCTGGGTTCAATTTCTGGCACTGTCACTAATTTGCTGGTTGACCTCGTGCAAGTCTATTCACGCTCCACATCTCAGTTTCTCCATCTGTTAAATGGGGATTATGATACCAACTTCCTTCCTAAAGCATACTGAGATCTATGGATGAAAAGTGCTTTATAATAACTAGTATTATTACTAGCTGCAACAAGTCTGACTTGTAAGGTCTAAAGCATACAAATGTCTTATATTTTAGTACTTTTCCCTTTTTTCCCTTTTCCTCAGAGCTTCTGTGTTTAGGGGAAGAGACAAATCTCCTGGGGAACACAGCCAACCTGAAGCACCCAGCTTCAGAGGGAATGCTCCCTTGAGCTAGTTCTATCCAGACCAGTTCAATTATAAAAGGCACTGAAGGGAAAGGAAGGGAAGAATTCAGCACTCATCCAGCCACAAGTTAAAACCAAAGACAGACCTAGCCTGCCTAGGTCACATCAGAATGGTGTTAATTAGGTGTGAGAAAGACAGGCAGACAGAAACCTGGATGGTAGAAGACAGCCATGTGAAGAGAAAATGAACTAGAAAGAGTGCAATTTGAAGCTGAAAAGACCCCTACACCATTACCACCTTTCTCAGGGGCAATGTCTATTAGGAGGTGGAGGAGGAGACAGATTGCTAATAAAAGGGTAACCAAAGGCAGACTCTAGAGGCAGCAGCAGTTTTCAGTGAGAGTGAAGAGATAATAGTCAGAAATAAAAGTAACAGGAAACTCCACAAGGAGCAGGAAAAGAAGAGCAAGAAAGGTCAGAGGGTGTTGTGCCTGAAGGATGGAAAAGGTTAGGGAAGGCAGGAAGAAAAGGAGTGGACATGTACAGGGGACTGGGATTAAGACAGATGTTGCCAGCAGATAGGCGGAGAAAGCAGAGGAAGATAAAGATTTATTAAAATAAGGAAAAGAAAGAGCAAGTGAAATGAGAGCGAGTAAAATAAATGAGATTTGTTATTAAATGTTTTGGGCTTATTAATATTATAAATGTCAAACAGATACAGTACAAATGTTCAGATTATAGTGATGAGTGCCATAAAAATAATTAGCAAGTTAAAAGAAACTGTGTTGCCATTGCATTAGTGTGCCTCGCATCTGTCACGCAACATTGCTTTAATGCCATCTCTTTCATTTCAGATGCTGCAGTGATTTTGTGTATTTTTTGCTTATACAGAATAAATTCTATTTATTTAAAGGACTAGGTTGAGAATCTATTTGGGTTTATAGTTCAGAGAAGAAACTGTTCCAGTTTTCTGGGAATTACAAGAAAGGATTCCTGTTAATTCAACCATTGCCGCGACTAAATTTAAACGAATTGCCTCAGAATATGAAAAATAATAATAAAAAAAGCTTGAGAGCCATTTGCACTTCAAAGATATAAATATAGCTGCCTACATGCACTGGAGTGAAATTTTTCCTGTTTTTGTGGAGAAGAGTTACTTTGATTCACTGAAGAACTTTTTATTTACTTTTATATTATTGGTACAATGTTTATGTCTTTTATATGAATTGCTTAAGTTTCAAGACCAAGACAATTAGGCTTAAGCTTATTCACATGAAATAATTGATTTTAGTTGTTGTTTCTGTACACCTAAAGTTGAAAACATTTTCACTTTCTACCAAAATAGAAAATATATATAAATATATCATATTTCATGTCTGCTTCCACTACAAGTTTGAATTCAACCATCTTAATGCTAGTCATTTCTTTTCTTGTGGCGACCGGCATTTCATATGAAGAAAGGCCTTTTAAAAATAGCCTACCACAAAAACAGTGGCCCACATAAAATGTTACTACATCAGACTTCATAACACATACAGATGTTGCTGAACCCAAGGTCCAAAAAAAATAAGATTTGTGAAAAAGTCAGCCTTACGTGATATAATGGAAAACAACAAAATAAAAACTGATTCCAGTCCAGCAAATCACAAACTTCACCGAGAACTACATTTTTGTCCTTGAGCAAGATAACCCTCAGGGTTTCAGGCACAGAAGGGAGTGCTTGGTTGGGTGCTCGGTTGGGTGCTCTACCTGTGGAGTGGAAGCAAGTCGGCATGTTGGGGATGGGGGGGGTCATGGTGAGTGCTCTGCATGGAGACCAGGGAAATGAGGGAGTCAGAGATAGACGGAGTGGGGGTGTCAGAGGCAGCAGAGAAATGTGAAGCTGTGTTCTGCATAAGGATGGGGTGAGCCAAGGGCAGTGGGTCAGAGTGGAGGGTTAGGGTGCCAGGGAGAGAAGTGGGTGCTCTCCCTGGGAAGCGAGAGGAGCTAAGGAGACCCAGAACAGCAGTAGAGGCAACTGCTCCAGACAGGGAAGCTCTCTTGCCCAGAGTAGCTGCTCCCAGCTCTAATCCATTTCAGGGTGCCATGGCAGCTGCTCCAGCCCCTTTGGGTCCCACTGTCACCTCCACACCCTACAGCTGGGGAGCCCTTAGTCATTACTTCAGTTCTCACAATGCCCACCCCAGGAACAGAGGAATTTGCGAGCGGCATCATTTGTGACACACAGTCTCACGTGCATGTGATTTACAAGGAACATTGGTCAATGGTACATGTCACTGAAATAACAGACTACATTTTCAAGTTTTTATCATGCAAATCATGTGACCCAGACATTGTGAGGAACACATTAATATCCTTGTGCACCTGAATGGTTTGCCAAGACTATAGTGACAATGTAATTATTTTGAAGACAAGGTGACAGCACCGTGATATTCAAAAGATTGCACACATTTCAGAACTCTTCCCTCCTCAGCAGGAAAAGACACCTGCTTCTTACCACAACTCCACTTCATTTTCCAATTGGAAAGAGTGGGGAAAGTGTTCAAACACAGACAGGTGAAGTTGGCTCACGATCCACCAACACACTCCTACCCCTTTTTTTCAGTAGAGGGGAAAAGTGAGAAGATGGGGGGAAAACCCTTAAAGTCCAAAAAAAACCCCAAAAACCAAAGCTTTTCAGTTTATTCAAAAAAACCCAAAGGGACATTAAATCAAAATGAAACAATAATATGCACAAAAAATGCACAAAGAAAAAAATTGTTCATCAGAATGGAAATTTTCCCTGTGAAAAATTTGTGACCAGCTTTATTCTCCCCACATTTAAGTATCAGAATGGGGACAGACCCTCTACAAGCAAGTAAAAGAATATCTCAAAAGTAATGTAAAAAACTGCAATTTAATGAACTACTGTAATAAGTTACCTAATGAGCTAATAAATTAGTTTTTAAAATAAGCCTGTGGTAAAAATGTAGCGTAAACTGAACAACCACAAGTAACATCTGAAACCTGTTTGTTCACTCAAGACATCTACATGATGTATAAATTGATCCAAGTAATATTTCTTGTGGGGTCCATAAGGAATTGTTAGTGTACTTTTATGTATCATCTTTGTGCTTGAGCTTTGATCTTTTGAGATTTCAAACTACCCAGAGTCAAGCTGGATTAAAGACCCCGCTTCAGAAGAAAAGAAATGTCATTGAGAGTGGTAGAGTGATCAGCAACTGGCAGACTGAATTAATACAGGACATTTGGAATATTAATATGCACAGGTTTCTGGAACTAAATATATTGTGACATCACAGTAAGAATAAGTGAGTTCACCCTTAAAGACCTGCCCAGTGTAGAATTTAGGTGACTGTGCCTACCTATATTCCTTGTGTAGTTTCAACTGAATAGAGCAGGAGTGGCAAACTACAGCCCGGGGACTGCATCCAGCCCTCCAGACATTTTAATCTGGTTCTTGAGCTTCCACCAGGGAGTGGGGTCCGGGGCTTGTCCTGCTCCGGCGCTCCAGCTGGGGAGTGGGGTCGGGGGCTTGTCCCACTCCGCGCAGTTCCCAGAAACAGTGGCACTTCCCCCGTCCAGCTCCTAGGTGTAGGGGCAGCCAAGGGGCTTCACATGCTTCCCCGCCCCAAGCACTGCCCCCGCAGCTCCCATTGTCCAGGAACCACGGCCAATGGGAGCTGCAGGGGTGGCGCCTGCAGACAGGGCAGCGCACAGAGCCATCCGGCTGCGCTTCCACGTAGGAGCCAGACGGGCGACATGCCGCTGCCTCTGGGAGATGCTTGAGGTAAGCGCCACCCAGAGCCTGCACCCCTGACCCCCTTCCCCAGCCCTGATCTCCCTCTTGCCCTTTAAACCCCTCGGTCCCAGCCCAGAGCCCCCTCCTGCACCCCTAACCCCTCATCCCCAGCCCTACCCCAGAGCCTACATCCAGAGCCAGAGCCCTCACCCCCTGCCCGGAGCCCCCTCCTGCACCCTGAACTCATTTCTGGCCCCACCGCAGAGCCCTCACCCCCTGCATCCCAACCCCCAATTTCGTGAGCATTCATGGCCCGTCATACAATTTCCGTACTCAGATATGGCCCTCAGGCCAAAAAGATTGCCCACCCATGAAATAGAGTATATGTCCACTTCCTGACCTGCCTTAGACTATTTTGTTGCATTTAATAGCTGCTGCATGCCATCAATGGGTGAAGGGAATCCAGTCTACAAACTGAGTCCAGATCCTCTAAGCTGGGAATTGCTGTAAGTTTAAGCTGCTTTTAAATTATTGTATTGCTTACTGATTCATTTTTGGGTTTACCATCTAAACCAAAGAACTTTAACCATTTCAATATTATTTAAGGGAAAGGAGAATTTCCGACTTATTTAGCAACATACAACTAACTGTTAGTCATTGCTGTCATTTGTTTAAATTTGTCAGAACATAAAGGAAGCTTTCATGATTTCCCTTTGATAAGTACAAAAGGCACCTGATCAATATCCATATATATATATATATATATATATATATATATATATATATATATATATATATATATACACACACATATATATATATATATTTTTGGTGAGTACAAAGAAGAATTAACGATACAGGTGAGAAAGATAACATATACAATAATTTAAAAAATTGTGAGGCACATCACTTAAGCACAATGTATGCTTTCTCCTCCCCCCACAAGTAGTACTTGTGCTAGTTTTGAAAGCTATTCCAAAAAGTTAAACAGGTATTATAGAGATAGATCAAGTGATCTCAGTTGTTACAGTCAGACTTTGCAGCAAAACGGAATAATTATTTGCTCCAACATTAGGAGCACCAGCAAAGTTTTAAGAGCCCATGATCTTAGGAAACAGAAAAACAAACCTGTAAGACGGAGCGCTTTGAGTCAACTAAAACAAGAATGAAAATGAAGACAAAGTAGTACTCAACATGTATGTATATATTAATTGTTACGACACGTAGAACATAAGAACGGCTATACCGGTGTCAAATTAAAGGTCCATCTAGCCTAGTATCCTGTCTTCTGACAGTGGCCAATGCCAGGTGCCGCAGAGGGAATTAACAGAACAGGTAAACATCAAGTTATCCATCCAGTCACCCATTCCCAGCTTCTGGCAAACAGAGGCTAGGGACACCATCCCTGTCCCTCCTGGCAAATAGCCATTGATGGACCTATTCTCCATGAATTTATCTAGTTCTTTTTTGAACCCTGTTATAGTTTGGCCTTGACAACATCCTCTGGCAAGGAGTTCCACAGGTTGACTGTGCATTGTGTGAAAAAATACTTCCTTTTGTTTGTTTTAAATCTGCTGCCTATTTATTTGATTTGATGACCCCTCATTCCTATGTTATGAGAACACTAAATGCAGATTATAATTCATATAAACAAATTAAGAATTTGGGGTTCCTTGCCATTGATAAAATACTACAGTCAAATATTCAGAAAGACAGCTACATTTTATATGACAATCATGACAAAAATGATCTAATTTTAATAGACTATTCAACAAAAATTTAGACAATTTAGTTTGAGAGGGAATACAAATGAAAAATTGTGGCTCATTTCTGTTCTAAACACACTATTTTCGGATATTTATTTTAATCACATGAAGTACTCTCTCACAGTTATTAACTTCTATGACACAATACCTATGGAAATAAGGAGTTTGTTTTTTTAATTGGGATCTCTTCATTTACAAATTTAATTTAATGTTTATCGTATTCATAAAATCTAGGATTAAGCCTTAAATTGTCCATCTTCTGCAGACATTAACCTACAGGTTTTTTACATCACTAACCGAATATTTTCAAGATATACAGGCCACAAACAGGATTTTACACTATTAAGTTGCTATTTAAGGATGCTGTTACATGATGTTCTACAGGTTTAGTAAAATGATTAGAACAGGTAAGGGAACTGAAGTGGGAGAGTTTGGTGATTTAAATTACTTTTTTTTGAAGTTGTATTTCAGTGAGATAAATTAAGTATGCAGTAACAAACAAGATTAAGATACATACAGGAAGGATGACAGACAATTCAGTCTTGATAATTAACAGTAATAGGAAAATACTGTACATTGTGTACATTCAGCTTTAACACTGGCATTGCATTAAAAGATACCTACTTAGGCCTGTTAATAATGCTCAAATCTTATCAGTAATCAAGTGTACATTACCTTCTGCATGCACATGTCAGCTATTATGGACAGAGGTATTGTAAGGCTTAGCGCAAGTGTGCCTATCAGTGATGAGGTAAGAAAGCAGCCCCTAAAAAATATAAAAGTCTTATTTAAAAATTAAGACAAATACTTTAAAGTGCAGAAGAGATTTAATCAAGGTTATCTGTTAGTTAAGGTTTGTTTTAAGTGTAAAGCCATAAGGTTTGTTTTCAAAAGTTCTTTGCAGGACACCTTCAATGTGAAAGTGACTGAGCCATATGATATATATATATATATTTTAAATAAGACATTTCTTGGAATTACTGTGAATTTGAAGTATTCTTTAGGTTCACAAATTATTGGCCCAACAAAAGATCTAAAGTAAGGCTTGCCTAGTTTGAGCCATTTCGGTATCAAGTTAACAGCATGTAAGATACTAAGAAAGGCTGTAAGTTAAACACTATGATCCATCAAGTCAATGATCCCAAATGTAAAACCAGGCTTGACAACAGATACCTTCCTAAGAGGTATTCTGCTTTGTCATGTAAAGAATCACCGATTTAATAACCCTGTAAATGCTTATTTTCCCACTTCAGTCATTACTGTTCATTAAACTAAATTACCTATTTATTTATGAGTCTAATGGTATTAGATACTTGTGGACTATCAAAATCAGTAATTAGGAAGTTTTATGGGTAATCTGGAAAAAAACCCAGAACTTGTACCCTTTTTTGTTTCTTTAGCTCCATCATCAAGGAACAAAGAGGGCACCAGATATATTTTTTCTATTTTAATTTAACTTCCTAATTACTAGGGCTGGTCAAAATTTTCCATCAAAACTGTTTCAACAGAAAATTGACCTTTCTAGTAAATATCAAACAAAAAAACCCCAATAACTTTCCACAGACTGACCTCCTGTTAAAAAACAAACAACCTTACCCTCCCACACACCCCAAAAAACCCCCACAACCAAACAATCTCCACACCAATAAAGATTCTGGTTGAAAAATGCAAAGATTTTATTCAGAAATGCTACCACATTGCCTCAACAGAGATGTAGTCCAGATGCCTCACCACCCCATTCTCCTCTCTGGGCCAGATTACCAGACAGACTACATCTCTTAAAATGTACCATAGTGACATTACCAAACCAAAATTTTCTGTTTTCAGCTGAAGATTTTCAGTTTTTTGGCCAAAATGTTGAAATTTTCCACAGAAAACAACCCCCTCTCCCTCAGTTATCTGACCAATACTAATTACCAACTTTAAACAAGACCTTAGATTTAAGAATATCAATATTTTTTATTTTATTTTTAAAAATTGAGTTAAGTCTTTCCTATGTAATTATATGGATAACTAGAAAATTAGTAGGAGTGACATCACAGAAGCTATGCACATGAAACCTAGTTAACTGAAAGGGGATGTGATTTTTATTCACATCACAAAATTATTTTATTTTTGTTAACATCTATTAAACTCAAACAGTTTGAACAAACAGTTGGAAAAGTCTTTTGGGTAAAGATTTAATGCACATGCCTCTTCAATTAAGGAATGAGAGAACCCCCAATCCAAGCCACTGGGTCCTTCTCAGAGAGGCTTCCAGCAAAACATAGACTAGACTGGACATTATATTGGTGAACTTAACCAAAAAAAAGGCAGAAAAAATACTTGAACGGGATGATGGGGGCAGAGAGAGGAAGCAAACAAATATTAGGCCTTGTTTATTTATAGAGCATAAAGCAGCAAAAAAGGGACTCTCCACTTCCCCAAAATTAAATGCACAAATCCAAATTTCCAGCTCCTGTTCACAACACTTTTAACTGGTAGCTACTTTCTATGACCCAACTTTAAGTTCTTCCAAATACAGAAGCAATTCAACCACACAGAAATTTAGGAGTACAAAGTTTAATTCAAACCTACAAATATGAAGAAACAAATAATTAAGACTCAAAATCTGCCACTTGGCTCTTCAGCTTATGCATTTATGTTGTACGCACATAAAAGTGTAATTAAAAAAGCAAAAACAACTGTGGTCTTGTTGGGACTATTGCATGAGTAAAAGGACATTTGATGTTAACTCAAAGAATCCTAAGATTCTTTGGAATTAGAAATATTTTAGGGAGAGTTTGGGGACAAAATGAGATTTCTCATTCACTGCATTGCCATGAAATCACTAGCTTAATGTAGGAGCTGGGATCTCAACATTTAAATGGTTTCAGCTCAAACAAGTGTTACAACACAAGAATATTTTTCTAATCTACACTTTGGCAATTATTTTTTTTTCCAATTTAGCAATCTTGCTTCATTTTTCAGCAAATGATTTAATACCCATCACTAGAGAGATGTCTCTTATTAGCGAGATGGTGTATAATATTCCAAAATATCCTGTCAATTAAAACGAAAACTTATCAAAATACTAAGAGCCTATACGCTGTGATGCATGTGTAACCTTCACAGTGTGGCTCAGTCACCGTCCAATGACTAGGCCACTCAGTTCAGAAGCCTGACACAAAAAACAGTTACTCACCTTCTCATAACTGTTGTTCTTCGAGATGTGTTGTTCATGACCATTCAATCAGGTGTGTGCGTGCTGCGTGCACGACAGCCAGAAAATTTTTCCTCTAGCAGCATCCGTAGGGTTTGCTTGAGCGCCCCCTGGAGTCGCAACTTCATGGCTCCCAATATAGGGCCCTGCCGACCTCAGTTCCTTCTTGCTATTCCGACAGAGGGGTAAGGAGGAAGGGTATTGGAATGGACATGAACACCACATCTTGAAGAACAACAGTTATGAGAAGGTGAGCAACCATTCTTTCTTCAAGTGCTTGTTCATGTCAATTCCAATCAGGCGACTCAAAAGCCCAAGTTCAGGAGGTGGGGCGGAGTAGTCAACTGATTGGAACACTGCTCTTCCAAAGGCCATATTGTCTCTGGCCTGCTGGGTGATTGCGTAGCACGTGGTCAAAGTGTGTATGGAGGACCAGATCACTGCTCTGCACATTTCCTGGATGGAGACCTGCACCAGGAACGCCGTTGAAGAGGCCTGAGCTCTGGTGGAGTGCGCAGTGATCAAAGGAGCAGGCACCCCTGCCAGGTTGCAGCACTCACAGATGCAGGATGTGATCCATGACAAAAATCTCAAGAAGAGACAGGAAGACATTTCACTCTGTCCACCACTACCACGAATAACTGGACGGACTTTTGGAATGATTTAGTTCTCTCGATGTAGAAAGCTAGTGCTCTGCAGACATCCAATGAGTGAAGCCTTTGCTCCCTGCCAGTCAAGTGCAGCTTAGGATAGAACACCGGGATGAAGATGTCCTGGTTGATATGGAACTGGGAGACAACCTTCGGGAGAAAAGCCGGTGAGGCCTGAGCTGAACCTTGTCCTTATGGAATACAGTGTAAGGAGGCTCTGATGTTAGGGCCCTGCTCAGACACCCTCCTAGCTGAGGTTATTGCTACCAGAAATGCCACCTTGTATGGGAGAGAGAACAGGAAGCACGTCGTCAAAGGCTCAAACGGCGACCCCATAAGTCTGGATAAGACCAAATTGAGGTCCCAAGCTGAAACAGGCTGTCAGACCAGCTGGTATAGCCTGTTGAGACCTTTAAGGAAACAGCTGGCCAACGGGTTGGCAAAGACCAAGCATCCCTTTTAGGATATAGATATTCAGGCCTGTCTGTAAAGGCCTATACTCTAAGAATTCTTATCACTTGGCTAGTTATAGAGGTATAAAAGAATCAAAATCACTATCTGCCAGTGCAAGGTCCTTCTCTTACTTTGACAATCTGAGGCTCTGTTCTTAGGCTAAGGCCTTTGGCTAAGCAACAGAGGCAGCCATAAGCTGGGAAGCGACCGGTCACATCCTCACATTCCAAACTAATCACATTGAAATAAGATGCTATTGGGCTGTTAGGAATACAATCCTGTCCTGATGATGCCTATTGCCTCCAAGAGAAAGGGAAGTGCCTAGAAGATGTAAAAGGAAACTTAGTTTGATAGCATCCCGTCTGGCAAAAACTCACTTATCAATAGCTGGGATGTGAAATCCTCATTTCTGTGTTTGTTCTATCACTGTAGTCCCCATTTCGCAATTGTCTGTCTGTGTAATCTCTGTCTGGTTCTGTGATTGTTTCTGTCTGCTGTATAATTAATTTTGCTGGGTGTAAACTAATTAAGGTGGTGGTATATAATGATTGCATAATCATGTTACAATATGTTAGGATTGGTTAGTTAAATTTCAGGAAAATGATTGGTTAAGGTATAGCTAAGCAGAACTCAAGTTTTACTATACAGTCTGCAGTCAATCAGGAAGTGGGTGGGTGGGGGAAATGGGAATAGGTAATGGGGGGGAATTGGAATCATGTTTGGCTAAGGGCAGGAATGGAAACAGAGACACAGGTGTAAGGCTCTGTGGTGTCAGAGCTGGGAAAGGGACAGTAAGGAAGGAAACTGGAATTATGCTTGCTGGAAGTTCACCCCAATAAGTATCAAATTGTTTGCACTTTTGGACTTCGGGTATTGTTGCTCTCTGTTCATGCAAGAAGGACCAGGGAAGTAAGCGGGTGAAGAAATAAGCCCCCTAACAGTCCCTCTGAGCCTGGGTGGAAGGCAGAGATGGCAGCCAAATGAACCTTATTTACGACAGAGGGTCCCTGCTGCTGGAGGTGGAGAAAATAGTCCAGTATAAGTAGCACCAAGGCGAGCATCGGCGCCGAATGGTGCTGCGCCAATCAGACTGAAAATTTCTTCTACTTGGCAAGGTAGGTAACTCTCGTGGAGGATTTCCTGCTGCCAAGGAGAACTTGTCTGACTTGATCAGAGCAAGAAAGCTCCACAGGGGGCATCCATGGAGCTTCCATGCTGTGAGGTGGAGCGACTCGAGGTTCGGATGTTGGAGACGGCAGTGATCCTGAGTTAGTAAGTCCGAGAAGAGCAGCAAGGTAACTGGAGCTTCCATGGACATTTCCAGGAGTGATGTGTACCAATGCTGACAGAACAAGGCTGGAGCTATCAATATCACTGAAGCGTCTTCCCTTCACATCTCAAGGAGCACCTTGTGAATGAGAAGGATGGGCAGGAACGCATATAGGAGATGGCCTCCCCAGGGAAGGAGGAGCACATCTGTGATGGAGCCCGGGCTGTGATTCAGGAAGGAGCAAAACTGCTGACACTTCCTGTCATGTTACGTGACAAACAGGTCTATCTGGAGAAAGCCCCACTGATGGAAGATTGAGTTCACGACATCCGGGCAAAGAAACCACTCGTGGCCGTGGAATGACCTGCTGAGATGGTCTGCCAACTCGTTCTGAACTCCAGGGAGGTACGATGTTTGCAGGTGTATCAAGTGCTCTACACACAAGTCCCACAGCATGAGTGCTTCTTGGCACAGGGGAGAGGAGCGTGCACCCCCGTTTGTTGATATAAAACATCGCCGTGGTGTTGTCTGTCATGACTGATACACATCTACCTGTTAGGTGGGCTTGGAAAGTCTGGCATGCCAGGCGTACCATTCTCAGCTCTCTAACGTTGATGTGTAGAGAGATCTGCCTGAGATCAGAGGCCTTGTGTTCCGAGGTCTCCCAAATGTGCCCCACAGCCCAAGTCTGACGCGTCTGATGGATGGCTGAGGGCTGGTGAAGGGGACCCCTGCACGTACTACCTGCGGAGTGAGCCACCACAGGAGTACCGGAGGAGGCAGGGTTACAATCCTGGACAAACTGACTCGGGCTGGCTGATACACTGACGCTAGCCATGACTGAAGAGGTCGAAGTCAGAGTACTATGTAGGTACAAGTAGCCATGTGTCCTACAAGTTTCAGGCAGTTCTGTGCTGTGGTGGTGGGGAACTGTCTGAGACCTTGAATGCCATCACCTAGGGCTCGAAATCTCACTTCGGGAAGGAATGACCTGGCCTGTGTTGAGTCCAGTACTGCCCCTACAAATTCTATCCTCTGAATCAGGGACAGCTTTGATTTTCCCTTGTTCAGTAGCAGGCCCAATTTGTCGTAAGATGCTCTTATGAAGGGAACTTCTCTACTCGAGTCCTGAATCAGCCCTTAATCAGCCAGTCATCAAGGTATGGCAACACCGTACCCGTCACCTGTGCAGGAACACAGCCATGACTGCCATGTACTTGGTGAATACTCGAGGTGCAGCTGACAGGCCAAATGGAAGGACCGTGAACTGGTAGTGGGTGGTGTTCACCACAAACCTGAGGTATTTTCTGCGGGACAGAGTTATCACTATGTGAAAGTAAGCATCCTTCAAGTCGAGGGCGGCATACCAGTCTCCTGGATCCCATGAAGGGATGATGGAGGCTAAAGAGACCATGTGGAATTTGAGTTTCTTCACAGATTTGTTGATTTCTTGCAGATCTAGGGTGCGCCTGAGCTCTCCAATGGTTTTCAGTATTAGGAAATACTAGGAATAGAAGCCCTTGCCCTTCTGCTCCTGAGGAACCTCTACCACTGCCCCTAGCAAAAGGAGCGAGTGCACTCCTGTAAAAGGAGTTGCTCATGAGAAGGGTCCCTGCAGAGGGACGGGGAAGGGAGGTGGAAGGGTAGGAGGGCACAGAATTGGATGGAGTATCCCCTCCCTATGTGTGGAGCACCCAGAGGCCTGAAGTGATATGGGACGATGCACAGTAGAAAGCGGACAGTCGGGACAAAAAAGTAAGGCGGAGCAGATCCAGTTCTTGATCTGGTACGACATCCTCGTGCACGCCTTCAAAAGGACTGTTTCTAGCCCGCAAAAGGCTTGGTTTGGCCAGAGTCCTGGCCTGAGGACAGGTACAATTACTTCCTGCCACTCCTATTCCTCCTACAGGAACCACCCTGTCATTTTTGCTGGTAAAACCACGGAGGAGGTTGCAGCCTGAAATGCCTGCATTGTGTGGCGGGACTGTATACTCAGGGACTTGAGGGTAGCCCTCGAGTCTTTTAAACTGTGCAGTCTTCTGTCTTTTCAGAAAACAATGCCTAACCTTCAAAAGGTAGGTTGTGGATGATCTGCTGGACTTCGTGAGGTAGTCCAGAGATCTGGAGCCAAGAGGATCTCCTCCTGGCCACCCCCATAGCCATGGTATGGGGGCTGCATCCACGCCATCAAGAGCTACCTGCAAGGAAGCCCTATAAATGAGTTTGCCTTCCTCCACCAAGGCATTCAATTCAGAACAGGAGTCTGGTGGTAGCAGCTCAGCAAACTTGTCCATCGCTCCACAGGTGTTAGAGTATCTGCTAATGATGGCCTGTTGGTTTGCAATTAGGAGCTGCAAACCAGAGATAGAGTATACTTTCCCCCTGAATAAGTTAACCTTTTTGGCCTCCCGGTTTTCAGGGGAGGGTCCCTGGAACTCCGTTTGGTTCGCAGCATCCACCACCAGGGAATCGGGTGGAGGGTGAGCGTACAAGTACTGGTACCCCTTTGAGGGGACGAAATAGCTTCTTTCATTCCTACTTGCAGTGGGGGGGGCAAGGAGGCCAGGGTCTACCACGAAGTTTTTGTGCTGTCCCTTATAGTTTTAATAAGTGGCAACACGATACGCGAGGGTCCAGAGGGGGTGAGGATATCCACCATGGGATCCTCATCCTATACCACTTCCTCTGCCTGGATCCCCGGGTTCTGGGCCACCCTGCGCAACAACTGTTGCAGGACCCTACTATCCTCCAAGGCCGGGGCTTTTGACATGCCCACAACAGGGTCATCTGGGGAGGACGAGAACGAAAACAAAAACACTGGCCCATGGCCCTCATCACTGCCCTCGGTGCCAAGAGGGTGGCGGTGCTCATGTGGATGGTGCTGAGGCTGCTGGCACCGAGCTCAAAGTGGCAGGCAGGAGTCATCGATGGAGATCGACCCAGTATCAGTTGCTGTAAAAGGATGACAAATGCTGAAGCAATCAATGTCGATCTGGATCTCTACGCCTGGTCCTGACCCTTAGCCTGATGGTTAGCCCAGGGAGTCCAAAAGAGTTACTGAGTTGGTGGCTGCCAATGAAGTGGCCACGGTGCTGGAGGAGGCTGGCGGTGTCCCCTAGATCTAGACCTCCTGCTGCTGGACTCCGAGGTCTTCAAAAAAGAAGACCACAGAGGAACAGTATTGGATGGTGCCGAAAAGCGGTGCCAAGCCTCTGGGGACTGATGCGATTTCCCCCCGTGGGCGGCCGGCACCGGGGAGTGGTGCGTTGGAGATGGTGAGCAGCACGACATCATTGCTGGCTTGCCTCTAGATGGATTAGGCGGTCTGGCTATCACCAATGCCTTGTCACTCCTTGGAGAAGGCGGAGCAGTCAGGAAAATAAGGTCCTGCACTGCCTCAAAAGTCTTTGGAGTGGAGGAGAGTTGAATGTCCTGGCAATGACGGTCCAGAGAACGGTAGCAGGCTGGACTCAAGTGGACCCCTTGCGAGGCAGGAGTCGACGAGCCCCTGGGAGCTGCCAGACCCAAAGTAGTGGGTCTGGGTGGGCTAGAGGTCTCCCTGCCACTGTTTCCTTAGGCTTAGGAGGGGGAGAGAGCCCTCTCTCCTGCCTCTTTTTCTTCTGGGTCACCAGGAATACGTATCGGCACCTACCAGAAGTCTTACGTTCGGCGCTGTATTGGTGCCGGGAGTCCTTAGTTTCCTTTCTAGGAGCCGACTTGTGCGCCACCAGTGCGCTGCGCACAGAGGAGGCGGTGCTCAGCATCTGCTCTGCTGACCTGGATTGCGGATTGCGAGCTGAGAGCTGCCTCCATGAAGATAAGTCTGAGACTCTGCTCGCGATCCTTCAGGGTCCTTGGCCAAAACCCTTTACAAATGCGCCACTTGTCCTTTTGGTGACTCTTGCCAAGGCACTTCAAACAAGAAGTGGGCAGGCCACTTTTTGGCATCAACTTTCTGCAGACCACATGGTTCGAACCCCAGAGTCCGAGGCATGCCCCGGTGGTTGGGGAAGAAAAGAAACATGGGGACCTCCAAAAAGAAAACTTAGCCTACTAACGCCACTATTAGTATTAACTTAAGACAAAAACTATTAACTATACACAAAATACAGCAGGACACTAGCTTGGAGAAGCAAGAGTGAGGGAAGTTCCAGCTAGCCATCACTAGCAGTAAGGAGGAACTGAGGGGGTGATGGGTTGGCAGAGTGCTATATTGGGCGCCATGAAGGCGCAACTCCAGGGGGTGCCCAGGCCGACCCTACCTGCTAGGGGAAAAATCTTCCATCTGTCATGCACGTGGCACGCACACACCTAATGGAATTGACATGAACAAGTACTCAAAGAAGAACCTCTGATCCTAGTTCTTCTGCTCATGCGGTAGAGGACCATGGTCTTAAACCCAGAAGTCTCTGGTTCAATTCCTACTGTTATTGACCCAATTCCTACTGTTACTCATCCATGATACACATCCTAGATTTCCTTTGTTTACTGACTTGATAATTTGCAATTCATCTCCTAGTGATTAATGCAAGCTAATAAGATACCAGTACAATCATTTTTCAAAGATCTAATTTAGTTAAACTTTTAAACTATGGAAGTATGTAATTTACTGGATATGATTCTTGCATTGCCAGTATATTTCAAGAGTCTGGAATTTAAATAATAGTTTTTATGTAAACTCAGATAATCCAAGATGATTAATGCTCACCTTTTTTTTTTTTTTTTTTTGGTAAGTGTATTGGTTCAGCAGAAATCAGCACAAGAAAACTACAATTTCAGGATAAACAGGATCCTCAAAATTTTGCCATCTTTCCTCTAATAGTTTTATAATTGGCGAACAATATAAAAATTTTATAACTACTGGGTTTATTCTTCTTAGTTCTAAATAATATGTACACTTGTTTCTTTCTATAATCTCGAGCCATTTTCTCTTTACAATTATCAGGCTAACTGCTCTTAAACCATAATTTATGATGCATCAGATGACTTCTTTTAACTCAGACTGCCTTTACAGATCACTGTAAAACAAAAACACAGCCTAATCATTCTGACCTCAGCAGCTTACAGTCTTTAAATAATGTATCAGAGGACAACTTGTATGAAGTAAACAGTACATACCACAGCCAGAGGAATTCTGACAGAACTGTTCCAATAAGGCCATTAATGACAATGCACATCAATACCAATTTATTGGGAAACTCAAAGGCCTCGAATCCAGTATAATGAAGTAGGAAGAAACCTGGCCAGAGCAGCAGCAGATTAAAGAGGCCTACAAAACCTGAACATAAAAATCAAATTAATGTTGGTTTCCTTTCAGTTTCATCATAATTTTTTATTTACCTCCTTCTCCCCTTACTTGGCTTCCCCTGAAGTCCAAATGTGTGGCAAGAGCTGCAGAAAAACTATCTTAATAGGTTGTTCCTACTCCCGGGGAAACGAATACAGGAATCTTTAACTGAAAATGGCAAACAATACTTTAAATATTTACAATATGTGACACTTCTAGGCTTTTAGTAGTTCCCCAAGTTCAGAATGCGTATTTGGCTTTCCACAAGTAAAGCAATCTTCTATTTTAAAAAGATTCCAACAAGAAAGAATTTATACTAGCAATAGGGAAGATCTAGAGCATGGGGAATCCAGGGTGTCACAACTACCATCTTTTTTTAATAGCTAAATGGTCCCAGAACTATTGGGAGGGACTCCTGCAGCTTTTTTCAATTCCAACATAGGGTCACAGTATGAAAGAAGGGCTATAACAAGGCATAAAACATGTTTTTATTTTTATTTTTATTTTTTTTAAGAAAAACCAACAACAAAGCTCTATCATAGACTTTTTAAAAGTGACACTGGTCAGTAAGAGCTCCTGCCTGAATCCAACTGTCCATTTAAAACAGGGGTGCATTGGACAGTTACACGAGTCTTAAGAAGAAAACATGGGTCTGAGAAAATAGGTTGTCACTGCCTATATGTGAAAAGAGAACTAAAAGATCAAACTTTGGGGAAAAAAAAGTCCACATTTCTTTGTGAACGTATAGTCACAGTCCAGACTCCAGCGAAAATAATAATTAAAAAAACAATAAGTAAAATGATTTCAGGGTCCGTTCAAAAGCATCTGATGGTCTGGATTTGGCCCACGATCCGCCTATTGACTAGCCCTGTTCTAGGTGCTTACAAACTGATTATTTAATAATTTGTTCCATCATCTTTCCAGGTATCAAAATTAGACTGACTGGTCTGTAATTTCCTACGATCTCTCTATTCCCCTTTTTAAAAGGCAGGTATTATATTTGGCCTTCTGAAGTCCTCCAGGACCTCACCTGTCCTTCATGAGTTCTCGAAGATAATTACTAACAATTCTGAGATTGCGTCATTTCATTCCTTAAGTACCCTATCATAAATTTCATAAGGCCCTGCCAACTCATCTAAATATTCTTTAACCTGTTCTTATCCTATTTTGGCTTGCGTTCCTTCCCCCTTGTTGTTAATATTGATTGTATTGAGTATCTGGTCACAATTAACCATTTTAATAAAGACTGAGCAAAAGAGGCATAAAACGCTTCAGCCTTGTTGATGGCATTAGTTAGCTCTCCTTCCCCTCTAAGTAGTGGACCTACACTCTCCATCTTTCTCTTGCTCCTAATGTACTGAAAGAAGCTCCTCTTATTGCTACATGTCCTTTGCTAGATGTAACTCATTTTGTGCCTTCCCTTTTCTAATTTTGTCCCTATATGCTTATAACGTTCTTTTGTCCATCTCCTTTGTAATTCATCCATGTTTCCACTTTTTGTAGATATTTTTGCAGATTACTAATTTTGCAGATAGTTTCTTAAAGCCTCACTAATTAGCACAAAGACTGGAAGATTCACTGCAAATTACTGATTTCTGTGAATTAGCAAGCAACTGAACATAAATGTACTATGGTCATTTATTTCATCATTTTGTTTTATTTGTATTTCATGATATATTAGTACATTTGAAATTTTACTAATATGAAAACTCCTAGTAGCACTTTGCTATTAAGTCTGCTCAGAGGCAGGGACAGAACACTATATTTTTGAAGGTTAGTAAGACTCTATGGCACAATATATGGTTTCTGGTTTACAATTTGGACTTCAGAAATTATGGCATTGCAAAGTGGAGTGACCATATTGAACTGCTCACTACAAAACCTGCACTACAACAAAAATTTCAGCATACCAATCCAGTTTTTATTCAATATAAAAATACATCACAGGAATTTGCAACAGAGGGTCACTCATTTTATCACTGATGGCCTTACACAGAGATGTGTCAAGCACCTGAGACTCCCATTGACTACAGTGAGAGCTGCTGCTCAATACTTCTCAGGATCAGGCCCTAAGAATGGACTAGTACTGACAATACTCAAAGATTAAAGCCCTAAACCTGCAAACACATATATGCTTAACTTTACATGAATGTTTAAGTGTTTACAAGATTGGGGCCTGAAGAGCAAGGGATTTAGTCATTCTGTAAATGAAAGTTTTGTTTTCAATATAGTCATTGCTATATTACAATATTGCTGTTCTTACCAAAGAACATTGGTATATCAAGCTTATCTTCTCTGTCTACTTTTCTTTTTATCATAACTATATAGACAGCATACAGCACTGCTCCTACAAGAGACCACAGGGAACCTGTAAAAGATGAAAAATATTGTTTGAAGACAAAATGGGTTAGGCATAGTGTTATGAATCTGACTATTATACTTAAATCCCTCTACTGGGGAATTTTCTAATTGTAATAGTTTACTATAGAATCCATTATTATATAAAATGAATGAAACTTATGAAGATGTGACCCTCTGCATGCATATATTGAAAGGGTATTTAATAAAAAGCATTCCTCAAAACAAGCCACTTTCAGCAGTTAGTCTTCCAGAGTCTAATACATGACAGATTTATACAACATTTCCTTCTCCCACCCTGTAGTTTTGAGCAGTTTAAAAAAAAAATCAACCAACATGTTACATTTATCTTGGTATTTCAATTTGCAGAATAAATTTAAAAAATATTTAATATACCTATTGTACCTCTTCCTGGAGATTTCTCAGACCCAGAGAGATTAACAAGAACTACACCGCCAATGCTAGGAAAAATCATCATCAACTATTAGGCATACCACAGATTTTTTTTTTTTTAATTAAATCTCACACACACACGCACAGCAACAAATAAAGACACCCGTTTTCAGATGTCTGTAATTAGACTGAACCCAGCTTTTGGTGAATCTGTGCTTTAAGGCCTACTCCAGAGCTCAATTAAATCAATGTGATTCTTTGCACTGACTTCACTGAACTATGGATCAGGCCTTTGTGAGAACAAGGCTGACATGAGATATTAAGTTTCATTAAACATCTAATGCTTTCCAGCTGCATTAAAACAAAATCTAAAATTAACTAGCAATAAGAAAAATGTTTTAGTATTAATTATCAAATAATTTTATAACCAAATCCTATACTTATCTTAAATTAGGTTAAAATGATGATTAAAATATAATTGCTTAAAGATGCCCTGCCCATTACAGTTGAGATTCAATCTGACTAATAAAACAAAAGAATCTGAAGCATATCACCATTGTCATATACTATATACTTTACCAAAACTCCACTGACGATAGTGGAGAAGGAAAAAAAAAACTCCAGAGCAGATCTATAAAAATCTGACAGCTGAGAGTTTTGAATGATAGCAGAACAAAACTGTGAAACTAACCAGATTACCCATACCCTAACCCATCTAAATATTTAGAAGTTACTTAAGTATCATGCACACAACTTTCAGACACAAACATTAAAAAGAAAGTCAAAATTAGCTGAACTTCAAATTAGCTCCCTAAGTCATCTGACCCAAAAATGGGTTCAAGTGAAAATATATAGCAAAACAAGTCATTCCAGAGTAGAGTAGTACCACCACAAGGTTCCAGCAGTGTTTTAACCTTAATCCTCGGTTACTTAGTCTTCAGTAACTAGCATATAGGGAATTCTATTAACAAAAGGTTTATATTTAGAGCAGTGGTTCTCAACTCCGGTCCACTGCTTGTTCAGGGAAAGCCTCTGGCGGGCTGGGCCAGTTTGTTTACTTGCCACGTCCTCCGGTTCGGCCAATCGCAGGTCCCACTGGCTGCGGTTCGCCGCTCCAGGCCAATGGGGCCTGCGGGGAGGGTGGCCAGCACATCCCACGGCCTGCACTGCTTTCTGCGGCCCCCATTGGCCTGGAGTGGCAAACTGCGGCCAGTGGGAGCCACGATCAGCCGAACCTGCGGACGTGGCAGGTAAACAAACCGGTCCGGCCTGCCAGGGCTTTCCCTGAACAAGCATTGGACCAGAGTTGAGAACCTCTGATTTAAAGGGAGGAGACTCCTGGTCAGAACAGCTGTCAAAAAAAGTGAAATTTTAAACAGACACTCTTCTATATTTCATTTTCTTTAAAAAACTTGCCAAGATCTGCTACTCTTGAAATAACATTCTTCACCAAATAAATTGAACTCTCTCAAACAGTTTAAAAAAATACCAGCTTGTTTAGGAGTAGGGTCAGAAAAGGGGTGTTGGAGATTAAGAGTTCATATTCCTACCTTAAACCTACAGCTAACAGTTTGGAAAGGGTAAACCGGTCTCCACTGTTACTTGGAAACACTGCAGCTAAGATTAAGGTAAAAAGTCCTGTAAGAGAAAATAAAAAGGTGTAACATCTTTTCAAGCTTTATTACTAACCTGTTCAATAAACTGTACTACCACTATCTCAATTTAATTTAAATGTTGTCTAATCACTTCAGATTAGTTTCCATACTTTTAATCTGAATTTTTACAACAGAATTAGTACGTAGATTTGTCTCTAATTTTCTTGTATTGCTGAAATGTTTACAGTGTCTAAATTGAAATTCAAAATCTATGCCCCAGACAAGTAAAAATACATTTAACAAAAATAAAGATTGCAATTTAAACATGCAAAGGAAATAAACTCAATTAAGTCTTTTTTTTAAAAAAATCAGCTAGTGTCAAAACCAGTGTATATTGGAACTACACTTTTTAAATAGCAGTAACTAAAGCAATGCACTATTTTTGGGTTGCGATAAATGTAAGTATCAACTTTGAAAGACTAAATCTAATTACACATTAAAGCAAAACTGGGGAGCAATTGTGTCTGCCATGCTATGATAAAATTAGACAGTCTCACTGAACACGTAAAAAAAACAAAAAAAACCTATTTAGAGAACTTGATGTCCATAGTAGAGACAGATTACGGTTTGAGTCAATAGAAATATGAGACACAAAAAAAGCACTCATATAGTTTTAAATTAAGACACTTCAATGGCAGGACTAACCATTTCCTAAAAACACTGTAGCTTGGTACTTCTTCTCATCCCTCCAAACAGTGGAATTGATTGGTTCTAATTATGACATCCCCTGCAAATTTTCCAGTATAAAAGAAACCTTTGTTTTTATGTTGCAAACTTGAAAGGGTGCTACATTTTTGTTTGTTTGTTTTCAGTTCAAAAGCAGATTTTTTTTTTCTTAAAAGGAGATCTGCATGTGTAAAATTCACAAAATTAAAATTAGATTTATATCCTTAATGCTTCCAGTGACCAGTATCAGGGCATACAGCAGAGCCTTCATTGAAATTACTTTCACTCCCACCCTTCTTTGGGCTATTGTAGCCCAGACCTGTCATATTATCACCAGCTCTTTGCAGCACAGCAGCTGGGCCATTTGGTTCAGATCACATCCACAATACTCACTACATATAGTCTATGGGGCATACTGCTTTCCCCTTGCCCATTAAAAAAAAAAAAAAATTACATTGTAAATTTTATTATTGTTCTCATACCAATTAAAACTTAAGAGTGTATAGAAACTGCAATCGTGATCAGCTTAAAGACAAAAAACCCAAGAAAATTTTGTTGGTTTCAGATTCAGCGCATGCTCGAAGTTCTGCTCAATGCATTATTTCAAATTTAGATTTCACAAGAGCTGCTGAAGAAAAAAAGTAATAAATCTAAAATTTTTAAAATATCCTTCTCATAGTCAGGAGCATCCAGTACATCGATTTCAGGTGTGGCTGAGCATTCTAGAAAAGTAGCTCACTTTTAAAACAAAAATTTCTTCTCTATGTGAAGGTTTTTTTAAATTTTTTTTTTAAAACAGTAAGTTGCAGCCACCTAAAAGTTCAGCTTTCCTTGCAACTACTACAGTCCAAAAAGTATCTTAACTATAAAAATGTAAGGTACTTGCAGAGCTATATAAAGACAAAAGAATGCAAGTTGCAAAGTGGTAAGACATAGATAGTAAAATAATTTCCAACAATATAGGGAATACGTCTAAGCTATCATGTTTGTTTTTTAAACTTTACGTTCTCAAAGACGCACATAATAGTCAATTTAATGAACTAGTGCTAGTATAACAAAAAGAGCTTTAATTTATAAACAGCTATTTCACTAGCTCTTACAATGCACATTTCATATCTTACCAGAGGTTGAAGATAGGATATTAACTATTGCAACTTGTGCATGTAAGAGTGCTTCTTGATAAGAGAAGTTTGCCAAAAACCACTGCAGAACAAGGAAAGTAGTTTAATGAATAAATGGATAATCACAAAAGGTATTAAAACAGTCTGTTTTGCCTGTGCATTAATTCCTACAATTTTTAGATTTTTTTATATTTACCAGAGATATCACTTGAACCAGCATACACAAAAATCAATCAGGACAAGGCTTTCACACAAGTCCTTTTGCCTTATAAATAACAATATCAATTTCTAATTGTTATTAAGAAGAGGCAGAGGCATTAAGTAGCAGAGGTGAAAACAGGCAACTTGAACAGTTTCAGCGGCATCTACAATAAAGCAATTATTGCAGACTCTAAAAAAAATGCACACTAGAGATAAATCAGTGAAAATGGCAACTGCAAGTCAGCAACAACCAAAAAGCTAACAACTTAGTCTGAAGTCATCACTTTGAAATGGTTTTCAAAAACTAAGAGAAACTACTTATTTCCATAAACCTCAAAAGGTTAAATTAACTATCATCTCACTTATTCATATTCATATACTGGAGTCCTAAAACATCTTAAGTACATAAACAAACAAGCATCTCCAAAATAGAGATAATAAAATACATAGACCAATTATCTCACAGGTATTTTGTGAGAATTAAATGTTTGTAAAATCCTTTGTAAAACAGTAAATATTAGATCATGTCTTGGGCAAGAGCTCATTAATAAGGTTATCCTAAAGATGTTCTTAGTGAAGCTACCATTCTCCCAAAAATTATTTCAAAAAGAGTTTACTTTTTGAATGATGACCAAGAAGAAAAATACAGAAGTAGATGCAGCCAAGATACCTTTTAGAAGCAACTGCAAAAGCAAGAGCAGTATCATTTAATTTGTTCGTAAACAAAAAGGAAACAATCTTATTCCAGACAGTTTTAAGTACATATGCATAAATAGAAAATAAATCTTAAAAAGATTATAAAGTAACAATCTCCCTCATATACATGAAATATACAACTAGTTTTCCTTTAAATTCTGTGGACATCTTCTCAATACATGCATCCATCTCAAGAAATTCCGGTTGTCAGATCACTTTCCTCTGGTCAGTACACCAGTTAAAGCCACCTCCTGAGCCGCTATACCCATGAAGTATCTCCTGCTGGCCTAAGAGCTATGTGTGGCTTGCTCTTAACCAGATTTATTTAAATTTAAATAAAATGACTCTAGCAGTACAATGGGGCCACTGTTGGAAGGGCCACCACTGCTTTGTTACCCTCCTCTTCAGTCCTGGCTCTTAGGAAACATGCCACTCTCATCTCTGTGTTTCCATGACATTGAGAACTGCTGCAGAAGTATGTGAAGATGACCAGTGCTGATGAGGATAACGACATCTTGCAGCCCTATCTATTCTTATTGGGGAGAGTTGAGGATATCCTCTGCCACAAGACAAACATCTTCACATCACTGCATGGCTGTGTATAATGCCACAGGATGAGACAGATAATGTGGTGGCAGCTTTCAAGAGGTTCCACAAAAAGAGAGCAGAGCAACAGCTGCATTTACAAGTCCTTTCTCCTTCTCCACCTTGAAACTGAAAGGCAGTTCTACATGCTATATCCACAAAGTTGTGGGTACACTCAGGGCTCGGCCCCACTCCTCTATACAAGGAAGAAACAACAGCTGGTGTTTAAGTAACCCTGGATTTCTGCCCAGGCAAGACTAGTGAGTGACTTACCACATCCATTCTGAAGAGTGGAGTAAGACATAATTTACAACGGCCCTGCCAGCAGTAGAACCTGTGCTACAATTAAATGCAAGCCACTGAAAACCCACTGTACTGTTCAGAGTTGCATTTTGGGGAAGTGCAGATCAGAGAAGTTATACTGTATTTAGCATATATACATAAAATGAGAAAAACACTGAAAAAATAGACCACACTCCAAAGTTAAATACAAGTTCATTTTCATTACTATGTAGAACAGTTTGATATTTGTAGCTATACATAATAATTTTCTTAAAGAACAAAGGACATACCACAAAGCAAAAGAAAAAGCTGATTTTTGCTACTTGCGTTGCAGTGAGTTTCCCTACAGTTTTTAATATTGATTCCTGCTCCTTAACAGTTGGATATGACATGCGAGACAGCTTTGCTTCCAATGCATGGCTTGATGGGAGTTGTCGAATCTCCATAACATTACTGAACCTTACACGAGGCTTTTTGGGAACTTAAGGAAAAAACAAAGTGGCACATGATCATTCAACTTTTCACTCTATTACACAGAAAAAAAAAAGAAGTGATGTTTGATCCCATTGATTACAGCAGTTCACAAGTCATGACATGAAGCTTCTCCCTCCAACAAAAGATTTGCTTTAGTTCTTTTTTTAACAAAATAGTCTTTATGCCACTTAATGGGGTACTTATGAAAAAAGGACCTCATAATTGTTTTAAATAATTATTATGGTCTGTTCAGAGTAACTCCTTTGAAACTTGACAATGAAGCCTGTTACTTTATTTTTCCCTCTACTTTGTATGCACATTGTATTTTTAATAATGCACAATAGCTCAAGTTCTAATAATTTTGTTTTAAAGAAATTAACATCAGATGTTAAAAATTGCACAAATTTGCATGCATGGGAATGTTAAAGTCATGTTTTTGATCTTACAATGTTGCCTGTACCAATTTAAACTAATAAAAAGATTCCACAACACAAGTAGTGGTTAAGTTAACAACAAAAGAATGAGCTCAGTGACAGTGTGATAATGATTTGAACTTCCATTTTCTAGTCCTGTGATGGTGCCCTGGCCCCTCTGAAGTCAATGACTTCACCCTGGGGCCAGGATTTCACCTGATTTCTTGCTCTTTAGACAAGCAGGGAATACAGAGGCAACAAAAACAGTCCCTAGGCAAGAGGAACTATCTTGTGTTGTTGAAGAGTCTGGCTAGTGTTTCTCAGTATAAAGTACCCCATACAGTTATGCTAAACTATAAGAAAAGGTTGCAATATAGCATTCTGAGAGTAGGAGCGTTACACAGATCCTCAAAGTTTCAGTAGGAATCTGGAGAATTATTCAGGTTTGGAGAATGGGTCAAAGAATCTAATAGTTATATCAGACAGGTAACTTTTATATACAAACAAGAGTTAGATTGTTTTTGTTTTCATTTAATAAACAATACTATTACAACAGTGTCTTAGGTTTTTCTATAGCACCTATTACTGTAGTAGTGACAATATGCCCAGCTATCCATTAAAATGGTTTTTTTTAAACCCTGACCAACGTAGCTGTTAACCTTACTTTTAAGTTTAGGCCAACTCTAAAGGTGGGGGGGAGGGGAGAAATCCCAAAATTCCACCCCAGGAAAGGTAAAGGAATGAGGCCAGACACCCGAGGGGATTTGCTCACAGAGATCAGGAACAGGATAGTGGTGGAGCTAGCTCTGCAACCACAACAGGGGCAATACAGACACAAAAATAGTCCCTGTACCAAAGAGCATTTTGAAATTCTGAAGTCTTTACTCACTTTTTTCAGTATCACTATTAGCATTGCCACTCTTTTCACTTGGTAAGTCATGAAACTTTACAGGAACATACAAAGGTTCACTCTGAAATGCAGCAGGACAAGTAGCATATGCAGTTAAACAGAACATTGAAATTGTTAGCAAAACTTATCTTAGGATACCTGGAAACAAAATACTAAAGGAAAAACAAGTTCCATGAAATAGCAAGACAGTCAGAATTTTTAAGCAGTATCACGATCGCTCTACCAAGTCTTTTCACTACTACTAAGATATTTCAACTTTCTAGAACACATAAAAATACATGACCAATCTATATTAGAATAGATTTTAAATCCATTAAGTAAACCCTTTTTTTTTTAAAAAAAAAAAAATCTTCTAACAAGCTAATATTTTAGACCAGTCCAAATATAGCAACCACCATGCAAGTCCCAACAAGATTTAAAAATGAAGACTGACAAAAATCACCTATATGGTAAACCTGGCTAGAGTTTATTTCAGAGAGTTTATTTCTCTTTCAAGTTGTAAGGTGAGATCATGATATGTTAATGTGTTCACCTCCAGCTGAATCACTGTTGTACGGCCTTAGATTTGAAGGCTGTTTGGATTTATCACTGGCTCTCCACATTTGGCTTTGCAAAAATTGAACTGAACCTGGGAATGTTTTCCTTGTATGACACACTATGATATTTCTTTCATAGTCCAATCTAAATTCAATTAATATGTTCTATTTCAGAGAGATCCCACATCTCCCACTGTGCGTAGCACTATTTCTTTCATGACACATTACTGCCATTTTAACTAAATGCTTTTCAGTCATTTTGATTAAAGGAGAAATGTAACTAATCTTATTTCCTGAATGCCTGCAAATTTAAGTGTACAATTTTTAGGATAGGATGGAAATAATGGACAAACATAGTGATGTCTTAATCATACAAAAAAATTAAGGGACTTACCAAAGAACTGTTTACAGTGTTATCTGTTGTACAAGCAGCAAAATAACTTTCAGCATCTGCAAACTAGTGAGAGATTTTACATTTAAAATTCTAACAAGTCATTGTAAAATTTTAATATCAAATCCTAAGTAAAAAATGTTTACATGGTAGTCTACCATAGTTTAGTCACAAAATACTGAAAAGGAAAAATAACTATAAAGTTATTAATATTTTACAAGCCAGCAGAGAAGATCAGCAACAGTAAAACTAGGTCTTGTTCTGCAAAGAGCAATTCCCTACTGGCTTAACACACAAACTATTATCAGAAATGCTGAAGGAATTATTGAATTTAAAGTCTATAAATATATTAGGTTGGTTAAGGTTGGTGCACAAAGCATTGTTTTAAAACAGTCAAATGTCTAATAGTACAGCTTTTAGTAACAAGCAAGGTGGATAAAAATAAAAAAAAAAGTCAGATTTTTATTTAAATCAGATTTTTTTTGATAAAATGCTTTATGAGGGAAAAAAACCTATCTAAAGATAACTTTAATTAAGACATGTTATAGCTCAAAGATATCTCATCATGGAATAGGGATTATGAATGCTAATTCTATAGTATAAAAGAAAAGGAGTACTTGTGGCATTTTAGAGACTAACAAATTTATTTGAGCATAAACTTTCGTGAGCTACAGCTCACTTCATCGGATGCATTCGGTGGAAAATACAGTGGGGAGATTTATATACACACACAGAGAACATGAAACAATAGGTTTTATCATACACACTGTAAGGAGAGTAATGATAAAACCCATTGTTTCATGTTCTCTGTGTGTGTATATAAATCTCCCCACTGTATTTTCCACCAAATGCATCCGAGGAAGTGAGCTGTAGCTCACGAAAGCTTATGCTCAAATAAATGTGTTCGTCTCTAAGGTACCACAAGTACTCCTTTTCTTTTTTGCGAATACAGACTAACACGGCTGCTACTCTGAATTCTATAGTACGAGACAACATTCATGTAATGTTTAAGAAAAATTTTGTAAGTGAGTTCCAATAGTTCATGGATTAGGGACCCAATCTTATGGGATTCCACTGGCTTCTATATAGATTTAGGTTAATCTTTCTATCTACCCAAGGGGACTCAGTGCTCAGTCTAGAACAGTGGTTCCCAAACTTGTTCCACCGCTTGTGCAGGGAAAGCCCCTGGCGGGCCTGGCTGGTTTGTTTACCTGCTGCGTCCGCAGGTTCGGTCGATCACGGCTCCCAGTGGCCACGGTTCACTGCTCCAGGCCAATGGGAGCTGCTGGAAGCGGCACGGGCCGAGGACGTACTGGCCGCCGCTTCCAGCAGCTCCCATTAGTTAATTAATTAATTCCAAATTGAGAAATCATTTGGGACCTGAAAAAGCAGGAAAGCTTGTTCTTCTTTTCTAGATTATGAACAAACAGGAAAATGAAGGTGAAGTCTGCTGCAGAAGCCAATATTTTAAATTTTTCATGTTGACCTGGCTGACATAGTAGATTTAATTTTTGTTTGTTTAAATTTTACTTAACTGTTTTTTAGTTAAAAACAAAACAAAAAACAACCTTGATTTTAAAAAAAAGAAATGTTTAACTAAATTCATATGCTTCTTTTGTTAAAGTATTATGTTTGCTGTTGAAGAAAAAAAAATCCAGAATACATAATGTTGTTTTCGTTAAATAAAACAATTTAAATGTCTGTCCGGTGATGTTCTTCTCCTAATACAGGATGGCAAGGAAATCCTCCAAATTAACGACTATTGAATTGGAGATATTTATGACTTATGAAGTCATTGGGAGGTGAACTATCTGCTTCAATTACCTTTGATAAATGAAATAACCAAACATTCATTCATTTTCTGATATAGCTGTAAAACTAATCTGAAAAATTTTCAAAATAAATCACTTTGAAAATTTATAGTGTGTACCTTCTAAAAATGAAACCTACAGCTATCTGTGAGTTGTGAAGAATATGTATTAAGGTTATAACAACTGACAAGAATGCACTTTTATGTAGAAATCCATGATTAAATCAAGTCTTCCTGACTAGCGATTTGTATCAATTTGATTTAAATCAAATCCACCCTGGTAACAAGATGTTTACATGAAATTACTCAGTTACAAAATAACCTTCTTCCCCTGCTCCCAAGAAAAACTTGCCTCACCCCCAACTTAATGCAATAATCCTATCTCTACATCGTACTTCGGAAATATGCTGCCATCAATGGCTTTCTAAGCTAGCCAGGTCATTTTTCACTTCAGAGTATCAAGTCTATCCTATCTTCAAGTATAAAACCAATTCCCAAGCACTAGATCCTTTCTACACATTATTAAAATGAGTGATGAAAAATGAATAGTTACAGTATACAGAGCACATTTCAAAAAAGCACCCAAAAACAAAAATGTCAAAACTTTTTTAAAACCATAAAAAGCCCCAAAAGACATTATATTTCCCAGACTCAGTGGAACGTATCGTTTACCTAACAAAAATCTATTGTGTTTTTAACAAATAAATGAAGTTGTTCTCTTGGTCCCTCCCTGTATCTAAGAGGAAACAGCCAGAAAGACTGAAGAACTCTAGCTAGATCTACACCAGGGGTCAGCAACCTTTGGCACACGTCCACTGGGAGCTGCAGGGGGCCATGCCTGTGGATGGCCAATGTAAACAAAATGTCTTACAGCCCACCAGCGGATTACCCGGATGGGCTGCGTGCCAGGTTGCCGACCCCTGATCTACACTATTCCACCAAAACCTACTCTTCAAATTTAAATTAATCTGAGAGAGATTTATGCACTATTTTTACTTCTTTCATAGATTATAAAACCAGAAGAAGATCATTAAATCATCTGGTCAGATGTCCTGTGTATCGAAGGTCAGTTACTGCTGCACTAAATCGACTAACTTGTAGTGAACTAAAGCGTATCTTCAACAAAGGCATACAGTCATGATATGAAAAACATCAAGAGATGAACAATTCACAACATCCCTTGGTAGTTTGTTCCAACAGTCAATCACACCCACTGTTAAAAATGAATTTGTCTGGCTTCATCCATTAGTTCTTATTATGCCTTTCTCCAGAGATTGAAGAGCCTTTTCATACTCAGTATTTTCTCCCCAAGAAAGTACTTAGACACCATAGTCAAGTTACCTCTCAAATCTTCCTCTCAATAAACTAAGTAGATTGAGATTTTTAAGGAAGGCACTTCTTCCAGCTTTCATTTCACTTTTGTGGCTCTTTTCTGAGCATTCTCTAGTTTTTTGACATGTTAAAATGTTGACACCAGAATGGTATGCATTATTCTTATTTAGGACTCACCAACACTGTATACAGAGGTAAAGTCCCTTCACTGTTCCTACAGTCACGCATCTGGCAAAAAGATCTAATGTGAATTGCATATGGAGCACATGTTCAGTTGCTTGTCCACTATGTCCCCTAAATCCTTTTCAGAATCACTTTTTTCCAAGACATCATTCCCCATTGTGCAGGTTTTGGACTGTGTTCCTTGTTCTTAAGTGCATAACTTTGCATCTGGCCATATTCAAATACATTTTTTGGAACAGGCCCAGATTACCAAGCCATCCAGATGAATAGGTATGACTGCTTTGTCCTCATCATTATCTACCACTCTGCCCATCTGTGTGTCATCCACAAATTTTATCACCAGTGATTTTATATTTACTTCCAGATCACTGAAAACAATGTTGAATGTCGTCACATCCAGTAGCAAACCTTGCAGCACCCCACTAAAAGCAACCCCATTCAAAGATGATTCTCCATTGACAACTACTTTTTGAGAGATCAGTTAGTAGTTCTTAATCTCTTTAATGTGTGCTCTCTTTCTATAGTACAGTTGTTTTTAATCAGAATGTTGCACGATTAGTCAAACACCTTACAAAAGTTAAGTACATTACATCTATGCTGTTACCTTTATCAACCACATTTGTCATCTCAAAGACTCAAATCAGGGTTCACAAGACCTATTTTTCACAAAACCATGTTAGCTAGCACTAATTATATTCCTATCTGTTAATTCTTTATCCATTGAATCCTGTATTGCTTTTGCATTGTTTTGCCTAGGATTGATGTCAGGCTAATGGACATACAGTTACCCAGGTGATTCTGCCTGCTTTATTAGCACTTTTCTAGTCTTCTGGAATTTCCTCTGGAATTGCTTCTATGCCTTTGCAACATGAGGTTAGTTCCAAGCCTCTCATGAGAGTTTAGAGTCTTTAGACCAGAGTTGGGCAAACTACAGCCCGCGGGACCGTCCTGCCCGGCCCCTGAGCTCCTGGCCCGGGAGGCTAGCCCCCAGCCCCTCCCCGGCTGTCCCCCCTCCCCTGTAGCCACACCGCCACGCGGGCAGCATGCTCATGCAGGGCAGCATGGCAGTGTATCTGGCTCCGACATGGCTCCCAGACATGCTGTTCTGAGCGGCATGGTAAGGGGGCCGAGGGGTTGGATAAGGGGCAGGAAATCCTGGGGGGCAGTCAGGAAGCAGGGGGGGTTGGATGGGGGTGGGGTCTTGGGGGGGGCCATCATGGAACAGGGGCAATTGGATAGGGTAGAGGTTCTGGGGGGGACGACGGGGAACAGGGGAGGTTAGGTTAGATGGGGGTGGAATCCTTGGGGGTGGTTAGGGGCGGGGTCCTGGGAGGGGGCGGTCAGGGGGCCGGCTGTTTGGGGAGACACAGCCTTCCCTACCTGGCTCTCCATACAGTTTTGCACTCTGATGTAGCCCTCGAGCCAAAATATTTGCCCACCCCAATTTAGACACTGAATTTAATATCAAACACCAAATCTGAATGTAAAACATGCCCACCATAACGTGAGCAGAGTCTTTGTCTACACAGATGTTTAACAACATAAAACCCTACAAATACATTTAGTTGGTGACAGAAAACTAAAACTCATTCTACCAAGTTCCTGAACATGAGCTGAAAAAAGGGCGATTGTAGTCTCTAAACATGCTAGTCAGAATTAATCTGAAGAAACTGGATATAAAAAGTGACAAATCATAATGTTAAAGTATAGAGTTCCAGGTATAGACTCAATTGTACAACCTGCAATTACCATTTCTGTCTGTTCAGTTTGTAATGGTATTTTAATGAAATCAGTATTTGATTCACTTAACATCTGGAGTTTAGCTTAAGTTATTGTAAGGCCAGATTTATACTACAAAGTTTTGCCAGCATAGCTATGTTGACAGGCAAGACAAGGAGGAGAGGAAAAAACCAACAAAACCAAACCTCTAACTGACACAGATATGACAGTAAAAAAACCCCATGTAGATGCAACTTATAATGTCAAAATTGTTGTTGCCAGTAAAACTAATGTTCAGGGTGGTGGCTTAACTATGCTGGGTAAAGAATTTTTTCTGGCATAATGGGCATCTCCAGTCGGGAGCCTTGCCAATATCACTATCAGCAAAGTAATGTACACTAACCCTCAATTCCCCTCCCCTTTAAAACTTTGAATTATTGTGTATATGTAGGTTATTAGATTGAAAAATACTTACAAAAGCTGCATGCCTTCCACGAAATCCACGTGTACACTGTTGCCTCCATGGTTTCCAAACAATAAATCCCAAGAGGTATAGAATAAACATGGATGTTTTTGCAAAGGTACTGAAAAAAGGTTTCTCGTACTTCGAAAAAACATACTGCAGAATGAAAATAAATAGTTATAGTCTTCATAATTACTAATGACTCATGTGACTTCTCAATTAATCAGTGCTTTTCAAGGCCAAATCAGCCCAGCAGGTCTTCGTGAAGTCAAAATACATACAATAGAATCTCAGAATTATGAACACCAGAGCTACGAACTGACTGGTCAACCACACACCTCATTTGGAACCGGAAATACACGATCAGGCAGCAGCAGAGGAAACAAAAACAAAACAAAAACAAAAAAAAATACAGTACTGTGTTTAACTACTAAAACAAAGGAAAAGTTAAAAAAAGATTTGACAAGGTAAGGAAACCGTTTCTGTGCTTGTTTCATTTAAATCAAGATGGTTAAAAGCAACATTTTTCTTCCTCTTGGTAAAGTTTCAAAGCTGTATCAAGTCAATCTTCATTTGTAAACATGTTAGCATTGTTTAAAAACCACAATTAAGCAATAGTGATCCTTAACTACTTATAATAGTCTTTTAGTCTATTAACAGCAACATTGCTGATTTTTCAGAATGGGAACAAATATAGCCATAATAATTTTCCCTAACAGGCTACAGGCAGTAGTTTCATAAAATCTGAAGTGTAAAGTTAGAATGACAGGTTCATTATACAGACTAACTTTTAAGGATATAACTAGATTACCTGCTCCCTGTGGCAATACTTGGCATTTTTTTTAACCGATATAATAATAAATAAATCAGGTTTTGATTCCCTAACTAAAAAATAAAAATACTTGTTGGTTCAAGTGACAAAGAGTCCTGTGGCACCTTATAAACTAACAGACGTATTGGAGCATAAGCTTTCGCAGGTGAATACCCACTTTGTCGGATGCATGACTACATCCTCTTCTGGAGCAGGAACTTGACACAGGTTTCCCAGATCCTAGGCTATAAGGTATAAGAGGGGCCCCACAATCTCGATGGTTTTGTGAATCTAGACCCTTTGTTTTTAAATTTCCTTTGCTCTTAAGACAAAAAGTTGAAAATGCCCCAAACCTAAACAAAATGTTTCAATTGACCCAAATTTTTTTTTTTTTCCAACTTTTCAATTCAGCAAAAATTCCAGTTTGGGTTTTCCCTGGAACCAAAACAAAAAAAAAAGTCAATTATTCATACAGCATGAATACTGAATACCTAGCTATCAAAACAACCACTGTAGACTAGGGGCAGGTCTACACTAGAAAGAAGTACTACATTAGCACAGCTGCACGTTCGGTGAAGACACATGCACGTTTCATGTATGCAGTCATACATCCGACGAAGTGGGTATTCACCCGCGAAAGCTTATGCTCCAATACGTCCGTTAGCCCTGATCTACACTAGACATTGAGGTTGAATCGATTTAACCCTGCACCCGTTCACATGACAAAGCTCTTTTTTTCGACTTAAAGGGCTATTAAGATAGATTTCCTTACTCCATCCCCGACAAGGGGATTAGCACTGAAATCAGTTTTGCTGGGTCGATTTTGGGGTACTATGGACGCAATTAGATGATATTGGCCTCCAGGAGCTATCCCAGAGTGCTCCATTGTGACCGCTCTGGACAGCACTCTCAACTCAGATGCACTGACCAGGTAGACAGGAAAATGCCCGCGAACTTTTGAACTTCAATTTCCTGTTTGGCCAGTGTGGCAAGCTGCAGGTGACCAAGCAGAGCTCCTCAGCAGAGGTGACCATGATGGAGTCCCAGAATTGCAAAAGAGCTCCAGCATGGACCGAACGGGAGGTATGGGATCTGATCGCTGTATGGGGAGAGGAATCCATGCTATCAGAACTACGTTCCAGTTTTCAAAATGCCAAAACATTTGTGAAAATCTCCCAGGGCATGAAGGACAGAGGCCATAACAGGGACCCGAAGCAGTGCCGCGTGAAACTTAAGGAGCTAGGCAAGCCTATCAGAAAACCAGAGAGGCGAATGGCCGCTCCGGGTCAGAGCCCCAAACATGCCGCTTCTATGATGAACTGCACGCCATTTTAGGGGGTTCAGCCACCACTACCCCAACCGTGTTGTTTGACTCCTTCAATGGAGATGGAGGCAACACGGAAGCAGGTTTTGGGGACGAGGAAGACGATGAGGAGGTTGTAGATAGCTCACAGCAAACAAGCGGAGAAACGGGTTTCCCCGACATCCAGGAACTGTTTCTCACCCTGGAGCCAGTACCCCCCAAACCCACCCAAGGCTGCCTCCTGGACCGGCCAGGCGGAGAAGGGACCTCTGGTGAGTGTACCTTTTAAAATATTATACAAGGTTTAAAAGCCAGCATGTTTAATGATTAATTTGCCCTGGCATTCGTGGCTCTCCTGGATATACTCCCAAAGCCTTTGCAAAAGGTTTCTGGGGAAGGCAGCCTTATTCCATCCACCATGGTAGGACACTTTAGCACTCCAGGCCAATAGCACGTACTCGGGAATCATTGTAGAACAAAGCATTGCAGTGTATGTTTGCTGGCGTTCAAACAACATCCGTTCTTTATCTCTCTATGTTATCCTCAGGAGAGTGATATTATTCATGGTCACCTGGTTGAAATAGGGTGCTTTTCTTAAGGTGACATTCAGAGGTGCCCGTTCCTGCTGGGCTGTTTGCCTAAGGCTGAACAGAAATGTTCCCTGCTGTTAGCCACGCCGGGGGAGTGGAGGGGAGGCAAAATACGACCTTGGCACGAAAGCACATGTGCTATGTATGTAAAGTTAACAGCAAGGTTTACCGTGAAAGAGTGTACCCATTGTTCTATAAAATGTGTCTTTTAAAATATCACTGTCCCTTTTTTTTTCCCTCCACCAGCTGCATGTGTTGCAAGGATCACAGGATCTTCTCCTTTCCAAAGGCTAGCAAATATTAGAAGGCGAAAAAAACATACTCGCGATGAAATGTTCTTTGAGCTCATGCTGTCCTCCCACACTGACAGACCACAGATGAATGCGTGGAGGCAGACAATGTCAGAGTGCAGGAAAGCACAAAATGACCGGGAGGAGAGATGGCGGGGTGAAGAGAGGGCTGAAGCTGAAAGGTAGCGGCAGCGTGATGAGAGGAGGCAGGATTCAATGCTGAGGCTGCTGGAGGATCAAACTAATATGCTCCAGCATATGGTTGAGCTGCAGGAAAAGCAGCAGGAGCACAGACCGCCACTACAGACCCTGTGTAACCAACCGCCCTCCTCCCCAAGTTCCATAGCCTCCTCACCCAGACACCCAAGAACATGGTGGGGGGCCTCTGGCCACTCCACCCCCAGAGGATTCCCCAAGTAACAGAAGGCTGGCATTCAATAAGTTTTAAAGTTTTAAAGTGCTGTGTGGCCTTCTCCTTCCCTTCTCCACTACCCCTCCTGGACTGCCCTATTTGTGTGATGAATTAATAAAGAATGCACGAATGTGAAGCAACAATGACTTTATTGCCTCTGCAAGTGGTGATGGAAGGGAGGTAGGGAGGGTGGTTAGCTTAAAGGGAAGTAGAGTGAACCCAGGGGCGGGGGGTTTCATCAAAGAGAAACAAACAGAACTTTCACACCCTAGCCTGACCAGTCATGAAACTGGTTTTCAAAGCTTCTCTGATGCACACCGTACCCTCCTGTGCTCTTCTAACCACCCTGGTGTCTGGCTGTGCGTAACCAGCAGCCAGGTGATTTGCCTCCCACCCCGCCATAAACATCTTCCCTTTACTCTCACAGATATCGTGGAGTGCACAGCAAGCAGTAACAGTGGAAATATTCGTTTCATTGAGGTCTGAGTCAGTAAACTGCGCCAGCGTGCTTTTAAACGTCCAAATGCACATTCTACCACCATTCTGCACTTGCTCAGCCTGTAGTTGAACAGCTCCTGACTACTCTCCAGGCTGCCTATGTATGGCTTCATGAGTCATGGCATTAAGGGGTAGGCTGGGTCCCCAAGGATAACTATAGGCATTTCAACATCCCCAACGGTTATTTTCTGGTCTGGGAAGAAAGTCCCTTCCTGCAGCTTTTGAAACAGACCAGAGTTCCTGAAGATGCGAGCATCATGTACCTTTCCTGGCCATCCCACGTTGATGTGGTGAAACGTCCCTTGTGATCCACCAGTGCTTGCAGCACTATTGAAAAGTACCCCTTGCGGTTTATGTACTCGCCGACTTGGTGCTCCGGTGCCAAGATAGGGATATGGGTTCTGTCTATGGCTCCACCACAGTTAGGGAATCCTATTGCAGCAAAGCCATCCGCTATGACCTGCGCATTTCCCAGGGTCACTACCCTTGATATCAGCAGATCTTTGATTGCGTTGGCTACTTGCATCACAGCAGCCCCCGCAGTAGATTTGCCCACTCCAAATTGATTCCCGACTCATCGGTAGCCGTCTGGCATTGCAAGCTTCCACAGGGTTATTGCCACTCGCTTCTCAACTGTGAGAGCTGCTCTCATCTTGGTATTCTTGCACCTCAGGGCAAGGGAAAGCAAGTCACAAAGTTCCTTGAAAGTGCCCTTACGCATGCGAAAGTTTCGCAGCCACTGGGAATCGTCCCAGACCTGCAACACTATGTGGTCCCACCAGTCTGTGCTTGTTTCCCAGGCCTAGTATCGGCGTTCCACCGCACGTGCCTGCCCCATTAGCACCATGATGCCCACACTGCCAGGACATGTGCTTTGAGAGAAGTCTGTGTCCATGTCCTCATCGCTCTCGTAACCGCGCCAACGTCGCCTACTCGCTCGGTTTCGCTTTGCCAGGTTCTGGTGCTGCATATACTGCTGGATAATCCGTGTGGTGTTTAATGTGCTCCTAATTGCCAAAGTGATCTGAGCGGGCTCCATGCTTGCCATGGTATGGCGTCTGCACAGAAAAAAGGCGCAGAACGATTGTCTGCTGTTGCCCTGACGGAGGGAGGGGTGACTGACGACATGGCTTACAGGGTTGGCTTATAGGGAATTAAAATCAACAAAGGGGGTGGCTTTGCGAGAAATTAAATGGCCGCCTCAAAGATAGAACTCAAAACTGGGTTTATCAGGCCGTTGATTTCACAGAGGGAGGGAGGGAGGAGAAAATGAATACAAAACAAATCTGGTCTATTTCTTGTTTTGAGCCACTTCATCTATCTTTATACATCATGCTGGCAGCAGACTGTGCAATACAACCGCTAGCCATCGTCACCTCCTGGGTGCTCAGCAGAAGATAGTGCAGTATGACTGCTGGCCATCATCTTCTGCTGGCTGCAGATTAAAAGACAGTGCACTGCTGGTAGGACTCAATCGCCATGAGACGAAACAAGGGAAATGACCTGGCTGAGGCACTCCCATGTTTGCCCAGGCGCCCGGTTAAAAGAGTACCGAGGACTACGTCGACAACGACCAGTCATACTGTATTGTCTGCTGCCAAAAGGCAATAAACTGCTGCTGTGTAGCAATGCAGTACCACGTCTGCCAGCATCCAGGAGACACATGGTGACAGTTAGCTGAGTAGGCTCCATGCTTGCTGTGGTATGGCGTTTGCACAGGTAACTCAAGAAAAAAGGTGCAAAACGATTGTCTGCCCTTGCTTTTACAGAGGGAAGGAGGGAACGGGGACCTGATGATATGTACTCAGAACCACTCGCGACAATGTTTTAGCCCCATCAGGCACTGGGATTTCTACCCAGAATTCAAATGGGCGGTGGAGACTGCGGGATAGCTACCCACAGTGCAAAGCTCCGGAAGTCGACGGTTGCTTCGGTACTGTGGACACACTCTGTGACTATATGCACTTAGAGCATTTGTGTGGGGACACACACACTTGATTGTATAAAAACGCTTTCTACAAAACCGACTTCTATAAATTCAACCTAATTTCGTAGTGTAGACATACCCTTAGTCTATAAGGTGCCACAGGGCTCTTTGCCACTTTTACAGATCCAGACTAACACAGCTACCCCTCTGATGATTGTTGGTTCAAGATAGTGACAATTTCTAGATTAAACAATATCCTCCATAGTTAATACAATAGCTTTTACATTATGCTGGCTCATAGCTCTCAGTTCACATAGCTTATAGTACTGTTTAGCTACCTGGAGGATTCAGATTTTTTTCGCCCTTAACATTAAAATAATGTGTCAAGTAAAACTCTGTATAAATGTGATCAGAGCTTCAAAAATGTCTATGTAATATTATTCTCCCCTTTTTTAAAAATAAGAAGCATGAAACAATGCTTACAGAAGTGAGTTCTGAGGAGGCAACCCATATCACATCAACAAGTAGAAGAATGACAATTCCAAGAGCCATTCGCTTACGCTGAGTGGAGGAACTGCTTTGGGAGCTCATTCGGTTCATGATAAAAACCCACACCATTTGTAACCTATTAAACATCAATACAGAACAAAATACAGGTTATAGATAGTGAATATAAATATAGTATATATAAATATAAAGGAAAGTAAGAAAAAAAGCCATCAGTAGCATTTAACAGACATTAAGTCTGTGTAATATGCTATTGAGAGACCCAGGTTACAGTCACTGTTCTGGAGCAGGGACTTGATACAGGTTTCCCAGATCCTAGGCTATAAGGTATAAGAGGGGCCCAACAATCTCAATGGTTTTGTGAATCTAGACTCTTTGTTTTTAAATTTCCTTTGCTCTTAAGACAAAAAGTTGAAAATGCCCCAAATCTAAACAAAATGTTTCAATTGACCCCAAAAAATTTTTTTTTCCAAACTTTTCAATTCAGCAAAAAATCCAGTTTGGGTTTTCCCCGGAACCAAAAAAGTCAATTATTCATACAGCATGAATACTGAATATCTAGCTATCAAAACAACCACTGTAGACTAGGGGCAGGTCTACACTAGAAAGAAGTACTACATCGGCACAGCTGCACGTTTGGTGAAGACACTCTATGCCAACAAAGCGCCGGTATGCACAGCGCTTAGGTCACTGTAACTTGCATTGCTCAGAAGGGTGTCTTTTTCACACCCAAGTGATGTAAGTTAGATTGACTTCAGTGGTACTGTAGACCTGTCCTAGCTTTCTGCTAGGAGTGTAATATAAAAGGACATTAAGATGACTTATGTACAGATGTATTTAAAACAAATAAAAATCAACAGGAGAACATGCAGACATGTCTACTAGAAATTTCAAGACAAAACAAGTTTAAGTTAACACACAGAGGACCTCTGGCAAATTTAAAAGTTCCTACCCAAGTTGGTACTGACAAGATCTACGTTATCAGGACTTAAGTATAAGGAAGAGATGAGCAATTTACTAGAATACCAAAAGTATAAAAGGGTTTAAATGTTGAACTATGGCAATACTTGCTCATATGCACAGGAATGAGCATGCTGGTTAAATAAGGGCATTAAAAACATTATCTAGGCTGCAAAATCCAGTCAGAAAATGCTAGACATACAGCTGCTCATGCAAATTTATTTCTGCTGCCCTGGGCATATGCATCATTGTACCATCTTTAATTACATGATCACATACTATTTTTTTCCCCCACAATACCCTGCCTCCTTCAGTGCACAGGATAGATATACATGGCAACAGAGTAAATACTGCATGGCCAGTCCCCGGCTGTCACTGCAAATTCCTAACTTTAGCTTTCACAGTCAAGCCCTTGAAACATAGTTTTAACAGTTTTTCTGTATATAATAAATATTGAAGTTGAAGAAGGTATATTGGAAAATATCATACTGGTATTTTAAATGGCAGGGAGAGAAATCAACCCACCTTTTCTAAACCTTGCTACAGATGCCTTTGAAATCACAAGCTGCATTAGTCTTACTCCAAACAAAGTCTTATCTTGACCATGCCAGCAATACACACACATTTGTACGTTCACCGAGGTGAGCAGAAGGGGGACTCAAGTTTATTATACAACTAAATCTATAGATGTAGGTGGCACTAAGACTGCCCATCAGTAGACCTGAAATTCAGCAAGACCTTAAGTTTTATGATTTAAAAAAGTATCAATTTAGGATGACAAAATGTTTTCTTTAGATTCTGAACAGGAAGTCTAATACCTGAGACTATTATTGCCAGAAAGAAGTTAAATACTCGCTAGTGGACCTTGGTAAGAGATATTGATTTAGCAAGCTTTATGCTTCTACTTGCACTTCTATATACACATTCTGAAAATAAATGTATTTAAGAGATTTAGTCATGGAATACCTAAAATTCCTTTCTATTTGTTAGAATAAAAAGCTGTAATAGTAAGGATTCCTTATTGAATTGAACTACTAACTCATTAACTTTTATGTAGCAAACCCTGACTCTGGAATAAACCAAGACAACCTGCTTTGCTGAAAGAAATAGTGAAATAAGGTAGCTGGCCCCTCTCCAATTTCAGTCCAGCTTTGTGCCCTAATTTGGTGTGATGAGGAGGGCAGGGATGCCCCTGGAAGTTTTAAATGAGTGACAACCAAAGGCAAGAGTTCAGAATCCAAATTCTAGAGACAGCACTCAGGAGAAGAGCAAACCTAAATTTGAATGAGGGAGGGAATATCCCCGAAAGAGGGATTAGAAAAAGAGTTCCCAAGCTGTGCAGTGGACCCAGATAAGGCTAGTGATAGCAGAAAGGCAGTTGGGTGGTCACTTACAAAACTTCCACAGGCCAGAGAGCCATGACCAGAGAGGGCTGAAGATTGACACTAGCCAAGGGAGATGTCTCCTGGCTCTCTGAGCGGGAGAACCAAAGAGAGCTGAAGGCGGAGAGTGATGGAGTGGTGACCCTGTTGATGTCTCCATGTGAGGGCTAGAAACAGGTGAGGGCTGAGAATGAAGCAGGGCAAAAAAACCTCAGCTAGAGAAGCTGGGAGCTGAGGTTTGGTGAGAGACACTGAAGCTATACCGAGTCTCCACTCCTCAGGTTTCTGATACTAATCGCCCTGCCCAGTAAATCTAGCTCCACCCCTTCTAATTCCTGTCAGTTCCAGGTCTCCTTGTCAAGGCATTTCCAATCTTTCCCCACCCCAACTCCTTGTTCCCAGTCTTCCTGCCCAGCCAGTCCATTCCCTGGTCTCTCCTCCTTGTCTCTGGCCTCCCATCACCTGCCCACATTCCCCCACCCCGCTGGCTCCCTCTCCCCAGGCTTCTCACCCAACCTCAGTGTCCTCAACTCCCAATTACTTATGCCAGTCCCTTTGCCCATTCAGTTTCAGTTCTCCCATGCACCTCAGCTCCTTGCCACATCTATCTTCCCTCACCTCTATATATTGCCTCTACCCCACTGGTTTCCAGTTCTACTCTTGTCCTGCCAGTCCCAAGTCTCCCCCATTCCAATCCTCATCCAATCTCAATTCTCCCAATCACCTGTTCTTGCACCCTATTCTTCCTTCACCGGCTCCTAGACCTAGCAACTGAAACCAGGGTCTAATAATGGGAAGTGCTGGGTAACTTAAAAAACAAGCAGTGCTACCAGCCCCACTTATACTGTATCTGTTGCCAGCACATGTTGTATACCTTTCCCCTACCCTGTGTTTGTATGTCTGTCTTTAGACTGTCAGCAAGACATGGATCATTTCTTCACCTGTTTGAAATGTCAATTGTTAGTGCTCCCAGAAATAATTAACAACATTCATTTGTATTATAGTAATGCCTAGAAGCTCCTGTCAAGATTGGGGCCTCATCATACTAGAAGCTGAAGAGAATAAAAGGTTCTCCCATCCCCAAAGAGCTTAACATCTAATTAATATGCAAAAAATGGGTGTAACAAATAAGCAGAAGTAATAAGTAAGTGAAGATGATGCAGTAAGAACATGCTTTTAAATAGGCCAGATATGTGCACAGCCAGAAAGCTATGTTTTTGTTGATTTAAGACAGACAATTAATTAAGATAAATATCAGAAGTCCCTGAGGGCAATCCATATAGCCATTATTAACTGGCAATTTCCCCATAAGTAGAGGGCCTTGCGGAAGGATCCAAGAGATATGCAGTGAATTTTCAGGGAAGATCAGGATAGGTGTTCTCTACAAAAAGAATGGTTGAAAAAAGCATGCAGTTGTTTGTGATGGAAGCAAACTGGAAGACAATAAAGACTGGAATGGTTGATGGAAGGAAGGGCTTGACACAAAAGAGAGAAAAATGTGGATAAAGCAGGTAGGAACCCACTTACAGAAGACCTGATGAGGGCCAGAAATTTTTATTTAAATGTGGTGGTGAAGGAGAAAATAATTGAGGAATTCGAAGAGGTGAAAACAATACATGTTGAAAACACTGGGCCAAGAAGATTATCTTAAATAATATTCTAGGGCCAAGACCTTTGCATAATGTATAGGCCAAACAGGACTTGTGTGTGAAGGAATTCAAGGAAGTCAGAGGGAAGGAATTTTCTCCGACACCCAGGTTGACAGCTGGTAAAAGAGTGGCTCTCAAGCTTCTAGTGAAGCCTGAAGGCTACTGTAGCCTAAGGCTCTCTCTCATACCTGCTTTGCTGGGGTTAGGAACAACCAGTAAATCCACTAAATGGTGGAGCCACTGACCCTCAGCCATCATACTACTTAGTCACATCCCAGATACCCCTGCTGCTCCAAAGCACACAGCTGGAACAGATCATCTTGTAGTCTCTCGACCTCTTGCCCTACTCTTCCGTATCAGACCCACCCCACTTCTCCTGCATTTGGAATCTGATGGAGAGAATAGTAGAGGGCAGCATTTACCCCTAAAATTAATCATCTAATATTTCAGAGATCACAAGTTCTCTGAATTGGTTTATATTTTATGGATACATTTTAATACATATACTGCTTTTTACTCATGTTGGCGTCACTTAAAATGACTAACCTAAAAAAAAAAAAACACTTATGTCTGAAGGGTTTTTTCAATACTTATTAAACAGCCAAGATCATCATAACTAAGAAATTAAAGAAAAAATATTTATCTTTTCAGTTTTCTTGTGCATTTGACAGCAATGTGTGTATTTATCATCTCCACTTCCCCTATATGGCAGTGTATTGTTTTCTGTGTTTCATGCTGCAACAAGAAAAAAAAAATCTGAAAAGGAAAATGTGATTGTGAAGTCTCAGTTTGCACTCCAGACAGGTGCAATACTGACTAGACCGAAAGTTGACAGTGTCCTGAGTATCTGTTCTGATCCTCAATATCAAACCCATGATTCGTCTCTATATCTTCAGTATAAGACATCTTATAGCACAATGTATTACAGCATTATTAAAGTTTGTAAAATTTAATATGGAATGCAAAGTGTGTGAAGAGAAAATAAGGATTCTGGATATCTTAAACTGTTTTACTATTTCAATTTTTTCCACAATATGCAAACAGATTTTAAATCATGAATATTTGTAAAAAGGAAGTCAAAATATGCAGTATTTTGTTTCCCCACATTGAGAACAACATGCTGAAATAAAGAAGAACGTTGAGAAAATAAACTGCCGAGATTTATATTTTACATACCTGCACAGTAATTTTTAAAAACAAAATAAATGCTTGGACTTTTATAGACTTCAAGCTGCCATTGTCAAGATGAAAGCTGTCTCCTAAAATAAAAAAAATAAAATATGAAATACTGTGTAATATATACATGTTCATTCAATAATAAGTTTCCTAAACAGAAAACAATAAATTATATCGCTATATCAAAACTCCCAAACCCTAAATGTTACAGATGCAAATATAAACAATTCAGTCCATATTTTAAGGTTTGAAAATCATTAGTAATATAGAGCATAAAGGTGAAAACAGCATCAGGTGTGGGAGCACAACCCTTCGCTTATTTAAATCCCTCTTAATGATCCACAAATGAAAACAATTTTCTCAAAAAGTTTAATTACACTGGCTCCTTCCTTTGGTTCTCCTAGTGTGGTTTGTTTTTTGGGTCTTACATTTGGTGCAGAGACTGTACTGATATCAGTGTCTTGTACAGGGTTGAACATACTGCTTGGGCTTAATAATAATATTTAAACTACATAAGATATGTAATAGCATGAAGGAGAAAACCTTAATTCTTAAGTATAACAAATGTCCTTACTTAAAAATGTTTCAGATTCAAACACAATTTGGAAAAGCATGTATATATTTTAAGTTTATTATTTTAAGCCTAAACTGTAGCAAAAACAAAGTTTTTCCTCTTTATAGCTCCTTTTTCATGAAAGACTCGATCACTCTCTCTCCACATCACTGATCAGGTTCTCCAAAAATCATAGAGTCATAGAATCATAGAATATCAGGGTTGCAAGGGACCTCAGGAGATCATCTAGTCCAACCCCCTGCTCAAAGCAGGACCAATCCCCAATTTTTGCCCCAGATCCCTAAACGGCCCCCTCAAGGATTGAACTCACAACCCTGAGTTTAGCAGGCCAATACTCAAACCACTAAGCTATCCCTCCCCGCTTAAAATATTCAACAAAAAACAGTTTATTGTATTTGGGGAGGCTTTTCACATCATAGATAATAGGAATCGCTGCACTCAATCAATCACTGGTCCATCTAATCTGGCATCCCATCTCAGACAGTGGCTAGTACCAGATGCTTTCGAAGGTGAAACATCCTGTAATTGATGCATCTGAGTAAACAGTCCATAGAGAAAGTTTCATTTTAACTTCAGACATCTTATGCTTTAAAACAAAGGAATCTCTCTCAATTTTTTTTTCTATCCTACCTAATGCTCTCCTTATCCATGTCAGTGCATAATCCTTTTTTGAATCCGATTATGCTCTTGGCTTCAATGATACCTTGCGTCGATGAATGTCCCCAATTGTATTTTAAAAAGAGGGAGCAGCGAAGAGCAAACTTTTCCCTCCAACTCTACATTTCACCTTGAATACCTGCCAAGGGTGTACCCCCTAGCTAGCAAGGCTTACTAGCTTTTGTTCTTTCCTGTTCGCAGTTTAACTGATGCTCTCCAACCACTCTAAGTTACATTTAAAAGTGAATAAAGAAGAATCAACACTAATTAGGGCTCAATCCTGCAAAGCAAGTAACACCCTTAATTCCCACTAAACTCCATCGAAGTTGACTGCCCAGCACTGTGCAAATTCAGGCTCTTAGACCTGCAGGGTTTCTTTTCCTCCACAGAAAATACATTCTGCTGGAGAGGAGGTACCTTTTGCCCACCAGGGACTATTGGGGCACTTGAGCAGACCAACAACTGGCTCCTTGTAGCAGCCGACAGAGAGGAGAGGCTGCGTTCCTTACAGCGCCATGACTGCAGATCCCGGTAAGGAGGCATGGAATATGGGGGGGAGGGTGGGGGGGCGACAAAGGGGAGCACATGGGGTGAATGGGAGTCATATGGGGGGGTCACAGACTGGAGTTCAGAAGGGCTAGTGGGAGGACTGACTGGGACAGGGGCTGAATGGGAGTGGGTCACATGTTGACGGGATGGCTGAGAGAGAGTACAGGGACACATGAGCAGGGGGAAGAAGAGTGGTTGAGTGGGGATGCAGGGACACAAAGGGATTGAATGGGAGAGGCTGGGGTCAGCATGGGGGAGGGTCCCCAAGTCCCTAACAATCCCTTCCCTACCCCCCCCCCAAAACAGTTCCTTATTTTTCCCCACCCATACCCAATTGCCCTCCAGGTTCACTCCCAGGCTCCTTTCCAGCAATTACTTCCCTCTCCCTCAGCTCCTCCATTACTCCTGACACTACTAAGCCTTTGCCCGGCTTCTGATGGGTGCAGGAAATATGTTTCTGTATTGTAGTTTAAATAAATTATGAAATAGGGCTGTCAATCGCAGTTAACTCGCAGGATTAACTCAAAAAATTAATCGTTATTAAAAAAATAGTCACAATCGCAGTTTTAATTGCACTGTTAATAGAATACCAACTGAAATTTATTAAATATTTTGGATATTCTTCTACATTTTCATATCTATTGTATTGTGTTGTAATTGAAATCAAAGTGTATATTTTTATTACAAATATATGCACTGTAAAAATGATAAAGAAATAGTATTTTTCAATTCACCTCATACAAGTACTGAAGTGCAATCTCTTTATAGTGAAAATGCAACTTACAAATGTAGATTTTTTTTTTGTTACATAACTGCACTCAAAAACAAAACAATGTAAAACTTCAGAGCCTACAAGTCCATTCAGTCCTACTTCTTATTCAGCCAATTACTAAGACAAACAAGTTTGTTTACATTTATGGGAGATAATGCTGCCTGCTTCTTATTTACATCACCAGAAAGTGAGAACAAGCGTTGGCATGGCACTATTGTAGCCGGCGTTCCAAGGTATTTATGTGCCAGATATGCTAAACATTCATATGCCCCTTCATACTTCGGCCACCATTGCAGAGGACATGCTTCTATTCTGATAATGCTTGTTAAAAAAAATAATGCGTTAATTAAATTTGAAACTGAAATCCTTGGGGGAGAACTGTATGTCCCTTGCTCTGTTTTACCCACATTCTGCCACATATTTCATGTTATATTGTTTTTCTATCCTACCTAATGCTCATGCATGCTAATGCTTGGATGATGACCCCAGCACATGTTGTTCATTTTAAGAACACTTTCACTGCAGATTTGACAAAACGCAAAGAAGGTACCAATGTGAGATTTCTAAAGATAGCTACAGCACTCGACCCATGGTTTAAGAATCTGAAGTGCCTTCCAAAATCTGAGAGGGACGAGGCGTGAAGCAGGCTTTTAGAAGTCTGAAAAGAGCAACACTCCAATGCAGAAACTACAGAACCTGAACCACCAAAAGAGAAAATAAACCTTCTTCTGGCGGCATCCGACTCAGATAATGAAAATGAACATGCGTCAGTCCGCACTTCTTTGGATTTTTATAGAGCAGAACCCATCATCAGCATGGGTGCATGTCCCCTGGAATGGTGGTTGAAGCACAAAGGGACATATGAGTCTTTAGAACATCTGGTGCATAAATATCTTGCGAGGCCAGCTACAACAGTGCCATGAAAATGCCTGTTCTCACTTTCAAGTGACATTGTAAACAAGAAGCAGGCAGCATTATCTCCTGCAAATGTGAATCATAGAACTGAAAGGAACCTCAAGAGGTCATCTAATCCAGTCCCTTGCACTCATGGCAGGACTAAGTATTATCTACACCATTCCTGACAGAGGTTTGTCTAACCTGCTCTTAAAAATTTCCCCAGTGACAGAGATTCCACAACCTCCCTAGGCAATTTATTCCAGTGCTTAACCACTCTCACAGTTACTAAGTTTTTCCTAATGTCCAACCCAAACCTCCCTGGCTGCAATTTAAGCCCATTGCTTCTTGTTCTATCCTCAGAGGTTAAGAAAAACAATTTTTCTTTCTCCTCCTTGTAACAACCTTTTACATACTTGAACACTGTTATGTCCCCTCTCAGTCTTCTCTTTTCCAGACTAAACAAACCCAATTTTTTCTATCTTCCCTCATAGGTCATGTTTTCTAGACCTTTAATCAAGAATGAGCTCTCAAAACTGGATACTCTCATAAAGAACCAACCTTCCACACAAACTTCCTCGTGGCTGGACTTTACAAAAACTAGACAAGCCATTTACAAAACACACTTTGATTCTCTACAAAAGAAAAAGGACACTAAGCTATCTAAACTACTATATGCCACAAGGGGCCACAACAATGGTTCCCGTAACCCACCCAGCAATATTGTTAATCTATCCAACTATACTCTTAACCCAGCGGAAGAATCTGTCCTATCTCGGGGCCTCTCCTTTTGCCCCTCCACCCCCACGAACATGATACAGTTCTGTGGTGACCTAGAATCCTATTTTCGACGTCTCAGACTCAAGGAATATTTCCAACACACCTCTGACCAACATATTAACCCACAGAGACCTTCCTGCCAACACTACAAAAAGAAGGATTCTGGGTGGACTCCTCCTGAAGGTCGAAACAGCAGACTGGATTTCTACATAGACTGCTTCCGCCGACGTGCACGAGCTGAAATTGTGGAAAAGCAGCATCGCTTACCCCATAACCTCAGCCATGCAGAACACAGTGCCATCCACAGCCTCAGAAACAACTCTGACATCATAATCAAAAAGGCTGACAAAGGAGGTGCTGTCGTCATCATGAATAGGTCAGAGTATGAACAAGAGGCTACTAGGCAGCTCTCCAACACCACTTTCTACAAGCCATTACCCTCTGATCCCACTGAGAGTTACCAAAAGAAACTACAGCATTTGCTCAAGAAACTCCCTGAAAAAGCACAAGAACAAATCCGCACAGACACACCCCTGGAGCCAGGACCTGGGGTATTCTGCCTGCTACCCAAGATCCATAAACCTGGAAATCCTGGACGCCCCATCATCTCAGGCATTGGCACCCTGACAGCAGGATTGTCTGGCTATGTAGACTCCCTCCTCAGGCCCTTCGTTACCAGCACTCCCAGCTATCTTCGAGACACCACCGATTTCCTGAGGAAACTACAGTCCATTGGTGATCTTCCTAAAAACACCATCCTAGCCACTATGGATGTAGAAGCCCTCTACACCAACATTCCACACAAAGATGGACTACAAGCCGTCAGGAACAGTATCCCCGATACTGTCACGGCTAACCTGGTGGCAGAACTTTGTCCTGACCCATAACTATTTCACATTTGGTGACAATGTATACCTTCAAATCAGCGGCACCGCGATGGGTACCCGCATGGCCCCACAGTATGCCAACATTTTTATGGCTGACTTAGAACAACGCTTCCTCAGCTCTCGTTCCCTAATGCCCCTACTCTACTTGCGCTACATTGATGACATCTTCATCATCTGGACCCATGGAAAAGAAGCTCTTGAGGAATTCCACCATGATTTCAACAATTTCCATCCCACCATCAACCTCAGCCTGGACCAGTCCACACAAGAGATCCACTTCCTGGACACTACGGTGCTAATAAGCGATGGTCACATAAACACCACCCTATATCGGAAACCTACTCACCGCTATTCCTACCTACATGCCTCTAGCTTTCATCCAGATCATACCACTCGATCCATTGTCTACAGCCAAGCGCTACGATATAACCGCATTTGCTCCAACCCCTCAGACAGAGACAAACACCTACAAGATCTCTATCATGCATTCCTACAACTACAGTACCCACTTGCTGAAGTGAAGAAACAGATTGACAGAGCCAGAAGAGTACCCAGAAGTCACCTACTACAGGACAGGCCCAACAAAGAAAACAACAGAACGCCACTAGCCATCACCTTCAGCCCCCAACTAAAACCCCTCCAACGCATCATCAAGGATCTACAACCTATCCTGAAGGACGAGCCATCGCTCTCTCAGATCTTGGGAGACAGACCAGTCCTTGCTTACAGACAGCCCCCCAATCTGAAGCAAATACTCACCAGCAACCACACACCACACAACAGAACCACTAACCCAGGAACCTATCCTTGCAACAAAGCCCGTTGCCAACTCTGTCCACATATCTATTCAGGGGATACCATCATAGGGCCTAATCACATCAGCCACACTATCAGAGGCTCGTTCACCTGCGCATCTACCAATGTGATATATGCCATCATGTGCCAGCAATGCCCCTCTGCCATGTACATTGGCCAAACTGGACAGTCTCTACGTAAAAGAATGAATGGACACAAATCAGACGTCAAGAATTATAACATTCAAAAACCAGTTGGAGAACACTTCAATCTCTCTGGTCACTCGATCACAGACCTAAGAGTGGCTATCCTTCAACAAAAAAGCTTCAAAAACAGACTCCAACGAGAGACTGCTGAATTGGAATTAATTTGCAAACTGGATACAATTAACTTAGGCTTGAATAGAGACTGGGAATGGATGAGTCATTACACAAAGTAAAACTATTTCCCCATGGTATTTCTCCCTCCCACCCCACCCCCCACTGTTCCTCTGATATTCTTGTTAACTGCTGGAATTAGCCTACCTGCTTGTCACCATGAAAGGTTTTCCTCCTTCCCCCCCCTGCTGTTGGTGATGGCTTATCTTAAGTGATCACTCTCCTTACAGTGTGTATGATAAACCCATTGTTTCATGTTCTGTGTGTGTGTGTATATAAATCTCTCCTCTGTTTTTTCCATCAAATGCATCCGATGAAGTGAGCTGTAGCTCACGAAAGCTTATGCTCTAATAAATTTGTTAGTCTCTAAGGTGCCACAAGTACTCCTTTTCTTTTTGCGAATACAGACTAACACGGCTGCTACTCTGAAACCTTAATCATTTTTGTTGCTCTTTTCTAGACTCTCTCCAATTTGTCCACATCCTTCCTGAAATGTGGTACCCAGAACTGGACACAATACTCCAGTTGAAGCCTAATCAAAGTGGAGTAGAGCAGAAGAATTACTTCTCATGTCTTGCTTATAACATTCCTGCTAATACATCCCAGAATGTTTGCTTTTTTTGCAACAGCATTACTCTGTTGACTCATATTTAGCTTGTGGTCCATATGACCCTTTCCACAGTACTCCTTCATTTCCCATTTTGTATCTGTTAGTCTCTAAGGTGCCACAAGTACTCCTTTTCTTTTTGCGAATACAGACTAACACGGCTGCTACTCTGAAACCTTCCTTCCTAATGGAGTACTTTGCATTTGTCCTTATTAAATTTCATCCTACTTACTTCAGACCATTTCTCCGGTTTGTCCAGATCATTTTGAATTTTAATCCTATCCTCCAAAGCACTTGCAACCACTCCCAGCTTGGTATCGTCCACAAACTTTATAAGTGTACTCTGTATGCCATTATTTAAATCATTGATGAAGATACTGAAAAGAACCAGCCACAGAACTGATCCCTGCGGAACCCCACTCATTATGCCCTTCCAGCATGACTAAACCACTGATAAATACTCTCTGGGAATGGTTTTCCAACCAGTTTTGCACCCACCTTATAATAGCTCCATCTAGGTTGCATTTCCCTAGTTTGTTTATGAGACTGTCATGCGGGACAGTAAGAAAAGCTGTACTAAAATCTAGTTATAACACATCTACTGCTTCCCCCCCATCCACAAGGTTTGTTACTCTGTCAAAGAAAGCTATCAGGTTGGTCTGACATAATTTGTTTTTGACATATCCATGCTGATTGTTACTTATCACCTTATCTTCTAGATGCTTGCAAATTGATTGCTTAATTATTTGCTCCATTATCTTTCTGGCTACAGAAGTTAAGATGACTGTTCTGCAATTCCCTGGGTTGTCCTTCTTTCCCTTTTTATAGATGGGCACTATATTTGCCCTTTTCCAGTCTTCTGGAATCTCTCCCATCTTCCATGACTTCTCAAGGATAATTGCTCAGATATCTCCTCAGTCAGCTCCTTGAAATAAACTTGTTTGTCTTAGTGGTTGGCTGAACAAGAAGTAAGACTGAGTGAACTTGTAGGTGCTGAAATTTTACACTGTTTTGTTTTTGAGTGCAGGAGTTTTTTGTACATAATTGTACACTTCTAAGTTCAACATTGATGATAAAAAGATTGCACTACAGTACTTGTATTAGTATTTTTCAGTTCATCTATTTCTTTTGTTTCTTACAGTGCAAATACTTGTAAGAAAAAAATATAAAGTGAGCACTGTACACTTTGTATTCTGTGTTGTAATTGAAATCAATATATTTGAAAATGTAGAAAACATCCAAAAATATTTAAATAAATGGTATTCCATTACTTTTTTTAATCGCGTGATTAATCGCAATTACTTTTTTTAAATGGCTTGACAACCCTAATTATTACTCAAAGTTCTGTATTCGTATGTCCAGTAAGGAATCTATTTGTCAAAAACATTTGGGTCAATGGGCTGGAATGGCTTTATGCCAATTCACAAAAGTAACAGACACACTTGCTAACAGATATTTTGAAATAAAAACCAAAATAATTGAAACTGTTGTGATCATATTGTGTTATTTTGACAAATAAAATATGCAGAATTTTAGAATATTGTGCACAGAATTTTTAATTTTTGGCACAGAATTCCCCCCAGGAATAAGACATGCAACATATGCTGAATGACTCTAATAAGCCAGGCTCAGAGGCACTTGCAGCTTACTTTGAAGATGAAAACCTTATTTGTTTATGCATTCTAGAGGTCAGAGAGACCAGATCCACTGTAGGTTGCGACCCACAGTGACCTAGCATGCACACTATACTCGCTGGTCACTTTACATTTACTATGCAACCCTGTGGCAGACAGGGGCTGGCACTTCAGAAAGCAAAATCTTTTTAATAGGTTAAAATAATTATACACATATACACGCACAGGAACTACATTAACCTATGCTAGTAGTATCAAACATCTTGCCCACCTTTACTATTTTTCCAGACGCATAACAGAGTCAGACTCTGCAGAACATAATTTGACATACCTGTCTTAGTCTATGTCTACACTGCAGCTGGGAGGTGTAATACCCAGTTCAGGCAGATGCAAATGCCCCAGTTCTGCTTGAGCTGGCATGCTAAAAATAGCAGTGAGGCTATAATGGTAGAGATGGTAGTTCTAGCTAGCCAACCAAATGCATATCTAAGATCTTGGTTAGGGCTGAACTCAAGCAAGTAGCCCAAGTCACCACCCATGCCATTGCTGCAACACTAGTGCATGTACGACTACCCAAGATGAGAATTCACCTCTCAGCTGCACTGTGGATGGACCCCTTACATAAATTTGAGAGGTGTGAACTGCCTCATTTATACAGCTAGGATGACACATCTACTACTTTAAAGCTAAATAAATACAGCTGCAGTTTTATGTTTATGTGATTTATACACACAATAGCAGTAATTGTAACTGAACACACCAGCGACCAAACAGAGGGGGAAAACAGACACTGGTCCCAAAACTGCCCTCTATCATTTCCATCCACAACCCATTGAAGTTGAATGCAACAGTTTACTCGAAGGGTAGATTCTGTTCACAGTTATACAGCTTTAGCTCTCATTTAAGTGCACAGGAGTTGTACTCCATGTAATACAGTGCAGAATTTGGGCTAACAATTTAGTTACTGCATAAGGACCATATTCTACTCTCTATCACTGTGCAAACCTGTGTTTGAGCTAGATTCCTACAAGGTTCTGAGCACTTACAACTCCATTCAATGCCTATTATCGTCAGTGAGAAATCCACTGGGGATCTGAGGACAATTTAGCATCCTACCTTTGGACATCAGGGCCAAGAACAAAGATTAAATATATATTGCAGCCCTCTCACAGAATTCAGAGTAGCAGCCGTGTTAGTCTGTATTCGCAAAAAGAAAAGGAGTACTTGTGGCATCTTAGAGACTAACAAATTTATTTGAGCATAAGCTTTCGTGAGCTTCAGCTCACTTCATCGGAGCTGTAGCTAACGAAAGCTTATGCTGAAATAAATTTGTTAGTCTCTAAGGTGCCACAAGTACTCCTTTCCTCTCACAGAATGTGTCCAACACTCCTGCCCGGTTATGTGAAGGCTCCTGTGGTGTATGCATGTTGTGAGATGGAAGTGACAGCATGCAACAGATCATATGGTTTTTGTTTGGTTGATTGTTTTTTTAAACCCGAACACAATTAAACAAAAGATATACTTCAATATTGTACTGAATGTCCCTCTTGTCTTTGTTATTTGGGGCAAAACATACTGCTTGTCTAAGACATTTTTATAGATTCCAAGGCCAGAAGGGACCACTGTGATCATCTATGTATTTCATCTGTCTAAAACACAGGCCACTGAGCTTCCCCAAAATAATTCCTGGATGATATCTTTTGGAAAAACATCCAAATTTAATTTTAAAATTTTCAGTAATGGAGAATCCACTATGACTCTTAGTAAGTTGTTCCAATTATTCTCACTGTTAAAAATGTACACCTTATTTCCAGTCTGAATTTGTCTAGCTTTCAACTTCCAGACATTGGTTCATTGCATCAGAAACAAAAATCAGAATTCCTTTATACGTCATGTTTGCAGTAACAGTTAAATAGGCTTCAAAACCACCTTTGTTAATAAACACTTTTCAACAGAGGCTGATAGTAGCCTAGACACAAAATAGTTTTCCTTACCATTTACGCCATATTAGGGCTGAGATTGTCATCTTGTGGAACCATTTTTTTTTCAGCCAGTTATGTGCAGGCCTTCTGTAGAAAGCCAAAAAGGAACGAAAACTTTAAAACACCCCTTTCAAACACCTTGTGAAGAGTGAAAATCCCAATTCAGTGGTGTCTCCCCCCCCCCCCATTAAACTATTCTCAATCATTTAATTTTAGGTAGAGATACTCGCATTAACAGTTGATATTCCCAGACATAAATATCCTTATTGTATGCAGTGTTATTGTAGCTGCATCAGCCCCAGGATATTAGAGAGACAAAGTGGATGAAGCATCTTTGATTGGACATCTTCTGTTGGTGAGAGAGACAAACTTTCAAGCAGAAGTTGGTCCAATCAAAGATGCTACCCCACCCCCGGACATTTAAAATTATTTCAAATATATTTTTACTTGGCTACCTACATTTGGATCAATGGGCTGGAATGGCTTTATGTTAATTCACAAAAGGTAGAACACCGTTTTTACTAAGATACATATGTCAAAAGTGCATTTAGAAGTGTAGTAAGTATGTGTAATCCTGTAAGTGTTGTTTCATTTGCAAGAAGTCACATCATCGCTGACAGCAAAGCCGCATTAGCACCACATGTTTCTCTAAAGATTATCACCATTCTCAATTTGTAATACAATTTAATAGTGAAAACAGAACAATGTGATATCTGTGAGAATATGAAGTAACCAAATAGCTTGTTGATCATAAGGGAAACTGTTTTACGAACACAAAAATTGCTAAACCGGTGTATATACTACAGATATTCTATGTAAAAGCTAGTCCCTGACAAAGGCACCTGGACAGCAGCTCAATCACAACAGATTTAATTTTTTTTCAGTCTTCACAGTTTTGCACCCACAACACAATGTGGGCCAACATGAAAACAACTTTAAAATGTACCAACTAATTGAACACTGCCTGTTCTCATACGGGAATGTGCCAAAAGAGACTTGAAAGATACTGGCCTCAGTGGATTCTTATTTCACTCACACCGGTGAAGTATGTGTGTCATATGATGAAGACCACAGAAATTATGTTTTAGCTACAACCAGACAATTAATAGAAGTAGACTGACTAATCATTTTAGTGCCATTCTTCCAATTCTAGAAATACCTATTAGTCAGCCAGGACAAACACACACAAAAATTTGAGGGTACCAATTTCAGGGAGATTATACAGAAATGGTCAGCCTTTGTATTGACTAACTCGTGTCTCACTGTTTTTCATTTGATGGCACAAAAGTCAAAAGCAGAACAAACCGGTGCATGTTGTGCAAATAATTTTTAAAACATACAGGTTTTCTTTGTTGTCCTTTCTACTACCTCAAGAATTCACTTCCATAACAATTAATCACCATACTACAGAGGAATAGCAGGTGGGGGTTGTGAGGACTTCCTTCAAATAAGACAATGGCAATTTTTAAATCAGATGGGTGGGACACTTTCCGAGTGATATTGCAATCACTAAAGGCCTAATCCCGCAGTCCTTACTCAAAGAAAACTCCATAAAAAGAGGTTTCAGAGCAGCAGCCATGTTAGTCTGTATCCGCAAAAAGAAAAGGAGGACTTGTGGCACCTTAGAGACTAACACATTTATTTGAGCATAAGCGTTCGTGAGCTACAGCTCACTTCATCGGATGCATTCATTGGAAAATACAGTGGGGGGATTTATATACATAGAGAACATGAAACAATGGGTGTTACCATACACACTGTAACCAGAGTGGTTACTTAAGGTGAGCTATTACCAGCGGGGGGGAAAGGGGGTGAGACCTTTTGTAGTGATAATCAAGGTGGGCCATTTCCAGCAGTTGACAAGAACTTCTGAGGAACGCGGGGGGAGGGGGGGGGGGAGAAGGGAAGAAACATGGGGAAATAGTTTTACTTTGTGTAATGACCCATCCACACCCAGTCTCTATTCAAGCCTAAGTTAATTGTATCCAGTTTGCAAATTAATTCCAATTCAGCAGTCTCTCGTTGGAGTCTGTTTTTGAAGTTTTTTTGTTGAAGGATAGCCACCCTCAGGTCTGTAATCAAGTGACCAGAGAGACCAAAGTGTTCTCCAACTGATTTTTGAATGTTATAATTCTTGACGTCTGATTTGCGTCCATTTATTCTTTTACGTAGAGACTGTCCAGTTTGACCAATGTACATGACAGAGGGGCATTGCTGGCACATGATGGTGATATTACCTTAAAGCGATCACTCTGGTTACAGTGTGTATGGTAACACCCATTGTTTCACGTTCTCTATGTATATAAATCTCCCCACTGTATTTTCCACTGAATGCATCCGATGAAGTGAGCTGTAGCTCACGAACGCTTATGCTCAAATAAATTTGTTAGTCTCTAAGGTGCCACAAGTACTCCTTTTCTTTTTTCATAAAAGGAGTAGACTCCTCCGCAAAAATCTCCGTATCATGAAGCAAAGCACAGGTTATAGAACCCAAGTCTCATATGCTGGTGCTGAGTATTGTCACTGGTCTACCTGCCCAAATAAAAATTAATTAAAAAATAGAAGACCAAAATACATACATTATGTTTTGAATTAGTTAAAATAAGCTCAATTATTTTATGTCATGAGACGTCTGGAGTCCAACAAAAGGCAATACTCACTTGAAAACAGTACCTCCATGACATCAAAATGTTCTGTATATAAATAATAGTAGAGCTGGTTCCCAGTATCTAAAGAATAAGAGGAATACTTGTAAACAAATATATCTAAATTCTCATACAAGTGTCAGAAACATAAATTTTCAGCTATATTGTAATTTGCAAGTGTGAATAGAAATGGTATATTACATGGTGTGTTTAATTATTAACTGACAATTACTGGAATAAACCGACCATGAACTCCACAAGTTCAAGCATTAGGAAGAGATCACACAGAACACTTGTGGCTACGTAGCACCTTCCATATGGAAGAATCCTAAAACTTTACTATCTAACTGACAAACCTAACACACATACAACTTCACCTACCACTGAAGGGCAGACACCTTTGCGGCAAAACAGACAACTGGTAACATTACACAACAATTTTGAATATGACATGTACAATATAAAATTAATACAGAGAAATTTTAGTTAGGAAGAAGATAAATTACCCAAATGGAATTTGGCCCAAACATCAGGCGTTTTCACTCACAATTGTGAAAAGTACTAGGGAATCTTTAATAACCGCTCAGGACCTCACTTTTACCTCTCATCTGATCAATGGTGTCCCCTAATAACATGCTGGATCATGCATTTAATACACACACGAGGAAGAATATCAGCTACTGAATTATCAGAAACATGTAATCATTTCTTGGAAATCATCCGTCCAATCCTTCTTAATAGGAGATCAAAAGAAATCAGCTTGCAGTGGAGTAGACAACTACACAGCAATGGTGAGATCAAGTCCAGCACAGTCTCCAGAAGTACTCCTCCCCCTCATAACTGTGGTAGCCTTACACATTCGGGAACAGGCACAATGCTGCATTTCTAGAGAGACGCTTCCAGAGTAGGGGTTCGGTTCTGTTTCCTTCCCCCTCCACCCACTCACTCTAGGGATGGGGGGGGGGAGAGAAGCAGGAGACCTCTCCCTCCCCCCCCAAAAAAACTCCCACTCCACAGTTGGGAGGCAAAGGAAGAGACCCTTCTCTCCCCACCCCCAACACACCCCTTGCTGCTCTGGGGATGGGGAGAGAGAAGAAAACAGTTCCCTTTCCCCCGCACCATTCCTCCACTCCGGGGACGGGGAAGAGGGAAAGGGACAGCCCCCCTTCCTCGGCGGACACCCACCCAACTCTGGGGAATCAGGTGGGAGAGAATGAGACAGCCCTTCGCCCCCACTCCCCACCCACTCTGGGGACGGGGGGAGGGGAGATAGCCTCCCTTCCTTCGCGCGCACACCCCCCCCCCTCAGGCTGGGGGGGAGAGAGAGAGAGGCGCCCCCATTCCCCACCCCACCCCTTACTCTGGTGATGAGGGAGAGGAGACAGCCCCCCCCCCCCGAAAAGTGGATGTGCAAGGGAAGCTAAGCCCCCCACCCAGTGGGTCCCGGGGGCAGAAGGAAGGGCTCCCCCCCTCCCACGCAGGTGACAGTGGGGGAAGGCGGCGACGAGTCTCCCCCCCCCTCCCCCGCCCACGGAGAGGGAGGCCGGTCAGGGGAAGACGAACTCTTCACACAACCACGGGGCAGGCTGGGCACCGCCCCCACCCTCACTCATGGACGGGGGGCGAGAGGGCGAAGAGGCTGGTCCCTTCCCCACTGACACCCCAGGCCAGGGTTTAGTCGGGGCGCCCCGGACACGGGGCATCGGTTCCCCGTTGGGTTCCGGGCCGGAAGCCCTTGCTCGGGTCCCACCGGTACCTGTGTGCGGCAGGGCCCGGCCCCAAGACCCCTTGAGATGCGGCCCGCTCCTCTCCTCTAAGATGGTGGCGGCTGCGGCGTCGCAGCTGGGCCGCGCCAAATCCATCCCAGAGCCCGCGAGCGAGAGCCAGCGGCCCCCCCCCCCTCCCGGCCAGCCGCGCGGGGCCTCCATCGATCTGCTCGGAGAGCCACTGGCCGGCCTGCTGCCGCTCCCAGACCCGCCGACGCGGTGGCGGCGAGAGGAGGCGCTGGTGACGGGTGGGGCGGGGGCGGGGGCGGGGGAGGAAGGCGGAAGGGGCGCGGGCGCGGGCGCTCCGCTAGAGGCAGCGGCCCGCCGCGGGGGGCCGTGCAGAGGGGTGGGGTGGGGCGGGGCGGGAGCAGGTGGGGTGGGAAGGGAAAGAGGGGCGGAGAGGGGAGGCGGCGTGGGAGGGGGGCCCGGGCCCATGGAGAGCACAGCCGAGATTTGCGCTCAACGGGCTGTAAAGTACCTAAAGCCTTGGGAGCGGGGTGTCCTGTAACGGGGTGTGTTTGTTTCAGCGTTAGGCCCCATGGCAAGGGTGGGCGCGAGCCTTGAAAGTCACCTCCGCCCCCCCACCCCCCCCGAAAAATGCTGTAATTTACGGGCAGCCCCTAAGACCTGAAAGAAAAATCCCTTTGGAAAAGAAGAGAGTCTTTAATAATTTTTTTATTCAAATTTTTTTTGCCAACGAAAGCCCATCCTCTTTCATTCCGCTGCTTGTTGGGCACATATTATTTACAAAAACAAACAACAAGAAAGCTTATGCTCTAATAAATTTGTTAGTTTCTAAGGTGCCACACGTACTTCTTTTCTTTTTGGAGTAGCAGCCGTGTTAGTCTCTAAGGTGCCACAAGTACTCCTTTTCTTTTTGCGAATACAGACTAACAAATTTATTAGGGCATAAGCTTTCGTGAGCTACAGCTCGCTTCATCGGTGTAAACCCATTGTTTCATGTTCTCTCTGTGTGTATATCAATCTCCCCTCTGTTTTTTCCACCAAATGCATCCGATGAAGTGAGCTGTAGCTCACGAAAGCTTATGCCCTAATAAATTTGTTAGTCTCTAAGGTGCCACAAGTACTCTTTTTCTTTTCAGTCATCTATAGTAGGCTTTTTCCTCATAGTTCTCCACTGTTGTTACCCCTAGGGGAGTTGCACTGATGCTAGCAATGGCACATCTGACCACCTGCATTAAAATCAGGATGGCATCCGTCAGCTCAGAAAAGGTCTGAGCTGCTATTGTGCTGCTCTCCAATAAAAGCTAGTTCTACTGTTGCGAACTCCAGGAAAGTTTATGTATAGTGATAATGGTGGGAGATTTTAAGAAAATATGTCCTCTGTAGACAAAGTTTGTTGCAAAGGGTAACATATGTTACAAAGACAAAACAGGGTCAAATGGTTATACTACAAACAACTATACTGGTAATTTGCAATTGGATGTCGGATTTCATTTACAGCCCAGTATGTGGAAGAACGGTATTTTATTGTTAAAACTTGCCCATTGTGTATTGTGGCGTTTCAGAATCCAACTGGCATTGTTCATTGCTTTTGTAGTAGAGCAGCTTAATAAATACATAAATATAAAAAATATTAACAGTATAACCCAAAGTCTAATAAAAATAAAATTGATACAGTACAACTTCAGTTCATACCTTTTATACACTTCCTTGCAATATGTGGGAGATAGACTAGATGACCTAATCATTTTCTTTCCTCCAATCTCTACCTTCTTTATTAATTTTATGTTGCTGCACTCCCATTAGTCTAGATGCTGTACAAAACACATAATTCAGTTCTTACCTTGAAAAGCCTACAGTCTATGACTTATGATAAAAGAAATGGAAGACTTTATACTCTTAGCTAAAAACTAAGGTTCAGCAATATAACTTTACTTGATTTATACGGTAGGTGCTTTATAAATTTAAATAAATAAAAGTTTTGCCTTTAAGACATTGTTTTATGGTATCAGGAATACTGACTCAGTCAATGTGCTTTACAAACTTGCTGAAAATACTTACTAGGGATAGTGTTTAAGACTGAGTGGTCCTGCTGATTTCAATGTACTTAAGACCTAATTTGTATCAAGCATTTGCAAAACTGGACTATTAGCATATAGCAAGAGAATCCCCTAATAAAAGATGTTCCAGTTAAACTAGCGAATGGTGAACAATCCTTGTATTTAGAAGCCCTCTGACCAAGCAAGCAAATAGACTATTAACAAGTCAGAGATGTAGGGAGAGCAGAAACAATAGCATAATTAAGAGATCTAAAAATTGAAATTTGTTCTTCTGACCCACTGATATAGCACCTTTTGAAATCAAGACATTTCAATGCTTTAAATACTAGTACTGCAACAGTCATGTTGACAAGTGGAGCAACCTTTATATACTCAGCAATAGCTTATGCAAGCAGGAACATTACAACCTTTCTTATTGTGAGATGGAAAGTTGGCCAGGACATTAGTCTTATCTCCTACTCAAGTTTCATATGATCCATGATTTCCACTTGGATGCCAACTAAGATAGGCAAAAAGGAACAATGCCTTAATATCTTCTCTGAAAGCTGTCGTGTCAACCAGCAGTTCTGCACCCTGTTTCAGTATTATACTGAAATGTTAGCAATGAGAATGAGCCTAAATTCTAATCTAGACAATTTTGAAAGAATGGGAAGTGGTAGCAAATAGCAATTTTACCTGTCTATTAGAAGACTAGTTCCAAGAGTTCAGACACTAGAGGATGTAGCCTCTTCTCTCCTCTCCAAACACCAGACAGAATTGAATGGGAGAGCCACAGAGGAACAGTTGTAGTTTCCTGATTCAGAGCTGCCTGGCCGGCACAAGTTAGAACCTCAGAGTCAACCCTGACATGCTAGATTAGGATTAGGTGTAGTGAGCTCTAATCCACCATGCCTCCTCCCTAGTACCAGTCTTGCCAACAGTCTCCCTCTGACACAATCTTTAAAACAGCTACGGGGACGGCAGGTACAAGAATCAATAGAGTTGATTCTGCTGGCAAAGTTCCCATTGCTCCTAGTGTGATGCTGTGGCCAAAAGAGCTAATCCCTCAAACGCAAACAGGAGTTGAGAGGTTATTTTACTTCTGTATTTGGCTCTGGTTCAGCTGCTGCTAGAATACTGTGTCTAGTTCTGGTGTCCGCAATTCAAGAAGGATGTTGATAAATTGGAGAGGGTTAAGAGAAGAGCCACAGGAATGTAAAGCATGCTTTCTAATCCTTTAATCATCGATAAACAAGGAGCTCAGTCTATTTTGCTTAATAAAGAGAAGGTTAAGGGGTGACTTGCTTATAGTCTGTAAGTACCTACATGGGAACAAATATTGAATAATGGGTTCTTTAATCAAGTAGAGGAAGGTATAACACAATCCAATGGCAGGTGTAGAAGCTAGACAAATTCAGACAGGAAATAAGCTGTGCATTTTTAACAGAGTAATTAACCACTGGAACAGTTTACCAAGGGTTGAGGTGGATTCTTCATCACTGACCATTTTTAAATTAAGATTGGATGCATTTTTAAAAAATTTGGTCAAGGAATTATTTTGGGGTAGGTCTATGGCCTATGTTATATAAAAGGTCAGACTAGATTATCACAATGATCCCTTCTGGCCTTGGAATCTAAGAATTCCCTTGTGCTGGGAGAATTCTCCACTGGCTATCCATTAATGTAATGCCAGTTTACAATGTTTACATGGAAAAAGGGGGCTTTAGTGGACCAGAGAATCTGCCCTCTTTGTTTGGGACTAACAAATTTATTTGAGCATAAGCTTTCGTGTGCTAATGAAAGCTTATGCTCAAATAAATTTGTTAGTCTCTAAGGTGCCACAAGAACTCCTTTTCTTTTTGTGAATACAGACTAACACGGCTGCTACTCTGAAACCTGCCCTCTATGTTTGTGTCAAGGTTCCTTCCCCACTCTGAACTCTAGGGTACAGATGTGGGGAACTTATTTTTACCATCCTAGGTTAAATTTTCCTTTTTCCCTTGGACTTTATTGCTGCCATCACCAAGCGTCTAACAGATACATAACTGGGAAAGAGCCCACTTGGAAATGTTTTCCCCCAAAAATCCTCCCCAAACCGTAAATCCCCTTTCCTGGGGAAGGCTTGATAAAAATCCTCACCAATTTGCATAGGTGAACACAGACCCAAACCCTTGGATCTTAAGAACAATGAAAAAGCAATCAGGTTCTTAAAAGAAGAATTTTAATAGAAGAAAAAGTAAAATCACCACCTCTGTAAAATCAGGATGGTAAATATCTTACAGGGTAATTAGATTCAAAACAGAGAATCCCTCTAGGCAAAACCTTAAGTTACAAAAAAACAGGAATATCCATTCCATTCAGCACAGCTTATTTTCTCCGCCATTTAAACAAAACAGAATCTAACGCATATCTAGCTAGATTACTTACTAAATTCTAAGACTCCATTCCTGTTCTGTCCCCGGCAAAAGCATCACACAGACAGAGAGAGAAGTTTTGTTTCTCCCTCCCCCCAGCTTTTGAAAGTATCTTGTCTCCTCATTGGTCATTTTGGTCAGGTGCCAGTGAGGTTATCCTAGCTTCTTAACCCTTTACAGGTGAAAGAGTTTTTCCTCTGGCCAGGAGGGATTTTAAAGGTGTTTACCCTTCCCTTTATATTTATGATAGTTTGTGAAATTTAATTAGGAGAACACCATATAGCCCGGATTTATCAGGAGTGTCCTGGTTTGGAGGAAAATTCCTACCAGTTCTAGGAAATATTTGGTCAGCTGCCTGTGCTACTGTAGCACTGTTGTGTTATGAACTCCCATGGCGCGGCACTACCTCTGGCTCCCAGTAGAAGCTCTGACTGGCTCTTTAGTCTGCTTTGACCACCTTTCAGCAAAAGAATGAACCAAGTAGCTTTGATGGAAGAGAGAAAGAGATGGGAACCAGTACATAGGCCCTTTTCATAATCCTTTCAGAATAGTGTTAGATTGAAAGATACAGATGAGTGAGAAGCAGAGGGAAATAAAAGAGGTAACAGAAAACTCAATGCAGAACAATTTACAGACAGGACCAGAGAAGAAAGATAGGACTTAAATGTGTGTGTGACTTGCAAGTCACATTTAAAATAATGTGATGTAAAAACCAAAGAAACAACTTCCCCCTCAAAATATTACAGGACTCATCTGTTTAATTATCAGTACAAATGCCAGTGTGCCTGATACCTAAAGTTTAGCTTTCAAATATATAAAGTTGTCCACTAGCCAATGCACCTTCTAGACAAGACACAAAAGGAATCAGAAACTATTAAAAACAAAGTGTCTGTCCTTTAAAAAAAAAAAAAAAGTACACCAGCATAGAGTTAGATAGAGAGCCAGATTCTTCTCTCGATAGATAATCTGCAATGACTAGAATGAGTTAATACTGATTTACTGTAGAAAGGAACTGGTCTTATAGCATGAACACTGATAACCTCACACAGTTGAATTGGAAAGTGACTAATGAAAAGTAACATCTTGTTCAGGATTCATTTTTTTAAAAAAATGTAATTTATTAAAAAATTCAACTATAGCAAATTGAGTGGGAAGGCAAAGGCAGCTTTAAAATCTTCTAGGAAATCATTTCAAATTTTGCACATGGGGGAAGGAATTGCTACTGACAATTTTTCAAAAAGCTAATTTCATGCATATTGTATGGTGGTAAAAGTAGACATCAGATCATCCACACTTCACAAGCTATCTATTTTGTCTTTCCTACAGTTTAACTATTACAATTATATACAAATTTTAAATTAAAAGCTGTAAAGTAACATTTGATCAAAATAGCCTCCTGGATTAATGTTATTATGGACCTTGAATGATTTCCTGTGTACAAACTAAAACTACTTTGTAGAAAGAAAAAAAAGAAAAAGAAATGACATTAAGAAAGTTTCAGTATCAGTCAAACTGTCATTTTCTTCACCTGATCCTTTATTTCCTACTTAAGAAAAACTTCTGTACTTATTATTTTGTAGTAGAGTAGCACCAACAGGTGCCAAACAAGATAGAGCCCAATTGTAGTAGGTGCTATACAGACACATAGTAAGAGACAGTCCCTGATCTGATTACAATCTAAATAGAGATAAATGCAACAAGTTATGTTCTCCGTTACAGCCACAGTAGTTATAATCTGAGTAATTAAAATGTGTGGCTGAATGATTGTGTGTTGCTCCATCCCCCCACTGTGTTCTTCCTTCAAGACAAAATTACCAAAAATGACTGGGATGGTACTTTCACATGAAATTTTGACTGCTCAAAATTTTGCATGGACACTGAGTTAGAAGTGAATTTCCCAAGGCAATCTGGAAAAAGTGTGGACTCCTGAAAAGGTGCTTTTTGTGAAATCGTGAGAACGTGAAAACAATGTAAAATGAGCTGACAAAAAAATGTGCATCTACTTTAATAAAGCATTTTTTCCAGGTTTTGCACAGATCCTTACAACATTTTTTTACAGAAGAAAAAAAAAACAAACTCAGGTTCAGAAAGCATGCGACTCACCTAAGGTCAGTAAGTAGCAAAGCCAGGAATAGAGCCAAGGAGTTAAGATTCACAGTTCCTGATCTAATCACTAGACATACTGCCTGTTAATAGTGATGCCTAATGTCATCTTTATTATTTCATAGTATAGATATATTGAAATTACTGATAATATCTATTAAAACAATAGATGAATATTCCAACTATATCACAATCAAGCTGCATACACTAAGGAAAAAGAGTAGGGGACCAGATAGCTGCACTACAGTAGCTTTGTACCACTGTTTTGAAGCTCCTATAGCTGACCACTAGTGGAAGGCCCCGGTGCCCTGGACCTTGGTGGTGGAAAGTCCACCTGTAGGGGGAGGTGAGTTGTCATGGCATAAGATGCCCACAGGTCCTATTCTGCTAGGTGCCCTGCAGCTGGTGAATACAGTGGCTAAACTGAAGGGCACTGGCAAGTACAAGGGCATAGCCAGGCACCTGGAGAGAAGGTTGCTCTAGCGTATTCTCAGCATCCTCTGATTAGCCATCTTGCAGAACCTCAGCCATAAATTAAAACTGCCTTTCTCATAATAGAAATCCTAGTGGAGGCATCAATGACGGGAACACCTGTCATTCCACAGATGTGTGTTCCCTTGTCAGGGTTTCAGAAGGGTATGCAATTTGCACTGCCCTGCAGCAGCAGGGGTGAAGCAAACCTGTGAATGTTTTGTTTTAAAACAATTCTGTCTGAGAAGCATGCAAAGAGTAGAAAACTACAGTTTGAGTTGCAGTGCCAAACTTTTCCCCTTCACAGGATGAAACACTTAAGCTGTAGTTCTTCAGGGGTTTGAAAAAAAAAATGGATCAAAGGGTTGTTGCATTTGTTTGCAACTAAGGCCTGGTCTAAACTAGGGGTGTGGGATCAATCTAAGTTACACAACTCAGCTAAGTGAATAATGTAGCTGAAGTTGACGTACTTCGATCTACTCACAGTGAGGTCTTCACTGTGGTGAGTCGACTGCTGCTGCTCCCCCGTAGACTCCACCTGCGCCTCTCGTGCCTATGTAGTACAGGAGTCAACGGGAGAGCACTCAGGGGTCGATTTATCGTGTCTCGACTAGATGTGATAAATCAACCCCACCTGGATAGATCGCCGCCCGCTGACCCAGCGAGTAGTATAGACATACCCTTGGAGAGGTCACAGGACTTCGGCTACATTTTTAGCTGGTAGTGAACTTCTTGGCTTCCCATCATAAAATCTCACATGATGTCTAAACTGCATTAAAATTTGTTTGAATGCTTCATTTTTTCTTTATAAAATTATTTCAGTTTTAGCTGAGAATGAATTAAAGATTGGGGAATAGCATTCTTGGGAGGCAAAATTACTTGGAATGTACATGAAAAGAGGGCAATTTCTGTACTGCATTTTTGTGTACTTCATATTTAACTGTGAACAACATTTGATTACATTTTAGAGATCAACATAAAAACAGCACTGCATATCCAGCCAAGGTAAAAGTATTTCTACATCACAACAACACTATAATCCTTGTATGAATGGAAACACCTTTATCAATAGTGAGTTTTAGAAACTGGAATGACAATTTTATCTTAATAGTAATAAAAAGTGATGGGTTTTATTCCTGTTGATTCTATTCATGAAAGTTCTGCAGTTGTCTTCAGTGGGAGTTAGATCAGGGCATTAAGGTATATCTTCCCTGCAAAGTTAATCTGGGTGATTGTCAGTAAGGTCTGAGCAGGATATTTTAGCCCAGAAGTAAGAATCCCCACAGCAAAGCTGTTCCTGTGTCCTCGCTGTTTCTGCACTTGTCCATATATGTCTGGGGACATATCCCATGGTTCTTTCTACTGATGCACTCCAGGATTCTTTCCCTGTCAATTATGGAAGAACTTTTCTGTACTTTGTGGAAAATTGTGGAAAAGGCATGTGAATAATTCCATCTGTGTTTAGTAAAGCACTTCAGTATGTGCTTAACGTCCACTGACCGATCAACCCTAATGGAAAAAGAAAAAGAAAAAAAACTGCAGGTGATTTGGTGTACCTTTCAGAGTTCCCAGGTTCTGATTTGTGTTAAATTGGGTACAGGTTATCTGTTTTGCCTTACACGGCAAAGTGGTAAGAAACATCATTGCTCAAAAATGTGTGTGGTTTTTTTTTTTTAAATAAAACTAATGCTCACCATGAAATGCAACAAAGAAAAATATTACAATACACACAAGAAGCACACAATGCAAACAGTTTTGGCTATGTAGCTTTCTCTGAGGCATAGAGCATGGGGATTAGTAAACAAAAATTAGCTTTCTTGATACTCAATCTTCATAACTGTAGGAACTGAAACTAGGATTGAGAGTGTTTTATTCTGTCCTGTATGCTATGGAACACAGTTAAACATTAATCAATAGTATTATTATAAAGTGACATCACACTTGTCGCCTCAGTCTCCTTACTGTTGATTTATAGTATGCAAGAAAAACAAGTATCCTAATTGGTAATCGATTTTCCACAATTGAAAATATAGTGACATTGCTGCCATCCAATTATTTTCAGTATATAAATAAAAACAACTTTAAAAACCAACCAAAAGCTTAACCATGCAAAACTAAAAAAGAATGAAAAATCAGACATTGACAATTCTTAGCTTTGTAAATTCTGGATTCAATCTGTAAAAACCACAGTCTGTGGAAATGAGCATAAAATGGGGCTACCTGCAATCTGTAGCCAGATTTCAAGTCTCTTGCATACATTGGTGCAAAGTTACTCGAGTAGTTTAATTGTAGCTAATGATACTACTCACTTGAGTGACTGATCACTGTTTTGAGAAAAATCTGGCCTCAGGGCATGTCTACACTACGAAATTAGGTTTTTATAGAAGTCAATTTTTAGAATCTGATTTTATACAGTCAATTGCATATGGCCACATTAAGCGCATTAAGTCGGAGTGCGTCCTCACTACCGTTGCTAGCATTTACTTACAGAGCAGTGCACTGTGGGTAGCTATCCCACAGTTCCTGCAGTCTCCACTGCCCATTGGAATTGTGGGTTAAGCTCTCAATGCCTGATGGGGCAAAAACATTGTTGTGGGTGGTTTTGGGTACATGTCATCAGGCCCTCCTCCCTACCTCCTTCCGTGAAAGGAATGGAAGACAATTGTTTCGTGCCTTTTTTCCTGGGTTACCCGTGCAAATGCCATACCACAGTAAGCATGGAGCCTGCTCAGGTCATGGTCACCATACGTCTCCTGGATCCTGCTGGCAGATATGGTACTGCATTGCTACACAGCAGCAGCTCCTTGCCTTCGCGGCAGATGGTGCAGTAGGACTGATAGCCATTGTACATCTCCTGGCAGACTTCAGCGAGGTCGATCAGGGGTGCCTGGACAGACATGGCTATTCTCGTCTTAGAGCACCAAACGGGAGCCAGAGATTCATTCTCTTCCTTAAGTTTCATCTCATGGAAATTCAGTCCTGCCTGGAATATCATGCAAGCTGGAAGCTTCTGCCTCAGGCTGCTTTCCCAGCGGGCAGCACCTTGCGGTCAGCACCTACCCCAGCCTACCCCTTGCTCCCATGGCTCATGAAGCCTGGACAGTAGTAAGGAACAGTTGAACTATAGGCTGAGCAAGTGCAGAATGGTGGTTGAATGTGCCTTTGGACGTTAAAAAGCTCACGGGTGCCATTTGCTGACTAGGTCAGACCTCAGTGCAACTGACATTCCCCTTGTTATTCCTACTTGCTGTGTGCTCCGTAATATCTGTGAGAGTAAGACAGGGGGAGGGAAGACATTTATGATGGGGTGGAAGGTTGAGGCAAATCGCCTGGCATCCCATTTTGAGCAGCCAGACACCAGGGTGATTAGAAGAGCACAGCAAGGTGCACTGAGCATCAGAGAGGCTTTGAAAACCAGTGTCATGACTGGCCAGGCCTCGGCGTGACAGTTGTGTGTGTTTCTCCTTGATACAAACCCACCCTCTTTGTTGATTTTAATTCCCTGTAAGCCAACCACCCTCCCCTCTTCAAAATAAAGTGACCAGGTGGGGTGGGGGAGGAGGGAAGGACATGGTCATTCAAACAGTTTGATTTTTAACGTGGCTACAATAAGCAGCCTTCTGTTGCTTGGGCCATCCTCTGGAGTGGAGTGGCTGGGTGCCCGGAGCCTTCCCCAGCCATGTTCTTGGATGAGGAGGCTACGGAACATTGGGAGGCAGTTATACAGGGGATGCGGGGGGGGGGGGGAATCTGTGCTCTTGTTGGCTTTCCTGCAGCTCCAAGAGACTCATCGTGTCAGTTTGCTCCCCATTAGCCTCAGCATCGTGTCCTGCCTCCGCTCTTCATGCTCACTTAATTCTTTCCTGGCCTCTGCCAATGCATGGAAGCATTCAATAAGCTGTGCCCTATCAGTGCGAGAGGACTGCATGAGCTTGGAAAACGTGAGTGCATTTTTTCCACCTTCTAATCTGTGATAACCTCAGGGATGGAGATGATAGGAGCATAGAAACGATTCCCTCGACAATTCTGGGGGCACTGAATGATCACCTGTACTATCTAGCTCGCCACGCTGACCAAACAGGAAATGAAATTCAAAAGTTCCCAGCGCTTTTCTGTGTGCCTGGCTAGTGCATCGGAGATCAAAGCGCAGTCCAGAGCAGTCACAATGGAAGTGTTAGCTCCTGGAGGCCAATACAGTCGATTTGTGTCTGCACTATCCCAAATTCGACCCAGCAAGGTCAATTTTAGCGCTACTCCCCTTGTCGGGGAGGAGTAGGGAAGTCAACTTAAGAGCCCTGTAGGTCAACGGAAGGGGGTTAGTTGTGTGGACGCAGTCATTTTTAAATCGACTTAATACAGCTAAATTCGACCTAACCCCATAGTTTAGACCAGGCCTTAGATCAGAGGCCAGTTCTGATCCTGTTACTCATGCCGAGCACCTTACTCTGTAGCTAGCCCCATACAAGTGAATGGGGCTATTTACAGGATAAATAAGGATGCAGAATCTGATCTTATATTTCTGAGGCATATTGGAGAGCCTGATTATTATATCCTTATTCATGATGAAGGGCATGTTATTCCTCAATTAGTTCCATTGGTTTCATTGGGACTACTTGCAAATACTTTATTACTCAAAATGAATCAAAATCTGACCCCTCAGTTATTGGTAACCGACCCCTGGTGTAGGTGCAGATGTTTCAGGATAGTTTTTAAATATCCTCATAAGAAAGGCTTATAAACATGAGAAACAAAGAAACACATACTTCTATGTTTATTCCCACAGCTCCAGCAATGACTTATTATAAAAAGAGATGTAGGGCATTAGTGAAGACCATTCTAAAGTTAATTAGACTGGTCATTCACTTATTGGGCCCTATGAGAGGGGTCAATTCACCACTGCTTCCTGACAGTCACTCCATGAATTAGCTCTCGACCGCTGCGGAGCACCCTCGATGCATGGTGTCGGGCCCATCATTTGCTCTGCTGCCCTGGGACCTACATTGCTCCCTGCTCAGCAACATCTGCTTCCGGTCACTGCCCTCTGACAGTACCCCTTAGTCCATCCTCACCCCCTTGTGTGGCAGGGGGGCAAGCTAACAGCAGTCTTTCAACTCACCCCTGCTGCAGTGGCCAACCACAACCCCTAAAGTCTAGCTTCTCTGCTCAAGGAGCAGTTGCAGTCTATCACAGCCATTCCTCCATGGCCAGGTGCAGTACCAGGGGGAAGGGCAGGACCCAGGCCTACCCATTACTCTGGGTCCCAACCCAGGGACCCTCTAGTGGCAGCCTCTCTACCCTCCTCCTCTCCCCTCATCTGTCCATCCTCCCTGGGTCACTTCCCCTCTGACCCCTTGAACCCTCTAGGCCCTTCTGGTCAGGGTCCACAGTCTGACAGGTATCAGGCTGGAACTCTCCTCTGCTCCCCTGAGCCTGCTCAGCATTACACTGTCCAAGGTGCTGGTCTCCTTAGCTCAGGAGACAGACCTTCCCTTCTGAAGATCAGGGAAAGACTAACTGCTTCTTTCCTGGACAGCCTTTATAGAGCCTAGACTGGCTCTGATTGGCTGCCCTTGGTTCGGCACTGATTGGCTCCCCCACAGGCCCTCTCTGATTGGCTGCTGTTCCGCATAGCCGCTCTGGCCTGTTGTAGCCCAATCTTGCCTGGGGGTGGGGCACCCCCCACTACAGGTCCCAATAGGATAATGGAAAATTGTGTCTGGAGACACCATTATTTTGTTTTCTTTATGACAATCTGTAACAACACAACATGCAATGGAGGTTTTCTTATGGTAAATGACTGCTCCTGAAGTTTAAAAACATCTAACTTTGCTTTAGATACCTTTTATCCTTTTGAATTTCCTTTTATTTTTGGATTTATTTTTGGTACAAGTGGGGATGCAAACCCTTTCTATTGTGGGTATTTAACGTTATATTTATCATGCAGCATGTAAGAATATGATTTAGAATATCTAATTTTTAAAAGGCCTCAACAATATGGCTTAGTCTACATTAGAAAATCCTACTGTGTTTCACAATTAGAATAAAATATGGCTGTTCCAACCAACTCAGACAGTGGTTTTCCTGTTGATGTAGACAGTATAAACTGAGTTCAACTCCTGTTTTGACAAAACATTTCTATCGGGGTTAACTATGATTTCTTACAAAGGATGTTAAACTGGATTGAACTTTTCTCACCAGAAATACAATTACAGTACTGTCAACATTAATTGAAGGGGACAAGGGCATGGATAATTGATTAGATTTTGTAGTGTAGACACAGCCTTAAAATGTATCTTCCTTTCTTTTCTCATCATCATTCCAAAATAAAAAGGGAACTTCTAAGATCTTGTTAAGATTGGGAGCAAAACTATTCTAGCCTCAACCATATTTAAATACAATTATTGCTAGACGGGTATTAGTACAATTTCCCTGAAAAAAAAATTCCACCAGAAATTTTGTTCTGAGAACTGTCCTAGCCCAACTATGCCATATGGTACCTCTTTCTAAGTACTCTCTAGCATGATTTTATGAAATATTCTTACACAGTTAATCACCAAAATAGCCTTGGTAACACCGTTCAGAGAAACCACCTAGAATCCTTCAGGAACATGTATGCTAACGCTGACATTATATTCTGAAAATTGACACTGAAAATACCTTCAAAAGTAGGGCCAGATTTCCTGTAGGCATGTTCCTAGGGGCACTGGCATTCTAGGGACACCTAAAAATTAGGTTAAAAGTTAAAAAGTTAATATATATGCAGTTAAAAGTGACTTTCCCTGGGAAAGAGATGCTCCCTTCATCCCGCCACATCCCTTCGTACTGCCTTACAGGGGGGCACAGCTCCCCTGTGGGCAGCCTGGCCAGGCTCCTGGTATGGATTGGTGGCTGCCCAGCGTGTGGGGCTGGAGCAGGGTGAGTGTCCAAGTCAGCCTGCCTGGGGGCACTGTGAGTCTCAGCCAGGCGGGGTGAAGGTACTGGGAGTACGCAATCTCGGCCACTCTGCTGCCTCCGCCCCGTGCTGGGAAGCTAGAGGGAGAGGTGTAGCCAGTGCCCCATTCACTTGCAGAGGCAGAGCTGGAGCGCAGCTACTGTGCCGGGCTGCAGGAGGGACAGAAGACACCTGGGGACAGCTTGCCATGGGGAGAGGTACAGTCTTCCCCTTGCGCCTTGCCTGGGGCAGGTGGGTTGTGCCCTGGCTAGGGCTGGGAACACCATATGTGGCAGGACTCGTGCGTTCCTGGGGAGGCTGTGGTCTGGCCACCCCTGCTGCTCTGGGGCTGCTCTGCCCGTGGAGATGGGGGCTAGGGGCGGGCATCCCTGCTTCGAGGGGCTGCTGTGGGGAGGAACAGGGCCAGTTCTGGGGCTGGGGAGGCAGAGGTAGGGGAGAGTTTCATTTTTTATGGAAAACACAAAGATTGCTGTAGGCCGGGCGGTTGCTGTGCCTATGGGCATGTAAAGTGTAAATCCGGCCCTGATTATAAGGTTATATGTTTCTAGTCCTTTAATGAGCCTATGTCAGTTTTGCTCACTTTACAAGCCAAATCATTTTTTTCTGACTGCCAGATCTGGAAGCTCTACCTAGAAACTTGAGAGTTTCTTGAAAGTCAAGATGTAGCCTTGCTTGCTTGTGCATCATAACTAGTAATAAAGATTCTGCAATTCTTTGAAAAATTCTTGAAAATTCTTTGAAAATACCAAATTTTCCACCAAATGCATCCGATGAAGTGAGCTGTAGCTCACGAAAGCTTATGCTCTAATAAATTTGTTAGTCTCTAAGGTGCCACAAGTACTCCTTTTCTTTTTGCGAATACAGACTAACACGGCTGCTACTCTGAAACCTGTCAATAGTATCTAGCTCAGTCTTTCATAGCTGTTTAGACTGTGCGAGACTAACCAAGCAAGTAGTAGTGCAAGCTTATTTTTGCCAGTGAAATAAGACATAATTCAGAATACTCACAAGGAGCCATTCTGCTGCATAAGAAGATGTTGATTGTCTGATCATAGCCAAACTGTAAACATGATTGTTACTAATATGAGTCTGCTCCCAGTGTGGACAAAGTGGGGTCTATTGGTTATAAATAGGAGACAGCCAAAAGCAAAGAGACATGCACCCTTCTGCTGTGCTGGGAGCATTCCAGCAGCAACTCTGTTTATTCACTGACAGGAACTTTATACATGAGCAACAAACAGTATATTTGCTATGAGCAATCACAGGGTGGCAGCATTATGGTAAAAGCACTACATTTAATGAATTTGAATGAAAATTTGAGGTCTTAGGTGGGAATTAGGTGGTACATAGTGTTTGTGCTGGCTCTCTGAACAGGGGTGAATTTTACCCTTTGTAAGGATACGACAGAGAGGATTCTAGTTATCTTTGTGTTCATTATTTGTTGCATTGTTGCTCTAAATGTGAGCACTTTGAACATGACCATACTGAATGAGATCCTGAGGATCCTCCGCTATTTTATTTTATTACCACCCACAACTCCTTTAAACCATATGCCTCCTCTGTGATTGCTGCTATAGTTATTCCCAGATCAACCAGTAGCATTTCAGCATTTTGCATGTGCATTCTTTTTGGAAAAATCAGAAAATGTCACATAAATATCAGCTATGAAAGTCAGAACTGACCCAATGCAGCTCTGACTTATGTAATTTTCAAATTTGTACCATAACAGTAGAGATAGATACTCCTTACTTTCTCACAATAAAACAAGTTTGGGGAGGAACCTTAGGCCGGGGTTATATTGTATTTTTTTTTTGTTATCAATAAAGGCCAATCTCAGGAAAGGGGCATGCTTGGACACTAATTCAGGGTCTCTGTTCTTTGTTGCGGATGCGATAGAGCAGGGGTCGGCAACCTTCAGCACACGGCCCATCAGGGTAATCTGCTGGCAGGCCGTGAGACGTTTTGTTTACGTTGACTGTCCGCAGGCACGGCCTTCCGCAGCTCCCAGTGGCCAGGATTCGCCATTCCCAGCCAATGAGAGCTGTGGGAAGAAGCACGGGCTGCAGGGAAGTGCAGGATGCTGCTTCCCACAGCTCCCATTGGCTGGGAGTGGTGAACCGCGGCCACTGGGAGTTGCGGGGGGCTGTGCCTGCAGACGATCAACATAAACAAAGCATCTTGCAGCCCGCCAGCGGATTACCCTAATGGGCCGCATGCCAAAGTTTGCTGACCCCTGGGATAGAGTATCAGCTCATTCATAACTAATTTCCTAGCATTGGAAAGAGAAAGGTTTACTTTATAAAAGGAATTAATTGTGGGACAATATTAAGTCTAGTGGTGTTATGCCAAGATTGGGGAAGACACAAGGTTTTGTGGGTTTTCCATCTTTTAAATTTAGGAATGGAGCGTAATTGAGGGAGGTTGTGCAAGGGGCTATGTGTACCATTGTGTCTCTCATTCTCCATGCTGTAATGATGTATCTTTAGTTGCTGTGATGCCTTAGGACTCAAAATAGCATATTATTTTACCATTGCTCCACTGAAAGTGTCAGGGTTGGAACTGCAGGCCAAGGAGATAAGAGAGTAGCATTAGGAGCTACTCTGTGCAGCTGAGGAGGTGATCAGGGAAGACAGAACTTCTCTCTTCTCCCTTGCAAGTCTGAGCAAGTGACACAGAAGGAACTCCATGTACAAAACAAAGAGCTCCACATTGGGTCCATAAGGATACCACATGACCGCCAGCAAAATTACAGAAATAGGGAGAAGAACTGATAGCCATTTTGGGACATCCCAGTTGGCCAGGCTTATCTGTTACCTGACAACATTGCTAAAGGAATAAAGATATAGTGGCATGCAGATTCCTTCTGTCTCAACAAACATACACGTGAATCATGAGCACAGTGACATTAAAACTTTGCTATTTAAATATTGTGTGAAATTTACTGGAGAGAATGAGGAATAAAGTGAAAAGAAAATTCTCTTCACATGTAGTTTTTCTCAGTTTGCATGGTTAAGTGTATCATCAACTTCTTCTTCGCCACTTCCCTATTTGGGGTCTTTGGACTTCTTCCAAAACTCACGATTGGATGTCTAGCTATCCTGCATAAAGTATATGCAGCAAAATGTAACATAAACCTTGCATGTTATTTTTTAGGTTCTTGCCACGTAAGGAAGCAATCACATTTGAAATTCCAGGCTGCACATAATTGATCGTCTGTTTAAAGTATACAATTTTTGATACAATAGCAATGACAATGTCCGATGTACTATATTCTCCTCTGCTAGAGGTTCTGACAAGGTCTTGGGCCCTTTTCTCACTTTCTACTAGCTGCTAACGTTCCTATGTTGGCTGGCTTGAAACTCTACCTGTTGCTGCTTTTTTTCTGCTTCTTCATGATATTACAGGTTGCTTAATTTCCAATAAGCTTTGTAAAAAAGGATTTTTACTCACAGACTAGAGAAAGCATAATAAGAAAGAGAAAATCATTGTGACATCAGGACAAATTTAGGACTTAGACTTTATTGTAAATCTAGGGGAAATTATCTTTTGGGTGATATATGGCATGTCTTACAACTCATAGTCTAGAAACAGTTATGTTCCTATATTTGGAATGTCCAGATGATATGCAATTATACACATATACATACACAAATCTATGTTAAAAGAACATTATTAAGGCTGCAAAGTCAAGTACTCAAAAATTAGGAAATGCCAGAGTTAAGGTCACCAGTACAACCTTAATTTGCCCCTCCCTTGCACACATGTATTATGATACAGTCTTTTAATTACATGATCACATACTGTTTTTTTCCCCACAAACCTCTACCTCATTCAGTGTGCAGAGTGGACAGTGCTCACTTAATGCTCAGCAATCCAATATTTTGTTTTCTCCTAATTGGGCAATATGTGGCCCAGTGCCTTATTTACTGTTGAAACCCTGCTCTGAAGACAGAATTATAAATTTCCTTTATGGGCTTTTCTGTGATGCTCAGCACTATAGTATCTGATTGCTTCACAAATATTAATGCATTCATTTTCACAATGCACTTATAAGATTAAGGGAACCGAGATAGAGAAAGATTAAGGTCAAAAGTATCCACCTAATATTGGGTGGCCAATGTGAGATGTATAGTACCTGATTTTTCAGAAGACTTAGCATTAGTCCTTTATATGTTCAAACCACAGCTTCTGTTTAATTCACTTACAGCTGTGAGCGCTCAGCACTCCTGCCAATCAGACCCCAGTGTATCTTAATCACGCATCCAGGAAAATCAGGAATACTCAGTGACCACCTGGGAAAAGTTTGGATTAAGTGACTTTACTTGCATCAAATAGGAAATCTGCCCCAGATTCTCTATTTAGGCCTTTAACTTCCACTGATTTCAACTGGAGTCAGATACCTGTATACTTTTGAGGATCTGGGCCTTTGGAATTTTAGTTCAAAGTGGGTATGATCAGAAAACTAATGGGGATTTCTAAAGAGTCCAATCAGTCACTAAAGGCAAGCAACTATGGAAATAAGTATATTAAAATGAGATTCAATCTTTTTTAAAATAGTATGAATTTCAGTAAAATTTGATCACACACCCTCCCTGCTCTCCAATGTATGCACACACACTAAACATTTTTAATTTTAAATATTTTGGAAGAAATAATCTATTGGCTTCATCAACATTTGTTTCAGAAAGACAAAATGCACATGGCACTGTGTAAATATTTAGCTGTATATACATGTTTTCTTATAAACTAATAATAAAAAGGAAGGTGTTTTATTTTCAAATGTTCCAGGAAAAGTGAGGTTCTATAACAGAAAGAACATATTTCTGCTTTGCTGGTGTAGTGAAATATTCCTGTCTTTAGGACTGCATTTGAACCCAATGTCATTGTTCCTTTGATTTCAGTGATCACAAACTGCACATTCTGTCTGGAGATCTCAGGCACATACAGAGTCAAACAGACTCCAGGAGTTCTCCACTATTGCAAATCATTGAGCTTGCAGAGGAATAATACAAACAGAAAAGCTGTAGGTTAGCAAGGGAATGTATTCAGTCGTCTTTTGGGAACATATCCCTGCACCAAGGTTAATTTGTGGGTTGTAAAAATTTTGTATGTATTTCTGATAGAATTAAACAATAACTGATTTTTCTAAATCCAAGACAAACTACTAAATAATGATTAGATACCAAAATGATATACTCCTTAAATATTCCACTTGTGGACACACCGATAATAAAGATAATAACTGCTCTCCTTCCTGCTAATTACTTTATTTTTATTACAAAAAGGACAAATTCTGGACCTGTATGAAGTAGCTCTCAAAATCTACATATGGTACTTATTTGGCTTCCATCACCATAGTATCTGAGCACCAGATAATCTTAAATGTGCTTATCCTCATAACACCTCATGAAGTAGTAAAGTACTATTATTGCCATTTTCCTGACAGGAAACTAAGAGACTAAGTGACCTGCCCAGGGTTACAAAGGAAGTCCATGGCAGAGCCAGTTGAACCTGGGCCTGTTAAATTCTGAGCTAGCACTCTGTTGGATCATAAGAGGTACACATCCGTGCTCCAAAAATTATCATTCATGTATATCTGCACAGTGCTTCCCCACCATCCAGCAGTGGCACCTTGTTACACAAAGTGCAATTCCAGGGATACATTTCTAATGCCTTTCTTTTCTCCATTCATTGCATCTTTCTCTTCATTTTGCTCTTTGGGCCTGAATCTGTATTTGGACACACATAGCTACTCCTTTTGTATCCCGGAGAGGAGGTCAGTAGCTGGAGGGGAATGGCCCAGCATGTTTGGGACTCTGAAAAGCATCCCATCCAGTTTAATAATGGCATCAACACTGCCAAAGTTTGGCTCTGGTATCTGGATCCTGCAAAATCCTGAGACAAACTCCCAAAATTGTACCATCAAAATAGAAATAAGGGTTACTTCTACAATTACATTAAAAAAATCTGGTCTGGACACATCTCTAATTTGGCACTAATATCCTTCTGAATCTGGATAATTTTCGTATAAATACCATCCATTTTTACCATCTAAAGTTGGTATATATGTAACTTCTCCCTATCCACCAAAATAGTCTAGATACCACTGTATCATGGCTTAACAGTGCCACAAAAACACATATCCAGCAACTATGTCCAGCTTGGTCCGTCTGGATTTTGGCAATGAACATCAAAATCATGCTATTACTATACAACCATACAGGGCTTAAAGCTGAAAAGGTGGGCACATGCTTATATTCTTTGCTGTATTGGGGCCAGAGTGCTCAAAACTTTGAAGAATTGATTAAATAAAAATAAGAACTCAGCTCACAGCTGAAGGGCCTAATTCTGCAGCCTTTTCCCTTGGAAAAGCTCTCATTGGCTTTAATGGAGGTTTTGCCTGAGCAAGAGCTGCAGGACTCCAACCCCTACTTTACATTGTATTCCAAAAAGAGGAACCTAGAATATATCACAAGGTACTGAGAAAAATGCTGCAAATTACACATACTCTATTTGTAAACACGAAGACATCTCGGTATACAGATAAAATCTGTGCTTTTGGCTTTTTGCATGTAAATCCCATTGTCATTTAGTAAAACGGAAAATGCAATATCATTGCTCTTCTGCAATGTCATTTTTAATATAGACTCAGACCAGAGAAACAACACATAAACTGATAGGAAAGGACTGCAATGGAATTATTTGCTACATTTGTATCACTTTCCACATAAGCTACTCTACTTTTTCCTCGTCTTTGTGCTGTCAACCCACAGAAAATGCTTAGACCAACAGAAGAAAACTACTGGACGTTTTCCATAGACTGCATTAAAGTAAGTGCTTGTGGGTTTGATTTTACATTTACTAGTAAATGGCACTATTATTGAAAAGAAATAATCAATATACTCTTATAGCAGCTTTTTTATTATTTCTTCTTCATTTCAGCTGTAGTTCTAAAGTGCCTTATGTAGACTAATCGGAACCATTATGTTAGGATATTGGATGCTTTAGAGCTATTAGTCAGTTATCATGCTTTCACTGTTTTTCCTGGACAAAAGTCCCTACAGCAAAATGTGATCAAGTAAGTACTTGCAAGGGATACTATTTTGCTCCCTGGGTCACAGTCTCCTTTGATATTTGGAAGGAAGTCAGCACTCAGGCTATAGAAGTGCCTTTTCTTTACCCATGAAATTCCATTCTGCTTTTTCTGCGATATTAACCCTTAAAAACCTTCAATTTTACCTTCCCTTTACTTGCCTTCTTCAGGAAAATGTTGGCAGCACCCAAATGTTCTCAAGAAACAGCAACGGACACTGTCCTGAGAATACATGGGGACTATGAAAGCAGCTGTTAGCAGTGAGGTAGGAAAGACACTTGGGATAGGTTCCCCATCCCCAAGCCACTGCACATGGTCCCATTGAACCATACCTTCAGGAGGCCCTGAATGAGACAGAAACCAGGCCAGGCTCTCTCCCACTTCCAAAACCTCCCCAGAACTATTATTTGAACCCAGTTACCATTCCACCCACATGGGGATGTCATGACATCAAGCTTGCTACAAAGCTGTAGATGTGTAGAACCACAGTTACACCAACTCTACTGTACAGAAGTGAAATGTGGGCACAGAGGAGGGCTGAAGAACCCCAGATGGATGAGTCTTGTCATTTTCATCAGCTGCTCCACATCAAGTGGCAGGACAGGATTAGAAATTAGGATATTCAAAACCGAATCCAGCAACTGCCTTCATCAGCACTGGTTTGGTTTCAGAGGTTTTCTTGGGGTGGACATATTATTAGAATGGCAGACCAATGAATTTCAAAGCATGTGTACCAAGGAATGTGTCTACATGGCTGGCAATCATGTGGGTGTCAAAAGCTTTGGTGGTGTGAGAAAATTGCCAGTGATGGATATAAATTGAATATACAACTAGGCCACCTTAAGCACTTTGCAAGAGGTCGATCAAGGTGGTGCTTAATTTCCAAGGAGGCCACATCCCTTTGGGATTTGCTGACGATGGTGATAAAACACAGGTTTGTGGCAAAGCTGCCATAATTGACCCCCTGACTTCTTAGATTGTACAGGTTTTTTTGGGTGTAGGGGGTAGGGAAATTGTCTTTCTATGTCTAATGTGAAGCATATGGCAGTGCTATAAATAACTAATAAAAGGACACTGCCAAATTTTTTAAAACTTATTGTTATTATTTTCCCACTTATTTTTAGGGAATTTTTTTATTGTAAGAAGAGCTACTTGCTTTTTACCAATGGAAAAAAAATGCATATACTTAGCTACCACAATGAGTACATGATTCACAAAATGTACTCCTGGGAGACAGCTACATCTGTCTGCTCTTGCATTTGGGTGCTTCAGAAACAGAACCAAGCAGTATACACTTCTGCATTTAATGCGTAATTCATATTTATATGGAAACTGAGTACTCCCTCATCCCACCATTTCAAAAGACCCTAATTACTGGGAATTGAGTTTGGTGATGCCTGCAGCCACTGTTCCCTCTAAGCTGTGCGCGTACTCACACAGATCCTAAACCCCGCGCACGCAGTGAAACACCGCGTGCACAAAAATTTGCACAGAATAAACTTTTTGCGCACACAGTCTGTCAGAAATTAGAGGGAACATTGCCTGCAGCCCTCCTCCCCAGTCCCACTATTTCAACGGGGCCAATTTACAGGAACTTGGTTGATTGTGGTTTAATCTTTGCAACTCCTCCTCCCTCCATCCAACACTCAATTGTCCCTGTGTCTTTTCCCAAATAACAGAAGGCGAATAATTCTTTCTGCCTCTTTATTCAAATAACTGGCAGATCCTTTTTTGTTAATTGATCCTCCTTCCAAAGGACCTTGAAGAATCACATGGTGAAACCAAGGTTTCAGAGTAGCAGCTGTGTTAGTCTGTATTCGCAAAAAGAAAAGGAGGACTTGTGGCACCTTAGAGACTAACACATTTATTAGAAAAAAGAAAAGGAGTACTTGTGGCACCTTAGAGACTAACACATTTATTAGAGCATAAGCTTTCGTGAGCTTCAGCTCACTTCATCGGATGCATTAGGTGGAAAAAACAGAGGAGAGATTTATATACACACACAGAGAACATGAAACAGTGGGTTTATCATACACGCATCCGATGAAGCGAGCTGTAGCTCACGAAAGCTTATGCTCTAATAAATGTGTTAGTCTCTAAGGTGCCACAAGTCCTCCTTTTCTTTTTGCGAATACAGACTAACACGGCTGCTACTCTGAAACCTGACATTTATTAGAGCATAAGCTTTCGTGAGCTACAGCTCACTTCGTCGGAAACCAAGGCTCTTTGAAGAAAAATAAGTGGGCGGAGAGGAGCCCGCCCGCTTTACTTCACACCCGGTCGTATGGGCGAGGACGAGAAATTGGACGTCAGTGAATGGTTCGGTTGTTGCGCCCTCCCGCCTCGCCGTGCTGCGCTGGGAGGGCCGAGGGAGTCGGCCATCTTGGGTTCGGCCGGGCTGCGAGCGAGCGAGCGGGGGAGGGACTGGCTGTGTTGCGGAAGTGACCGCGCTCGCTTCGCCGTAGTGGAGAGGGAGAGAAGGAGAGTCCAGGGTCCCCCACCGTTCCCCGGCCAGCACCATCTCTAGCGAGGAGGATGGCAGGGCGGCTACCGGCTTGCGTGGTGGACTGCGGCACGGGGTGAGCGCGGGGGCGGCGAGCCGGCGATGAATGGGCAGCAGGGAGGCTGCTGACAGTTTGGTACCGGGGGGTGCCCCCCCCTCCTCCTCCTCCCGTGGGGGGTGGGGTATCTCCTCCACCCCACGGATCCCGCCCCGGTGGGGAGGCTGCAAGGAGCTGTCTTGCCCCACAAGATGGGGGTGTCAGCGGGGAGAGGAGGCTAGAAAGCGGGGGAAGGGGTTGAAGTGCCCTCCTCCTCCCGTTTCTCCCCCATCTTCCCCTTTCAGCGCAGCTCCTTCCCTCCTCCGCATACGGCTTTGTGAGCCCGGGCTCCCGCCCCCAGGAGCCCCCCCCCCGTCCCCCAGATCTGGGTGGGCGCGGGCTCCCACCCTGACTTCAGCACCCACCCCCCGACTCCCTGTGGGAGTGGGCCTCTCTCCAAGTCGCACCCTCTCCCGCCCCCAGTTTATTTTGGGCTGACTGTGCGGGGGCAGGGTCTGCTCTGACCCTCCAAAAATCAGCCTGACTCTCGGGGCAGGGTCACATCTTAAGGTGAAAAAGAAAAGGAGGACTTGTGGCACCTTAGAGACTAACAAATTTATTAGAGCATAAGCTTTCGTGAGCTACAGCTCACTTCATCGGGTGCATTGGGTGGAAAATAAAGTACCCTAAGGTGAGCATTCTCCCCTCGCCCTTTTGGGTTTTTTTGTAGGGTCCCCTCTCCACCCTCATCTCACTCATTCCATTTGCTGCTCTAGAAATCTTCCTGTCTCGGTCATTCAGGAAGCAGTGTTCCCCACCCTGGACTGAGAATCTCCCAAGACCAAGCTTGCTGCCTGTGTCTTGCAGGAAGCAGGCTCCTGCTCAGGGGCTGCTGAGGTTAGGGTGGACCCTACTCAGAATCCAGATAGGATAGCAAAATGATAAAAGAAGTATTATTTCTATTGTTCAGTCATGTAATTGTGTGCATTAAATATTTTGAGCTCACCGGTTATTGCTAAATACCATGTTTTTTTTTAATATATGGATCAAATCATTTATTCAATATTACTTCTCTATAGGGGAAACCCTCCCCCCCCTTCTAGTGAGCAAGCGCAGCGGAACTTCCTTAGTTTTGTCAAAGCCTCTTCCTGCTTTCAGGCTTTTATACCTTATATGGCAGTTTTCAGTGTCAAACCTGAACCAAATCCTTTTTAGAAACTATTTTGTATTTAGCAATTACCCGAGGACGAGTAGAGAGAAAGTACCAGTGATAGCTAATGCAAATAGATGGAAGGGACAGAGGTTCAGAATTCCTTTCAGTTGTTGCCTGTGTTTGCTGCTCCTAGTCTTCCCACTGTGTGCAAGACCCTGTGGGTAAAAGTAGGAAGTAAAGACTGAGTTTGAACTTGGAAGGATTATTGTATCCTTAATGGTAGTAGTGTACTGAAGAAATGCAAGGATTTTTTTTTCCTCCTGTGAGCTACTGATTACTGTGGGATTTTAAAGATGGAATGATTTATTTTTAAACGTTTCAGAAGGTTTTATTGTAGAATCTATCAAAAAAATTTTGTAGTGGTTCTAGCTCCTCCCTCTTCTCTAGGGAAAGTGACTGTGTTAAGTGACAGGTTTCAGAGTAGCAGCCCTGTTAGTCTGTATCCGCAAAAAGAAAAGGAGTACTTGTGGCACCTTAGAGACCAACAAATTTATTTGAGCATAAGCTTTCAGGAGCTACAGCTCACTTCATCAGACAGTCACTGAATGCATCCGATGAAGTGAGCTGTAGCTCACAAAAGCTTATGCTCAAATAAATTTGTTGGTCTCTAAGGTGCCACAAGTACTCCTTTTTTTGTGCTATCTAAACTACTCTTGTTTAACTTCCCATCAATTTTTGATCATTTATAGAAAGTTTTGTTTTAAACTAAAATTGAATCTTACATAATCTATTTGGCATATTGCAAACTGAGAGTAGATGTGGGTATCTATAATATGCATATTTAACTTTTGGGGGGATTTGATCTTTCAGAACTGTGAAAATTGGTTCACAATAGTAATGTGAGCCCATCATCCCCCTTTAAATTTAAAAGTGCCAATTTGGAATAACAGCATCAATAAATGTTCATTTTTATAAACTGCACAACTTGCACATGTATATATGTATATAATGGTGGTGCACTAATGGTAACATAGGTAAGGTTAGGAGTACTTGTGGCACCTTAGAGACTAACAAATTTATTTGAGCATAAGCTTTCGTGAGCTACATCTCACTTCATCAGATGCATTCAGTGGAATTCAGCTGTAGCTCACGAAAGCTTATGCTCAAATAAATTTGTTGATCTCTAAGGTGCCACAAGTACTCCTTTTCTTTTTGTGAATATAGACTAACACGACTACTCTGAAACCTGTCATAGGTAAGGTTGCATTTAGAGTTACAGCAGAAATAAAGACCTTGAATTTATATTGAAGTGTGAATGTACTCTTTCCTTTTGTATATCACATTTTAAGTATTAGATAGGGAGCGCTTTGTCATATTTGTCTTTTTTGAGTATGACGTGTTTCAGTGAAGCACCTACTACAAGTGAATACATGGCCCCTGCCCTGAAGAGTTTACCAAGCCTAGAGCCTGTAAAGAGAATAACTTATACCTGCAATGAATTTCCATTTTTTTATAGCGGTCTTCGTACAGGAGTAAAGGATCCCTTTTTATTATTGGGGCCTACATTTAAATAGGGGAGTAAGAGAATATATAGAACAAGGATTACAGTAATGTGCAAAAAGAAAAGGAGTACTTGTGACACCTTAGAGACTAACAAATTTATTTGAGCATAAGCTTTCGTGAGCTACAGCTCACTTCATTGGATGCATAGTTTATGCTCAAGTAAATTTGTTAGTCTCTAAGGTGCCATAAGTACTCCTTTTCTTTTTGCGAGTACAGACTAACAGAGCTGCAACTCTGAAACCAGTCATTATTACAGTAATGTGGTTACTCAGCAAAGACATGTACAGGTTTTGAGGGTTCTGTTTCTCTATTTATTTGATACTTTGGTGTTTGTAGGCCCCACTAAAATGTACTTAGAGAGTCTTGTACTGACATTCTAATTATGAGACTCTTCCCACCAGTTTTCATTTGTATCCACTAAGCCAGTGGATCTCAACTTTTCCAGACTACTATATCCCTTTCAGGAGTGTGATTTGTCTTGTGTGCCCCAAGTTTCACCTCATTTAAAAACTACATGTCTACAAAATCAGACATAAAAATACCAGTGTCACAGCACACTGTTACTGAAAAATTGCTTACTTTCTGATTTTTACCATATAACTATAAAATAAATAATTTGGAATATAAATATTTTACTGACATTTCAGTATATAGTACATAGAGCAGTATAAACAAGTCATTGTCTATATGGGATTTTAGTTTGTACTGAATTTGCTAGTGCTTTTTATGTAGCCTGTTGTAAAACTAGACAAATATCTAGATGTACCCCCTGGAAGACCTCTGCGTACCCCCACAGGTACTTGTACCTCTGGTTGAGAACTACTGCACTAAACTTTCGTGAGCTACAGCTCACTTCATTGAATGCATCCGATGAAGTGAGCTGTAGCTCACGAAAGCTTATGCTCTAATAAATTTGTTAGTCTCTAAGGTGCCACAAGTACTCCTTTTCTTTTTGAGAATACAGACTAACATGGCTGCTACTCTGAAACCTGCACTAAACTATCATCTTTATTATTTAGATTAACTTAGTTAATTATAGTATCTTTTTTAATAGTTAAGATTACAATGAGACTTTTTTTATAACCCCAGTTTTCATATGCTTTGATGTTTAAAAATTCTCCTTTTGGGGTTAAATTTTCCACGTTTAGAATTGATTTTTTGTGTGTGTGGGGAACCATGAGCAAAATCTCTTGAGCCACTCATTCATGGAAAAGGGAAAAATACCATTTCAGGATTTTAAGGGCTTTTCTGCTTGCCAGTAACTCTGGTGTGGACAGAGGGGTGCCCTCTATGCTTCATGTGTGAATAGGCTCTGTGCTAGATTTGGAGGTGGAGTTGAAAATTTTAAACTTTTTTTTTTAATTTTTTTTAAGTATTTTTAAAACTTATAACTTTTTATTATAAGATTGAAAATAACTTTTGACCATGAACACTTAGTAGCTGCATGGACTTTTAGAAGAGCCTAGTGAATCCTAGTTTACTTTGTGACATTAAAATGTACAGCTCTCTAGCTGTTGACACAACTTTTAAGTGTCTCATTGAAATACACATCACAGTTCATCAAAAATAATGTAATTTATACGTCTATCTTTCTGTTGCTGCTGCCATTGCAGTTCTTTTTCAATCTGCTACTGTCATTTAAATTTCCTGTTGAAGAAAAGTGATTGGAGAATCAAACTAATTCTAAAAAGAAGGCCAAATCACTTTTATATTGTCCATTGGCCAGATGGAAAACTTGCACAAAGATCAAGGGAGAATATGGTCCTGATAGTAGTAACTAACATTTAGTTGAGGCTACTTGAGAAATATTAATGCAATGAGAGAAACTATGTGGGGTACTTTTCAGCTTCTGTTTTGGTGTTTGGGTTTTTTTTTGCCATTTGCCCATACTAGTATCTGGGTTGCCCACACCACACAGGTAATGTGGTAAATGTGCAGATGAGATGTACATTTGAGCACCAAAATTAGTTGAAAATTTTGGCTTTTAGGAAAACAGAACCAGTGGTCTGTCTAGTGCAATACTATGTGGATGATTTAGAGGAAGGTGCAAGAAATGCAGCAATTGTCAGTTATGCGCTTTTAACTCATGGGCCTATTTATCGTCAATATGGGGCAGTGGCATGTTGTCAATTCAGAAGGACAGTGGTACCTCAGTTCCAAACCTGATCTGAATGCAAGTTTTCTTTTCAGAACCATAAGGGCTAGAAGCTAACTTCTTAACAAAATGAAAGCTTGAGAATCTAATCTGTCATGCGGGCTGGATAAATAGTTAGGTGGGACTATGGGTCAGCTGTTTGACACCATTGACTTAGTGTATGAACAGTTTCTTTTTTTATCAAATGTGAAGAAGAAGAATAAATCAAATATATGAATGCCATGCTAAGGCTACTTAATCAAAAAGGGTCAGGAAATGCAAAAGTTACCCTTGGACAAGCTACCTTTCTAAAACATTCCTAGTCTGAAAGTAGGCCTTGGAATGTGTACCTGGTTCAGGAATCTTTATATAAACTACCAAGGGAAGCAAGTACTACTAGAATTTTAGGTGGTACACATGACATCTTGCCAATATTTATTGTTTTTGAGAAATAATTGAATAAGTCAAAGATGAGGATACCTCCTACATTGAAAATGTTGTTGAACCAATCTCTGAACCTTTTTTTTTTTTTAATGCTGGAACACCATTCTATTTTTCTCTCTCATCTGAACATGGGTTCTCCATTTTGTTTGACTCTAAATTAGTGTTTAGGTGTGGGAAGTGTCTTATTCTGATGCCTTTCTTGTGAGGCTCCTATTTTCCCGCTTGTGGTAATTGCATGGTGCTTAGAACTTTACAGCTGCGTAATGTGGACTAATTTAGACTGTGAGGAGTGAGAGACAGTGCATGCTGTCACTGGACTGATTCCAGTTTTAATTCTTTGGGTGATGCAATATCTCTGATTATTTTATTTCTGAGAATGTTGCATACTTACTAGCATTGGGGTTTTTTTGGTCATGAGTTGCCTTAGATTTATCTCCACGTTCAGCATCTGCAAGAGATTTCAGAAATATCACTGCCCTTGTATATTTACTGTCAGACTTGAGCCTATGTGGTTTAAAAAAAAATCTTAAACGAGACTAGCTTTTATTAAGACAAGATTTATTTGCAAGTTTTGTCTACAGTTCAGAAGGATTCTTTTTCAGAAGACAACTGCTTCTAATTTAAACATTGTCCTGATGTAGAAACATGTTGCAACATGACTATGTAAACTGGTATTTTAATGCAAGTCTGCTCTTGACAGACAAACACGACTTGGTTACCTCCTTAAATTAATATGTTAAGCGGTTAAACCAGCACAAATGTGTATGATGCTCTGGACATTTTTATTCATTGTGCGGAATGCCTGCATCACATTATATGGAAGAAATGCAGTTAAACAGCTGTACATTTTACACACTTCCCCAAAAGATTGGGGAAAATCATTAGCAAGTCATGATTGATGTGAGTAAAGTGTCTTAATTTTCCTTTGTGTACTGTCACGAAAGCAGAAGTCAGTGGGGGTAGTTTTTTTGTGTCGGGGCCAATAGCAGGGTTTTCTTCAAGTGGAAGACTTGACTTTGGAATTTGCTGTTTCTATCTGCCCAGCAGACTCCTGGCTAGTTGACTTCAGAGCTTAATAGATGATAAATCTTTTCTCTCAGGCTTCTTCTGATGGATGTTGGAAAGCTGTTGGCCTATTCTAAGGGGTGGGCCTGATTTTGTTGTTTTTGTCTGTGTAGTGGTACGTTACGAAATTTTATACATACCTGTATGCTAAAATCTCTTCCAAAATTCTAGGGCATTTTGTTTTACCCTTTAGTTGGACGCACTTTCACATGTATTAGCTATAATATAAAGTACATTTTAATGTTTTTCTTTAAGATAGGTAGATTACGTGGATGAATTTGAAAGTAATGACCAATTAGCAATACAGCATATGTCCAGCTCTGTCTTCTGTGTTGAAATACAGAGGCATATTGTTAGGACACTCAAACATGAATGTGCAGGTCCCAAAGGATGTGGTAGGAGAAAGGGAGCATTCTGTCAATGCCAACACAAATTACACTTGTAATACAAACGTAACATTCAAAGCTATGTGCCATTTCTTATTTTTGAGAACTGCTTTCAAATAAGATATATATTTTTAGCATTTTAAAAATAATTACTTGAAAGGAGTTTCACAAATAGAAAGCAAATGGATTTAGAATTACAAGTTAGATCAGGGTGGTATGGTAATAAGTGCTTGTAGTCATGCCTCTATTTGGCTTTGTTAATCTGCTATGGTATAACATTTACAGATATTATCTTCTTTATATAGGGATGGCTAAACTATAAATTGAGGAGATTATGAGTAAGTTCCCTTTTTGAGCAATGGTATACTTTTAAATGCGTCTTATCGTCCGCTCTAACTTTCAAATATAAAGATATAATTTCTAAAGAGTCAAGTCACTACTGCAGTTATTTTACAAACCTTGAATACCTGTGAATTTAACTTAGTAGAAAATTATATTTAGGTACCCAAGCCAGTTTGAACAGTTAGAGGAGACACCTTTCTAGTAGCTGCCATAGTGCTGATGGCTGTTTAACCTGATCTTAAGGTAGGTGCTGAAATGACATAGCATGGAAAAGCATGATTTTAATTGGGCTTTCATTTGTATATCTTTATCCCAAATCTGAGTAAAAATTAGCTGATATAACAATTGTGATCCTTTTATTGTTGCTTTTTTTTTTTTGTTTGGGACAGATGTTAAAATCTATATTAATAGCCATCACAACAGCAATATAACAGAACATTCTTCTTAAATGCAACGGCATTAGAAACTGTAAGCACATGGCTTCCTCCAATATTTCTACTGAACTTTTTAAGCTCCAGAGAATTAAAATACAACATCTAGTTTGCTTTATCAAAATTGGCAATTTTGTTGCATATCTTAATATGTGAAATATAAAATTAAGGAAATCATTTTTATCCAGTTTGGGTAAAATTATTTTCCCCACAAGCATATCTTGATTGTCAGACACACCCAAGGAACTGGATAGGTACAATTTGTGTTCACACAAATATCTGCTTCAAAATATAGGTATCTTAATTTGGAGCTTTATCCTCCCTCTTTATCCTTAATCCTGTGTCTCTCTTCTCTCTCCCACCCTCCCCCCTGCTGCTAGAAACTACTTTTCCAACTCCAGAGCCTCCTGGTTGCTTCAGGAGGAATAGGTTTCAGCTACTCTACCTCTCTTCTAGTCTCCATTTTTGTGTTATCACCCATGAATAACCCCAGTGTGTGGCCTCTGCAGCTCTGGTTTCTCTGTGCTGCACCATGAAATTGACATGGTTCTTGAAATTTTTATTGCTACCTAGTGGGTTCTGAATGGCAGCAGTGAGACTGACCAGAATGTTGTTAATTTCACTGCTGCTGCTGCTGCTTAAAAAAGCCATAAGTAGTACCACACACAAAACCTGTCTGTGCTGACTCAAAGACAGTAGTCTGATTGTTTGTTCCCACTAGAAAACTTATTTTACTAACCATGACAGCCTGGCATATTTGATATGTTTTAATTTACTGAAAACTTAAGTATAGTAGACACTGATTAGTGTTACTTTCCCCAAGAACAACTTCTCTCTGGCCACTGGCAAATAGATTCCCAAATTACTTCCTTCCGCCCACATGTTGTATTCTGGTAACAATTTTTAGATATGTGTAGTGCTGCTAGATACGATATATTCAACAAGAAGCTTCACTTCAACTGTAAAAGAGCCACATGCAGCTTGTGAGCCGTGGTTTGGCCACCCTTGGCATAGATTGTGTTGGAGGTCACTCCTCGTGGTGTTTTTTTAGGAGAGTGCTATACCACAAACAGCAGCATCAAGTGAGAAAAAACATTGTGGTGTCCTAATTTTGTCCAGAAACTGTTCAGATCCTGTGGGCTTGATTTGTATTTGTTTGGAATTCATGGTGCCATAAAGCATCCTCCAGAGACTCCAGTCTCAAAACTCCCACCCTCTTCTGATATCTTAGGAGCTCTAAGATATCAGAAGAGGGTGGGAGTTTTGAGACTGGAGTCTCTGGAGGATGCTTTATGGCACTATGAATTGTGGTCAAGACACTGTTAAATATCTGAATTTATTATAAAAAGATTGATCCTGGACAGGTTTATCATGCTGTTGTGGATGCCAAGCAGCCTTAATAGTAACTATTTATAACCTAGCTACTAAAGTCTGTTTCTACCATCAAACGTAACATGGTAGCAATAGACTCATTAGCTATGTTTACACTGGGAAAATTTAACCAAAACACTCCCACAGGTTCTGCTGAATGTCTATACTGCAGCTCCCAGTTTAAACAAGGTTCTGGTGGCCTGTGCCATTTTTTAAAAAATTGCCATTTTAATTGAAACTGTGATAAGAATGAGCTGTAGCTCACAAAAGCTTATGCTCTAATAAATTTGTTAGTCTCTAAGGTGCCACAAGGTGCCTTTTCTTTTTGTGATAAGATGGTTTTGGCCACAGAAGGTTTGCTTGCACTGCTGCTTCTCATTGTTTTCACTGTGGTTCAGTTGCTTCCCCTGGTTCAACTGGTGGTAGAAGAATGAATGGGAATGTTTTGGTGAATTTCTCCATATAGCAAATGCTTTAGAGTAGTTAAGAAGTTTCTGAATTTTGGATTTGTTTTGTGTTAAGAATCTATTCCATTTTGTACAGGTTTACTCAGATTCAGGAAATAAAGACACAGATAAAAGCAGAATTTGGATAAATCGTAGTTCTGTTTATTAAATACAAGAAAAACAATAATACTTTGAAATGTAAATCAGCATTTTAGAAGTTTTTTTCCTTTCTTTTCCAAGATACCTAGACAATTGTCAAAATAAATGGTAGCTTCCTTTCTCTTTACACAGCTATAACTCCCTGGTTGCACTTTACATTTTATCAAGACCTTATTTAATATTAATGGCTTAAGGCAGGTAAGTATGTATTGTCGCAGTGAAAATATTCACCAAAGTGAATTTACAATAGTCTCTGTTTAGGGGAAGAATGTTGTTTTGTTTTGTTTTGTTTTAAACTCCTACATTCTGTTCTACAGCATCCTCTCAAATATCCAGCGTTGCAATAGTTGCCTGGTCCAGTTGTCTGGTTTGCACTGCCCATAACATCCCCTATGTCTAGAAACACTTTTAGATTACTGTCTCTGGTTTTCTAGTCTGCATCCTTACAGAGTATTTTGTCTGGGATAATTTGTAATTGTGTCCTTCTCCTTCAGTTTCAATGTTAAGTTTCCATTTTTGACTAGTAGTAATTTAGTCCTGTGAATTTAAAGTTATTTAAAACCCAACATTTATGATTAAAGTAGTTGCAAACCAAAAACAAAAATCAAAATTCTTAAGATAAAGACCAGTCCCATACTAGCTAATAATTAGAACTTCACTAGTACAGAAGTTCGGGGCACTGGATTGAAGAAACAGTGCTCACTGAAAGTTTTCTTGTCAGCAAATAGTGAATTTTAGTTTGGTCTCAGTTCTTGCCTAGACTTATCATCCCATGTCTAATTCTTAAGAGCATTTGAGAAGAGATATTAGGCTAATTAATTTCTTCTATGAACAGCCCTTTCTTCCCGTGTCATTTCGCAGTAATTCAAGTATTGAGGAGATTTCAGAGGCTTCACTGCTTCCTGACCAACTTTTATCTGCTCCAGCTGTAGCACAAAATCTATCCTACAGGAGAGGATTTGCAATTTATTTTCCTTTATTCTCTTCTTCAGGAGAAATGAAAAATACACTCTTTTTGGGCTCCCTAACTGTCCTGAATCTCCATATTGATTCAAATACAGCAACAACATAAAAGACTGAAATTAGTCTTCAGCAGTCCCACAGCTTTGTCCACACTTCTTGTGGTCACTTCAACATACATATGTAAAGATTAAATATGTTCATTTTTTAGCAGTGATGTGCCGAAGGAGTTTTTGTGATGCTTTAAAAACATCTGATCCTTTTCCACATAGTGCTTCCACTGTTGTAAATGTCCTCCTTAACTGTGGAAATAACTCTAATAATGCTTTGAGTACAGTATGAAAACCCTAAATAGAATACCACCAGGCACAACTGATGCAAAATTAGTACAAAATTTTCTACTGTAGATAAGACATTACTGGACTGCAGACTTTCCAGGTCTCCTTGCTGGAAAGGACCAGTCGTGGGCCATTTTTTTTGGATGACTTAATCCATCAGATATTGCTAGTCATTGAACATCATTGTACTGTTTCATTTGTTTCAAAGTTTACATTAGCATATGTATTTTGTGCTGTTTGTTGTTGTAAAAGCTGCTACTGAGAGTGTACCTGAAAGGAAGTAAAAAGCAGCAACATTTGTGTGGACTAGATGTAATTTATTTAAGTATAATTGTTTCAGTTGTAAAATGAATGTTGAAGACTCTTGTTTCATCTAGAGTGTGGAGATTCTGCAGTTTAATGATGAAAGACTGTAGAAATGTGTAGTAGATTTTATTCACTAATAAATTGTGCATCACATAATATTTTGCATATATGCGATGTGGAAAAAGTAACAATGTAGAGTAGCAAGGAAGTTAGTCTATAAACTTCCAGTTGGCTTGAATATCCTTACTAGTTTTATCCATTTTACCAGTCGTTAAGGACATCTACGTAATCACTTGTCTTAACATTTTGTACCTACCATCGTTCTGTGTAACACTTAAGTTTTCATTAACTAAAAGATTACAGGAAAAAAATTCTTTCCATTTTGTTTTGTGTCTTTGACAGCACTTTCTGAATAAAGAAAAGGAGGACTTGTGGCACTTTAGAGACTAACAAATTTATTTGAGCATAAGCTTTCGTGAGCTACAGCTAACTTCATTGGATGCATTCAGTGCAAAATTCAGTGGGGGAGATTTGTATACATAGAGAACATGAAACAATGGGTGTTACTGTAAAGAGAGTGATCACTTACGGTGAGCTGTTACCAGCAGGAGAGTTGGGGGGGGGGAACTTTTGTAGTGATAATCAAGGTGGGACATTCCAGCAGTTTACAAGAACGTCCTCCTTTTCTTTTTGCGAATACAGATTAACAGGGTTGCTACTCTGAAATTTTCTGAATAGTTAGTTTCATAGAATCATAGAATCATAGAATATCAGGGTTGGAAGGGACCCCAGAAGGTCATCTAGTCCAACCCCCTGCTCAAAGCAGGACCAAGTCCCAGTTAAATCATCCCAGCCAGGGCTTTTTCAAGCCTGACCTTAAAAACCTCTAAGGAAGGAGATTCTACCACCTCCCTAGGTAACGCATTCCAGTGTTTCACCACCCTCTTAGTGAAAAAGTTTTTCCTAATATCCAATCTAAACCTCCCCCATTGCAACTTGAGACCATTACTCCTCGTTCTGTCATCTGCTACCATTGAGAACAGTCTAGAGCCATCCTCTTTGAAACCCCCTTTCAGGTAGTTGAAAGCAGCTATCAAATCCCCCCTCATTCTTCTCTTCTGCAGACTAAACAATCCCAGCTCCCTCAGCCTCTCCTCATAAGTCATGTGCTCTAGACCCCTAATCATTTTTGTTGCCCTTCGTTGTACTCTTTCCAATTTATCCACATCCTTCCTGTAGTGTGGGGCCCAAAACTGGACACAGTACTCCAGATGAGGCCTCACCAGTGTCGAATAGAGGGGAACGATCACGTCCCTCGATCTGCTCGCTATGCCCCTACTTATACATCCCAAAATGCCATTGGCCTTCTTGGCAACAAGGGCACACTGCTGACTCATATCCAGCTTCTCGTCCACTGTCACCCCTAGGTCCTTTTCCGCAGAACTGCTGCCGAGCCATTCGGTCCCTAGTCTGTAGCGGTGCATTGGATTCTTCCATCCTAAGTGCAGGACCCTGCACTTATCCTTATTGAACCTCATTAGATTTCTTTTGGCCCAATCCTCCAATTTGTCTAGGTCCTTCTGTATCCTATCCCTCCCCTCCAGCGTATCTACCACTCCTCCCAGTTTAGTATCATCCGCAAATTTGCTGAGAGTGCAATCCACACCATCCTCCAGATCATTTATGAAGATATTGAACAAAACGGGCCCCAGGACCGACCCCTGGGGCACTCCACTTGACACCGGCTGCCAACTAGACATGGAGCCATTGATCACTACCCGTTGAGCCCGACAATCTAGCCAGCTTTCTACCCACCTTATAGTGCATTCATCCAGCCCATACTTCCTTAACTTGCTGACAAGAATGCTGTGGGAGACCGTGTCAAAAGCTTTGCTAAAGTCAAGAAACAATACATCCACTGCTTTCCCTTCATCCACAGAACCAGTAATCTCATCATAAAAGGCGATTAGATTAGTCAGGCATGACCTTCCCTTGGTGAATCCATGCTGACTGTTCCTGATCACTTTCCTCTCCTCTAAGTTTCATTATTTCCTGTGCTAAAGGTAATTATCATCTTGTTTGTGTCAGTGTGTCAAACAGCAGCTAGGGAGACGTACTTAAATAAGGTACAATTTGGAAGGGGCATTTGAGTAGAGTAGTACTTGAAGTTACTTTTCCCTCATTTTTAAAAATTATCTATAGATAAAAATACAAAATAGTAAATTTTATTTTAGGTGATATGGAAGAAGTACTTTTTTTTTTTTTTTTTTTTTTTTTTTTTTTTTTTTTGAAAAGGGATTTTAAATAGTGGAGGTAATGGTCTACAGAATGTAATATTGACTTAAGACCTACAATTTGTCCAAAAAAACCCAACCCCAAAACCTGTAATGAGGAGAGAAAGCATCAATCCAAATGAACTGTGAAATATCTGAGTATGGCAGCGTCACAAAAGGTTACATCCTACTCCACAGCTATTTAATGTATATGAAGAAGATATAATGAGGGAAAGTTTTGAAGACACCAGCCAGGGCATATCGGTCAATGGCATATACATCAACAACATTGGATAGCCTGTCTTCAGTACATTGGCATTTCTGGCCTGCAGTTGGATTGTCTCTGGAGCCTTTTTAAAAATTCAGCTTCACATTAGCTATCTGCCAGTCATCTGGTACAGAGACTGATTTAAGTGATAGGTTATATACTACAGTTAGTACTTCTGTAATTTCAAACGAGTTCCTTCAGAACTCTTGGGTGAATACTCTCTGATCCCAGTGGCTTATTACTGTTTAATTTATCAGTTTGTTCCAAAACCATCTCTTTTGACCTCTCAATCCAGAAGGGTTCCTCAGATCTGTTTTCTAAAAAGAATGGCTCAAGTGTAGGAATCTCACTCACATTCTGTGCAGTGAAGACCAATGCTAAGAATTCATTTAGCTTATCTGCAATGGCCTTATCTTCCTTGAGTACTCCTTTAGCACCACTATCATCCATTGACTCAACTGATTGTTTAGCAGGCTTCCTGCTTCTGATATACTTTAAAAAAAAAAAATCTGCAGTTAGTGTCTTGCTAGTTGCTCTTCAGATTCTTTTTTGGCCTTCCTAATGACATTTTTGCATTTGACTTGCCAGAGTTTATGCTCCTTTCTCAAAAAAAGAAAAGGAGTACTTGTGGCACCTTAGAGACTAACAAATTTATTTGAGCATAAGCTTTCGTGAGCTACAGCTCATTTCATCGGATGCATTTTTTTTTTTTGCGAATACAGACTAACACGCTGCTACTCTGAAACCTGTCATTATGCTCCTTTCTATTTTCCTCAGTAGGATAGCCTTCTAAAGGATGCCTTTTGCCTCTAACTGCCTCTTTTACTGTGCTGTTTAGCCATGGTAGCATGTTTTTGGTTCTCTGACTTTTTGGGGTATACATTTAGTTTGAGCCTCTATTGTGGTGGTTTTTAAATAGTTTCCATGCAGTGTGAAGGCATTTCACTCTTGTGATAGTTAAATAGAAGTTAAAAGGAACAAACTTCATCTTTTTTTTTTTTGTAGTTCCCCTTTTTGAAGTTAAATGCTACTGTGATGGGTTTCTTTGGTATTTTCCCCACTTACAAGGATGTTAAATTTAATTATATTAAATTATAATATAATTATAAGGCTGCTGTTACTGAGTGGTTCAGCTATATTCACTTCTTAGACCAGATCCGCTTAGGACTGAATCAAGAATTGCCTCTCCCCTTTTGAGTTCCAGGGCTAGCTGCTCCAAGAAGCAATCATTAATGGTGTCTAGAAATTCTCTTCATCCCATCCTCAGGTGACATGTACCCAGCCAATATGGGATCATTGAAATCCTTCATTAGTATTTACTTTTCTGTTTTTGTAGCCTCTTTAATCTCCCTGAGCATTTCACAGTCACTGTCACTGTCGTCATGATCAGCTGCTTGGTAGTATATTCCTACTACCTATACCGTTATTCAAACATGGAATTTTTATTCATTGAGATTCTCTGATACAGTTTGTCATTTGAGATTTTTACTATCTTTGACTTTATGCTTTCTTTCAAATATATATGCCACTTCCACCCCCAGCACAAGCTACTTTGTCATTCCTATATATTTTGTTCCTCTGGTATTATCATGTCCCATTGATGATGATCATTATCATCAATTCATCAAGTCTCTGTGATGCCTGTTATATCAATATCCTCATTTAATATCACACTCTCAAATTCACTTATCCATAGTACTTAAAATTATAGCATTTGTATACAAGCACTTACTGACAAATTTTATATTTACTTGTCTGCTTTCATGTGATGTAATTGAGTGGCACTCTTTTTTTCATTTTACTGTTGCTCTTCAGTTCGTACTTTGTTGTGGAACAAGTGAATAGTTTCCCCTACTCGGGGAGTCTAATAACATCAGACAGAAGATGTGATTAAAAAAAAAAAACCAAAACATCAAGATCAGGATACAGCTTACCTAAAATGTATTCAGTAACATAGACTTCCGTGTAGTCAAAAGTTAAAACTGCATATCCGCACTAGATTGCTGATGTGCTACATTTGGTCACCCCTGCTGTACAGATGTGGAAACTGGACTCTTAGAAAGGACACAGACACAACTCAGAGGTTTTGAGTTGTGGTGTTACAGAAGAACGTTAAAAATTAGCTGGATCAACAAAATGATGAGGTGATGAGAAGGATGAATGTAAAAAGAGCACAGTTATTAGAGACTCTGTGTAAAAGAATATAATCTTTTTGGACATATTGTTCGCTTATCACAGAGTGACTCAATTTCAGTACTCATACTATCAGACAAGATTGCAGACAAACCAGGAAGAGGAAGAAAGAGAACCATCTACATTGGAAATGTTTCTAGATGGACTGGTATCCAAAGGAGAGTGGAAGCTGTGCAGCTGTGTCGTGACTGAGAAAAAAGGAAGGTGGAAATTGACAACCTCTGTATCAGAGATTTCACTTGAAGGGAAGGGAGAGAATGTTCTGCAGGCCACAGTAATGCAGACAATTCATGTGTAGGAGGCAGCAAGTTACACAGATTATTCACTGTTTCATGCAATTATTATGAGGTATTGCTTCAGTTGTATTCTCTGTTCCTTTCCCTCCCGCGCTTAATCCAAAATATGCAGCTTTAATTTTAATTATTCACTTACCGTATCTCTTATGAACAATTGGCCATGTCGTGGTAAAATCTTGTGATTTCTAAGAGAAGTATCAGAGTAGCAGTCGTGTTTAGTCTGTATTCGCAAAAAGAAAAGGAGTACTTGTGGCACCTTAGAGACTAACAAATTTATTTGAGCATAAGCTTTCGTGAGCTACAGCTCACTTCATCGGATGCATTTGGTGGAAAAAACAGAGGAGAGATTTATATATACACACACAGAGAACATGAAACAATGGGTTTTATCATACACACTGTAAGGAGAGTGATCACTTAAGATGAGCAATCACCAGCAGGAGGGGGGGAAGGAGGGCCCACCTTGCTTGCATGAAAGGTTTTCATTTCCAGCAGTTAACAAGAATGTCTGAGGAACAGTGGGGGGTGGGGTGGGGGGGAGAAATAACATGAGGAAATAGTTTTACTTTGTGTAATGACTCATCCACTCCCAGTCTCTATCCAAGCCTAAATTAATTGTATCCAGTTTGCAAATTAATTCCAATTTAGCAGTTTCTCACTGGAGTCTGGTTTTGAAGTTTTTTTTGTTGAAGGATAGACACTCTCAGGTCTGTAATAGAGTGACCGGAGAGATTGAAGTGTTCTCCGACTGGTTTTGAATGTTATAATTCTTGATGTCTGATTTGTGTCCATTCATTCTTTTACGTAGAGACTGTCCAGTTTGACCAATGTACATGGCAGAGGGGCATTGCTGGCACATGATGGCATATATCACATTGGTAGATGCGCAGGTGAACGAGCCTCTGATAGTGTGGCTGATGTGATTAGGCCCTATGATGGTGTCCCGTGAATAGATATGTGGGCAGATTTGGCAACGGGCTTTGTTGCAAGGATAGGTTCCTGGGTTAGTGGTTCTGTTGTGTGGTTGCTGGTGAGTATTTGCTTCAGGTTGGGGGGCTGTCTGTAAGCAAGGACTGGCCTGTCTCCCAAGATCTGTGAGAGTGATGGGTCTCCTTCAGGATAGGTTGTAGATCCTTGATGATGCGTTGGAGAGGTTTTAGTTGGGGGCTGAAGGTGATGGCTAGTGGCATTCTGTTGTTTTCTTTGTTGGGCCTGTCCTGTAGTAGGTAACTTCGTACTCTTCTGGCTCTGTCAATCTGTTTCTTCACTTCAGCAGGTGGGTATTGTAAGTTTTAAGAATGGTTGATAGAGATCTTGTAGGTGTTTGTCTGAGGGGTTGGAGCAAATGCGGTTGTATCGTAGAGCTTGGCTGTAGACAATGGATCGTGTGGTGTGATCTGGATGAAGAGAAGTAAGAGTAAGAAGTAAGTGGTGAAGAAAATTTTCAAACTGCGGTCTGTTTTGTTTAATGTTACCCCTTTAAAGATGTCCTATTTGCATATGTCATGGTTACGTGGCTGATTGGACCTGTGTCCCGATTCTGGTCTCTCTGAGTACACCCTGAGGTGTTAGGTCTAGTGCTGTGTTGTATTAATTTAGATGGAATATATGGGCCCAAAGAGTTAAAGGTGTTTAACATGACCCTGAAACTGCCCAACATCGACCAGTTTTAAACAAGGTTTGGGGTTTGTTATGCAGAGAGCTCTAGCATGCTTAATACCATGGCAAACACATTATTGAAAATCTTTTTAAATATTTTATTAAAGATACAGACGAAGGAAAAACAGGTAAAGCATTGGAAATGTTAAGTACAGTTGTCATTTTAACAACATCCTTTTGTTCCCTTTCACTCTAACTGGGGAGTTTAAAAAAAAAAACACCCCACCCGCTGCACTCAGGCGGGTGGTTTGGTATTTTTTACACCCCGAGCGAGAAAGTTGGAGCGCTATAAATTGCCAGTGTAGACAAGCCATATACTGAATAGAGATACTGGATTTATGGCTTGTTAGGACAATCTAACCCACTAACAAACCCCCACCCTCTTTCTTCCCTATGATTGAACGGGTGTTAATTGGCCACTTCACCTTGAATGGTCCCTTGAAATGTGTTAACTACTTACAGTAAACAAGCCTGTCAAATCTTATGTTTAGCAGTGACAGTTTGAGTTATGCTGCATCTACACTAGAAGTGCTACAGCGGTCTAGCTTCACCAACACAGATGCACCACTGTAGTGCTTCTGGTGAGGACGTTCTTAGCTGATGGGAGAGAGCTCTCCCGTTGTCATAGTTACTTCACCTCCCCCAAGAGGCAGTTCTCCTGCTGACATAGCACTGTCTACACTGGCACTTAGGTTGGTGTAACTCGGGTGTGGGTTATTCACACTCTAAGTGATGAAATTTATTCTGAAGTAAATTCTAGTGTAGACAAGGTCTTCATTTCCCAGACCTGAAGAAGAGCTCTGTGTAAGCTTGAAAATTTGTTTTTCTCACCAACAGAAGTTGGTCCAATGAAAGATATTGTCTCACCCATCTTGTCTTTCACAGGAATGATCTTAGTATTTTTCCCTTCTTCTAATGAAGAAAAATAAGTAGGTCAACAAGAACATTTAATAATAGGTAGCTGAATTTGGAGAAAATTATCTTAATGACAGCTTGACCAAAGAGGATCATAAGATTATTTTTCCCTTCTAGAAACTTGAAAACCATTGATAATAGAGTTCTGTAATTCAGGTCATACAAGGTGATCTACCTTCCTATTATGTTTTACATTCATTTGTGTGGATTTGGTACTGTGGCATCTTAGAAGAATGTTATAGAGCAATATAACTTGATTGGAGCAATGTGTAATACGCTATTAGTAGTACAGAATTCTGTTTGGTAAAATTAGGGCAAGAGAACTCAAAGTGTCCACCTTCCTCCCTGTAAGTCAGTCCTGACTGAGAGAGGTCCCCAAATCTAATAAGGTTTTTCAAATTTATAGAAAGTACTTTAGGGTGTAATCTATAATCAGTGGTGCTATATCAGTAGTCTCTTCTGCAATCTTTCTTTTATTGGGATCTTTTCAGTAATGGAGAAGGGGACTCAATTACTACTGCAAATAGGATTGATAACAGGGTGTGTCTCATACTTCATTGATTCATACATTAGTCAGACACATCTTGGTTTACATGGGCGGCACTAGGGAATTTATAAAATCCAGTTTGCTTAAGATGAAGTGAGCTGTAGCTCACGAAAGCTTATGCTCTAATAAATTTGTTAGTCTCTAAGGTGCTACAAGTACTCCTTTTCAGTTTGCTTAAGGCGTCACTTTTTTTCAGTGAGTAGAATCTTTCAATTTTAACATCAGCGTTGGATGAGTAGATCTGGTAAATTTGAAAAATAGTTATGCAAAGCTAGAGGGTGCTATTAGTTATATAAAAAGTAATCATTAAAAATGTATTCATTATGACTTTTTTCCCCCCTTGTTTTTTCACTTTTCTTCCTCACTTTTCTACCTTCCCCTCCTCTCTGATGTCTCAATTTTTGACCACTCCATGTTAGCTTATGGAATAGTATCTGCAAAAAGAAAAGGAGTACTTGTGGCACCTTAGAGACTAACAAATTTATTAGAGCATAAGCTTTCGTGAGCTACAGCTCGCATCCGATGAAGTGAGCTGTAGCTCACGAAAGCTTATGCTCTAATAAATTTGTTAGTCTCTAAGGTGCCACAAGTACTCCTTTTCTTTTTGCGAATACAGACTAACACGGCTGCTACTCTGAAACCTGGGAATAGTATCTGTAAGTCTACTCTAGTTTGTTAAAGGTGAATCATCACTTTAAGAGACTACATTGGTAGTACAGCTCATAACAGGCCTGTTTTGCACTTTTGAGTGCCATAGTCAGGTCAACCTAACCTCAGAGTAGATGTGAGTAGATCAACAGAAACATTTTTCCATTGACCTACCTACTGTCTCTTGGAGAGATGGATTTACTAAATCAATGGAAAAACCCTTTCCATCGATGTAGGAAGCATCTACATTACCTTGCTGCAGGAGCACAACTGCAGCTCTGTACATGTAGCAGCTGTAGTGTAGATATGCCCTCAGAGACCAAAGTAGAATGAATGTTTCTGTTCTAACAAAAAAAACAAAACAAAACAAAGTTCAACACTTTTATTTTTATTTTCAGGAGTCAGGCTGCTGTGTTCTAGCTGAATAAGCATTGTGTATTTTTAGATCTGCTGATTTGTATGCTTTGAATACAGCCTTTTTATTGAAAATCCATCTTTCATCTGGCTATATTTTTCTTTCAGTTTTCAGTGTGTGTGTGTGTGTGTGTGTGTGTGTGTGTGTGTGTATACTGGACTGTTTCCTACACCACAAAACTACTAAGCAGCATGTTGCTATCTGCAACAACCTACTTTTTGTTTTTCTTAGAATCTGCTGAGTTTGATATAAAACTATTTAACTCCTTTTTATATGCTAGGACACTTCTTGACTTTTTTCTGTTTTGGATGTTGCACTTGATGAGGCTTTAGCTTTTTCAGGGTAGGGTATAATTTTCCAGCACTTACTGACACTATTCCCAGAAGTACAACTATTCAAAACTTCTTCCAATGATCTCCGAGTTCTTTACAAACATTAATCTTCCTCAGTTTAGTGAGGTAAATATTTTCCTTGTTTTACAAATGGGGAACTGGCCATAGTGGCAATCTGTGCCAGAACTGGAAATAGTAACAAGTTCTCCTGAGTCCTAGTTTGCTGCATTAAGCAGAAGTCCATTTTTTTTCTCCTTTGTAAAAGTGAGCTGGATTCTGTTCTGACTTTCACGTTACCAGCAGGCTAATTAGTAAATTGCAATTGTAGGAGCAACTTCTGCCCAGTGTTCATACAGATAAAATGGAGGGCAGATGCTGGCCCTGCAGACATATCATTTTTTAAAAAACTTAGAATCAGAGACTTGATTTCAAGTTTCAGGGTTGTGTGTGTGTTTGGCAGTTAGAAGAATCTTCCTTGTATCCAACCTTGAAGTTCCAGTATTGTTTTTTTCCTCTGGTATCAGCTGTGACAAAGTTCCTCCTCTACTTTGGTGGGTATTGCACTTATTGGTGGATTTGCTCGCCTTGGAGCTTCATGGCAGCCCTCAGTTTGGCCGTTTTCGTGAATCCACAGTCCAGGTCAACTCCTCCTGTATCTGACCAGGAGTTGGGAGGTTTGGGGGGAACCCGGGCCCACCCTCTCCTCCGGGTTCCAGCCTAGGGCCCTGTGGAATGCAGCTGTCTAGAGCGCCTCCTGGAACAGCTATGCGACAGCTGCAACTCTCTGGGCTACTTCCCCATGGCCTCCTCCCAACACCTTCTTTATCCTCACCATAGGACCTTCCTCCTGGTGTCTGATAATGCATCTACTCCTCAGTCTTCCAACAGTATGCGTTCTCACTCTCGGCTCCTAGTGCCTCTTGCTGCCAGCTCCTTAATGCGCACCACAAACTGAAGTGAGCTCCTTTTTGAACCCAGGTGCCCTGATTAGCCTGCCTTAATTGATTCTAGCAGTTTCTTGATTGGCTGCAGGTGTTCTAATCAGCCTGTCTGTCTTAATTGTCTCCAGAAGGTTACTGATTGTTCTGGAGCCTTCCCTGTTACCTTACCCAGGGAAAAGGGACCTACTTAGCCTGGGGCTAATATATCTGCCTTCTATTACTTTCCTGTAGCCCTCTGGCCTGACCCTGTCACACAGCATAAGTAGGAGGCAGGTTTAGATCCCAGGAACTGAGCCCACTGCTCTAACTAGTAGACACATTGCCTCTTCTGTCTACTTTTTTAGTTGTCAGTCATACCACACTTCTTGATGAGACATTCACTAGGAGTGTCTGATGTGAGAAGGCTTGTACAGGTAAAAAAAAAAATCTCATGCCCTGCCAGGGGCTTACCCCTTACAAGCCACAAATCAAGTTTGGGAACCCCTGCTGTAGATGCTCATTTAATTGATTTCTGCCGCTTGTAGTTATGAAAGCTTCCAACAGTAATTCAAAGTGCATTATAAAATTCTGAAACCTGTCATCCTTGATGTGAAAAGTTAAATATGAGCAACAAGTAGTCTTTAAGTAAAATGAGCTAATTGTAGGGTTAAGTCCTGAATGCCCCCCAAAAGCAAGGGTAAAGTAGGCATTCTGCACAGAAGTAATTTATAAAAACTTAAAAGAAAATCGAGTGCTGCTTACTAATGTTATACTTGTTGTTTTGGGCATTAGTGCATAACCCTACAATTTTCACATTCCTTAGAAAATACTAGCAGTTAACTTTAAAGTGTTAATCAGCTTTTCTAATAATACATATATCTAATATTCCCTTTTTTTGAGTGAACATTGCTAAAAGAATGTCCAACAGTAGGTTTTAACTAGCCATAGTCAGATGGGTAATATACAAACTTCCTTGCGCTCCTTTTCTAGTGCTGTTCGATCAGCAACACCCATGCTAACCTGGATTTGGACATGTCTTAAGGATAGCTTTTTTTCCAGTGATGACAGATGGAGTGAGTGCTCTGATAATAAATGGAGACTAGGAAAAGATAAATCCTCTGTTACGACCTGAATGGAGCTCCAAAACTGAAAGGCCAATATAATTGTACTATATGTACATTTTAAGAATGTTTTATTAAACAATTCTAAGAATACATTGTTCAGCATGTGAAACTTGCTCCTTTGAACAGCACTATTATTTTTATAGGCCAATACTGGTATTCTGTTTTATATATATTTTCTCTTTAAAGCTTAGCTTGGATGTAATTAAATGTAACTACATTAAAATAGTGTTGAGTTCAAGACTCAAAGCCAGAAAAAAAAATCACAATGTAACATAGTGAATTTCAACCTATTTGGGCACTACAGCAATTTTGGATACTGTTATTAAGCCTGTGCTTCTCTTGTAGTAGTGTTGTTTTAACGCCAGTGGTACAACCCTAATAGGTGGGATCATAACGGATGCTTCACTGCTGCTGTGGGTCTTTCAGTCAGTGAGGAGAGAACATAAGGGCTAGACTGAAGGGAACTGGGAAGGAGATGTAAAAATGATTCCAGGGGGGAGGAGAGAAATGATATAGTCCCAGTAACAGGCCTTTACTTATCGTATTAATACTTTCATTTGAACTCAGAGTAGTACTGTAGAATAACACAAACTAGATTTCTATATTAAACAGTTAACTGGAAATTGAAATTCAAGTTGAAACCTGTGTTATAAAGTAAATCTCTGAGCAATCTGAACTCTCAAGGACACGTTAGAGGAGAAGAAATTATAGTACAAGGAAAGAAATGAGGCTGAGTTAGGTATGGGGAAAAAGCCTCAAAATTAGTCTTGGAACCTGTATGAATATAAGGATACAGTTAACTACAGATAGGACACTGTGTCTGCTCTAATGAGAGCTGTCCATGGAGAGAGAAATACCATGCCAGTCTAAGTTTGAATACATCTGTAAAATAATTTCACATTTGGAGGTAAGAGGTCCATGAGACTGAACATAATTCACTAAATGTATGCAAGGTAGTTACTAAGGAAGCACACAAATTATGTGGTGTTCATTACTTTTTGAATACAGTAGAATCTGTTATCTATAAAGGGTGGTTGGGGAACTCATGAGAACTCTCAGCAACTGAATATGGAAATAAACAGCACAGCTTTAGGTTCAGATTTGTTCTGCAATTAAATTTGTGTTTAAAAACAAAACTAAACAGACACAACTTTAAGATCTTTTAATGTGCGTGTTATAAAATCCATAAATGCTGGGGATCACACGTTTTCTTACAACAGAAACTTTGGTGTTTGGACAAGCTCACCCATTGTCACCTTTGGAAATAGATATGTCTACACCACAAAGAAAAACCCGCATCTGGCCCCGGTAGCCAACTTGGGCTCATGGGGTTTGGGCTCCAGGCTCAGAAGTCTACACAGCAATCAAACGACCCCACCGCCTGATCCCTGGGAGCCTGAGTCAGCTAGCAAGGGCCAGATGCGGGTTTTTCTTTGCTATGTGACATACCCATTCATTAGTTGAGAGACTGAGGGCCACATGTGGGATAGTCCTTAATGCACAGTTGAAGATTGATCCATTAACTGTCTTCTGCTGGTATTCCAGTTAACTTCTGTTGTGAAATGGTAAACTTTCGAAAATGATGTTTAAAGTGGAAGTGCCAAAACTTAACTCTAGTTCTGTATAAGTGTAATGGAACACTCACCTGATCTTTAGTTATTTTAGTAACTGGACATAATTATAGAATTTTTAAAACAAACACATTAAAGATCAATATTTTTCTGAGAATGAATCCACAAGTTCAAATAGATTTCAGAATAGCATATAACACGACACTGTGAGAGCAAAAGAGGTTCATTTGTTTCCATCATTCTCCACTGTATTAAGTTCTAATATGCTGTCCTTGAACATCAATCAAACCAATCTCGTTTTGCCTATTCTATTTTATAGAAAAATTAATTTTCCTTGCATTGGTCAAAATTAACTTATCTAAATGCTTCTTGTCTACATAGCCTTTGTAATATTTCTGACTCTAGTTTCATAAAACAACTTCCAGTGTTACATTCTGTAACACTGACATTCTGTGGTAATAGTTCTGTCATCAGAAGAGAAATTGATAATCTTTTAAATTGTGAACATCGTGTTGATGATTAGCTTCATACCAGTCTGTCTTCAAGATCAGAAGATATGGAAACATTAGTGATTAGATGAACAGAACAGCAGCCTCTGAGATTATCGTGAACAAAAAATAACGGAGCAGCACTCCTGCCCATGGCTTGTAAAACCAACACGTTCCTGTCTGTTTTGCAAGACTTCTTGAATTTTTGTTAATATGGAGCTATATACTTTATTAAAATTTGTGGTTTGCCATTTTCTCTGCCTGTATTTGAAATGTCAGATCTATAGAGATGCCTGTATGCTGCTGCATATGTTTTGTACTTTTAACTGATTATTATATAGTCAATGCAAGCATCTGACTGTATAGAGAAATTGAGAAAATTTGGATGCACCCGTATTTACATATTGATAAATAGGTACATAGCCTGCAATGTTTAGGTGTAGTGCATAGTTAGTTTACTAATTTAAACACTTCATCTGTGTTATAGCTAGGTCTTAATTTTCAATACATCAAAATTTAATGTCCAATACATCAAAAGTAAGAATATCGTAATTAACTTTTCAGCGGTAGCAAATAGTTTGCATGCTTTTAAGCCAAGATGTTTTTATTACAGTTTCGCGAACTCAGTAGAATCAGATTATATTGTCAGGCATTTTGATAAGAGATATCTGAAGTTCACCATATTGCAATAATATAAGTGATGTATGATACACTGAATAACATTAATGTCCAAAAGAAACTATAGGGATTGAATCTGGAAAGTATGGATGCATAGTTTTCCTCCTCTATGTAAAGTAAAAATATTTTAAAATCTGCATATTCCATATGTGACTCTGAATAGGTGTGTGTAATTTGTCACTCGGGTAGCTTTTTCATGCCCCTAAGGGACGTAATTTATACCACATAAATGGTAGTGTAGACATAGCCCTAAAAACTTGTTTTCTTATTCCATAAAAAAGATTCTTATGGAACTGGTGAATGTTGGACAGAGAAGAGCAAACTTACAGTAACTTGCTGTGAAAGGCTGACTCCATTCCTCAACAGTGATAAATATAATTTAAGGAAAAGTTAAAATTTTAAGAACTTGTAGTTTCTCTCTCTTGATGTTCAAAGGAGGGTGGGGTTTAATATTACACATTCCTTTCATACACACAGCTATTCTTTTGTAAATATTTGTTTTCATGAGGATGTTTTTCTCTGAAGTATATAAATAAGGTTAGAGTTGTGCTTTAAACAGTAAGATATTTTAGAAAAACATTGTCAGTTTCAGGCTTGATTTAAGTGATTTCAATTCCATGGGAAGTCTTAGTTTGTGCCTTTAAGACTACTCTTAATCATCACATAGTATCTTAGACTCAAAAAGAAAAGGAGTACTTGTGGCACCTTAGAGACTAACAAATTTTTTTGAGCATAAGCTTTCGTGAGCTACAGCTCACTTCATCGGATGCTCACGAAAGCTTATGCTCAAATAAATTTTAGTTTCTAAGGTGCCACAAGTACTCCTTTTCTTTTTGCTAATACAGACTAACACGGCTGCTACTCTGAAACCTGTCTTAGACTCAGTATTGATGGGAATATTAATAACATTTTTGCTTTTTGTTTTGTAGGTATACAAAACTGGGATATGCTGGAAATACAGAACCACAGTTCATCATTCCTTCATGTAAGTATTTGTTTACACTTGCACTAAAGTTAATGGTCTATTTATTTTTAAAATTAGAAAGGTAGCCAGGAATACAGAATCACCATGCACAGGGCTGGAAGTGGAACGTAAGCATTTGTCCCTGGGCTTTAGGTAATTTTCCTGAAAATGTAGCCTCAATTTATGCAGAAAGTAAGCTTCATTTAAAAACAAAACGAAACCTAGCTTTTGAGGTTGAAAGGCTGGTAAAGGATAGGCTTTAAAATAATAGTAGGACAGGTATGGTTCACCTTTCAAAAGACCATGTAAATATTTCAAGTTGTGACCATGTATAACTGGAGAAAACAGCCTAATTTACAATTTTTTGGTATTTTTTCATATCTTCAGTTCTTTTGACCTGATGTATTTTCCCCAGACTTTTTCAGTGTTTCCATTAACAGTTTCCCAACTTCAGTTTTGCAAATGGTACTTGTAGAAACTGATTTTTTTTAACTTTCTTTTTTCGTGTAAAATTTACATCTTTATTCCATCCTGTTCATGAAGGGGTTCCTGGTGATTGTTGCCGAACTGGAGTAGAATGTAGAATTCAATTAATTTCCTTTTGGAAATCCATCCGGAAGGTTAAAAGATTTGGCACTGTCATTGATCACCTGGGCCAAACCAATCAAGTATCAATTCTTGGTAGAAAAAACTAATCAGCACAAATGAATTTCACTGAATGAGTACCAAATGAAACAGGATAAGAAGCAGTAGTGCTTAAAAATTATTGTTGCAAAGTAAATATTGTGAATAGTTTGGGCTGTCTTGCTTCTTTGGCAACAAAATACTTGTATGGGAAACTAATCTTGATGCATTTAATATTCCGCTGATTTACTCCAGTACTATAGAACCATTTCTTTTCTACAGTGGGTTTTTAATTTGGAACTATCCACCGTTTTTTGTTTTTGTTTTTGATCATTTTTTGCTTTTTTATATGTTTACTTGATATATCCTCTCCAGTGTACTATCCTCAATTTTGCTTTTCCCTTTAAACCTTCACTTTCGATGTTGCCTTGTCAGTACTGCATATTTCACTGAAAGCTAGCAACTGCTAGCCAGTTACTTCCCTTTAAAATTTTAGTATTAAGTGTGTGGTGGAAATCGCTATTTCTCAACAGGACATTGAGAACAGTATTTAGGAGCTAATGTTGGATTTGCAGAAAATGTTGCTGAACAAATGCCTTTAACTAAATAATCCACTTGTCATTCTTTTTGCATTATAATATTAAAGATAGACTTTTCACTTCAAATATGGACATAAATCTAATTACATGGGTTAGAATATTTAAAACTTGCATTTGTACACTCCCGGATATTCAGATGTTTCTTCTATTTATTCTTCCTACATATCTTCTTCCTTGCTAGTAATTCTAACATAATCATAATGGTCTGCTTTAGACATTAAATACTGGAATGGGAATTACCTAAGAGATAAGCAGGGAAATTATGTAACCGGTCATCAAGAAAAGAGATACTGGCACATATATATGTTAAATCTTTGAGGAAATAATGGATTTTAAATATCCATGAGCAAGTTCAGTTATTTGGATATCAAACACAAAAATTACCATACTGTGGAAATAGCTGCAGTCTAAATGGGACTGCTTATGAAAGGATCATAGTCTGCAACACTATCATTTGATTAAATTAAATATTTCGTCATCTGTCCTTTAGGCCAAATTATATAATAATTACACTAACTGCATGATAAATTAATCCACCACCCAAAATGGGGTAAAATAGAATCTATAATTAGATAGATCGCAGTAGTACATATACATCAAATCATACTGAAATAAGTGAGGCTCTCTTAAAAGCTTCTATATTTTTAGCTTCTTTCACTCCACCTTTGCTATTTTAATTTTTTTTTCTTTTGACTTTAAATAGTGTCTATTGCTCTCTATTTGATTCTTGGGGGGGTGGGGGGGGGAAGAGAATGCTTACTATATAACCAGTCTGAGGAGCATTCCTTCTCTCTTGATCAGTTGTTTCTCTTTCCCGATCTCCCACTCTCAAAGAATATTTTTCTCTCCCACTGTTCCTTTATATAGATTTCCTGCTTAATTCTGAATATGCATCTGTACTGCACAAGGAAACTTGCTAGAAAAATAAAGTGAATGTGAAATATTAGGCCAATTGCATTGGCCTGGAAGACTCTTTTGTCCCCATTAGAGTTCAATGGTTTATTTTCTTTCTTTGCTGTCTCCCAGCCATTTGTTAATGTCCAGCAAACCTTCTTTCTTGTCTTTAATTTTTACTGTGTGATATATGTTCAAAATATCAAGTAATTGATATCCCTCCAGAGCAAGCACTCCTATTTTCTTGTGTCCATATCAAAATATTTTTTGTATGAGTACAAATTTTGAAGACTCATTCTCTTCTTTTTCCAGTTGTTACATTTAAAACAAATGGCCCCATCAGTTTTTGAGCTCAAAAGTCAGTATGACACAAATACATCCTTTTTCTTCTAAAAGCTTTTCAATCTTGTGCTGAAGAACCAAAGCCAATTGCTCTCTGATACTGCTGGAGAAGTTACCATCTTTAAACACCATGGTAACCTAGTTCTTTCACTACCCAGATTTAATTTCCAATTTGTATTGTCACAATGTGTTGCTTTTCTAAATTGCTTCTTTTTTTATTTTCAAATTTAGCCCACAATGTAGGCTAGTTTCACATCCAACAAGAAATATGGAGTCATCCTATTTTAGGTTAGAGCAACAGTAAATCACTTCAAGTGGAAAAGCTTTGGAGGTTTATAGCAAGTGGCGGTGTCTGTCTCAAAACTGTTTTTAAGATGCCACTGCTGGGCAGCAAGAGCCTTCTTACTCTAAAGTATCAAAGAGCTTTATAATAGAGCTCTTTAAAATACTTGGCACAACTCTTCCTTTTATGTGTAGCACAAGATTGTCTTGCATCCTCCTATTTGAGTTGGACAAAAAAATTTTCAGAGAGTAAATCTCCCAAAAAATATGCCCCCCCCCCTTTTTTTTTGCTTTGGAAGTAACACTTTTGAAATAAAATGTTTGCTCTTGAAACAAAATTCAAAGCCTTTCATTCAACCTGAAAGATATTTTTTTTTATTTGGCAAGAAAAACAATCTGTTTTGGGTCTGAAACAAACTGAATATTTTAAAGATTCCCCCCCAGTTCAGCTACAGAACAGAGAATGAATTATTTTGCTCAGTTCTACTCCTGTTGGGTGTATCCCTTACCATCTATGAGTAAGCTACTATAATTTATAAATATATAATATCATTCATCCCTTTCTGTCTTACTTTTAGTTTCAGTCTTGGCTCTTCTATGGTTCTTGCTGTCTCTGTTGATATTTGATTTGTCTTGTTTCACTGCTCTGAGGAGCAAAGTAGGATTCAGTAGTAAATGCTTAGGATTTTTATGATGAGCAAGTGCTCAGTTAAGATCCTCTGTTCGTTAGCAAAAGTCACGATCCCCAAGTGGTTGGATTAGGATTTTTAAGGTTGCATCAGCATCCTTCACAATTATTGGTCAATACCTTCACAGGTCTAGGTATTGACCAATAAAATACCTTTAGACTTGCATATGGAAGTGTATGACACCTGACTTCAGGAGAGGGTTTAATTTTAAAGGTGATCTGCAGGGTTGAAAAATTTACCAGGCACTTGCTAACCCAGCTAGCCAAATGAAGCTGCAAAAGATTGGAAGCGAAGGTCAGGTGCATGATACCCTTACTGGATCAGACCAATGATCTATCTGCCGAGTATCCTGTTTTTGATATTGGCCAGTACCTCAAACTACAGTGTGCAAAACCCCCATAATAAATAAACAAGGTGCCTATAAGAGAAAGTGTCTTCCTAATTTTCATTCTTGTGTTGTGATAGAAGGTAAATAAGAATACTTGACTGATCTTTTCATTAGTATTCATTATTTTGTATACCTCCCTCATGTCCCCTCTCTAAAAGATAAAGAATCTTAATATTCCTCTCTCTCTCTTTGTGGAAATCTTTTTTCCCCTGACTTTAATTGCATTTTTGAATCCCTTCTTAGTCTGTTTGTCTTTATGATGAGGTGTCTAGAACTAAACTCTGAGTTCAATCAGAGCGAAACATCCATTTATATAATGGCATGGTGTTGAAAATATCTTTATCCCATTCTTTATACATTTTAGTATCTTCTCTGCGTTTTTTTTTTTGAATGTGGGTGCACATTGAACAGATGTTTCCTTTTTTCTCCTGTCTTTCTGGCTGCTGAGTGGTTGTTAGTTGAATGTGGAGGTAAAGTAGTCCATTGCCAGTTGAGGCAAGTCTTCAACAGGTAGAATTAACAGCTAGTTTATTGACTCTGCTAAAATACTAATTTCTTCTTTGAGTAGTATCTCTAGGGGTGCTCCACTTCAGGCGCTCATGAATCTCTTGATCAGAGATTTTTCAGTTAGCAGTGTCCATTCAACCTGCATATGCACCCTTTGCCTCCTCATGCCAGACACCGAAGCTATGTAAGGGTGTGTGGTGTGAACCGCCTTCAGTTCCTTCTCAGCTGCCTCAGCCTGAGACTGAGCCTAGTTTGTCCAACTTGAGCCTGCCTTGGCTTCCTATATTTCTAATATTTGTATAATAAGAGCCCAGGAGCAGCTTCGGCAACAATGGCCTTAGCTACTGCTTCAGTACTGATCCCCTGTTTAGTACCGCAGGAGTTCAGATATACTAAGGACCTCTTGATAACAGATTGGTTTAACCAGAGTCTCCGCTCCTCATGGGTACCGAGGGTCTCTTGGTACCAAGACTCTGATCTCTGGACTACCGTCCTCAGTACCACAGGACTCTCCAATGAGGGTGCTCTTTGTTTGGATGAGATTGTGGGAGGAAGACAACTTCAGTTTTATCTTTTGTCCAGGCTTCTCCAGTGTATCCCTTCAGGAGCCCATTTTCTGAAAGTCAGAGGGAAAATTGGGCTTATTATCAATGGTAATGGAACCAACCCTGGATGCCATCTCTATTTCCTTATGCTCTCCTCTTCTTCCCCCCCCCCCCCCCCCCCCCCCCGGCTGCCTATCGGCGACAATTTACCAGACCACTGGTACCATATCATAGGGCGGCCAGAGTTGTATAGCCCTCTCCTCCCCAGCCAGCCCCCTGACAGGAGGAAATATTTGAGGAGCAGGAGGCTAGGGCAGATAAGGAGGCCACCTCTCAAATTCCTACTTCATCCTCACCTCTGGACAAGGTGGCTGTGGTTCCACCACCCTCCACAGCTGATTTTTTCCAGTAATTTCATGATCTCAAAGAATGACTGACACTTTTCAAATTCCTCTCGGAGGTATCAAGAATTCACAGCAAAAACTGATGGTTATCCTGCAATCAGCAACACCCCCAGAATAGTTACCCATCAATGAGGTACTCCTGGATCCAGCTATACTGCCGTGGCAGACACCTGACATTATTCTGCCCACATGTAAACGGGCAGATAAAAAGTATTATTGTCTTTTTGTTTTCCCACCTCCCACATCTAATTCTCTGATGGTGGATGTGGTAAATGAGCAGGGTAATCAGTATTTCAATAAGTCTACCCCATATGACAAGGACCAGAAAAGGCTGGATATCTTTGGGCCAAGGGCCTATTCTTCAGCATCCCTCCAGTTCAGGATTGTGATTATTGGCAGTCATGCCCACGTATAATTCTGCAAATTTATAATCGGTTCACAACTTTTATTGAGCATCTCCCACAAGATCATAGGGAGCAATTCCAGTCCATCATCTCAGAAAGACTGTTAGTGGCCATAACCACTCTTCAACATCCTTTGATGCTTCACACACTGCTACCAGTTGCATCTCTGATGGTGGTTATGCACAAGGCATCATGGTCATTTCTTGGGGTTTCCAAGAGAAGTACAGAACACCATGGAGGAGCTCCTCTTCAACAGTTACAAGCTGTTCTTGTAAACCACAGATGAGTTCTTGAACACTCTAACAAATTCTAGGGCTACTTTACAATCCCTGGGCACATATACACCTACAAATAAGAAAAGGTTCAGGAGGTCACAGACTACCCAGAGACTGCATCCTGCTCCATTTTCCAGGTCCCATAGATCCACCAAACACCCCAGAAAAAGACACAAGTTTCAGAGAAAGAGGGCTTCCCAACTGCCTTCCATGACCACCTAGCCATCTTTGAAGCAACATTTTTGATGGCTTGGTCAAGGGTTTGAATCTTCCCGCACTTTTGTATTCACAGCTGCTTCTACTAGCCCACCTCCCTGCACTTTGGAGACTGCCCTGCCTACTTCCAACATGCCTGGAGGTGGATCACTACGGATAAATAGGTCAGAGCATTGGGCTTCACGATACATTTTATATCACGTCCGCCCTCTCTCGTCCCTCAGAAGTCACCTCAAGTGGAGCGTCCACAGGGACAGTACTCAAAGAAAGTTACTCATTCTGCACAGAAATTGTGGTTCTTTGAGATGTGTCCCCCTATGCATGCTCCACTACCCACCCTCCTTCCCCTCTGCTTTGGACCGTTCCTTAGGGGTGTTTGGGTAGAGAAGGAACTGAGGGCAGCTCCCCCACACATCCTTATATTGCATGAGGAGGCATGGGCCAAATGGATGCTAACTGAAAATCTTCAATCAAGGGCTTGAGAGGTGTATGTGCTTCTAAAGTAGAGCCCCCAGAGGGATACACATCTTGAAGAACCACTGTTACTGCATAAAGTAAGTAACCTCTCTTTCTGCATTGTATGCTTCGCATTGCACCATATTCATATTTTGTTTTTCATGACTGTTGTATTCAATCCTAATAGTGTTTCATTATAGGTGGCCTTTCAAATGAGATTTTTAAGTGTTCTGTGCAGACTCGTTGTACCTGCACCGAAGCTAGAAATGGTAAACTATTTCCAGGTGGCAATGTTTTAATCTTTTAATTCAGAATATAAAGCTTTGAAGTATGACAGAAGTTTCAGGATAGACAATCTACAATGTCATTTGTATATCTGTTGCTTATTAAAGGTATTGCAATCAAGGAATCGGCAAAAGTTGTTGATCAAGCACAAAGGAGGGTTACGAAAGGTGTGGATGATTTAGACTTCTTTATTGGGGATGAAGCAATAGAAAAACCAACTTATGCAACAAAGGTATTAAAGGATAGTTCTTCTCTATGAATTTAATACTTCTAAAAAATCCACTGTAAAATAAATGGTTTCTCATTGATCCTTAACTGTAAAGAACTCTTTATTTTTCCATTTTTAACATGTACTTTTTAAAAGAAAATGATATTCAAATGTGATTTTAATATTCAACCAGTTCTGGTAACTTTCAAGACATTTTGTCGTCATTTGGAAAAAAGTATGTTAATTTTTTTCTTTGAAGTAACACTGGAGAGTGAAGCACATTTGTTTACTGTCTATTTTCCACCATAGATGAGTGCTTTAAAAAGACTTCAGAATTTCAAATGTATTAATCATTCTGCGGTAGGAAGACCTTATAGCACAGTGTTCTTACTGTGTAGTTTGTCGCCACTTTTAGTGAATTTTTTTTCCTGCACTTACAATCAATAAGATTTCTTCTTTTAAACTTTCCAAATATATACTGAGGCATCTGTTTTAACAGTGGCCTATCCGTCATGGTATAGTTGAAGACTGGGACTTGATGGAGAGGTTTATGGAGCAAGTTATCTTTAAATATCTAAGAGCAGAACCGGAAGATCATTACTTTCTTTTGGTGAGTACAAATTACTTCCTGTTTATGAAAGAATATGTAAGATTTTTGTGTTTATTACACAAAACCTTTTATGTAAATAAACCTTTAAGCTGTGCCACTTGTGTAGGAAGTTAAGTTATGTGCATTGGCTGAAGCCAGGCCGGTCTGGCTGCTTTTCCATATGTTGCTGCTTTATTTTTTGAGTTTTAAAAGCAAAGGAGTGTCTGATCTACAAACTCCTGTTCTTCCTTTATTTCTATTGCCCCAAACTTTCTCTGTTGCAACAGCTCTCCATTGAAGTGAATAGTGATGTCTTGGAAACTACATTTTAGGTAAGTATTTCTCCAGTGATGCAGTGTCAGTCTGTGCGCTGTGTTAATAACAGTTGTATTAAAATGGAACAATTACTGTATCATTTGGATGCAGTTGCTGAAAGTTTCATTTCAGTTGCCGTACTTTTTACAGAGCCTGTGGAAACATGGAGTGTAAATTTATTCAGTGGGATTTGTTTTGCAGCTTTGAGTAGTTCTAGACATTTTATGGTTGGATTTGGGGCAAGTTATGAACCTTCTTAATTCCTCACAACTGTTGCTGAAAGCTTTTTCTTGGATTTTGAGAATTGAATTTGCTGCACAATTAAGTTACAATTAACTTGTCAAGTTGCCCACAACTTCAGTCTTTTTTTACAAGACTCTTTTTTAAAAAGAAATGTCCAAATATAGAAGTTAAAAACATAGGACTGAAAAGAAGTTTCTGGATCATTAAGTTCAGTCCCATGCTATCACAGGCCTCCCTGTTATTTAATCCTGTTCATGAATTCATCAACCTCCATTTTAAACCTAACTAAGCAATTGTTCCCACTCCTCTTATTAGGAGGCAGTTCCAGAATCTCATTCCTCTGATGGTTAGAAACTTTCTTCTAATTTTCAGCTTAAATTTATTCGTGACCAATTTATAACTCTTATTTATAAAAAAAAGGTAAAGGCAGAAAATGGCTTTAGTATCACAACCATAGTTTGTTTCATGAATATAGAGCCTGAATCTGCATCCACTAACAAACCACATTGAATCTCATTGAAATCAGTGGCACTTCAATGAGGGTTGTAGGTTGAAGTCCATATTCCTCCTCTACTGGACCTGTAGTATATGCCTACACGAAAGCAACTGGTAGCAACAAATATTATGTTTATTTCTTTAAATATTCCTCACTCATATAACATTCAGAATGCATACTTTCAAAGAACAAAGAGAACTATAGTTTGTAATAAGTCCAAGTTCACTATAATAGCACATCATATGTACTGTGTCCCAGTCTCTTTTTAATATAATTCATTCCGATGGTAACAGACTATCTTTTTCAGTTATTGCCTTTTTGAGAAGAAAATAGAACATAATATCTTTGTTCAGTTAGATGAATGGCTGAGAAAAAATAGCCTTTTTGTAATTGGGGATATCAAAATACTTGGAATATACAACAGTCCTTTTTTTGGGTGATAGTGCTATATTCTGTCAATGGATACAATGTTGCAGTGAAATAACTGCCCAAGATAAGACGACACCAATATATCTTGGTAAATTGCAGCAAGAATTAATTTTCACATCACTTTGTGTTCCTGCATTGTCGCATAGAGTGGTATATCCCTATGGAGCTGTTTGCATTAGTCTTCCAGCCTTCATGGGAATTGACAGGTTTACTAAATTAAATAGTTTGCTTTTTAAAGCACAGTGTGAATTCCTGCTATTTGTACGCTGGGTAAATTATTAAGCTCACAACCTGAAAACTTTTCTTGGTGTGTTTTTAAAATCTGAATAAATGCAAGTATCAGATTTGAATTGATTTTTAAAAATCACTTCTGTCATACAGACTGAACCTCCACTAAATACTCCGGAAAATAGGGAATATACTGCTGAGATAATGTTTGAGTCGTTCAACGTTCCAGGGCTGTACATTGCTGTTCAGGTGAGAATGCAACTGTTAAGTGGAGGGAAGGAAGGATGATTTTTCTCAACTTTAATTTAAATAATCTTTAAACCCAATGAGAAAATTGTGCATAATTTTAGTGGTTTGAAGATGTTTTGGAGTTTGAATTTGGGTCAGAGTTTTTCATGGGGTGACTGGCTCAAATCCAGTCTAGTGGTCAAAAATACTTACTTCAGCTAGCAGCCAAATGATATTATGTAAAATTAACTGGTGGGTTCAACTCAGTTTGTGAAGGACAGGTTTCACATGAGAAAACACACCATAATAAGTAGCAATAAGCCAAGAACAGGAAGTTGTGTTTCATGTTTAGAGGTAGCTCTTCGGATGGGAGTACCTCTGTTTTGCAGAACTGCATTGCTGTATTTATGTGCTATGCCTATTCTGCGGCTAGAAAACATTAGGGACAGGAACTATCAATACTTTTTTTTGTTTGTTTTTTTTGTTTTTGAAAAGCTGTTTTATATAGATATTCCACCACTCCATTGTTACTTTCCAATACATAAATTGTACTAATGCACACAAATTAGTGAATTACATTGAAGATTATTCAGAGAGATTTGTAACTTGAGCTTTAGTGAAAAATTTTATTTTTAGAAAGCATTGATCTGTTTCCTTAGGAATTTTTGTTTTAGGAGCATGATATAGTTTAATTTGTTCAAGGAGATGGAACACAATAGCACTTAAGCAGATTCCCTTTAGAAATCAGTTTCAATTTTGTGATTATGCTTTTTACTACTGGACAAATTCTTTCTTCTATCCTGATGTATAATCAAATACGCAAATAACAAATATATAGGTACTAATTTGCCATTGGAGAACATCATACTGGCTCACATATAGGTTCATCTAGATTCCTTCACATTTTCTATTAGTTGTTCATCCACAGGTCTAGACCCATCCTCTTCCTCCAAAATATAAAGTATGTTCCACTTCTTTCATTCACACTTCCTTGGACAGATGTTTGTCTTAGTACTGTGTCAGGCAGCGATCTTGATATTCAAACATGCATTTACCATTCATTTGTATAATTGTGTAGACCTCTCCAAGTGGCACCTATCATCATATGGTTATTTTCTGCCAGTAGTGTCCTGCTCTCCAATTAGAACATTTAAAAAAAAAAAAATCTTCAGTGTGAGGAGTACAGAGGATGATGTGTTTTGTCTCCTAACAGTTTGAAGTTCATTTCCTCCAACAGTTCAGATAGAAATACAGTCTGATGTTCCTTGCTTGTGTAAATCACTTAAGTGGAGGTTCGAACAAGAATTGATGCTTAAACTTGCATCCTTCCATGAAATCAGTGGAACCATGCCAAAGGATCAACCAACAGAGGATCTAGCCCAGTGGTTTTCAACCTGGGGTCTACAGACTATGTCTCAGAGGTCCGTGAAAGATGGTTGTTACCTTAGAACAGTGGTTTTCAATCTGTGGTTCATGGACCCTTTGGGACCGCCTCCATTAGAAATTTTTTTAGGGGTCCACAAATGAAAAAAGGTGGAAAATCACTAATCTGCCCCTTAGTTTATAAGTGTATTTGCCTATAAAAGGAAACTAACTAAATGCCAAACTCTGATAATTCTAGTACTTCTGTTTAGAATGCAATACATCTTCAATTCCCTTTTCAGTACATGGTAATTTATGCTACAGTAGTGTCAAAACAAGATGTACTTGTTTCATTTCCATTGTGCTGTAAGGGAAAAAATAAGTGTTCAAATATTGAGGGCTTAGGTTATTTTGCTTCAGTTGTGTTTAAATAGACTTTGCTCACTTTGACTTTTTTTTGTATCTTCATTCAAAGGGTATAAAACATCAGCTGTAGAGGAACCTCAGTATAGGCTTTATGCATCAATGTAAAACTAAAGGTTCAAATTCTGCTTTCTCTTTTGCCAGGCTGTCCTTGCCTTAGCTGCATCTTGGACATCGAGACAGGTAGGGGAACGGACATTGACTGGCACAGTTATAGACAGTGGAGATGGTGTTACTCATGTCATTCCTGTGGTAAGTATCAAAATATCAAAGCCGCATAATGTAATGCTATATCACACATTGTAACCTTGCTGAAGTGAACATTGATATGGGAGGTGGCTTTTGTTGTAGTTAAAACATGATAGTTATTGAATGACCTCTGGCAACTCTCACCTGCAGCCCTCCTATGCTAAGGTGCTGAGAACTGCAGAGCACTCTCATTTCCTCATTAAAAGTCAGTGTGTGTTCAGTGTCCTCAGAAGCTCACAGAACTTGGCCCTCACTGGGAATCAATTTTGTCATCTGTAAACTAAAACCCTAATATTCATGTACATCAAATGTTTCATATTGAGGTCAGAGTTTTCACTTATCTAAACTGTTAAATCAGAAAAATGACAGTTCTAGTGTACTATCATACAGCAATGATCATACAGGTAGGAAAATTCCCACATGTCTCAAATAATAAAGTTGGTTAACAGACTTATAAGATCTTCTATAAGACCTTAAAAATAGAACATATAATTTGTTTTATTTTATAACTAATGTATAATTTTATTAAATGTCAAAGTATTGTTTTTACTGTAGGCATGCAATGCAATTTACAGAATTGCACACTGAAAATTTTATAATTGGAATATATACTAGTTTTCTTCTCCAGATGAATGGAAATACATCTCTTTGCATAGCTGTCTTTGAGGAGAAAATGGGTTTCTGGTGTTTGTAGGACCAGTCTTACAAAATAAAGAACTATGTAAATGAGCTTACTAATTGTAAATTAACAATTAGTAAGCTCATTTACTTGATTCATTATATTGGAAAGTTACATTGGTTGTGATCTAAATGTGCTTTACAGTTTTTCTTCTCAGCTCAGTGAAAAATACTATGTAAAATATTTCAGATTAGACTCCGATTAGAGATGGTGTTTTTTTGCTAAGGCTTATTAAATCACTGAAATTTCAACTCTTGTAATGGTAAGTTAGGTTATTTTTATTATGCTTAATGGGTTTTAAATGGCTATGAAAAGACAGCAGAACTTTCTTATTATTTTAACTGAAATAGATGAACGGGTTGTACGTAATTTTTTTTTTTGGTATCACTTGAACAGTTAAGAAACTCCTTTGTAAATATATCGTCCCCTATTTCCAACATTTTTCAACCTTTAGCATACTGAAGCAAATACCCATGATGTAGGCTTGGACAGCCAGCCAATTGACTGGTCAGCTGAGTCTTGTCAAATATTCCGTCAAAACTGCCCTGATGTAGGCAGCAGCTGCTTTTTTGGGTGCATGCGGGTGTCATCTGTTAGCCTACTGAACTGTCTTGATCACTCACTTCTGTAATTCTTTCACTTTTCTTTAGAACTTCATTTCATTGTTTCCCAATTTTCTGAGTTGAAATAACTTGGTTAAAAGTACTTTTTATGTGTGTAATTAGGCCTAAGTATCTATCTTAGGCTAAGTCTATTGGCGACCATAAAGTCTTACTCTTTTTTTTTTTTGGTTACTGTTCTAAGAAATTAGTGCTTTAAAGTATTTGACAGTTTTCACACTTTTTATTTGATCAGTCAGTTGACTAATTATTTTTGGACTGGTCAAATGCCCATCTATACTGTGATGTAATGCAATAGATGAAGCACTAAAAATGTAAGTAGATAAAAAGGAATTGATAGATGAAAATGTAGTCTCCGCAATGGGACAGACATACATGTGAATATTCATTTTGATCATTTTTAGTTAAAAATACACATTTTAAGTATGGGTTTGCTACTTACAAAATGTTTTAGCTCATTATTAAAATTTCAGAGATAATGCAGAACTTGAAATAGTTAAGACATTCCAAATATTTTAAATACTGTAAAGAATACTGAATATGCTGTACAAACAGTATATCTGATAAAGAATAATTTAGTCTTCTGGTTTGATCTTCCTTTTTAAAGGTTGAGGAATCTAATCTCCTGTTAAAACATATGCAATCTACAAATTAATCCTCATGAACACTAATATCCTATCGCTTATGATAGAATTAAACACCTGCCTCCCCTTTCCTTCTTTGTCAGGTGAGGATAGGGAGGGTGGAATCATAGGAGATTAGGGTTGGAAGAGACCTCAGGAGGACATCTTGTCCAACCCCCTGCTCAAAGCAGGACCAACACCAACTAAATCTTCCCAGCCAGGGCTTTATCAAGTCGGACCTTAAAAACCTCTAAGGATGGAGATTCCACCACCTCCCTAGGTAACCCATTCCAGTGCTTCACCACCTTCCTAGTGAAATAGTGTTTCCTAATATCCAACCTAGACCACCCCCACTGCAACTTGAGACCATTGCTCCTTGTTCTGTCATCTGCCAGCACTGAGAACAACTGAGCTCCATCTTCTTTGGAATCCCCCCCCCCCCTTCCAGGTAGTTAAAGGCTGTTTTCAAATTCCCCCTCACTCTTCTCTTCTGCAGACTAAACAAACCCAGTTCCCTGAGCCTCTCTTCATAAGACATGTGCCCTAGTCCCCAGTCATTTTCGTTGCCCTCCCCTGACTTTCTCCAATTTGTCCACATCCTTTCTGTAGTCGGGGGCCCAAAACTGGACGCAATACTCCAGATGTGGCCTCACTAGTGCAGAATAGAAGGGAATAATCACTTCCCTCGATCTGCTGGCAATGCTCCTACTAATGCAGCCCAATATACCGTTAGCCTTCTTGGCAACAAGGGCACACTGCTGACTCGTATCCAGCTTCTCATCCACTGTAATCCCCAGGTCCTTTTCTGCAGAACTGCTGCTTAGCCAGTTGGTCCCCAGGCTGTAGTGGTACATGGGATTCTTCCGTCCTAAGTGCAGGACTCTGCATTTGTCCTTGTTGAACCTCATCGGATTTATTTTGGCCCAATCCTCCAATTTGTCTAGGTCACTCTTGACCCTATCCCAACCCTCCAGCATATCTACCTCTTCCCCCTTGCTTAGTGTCATCTGCAAACTTGCTGAGGGTACAATCCATCCCATCATCCAGATCATTAATGGAGATGTTGAACAAAAGCAGCCCCAGGACCGACCCCTGGGGTACTCCCCTTGCTGAATGAAAAATGATAAAAATGGTGGACTGATGTGATGTGCTAAATGCCATTTTGATCACTTTGCTGGACTTTACTGGTCTCCTCCTCTCATCTCTTTTGCCTGTATAGATTGTAAACTCTTGCATACTTAAGTGCCTACAACTCTTGTGTGCTATTGAACAGTAATGGGTGAGAGAATGCCTCCCATCATTCAATGGCACTCACTTTATCTGACTTAAGGAGCAAATAGAGAGTAAGAAGTTTACTTTAAAGTGCTGACAGAATGGACATGTCTGGTCTCTGTTGCCTGTAAGAATGGTAACCAAATGCAAGGCCTCAGAAATGGAGAGTAAAGAGCTATGAATAATGGGAATGTCCTCGGGACTCCATCAAGGGTACAAGATTATAAGAGGGCTTGTGTGTGTAAGTGTAACTCTGATAAATCTGAATTGTGGTAGTGAAGGATCCAATCATGTAAGGATGTGACTAAGCATTTTCAGAATCACACTCTATATGCTTCAATAAGTAACTATTTTTTTCTGAAGCTGATGGAAGGCATTTTTTTCTCCTTCTCCAAATTAATGTTACTTCCAGGCTGAAGGCTATGTGATTGGCAGCTGTATCAAACATATTCCAATTGCAGGACGAGATATAACATACTTCATTCAGCAACTGCTGAGAGAGCGAGAAGTAGGAATTCCTCCTGAGCAATCCTTGGAAACCGCTAAAGCCGTGAAGGTAAAATGAGAATTCATGAATGGCAGTTATACCATAATATACATTTATATTAAAATCGTATTAAAAATAACTCCCTTCTTAATGATGCTCTTTTTCTAAATGAGACTATAAATGTTATTTAAATACCTAAAATATAACATGATATTAATATACCAATGTCCATCTATAATCATCTTTTCCCCTGATAGTAACTATTGTAATACTTAACTGGAAACTCTCCTGGTGCTATCTGTAAAACGAAAAGCTATAATTGCTTATCTTTTTTTGATTCACACAATGCACAGTCAACCTGTGGAACTTGTTGCAAGGGGATATTGTGAAGACCAACACTATAACTATAAATTATTTAATTTCATGGAGGATAGGTCCATCAATGGCTATTAGCCAAGATGGTCAGGGATGCAACCCCATGCTCTGACTGCCCCTAAGACTCTGAAGATGGGACTGGACAACAGGGAATGGATCACTCAATAATTGCCCTCTGACGAATCTGGCATTGGCCACTGTCTGAAGTCAGGATACTAATCCAATATGGCCTTTCTTATGTCCTTATGACTTTTCTGCATAGGTAGCTGTCTTTTTTTTTTTCCTGCAGTACTAATCTGTTATAACTGATCCACTGAAGGATGTTAATCTATGAAATACATTATACCTTTAATACTCCTTTTTTTCATTACCATAGAATTTGAGGGGAAAAATGGAATCAAAACCAACTTGCTCCCAGTAATGCATAGAAATGATTTGTAGAAGCAGAGTTTATTATTTAATTATACATAGTGTCAGCTGAACCTTTTTTGGAGGGAGCGGGGGGGTACTCTACTATGTAGCTACTTACCAGCTTCCAACTCTTTCCGAGAGCCTGAATCTTTTTTTTAAGGAGCCTTATTTGTACTATATTTAATTGGGTTCAAACGGTTCCATATTGTAAGTACATACCATCATTTTCCTACTATTTTGGGGAAGATTTCTACAAATGTGTGTATTTAATTTTCAGGAGCGCTTTAGTTATGTCTGCCCTGATTTAGTAAAAGAATTTAACAAGTATGACACAGATGGTACAAAATGGATTAAACAGTATACTGGAATCAATGCAATCTCAAAAAAAGAATTCACCATTGATGTTGGCTATGAGAGATTCCTGGGGCCGGAGATCTTCTTTCATCCTGAGGTAAGTTGTTGTGAATTATAATGGTCTTCAGATTTTTTTCAATTCAAGCTGTAGAACAGCAGTTTAAAATTGGTACACTAAAATCTAAATGCATTTGAAAGATGTGAAAACTTGCCTATCTCAGTTTATATTTTAAAGTAGATAATTGCTGCTGTAAAAAGCGAGTGAGTTTTACTTCTTGCTATTGGGGAACCTTTCAGTATACAAATTAAAGCACTCGAGCAGACACAAACAGTACACCCTAGAATGTTTTAAAGAATTGTTTTGCTAATATGGGTTATTGGTCCTCTTCTTCATCTTGCTAAGCATTTATCTTTTAAATTTCTTCTTACCCATCGTGCATGGTTCTGTCCAGTCATTTAAAATACCAATTTTAATTAATGTTCCCTCTCACTTTCAATTCTGTGCCACTAGTCCTGTTTTCAGGGTCATTTTAGAAAAAGCAGATAGGAATAACTCTACCTATTTCTTCCTCAGTCCCTTCTTTCTTTCTTCTGTTGTCATGGCCACTTCCTCATTCTGAGTTAAACTGTGCGCTTCAGTACTGAGCATCTGAGAAGGGTGGGAGGTCTCTGAACTGTTGCTAAAGAATCGTTAAAGTTACAAAAGCAGTACAAGAGAACAATTGGCAAAATGGGGAAAAAAATCTAATCACTTTTCTTTTCTTTTTTTAACCTTTTACTAAATGGCCATTGAAATAAATACTCAGGTTTCTGTTTCCAGTATTGGTTAATGGTTGGACATGTAGTGCAATAAGATGGCTTGCTTCATTTATTTTCTCCCATCTTCTGTTTGGTATAAACTGTGCAGCATTTGACTTCACCGTTTCTCATTTGTGAATGAGAGGGGGAAGGGGGAAAACCCTCAGAAAATCCTTCCTATTACTCCTGCATGTACTAACACTGTTTTTTCAATTAAGGACATGTCTGGGATTAATCTTGAATTTCTCTCTCTCTCTCTCTCTCTCTCTCTCTCTCTCTCTCTCTCTATTACATGTTGATCTCAAGTACTCCGACTCCCTACTACTAATGAGCTTTCTTGTCTTTCAAGTTTAATTGTGTTCTTACTTTTCTCACTTTCCTGGGATCTCCTGAGTAACCTGCATACACATAGTAGGTCAAGAAAAAGGGTTTTGCTTCTAAAACCCAGAAAAGAATTACTGCTGTTTCAAATTGCACTCTGATTCTTTTTCGAATTAAAAGTGCAAGATTTTTGAAGTATGTTGGTTTAAAATCGTGATATTAGTTACCTAATGACTGCTGGTTTTTATATCCAATTTGACTTCTGATTTTAGTTTGCTAATCCTGACTTCACACAACCCATTTCAGAAGTAGTAGATGAAGTTATTCAGAATTGTCCTATTGATGTTAGACGTCCTTTGTATAAGGTCAGTAACAGTGAAGTTATTTTAAAATAGTTTTTTGTTTCAGTGGGGTCCAAACATGCATGTTCTTTACTAGATATAGATGTCATCTTTTTATACAGTTAGTGGTAGATTTTGATTAAAAGCAAACTGCACTGTCATTGGGTCTAACATACAGAAGAGCACTCGGAGTGAAGAAATTTTCACTAACTGTTTAATTTTAACCAGAATTGCAATTTGAACATTTTAATCTATTTTAATCTTTCGGTACTGTAATATTGTTTTAAAAAAAGGAGGAGGAAAACGGTTAAAAATGGGGGGGAAAAGTTGAGGGAAAGAAAAGATGATGGTAGGGATCAAAGGGAATTTTAAACCTTTTTTGTAAACAATTTACCTTTCTTCAGAGTAACAGCCCAAATTATGTGTGGTACTTCATCTAACCTTTTAAAATTTGAATAATTTAAAACATTCTGTGTAATGTCAAATTGGTGACCATAGGTTGAATATCCATGTCCAGGGCTGAATAAATAATGAGGAGCTAACTTTTAGAAGTGACTAGTAATTCTTGATGCCTCAATTTTGGGTGCCCACATAGACACCCTAAAGAGGTCTGATATTCAGACATGCCAAGTATCCAACTTCTCTCCCACAGAGTACCCAAAAATGGAGGCCCCTGAAATCACTAATCGGTCAAAAATTTAGGTCTGAGTCCTTGTAAACAGGAAGCCCCCTTAATATAATTATAAGCAGCATCTGTCTTCACTCTTATGTCCAAGACTAATATCTAACTTTTGATAGTCTTAAAATTACTTAATGACCTATTTCTAATCTATATGCATATTCCTTATAGAATATTGTCCTCTCTGGAGGTTCGACCATGTTCAGGGACTTTGGTCGCCGTTTACAACGAGATTTGAAAAGAACTGTTGATGCCCGACTGAAACTCAGTGAGGAACTGAGTGGTGGCAGACTGAAGGTTTGTTTCCTTAGCCAATACATTAAACTAGTGTTCATGACTCTTGTATATCTTTTTTTTTTTTTTTTTTTTTTTTTTTTTTACTGGAAATTCTAGGTCTTAAGTAACAAGAAATTACTGCAATGACACTCTTCTGTTTGTGTTGTCATTTTGAACTAAAGTTGATTCTTCTTTTATATAAAGGTCTTCTAGATTATTTTAACAAGGATTAATCTACTGTAATGGGCTCTTGAGAATAATCTCAACACAAGTATTGTGTAATAGAGTGCTATGGTGCTGCTTCCCTTGCTTCACAGCTGGGCTGCCCATCCCTTGCTGCACTCATGAGCTGTAGAAATCTCAGGGTATGTCTACACTGCAATTAGACACCCGCGGCTGGCTGGTGCCAGCTGACTTGGGCTTCTGGGGCTCAGGCTAAGGGGGCTGTTTAACTGCAGAGTAGATGTTAGGACTTGGGCTGCAGACCAAGATCTGGGACCCTCACACCTTGCAGGTCCTATGTCCCCATGGCACTGTTGCTTTAATGTCCTAGTGCATCCATTCAATCATTGAAGCCTCAGCATAGATACAGGACTCCATCCCAGACTACCTACCTAGGCCCTTTGTTTTCTCCAATAGTAAATCAATTATTGAAAAATCAAAACACATCAGACTTGCTTATTGCATCACCTTAAATAACACTATTAGTAGTTGCAAACAGTAACCTTTCAAAATGATGTAACTTATCTGCAGTGATTGCTTGAAACGCTCGCAGAACCACAGCACCTCGCTTCCCTCCAATAAATCTCTTTCCCTCACACACATCTTATTTCCTCAGGTTACCTAAATTTACGGGTTACGCTAAATTTCAATCAACTTCATTCACTCTCACCCAACACGCACTCACGACGCACCCAAATATACCCATCGTTATCAAACTACATCATACACACTATTTCCTGTAACACCAATACTCCAGACAGTGAGGAAACATCCATTTCTAACCACTCAAAGTTTTGGTGTGACAATTTCTGTTTTGTGTGAATATAGAGAGGAAGACGCTTCTTTGTGGGTGATCCAATTTAGAAAAGGAAAAGTTATGGCTGTAGATTGCAAAGTGATGACACACATCTGAGATAGGAATTTCATGGTTTTTATTGTGTTTATGTAGGTGGAATCACCACATGAAATTTTAAAAATTAACTTTTTAAAAATAGTTTTTATTTGGAAGAATAGTAGGTGTGTGGTAGTTGTGTAAATATAGCATAGTGCACATATACATGCTGTGTTTAAGAAATGATTTAATTATGAATACTAAATTTAGATCTGTAAAGAAAAATGTAAACTCGAGTGTTGTTAGTAATAAGTTTTAATTGTATTCATTTTGTTTTCCTTTGTAGCCCAAACCTATTGATGTACAAGTCATTACTCATCATATGCAAAGATATGCAGTTTGGTTTGGAGGATCAATGTTGGCTTCCACAGTAAGTTGGCTATAAAACTTAACATGGTTCAGTCATTCTAGGTACACTTTGGAATTCTATTCTGTCCTTGATGCACATTCATAACTCCTACTGATGTGTTTTGGGGAGGCACATATAAACCCCTTTGAGTGTAATGAAGACTTTAGAGATTTAAAGGAGCAAATGACAACCAAGTGTCATGAAATGTATTTGTTTATAATAGTTACACGATTCTGAATGAGTATTCTTATTGAATACTATATTTGGCTTTATGGCAAAATGTGATGTCTGTTGTATGGATTTGTTTAGCAGTAATTCAGAATGAAGTATAGAGGTTACCAAATTCAATAAACCTTTGTTTTCCTAGTTATTATTGAGATTTACATATAGTTGAAATGCCAGCAGAGCATCTGATTTTTTTGTTTTCCTCTTTTCCAGCCCGAGTTCTACCAAGTATGCCACACCAAAAAAGATTATGAAGAGATTGGTCCTAGCATCTGTCGTCACAACCCAGTGTTTGGAGTCATGTCTTAAGACTGACCTCAGAGGGGTCAGGGCAAGGGAAGGGGGGAAAAGAGGGTCTTTCTGATTATTTGTTTGTCTGGAGGGCGGGTATTAAGATAACAAACATGACTTGACAATAAGAAAAAGCCCAAACACAATTAAACAGGAATATTTTAATAAGTGTCTCAATATGCGGATATAGTGGAAAGCCAAAATAATTAAAAGTGTTTTTCTTTAGATTGAATATTTGAACCTGTGCGTAACAAAACAAAGATGTGGGTTTTAGTTCTTTCTGTGCCCTGATATTTTGTATATTAATGAATTATCCAAGATTTGATGGGATTTGACGGTGTGTAGATAGTCAGCTCTCTAATGCTTCAATTGTACTCTTACATGTGTACAACGCAAAAACTTGTTTATATTTCATACTTTTTTATACTTTGAGGAAAAATATCAATTAAAGAAAAACTGTAATATTTGAGGAAAAAATACCAGTGACCAACTTAATGGTAAATTAAAAAAAATATATATATTGGGCACATGAAGCTTACTCATGTGACTCTAGTTATTGCAAATTATGACCAGTCTAAGTCCTGGGTTCCAACTTTGCAAGTGCTTTTGGAACAAAGAAGCTAGTATCTTGGGTTAACCGATGCCTGCTAGTGCTTTCTGATTACTCGGTGCATTTTCATTCTATTTCTTGCTTAAAAAAACAAAAGTAAAGACAAGACTGTTGGACCAGTATTGCAGTTCCTTAGTTTCATTTCTAATTAAAAAACAAATAATCCGATTATCAAAAGTGGTATATTTTAAAGCCTAACACCATTCCAATAAAGGCACAACATCTCTTTTTATATTTGTGTGAGGCTTTGTTGATCACATTGCACAAAGTCTTCATACACTCCTCAGCTGGTTTGCAAGATAGAGATCACTATGTGCATTGCTCAAACTAAAGTGAAATTTTTAGAACTGAAATTTGTGTGGCGTCATCTAAATTAATCAGTCTATACAGCTCAGTATTTGGTTTTATTCATCTCCATAGCTTATTGCTACATTTTTTTCATTTCAGTTCCTGTGGTGTTTTGCAGGAGACAGCATTGCCTTTTTTCAATTTTCGTAGCTTATGAGCAAAAATAAAGTGAAGCGCAAGTTTTTCTTATAGTTTCTAGAAAGAAGTTGGATGAATTTAATGTGATCATCTCCAATTTCTGTTAATGTTTGAACACAGAAAATACAGGGAAATCTTTCTAAAGAATGTGCAGCAGGAGATTTTTCTGCTGGACTCAAACTTAGTTAAACCAGTTTACACAGAAGACCACAAGAGGGAGATATTTTACTTGATTTCCCCCCCCTCCCCCTCCCGAAATGAAAAATGGAGACACTAGAAATCAAGGGTAGAGGAAAGAGATGAACGTTTAGATGTGATATTTCAGTCACTTGAATGAGAAGAGAGAGTATGACAAATGAGACCATTCTTTCCAGAAAACGAGGATAAATATGGAAAGGCATTTTTACAACTATTACTAAGACATTTCTTGTGCAGCAGCTAAAAATAAACAACCTTGAAGCAAAATAAGAAACTGTTAAACAATCGTGATATAAATTTATCTTAATATCTTTTTAAATAAAACTCTAGGTATGATTCCTATTCTCTCCTGACAACTGCTATAATTTCATTGTGCTTTGTTCGTTGGTTAATATCAGTGCAAAAACATTCCACTTGGCTTCTAAGGTAGACTTAGCGGCCGGAGCATAGTACTTGGAGATGGAAGCTTGAGTTCTATTCCAGTCTCTTACATTAACTCAGTGTTTGTCCTTGGGAAAGTCTCTTAACTACTGTTTGTCAATCTATAAAATTATGGATTATACATCTTATGTATATTATAAGGATTAATGTTCTGCAGCACTTTCAAGAAGTAAAGTGCCATGAAAATCGCATCATGGACCGTGAAATCTGGTCTCTCCCCATGAAATGTGGTCTTTTGTGTGCGCTTACCCTATACTACACAGATTTCATGGGGAGAGACCAGCATTTCTCAAACTGTGGGTCCTGATCCAAAAGGGAGTTGTGGGGAGGGGGGTGTCGAAAGGTTATTTTGTGGGGGGGAGGGTCACAGTATTGCCACTTTTACTTCTGTGCTGCCTTCAGAGCTGGGCAGCTAGAGAGCAGTGGCTGTTGGCCAGGTGCCCAGCTCTGAAGGCAGCACCCTGCCCGCAGCAGTGCAGAAGTAAGAGCAGTACTACCATACCATACCACCCTTACTTCTGCATTGCTGCTGGTGGTGGCTCTGCCTTCAAAGCTGGGCTCCCGGCCAGCAGCTGCTGCTCTCCAGCTGCCCATCTCTGACGATAGTGCCACCGCCAGCAGCAGCACAGAAGTAAGAGTAGCAGTACCGCAACCCCCTCTACAATAACCTTGTGACCCACAACTCATTTTTGGGCCAGGACCCTTACAATTACAAAACAATGAAATTTCAGATTTAAATATCTGAAATCAGGAAACTTACAATTTTTAAAATCCTATGACCATGAAATTGACCACAGTGGACTGTGAATTCATAAATAGATAAATTCATGGAGGACAGGTCCATCAATGGCTATTAGCCAGGATGGGCAGGGATAGTGTCCTTAGTCTCTCAGTAGCTGGGATTGGGTGACGGGGATGGATCACTTGATGATTACCTCTTCTGTTCATTCTCTCTGGGACATCTTGCATTGGCCACTGTCAGAAGACAGGATGGACCTCTGGTCTGACCCAGTATGGCCATTCTTATGTGAATTTTGGTAGAGCCCTACATACAAGTGCCAAGTGTTCTAGAATTTCATTCTCTACTGCAGCAGGGAAATAGCAAGTTGCACACCTCAGTCAGTCTAGTCTTGAAGGTAAAGCTGTATGTACAGCCATAGTTGTGCTGTTGTCTGGCGGAAAAGTGAAGTTCAGTTGTGCCTGTAGCTTTTGAGGCTTTATTTTACTGTATTTTGCAAACAAGAATGATACTTTACCTAAAACCCATCCAGCCAATAACAATACTGTTAAGATGGATATGCTGCCTGAATTGGGTTCAGGAAATAAACTACTGTTGCTTAAATTAATATCTATTACTTAATACATCTGCATTGAAAAATAGCAGAAATCCCTCTCCCTGAGAAAAGGAAGAGGCTAACCAGTGGTGTAATGTAGGGAGCCCAACCTGCAGCCTGTACATGACACACCAGAGCAGCATTTCATAAGGCCTGCAACCGGTTTCAGCATAATATACTAACAGCCGATTCATTAGTGTTTGGTGTCAATGTTTGCATCATTTTGGCTTACACAAGAGGGTAAATGGACAATATTGTACATAGGTTGTTTCTATCTAAATACATACGAAACAAACAACTTAAAATATAGAATCATAGAATCATAGAATATCAGGGTTGGAAGGGACCCCAGAAGGTCATCTAGTCCAACCCCCTGCTCAAAGCAGGACCAAGTCCCAGTTAAATCATCCCAGCCAGGGCTTTGTCAAGCCTGACCTTAAAAACCTCTAAGGAAGGAGATTCTACCACCTCCCTAGGTAACGCATTCCAGTGTTTCACCACCCTCTTAGTGAAAAAGTTTTTCCTAATATCCAATCTAAACCTCCCCCATTGCAACTTGAGACCATTACTCCTCGTTCTGTCATCTGCTACCATTGAGAACAGTCTAGAGCCATCCTCTTTGAAACCCCCTTTCAGGTAGTTGAAAGCAGCTATCAAATCCCCCCTCATTCTTCTCTTCTGCAGACTAAACAATCCCAGCTCCCTCAGCCTCTCCTCATAAGTCATGTGCTCTAGACCCCTAATCATTTTCGTTGCCCTTCGTTGTACTCTTTCCAATTTATCCACATCCTTCCTGTAGTGTGGGGCCCAAAACTGGACACAGTACTCCAGATGAGGCCTCACCAGTGTCGAATAGAGGGGAACGATCACGTCCCTCGATCTGCTCGCTATGCCCCTACTTATACATCCCAAAATGCCATTGGCCTTCTTGGCAACAAGGGCACACTGCTGACTCATATCCAGCTTCTCGTCCACTGTCACCCCTAGGTCCTTTTCCGCGGAACTGCTGCCGAGCCATTCGGTCCCTAGTCTGTAGCGGTGCATTGGATTCTTCCATCCTAAGTGCAGGACCCTGCACTTATCCTTATTGAACCTCATTAGATTTCTTTTGGCCCAATCCTCCAATTTGTCTAGGTCCTTCTGTATCCTATCCCTCCCCTCCAGCGTATCTACCACTCCTCCCAGTTTAGTATCATCCGCAAATTTGCTGAGAGTGCAATCCACACCATCTTCCAGATCATTTATGAAGATATTGAACAAAACGGGCCCCAGGACCGACCCCTGGGGCACTCCACTTGACACCGGCTGCCAACTAGACATGGAGCCATTGATCACTACCCGTTGAGCGGGACAATCTAGCCAGCTTTCTACCCACCTTATAGTGCATTCATCCAGCCCATACTTCCTTAACTTGCTGACAAGAATGCAGTGGGAGACCGTGTCAAAAGCTTTGCTAAAGTCAAGAAACAATACATCCACTGCTTTCCCTTCATCCACAGAACCAGTAATCTCATCATAAAAGGCGATTAGATTAGTCAGGCATGACCTTCCCTTGGTGAATCCATGCTGACTGTTCCTGATCACTTTCCTCTCCTCTAAGTGCTTCAGGATTGATTCTTTGAGGACCTGCTCCATGATTTTTCCAGGGACTGAGGTGAGGCTGACCGGCCTGTAGTTCCCAGGATCCTCCTTCTTCCCTTTTTTAAAGATGGGCACTACATTAGCCTTTTTCCAGTCATCCGGGACTTCCCCCGTTCGCCACGAGTTTTCAAAGATAATGGCCAAGGGCTCTGCAATCACAGCCGCCAATTCCTTCAGCACTCTCGGATGCAATTCGTCCGGCCCCATGGACTTGTGCACGTCCAGCTTTTCTAAATAGTCCCTAACCACCTCTATCTCTACAGAGGGCTGGCCATCTCTTCCCCATTTTGTGCAGCCATAAATCAATACAGGGGACTTTAAATTTTATGAAAATATGTAGAATCTGCTTTGCCCACACAAGCTCATTCTTAGGTTTATGTGGCCCTCCTGTGTAATAAGGTTGGGCACCATTGGTCTAATGTGTTTATCAACAAGTGCCTTACACATTGGCTAATACCCAGTGTAGTAAAGTGTGTGTGAGAAATCTGAAATTGCTTTTAAGGTAGGAAACATAGTGCCAAACACACATGAAATAAAAACTCCATTTTGTGATCTTCCCTACACAACTGTATCATTTACACAGTTGACTAAGGGGGTGTAGATAGAAGACCCTTGGTACAACCATGGCTGGCCTGAGTCAGCTGATTCAGGTTTATGGGGCTCTGGCTGTGGGTTTGTAAAATTGCAGTATTGATGCTTGGGCTGGAGCCCAGGCTCCAGCACAAACCCAAATGTCTACACTGCTATTTTTAGCCCTGCAACCCAAGCCTGAGAGGTAGCTGACCCAGCCTCAGATACGGTGCCATAGGATTTTTATTGCAGGTACCCGCCTTTCAGGACAAGCAGGTGCATGAAAGATGGACCCAAATAATTTAAGTGTATTTAACTTAGTGTCCCTATCCATAGTTATCTAGCCATTCCCCCTTCATGTATGTTTAATTGGGTTCCTGTGTGGTGTTTAAAGGGCTCACACCATATAACCAACAACTTGAGGTTGATCCTCCTCAGCCTGACCCGTAGGCGTCAGCTCACTTCTAAATCCCCTTGCATGCCCCCTCAATGAGGTGACTGAGGGAACCAATGGGGACCTCAATCTGTGAAGACTTTAGGATTCCCCTTCTCTTCATGGTCAAAAGGTTCTCCAGCCATAGTCCAGGTCTCATTTATTGCTGGGAGCTGGCCTTTTTAACCTACTTCTACATTGGATACCGGCCACGTAGTGCAGCAGACTGAACATTCCTCTATTCCTGCAAGCAATACGTTCCTATTCTTACTCCTTTCAACCTGAGCTGTTCTTCTATGGTGCTGTGAGGAAGGCAAAAACCTCCTGGCAGCTGGTCTGTGTGGCCTAATGTGAAACAATTATTTCATAGTCCTCAAAACAGGCTATAGCGCAGACCCACAGCATCCTGGACACATCAACATTCCCACCTATGGGGGAGGAGGAAGCAGCAAGATAGCCCTTGGTCTCGGCTTTAAATTGATAAGGGGAGGAGAGAAAAGGGCTTCTCAATCCCTCCCTGGCTGGCCAATGGGAAGCAGAGGAAACAAATGCACTCTGAGCCAGAAGGAGAGGCCTCTTCACCAGCTTGTCTTAGCATGACCTGTGTCCGCCTAACTCTGATCCGTCCCCCGGTTGGTCTGATCCAACTTTCCCTGCTGAGACAGGGAGGAGCATTTGAAATACCGGCAAGAGAGCTGGAACTGATGAGAATGCAAGTGTAGGAAGAAAAGTCAAAATGGTACTGCAGTTCCTCAGGTGTCTGGCATATGCCCCTCCCCACCATCCTAGCAATAGGCTAATGAGCATGCTGGCAGTGTCAATTGGGTGCACCTGCAGAACATACTTTCTTCTTCAAGGAGTGTCCCTATGGGTGCTCCACTTCAGGCATCTGTGTGCTCTTGCACCTCTAGTTGGAGATTTTTGGTAGCAGTGTCCCATTGAGCCCAGGCATGTGGTCTCCCTCCCTTCTGGTCTGCCTCAAGGCTATTTAGCACTGCAAGGGCGAATCCTTCTCTGACTGAACTGAGCAGTTGTCCCTTCCTTATCTGTGTCATTAGCATAAGTAGTGTTTGTTTTGTTACCTTTGTTCTCCCTAAAAGTACTCAGTGTTTTATTTTAGGTTTCAGAGTAGCAGCCATGTTATTCTGTATCCGCAAAAAGAAAAGGAGTACTTGTGGCACCTTAGAGACTAATACATTTATTTGAGCATAAGCTTTCGTGAGCTACAGCTCACTTCATCGGATGAATGCAGTGGAAAATACAGTGGGGAGATTTTATATACACAGAGAACATGAAACAATGGGTGTTACCATACACACTGTAATGAGAGTGATCAGGTAAGGTGAGCTATTACCAGCAGGAGAGAAAAAAAACCTTTTGTAGTGATAATCAAGGTGGTCCATTTCCAGCAGTTGACAAGAACGTGTGAGGAACAGTAGGGTGGGGGGGGAGGGAATAAACATGGGGAAATAGTTTTACTTTGTGTAATGACACATCCACTCCCAGTCTTTATTCAAGCCTAATATAATGGTGTCCAGTCTGCAAATTAATTCCAATTCAGCAGTCTCTCATTGGAGTCTATTTTTGACTTTTTTTTGTTGAAGAATGCAACTTTTAGGTGTGTAATTGAGTGACCAGAGAGACTGAAGTGTTCTCTGACTGGTTTTTGAATGTTATAATTCCTGACGTCTGATTTGTGTCCATTTATTCTTTTACGTAGAGATTGTCCAGTTTGGCCAGTGTACATGGCAGAGAGGCATTGCTGGCACATGATGGCATATATCACATTGGTAGATGTGCAGGTGAACGAGCCTCTGATAGTGTGGCTGATATGATTAGGCCCTGTTATGGTGTCCCCTAAATAGATATGTGGACACAGTTGGCAATGGGCTTTGTTGCAAGGATAGGTTCCTGGGTTAGTAAACACTAAGTGTTACCTGATCCCTCTCATTACAGTGTGTATGGTAACACCCATTGTTTCATGTTCTCTGTATATAAAATCTCCCCACTGCATTTTCCACTGAATGCAGCTGAGGAAGTGAGCTGTAGCTCACGAAAGCTTATGCTCAAATAAATGTGTTAGTCTCTTAAGGTATCACAAGTACTCCTTTTCTTTTCTTTTCTTTAAAAAGAAAAGAGGAAAAAGGAAAAGAACTTTCCTTTCCTTCCCTGTCTGGCGACATTCCTCTCCCCCCCCCCATCTAGTAGAGCGGCATAGAGAAACCCTTTGGTACCAGATGCAACAAAACTCCCGTGTAGGAAGCATTCTGCACCTTCCCAATCATTGACACCAAGTACAGATGCTCCTCTAGGGTTCTGGATGAGCCCATGGTAATACAGGTACTCTGATATTCTGGAGACCTGTGGCCTCAGTACCCAGGGAGAGACAATTACCATACCGTCTCTAAAAAAAAAAGTGGCACCAACAAACTTTTTCTACTGGCCAAAACTCTCATTTAGGGAGTGCTCTGCCCAACTATCGGTACTGACAATGTACCACAGACCCTCCTCTGTGGTACCAAATGAACCCATGGTACTGTATGAGCTCTGGTACCCCAGAGACCTGATGTTTGGGGAAGAACCACAATCCCCATTACTTGGTACCAGGACCCCGGTATCGAACACATCCCAGCACCCAGAATCGCTCTTAGCACTGGTCTGTATACTGCCAATACCCCAGTCAGCGGCACCCTTACGCACTGACGAATCTGACGCTGGGCAGGAAGTGATCATTCCCTGGCCCCTCAAGGTGGCCCACCACCACACTACAAGGTTGCATCCCCAATTCCATCACGCCAACCGCCCATGCCTGCTTTCCTGCTTCTCCCTCCCAAGGCCATATTGTAACTCTTTGGGTATATACACGCACATGGCGTGACCATCTCTGGTATCTCTTAGGAAGAGTCCACCAGATGGTTTGCTACAGCCTGGCAGCTGAGCCAGGGAAGGAGAAAGCTTTTTCAAAACAGGAAAGAAGTGGGGGGCAGGGGGGAGAGAAAAAACACACCTGAAGAGGAAGATACCTCTTCAACACACTTCTCCTCATCTCTCCCAGATGAGACTGTGTTGCCCACCCCGCATCACTATGTGAAGATTTAAGAACTTTCTGGATATTACCAAGAGGGTGGCAGACGAGCTGCAGATTCCCTTACAGGAGGTGGCAGATACACATCACAAGTTGATGGAAATTCTGCACGCTGCCTTCTCATCTAGAACTGTCATAGATTCATAGATACTAAGGTCAGAAGGTACCATTCTGATCATCTAGTCCAACCTCCTGCACAGCGCAGGCCACAGAATCTCACCCACCCACTCCTACGAAAAACCTCACCTATGTCTGAGCTATTGAAGTCCTCAAATCATGGTTTAAAGACTTCAAGGAGCAGAGAAGCCTCCCTCAAGTCACCCATGCCCCATGCTACAGAGGAAGGCAAAAAACCTCCAGGGCCTCTCCAATCTGCCCTGGAGGAAAATTCCTTCCCGACCCCAAATATGGCAATCAGCTAAACCCTGAGCATATGGGCAAGATTCACCAGCCAGATACTACAGAAAATTCTTTCCTGGGTGACTCAGATCCCATCCATCTAATAGCCCATCTCAGGGGATTAGTCCTATTTACCCTGAATATTTAAAGATCAATTACTTACCAAAATCAAATTATCCCATCATACCATCTCCTCCATAAACTTATTGAGTAGAATCTGAAAACCAGATAGATCTTTTGCCCCCACTGCTTCCCTGGGAAGGCTATTCCAAAACTTCACTCCTCTGATGGTTAGAAACCTTCGTCTAATTTCAAGTCTAAACTTCCTGGTGGCCAGTTTATACCTATTTGTTCTTGTGTCCACATTGGTGCTGAGCTGAAATAATTCCTCTCCCTCTCCTGTATTTATCCCTCTGATATATTTATAGAGAGCAATCATATCTCCCCTCAACCTTCTTTTAGTTAGGCTAAACAAGCCAAGCAGAGCCCTTGGCCATTATCTTTGAAAACTCGTGGCGAACGGGGGAAGTCCCGGATGACTGGAAAAAGGCTAATGTAGTGCCCATCTTTAAAAAAGGGAAGAAGGAGGATCCTGGGAATTACAGGCCAGTCAGCCTCACCTCAGTCCCTGGAAAAATCATGGAGCAGGTCCTCAAAGAATCAATCCTGAAGCACTTAGAGGAGAGGAAAGTGATCAGGAACAGTCAGCATGGATTCACCAAGGGAAGGTCATGCCTGACTAATCTAATCGCCTTTTATGATGAGATTACTGGTTCTGTGGATGAAGGGAAAGCAGTGGATGTATTGTTTCTTGACTTTAGCAAAGCTTTTGACACGGTCTCCCACAGCATTCTTGTCAGCAAGTTAAGGAAGTATGGGCCGGATGAATGCACTATAAGGTGGGTAGAAAGCTGGCTAGATTGTCGGGCTCAACGGGTAGTGATCAATGGCTCCATGTCTAGTTGGCAGCCGGTGTCAAGTGGAGTGCCCCAGGGGTCGGTCCTGGGGCCCGTTTTGTTCAATATCTTCATAAATGATCTGGAGGATGGTGTGGATTGCACTCTCAGCAAATTTGCGGATGATACTAAACTGGGAGGAGTGGTAGATACGCTGGAGGGGAGGGATAGGATACAGAAGGACCTAGACAAATTGGAGGATTGGGCCAAAAGAAATCTAATGAGGTTCAATAAGGATAAGTGCAGGGTCCTGCACTTAGGATGGAAGAATCCAATGCACCGCTACAGACTAGGGACCGAATGGCTCGGCAGCAGTTCTGCGGAAAAGGACCTAGGGGTGACAGTGGACGAGAAGCTGGATATGAGTCAGCAGTGTGCCCTTGTTGCCAAGAAGGCCAATGGCATTTTGGGATGTATAAGTAGGGGCATAGCGAGCAGATCGAGGGACGTGATCGTTCCCCTCTATTCGACACTGGTGAGGCCTCATCTGGAGTACTGTGTCCAGTTTTGGGCCCCACACTACAGGAAGGATGTGGATAAATTGGAAAGAGTACAGCGAAGGGCAACAAAAATGATTAGGGGTCTAGAGCACATGACTTATGAGGAGAGGCTGAGGGAGCTGGGATTGTTTAGTCTGCAGAAGAGAAGAATGAGGGGGGATTTGATAGCTGCTTTCAACTACCTGAAAGGGGGTTTCAAAGAGGATGGCTCTAGACTGTTCTCAATGGTAGCAGATGACAGAACGAGGAGTAATGGTCTCAAGTTGCAATGGGGGAGGTTTAGATTGGATATTAGGAAAAACTTTTTCACTAAGAGGGTGGTGAAACACTGGAATGCGTTACCTAGGGAGGTGGTAGAATCTCCTTCCTTAGAGGTTTTTAAGGTCAGGCTTGACAAAGCCCTGGCTAGGATGATTTAACTGGGACTTGGTCCTGCTTTGAGCAGGGGGTTGGACTAGATGACCTTCTGGGGTCCCTTCCAACCCTGATATTCTATGATTCTATGATTCTAAGCTCCTTAAGTCTCCTTTCATAAGACAAGTTTTCCATTCCTCAGATCATCCTAGTAGCCCTTCTCTGTACCTGCTCCAGTTTGAATTCATCCTTTTTTAAAGATGGGAGACCAGAACTGCACACATTATTCCAGGTGAGGTCTCACTAGTGCCTTGTATAATGGTACTAAAACCTCCTTATCCCTACTGGAAATACCTCTCCTGATGCATCCCAAAACCGCATTAGCTTTTTTCACAGCCATATCACATTGGCAGCTCATAGTCATCCTATGATCAACCAATACTCCAAGGTCCTTCTCCTCTTCCGTTACTTCTAATTGATGCGTCCCCAACTTATAACTAAAATTCTTGTTGTTAATCCCTAAATGCATAACCTTACACTTCTCACTATTAAATTTCATCCTATTATTATTACTCCAGTTTACAAGGTCATCCAGTTCCTCCTGTATGATATCCCGATCCTTCTCTGAATTGGCAATACCTCCCAACATTGTATCATCTGCAAACTTTATTAGCACACCCACTTTTTGTGCCAAGGTCAGTAATAAAAAGATTAAATAAGATTGGTCCCAAAACTGATCCCTGAGGAACTCCACTAGTAACCTCCCTCCATCCTAACAGTTCACCTTTCAGTAGGACCCATTGTAGTCTCCCCTTTAACCAATTCCTTATCCACCTTTCGATGTTCCTATTGATCCCCATTGTTTCCAATTTAACTAATAATTCCCCATGTGGCACGGTATCAAACGCCTTACTGAAATCCAGGTAAATTAGATCCACTGCGTTTCCTTTATCTAAAAAATCTGTTACTTCCTCAAAAAAGAAGATCAGGTTGGTTTGGCACAATCTATCTTTTGCAAAACCATGTTGTATTTTGTCCCATTTACCATTGTCCTTCCAATTAATGAGCTGATTCTAGATCCTACCAAAATCATCTGGCAGAGCCAGCCTCCATTGCACCAACCAGCAACAGAGTGTAAACAAAAAGAACCCTACATCTCTACCCAAAGAGGCAGACTTTGTTTTCAACATCCACAACCCAACTCCATCATAGTGGATGTGGTTAATGCATGAAGCAAGCAACATAATGCCAAGTCAACTCCATATGATCAGGCTTTGCAAGATGGTGTATTCATCAACAACATTACTGTTTAGAATCATAAATTACCGAACTGTCATGGCCAAAACAATTTTGTTAAACTTGGGAAACTCAGGATGTTTCTGAAACATTACTGGAAACACAAAAAGAACAGATTCAGACCATTCTTAGAGAAGGTCAGTTAATAGCCAGGCTGGTCCTAGAGACACCACTGGATGTAGCTGTTACAGCTGCCCACCCAGTCTCCATGACAGTGGTACTGGGATAGGTTGTGGGTTTTTGTTGTTGTTGTTGTTGTTCACTACACCTCTCTAGATTGCCTGAAGAGCTACAGACTTCCAATTTGAAGGGCCAAACTCTTTGCAGAGAAGGCAGATTTTCTCTCCACATCCTGAAGGATTCTCGGACCTCACTACACTCCTTAGGAATTTACACTGTGGAACAGAAGAGAAGATATACCTGTCAACCTCACCACAGATCACAATCTTCTCAATACTCACCATCTCTGTGCTGTTATGAGCCACAGTGTAAGAGGCACCAGGCTCAAAAGTGAGAACAGTCTGCACCCCAGTCCAGGACATCTCAAACTGCCTCTTATAAGCACTTTGATGAGCTGGTCGGGGGCCTGAACAATGATACTTTACAGCATCAGCTTCCATCTATACACCTGTCACGTCACTCAGAAATCACCTTACCTTACTTCACAGCAATTAGGACCAGCTCTAGAGCAAAGAGATTGATTTCTAGCCCTGAATCTACAGGGTGCCTACTTCCATATCTCAATACAACCATCGTACAGAAGATTTCCTACTGCTTACCTTTGGGGCAGGATCATTATAGGTACAGACTGCTACACACAAGGTAGTCTCCAAGGTTCACTTCATTGTAGTGACATACTAATCCCGGTACAGTGACTGGACTTTATCAGCACCAACCTGATGCAGTACAAGTGAGAGTGCTCTTCTCACTACCCACATTCACCACCCTGGGACATGTGTCTCCCTAATATGCTGGGGAGCTCAACTACTCAACAACAAGGTTCAGGACAAATGGCCTTCCACAGAAATGACCTTCCATATCACTCTTTTGGGGTTAGGGGCTGTCAGGAGTGCCTGTGCACAAACTCTGCCTTTCATCAAAAACAACACACAAAGGTTATGATGGACTTAATGTGACCTGTATGTTTTGCATAAACTGCTAAGGAGCTGCCAGATCTCCCTCCCCCTGCAAGACAGCATTCAAATTTTGGAATTGATGCACCCATCACAATGTGCTCATCGCAGCTGTCTGTCTACCAGGGATACAGAACGGGATAACCAACAGTCTCAGTTGGAATTTTCTCATGACAATGAGTGTATACTGAATTCAGAGGTGCTTCAAGATATAACCACCCTTTGGGGAAACATTCACTGGCAGTTGCCCTCATCTTTCCAGCGGAAAGGGCCCACTTGTATGTCTTTTCCCAGTTTCCTACCCTATCCAAGATTCTGTTGAAAATTCAACGAAACAAAGCGAGAGTTACTGTGATTGGCCCTCTTGACTATGACAAGTCTGGCTCCCTTACCTGATGCAGATGACAATATGCCCTCCTGTTCCTCTGATGTCAGCCCATTCCTCACCCGCTCTCTCAAAACAATGGGCTGACCCTTCACCCCAGCCCATGGGTCCTCCGCCTCCAGGCTTGGATCTTTCTTTGTTCCAAGGCTTAGAAGCAGAATACTCTGACAAGCTGAAACACATTTTGCAACACAACCACAAGTTGACCACTCCACATACCTATCTACAAAATGGAAATGACTCCAAGTTTGTACCATTCCAAATACATAGACCCATCTTCATCTTTCCTCCCTCTGATTTTGAACTACATTTTAAACTCTCACTCAGCTCCCTTGAGGTACACCTCATGGTGAAAATGGCTTTCCACTTGGAGTTTGCCCAGCCACTAATGCGTAGACTCTTTAAGGGCATTGGGACTCTCTTCTCCCATGTGACACCACCCGCTGCAGCCTGGGACTTTAATCTAGTTCTCAGGGCTTGGACTAGATCTCCCTCTGAGTCCAGGGCAACTTGTTCTCTCTTACACCTGTCCATGACAACAGCATTTCTAATTGCCATGACCTCAGCTAGGCACATAGGAGAAATAGTGGCCCTGATGCCACACCCATCATTCACGGCCTTTGTCTTAAAAAAACCCAAATAATAAGAATAATTAATAATTCTAGGGCCATATCCCAAGTTTCTCCCTACTTTTTCTGCACTTTCCATATGAATCAACAGATCCATCTCCCTGTTTTTCCCCAAAACCATATTGTGACAACTGGGAGACAATTGTGCATATGCTAGATATTAGAAGGACATTCTACTTGGACAGGACTAAGGACTTCAGGAATTTCCCTAAACTCTTCCTTTCATCCACAGAAAGATCCAAAAGCTCTGTGTTATCTCCTCAAAGACTATCCAAATGGGTCTCTAGTTGGATTAATCACTTAGCAAGGGCGCAACTTGCTTCCGTCCATACATACTCCATGAGATCAGTTCCTACCTCAACCACATTCCGTAGGGATACCCCTATCTCCCCAATCTATAGAGCAATGATTGGGGCCTCTGTCCATACTGTCGCAGAACATTATGCGATCACTGAAGATTTGACCGCTGACACCATCTTCAACTCCACAGTACTCTCTAAAGTAAAAGACTCCGCTCCGAAGTCCCAGCCTCCAGTGGTGGGTACTGCTCCGGAGTGACCTAAAGTGGAGCACCCATAGAGATACTACTCGAAGAAGAGGAGGAAGTTACTCACCTTGTGCAGTAACGATGGTTCTTCAAAATGTGTGTCCCTATGGGTGCTCCACAACCCGCTCTTCTCCCCTCTACTTCGGAGTTCTCTATAGGGCTCTGTGGTAGAGAAGGAAGTGAGAGGGGTTCACCCATGCTGTGCTAAATAGCCTCGAGGCAGACCAGAGGGAGGGAGAGCACATGTACAGGCTCAACGGGTCACTGCTACCAAAAATCTCCTATTAGAGGTGCAGGGGCACACAGACACCTAAAGTGGAGCACCCATAAGGACACACATCTCGAAGAACCATCGTTACTGCACAAGGTAAGTAACTTCCTCTTATCTGGAGAAGGGGAGCTTAACAAGGTGAAGCCCACACATACAGGAAAGGGGCAAAGTTTGCTCAGGATGAAAGGTTTCTAGGGACAGCCCGTGACCTTTAGTAGCAAGGGGATCCTGGTGCAGGCAGGGACTAACTTCCCTTTCTTACTCCCTTGTTCCCTTTATTTGGGGGCAGACCGGCATTGCAAACCTGATATGGACAAGAGGCCTGTAAGGCTGTTCCCAGCCCCAGTGGTCTGGCCTGGGGAGAACTGCCAAGTACTAGAGGTAATTGGACTTAGAAAGAACCCTGGGAGTAAGCTGAACTCTTGATGGGAACAGTGAGATTGCCCAGGAGCGGGGACGGGGGCTCCGGTCAGGGAACCAGGGACAAAAGAGTGCAAGAGACTATGACTGAGTGTCGGCTGACTACAAGGTGTCCAAAAAGGAATGAAATGGTGAAGGAAACAATCTATGGAGTGGGAAGTGACTATCTCTGGATATTTGGTGAGCAGATTGTAAGGACATTTCTTGCTCTTATATCAATTTGGAAGGGAAGAGGAATACAGGAATCCATATCAGAATCAGTAACTTAGATTAGCTTTCTGTAGATATACACTGAAAAATGTAGCTTTTAAATAAAGTTCTCAGTTTTGGTAGAAAGATCTGAAACAAGACTAAAGAATACACCTGGTGCTGTTTTAAAATTCATACCTACACTGTGTGAAATTGATCTTTTCTGACCAATATATATACCCAGTGTATCTTCAAATCCCATCTGTTATCAAAAATATTTCTATGAATGCAGCACTAATTTTCACTAGTGATTCACTGTGGCATTTCAAGAAAAGACAGAGAAATATTAATGCCATTGTACACAGCACTGGTAAGATTGCACTGGAATACTGTGCATGATTCTGGTCACCCAGGTTCAGGAAAGATTAATTTAAACTGAAACAGGAGCAGAGAAGAGCTACTTGGATGACCAGGGGAATGAAGGACCTATCTCATGGGAGGACACTGGAAGAGCTTGGCTTGTTTAGCAAAATGAAGGCTGAGATGGGATAAGATTATCTTCTATAAATACATCGGGGGAAAAATACAAGGGAGGGTGAAGAGCTAAACTAAGAACAGTGTTGCACAAGAACAAATTATATAAACTGGGCCATGAGAAAATTCAGGCTGAATTTAGGTGGTTTCCAACCATTGGAGGGGTAAGGTTGGGGAACAAGTTCCCAATAGGAGTTGTGGGAGCAAATAACTTAAAAGCTTTAAGAGAGCAGAATACATTTAAGTATAATTGTATGATGGACTTGCTTGTGATGGTAGGGGGCAGGACTCAACAGCTTTGGGGCTCACTTCCACTTTGTCATATGTTCCTAAAGCTCATGCTTCAGGGTTTCAGCTGCACACAGGTGTAAGGAAGGGATTTCCCCTTGCACCCCCATATAGTCTGAGAGGTTTGGGTTTTTTTTTTAAACTTCTTTCTCTGACCATGATTGGAGATAGGACATAGGATGGGGAGGTCCAGGATGCTGAGCTGGCTCCAAGCATTCTCTCTGTCAGGTGGTTGGCTGGCTGGTTTTTGCTAACATCCTCAGGGTCAGACTGGCAATGACCTTGGAGTTTTCATTTTTGGGGGTTTGGATTTTCCTCTGCAGCATGTGGGCATGGGTCACTTGCCAGGATTATCTGGTTATGTCTCAGTCATTTCTCTGCCAATATGGGGGCCTTGGGCAATGGTGAACCTCAGTCCCTCCCATTCTCTGCCTGTGGCATGTAACAGTTTAGTCTCCTGTGGGCTGTAATAGTCTAATTTAGGTTGCTGGGCTTATTGTGCAAGTGCTGAGTGGTGTTTGTGGCCTGTGATGTACAGGAAGTCAGATTAGATGACCTTAAACTCTCTGACTCTGCCTTTATGAATAGAGTAAGGTGAGCAAACAGCTGCCTTAAATGTTTTGGAAATACTGCACAAAAGGAAAATTTTTCTACTTTGTTGGAACTGCACAACCAATAAAAATACTGGAGCAGCCAGCTGGATTCTGTTCCACTTCATTCACCACCAATAAATTGTCAGTAATGTTGTTATTGCTGAATCTCTTACTGGCGATGGGAGAGGAAATCAGTACGTGATTATTATTATTATTTATTATTTTTTTTATAATGTATTATTTTAGGTCCAAGATTTGCGTATGCTGTATCGGTTCTTTAATCATTAATTTTAAATTAGCAAACTTGAATAACATATATAAAGGTAGCACCACCCAAGGTAACTTTTCTGATGATAGCTGCCTTTAAAATTGAATAGTGAAGTTTTACAGTGTTTATTGGGGTCACCTCTACAGTATTTAGTATGCTGGTTTGTGATTCAGATCAGTTTGACAAGTCACTACCTGAACTCCGCTACCTTTACCTATATCAAAACTTTAAAAATATCTACTTCTATACAATGTAACTTTAAACCTCAAGTAAGGTTGGTGGAGAAGGCTGAACTAGCCCCACAATATTTTGTTACTCTGTATTCTTTGTCTTGTCTATAAATACTGACTCCTTCCACCAAGTGTCTAAACAAATTACCACTAAGTGTCTAATAAATTCCAGGATGTTTGCGTTCAAGAGCTCTTAACACTTTTGAAATGTAGAACAAACACTTCCTCTGTTCAGCATTTCAAATAACCAGGGTTTTAACTCCTTTTCATCTCGAAGTACTAATCTCCCTTATGGTATAAAACTTTTCTATCACCTTAAACAGCATGTAGATTAGTACCTGATGGCATATAGTAGTACATCCAAATAAAATTCTTGTGTTCCCAGTATTACCTGAATGCTGGGAAACACACCAAACATAACCCCTGCTTAATTTTTAATGTAAGTGAAGTTTGCCCATCATATGTTTCATTTACATCTAGCCTTTCAAACCATTAAAATATCTAAGCACTACATCCTAATACCAAGATTAACATTACTATCTAAACAGACACAAGTCTTTTCTTTGCTGAATGGTTTGTAATAGATTTCAAACAGGAAATGAATACAGCTGTCATACTTGAGTGAATTGGGAAAATAATGGAAGTGAAACTTTCTTTATATCTTGTCTGAGATGGATGCCTGATATGTGATTGATCTATAAAGCTTTCAGCCTTTGAGTCTGTTACATTTACTTTTACAGATACTGATGTCAAGTTCTTCTCATTTTGATTATTCTAAACTGTGTATCATGCTAACTTACAATTTTAAATAAAACTCTTTCCCTATCCTGCCTTTTTTTTCTTATTTGGCAAAACACATTTATTTTCCCAGTACTTTGTTTCTTACAAAACACAAGCCTGTTTATGAAAACCCTTGCTTTTGCATCAGTATCCTCAGTATTGTAATTTTTCTATGCTCAGGGCTTGGAAGCTTTAATTGTATCCTAATTTTAATAGTTATGAGGGTAGAAGAGGAGCAATCATTCATTTCTCAGCAACAGATCAGTGAGTGTGAAAAAAAATCCTGTGTGTGCTCCTTTGTTGGGCTGGCCCAGATGATATCTATTCCTTTTAATCACTGTCCAAGACAACTGGTCACTGGCAGTTAAATCCTCCTCCTAAAGTTGAGTTTAGCTGCTTCGCTGCAGTTTTCATTGCCAATATATTGTCAATTTATTAAATTAATAGTATTTAACATAAATGTAGCTGGGTTTGCAGGAGATACTTCCTCTAAGGAAAGTAGATTTGCCTGGGAATGGGTATGATTTCTGAAGAAGATGGTGTAGTGACTTGTAACTATAAGTTGGTATTTGCAAAAGCAAGTGTGCTTAACTTCCCCTTGCTTTGTGACTAATTCACTTAGCTTATTGAAATTAAGAGCCCTGTTCTGTAACTGCTCTAAAAGAAAAAGGGTGGAATGACAAAAGGATGCTAACTTTGTCTGAAAATGAACTGCAACCCAAAGTCAGAATTTCTAGGCACTTTGTTTAATTCAGTAATGCTGGCCATCTACTCTAGATGATGCAAATATTGGTCAAAAATCACAAGATTGTTTAGGAGTATTGCTCTGAATTAGAAGCAATTTGTAACTTTATTTTCTGTACTTCAATTATTCATGTGACCATATTGCTCAAATGACCAAAGATTTTCATAGGTTCATAAATTATGAGCTTCAGGTCGATAGGTGAACTTAATTTACTGAAGAGACTTGCTTGGCACTGCAGTAGTCAAAAAAAAGATTAGTTGGTCCATGTTACCTAAAAAGAAAAGGAGTACTTGTGGCACCTTAGAGACTAACAAATTTATTAGAGCATAAGCTTTCGTGAGCTACAGCTCACTTCATCGGATGCATTTGGTGGAAAAAACAGAGGAGAGATTTATATACACACACACAGAGAACATGAAACAATGGGTTTATCATACACACTGTAAGGAGAGTGATCACTTAAGATAAGCCATCACCAACAGCAGGGGGGGGAAGGAGGAAAACCTTTCATGGTGACAAGCAGGTAGGCTAATTCCAGCAGTTAACAAGAATATCAGAGGAACAGTGGGGGGTGGGGTGGGAGGGAGAAATACCATGGGGAAATAGTTTTACTTTGTGTAATGACTCATCCATTCCCAGTCTCTATTCAAGCCTAAGTTAATTGTATCCAGTTTGCAAATTAATTCCAATTCAGCAGTCTCTCGTTGGAGTCTGTTTTTGAAGCTTTTTTGTTGAAGTATAGCCACTCTTAGGTCTGTGATCGAGTGACCAGAGAGATTGAAGTGTTCTCCAACTGGTTTTTGAATGTTATAATTCTTGACGTCTGATTTGTGTCCATTCATTCTTTTACGTAGAGACTGTCCAGTTTGGCCAATGTACATGGCAGAGGGGCATTGCTGGCACATGATGGCATATATCACATTGGTAGATGCGCAGGTGAACGAGCCTCTGATAGTGTGGCTGATGTGATTAGGCCCTATGATGGTATCCCCTGAATAGATATGTGGACAGAGTTGGCAACGGGCTTTGTTGCAAGGATAGGTTCCTGGGTTAGTGGTTCTGTTGTGTGGTGTGTGGTTGCTGGTGAGTATTTGCTTCAGATTGGGGGGCTGTCTGTAAGCAAGGACTGGTCTGTCTCCCAAGATCTGAGAGAGCGATGGCTCGTCCTTCAGGATAGGTTGTAGATCCTTGATGATGCGTTGGAGGGGTTTTAGTTGGGGGCTGAAGGTGATGGCTAGTGGCGTTCTGTTGTTTTCTTTGTTGGGCCTGTCCTGTAGTAGGTGACTTCTGGGTACTCTTCTGGCTCTGTCAATCTGTTTCTTCACTTCAGCAGGTGGGTACTGTAGTTGTAGGAATGCATGATAGAGATCTTGTAGGTGTTTGTCTCTGTCTGCCATGCCCCTCTGCCATGTACATTGGCCAAACTGGACAGTCTCTACGTAAAAGAATGAATGGACACAAATCAGACGTCAAGAATTATAACATTCAAAAACCAGTTGGAGAACACTTCAATCTCTCTGGTCACTCGATCACAGACCTAAGAGTGGCTATACTTCAACAAAAAAGCTTCAAAAACAGACTCCAACGAGAGACTGCTGAATTGGAATTAATTTGCAAACTGGATACAATTAACTTAGGCTTGAATAGAGACTGGGAATGGATGAGTCATTACACAAAGTAAAACTATTTCCCCATGGTATTTCTCCCTCCCACCCCACCCCCCACTGTTCCTCTGATATTCTTGTTAACTGCTGGAATTAGCCTACCTGCTTGTCACCATGAAAGGTTTTCCTCCTTCCCCCCCCTGCTGTTGGTGATGGCTTATCTTAAGTGATCACTCTCCTTACAGTGTGTATGATAAACCCATTGTTTCATGTTCTCTGTGTGTGTGTATATAAATCTCTCCTCTGTTTTTTCCACCAAATGCATCCGATGAAGTGAGCTGTAGCTCACGAAAGCTTATGCTCTAATAAATTTGTTAGTCTCTAAGGTGCCACAAGTACTCCTTTTCTTTTTGCGAATACAGACTAACACGGCTGCTACTCTGAAACATGTTACCTAAGTAACTTGTCACAGAGCTTGAATAGCAAACTCCAAAAGCCAATGAAGCAACTGAATTTTCACTACGAACAGTACACAATCATCCATAATTCCAATATATTTGTAAAAATTATTTCAGATAAGCACTTTTGTTGTCAATTTGACACAAAGTTAGCTCTTGCATTTGTCAAATTACTCATAGTTCAAACAGCTCTTGTTGCCAGTGGGTGATCTAAGCAATGTCTTAAATGCACACAATGTGAGCAGTAATGACTAATTTCTGGAACTTATGACAGTTAACCACTTTTAGGTGCAATACTACCATTTGCGCTTTATGGCCAGTATGTAGGACTTCTGTCTTAAATTGGGTATGTTTAGTGAAAGGCACTACACAAGTTTTCCTAGCTGCCTTACTCCGTCAGCAACCAAAATGTTTCACATCTGTGCTGTCCCAATTTTAAACTAGGCTTAATTTTAAACTAGGCTTTTTGTATGTAGAAATATATCACTGGTGGAGATGACCACTCACCTGGGTCATATTTCCACATATCTCTAAAGCTAATGTTTGGTCTTGAACAGGAATGACCCCAGACTCATTTAATTCTACACTTATGTGCTGTACTCTAGCTGCCTCTTACATTTTCTCTAGATTTCCCAGAGTAGCTACCTCAATCTGAGAGCATGAGGTTCTGCTTCAGTAATACGTTTCACTTCCTTTTAATCCAAGGAATAGCTTTTATATTTTAAGTTGGTTGTTTTAATATATTTCCTGGGCAATGCTTTTAACCCCTCAATAAAGTTTTTCCAAAATAATTGGACAATGTCTTCTCCGTTGTTCTCCCTCAGTGCAAAGGCTGAGGCACAAACACCTGTTCCTGTTCTGTGTTTGTCTTCCCCTTTCCTCTCACTAGTTAAGGAACCTTCAGTTCCCAATAGTTTATCTGCCGTCTTTTAAGGTTTTCTGAAGATTTTTTTAACCTATTTTGACCACAGAGAAATGTATTCAAGGAGGACGTTCATTAATGCAGCACCTCTTACAATTACATTCACCTTAAATTAGTGAGGTGAAATTCTTACCACCAACTTCTTCCCTATTATGTAAGTGTTTACAGCATTTCCATACATTTGACTTACATTTTATTTGGCAACAAATTGCTGCTAGAACTGCCTAAGATTAATTTTACGACACCGCAGTAAAAGTCAAATAGCACTAGCATCCCTGAGTTTAAGGCAAGTTAACAAGTCAGCTCCCGTTCTTGCTTTTTTTGCAGGGAAAATATATTCTTGTGAAGGTTGGAAGCTTTCAGGTGTATAGGAGAACTGAGAGAGAGTCCTGCTTAAAGTAAAAATAAGTGTTTCATTTTTTTCACTCCACTAGCAACTTCAGCTCCATGACTCTACAGTTGTTATCAATGACAACATACAGCATGCAGAGGAAAAGCCCAGAACTTTTTTTTGCCTAAAGACTGATTCCTATCAAGTAGTAATGGCTGAAGCATTAAGTAAAACTTTCTCTTAAGCCTCTCCGTAAACAAAGCCATACTCTTTGCATAGAACTGAGATTATCATGTCCAAACCAGGCTCCTAGGTAGTCCACTGACAATCATGGAATTCAGTTAATTGGGACCCAAGAACGGTTTCTGTGCTAACAACATTGCTTAGCAACCCATTCAGTTCCTGGTTGCTCTCAGATTCCTGCTCCAGGTGAACAAGTTTACATTTGATCTAGTCATATTTTGTAACTAATACCATATAGCATTCAATTCACAAAATATGGCCAATGGAATTAAAAGTCTGCAGTTGTACTTAAATATGTTTACATATTGGGAAAACCCTTTCCTATTTCCAAGTAACCACTTTCAATGCTGGACATTATCCATGTCTTGGAGGAGAAGGAAGAAAGGGAAGATGTGATGCAATAGCATGAGTACCAACTTCAGGGCAGACTATTGAAAACCAGGGCACCAACCCCTAATTGGCTGTGAGTTCTAAATGTACATTTCACCAACCTATCGCACCAAGTACAAACTCCTTAGGCATTTTAACAGCTTCAACATGGAGTCACAGACAGTCCCCTTGGGTACTCCAGCCTGTCTTCCCACCCGGGTGACTGTATCTCTGTGACAGATGGCCCCTTACACTAAGAATCACAGCAATAGTCAGAAAAGCAGTACTTGTGGCACCTTAGAGACTAAGGTGCCACAAGTACTGCTTTTCTTTTTGCGAATACAGACTAACACGGCTGCTACTCTGAAACCTAGCAATAGTCAGGTTACTTCTGAACTCAAAGGACCAATCACTTACACCAGGTCAGTTGTGTTTTAGGTCTCCCACCAAAGACAATGCCTTTAGACAATCCTATATTAAATTGAATCAAGATTTCTCAAATAGGAAAAGAAATTTACAGGGCTAAAGCAAACAAACATAGACACACCAATGAGTTACAGCCTTACATTTCAAAAGATAATATTGGTTTCTATAATCAGCAATCTCTACTTGACCTTTAGGGCTACTCCAGGCTCAGCAGCTGGGAATCTCTTATTTATGTCTAGGAACCCTCCTCCACTCCCTGATTCCCAGCTGTATAGAGGTACTTAGTTCCTTTTGTCTGGGGTTTTCATCCCCCTCTTGCTGTGTGCTCAGAGCTATACCTTCATGTGATGGAAGGAGTCTATTCAAGTGACTCATCTTCATGGGGTAGAGAGCAGAACAATAAGAAGAATCTTTAGTCCTTTTGTTGATGGTTTCTCAATCCAGATATAGGGAGTTTCTAGTTGTAAGATCCAATCAGAGTCCATTTGGTATCAATAGGTCTCCTCTTTTGTAAGGGGCATAACATTTTTTTTAAGAAGAGTAGCTCTTCATGCTAATTAATGTCCCTCTCCTGTATGGTGATTCATATTGTCACAGATTCATAATACAACCACTCAAATATTACATTACAATATGGAACACAAATATCACAAGTAAGATTAATTCAGGCAGCAACTCATAAGCATTCAGTACAGTCTAAACACTTCCTTATAAATCTAATCCCTATTTTACCAATATTAACCCAAAAGTGAGCCAGACAGATTCCAGCTATGCATCTATTAGTGTCCAGTTGAGACATGGGGATCTTGGCATGAGCTGGCACCTGGCCTACCTATGCCACAGAAGGCATTCCCTGCAAATACTTTAATAGAACCACAATTTTATCATAACTATAAGCAGCTGAAAATGATCCCAGGTTTAAGGTCTCTTAGTCATCAGAGTGTCTCCTAAATATTTAAAAATAGAAATAATAAATCTTTTACTTGGTTACTTTATGGTATTTCTTTGGGGAAAAGGGGAAGGGAGGATTTGCTTGTTTGCATTTAACTGTATGAAGAACTTATTGGGAAAAGTGGCGTCAAAAATGAGTTGTTTCATGATCATTCTTAGCTCTTAAAAGCGAGTTCTTTAAAGGTTTTTAGCAGACCCAGAATTCGAATCTTTAGTGATGTCTTGGAAATTCTTCAAAGTGGGATTTTGGAACCAAGAGTACACATTAGTGTTTGTTTTTTAGTCTAAAAGTTCAAATTTCAAACAAATTAATTTTTAAAATGTTAATCCTGTCCTAAAATTAATTTGAAATTGGTTTACATTCTTTTACAATTGGTCCCTGTGACAGGGCGGAGTGGTCCTGCACTGGTACCGCAGGGGTTAACGCTTCCTTCCTGGCAGAGGAAGCCCCGCCCCAGAAGCCCTGCTGGGCATGCTCCAACTGGAGAATAGGTATAAAAGCCTGCAAAGATGCTCAGTCTGGGCTGGCCACTGGAGGAGAAGGAGGTACACTGCCAGCTCCTGACAAGGGACACCTAGTCCTCCAGGGGCTAACCAAGCTAGGATGCACCTGGTGTCCCTGACAGGAGGGGATGGACTGAAGGACCTCCCCACCCCTCACTGGAGTGGAGAATATGACAGTGAAGGTAGGAAGTGACCATGGGGATCCTTAGAGACAAGCAGTGTTAAAGCTGAACTGACACTCATGTGTTGAGGGTGGATCCCTGCTGAGCTAAGCGTGAGGGGAAACCCCACCAATAGGAGAGCTCTGGGTTGGGACCTGGTGGAGAGGGTGGGCTGATGTCCCCCTACCACTCTGGCTGCTGGGCCATGCTGCCCTGATATGTGGGATGTGACATGGGGACTCTGGCTGCTGGGCCATCCTGCCCTGATATGTGGGGTGAATATGGGGAAACTGGCTATTGGGCCCCATTGGAATGCCCTTAAAGGACAAGTGTGGGAACATGAGTGGCAAGGCCCTGACACTCCATCCACCCCTGCCACAAAGGGGTGCTGCGGTGCTGACCTGTCACAGTCCCTATAATGCTAATGTCACTAATGCCAGCTCTGACCCAGATTAGTCAAATGTAATTTCAAAACTTTAAAATGTGTAATTGTGCCATATATTTCAAATTTATGAATAAGGCTATGATTTAGTCATGGGTATTTTTAGTAAATGTCATGGACAGGTCATGGGCAATTAACAAAAAGTCACAGCCTGTGACCTGTCCATGATGATTTCTAAAAATACCCCTAACTAAATCTTAAGTGCTGGGTGGGGTGCTCCTGCAGATACTGCTCCTCCTGTGGGGGGCAGTGGTTTCCAGGGCTGCCCCAGCTGCTCAGGTGGCCCTTGGGTTAGCTGCAGCAGCCACTGGAGAAGTCACAGAGGTCCCAGAAAGTCACAGAATCTGTGATCTCTCTGAAAGACTCACAGGTTTTGCAGCCTTAATTATGAGAAATTTTTACCTTGCAAAATGTGTACACTTAGTCTCTTAAATAATATGTAAGAAACCCCCCTTCAGCATAAGCAAAGGGTAGCTTAAGTTGTTGGACTTCACAAATATTTTTTTAATTCAGAAGTTATAATAATTGAAGGAAATGTTAACTTATTAAACCAAAGGACTACAGATTTGTATTGCACTATATTCTATCTTTGAGACACTTCTACTCATTACTTGGCTAAAATGCAAACTGCATCAATATTTAAACATACCAGGCCAAATATTCTGTTTATACTGATGTAAATTGGGAATTACTCCAATGAAGGCAATGGAGTTACAATGGTATAACACCACTGTAAATTCAGTTAGAATCTGGCCTGCTACCTCTAACAATATAACCACAGAGTTCTGTAGCTTGCAAATAAGTAATCCATAGGACCATGTAAAACAAAATAATTACTGTAAAACTGCAATAAAAAAGCAATTACAGTAGTGTAAAACCTCTGTTCTTACATAAACTCTGACATATGCCTCTACTGCTCTCTGGTTGGTTGAAAAGGTTGATTAAAGCACCTGTAAAGGTTAATTACAAAGTCAAATTTAAAAAAATAAAGTTAGAACCAAAGCTTCTGAGATTTATTGCAAGCAAACATTGTATGGAGAACACATTTATAATTAGGATCTGTGTGTAAAACTAATTTTTTTTTCTTCCTCTGTCTAAAAATTCTATTTCATGCTGCTAGTCAAATGAGTGAGATTCTTGGTTCTACTCCCTCCACTTTGCCTGGAAGTGTAAAGGGGACAGGATCTGTCCCCATCTCCTCAGTGGGCACAGTTTTGTATAGCCACCATGGCCCCAATTCACAAAGGGCACCTAAGTCACAGTTTTAGGTTCCACTGTGATCTACAAAACTCCCATTGAATCCTGTAGACACCTAAATTTCTGCTTCTGGGCATGCAGGCTCTGGTTGGCCTGATGCCTGTCTCCTGCCTAAGCCACAGATTGAACCAGGGGAAGGTAGGCATCTTCCCTGCCCACTCCCAAAAAAGTCACATGTGGAGCCCTCCCAGAATGGGCCCTATTCAAAATCTGGATGGAGGAGGAAGCGGTGTTGGTGGTGCCCACCTGATAACTTCTAGCCCAGGGAGCCACCAGTGGGAGATGCTATGTCAAGAGGAGTGTGTGCTAAGCCCTGCCCCTCTCATGAAGACAGGCGCCAAAGTTCAGGCTAGGGAGGCACCAAGTTCTGCCTCACAATCCATGAACAGGAGCTTCCTGGAACCAGGTAGCTTAAATGCCTAAGGCGTTTCTTGTGGGAATAAATTAAGTGCCTGCCTCTCTCCACACACTAGCTGCTGCAGCCTGCTGGTGGTACCATTGTCAACTTTCTATATGTTATCCTATTATTTAAAGCTCTCACCTGGAACATGGGAGACCCAGATTCAATTCCTTTCTCTGCCGAACTGAGGATTTTGAACAAGGGTCTCCACTGAGCTATGGGATAGTCTGAGGTAGGGCTCCCTCCATGTCTCCTATTTGAAGCTGTTCCACTGTGCATAAATTGAGTTGTCAGGTCAGAAAATTGTTCTGGAAACAACTGTATAGACATGTGATTAGGGTCTCCACCTGGGAGGTGACAGAGCATCCAGTCATTTCTCTCCTCCCCACACTTTCATTATTTATCCACAGTGGAACAGCTTCAACAGGAGAGGTTGCAAGACCCCCCACATCAGAATAGCTCAGTGGTCAGAGTACTGAACTGAGAGGTGGGAGACCCTGTTTCAAAGGTTTTCTCCCCATCAGGCATAGAGGGGAATTGAACCTGGATCTCCCCCATCACAGGAAAGCCTTCTAAGCAGTGGGAGAAAAGCTATCAGGCAGGCAGAGATGGCACCCCCTCTTCCTCCTCCAGCTGTTGTCTGAGAAGCGAGACAGGCAACTAACTCATTCCCACCAGAATATACTTAGATGTCTATGCCTCTGACTCCAGGAGACAGGTTCCCCTGTGTTCCCCAGAGAAAGATGCCTCCCTGCAGCCTGGATCTAGGCACTGATCTCCATGAGAACAGCAGGAGGCTGACAGACAGAATCTTTTCTGGTTCTAATTCCTGTGGGTTTGTGAATGCAAAATGTATCTGACTCCAGGTTTAGCTGACTTTGAGAGGTTAAAATAAATGTGGCACTTAAGAAAACTTGATTACAGCTGAACTTACGGTAATTGATGTGATTGCTGAAAGATCACAACTAAATCAATGTAGGCCCAGTTTAGATTTTGTGATATCAAGATTTTTTTAGAAAAAACAGATCAAGTGACAGCCACTTTTGTTTCAGCTGAAACATCCCCTTACAGCAATTGCAACCCCTACACCTCAGCATTCACTAAGTAAGTGAGCCCCAAAATGAATTCATTTGAAAGGCTGAGAGTAAATAATATTGATAGGGAAAAGTGCTGTTGATTTTAGTGTTTTTTATTTCAACTGTTAAGGATACAATGAAGGAAAATTTTAAAAACTATTGTAATATGATAGCTTTCCTTTACATGGCTAGAGGTTTGAGTTGGAATGGCTGAGCATAATTATTTAAGCAGTAAAAAACCACAGCCTGTAACTTGCTGGGGAATTAATATACACCTCGGGTCACTGGATTAAAAGCACAGTGCACAAAGCCTGATTGACTTTAACTACCCAGAAGTGTAATAATCCTTTGATTCCACTGCCTCGAGTGTCTTGTTTTTAAATTCTATTTCATAAGAACAATGAAAGGAAACCAGGCAGACCTTGGGCATTTGCTGGGCTTATTGAGCTGAGTAATCAATGCCAGCTCATCAGAAATTTCCTGTTAAACTCACAGTTCTAAAGCCATTTCATTACTTGGGGCTTGTCTAAACAACTGCAGTAAGTTGACCTAAGTTCCACTACTCCAGTTAAGTGAATAACATAACTAGAGTCGAAGTAGTGTAGGCCGACTTACCACGGTGTTTACACTGCGCTGCATCTATGGGAGATGCTGTCCCGTCGATTTACTTCACTCTTCTCAGAGTGGTGGATTATTGGAGTCGACCGGCAAGCGCTCTGCGATCGTTTTTTTTTAAAGCAAGTCTTCATAAGATCTGCTAAATCGATGCCCGCTGCATCAATTGAGCAGCACCAATCTACTAGTAAATGTTGACCAGGCCTTGGGCGTGAAAAATATCCCTCACTTCATATTAGCACCATTAAATAAATAAATAAATAAAATGCCTTTAGATTACTTTTTGTTCGTCAGGAAGCAAAATCAGTAAACCTGAGGCTGCAAGCTCTAGATTTCATTTTGCATTTTACAGCAAAAATGAAAGAATAGCTGGCCACTTCTTGCCAGCAACCATGCTTCATTCTAATATAGTAAGCATTCTCCTCAGTTTCCACTATAACGAAAGTAAGGAGGGTACAACTTAGAACATTAAGCTCTAGCATCCCTAGCAGATGCCTGCAATATTAATGAAAAATAAAAGTCTCTTAAAATCTTGGCTGCCCAGTTCATAAGCGACAGAAAGGAACAAATTGCTTGCTGAATGCTATAAAGATTCCTCTTCATCACAAGCAATACAGTATATGCAATGGGACATTGCTTCACTATGAATTCTCAATCTCACAGGAACCCTGGTGAGACTGAGAGAATTAGTAATAGGAGTGTTATACACAGCATATAATGTACATAGCAAGAAAAAGCTACCGGTATTTCAAAGCCTGGAATAATCTTGCTTGCCAGTGTGCAAGGCAAAGCCCCTTCCTTTAATTTAAATCCCTACTGGAAACCAATTTCTTGTGGTGATGGCATCACCACTCCCATTTCTCTCTCCCATATTGTACACATGAACAGTCATCTTCTGGGCATACCAGTGTGGTGTTAGCTGACATTCAGGGAACATATTATCATTTGAATCTTTTACAGAACTAAGCACAAGTGGGCAGAGTTTGATCTTGTGGATAATACTTCAGACTGAGACTTTCCACAGACTTCCTGTATGACCTTTGAAAAGTTACTTAATCTGCCCTGTGCCTTAGTCCCCAACCTGTAAAATAGGTACAATAATTCTTCCCTACATCACAGCTGTTGAGGCTAAAATTCATTAACAACTAGGAGATGCTCTGATATTATGGTGATGAGGGCCATATAAGATAGATCATCAGTGCATGTGTGTAAAATAAGTAACAATAGTATTCTTCAGAAATTGAAGAGTTAGGACCTAGGTCATGTAACTTTTTTGGTTTCACCAACTAATGGAAGTATCTAGGAAGATAAGTGATAAATCTCTCCTGAAATGGTGTTAGAGCGAAGGTGGGTGAGATAATATTTATTAGATGAATTTCTGTGGGTGAAAAACAAAATTTGGAATTTACACAGAGCTCTTCTTCAAGTGAAGTGGTATCAGCTCCGAAGAGAATTTTCTGAGTAGCTGTCTGTTTTATAACTGTCCTGTTCTGTGTCTGTGACAAGCAGTGATGTTGTTTGGTCAAAGAGTCAGAAGCTAAGAGTTTGTGGGCTCAACACAGAGGTCATGAAAGATTTAGAATTAATCTTCCCAAATATTTGGAAGCTATAAAGAAATAAGAGTTAGGTATTTTTTTATTCAGACGACTGGGGAAAACCATCTAAAAGAAATTGTAAATTCAAGAAAGTAAGTGCGTGGTGTAAACTAGAATAATGTCTCAGGATGCAGACTATTTGCGAGTGGATTTTATTAATCTCAGACTCCACTGATGAGTGACAGGAAGATTCATATTCATAGATACTAAGGTCAGAAGGGACCATTCTGATCATCTAGTCCGACCGCCTGCACAACGCAGGCCACAGAATCTCACCCACCCACTCCTACGAAAAACCTCACCTATGTCTGAGCTATTGAAGTCCTCAAATCATGGTTTAAAGACTTCAAGGAGCAGAGAATCCTCCCTCAAGTGACCCGTGCCCCATGCTACAGAGGAAAGTGAAAAATCTCCAGGGCCTCTTCCAATCTGCCTTGGAGGAAAATTGCCATATTTGGGGTCGGGAAGGAATCAGCTAAACCCTGAGCATATGGGCAAGATTCACCAGCCAGATACTACAGAAAATTCTTTCCTGGGTAACTCGGATCCCATCCATCTAATAGCCCATCTCAGGGGATTAGTCCTATTTACCCTGAATATTTAAAGATCAATTAATTACCAAAATCACATTATCCCATCATACCATCTCCTCCATAAACTTATCAAATAGAATCTTAAAGCCAGATAGATCTCTTGCCCCCACTGCTTCCCTGGGAAGGCTATCCCAAAACTTCACTCCTCTGATGGTTAGAAACCTTCGTCTAATTTCAAGTCTAAACTTCCTGGTGGCCAGTTTATACCTATTTGTTCTTGTGTCCACATTGGTGCTGAGCTGAAATAATTCCTCTCCCTCTCCTGTATTTATCCCTCCGATATATTTATAGAGAGCAATCATATCTCCCCTCAACCTTCTTTTAGTTAGGCTAAACAAGCCAAGCTCCTTAAGTCTCCTTTCATAAGACAAGTTTTCCATTCCTCGGATCATCCTAGTAGCCCTTCTCTGTACCTGCTCCAGTCTGAATTCATCTCTTTTTAAAGATGGGAGACCAGAACTGCACACATTATTCCAGGTGAGGTCTCACTAGTGCCTTGTATAATGGTACTAAAACCTCCTTATCCCTACTGGAAATACCTCTCCTGATGCATCCCAAAACCGCATTAGCTTTTTTCACAGCCATATCACATTGGCAGCTCATAGTCATCCTATGATCAACCAATACTCCAAGGTCCTTCTCCTCTTCCGTTACATCTAATTGATGCGTCCCCAACTTATAACTAAAATTCTTGTTGTTAATCCCTAAATGCATAACCTTACACTTCTCACTATTAAATTTCATCCTATTACTATTACTCCAGTTTACAAGGTCATCCAGATCCTCCTGTATGATATCCCGATCCTTCTCTGAATTGGCAATACCTCCCAGCTTTGTATCATCTGCAAACTTTATTAGCACACCCACTTTTTGTGCCAAGGTCAGTAATAAAAAGATTAAATAAGATTGGTCCCAAAACTGATCCCTGAGGAACTCCACTAGTAACCTCCCTCCAGCCTGACAGTTCACCTTTCAGTAGGACCCATTGTAGTCTCCCCTTTAACCAATTCCTTATCCACCTTTCGATGTTCCTATTGATCCCCATTGTTTCCAATTTAACTAATAATTCCCCATGTGGCACGGTATCAAACGCCTTACTGAAATCCAGGTAAATTAGATCCACTGCGTTTCCTTTATCTAAAAAATCTGTTACTTCCTCAAAAAAGGAGATCAGGTTGGTTTGGCACAATCTATCTTTTGTAAAACCATGTTGTATTTTGTATGTTGTATATTTGACTTCAATGTCCTTAACTATTTTCTCCTTCAAAATTTTTTCCAGAACCTTGCATACTACAGATGTCTAACAGGCCTGTAGTTACACAGATCACTTTTTTCCTGTCTTAAAAATAGGAACTATATTAGCAATTCTCCAGTCATATGGTACAACTCCTGAGTTTACTGTTTCATCCAGGAAGTCTCTATGTAAAAGAATAAAATGGACACAAATCGGACATCAGGACAGTAATATACAAAAGCCAGTAGGAGAACACTTCAATCTCTCTGGACATTCAATAACAGATTTAAAAGTAGGTTTCATAGTAGCAGCCATGTTAGTCTGTATTCGCAAAAAGAAAAGGGGTACTTGTGGCACCTTAGACTAACATTTATTAGAGCATAAGCTTTCGTGAGCTACAGCTCACTTCATAGTCCTTCTTTAACAACAAAACTTCAAAAAGAAACCAAAGAGCTACAATTCATTTGCAAACTTAACACCATCAATTTGGGTTGAATAGGGACTGGGAGTGGCTGGCTCACTACAAAAGCATTTTTTCCCTCTCTTGGTATTGACACCTCCTCATCAGTTATTGGGAGTGGTCCACATCCACCCTGACTGAATTGGCCTTGTCAACACTGGTTTTCCACTTGTAAGGAAACTCCCTTCTCCATGTGTCAGTATATTTATGCCTGCATCTGTAACTTTCACTCCATGCATCTGAAGAAATGGTTTTTTTACCTACAAAAGCTTATGCCCAAATAAATCTGTTAGTCTTTAAGGTGCCACCAGACTGCTCATTGATTTAATGGGCATAGGATACTGTCAAATCTTTCTTCTTCAAAAATAAGGATTGCTGTTCCCTTCAGGAGTTTGCTGTACAGGATGAGCAGGCGAAATTATTCCAGCCTTCTGAAGTTCATAGGACTCTTTTTCCCTCAGGGTCCTACAGGGTAACTCCTAGTACTATGGCACATAGGCGGCCAATTATCTCCTAGATGCCCTTGTTTGCATTTATCCAGATCTGAAATCATGGTTTTAGCTGAGGCATCTATTTTATGTGGGGGAAATAAATATGTAACTAAACTGTAGCTATGTGATAAGAATCCAGCAATTACTTTGGTGCACTGCTGTGCTCATTAGTTTGCTTAGTGTTTCAAACTCTCCAGAAGAATGGAGCTATTCTATAAACTTCCTCTTTTACTTTTCTACATGTATGCCTGCTCCCTAAAATCTGTCTAAGCTTCCATTGTTGCTTCCTTCCAAGAATTTTTGCTATAAGCTAGGGATGTTTCTGTTGGACGTGAGAGAGGAAGAGAAAGACCTGGGTGTTCTGGTTGATCACAGGATGACAGACACCAAAGCGATGCAGCTGTGAAAAATGCTAATGTGGTGTTAGGATGCATCAGGCAAAGTATTTCCAGTAGAGACAGGGAAGTGTTAGTACCATTATACAAGGCACCGGTGAGAGCTCATCTGGAATATTGTGTGCAGTTCTGGCCTCCCATCTTTAAGAAAGTTGAAATCAAACTGGAACAGGTGCAGAAAAGGACTACTAGGATGATCTTGGGAATGGAAAAACTACCTCAGGAGAGGTTTCCGAGAAGCAGCCGTGTTAGTCTGTATCTGCAAAAAGAACAGGCATACTTGTGACACCTTAGAGATTAACAAATTTATTTGAGCCTAAGCTTTCGTGGGCTAAAACCTGCTTGATTGGATGCATGCAGTATTTTCCAGTGCATGCATCTGATGAAGTGAGTTTTAGCCCAAGAAAGCTTATGCTCAAATTTGTTAGTGTCTAAGGTGCCACAAGTACTGTTTAAAAAAAAAAAAAAAAAAAGGCAGCTCAGTTGCTCTGGCTGGTGGGTCTTGCCCACGTGTTCAAGGTCTAACTGATTGCCATATTTGGGGTCAGAAAGAAATTTTCTCCTGGGTCAGCTTGCAGAGACCTTTGGGTTTTTCGCCTTCCTCTGCAGCATGGGGTCCAGTTCCCTTGCAGGTTTAAACTAGGATAATTGGTGAATTCTCTAACTTCAAGTCTTTAAACCATGTTTTGAGGACTTCAATAACTCAGCCAGAGGTTAGCGAGTCTATTATAGGAGTGGGCGGATGAAGTTCTGTGGCCTGCAATGTGCAGGAGGTCAGACTAGATCATGATGGTCCCTTCTGGCCTTCAAGTTTGAATCTGAGTTATATAAACTTTGAAAACAATAATCATGTTAAATTAACAAGTGCATCACATCTCCATTTCAGTACAAGCCTCCCTCAGAATGTGAACTTGCAATTTCTGACATCTTCTGTATGGCACTTAACAGTTAACAAAATATTGTAATTGAACATTGGCTTTTGTTTTGTTCAAGAGCAACAATTGCAAACAATTCCTTCTTAAAGGGCATGGTTCATTACTTAATAGAACACTCGGACTGATGATTCATTAGCATCCTCAACTGAGGATGGCTCTTGAATATCTCTTAAGCACTGCTCCTAATAGGACCAATAAAACAGCAACGTAAGCCCAGAACTGCAGCCAGAACCTCCATTCGCTATTTGTAATTAACCAAGACAATACAGTAATATTGCTCAGTTAAAGTCCACTTCTCATCCAATACACTGTGTAGCTGTCCTCTTATTAAATGGCACCTCTCACAGAGAAGAGCATTACATCCACACTCTGTGACCTGTACTGGCTTCTCTTTATTTCGGGGTGGATTTAAAGGTGTTGGCTTTGATCTATAAAGCCCTGTGTGGCTTAGGTTCTAGCAACCTTAGAGATTGCCTCTCCTTCCGTGTGATACCACAGCAGTTGTTTCTGATTCTGAGGTGTTCCATCTTGTGGTCTATTTGTTTAATCAATAGGATGTTGGGTCATTACATTCTCAGTGATGGACATTCAGATCTGGAATTGGTATCCACTTCAGTGCAACAAGGTTCAGATCTGTTGGTCTTCAGGACTTCTGGTCTGAGGGATTGATTACAAAATGTCTCAGCAGTGTCTTGGCCTAAGCATGGGCCTTGGGCACAACCAGGGATTTCATAAACTGGGGTTGGGCTCCTAAAATCTTAGTAAATGACAACTAAGCATGCTCAGAAAATGATTTTCAGTCTCTAACATTTTCCCCTCATAACCAAGCAAAGGCACTAGTCTTTAGTGAAGACCATATGCCAGCCAAGTCTAATATTTCAAACTCTCATTGCATATTCTGCAGCTGAATCTAAAGAGAAGTATGATTAGAATTTAACCTTGACAAGAATTTGAGAGGTGGTTTTGTGGTTTATTTTTTGACTGGGTATATTAGGCCCACCCATATTAACCATGGAGAATGGCAATTGCTATAATGTGTGGAATATAATAAACATCTTAGAAATATGATAAACTCCATGTAACATTATGATGAAAGCCAGAATATAACAAAACCAAAAAAAAGTTTATGGCAGTTAAAATGAATGCACAATTGAAAGACTAAATCAGGATGGTAGAAACTAGAAAAACTGGCAACTGCCTTATCACTGTAGATATATGAAGGACTACTAGCATTACTGAGCATATAGGGAATTTAAAATAATCCTGTATGGGTGGTTGCATTTCACTCTGTTTTCAGATCTGGAGCATGAGCAATGTCCCAATTGGCCACTAGATGGTACTTTTGTACCAGAAATTAGGTTTCAGTAGGCCAGCAAAACGGTTTCCAGGTCTGCAGCAGTGTCCTTTCCCTGTGACAACTCATCTGAAAGGAAGATACTAATAGACAGAGCACCAATAGAAAACAACTCTCTCTCTCTCTGAGACAGCCTGGTGCTCTTTTAATCCTTGATAATTGAGGGAGGACTGTATAGTGTTGCTCTTTGATTTACAGCCAACAAAAGGGATCTTCTGTTAGGTCTATGAAATCATACAAGTAAGATGCAACATCTGAGAGAAGCATTGTGAAGCGAACTTATACCCGGATCAAATCACAGTTGCATAGTTTTTAATGCAGAGGATAACATAGAGCAAAATACCATGGTGATGGGCACTTTAGGAGTGGAAGAATACATAGGAAGAGGTCATGCTTGTGTAAGGGGACTATTGGTACCAGGAATTCTCAGAATGAATATTTATAAGAGCTGAAAGAATTACTGCTGGTAGGGGAAGGAATTTGGCAGCAGAATGGACATGGGCAAGTTAAGAAGGATGCTACGCTGAAGTGGGTACTAGCCCAAGTGGAGAGACAGACTTTTCCCAGGTCCTATGGGACAAATAGGCTATGTTAAGGTGGCAGGGAGACAGAAGGTGGTTATATTCCCCCTGGAGTGAGAAGATTATTGATGGATGCTGCAGGGTACCAGGTGGCTTTGATGGGTACTGTGTGCTTGTCAAGCCAACACCTGGGGTCAGTCTCCCTAATGGGCTCCTGGTTGCAAATGTACTTGCTAATGCCAGCAAAGGAAAAGTACCAGTCAGGCTGTGAAACCCAAGTGAGAGCCATAAAGTTGTGCCCCTGAACCAGACAGTCAGAGGTACATCGACCCAAAGGATTTAGAGTAGCAGCCGTGTTAAAGAAAAGGAGAGGACTTGTGGCACCTTAGACTAACAAATTTATTTGAGCATGTCTCTAAGGTGCCACAAGTCCTCCTTTTCTTCTTTCAACCCAGAGGAGTGGCTCTCCCAGCACGGGGGGCCCTGGAAGAAAACAGGGATGAACTGTGGGTTCACAAAAGTGGAATAGGAAGCACGGTTTATCTCATCCCAACCGGCACCCAACGGAGAGCTACTCATTCCAGTGGACCTCCAAGGGTTAACCCCTACACAGGTTGGCTGTTTGCAGGTACTACTAGAGAAACATCAAGAGGTCTTTTCCAGAGATGAGCAAGACTTTGGTTACATCACCACAGTGACACACCAAATACCCACTGGAAATGCTGTCCCGATAAAACAGACACTGGAGGATTTCACTACGAGTATTCCAGGAGGTAAAAAGACACATCCAGGACCTAGTATCTCAAGGTGTCCTTAAATAAAGTGATAGCCCTGGGCATCGCCTGCAGTGATCATTATAAAAAAAATTGGTGGTGGGTAGGATTCTGCTGTGAATACAAGAAACTGAATGAGGTGACATGCAAGGATGCCTACCTGCTACCCCAGGTGGGAGAGTCACTGGATGCATTAGGAGGGGCAAGAGTGTTTTCAATTCTGTTTAACTTCTGGTTGCTTCCAGATTGCAGTGAAAGAACAAGACCAGGAAAAGATAGGAGTTATGACTCTGGACTGTTCAAATGGGCATATACCATTTGGCTTGTGCAATGAGCCCACTACATTCCAGAGACTAATGGAGGGGGTGTTAGGAGAATATATCCTAGATGCTTTGCTGATATACCTGGACAATATCATTGTGTTTTCCAAAGATTTCAGGAGTCGTATGGAAAAACTTGACTTGGTTTTCACATGGTTGAAAGAATATTGATTGAAGCTGAGCAAGTGTTGCCCCCTTGGGCCATGTGATTTTGAACAATCCAATCCAGGTATGTAAGGAGGAGAATGCCAACCAAGTGCCACAGGCCCTAGGTTTCATAAGCTATTACAGACCATTCATCCCAAAGTTTGCACACATTGCTACACCCCTATATGGACTAGTGGGCCAACTGGCTCAAAGGAAGGGACAGGACCAATGCATTTTGTGGGATGTCTGTCAGACAGCATTTGGCAAATTAGGACACTGGATAATGTCACATTTGTTTTTGCATATCCCAACTTTAGCCTGCCATTTATAGTGACAACTGATGGAAGCCCGCACAGCTTGGGTGTGGTGCTCAGCCAGAAGCAAGAGGAGGCTAAGCGCATGATTGCATATGCAAGCCAAGGACTGAGGAGGACTAAAAGAAATGACAAACTAGAACTGCTGGCCTTGAAGGGGGCTGTCATTGAAAAATGTAAGGATTATTTAGTCAGTGTACTCTAAGTTCATGGTGACTTCAGAGCACAATCCACTCCAATACCTGGCAATGGCTAACTTAGGCAACACTGAACACCAATTGGTGGCCTAACTTGCTGAATTCACTTTTGAAGTATGGCGTAAACCTGGAAGGCAGAACATCAGTCCAGACACCATGTCTAGAGGAGAAATCAGAAGAGGGCAAACATCTGGAAAAATCTCCTGGTCATTCCTGCGGATCGTGTGCAGACCTGTTTGTGTCTAGAGAATCCAAAGCCTGAGGATGAAATGATAGTAAAGGATGCAGTACAAAACCTGGTAAAAGAGGAGAGTGCGATAATCTTGGGGTACTCATGGGAGGAGATTCAAACTCTGCAATGAGAAGGTGATGTCAGAACTGTCTCAGTGGCAGTCATGAGCTGAATAAGGCCAGACACCCACAATCTAAGAAGCTGGCCAGACATTGGGAATGACTTAGATTGCACCACGGAGTGCTGTTCTGGGTACCAGATCATCCCCGAGATGGCAAAGAAGCATGGCAGTTAGTGGTGCCTGTGTTGCTATGCTAGCAAGTTTATGAAGCAAGGCATGCTCATGGGGGGCATTTTGGAGACAGGAGCACTCTTGAGGTAATAAGGAGAAACAATTACTGGCCCATGATGGGTAGCAACATACAATCGTGAATCTGTCAGTGCAAATAGTGTGCCCTAGCCAACGTTTCCTCCCACCTGAGCCTCTTTGACCTGTATTAACGTGACTTCCTCAATGGAGGTCCTGGTGATGGACTACATACAGCTAGAAAGATCTTCAGAGAGGTATGAGAATGTACTGCTTCTCCTGGACGGATTCAGCAGATTTACCATTGCAGTTCCAACTAGAAACCAGATGGTGTGGACAATGGCCAAAGCCCTCATAGAACACTGGTTTGTGTACTATGGTTTTCCAGTGTGGTTACACTTGGATCCGGGAAGGAATTCTGAATCAGAGGAGATAGCTGAAGTGTACACACGGTATGGCACAGCCAAAAGCCAAACACCCTATCATCCACAAGGAAACACTCCAGTGCAAGAGGTTTTGTTACCCAGGGTTCTTTCAACGCAAAGCTCTTGGTAACTTTTACTCTGTGCGAGGTGGTGTCAGGAAATAAATCAGGGGAGGCATGGTCGTCCAACAGATGGCTGGCACAAACAGGACAACATGACTGCTTTCACTTAAAGCTAAACTTTACTTGTACACACACCCGCAACAGGTTAGTAAAACACCCCCAACCCTTGATAATTACCAAAGCTGTGTGCCCCTCGAGTGGCACAACAGCATCCCGTCTGCCAGTGGGGAACACAAGATGCATCCAGAGGGAGAGTCCAGTCCTGATGAGTCCCACTGCCTCAAACTTTTTCTTCTTATTTATACATTAGTAATATAATATGTCCCCTAAAGCAAACTTGTTAAGTAAGCAGTTTCAATGGTCAAGCGAGAGGTTCCTTCTGATTCTCAATTAACCAGGTGTGGGTTTTTCCAGAGTTTGCAGTCTTGAGGCCCCAGTAGATATTCCTGGGGCACATCCTGCTCTTCTAAAATGTACGATCAGTAACTTCAATCTTATCAGGAAGGATGCAGGGTCAAGCTGCCCTCTCTGTGGCACCCAACCCCCCACCCCCCTCCTGCCTTGGTTAAACTGAGACTGTTGAATGGCCAATTTACAGCCTGCTGACTTGGCTGCTTTTAGCAATAAGCCATAGTGGTTTTAGGCACTTCACTAGTTTGCCAAAATCTCCTGGTACAGTTTAACCAGTCAATGCATGACATGCTAAGAACACTCTCTCATCTGAAAAGAAGTGAGCCTGGCAGGAATGTCTCCCCAAGCTGGTGTTGGCCTAGAACAGACCCATCCATTTATTGATGGGTTATTCTCCCTTTTATCTCCTGTTTGGGAGGGATGTCAGGTTCCTATTAGAAAAGGAGTACTTGTGGCACCATAGAGACTAACAAATTTATTTGAGCATAAGCTTTCATGAGCTACAGATCACTTCATCAGATGCATGCAGTGGAACATACAGTGGGGAGATTTTATATAAACAGAGAATGGGTGTTACCATACACACTGTAACGAGAGTGATCAGGTAAGGTGTGCTATTAGCAGCAGGAGAGTGATCAGGTAAGGTGCGCTATTAGCAGCAGGAGAAGAAAAACCTTTTGTAGTGGTGATCAAGGTGGGTCATTTCCAGCAGTTCTCAAGAATGTGAGGAACAGTGGGGAGGGAAATAAACATGGGGAAATAGTTTTACTTTGTGTAATGACACATCCACTCCCAGTCTTTATTCAAGCCTAATGGTGTTGAGTTTGCAAGTTAATATTAATATTAGGTTGCTATTAGATATTCTGGACAGAGGGCCCTGAGGAAGATGAGGTGACCAATTTGGATGACTGGGTCACAGGTCACCTTGTTATACACTGCAAATAGCTTCCTCCGGTGGCTCTTTACTCGGCTCCTAATAGAGCCCTTATGAACTTGCCACAGCCAGAACAACATTCATTTTCTGTGTTCAGGTTCTCCATTTCCCATCCCATTCAAAAGAATGTAATGAAGCCCATTTAAATAAATGCCTTAAGATAAATCCTCTTCAAAGACCACATACTGTGCCCCAATCAACCATATTTAGAAATACAATACAGCCCTTTTAAATGTCTAATAAAGAAACCTAATCACATTATTTTGCAGTGCATTGGAAGTTTAAGTACAGGGTAAAGTGGGTATGTGGGAGAAACAGATGGATTAAGTTAAAATATGCCTTGCTGAGAGCTTCAGTGCTCTATGAATGGAATGTACTTGGGTTGGTTGCAGCAAAACGTATTAAAGGGTTAGACTTACTGAAGTCTGGAAGATCCTTACAGTGCCCTCTACACCTCTTAACCCTGGTATTACCTATTTGTAGGGGCAACAGAGTGAATTATTGATCCAGCAGGGGATTCACTGCATCCATAATGGATCCAAAACCCTCACATACAGTAGGGGCTGCATTCACAACAATTTTGTTAATTTTTCCCCTTAAATTCAAAACTTAAATTTCAACCAGCTCTAGGAACTACTCATATGTATGCATACACCTTCAATATGACTCCTTATGTTGCAAAAGTAGGACTGCAAGCCAAGACCCAGGCACTTCCCTATGCAGGGGTCAGAAGAAAGACACAACCTGCTCAAAAAACCAAGATATTGGTTATTCCCTGTGTGACACTGGCAAATCAGATGCCAGCTCAGGTCAGAACCCCAGACCAATTCACCTGTGTGTTAGTGTAGATGTTAAATGTGTAAGTGTGTATTCAGATATTTAAACTTCATGAAAACTACTGGAATGTTACTTGTATTGTTTTCACTGATCTGTTCCTGTTATAATGTAACAGCAAACATTTACACTGTGTATTCCCTGTAACTAAATAACCATCAAAGAAAACTTGTGAAATGTTAATAGAAGACCTAGGACTTTAACAAAAAATGCTAATTTCAAAGCAAGTGCCCATTATGTATAATGGTTGGTGGTCAGAAGACTAGGTACATTCCTCACACACGTCATCAAAGGAAAAATCCATGTGGTTATAGACACTGTCAGCTTGCTTTCTGTGTGAGATACTATAAATATGGATTCAAAGAAAGAGCCTTTATCTCTGAATGGTTTGGACTCTTACACAGATGTGTACCAGATGCAAAGCAGAAATCCACAGAAACCGTTTGGGTATCCTGACAAGAGTTTTGGGAAACTAGCAGTTTATTACATCACTGCCATGTATTTGAAATTACAAGCTGTGATTCACATGAACATATATTTTTACCTGATGTAACCTCTCAATAACTCTCATTCTTTTTTCTTAGCTAATAAACCTATAGTTAGTTTACTAAATAATTGGCTGCCAGCATTGTCTTTGGTGTAAGATTTGGAGTAAAACTGATCTGGGGTAAGTGACTGGTCTCTTGGGACTGAGAGCAACCTGATGTGGTGTAATTTTTGGTTTAAGTGACCACTATTACAAAGTCCAGTTTGTCTGAGTGGCAAGATAGGCTGACGAGTATAAGGAGACGGTCTGACTCCAGTGTCAGACTGGTCGAGTGAACCAAGAGTTCACATTTGGTACTGGCTTGGTGAAATCTAATTATAGAACATACCGCCAGCTTGGGGTGTATACCCTGTTTTCTGGTAGTCTGCCTTGAAGTAGGCAATCTCGGTTGTGGGTCACTCCAGGCAGCATGATGCCATATCACAAGATGAACTGTGCCCACCTGGTACATTATGAATACTGTTTTGTTTTGTTCTCTCTTGTTTAACTACAAGGTGGCTTAAACTGTTCTTTGGTGATTTTACACAAATCATCCCAAAGGACTAAAACAATTTTTCTCCTTTTTAAGAGGAAGTAGTGAATAAAGGGGTCTGCAACCTATCCCATTTGGGATCTTTGGTCAAAGTCCTCAAGTGCAATCCCCACAACCTCAAAGATGATAGGTCTTTGTCTGGGCTGTTGCAGGGGAAAATGGGTAGTGCTTTAAGTGTCCCACCACTTCAGGGGGTTGGAGCAGGTGGGTGGCTGGGAGGGAGAAAAGGCATCACCAGAGCAGGTTGGCTGGCTGGTGCGATTCAGGTAAGTTACGGGCGCTGCATACTTATGGGATAGAGAATATATAAACTTGTACCTCCAGTCTGAGCCCCTTCTCATGCCCAGATTTGCATCTTGTCTGTCTTCCCATGGGTCTGGGACAAATACCATAAGGCTGATGAGGAGAACAATGTGAATGACGTAAATACCTCTATATAGGCTATTCAGTCTTACCTGTACAAACCAAGAGTTTTTAAAAACCTGCGTGTATGGCTTTCATTGGTCTTTAAAGAGTCTCTTGATCTCCTGTCAACTCTTCACTACCTAACCCCCCCATAGCATGTATTGTGGTTTTTCTTCAAATTTTGAGGAAGTAAGATAAGTGAAAGTGGCTGTATTTTATCAGTGGAATGGTCCTTGACACTTCATTCAGTGAATAAAAAGGAGAAAGAGTATAAAGAGACAACTAGAAAGATATAAAAACTAAATTGTTTTTAATATAGCACTTGGATTCATCTCAATAACTTTGAATTGACTGTGAAAAAGCATGCTGACTTAAGTGAGCATATAAAATGTACTTAACTTGGTAAACAAAATAGACTTTTTAATATTTTTTTGAGAACTGAATTTATATAAAGGCAATAGTGAAGTGAAAGGATATTTTTATTCATAACTGGATCAGACCATGAAACTACATGGTGTATACTTAGCTTTCAATAGCAGTGATTCTTTCTGATAACCATATACCTATCCTTTTAAATTAAACCCTAAACATGCAATGGTAATGACCATTAAAAGGCCAGTCTTTGTATGATGAACATTGCTGTTTTTGTTTGTATAGTATCTATCCACCAGTGTATTTTAGGTGCTACATGTCATTAAAATGACAATTAAAATCAGTAAAACCATGTAGAATCTGTCTTTTTTTTTTTTTTTTTTTTTTAAACGAGGTATGAAACAGAGGCTTTGACCCCATGATATTTACAGATGCCCTGGTGCTTTTCATAAGAATGGAGGTGTTAACACTGATTCCAGGCCGGACTGCAATTTAAGTAATTATCTGCCTACCTGAATGTCTCCTGCAGGTTCAGCTGGGCACTCCATTATTTTTCATTTCCTGCCCTGAATTGTTTAGTGTTGGATTCCATCCCAGAATGGTTGCATTTCACTGACTGGGGTGGGGGGGAATTGATATATCTGATACCACTGTCTTTCATCTAATATAGTCATTTAGATCTGGGAAGGATGGATGTAAATTGCTACCAGATCAGTCTAGTACTATTTTACCTCCCTTTACCAAGTGGTAAATGACTAAGCAAGGAGCAAACCAGTGAAGAATCAGTGTATCTTATAAGTGTCTGTAAGACTGAAAAGCACTTTGGGATCTATTGGGACAAAAGGCTATATATGAATGTGGTCCTAATAATAAAACTTCAGATGCTATTCATATTACTGTTTTTGTTATAGTGACAATTTAGAGTTGCAAATATTAAATTATTGCACTTTTGAAACACTTATAATTTTGTATTTTACTTTGCAATTTTACTATTGTTTTACAGTGGTTTATTGGAAAGATTACACACAGTAACTACAGCTGGTCATTGGCTTCAGCAAAGTCAGTTTTTCTGCATCAAAAGAGGTTTTTCCCTAAGTGTCTTTTGGTGACTTTCATCTGCAGTTGAAACACAGTCCATCCTCTGCAACACCTTTCACACAGTCACAAAGGCCTTGAAGTATTGTACTAGAAACAGCCTGGAGAATGTCCCAGTAGAACAAATTTGCATTGACACTTCTGTGTCATTACATTTCCTCACATTATAATCTTAGCTCCACTTCTCTCTGTGCTAGTTATAAATGAGAGAGATTTTAGACACTCATTGCTTCATTCTTAGCTCTTATGTGCCTGCATGAGAGGCACTGTATGATAACATAAGATAGACCAACGTACCAAACCATTCCAGAGTTGTCAAGGATTTGTTCAATATGAGAGATACCTTTGGACACAGAGATAAGTTAGTCACTAAGCCAGTAAATATATTAATCAATAGATAACCAAGTGTTTCCATATGACTGTTGTGCAAAGAACCAAACACTTAATGGATGCAGAGGATCAAAAATATTGGTTTCTATTTCTGTAAAATATCAGTTGACACATCTCCCAGGGAGTTATGTCCTTACCTTTATAGGTTCACAGACTTTTATCTGCTGTGCTAGATATGGATCCTAAACCATGCTGGTGTCTGTTGCCTCATACTGCTTAGGTCATTTGAAGCAGCCATTCTGTAGCACAGTTTTCAGGAAGACACAGCTTTCTCCAAGGCTATGATCTGGTACAATGTCCAAACTTTCTGCACCCTTCCTTGCCTCACCTGAGTTGACTTTAGTTTTCCTCTGAGTGTGCAAAGGAGCAAATACCTTAGCCCTTGTCTACACTAGGGGGGGTTGATCTAAGTTACACAACTTCAGCTACATGAATAACATAGCCGAAGTCGACGTATTTACATTGCGGTGAGTAGACTGCTGCCGCTCCCCTGTTGACTCCGCCTCCGCCTCTCATGGTGGTGGAGTACAGGAGTCGACGGGAGAGCGCTTGGAGGTCGATTTATTGCATCTACTCTAGACATGATAAATCAATCCCTGCTGGATCGATCGCTGCCGGCCAATCCCGCGGGTAGTGTAGACATACCCTTAGATAAAGAGACAGATATTCATTTCACTGTGCATGAGCGAAATTCACCCCTGGTCGAACTCCAGTGACTTTAGTGGTATTTGGCCCGGGAGTTACTGGCAATTTTACAGAAAGAGAAGGAAAGCCATAACATAAAAGCTAGTGCAATTCTTATGACTAGGTGAATATTACAGAAAGCTTCACAGAACTGTTATTAAAACTTGAAGTGAAAATGTTGTAAACTACCTGGAATAACAATATAGTAAAAACTTGCCTAATGGCTCGAGCAAAAAGCCATTATGAGCTTCTGAACCAAAGTTCCTACAGAGTGCATGCATGTCCACTTGGAAAAATAAAACCCTTAGCTATGAAGAAAATGCTATACACAGAAGGACAATTAGGCTAGTTGTGATTTCACCATAGTCCAACTGAGCTTGCCTCAAGATAAATGGGACACGGAGAGGGAGCACTTTAGCTACTGCTTTTGTGGTTAGACCTTCATTTGGCAAAGCCCTTTAGCACATACTCTACTTTGAATACATGTTAAATGCTTTGCTGAATTGGGACCTTAGTGCAGCAGCTAGAGTTGATTGTTATCTTAACTGGTGGACAGAATTATTTTCCCTAGGCACTAAAACTTTTGAAATATACTTTTAAAACCCTTAATATAAGACTCGTACATTAATAAATGGCATAACATCATTTTGCCCACAGTTCTTATTGCTTTAATCCAAAAAGGATCCATTTATAAACACATGAGTCTATAACTACATATACTGGATTCCTGAAGGGAACTGATACAACATTAAGTGACCTGAAACAAGTCAATGGAAAATTCTATACCACACAGTTTTGCCAGGATCTGGAGACATCTGATGTAACTGCATATCTTGTTGTGGATTACTCCTGGCATAACATTACCACTTGAATGGTGTCGCAAGGATCGACATGATGACTTACTGTCCCCAAATAAATGTACTGAAACCTCTTGTCATAATTATGTATCTATGGGGTATGCTGTACTTCAAAAGCTGTGCTGGATAAGCCCTGCTTAAAAGGTTTACACCAGTGTAACTATTGTAAGCCCTTTAGAGAGGGACTGTTATTTACTATATATTTGTATATCCGCTAGCAAAGTGGGATCCTGACCTGGATAACATCTAGGTGTGAGTGGAATTTAAATGGAAAGTTGTTATAATACATCAATGTAGTTACACTAGGCAAAATTTCTCTCGGGGCAACCTTTGAAGATGTTGATTTGTACAGAACTTGATTTTTTTCAGTAACTGCCAGGGCAGGAGAAGATGCTGTACCTTGACAAATTGGATTTAGTAGTCTTGAAGATACACAGGCCATGTACAACGGCTCTTTTAAAAGATGTGATATCAATATGCCCATTCTTGTAGTTATTTAGGTACCCCACTTAAAATTATAATAAGCATCGAGTTCAGATTCCATTACAATAGGAAGTAATATATTCCTTGAGGTTTTAAAAAAGTATAAATTACCCTGTAATCTGACAGGAGGTCGTATACTTCAATTCCTGCAATAAAATGGGAATGGTGTGATGTGGGTGTGAAATGGGAAATGAGGAGGCAAACATAATCGTTAAACAAAGAGGGGCTCTGATCAAGCCCATTAATCAAGATGCTTGCAACAGCTAAGGCTTTGATTAAAAGGATATATGAGAATGGCAAAGGAAGGAGTTATCTGTGGCAGTGTGTAGAGGAATAGGATAATCCTGTGCAGCTTTAACTATATGAAGTACTTATCAGTTTTAAAAATGAAAACTCTCTTAAGTGATCACATAAGGGCCCAGCAAAAATTAACAGCATAACATATGGGTTATTTAAAGGTCAAACAAAACTATACCTGGAAACTTACACCAAAATGCAGTCATTTAACACAGGGTTGCCTATTGAAGATGGTTTTTAGTGGAGGTTTTAATGCCAATAATACTTCTAATAGTGATTTTTATTTGTGGGGATCAAAGCACTTTACACTCACCAGTTAATCCACACACCCCCCTCCCCCAACACCCTGTGTGATAGGAAAGTTTCACTATCCCTATTTTGATAATGGTTAAATGGAGGCACAGAGAAACTGTGGGTCTCTCTCCACTATGGAGATTATTGCAGCATAGCTATGTTGGCATAGCCCTACGTGTAGGAACACAACCTCCCTAAATGAAATTTAGTTACATTGATGGAAACCTCCTTCTGTCAATGTAGCCTCATGTACACTGAGCATTATGGCACATAGATCAGTCAGGTGTATGGTTTTCCCCACTATGCCCCAACCGATTAGCTATGCCAGTATAATTTTTCAGTGTAGGCCAGGACTGAGTCACATAATGAGAGCTAGATGGCCATTTGGATTGGAAACTAGGTGTCCTAACTTTCAGACCAATGCTCTAACCATTAGACAACACTGCACCTGTATTCTTAGACTAGGGTTGCTCTAGAGAGTTTACAGCAGCGCAACTGCACCCATGCCGCTGCATCGCTGTAAGCTTTCTAGTGTAGCCGCTGTAAGACGGTGGGACAGAGCTCTCCTGTTGACTTAATTAATCCACCCGCAATGAGCGGCGGTAGATATGTCACCGGGAGAAGCTCTCCTGCTGACATAGCGCTGTCCATACTGATGCTTAGGTCAGAGTAACTTATGTCGCTTGGAAGGGTGGCTTATTCAGCCCTGTGAGTAGCATAAAGTTATACTGACATAAGTGGTAATGTAGGCATGGCTTAAGAAGAAGAAACTTTCATCTGAAATAATCAAAACTGTTTTTGCTTATCTAGTGAAATAATGGCTTCTTGATGGGTGTTAGGTTAATATGCAGCACTTTATCCAATCCGTGTTTTTTGTGAAATGTCTCTTGAGAGCAAATCACATGTAGTCCTGATGATCTGCATTGCAAGAAAATTTCAAATCTATTTTTCATGATATTTTAGTGTCATTGCTGAAAAAAAAAAATCTCTACCAAGAACCAAAAAACCCACAACATTTTTGTTATTGTAGCTAGAGCTGGTCGAAGAAAGATTTCATGGAAAAATTTGCCAGAATATTTTTAAATTTTGTTCAGAAAATTTCTTAAATGTGTTGGTTTTCAACAAAAATGTTCAAAACTAAAATTTTTATTTCATTTTGCTGGGAATAAAATTCATTTTCTCTTATTTTAACCCCAACATTTTTCCCACTGGAGAAGGTGGAGAGGAGAGTTAAAAAGTGAGAGGAAAGTAGTAGAAATCCCACAAGTTGAAAATTAAAAAAAAAATTGAAATATCCAAATTTTTCATTTTTTAAATGTAATAAAAAACTAGAAGGAAAAAAAAGAGTCTGAAAATGTCTAAAAGGAAAGCTAGGTGGATCATGTGATTTAATAGTTTACAAATGGAAAAGTCATCTAGTCTCTTCTGCCACTTCAGGGGTTTTCTCTCTGTCTCTCTCTCTTATATTGGGGTATTTTAAGTATTATTGTGGAATAGTTTTGTGAAACTATTCCGCAAGCTAATTGGTCTCACTGTCAGGAAGTTTTTTTTAATGACATTCAGACTGAGCTAATTTCATCCACACTATGCTATTTTGATAACTGTTTCCTCTTTACTTTGGTGTTTTCAGACTTCAAATATGTATAGATGACATAGCCTTCTTAGCCAAGCTAAAACATATCCTCCAGGCTCTAATCATTGTTGTAGCTCTCCTTTAAACTCCTTTCAATATATCAACATCTTTCTGGTAATGAGGTCCTTGGATAGGAATGCAGTGTTCTACCTGCACTCATATCAGAAGCTCAGAGTGTGTGTGTCTTTTTTTCCTCATTCCATTAAATGTTTCCTCTGTATTTGCAAGCCGAAAATAGCAATATCTTTTTAGTGCCATATCTTGAGTTTTTTACTCATGTTTAATTTGCTGTCCACTCTCACTCCTGGCCTCTTTCTATATTAGTGCTTTCCAACTTTCGCCCTCCTACTGAATGTCTCAAACATAATCTAAAACCTATATATTAGCCTTCATATTTCCAAAGCTGAATCTCCTTTTATTATTTCTCTCCATGTTACTTCTCTGTCCTCACTGGTGTCCTCAACTCCTGATTTAACATCTGTGAATTTCATTATGTGCTGTTTATTCTGTCAGCTAGACCATTTGTGAAGATATTAAACGAGTCTGAACCGAAACGATCCCTTCAGCACTCCACTAAAGATGTATCTAGTGTTTGTTGCATTAAATAAAAGGCAGTAAAATAACTTGGGGCCATCTAATCCTATATGGGAGTTAAACTGTGGGAGACTAGAAACTCAGAGACTTTGCCTTTGGAAAGTTTCCTTCCCATCACTGTTTTGTAGGGGATGGGGAGGTGAGGAGTTTAGTCCTCAGAATGCACAAATCTTGGAGGATCCATCAGAGGCCACAGGCATCTGCACAGAGGCCCTTTCTTTCTGTACTATTTTCCATCTTTCTCACAGTCCTATCCAAGTAAAGTTCTGTTGGATTCGTGCTCCTAGACTTCCTCCATTTGCTGCTGCCCCTAGGAACTACCTCAAAGGGTGTATTTCAGAGCACTGGGGTTGGAGATGTGGAGTCAACTTAAGTTTCTAAAAAAAGAAAAGGAGTACTTGTGGCACCTTAGAGACTAACAAATTTATTTGAGCATAAGCTTTCGTGAGCTACAGCTCACTTCATCGGATGCAGCTCACAAAAGCTTATGCTCAAATAAATTTGTTAGTCTCTAAGGTGCCACAAGTACTCCTTTTTCTTTTTTGCGAATAAAGACTAACACAGCTGCTACTCTGAAACCTCTTAAGTTTCTAGTGACCCACTCATCACTGTTAGGCCCGGAATCTCTATGTATTACATACAGGCCGTCACTGCAGTGAATGGCTATGCACCTGGCTCTGACCCCATTCCGTAGCCTGCCCCATCACCACCCACAAATCCCAGAGCGGATTACTTTGCTTGTCATCAGTTTGAGAAAGCTGTTGATCTAGGTCAGTGTATCTCAACTGGTGGGCTGCAATCCCCCGGGGGAAGTCCCAAAAGGCAGTCAGGGAGGTTGTGAAGTATTGAAAACATTATTACAATCTGAGCAAAGAAAATCTTACTCCCCAACTTCCCACACTCCCTAACCTTTCAAGGACAAATTTTCTCCGTCATCCTCTTGAGCACACATACAAATATATTCTATTGGCATAACATTGTTGTCATTGATACTTTCACTATAAAAGTAATAGTTAAAAAATGTAAGGGGGTCATGAACATTTTTGACTTTAAGGGATTCCAAACTTTAAAAGGCTAAGAAACAATGGTCTAAAGAGACAATAGACCATTAGCCCTATAATTTCATATAATGTTCCTGTAAAGAAACTTTCAAGATATATCATTTCTTTATTTGCATCTTTCATCCAGGTAGCTTTCCCTGTTCTCTGCCCATTTTGAAAGGCTAATGGTTTGTTACAGCAAGAAACAACAGAAATGTCTGCAGAATCATTAATTTCCCCCAAAGGAAAATACTGAATCTGTCTTTCTGAAGAAAATGAAGGCCAGCATTGGATTATAGCGTAAGGTTTTATATATAGGATAAGGGAATGGAATGGAATGGAGGATGGGCTGCTCATGTACTGGTGTAGTAATTGACTTAATTTCACATGCAGAAATCTGGAGTGTAAAAAAATGAGTCAAGCAAATACAAATCATGATGATGTGAGTAAAATGTAAAGACTTTTGATAAATAGGCTGCAGTGCCTCCATGCTTCCTAGAGAATTACACAAATCTTATGAAGTGTTAGCACCCCTGGAGACGGAACGTAGGCTGCAGGGTTTCCTATCCATCTTGGGATTCATAGTGAAGGTAAGTAAAAATCACCTGCAAATAAAGAGCACAGAATTGGTTATTGTAAGTCTGTTTTCAAATATGAATTCCAGAATAAAAAAGCATAGGCCAGTGGTTTGCAAATTTCTTGGTGTTGCACCTAGCACAACAGGGTCCTGGTCCGTGATTGGGGTTTCCAGGTACTATGGTAACAAATAATAACTTCTAAGGTTCCATTTTTCAAACTTTTCTTTGCAAGTATAAGAACTAGAAACTTACTTTTATTTGAATGAAAGCTGAGATTCTCATGTAATTGTATGATTCCAGTAGATTAATCTTTAAAAAAGCCACCAAAATAATCAGTCAGAGTCCAGGAAGGACAGAAGACAAAGCAAACAGGCTGTGGCTGGCTTAGATGTTGGGTTGGTAGAGTGGCCAAGGGCATACCTCGGTCTTCATTTGGTACCTCTCTGCCAGCTGAAGGCTTGGCTGTGCAGTCCTGATGAGGAAAAAGGCCTGACGCTGCCTTGGAGTTGGCGAAAAATAGGGTTCAATTGAAAAAAAAAATTGTGTGTGGGGAAAATGTTGTTTTTGACTAATTTGGGGGAGGGTCAAAATCCAATTTTTTTCAAAAGGTGTAATTTTAATACCCCTCACTTTTAAAATTTTGAAATGATGGTTTTTCCCCACTTTTCAACACTCCGTAATTTTTTCCAAATTACAAGAGTTGGCAAACAGAAAGTGGTCGTGGGGCGGGAACTTTGCCAGTTGTAAATTACTTACAAAGTTTTGACATGGGGGAAAGCCCCCTCTTTTTACCCCTTTTTTTCTGTGAGAAGTGCTGTTTTCCCCACTTTCTTGCACTTTATGACTTGTTTCCAACTTCTGCCAGGTGTAAAACAATAAAAAGGTAAGAAAAGTATTCTTCTCCAGCAACTTTATCAGACTTTAAAAAATCATCCTCCCCTCCCTTTTTCCCTGTGGGGAAAACAAGAAAAAACAAAAATGGGAAGAGAGCCTGAAAATTAAAGAAACTCAATTATTTTGGTTAAAAAAAAACCCCAAGCAAATGACATTTGAATGACATTTTAAATCTTTCTGTAGGAAATCAAAATTTCAATAGGGATTTTTCCCATAAAAAGATCAGCATGAAGAATCCCATTTTTCAAAACAGCTCCACATTGTCTGCTGCTTAGGGTTGCCAATTTTCTAAGTCCACAGTACCAAACACCCTTGTCCCGCCCCTGCCCTGCCCCTTCTCCAAGGCCCCCTCTGCTCCCTCCATCCCCTCCTTCCATTGCTCACTCTCCCTCCCTCACTTTCACCAGGCTGGGGCAGGGGGTTGGAGTGTGGGAGGGGGTGAGACTTCTGGCTGAGCATGCGGGCTCCAGCATGGGGCCAGAAATGCGGGGTGGGACTGGGGATGAGGGGTTCAGAGTGCAGGAGAGGGCTCAGGGCTGGGGCAGAGGGTTGGGGGGTGAGGGCTCCGGCTGGGGGTGAGGGCTCTGGGGTGGGGCTGGGGATGAGGGGTTCAGGGTACAGGAGGGGGCTCAGGACTGGGGCAGAGGGTTAGGGTATGGGGTAGTGAGGGCTCTGGGGTGGGGCTGGGGATGAGGGGTTTGGGGTGCAGGCTGCCCCAGGGCTGCAGTGGGGAGAGAGGACTCTCCCACAGCCTTCTGTTGCTGCAAGAACCCAGGGCCGGGGGAGAGATGCCTCACCCTGCCTGCCTGGCCCTTGATAGCCGGCCGCGCAGTCACGCAGCTTAGAGGGAACGTAGCCAGTCAGCAGTGCCGACTGGAGCCACCAGGGTCCCTTTACGACTGGGCATTCTGGTCAAAAACCATACACCTGGCAACCCTACTGCTGCTGTATGTTCTCCTCCCAGTCCTCATGATGGGTGGCTAGTATGTTGGGAATCTAGAGGAGCATCACAGAATGAGCTGACTGAAGCTGGGAGCCTTGCAGTGTCTGGCAATAATGTGCAACAGTGATAAACATAGGGTGCTTGTTGTCCTCTCTCTCTGTGCTGAGACTAACTCTGGTAGCTTGAGGTCGGCTTCTCATGCAGGCATGTACTCTCAGCTTCCAGAGCATGAGTGAGAAGGCAGCAAACTAGCTCTCCAGCCAGCAGACACTAGCTCACAAAGCAAATTCTGTAGGGCAATGCTAGAAATCATGGACAAATCTCACAGCCCTTGAGGGGGTACCAGCTCATTTTTGAGAAATTAGTCTAGGCAACTGGCAGTGGAGATGCAGATGAGACTTTTAAGCCTTTCAGGCCTGCTTGCTAGCCTCACCATTTTTCTCTGTTAGCCAGAGATGTGGAGGGCTTGTGGCTGTAGCAAGGATGTTGGAACAATTTTTATAGTGGAAGTGCTGAAAGCGGAAACTATGGTATTTGTTTGTTATTACTACTTCAAATGTGTTAAGGACTGCTATAAAGAGGATTGAGTTCAATTGTCTCATGTTCACTGAAGGTAGTACTAGAAGTAATGGGCTTAATTTGCACCCAGGGAAATAGAAAAGATTTCCTATAATCTAACCTATAAGGGTAGTTAACCTCTGAAACAGGGTTCCAAGGAAGGTTGTGGAATCTCCATCATTGAAGGATTTTAAGAACAGGTTGAACATACAACTGTCAGGGATGGTTTAGGCTCATTTGGTCCTGTCTCTATGCATATCTGGGTATTACCAGTTGAAAACTAAAAATCCAATTCAGAGACTGAGAATGGTACCCACTTGATGCCTTTTTGATTGCCTATGTCAAAAAATTGGGTTTCAGTTGTCCTATTTCTATGCTATTTCTGCAGTAGTGCACCCGGAAAATATGTAGGGACTGCATAATTTTCAGTATAACCTTCTTCTATCTGAAACTAATAATAAAAAACGTAACCATCAGTCTGTCTAGCTCACAGTATCAAAAAAACCCTAGAGATCTAGTGCATTATGCAACATAAAGAAAAATCTATCTCAAAAGTTAATATTAAGTGTTTTGTTTTCTAATGAATGAGTAAAAGCCTTCTAAGGAAGGACTAAGGGCCACATTTTTAAGTGTTTGGGAGCCTAAAGATGCAGATAGGCGCCTAATTCCCTTTGATTTCATTAGGTGCCTATCTGCACCTTTAGACCCCTAAATACCTATACACATCTGTCCCTAATTGAGAGATAAGGTGGCTGAGGTAATATCTTTTATTGGACCAACTTCTGGCATTACCAAACATGAAAGAAGATCTCTGTGGTAAGCTCGAAAGCTTGTCTCTCTCACCAACAGAAGTTGGTCCAATAACAGATATTAGAGAGACAAGGTGAGTGAGATAATATCCTGGGACCAACATGGCTACAACAACTCTGCATACAAACATGGACCTAACTGACTAAGTAAAGAAATCTGAAGTATCTTGAAATAAGAACGAAACAAAAGGGAAACTGCTCGGACTTATTACAGTAGCAACAATGTTCACAGTCAACGTGTTGTTGTCTTCTAGACTGACAGCTCATATTCATGAGCATTCAATGGCTCAGAATGTTGTTTCAGAGACACCACATTTGCATGCATTTCACATTCTAAAACATAAAAAACTGAAGTGTCAGAGAAGCATTTTAAAGCACTATGTTATTAAGCAGTTACCGGCAGATTTTCTGCTTTTTGGTCATTTGTCTCTGTGAGCTCTTCCTTTCTGTTGTGACCGCTGTAGACATTGCAGCTTTAGTACTATACTTAAAAAAAAAGTCATAAAAAAGGGGAAAAAGTTATCTTTAGATCTCCTCTGTGTCTTAAGATAATTTCCAATGAACGTTTAAACTTTAATTGGAATTTAATGAAAGTAAAAAAACCCCAGTCAGTTTTAGACTCTTTCAATTTAAAAAAAAATACATCAAATATTTTGCTTTGAGGACCTCTAATAGCAACATGGGCAACGTGGCTTGGATCTTAAACTCTAGCACTTTTTCCCCTTGGAAGCAACAGACAAGGGACAAATTAATCTGATGGAAGATTGCAGACAGAAAGAATCATATGGTACTTTGACACTAAAACCTTACCTGCAAAATAAATAGATAAAATGTTGAAATGTCTGAAGAAAGAACAAAGTGAAATGTAATGGGTGAGATGATCAGACATTTCAGGCAGGAAGTTAATGTGACCCAAAGGGACTAGCAGAGATAGCACCTGGCTGGGTGGTACAAAACAAACTGTGCAGGAAAATATTTCTCAGAGAAAATAGTGGAATAATACTATGATTGTAGAGATATAGGAGAGTAAAATATGATGATAGCCAGACTGACAAACTTAAGAGAAAGATGTAGGCTAATGTAAAAAGGTTAGTGGGAAAGGGGCAGGGAGAAGATTTAAAGAGAGATTAGCATTGGATTCAAGCAGTAAATACCCAGGGCTATCTTGTGGTGACAGAGAGATCACAGAGGGCATTCTGGATACTTGCTTCTGCCTCAAGATTTCTCTCACCCAGTTCCCCCCCTCCTGTTCAATGTGTATATGCAGCTGTTGGGAGGGTTAACTAGGAAGTATGGGCTGAATTATTTTCAATATGCTGATGGCTTCTTCTATTTTACCATTTCAACAAATGCAGAGAGTGAAGTTGAGTGGTTTTTAATCAGGGTATGGAAACAATTCAGGCATGGATGAGAGCAAGCTGGTTGAGGTTCAGTCCAGAGAAGACTGAAGCCATGATGGTAGTTTGGCAGAAGCCACCAGAGGAAATGGCAGAGGTTATATGGGCCCTTCTGATTCAGAATGCATATCCATAGTTTGTTGACAAATAGGGGTCTTGTTAGATATCCAGGTTTTGTTACATAATCAGAACTGCTTTTTTTGCTGTGTAAAATGGATATTTTGACTTTTTTGGTCTTTCTACCTCTTCTTTACAAGTTAGGCTGTTTTGGATCACAAGTTATGGCTATTTCCAGCTGTTCAAACCTGCTACATAATTTGTCACGAAGAGCGGTCTATGGTCAAGAGAGACCAATGTCCTGTCTATCTATCTGAGGTCCTTGTTCCTTAATATCTCAGTGGAGAACCTTTCCCAGTGACATTTTGCTTTTCTCATGGCAGTTCTATTAGTTCCTCTTTGCTTTCATTAATGTTAAGCACATCCTCAACCATTTTTTACTTAAATAAGAAGTTTGTTGGAACACATTAGGAAGAGGTTGCTTATAGCTGGCATGAGTAGATCTAGTGTACGTTGGCCGTTTATCCAATGCAAGCAAACAACTTCACTGGAGTTATCAATAAAGCATATTTGGAGAGTAGTGTAAACATCTGAAAACAATCTAATCAACACTTTCTATTCACTGGCATCACTTCAATTATTTAAGGGAAACTGTTCAACAAGTAAAATATGTGCAGGAATCTATTTAAAAAGGCCTGTCTGCAAAATTATTGAAAAGTCCAACACAGCAATAAAAATAAATTACATTTCAGTTCTTGCTGTTTTCCCCTATTAGAAAAGAGCACCCTGCCATCAACATTACAGAAAAATGGAATAGTTAAGCTTCTGCATAGATTTCTTCACAGGCATTTACAGTGAGGCTTGTATCATGAGATAATGGCTCAGCTTAGAAAAAGCCTTAAGGAAAGACCACTCAGCTGTTTGTCCCATTGCTGAAATCTTAAAGCATGTGGTTCCTGGTAGTGACAGAACTATTAAGACCTTAATTGGCCCAGCTAAAAAGTTCTGTGGCATTTTCAGTCCCGCCCCCCAAGCAATATTCTCCCCCCCCCCCCGTCATATTCTATAGAAACTTCAAAAGCACAGAAATCTGTTTGCCTCTGCAGTTTGTACCAAGATGTCTCTGCATTGCCATTCACATACAAAATGTTGGAAACAGTACTTTAGGCAAAACTCATACACACACATCTAAATTAGAACCCAGTGTGGTGGAACGGTGCAATTTGGACCCTTGTTATCTTTGCTTGGATGCTGCAGCTTCTTAAATTGACATGTCAGCTCTTCTGTGCCAATGTTTCCTCTGCTAAGTTCGCCTGCTCATCTGTTCAAATTATAAGGCTGAAATGTAGAACCAATGGTTGAACAAGAATGTGGGTTCAACTCTGCTTTCTAACTCCTCCCCACAAAATGCCTTCTGCTTTCTGTAGCTTCTGGCTTGGTGTGGGATTTCCTGTCCATGGTACAGGGCACTGGGTTTTCTAATTGTCTGTGCTCCTACTGCCATCCGTGGCCACCAGTGTTGTCCTACCATCATCCACTGGGGTATTGCACCTGCTTTCCCCCCATGCCCTGCAGTGCTCAGCATGTAAAAATACTGTCTTAGATTGAAAATACACAGTGCAGTTAGGGTACTTCCAGGCTGAAGTATACATTTGCAGCTTCCACTAAAATCAATGGGAACCTTGTGTGTCTGTTTTAAGGGCAGCAGACTTTTCCGGTTGGGACTTTCTCACCAGCAAAGGATACTAATAAATGTTTTGTCCATAGGAAACTCAATTTAAAAAAAACAACAAAAAACTAAAAACATACATGTAGTGCATCATTATTATTTGCACTGTGGGAGTGCCCCCAAATCTAATGTACTAGGCACTGAAAAAACACATTACAAGAGGGAGAGGTTTTCAAAGGCACAATGGCACTGAGATGCCTAACTCCCATTGACTTACAAAGGTTGTTTGGGGGCCAGCTGCTATTTGTGCCTTTGAAAATCCTCCTCTATTTCCTGTAACTCTATTGAAATTTTCCCAATGAATAACAAATAACTTGCCCTAATCTTAAGAACAGACTCCATAACTGATAGTGTATTCCATAGCTTTTCTGCCACTTCTTGATTCAGTGCAACATTTGGGTTTTCTACTGTTCAAAATGTATCTATCCTCTACATGTGGTCCTGTCAGGAACAATAGAGAGCTAATTTCTATTGGTGCAAATTGAAAAATGTGTTACAAACTTCAGAAGGCAGGAATGTAATGACTGCACCTCTCAAGCTGACAGGATGTCCTAGAGGTGGAGTAATTTGAATTGAAAATCAATTCCACTAAGCACCAGAGAGCGGTAGAGAGAATCCTTGTGTAGGAAAAGAATAATAAAAAAAGAGCTTTAGAAGTTTCCAAACTGTCAAAAGTAAGTGTCATTGGTATTGGAAAGAATAAAAATGTTCAGTACTTTAATGTAAGGTGATAAGGAAAAGGAATACATATTGCCTGTCAGCACTAATGTTACTAGGGCATATGTCAAGTTCACTAAACGGCCTTACAGGGAAAATGACCAGAGCTTCAGATGCTCTACTATGCTGTTTCACATAGTCAGCAGTTTTGGGGGAGTTATGCTTTATAGAGCATTAAAGTGACTGCTCTGGATCTCTCTGACTCCATTAGCAAATAAAAGAGTAAAAATATTACAGAGGGGGGCGAGGGACAAGAAGGAAGTGATTTAAAATACATAAATGCTGTACAGTATTGCAGTCTAAAACTACACACGGCACCCAAGGCAGATTTACATAGCTGTTTGTGTATCTCTCTGGTTATGTGTAAGTACTTTATTATCTCTGTGGGGGAAATCCTACTCACTCTTCTACTCCATATGGCCCTGGCAACCACTGTCAGCTGCTGCGAGTTGGTGCAGCCCCTAAATATCAGGCTGATTTAATTTAGGGTGGGCCCAGAGGAATCTGAAAATCGGGGAGCTGTGAACAGTTTCTTGATGACTCCTCTCCTCTTGTGGATCTTGGTGCTGGAAAGAATCTAGCCCATTATTTCCCTGGTGGTTTCCAAAGCCCCACGCAAAGTCAAGGCTCCATTGCCCTGTGTAGTTTCCACTTATTAAATGGATCACACCACTGTATGTTCACTGAACGTAGGCTTAGTAACCACTCTAGTCATTGGAGCTATAGAAACTGCTGTTACAGATGTTTGCATGAAAGGTTTTTGAGACCAATGAGGGATATGCCAGGCAATATTGTAATACAGCAGAAAACAGTACTTTGACTGCCATGAACTGTGCTATACCTGCAATTCATTTTCCAGTGCTGTCAATTTTCCTTTAGAAGCACTACTCTGAGTGGGTTTTAGCTAGACTGTACATATCCACTACAGCATGTGTGGTTGCGTTCTGTTTTGTTTTTTAATTAAAGGAATGGACATTTTGAAATTAAAGGCATTGGAAGAATGATAACCCATCTGTAGAAGTAGTGTGATTAAAAACAATGACAGATGTAGCAGCATTTGAGAAATCAATGTTTAAAACACTAGACAGCTGAAATGGGGATAAGCATATATGAAAGCCCTTCTTAGATCAGATCAAATAAGATCAAAGTGATATTAGTATTTAACAATATAAACTCTGATGAGATCAGTGGAAAAACTGCATTGCATGTGTTGTTTGTTCAAGTTGTACAATATGCTTGTTTTGCATATAGAAAATGCATTAAAAACACAGATATGTAAGATTTAATGAACTAGGATGTAATATATTTATCTATAGACATAGTGCGACAAAAGGAATTTTTATAGTTCAGTTGCAGCATGAGAGGTGTGGATCCCAGAATCAGAAAATCAGGCTCTAGTGAAGGCAGATCTCTGTGTGGAGGAGAGATTGATGAAAACCGATTTTTAGGTTCAGGCAGTTTCAAGAAAATAGAAAAAAAATGTTTCATGTTGAACAGAATCCAAAATGTTTCATTCAACTCCAAAATGGATATTTTTTGGTTCATTTTAAAGGGCTACTATACAACTAGAGGAAGAGAGAGAGAGTTGGTTCCCTTAATGTTTACTGCATTCACTTGGGAAGTAGGAGACCCAGGTTCAGTTCCCTATTCTGCCTGAGCTGGAAAAGAGATATGAACCCATCTCCTACTTTGTGGTAGTATGCTTAAACCACTGGGTTGTGGGATATTCTGATGTGGGGCTCTCTCCATATCTCCTGTTGAAGCTATCCCACTTTGTATAAATAATCAAATAGTCAGTGAAGCCAGGAGTTGAACTTGTCTTCTACATCCTAGGTGATTCTCTTAATCACCAGGATATAGAGGCATACTTGCTCTTTCTCTGGCCCAGTGACTATTCATAGTCATCCATAATAACTATTCATTATTTCCCCTCTCTCTGAGGTGCCTCTATGAATGACAATGAATTATAGAGAAAATACCAGATACTAAAAAGCACTTTAATCTTAAGGAGAAAGGGATAACCAATGGCTAGAAGCTAAAGCTAGATGAAAATTTGTGCCAAATTTCTTATTTGAAGTTATCAGTGAGCATGATTCACCATTTGAATAAATTACAAAAGGAAGTGGTCGATTCTCTGTCTCTTCTGGATGCCTTTCTGGGAGCTATGCTTTAGCCAAACACAAGTTCTGTTTTAATCAAACACACGTTATTGGGGCTCAATTCAGGGCTAACTGTGTGAAATGTAATGGCCTATGATAATCATTAGATGATCTAATGGCCACTTTTGGCCTTAAACTCTATGAATCTATGAACAGAAGAGCAGAAAGAAATCCAGAGTCCATTGGCGTTTATAAATCCCACATTTTAAATTAAAATTCCATGACAGGTAAATTAATATATTGTCATTTAGCATTTACATTACAGTAGCACCTAGGGACCAAAAATATTCTCCAGGGGTCCATTGTATTAGGTTCTGTACAAAGATATAATAAATGAAAATCCCTGCTTCAAAGAGCTTTTTTCTGAGAAAAGTCACAACTTGTGACAGGTTGTTGAGGCAAATAAGTGGACCTGGACAGAATTAGGAAGGGAAAGGGAATAAAATTCAACCTACAAAGTTCCAGTAACAATGTAGCCATCACTTCTTAAAGCCCAGTTTTAAGTGTAAAAGCACTTCTACTAGAAATCCAGCCTAAACTGAAGACTAAGGACAACTGACTTCTATAGTACCTGTTGAGTAGCTTTCCTTTGCTTCATCTCCCTTTTGCTTCAGCTAGTCAGCCCTTTCCACAATCTAGCCATCACCCCTTTAAATATATGTTTTAAAAATGTTGTAACAATTTTCCACTTTAGCTTCCTCTGACCACAAGTAAATAAGGGGGCACCACCATTTATGCAAACCAGAACAAACTGAAATTAAAATAAACAGCCACCTAACAAATATATGGCCATATCCCCACTTCATAGTGTTAAGCTGCAGTACTATTTTTTAGCACCAGGTGGTGCTGTGTGAGGGTATAAATAGCAGCGCTCCCCCCTTTCTTAACCTAAAGTGGAGTCTATTAGCCATTGTCCTGGGTCCCCCTGGTCCTAGAGACAATTCGGCACAGGCACAGAGATACTTCGTTAAGGTAAGAGTACAGCTAAGGAAGAAACCAGCTTTGTAGCGGAGTTCTTTCCTGCCACTGAGGCTTCAGTGATGTATTTTAGTGAAATGAAGTAGCTTTTTGTATGAAGCTTGTAACTGCTCTCTCCCCTTGGTAGCCTGCCCTGTTTGGACCCTGTGTCAAAGGGCTAAGTGTTTCCTTTCTGGTTACTGGTCCAGAAAGTATATAGGTTCAGACCCAGTAGCCCTGAACATCAAGTCCAAACCATTAAGAGTCAGCACAGATATCTTCTGAATATAGGGGAAACTGATAATCTCCGATACCTCTGAGTTGTGACTACTGGAAAATGCTTGCTTTTTATGGCAGCCACTGTATTTATACTGGTCCAACAAAGATTTTACAGGCAGCTCTGGTAGGCCCATTAAATTTAGGACCTTAAAGCATAGTTGTTCCCTCACTTTGTCTCTGGTCCAGTAAAGCACTTAGGTTGAGATTTTTAAAGGCATTTAGGCATTGCTGCGCTTAGTCTTGCAATGCTTAACTGATTTAGGAGCCTAAATATAATTTTCAAAAGGGATTAAACTCACTGATGTGGCAAATAAAATAAGCAGCACACCATGTGCAGAACGATTTCAGAGATGAGGGCGATTCTGCCTCTTTTCTGATCCCTGGCAAATCTCTAGGTATTATACTATGGAAAACCCTTTTTTGTTCTGGAGCATTGACTCAATGAATAAACAGCTAAATTAAGCCAGAGAGAAGAATGCACTGAAGGGAGCAGAAACCAATAATGAACTCTCTGGAAAAGACTGAATTTTTTGGCTCTGTCATCTTGTTGGATTGATATTCAAGAAGAATTTTCAGATTCTCTACAGTATATTCCTGGCGAGCTTTCATGGGCACCATGATAACTGGTATTATCTGATTTATAGCTATATGGCTCTGCTGCTTGAGACTCCTTCCTTAAATCCTGAGAATTCTGCCCATTAAAAAGAGCAATCTTAGGCATATTTAAATGCCTTTTTTATTAGTAGATATGTTCTGTGTTTGTTGGTACTGTAACATAACATGTATAAGCCATTGGGAAATGCAAATTTGTTAAACCAGCAATTGGGTTTTAGGTAAACAACAATATGTTTGCTTTAATAAGAAACTGTGTTTAACTCTAAATAATTTGCACTTACACAGTATTGTTTTCCAGTGTAACAATAGCTTTTGGCTTATATACAAAAGCTTCCCACACAATTATTCTAGTCATGTGATTGCAGTACTGACAGAGAATGTCTGATGTGGTTTTAACGAAGCAAACACCCCAGGAAGACAGTCATGAAATGAATAAGAAAACGGACCCATTGCTTGGAGAGCACTACAATGGAAAAAAGCCATGCTTTAATTTCAGTGGGATTTGTCATTACATTTTGGTTTGTAAATCATTACTTGTTAATGTACTTTAGGGAAAACCCCTGTTTGTTAACATCTTGCATTTATCTTACCTTTCCTCTGGAGACACCTTGCAAACTACTTGTAAGGATAGCTTTACCTACCAGGGAAGTACAATGGCCTTTGTGGTGAAACATGGCAGCTGTTGATGAGTGTACAGCAAACAGTGCAATGCCAGGCAATGGTTTAGAGCAGGAAGTGAAAAAGAATATCCCATCCAACTGAAATTAAGGGAGAATTTGGGAACAATGTAAATTAGTTGAGTTGGAATTTGTGCTAGAAGAAAGGGTTAATGCGTCTGTTTGTCAGAATGAAATAATTTTAAAAATCCATAGAACCTGTAATGATTACAAGTGGTCAGGACCTGGGCCTGACATCTCATGATCTCAAAGACCACTTATCTAATAGCACATTACTACCTACCAATGAATTGGACATTGAATCAGAGGAAAAACTGCCATGTGCTGAAACACCAGTACCTATGCATTCCTTAGAGGTCTGCCAGTCAACAACTGAGCTGGGTCTGATCCTGCTCAGTTTGATATATGTATAACGTGGCATGACTGTAGATCTATTGGTTTATTTGGTATACTGTATTTTAAAGGCTGATGGCCTGATAATCCTCAGCAATGTGTCTCTAGTGCAGGCAAAGATATACACACCGGAGAAATGGAGTTTGAAAATAATCCAGCTAATGGATGTCTGTTATCAGATCTGCACCATTTCAGCCTCATAAAATTCTGTTTTTTAGACACTCAAACAAATCCCTTACAAATTTTGGTTTCCAATTGTTGTCATATTTTCTTACTTTACAAGTTTTTTTTGCTTTTTCTTCAAAGCACCTGTCATAAATATAAAGGGAAGGGTAACAACCTTCCTGTATACAGTACTATAAAACCCTCCTGGCCAGAGGCACAAAATCCTTTTACCTGTAAACGGTTAAGAAGCTTAGGTAACCTGGCTGACACCTGACCAAAAGGACCAATAAGGGGACAAGATACTTTCAAATCTGGGGCAGAAAGGTTTTAGTCTGTCTGTTCTGTGTGCTTGCCAGACATAGATCAAGGAAGCAAGCAATCCAACTCCATTAGAATTAGTAAGTACTCACAAGGGAATGCGTTAGCTTATTTTTGTTTTGGCTTGTTTTTTTCTCTGTGCTGAGAGGAAGGTATATTCGTGGTTTTCTTTTTGTAACTTTAAAGTTTGGCCCATAGGGAAATCCTCTGTGTTTTTTTAATCTGATTGCCCTGTAAGATTATCTTCCATTCTAATTGTACAGAGGTGCTTCTTTTACCTTTTTTCTTTATAATAAAGTTATGTTTGTTTTAGAATCTGATTGGGTTTTTTTTTTGTGTCCTAAAAAAACCCAAGGTTGGTCTATGCTCATCTTGTTTATTCTCAAGCGTCCCCAGGAAAGGGGGTGTTGGGACTTGGGGGAATATTAAAGGGGAGTAGGAACCCCAAGTGGTCCTTTCCCTGAGTTTGTCTAAATCACTTGGTGGCACAAGGGAGAATTTGTGCCTTGGGGAGTTTTTACCTAAGATGGTAGAAATAAGCTCTCATGTGGGTCCCCACATCTGTACCCTAGAGTTCAGAGTATGGAGGGAACCCTGACAGCACCACATCCGCTATATGTAGCTCAGATGTTTTACAAATCGTACTGTGCAAGATAGCGTGTGAATGTGTAGGGGAAATAATATGATTAAGGGATTAAGAGGAAAAATGAGTTCACTAGTAGCTCTAATAGAAGCTGAACTGAAATAAAGTAGGAATCATAGAATTGTAGGACTGGAAGGGACATTGAGAGGCCATCTAGTTCAGTCCCCCGCACACATGGCAGGACTAAGTATTATCTAGACCATCCTTGACAGGTGTTTGTCTCACCTGCTCTTAAAAATCTCTAGTGATGGAGATTCCACAACCTCCCTAGGCAATTTATTCCAGTGCTTAACTACCCTGACAGTTACGAAGTTTTTCTTCATGTCCAACTTAAACTGCCCTTGCTGCAATTTAAGCCCATTGCTTCTTGTCCTATCCTCAGAGGTTAATGTGAACAATTTTCTCCCTCCTCCTTGTAATAGCTTTTTATGAAAACATGTCCCCTCTCCATCTTCTCTTCTCCAGAGTAAACAAACCCATTTTTTTTTCAATCTTCCCTCATAGGTCATGTTTTTCAGAGTTTTAATAATTTTTGTTACTCTTCTCTGGACTTCCTTCAATTTGTCCACATCTTTCCTGAAATGTGGTGCCCAGAACTGGACACAATACTCCAGTTGAGGCCTAATCAGTGTCAAGTAGAGTGGAAGAATTACTTCTCCTGTCTTGCTTACAACACTCCTGTTAATACAGCCCAGAATGATGATTGCTTTCTTTTGCAACAGTGCTTTAGCTTGTGACCCACTATGACCCCCGGATCCCTTTTTGCAGTACTCCTTCCTAGGCAGTCATTTCCCATTTTGTATGTGTGCAGTGGATTGTTTCTTCCTAATTGGAGTACTTTGCATTTGTCCTTAGTGAATTTCATCCTCTCTTCTTCAGACTATTTCTCCAGTTTTTCCAGATCATTTTGAATTTTAATTTTATCCTCTAAAGCACTTGCAACCCCTCCCAGCTTGGTATCATCCACAAACTTTATAAGTGTACTCTCTATGCCATTGTCTAAATCACTGATGAAGATATTGAACAGAACCAAACCCAGAACTGATCTCTGAGGCACCCCACTCAATAATCCTTCCAGCTTGACTGTGAACCACTAATAACTACTCTCTGGGAATGGTTTTCCAACCAGGTATGCACCCAATTTAAAGTAGCTGTACCCAGGTTGTATTTCCCCAGTTTGTTTATGAGAAGGTCATGTGAGACAGTATCAAAAACCTTACTAAAGTCAGGATGTTAGGTCTTGTATTACCTATTCACATATTCACAGGAAAAAAAGCCACGAGGCTGTGGTGATGGGTCTCGTCCCTCAGTACAAAAGTGTGATGATTGTAGATTAATCTTGTTTATGAATCATCTGGATTGGTGGTGATGATGGACCAAACCCAGCACCAGTCAGCTGCTGTTAAAAGGAGCCAAATGCTTCCCTTGTGAATCCCAATGTGCTTTCAAAAGGCACAATGGCACATTTCTTTCTTCAAATGTATGTACCCATATGGAGAACAATTAACCAGTCTACTTCATCAATCTGAATGCATCTGGAAAACATTATTTAAATCTATTTTTGGGTAGAGGTTTTGCAATTATGTTGCAATCTAAAAACAATCCTCTCTCCCTCTCCCCACTTAAAATGGCTTTGCATTGCAACAAAGAAATACTCTCTGAAAATTAAGCCACAGAAGGGGCAGCTATTTGCATTTTTTTCAACTTGTCTCAAAATAAACCTAATTTATAACAGTTCTGTATGCTACAATAATTCTCCATAATGCAAATAAAACATTGCATGCAAACAATGCATGAAAAAAACATTTGCTGTAAAAATATACTTGTAAAGTTTCATTAAGTATAAAAGTTGTAGAGTTGAAATCATTGCAGTGAAAATAGAGTTGAAATCACTAATGTAGGAGAGGCTAAACACAGGTGAATGGAGTTTACCTACATCTCATTTGGGGAACACGGAATCTGGAGTTTACTCACTTTTTTTATCACTTCACTACTGGATGAAATGTCCTCTAGCAAATTTTTGACCGTGATTTATTTTTCAAGGAATACTGATAATACAACTACCAAGATACCACAGTTCTCCATTATATTACTATCTATTCAGGTTAAACAAGAATTGCCAAGGACCATGACAGTAGTTAAGTGTAATGATGCAGCTGGCTATAATTAAACAGGGCATATCTACTATGAAATAAAATATGCTGTAGCACAATTGTGATGGTTTGAACAACTTACCACATTATACACTTCTAGGAAAGTAGTAACTGTAATAAATGATAAATATTTCCCTTGGCATTGGTATTGACAACACTGAAAGATAACAGTAGTATTCAGCAATTCATTTCTTTACATTCATATGTAGGAAATCGTAACATTTGTAAAAAATAAAAATAAAAATCATTTTTGAAAAAAATAGGTAACTTGAGTCAATTCAATTTTGGATAATTCTGCATTATGTATGTCATTTTCAAAGCTATAATAAAACAGTAACCTAACCAAACCAAATAGAAATTCTCTCAATAATCCTTGAATGATTTTGGCAGTGTATTCATGTCTTTACTGATTAGCTCCAAACTTAGACGACTGATTTAATTTCTAAATGTAGGGAATGAGTGATACAAAGGTTTAGCTGACATACTTACATGTAGCAAAGACAGGAATGAGTTATGCAGCTCATCCCAAACATGCTGATAAAACCATTAGAACACACTTCTCTAGTGTGTGTATTGTTCTTCATAATTGGTGACAATTTTCTAACCTGTAATTTTGTTTTCCTTTTAGCACATCAGGTTTATATTTTTTCTTAAAAGGATTAATTCTGCTTAAATGTTTCTGTCAGTGTCTAAAAGGGTGCTCTGACTTTCCAAGTTTTAATTTTGGTTAACATCTTGCTACTGTATAGTGAATATATGAGACAAACAAAACCTCTTAATCTGATTAAGAAAAAAATAACAAATCTCTTCAGAAAAAAATAAAATTAAATAAAATGAACCGGTTTTCAAACATGTGAACCTGATGTACCTATTTGTCAAATAGACTCGATTGTTTGGAAGGACACTGTCAACTTAAATTTAGTGCAAAATTAAATTAAAAATGTTAATGAATTCTAAGGTCAACATACATACACCCAGTTTTTAATTCTGTAGTGTTTGAAAGACTGACATTACAGCTCTAAGGCCTCGAACCAGCAAAGCACTTAAAACATGAGCTGATATCCCATGGATTGCAATCAGATTTAAGTGTGTGTTTATAGTTAAGTATTGCTTCAGTGCTGTGTTGGGGGCTTAAGGGTCTGAGATTGACTTCGTGTTAATAACCTATGATTGAGCTGACCATGTCAAAATTTCCTTCTCCTTTGTTTCCTCGCAACTAAGTGTGGACAGTACACTATGCAGTTGGGATAGTAAAGGCAATGCTTGCTTTTTGCTGTAAGGTTTTTCTTTGCTAAAATGAAAATGGTGTGTTTGTCACATAAAATAACCCTGGGGAGAAAAAGGCTTGAGACCAGAGTCTCATTGATGTACTGTCAGAGACTGGTAACAAATGTAGCTGTAAATGCTTTTATTTCTTTATTTTGAATGAAAATTATGGCCTGAGTAACTGTTGTTTGACACCCTCTTTGACTGTTCCTGGCTGATGAAGTAGTCAACATTTCATTTGCAGGGTAAGCAGCCATACTTACAATCATCCATTTCATCTTGTAACAGAAAAATGATGCATATTATACCTGCTCGCAGTGCCTTTTGGAAGAATTTTAAAAGGGGAATATTTTAATATGGCAGAGTGCCATGGTGAAGATTTGCAGCTGTTTACCCAATCCATCAGGGGCCTTAAGAAACAAGTGTGTGTGTGTGTGTGTGTGTGTGTGTGTGTGCGAGAGAAAGAGAGAGTTGCATGTGTATGTACATATATCATCGTTGTTGTTGTTGGCTATCCCTCTGTATGAGGATGATGTCTGCTGGGGAAAGTCATTGATGAGACTTAAGATGGCTGAAGAATCCAGTCTGTGCACTACAGATTTTTTCACATATGTGACAGGTGGTGGCGTGGTGAGAGCACATCTGCTGGCAGGGTTGCCATACCCTTTTCTTCCTCCTCCTGCCAGTTTTCAGCCTCTTGAGCAAGGCGATTCTCCTCAAGCTGAGGCATGATATATGATGTGACACCATTGAGGTCCGCTGCCAACCAGCTCTTCCCAATTCATGGAGTCAATGCCTCCCTTCTTAAAATATACAACACATTTATATAATATATACACACACACACACTTCTGGTTTTCCTATACTTAGTGGTAGATAGTGCTGACTCATCTGAAGAGAGATCTCTCCCCCCCCCCCACAAAACCCAACAAAACTCAAAGAAAAATATTGTTCCTGAGTGGTAGCTTGGAACTACTTCTGGTAAAGGCCAGATTGTAATTACAGATGTGCAGATTGGAGTGTCAGCTATCTTGACAAATTCAGTATTTGTACTGCTCTCTAAATCATACAGCTAGAAAGCTGAGCTGTACAGTGAGGTGTGCTGCCTCCTTGGGATTAGAAACCAGACCTTAATGGTGTAGCAGCTGAGTAATCCCAAATGTATTTCAGTTTTCCTGGCATATGCTGCTGGTTCTGATGTTGGGACCAGAATGCTTATAAAATAGGGATAACATTTATTTCCTCTTCTTTCAATTAATGTACCTTTTTGAAAGCCTATTTAAAAACAAAAGTTTAAAACTTCGCCCTTCCCTGCAACAGTGATCTGTAGTCTCCCAACTAATTTCTCTTTTGAGTGGAGACTGTAACATTGTTATATATAATGGCATTATATTTTTTTTTGTATTTTCTATCAATTTGCTAGACATCCTATCATTTTATTAGATGATGTCATCTCAGATAACTTGAGTAGAGGTTTTATCTGAGTGGTGCCCAGTGGATTAACAACCTAGCACTTTTTATGAAGAGTTCTTGCAGTGTGCATTAAATTGTCAATATTTTGGTTTTCACCTGTCATATATGAATAAAGAGAACAACCAAAATTTTTAAACTGGGATTCCTAAAGGCATAGGATTCTAAATCCATATTTGAAACTGTTAAATAAAAATGTATTGAGGTATATTGGAAATAATGGGACCTGATGTTGCTTAGCATTCGTGAAAACTAGATCATATATTTTTATGCCTAATTTAAAAATTGTGGATGTTCTCTTTTAATTGGTGCCTCCCTGGTGTATCAAGTAATCTAAGGGTGTAGTCCCATCTTTTGTGGAAAGAACTGCTGATTTTTCCCTTTACGCAATAGTTCTGTCTATGTAGAATTGTCCCAATCCAGTTTTTACCTGGACAGTCCGGTTTTTAGCTTCTGTATCTGGGTGCCATTAAGGGTTGCTAGATGCTCAGTTGTTAGGGACCTGGCAACCCCAAATGGCACCCGAACCAAAAATCCAGTTACCGTGGGGTGAGGAGAGGTGCCAGGTCATTAACCCACATGAGGCCCTGTTCAGCTGGGGCCGCCTCCTAACTGCAGACAGGTTCCTTGAGATGGTCCAGCGAGTGACATGGGCTGCGAGGAGAGGAGCATGCAATAGGGGCGGGGCCTTGGGGGAAGAGGTGGAGCAGGGGTGGGGTCTTAGGGGAAGAGGTGGAGCAGGGGCGGGGCCTTGGGAGTCTGGTTAACAGCAATTAGAAAAGTGGCAACCCTATGTTTTATAAGGCAGGCTGTTGATTTTAATGGATAATAAATAGGACTGGTAAATGTTTTAAGATAAAACTAATTTTGACAAGATCCCTCAGTGATAGTAACATTTCCAAGCAAACTGAAAATCCTACTTTGCAGGAGATTCTCCTTGCTATAGCTTAGTTTCTTATGAGGAGCTTTGCATTTCAGATCAATTTAAGCAAAACAATTCAAAACGTGAAGTAAATGAGAGCCTAATCCTTTCCGCTATGCAGCAAAATCTTTCTACACTTCTTGTGCTGTTGTTCTCTTGCAAAGGATTACATCGGTTGCATGAGTAGCACAAGAAGATGAGGCAGTCTTAGCAGTCAATATATAGGAGTCAATGTGGTTTAAAGTGAGACTGGGGAAAAAGAACGGTGAAATGTAGCAGCAGTTGATCTTCTGATTGGTTTTAGAATAGGAGAAAAATAAAAGTGTGTTATTGCTATGGATTTCACTGGAAATGAAAGCCAGGAGTAACACAAATGTCTTTATTATAAACAGCAACCTTACCTATGGGGATAACTGCTTGATTTTGGTGAATAATAATAATCATGCTGATTACCCTGTGTGGTGTGTGGGTGTTTTTTGAAGAACTTGTTGCAGTAGTTAGTCGGTGAATGGAAACTGAAAGGAAGTTTCATGCATGTCCCTAAGACTAACAGATCATTTGAAGCAGACTCCCAAGAAATCTTGATGTGTAAATGTGATCTGATACATTTTTTGCATGAAATTTACAATTCTGTTACAATGTCTTTAAAGTAAGGAAGAGGTAAATTTTGACCAAGGTTTATATTCACATTATGGTATGTACTTACTGTTTATCTGTTGGCCTTGAAAAATCCTTCTTACTCTTGGATGAAATAAATACTTTTTGACACAAGGATTTATTTCATTATTATGTTAACTGTGGCTGGCTAGAGTTTTGTGCTGAGGCTGATGCATTTGTATTTGTGTTTTTGTATCTAAAGTATACACAATTCCATTTGCAATTTGCCACAAAGATATTGGGCCAGATGCTCAGCTAATGTAAATAGGTGGTGGTCCATTGAAATCAGTAGAGCTATGTCTGTCTGTGTGTGTTGAGGTCCAAATGGTCCCTTATGTTGAGGCAAGATTAGCAGGCACTTTAATAACTAATTGTATTGGATTTGGGGTTCTTTCTCATGCATGTGCTCCAAGAAACTTCCCTTGACTGAAAGTGGATCTGCAATAGGTCTTTAGACAAAGTATGATGTTACTAGAACTCTTTTAATTCTATTATTACATGCGTGTAGCATCAGTCACACTTAATGATGAGGCCATTGTGAAAGCAGTTTTCAGGAATTCACACAGTGCCTTTTTTCACAGATAATTGATCTGACCATCTCAATTTCTCCTGCCTCTCTCCCCCCCACCAATGTGAAAAGCAATTAACTTTTAATACTAAATGTCAATGAAATTTAAGTCAAATTACCAAAGCACACTGTTTTTCATCTCTTTTTTTGTTCAGGATCATTTGCAAATTTTATTACACTGTTATCCTCAGTTGGTCAAGGGTTATAACAGGAATTGTAGGGTGCTGAAATTGTGATACATGGAGGCTGAGAAAACTAACTGCTCACTGTCCCCCGTACTGCCCCCAAAATGATGTAACTAATTAAATGTACTTTTAAAGTAATATTTGTATGAGCAAGTAGAGAGGAAATGTTTTAATTAATTGGAGTCAGAGCATTATAATCCCTGTTTTTTAAGAGTTTGCAGTGAAAGCAGGAATTTATACTAAACTAAAGTACTGCCAATGAGCTCTGCTATAATAAAAGAATTAAATATCAGTCAAGGACGTGCCATATTACTATATATAATTAACTGAAATTCTGTAAAATAGATTTAAAGTATGTAGCAAGGGCTAAACAAATATATTTTCTTACTCCTTTGCTCTTCCCTTAAAAGATGAAATTTAGATGACTTTAGCCAGAAGGCCGTGGCTAGTGGGTGGAGTCACTGGGTGTTTGAGAGGGAAATGCGTGGACTTGTAAACCGTGAAGGTGGCTTGCTTTTCTAGGAGAGTGCAAAGGTCATGGGTTCTACATAAAGCTGGCTAGGGTATTTTTCAGAGTTCACATTGTTGAATTTACCAGGTGGTAGTTTCTCCTGGCTGTAGTCTATGAAAGCTGCTGATCCACACTGCAAAAGGGTGATTGGTGTTTAGCTATTAGCTGAATTCAGTCCATGAATTTAGCTGACTTGGCGTGCCCAAAGATGAAGGAATTAGTAGAAAACAAGTGATAAAGTGGACTGAAGTAATTAAAATAGTTCTCCTAAAGAAAAGTGTAGACATTCTCAAAAATTGTTGGATTCTTCAAGATCAGGTACACCACTGCATAAAACTTTCACTAGTGAAGCAGAAGAGCAAAACATTGAATTTGATCCTACAAGAAATATCTTTTTAACCCCACCATTAGGAACAAAATATTGTAGCGATTGTAATTTAAGTTCCTTTTACAAACCTTCCAATAACTTTGTCAACATCAGCTTCATCTAACAGCAGTCTCTGCTCATTTTCAACACAAAGGGCAACAATTAGTCAGTAATCCGTGCTATAAAAGACTTGGCATTGATAGGGAATTTACAACCTTCTTTTTTGCTATCAGTATAGCCTACAACCAAGCACAAAATGAGCAATTTAAAGAAGTTATTGAGAAGTAACCACAATCTCACAAGTAGCCTTGGCTTTCAGAGAAGTGAGAAATATATTATGCTTTCTTTCATTTTAAAAATTGTAATGTAAGGATCAAATGGAGTTCTATTGAAATCCAATAGCTACCAATGGTGTACATGGTAACCACAGTGCCAAATTACTGACAAATGGAGACTTTACAGTCAAGATAATGGGGACAAATTTTACGTGTATGTATAGCTGGCAGATTCAATTTTAGTGCCACTATTAAAGCAATGTAATTGTGATTGTAAAAATTGCTGTGTGCATGCACAGTGTTTGATTTGGCACCTTGTAAATACTAGACTCTATTATTAACATGGCACTAAAACGAGGTAGTATAGCTAGAGACTGAGATTTGGTCACACAATGAATATGCATCAAGTTTTCAAACTGAATTTAGTTGTATATCACTTATGTTTGTGTCCTGCTTTCAGAGCTGCTGAAGTTAAATCAATGTGTAACATTTAACATATGTATACTTATTTGACCACTTTCTTCATACAAAGGCATAGAGTGCAGCCTCACTGTGGCCTTGTACTGTACAATTATCCAGCTTAACTCAGGAAAAAAAAAGCATAATGGGTTCTGAAGACATCATGTTAATTATATCAGATACATATTTCTAGCACATTCTCAATTTCCAGATATTAAATTCAGGCCTGTGTGAAAATGTTAAGTAATATTGCATTTCTACAAAAAAGGGCAAGAGCCTACAAAATAGATGAATTTCAAATTATAGTGGACAGAAGTTGATTTAGATGTCACTCTAAAATTATTTATGATTCAATAATAAATCTACACGGGATCAGGGTATGAAATCTTATTTTCAATTTTTAAACACTGACAAGCTACAAAACATGGAAAAAGGGGTTTTGTTATATTTTTGGGGTTTTATGAAATCCCATATTTTCCACTTCTTTTTCAGAAATATTTTTCAACTTGCATCTAAAATAGGCCTCATTGCAAAAAAAAACTCAGGCCCACGTTCATCTTTCAAAGTATAATATGCTAGCTTGTATAAAAAAACAAACATGATGAAAATGATAAAATATAATCAGCTCATTAACTCTAGGGATGGATGAAGGAGCTAGATTGTGGCTGGCCCTTGTGGTGTGAATGCACAAATTTGGAGAATGCATAGAGCACCCATAACTTTGGGCCCTGCACTTGTGAGTCTGCTTTCTGCTAGCACCCTATAAGGGCACCAACTGGGGAGTACAAGCTGAACCTTATTAAGAGTGGTGATAATGGACAAGCTCCCTGTTCACTGGAACTCTCACTGGAGTGCGACATCACTGCAGTGCCTCAGTGTAGGATTGTGCTTTAATGGAACAGTTTGATCTAAACAATCTGATTTTCTTTATTTTGTTTGCAATGGTTACAAATCTCTTTGATGATCACCAACCTTTTTTCAGTTTTTTTAACTTGTGGTTCTCCAAGAGTGAATCAGTTTCAAAACGTTTTCGCCTGTGCTATGTATTGTGCATCAAGGAATACCTCCTTTCTCTGAAATCAGCTCAAAAGGGTGACTTGATACTAATATATATATATAAAACCTATTGTTGCATTAGAATTTTTTCTCTCTCTGCCTGTTTCTTTTTTCATGTGATCTCTTTCCCTCCCCTTCCCTGCAAAACTTCTTTCCCGGTTGAGTAGAACTTCACAGAATGTGACTTAAAAATTGGGCAATAAGAGATCTGCTGTCCCAAACTGCAGCCCTTCTGGATTCAAGGCCCACCTGTTAGACTAATCATATATGGAACTCAAATTCTAGAACAGAAGCATAAAGAAACCTGTAGTCACTCAAAAGAGCAGAAGTCTCTCAGTTCTAAAGCTTTGCAGCTAAACACATTGGTTGGCATTTTCAGAGGAGCCTAAGCAGTGCTTAATTTGTGCCCCAATACCTCTAGGCTTGGCAGTGCATAGCCCCGGCTTCTTGCATCAGTTATGAATGTAAAAAAAATTGCTTGAGCCCTGGCACCTCTTTCATTACAAATTAAGCACTGAGCCTAAGGGAGTTAGAGACTCGGTTCCCCTTGAATTCGAATAGGAATTGGGTTTCTATTCCCTGAGCTGCTGCTGAAATTTCTAGCCATGATGATGAGTGTGTGTGTGTGTGTGAATTGCAAGTAAATAAATAAATAAAATCAGTGAAACCATTATTTTTTTCCTCTCTTAAAAAAAGAAAAAGCTGTGTGTACTGTCACAGTAGTACTGTAAGCACAGCATTGAGGGCTAGGCTCATGGCATGGGCAATGCATGCTCTTTAGCTTGATGTGATACTGGGTCTGAGGGTACATTTACACAGCAACTGGGAGGCGTAATTCACGATTTGGGTAGACATACACACACTTGCTCTGCTCAGTCTAGACTCTCTCATTAGCAGCGTGGCCACGGCGGTGCAAGCAGCAGCTTGGGCTAGCCGCCCAAGTACCTACAAAGGGGTCAGTTTGGATTGTACTTGGATGGCTAGCCATAGCCACAGCACTACTTTTAGGTGCTCGCTCCACCAAAGCTAGTGTGTGTATGTCTAGCCATGCTGGGAATTGCATCACCCAGGTGCTGTGTAGATGTACCCTGCGTGTTGGTACCGTAATGCTTGGATTCAGAGTTCCTGCTCCTTGAGGTGCCAAGAGGTCAGTGATGCTGGTGATGGATTCCTCACACCAGTTCCTGCACCTTGATCATCTCATGAGTGGGATGGGGAGATATCATTCACCTCCCCAACTAACTCCCATACTCTTCAGAAGAAGCTCCCTACTCTGCTACTAGCTCCCAGATATACTTTTTTGGAGTAATCCTAGAGGAAGATCTTTCCCAGCTGACTCCAAGAGCCCTTAAAGGGCCCAGAAATGGGTAGCAGTGATCTTGACCACATGCAGCAGTATATTTCTCCATGTGCAAAGCAGGCAGAATATTTTGGGCAATACATACAAGCTCAGTTGAGTCTAGGAACAGGGTAGGCTGGTGTCCAGTCCACATATACAGTTGTGTGGTCCTTATGGGCCCCAGGAGGCCACCTATATGTGTTGCTGAAACATTCGTAATAAAACTCTGGTGTAACTTTCAGTGTTCTTAGCAATGGAAAAGAATATTGGGCCTCATTTTCTTCTTTGTACCAATCTAAGTGTGAGAAGAATCAGGGCCACTGCATTTTAAACATTGATTGATTATGCAAAATAAATATGGAAAAAGGTAGGTAAGGAAATAAAACGAAATAAAATTTGCTGTTAGCAACAGCTGTATGAAATACTGGTCTTGAGACAGAAATTACTGCAGTGGTAAAATAGTAGCCTCACAACTCTATCTCAAAATGTCAGTGATTTTATTCCCCTTATGCTCTATTAAATGCTATAGAACTTTTCCATACATTTTTCTTTAGGGTTTTTTACCTATCTTTTATAATTTTATAGAAAATTTATAATCCTATTCTAGAACTCCATTGGAAGGCAAATTGAGTCACCTAATCTCAACAGTGATTTCTTTTTTGGCATATTCATTTTAGCATAGTATGACAGTTACAACATTAACTAATTTACATTAGTAACATTTTCTGTATTTACAATTTTATTATTTTAATGTGATAATTTGCATCTTCAAGATCATATGTCAGGAAATCTGACTCAAATTTTACAGTACTTCTCTTTGAAACTTGGTTAAGATTCTTTACTGGAGATACATAAATGATCTTAAATCCCTTCCTCCCCTCTGAGATGAATAATCTAATCTATAACTCCCATGAGTTTGGAGAGATAACATCTCCTCATTCCTCTCATGCCTCATTCCTATGTTGGACTTGGGAACAGGCTATAGACTTCAAGAGGTTTTTCAAATGAGCAGATTGCACTGTGACTGTGTGTAATTACATTGCACTTACTTAAAACTTGAACTTCAGGTGGAATTTTATCTAGTGTCTTCCATTTCCCATCATAAACGGTGTTGCAAAATATCACTGTGTGCTGTTGAATAACTGGTGTGTTTTGTCTTCAAAGATGGCTGTGTTGCTGTGGTGGGTAAAGTGATTCTTATGTACTATGTAAAGTACTGGAGAAAAAAAATGGTTCTATAGAAATGCAATGGATTTGGCTCAAATCCTGCTCACTCGAGCAAGCAAAGCAGGATTTGACCCTATGTCCTACCTGAATCTTCAGTTGGGAGAGCTGAAAATTCTGGGCCTTAAACGTACCTAAAATATATAAAAGGAGCTTCAGAAATAATATTGGCAAAGATGTTAGCGAGAACACATAGCAACAGCATGTAAATACCAGATAGAATTTACTCTTATTTTATTGTGAAATACTTACGCATTGATCTTTGTATGAATGTTCAATAGATCTGTAATCTAGAGGGTTTCATTTTTTCAAATACTTGCGTACAAAAGATGGAAGATTTTAGCATTTAAAAATTTCCTCAGTGTAGCTCTGCAAGGATGTTAAATGTTTTAGTAGTACAATATCATACTAGTTACCCTTTATTTTAATCTTATTGTATGACAGATGAATGCAATAATATCAGTTCAGTGAACTTTATATAGTGCATGAACATTTGAGATTAAAGTAAGTGGCTAATCACTCAGGACCTGGAATTGTCCCTGGGTAAGGATAATTTTTTTGCATGGGCAGAAGCCAGCATTAGAGATAATCTTTAGTGTTTTGACAGACATTAATTGAGATGTTTCAGAGTAGCAGCCTTGTTAGTCTGTATTCACAAAAAGAAAAGGAGTACTTGTGGCACCTTAGAGACTAACACATTTATTTGAGCATAAGCTTTTGTGCCGATGAAGTGAGCTGTACCTCACGAAAGCTTATGCTCAAATAAATGTGTTAGTTTCTAAGGTGCCACAAGTACTCCTTTTCTTTTTATTAATTGAGATGTTATTGCTGAATGATGTAATTCTCTTACTGTCTTGAACTATGAATTAATTTAGCAACAAGCCTTGGTGGGGAAAAATGACTTGTACTAGCCTAGGCCTGAAGGAAATCTGATGGAAAAATTCTTAAGATCGTATAAGGACAACCTAGTGGATATGCATCACCGCTATTGTTTTCGTCTGGAACAAGTGAATATGCATTCTGAGAGAGGTCAGTGGATGGCTTAATCAAACTTGTCATGGTCTCACTTTTGTAGTAGTTGAATATAGACAATTTGTTTTTGGACGCTCTCTGTTACAGCACTTTCTCTGACATATGGCCACTCTACTGTGGCTCCTAGTTATTAAACATTCTCACTCTAAACACCGATCCTTATCCACTCAAATAATTATTTCGTGGGGAGGATATTTGAAAGAGGATATGTCATCAGGTTATGATTTTAAAACAATGACCCCAGTCCAAACAAAAAAGCATGCATATTAATTATGTAATATTATGATATTCATTTGAAGGGCATCATATAGTAAAACATTTTCTTTTTCTAAATCAGAGATATTTTTCACAGAAATATGCATGATACCTCAGTACATTTTTTGGTGTCTTCTTGTGTGGTTACAGGCATATACAGTTTACTTCTTTTGTTGCTTATGACAACTTTGGGCTTGTCACCTAACATGCTTCTAATTCCACGTTACCTGGATGCTATCACCTAACATGCTTCTAGTTCCATGTTATCATGCTTAAGCCATTTAGAACTATTTTTCACAGGTAACATAAGAACAAATCATTAGCAAGGCAGTCATGTTTAGCTGCTCATTAATTAAATCAGTGCTATGAAGCATGGATTTACCAGCATGAATAAAACTGAAGTAATTATTATTTCATCTGCACCAAATTGCAGATATTTATTTGGGGTTTCATTTAAATGGTTAACATATTTTAGCACAGCTGACCTAAACGCACTCCAGAAACAATTAACATTTGAGCACTTGTCATACATATTAGTAATGGTACTGAAGCAAATGAAAAGATGCTCGGCAGTTTTAAGCCAAAAATTAATAGAATGGAAGTTTGAGGTATGAAAAGAATGAAATGTATTTCTAGTAGGGATCTTCTTAGAGTTTAGAAAAATGTGCATTGAGTCATTCTCTTCCCTCCCACTGAACTACTTCCCACCTTTTCATTCTAAGGCAGGCTGTGTACCCTTAAATTCTTCTTCCTTATCTCTCTAGGAATCTATTTTCCTCTTGTATTTGTTGCCTGTCTGCCAAGTGATGGCAGATGTTGGGGGTGGGGCTTTCAGGTTGACCTTTCATTGGAAGACAAATCAGAGATGTGGAATCTGGGTATATTCTTAATACAACTTTTTTGTTTACACATATACTAGTCCCTGAACAGACGTGGTTACAAACGATCCACAGGCAAAACCCTCTTAAGTTCCTCAGCCTAAATATCAGTGTCTAGTTCCCATGCAGCAACTCTGTGTTGCTAGAAATGGAAAACTAGGAAGATTCTGCAGGCTGTAGCAACTTAACTAAGTTTCACACTAGATTCTGTGATTGTTTTCCAGATGAGTAACTCAAGGATGAAGAATGGATCTGTGATCCATTTGGAATATTGCTGGAAAACGTGAGTCTGCCTATGGAGGAAGAATCTTAGCTGCTCAAATTGTCTTGCAATCATAGTCTACAGAGAAAATATACTGAAATGAGTCTTCCCAGTTTTGTGTGCAGCACTGCAGGTGAATAACCTGTTCTTGCTAGCCATGCTATTAGTTATTTTGCCATTCAGTATGACATACTTGTGTGAAACAGGATTTTCAGCTATGAGTCAACTGAAAAAATAAAAGCAGAAACAGGAATGTTGAGCCTGACCTTGGGACTGCACTGATTTATACCAAACTTTGATAAACTCATCAAAGAGAAGCAACCTCAGGTTTCTCATTAAGTGGAACCTAGGATTTATATAAGAAATACTTAAATGCAATATTGAGATATTTGCTACATTTAATGCTTAAGTTAACATGTATATTATATATTGTGGGTAACAAATATTTAATATGCCAGACATTTTTGCACTACAGCTATTTATTGGCCAAATGGGTCCTGAGCCTAAAAAGGTTGAGAACCACTGTACAGACAATGCCTGTAACAGAACATGTTGGCCCTTTAAGGACAGATTCTGTGCTTACCACTCCTGTTACTTTCTAAGTCCAGGACTTTGTGGAGTTTTGCTCTTGAAGGGAGCATGGGTACCATTGGCTGAAAGCAAGGCCTTTTGAGAGGGAGATGTGGGAATGAGGATATAAGAAGTAGCCATTTCTACTGTGGGAAGAAACTGAGAGAGAGCGAGAGAGCAATAGCCTGCTGATAGGGCTCTGTAGTGACTGACATTTGGGCAAAGATTGTGGTGGGTCTCCCAGCAGAGACAGAGCCCAGGACAGGCATTGCTGAAGAAGTGTGTGGAAGGACCTGGAAGAAGGCCTAGGACAGAGGGAGGAAAGCAGGCAGGGAGGCAGCCCCGATGGAAGAGTGAAGTGAAAATATGGGAAACTGGAGCAGATGACTGCTTCACTACTTAAGTCAGTTGCAGCCAAGGGACTTGGGATCCTCTGTGCCTCCTAGTGCCACCTTGAGGTGATGTGATGATACCCATATGTAAAGTTGGATCCATGTAACCAGGGGACAAAGGACTTTGTAAACCCCTGCAGCCAAGGGGTGAAAGGCTAATTGATTACCCAAGTTCCTGTGAACCATTGAAGGGACAGTTGTGGCTCTGGAGTGGAATTAAGTGAAGGCTTTTTGTTGAACTTCTGTCCTTTTTGGACTTGCATCAGCCCTGGACTGGGCAGAATCTGATTTGATGGAAGAGCTAAATTACCTACCCTACTGGGTGAGGGAAGTTAAGGCACTGTTGGAAGGGGAAACTGAGGCAGTGACTGCACCCAATGAGGAGGAGGAAAGACAAACTATGTTGTCATTGTGCTAACTCCTCTGTCATTGTCACATGAGGTGATCTTGGAGTAGGTGAATCCTTCTGAGCTAGCAGCTCATCACTTACGGGAGCCTTCTGGGATTGCTTGGGAGTGGAATCCCCCACCAGTTACTAATCTCGGATGTCTTGCCTGGGAATGGGGATGCATTACTGATGACTCACACCAGACCAGCCTAGTCATTCAGTTTCTGATTAAGAGTAATTCTTACAAAAGTAATTTTTACTCCAAACATAAAGCCATGACAGTAAATTGGGTTGAAACTAGAGAAAAAACTCAAATTAAGATCATATCTTGCTAACAGACTAGTTAGATAGGCAGGACATAATTTTTGAACTGCCTGGAACAAATCTGTAACATTTATACTTGCAAAAATGCCTGCATTATCTATTGCTTAATCAGTAGTTGTGTAAGAAATCACTATGGGGTTATCAGAGTATAGGAAACAGCTTTATTGCTTCCATTACAAAGTAACATTATGCTATAGCAGCAAACTATCTTTATAAATCATTTGTATTGGGAATATATTTGTCAGGTTTCACATAGATTATGTAATTATCACATAATTTTATTTCAAGGATTCATAACAGGAAATTAGATATGACATTTGGTAATATAAACAGTGCATTTGACTTCACATTGCTGTTAGCAGCAAATGTTTACAGAACTTGGCTCTAAAGGATTTTTATACCAGCCTTTGACAGTTACTACTCTTTCAAGTTCTCAGAATTCATGTTGTATCTATGGCATAAGTAGGAGCGGTTTGTCAGTTGTTGGGTCAGTTTCATGACATGTGTCATGCATTACAAGGCAGACATAAACACTTTGCACTATGTCGGGTCTGGAAATGTATTGTCCATCAAATTTCAGAGCTGAAAAAAGCCAGAGAAAATAATAAACTCCAAAAGACTGTTAATCTTTAAAATTTTAAGATACATTACAAAGAAAAGGCTCTCTGAAATTCAAGATTCAGAAACTGGTGTGGTCACTGAAGAATACTTAGAGTGTATAGAAGACCAGTTAAAAGCATAATATGGCTTTGTACATCTTCGAGTTTCTCATGTACAATGCATTATAGAATTACATAATGTGTATGGTATATCTAAAGATCCAGTGGGAGTTGATACAGTTTAGGAAAGGTCTTCCTAAAATGCTGAAGCTATACTAAATGGAGAACCTACTAACTACGTACAACAAATTATATTCAATACTCAATGTCCAATTTCTGCAACACGGAAACTCCAGGGAATCAGTCTTTTACAGCACCCAAGCTTACCTGTCAGGGAACAATAGAACTTCACTGATAGGAGATGCTCCTGTTTTTTAATGCCTGTCAGCGGGTGTCAAGATCCACAGGGTGTGCCAGAACTGTATGAAGATCTGTGGTATAGGAGTGTACCCTTCTTAGTGACAGGCCTTAGGCCTCCATTTTACTAAAGTGACCCAACTGTTCTGAGATTGGGTTCCTGGCTTCAGCACTTCTGGTTCTTGCTGTGGCTCCTTTAGCTGGTCCAAATGAGCTTGGATCCTTGTTGAGAAGATTTCACGCGTTGAGAGCGATGCAACCAGCACATGTTTGCAGTGACTCAGGGCAGCCTTTTCTAAATAAGACATTATTTATTAGTCAGCTGGAACACTGTATTTAGGGACACTGGGTTAAAATGGTAAAACAAAGACTAAACGCATGTCTCTCCCCTAAGTAGCCACCTTCTACTTGCTCAGTTAGGTGAGTCGCACTTGGCCTGGCCTGGTAGGCAGACTGCATGGTTGCAGCAACCTCCCTGCCTTGCTCAACTATTCCATGTGGAATTACACTGCCCATGGAGATCCAGTTACATATCTCTGTCTCAGTTCTTTGTCTCAAGTCCCAGTAACACTATTTTCATGTATACTGCTCCTCCCCACAGTGGGGGTTGTGAGAAGACAGGCAATTTACCCACATAATCCAAAAAAATTCCCTTGGCTAGCAATTATTAAAGGTTAATGGTCTTGTCTTTTGGTCTTCCACTGTAGTTCCACTCATGTGTTGTTAGTTCTTGATAGTCCATTCATAGAAGCCCAGGATGTCTCCACCTAATCAATTTATCGTGTATTCCTCTGTCTCTGAAAATTAGTCCTTTCACACCAAGTGAGTAGGAATACAAAAGTGAATGGGAAAACAGAGAGACTTTTCATAAAAATAATAAAGAAATTTCCCACATTCCCCACAGCAGGAAAACTTTGTACCTGTACAAAGTCTGTAGCTGGGGAAATGAGCTTGTAAGCAATCTGGCCACAAGACTTCTGGCCTGGCCACTGCCCATCTAGACTGACTAGCCACAAATACCAGTCGTCAGCTGGGAACTACAGTCTGTTACAGAAAATCCAAGACTGAAAGTGCAGCCCATTGACCAATTAGACAGGACTAGAGAAGAGAGTGCCACAGAGACAAACACATGAGCTACATGACTTTCACAAGGTGGCAATTAATGTTACTCTGCATAGCCATATAACCTGTAGTCTTGGCAAGTTATGGAGGCAGTGTTGGCTCTTGATGGAGACTGGGTGACTCCTGGATTCTGTTCCTCATAATTTCACTAATATGTTGAGTGACATTGGTCAAGTTACTTAGCCTCCCTATGACTCCATTTCCCCTTCTACAAAATGACATCATATTGTCTACCTCAAGGGTGCTGGGAGGCTACATTAATATTTAAGTGCATTGAAGTCTGGAAGCTGCCACCAGGAAAGTCCTTAGGCATACGCAGCTGCATAGGGGACCCTAAAATTTGGAATACCCCGAGTCTTAATGTCCACCCTTCTGCCTCTTCCTATCCCTGTTCTGACCCTTCCTGCAGGCACCGGCCACAGCTGACTGCTGCAATCTGGTGAGCCTTCCTCCAGAGGAGATTTAGTAACTTAAAAGTGAAAAAGCCTGCCAGACCTATTAGCAGAACATTCGCAAAAAGAAAAGGAGTACTTGTGGCACCTTAGAGACTAACCAATTTATTTGAGCATAAGCTTTCGTGAGCTACAGCTCACTTCATCGGATGAAGCTCACGAAAGCTTATGCTCAAATAAATTGGTTAGTCTCTAAGGTGCCACAAGTACTCCTTTTCTTTTTGCAAATACAGACTAACACGGCTGCTACTCTGAAACCTGAGTATTCATCATTAGCCTTAAATGCTTGGATCTTCAGACATATAGTTTTAAAATAAATCCTTCAAAAGACCACCCTTATCTAAAATACACGTTTAAATTTTAATTACTATGGTACAAAAAACTTGCTTCCAAAGTCTTTTTGTACTTTCTATCCATCGCTTTCTCCCTTCACCTTCTTAAGAGAGCCCTTAAACACCCCTTTCCTATCAGATAGCTGAACAAACGACTTTCCCTTTCTTTACTTCTGACTATTAGATGAACTAGTTTTAAGAGAACCCTCCAGCAAAATCAGTACCTTAGTAAGATATAAAATCCTTCGTTATGCCTAAAATATTTGGAAACATATTTTTTAAAGTTGGTAAATTTCATAAAATGTCTATTGTTATGGAGATCACACAAAGTAATTAGTGTTCCCCTTTTCTAAAAGCATTGAATATTGTTATGAACATACTAAACCTCTGTGACTGATTACTTTAAAATAATGTCTTTATTTCAGTGACTTAAATATAAATAGTAATTTGGAATGATTACTTTATGAAGGCTTAAGAGTACATTTAAAATATCATATCAGCTTAGAAATACTGATTAAGAAAATGTAAAACCAAGAAGAGCTGCATCATGTATTCCATAATATTTAATGTTGTATTCAGCAGGACAGCTGACTTGCCCTTACTACAAAGTTTTTGCAGATAAATCTCTGACAGACTTCAGGATATATCAAAAAACCCGTGACTGACATTTTTTTATTCCCAAATTTAGTGCTTTTAATTAGGTACCTTCTGCATGTCCAGTCTTCACCTTCTGGCATGTAGTGGGAAACGTGCTCCATTTTCTTTAGGAAAAAAATTGCAGTGTTTTTTTCAAATGTCATTTGCTTCATTTGGGTTCAGGGATTTGGCTAGAAGGGGGTGATCAGGGAGCGGAAGGGAAGAGAGGAAGGAGACAGTGGGGAGAGGGCGGGGTCTGGTGGGGTATGGGCGGGGCCACAGGCAGAAGAGGTGGGCTGTGGAGCTAGCCTCCCCAAGCAGCAGCTTCACCCACTGCCCATGACAGCAAGTAAGAGCAGGTTGGCTCCCGCACACCCAGCGTGCACTGCAGGGGACGTATTTCCAAAGCCGAATGCGCCGGCGCTGTGCATTCTGCACGAGGGAGAGGGTACGGGCTCTCTGCGTGGAACTGTGACTCTCCCTCATCTTGAGACTTGATATCCTTTGCTGTCTCATCCCTCCCGCACCGGGGCTGCGAGCCCGGGCTGCCGTCGGGCTTAGGGGCACCAGTTTAATAATACTGCGTAGGGCCCCATAAATCCGAAGGACAGCCCTGGCTGCTTGTCTTATTACTACATAGTGTTAGTATTGTGACTGACTGTTGAAGACCCTTGAAAGCATTGTATATAATATGCAAGTCATACATGTGTATACATATACACAAATACCTTTTGAATACTCTTTAGAAACTAGTATGCTTATATAAATGACACTGTGGTGATAAACCTCAAAGTGAGCAAGCGATGTTCAAAAGGGAGTTGGAAATATAATATATCAACACAGCATCATAGCAAACCAAAAGAAAGACAGAACACATTAGTCCTGGAAATCACACACTGTTTTTATTTTTCACCTCCCAGATCCCTATACCATGGTAAGGTGGGAATCCATCACATTTTGTCTAAGAGCTTTCGGATTGTCGGCTTGTTGTTATGCTCCTCAGTCTGACTTATACTATCTTTTCAAAGTAGCCTGTCCTATCTCATTCTCCTGCCGGTGGGCCCTCTACATCTGGAAATGACAACCAGAGGACTGGTAGCTATAAAATTGGTATATGTTTCTGAAATGTTGCTAGACGTTTTAATTATTCTTTAGTACATCTGTGTTAGCAAGTATCAAAGAGGCATTTGTGGTTGCTGGACTGTTAATTTTTTTAGTTACAGTAAAAATGATCATTAATAGAGTTTTTATATGTACAAGGATGGCTTAGAAAAAAAGTAAAGGTTAGGATTTTATAAACTGTTCTAGAAGTGGCTTATTCATCTGTGTGGAGATTGATTGGCTGATATTTCATTTTTGTTGTTGTTTTCAGCACAGATGAATTCTAAGCATTGATTTCGCTATTGCTATCGCTCTGTATAGTGTAATTGTAATAATACATGCAATTGATAATGGCTTTCATTCACTTGCATTATTTTGGTATATTGATATTTTGTTATGATGAAATAACTCTGCATTTTGTAGCTGAATCTTCAAAATACAAAAATTGTGAAGAAAGGGATGGCCTTGTGGTTAAATGCACTGTGCTGGAGATGTGGATTTAGTTCTTCCTGAGCATTTTTGGCAAATCACTTTATCTCTGTGCCTCAGCTCCCATCAGTAGAACGAGGATAGTAATACTTCCTTGCTCCCAGCCTTTGCCTGTCTTGTCTGTTTAGAGTATATGCTTGTCAACACTGTCTCTTGATTTGTATATGTACAGCACCTGGCACAATTGGGTCCTGACGTTGACTGAAACCTAGTGGTGCTACTGTAATAAACACATAATAAAACCTCTTATTTTGAATAAGGGAAGGTGTACAGATTTCCAGAGAGCAAATTCTTCACTGTTCATTAGACATAAAGCTCTTGGATTATAGGCTCTCTCTCTATAGAAGCTAGCTGTGTAACATTGAGAGCTTTGGAAACTGTGCTCACTTCCACTGCTTAAGTTCATTTGTAATGGTTAGTTAGTTGTGCAGTTTTCATTATTTCACTGAAATGTACATCATAGCCGACTCTGCTGCTGAGACTTTTGTTTGCTGATTGTTTCCCCAAGGTGATGATTTTTACTCTTGTCACTACCAATTAGGGAAAAGTACATTATCCTCACAACGAACCAGTGGGCTTCATTTCTATCTCTGGAAGAGAAGGAACTTCTGGAGTTTAGAAAATTTGATTGATTACAGCAGTGACACATGGATTAAATCCTTAGTTCCAATGCAGATGGTGGTACTGCCAAACTCTGTCTAATTTGAGCAAAGGCCTTTTGCAAACCATACACTATACCCAGAAGCCACTACAACTTGCATCTTTAATATATTATTCCAATCAGTTCTTTGAAAAATATTGTGTTTTTTAAATGGCAAATACAATTTTCCGAACAGAAATTTTGCATTAAATTGTTACAGGCATATAAAAATCAAGTAACAAAAGCAGCTGTGTAGCTGGACTTTGCATTGTTTTAAATTTACATTGTGCTGAATTTTAAATAAAAGCTATATGATATTCTCCCAAATATTGTCCTCCTAAGCAGTTCTTATGATTCTGTGAGTAAATAACCAGTCTCTGATATTAGCTTTGAATTTTTTAAGTTAAGAGAAAATGCATGTGGTCTGGACATGCTATGAATGTAATTATAATATTTTACACTTCCATGGAACTTCTTATCTCAAAGGATCCCAAGGCTTCAAATAATGAATGAGATTCTGTGCTCTCAGAGGCACAGCACAGAGTTTGCAGTTCAGGGAAAAGGGGATTAATTTGGCTTTAAACTACCCTTTCAAGTGCCTGATTCAGATGGCTCTTGAGGAGTGTAGTTTGGACAGTCCCTCAGGACTAAGTTATGGCAGCTACCTGTGGGCAGCAGTGCTACCCCCCTCCCCCCAGGACTGTGTTTTAGCTCTACCCCTGACATGGCCTTCCCACCTACACCACAGTTATTCCTCTGGCACCCCCTCCTGCACCAGTACTTAAAAGGGGTCCTCAGAGGACAGTCTGTGACTATCTCTATAATGCCTGTGCCTTGGTTCTGTTACCTGGCATACAGGGGCTACAGCAAGGTGAGAATCTTATCTTGTATTCATGAATCACATACCTCCCGGTGCAGTAACAGTCGGCAGGCATGCAGAAAACACTGCACAGTAGCAGAGGTTGGGGGAAATGTTGACAAAAGATGGGGGAAATCCATTGTCCTATAGACTGCACTATGTGTTTTTTTCTGCTGTATCTGTACGGTAGATGGGACCTTGTGTTTTTTGGGTCTCATCTCACATTTATTTATTTATTTACTTGAATTTTTACAAATGAAAATAGAAGTCTGCCCATCCAGTTCTCTGGGTGCCCCTAACAATATCTTAAAAATACACAGAAGAGTCCTGTCAATTTCAGGGGTGAAAGTAACTTACATTTCTTACTGATACAGTCCTGCCACAAGCAACCCACCTCTCCTACACATTTAATTTCATGGATCCCTTTGCATAACTTTGATATAGAACTTAAAGCTACTGCTACCAATACTGTCTCTTTAATATTTAATATAAAATTTTAATATTCGAATAAAAGCCTGAAAAGTGAAAACTCACTCAGTCACATTTCACTCCTCCCTCCTCCTCCGGCCAGGCTGCAGAAAGCGGCTAGGCTTGGCGCTTCACTCCTGCCTTGCACTCAGCAGCAGCCGCAGCTCCTCTACGCAGATTGCAGAGGGGAGGAGGGGGGACTGGCTGATGGACAAACCCAAGGGGCGCCTGCATAACAGCTAAAACTCAGCTCCGTCTGCGGTTCAACCTGCAGGATTAGAGGCCATTTCTGGCATCCTTGTTTATTTCACAGTTGTTGGTGTGACTAAGAGGCAGGTTTTTTTCTGCTCTGGATCCAATACACAAATACAATTGGAATCGGGGACCACTTCTGAGTTCAATTCTATCCCTCCCCATCAGAGGATGGATGTGATGTCCAAACTCCTTGCAGATCCTCACTGAAATTTTACTTGGGAAAAAAAATAGAGACTGAGGTGGGAAGATGTGTCATGACTGGGACTTATTTTTGGCAAAGGAATTTTGCTAAAGCAATGAAAGAATCACAGGGAAAGCAATTTGCCTGAAAGAGAAAACCACAAAGAGATCAGAGGGGAAAACTGGATATTTAAGGAAATTACTGTGTGTGAGATCTTCATCCATTGCCAGGAGGGGATCATCCACCAGAGGTTTAACCAGACTGACAGAGGTCAAGGGAGATCCAAAGCCACTGGATACCATGAGAATTGTCTCACCAAAATCTTTCAATTTTTTAAAATATGAAAGATTCAACCGAGGGTTGTCAAGGTTCCTTCCCCACTCTGAACTCTAGGGTACAGATGTGGGGACCTGCATGAAAGACCCCCTAAGCTTATTCTTACCAGCTTAGGTTAAAAACTTCCCCAAGGTACAAACTTTGCCTTGTCCTTGAACCTTATGCTGCCACCACCAAGCGTGTTAAAAAGAATAGGGAAAGAGCCCACTTGGAGACATCTTCCCCCCCAAGCTCTACACCCCCTTTCCTGGGGAAGGCTTGATAAAAATCCTCACCAATTTGTACAGGTGAACACAGACCCAAACCCTTCGATCTTAAGAACAATGAAAAAACAATCAGGTTCTTAAAAGAAGAATTTTAATTAAAGAAAAAGTAAAAGAATCACCTCTGTAAAATCAGGATGGTAAATACCTTACAGGGTAATCAGATTCAAAACATAGTGAATCCCTCTAGGCAAAACCTTAAGTTACAAAAAGACACAAAAACAGGAATATTCATTCCATTCAGCACAGCTATTTTACCAGCCATTAAACAAAAGAAAATCCAATGCATTTCTAGCTAGATTGCTTACTAACTTTTTACAGGAGTTCTGAAGAGCATTTCTGACCTGGTCCCAGGAAAAGCATCACAGAGACAGACCTTTTGTCCCCCTCCCCCCTGCCCACTCCAGCTTTGAAAGTATCTTGTCTCCTCATTGGTCATTTTGGTCAGGTGCCAGCAAGGTTATCCTAGCTTCTTAACCCTTTACAGGTGAAAGGGTTTTGCCTCTGGCCAGGAGGGATTTTATAGTTCTGTATATGGAAAGATGGTTACCCTTCCCTTTATATTTATGACAAGGGTAATAGTTGGCCAGTTTGTCAGCACCAAGAGATGGTTTCTTGAGTGTGGGGCATAAATCAATGGGACTACTTGCATGAATAAATGCTCTCCAGTGTGATCAAGAGCTACACAAAAATCAGGCTCATAAATTACTTTAAAGACTGAGGAGTTAGAGCCTGTTTGTGCTTCTCTGGTATTTGATACAGTACGGAGTGGGAGTTTCTCAAAAATCTGTAGATATGCTGTTGTGTTTGAAATATTAAAGGCAATGTCTACATTATGAGCTAGGGATGAGAGTCCCTTGCTTGTGTACACATGTTTGTGCTAGCTTGCACTGAGCTCATGAGGGTACATGGATATGAATAGCAGTATAGCCTGTGTATTGGCAGCAAAGGCAGAGCTGAGCCATGCTCAGTACATACCCACCTGTTTCAGATGGACTTGTATGTGGCATGGCTTAGCCATGCCTCCACCGCTGCTCCTGGTACTACTGCCGACTTTCTAATTTCTGAAAACCCAGACACTACAACACGAGAGCCAGAACCTCCCCCGCTCCCCACCTCTTCCCCCGAGGCCCCGCCCTGCTCCACCTCTCCTTCCGAGGTCCTGCCCCCATCACTCGCGGCTCTCCCCCGACCCCATCCTTCTTCATCGATCTCTCCCCGCACCAGCTGGGCTCCCTCTGCTCCAGGGCTAGGAAGTGACCCCAGCTGAGCAGGGGCTGGTGTGGGTTGAGGAACTTAAGAGAAAAGATATATGTGTATATATATAGGCAAGAAAGGAGGCTAGCCTTAAATATATCTCATGTACCTGTTATGTACGTCAGTTCATTGCCAGGACGCTTCTGGGATTGCATTATTTACCTGTGGTCAGAACTTTCCCTTAAACTCTATCTTCGGCTCCCCAAATACTTCGGGTTTTCCGTTGGGCCGTTTATATGCGCAAAGTTTATCTGTTCAAAGTTCACAGGTCTCAAGCCTTATGCTAATTTGCTGAAGCTAATGTCTTACAGGATATAGGTCCGTAGGTTTCTTGCTTTACTGCTGAATATAGTGCAAGACAGAATATAATGCAAAGCAGTAAATATAATAAAGGCAAACTAGCCCACTGGGCTACATTTCCCCCCGCACTAGAAAACAATTTTGTTGTTTTTGACATAAGAGCTTTTGCCTTATGGGGATTTGGTCAGTGTCATCATGCAGTGGCAGCGAGAGCTTTTCCTGGTTTTATTTTGCTGCTGCTTCGGTGGCAGACCATTTGTTCCCAGTCACACATACCACACATCATCAAGAGAACTTTCATAAACCTTGAAAGACCATTTTGGTAGAAATTCAGTTGGGGATGAAATTTGTAATTTTTTATAGAAGTGTGTAGTTTGACTATGTCTATATCCACTTCCCCAATTCCTTTGCATTTCACTTATTTTGTTAGATAGTAAATTCTTTGGGAGCACAGGCTGGCTTCATGTATCTCTGGATAGCATCTAGCACATTATGGGAACTGCCAGAAAACAAATGAATATAATAACTTGGAAGGACTGATGAAGTTTTGGGTCAGGTCTTATTTTATACAAACCAGTTTGCCTGTCCCCTCCTAAAACATTTCACCGTCACCTATTCTAAACTCCTATTTTCATTGCTTCTTTCATTTGTAGAAACAATGAAAGAAGATTTTGTGGGAAAACTGTCATTTGCAAAGGAAAGGGGGTGAATATTAGAGGATAGTAACAATTAGAAAAGAAGGAACATACTCTCTGGGCAGCAGAGGAAGCCCTAGAGAAAGGGAGTTCTTTCCTTCTGGACTCTAATGGTGAAATTTATCTCTGTGCAGACAGTCAGCATGAGGCCTATGCACCTCTTCAGCACTGTGTTGAAGTAATGTGAAGTAAAGTGCTGCAGGGGAGTCCCAGTTAAAATTCCATCACCAAATTTAAGGAAGAATAAGGATAATTTCCCTCCCTCAGAGGAAGCTGACGGGTAGTGTGGGTACAGCTATAGCATCCCTGCCAGAGATGATTTTGTCCCGATGGCTCATAACATTACTTTTAAAGAGCAAACTTTTTTGCCTGTGGAATGGAATAGATTGCACCAGGTGACAGAGATTTTCAAACTATTGCTCCAAGAGAAAGTATCGTAGACTTCCCTTATAACAGGGGTGGCCAACCTGTGGCTCTGCAGCCGCATGCGGCTCTTCAGAGATTAATAGGAGTCTCCTTGGATAGGCGCTGACTCTGAGGCTGGAGCTACAGATGCCAACTTTCCAATGTGCCAGGGGGTGCTCACTGTTCAACCCCCTGCTCTGCCTCAAGTCCTGCCACCACTCCATCTGTTTCCCCAAGGCCCCTGTCCCTTCCCCTGAGCCTGCCATGCCCTCGCTCCTCTCCCCTTCCCACCAGAGCCTCCTGCGCACTGCAAAACAGCTGATTGTGGCGGGTGGGAGGCATGGGGAGGGAGGGGGAGGCACTGATTGGCAGGGCTGCTGGTGGGAGGTGCAGGGGGCTGGAGTGGGGTAGTGGTTGGGGGGCTGCTGACATATTACTGTGGCTCTTTAGCAATGTTCATTGGTAAATTCTGGCTCCTTCTCAGGCTCAGATTGGCCACCCCTGCCTTATAAGGTCATCCTTCTTGGCCCCCCTCTCATCCCCCCATCCTTTTCACATATACACTTGTTTTACCATCCATATCCTTAGTATCGTTTTCAGGAATGAATCATGACCATTTCCAGCAAATGCACTCATAGTTTAATTCTGTTTGCCCAGTGGTGTAGTCTCCCTCGGTTATAGTTATGAGGAGGTATTTTTGTGTAAGAAAATGAACAAATAGATTCCCCAGCTCCTCACCTCTCCTCAGGCTGAGCACATTAAACCCTAGTCGGTGTGGTTTATCAGAGACCAAGTTGAGGAGGGAGTGATTTTTTGTGGGAGCCCCTTCTAATATTAGTAGCAAATTACTGACGTTCTAAATGCAATGGTGTTGTAGCTGTGTTGGTCTCAGAATATTAGAGAGTGAAGGTGGGTGAGGTAATATGTTTTATTGGACCAATTTCTGTTGGTGAGAGAGATGAGCTTTTGAGCTTACGCACAGCTCTTCAAGTGCTAAGTAAAAATTAATGTTAAATAGAAAGTTTTGAGTCTGCTTTTCCACAGTTGTAATTACTTTTCTCTGCTGAAAAGCTGTAATGGCAATAATTGTAGTAGAAAGTATGTGTTATTTGGGAAGAAAATAATATTATTATACTACTATTAAGAAACCTCCTTGGGTAAACTGAGAGGCTAAGTGCTGACAGAACTGTTAAATACATTGGAGAAAATTTTTTTTCTCCAACTTCCTTTGCTGAATTGGAGTCCAATTTGTGTGTATATTTGTGCATGTGTGTAAGTGAAGAGAATAAATCCTGTATACATATGGATATGTGTGTGTTTGCTTTTTGTTTTTAAGTGCCAAGGAAGCTTCCAAGCTAACTGCAGCTTGTTTTACCTCTTAAAACCAGTTTGCTATGTTTGAAATTACTGTAGCTCAGTGGTAGGCCCAGGGTAATTCGCTGGTGGGCCGCGAGACAGCCGGCGCTGCTTCCTGCAGCTCCCATTGGCTAGGTATGGCGAACCATGGCCACTGGGAGCTGCGGGCAGCCGTGCTTGAGGACAGTCAGTGTAAACAAACTGTCTCGTGGCCTGCCAGCGGATTACCCTGACAGGCTGCAAGTTGTCCACCACTGCTGTAGCTGCATAGTCTTGGTAGATTTCTGTAGTGCATATGTATAATTTCATTTATACAACAAAGAGAAACAAACCAGAGAACAGTGTTTCATTATGTACTATTGATTGATATTGCATGTTCTGTGCAGTACTTGTATTATGCATTAAGGAGAAAAATTTCAGAAGTGAGTAGTGTTTTATTTTTTTTTAATGCCTTCGATATCGCATACCCAACTTGAAATGGCCTCATTAGAGAACAAGCTACCTAGCACTTTCTGAAAATCCAGGCTTTTATGGTGTCTCAAGTTGGTCACCTGAAGTCACTAGTCACTTCTGAAAATATTGGCTTGTTTATATTACAGTTGTGCTCAAAGGCCCCTTTGCGAATAAGAACCATAATGTGATAGGTTCTGTACAAATTGTAAGGTCTGGTCTACACTTAAAATTTAGGACAACATAGGTCTGGCAGTCAGAGGTGTGAAAAATCCACACACTTGACTGACATAGCTATGCAGACCTAATACCAAGTGTAGACCACAACTATGTTGATAGATGAGTGCTTCTGTTGACCCAGCTACCATCACTCACAAATATGGTACTCCTACAGTAATGGAAACACCCCTTCCATCAGTGTAGCCTATGTCTACACTATAGGGTTATGCCGGCATAGATACAGTGACATAGCTATGCTGGTGTAGTCCTTGTAGCATTGACATATCCTTGGTTAGAGACCGATCCTCCCCTGAATTTCTTAACAGTCTACTTTAAGACAAGGTACAACATGTATGGAATTCAGTGGAGGGTTCCAGTCCATTTTGCGCTCCTGGGAAGTGAGGGATGGGTCACTGGGGTCATAAGTCCCTATAATTTTAGCTCCATGGAGATGAGGGCAGGAGACGTGGAATTGATAGAAGGGAGCTACCCTGGTGCAGTTATCATTTCTCCATTTTCAAGGATATTGAGGACTTTTTAAAGGGTCACTGCCCCAGGAAAATCCTGTAAAATATAAAATATAACTTGTTACTCTACAGTATGAATTCCTGTCTGGCTTTTGTAATAGTAGATAGAACCAATATAATCTGTCCTCTGTAAGGGCAACAAACAGAATGCTTTTAAAGGCTGATAATAGTCCACCTTAATTGATTTGTCTCGTTATAGTTGGTATGGCAACACCCATTTTTTCATGTTCTCTGTGTATATATATCTTCCTACTGTATTTTCCACTGCATGCATCCGATGAGGTGGGTTTTAGCCCACGAAAGCTTATGCTCAAATAAATTTGTTAGTCTCTAAGGTGCCACAAGTACTCTTCGTTCAGAATGCTTTTAAAATCTGCAATTTATGGGAATAAGATGTATACTGATATAAACACCTACTGGTATAACTGTATCCACCCTAAGGGACTGCAATGATTTTAAATGGATCTGTTTTTGAAGTGATATAGTTATATAGCCAGTCCCTGCATTAATGTAAAAAAGACTTCTGACTGAGCAGCAAAAGTCTGGGGAGAAAAAAAGGAAAAATATTTTAGGAGATATTGGAGTTTAAAATAAGTTTAAAAGAAACTGATGATAAATTTCCATTCTCCTCATGGAGTCCAGGAGAGTGCATTAAATATTGCCCAATTCTGTTTGTATTTCAAAATCACATTGAATTTCCCAGAGCAAACAAATCCAAGATGATGGGGCTTGGATTAACATGTCTTCAAGTTTGACTTAATTCCCCACTTCCAAACTGCAGTAGCTCACCAGTAGCACCATCTCTTCAGACATTCTTCTCATCTGAGATAAATAGACTGTCTGTCTGTTGAACTTACATGGTCCTCACTATGTTAGTATCAGAGCAGCTCATAATATTTAATCTATTTATCCTTACAACTCTCCCACTGAGATAAGGAAGTGAAATTATCCACATTTTACCAACAGGGAAGTGAGGTGCAGAGAGACTAAGGTCTTTAGGCACCCAACTGATTATAATTGGAGTTGGATACCTAAATAAGTTTGTGAATCCTACCTTAAGTGACTTGTGCAAGGTCAGACAGGAAGCTGGAGCAGAGCAGGGAATTGAACCCAAGTCTCTCAAGTTCCAGACTGGTACACTACATTGGGCCATGCTTCTAATCTGAAAGGAGGCAAAATATCTTGCTGCTTAGGCAAGTGGTAGGGGTTAAAATTTAAATTTTCTTAAGGAAAAATATAAATTAATTATTCCCAGAAATCAAGATAAATAGTAGTGACACACATTCATGGATATGATGGATAACATTGAAAGAAATCCACCCCTTCAACAACTATTGTCATGAAATGCCCAGTTACTAGAGTTGGGTGAATAATGCCAAACCAATTATGTAAACATTCATTTGCATTTTAAATTAATTAATTTTGTCCATGTTTGCGTGACTTTTGAATTCGTTTTCCATGACAATTGAGAACAGTGAGTTTTAATGCCAAAATGATCTTGGGAAGCAAATTTCAAAATTGCAGGTGTGAATCTTTGTCATGACTGGGTGTGGGCAGTCTGACCTCGTGGTCAGAGCAGGAGACAGGCCAGGTCAGATACCAGGAGATTAAAGTTCAGGAGAAGCCAGAGGCAGAGTCAGTTTACCAGTAACTCAGGAGCAGGCATTGCAGAGGAAGCAGTCCTAAGCAGAGAAATCCCAGTTACATAGATAATTTCCTGTTCTTGTGCTGAGTTTATATAGAAGCTGTGAACCAAGAACGACCCACAGTTTTCTGCCAGTCAGACTCCAGGACTGGAGTCCTCTGTCACTGTTCAGCTTCTATTTTGGCAATTGACAGTAGGTCACTGGGCGGCAGGTTGGAACCTCCTATTTCCTCAGAGCCCTGTGGATGAGAGTTCAAGACCCACACCCCTGACAATATTGACAGAAACTGATTTCAAATTGATACATACCAGAGTACATTCTAAAGTTCTGGTGTAGTCATCCAAAAAGCAGCAATAACATGTAATTTATCTGACAGGTGGCCTGCTAAGCAACCCAGTTCAAATTATGAATATTTGTCACTACTTCATAGAGTACAAAACTTAAATGGTGAGATTATATTTGAATAACAAATACATTAAAAAGAAACAGTGAGATTTAATTTAGTTTTTTGGTATATATTATTTGTTGCTCTCTAATGGTTTACACTGCTGTTCTTCCTCCATAATAGCAGATACTAATATGGCACTGTAAAAGCCTTGTTGCTGTCAACTTATTGAATTAAGCTGTATTTCTGCAAATAGGCACCATACTGTTATTATGCGATTCCACTTGGTGGCTGCTCACAAACATGCTTGGGAAGCTTGATACTTAATAGTATATGACTGTCATCTTTTTTAGGCTCTATACACATCAGTGGCACTGAGTATTTGATGTCACATCACATCACTTAGCTCAATAATACAAGAATATCGAACTGTATAAAAAGCCACTTTATGTGAGTGACAATTTGTTGGCCCCATAACAAAGCTGTTAGCTTAGCTTATCTGTTCAAACACAGGGTTTTTTTAGGGTTCTGTGCTGCAGAATATGTCTCTAGTTTATGAAATTCCGTCTTGCTTTCTTCTCTCTTTGAACCTGGTGAGTGTTGACAGAGCGATGAAGAATAAAATCTATGTTCTTGGGTGAGGTTTTTTAAGGTATTTAGGTCTAAAAAGATGGAGATAGGTGCTTAACCAGATTTTGAAAAGCACCTAACTCTCAGAAATCAATGAGAGTTACACACTTAGGTGCTTTTGAAAATCTCTCAGGTGCCTTACGAAACACCTTTTAATTTCTGAGTTTAGTGGTAACTGCTTCCTGGAGGAACATCCATATGACTGAATTCCCTAATTTGTGGAGAAGGTGGGATTTTTGTTGCCCTCTTGTAAGGAGACTTAAATCACTTGACAGCGAAAAGTATGCAGGATAATAAATGATGTACCCTTTATTTCTGCTGTGAAACCTGCTGGTTATAGATTTAGGATTGTCTTGTCTCTTTACATAGTTCATACTCAGTCGCTTACTATATATTTGTACTGGGCCTCGCCCAGTGGAGGCCTGGTCTTGTTGAGGCCTCTAGGTGCTGCCGTAATTTTGAATGAAGATTTTAATAAGTGGGGCTTTAAACAAAAAAGTTTAATTTATTTTTTCTTCAAATTTCTACAACTACAGATGCTCATGCAGTGATCTGTGTCTACCCTATAAATTAAAAATGGCAACATAAAAAAGGGCTGTTCATAAATATATCCACTTCACCCCCATCCCCACCTCACTAGATGTGAAATACTTAATGCTTGTGATTTCCCATTTAGTCACGGGTAAAAAGTTCCAGCTATTAGGACAGTTTGTTCTGCTGCAAAACTTTCCTAAAGTGGATGTCAGTGGAGTCACAGCAGGGATGAATTTTGCTACTTGTACCGTACTCAGTAGGATAAGGAAATGGAATGGGACTGCTACAGAAGTCAATTTGAAGTTGTGTTTGAAGTTGTTTTTTCAAATGTGCTTTAATTTGAATCTGTGAAATTTGCTTTAAAATCCTGGACTATTATGGTAAAACTGAGATACTCTGTCATCACAGTTCTCTGCAATACCTCGTGTGATTATACTTCATAATCTTTTGCATATTTTTAGAATTATTTGTAATCCTGCTAATGGTGCTGTACATATTTTCCACATTTATTGGATTGGTATTTGGTATTGGAAGACATCTTCAAAAGAATAATTTCAAAGCTAGTTATTTTCTTTTTCTCCTTCCCTTACTAATCAATACATGAGGTTCTGCTCAGATAAGGAAGGAAAAAACCTGCAGAAGTTCAAAAGGAATAATTTTGATTCATTAAAGGAAGTAGACTTCATGTTTACAAATGACATTGATGTTGTTTGTTGGTGGAATGATTGTATATTGGTCTTAGAATCCCTGTCCTATGTAATGCAGGCAAACCCTCCTCAAAAGGAGGTAAACGTAACCTATAACAAGTAGTACTATGGAATGCCTTTTTGAATTTTGCAAACATTAACCGATAATAGCTTGTTTATCGTAATTCTAGGGTCTTTTTTCAAGTTTAAATTCTACATGGCAAGGTGTAATGTATTGGCTGATGTATTATCTATGTATCACTTCCCTCTGCTATGTAGAAGGCATATTTGATTAAGTGGTTGTCACCATTTTAACCTCTGTAGGCTAGCCTGAAAACTATATACAGACAAGCTCAACACAAGCACCAGTAGCTGATGGAGATTCTCATTTAGCTCATGCAACAAATGTGTGCCCTGAAGGGCTTGGGTTCCCCATGTGTGTGGCTGAACATGGAACCCTGGGAAGCTGAAATATATGGAAAAGGTGATGATTATGGGAATAGAGGAGCTCTATGTTTATACCCCTTTGTTAGATCATTTTCCACAAAGTTACCTAGTCTGGGCTTTTCAGAGGGGCCTGAGGGAGGCAGACAGCCAACTCCCATTGAGTTTTATATTTACTTTCACCTGATGAGGGTACTCTACATTAGGTAGAAACACACATACTCTAAGACCAACGTGAAGACAGGTACTCTAACTGAAATTCACTAGGAGTTGGGTACTTTTGAATATCTAATTTTATTCTAGATTAGTGCCATTCATTTATTATAAAAAAGTAGACATTTTCTTACTAAACAATGTGGTGGTTGTTTTTAATCTTGCTTGTGGTATCAGTTTAACAATCATAACTATAGTTCAAAAAACCAGGTTAGAAGCCAACCAACTGGTTCCCAGGTGTTTCAGTAAAGACACCTTATATTTTATCTTTATAATGTTAAGTGAAGGTGGTAAGACATTACTTATGCATGGTTTTTTGTCTTTAAGATATGTTCAATAACATATTAATATTTCTCATTTCATATTTATCTAATCACCTGCACTGCATTATAAATCACTGTGTTCTTTCCTGTAAGGTTCCATAGCTGGCAAGACTGAACACTGATTACTAAGTGTTGAGAGATGCAGAAAATTATGGAGTAGTTCTTCAAATTTTGCATGGATTCAAATGAAATATGCCATGCTCCTTCAGATCATTAGTTTAAAAGGTCCTTAAGCTAGGATAACTGTGTTAGTCAAGAGAAGGCTGTATTAAGAAACTTGAAACTTGAATTTATTATTAATTTTATGAAGACTGCTTCAAGAATGTGGAATTCATAGTAACAATTCCTTTTTGTCAAACTGTGTTTCAGCTTTCATGGGGAAATCATAGGACTTGAAGATAACATGAATGCTAGCTTGTCCATTTCCCTGCTTTACCTTCACCTCCATTACTGGCAAGGAATACAAAATCCCTGTTTTGTTGTAAACCAGTGTCATGAAAAGAGTCACTGAAATGGTACAATGGGTTAGCGTTATCCTTCACTTTACTGATGGAAAAAGTTAAAATGCTAAGCTAATTGAAAGACTAATTCACAGTGTTTCCAGAAAGTCAAGCTTGTTATCATTTTCATAATTAAAAAAAAAAGTAATAGGGAAGATTTTAGAGTTAGAATCAGCCCCGCTTTATGTAGACTTCTGCAGGGGATAAGCTTGGCATGGAGCACTGATGTTGAAATGCCCACCACAACCATCACACTACTTTGCAGATGGGCATGGGGGAGGAGCCCAGCATAGTCTGAAAAGGTGCTCGCAAAAAAGAAAAGGAGTACTTGTGGCACCTTAGAGACTCACGAAAGCTTATGCTCAAATAAATTTGTTAGTCTCTAAGGTGCCACAAGTACTCCTTTTCTTTTTTGCGAATACAGACTAACACGGCTGCTACTCTGAAACCTGAAAAGATGCTGTGTTGTCAGCTGCATGTGGGCAGGGCACTGAGGGAATGTTGCTGATCCAGTGCATTCCTCAGCAACCTCTGCCTGTAAAGCTTCTGTGGATCCCCCTTTAATGAAAACTGCCCTGCTGTAGCAGAAATGCGGTGTTTTGTTTGTCCATTGTTGGGAGAAACTTGGCATGGATGAATTTCCTCTCCAGTGCAAAAGGTCTTGGTGACTCCAGGGAAGGGTTTATGTGTGTGAGCAAGAGCAGGGTGACCAGATGTCCAGATTTTATAGGGACAATCCTGATATTCTGGGCTTTTTCTTATATAGGCGCCATTTGGCTCCCTCCCTTGCGCTGTCCCGATTTTTCACACTTTCTATCTGGTCACCCTAAACATAAGACACACCAGTATCTGCCTCTAAAACTGCAATATATTAACAAGAGAGACAAAACATGTAGAAGTCAAGACACAATATTGGTAAATCCTCTTAACAGAAACATTTCATGCATTATTAGTGTTACAGTATAGCTCAGAGGTGGCCAATCTGTGGCTCCGGAGCCACACACGGCTCTTCAGAGGTTAATATGCAGCTCCCTACATAGGTGCTGACTCCGGGGCTGGAGCTACAGACACCAACTTCCCAGTGTGCTGCGGGGTGCTCACTGCTCAACCCCCTGCTCTGCCCCAGGCCCTGCCCTCACTCCACCCCTTCTCCCAAAGCTCCTGCCCCTTCCCACGAAAGTGCTGTGCCCTCCCTCCTCCCCCTATCCCCCAGAGCCTCCTGCGCATGCAAAACAGCTGGTCATGGCAGGCGGGAGGCATGGGGGAGGGGAAGTTGGTGGGGGGCTGCTGACGTATTACTGTGGCTCTTCAGCAATGTACATTGGTAAATTCTGGCTCCTTCTCAGGCTCAGGTTGTCCACCCCTGGCATAGCTCCTTAAAAGCAATACATTAGAGAAATCTTCATGTTCTTATAGTCCAAAACCACATTGGGTTTGTTTGTTGAGTCCTTTCAATGCTTTTCCTCTGTGTGACTCTCCTTCTCATTCCTTATGCAGTTAACAGAGCTTGTTTACACATACAGCACTGCAGGAAGACGCTCTATGCTGATGGGAGAGAGCTCTCCTGTTGGCATAATAAAACCACCTCCATGAGTGGTGGTAGCTATGTCGGCGGGAAAAGCTTGAGGAGATAGAGTACAATCTATCCTATTTTAATAATGCTAATATGAGAATAAGTTGTACAGTATTTGCAAGACTAATACAGGGCAGCATTTAACAGTGACATTCCTATCACCCGTACAATCTGAAACATTATTGTCCTAAGCCTTTTGTATTAAGAGCTTTGAATAAAGAGTTGTGGAAGTATTCATGCAATTTGGAAAGTGGTGAACATGGGATGTTTTCTTGGCCTCAGATCAAAGCAAAACCATCTTCCTTTCATGGAGTGCTGCACCAGATTCTTCACATCAGACACAGGATGTCTGATTCAGCATGAGAATGCTTAATGCAAATCAAACACAATATGAGGCAGAAGCTATTTTTCATATATCTAGATGAAATGTTCTGAAACACTTCTGTCTTATATACAGCTTCAGAAAGTGTGCAGAGCTTGAAGTCTCTCCTAAGAGTTTGCTTAGTTCAGAGTGGTGGTACAATGGGGGAAGGGAGGGGCGAGGGGAAAGAGGAGAAATACAAATGAAGGTGGCTTTAAAAAATGAGAAACTAAGCACAGTTCAAAATATAGCCATTGTGGTATTTGTTTCACAGACTTTATAGCTGATGCCTGTAATTTTGGGATGGGGTTTGGTTTATAGCTCTTGTGCTTTTGTCAAAGTGAGAGTTGCCACAAAATATCCTTCTTTGTTATGGCAGGCACCCTCAAGTTAAGGCTGTTTCTTAGTTTATATATTTTATTTTGCAAAACCATCGCATTTTGCAGGGGGTGAACCAGCTCCACTATAGGTACTTATGGACTCAGGTTAAATCTCCCTTTGCAGAAACACTACTGTTTTGGAGTGGACACTTAGAGAAAAGGAACTCTTCACAGCTATGTTTGATACTCATCTGTTTTTTTCCCCCCCAGTCAATGTGGTCGTATGTTCCCATTGCCTACAGATTCAGCCATTTTGTCCTTTGAAATTCGTTGAAGTGGAGTTTGTTGGTCTGCTATTAAATTACTTCAGACCGTTTCACTGTTTGCCTTTCCTCTGCAGGGCTAGCCTGTACCTGTAACAGAGGGGAAAAAGGTGCTGTAAAATACTGGGAAATTTGCATGAGATAAGTTAAAATTAAGGCAATGGCAGGTTCTAATAGCATGTGTAATTTGAAATTTAAAGGCTGATCTAGTAGAACATTCAAGTGAAGGACCAACTAACCAACCCTCAGGTAAGCTCCACACTGAACGGTTAAAACAGCTGCCAGAGGTGAGGTGAAAAACATAATAATTCTTTTGTACAGTCCATCCAAGCTTGATGGGCTGTGAATGACCTTTCACTTGAGCCCACATCAACTTCCATTTTCTTATTATTACCACTTGTGGATGTAACCTTTCATTTCAAAAACTTCCCCAGCTAGCTCCCCAGGCTATGGGATGATTTTTCCTGAGGGCAGCAGGGTCAAGAATGTCATGACTCCAATTCAGATGGAACATAATCATCTAACAAATAGAGGTGCAACAACTGGGTTTCTGTTTAATGATGTTTCTATATTAAATTCCTGCAGATTTGGTGAAAATACATGATTTTGTAAGTGTATCAAGAATATACACGTGCACATACACATTAGCAGATGGCAATTCTCCCTTTCAGTGGACATGGCTGTCAACAATTTTCTTGGCTAAAATATAACAAATAGATTCATAGATACTAAGGTCAGAAGGGACCATTCTGATCATCTAGTCCAACCTCCTGCACAGCACAGGACACAGAATCTCACCCCCCCCCCCCACTCCTATGAAAAACCTCACCTATGTCTGAGCTACTGAAGTCCTCAAATCGTGGTTTAAAGACTTCAAGGAGCAGAGAAGCCTCCCTCAAGTGACCCGTGCCCCATGCTACAGAGGAAGGCGAAAAACCTCCAGGGCCTCTCCAATCTGCCCTGGAGGAAAACTCCTTCCCAACCCCAAATATGGCGATCAGCTAAACCCTGAGCATATGGGCAAGATTCACCAGCCAGATACTACAGAAACTTCTTTCCTGGGTAACTCAGATCCCATTCATCTAATATCCCATCTCAGGGGATTAGTCCTATTTACCCTGAATATTTAAAGATCAATTACTTACCAAAATCACATTATCCCATCATACCATCTCCTCCATAAACTTATTGAGTAGAATCTTAAAACCAGATAGATCTTTTGCCCCTACTGCTGCCCTTGGAAGGCTATTCCAAAACTTCACTCCTCTGATGGTTAGAAACCTTCATCTAATTTCAAGTCTAAACTTCCTGGTGGCCAGTTTATACCCATTTGTTCTTGTGTCCACATTGGTGTTGAGCTGAAATAATTCCTCTCCCTCTCCTGTATTTATTCCTCTGATATATTTATAGAGAGCAATCATATCTCCCCTTAACCTTCTTTTAGTTAGGCTAAACAAGCCAAGCTCCTTAAGTCTCCTTTCATAAGACAAGTTTTCCATTCCTTGGATCATCCTAGTAGCCCTTCTCTGTACCTGCTCCAGTTTGAATTCATCCTTTTTAAACATGGGAGACCAGAACTGCTCACAGTATTCTAGGTGAGGTCTCACCAGTGCTTTGTATAATGGTACTAAAACCTCCTTATCCCTACTGGAAATGCCTCTCCTGATGCATCCCAAAACCGAATTAGCTTTTTTCACAGCCATATCACATTGGCAGCTCATAGTCATCCGATGATCAACCAATACTCCAAGGTCCTTCTCCTCTTCTGTTACTTCTAACTGATGCGTCCCCAACTTATAACTAAAATTCTTATTAATCCCTAAATGCATTACCTTACACTTCTCACTATTAAATTTCATCCTATTAGTATTACTCCAGTTTACAAGGTCATCCAGATCCTCCTGTATAATATCCCGATCCTTCTCTGAATTGGCAATACCTCCCATCTTTGTATCATCTGCAAACTTTATTAGCACACTCCCACTTTTTGTGCCAAGGTCAGTAATAAAAAGATTAAATGAGATTGGTCCCAAAACCGATCCCTGAGGAACTCCACTGGTAACCTCCCTCCAACCTGCCAGTTCGCCTTTCAGTAGGACCCGTTGCAGTCTCCCCTTTAACCAATTCCTTATCCACCTTTTGATGTTCATATTGATCCCCATCTTCTCCAATTTAACTAATAATTCCCCATGTTGCAAGGTATGAAATGCCTTACTGAAATCTAGGTAAATAAGATCCACTGTATTTCCTTTATCTAAAAAATCTGTTACTTTTTCAAAAAAGGAGATTAGGTTGGTTTGGCACGATCTACCTTTTGTAAAACCATGTTGTATTTTGTCCCATTTACCATTGACTTCAATGTCCTTAAGTAATTTCTCCTTCAAAATTTTTTCCAGGACCTTGCATACTACAGATGTCAAACTAACTGGCCTGTAGTTACCCGGATCACTTTTTTTTCCTTTCTTAAAAATAGGAACTATATTAGCAATTCTCCAATCATTCGGTACTATTCCTGAGTTTACAGATTGATTAAAAATTCTTGCTAATGGGCTTGCAATTTCAGGTGCCAATTCCTTTAATATTCTTGGATGAAGATTATCTGGGCCCCCCGAAATAGAACTGGTGACCTCAGGTGAACATAATTTCTCCAAATGAGAGGCCTCATATCCAGCGTGACCAACTAATGGAAGAAATTAATACAACTTTTTGTAAATTGTTCGACTGACCTTTATGATAGAAATGTCTAATGCCCATTTTTCTGTAATCATCAATGTATAATTAATAAATGCACCTCATTTCAAGATTGTTGCTAAAAAGGATACTTGAAGTGTTTGAAAATCTGATCTCTAGTGGAAAAGTAAAAGGTCAATGTTTGATTATGGGTGATCTACTTTCTTGTGTTCATTGGCTCATTGAATAACTATTCCAAATTTCAAGATTGTAGAAGAACAATAGAAGATATTGCCATTTATTTTCTGTTAAGTAGGGATGGGATGAACTACACATTTGTCCAACACAAGAACTGAACTTGAATCTTTTATCAAGGTATGGAAATGTTGAAATAAGCATCTCATTCCTCTTTATCACTCCCAACCCCAACCTTGCCAAGCTTTTGCATTCCTTTTGAGTTATACAGCGGCCAGCAGCATCAAAACACGATGAGATTGGCTGCCTTCATGATATTCTCAGCTGCAAAAAGGAAATGGAAGCGCTGGAAATCTTCTGAAAAGCCTGATAATGGAAGGCTTTCCTATAACTTCTGAGTCTCAAGAAACTTGGATCGTTTGGATAAAAATTAGAGAAACGTGAGACGTTCTTGATCACCAAATTGATTCAGAGCTCTGAACCTTTCAGAGTCATGCCCATTCCTGGTGTTAAGAGGAGAGTCCAGATGGCAATTGGGTATCTACTGCTGGAAGTAGGTGGTTTACGGTTTAAGGGCAGGTCTACACTTAAAATGCTGCAGTGGTGCAGCTGTGCCATTGTAGCACTACAGTGAAGATGCTACTATACTAACGGGAGAGCGTCTCCTATCAGCATAGTTAATGCAGCTCTGAAAGAGGCGGCAGGTATGTTGATGGGAGAAGCCCTCCTTTCTGACATAGCACTGTCTACACCGGGGTTAGGTTGTTATAACTGCGTCGCTCATGGGTGAGGATTTTTCACACCCCTGAACGATGTAGTTATACTGATGTGAGTTTATAGTATAGACCAGGCCTGAGTTTTAGATGTGATTTTGGGTTAATACTAGAGAACTGCCACAAAACATGGAAAGATATTATAGTACCTCTTTGTCCTTTGTTACTTATTCTTGGATCTGTCCTGATACTTTTATAGTTTAATATTGCAGATACAGAGAATGATGGTTCCTTGATATTCCATACTAGTTTACACTTGAAGTCATTTAGCATCAATTAAAAGATTTCTGGAAGTATATGAAAATAAGCAAAAAGGCTTTTCTTCTCACTTTGTTGCTTACTGCGCCTTTGTAATTTTTAGATTTTGATATATTTTTAGTAATGTTGCTAGATTAGTCTTTATTTCTTCGTGGGCTGCTCAGTCTGTTTGTAAAATAGAACACATCAAGAATTGAAACAGCCTTGAAATGTTTTCTCATCCATCAAGAAACACATGTCCTTTTAAAGCTTAATTGAGCTGCACAAAGATAATTAGCTGTCCGAAGACACGCCATTTAATTCACAATGCAGCATTAATTTGTTCGACAGAATGGGCTTATCTCCTGTATAAATGTCTTTGCCCTATGGCTTTCCAAGCAGCTGCGATATACAAGAAAGACCGATAACTCTGTCATTTAAATGTTGCTTGTTTCCTTCACTTGTGCATAAAATACCAAATTGCATGTCAATTTAAACTGGAAACTAAAGCTTTAGTTGTCAAAAAAACAAAAAACAAAACAAAACAAAAACAAAAAACCTGTTTTGATAATTCTGTTGTATTTTTATTCTTCTGTATCTAGGAATAATGCTATCACTTTGGTGTATAAAAACCCCATTATTAGAAGTTTTGGGCTTGGTTATCATTTGCAGCCTGCTAATCTATTGTGTTATTTTGATGGTATGTTCAGCAAATTGTTTCAAAGCTTTTCATGGGTAGGAACTAATTGTCTTATGCTTTTTTATTGTACAAATTCCAAGTATATTTGTAAAGCCATTATAACACAGGAGACTCTACAGCTAATGTGAAAGAAGCTTTATATTGATGATCTTTGAAGCATACAATATCATTTTCAGAAACCACTTAATGAATTATCTTCCTCCCCTGTCTTTAGGAAGAAAGTAATGATTTTCTTAGGATATGTAATGAGAGAATTCATGAAGTATGAAGTTTCATGCCTAAATACTAAAACCTATGATACTACATTGTCTCTGTTGCTGAACTCATTGTTCTAGCTAATCTCTGCAATTCATTTTTCCATCTTAAAATATGAATAGTTGTTTTTGTATATTATACTCCTGACATAAGTCTAACAGGTTCATTTGAAAGGAAGCTTCAAGTCATCCTGTTTTTTATGTACCCTAAATTACATGTATTTAGAGTTTTTTTTATCGTAAATTATCACCCAAACAAAAAAAATCTTAAAAACACACTGAGCAACTATATTTTCCTTGAGTGCGTCAGCATGAACCTGAGGCCGGCATTTCTGAACAGCTTGGTTAATGCTTTTTTAACAGATTTAATTTTTTTTATTAAAGCTAATGTTAAAATTATATAATACACAGGTTAAAGAAATAGTGTCTGTTGTTACACCTGAAACACTCCTTTCAACAAGTGAAACACGCTTTCAGAGTCCTGGTTCTTTCTACAACAGACTGTCGATTCTTGTGATGAAATTGTAGGTGATGCCTTTGCTGTGGGAACACATTTTTGACTTGTTGGTTGCTTGTTTATCGAAGCAGGCGCGTTGTATTTTTGTTTCCCCTGAACTTTTATCCAGAAAAGATGGGGTTATTGTCAGTATAAGCCAGGCAGGGCCTTGAAAAAACTGCATTTAAGCAGATATGCAAGCATGAGAACTGGAACTTTCCACTTTTGATAAATATAGACAGTTTTTCAGGTGCACTGTGTTAATGGCATTCACAATGTTGAGCAAAGGCAGCCAGCTGGAATGTGTGAGGAATGGTTTGTTTCAGAGTACGGGATTTAAGGTCTAAGGTGGCTTGAAGAAGCGCACACACACCTGCTACTTTACTGTTCCTATCATTGTGGTACAGGAAATTGGGGGAATAGGCAGGGAAAATGATAAGGAGGGCAGACAACTGGAAGAAGAGACCTGGCAGCAAGTAGGAAGGAAATTTTGTGGGAGAGTAGGGTACTGACTGAGGAATGACTATGATCCATGTCTGGTGACTGGGGATAGGAAATAAAGATTAATCTCTTACCGCCACTTCTGTGTGTCGCATCTTTATCACAGATGGCTCCTCCACTCTAGGAAGCAGGAAGGGGGAATGAAATCCCCCTCTTTGTAGCCGGGGGGAAACCTGTGTTTTGTGGTTTTGCATTTGAGGTTGAATTTTAAGCCTAACATGATCACAGTTCCCAAAATCAGAAGGCAGCCCAAATGGACTTCCTTTAAATCTAATGAATATTAAGGTGCTCTCACACTTTTTGACTCCAACTCATGACTTGTATGCTCTTTTGGGTGGAAATACTGCCAACTAGTTCACTGCACTCACTGCTTTTCCAACCCTGCCCTCCTTGCACCAACACACACGCTAAATACTCCTGAGTCACACACTGCTCTCCATGTAGGGTCAGGTTGGGGGAAGGGGAAAGGTTGCAATATCATTCCAAGTTCTCCCCATGCCAAGCCACCAAAATGAAACTCTGCTCACTGTAGATTGTACTTGTACCACTTAGCTCTTTGAGCTTGTCTCTGCTGCTTTTACGGGTTTCTGCTATACTCCTTGACTGTGGTGGGGAACTAAGCGTGGGTTAGAGCTGGTCAAGGATTTTCCAATTAAATATTTTTTTTTGTTGGAAGATGTCTCTTTGTTGAAACTAAAACTGTTTGTAGGAAAGGGGCGGTTTTGATAAATCTCCTGGTTGAAAACATTTTTGAAAAAACAAAGTTTCTGAATGGTCAGTGTCCTGTTTTAACATTTTCAAAATGAAAAGTTTAATTTTTCCTGGCCAAAACAACTTTTTGGAATTTTGGAAATTTTAGTTAGTTTTTTTTTTTAAAAAAAAGGTCAAAATTCAAACAATGTTTTAGAATGATCAAAATGGAATGTTTCAATTCAATTTTTGTTCAGATTAGCAGTTTGCAAAAACTTTTGAGATTTCAACCCTTCCTCCCAATTCAAGAGGGCAACATTTTTTGAACATTATTATGGGATGGGAAAACCATTTCTCACCCAGTGGTAGCATCCCAACCACCACCCACTTGTGCTACAAAAGGAGATGTCACTCTCAGTAAATTCTGTAGAACTGTGATTCTCTCTCTTTCTTACACAAGGAATGAAATAGGTAATGAAATAGTTAATGAGCTGAATGGGGCAGTTCATACCTCTGAGCTATTGTTCCACGTTTTCTGCAGTCTCCTCTACCTCTCTTACACACAGCTCACATTTTTGAGGTTTTCTTTGTAACAATAATAGCTAAGTATTTTTTTTAAATGAAAGCTGAGATTCTGGAGAACAAGGTAATAGATCCAGAGAGGTACCAGCACAACATATGGGTGTGTACCAGCTGTTCCTGAGCCCTACCCTATGCACCTTCCATGCTGTCTAACAGACTTTCATGCTGTACGGAAGTGGTTTTAATTCTCTTTCGGTGGGAATAAATCAACAGGAACTCAGCGATTCTGTCTGATCAAGGAGGAATGAAAGTAAGCATGCTCTATCTAAAACTGCAATTTATTAGATTTAAGCGCACACAAACATAAGCAATAGGTTTAGAACGTCTCAGATATTTACCTAACATCTGGAACGGCATTGAGTAATTAACAGCAGGTTCGCAGTGGCCAGTTGCTCACCAACTGGGGAGAAATAGTGTCAGGAAAAATGTGTCTCAAGATGGCTTCGGAGGTGTAAGGGACTGCGGAAGACTTTGTTATGGCCTACCCAGGGAACTTTCGCTTTCTCCAGCCGAGAGGTTACTGTGGGACATAGATAGCTGCTTCGTTATTGTGGGATAGAGATAGTTTTTGAAGGACACAGCTGCTTTGTTATTGTAGGAGATAGTTCTTGAAGGACACAGCTGCTTTGCATGGCCCTTCGCCAGGTAGTAGAAAGCCCACCTTTAAGAAGCACCTAACTTTATATTCATGAGCTGTTTTTGTGTAATGCTTATTAATGCTGACTGTCTGCCCCTCCGTCGGACTCCGTCCCAGGCAGAGCTCCGGTGTGCTGGGTTCCCCGCCTCCGTGACTGCAACGCTTGGAGTCCCCGTTGCGGGTGGGTCACTAACCTTCAATAAAGCTAATAACTCAGAGCTGCGTGTAAGCCTCGTTTTTCTCAGAGTACTCCTGCCAGGCCTGTGGTGCTTTGAGCACCTTGGCCCAGAACAGGAGGACTGCTCCAAAGTACACTCTATTAGCTAATCTTTTATAACTAACTTCTACAAAATACATAGGTCATAATGACCCCTACTGTATCATCACTTTTCTAACTTTCAGCAAACTTTTAATATCAGAGGCATCAAGGTTTTCCACCACCAAGGTTTTTAGTCTCAATTGTTTACTTATTTGTCCTCTCCTCCCATTCTGATTGGCAGAAACTGTAGCAAGTTTTGACCTTGCTTCTGAAAGCCTGTCTCCAAATTAACCCTTAAATATGGTGGTCTCTTTCATTAATTCATGGTGGCTGAATGCATATAATATGGTTGCAATTAGCTTGATCAGGTTCTGGGGTAAATACACCCCTCAAATCTAGGGCAACGGTAGCACATAGTTGTCTAAAAGGGAGTGAATGGTTGGTACTGATGCAAAACTACATGGTGCTCAACTAAAAAGCAAAACGGTTAGCGTACTAATCTTGCTACTTGAGCCATTGTGTAAAAAAAAAGTCACAGAAAGACACACAGCAATAAAAGAGGCAGGAATAGAACCAAAGAGGCCTGACTCTTTGTCCCTTTTATTATCCGCTTGTAACTGCTTAACTCCTTATTTTTAACATAGCCTCTCTTTCAAATTATAGTTTCAGAAAGGCTGGGAGAAGCATTTTTATGAGAAGCTCATGCATAAGAGGTTAAAATCATAATTTGAAATATCTGTTGGAGTTGAATTAAGCCCATGATTCTTTATTGCTTTAAACTATTACTTAAATCTCTGTTTTGAATGTCCTACAATTTTGAAACTGCTTTAAACTTGCAGTTGTCCAGAGAGGTAAAATTTATATGGAAGAGTTTTATGGGGCAATTCCTTCTATCACTGTGCAATGCACTGAACAATGGAACGTACCTGCTAGGATGGCAGAGGGCAGGTGGTACAACATGTAACCCCCTTTTTCCTCCTTGGGTTATGTGAGCAGGTAACACTCACCTGTGTGCCTGGGTGCCTGATGATGTTGACATTAAAGGAGATCCTGAGTATCCCAGTGGTGATGTTGGGTAGGTGGGGATCCTCTATCCACCCCTCTGCTGCAGTCCCATTACTCCTAAAGAAATTTAAAATTGGCGGTGCCTCCACCTGACTGGCCCCTGTACACACTAAAGGGCGTGCCTTGAGAACCTCGAGGAATAGACCCATTCTAATCATAATAATAATAATCTGTGCCATGGGTCTAACTCAAAAATACCAATTATAAATAATATACATCAAAGAGTTAACACACCTTTACTTAACAATTTAGAGAAACAGAGTATAACAGACTAAGATTAAATGTCACTACTTATTTAAATCCACAGGGGTGAGTTGAATGAAAATCAATTAACAAATCTAGTATACAGAAATAAATGAAACTTATCTAACTGGCAGTTACACTGCCACCATTCACCCCGCAGTGTACAGTCCACTGGGTTTGAGTCCTAGATACTAACTTGCATGGGTGCGCTGGAAGATCTGCAGCTGGGGACAGAACTCTGTTGGTTCTGTGTATCAGTCCAGCCAAGGCAACAAGCTGCATAACCCTGCTGATGACTAGAGCTGGCCCCACCAAATTTCAGCAGCTCTGGGTCCTGGTTCAATGGGAAGATCACTCTGCCTCTCCTCAGACTCAGTCTTTCTGCTGTGCCTCTTCCCTTGCAAGTACTTTCCCAAACCAGAGTGGGAGTTGCTCACAATTCCATCACTGTAGGACCGTCTCAGTTAGCTCTAGGCACAGCAACAGTCTTTGCCTTGGCTCCAGTGAAGCCACCAACAGCCTCTGAGGCTCCCTGTTTGATCAAAGCCCCTGCACGCTCTCAGCAGCAGCTTCTGGCTTCCTAGGAGCAGCTGCTGGTTTGGACGGACCTCCACACCAGCAATCTGGCTCTTCTCCCCAAAATGGAGCCCACCACCTGCTCTCCCTGCACAAGAAAGTCTCTCACCCCTTCCCCAAGGTATCATGGGAGTTGTGGTCTCTAAGGCTGGATTGCAGCACACAGGATCTTCCCAATTAAGTTCAGAGGCCCCTCTAGTAAAAGGTGCTTATAAACATAACACACTTTGAACCAGTAGGCATTACTGCTTGAATCACGCAGGATTCATAGACTATCACATCTGCCTGTTTTCCTGAATTCCTAGAGCTCTCAGACTCCTGTCTGAGGTTTGCCACCCAAGTCTGCTTGGTATGGTGAAAAAAGCTTTGAATTATTTTGATTGTTCTTATTGTCTCATTGTGTAAATTAGTTTTCCAGACTAGACTAATGGCCTGTCAGTGATTTATAAGGATTACACATTCATGACTGAGATAAAGGTAATAGTAAGATATTTCTCACTTTCAAACTTTAAACAAAAAGGCATTCCTGTTGATTTTATTGCTAAATCATAATAAATCTAGCAATAATTAATGTGTATCTCTATTTAGAAAAGACAGTATTGGATTTCGGTATTTATAGAATACAGCACTGTAATATTATGGGCACTATCAGCAGCAGCACAGCACATAGTGGCAGACCTTGACAGTGCCTCTGGAATACCAGGCTTTTGCTGATTGAACTACTACTAGGACTAGTTGGGTGCAGAATAGGAGCCCTCATGGATCTACACTGTGTTTCTTCAGTCTTTATTAAGACTTAGTGGTAGAGCGCCACACAAGCTGCTGTTCTGATCCCTTGTTCTTGCCCATACAATGGAGGGAAGGGGAGAAGATACCCCAAAGGCTTCCCCAGTCCTACGGAGTGGATGGAAAAAGTCTAGCGGGTTCCCAATCCTGTAGAGATGGAGCCAAAGAATCATTTCTGCAGCTCCCATGGCTTCCCAGCTGTGAGGATAGAGGATAAAGGACCTCTCAACCAGGACTGCAAGTGGAATATTTCATCTGCTGGTTCAAGCACTCATGGGAAAAGGGAAAAGGGGCCCATACTGATGTGCCTTGATCTTGCCAATTTGCTGAGCCCACTCCATCCACCACCACTTGAATTACAATGGATATGAATGCTAATAGCTGGGGGGAGAATAGCTGCAGAGAGTGCATTTTACATGGCCCTTTGTGAGTGGAGTTTTTGGATCAGCTTTACAACCCATGTACTCCTCCTCCTCCTCCTCCTCTTTTTTCTTTTTTTTTTTTAATGTCAACAGGGATGATATGAGAAAACATCAGAATTAAATATTTATGGAGCACTGATCTAGATAAATATAGAAATATGGTGATTATTACTTTGAATTTTTAAGAACATTCTGATGAAAACTTGAAAGTGGTTAAATAATTCATTAAGTTCCCTACCTTGTCCTCAAGCCATGGTAGAGCTTGAGGGCCATATACCCATGGGAAAGAACTTGGAATATGTAGCATGAGTGACTGTAGTGAAATGCAATATATTACTGCTGGTTAATGCCTTTTATCTTTCAATACAATTAGTGCTGATTAGTCCTGGAAACTGGACACTTGTGTTTATCCAGATTCATCCTTGGCCGTGCAATTTACAAAGCAAAATAAAAGTTATTATCCTGGAGGCCAGGTTTACACCCTACAGCTCTTGCTGAGCACATTGTAATCTTGATCCTAAAGTCTTTGTTTAGATTTTTAAGATCTTCATAGCAGTAACTTGTCTTTTTTATTGTGTGTATGTATACAGTGATTAGCACAATTGGGTCCCACACCTAACTGAGGCCTGTAGGGGCTACCAGAAAACAAACAAATTGTCTTGAAAAGTAAGTGTCTTCACTGCTGATTTGAATATCAACATATAGCTTAGCAACAGATTAGAAAAATAGAGATCTGACCACAATCTGATGGTCTGGTCTAAATTAAATGGAAATAACGTGGGTAATGATTCACTGGAGACCATTGGATGATCAGTACGTATAGCTGTTCTCTAGATATGGCACTAAAAGTACTGATAATGAGTTTTTTGTTTTTATAACTTTTATAGATTTCTTTTTTCGTAGCACTTACAATTTGGAGGATTTGAAAGACTCGGAAGAAGGCCAGCTGAGACATGGCAATAGTGTTGTGGGTTTTTTTTTTTTTTTTTCAGAAAAATGATGTGGAATATCTATTTTGTTACATCTAAATTGGGTCCGTTTTTTGCTGCTGTAGTGTGTTATCTACACAAATATCGTTACTTCATACACTCACTTGTAGTAATCCTTCATTTTGTCACCAATTTTAATAAATATTTTGTTTATGTTATCTATTATGTCCCCTGTTGGATTAAAGAAAGCTTATTTTTGTATTAGATGGCAATAGTTATTGCTGATGGATGATGATTTACAACTGTGCTACCAGTAAAAAAGCAATAAACCTTTTGTTTTATTATGTTCTTGGAACTGATTACTGGTATAAAAGAAATAAAACAACTCATACATCCAAGAAAGCTTATTGCATTATCAGGCAATACACCTGCCCAACCGATGAATAGGACTCAGTGGCATAGTTAATAAAAGGCTGAAGTTACTTGAAGCTGAAACGCAGTAAAATAAAACAGTGCAAATGTGTTGTTCATGATGATTTCACCATCATAAGAGAGACACTGAAGCTTTAGCAGTGATTTGAGGAAAATATGTCCTTTGCATAGGACACCACTAGAGTGTGGACATTCCGCTTTTCAGTTCTAACTCACTTTTTTGTTTCTAATAGAAGTGAATGAGTGTTAAAAGGGGGTTTGATGGGGTGATGAAAGAGTTTACGTGGGCTTGGGGCCAGTTAGCTCGCCTGCCTGCACCTGGATGGTGGGCCAGCCCTAATTCAAGATGAATCCCAGATGAAAGAGGAAGTGGGTGATTGCTAAAGGCAGGAAGGTCTGGAGCAGAAGGAAGCTGCCAGGAGAGAGGTAAAAACTTTGCAGTTGGGAGACAACAGGCAGTATCAGAAGCTCAAGGTTGTAATTATAAACTAAATTGACCAAGTGAGCTTTATTTGAAGTGCCTCATTTATAAAAGGTTTTCATCAAAGATAAGAAACCTTCTTTAGTCAAGCAAAGGTATTCCAATTTTTGCTGTCTTTAAGAATGAGATAAACTCCAACTGACTTCACTGAACTTTCCTCAGGTGCCTATATATTGATCAGCATCTTCCATTTTGTAGCACTTTTTTGAAGATGAGTTCAGTATTCACTTCTCTCTTTGAGCCCCATTGAGCTGAGTGGGGTTGCACGTCTGTAAATGAGAGCAGAATTTAGCTCACAAAATGCAATCTAAAATTTTAAGTGTTTTGTCTCATTCTAAATTATGATGAAAGACCAGACATGTTACATTATACTCTAGCCTACTGATGGTGGACAGGTCTTTGTTATGAAAGTTTGCAGGTACTTAATAAATGAAAATTCTCAGGTAGTGGTTCACATAATTGTTTGAATTAGGTTTGAGGGAAGGGCTACCATTACTGTTCTTAGCTAGGAGAACTCTGTGTAAAGCATTTTTTTCCCCTGAAGGCACACCTTCCTGCTTGATCTCATAAAAGACATTCAGGCTTATGAGTTGATAAGTCCACTAAAAGTCTCTCTCTCAAAGTCTCTCTCTCACTCTCTTTCTCTCTCTCTCTCTCTCTCTCACACACACACACACACACACACACACACACACACACACACACAAAAATATGGACTGAAAGAAACTTTATAAACATGCCTTCCTTTTGAGAGTCAATTGTGTGTCATGAGTCTGAGCGACTAAAAGTACCAGCTTGAAGAGTACTTAGCATGGTCAGGTCTGATGTAGTCTCTCCTTAGACAGGTTTTGCCAGTGGTACTTTCTTTCTGTTTGCAGTACCAAACCAGTGCTGCTTCCCTCATAAGGCCAAGGTGTCAGCCATGCTGGACCATAGCCAAATAATGGCAGTGGTCTTGTCTTGTGGACTTAGTTTTTGTTGAGTAAATTTTTGGCAAGACAGGAAAATAAATAGGGGGTTAATTCACTGAAATATTAACAGTAGTACATTCTGCTATTTTTTTGCCAGTTTGGCATAAGTCAGGACCAAATCCAGTTTCCATTCAAGTCAATGCAAGCCTGCTGAATTGGCGGATGATGTGTTGGCTCAGGCCCTCACTTCTTAAAATGTTTGCGGTATTTGTGTTGTAGTAGCCAGGTAAAGTACTAAAAAATTTCAACAGGACTTTATTTTTTAAAGTGAAAACCTCTTTTCCAAGCTGCTGTTGTACCCTCAGTAGCTCTCCCTCAGCCTCTTCAACTCCTCCCCCCTTCTTATTATTTCCTGTCCTTTCAGACTCCCAATAGCCAATGCTCCCAATTATAATAATTACAAGCAACATCTAACCACCACAATTTGATGAAGAACTTTTGGGTGATTTTCATTTTTCTTTTGCTTTTTATGAGTGTAAAATAGAGGGGGAGCAGGTAGCTGGCTCCAAAGGATCTTTTGGCTCCTCAGTAACGTATTCTGCTGTGTACCCAGAAGCTAAAACAACTCCTATAAGGCTGATCCATAGTAGCAAAATGGGTCTGTATGTTCTTTATTTTACAGTGGTATTTATGTCAAAGTGAAAGACTGCACAGATGACAGAGGAGAGCAAAGAGGTTCATGGAAACAGAAATACTTTGTCCTGCTGAAAGGGTCAGAGAGTAAAAGGGATAAATCTTTAATTCACCCAATGCAAAGACTATTGGCTAGTGCTGTCTGTCTGCATTACCCTCCTTCTGTCATTCTCTTGTCTCTCTCCCCCAGTAAACAGTGTGACTAGAACTGACATGTTCACACATGGGTTGGATGCTATGGGGTAATTTAGTGGATAGGGGTTTCCTGTTAGAGAAGGGAGGAACCTGCAATGTGCCTCAGTACAAAGGAAGATAGCTTGACTTCCTAAAGATGCCACCACAATAATCTGTCTGTCTTCAAAGCAATGCATACCTCATCCTAGATGACGCTAGAGCACATGCTGTAAATACCACATGGGCATTTCAACTTTGCCCTGGTGAAGGCATCGGAGACCCTCTGTGGATGAAGGTTTGGCAAAACTGTGCGAGTTTGGCCCTGTCACAGATTATTGTTTGAAAAGCCTGGCAAGTTTTAATGTTTTCAATATTAAACAGTGGCTGAAGGAGAGAGCTATTGATTCTCTAGCAAGTGCTCATAAAATCTTCCCACTGAAAAAGCCACTAATCTACTTCCCTACCTTTTTAATCTCTAGGGGATCTAGTTCTTTCCACCTGCATGAAAATTCCCATTGACGTAAAGTGAGCTCTTTGTATGGAAAGACCAAGTGCACAGAGCTAACTAAAGCGCCAGTCTCACAATAGAATTTTTACTGTGGAGTTCAGAAACAAGGTTATACACCTCTTCAACAATTTACACTCAACGTACATTGTGTACGGTTCAGTACACTGGAGAGGTGTCTGTCTCCTTTCATCCTTACAACGAACAGTGAACTTTCTAATGGAAACATGACCCCTTTGGTGCTTTCCATAGGATTTCTAGGCCAGCAGAAAGTGCTTCAGTAAGCACCTGCCTATCTCCAAAAAAACACACTTCTATTAATCAGAGAGGTTCATGTAAGTTCAGTGTGCATCAGTCAGACATATCCTGTTGGAAGTCTCCAGTCAAGTCTAAAGTGGTGATAAATTCATATATTCTTGTAAATAGCTGACATAAAAGGTAGTACAATGAAGACCATGAAGAAACATCCTCCAAGGGGAGAGACTTTTAGATTCTGTGAGACTGTTTCAAAGAAAACATACCAACTTCTGATAGAGCTCAAGCAATCAAACAAAACACAGTGGAACTCAGTTAGAATTGACTTTGCTTTACAGTGTCACCTTGTTGATGAGACTAAAGCAGACAAGATTTTACCACTAAACACATGTGGTGTATGTAGTTGCAGATTTTCTTTTGATCAAAATAAAGCATCTTATGAAAGGGAAACTTTTTCCATGAGGTAGTGTATCCTATCACTTTCCAAATAAGTCTGTATTTTGCACAATGTAGTTAATATGTAATGACCTCTTCCCTTCAACTAGAATGACAGTGTGTGAAAACCCTAGTAGTAGCTGTGATGTTGCTTCTTTTTACCTTTCCTTAGTGCTTTATGGAACATACACATAAAAGAGCAAGTTAGAACTAAATAAGTATGTGATTTATATAAACGGGAAAATGAATTTTATAACTGGTACCACACTGTGACAAATCTGGAGCCGGATTTAACTAATTTCATAAATTTAAGGAGATAAATGTAGTTTTTGGAGGTTCCCAACTGGACTTTTCCTTCTAAAATCTGTTTGCAGTTCTCGAATAAAACACTTATGAGCAACCCTGCAATAAGAAGCTGCACATACAATGGAATCTTTGTTGGATAAGGAAACAGACTTCAGTTTCAAGATTCCAAGGTTTTTTTGGAAATAACAGAGGGAGAAAAAACATTGTTTTGTAAATTAGGAAATATATAGTACCTTGACAGTATCATTTAAACTGTGCTAGAAAAGCAGCAGATTAAATATGTTGCCAGTGAGTACTCCCAAAACAATTTTTTAAATTTACTATTTTTCTTAGTTCAGTAGGCATTATCAAGCAAACTTTATTGCTACAGTTTTTATGTCCATAAGTCTGTTCAAGTAATAATACTAAGTTGTGAAGACATTTGTTCTTTCTTTTACTGTATTTAGGAACTAAAGTTCTCTTCTTCTTCTTCTTCGTCTCTCATCTATCAGCTTCAGTCATGATGATGTGACTGAGTGAAGTCTTTTCTACCACTTTCTATCTTGTACCAGGTTCATGGCTTTGTTCATCTTTAAATGTTTTTCTTCTATGTCATTCTTCACCATGTCCAGAGCCATCCCTAGGGTATGGTGAATCGGGGCAACTACCCCAGGCCCCACACTTTGGGGGGCCTCGTGGGAGGCGGGCAGGTGAGTGGGGGTGAGGAGGCGAATGGGGAGGTGAGTGGCAGGCAGGAGGCAGGGTGAGCCCCCTACCAGAATCTCTCCTCCCCCCAGTGCATCCTGCCTGCCGGCAGGCCTTGCCAATCATCACCTCCCCCTCCCTCTCAGCGCCTGCTGTGGATCAAATGTTTTGCCCATGGTGTCATGAGGCACTGGTGGGGGAGAAGAGAGGAACGAGGCTGCAGCACGCTCAGGGGAGGGGGCGGAATTGGGTGGGGAAGAGAAGGCGCAAGGGCAGAAGAGGTGGGAAGAGGCAGGCGGGGGTGGAGCTTTGGGGGAGGGGTGGAGTGGGGTGGGGCCTGGGCAGAGGTGGGGGGCAGGGGAGCACCCCCTGGCAGATTAGAAACTCGGCGCCTATATCCTGGGCCCAGCACCCACCTAGATCCTGACCATGTCTATCTAATGCCTTCTCAGACTTCCTCTATTTCTAATTCCTTGTAGTCTGGTACGTATCACCATACATGATATCTTTTTGGGTTCATTCTTGACACGTGTCCAAACCATCTGTTATCTTTCTTGAATCTTCTGTAATAGCATTATTTCTTGCCCAACTTGTTTTCTTAGTTCTTCATTTTTTTTATTTTCTGCAGTCTTGAATCTCTCGGTATTCCTCAGGAAACAGTTCATTTCTGCAATCAAAATCTTTTGTTTGTTGGCTTTCCTCACACCCCAGCATTCCCATCCCTACAACAATATCATCATGACAAGTATCTTCTGTGCTGATTTTTGCTTTTATAAAATTATCTTTAGCCTTCCAGATCTTGCAGAGTTTTCCAAATATAGTAGCAGCTAGTCCGGTCCTTCTTTTTTATGTCATCGTCATGATTTCCATTCTTCAATACTAGTCCTCCATGGTACACTTGTTCTCATTCTTTGTCTCTGAGTTTGAGCTTAGATCTTTGTTTTGTCTCCAGTTGCCATAATTTTTGTCTTCTCCATTCTGATCTTCAATCTAAATGTTCTGCTTTCCAAGTCTACTGGAGGTGGGGGGATGTACTGGGTGAGCTCTAGGGACACAAAATGAGTGATTTTCTTGTAATTGGTCTTGGCAACTCACTCAACTCTCACTGATAACTCCAAGTAACTGTGTGCACTGCTCTGCCTCACTCTTGGACCTTGCCTCAGCTGGCATGTTAAACCTACTGAGGGTTGTTAGTGGCAATAAACGCTAGTGAAAAGGCACATCTGGCTCTCCAAATGCACAAAGTCTCCTATGCCAAAGCTGGCAAAACAACTTTCAAAGTATAACATTGGTGGAAATGGTGCTCGAGCAAGCTTGTTGAACACTTGAAGAATATTGGACAATAGAAACTGAATGAAGAATGGAAAGAGAAATATGCTGGCTCAGTACTTACCCGGACAAACAAGGGCCTCATTCACTACTCAAAAACCAAGTGGGGTGAAAAGGGATAAAATCATAATAAACACAAATACAACACTCACAAGGGGATTATGTGATGAACTAGAAGGATAAGACTCACTGCCACAAGGTTTTTGTTTATTTGTTTGTTTTGTTTTTTTTGCAGTGTAGTCGTACCCTTAGCGACTTAGGCTCCTAAAGGCTTTTGAAAATTTTACAAATGTAGATGTATCCTAAGCCATTTTGAAAAATTGAACTTAAGCTCCTAAGTCACTTAAGTCTTTTTGAAAATTGGATCCTATATTCTGTTTAACTGTCGATGAGTCTTCCTCATGCTCTGAGAAAGTTCTGGAGCATAGAGATGCTTTATAAATGTAATGTATTATTTTATTATTTACTTCATCAATATAAGAGATGTCAATTGTGCTGTATTTAGAACATGGTGAACCTTTTAGTTGAAATGATCATAGACCTGAATTTTTAACAAGGAATAGAGTTGCTAGTTGCTATGATACAAAATCATTGAAATATTCAGAGCATTAGAATTCCTGTTGGTCATGTAAAAAAAAAGCAATTTTATGGATATTAAATGTTTGAACGGTATTTGAAAAAAAAAACCCTCTCTCTCTGTATATAATATAAAAAACCCTATTCTTGTTTCCATATCAAATGCTTGAAAAACTTATTACACTCTGTTAGAGCTTGGCAGCTTATTTATAGTATACATTGGTAGTGGAAAATTCATGTGTAAATAAAGCAAGTGAAGCTCTCTACATAATATAAACAAATCACAAAAATGTTGCAAGAAAATGCTTCTCGATACCTAGTTATACATACATTTGGATTTGCAAATGAAGAGCTGACTAATAGTGAAGTAAATGCAAAATAATGAATTCTTGTAGTTGGCTTCTTCACATACATTTGAGCAAGTATATGTTACATACACGCTCTCCATGATAAGACGATTCTTTTGTACAATCTTGGAGTGAAAGATTTAAGTCAAAAAATCAAAGCAAAGTGTTGCTTCTTGGACTGAAAAGGTAAATTGTTACATCACTGGGAAAAGTCCCCAAAGTATGCCAGAGAGAGAATCTTGATGTGTGAGGCTGTTACTATTTATAACTTCTATTACAATAGCATCCAAGGCCCCATTGTGCGAGGCACTGTATATAAGCGTGGTTAGAGGCAGTTCCTTTCCTAAAGATGATCAGATATTTTTCTTTAAGATTTACTTATGAGGGAACTCTGCATCAAAAAAATTAAAAATTCTGTGCCAGAAAACAAAAATTTTATGTACAATATTTTAAAATTCTGCCAATTTTATTTGTCAATAGATAAATATGGAGTTTCCAGAATGGAAGTGGGAAGCATAGATCAACCTGCATCCCCAAACCCCACCAGGACAGGGACTTGGTGAGTGAGGCTTCGCCCAACCTTGACACAGCGCAATGGCCTGGCCTGCCCCAGAAACACCCTGGGGCCCTGCCTCTCCACTCCAGGTGCACGTGGTGTGGGCAGTCAGGTTCAGCCCAGCACGATCCAGTGTAGAGGGGCTTAGTGTGGGGGGATCCAGATGCGGGGTGAGAGGGTTCTATGTGCGGCAGTCTGGGTGTGGGTAGGATCTGGATGCGCAGGGGCTTGTTGGGGTTCCAGTTACAGGGCCAATGGGACTCTGCAGGGGGTCCAGATGAAGATGTTTGGGGCTGGAGGGGGGCTCGGTGCGGGGGATGGGGCTCGGTGGGGGGCTGAGTGTGGGGAAATGGCCTGGGGGTTGTCTTGTGCTGGGAATGTGGGGCTTGGTAGGTTGGGGGTCCAGGTGCAGCTGGTTGTGGCTCAGTGGAGTGGGGGTCTGGGTGCAGGGGAGGTGGGGCTCATCGAGGTGGGGTTTGATGAACCTACTTAACAGGGGAGCTGCTGCCAAGAGGATGATGGATGATGGGCTCCTGCTCCCCCACCAATTCCCCTATCCCCTTCTCTTCCCCATACTTTCCCCCTTCCTCTTCCCTCTGTTCCCTGCCCCTATCTCCCTCCCCTTATGCCAAAATCCCCCTCTCCCTGCCCTATCACATCCTTCTTCCTTCCCCCCACCTCTTCCCCCTACCTTATCTCCCTTCCCCTTGCCCCACTGTGGGCACTCACTGTGGTACAGAAAACAAGGCACCCAGCACACACAAACGGAAAAGATGACCAGCACTAAAACCTAGGAGGTGGTGTCCAGCTGCAGAGTCAGCAAACTAGAGCTGCCAGGCAGCTCTGCACTTGTAGAAATGGTGTGTGTGTGTCTGTGTGTGTGGGAGGGCAGTGGCACATGACTTCACATCCCCACCCCCCCAGCCTTGCCTCTGATTGGGGGGGCAATGTCCCCACAACTATGCTCATAAGCTTTCCCTACCCCACCGTCTGCACTAATATATCTCTCCCCTGGCTGCTTCAGGCTCCAAAACCGAGGCACCTGCACTGCTGGAGGGGTGCATGACCGCTCTTATGGCTTTCCCTTTCTTCCCTGTCACTTTCTGCGGGGAAGGAAAAAAATCTGCAGAGGGATATGAATTCTGTGTGTGTGCAGTGGTGCAGAATTCCACCAGGAATAAAGACACTGCATGTCTTTTAGATTCATAGATTCATAGATACTAAGGTCAGAAGGGACCATTCTGATCATCTAGTCCGACCTCCTGCACAGCGCAGGCCACAGAACGTCACCCACCCACTCCTATGAAAAACCTCACCCATGTCTGAGCTATTGAAGTCCTTAAATCATGGTTCAAAACTTCAAGGAGCAGAGAAGCCTCCCTCCAGTCAACCATGCCCCATGCTAAAGAGGAAGGCAAAAAAACCTCCAGGGCCTCTCCAATCTGCCCTGGAGGAAAATTCCTTCCCGACCCCAAATATGGCAATCAGCTAAACCCTGAGCACATGGGCAAGATTCAGCAGCCAGATACCCAGGAAAGAATTTTCTATAGTAAATCAGATCCCATCCATCTAATATCCCATCTCAGGGGATTTGGCCTATTTACCCTGAATATTTAAAGATCAATTACTTACCAAAATCCCATTATCCCATCATACCATCTCCTCCATAAACTTATCGAGTAGAATCTTAAAACCAGATAGATCTTTTGCCCCCACTGCTTCCCTTGGAAGGTTATTCCAAAACTTCACTCCTCTGATGGTTAAAAACCTTCGTCTGATTTCAAGTCTAAACTTCCTGGTGGCCAGTTTATACCCATTTGTTCTTGTGTCCACATTGGTGCTGAGCTTAAATAATTCCTTTCCCTCTCCTATATTTATCCCTCTGATATATTTATAGAGAGCAATCATATCTCCCCTTAACCTTCTTTTAGTTAGACTAAACAAGCCAAGCTCCTTAAGTCTCCTTTCATAAGACAAGTTTTCCATTCCTCGGATCATCCTAGTAGCCCTTCTCTGTACCTGAACCAGTTTGAATTCATCCTTTTTAAACATGGGAGACCAGAACTGCACACAGTATTCTAGGTGAGGTTTCACCAGTGCCTTGTATAACGGTACTAAAACCTCCTTATCCCTACTGGAAATGCCTCTCCTGATGCATCCCAAAACCGCATTAGCTTTTTTCACAGCCATATCACATTGGCAGCTCATAGTCATCCTATGATCAACCAATACTCCAAGGTCCTTCTCCTCTTAATTAGTTAGATTAATTGTTAATTAGTCCTTAACTAATTTCTCCTTCAAAATTTTTTCCAGGACCTTGCATACTACAGATGTCAAACTAACTGGCCTGTAGTTACCCGGATCACTTTTTATTCCTTTCTTAAAAATAGGAACTATATTAGCAATTCTCCAATCATTCGGTACTATTCCTGAGTTTACAGATGCATTAAAAGTTCTTGCTAATGGGCTTGCAATTTCAGGTGCCAATTCCTTTAATATTTTAAAATGAGATACTTTAGCTCATAGAAGTTATGCGTTTGATGCAGAAATCATTTGGTGAAATTCTACAGTGTGTATTATGCAGGAGGTCAGACTACATAATTATAATGGTCCCCTCTGATTTTAAAATCTTTGATTCTATGAGTGTTTGTCTAAATAGACAAGAAAGACACAGGATAAAGGCAGTATTCTTATTAACAATCCCATTTTACAGAGGGGAAAACTGAGGCACCAGTAAATTAAGGGACAAGAGGTCTGTGGCACAGTTGGGAATTGAACACAGAGCTCCTGAGCCCCAGTCCCATTGCCTGACTATCTTTCCTCTGGCTACTGACCCCTTCTTCCTCCTGGGAATAGGGGTGAAAATCAGTGAAAGGTGTTACATCCAGTCCTCCGTGGCTGATAGGATGGTAACCACAGAGCGAGATGTATTGAAGGGGGAAGAAAAAAATAATTGGGGAAATTAGTGAAGAAATTATATTGTATCGTATCATATCATATATATATATATATATATATATATATATATATATATTTCACCAGGAATGCAAATTATATTGTATCGTATCATATCATATATACTTCATCAGGAATGCAAAGGTCTTCCCTTTGCCTCAGGGAAAAAAAAGTTAAAATGGTTTCTCATAGTCCATTTGCACTGGTAAAGTTGCCTAGAGGTAATAGTGCTCCTTAGGAAGCCCCGCTGAGTGAGACATGAATATTGCTCACTTGATCCAAGATATGATCGTATTCAGCTGCTAGCTGTGTTACAAATAAATATGTTTATAGTTGTTCTGAAGCAGTCAGGTCCCACTGGCTGTCTTTAATCCATGCTCTTCAGCTCTCAAAAACACAAATCCTGGGGGCCCATACAATAGAAAAGAGTCTCTGAGTGTGTCTCTACACTGCACATTTCTTATGGTGGCATATAGACCAACATGGGTATAAATAGCCGTGTATATGGTGAGGCACTGCTTAGGCAAGCTGAGTAAAGATATGCCAGAACCTACATGGCTGTCTAAATGCCCTACTCCTGGGAGAATTCTATGCTACTGTGTGTGTGCATAATTAATGAGCCACACACATTTTTAATTTTTTGCATAGAAAAAAGCTTCTGCTGAAATGTTGCTGCATTTCCTCCTTTGCCCATCAGAAGTCACTGTGACACAAGAACAGCCGCAGCTTCCAGCAGACACTAACTTCTGCAGTTCTGCGTTTTGCCCACCAGAGGTCACTGTGGCCATAGAACACAGCAGCAGCTCCCAGGCAGCAAGGGAAGAGAAAAAGCATGCCTTCTTTATAGCACCTGTTTGGCCAGGTCCAGAGACAGACAGTGTAGGGCTGCTGCGGGGGGTCAGACAGGGGCTCATAAGGCCTAGTGGAGGAGGACAGACTGGGGCAGGGGCTGAATGGGAGTGGAGGCACAGGGCTACAGGGGGAAGGGAGGGAGGTGCAGGGCCACATGGTGATGGGGTGCAGAGCTATATAGGGACAGGAGAGTGGCTGAGTGGGGGCACAGAGACACATGGGGATGGGATGCAAGGGGAGGGGTGCAGGGCTACATGGGGATGGGAGGGAGTGAATGTCTGAGTGGGGGTGGAGGGACATATGTGGACTGGGGATACAAGTACACATGGGGACAGAGGCAGATGTGCCTGACTGGATGGGAGAGGCTAGGGGTCAGCCAGGGTCTGCATGGGGGAAGCTCCCTAACAATCCCTCCAGCCTCCCCCAAAAAACATGTTCCATACTTTTCCCACCCACACCCATCAACCCTCCAAGTTCACACCTAGGATCCTTCCCAGCAATTTACTTCCCTCTCTCTCAGCTCCTCCATTACCCCTGACTCCCCCAAGCCTTTGGCCTGCTTCTGAAGGATGCAGGAAATACGGTTCTGTATTGTAGTTTAAATGAATTATTACTCAGTTCTGTGTTAATATGCCTAGTAAGGAATCTATTTGTCAAAAAACATTTTCTGAATCTTTATTGTTGTCTATATTGTTACAGACAGGTATTTTGAAATAAATGACCAAATACAATTGAAACCAGTGTGATTATATTGTGTTATGTTGACAAATAAAATATGCAGAATTTTGAAGAATTTTAAAATATTATGCGCAGAATTTTTAATTTTTTGGTGCAAAATTCCCCCAGAAGTAAAAGTGCCTCCCCTATCTAGACAGCTATTTTTAGCAGTGTAGTGTCCCACTGCTGGACCCTTTTCCTGCTGCAGTGAAAAACTGTGGCAGGAGTGGAGGCAGTGGAGGAAAGACTCTGGCAGCTCCCCACTGCCGGAGCCTTTCCCCGCTGTCTGCCCCTTGCCAGAACTTTTCACTCCTGCATGTAGCTACCACAGTGTGGATGCAGCCTGCTTTTCACTGCAGTCTCTTGCTACACATATCCTCCACAACCTCATCAGTGGTGTGCAGTGTAGACATATCCTGAGAGAACACAACAAATTCTTAATCTTAAAAACCTGTAAAGATTTATATCTAGCTTTAATATGTATAAAATTGTATCTGAGAGCCCCCCCTCCAATGCTGATGATAAACATATTTGAATACACAATGCTTGTATACCCTGTTGGTTTTGACTGAGGTGAAAACACATTCTGAAGCCATGAGGTGGGATTTGTTAGTACAAAAGAAAAGAACAGTTATGTATTTTACCAGGAAAACGTGGTTGTTAGTATATGAAGGATCTTAGTGGAATTCTTACCTTTTAATTGGGCTCATGATACCAAAGCCCTGTAAACCATGTATGTAACTGCCAAGTGAGGAGGCTTTGTGGGAATTATAGGAAGAAAGCTGAGTGTTTTTAGCGCTACTACACTATGAATCAGTCTCTCCCAGAAACTTCAGTGTACTGAATTCTTGTAGCTTGTCCCTGAAAATTTAGGATGTAAAGTATTTAGATATTCTGGAAAAATGTAAACTGTCTAATGCACTTGTATTTACAGAAGACGGGTCTCAGATTGTGATGTGTTAGTGTAGCTTAGCCCCAGAGTATCTCCACTGCCATGAGTAGAGATACTTTGGATTTATACTGCAGTGCCAGAGATTAACTGGCCCAACACCTTAAGAAGTATTACAGTAAAATCTGAAACTTCTCAAACCTGAGAGCAAGTTAGCTCTGTTAGTATGATGTCCTGAATCTAAATCGGGACTCAATAAAATGACATTTAAGGGACGCTTCCCTTGAAAGTTTGGAATTCTTAAAGATAGCTGGGAAAAGCAACTGGGGGGTCTAGGGTCTTATTCATTTTCTTGTACTGGATCTTGGCCTTGGGTCTTGGTCACACATGCCCAGTCCTTGCATTTTTAAATTTACAAACTTTAATCATAATGTGTGTGTGTGTGGCCTGTGATTCCTCCTATCTAGTGTTTACATGAAATCTCTTCTCTGATCGTTCTCTTTCATCTGTTTTTCAAATATTTTCACATCTTGTCCAGATACTTAATCCTTAGTAATGGTGGTTGATTTTTTTATTTTTTGTAAATTCCCTGATGAATTTTACTCTTTTTGATTTTTACATATTTATTAATGATGTGTAACTTTTATAAGCACAAAAACCAGCCTATATGGTCTTTCAAAGTGTTCATTTTTGACCATTCAAACAAGAGACTAATTTACGCTTTGTTCAAGAACACTTGCCTGTGGTCAGTAAAACTGTTGCCAACTCAAGTCCCTTGCTGAGGGCTCGTCTATGTGGATCAGTAATGTGGGCTATCAGGATGTGATTTCTAAAGCACCTTGCTAATGCAAACTAAAAGTTCCCTAATATGCTTTAATGTACTGCTATATGAAACAGCAACATGTTAGTGCACTTTAGAAATCACATTCCACAGTCTGAATTATTGCTCCACGTAGACAATCCCTGAGTATCAGCACTTGTTTCTATTGCGGGGAGAGATGGAAATTTCCCTCTGGTTGAATTCAGTCTCTATTTACCCAGTTCTTTAAAGGATCTACTGCAATAATGGGGCTATTTGCATCAGCTCTGGAAGTGACTGACAGGCCCCACCAGAGATATGTGAAGTGCCCCCAACAAAGGTATCTTCCCCACTGTGGTCAAGTGGGCTTCACACAAAAGTTAGCATAGGCTTTGTTAATCTTTCAGCACATTGACCGCTGGTGGCAGGCGTGATAATATGTTTTCCTCCTAGACCCATAGGGGATCCTGTGTGTGGGACAGCGTCTGGGGAACGGTGCAGCAAAGGTGCAAACTCCTTGTGTGTGGGTGGTAGAGGCACACTGCCCTAGGTGGCTTTTCTTTGTGAGAGATTTCATAGTAGCAGCCGTGTTAGTCTGTATTCGCAAAAAGAAAAGGAGTACTTGTGGCACCTTAGAGACTAACAAATTTATTAGAGCATAAGCTTTCGTGAGCAAATGCATCCGATGAAGTCAGCTGTAGCTCACGAAAGCTTATGCTCTAATAAATTTGTTAGTCTCTAAGGTGCCACAAGTACTCCTTTTCTTTGTGAGAGAGAAATTGTCCCCTCTTAGTAGGTGGCTTAAAAATCTCTCTTCAGACCATGTCAAGTCATGTGCGAACGTAACACTTTTCAGTGACTATGACAAATTACTGCAGGGAACAACAATTTTTTTCTTTTACTACAAATATGATAATTTACAATACCCTTTACCAGGAACTTTTTGCTTTACCAGGACCTGTTCTAATTTTTTGATAGTACCTCAGCGTGCAGATGAAATGAACTGAAAATATTCACTTCTCTTGGTTTTTACAGGCTTAATGAATTTTTTTGTCCCCATATTATTTTGTGCTAGCTCTAGGACTAGAAGAATTTACAAGTAGTAAATTGTCTCCCTGTCACTGAATTTTCTTAAACCTTTTCAGGGTATTTCATAAAATGTGATTGCAGTTCTTATCTTCTACCTTTAATAGTGCTTCCAAAACAAAAAACAGGAGAAAGCTCTTGTTATCCCCAAATAATCCAACCCTCTGTCAGCATCCTTCCAAAATAACCTACACAGATTTTCACCAGTTTCTGTTAGCCTGAGAACATTATGGCTCTGATGCAAGTCTATGCTCTGGAACTTTGTGCTGCTCCACCAGTGCAAAGTGGCCGCACACCAAACTGAGCTAGTTTCCAGAGGACACTTCCACTGTAGGAGGACCTTGGATTGGTAAAAAACCCTCATAACAGGTTCTACACTACTCACCATTGCTAGTTTAGGGACTATATTTGAGGTTCCTTTACAATCCTGCAATCTCTCGCTTTTGTAAGAGGCCTTTTGGAGTACAGCTTGCTCTGATCTATATCAGGAAGACCAGCCTGATGTAGAGTAGCTCTGGAACAGGGCAGCACAAAGGTCATATTTTTGTCCACAATTTCCAATTGCAGCCAAGGATTTGCTCAACATCAGACAGTTTTTAGAGGAAATGTTAGCAATAAGGACAAAAATGTTGGAAAGGACTAGTAGTTCATTTACTCTTCTTTGTTCCAGTCTCTTACACAGACCAGAGTTTAGGATCATTTCCATGACTGTGTAAATACAGGATCTCAAGTGCTCTTTCCATATCCCTTTTTAAAAAGAAACTCGGAAATAAATGTGAAGTCCTATACTCTTCCTCCCTGCAGGTACATACCCTCCTACTTCATGGTTCTGCAGCAAGCCCAGGGAGGGAGATTTGAGGGAGTCCCTTGTTTAACTATTTGGGAGCACATCACTGATACATCACTGAAAATATTAAATAGTTTGGGAATATTAATTCTTTAAAATGATTAGCAATTACTTGACAGTCTCTTCAGTATTGTCAGTGCTCAGAGACTAAGGGTGACCAAAAGGTAAGATAGCAGCAATGCCACTAGTGAAACGAGCTCATTAAGTCCCATACTGATTTGACCAATGCAAGATTGGCTGTTTGAGGTTCAGAAACCTTCCTCTGATCCAAGAGCTGAGACTCCAAACAGACTCCAAACAGTCCATCAATTTAGAGACTTCTAGCAAAGGGAAGAAAGAGGAGGAAACAGAACACTGAGTACTGTATTTTAAATACTAAAGAGGGGGAGAGTCCACAGACAAATTATAATAAAAATAAGAAGACTTCTACTCAGAAACTTTGAAAAGATTATTGGACTCAAACAAATATCATACTATATATCCTGAGGCTAAAACCAAGGCTTATCATTTGTAATACTTACATTCCAAAGATAACCCAAGACACTCTTTAAAATAGCTGTTGCCAGCTAAACACGTAAACAGGGATTGCTTGTCTGTTTTAGTTATAAAGACAAGAGCAGTTGCTTACATAACAGTATTTTTTTTCTACTAGCTCCCAAAGTTAATTGTAAGTATGTCCCTTTATAATAAATACAATAATTAACACTTAAGTTTTAAGAACTGCTTTATGGAGACTGTAACTGAAGCATTCCAGACTTGAAAGGAACAGAACAACTGCAAATTATTCTAGTTGTGAATGTTTATGGTATTAATTGAGAATAAGGGTTTGGAGCCCTTTACAAGCCTGAAAAGAAATCTATCTATGTATTTTTTAGGATTTTAGAATCTATATCCTTCCCCAAAATTGTTTATCACATATGATTTTTTTTATTGTAAGGTTGCTTATGAGTGTGTGGCTGCTGTCACTTTTTTTTCTTAAAGAACATTGAAGCAGTTTGTTGCTTAGAAAACTATACAAAGAATTATGTGGGCACTAAACTGCTCTTACAAAAATAAATTGGTAAATGTCTGCATCCTGAGCCTTGAGAGCTTGCTTTTAAAATTTAACTTGTATTTGTAACAGCCAAATAGGATCTAACACCATTAGCTTTCTGCGATCTGTTCTTTAGGTCTAGCTAGCTACAATGCATTCCACTTATACAAAGGTTTTGGCACCTTCTGCTCCCAGTAACTACAATGGGACTTGTGGGTGCTCAGCAATTCTGAAAATCAAGCCAACAAGTTTTTCACTTTCTGATGTCTTCTGATGTCTTAGGGCTTGTCTTCACTACCAGGGAGATCAACACTGCTGTAATCAATGCAGCAGGTGTCGATTTAACAGGTCTACTAAAGACTGCTAAATCGATGGCAGAGCGCTCTCTAGTTGACCCCGGTCCTCCAGCTCCCTGAGAACAGAAAGGTAAATCGACCGGAGAGCGTCTCCCATAGACGCAGCACAGTAAAGACACTGGGGTAAGTCGACCTAAGCTAAGTTGACCCCAGCTACGTTATTCACATAGCTGAAGTAGCATAACTTAGGTTGACTTACCCTGGTAGTGAAGACAAGCCCATAGAATTCTTACTTTCTTGCAAATTAGTATTTTCAACAATGAATATTTTCAGCATATTTTCCAGGCATCTTGGGTCAGATCCCTTTTCCATACAAGGGGCGTCTTTGAAGGAGGCAGCTTCTAGTCAACTGCTCTACCACATCTCCTCTATTACAGGGGAAAAGAATAAATGAACATTGTCCCAGAATATAGGGAGTCTAGTAGCAGAATTTGGATCCTTTGTTCCATGGTTAACATTCTGGCTCTGTCTGTTTCCATTTCTCCATCTCTTTATCTCAATGTGTGGTCCTTTCTTAGTCACCCTCCTTTAAATCTCTTCCCCAACAGCTCAGGAACATGGATTGAGGATCCTTGGGGAAATTTTTAATGCAACATTTAGCACATTTAGTGAGTAATGTAGAACACCGCCTTCTTCCAATGGTGCAGTGAAACAATTTCCTTGACTCTTGTACCTCAACAAACTAATGGAAATTATTTACACTAAGACTATAGGAGGCTTCTCAATTTAAAGAATGCAAAATTCAATTGTGTAGTGCATGTTTCTTCCCAGGAAAGTATGGTAAGAAGGGACTGAGAAGAAGAAGATATTTTAGTGTCTGTGCATATTAAACTCTAGGCCTCATTTAGCAAAAGTTGCATAATGTGATAAAACTTTAAGATGTTCAGTGATGTAGAAAGTGTTTTGGGGAGATGGGGCAGTGTTCTCAAGCCTTTTTCTCTTCTGAGAGTAAGTGTTTCAGTTCTCACAGATTGGGTTGCTCCTCTTGCTCTACAGAGATGATTCATAGAAATTATTTGTGAATAACTGTTAGTAAATCTGAGACAACCATAAGTGGTTTTCAGAAATTTATGACTTACAGACAGATTTTTAAAGATATTTAGGTGTCTAAAGATGCAGATAGGTGCCTAGTGGAATTTTCAAAAGCTTGCCTTTCTGCAGCTTTAGGAACCTAAATACATTTAAAAATCTGGCATTTGGTGTCTATATTTGTCAAATAAATTGACATACAATGGAGGAACTGGCTGAGGTTCTGGCCCTTGGAATAATGTGGATGTGCAGGCAGAAGATAAGGGCTCCTGTGTTCTTTGACTGACCACTCTGCCCTGCTTTTGTCTCTGCATAGCAAAAGGAGCAGTCCAGTTGTTTGCCAGATTTATTATCTTGTAGAGAAGAAGTGAACACTCAAGCCAAACTTCTCCTTTCTTTTGTTTTATCATTTACAGTGGTTTTGTCCTTTCCAGTAACTATGATCACAGATAATTTAAAGGGTAAAAATCACCTTTTCATCTGCTCCTTGAAATTTATCAACTGCAAAAGTAGGCCTCGGGTTTTGAATCTTTAAATTAACTAGATCTTGCATTAAATCGTACCAGTGTTTGCACACACCTTTAGAAAGGAGCCTCTGCATCATAATGTTCCTGAACACAGTGGTCCTTAATTTTTTTAAAAAAATCTTTGGTGTGTTGTTAGGGCTTTCTACCTGCCTTTGGATGTCAACATTTTTGGGAATTATTTTTACAGACTTTCACTCACCTTGGGCCTCATTTTGATCTCACAATCATGAGTCACTTCACTGAAGTCAGTGGAGTTAGAGCAGTATTTAATTGATATAAGTGAGAGATGATTCCGGCCCCTTACATTTCTTGATCTTTCATAGTGATGTATATTTGTATATGTAATCATCGTAGTTACAGATATTTCTAATAGACTAAGGTGTCAACCTAAACTTTTAGGTTATTCTACCTAAAATTTAAAATCTGGATGATTCTTTTTCTTGGTATATATCCAGCTGTTTCAAGGACCCTTATGTGTCTCTACTTTTCCCTTGACTTAGGATAATCCCCTGCCTCACACAGACTGTCCAAAGTTCAGGTTCACCATGCAACTTCTGTCATGCTGTATCTCTGCAGCTCTTTGATGTTCCTGTGCTCTTCAAATTTCATCTGAAAACAAATCACTTCTCTTTTGTCTGTGCTTCTGCATTCTCTTTCCTTTTTATACTATGAATTATATGAATTTTATATTATGAATTATTTAACCTTGTAATTGTACTATTTAACTTTGTAAAATTCTTTGGGATAAATCTTTAATGAAAAATGTTAAAGGGTGGGGAGCTTTATTGTATTGTAAATGTAACAAACTCCATGCAATGAATTTAGTATCCTGCTAATCTCCTTTGCTACTTTTGGCCTAGGATGTTGAAACTCAGATGTGCTTCTGCTCTGTTGGTTACTTTGGTTCATTGCAGGCATGGGAAATTGGGTGAGGTTTTTGTAAGTACTTGATCTGAAAAGAAACTCCATGGCAATAGATCTGAAGCATCTCACAAAGGACACAGGGCCAGATCTCAGTCATTCATGTACAACCCAGGTTGCCAGGGCAACAACAGGAAACTGTCAGAGAACCCACAAATTCAGTGGGTTACTGAAACCCTCTAATAGCCACTTCAGGTTTCAGCAACCTCATCCAACTAGTAAAAACAAAGTACATTCTGCAATGTTTCACATATGTTTCATGCCACTAACGTGTGTGTGTGTGTTTGTGTGTAATGGATGTTGAAAATCTTTAGAGTTTGGGGCTGAAGTTAAAGATACGGGAACAGAGAGATGGAGTTGAGAGAGACAAGCAGAAATGTTGGAGAAGGAAAGAGAAGAAAGAAGTAGGAGGAAGGAAAGGACAACCAAGTATATATGGAATGGGATGCAAAAGAGGAGGGAACAGAAAGGTTAAAGATGATGAGAGAGAGAGAGATCAGGTGAAAAATGCTAGAGGGAAAGGGGAGAGAAGAAATTGGGAATAAAAGGCGAGTAAAGAGAAAAAGAATATATTTTTATAGTGGTGCTGTCAAAGGAGCCATAAACTTATACATTATAAAAGAAAAATAAAACGCAAATCTACTTTGCCACTACTAGGAGAAAGGATTACTATGGCTGAGATTAGAAAACACTCTTCTGAATGGCGCCTCTGGGTGCCATGCACAACCGTACATAAAAGCATTATTTGGCCTATGGAAGCAAATAAAAGAGGTGGCTATGTGGGGGGTGATAACATAGTAAGAGGTTCTAATTCTTTTTTTCTACTGGGATCATTCTGAAGTATAGCGTCAGTATTTAAAGTGGCTTCAGAACTCAAATTAAAAGAACCCTCGTTCAATGGTGTCTATAGGATGGAATTTGCAAAAGTGCCATCGTTTTTTTAGTGGGACTTGTCTGTTAGTCGCTTTTGAGAACCCCACCCATAATATGTAGAAGTGCAGGTTGTTCATTGTGAGAGTATGGGATAATGCTATCCAAGGTCAGAACCAAGAAAAGTGAAAACAAAACAACAGCTGCTGATGTCCATATATACAGAAAAAGAACTAGAACAAAATGAATTAAGTTACTAAACTTGATTTTTTTTTTAAATCCTTCAAGTCTTCATCTTGGGACGGTTTCTCTCATTTGCTACTCTGTACCTCCAAGGGTCACCCTGTTCATCTCCCTCTTTACTGATAGCGATTCATCACAAAGATTCATAGCTTAACTTTGGCAGTTGTTAGTCCACCACTCTGAGGCTACCATAGTGATAAGCAATATTGAATTGAAAAAATGGTCTTCAAATCCTTGGGCCATATTCAGTACAGTCATTAATCCATGATTACCAATGTATTTTGTAAAGTAACTTAATTTGCATCAGAGGCACATTTGGCCCCTTGAGTGATAATACGCTGCCAGTATCCTGAACAATATCCAATATGGACATGAAGATAGCTCTGTGTGAAACTTTGCTGTTCTGATTGGCAGAGGTTCATGTAAACTGCTTTGTTTTTCAGCTGCATGAGATCCTACATTCTGTGTTTCCCTTTGGGTTTCGGGTTCCAAAACACAAAGCAAAACTCAGTTAAAGCTGTCAAATATTAGCCGATTTTTGTCAAAATCCTAATTTGTCCCTGGTTCCTTTTAAAAATGAAACCAGGTTTGCATGGAAGATTCATATATCTGACTTGTATTTTGACTCTGTAACAAAACCCAACCCTGGTATGGACAGTTTTATTTTGCTCTATGCTATTTGTTAATTTCAGCATGTATAGTGATTTCTTCCAAGCAGACTCCTAAGCTTGTCAGAATAATTAATGCTTCCAATAAACATGCTAATTAGTTGACATGGAGAAAACTCTTCCTGGGTACATGTTGGACTTTTACATATTATCCTGAATGCAAACTCCACCTTATCATATCCTTACCTTTGAACGCTATCTCTACATCATTTCCTGAGTTTAGACGCTTGTTATTGACTACTCAAAGAGCAGCAAAAAGACTTAATAAAATCTGACAGCAAGAAGCTTTCCCTGCTTGCACAGATTAAGTGCTCAGCACTGTGCATTTCAATTACCTAAAACTAGTGGAATAAATATTTTACATTTTAGGTCCTTATTTCACCAGTTGCTCAGAAGAAAAAAACATATTTTGGAACTAGAAGTATGTTCTTCCTTTAAAAACGCTTGAAAATGAGTTTAATCTTTTGGCTGCAATTTATAATAATAAATTTTTAATTAAGCAGAAATATACATCTTATTAAATACTCTTGTGAATTTTCTAAAGTGGCTACTGTTAGAATTTTAGGTCTGTCATGGATTTTACAAATATATTTTAAAACTGCTAATGTAAAAATGTTTCCAATAAATCTACACTATTCCAGTTTCATAAATTTTCCAGATAAGTTTTTTTCAAGACTTTTGTGTTTGAATGTTCATTATGCAGTATAAATAACTGATCTGAATTACAGCTCTTGTCTGACCATTTGTTCTGTATTGTTTCAACTCGGGGTTATCCTCATGTAGAAGGCTGATTATTGAAAACTGCACACACAAGTGACTTGAGACAAACCACCGACTGAATATGTCTCAGTAAATTAAATCAAAATAATTTTTGTATCACGTTTCTGTTACAAAAAGTGTAATGAATCTATTGATTTATTTATTATATTAGGGTAAAAAAATGAAGGGCATGCTAATTTCAGCATTTGAAGTTTTCTGTTGCAGAAAAATAATGTATTTCCCTTGCAGGTATGCTATAATTTAAACTATTGTTAATAAAAGTAAAAATGTGATCAGAACATGCAGAACAGAGCACACGGCTTGAAATTATATGTGAGGTACAAATTTATTTTAAAAACACTGGGTTCGATACTGCTGAATTACTCAGGCAAAACTCCGATTGAAGCCAATGGGAGTTTTATCTGGGAAATTTTGCCACTTTGGCCCAATATTGAGGACTTTGCTTGGTTATTTCCATTAGGAGGAGAAATGAATTATTTGAGTCAGATATGTTCTTAGGCTCATATTGTGCGTATTTATAAATAATGAACACAAAGTCATGTTTCCCTGAACACAATAGGAGCAAACAACAGCAGGAAGTTTCCAACCTTGCCTTTCCAGCAATTCCTGTGCCCACAGGATCTCTGTTCCTCTGCTTCCTCTCAGGGCAAGTTCATGACTACTACTGTCTCCTTCTGCCTTTTGTGCACACAGACAAGCACACAACTGAAATCAATCCCCTCGCCTATGCATTTGCAGTCAGTCCCAGGGAACCTCTTCCCCTCCCCCGCCTATCCCACTTAGTTTCTCATTGGCCTTGCTATGTGGCCTATTGCATTGGATGGTGGCTTTCTGTTGTTTCCAGCTGTAACTACATAAATCGACATTTAATTGCTCCTTCCAGTCAACTTGAAAGAAGGGTACTTAGCATATCCATCATATTTAACCAGATCTGTAATTGTCAATAGATGAAAGACCCACTTGATAGCAACCATTAACAGTTTCCATTCTAACAATTGGGACTGAAGGATTGGGTTTAACACTAATTACAAAAACTGTCCTGAATATGTCCTTTGAAGTAGAATTCTGTGTAGTTCAGTCTGCTTAATTATTGCACATGAAACACAAAACCTGCTTGCATCATGTGTTCACCCAGCAAAGCACTGATCCCACCGACAAAAAAAGCATTGTCCTTGAACAGGGCTGAGTAATAACAGAGCTTCCTGCTAAGGCTACTGTATGTTGTAGTTATGCATCTTTTCACACTTGTTCCTGTAAAAGATATTGAATAAAGTCCCTTGAAGGATACCAGTTCTGTCTGTGATCAATGGGAAGCTAGGCCTGAGGTGGTAACTTGAGCAATGTTTGTGTTGACTACATGGGTTGACTACAAGATAATGTCAGGTTAACATACTAAAGTTCAAGCAAAAAAGTCATTTTGTTAGATGTGAACAACTGCATTTTTTTCATTTAGTTCTTTAGAAGATGCTTGTGACAAACAAAAGTAAAATGTGATTAGTTCAATGCCTAATCCTGTGAGGTACTCCCATTGAAATTGGTAAAGATGGGCAGGGACTGGATTTTCAGTTTTGCAGAAATTCTCTGATTTCAAGTTTCTTTTCTTTTCCAAAAAGGAGTGCAAATAAAAATTCCCACAAAATAAAAATTGAGAACAAAAAATTAGTTTTGGGTTGATCAACACGTTTTGTTCAGTTTTTGACGTACAAAAAAGTTAAATGTATAATATAAAATAAAACATTATTGAACTTACTGAAATGAAATTTTGTCAAAGTTGATGTTTGTGAAACATTTAGCTTTTGATGAAGCTTCATTTTTCTACAGAAAAACTTTGTTAGAAGTTTTCCAACCAGCTCTAGAAATCAACCCTGCCAGAGGCACTTAGAACCTCATAGGATTGGTCCCTTAATAATTACTGCTGAGACTTCTAAATTAGGTTTGCCAGGCTTCCGGTTTTTGACCGGAATACCCGGTTGAAAAGAGACCCTGGTGGCTCCAGTCAGCACCGCTGACCAGTTGTTAAAAGTCTGGTTGGTTGCCCACAGTGAGGCAGGCAGGATGCCTACCTGGGGCTTTGCGCAGCTCCCAGAAAACTGCCAGCATCTCCCTCTGGCTCCTAGGCTTAGGGGTAGCCATGCGTGCTGCTCCTCCCCACCCCCAGTTCCGGCTCTGCAGCTCCCATTGGCCGGGAACCACAGCCAATGGGAGCTGCGGGGGCGGCCCCTGAAAGAAGGGGCAGCGCACGGAGCTGCCTGGCCTTGCCACCTAGGAGACAGAGGGAGATGCTTGCAGCTTCCTGGGAACCACCTGAGGTAAGTGCCACCCAGAGGCCACACCCCCAACCCTTCCCAAGCCCCTTCCCTATCCCAGAGCCTGTACCACCTCTCACACCCAATCCCCTGCCCCAGCCTGAAGCCCCCTTCTGCACCCTGAACCCCTCATTTCTGGCCCTACTCCAGAGCCCGCATCCCCAGCCCAGAGCCCATACCTCCTCCAACTTCCTGCCCCAGCCCTGAGCCCCCTCCTGCACTATGAACCCCCCCAGCCCAGAGCCCCCTCCTGCACTCCAACCCCCTCATCCCCAGCTCTGCCCCAGAGCTTGCACCCCCAGCCTAGAGCCTGTACCGCCTCCCACACTCTGAACCCCTTGGCACCAGCCCAGAGTCCCCTCCTGCACCCCAACTCCTTGCCCCAGCTTGGTGAAAATGAGCAAGGGTGGGGGATAGGGAGGGAGGATCGAGTGAGTGGGGGATGGGGCCTTGGAGAAGGGGCGGGGCAGGAGACGGGGCAAGGGTGTTTGGTTTTCTGCAACTAGAAAGTTGGCAACCCTATTCTGAATAGGGCAATGTAGGCAAGGATAAAAGATATCAGTTATGTTTAAGGTATAGAGGTGAAATGAAAGTATTAATTAATGTTAACAGAAAAGGAGTACTTGTGGCACCTTAGAGACTAACAAATTTATTTGAGCATAAGCTATCGTGAGCTACAGCTCACTTCATCGGATGAGGCTTATGCTCAAATAAATTTGTTAGTCTCTAAGGTGCCACAAGTACTCCTTTTCTTTTTGCGAATATAGACTAACACAGCTGCTGCTCTGAAACCTGTTATTAATTAATGTTGTAACCCAAGGCCTATAGGCCTCAGGCCTGTAAGATATTTAACTTAGCCAAACAGGCCCTGAGACTAAAGGAAAACTTGACATAAGTAATTAACCAGTAAGTGACCCTAGGTTAAAAGTTGTCACAAGATAGCAATGACCTTATATCATAAGATGCATAAGATAAAATGTTGCATTAAGTAAGTGTGTTAAACTGCTGCTATTTAGGAAACATATACTGCAACGTACCAGTTAAAGCCAGTTAGAGTATTATTTGGATTTTTACAGACATAAGGTATCAGCAACGTGTTATGGTGACTGAGTAACATAAGTGTTAATCAATAAGGGGAACCAACAATGAAAAATAGGGTAACCCAAAAGTAGTGGGGTGTAGCAGTTCAAATATTAAAAGGGCTTGAAAGCTTCATAAATATGTATGAACCCCAGTGGGTATCAGTGCAACACACTATAAAAGCTGTGTCCCAGCCTGCATGCCTTGGAGACGCCAGGATAACACCCACTGGTGGTGGTGGTGCTGATGATGAGGAAGATGAGAGGAAATGTGAGAGATGCTAGTCACAGGGTTAAACCTGTTGCACTCTCTATCTGCTGTTATATTTCAGTGTTTGTGGAATTGTTTATCTGCTTAGTGGATTTGATAATAAATGGACTTGTGATAAATGGCACTCCATTCTATTTAACTGTGAAATGAAATCATAGTGGTCATTAATCCGTGTGAGTTTTCTATCCATGCTTCAAATGATTCTTCCTATTTCATTTTGATTTCCCAATTCTTTTTCCAGCATGTTTTGCTTGTATTTTACACATATTGTGGAAACACATCCTTCCACATTTGTTTCTGCAAAGCTTTTACTAGTGAAATTGCTTCTGCATGTAGATCAATGGCAGGTTAGAATCGAGGTGATAGTTTCAGACTCCAAACAACTCTTTGTTTCATTACCTGTGATTATGTAGCACCTTTCATATTGTAGATCCCAAAATACCTCCTAGGACACTCAACGTGGAAATCACACAAAGAAAGGCTGCCACTGGGATGGAATACAACAGCCATTCATACAAGCAGCACTATATAAAAAGTTTTTAAGGAGTGGAAGCAAAGGATAACTTCTCCAATTGAAACTTATATTAAGTTATAAGTAATCCTTAATAACCAGAAGTGGTCAGGACCTCAGGTTTACAGCTCCTTCAGGAAATACAACCTGCATCTACACAGTTTCTTGTGTTAATTAATAATAATAATAATAAATAACAATAACAACAACAACAATAATAATATATTGATTAATATGCAGGTCAGCTCAATGTTTATTCTAAGGGTATTCTATTATATAACCAACCACTGCTTGTAGCATCTGGAAGCATCCTGAAGTCTGCATCCAAGCATTAATCAGGTGTGATCCTGTTTTGCCTGCAGGATTGCAGTCCATCACACAAAACAAATCACAGTCCAGCAAAAGGTATCAAATTTGCTACTCCAGCACAAGATATTAAAATTGCAGGCATAGCGATTAAGAAGTAGGCAAAATACTAAACTTCTTACACAGTTTTTATTCAATTCTTATTCCGGCAAACCCAGTTGGGGACTGAGCGAGGCCCTCAGAAGTTTGCCCAATGTGTTTACACTTTTGTGGCAAATTTACATAAATAATATTTCTGTAGCTAAGAAAACTAAAACAAGAAAAGCTAAAATAAAGCTGTTTTATCATGTTCCATTTCTGTATTAGCGTTCAGTGAGAAATCCCTCTGACATTGAGTCAGCTTTATACATAACTCTGTATGCTCAAGTTAGTTATAAACATTTAAAAATAATATTCCACTTCTCCATATTGTGAGCTCATGAACAATTGACTTGATGCTAAAAGCATAAGTTGTGGTGAATGAACTGCACATCGGTAGGGTGACCATATTTCCCAAAGGGAAAATGGGATACTGCATGGGGCTCCCCTAAGGCATTCCCCCAGAGACTGTCACTGGTCACTCGAACCCTGCTGGCTCCCCCACTCAAGGATGTCACTTGAACCCTGCCTGCCCCTCACTTGGGGCTGTTGCTGATCACTGGAACCCTGCCTGCCCACACCCCAACACTGGAACTCTTCCTTCCCCACCAATCCCCTTCAGCCCAACCTCCCTCCTGCACGGAGCTGGCATCTCCATTCACCCCCCCATGTTTCTCCGCACTTCTCTTTTTTGATAAAAGTGGGCAAGAACAAATGGGACAAATTCCCACTTTTATCAAAAAAGTTGGGATGGCTGGGACAGGGCTTGAAAAAAGGACTGTCCTGGCCAAAACGGGATGTACAGTCATGCTAGCACAGGAATCTCAAAATTGCCCTAATGGATTAGACCAGTGGCCTGTCAGACCACAAACTTATTGAATATAGGCCACCAAATAGCTCTCAACTACTGAGAGACAGGTAATAGAGAGGGCAGGGAATTAGGAATGTTTTATCAAGCCCTCCAGCAATATATGTTTTTGAGTAATTTTCACAGAGGGGGGATCAAATTCTGATGCTCATGATTGTATTGCAAATAAATAACAGTAGCTAGACTGAGTTGGTCCATCCCATAGACACTATTTCTTATTTCTCAGTGTTAAATAGCTGAAGTCATCTTTCCAGCAGTTCATCATTACTGTGAGTTTAGCCTGAGCAAGAACTGCAGGGTATAGCTTGTACTATGTGCTCTCTTATAGTAATGGCCAGAGAAGATACTGAGAAAATTATGAAAAGCAATTTTGTTGGAGGGAAGCTTTCAATTTGAGCTTTTCCGCTTGGACCTGGAATTACAGATGGGGCTATAACTCACTCGAAGGCCAATCCAGCTCCTTTAAAATGGCATATGTGAAAAAACAGAGTTAAACCTTCGATACCAAGCTTGCTAGCAGACTCCGTTTCCATCTACCCCCACTCCCTGTAGAGTCTCATTTGAAATTAGGTCTGCTCAAAGTCTGTACCCATTTTTATCCTAAGGATTTTGATGAGAAAGGTAAAGAAATTTAATTAACCCCTCTATAGGTATATCATTCTTCAATGCAAACTTTGTCACATGTAAATTTGTTAGGTGATGTTTGATATGGATTTCCCACTTGCTCCAATGTAATTACTTCAGAACCTGCATAATAATCAATAGTTAGTAGTCGGAATCATGGAAAGGATGACAGAGTGATTTCGAATTGCCACATTTGACAGGGTTGCATTCTCTTATCATATCTTTTTAATATCTCTGCTGAGATAGCAATGGTAATAGGGAAAGAGGAGCTATCTGGGCAGAATAACAATTGGCAGAAGGTTGACTAATACTCTCTAGTACCTAATAAAATGTTCTCATTGCCAATAAAGAGAATGGGCAATAGAATATTGTGGAAATGAGTTACAGCAGCTAGCATCTAACTCAGAAAATTACTTGTCATGGCAACAGAGAAGTATCACAGCTGAGACCACAGCCCTGGAGCAAATGGATTGTTTCAATTATCTAATTTGCACAATGAATGAGACCTGTTTATAGGAAATCCATAGGTGGTTGGCAATGGCAAATGGTAACTGCGAGTGTAACTAGTTCAGAACTGGTGAATACACAACTTGTTCCAAGCTGCAAAGCAGGCATGTTATTTCTTAAAAATGAACATGGGGTTTGGGGAGCTGGAGAAGTCATGGGGGGGGAGGGGATGGAGAGGAGCTGGAGAAGAATGGACAAACCAACTCTTTCTTGCTTTTAAATTATTAGACTTTGTGTTTATTTATATTGTGGTAGCACCTAGAGACCCCAATCTGGGATCATGGTTCTATTGTGCCAGGCACTGCCAGGGGCACCATTTCAGATTTAAGTTAAAGGGGGGGATGCTCAGCTCAAGAAGTTTGAAAACTGCTAGCTATATTGTCATGTTATCCAACATCCCACTCTTTTTTGCCAGTTTATTCACCTGTTGCATCTTGTCATAATCCTTCACTATGAGCTCTCTGAGGAAGGAACTATCATCTTCATCTATGCAGTGCCAATAAACGATGTTGGCATTTTGTACGGAAAGCCTCCAGCTTTGCCCAGTTTGAGTGTCATAGTGTCCATGTTTCACAACTATATAGCAGTATGGAGAGGATACAGCTCAAATAGATCCTGAACTTGGTTGTCATGCCAAGATGATGTTGATTCCATCTTTGTCGTAAATGACCCATAGCAGATGCTGCAATGCCAATCCGGTGAAGAACTTCCTGATGAGAGTTGGAATAATTAGTGAGTCTAGAACCCAAATTGCAAAAGCTGGAGACTTCTTTGGCAGTTTCATTATTCAAAGACATTGGAATCATGGGTAAACCTGATCCTAGGTTTTTCAATTTTGTCTTTGAGCGCAAAACATGGCGACCAACCTTGGCCAACTCCTCCTTCATTTGCTAGAGTGTCTCACGAAACCTGTCAAGGCTCTGAACTAGAAGAGTAACGTCATCAGGATAGTTGAGGTCTGAGAGTGAGAGATCACTGATCTTAATGCCTGTGGACCTGACGGAATGCTGCATTATGAAATCCACTGCTTGACAAGAGAGTGCAGGGGCCAAGACACAGTCCTATGACACCAGATACTGATTTAAAAGGTGCCATTATCCTATTCCTGAGATGTATAGAGACAGTGGTTCCATTATGCAGCTTTCTAATCAAGTCCAGCAGAATGGTTGGAACACTTTAAGGCCTTCCATCACACAACTTGGTCAACTGAATCAACTGCAGCCTTAAGATTGACATGTGCTATGTACAGGGGCTTCTTAAACTTGCAGTGTACCTCCGACAATAAATAGAGGGCCCAAATGGGGTCTAATGTGGACCTGTTCCTTGTAAAGACTGACTGTTGAGGGCGACACTTCTGATGTAGCAGGGGCTCCAAACATGCCAGCAGAACATGTGCACCTTGGCACCTTCGCTGGCATGGACAACAAGGTGATCGGCCTATAGCTCTTACATTTGCTGTGTGGTCCCTTCCCTTATAAAGTGAGATCACAATACCATCCTTGCCATGGCTGGCCAGGTTCAAGTTTTCCACACCGGGCGAAAGCTAGCCAGGGTTGATTCCATTATAGGGTCAATAGCGCATTTTAGCAGCTCCAGAGGGATGCCATCAGAACCAGCTGCATGTCTGTTTTTCAGTTCACAGATGGAGTGCTGCATTTCATCCAACATTGGTGTGTCAGTACAAGAATCTGGGTCCAAAACCACTGTGGCTGCCACATCATCCAGCTCTGAGCAAGTGGTGGCTGGAGGGTGGTTCAGGGTACTATCATAATGTTCCACCCAGCACGAGAGGATGTCATCATCAGATTTACATGGATGGCCTTGGCTGTCATTCAGGATGCTGTTCGGGGGCATGAATCAGTGTTCACATTGTGCTCCCCAGTACCTGCCCTTGGCAGAGGAAGCTAATGATCCAACCAGTTGACCAAATTCAGTGTTGAATCTTGGTCACATGCCACCTGAGGCACGTTGTGCATATGCTAAGAAGGATGCCATTCATAGCAACTACCTCTTGACCACTGAGGTTGTGGATCACATGGAATGCTGGCTGTAAGTCTCCCCTTGCTAAGCCGAGTTCCACTCCATCAGCCACTTGGTTATAATATTCCCAGCAGAGATCCCAGCAGTAGCAGATTAATGGTTTTGCCACCCCTAGGCCCTGAAATAATTGCCCCCCCTGCCCCCAGCAGCTCCCAGCCCCCCTCCCCGCCGCAGCTTGCCTCCACCTCCTCCCCTGAGCGCACTGCCAGGTCCTGCTTCTTCCCACTCCCTGCCAGTGTTTGTGCGTGAAACAGCTTCTTGAAGGAGGAGGGAAGGGGGGGGGAACATGGCATGCTCAGGAGAGGAGCCAGAGCTGGGGTGGGGATTTGGGGAAGGGGACCAATAGGGGCAGGGAGGGGGTGGTGATTGGGGGCAGGGAAGGGATGGAGTTGGGGCAAGGTTGGGGGTGGAGGGCGTGAACCGGTGCTGGGGGAAGCAGCCTCTGGCTGCTATTATAAATTTGCCACCCTAGGCGTAGGCCTTGTTGGCCTAGGCGTTAATACGCCGCTGGATCCCAGATATGATTGAATACATTTTCCAGAGGATGCGTGTCCCCAGGGGGGCTTTGGCACGAGCCTGTCATGTTTGCGCTGGGGGACGACTGCGCTGGCAGAGCATCTGCAGGTGAGAGTAGGGCAGGAGCTTTAACCCTGGTGCTAAGCATTAAGCTATTTGTGTTGATTAAAAGCAAAAGTGACCGATTGTCCCAAAGAATACCCCATCCCACTGGGATGAGATAGAGTCGCAGCTCCTGGTCTGCCAATACTGGCGTCATGCTGTGCAACTGGAGCCATTGAGTCTTTCTTCATGACTTCCTTCACCTTGGGTAGCTAGGTGCAGTTGCTACCCTGCATCTTTGCCGCCTGTTTTAGTCATCATTTTCAGGGTTCTCATTGGACCTGCTTACCTCGCATAATGCCCCCAAGGCGATATTTCGGACTGGCCTTCATTACTGATGGCATAGCTCCAACAAGCAGTCTCCTACTTCAGATGTTACACCCCTCCACCATGATGAGGTACAGGTCGGAGTCTGGGGGAAAGAGCTAGGAAAAATAAATTAGTTTATTGACAAGATTAAAGCAGGCAAGCATGCACACACAAATGAGCTACAGTCAGGTTTCAAAAGGTAATAGAGACATCTATAGTAAGCAGACTCTGTATATCCTTTAGGTCTAACCCAGGCAAAACAACTGGGGACTCATTGCTTATGCTTAGAAATTCTTTCCCCTCAGAGTTCAAGCAACATAGGAATTATAAATTCTCCTTAACAGGCCTTTTGATTCCCTTCCCCCAGCATTCAAGCTATGCTGGAATGAGGGCTTAGGCATGTGCCCATTTTCAGGGTTATCTAGCTGAGAGAACCCATTGTAAAGATCCCAATGCCAGGCACGCTTTGTTGAAGGTGATGTGTTACACTGCACATGCACTCTTGTGCCTACAACTGTAGGACTAGGACTCACATACTGTAAAAGACTAGTGGACATTTTTGAGTCCTTTCTCAGGGTGCGTGCCACATTTTCTGCTTCTGCTCTTTTTGTGTGTTATCTGTGTTCTTAGAAATTAGACATGTTTATAGAAAGCACAGCTGAGGATTTTTGCCTGTTTTGTCATCGCTATTTTTACCACGTTTCATGCACACAGCTCTCATTGATATTTAAAGGAAGCTTGTAGCCCATTGGGGGGGGGGGGGAGTGTCCCCTCCCCCCTCTGGGTCTGTGGGAAGCCATTCCGCCCCATTACATCTCTGGGAGGTCACCTGGTGTGGGAAGTCAGCGGGGAGACGTGAGCATGGGTCTGTGATCAGGGCCGAACGACAAACACGGTTACAGAGCCCAGCCCCTGGTTGGGGCAAGGCAGCAAAGACTCTGAGGGCTTAGGCCTGCACCCAGGCTGAGCAACAAACAGTCGGGCCTCCTAGCTCTGGCGGAGGGCCAACAATCGCAGTCTTCTTGCCTAAGAGAGGGGGAGACTGCCACCCACAGATTGGGGTGGCAGGGGGGACACAGGCCCACCCACTCCACTGCATCCTGGCCCAGGGCCTTAGCAAAGGCAGAGCGGTCTGCCACTGGGTCAGCGGGGATCCAGCCACAACACGCTGGCTCACTTGCTGGCAATGGTGCAGCCAGACAGGGGTCAGCTACCCCTAGGCCACTTCCTAACTCCTCCTCAGGGTGTACCTGGCTCTGTAGATTCATCCTGGTTGTCGGGGAAGAACACCTCCGTCAGGGCTTGCAGCTCCTCCGTGTTCGCGTCTGTAAATGGCCCTGGCGGTCCTGGCCAGTCCTCAACTTCCTTGGGGTCTGCAGCAGCCTCCCAGCTCAGGAGCTCCCTGGAGGCATCTGGCTCCTCCGGCAGCTGGGCCCACACTAAATTCTCTAGCCCTGCCTTTTGTACTTTGTACTTCCTGTCCCGCCCACTGACTTCTGGCGAGAGAGTTGAGCGTGGCTTGGCTCCGTCCACGAGGGTTCAGTGAGGGACCCCTACCCTTCTGAGTCTGTGGGCGGCCAACCTGCTTCACTACAGAGGGGATCAGACATTAAACCAGATTCAGATTTCAGAAATGAAATCAGATTCAGAACAAAATGTTGAGAGATGTTTTTTTGTTGGAGGTAAATTGATAGCTTAGGGAGATTAGAAAAGTTATGGTAATTTATCTTTGCTGAAGACTAAAAACAAGACACTGAAAGGAGCATTTCATTTTCAGTGTCAATTTAATGTACTGTGTGTGACTTCGCTAGAATTTCAAATTTATTGAGCTGAAAACTGATTTTCTTTTAGACAGAAAAGGTTCTTTGCTAGAGGATGCTGAAGAATGCTATGTGACTCCCTAATGCCCAGCATATGCTCCTAGAACCTTCCCATATCTTGAACTACAAGTGTATTTTCTCTTAGAGGAAAGAAAATCATTCATAGTTCTGCATTACTGGAGGTATAAATAACATATATTGGTATTAAGCGTAGAAAAGTTTCTTCTCAGCACCTTCTGCCAACTTACACACAAAGAAAATCAGTCTTTCCTTCAGTAATTTGTAACTCTAATGATCAAATGAATAAACTTTTCTCTGTAAATTTCAAAGGCAGAAAAAGGGTTGACTTTTTGCTTATATTTCATTTAAGGATATAGAAAATATCATCCAAAGAACAGTGGGCTTTTCTCTCTGTTGCTTTTGCCTTAAAACTAAAGATGTTTGTTTAGAACAAACTCTGTGGTAACTTGTAACTGCTAGCAGTTCACTGTTCATAGCCCCCGGAGAGAGAGAGAGAGCAAAGGACAGGCACTGGCCGACTGGCTTGCTGCAGATATTGCAGTGTAAGGTCAGGAGTTGTGCAGCCTGAAAACCCTGGTCAGGAGTTAGAGAGAGACATCCAAGAGAGATGTTGGCTGGAAGCTGGAAACCTTAGGTGGTTGCCTTTGAGGGACCCGGGAGAAGAAATACAGGTGCAGTTACCCCAAACTGTTACAGTAGGCATAGTATTTTATATTGTGTCATGATAAAATGGTAGATAACATGAGTAATCAGTACCCGGGAGAAGAAATACAGGTGCAGTTACCCCAAACTGTTACAGTAGGCATAGTATTTTATATTGTGTCATGATAAAATGGTAGATAACATGAGTAATCAGTACCGTGTAACATTCTGCATTTAACTTCATTTTTATGGCACTGTTTTTCGTACTGTATGTGATAATTGAATACAGTAGTTGGATTCACAGCACTTGTTTTCCTTCCTATGGAAGGAAATCAATTTTTTCCCTTTCTTTTGATGGATATCCTCTGGATGGAAATCAATTTAATGTATTTTCTGTGATATGAGTGAGTTAGTGATTGGAAAAGGGCTGGAGGGGAAGAACTTATGCATTTTATGCAACTCTGTAGTGAAAGTGAATTTTTATGGCTTGAAATTATAATAATCAAATCTAGTCGGTAACCAAGTATGAGAACAAATACTTTTTTGAGACGGATCTGGCAATATTGTCAATATGAGATCTAAAACCAACTGCTGAGTCAAATATGAGACCTATGTGTCAAGTAGTAGAATTAATCTAGGGAGACTGTAAGGAAATAAGGCAGAGAAATTTGACAGTTGACCAAACATCAGTTTAGGCTCTTGAGGATGCCTTTCCAGGACTAAGGGATGACAATAAAAGAAAAACCAACCTGACTGACATGCATCCAAAAGATCTTTGTAAAAAAGATGCTGCTGTCACTGCAGTGCTATTGTCTTGTTATGTTTGTAAAGAATGGATGATTAAACACAGGATGGTAACTCATTGTGGTGTACTTTACACCACAAGAGATTATTTCAGGGGAAAGTGATCCAGCAGCAATGAAACACAATGTAACGCAAAATAAAAGCGGGGAATGGCTGATCAAAAAAGAGACCCTGCAGAGCATTGAAAGAAATAAAGGAAGGAAAATCAGACCCTTGTAATGCAGCGACCTCCCCATTCTCAATCAACAAAATCTAAAACCAAATTCTGGCTGGGTTAGGCTGAATAAGGATGGCCCACTGATGTGCTTTGTGACCTGAAGCATTTAGCATGTGAATCTATAATTACTTAATTTGCTTTAAAAGTACTTGGAAAAATCACCTTTAACACATTTTGTATTTTTTACTCAATTGGGTAGTGGTAAATTGCACATGTAAATCTACATTCATAATGATTCAATGAACATATGGGTAGTGGAACAGCTTTTTCTGCTAAAAAACCCCAATCCTATTAACTTAACTGATGCTTTTTGTGAACATAGGGCAGCTAATCAACCTTCGGTACCCACACCGATATTTTTTCCAATAGTAACTATCCAGGACACATTTTGTTATTTAAAGTGCAGTGCTACTCTGTAAAGTAACTCCTGTTCAAATGACATTGTAGAGCTTCAGGCTTATTGCCTTTCAGTTATTTCATAGCAAATGTGATCAGTTTACATGTAAATAAGTTTTTCTTACTGCTATCTCTTCTAAAGCACCCTGGAATCTAGAAGTCAGGCAACATTCTTTCCAGATAGCATCCCCATTAATGAAGATCCTATGAGCCGTATTCTGCTGTCAGTTGCACACATCTGACCCTATTGTTTTTGTGGTGGGGTTTCACAGAAGTAGCCAAAAGGGGGAGAGGGTGTTATACACTTGTAATTGGAAATGGGGTTCTGTAGATGACACCAGACAAGACTGGAATATAATCCAAGAGGAATTGGGGCAGTTTAATTCCTAGGGTTAAAGTGAGGGGGAAGCACAGATCACAGACAGCTGCAGCGGCACAGGAGCTAGCAAAGAGAGCTCTAAACAGGGGCGTTTGAGTGGGAGTTCGACAGGGGAGTTTGTATTGTGGTGCTTGTTTGAGGTTTGCTTTTGCTGGGGGGGGGTCTTTTTGGTGTGGCTTGTGTTTCCCAGATTAACAGGATTTAGGTGGGAAGGCGATGACAGATACAGAGGCAGCTGTGGGAGTGACTCCTGTAGTGGAAGACACATTGAGGATGACTGGATGTGGAAGCTGTGGTATGTACATGATCCTGGAGGGGGGAACCGGTAAGAGTTTTTTCTGCATGAAATGCCGTCTGATAGAGCTGATGGAGGAAAAGATCCGAGGTTTGGAGATGCAGGTGGAAAGTCTGGTTGAGTTTAGGAAGGGATTTGAGCAGATGATGGAGCAAAGATATGAGGTATCTGAAGGGAAAAGCTCAGACTCACAGATGGAAGCAGGGCTGGGGAATTTTGAGGGGAGACTGGGTGAGGAAAGTGGTCAGTGGAAGCATGTGACTAAAAGAACCAGGCAGAGGAAAAGACGGGCTAGTGAAGGAGAAATAGAGCTTAGGAATAGGTTTGCAGAGTTGGAAAATGAAGAAGGGGCTCAGCAGGTACTTGTTGAAGGTGGAAGGGTAAGGAAGAAGAGAAGAGAGGCTAGTCCTATAGGAAAAGCGGAAGAGTCAAGGGAGACTACACCAAATATGAGCCCCAGGAGGATACAGGATGGGTTGAAAAGGATTATAAGGGAAAATAGGAATGGAAAGAACTTGCAGCCAGAGGGAACAGGGGAGAGACTGGAGAATAGCACCGTCACCAGGAATAGGCAGGTCTATGTGACCGGGGACTCTTTATTGAGAAGAATAGACAGGCCTGTAACTAGAGCTGATCCAGAGAATAGAAGGGTGTGCTGTCTTCCGGGTGCTAAGATACGGGATGTAGACCTGAGGTTGAAAAGGATCCTAAAGGGAGCGGGAAAGAATCCCCTAATTATCCTTCATGTGGGAACAAATGATATGGCTAGATTCTCGCTGGAAAGTATTAAGGGAGACTATGCTAGGCTGGGGAAGACGCTTAAGGAAATTGAGGCTCAGGTGATATTTAGCGGGATCCTTCCTGTTCCTAGAGAAGGGCAACAAAGGTGTGACAAGATTATGACTGTCAACAGATGGCTTAGGCAGTGGTGCTATAAAGAGGGCTTTGGGATGTATGGCCACTGGGAGGCATTCATGGACAGAGGACTGTTCTCTCGGGATGGACTTCATCTGAGTAGGGAAGGAAATAGACTTCTAGGATCGAGGCTGGCACAACTGATAAAGAGAGCTTTAAACTAGGAATTAGGGGGAGATGGTTGGGAGATGTCCAGGAAATCTCCACGCCAGATTTTAGCATTGAGAGGGAAGATGACGAAGTAAGAAAGGATACAGCTGTGGGTAGGAGAATGTATATAAGGAGCGAGGGCGGTGTGGATACTAGTCTAATAGGTTATACTGGATGTAGAATGACTGTGCCTAATAGGGTACAAAATGTGAGCGAGGCCAAACAGCAAAAATTAAGATGTTTGTATACCAATGCGAGGAGCCTAGGTAACAAAATGGAGGAACTAGAGCTACTGGTGCAGGAAGTGAAACCACATATTATAGGGATAACAGAAACATGGTGGAATAGTAGTCATGATTGGACTAGAGTTATTGAAGGGTATGTGCTGTTTAGGAAAGACAGAAACAAAGGTAAAAGTGGTGGAGTAGCATTGTATATCAATGATGAGGTATCAGAGTAGCAGCCGTGTTAGTCTGTATTCGCAAAAAGAAAAGGAGTACTTGTGGCACCTTAGAGACTAACAAATTTATTAGAGCATAAGCTTTCGTGAGCTACAGCTCACTTCATCGGATGCATTCGGTAATGCATCCGATGAAGTGAGCTGTAGCTCACGAAAGCTTATGCTCTAATAAATTTGTTAGTCTCTAAGGTGCCACAAGTACTCCTTTTCTTCTTAATGATGAGGTAGAATGTAAAGAAATAAGAAGCGATGCAATGGATAAGACAGAGTCCATCTGGGCAAAAATTACATTGGGGAAGAAAACTAGTAAAGCCTCTCCTACGATAGTGCTTGGGGTGTGCTATAGGCCTCCGGGATCTAATTTGGATATGGATAGAGTCCTTTTTAATGTCTTTAATAAAGTAAATACAAATGGAAACTGCGTGATCATGGGAGACTTTAACTTCTCAGATATAGACTGGAGGACCAGTGCTAGTAATAATAATAGGGCTCAGATTTTCCTAGATCCGATAGCTGATGGATTCCTTCATCAAGTAGTTGCTGAACCGACTAGAGGGGATGCCATTTTAGATTTAATTTTGGTGAGTAGCGAGGACCTCATAGAAGAAATGATTGTAGGGGACAATCTTGGCTCAAGTGATCATGAGCTAATTCAGTTCAAACTAAATGGAAGGATTAACAAAAATAAATCTGCAACTAGGGTTTTTGATTTCAAAAGGGCTGACTTTCAAAAATTAAGGAAATTAGTTAGGGAAGTGGATTGGACTGAAGAACTTATGGATCTAAAGGTAGAGGAGGCCTGGGATTACTTTAAATCAAAGCTGCAGAAGCTATCGGAAGCCTGTATCCCAAGAAAGGGGAAAAAATTCATAGGAAGGAGTTGTAGACCAAGCTGGATGAGCAAGCATCTTAGAGAGGTGATTAAGAAGAAGCAGAAAGTATACAGGGAGTGGAAGATGGGAGGGATCAGCAAGGAAAGCTACCTAATTGAGGTCAGAACATGTAGGGATAAAGTGAGACAGGCTAAAAGTCGAGTAGAGTTGGACCTTGCAAAGGGAATTAAAACCAATAGTAAAAGGTTCTATAGCCATATAAATAAGAAGAAAACTAAGAAAGAAGAAGTGGGGCCACTTAACACTGAGGATGGAGTGGAGGTTAAAGATAATCTAGGCATGGCCCAATATCTAAACAAATACTTTGCCTCAGTCTTTAATAAGGCTAAAGAGGCTCTTAGGGATAATGGTAGCATGACAAATGGGAATGAGGATATGGAGGTAGATATTACCATATCTGAGGTAGAAGCGAAACTCAAACAGCTTAATGGGACTAAATCGGGGGGCCCAGATAATCTTCATCCAAGAATATTAAAGGAATTGGCACCTGAAATTGCAAGCCCATTAGCAAGAATTTTTAATAAATCTGTAAACTCAGGAGTTGTACCGAATGATTGGAGAATTGCTAATATAGTTCCTATTTTTAAGAAAGGAAAAAAAAGTGATCCAGGTAACTACAGGCCAGTTAGTTTGACATCTGTAGTATGCAAGGTCCTGGAAAAAATTATGAAGGAGAAATTAGTTACGGACATTGAAGTCAATGGTAAATGGGACAAAATACAACATGGTTTTACAAAAGGTAGATCGTGCCAAACCAACCTAATCCCCTTTTTTGAAAAAGTAACAGATTTTTTAGATAAAGGAAATGCAGTGGATCTAATTTACCTAGATTTCAGTAAGGCATTTGATACCGTGCCACATGGGGAATTATTAGTTAAATTGGAGAAGATGGGGATCAATATGAACATCAAAAGGTGGATAAGGAATTGGTTAAAGGGGAGATAGCAACGGGTCCTACTGAAAGGAAAACTGTCAGGTTGGAGGGAGGTTACCAGTGGAGTTCCTCAGGGATCGGTTTTGGGACCAATCTTATTTAATCTTTTTATTACTGACCTTGGCACAAAAAGTGGGAGTGTGCTAATACAGTTTGCAGATGATACAAAGCTGGGAGGTATTGCCAATTCGGAGAAGGATCGGGATATTATACAGGAGGATCTGGATGACCTTGTAAACTAGAATAATAGTAATAGGATGAAATTTAGTAGTGAGAAGTGTAAGGTTATGCATTTAGGGATTAATAACAAGAATTTTAGTTATAAATTGGGGACGCATCAATTAGAAGTAACAGAAGAGGAGAAGGACCTTGGAGTATTGGTTGATCATAGGATGACTATGAGCTGCCAATGTGATATGGCTGTGAAAAAAGCTAATGCGGTTTTGGGATGCATCAGGAGAGGCATTTCCAGTAGGGATAAGGAGGTTTTAGTACCATTATACAAGGCACTGGTGAGACCTCACCTAGAATACTGTGTGCAGTTCTGGTCTCCCATGTTTAAAAAGGATGAATTCAAACTGGAGCAGGTACAGAGAAGGGCTACTAGGATGATCTGAGGAATGGAAAACTTGTCTTATGAAAGGAGACTTAAGGAGCTTGGCTTGTTTAGCCTAACTAAAAGAAGGTTGAGGGGAGCTTTGATTGCTCTCTATAAATGTATCAGAGGGATAAATACAGGAGAGGGAGAGGAATTATTTCAGCTCAGCACCAATGTGGACACAAGAACAAATGGGTATAAACTGGCCACCAGGAAGTTTAGACTTGAAATCAGATGAAGGTTTTTAACCTACAGAGGAGTGAAGTTTTGGAATAGCCTTCCAAGGGAAGCAGTGGGGGCAAAAGATCTATCTGGTTTTAAGATTCTACTTGATAAGTTTATGGAGGAGATGATATGATGGGATAATGGGATTTTGGTAAGTAATTGATCTTTAAATATTCAGGGTAAATAGGACTAATCCCCTGAGATGGGCTATTAGATGGATGGGATCTGAGTTACCCAGGAAAGAATTTTCTGTAGTATCTGGCTGGTGAATCTTGCCCATATGCTCAGGATTTAACTGATTGCCATATTTGGGGTCGGGAAGGAATTTTCCTCCAGGGCAGATTGGAGAGGCCCTGGAGGTTTTTCGCCTTCCTCTGTAGCATGGGGCATGGTTGACTTGAGGGAGGCTTCTCTGCTCCTTGAAGTCTTTAAACCATGATTTAAGGACTTCAATAGCTCAGACATAGGTGAGGTTTTTCATAGGAGTGGGTGGATGAGATTCTGTGGCCTGTGCTGTGCAGGAGGTCGGACTAGATGATCAGAATGGTCCCTTCTGACTTAGTATCTATGAATCCTCTCCTTATCCAAGACTTGATGGAGTGCTGCTGGTCTAACACCTCCTGCCTCCACTTCCCAGCTGATGATGTGAGGACTTGCCGGAGCAGGCTTCTGAATTACAAGCATCAGAAGCTAGTGCCTGACGGAGGATTTTGAAGCCCCCAATGGGGGTCTGCAGCACCTGATGGGGGAGGAAGAGATGTCCCAGCTGCAAGACCCCCCTATCTTTCCCCTCCTCTTTAAGGGATAATACCCATCCTGGCTCTCCTTACTCCTCAGAGGTGATAGTCTCCCATTTTTATAGACTTGAACAATTGCTCAGCACTTCCAGGATCAGGATCTAAATGCTCAGCACATTGTGGTTCTTGCAGAGACAGGAGCTATTAATACTGAGAAGCTCTGACCATCCTTATAATGTTGCCTGTGCCCAGGCTTGTTTTGATGAGAAACTTTCCTTGCACGTTTGAATCTAAATGTCACTGTGATTTGGACCAGACAGACCTAATAGACTCAGGCTCTAAGTCCAAAGGAAAAATGAACAACTGTGAAGCTTTATGTGGTTTGGGGGTAGCTTTATGTGGCTCGGATAGCCTCCCAATCAAGAACTGGATGAGAAAAATGCTGATTTGGCAAAATCAAAACTGTTCACAGAACAGGTTGGTTTAGATGAATCTCTTGATTCAAAAGGTTACTGGGGAAAAAGTTTCAGAATTGTCCAAATATCATGAAAAGTTTAGGGTATTTTTAGTCAAAATGACATTTCTGAAATTTTAGTAAATTTAACTAAAAAGATTTTAATAAGTCAAAATTATCAATATGAAACATTTTGAGTGACCCTAACTGATATTTTTTTTGATTATAGGTTCACTAACAATGTCTAGATTTTGACTTTTTTTCCTGATTAAGGACCAGGAACATTTTTTGATCTCTCCCCCACACAGTTCTAACCCTAACCTTTACTTTTATCTATTGTGGCCACCAGTTTTATGAGATAACTTGGAATGTCATGAATGTTGTCTGCAACTTCCCCTTTGGGGAGGGGCTTCATTTTATTTTATGCCACCAGTGTATGGCGCTTCCTCCGTCATTAATAACGTCACTTAAACTTCCTGTCTGCATGAGCTGTGTGCCTGGGAAGCAGCAAGCTCATCCTTTTCCAGAGAATATGATAGTAAACATATGGATTACTGCCAAGGTCTACCCATGTATTGGGAATAGCTTTATGAGAAAGAGGATATTAAAATAGTCAAAATGAATTCAATATAGAAGAAATGTGACTTTCCATCTGTGTTTCTTTAACTGAAATTGATGGCATCCACAGAGAACAACCTTTATTGTATAGAGACCTGTAAAATTCCATAAAAAGAAAAGGAGTACTTGTGGCAGAGGAGGGATTATGAACATCCCCAGTATACCACATAGCCTGTGGACACTACAGGAAGAGCTTCGCTATATTCCCTAGCAGACCATAGGGATTTCTGCAGCATTCAAAGGTTTTATTTAAACAGTAACTACACAAGAGGAGAAATTGGCCCGAAGGGTTTCCACTGAAAAAGCTTTTCAATTACCTGGAACTAATATTCTATGTGCAATATGCAAAATAATGTCAATACATTAAAAAAAAGAGGAACATCCATTAAACTACTGCTGCATGGAAGAATTGGATATTTGTGAATGTCAGGGGTGTCTGTTTCTCTGTTTGACCAGATGAATTAATTCATCTACAAAATGTATAATTTTTTTCTTAACTTATTATTAATGACCTAGTTCAGATCATTGATTTTACATCCTATATGGTTAGTTAATTCAGAAAGGCCTTGAAAATATTTAAATTAATGATGTCAATTATCAAAAGTGATAGATGTTATGATTGTTAGGGATATCAAGTGACACTTAAGATATGAACAACAATAACATGATGTGTGAAGTTATGTGAAGCAATTAAGGTAATGAAAACACAGCCTAGTCATCTTTTTGTTTCACTTTTTTTAAAAAAAAATCTACTCAATTATAATAATGGTCAGTTGTAAACAAGTTAAAAAATCCTTCATCTGACTTCCTCCTGGGTATTTTGTAATGGAACTCGCACCTGCTGTTTAATATTTTATCATGTCATTACCAGTGAAAAGAACTTTCACTGGCAGCACTAATTGTTTAAAAGCTTTCTAACATTTTTTATAAAACAGGGATCCTGAGTTCTGCATAGTAACTTTACTCTTTTTATTGTCCAATTTCTCCTCATAATATGGCTTTAAAAGTTGAATTTTTAAAAAATGGGGAAAAAGCAGATTAGGGACTGTATGGATCTGGAACCAGGGAGTCCCATTACTGAAGGTCTATCTGAATATATCTGTCCTTACTATTTTGCTGCCTAGATGGCATGCCTGTTTTTTCTGTATAGAAGAGCCAGTCTGTTGGGCTGGGTGATGGAGTCGCACTATACAGGAACTGTCACATTTCATTTTGTGGTTTGAGTGTAATTTGAATTAGAATTTATTAACTATACAACAACAAGCATTTGTAGTGCTGGGGAGGTACCAATGGAATAGAGAAGGATAGGAGAGAGGTCCTGGAGGCCAAATTTAGGCTGCTAGGTAAGAGACTGAAGTCCAGGACCTCAATGGTAGCATTCTCTGAAATGCTTCCAGTTCCACATGCAGGGCCAGTTAGACAGGCAGAATTGTAGGCTCTCAATGCGTGGATGAGATGATGGTGTTGGGAGGAGGGGTTTAGATTTATTAGGAACTGGGGAAACTTTTGGGAAAAGGGGAGTCTATACAGGAAGGATGGTTTCCAAAATGGAACCAGATTGCTGGCACTTAAAATTAAAAAGGTCGTAGAGCAATTTTTAAACTAAGGGCTGGAGGAGCACGTGGTTTGGACAGAGACATCCCTTACGGGGGGATCTCTTAATGGAGATTCTCTATGTCCTAGTAAGAAGGAGAGGATGGAAGATAAAATACAAGTAGGATCTGATAAGAAACAGTCAAATGAAAAAAAATCCCATTCAATTACATCATGTAATGGTAGATAGCTAAAAAGTGTTAAGTTTTTAAAGTTTTTATATACAAATGCTAGAAGTCTAAAAAATAAGATGGGTGAACTAGAGTGCCTCATATTAAATGAGGATATTGACATAATAGGCATCACAGAAACATGTGGAATGAGGATAATCAGTGGGACACAGTAATACCAGGGTACAAAATATATCGCAAGGACAGAACAGGTCGTGCTGGTGGGGCAGTGGCACTATATATGAAAGAAAGCATAGAATCAAATGAAGTAAAAATCTTAAATGAACCAAACTGTACCATAGAATCTCTATGGATAGTAATTCCATGCTCTAATAATAAGAATATAGCAGTAGAGCTATATTACTGACCACCTGAGCAGGATGATAATAGTGACTGCAAAATGCTCAGGGAGATTAGAGTGGCTATTAAAATAAAAAACTCAATAATAATGGGGGATTTAAACTATCCCCATATTGACTGGGTACATGTCACCTCAGGATGGGGATGCAGAGATAAAGTTTCTTGACACCTTAAATGACTGCTTCTTGGAGCAGCTAGTCCTGGAATCCACAAGAGAAGAGGCAATTTTTGATTTAGTCCTAAGTGGAGCACAGGATCTGGTCCAAGAGGTGAATATAGCTGGACTGCTGGGTAATAGCGACCATAATATAATTACATTTAACATCCTTGTGGTGGGGAAAACACCACAACAGCCCAACACTGTAGCATTAATTTCAGAAAGGGGGACTACACAAAAATGAGAAAGTTAGTTAAACAGAAATTAAAAGGTACAGTGCAAAAAGTGAAATCCCTGCAAGCTGCATGGAAACTTTTTAAAGATACCACAATAGAGGCTCAACTTAAATGTATACTGCAAATTAAAAAACATAGTAAGAGAACCAAAAAAGTGCATCCTTTAAAAAGTGGAAGTTAAATCCTAGTGACGAAAATAGAAAGGAGCATAAACTCTGGCAAATGAAGTGTAAAAATATAATTAGGAAGGCCAAAAAAGAATTTGAAGAACAGCTAGCCAAAGACTCAAAAAGTAATAGCAAATTTTTTTTTAAGTACATCAGAAGCAGGAAGCCTGCTAAACAAGCAGTGGGGACCAGTGGATGACCAAGATGCTAAAGGAGCACTCAAGGATGATAAGGCCATTGCGGAGAAACTAAATGAATTCTTTGCATCAGTCTTCATGGCTGAGAATGTGAGGGAGATTCCAAAACCTGAGCCATTCTTTTAGGTGACAAATCTGAGGAACTGTGCTAGATTGAGGCGTCATTAGAGGAGATTTTGGAACAAATTGATAAACTAAACAGTAATAAGTCACCAGGACCAAATGGTGTTCACTCAAGAGTTCTGAAGGAACTCAAATGTGAAATTGCAGAACTACTAACTGTAGTCTGTAACCTACCATTTAAATCAGCTTCTGTACCAAATGACTGGAGGATAGTTAATGTGGCACCAATTTTTAAAAAGGACTCCAGAGGTGATCCTGGCAATTACAGGCTGGTAAGCCTGACTTCAATACCGGGCAAACTGGTTGAAACTATAGTAAAGGACAAAATTGTAGACACATAGATGAACATAATTTGTTGGGGAAGAGTCAACATGTTTTTTGTAAAGGGAAATCATGCCTCACCAATCTACTAGAATACTTTGAGGGGGTCAACAAGCAGGTGGACAAGGGGGATCCAGTGAATATAGTGTACTTAGAATTTCAGAAAGCCTTTGACAAGGTCCCTCATCAAAGGCTCTTAAACAAAGTAAGCTGTCATGGGATAAGAGGGAAGGTCCTCTCATGGATTGGTAAGTGGTTAGAAGATAGGAAGCAAAGGGTAGGAATAAATAGTCAGTTTTCAGAAGGGAGAGAAGTAAGTAGTGATGTCCCCAGGGGTCTCTAGTGGGACCAGTCCTATTCATATTAATAAATGATCTGGAAAAAGGGGTAAACAGTGAGATGGCAAAATTTGCAGATGATAACTATCTTGAGTAGTTTTGTAAATCTCAGGCAGACTGTGACGAGTCACAAAAGGATCCCACAAAACTAGGTGATTGGCAACAAAATTACAGATGAAATTCAGTGTTGATAAATGCAAAGTAATGCACATTGGAAAACATAATCCCAACTACACATATAAAATGATGGGGTCTAAATTAGCTGTGACCACACAAGAAAGAGATCTTGGAGTCATTGTGGATAGTTCTTTGAAAACATCCACTCTGTGCAGCGTCAGTCAAAAAAGCAAAGAAAATGTTGAGAATCATTAAGAAAGGAATAGATAATAGGACAGAAAATATCATGTTGCCTCTATATGAATCAATGCTACGCCCACATCTTGAATACTGCATGGAGATGTGGTTGCCCCATCTCAAAAAAGATATATTGGAATTGGAAAAGGTTCAGAAAAGGACAACAAAAATGATTAGGGGTATGGAACGGCTTCCATATGAGGAGTGATTAATAAAACTCTTCAGCTTCAAAGAGAGACGAATAAGGGGGGATATGATAGAGATCTATAAAATCATGACTGGTTTGGAGAAAGTAAATCAGGAAGTGTTATTTACTCCTTCTCATAGCACAAGAACTAGGAGTCACCAAATGAAATTAATAGGCAGCAGGTTTAAAACAAACAAAAGGAAGTATTTTTACACACAGTCGGTCTGTGGAACTCTTTGCCAGAGGATGTTGTGAAGGCCAAGACTATAACAGGGTTCAAAAAAGAACTAGATAAGTTCGTAGAGGATAGGTCCATGAATGGCTATTAGCCAGGATGGGGAGGGATGGTGTCCCTAGCCTTTGTTTGCCAGAAGCTGGGAATGGGCGACAGGGGATGGATCACTTGATGATTATCCGTTCTGTTCATTCCCTCTGCGTCACCTAGCATTGGCCACTGTCAGAAGACAAGATACTGAGCTAGATGGACCTTTGGTCTGACCCAGTATGGCCACTCTTAAGTTCTTATTGCAAATATCTACAGATTAATGGGAGGGGAAGTTTTATAGATACCCATGCCTCAATAAAATTCTCAATTGCCCTAAATTGGTAAAAATAAGTTATTACACCCCAGAGTAGAAACAAAGTCAGAAAACTCAATATGATACTCCACAATGTTTGAAAAGTCTGAGAACCAAAGCAATACAAAAGGGTGAAATGTGGTCAAACATCTTTAAAAAGGAAACTAAAATGCCATGAGCGTATCCCTCAATGATGGCTGACATTTTTCTGGGTATGTCTTGGGTGGAGGAGTTGCACAGCTGCTGACTCTTGACGGAGAAGGCCTCGGTTCCCATTCTCTCACTATATTGTTGGACATTCAGTAGTTCCAGTGCTGTTGATCTCATTTGCTTGCCCTCTTGTGGATAAGTTCTATATTATTTATATTTTAAATACATCTAATAAAATCTTGGTCAGAAAGAAACAATGATCTTCACAGAAAAATTGGTGGAATGGACCAGCTGGATTGTATGCGGGGCGGGGGGGGGGGGAAAGAGGGGGACATGCAAGATTTATAAGTTGAACATGAGGAAGATTAATAATTTAATTTGTTATATGCACTGAGCCAAATTTAGCAGGTATAAGTGGGCATAACTACATTAAATTCACTGGAAACAAGAGAATTAAAATTTGCCTAGAGTATCTATCTTGTATCTGGTAGTTCTATTTGAAATACTCTTGCTATGAATGTTGTGGAGATGCTTATTTGAATTTGGCTATTGTTAATTTTATTTATAAACATTTCTCCTGATCTAAATAGCTATAGAACTGTACCATTAAAAGTTATAGGACTAACAGCAGTGATGAGTTCTCTTCCTCAGAGCTTTGGACAACTACTTATTTAAAAAATGTTTTAAAATAGATGTGCACACATAATACACATAAAATTATACTAAAAATACATTAAAAGAATATTATTAAGGTTGTAATGTCAAGTACTCCAAAAATTAGGAAATGCCAGAATTAAGATCTCCTGTGCAACTGCATTATGAAACTTTTTGTTTTGGTGATGTTAAAATGTTGCAAATAATTTTGGTTTGATCTTTTTTTTTTTACTTTTTGATTCACCACATTTTTTTTAAATGTCATTTTCAGTTTGGCCTGAAGGAATTTTTTTTTTACAAAACTGCCAGCAAATTGAAAAACCCATTACATGCCCAGCTCTATATGCATGGGATGGACTGTGATCAATTAGTGAGCATCTATTCAATATGTTCTTTTATCTTCATTTTTCAATGTGTGGACCCAAGCCTTATTTACTGATTGCACACTATTCAAACCCTGAACTGATTACAGAATTATTAATTTCCTGAAGAGCTCTTCTATGGCACCCAGCAGTATGATATCAGAGTGTTTCTCAATTATCAATGTATCTTCACAAAACTCTCTGAAGGAAGGGGGTGGTACTTTCCCCATTTTACAGAGGGCAAGATAAGGTACAAAGAAAATAAGGTCAATAGTTCCCATTAAATTTCGGTGCACAAATTTAGATGCCTGGGACTTTGAAAATCAAGTAATTAGCATTATATAGAACGTCATATTCAAGCACCACTCCCATTAACTTCACTTGAAGATTGGAGTGCAAACCAAGCCCCAGGGGCTTCAGTCAGGCACCCAGAAGATGAGGAACACACAGTTAGTGAGTTGCTTAGCGTCACACAGGAACTCTGTGGAAGACACGGTTTTATAGTTGCCAGATGTCCGGTTCTTGACCAGAACAGCTGTTCGAAAAGGGACCCTTGCAGCTCCAGTCAGCACCGCTAACCAGGCCATTCAAAGTCTGGTTGGCGAGGGGTTGGCAGGCTCCCTACCTGGCTCCGTGAGGCTCCCTGGAAGCGGCGACATGTCCTTTGGCTCCTGGGTGGAGGGACGGCCAGGAGGGCTCTGCGCACTGCCCCGCCCTGAGCGCTGGCTCTGCAACTCCCATTGGCTGGGAGCTGTGGCCAATGGGAGCTACAGGGGCAGCACCAGTGGGCAGAGGCGGTGCACAGAGACATCTTGCAGTGCCTGCGCCTAGGAGCCAAGGGACATGTCACTGCTTCCAGAGAGCCACCCAAGGTAAGTGCTGTCTGGAGCCTGTACCCCTCTCCCCTGCCCCAGCCCTGAGCCCCCTCCCACAGCCAAACTCCCTCCTGGAGCCTGCACGCTAGCCCCCTTTCCCAGCTCGGAAACCCCTCATGCACTCTGAACCCTTGGCCCCAGCCTGGAGCCCCCTCCTGTACTCCGAACCCCTCATCCCTGGCCCCACCCCAGAGCCTGCATCCCAACATCCTGCCCCAGCCAAGAGCCCTGTCTAGCACCCTGAACCCCTCATTTCTGGCCCCACACCAGAACCTGTAGCCCCTCTCACACCTCAACCCCCCTGCCTCAGCCCAGAGCTCCCTCCCACACTCTGAAACTCTTGGCCCCAGCTTGGAGCCCTCCCTGCACCCCAAATCCCTTATCCTTGCCGCCACCCCGGAGCCCTCATCCCTAACTGGAGCCCTGCACCCCAACCTCCTGTCTCAGTCTGGAGCCCCTCCTGTACCCTGAACCCCTCATTTCTGGCACCGCCCGCAGCCCCAGCCAGAGCCTCCACTCCCTCCCCACACCCTAACCCCCTGTCCCAGCCCAGTGAAAATAAGTGAGTGAATGACGGAGGGGGAGAGCAAGCAACAGAGGGAGGGGGGGCTGGGGCCTTGGAGAAGGGGCAGGGTAGGGGTGGGGCCTTGGGGCAGGCGTAGGGCAGGGGTTGGAGCAAGGGTGTTTGGTTTTGTACGATTAGAAAGTTGGCAACCCTACACCGTTCTCCAAGGGCAGCATTCAGTTGCCTTTTTTCACCAAGCTACTACAGCTGTGCACATATTTTTGTTTGAAATATTCTTCACAAAAAAAAATTAAAAAATGCCAACTTGTGTCAACTAAAATAGTTTGCAAATTTGTGTTGATTTTGTTGAATAGTTTTGTTTGAAAAAAACATAAAAATAAACATAAACATGTTTAATTTCAGCATTTTCTAAACAAAAGTTTTTGTTTTGAAATGACTTTATGACATTTACTTCAATTTTATTTTTTTAAAAAAAGGTTTAAAAAGATGGGAAATGTTTAATTTTTGGGTCTAACAAAATATTTTGTTCACCCTGTGATAGGGCGTCTGCCCTGCACTGGCCCTGATAGGGTTAAAACCCAGCCTGGAGGGCTGCAAGGAAACAGCTAATTAGGGCAGTGGCTGCAGCCAATTAGGATGGTGGCTGGACCAGCCAATCAGGGCCTAGCCGGCCCACATAAAAGGAAGCTGCAGGCTCAAGCAAAGAAGTCCGCTGCAGGAAGCCTAAGGGAGGGGACCAGCTCTTAGAGGGCTGCAGGGACTAGCACTGTGAACAGGGCTGCTAGGACTTGCAGCCTTGAGAAGAGGGTGAAGGAGCCAGAGGCGGAAGTGGCTGAGGGAAGTGAGACAGGCTGGTAGAGAAAGAAAGGAGGGGAGCTGTTTACAGAGTCCGTGGGTAGGGACTCAGAGTAGTGGGTGGGCCGAGGTCCCCCCACCAGGCTGTGCACTGCCAAGCTGCTGTGAGCAGCGGCTAGACCAGGGGTGGGTGAACTTTTTGTCCTGAGGGCCACACTAGGGTTCCAAAAGTGTATGGAGGGCCAGTGTAGTGTCTAGAAGACCTGTAGCTTGCCCAGGTGATTTTAAAAGGGCCTGGGGCTCCTGGCTGCTGCTGCTACCACAGCGGTGGCCAGGGCCTCCTGGGCAATTGCCCCCATCGCCCCCACCTATTGATGGGCCTGCTTTGGGCAGCTCCCACTGGTAGTCATTGCATCATTTAAAACTTCTAAGCCCATGCTAAGGTCATTTTAGGACAAACTCCACCTAGTGTTTATAGTAGATCTGGGCGTCTAATTTCATGTTTGATCTGGGATTGCTTTTTCATGCCTCTTTGTACAACTACTAACTCATTGACTATAACCTGGAGTTTACTGTATCTCCTTGGTTTTGAAGTAAGAAGTTTTCTATAGTTCCCTAGCCTTGTCATTTTTGGTTCACTCTGTATTCTTTCTGAATTTAGCCTGTGACTGATAATTATAACATCATCCACACTAGTGGAAAATAATTTGGTTCAAGCATAGATCTGAGTTCCTTCATGGATCAAAAGCATAACAGATGAAAACACAGTAAGTTTGATATTTTTTGAGTGATTCAAGATGTCAGACTCAAATTACCTATTTCTTCCTTAGAGTTAAAACACAAAAGATTGGTCAGGCACAGTCTAATTGGAAAAGAGAGCTTCTTCAACCATGCCAGTGAAACTCAACATCTTTTGCGTCTTTCCTAAAGAGGTGAAGCTGACAGTTGGGAAACACTTACTTTTAGCAAAAAGAAAAGGAGTACCCGTGGCACCTTAGAGACTAACAAATTTATTAGAGCATAAGCTTTCGTGAAGTGAGCTGTAGCTCACGAAAGCTTATGCTCTAATAAATTTGTTAGTCTCTAAGGTGCCACGGGTACTCCTTTTCTTTTTGCGAATACAGACTAACACGGCTGCTACTCTGAAACTTACTTTTAGAGTATGCCCAGCAAACATAAATTGGTCTATAAGGTAGATCTGAAGTTTTTAAGGTATGTCCTTTAATGCACCATGATGATCCTGTAGAAAGACATGAGACAGTTTAACATTATTCATTGCTGGCTGGCTATCTGATTAGAATTACAAGAAATTGTCAAAACTTAAAATTCCAGATAATCATTTCTCACAATGGAAAATTTATTATGCCATTAAATTTATTTCTAGCAGTGATTTCACTTTGGAAAACCTAACTGCTATAAAAGTTTTATAGCATGTTTAATGTATTTCTCCCTCCAGTCAGGAAATGTGAAAAACTTATTTTGGCATTACTAGTATCATTAGTTCTTAAATATACCAAAACACATTTTTATTTATTCATTGAAGCTCTGTGCCTTGAGGAGTTCCCCATTCTCTGCCAGCCCCCACCCCCAAAGGGGCCCTAATACAAAGCCTGTTTACCTGGGCTTTATGGGGATTTCAGGATTTGGCCCAAAAGGTTAGAATAATCATTAATTCTGTATTAGTAGTTGATGCTCAGCTATACTTTCATCATCACAGTACTGCTTAGTTGAGGGCCTGGGTATCTTACCATTATAAACATGCCTTCAGGGACTCCAGGCTAAAAATGCCCACTGGGCTGAAAATTGTTTTACAAGGTCATTGCCTGGGCTAAACTTTTGGGGTGAAAATAAAGCCCCGGGGCCTGATTATTGCATCATCCTCAGTGTCATTTACACTTATGTGAATATGGTATAAAATGCTTCCAGTTCAGACTGATCATGTTTTATGTGTACCTTACACAGGTTTCAATGACAAGGGGCAAGGTACTGGAGAATCAGGCCCAAAATGGATGGTTTTTATTTAAAATGATTGTTACTGAAGTACAAGCTTTCAGTGAAAACTCAAAGTTCCATTATCAAAATACAGAGGATTCTTACTTCTAAGAAATATAGAAGTAACTTAACCACTGTCAACAGAGAATCATATAAATAACCAGATCTGTTGGTTTGTGTAATTTAGAGATATCTTCCATATGTTTAATGAAGGGTTACCATGTTTCAGTATACCTGGCATGTTTACCCTTTTACCTACACCAAAGCTTCTCCATAGATAAAATATCTCAGGATTTAACAAACCATTTATTGTGTAGGATGGTATTGGAAGATTTCTATTCTGAAGAAAATACCCCTCTAGCTACATGGAGTAACTGATCCAAAAGAAGACGAAAAGGATCAAGATTTAAACCATTCTCACAACCCAGAAAAGTTAGTCCTTTAGTCAGATTAATTAGGGCATCAGAAGTGTTACAGCAACGGATTGATACTTACATTCCAATGCGTTTGGTGAAAGGACATTTGGTCACTGGTACTTGGGCACAGTGCAAGCTTGGAGTACAGAGTCCTTTACTGTGTTGTCTGGTGTCCTCTCTGTGGTCACTGTGCTGCTGATCAAGACTTCTCTTCTGGGTTAGGCTGCTCCAGCAGCCTGGCTGCTGTTGTGCTCCTGGTCTTCTTCCTAGGTGGGCTCAGGCTACGCTTGGCCTTGATCTTGCACAAGTGAGACTGCAACATATACTCAGGTAGGAGTGTGTGTGTGTCTTTTTAGCCCTGTCCATAGCCAGCCACCTGTCTTGTAGCTAATTCCCTGTACCGGCTCTGGAATGACATTCCTTCACTCCAACAGGAGAGGCTGGCAGACAGAAAGAAGTCAAGGTGGGATTTCTTCCCAGTCCTCTAGGGCCACCTCCTCTTTCTGCCCACTCCCTGATCAATCAGGGTTTCTGGGGATAGACCTGACCCTTCCACTCAGTGGCTACTCCATCATAGGGACAAAAATTGCACAACATTTTACATTCTTGACTGTGTGAAAGGTTCTGACAGCCACTCTGGGCTTGTTCAGAAATCAAACATAGGGACATGCAAGAATCTGAGCACAAAGTGGCACGTTTGTCAAAATCAGTATAATTTCTGTGTTATATTCTATGAACTGATGTTTTATAGGTCTAAACAATAATTGCGGTTTGATGTAGGGATAACTCTGTGAAGGGGTGCATTGCTTGGGAGAAACCATCTCAAATAGCCGCTATTGTTAGTCTCCAGCCTCTCCAAAAGGATGCCTTGGGAATAGCTTTGAAACTTACTGACTCTAAATCTTTGGCACTTGAATTTAGTGTGCTTTCTCCTGTATTCACATCAACCACTGGCTGCTCTGGTTCTCCTGCAACTGATTGTCCAAATAAGGTACCAAGGAGACAGAAGTACACTTTCATTATTTATACGTGAGTCCGAGAAAGCATAGCAAGAGGAAATGATAGAAAATAGGTCCTTAGAGGAAGATACTTATGAAAGCTAAGGAACAACTAAAAGCATGTGGAACTGCACTAACTCTGTCAACAGCCAGTGTATTTACACAGTAGTTATAAGGTATTCATAAGTACTCATAATGAACACACTAGTGAAGTATTAAAAGGTGACATGTCCTTTAAACTGTCTCATCCTTCAACCAGTAATGGACTATATATAGAACATTCTCTACAAAGAGCAGGATTATATTGTATTCCTGGTATATCCAATCCTGATCCCTAATGCTGTGCCTATCCTTCATAGTTAAGGATGTATCTACTGATCGTGTCTCTTGCCCTGGACCCGGACTCGTTTTCATTGATAACATTTTTAAAATGCTACATAATTTACCCTTTGTGTATCTGTGTCAAAAGTGACATTTAAGTGGCTCTTTAAGCAACGGTTTCACATCCCTTTTGAAGAAAAATTGATCAGACAGCAAAAGATATATCTGTAGCGGATGTACTTCTCTCTGTTGCATTTTAATGCATTTTGAGCCAGCAAAGTATCAATGCACAGCCTGACTCATGCTTTGTGAAAAGCAGTCTGCATAGTTGTGCACAGCTGCATACATTTTCAATACTCATGCAACTTTTCTAGCACATCAGAGTTCTGTCTGCAGAAGAATATGATTCTCATTCTCCTGATCATGTTATAGATATGGGTCCAGATCCTGTGTCTGGCTGAACTGCGCTTAGCACTCTTTGGGGGTGGAGGCTCAAGGCAGTGCACAGTGCACCTTGGTACTCCCCCAGTCCTTGTGTAACTGTGCCGAGCCAGCTTCCTGGCAACAGTTCTGATGCTATCGAATTGTACTTTGTTAGTTTTAATTGATTTGTATTCGTGTTCATAGGTGCTGGACTAGGGCTGCTGGAGGTTCTGCTGCACCCCCTGGCTTGAAGTAGCCTCCATCCTATAAAGGGTTTGCTGTTTGGTTCAGTGGCTCTCAGTATCCCCACTACAGAGATTGTTCTAGCACCACTGTTAATATTTTAATGTTTGTTTGTTGTTCACTGTCTAGTCTATAGTTTGTAAGTGGGATGGGATTGCAGTAATTTACGATGTCTGCATTCTGCAATGTTTGTCACGTACATCATACGTCCACATGTCTTATGCATTTTAATATGCCTTTTCTATACAACTACATTCTGAATAATTTTCACTTGGCAAAAATCAAGAACAGTATGAAGTTGAACTTCATGCCACTCATCCTTAACAGTAAAGTAAATAACAGTAAAGTTATTTGAAATTTAATGGAAGATTATTTCCAATGCATCCCACACAGACATCCTAATCTGTGCACTGTCAACTAGTAACAAGTTTGTAATATGTTTCATGGGGGTATTTGCAGCATGCTTTTTTCTTTTAAAAAGAACAGGAGTACTTGTGGCACTTTAGAGACTAACCAATTTATTTGAGCATAAGCTTTCGTGAGGGTACAGCTCACTTCCTTGGATGCATGCAGTGGAAAATACAGTGGGGAGATTTTATATACACAGAGAACATGAAACAATGAGTGTTACCATACACGCTGTAACGAGAGTGATCAGGTAAGGTGCGCTATTACCAGCAGGAGAGAAAAAAACCCATATTTGTTAGTCTCTAAGGTGCCACAAGTACTCCTTTTCTTTTTGCAGATACAGACTAACACGGCTGCTACTCTGAAATCTTTTTTCTTTTGTAATTCTCGTCTGGTTTTTCATCTTCCATGTTAGTTTACAATTAGCAGTTTCACCAATAAGTCTCATAGTAGCAGCCGTGTTAGTCTGTATTCACAAAAAGAAAAGGAGTACTTGTGGCACCTTAGAGACTAACAAATTTATTAGAGCATAAGCTTTCTGTAGCTCACGAAAGCTTATGCTCTAATAAATTTGTTAGTCGCTAAGGTGCCACAAGTACTCCTTTTCTTTTTACCAATAAGTCTGAAATTCATAAGCACAAGTAATTATTGTGCATCTGTGTGTCTATAAGTATGTTTGTATGTAATGCAAATGTTATGAATCTATGGGAATTGGACTATGCATTTGCATATAACTGCAGTGCAATGATCGCTGACATAACACAATAGCAGCAATACATATATTTAGCTAGTGTGAACACGCATTTAATTTCACTGGTTACAAGAACCTGTTTTGTAAGAGGCTATATTTTTAATATTGAAATGTTGACAATGGTGCTATGTTACCTGCAAGAAAGAGAAATACTGTTTGATTAAAAGCCAGAGGCTAAGCAACCAGGAGGAGCTAGCGAACAGAGGACTGCAAACAGGGGAGTTTGAGAGAGAGGAGATCCCCCTGCTGGACAAACAAGGTGTGAATACTAATCTTGGGGTGAATGAGTTTGATTGGTTGTGTGTGTTTATTTCTCTTTCAGATTATTTAAAATAACAGGATCAGTTGAAATTGTGTGTTTGGGGACTGATTGAGCATTTGTTCCCCAGATCCTCCTTGATTATCTTCTGATTATCCTGATCAGCCTCAATCAACCTTGTGATTCCACGAAGAATTCATTGAGAGTATTCATATGGAGATGTCCAAGGCTGAGGAAGCTATCCAGCTAGAGAGGACTGCTGTCATGCCACTGGGGAGGAGGATATGGGTCAGTCACAGGGAGGACACTGGCTGCTGGTTACTTCTGGAGACAGACTTGTTGAAAGACTCTGGTAAGACTAAAGGGGTAAGAAAACAAGGGTGATATCATGATAGGGGTCTACTACAGACCACCTAACCAAGAAGAAGAGGTGAATGAGACTTTTTTTTTTTTTTTTAAAAACAGCTAACAAAATCATCCAAAGCACAGGACTTGGTGGTGATGGGAGACTTCAACTACCCCGACATCTGTTGGGAAAATAATACAGCAGGACACAGATTATCTAACAAGTTCTTGAAATGTATTGGAGACCATTTTTTATTTCTGAAGGTGGAGAAAGCTACTGGGGAGAGGCTTTTCTAGATTTGATTATGACAAATAGGGAGGAACTCATTGAGAATTTAAAAGTGGAAGGCAGCTTAGATGAAAGTGATCATGAAATAAGAGACTTGCTTCCCATGGGATAAGGGGAAAAACAGTTCAGGAGAGTTGGCATTTTTTTCAAAGAGACATTATTAAGGGCACAAGAGCAAACTATCCTATTGCATAAGAAAGCAAGGAGGTATGGCAAGAGACCACCCTGCCTTAACCAGGAAGCAGTAGATGTAGTATATCTTGACTTTAGTAAGGCTTTTGATATTGTTTTGCATGACCTCATAAACAAACAAGGGAAATACAACCTAGATGAAGCTACTATAAGGTGGGTGCATAACTTGTTGGAAAACCATTCCCAGAGAGTAGTTCACAGTCAAGCTGGAAGGGCATATGGAGTGGAGTCCCACAGGGATCAGATCTGGGCCTGGTTTTGTTCAATATTTTCATCAGTGATTTAGATTATGGCATAGAGAGTGTGCTTATAAAGTTTTCGGACGATACCAAGCTTGAAGGGATTGAAAGTGCTTTGGAGGCTAGAATTCTAAATGATCTGGAGAAATGGTCTGAAGTAAACAGGATGAAATTCAATGAGGACAAATGCAAAGTACTCCACTTAGAAAGAAACAATCAATTGTACACATACAAAATGGGAATTGACTTCCTAGGAAGAAGTACTGCAGGAAGGGATCTGGGGGTCATAGTGGCTCACAACCTAAATATGAGTCAACAGTGTAACATTGTGGCCCCCCCCATGAAAAAAAAAGCAAATATCGTTCTGGGATGTATTAGCAAGAGTGCTGTAAACAAGACACAAGAAGTAATTTTTCCGCTCTACTCTGTGCTGATTAGCCCTCAACTGGAGTATTGTGTCAATTTCTGGGCACTACATTTCAGGAAAGATGTGGACAAATTGGAGGAAGTCTACAAAAGAGCAACAAAAATGATGAAAGGTCTAGAAAACATGACCTCTGAGGGAAGATTGAAAAATTTGGATTTGTTTAGTCTAGAGAAGAGAAGACTGAGAGGGGACCTGATAGCTGTTTTCAAGTACATAAAAGGTTGTTACAAGGAGGAAGGAGAAAAATTGTTCTCAATTACCTCTGAGGATAAGAAAAGAAGCAATGGACTTAAATTGCAGCAAGGGCAAATTAGGTTGGATGTTAGGAAAATCTTTCTAACTGTCAGGGTAGTTAAACACTGGAATAAATTGCCTTGGGAGGCTGTGGAAACTCCTCCATTGGAGATCTTCAACAGCAAATTAAACAAACACCTGTCAGAGATGGTCTAGATAATACTTAGTCCTGCCATGAGTGAAAGGGACTGGACTAGGTATCCTCTTGAGGTCCCTTCCAGTCCTATTATTCTATGATTAATCTGGGTGGGCTAATTTCAACTGAATTATCATGTCAATAGTTTCATTCAGGAGAAACTGATTTTAAAGATGCAGGAGAAACTGCAGTTTTACCCAAATGTACATTATTTTTTTAAAAAAAATTCTTCTTGCAGTTTTCTGCTCCAGGTTTTTCTTTATCTACACAGGCACACGCAGACTCTTTCATCATTGGTGCAATGTGGCACAACTCCATTGGTGTTCCATCCAAATTAATCCCTGATGTAGTTTACAAGAGAGAGACTTATCTAGAGCTATATGTATACCTCTTTTCATTCATATGTGCATGTATATGCTGGGAATGGTCAAATACTGAAAACATTTTTTGTAAATATTCATGTAAATTTTTAAATCAATTTGTTTTTGCTATACCCCAACACACCATACATTTAGATGTACAAGTGTTTGCGCTAGAAGTTTTTTATTATAATTCTCTCCATGTAAGACTGCTTCTGCACATGTGTATATGTAAACTGAATAACATTCTTGATCTATATGATTTCTCATTTTCTTGGATATGCACACAGATGAATAAGAAAGTTTGGTGGAGTTTCATTTTTAATGTGTAGAAATATCTGACTGCTGAATGGACCTTGTATCATTCTATATGATGTTTGACAGTAAGCATGAAATGAGGCAAGATTCCATAGGACTAATATAATTTAATAATATCAGAAATATTATGACTGCTGGGGATTTTCTCCAATACCTCATCGTTTGACATAACAAAGGTTTATATATGGGCATGTTATACAGTGTGTAAATCTCATTTCCAGTTGTAACTTTGACAGGAATTACAGCATTAAGCAGAATAATAGAATTCTTGGGATATTTTTTTACTTACTTTCTTTGTATAGTAATGGATAATGTAATGATGCTTCTTAAATCTGCTGTTATTTCCATGGCAATGACTTTCTGCTTAGATCTTGGGTCTTGTTTTTATAGATCCCAATTTAGGAAAAGTACTTAAGCACCTGCTAAGTTCATTCATATTCAGGAAAGCATTTAAACATGTGTTTATGTTCTATACACATCAATGGGACTGAAGTGCACTGCAGGATGAGCAAACACTTTAAGTGCTTTCCTGAGCAGGGATGCTTTCTTGAAATGGAGTTATATAGTGGAATTGTTTGTGTCCCTCTTCCCCCCCCATTTTTGTGCTATCTGCTTTTGCTAGCTTATATATGCTGTTCCTTTGCTATTTTCCATGTTTGTATATATTATGTCTTCATTCTATTCCTCTTCCCAAATACACTTAATGCCTTTCACATACACCTTCTGAATAACTATTGCTGCTGCTGTTGAGGAGCATCATGTTTAGTGGATAGGGCTATGGAACTGGGAATTAGGAGATCCAGATGTTCTTATTAGCTGTACCTGTGCCTCATTGCACAACCTTGGGCAAGTCACTTCATCTCTGTGCCTCTGTAATAAATAACAATATTGATGCTGGGGAGGCAGAGCTATCCCGATATTGGTAAATTCACATGAGGCTGAACGGGGTTGCATGCAAACATCATTAGACTAGAGGAGAGTAAAATAAACTTGTAAGCTTAATAGGCTCAAAGAGGTGTTTTTTCTTGTGAGCTTTCCTGGCTTGCTATGAGCAGAAACATCTTTCAAAATTGGTTTGATTGCTAAATTGATTACTGTAGCTAGGAAGCTAAATTAAAACCTTCATTTATTTTGTGTTTCCGGAGTTGAGAAGTAATTGGAGAATTTCGCAGAAGGGACAAAGCAAATACAAGTTGGTGGACTTTTTGTAATCTTGGTATAAGAGCGTTTAAATTGATGCAATTAAACAGAGCCTACAATAGCAGTGGACATCATATTTAAGAAAAGATAAGCACGAATAGGGTTGGTTTTTTTTTCACCATGGTCCAGCTTTTCAAAAATTATTTCTGGAGAGGGAATAGTGCCTTAGGGGAGTGTATGTCTTCCTATGAGATGTTAACCAGATGGCAGGGAGGGAAATTTCAAGCAGAAGAATAGATTGTTCATATGTTTAAATCTTCAGACAGAAGCTAGATTCTCTAACTTTCTTGGCCATTGAATTATTGCTGTCTGCATGTCTCAAGCATGTGTCTGACTCTCACAATGATAGATTTGAGAAGGAGTTGATGTTTTTATAAATCACCAGTCTTGAAATGCTGCCTCAGGAATATGCTCTTGGAAGCATATAGCACAAGAATATATAGTAATTTACTGAAATTCATCTCTGCATAGCATCATTTATACAGAAATGTCATAATCATTTCATGGCCAGTTATTGTCAATATACGAAAGACACTAAAATCCAAAGTGCAGTGAAGGAATTGAGTGTTGTTGCATTGATTGAAGGGATCAGGAATGATCTGTCAGAAACTAGACTGTGGAGAAAATGGTTGTTTTTGAACACTAGAAAATGGGTAAACCTGAGCAAACTGAAGATCATGCACAATGTGCTGATCTACATATACTAATGTTACCATAAAAAGAAAAGGAGTACTTGTGGCACCTTAGAGACTAACAAATTTATTAGAGCATAAGCTTTCGTGAGCTACAGCTCACTTCATCGGATGCATTATCGAAAGCTTATGCTCAAATACATTTGTTAGTCTCTAAGGTGCCACAAGTCCTCCTTTTCTTTTTGCGAATACAGACTAACACGGCTGCTATTCTGAAACCTAATGTTTCCATAGTCACATATCTGGAGACTGAATATACCATTGTGGTGTTCGTATTACACTACTGCCTAGTGACTCATCCTACAAGGCATAGAGTTATGCAAAACTGATATTTTTGGTTCACTTGCAATTCAGAAAACTTGTGTATAATTTTTTCTTGGGTTGACCCCAAAACAACTTTTTGAAATTTTTCAGCAAATCAGAGTAAAACAAAAAACCCTCAATTTTTTTTACTCTGATTTGCTGAAAAATTTCAAAAAAATTCAGTATAATTAAAGGAAACTTCAAAACAAAGGAGTGTCAGATAAAAAAAAATCAGAACTTTTGATTCTGACTTTTTTATACAAGCAATTTCATAGAAAGAAAAGGAGTACTTGTGGCACCGTAGAGACTTTGAGACAAATTTTAGTCTCTAAGGTGCCACAAGTACTCCTTTTCTTTTTGCAAATACAGACTAACACGGCTGCTACTCAAAAATTTCATAGAAGTATAGGACTGGAAGGGACCTCAGTAGGTCATCTAGTCCAGTCCCCTGCACACAAGGCAAGACTAAGTAATAACTAGACTATTCTTGAGAGGTGTTTGTTTAACCTGTTCTTAAAAACCTCCAATTCCACCACCTCAGAATCAACAAAGATTTGCAACACTTTTTTTAATTGTCTCAAAATCTGCATTTTTTTCATTGAAAATGTCTTTGGCTAAAATTTTTTACCCTGCTCTAACTAGGCATGGTACATAGTGGCCACAGTAAAGAAGTTAGTTCCAGTTTTAGAGGTATTACAGTTTCTAACAATGTTCCCCATTTTAGATATTGGTAATATCACTTTATTATATCTGAAATTGGAATAAGTCTGACTACTGTACACATAATAAAAGACAGTTACTGCTCTGAAAAGTTAACAATCGAAATGTTCACATTAACGATAGCCCTGTACTTCTTTATTCCGATCATTTTATTGCTTAAATGAGGATGAGAGGGAATGACTTATGTGTGACTGGTATTAGTGATGTTTCTTAGCCCTGGTTTACACTGGTGGTGGGGGGAATCAATCTAAGTTACACAACTTCAGCTACGTGAATAACATAGCTGAAGTTGGTGTACTTAGATCGACTTACCGTGGTGTCTTCACTGCAGTTAGTCAACTGTTGCTGCTCCCCCGTCGACTCTGCCTGCGCCTCTCGCGGCGCCGGAGTACAGGAGTTGATGGGAGAGCACTTGGCGGTTGATTTATCGTGTCTGACTAGACACGATATATCAATCCCCGCTGGATCGATCTCTGCCCACCGATCTGGTGGGTAGTGAAGACATACCTTTAATGCACTACTGGAAAATGCTCAGACACTACAATGATGAGTGAGGTATTAGAACCTATGTAAAATGGAATAGAATATGAATGTGGCCCTGAACTGTATTGCAGTATTGAGAGATCTTTTAGCTTGGGAGACAGAGTGCAGATGGCAGCTAACTGGCAATTCTTTATTGAATTATCTGGCTACTAGCTGGAAATTCCATACTGAGATATCTGTTAACAAACAATAAAATGAGTATGAAATGTACAGTTCCCAAAAGTTGTCTGTCTGTCTCTCTCCTTAGAGCTGAGTGAACAGCTTATAGCAAAAAGAGTATTCAATGAGTTTCTGTTTGTGAATTTTCCATGAATGGACTATGATTTTTAACAAATTTTTCATTATTTGAAATTTTGGAGTGTGCTATGCAAACCAATGTCAGCCTGTGTCCTGCTTGCTCTCATACTGTGTGATCCTTCAAGCATTAAATAATGATTCAGTCTCTCTCTATACTGTATGATTGGTCAAAGTCACAAGATATTATTTTTGTTCCTTGGCTGGGTGATTACATCCATTCCTACCCAAAACAAATATTTCAAATGAATTTCTGTCGCAAGCCCACAACTCACTTTCCATGAACATTAATACAAACAAAATTTCACCAACGTGAACACTGCTGCAAAGCATATATAAAAGGCTGCAAAAAGGTCTAAGTGAAATTCTGTGTAGAATGTTCTTGAATTTCTGTTCATTACATTGCCTTACTAGTGCCTTCTCCTGACACTCTTCCTTAGTGTGTGTTGAGTAACTGCTGATTCTATTAACAATTTCCTCCTGACAACTTGTCTGCCTTTAACTTGCCACTCCTTATTGTAATTGTTACATGGCGGAGCAAGCTATGGTAGAATCTGTATCAGGATAAGAGCCACCAAATAGCACTTAAAAGTGCTTGTTCATTAACAAACAAGATAAAACTGCTGCAAATATAGTTGTGAAAACAGTTTGCCACTGATCTGAGAGTCTCTTGCTCACACTCAGCTTCTTATTCCATATGTCCCCTGCTTTTGTGATGTCAAAGGAGAATACATTATCCTCTGAGATTTTGTAGCTCTTCAGACCCATAGTCAGTGCCAGATGTAGTCTTCCATTTCAGTGGGTGCACTCCTCCTTCAGCATCACACCCTTCTCCTCGCTCCCTACCATGCACAGCAGCGCCTTTTGCACCTGCACCAGCACCACAACTCTATCCCAGCCCAGTGCAGAGTGGAGGCTGAGGTCTCCTTCACTCACCCTGCAGCAGCTTTTGTCCCACGGGGCTGGACCCAGCTCCCTGCTCTGCACAGTGTGACCTAGCATATTGGATCGCAGTGCTACTCAGGTTTGCCCCAGCTGTCCTTCGGGCGTGATGGAGTGGGGGCCAGGCCAAATTTGAGTGGGGATACAACCCATGCACCAGGTTGCAACTACCAGAGCAGGGAGCTGAGCCCAGTCCCAGGGGTCAGGAATTGCTATTCCAAGGTTTCTCTATGGTTGCAGTTGCACCCATGATCCTGTACTGCATCAAATGCAATACAGCTTCAGAGTCTGGTTTGCAGGCCATAAGTAAAATAAATCAAAAAACAGGGCAGATACTTTTCCTGGATCACAGCTCAAGTTAGACAGGGATCAGAAGAGGATGTAAAAAAAGAACACCACCTAGCAGTAGAGTTGATATAAATTACAAAGATTAAAGTTATTCTGATGGTCAGTTCCCTGGTTAGTCTTGAGAGGAACCTTTAAAACAGAGATGTGTTTGTGGCTTTGACTTGTTTGAAGAAATCTGATTCACAAATGCAAAAGTTCTAAGTAATCAAATATGATGCTGTGTTCAAGCACAATATTTCATTTGTGTCCTTTTAAATCACTTATGACATTTTCATTAGTAAATTCAAATTTCTTCAGTCATACCAAGTGCACTTTTCCCTACTGAACCTTAACTCCATGGCAATTTTGAAGTATAAAAATGATCCTATTTTCAGAGTATAAGAAAGCACCTTAATTTTTTTGAAAATTTTGTTGACATGCTTACAGGAGTAGGAAGGGTGATCTTAGACAGGTTCCGTTCCTGGCCTTAGTTCTCCAGCTGTAACGTGGATGATGTTTCCTTACCTCACAGAGGTATATCTGCGAGATATGAAGATGCTACAGGAATGAAGGCCATATAAGTACCTAGATAAAAGTGCACCTGTGCACATTTTATTTTGTTGAACTTCCCCTTTGTGCAGCAGCTTATGCAATTAGTTCAGTCAAGAAATACATCTACTGTAATGAGAGCTTGTTGAACATTTTTTGCCAGAACGATTTTTCCCCCCAACAAAATATACCCCTTTTGAAAACTGAAAATTTCCAGAATGAAAACAGAAATGTTTTCCTAGCTGGCAGTGAAATTGACAAGAGTTTTCCTGGAGGGCTAGCTTCACGGAGAGGGAAACAGACCTTTCAGCCTCCTTGCTAGCTCCTGGGGATGGGGAGGCAGAGTGTGCCAGGTTCTTGGCTTCTCCAGAAGCTGGGCTGGAAGGGTCTTGTCAAGTTCACAACTTCCCAGGTAGACAGGAAGCTGAAAAATTACATTTTAAGTCTCCTGAAATGCAATTTTTCTTTAAACTCTCCAAAATTTTTCATGACTTTGGCATTTTGTCCTAATATATATATTTTTTTAAAAAGGCAAAATTTTTCATGGAAAAGGATTCCTTTTTCAGCCAGCTCCAATTGTAACATCACATACTGAAGTGCATATCCCTGGTATTGTAAGTGCTGTAAATGGATTATAGACAATAATAACTGTGTGTGGTGGGGACTACTAATTTTCTTTGAGTTAATTGAGCACATTATCTTTGAGCACATTGTTGGGTTTTCTTGTTAGGGCTCTTTGGTAAATCATTATGACCTGAAGAGGATGAGTCTTTCTGATCTTCAGAGCTTTGTGCATGCTACTGAGGAGATTGTTCTTACATTTATTCTTGTTAGTTAGAGCACAGCTGATTATCAGATCAGCTGTGGCAGGTCCTGGAAGGAAAGATCATCCTGGAAGTGTCAGTAGGCACCTGTTAAGGGCTTTGCAGATTGATACTAGAAGCAGTTCTTTCCTGGAATAGGATGTGGTAGTGAATGGTGAGTGAATGTCCTTTGTGGAGCACTGGTGTAATACTCCCTCCTCAGTTTGTTTTGTGTAGGAGACAGACTACCCTGTTGAATGCTGATTGTATTTTCCTTGTTACCTTATGATTTGTCAACCCTCTCTGAGTGCACCCACTGTTGCTGTGACTGCAGCAGCTTCTGCAATTGGAACTCACTTTCTGTAGCTCCCATCAATGCCTCTAAGTGTGTAAACACCCACCACAGCTCCAGCAGCAGATAAGGAAACAGGTCTAAACTACTGCTGCACTGAGCAGGAGTCCTGTAATCATTATAGGTCACCTATTTCTCTGCAGTATCTGCAACTGATGTCCAAAGATCTGATACTGATAGTCTTCAGCTAGGGGAAAAGCCTTTTTGTGGGGGAGACCAGCTCATCTCTTCTCCTAGATCAGCTCTATAGGCCTCCAGCAGTGAGGAATACCTGCCTACTTCCCAAATGACCACCAGAAGGTGGACCTGCTCCCCACCTCACCAGACACTATAACCTGAGAAAAGGAGTCCTTGTGGCACCTTAGAGACTAACAAATTTATTAGAGCATAAGCTTTCGTGAGCTACAGCTCACTTCATCGGATGCATTTGGTGGAAAAAACAGAGGAGAGATTTATATACACACACACAGAGAACATGAAACAATGGGTTTATCATACACACTGTAAGGAGAGTGATCACTTAAGATAAGCCATCACCAGCAGCGGGGGGGGGGGGGGGAAGGAGGAAAACCTTTCATGGTGACAAGCAAGGTAGGCTAATTCCAGCAGTTAACAAGAATATCAGAGGAACAGTGGGGGGTGGGGTGGGAGGGAGAAATACCATGGGAAATAGTTTTACTTTGTGTAATGACTCATCCATTCCCAGTCTCTATTCAAGCCTAAGTTAATTGTATCCAGTTTGCAAATTAATTCCAATTCAGCAGTCTCTCGTTGGAGTCTGTTTTTGAAGCTTTTTTGTTGAAGTATAGCCACTCTTAGGTCTGTGATCGAGTGACCAGAGAGATTGAAGTGTTCTCCAACTGGTTTTTGAATGTTATGATTCTTGGCGTCTGATTTGTGTCCATTCATTCTTTTACGTAGAGACTGTCCAGTTTGGCCAATGTACATGGCAGAGGGGCATTGCTGGCACATGATGGCATATATCACATTGGTAGATGCGCAGGTGAACGAGCCTCTGATAGTGTGGCTGATGTGATTAGGCCCTATGATGGTATCCCCTGAATAGATATGTAGACAGAGTTGGCAACGGGCTTTGTTGCAAGGATAGGTTCCTGGGTTAGTGGTTCTGTTGTGTGGTGTGTGGTTGCTGGTGAGTATTTGCTTCAGATTGGGGGGCTGTCTGTAAGCAAGGACTGGTCTGTCTCCCAAGATCTGTGAGAGTGATGGGTCGTCCTTCAGGATAGGTTGTAGATCCTTGATGATGCGTTGGAGAGGTTTTAGTTGGGGGCTGAAGGTGATGGCTAGTGGCGTTCTGTTATTTTCTTTGTTGGGCCTGTCCTGTAGTAGGTGACTTCTGGTACTCTTCTGGCTCTGTCAATCTGTTTCTTCACTTCAGCAGGTGGGTTTTGTAGTTGTAGGAATGCATGATAGAGATCTTGTAGGTGTTTGTCTCTGTCTGAGGGGTTGGAGCAAATGCGGTTATATCGTAGCGCTTGGCTGTAGACAATGGATTGAGTGGTATGATCTGGATGAAAGCTAGAGGCATGTAGGTAGGAATAGCGGTCAGTAGGTTTCCGATATAGGGTGGTGTTTATGTGACCATCGCTTATTAGCACCGTAGTGTCCAGTAAGTGGATCTCTTGTGTGGACTGGTCCAGGCTGAGGTTGATGGTGGGATGGAAATTGTTGAAATCCTGGTGGAATTCCTCAAGGGCTTCTTTTCCATGGGTGCAGATGATGAAGATGTCATCAATGTAGCGCAAGTAGAGTAGGGGCATTAGGAGACGAGAGCTCAGGAAGCGTTGTTCTAAGTCAGCCATAAAAATGTTGGCATACTGTGGGGCCATGCGGGTACACATCGCAGTGCCACTGATTTGAAGGTATACATTGTCACCAAATGTGAAATAGTTATGGGTCAGGACAAAGTCACAAAGTTCAGCCACCAGGTTAGCCGTGACAGTATCGGGGATACTGTTCCTGACGGCTTGTAGTCCATCTTTGTGTGGAATGTTGGTGTAGAGGGCTTCTACATCCATAGTGGCTAGGATGGTGTTTTTAGGAAGATCACCAATGGACTGTAGTTTCCTCAGGAAGTCAGTGGTGTCTCGAAGATAGCTGGGAGTGCTGGTAACGAAGGGCCTGAGGAGGGAGTCTACATAGCCAGACAATCCTGCTGTCAGGGTGCCAATGCCTGAGATGATGGGGCGTCCAGGATTTCCAGGTTTATGGATCTTGGGTAGCAGATAGAATACCCCAGGTCGGGGCTCCAGGGGTGTGTCTGTGCGGATTTATAACATTCAAAAACTATAGAATTATAGCATTCAAAAACCAGTTGGAGAACACTTCAATCTCTCTGGTCACTCGATCACAGACCTAAGAGTGGCTATACTTCAACAAAAAAGCTTCAAAAACAGACTCCAACGAGAGACTGCTGAATTGGAATTAATTTGCAAACTGGATACAATTAATTTAGGCTTGAATAGAGACTGGGAATGGATGAGTCATTACACAAAGTAAAACTATTTCCCCATGGTATTTCTCCCTCCCACCCCACCCCCCACTGTTCCTCTGATATTCTTGTTAACTGCTGGAATTAGCCTACCTTGCTTGTCACCATGAAAGGTTTTCCTCCTTTTCCCCCCCTGCTGCTGGTGATGGCTTATCTTAAGTGATCACTCTCCTTACAGTGTGTATGATAAACCCATTGTTTCATGTTCTCTGTGTGTGTGTATATAAATCTCTCCTCTGTTTTTTCCACCAAATGCATCCGATGAAGTGAGCTGTAGCTCACGAATGCTTATGCTCTAATAAATTTGTTAGTCTCTAAGGTGCCACAAGTACTCCTTTTCTTTTTGCGAATACAGACTAACACGGCTGCTACTCTGAAACCTATAACCTGAGACTGTAGGATGACTTGCTTGCCACCACTGATCCCAGTAGAGGCTGTAGAACAACCACTTGCCACCATGACTAGTACTGATATGAGGAACAACTGCTTGGTACAAACACCACCTAGAGGGTCTCACTGAGATACTGAGGAGGGGGAAGCATGGTAGGCCAACAGATACCAGACAGGAACGTGTAGCGTGAGGGGACTGATGGATTTGGGAGAGGGGAATATGGAATTAATAGACTTTCCTTAGATGGCAGGGAGAAGAGAGTGGATTTTTGTTCCTAAAGGGAGGGGAAAGGAGAGTGCTTCACCTAGGGAAAATGGCGTGTTTTACTGATGAAGAAGGCATTTAGAGGAAGCCCCTTCTTGTTAAGGATTTTCACAGTATATTACTGTAACGCTGCATAATGGACCCTGGGCAGAGCCATGTACTCTGGTATTCAAGGAGTTAGAGGAAGATGAAAAATTTCCTGGGGGGGCTGGGGAAGTGGAAAAGAAATTTGTTACTATGATAAAATATACTTTAGAAGGCCAAACAAACTTGAAGCCCATTTGAAGCCCAAATTTTAATTGACAATGTGTCAGAAAATAAAGAATGCAGATCAATAATTGATTTCTTTCATTTTAATATTTGATTTTAGTCAGATATAGTGCAAACTGGTTATAGCAAAGGGCTGTTTTAACTCTCTACTTCTTTGAAGTTTATGATGGGTTGAAGAGTGCTTTTTCACCCAGACATGCATTCCTTTCTCCTTCATCACCATAATCCCCAGAAAACAACCCATCTTATTTTAGCAGTGAGGGACACACAACTATGAAGACCTCAGAAAATTAGCAAAGCAATATGTTGTGTCTAATTGAAGGAAAATGCTGTGTATATCTCGTACACATATCTTATTAAGAATAAAATAGGTTCATGAACTGTTTAAATCAGTGGGAACAGAAGAATGTAATGACTATTTATGACAACATTAGAGCAGTATGTGTCTGTGTGTATATATTTATTTTGGTCAGGTTAAACTCACCAGTTGCCCCCAGGAAGAATCCAACATTACTCATGTTGATCAGATCAAATAAAATGAAAAAAGAGGATTTGATTTCTAAATTCATATATTTAGCTCATGCAAACAGGTCTTCTCTGATCATAATCTACACAGTAAGTTCACTACTCCTAGAAATTCAAACGCAAAAGCATAAATATATGGCACTGGATTACTTAGGTTTAAAAAAATCCCCACAGCTCCAAAAACTTTCTAAAACATTAATCTCCAAAGGGAATTTTAAAAGCAGCTTTACTTAGTTTTGGTTTTTAAAATTAAACCATATTGACATGGCAAATAGACAAGTATTTTTCTTAAATTCAGGGCCACAGCCTCCAAAATGAATTTCAGTTTTGCATTAATCATGAACTAGGCCTTATTATGTGTCCATTTAGAAGATTATCTTCTCTTCTGAGGGACCAAGACATGTGATTACAGAAGCTGTGTATGGTATTTTTAATGAGCTTTGTTGAAAAGATAGTGTGGGAAGGCTGGTTTGCAGAATTTATGGCTAGTTTTTATAGTTTGATAAGGGGCGATTTATGAAATGTTCTATGCCTCAAGCCCCAGAATTTGCCTTCTGCCAGATGCTGCAATATCCATTTCAAATATGGTCAGAATGCTATTAAAGGGAGTGTTAGAATCCAGTGGGGGAGTTGGGATAAAAATGCTGCAACTATAATTGTAGGTTGGAAATATCCTCAAGCTCTACTCTGCATAACAGAATGAGTCACTTTCTGTATTCTGAGAGTGTCTGTGAGTCTGGATGCAAGATCACTGTTGTACTGGAAACTGGGGCCTTGAGCAACGTAGTATTGCAAATATATCACTGAGGATAGCGGAACCCTAATACAGGAGGTTTATTCTGCTTTCTTTTTCTCATTCTATATATGGGGGGGTGGAGGGGGAGAAAAAACCCCAAACACTGTGTGTGTGTGTGAGAGAGAGAGAGAGAGAGAGAGAGAGTGTCTTCAGCCTTGGCATGTTGCAAAAATAATCATCCACCAATTATGTCTCTGAATAAACCATCTGACCTGTACTGGAAATTTATGTTAAATCATTGCTAGTGTTAAATTCACAGTGAATTTAACCTATAAGTGATTTTCATTCATTAATCTGCATTCAACTCCATTCTTCAGAGAACAGCAACAACAGTCTTCCACTTTAGTAGCCTATTATTAGAAGACAGATTTTAGGAGCTTGCAGTAAATCAGCATAGCAGAAATCAAATCTCAGATGTTGGATTCATTTAGATGATTTTGAAGTATTTGTTTCTCTGTTTCATGTAGCAGCTTCTTAACTGATGAATCAGGCCTGGGTGTATTGGATGTATGTAGAAGTAGACTTCTGATTCACAGGCAAGTCTAAAATAAACAGAATCTGTAGTAGATAAGAGTGGTTTAATAATTGTTTCTGTTCTTAACTAGATAATTTACAACTCATACGATTTCAAGAAATTCAATATTGATTAGTAGCTGCTGCTTAAGCTAGCTGATGGTCAGCAAATTGGTGAATGAATTCGTCTATATTTCAGATTATACTAATGGAGTTTGTAACAGTCAATAAAGCTGAGCAACGCTTTACAATTAAAGTTTTTAAAATGAAAATTTCAGACAAATATACACTGTCTTATTCAAAGTATGAAATAACACTCATGAGTAAAATTTGACCCAATCCTGGAAGCTACTGTCCACATGAGAAATGCTATTGATTTTGAAAAAAACGCAAACTGTCTGCTTACATTTGTAACCGATTTCACAAACCCTAAATTACTCATGAAAAGGGTTTTATACATATGAGTCATTATCATTGCTGTCTCCGTTCTAATAGATTTTTTTTTGTGTGCAACAGAAAGGCATGGCAACTAATGAGAATGGGCCAGTTCCTGTGCTCATTTATGACATTCTTTCATTCATTGCAGACAATGAACTTGTGTAGATTTGAGAGCAAGATTTTTATTTTTTTTTAGAATACGTATACAGATAAAAAGGCTATAATTATTTATATAGGATCATGGTATAAAGCACTATGCATCAGTATGTAAGGCGGAAAGGTTCCCACCCCTAGAAGTTTACATGGCTTCAATGGGAGCTGAGCGCTTGTATGAGTAAAGGCTTTTAGGTTCAGGCCCAATTCTCTCTACGTGGCTGAAATGCACAATAGATCTTTCTCCACACCAGTGAGAATGCAGTAAATCAGTAATCTGTCACTCTGAAGATCCTATAGCCACACTGATTAAATGTGTATTACTCATTTAGTATAAAAGAACTACAGTCATTTAGAAATAATTGTGCCACAGGATCAAGGACACCTGCTTTGAAAATAAAGGTCTCTGTTTCGCCTTATGAAGCAGAAAGTGATCTTATTATCCTGAATCAACTTTACAATTTCACTGACATTATCTCTTAATTTAAACACTGACCTTTATCTGTTCAATGAACAAATCTACTGGAGACAAAATATGCCAATGGAGATGAAAAAATTACCAGCTTCTAACAGGTTGCACAAGCCCAAAATTTCCTATATACACACTGTGTTTTGGATGTTTGAAACACATATTAATTACCTGAATATGATGATTTGGGATTGGGGCAGGTTTTGTCTCATTAGCATTCAAGCATCTCTGCCAAAAAATGAAAGAAATCCTCAAGTTTTTCTCTTTTTTTTTTTTTTAAAAAAAAATACACCAATAATCTTGTTTTAACTTATTTTAAAAAATTGCTATTATTTTAGAGAGACCTATAAGATGAAGGTTCACCTCTCTCATCTCAACAAGGCCCTGACTATCTCAAAAGCACAGAGAAAGTAATCTTCCTTTGAAGCATTTGATGCTGTCCATTGTTGCAGACAGGATAGTGGACTAGATGGACCTTGGGTCTAATTGGGTATGGCTGTTCCTATGTGCAGTGTAGCCAGTGACTGGATATCATACTTGTCATCAGCTAAAATGGACCCGACGTAAGGAGCAGGAGATTTGATGCAGGAAGTGGGAAACTAAATATATATGTGTGTGTGTGTGTGTGTGTGTGTGTGTATATATATATATATATATATATATATATATATATATATATATATATATATATATATATATATATATAAATAAATATTAAAGATTAGAATTTTTTCTGTTTCTTAGAGGTAATGAATTAATGGCATTTTTGCTTGTTAAAATGTGAAAATAAATAAACATTCCAGTGCTAATTAATTAATATATAAGCCCTTGAGTGAATTTTGTTTTTTAAGGATAACAATTATTTGTGTCATGAGCAACCCAAAAAATTGACCATTTTTTGCAGTCTTTATTCAGGATTTTAAAACTTCAGTTGATTCATTTAAGGAAGGTAAACTGGGGGTTTAAATGTGTTGATGGGTTTCCAATTTAAATAATGGGGCGTGGGAAGTCTCATCTGTTTCTATAATATATCTTTCTCAAAAGAAAGAATATTAAATTATAGATTCATAACAAAAAGCAAACAGAAGATCCGAAACTCTGTCTCAGTGGTTCCCAAACAGTGGCCTACAGAGAACGGGCTAGTCACGTGATGCTGGTTCTCCTTGTTTCCAGTTGAGAAGGAGAAAAGAGGAGAGTAGAATTGAAGGAGCAAAAAGAGACAATAATTATTCTTTTTAAAAAGAATTCCATTAAAACAGATAAAATACTTAAATATTGTCTTAACGTTATTTTACCATGTAAGCAAAAGATCTAGTTACCATAGGGATGTTGTGTGTATGTAATGGGATAGGAGTGGTTGGCATGGTTGCTAATTGAAAAAAAGGTGGTCCATGAGACATATATCAACTAAGATAATTCTACATGAAAATGTTTGAGAATCTTTGCATTTTCAAATCCCTCAGTCAGCAGCAACAGTGTTCATGATAATTCCCATTATTGAAACATGTTTGTATTACAATGCAGCTCATGACAGCTCAAAAGGGTGATAAGAATTGCATGGCTTTAAACCATCCTCTAGTGAAATGTCTTAATCAGAGTAAACCAACAGATTTGACAAATCAAGAATGGTCTCAAACGAACCTATAAATAATATGTATTGCTATGGAGGGAGTTTGTGTGTGCCTTAAATTATCTTGTGAACATTATTTAAGATCCTGTGCACTGAAGAAACGCAGCGGTTTTTACTCTTTGCTTATTGTTGTCATGTCTAGTATCTGAAGCACATAACTCAAGAAAATAACTGCTGGGCGTGATGTATAGATGCAAACATTTTGCTGGCTCTTTGTTTTGTGTGAGAAAAATAAGGCTATAAACGCAATGAGACAGAGTGAAATTCCTGAGGAAAAAGAAATCCATGATTTTTCCTGGCTCGTTGTTGAATTTGATGGGGTAAAAAGTTTACTGATCCCCTTTTCTTAACAACAAAAAACAACCAAACAAAACCCGTCAGTGACTCGGGTTAGGTCTACATGTGTAGCACTGCAGCTATAGTTTGGTGAAGATTCTCTGTGCTGTGGGAGGGAGCTCTACCGTCAGCATAATAAAACCTCCTCCGCAAATGACGAGCTATGTTGGTGAGAGAAGCTCTCCTGCCAACAGTGCTGTGCACACAAGTGCTTATGTTGGCGTAATTTATGTCACTGAGTGACAGAGGCAATGACTACACTACAGCTTGTGTCTGCATAACTTAATATCCTTAGTGGATGTACCGTAGCTATGCAGATAGACTGTTATGAAGCCACTTCTGCTTCATGCACGATCATAGGGACCACTTCTCCCTATATCTGCGGTTCACAACTATGTGGGCTATCCTTTCCATTCACAATTTCGTAACAGCCCTGTAGCTGCAACTTTTGAAATTGGTTGCATAGAAAAGTAATATTAAGAAAATACTTGGGTATTTTTGCTGTTCTCAGTGGTATAGTTTTTTCCCCTCCATTTTAAAAACAGTTAAATGGGCAGCCTTTGAAAGAAAATTGGGTTTTTGACTAAATTAATGTTTTGCAAAAAAGTGTTTTGCTTTTTGTAGAAAACTTAGACTCTTTATTAAAAAAGCACCCCTGAACATGTGAAAACTGAAAAATTCAGTTAGGACATTCTACCACGATAACTCATGAGTAGGCTTTGAAGGATTAGGTTGTTATTGGTAAATGTTGATAAACATCAATTTCATCATACACATACCAACCAACGGAAAAATATTTCAAACAATAATAACTGAAATTTACAGATAGGCAAAGTAATAAAAATGCTGCTTGGGAAATTTATTACCATTTGATTTAAGGATATGCACTTAGTTTATTTTGATATGTGATGCTGACAATTTGTAATTTAACTATTATAAAGCTTTAACGTTTTGAATCTCAACATCTACTGTCATTAAATAATTATTGTCTGACTCCCCCATTGACTGAGCCCCCCATGATTTCTTGCAACTGTGAACATTTAAATTGATAAAAATTAAAAATGCTTAAAAATAAATATCAATATAATTAATCAAAATTATCAAAAAATAAAAAGCAAATTCTGCCAAGCCTACTCATGAGAATTTTAGATTGCCTTATACCTCCATTCTTCTCTCTGAGCTAGGCCCCACAGCTATCCTGTGTCTTCCAGGATGCTTCGCAGCAGCTCAGCAAGACTATGGTGCATCAACGGAGATATAGTTCAGCCAGGGAGCCAGGACCGTATTGGGAGAATGAGGCACCCAAACTGTAACTTCCATGAGGCACTGTGGCTGCATTTCCAAATCAACATTTTTTGTTTTTGGCTGAAAAGTCAACATTTTCTGTGGGGTAAAATATCTCCATTTTTTTCTGACTAGCTCTATTAATCATTATTTACTTCATTCTTTGTTTAATTTCACTCTCCCATCTGCATGTACTCCCTCCACTCTGGTCCCCTTCTCCTCCTCTTCTTCCCCTGTCCGTGCTTCCTTGTTGCATCATCCCTTCTACTTTATATGCTTGTCTCTTGTTGATGGCTGACACCTCCAATTGCACCAGCCTTTATTCCTCTTTGTTTTGAGGTGCTTTACTTGAGGAGTATATGCAGAACATGACCAGATTGTGCTCTGCACACCATCAATGTACACTGTTACTTGGGAATCAGTGTAATTGGATTCAAATTGTGGGATTCAGGATGTTTAGTGCATTCCCGTGTTTCTACAGTGACTTGGAGAGTAATGTGGGCTTACCTTTAAATACTATGTTTCCTCCAAGGAGCTCCAAGTAATTCACAAACTGACTGACTGACTAAATCTTTCATCACCTCCGTGAAGCAGGCAATTATTATTTTATTTTATATCATTTTGCAGATAGGAAAGCTGAAACAGAACAGTTAAGGAATTAGTACAAGTTCATGTAGTGAGTGAATGGCAGAGGGAGGAATAGAATTAAGATGATTATCTAAGGTTATCTGTGCTAATTAATTAGTAATACTTTTATCTATTAGTATATGGAAACATTTCAGACTGTACCTTGGAAAAATAAGGTATATGAAAGACTATTGGTTTTTTGGGTGGGAATGAAATAGAAATGGGTGTGACAACAGACTTGAATACTGCTTAACTTTGAGTGTGTGCATAGTGGGATATTTTGGTATCTGAATTGGAATTTCATACATGGCACTGATAGTAAACCCTTGATTTTCCAATGGTGAAAATATCTTTACATGTTGGTCTAAAAATAAAACTATAACATTAACCAGTTTGTTACAGAGCTAATCGTGGTTGTTTCCATCGAGTGTGTGTGTGTGGTATTTTCAGATAATGTGATGAGTGTTGCTATTTTCTTGCTTAATAAGGTCTAAAGTTAAAATAGGCACATTCCCACTGGTACTGTGATGAGGTAACTCATCACTGAATATTTCAAAGGCTCTGCACAGACCAAGTGCTTGTGATAATTTTCTTAGGTTGTAGCTCTCCAAGGGAAAACAGAATGATAAAAGGCCCATCTCTACTAGTAACTTTATAAACACTACATTTTTGGCTTTTTGAAATGTGGAATTCTGACAGAACTTAATTGCAGTACTGTTAGTTAGTTGTGTGTAGAGTCATAAATACTGATTTAATGCTCTACATATTATTCTAGGTGTTTAAATGCCAATTACAAAGAATTTAGCCATCTTTGTAGGCATAAAAATTGTAAACATTTCTTAGGAAAGAAATCAAATGTAAGATTAATAGACTATTCATCGTGTAAGGTTCTACTATGAAATTTGTCTGCACATGAGAGTTATTTGTTTGACTGCAAAGAGGTAACGTGGCATGAAAAAGTTGAACAGATTAGTTACTGAGCTTTCATCTGTGGATGAAGTTCTAGAACACTCTTATCTAAACTAACTGGAAATCTTTCTGACTGGATGTAGGAATAGTTAAGAATACAGACAGAAATCATTTTACAAAAAAGGCTTGTTGAGGTACCATAAATAAGATTTAAATATAATACTTGTATTTTTTTATTACTTTAGTACTTATAATATTTGAACCTGATATTTACCATACTTACATGTTGATTATATTTTGTAATATGTAACTGACCCAACCCAATGAAATTGCTGGAGCACTGTATTACACAAACTTTTTCAGATACTTGGAAGCATACCAACTCATGTGCCAAGACTTGGAGGCAAGCATTGACGGTGTTTCACCTTCTAGGCCGTATAGAGTTTCCAATGAGCACTCACAGAAAAAGATTTATTATGGCTGATCAAAGTTTTCCTTTGGAACTGTTTTTGATGGAAAATTGGGGTTTTGACTAAATGAAACTTGTCTTGAAAAGTGCCTGCTTTCTGCAGAAATTGTCAAGTTATCATAAAAAAACTCACTATCTCATCCTCCCATTCTCCTCTATGGGCCAGGCTACATGGGTACACGACATCTCCCCTGATGCATCAGAGCTGTGGAACTCCCAAGATGCATTGCGGTGGCTCAATCATGGGGCATTGTGAGAAATGTAGTCTGACCAGGGAGCCCATCCCATAGAGGAGAATGGCAGTATGTGGTACTTGGACGACAACTCCTGTGAGGCATTGCAGCAAGATTTCTAAATCAAAACATTTTGTTTTTTTATCCAAATTATTTTGGTTTTGATGTTTGCAAAAACTTCAAAGTTTTATGCGGGATGAGGGAGGAGGTTGAACGTTCTCACACATGTTCTAATGATTATTGGCAGATTATCTGGAGTTGACAGAAAATTTGTAAATATCTTAGGCTCAGCAGCTTAGTCAGCTACTTTATTAGTGATTACCTTTTGTTGTACCTGCTAACTTGGTCTCTAGGGGGCAGTACGTTAGAGGGGATCACAGTCCTCTTTCTAGTCCACTCCTTCCTTTGTTTTTATCCTGAACGTCCCACTGCCCAGGATTCAGATCCAGTTAGTTGTATCATTGAGTGCCCCCAGATGAGTGGCTGTCCAATGTCTTTTGCTAGCAGTTGGCTCCATCTGTGTGTGAGAGTTTGTACAGGCCTGTATTCAATAGGTGATACAGCTCCTGCCAGCATCAACCTTCTTCCATGCTGGGCTCTCTGCTGATCACCAGCACTAAAGCTGCTTTCTTCTGTTGGATCCTCAGAGAGCTTTCCGTTTCCTGCTTATTAGACAGGAGAAAGGACAGGGTCTGCACTCCACCTTCTGCTGACCATCACACTGGTAGTGGTGGGAGGAAAAGTAGCAATTTTGTTGCTCAGGAGATTCATCATAATTCATATTTTATACAAGTTAAAGATCCTAGTGTAATTAAGTGAATAGAGATCACAAATATTCATTGTTGTGCTTTTTCATAAAGACAATGTTCTCACACTTGGATCAGGATTTAATGGATTCATTATGAAATGTCTGCCAAACAGTTGTCATATTTCACCCCAGGGATAGCTGCTTTTCAGCAGCAGGTGACACTACATAATACTTGTAAAGATCTTCAGGATCTTTGTGAATGAAAGAGATTGCTGGAAGAATAATGAAAAAAAACTGTCCACAAATATTTTACGCATAGTACTTTTAACCATGTTGGTCCCAGGCTATTAGAGAAACAAGGTGGGTGAGGTTATATCTTTTATTGGACCAACTTCTACTGGTGAGAGAGACAAAATTTTGAGCCACATAGAGCTCTTCTTCAGGTCTGGGAAAGCTCTGTGTAGCTCGAAACTTGGTCACTCACCTATAGAAGTCGGTCCAATAAAAGATATTATTTCACTTGTCTCTCTCAAATATTTGTTCATATTTCACTTCAGTCATTTACATTTCCCACATCTTTATTTTGGTTTAATTTACAAGCATTCAGAGCACTTAAGTTTTACTGACATGAATGCTGGTGGAAACTGAATTTCAAAGATGTGTGGGAGAAACTGAATTTGACATATGTGCAAATAGGTATGCTTGCTGAAAGTGCTTGTTCTTGTCCAACAAAGGAAAAAACCTTCCTTTGGCTTTTCCATTGCTGGAGGGGTGTGTGTGGAGCACATATGTAGGGATCTGTCTCAGAGAAGCTGATACATCCCCTGCAGTGAATCTGGCCCAGTATATAAAGGCAAGTTTGATACGTATGAGAGAGTCAATATTCTCTAGTCCACCATTCACTGGACTCTGATATCTGGTTTGTTAACCAGTCCCCATTTGTCACTCAGGTAATCAATGCTAGTGATGCATCCTTAGGCAACTACTTACCAGGGATTTCCATCTTTTATTTGATCAAATGTGCCCTGAACCTGAAAGAAAAAGGAAACCCATTGTGCAGTAAGTCTGAGCTCTTAAGGGGTTCATGGTCTCTAGGAGAACCTAAAATAGGTTTGAAAAACTACTTGAGCCATGTTTTAAGAGCTGCATTTGTTATATGGGGCACAGATATTCATCGCTAAAAAAGCGGTTTACAAAAGAAACATACAATGGGAAAGGAATGGCCAGGGGTAAAAGGGAATAAGGCAGCTGGGGGACATGCACATGAAAGGAGGATGACCAGACAACTGAAAAAGATAAAAATATGTAATTACAGATCATATCAAGCTCTAGTTTCCAGATACAGGGCTAGCAGGGCTTGGGAATAAAGAGCTTCCATGTTATTAAGAATCAGATTCTGTCCGCCCCCAGTGACTGCATAGTGTGGGGCTGTTCTTCAGACTCTTGAAGACATGGATCAAGAGCAAGGCAGGGCTGGAGTCCTTGCACTCAGGGAAGCATTAAACCAGCTCTCTCTCTCCTCCCTTAGGGGAGCTGCCACCCAAAGGTGATAGAGATCTGGCTGGGTCAAGGCTTTGTCCTCTCCATGCACTAGCTAGCCAAGCTGTCCAGGATGTAGTAAACTGCACCCCATAAAGGGATATTTCAGTAGATTCTCTGCCTTTGTTTCCTTATGTTCCCTTTGCAGGCAATGAGGCTCCTCCTCATCACCTCTCATTATAAGCAGCTCCAAAAAGACATGATCTAGTTACATATGCAGACGGCTGAATCATGGTGTGTTGTTTTGTAAAATGTCCTGGAGCAAAGAGGAACTGCCTCAGTAATGGCGCAGGAGCAAACACAAAACAATGGTGGAGCTCTATTTGTGGAAATAATTTAACATATAGATTATTATGAGAGGGTTTTTTTTGTCAGCATAGTAGAACACTAATGTGCTACCCAGAGTATTATGGGATTGAGACATGCTTCCTATTTTAGTGAGTGGGAGTTTTTCCTCTACTCTGTTGTGATGCAGCTAAATAAAGCAGCAAGTTTCTTGTCTGCAGTCCTGTAATGGACTTATTTTTGTTGCACTGAGCAGACCTTTTACAAAAGTCACAACAGAACTATATTCCCAAGAAACTGTCAAATCTCTCTGTGATAAAGAATATTATACTTAGGTTTTGAAGTTATTTTGGAGAATGGAAAATAATTGTGAACACAGTGTTTGGTCAATATTTCTGTTGTTTGTGTGGGACAGTTTAGTTGCATAGAATTGCATGGATGAGAAAAGGGAATAACTGTCATACCTTTTTATTTTTGGCATGGTTGCAGAATTCCTTCCCAGTCTGTAAAAACAATCAAGCTTTCTTAGAAACAAGTGATATCCACTGAATATTTTACACACGCAAGGTTGTGCCATTGCTTTCTTGCTTCTTTGTGAGGACTTAGACACAATGGTCCAGATTTGTGTTTGACATAACTTTGTATCTTAAATGGATTTACAGTAGGGTTGAATTAGACCCTTCTGTTTGGAATTCAAAGCTGATTGGAAGTTATGCACATATGGAAAATGAGATTTTAAATGGAAGGAGTGTGACTTTCATTAATTTAAACCTAAGCTAAAGAAGTAATTGCATATCCTGCCACATTTTGTAATTATGAGTAATTAGTCACAAGTGATTATGTAGGTTTTAAAGTCTAATTACTTTTAATATGATAGGGGCTAAATCTTGTCATGGCTACAGCATGTGTCAGGAGATGCATTGCTCACTGTGTCCTTTGCACAAGGACTCTGTCTGGCATGGGCAAGATTCTTCATGGCAGGCCAGGAGAACATGCTGTGGAGTCCCTTTAACTGCAGTATGCTTACTAGCTGGTTTGAGATGCCGAATATAATCTTAAACAGCAAATATGCCCCTCTTTTTTTTTTGTCCAACTTTTAGCTGGTCCTTCCTACTACTATCTTGAGGTCTGTGGAGGGATCGGCCCTCTGTTACTGGGGGAGGAGATGGTAAAAGACTTCCTATGTTCTTTTCTCTTTCTTTCCCTCTTTAAACAAGTTTTAGCCCTTGGTCTTTATAACAAGCAAATTGATTTTCATAAACATTAACTATATTCTGTATATATTTGAGGATATATTTTTCTAAGTCAATGTTAAAAGCATTCAAACTAACCTAGGTTGGAGGTGCATCCCAGCAGGTGTTACTATTCTCCAGTCCATATTTTTTGGGTATTTCTGATTAGACATATTAGGTTGATTTTTGAGTTTCCCTCTATTAATTTAAATACCTGAGTGAGCTAACAAATACCCAACAACAAAAGTTTCTTTCGTGATTTGTACCAGTGGGATTCTACTATCTTTACTTTGGGTAGCTAGTTTGGCGATGTGAGGTAGATTCATATAATGGAAAAATTAACTAATATAAAATGGTGAGGAATGTTTTGCTATTTAGCTTCCTTTATAAACACATGTTGGTTATAATGTATAGCTAAATTGCCAGGTTTGTTATCCTTTGGGGCATATTGGGAATATATTAAATATGGGTTACGCAAAATTGTGCCAAAATAATATGTCATCACATATTTATTTATGATGCTGAATCGCATCTGAAGAAATGTTTTTTTTTACCCACGAAAGCTTATGCCCAAATAAATCTGTTCGTCTTTAAGGTGCCACCAGACTTCTTGTTGTTTTTATGGTATAATAGAGGCTCTGATATTATCTAGGGTCACCAGGCACTACTGCATTAATAGTATTATATTTATTCATATTATTTTAACCAACCAATATATTTATTAATATTATTTTAACCAAGGAAACCTGACTGTCTTGACCCTTGTTTTTGCTTGTGTGTGGCAGGTCTTTCAGGCAATGAAACTAAACTAGCATATTTTAAAAATATTTAAAAGGACATATACTCCCCCCTCGTTCTACAGCAAAGGACATTTTACTTATGGGGTGATAACAGGTTGACAGCCCTTACAATATAAAATTGTGAGCTGCTGCTACTGCATGCTATTATTTTTTTTGGAAACAATAGAAAGATTTAATTTAAATAAATCAGTGTTAAATGCTTATCTGATTTCTCTATTTGATTTTCTGCTAGGGTGAGGGGTAATGCCAATTTTTCCTAGTCAGAAATCTTAACATATCCTGCATAAATGATATGAGCCCTATGTAGTTTGGGAGTTGGCCACTTTAAACTTTGCCTCTTTCTTTGTGTGAAAACACGATAGTTGTGTTCAGAAATCAAAATAACAGCTCACTGGTTTAAACTGGTGGCAGAGTACACTCTGCAGGGGGTCCTGAACTCCTTCGAAATTCATTTCCTTTCTTGGTCTGTTAGAGCCTGGATTTAGGACAAATTACAAGGCTCATCTGTTCTGTTTTCTCAGGCTTTTTTCTCAGAGGCAGTGTTGGAATGGAGTGTTTTCTAGTGTTTCAGGATGGGATGGAAGAGCAGCCTTTTGTTTCAGTAGGTGGGGATGTCTCTTTGATCTAATGAGTTGTATATTTTATAATAATTATGACAGCAACCTGACCTCTGGCTCTGGATGTTTTATACATTTAAATAATAAATAGATACATATACTATTTCCCAGACATTTCTTTTTTCTGTTGCAGGTTGTTACATACTAAATCAATTTTCCTTGCTTCCTTTTCTTGCAAATTCTCTCATTAAATTAAATAGTCTGAGAGGAATAACCATTAAACATTCATTCCTTATTAACTAAGTGGTTTAAAATGTAGGTCTTAGAACACTTTCCTAATTAATTGTGTAAAGCTGGAAACTAACTTAACAGAGAATGAAAGTGTATTACTTTGGGGAAGCAGTTTACAATAAACAGGAAAGCTATTTACCAAGTGGTGCAATTCTGAAGGGCCCATTTAAAAAACAGACAAACAAACCAACCCTGCAGAGGTGTAAAAGTTTGTTGTATCCAACAGTTCTCATATTTGGGACTAATATATTAATTTAGGCTAATTTTCTTGCATAAGCAATTGTTTCGTTTGTTAGTTTAGCAACTTTGTTTAGTGTGGCAGTTAATTATTTCACAGCCTTGTAGATTGTTTCAAAGCCAGCTGCCCTAGGATTATGGTCAATGAAACCCATTTCCAGATTCTGTTCTTGCATGAATTTGACACTAATGTGATTTAGTTGCCATCAATGGGCCTACTCCTGACTCTCAACAAAGTAACCAAGTTTAGAGTCAGGCCCTCTGAAGTTATGGTTGGGTAGGATTGAATCAAGCCCATATATTTCCTCTTAAGTATTTGTACACCTAACTCCTCCAAACTGATTGGCATCTTGATAGGACTTGAGAGAAGGAAAGTTCACACCTTCAGTTCTTGAAAATTTGCAGTAGGAATGAAAATAGTATGAATAAAAGCATGCATAATTTGGTGGAACTATGTGATATTTTTGCATGAATAGAAAAAAATATGCAATTCCTTGTCTGCTGGTCGCCCACATGTGGCAAAATTAACAAATTAGCACAGGGAATATTTTTAGTAAATCTAACGCAGAAGTAGAGTTGGCCTTAAGCAGAAGCAATGCAAATGGCTGTGTAGGCCCCTGACTTTTCATGTCTACTGTTAATTTGGAAACTCAAAGGCCAGCCTGATATTTCCCTTTGCCGCTCTCACAAGAAGAGGGGTAGGCCACTTGCTGCCCAATATTCCTTTTGCCAGTGTGACTGGGAGCAGTCAATTGACTGCCAGACACTCCCTTTGACAGCGGAGCAAGTGTGTGTGTGTGTGATAAATATAAAGGGAAGGGTAAACACCTTTAAATCCCTCCTGGCCAGAGGAAAAACCCTGTAAAGGGTTAAGAAACTAAGACAACCTCGCTGGCACCTGACCAAAATGACCAATGAGGAGACAAGATACTTTCAAAGCTGAGCCGGGGGTGGGGGAAACAAAGGGTTCTCTCTCTGTCTGTGTGTTGCTTTTCATAGATTCATAGATTCATAGATACTAAGGTCAGAAGGGACCACTCTGATCATCTAGTCCGACCTCCTGCACAGCGCAGGCCACAGAATGTCACCCACCACTCCTATGAAAAACCTCACCCATGTCTGAGCTATTGAAGTCCTCAAATCATGGTTCAAAACTTCAAGGAGCAGAGAAGCCTCCCTCCAGTCAACCATGCCCCATGCTACAGAGGAAGGCAAAAAAAACCGGGACCAGAGCAGGAATGCAGGTCAGAACTCCTGTAAAGAGTTAATAAGCAATCTAGTTAGATATGTATTAGATTCTGTTTTGTTTAAATGGCTGATAAAATAAGTTGTGCTGAATGGAATGTATATTCCTGGTTTGTGTCTTTTTGTAACTTAAGGTTTTGCCTAGAGGGATTCTCTATGTTTTGAGTCTGATTACCCTGTAAGGTATTTACCATCCTGATTTTACAGAGGTGATTCTTTTACTTTTTCTTTAATTAAAATTCTTCTTTTAAGAACCTGATTGCTTTTTCATTGTTCTTAAGATCCAAGGGTTTGGGTTTGTGTTCACCTATGCAAATTGATGAGGATTTTTATCAAGCCTTCCCCAGGAAAGGGGGTGTAGTTTTGGGTGGATTTTGGGGGGAAAGGCATTTCCAAGTGGGCTCTTTCCCTGTTATATTTGTTAGATGCTTGGTGGTGGCAGCAATAAAGTCCAGGGACAAAAGTTAAAATAGTTTGTACCTTGGGGAAGTTTTAACCTAAGCTCGTAAAAATAAGCTTAGGGGGTTTTTCATGCAGGTCCCCACATCTGTACCCTAGAGTTCAGAGTGGGGAAGGAACCTTGACAGTGTGTGTTGTGAGGTGGGGGCAGGAAGGACGGGTAGGTGAAGGAGGAAAGTAACTCTCCAGATTCTTCCTACCTTTGTCTGGCAGCAAGCTGCAGTTCACTGCAAATGCCTCCCTTCAGCTGAAGGTTTTGAAGGGAGAGGTAGCTCACTGCATGATCTTCCCCCTACAACAGCAAGGTGAGGAGGCAACTAGCTCGGCTTCTCATCTTCCAACAATCTGGGATCCTGCACATTTTAAGCCATCCTTGACAAAAGGCGTATCTGCCCATCTAGTGAAATTTTTCACATTGCTGTTTTGGCATTCAGGTGCAGAAACAGGGCAAAGAAGCTCTGATACCCCATTGAAGAGAGTGGCCCACATCCTCCACTATGGCAGAAAGGTGTACAAAGTGCAGCACAGAGACAGCTGTATAATGTAGGTGGCTTGCACTTCTGTATTTCCTTTATCCCAGGAAACTGTGTACTGGTTTGGTCCGAAAGCATAACTTAGGCTGCTTTTGCTTACACTAACTGCCAACAGCCCCAAGGGGCCAATAGTGTAACTTTGGATTGTCAAAGTGCAGGAAAGCATCGATTTTCCTCTAGCTGTGCCCCTACACTGGACATCACTACATCTATTCTGTCTCTCCCCTGGCAACCTCCTACACTTGGGAGGTCTTCCCATGACTATACCTGCTTCAGGGCTGCTTTGCATCTGCTGGATCCTAATCCAAACGTTCAGTTGTGCAGTCTGTAGACAAACTTTCTGCTGTATCTCTGTGGCATTTCATAGATTTTAAGGCTAGAAGGGACCATTATGATCATGTAGTCTGACCTAATTCTAGTGTGGATCTGTCTAGCTTCAGCTTTCAACTGTTGGATCTTTGTTATACCTCTGTAAAAATGCAAGGACTAGAACAGGGGTCAGCAGAGCCTGAGCTGGCTGAAGTTCCCACAGTGCCACCAGGAGGCCTTGCAGAGCTCCAGGCAGGGAGCAGTGTAGAGAATAAGCCCTGCAGGAAGTACTTCCCAAGGGACCCAGAGTGACAGTATCCTGTGGCCCTCTGATTGGCCAACCAACCTATTTAACACTTGAGGGTGCCCCAGAAAGTTGTTTGGGCAACAATACAAACTTGGGCCTGCTGTGACTCCAGACCTCACCTCATCTTCTGATCTCTGGCCTTGGATCCCAGCTTGACCCTAATTCTTGCCTCCTGATTCCAGCTTGGTACTATCTCTGGTCTCTGACTCCAGCCTGACTTTGACCCTGACTCTTGCTTATAAAACCCAGCTCTAGTGAGTCGTCTGACCCTTGCTTACCAACTACTGTCTCTGACATGTGGACCCCAGTCCAGCTGTGACTGCTAGGCAAGACTACCTATGCCCCAGTGCCATACAGACTCCTTCTGCTACATTAAAGAGCTTTCTAGTATCAAAGACATTCACCTCATGTACATACTTGTAGACCACGATCAAGTCACCTCTTAACCTTCTTTTGGATAAACTAAATAGATTGAGCTTCTTTAGTCTTTCACTATATGGCATATTTTTGAGACTTGAGTCATTCTTGTATCTCTTTTCTGATCCTATATTGATGACATAGTCATCTATAGCTGCAGCTGGGAAGACCACACACAGCATGTCACCATGGTTATTTGGGCCCTTGAGCAGGCAGGGCATACAGTGAAGCTGGCCAAATGAACGCAGGACAGAGAGAGGTGATGTATCTTGGGAACACTGTGGGGTGGGGCTGGCTGCACCTCCTAGTGGACAAAGTCCTGGCTTTGACAGATTGCCTGATACCATCAACCAAAATGGAAGTGTGACACTTCCTAAGTTTGGCCGAATCACAGGGGATTCGTTCCCAACTTTGCCACGATAACTGCCCCCCCAGTGACCTGGTGAAAGGCACAAGCCCCAAGAAGATGCAGTGGATGGAGGTCTGCAACAGGGCCTTCAGAGCCTTGAAGCACCCACTAATCTAAGGGCCAGTTCTCTTCCACCCTGACTTTTTCCGAAGACCTTCATTTTGCAAATGAACATGTCAGAAGTTGGCTTCAGAGCTGTGCTGTCGCAAAAGGTCAAAGGAGAAGAAGAAGATTTATATCTGATCCTATAAATAAGTAGAAAGCTGTTCTCTTGGGAGGTGAAATATTCTACGATCGGGAAAGAGGCCCTGGCATTGACAAGTGCCATAGAGGCACTTCGATATTATCTCCTAGGGTACTCCTTCATACTCGTCCCAGATCACATCCCCCTCCGGTGGCTAAACTCCAGGAAATTTTCCAATGTCTGGATCATGAGATGGTACCTTTCCCTTTAACCCTGTGAGTTCCGGGTACTCCTCCACCTGGGAAAGGCACACAAGAATGCTGATTTCTTCTCTCAGAATGGAGGAGAGTGGCAGGAAAAAGACCAACTCCCAGGTCTTAGCCTGAGGACGATTGTGTGTGTGTGTGTGTGTGTGTGTGTGTGTGATGGGGTTCATAGGTCCCACACCAGGGAATCAAGGATTAATGAGCAGCTCAGGGCCCAGAAGGCCCCACAAAGCCGCACTTGATGGGCATGCTCAAAAGCAGAGCTCAAAAGGGGAAGCAGAGCTCAAAAGGGGGTGGCCTAGCTCAGTCAGGGTGGGCAGAGCTGGTAGCTCCTGCAGAGAGGCTGCAGGAGCGCCACATCACCTGGACTAGACCCTACTGCAGAGCCACCGAAGGCCCCCATGGAGACCTGGAACTGATGAAGAAGAGCCTCTGGACCACTCTCAGTCAGAACCAGAGAGATTATTTTTGAAGATGCTCTGATACTATGATTATGGGGACATATTAGTACTTAAATAATGATATATTATGTGCCAGGAATGAGGATGAATGACAGACAAAAGCATCTAGTAATGAATACTGGACCAGGTTCTCAGTTGGTGTAAACTGGCATAGCTCCATTGGCTAGTGTTTCAATTAAGCTATGCTGATTTGCCACAGCTGATTCATGTGCTGGTCCCAAAATTGAGGCCATACAAAGATTAGCAAAAATGAAATCATTTTTCCTTTTTAGCTTCAGAATTTAGTTCAAAACATCTCAATGTCAGGTCAGTCATTCCTGTATCTTTTGAATTTTTCGCTTTACTTCTTTCCTGACAGTTAAGCAAGGCATGAACTTGAATAAATAATTATTTCTGATTTTGAGGGCCTTGCATTCATTTTTACATAAAAGAGATGTCCACTCCTCTTAACAACAAGAAAAGCAATAAACAAAAATAATTCAGAATGATGCAATGTAACAAACAGCTTGTTCCATCTCAGCACTAAGCTGGGTTGAATAATTCAGCAAAGACCTAAGTACCTTTGGGGTCGCCCATCAACACACCAGGAACTGTGAGGAGGGAAGAAAAAAACACCCAAACACTTCTCTTTTGATACTTTCATAAATAACAGCAACTCCAGCTCCCTGTTAGCTGATGCTGCAGTTGCTAGACAGCAGTGTAATTGAAAGTCTCGTAAAGGCAGCTCAAATGGAAACAAATTCCCAAATGACTCGATTATACTTAAGAAGTGATGTAGTTAATTTTTCTTCCCTTCTGAGCCCAGAGAATGCCTGTTGACTAGTGACCATAAGAGCCAAATTCTGCGATCTGCATTGCAGATGCCTTAGGCGTGTTGCAGACGTGTTGCAAATTCTACTCCAATTCCATTCACCAAACTCCCATATTTCACTGGCAGCTCTGCTTGTGAGTTCTTCTAGAGAGAAAAATGTTACAGAGGTCTGAGCACAGGATTAGGACAGGAGTCAGATCTCTAATCCTAACTCTGAGGCTGAACAATTAAAGTGGCTTGGGGCACTACACAGTTTTGATTCTGTTTCCCCATGTTTAAAATGAGGATGATAATATTGAACTATATCACACCAGTGTTTGGTGTTGTAGAGATTCATTTTTGTTATTAAAGTTTGTGAAGCACCATTGTATTTCAAGAGCTTTATGTAAATAATAATTTACTCTTCTTATGTATCAGGGGATAGCTGTGTTAGTCTTTATCCACAAAAACAACAAGGAGTCTGGTGGCACCTTAAAGATTAACAGATTTATTTGGGCATAAGCTTTCTTTAAGGTGCCACTGGACTTCTTATTTACTCTTCTTAGAGAACTACAGTGCAGGTTTCAGGGGAGAATTTTGGAACTTCACAAAACCCACCTGAACTTCCCTTGTTCTGAGGACATATATGTAAATAGTTCTTACTTTAAAATATAAAGGAAGTTTCTAGACTTTTTCTATCTGGAAGTAGCTGGCAAATGTCAACCAATTATTAGTGCTGAGACTTTCTCAGTGATTTTTTGCAGACACATTTTATTCACATACACAAAACGTGCCCTCAACTCGAGCACCAGGGTCCTGTGAAACCAAGAGGCCTCTTACTTTCATTTTGGAGGACCCTCTAGATCAAACTGTAGCCATGGGGACTGGTGCTGCTGATGGTGTAGGGCTCCAGCAAGCCCCTTCAGGTAGTCTTTTGTTGCCGAGCAGATAGTAGGTAAATGATAATGTTGTTGAGGTCCACTTCAAGACAATCACTCATCTCAGAAAGCAAGAAGGACTATGTATGCATCTCAATAGTCACCTAATTGATTGGAGTGGGGGGGAGTCAACATTTTAAAAAAACAAAATAAAAATGAGTTCAGCAAATTAATCCCATTGTCCTCTGCAGTGGGTCACTCGAGGCACCTAATGAACACTTGTTACAAACTATTGCCAGGAAGCAAAGATGTCTGAGATTTTTCCATCAGCATCTCTCTTCCAACTTCCTTCCCTTCGTAATATTTTAAATCTCATTTAATTTAGAGATGAGCTCAAGCCGGAAGATCCCAGTATGCTTTTTGAATACTTTAAAATTTGGAATAGTCAGTTAAGAGTTATGTTTCAAAACTTTTATGATCTGTCACTTCTAAAATTTTGGATTGCAAACACCTATAAGGTCTGGAGTGTTCTGAGATGCATTATTCTAAAACAGGCCCAGCTCTGTTCTAGTGAATGCATAAACGTCAGTAGGTCTAATAGTCCTAGTCACCTCAAGTCCTCACCACAGCTACCCTCATACCAGCCCGGCTATATATACAGTTTGTAAATTGCTTTGGGATTCTTTGGCATGAAAGGCACTGGATAAATGTAAGTTATTATTTGTAATTACTTTTGAAGTGCTGATTGCTTGGCCATATTCTTATTTGTATAGTTGGAATTGTGGATTTGAAAAGCAGAGCTATGGCATTTTTTTGAGTTGGGGAAAAAAAGTATGTGCTAAGACTTTGATTTATGTTTTTCTATTCTGGTTTTTGAACATAAGTAGGAGGGCAAAGAGTAGAGTAAGTACATTTAGTGAATGTGCTCGTATGGGGTAATTTATTTTTGATACTGAAACAACCAGTTTATAAATTCAGTTAAGCAGCCTCCACTGATTCAGCTCTCTTTCATATATGTAGCTGCAGATTTACTGTTTCCAAATCATGTGCATTAATTGAGGTTGAAGCATAAAGAATTTTTCCAGATACAGGCTTGGGGTTAGATTCTGGTGGTCCCTGAAGCAGCTGTCATTGGTATTGGACCAGACATGTATAGACTAGGACAGTATTTCTCACTCATTAGTCATGACCCCCTGGGGAAGTAATGAAAGGCAATCAAGGGGTCGCGACACACTGAAAGTTTTATTACAACTCTGAAGCCAAGAAATAAGCCACAATAACTTCAGGGCAGCCAAACCCTTCAAAGTTTGTGAGGTCAAATATACTATTTGGAATAGTGTTGTATTATATAGGTTTATCATTGATTCATTTCATACTGTTGCGTTTATAATAAATGTAAGGGGGTTGTGAATATTTTTGACTTTGAATAAGAGTTTGCCAACCTGAAATGGGTGAGAGAAACTAGGCTAGGAAAAGAACACAGGCCTTTCTGGGGGAAGAGCCAACCCTTGGCAGCCTCAGGATCTTCCCCAATAATGACTGAAAGCAGCAGCAACAACAGGGAAAGAGGTCCAATCAGAGCCCTCTCACCTGAATCTTCACAGTGATATGAGCAGACTGCTTTTCACAACTGGAAGTTTGAACACTATTTTCTGCCCCAAACTCTTCTGACTGTTTCTCATAGTCCCTTTACTGCTGGGCACATTCTCCCTGCCCTCCATGCTCTTCTCCCCACTACTTCTGTCTTCTCACTATCTTTCCTTTTCTGAAGTAAGGGATTAGATGTGCAAAGTATTCAGTATAGTCTTGTGCCTGGTGGATCCCAAGCTGCTGGAGTGGTCATTAGCAGTAACATAAGGTGTCTCACCCCAAAATTGGTGGGGTGTATTAATGCCAGCTTTGTCCTCCTCCTGATGTTTGCCAGCCTGGAGGATCTGAGCCAGAAACCCTCCAAGTACATAGCTCACTGGATATCCCTGCCATCTCTAGTCCCTATTAATTAAAGTTGATGCTTTTTGCCAAAATAAAAATAAGCCAATAAACAAACTTTATGTGGTGGCGGGCAAGACAAAAGATGAGTAATTTATCTTCTGCTTTTATAAGTGTGGCAATAAATTAAAACCGTTTCTGGTATTCTGATTGTATTTTATGAGCCTTTTACAAATGGAGGGAATTAGCATTTTTTAGATGAAAAAGGAAGGGGGCAGGGATAGATTGGGAAGGACATGTTTTTATTGATGATGTTGGCAACTCCTTCTGATTCCCTTCCTAAACAGTGTTGTAAGGTATATCCTTATCTTGTTGTGTGTGTATATAGGGACTGCATTTTCTTTTATGTCTGTGCAAAACATACCACATGATAGGTGCTGCTGCAATACAGATAATAATTAGACTAATACAAATGGGAAGTATGAAGTCTAAAGCTGAGGAAAGGCTCCTAAGAAAAGCAGCCCAAGTGTTTTTCAGATGGCTCAAGAGAAAAAGCTGCCCATGCAAGCCAATTATAAATTTCATCCAGAAAAAAGGTCTGGATGTATATGATACTAAAAATTGACCAACTTGCAGATTTGTGTCCTTTTGAATACAAATGAAGGAAAGTAGAGCAGCCCTTGTTGTTCAATAGTATCCCTAAGGTTTTGACTTGGCATTCATTATAGATTGAGTATTGTTCTTCTAGAGATGTTCTTTTATTAGACTCTTTATTGCAACAGCCACAGAACAGGTGGTAACATGTCTTTTAAATCCAGAACTCATATGGCCCATGAGAAGAGGATCTGTAATGGATGGAGCCAAATTTCTTCTGTTACTTTTTTGAGTCACTAGGCCATATTTTTCTTCAAGCTGGAAGGTTGCTTTGTGCCTTTCCTGCCTGATCTCAGAGATGTAACATAAAATATAGACAGGGTCTGTTCATTATAAAAATTAATCATCAAAAGAAAAAACTTTTTCTCTCTTTTTTCCATGCTGAAAAGTAATGAGATACAGGATCAGATTCAGACAAAATATTCTTTGTCTTCTCTGATCTTTCACTCAAAACTTGAATCCCAACCTGAATCCAAGATGAAGAACTTCTGGACTTTAGGAGACTTTAGATCTGGATCCAGTGCCAAATTCCAGTGCTCATGCCCATCTCCAGCAGGAAAGAATGATGCTGGAAGGTTAGACAAGGCTATAAAATTATTTCAGTATAAGCATTCTATTTGGTTCTTATTGTCCCTATTGTAATCAATGTTTTCATGCTTAAAGGAGTGTAAATTGGTACTGGAAGATACTTTTGCTGCTTTTGGGGCTTCTCCAATATTTTGTAACAGTTAATGAGAACTTAAACATCTACCCTATTAAATGGGAGGAGATGGCTTCTTTGCTGGTGTATCCTTATTTGTTTCTTGAGCTCAAATGTGTGAGACTTGATTTGATCCTAAGGCTTTTCTGGTGGTAGACAATGTTAGTCTTGTTATGGAATAGTTGTTATGCACAGAATTAAATCATCAATTCCAATGGTTCGCCTCTGTTTTTTGCTCCATTTTTATAACAAAAGAACTCCTACCAATAAAGATTAAAATATAACAAATTCCTTATCTTTGAAAAAGAGTGGAAGTGTGGTCATCTAATTAAGTTCCTGTGTTTGGGTTCAGACATTCTGGTTTCAGTCCTGACCTTGCCACAGTCCTCCAGTGTGACCGTGGACAAGTAACTTATTCACTCTGTGCTTAAGTTCCCTATCTGTAAAATGGGAGAAATGCTACTTCACTTCTCCCACCGTTTTGTCTGATTTGTCTGATTAGATGATAAACTCTCTGGGGTCGATACTGCCTCTTACTATATTTCTGTACAGCACCCAGCACTGAGGGGCCCTGATCTCAGTTTGGACCTCTCGGAACCCCTGTAAAAAGAATGAGACAATCTGATGTTTTCTGGTGCCAAAGTCTCTCATATACTAGGATAGAAAGTAAGATGAATGGAATTTCTGTGGCAATACAGATTTCTTTTTTTGCCTATTCCCTGACATAGTATTTGCTATTACTTTGCAGTGCTGTTTGAAAGCAATAAAAAAGGGCAAAAATGGATGTTCCTTCCACTTCCCCTCTGAGGGCTAATGAACAATGGAATTGCATAAATGGAGGCTGGTATAGCTGGTGCAGTCACTCTTCACATCCTCCATGATCAAAATACATTCAGCAGTTCTTAAGGGCCTGGTGAGTGTGTTGCTGCCCAAGTAGCTTATAAAGTCACCTTCTATCTGCCTATGTCGTTTTTTGCAGGTGATGTTTATCTTTTACTCACCCAATCTAACATTCCCCCCTTTCCTCTTACATCCTACTCTTCTCTTTTCTTCTTCAAAAGCTTCTGGCTTCTCCCTTATGACACCAGTGCCATCTTCACCCATCTGTTTTTCATTTTTATCATGTCTGCCAACAAACTCTGCTATCCAGTCCATGACATGTGGATGCTGTTGATCTTGTTTTCATGATAGACTACAAGTTCATAGTCATCAGACAAACCTGTCAGAGCAGACTCTTATTCAAACATCAGGATTTTCCCACTTTCAGGCCATAAATTAAGAACTGATTTAGCGCTTTTTTTTTTTTGCAGAAACTTAAAAGTTTCTGTCAAATATCAGAATACTACAGCCTGCCCCTCCTTTCTGAAAAGATATACCAAAAAGTCTATCCGACTGTTTTCTATGAAAATTAAAATAGAGCTTGATAATAGTCGAGAAATCATCAGATATTTTGCAGTGGAGCAGCAATTTGTTTGTGTGGATGTTGGCTTATCTGTAAAATAGGAAGACACCTTGAAATGTTTGGGTATGTTTCTCTGTCAGTTCAAAATAATGGATAGTGCTTTCCAACGTTTGCCTAGGCCTCATAAAGAAAATAATTTTAAGCAGGAAATTGGATTCTCTTCTTTGTACAAGAACATCAACTGTTGCTGATTCACATTGAGCTGTTTTTAACATATGTATATTTGTAAAATGCAATTGGAGGGTATTTTTTTTTGTTTGTTTGTTTTGGATAGTGTGTATGTGTGAAAAGTTGAACTAAGTTAAATATATTGGGATGATGCATTCCAAGATAGTACACTGCTCTTCAAGGTATAAAAGAGTTCACCAAATTAAAGACTCATTTATTTAAAATATAAAAGCAGTAACAGTTGCAGGTTAACAAAAGTAGGCTGTAGTCCTATATCGTTCCACACTTGCATTAGAGAAAACTAAAATAAACATTAAAGGGTTGTTCTTTCAAGGTGTTCCTTATCTGAGTGATTTCTTTCCTCAATTCCTGATTTCTACTTCAAGTGGTTTAACCTAGCAAGCCCCATGACTGTAGAGTACAATCTGTGTGTGTGTGTGTGTGTGTGTGTGTGTGTGTGTGTGTGTGTGCGCGCGCGCATTAGTAACACTCAACTATGGTCTGTTGCTTTCCTCCAACATAGGGTTTGCCCATTGGAATTTGAACTGTATATGAATCCACTGGCCATGCCAACCCCATACTGCAATGCAGGGAGAAGGCTTCCTATATTGTGTGTGTGCACATGTGCAGAATCCTTTGCATAGTATCCTGGTGTTTCTGTTGTGTTTGAGCCTTAGGTTTGCTCACAAATCTGCTCAGAATTCAGCTCCTTTTGAATAAAACAGTAATCAAGATGGCAATCCAAGAGTAGTCTGAGATTTACTGGTGCCATGTATAATCATCCCCAAAACTATTATGCACCTAAACAGAGAGGCCCTGAATCTGATTTCAATCCAGTGTAAGCAGAAGTAACAACAACGTCAATGCCAGGATAAGTGAATTCAAAATCAGGCTTTGAGCTTGTGGGAAGGCAATAAAATAAAACTTTAGTGTATGCCTAAATTAACAAAAGAGAGCAAATAGCTACAGGAAAGCAGGTTGGTTCCATGGGGGGTACCTAACTAGTGATATTGGTTTGCTTTTGTTGGTCTTGTAGCACATCAGTTATACAAATTAAATTAGAAAATTGGAGTTCTAAAATACAGTAAGTTTTCAGAAAGAACCTAAGGTTTAGAAAGAAAGCAAGGAGGAGAAAAAATATGTGGCAAGGAAGCTACATCAGGTGGTACTAACAGTGGGGTACTGAAGGCCTTGAATAGTTATCAGGAGCCGCAGGGAACAGTGTCTCTAATATCAGAAGTGGATGACTGCAATCACTTATTGTGTTCCCGGGATGGGGTGGTCATGAGTGTTTTTATTACAGGACTTACAATAATAGGAAGTTTAGTTTATATTATGAACTGTCACGGCAATTTCTTAATAATTTTAAATATTTAAGGAAAGAGGTTCATTCAGTGTACTGAGAGGTACAGTTACCACCTGTTCTATTGCAAAGTGCAATAGAGGCATCTGTTCTTAGCTTTAATATTCTCAAATATATTTTGGTAATCTCTGTTGTTTAATTGAACCCTGCGAGCACATGGATGCTTGAAAACCTCCTCATGGGGCAGCATGGATACTTGCATTAGCAGTCAACAACCCAGGAACAGTATTAAGAACTGCATTTTGTTAAGCAGCCAGTTATCAATGAGGATTACACACTACAAAGGATTAAAGACTGTATAAAAAAAACCCAAAGGATGAGAATGAATGACATTACCAGAGAATTAAGGAATAGACCAGTGCTCTAGAGGATTTCAGTCAGCACTTTGTGGAACCCCATTCTATTGATCTAAATTTTTTCTGAGATATTTTATAATGATAAATGGTGCACTTACAGAGTCGTTACTACGTCTGGTCACCCTTGTTAGGGTTATACTTATAATTAGGTTATATCTAATAAGATTGGGAGGTTAATCAGCAATATATGTATGTTCTAGGGGTACATATATTAAAATTTGTAGAAGTCCATTTACATATAAAGCTGGCAAATTATTGATCTCTTAAATCTTTGGCAGCCTTTTAAACTTTTTTTTTCTTTTGTTGTTTAAGGAAGCATTTTATGAGTTAGCCACCAAAATAGACTTTAAACTAACACAGGAGATCAGCTATTGCAAATCATAAAACAGGGCATAAAAACTTGTGTAGTGCCTATTGAAGCTTATAAAATCAATATATATTTTAGTCCCACTAAAAATCTCATTAGTTCATTCTATTGACTTAAAGTAACCAACACCTTATTAAATACTAAATATGTTTCTGATTCAAGAAAAAAAGTGTATTGTTGACTCCCCAGAGGTTCTTCCATTTACCCCAAGTCCCAATATCTGATAATCTCTGCAACCATGTAGTGGGGATTTTCTTTGCATTGTGAACATAAAGTGTAGGAGTCATGGTGTAGGGAACTTTACAGAGATCCTGTTAGCCTGAAAATGACTTTCACATAATATTATCTTGTGTTTTTCTCCCCCCCCATAACAGTTTAGAAACCTACAAAGTCAAATGTGTATTTAAAAGTCATAGTTTTCTGTTTCAGAGTAGCAGCTGTGTTAGTCTGTATTCGCAAAAAGAAAAGGAGTACTTGTGGCACCTTAGAGACTAACAAATTTATTTGAGCATAAGCTTTCGTGAGCTACAGCTCACTTCATCGGATGCTAAATCCATTATGTTTCAGTCCTGCCTGGATGTGGATGAGGGTGGTGAAAGAGCAGTACTGAACTATTAAACACACTTTCTGAACATGGTGCTTTTTATTATTCATGATCCAATAAAATGAAGCAAGGTGAAGGGAGTGGGCTGTGCAGGCTAATTGTTAACAGGGACATGGTACCTAGGAGGCTCCTAGCTGGCTTGGGAAGATACTATTTTTTCAGAAACCTTGGGCATATTTCCGTTAGTGTCTGCCTCTGGGCAGTGGTGTTCTAAACCTCACTTGAGCAGACACTACTCTTTGCAGAAGGGGTCAGCAGCAGAAGAAATATAGCCTAGTCCATATCTAAAGCCCTTTCTTTCCTCAAGGAGACCTGAGCAAGCTGTCCATGGAGTAGTCAAGTGGTTTGTTTGTAGAGGATACGAAAAGCCATGCACAGTGTGTATTCAGGTTGTTCCCTGTCTCAGGGAATCCCTGGCAGTTTCTTCCACAGGAAAGCCTCTTGTCTCATCAGCTTACTGTGGTTCCCAGGCCTGTGAACCTGGGCCAAAATTGGAAAAATGAATTTTGAATTTGCGTGCCCAATGTGAGATGACCTAAAGGGGTATGAGCTTCAGGGATTGCTAAACACCAGCTGTCTGACAAGCTCTACAGCTGACAATGATGTTACCCTCAACTGCCCACTTTCTCTCGTGCTGCCCCTCATACATAGAACTCTCCATAAGCATCCGTAGAGCCACTTTATTGTTCTCCTTCAAATCCCTCCTGAAAACCCTTTTGCTGCGATTCCTATGGGGGGAAAAGGGACTTGACAAGGATTAGACTGTTGGAGTGCAGAGACTATTGGCTCACCAATATTGCCACATTGTTTCCTTGTACTCCCTATCTGTTTGTATCCATCTGTGCTCTCTTGTTTTATGCTTAGATTGAGAGATCTTTGGGGCAGGGACAATATTTTTGTTCTGTCTGTTCAGCCTCTGGCACAATGGGGCATAATCCATAAGTAGGAATCCTATAAACTACGATAATACAAATAAGAAAAGGAGTACTTGTGGCACCTTAGAGACTAACACATTTATTTGAGCATAAGCTTTCGTGAGCTACAGCTCACTTCATCGGATGCGTTCAGTGGAAAACCAAATAAATACAAATACAAATAAAGTTCTGTCTCAGCATGCATTGGGTTTGTCATAAGACCTAGGGTGGGTCCCCTGGGAGCAATCTCTTATTTAGTTGTTGGTCCTTTTCAGAAATGTGGAGGGGATATTTTCAGGACATGACACAGTCCAATAGCTCAAGAAAAGTTCTTTGGCAAGAAGGGAGCTAGCAAAGTCCAGCCTGAGTTCCTTTTCTCCTGATTTAGAAGAACACTATCTTCTTGTTTCTCCCTTTCAGTCTCTACAGACATGGGCACATCCCAGGAAACTGGGAAGAGGAACATTCTATATTGGCATAGTGTGTGCATGTGACACTGATGTTCACAATCTGGCATCTATGATATCTGATGATGTTTGTGTCACTCTTGCAGCAATGGGAAAGCAGTAGAATCAAAGGAAACAAACCCACACACAAAAAGGGTGAAGCATGCAAAAAATAATCCCTGTAATAAACACTCAGAAGAACATAAACTTTTTGAAACTATCTTATTTAATTGGATAGGAGGGGGATTTTTCAGTGCCCCATTAAGCAACAGACCTGCAATTAATCTGGCGTGCTTTCTCTTGTATTCAGCCCTTTCAGAGAGAATGGGAGCCAAGATCATTGGCTGAGCTGTGTAGCTGTCACATTCTCAGTGCTTGAAAGGTTCAGTGGAAGTGAATCGAAGCAGTATTTCAGCTTGCTATTGCACATCGCCAGGAGCACCGAGAATGATGAACGGAATGAATAGTCTGAAGCTAAGTAAGATACCAACTCTCTCAGTCTAGAGTAAGAATCACTCCTGCAGCAGCAGCAGCACTACCACCACCAGCAAAGTCTGCTAGAGAAAAGAACTGATTTCTAGCCATCCATTCCAACTCCTTGTGGGATTGTGCATTATCCAGGGTGCTGAAACATGAACCAAACAGCAACTGTGTCCCATCATGTCAAGTGTCAGTCATCTAAGCCAATCAAGGTAGGGGCAACATTTGTTTCTTTTATTCCCCAGTTGTGTAGCATGTACATTGTAATTCCATATATTTAACACACCTTAATTTGTATGCTGGGTTTGCTACCAATAGAGCGTCTTTGGATTGGGTTTGGAAGGAAGGTTGAATCAGAGTAAAGAATTTGTGTATAGGAAGCTGCATAAGGATTTTAATGGGAGAACACAGTAGTGAATATAGTACTACAGGGTCATTTATCATTGGTAGTTTTAATCTTAGTGTCTGAGAATCTTGGTATAATGCAGAAAGTTTCCAAAACTTGGGGTGAGTTTGCAGTATCATCTGGTCAGTGGTGAAAGAAATTACAGAAGACTATACAAGCTATTGAAAAGAGCAAACCAGGACCCTGAAATTACTATGCATCTGGCAACTGTCTGATGATTTGCCATCTTTTTACATCCTTTAACTAAAACATAAAAACCCCAGAGGCATTAAAGTTGCAGCAGAGATAATGAACATTTGTTGATTGATTTATCTTAAGGTCCAAATCCATTTTTGTACAAATGGGTTGTTAAGTCAAATCCAGATGCATATTCATGTGAAAGTTTGTCATGTTGTATCTGGTTAATTTAAAATATGTTGTTCTGGAAGATCTTACTTTATTTTTTGATTCTTTACTGCATGGGAGGGTCAAAGGCTGTGGTGCAATGATCTAGAAGTGCAGTATAATCTTGAGGTTTTATTAATCATTGTATCATTCTTCAGCCAATGCTGATTGGCATGGGGCTAATAGTTCATTTCACATTGTTAACTTATCTGGTTACTACTTTGGTTCTTTTCATTGTGCGTTGTTACTGCACATGTGTATGTATTGTAGTTCTGGTAAATAATGGGCATTTCTGATGGGAATAATCCGCTAGATTGTTTGCAATCTTCTTCCCCCTCTTCTGACAAAGCCTTGTTTTTTACACAGGGGTAAAGTTTTCTATTAATGCAAAATGAGTTGCCAGCTGAAGTTCTAGTCTCTTTAATAAAGAAAAAGTAACCCCTAAATATACTTGTATGCGGTAAAAATGATCTCTATAAATATAAGTGATTTTTCCTGGAATAATAAAATATAATGTCCCTGTGTTTGACTATTTTTCTCAGTTCGGTTCTAGAGAGAAAGAAGCCACAAGAGGAAATTTTGCATCAGTTATTTTTTTCACAGATTAATGTGGAAATCTGCAAAAAGTACAATGCAATACTTCTATTTTCACATAATGCAAAACTGTGCAGTGCTAACTGGGGTGAAAACTAATTCTAAGTGACATGACAAAATCTAGTTCTTTACCCTGTGTAATGGAAAAAGTTGGGAATTATTTATTTTTAAAAAGGAATGTCTGAAAGACCTATATTAGAAAATTATCAGCTAGGTTTTCTACAGTTAATTGCTGGAAGTAAAAATTGTAACCTTTTTAGTAACTGAGAGAGGAAGGATAACAGGTATATATCTTCTATGTCATTTTATCTATAGGCTACAATTAATAGAGTACAGAGAATAATGCAAACTATGTGTAGTCAGGGAGGGGTTGGGGATTGACCTGTGTTCTTAATGACTAGTCATGCAATTCATAATGGTATTTGTCAACCATAAATGACCAGGTTTTTTTCATGCTTAAATGTTCAAGGTCACAAAAATGATGAATTGCAGTTGCCTTGGCCCACTTCAAAGCATGCAAGCGTATATAATATTAAATCACTTCAAATCATTTCATACTCTGCAGGTCTAGCACTGAGAATAAGGGAACAAAGTGTACCATGCAGTAATGGTACTTGCACTGTAAAGTATTCCTACATTATATTTGATATAACTTACACTTATTTTTCACTGACAGCAACACTTCCTAATTTCATTTGACTGGACTTTTTAAACCAAAACAAAAAATATTGATACACAACTAAAAAAACCCCAAACAAGTCAGTATTCTTCAAAAAGAGAGAACATGATTCAGAGTCTTCTAGTCTTTCATTATGCAACAAATATAGCATTACTGATACCATAAGTTAAACTATATTTCATTTTTCTGCTTGTTATTTAGTGTCAGTTGTAAGATGTGCCTTAGAAAAGCTAAGCCAGTGGTTACTACATGGTAAGGGAAATATGATGTTGAAAAATTACTAACAGACCTATTGTAGAATGCCCTACACTGAAAGCTATATGTGAAATAAGCAATAGAATTCACAGTGAATATTACTAAATATATTTTGATAAGTAGCATGGAAAATATTGGTAGAGAAATTGTAAAATCAAAGGAGAACATGTAAAAGAATAATTTAACACCTCTTGTTTTGTCTATATAAAATCGTTCTTTGTTTTCTCTATTTGTGGTGTTCTTTATGCTTCTCTCTGACACACAGGCCCTTTACATCTCTGCTCACTCCTTGCTACACTAGTATGATGATACCACCACATGTTTGTATGGAGTAGATATTTCTTGTGCTGCTAATGGAACCCATAATTCTGAATTCACACACACAAATACACAGAATGACCCACTTGTCCAGTAAACTGAGTCTCATACACTTTCTGTTATCACTCATGTAATTCCTGTCCTAATTAGAAGATCTGAAACTCCCATTGCATTCTATCCAGTGCAGCAGACTGCATGGCAAACAGTGACATGTTGAGTTATTTTGGGTCTTCACATTGTAACCATTGATAAATTGTATACAGTAGAAATGAGCTATCAAAAGAACAGCATAAAAATAGTTTGAAAAGGGCAACAGAATACCAGGAGTATGATGAATAGTTTTTCTCAGTAAAGTTTGACTGAAAATAGCTGGGGTTTAGTGAGCTAAATACTGAGGCTAATGCTGGTGCAGGTGAACGTGATGAATAGTTGACTTGTACGTGAATGATTTCTTCATGCATCAATAAGCTTTTGTTTAATATAGACTCATGAGGGCTGAGTCTCATTTTCAGCAAAGCCCTTTTACATCTTTCTTGGGATGTTAATGTGCCTCTAACTGGGTGCAAATTACAGCTACACCCATTTTCACTGGTCCCTTACACTGCCAGAGCAATGTTATCTTAGTGTATGTGAGAAACAGATCCATGATGTCCAAATGGTTTCAGTGACATACGGCCATGTTAACATATGAAATACATATGAAATTGTAGTGTAAAGTAGAAAAGAACAAAGATATCAAAATCCTTCAGTTTACCTAGGATCAAATGCAAAATGTATTAATAAAATATTTTTTAACTTCTAATCCTTTTTATAGCATTTTTGAAGTGATTGCAAATCTTACCACCATGCTAGCAGTATTATGAATAATTATCTTTCACTCTGAGATCTGTAACAAATATTTTTAGGGTCTAGCAGCGAATGAAGTCCCCCCTTTCTCTCCCCTCCTCCCGAGGGCAATTATCCTGTTTTTATTCTTTACGCTATTGGCCAATCTTGTCAACACTGCAAGTAAATTAGATCCCATAGCAGAATCACACTGATATAGTGTACTAACAGCAAAATAAAAATTTTTGCCACCAAGAAAATAAAAAGTTAAATAATAATTTAATAGGTTTGAAAAAAATATTGAATTATCATGACTGGCCAAACTCCCTACCACCATAAAAAAACAAAAATCTATATGAAAATTACAGGTACTGAAGAGCAGGAATGCTTGCTTCTCATGTCTCTCCACAGGCAGGTCTATACTATGCACTTCAGAAGAAAGAAATTAAGCTAACATTTCTGCAGTTCTCAACTTTCTTTAATGACAAAGACTTTCTAATAGATCATGCCCCTTGACCTTTATAAGCCCGTTTCTGGATCTGATTATGGGTGGGTCATATAGAAAGGGCAACTGACTGGCATTTCTGGAACACATGGTCTCTGTGTAATGCATGGTGTATTGCAACATATTGTCCATATGTTGTTCTTCTTTACCCCGTCCTTCATCCATTTTTACATAGTAAGATCTATGCGGTAGGGATGGATAAACGTGTTTAGCCAGTGTCTAGCACTTTGTAGGAGCTACCTCATCTTAAACAAATAAAAAGTAATATCAACCATTCTTCAATAATTTGACTGCTCTCTAGGGAAATAATAAAGCTTTTTATTTGTGTTCGAGGTCCATTGTTGTAGTTGCAAAACACACAGTATGTGTCTTACCTGAAAGTAGTTTGAGGGACGCATTTTTAAAAAGGCTTCTCTCAGTCCTCCAGAACTGTGTATACAGTTTTCCATCCACAACAAATCGGATTTGTACAGGAAAATTGCATCTTCTGTCAAATCAAGGATGTAATCCTGCAGACTCTTACACACACACACACACACAAATCTTCATTGCTCAAGTGAGTAATGACTTCACTGAGAATGCTCGTACGAGTAAAGATTATTTGCTTTGGTAATAGTTTGCAGCTTTGAGGTCCAGGTAGATAGATGCTTAAATATATAATTTGTGTAGACAAATTAGATTTTTTTCCTCACATGCAAAAATAATTGCACCTGCAGCTATATAGGTTGCTTAGAAAACTAATCTCTTATAGACTGTGTAAACTGAGAATAGCGCTATTGAAGACATTATGCTTGATTTGAAAGACCAGGTTCCTAACAGATAATCTGAATGATTGTTCCATTCTGAATTGTCCTGGACAGTATGTAACAAAAATGTCACACGTCACTATTATGGGAAATGGCATTCAATAGGAAGGCTATCTATGGCAGCAGAATAATGCAAGAAGAAAAATGTTGTGCATTTAGTACTTTAATAGACTTGTATAGACTTACTATATGTTTTATTTTGTCCCAAAAGCAATCTGATGCCATATCAGTGTTTTCAACATCAGATATTTAGAGTATTTCCACATATTGAATTATAATGCTCAGTTCCTGTTGTCCATTGAAGTATTGTACAGAGGTGATAGTGGAAAGTGTGAGGTATGTTAATAATGTGAGACATGTCAAACATATGCTTTTGGAACTGGCCACCTAGGTACAGAAGCTTAAAGAAAGAAAAAAAAACCATTTTTTTACAGCCACTTGTCTTTAATCCATGAGTTGAAGGCTTGTAATATACACATAAATAAATTATACACTTTGTGCATTTTTATCTAATCCACCGGTATTTGACTCTTCTATAAAAAGACAGTACCTACAAAAATGGTAATCTAGCCATGTCAGATTGAAGAAGGGTAATGAGCAATTAGGAGGATTAGATGCATGTAGATGAAAGAGGTAAATTGGGGTGGGACATAATATGAATGTTTTGGGTTTTACTCCCTAAATGCATATTGGATTCCATTGACACCACACCATCTACAGTCACATTTCTACCCACCTTCACTTTTGGTTTACGCCAGTGTGCTTATTTGTATTTTATAAAACAAAATACCAAGCAATGCACACACGTGCTTACAGTGAACATGATATAATAGTCAACTTCTGTGAGCTGGAATTTTCTAGATGAAAATGCTAAGACTTTGACAACCGCATGTAATTCTTCCATTTCCACAGCTTGCTCATATTACATTTCTATACAGTCTTGTCCTTCCTGCCGACAGTCTGCAACTCTTCCTTTGAAAGAGCAGCCCCATTTTAGTCAGAAGGTGCACATTTACCTGCATGCTTATAGAGAGAGAGCTAAAGGAAGGAAACCAATTTTAAATATAAAGAATTTTTTCCTTCCAAACTGTTTAAAAGTAGCTACTCTATTATCTAGCTAACATCAAGATCAGTTTTATTGCGGTGATTCTGACTGATGCCAGGTGAAAGAGAAACAGGTAGTTAAAAAGGAATGAATGTTAAAAAGAAATAAGAGAAACTAAAAAAGAGTTGGACAAAAAAGAGAAAATGCTAAACATATCTTTATTTTATACTGTAAGAAATGGTTTCGTATCAGCACTTTCTCTTTTCAGTTCCTCAGTATACCTGCACAGTGATTGTATAACACTTTTCAGTAACAAAAGTGGAATTGTGCACAAGTAATTCCTAATGGTGAAATGAAACCTTGAAAAATCAGTTTTGTGACCTGTCATTCATAGTCAAGTGGCTATATGTGTTTGCAATGGATCACACTTCATTCGAAATCTTAATATTGATCCATCAACTCAGGACTTTCCATGTTTAATTTCACCTTCTTTTTATAAAAAAAATATAAATCTCTTTGTGTGTGTGTGTGTGTGTGTGTGTGTGTGTGTGTGTGAGATATGCTTCATATTTGCCGATGCTTAAGCATGTATATTTATGCATTTACCTATATATGCTATATTACATTTGCCATTCAGAACTTCTAAATGAATGACCTTTTTGAGAAAGAAATCATTGTAAAGTATGTATGAACAAATCTATAGGAAAGTTATAATAAACTATACTTAGGTTAGGTTAGTAGTTTCCTGGATTGTAATCATGTAAGAATTTGCCTGGTCAGAGAGAGATGGTTTTTGAGGCAGTGTAAGATATGGGTCTATGGATGTTAGATAAAGTTTTCCCTAAAGAATGCTAAAGAGTGAGCAGTTTAATCCATTCTGGTCTTTAATCTTAAAACCATTGTGTTAAACAAATTTTACAAGAAAGTAACACCCATTTTCTTCAGCATCAGAGCCTGAAATTTAACATGTCGAGATTAATTTCTTGGTATCTTATGGGTAAACTATAAATTGTTTTGGAAATTAATAGGAACAACTTGCTTTTATAGATACTGCCTTTCATGTGAGCATATCAAATGCTCTTATAAATGTTAAACTTCACAACATCTCCCGGTGGGGAGGTAGAGTTATTCCCATTTGACTTATAGCTCTTCTGCAGAGACTGTGGCTTGGTATACACTATAGACTTATTTCAGTATAATGATGTCGCTCGGGGGGTGGAAAATCCACACCCTCAGGGTAGCATTACCAGGCATCTGGTTTTTGACCAGAATGCCCATTCAAAAAAGGGACTTTGGCGGCTTCAGTCAGCACAGTTGACCGGGCTGCTAAAAATCCGGTTGGCCTCAGCATCCGGCTCCGAGAGTTATGGGTGGCCAGGGGAGCTCTGTGCGCTGCTCCTGCCCATGGTGCAGGTGCCACCCCGAGCAGTGGCTCTGCAGCTCCCATTGGCCAGGTACCACAGCCAATGGGAGCTACCAGGACAGTGCCTGGGGACGGGGGAAGTGCGCAAAGCCCCTTGGCCACCCATGTGCCTAGGAGCCAGAGGGACATTTCTGCTTCCTGGGAGCTGCGTGAGGTAAGCGCTGCCTGGAATCAGCACCCTGAACCCCCTTCCATACATGAACCCCCTGTCGCAGCCTTGAGCCTCCTCCCACACTCAAACTTCCTCCCAGACCCCACATCCTTTCCTGAACCCCAACCCTCTGCCCCAGCCCTGAACCCCTCCCACACTCTGAACCCCTCGGCCCCACCCTGAAGCCCCCTCCTGCACTCCCTGCAAACCCTGCATTCCCAAACTCCATCCCCAGCCCCAACCCAGAGTGCGCACCCTCAGCTGGAGCCCTCACCCCCTCCTGTATCCCCTGCCCCATCCTTTTGAAAATGAGCGAGTGAGCGAGGGTGGGGGAGAGCAAGTGATGAAGGGCTGGGGGATGGAGTGAGTGGGAGTGAGGCCTCAGAATGGGTGGGGCTGCAGGAAGGGGCAGGGCAGGGGTGGGGGATGTTCAGTTTTCTGCAATCAGAAAGTTGGCAACCCTACCTCAGGGATGCAGTTATACTGATATAACCCCTGGTGTAAACCATGCTATGTCGACAGGAGGGCTTCTCCCGTTAACCATAGCTACTGCCCCTCAGGGAGATGAAGTACCTAGGTTGATGGGAGAAACTCTCCTGTTGGCATAGGTAGCATTTTCACTGAGCATTACAGCAGCTGTGCTTCTGCAGAACGGTATGTGTAGATACGCTCAAAGTCTTTCTGTGTGGGTGGACAGTGTCCAGCACACTGTAGGCACTAGAAGAATTTAAAGTAATTATAACAAATAATTATAATATAGTTATTATTGGGATCCAGTGTAGTCTGATGGATGGAGCTCTGGATAGACTGTCTGGGTTTTATTATTTATTATTTGTATTACTGTGGCTTCTAGGAGCCCCAGTCAAGGAGCTGGAGCCCCCAAGACAGAATAAAAAGATGGTCCGAGCTCCAAAGAGCTTACAAGTCTAAGGGCATGTCTACACTTACAGCACTGCAGCTGCACTGCTGCAGTGCATGTGATGAAGATGCTCTACACCGATGGGAGAGAGTTCTCCCATTGGCATAAACACCACCCTCGTGAGTGGCATAAGCTATGTTGGAGGGAGGAGCTCTCCTGCTGACATGGTGCTGTGCACATGAGCACTTATGTGGGTGTAACTTGTGTCACTCAGGGGGACGGAATATTCATAAGTTTTGCCAACATAGGCGGTAGTGTAGACATAGCCTTAGTATAAGCTGAGAGACAATGGATGTTTACTGGCAGACAGATAGGGGAGTAAAAGGAAACTAAGAGACAGTATTGGTCAGCATGATAGGCAGTTTTGAAGATGTTTACAAGGAGCAACTCTCAAGTCTGAGGGGCAGCCTGGTAAAAAGCACAAAGGTGGTTGTCTACAAATTTAACAAGTGGGTGATGGAGCCTGGCATCATGGGCCAATCAAAGACAGGAGCTGACATTTCAACAATGAATGGGAGACGATAGGTAGAATGGGGACAGGAAGAAGGTCCGATTTTATTTTGTCAATTTTCTCCTGGAAGAAATTGTTGAGATCCTGTGAAGGGAAGGGTTTTGAGGTGTGAGTCAAAGGTGGTGAAAATGCATCTGGATTCGGTGAAGTCGGAGAAATTGTTTAGCTAGGAAGGTGGCAGAACTGAAGGATGAAAGAACAAATTTGTAGCATGGGAAGTCAACGTGGTCAGAGGATTTCCACCACAGACTGTCTGCAGTGCAAGCGCAGGAGCAGAGGAAGTGGATGTTGGTGGTAAGTTGGCATGAGGGTTGGCAGGGTGCACTTTGTGATGGGAGTGGGGGACAAAAGAGTTAAGGGTGGAGAAAAGAGAAGAATGGAGGGAATCAACAATTATATCAATGGAAGAAAGAGAAAAGAAGGCAGTGAATGAGGGCAGAAAGCAGATGAGAAGTGATCGATGTTGGTGAACTGGAAGTCATGGAAAAACTGAGTGACAGGGCAAGTGGGGCTAATGGAGAGACCAGTGATAGTCCGAGAGGGGGGACTCAGCAACAAAGAGATCAGAGAGAGAGCGCAGCAATTGGTGAAGGCCAAGTCAAGTGGACAGCCCTTTTGGTGAGCGGGAGAGCTGAACCAGGGTTTCAGAGTGAATGAGGAAGTGAGAGCTAAGAAATGTGCAGCTAATGGGATGGATGGATCATCAGCATGGAAGCTGAAGTAACCAAGGATGGGCATGGAAGATTGTGAGGAGTGGAAGAGAGAGAACCAGCAGTGAAAGTCAGAGAGGAAGCTGATGGGGAAGAGTTGAGTGGACGGTAGATGATCGCAACATGAAGTGGAAGAGGGGAGGAGAGTCAGATGCAGAGCTGTTCAAAAGGGGAGAAAGATAGGGAAGGAGGAGGTGGCAGGGTTGGTGGTGTCAGGAACCAGAGAGGAGAAGGCCACCCACCCTGGTCTGATTCAGGGTGGGGAGTGTGAGAGGAGAGGCCTCAGTAAGAGAGGGCAGCTGCAGAAGCAGCATCAGATGAAGGGATGAAGGTCTGTGTGAACTGGAGGGAGAGAGAGATGAAGCTGAGGGAGAGAGAGATGAACAGGTTGTGAATGGCTGTGATCTTTTTAGAGATGGAGTGGGCATCCCAGGGACAGCAAGAGAAGGGGAAGGAGAAGAGTTAAGGAAGGGGGTGGTCATCAGGTGTGGAATGGTGACCTGAAAGGGGTGGAGAGGTGGTGGGGGTGGATGTTGGGAAATGGATAGGGTGGGAATGGAGGGAGGGCTGAAATTGGGGCAAATGTTATCGGGATGATCAGGAGGATGTGGGACATACGCTTGTAGGACAAGGGCGGGATCCATGTGGAGAGGGAAAGAGGAGCAAATAGAGGTGATAGGACCTGTAAAAGGGTGTGGGTAACCAGGAAGGAGAGAGAGAGACCCAGTTACGAGGCTAGAGAAGTGGGTGAGTGAGAGCTATGGATGAATGGCAGATGGACAAGATTACAACCCCGTCCCTGCAAACCCATCACCCAAGGGAAGGTCTGCTCCTAGCCCTGGCACTGGGTCTGAGCTGGCTGGGAAGTGTCCTCTGATACAGGCAGAGCCTCTAGTCATGCTCTCCATTGGCAGTGAGGGGAAAGGGCCAGGCTGTGATGTGCTACTGACCAGTTCTGTGATCTTGGGGACAAGTTATTTCGCTTTTTTGTGCCTATGTTTCGCAATCTGTAAAACAGAGTTAATAATATTTGTCTTCTTTTTTTGAAGTACTGTTTTTGGAGAACTGTGGTTGTAAAGCACTATATAACCGGATGACTTTTCTAAATATGAATAAATCTGCCTCTTTGTGTCCAAAATATTCATTAAAAAACTATGCATTAGATTGTTTGTATGCATTAGATGATGTGTGTGGGCAGGGGTTAAATACCGGTCTCTTCATTTTCATATAATTCACTGTTTGGAATACTGGGGTGCAATCCCCAGGCCTGTAGGTATGTGTGTCATTGCCTGCCCTGTACCCTGGGTGCCTTAAATGCTCTGCTGCTGTGGTTTACAGCCTGGACCCAAACTGCCAGCAGACAAGCATGCATTGAACATCTGTGATAAACAGCTCTGACTCAGCATTGATTCCAACTGCCGTCATGTTATATCCCAGACACACTCTGATATACACCAGCTCTGCTTACACCAGGCAAGATGACCCCAATACCTTAATATCCCAAATTTTCCCCAAATCACATGCTCTGCAATGCCCAGCCCCTTCCTAGACCATTCGGGGTTCATGTTCTCCTTTAAAGAGACAAACTTTATCACTTTCACAGGAATTAACAAACATTTTAATTCAAACACAGCACTGGATTGGTTTAGATTAAAAGTAAAACAAATTTATTAATTAACAAACGGAGACAGGATTTTAAGTGAGTTCAAATATAAAGGTTAGAAACAAAAGTATGAATATGCTTTGAAGTCTAAAACTTAACTCGAGCCAGTTACAATCTTTGCCTAAGCAGGTTTCTCAACTATAAGCAGTTTTCAGAGGTTTCAATCCCATTGATTGAAGGACCCATCTTTCTGCAATCCCAAGAACTCTGGCCTTTTTATCCCTAAAGTGGTGGATAACTTAGGTGTTCTCTGCTCTTCCCTTTATAGATCAGTAAACCTTTGAAAAGAAAAGTATATCTCTAAAAGTTCATTGACCCTGCTTCAAAAAGCGGGAAGGCTTTCTGAGGGTGCTGTCTCCATCTCCTGTCAAGATTAAGTGATCATCTTTCCCCACCTATTCTTCTGATGACTTTGTTTACCTTGCATGTAAATATGTCTACATTGTCTCTGCCTGATGACCAGGCTGGTTAGACAAACAAAATACACAGTCCTTTGTAATCAGGACATGCAGATTCCACAACTATCTCATGAGCTTTGGTGGTTCTGTTTACTACATAAGTAAACTGCAGTCCCATTGTCACTGTTCAACTGTGCTTCATTTGTATTCAAGATTGGGCACACCTGTTTCTACTTCATTCATATACAGACTTTAAAACATAATATCAGAGAACATCCATGACTCCATATAGGGTATTCATATATATATGTCACAATGATATTAATCCCCAGTGTGTTATTAGTTTCCCAATGATATATTACATGACACATTTTAGCTACAGATCATGACACCAATGAATTGGAGAATAGGGTCTAGCCAGCTGAAACTCACTGCTAAATACCAGGGAGCCACTTGCCCTCTGGCCTAAGGATGCTCTTAGGGTCACGAATATCTTATTGCAGTACTGTGGAATATGACAAGGCAAACAACTAAGGTAAATGCTGTATTTTTATACCAATACATTTTGGCCTAGGTCTTCAGGAGATTTAACAGGATGCAACATCAGTTAGGTCTTTAGAGCTGTGCCCATTTACCTCCATCCTCTCATTTACAGTGGCTACAAAAATATGTATACAGTAACCAAATACAGCTAGATCCCTTGATCCATGTGCCACGGTACAATACATAGAATTGATGATGATAATAATGATTCTCTCTGTCACAAAGGGCAATATATTACTCTTTGCCTGTGATAACGCTATTCTGACCAAAGCAATGACACTTGCCTCTGCTGAATGAAAATGATTGATGAAAACATTGGTAAAGTTAATGCATACTCAAGCAATAACCGATGCATACTTTTCTGCAGTCAAACTACAAGACCCACTTAGACAGTGAACATGAGTTTAGTCACACATTGATGCCAATGATTGTGCAATGTTTTATTATTTTTGAAAAATAAATGCTTTGGAAACATAAAGAGGAGAAATAATTTAGATAGTCTTTGTTGAAGTTGAGCTGTATATACAGTAGTGATTAATAGTAAAACCCAGTGGCAGTGTGTAGGTGGAAATACTTATTCATTTTCTTTATAAGTATCCATAGTTTTAAAGCTTATTCTAAAATGTTTTAATTGATGGAGTTGTAAAACGTGTACTTAAAAATACTTGCTGGGAAGATGTCTCATCCATCCCTCATACATTTTCTGTAAAACCTGTGACACATTTATATATAAAAGTAGCCAGACCTGTAGCAATCCATAAACATCTCTGTTCAGAATTGCTGAAAATTCTGATATTAGCACAATTTTGGACAAATCCAGAATTAGTTATTCTGTGATCAAGAGTCTAAACTCTTGTCATTTACAGTAGCTAATCTTCAGAGATGCTTAATTGTTTGCAGAGTGTGGGAAAGCTGATGGTATTAAATTCTAGGGCTGCATTTAAGTTTTCCAGTTTTCTACTACTTGAGAATTGCAGAATCTCTAAACCATGACATTTGTTTTTACATTTGTATAACTAAGGTAATTTTTGGTAATGAAACATCAGAGTCCCATTGTTTTCTTTAAAAAGTTCGGGGGGGGGGGGAGAGAAACTTTCCCTTTCCTGGAATCTTACTTAGCCTGTCAATTTTATTTTATTTTTAACGCTCCAGCTGTGATCTCTTGCTCAATCACAATGCTTCTTTCCACCAGCAGGCTATTAATTCCTTGATAATTGGACAGCCTTGATTACTGCACCAGAAAAACAGCCCCCTACAGTGGTGACAGCATCACAACACGGTACAGCTGCACCCTGCAACACATACTGTGCTCATGTTCACCTGCATACTTGATGTCCTAGTGAGGAACACAGTTTTCTGGGAACACACACTGCAGCAAACTGTACATTCTCACTCTGGAAGAGGCCAACTTATTCATCATAAAGATTGGGTTGTTGCAGAAGCACATAAGAACATTCTGTCTCTCTCATGCTCTCTCTCAAACACATGTTCTGTGTCTGAAAGATGTTGATCTGACAGACTGGACGGGGTAAGACACAATTCACAATAATCCTTCCTTCTCTTGAGATTTAAAAACTCTCCACATCTAGGGTTACCAACTTTCTAATTGCACAAAACCCAACACCCTTCCCTGCCCCTTCTTTGAGGCCCCACCCCTGCTCACTCCATTCCCCCTCCCTCTATTGCTCGCTCTCCCCCACCCTCACTCACTTTCACCAGGCTGGAGCAGAGGGTGTGTGCTCTGGATGGGGCTAGAAATTAGAGGTTCAGGGTGCAGGAAAAGGTTCTGAGGTGGGGCCAAGGAGTTGAGAGTGTGGGAGGGGATGCGGGCTCCAGCTGGGGTGTGGGCTCTGGGTGGGGCTGGGGATGAGGGGTTTGGGATGCAGGAGGGGATTCTGGGTTGGGGATCAGGAGTTCGGAGTGTAGGAGAGGGGGCGGGCTCTGGCTGGGGGTGTGGGCTCTGGGGTGGGGCTGGTGATGAGGGGTTTGGGGTGTAGGAGGGGACTCCAGGCTGGGGCAGGGGGGGTTGGTATGTGGAGGAGGTGAAGGTGTGGAGTCCGGGAGGGAGTTTGGGTGTTGGGGGGACTCTGGGCTGGGGCAGCAGATTGGGTTGCAGGATGGAGTGCAGGGTCCCGGCTGCACTTACCACGGCTCCCAGGAATTGGCAGCCAGGTCCCTGCAGCCCCTAGGTCACAGTTCCCGGTCAACGTGAGCTGCGGAACCGGCACTAAGAGTGGGGGCAGCGCACGGAGCCTTCCTGGCCACCCATGTGTCTAGGGGCTGCAAGGACTTTGTAGCCACTTCCAGGAGCCCCTGCTACACTAGCAACTGGACTTTTAATGGTCCCTTTTTGACTGAGCATTCCGGTTGAAAACTGGATGCCTGGCAACCCTACCAGCATCATGTATTTTGCAAGAGCTCCTCTAGAGAGACTGTGATGTCTTAGCTAATTAAAACTGTTACTGAGTAGGCTATACTGAATCCATGCACTGGAATCCAATCACCTCACTGTTCTAAACAAACAGACAAGTACCAATAAACAGAGCATTTTGAAAATTTTCTGATGCAAAATGCAGTTTAGTCAATAGTGAAACTTTCCGCAGGAATGTGTTGATATTGGCAAAAAATCATTTAGGACAAAAATCTTAGCAAAGCATTGTGAACTCTTATTTCATATTATAATATTTATTCTGTAACAAAATTTCAAAATGCTTTTCTCAATGTTTTTATAAATAATATAATATAAATTAGAGTCAAAGTCTGAATGAAATATTTTGATTTTATTAAAATGGAACATTTCAACTCACCAGAAATTTTTTTTTTTTTGAAAATTTTGATTTGTGGGAAATTTCAAATTTTCCATTTTTGTTCTGATTTAGAATGAAAACCTATTTACATTTTTTGCAGTTTTATGTGGAATGGAAATTGAGTTTCCACTAGCCACACTGATAACCCTGTCCAAAGTGACATCACATATAGGGCTAAAATAGAAACCTACAGTTATAGAACAAAATGTTCATTTAGCAGGCACCGCCACCACAGGAGAAGCCTACCTTGTATGCAAGATGGCCATCAGGGATTTGATCTATGGATGGACAACATTTAGACCCTTCTTCCATCTCCTCCTACATAGCTGATACATGAAGACAGCAACAATGAAACAAAAGAACACCTATCAAATACTGAAGCCTTTCATTTCTCTCATGCCCAGTATGAAAAAGTTGTTTGCCAGAGACACGGAAATAGGGCAGGCAAAAGAACCATCAAGCTGGAAATCATTAACAAAGAATTAAAAAGGAAACTTTGTTTCTAAAGGAAAAAGCTAAAGAATCTGGGACACAGAAGTAGTGTTGTTAGCATTGTGGTTGGGCCCAGGAGAACAGAGGACATGAAAGTAAAATGTTTTGCAGAAAAGCTGCTAAAAGATGACAGGATCATTTCAGAGACTTATTCCCACAGTGGAAAGAGCTGACTGCCTGTCTGCACTGAAACCTCCTCCAGAAGGATTGCAAGAACCCTCCTCTTTTGCTGCCTGAATTTTCATGATAAGGAAGATATCAAGTCCCCACAACTTGCAGTCACATTGAAATCAAAAGAAATTGAGGGTGGTCAATACCTCATAGGTGCTGGTTAGTAGCTTGGAGGATCAGGCCCTTAGTTTGTTGAAGATGCCAGATTAATTTCAGTTCAGCTAGAGAAATATAATGACAACTTGAAAGAGTGCATAATTTTGGCACCACTGAAATCTGTAATAGAGAGGTCTTTGATTTCTCTTGTTACCCTTGCTTCAAAAATAGAACAAATGTCACTTCACCGGGCAAGGCTGAGTTGTACTCTGAGAAATCCATAGTATAACATGTATTCTGCTTATCTGTACAGTGTATGATAATCATATGTATACTGTGTATTATAATATTTTAAACCTTTCGCATTGTTAGTGCCTAGCATTGCAGTGTGGCCTCTTGTGCCAAATTAGGAAATAAATAGTGGGGACTGATTCTGGTCTCTCACTGGTGAAACTGAAGTGACTTCAACCACAGCTGGTGTTCTCCTTAAACAGCACCTGGTGGCAAAAGAAGACGGAATCCACTCTTCCACTCCCGTAAGAAGTATCCTGCTTGGAGCGAGAAAATGAAGCCAACATAGAAACCTGCAAGATATAGGGCTAATGTGCACCAAAAGGCAGTACAAGTTTAGAGAGGGCATAGAAACAATTACTAAACTTTATCCAAAGTTTGTCTGTCTGTCTGTTGATTTGGGAATGAACCAAGGGTGAGGCTAGTTGATTTTTGTAGTGACAGGTTTTTCCATTCCTGATATGAATATGTTTGGACAAGTTCTATGATTGCCATCTCTGCTTCCAAATACTGAAAGGAACCAAATCCCCAAGCTTTTGAGCTTTGCCTATCACTCGCACTTTACCCCATAAGGAAATCATGGTCTCTGTGTGTGTTTGTGTGTGTGTGTGTGTGTGTGAGAGAGAGAGAGAGACTCTCCAAATCATTTTAATGAAATGCAGAATAGTCTACCAAATCTATATCTTAACCTTGTTCTCCTGTGAGGTCAAAAGGAAATTGCTGTGCTTGTGTATTTGGCCCATGTGGGATCTATTTCTTTCCGATCCTTATAAAGTTCCTATTTTTTCCTCCTAATCCAAACCCATTAAAGTATATTAGAAGCTTGGAAATAACTGAGTAAAGGCTTTCTTGCTCTAATTTATACACACATCAATAATTATTTAGTTGACCCTTGGACCAGTGGAAGCAAGGCCAGAAAAGGGAATCAGAACCTTTGGGTAAACTGGTGTGTTACCATGGAGAAAGTCACCACTTTTCATCTTTTCACATAACCACAATGGTAAGAATGATCATTTAACTATAAAGAAGGAGACACCATTTTTTATTCGTCTTGAACTTGTTTTGTGGAATTAGAGAAGCCTTTTCAACAGAATTTATTCCTCTTAGTTTCAGTAATTAATTATCAACACTCTGCATTTTAGCTTTCCTAAAGAGGTTAGATTTTTTTCTGATAGCTCTGGGGAAAATTCTGACCCCAATGAAGTGCCAGGCTGAGATTACAATAGAAATGCCATTTCTCCATTGAAAGGAAGAAAGAGGTAAAAGGCAGCAAAGGGCTTGCACAGGAGGGATTCAGCACCCCTTTTTGTGCTGCTGTGTAGAGCTAAGTACTAGGTCTGTGTATCTTCTTATGGGGGTGAGTGTAGGCCAAGGAATGGATCCACTGCCATAAAGGCATTCATGGTACTCCTTCCCATATACTGTCATATCACATGTGCCCCAGCCGCATTGGTTCTTCAGCCCTGCATATGAAGTGTGAGGGAGGATTCCACCTTGGCCTAGCTCCTCTGTAGTTCTTGTTGTCCCTCTGGGCATTACCTCCCAAAACTTTTGTTTGCTGCTTCATGCGCTTCCATGGCTGTAGTCAGATAAACACCTGGGCACGAAAAATAAAAAGTAGAATTCTTGAAGGCTGGAAACAATTAGCAGATTACAACAGTTATTGCAGCTCTGTGGGAGTGTTCTGGCAATCTTAGCAAGCTGGGCCCAGATCTGTCATTCAAATTTTATGATAGTTTATATTGTATTTCTAAGGGATTAAAAAGTAAAAATCTCAATCTCTTGTTAAGATGGGTACATTTTCTCTTAATCATATAACAGTTCAGTGGACACCATTTATGACTTTGCATGTTACACCGGTGCCAAGAAACCATGGAGCTTGGCTGTCTGGTAGTCTGACCTGTTTGGCAGTGAGCTGGGGCTGTGTTGTGGGGGGCAGTGTAATATGAGCTGATGCTGTGCTTTAATTTTTGCAATTCAGGGATTTACTGCAGTCTACAGCTAGAAAAGAACACTTAGCCCAGTTGGCTGGGGATAAAGTAAGGTACTTTTATTAAGAAAGATGGGGAAAAGACAGGGGAACAGAGGGAAAAGATTTAACTAGTTACAGCAGCAGGAGGAAAAAATAAGTAAGTGTAACAACCATGCACAGTTCCTCAGTTTCTTCTGCAACATTATGAGAGACGTGTTTGTTGAAAAAAGATCATATTCCCCTCAAAATGATATAGGACCTGATCCTGCTCACATTGGAGACAGCTGAATTTGTAGCTCTTCACTTCGAGCCAAGTGAATAAATCAAAAATGAATATTTTATCCAATTAATTTCCATGAACACTCTTGCCTTAAGAATCAGGCTGGGGTTGGAAAAATCCCATCTTTAAAATTCAGTGGATGCAAATACTATGCTTTCTGTGAACATTAGTGCCAGTGAAATTTGACTGTATGAATATTTGTGGAGGAGAAACTCAAAAGCACAACAAAAGCAACTTTGAGTGAATATTTGATATTCACTCTCTACATTTCCCTAACTCTGAATGTTTATTTCTCTTCAGTTGTTGTGTGGGTCTGTAGAGGAATCAGTTAATTTACTTGCATCCCTAATTTAGTCACATTTCTTGAAGAAAACACATCACATTATTAATGATCTTTTAAAATCTAAGAACTTCAGTAGTGTTCTAATTCTGAGTAGCACATACATTATTAAGTATTAGGGATTGTTTTAACTTAAAAGTGGCCATTGATTTTGGGTCCTTTTGTTAATAGTGCCCAACGTGAGCACCTGATTTGGCTTGATTTTAAAACATGCTAACACCTAAACCTCCATTTTAAAAAACGTTTTTAAAAGGCTCGGCAGCCTTTCACTAATCATATTCATCTCATTATTACCTTGTACTCATCTTGTCTGTATGTTGCATGTTCCATTTGTCTCTTGCCATATATTTTGATTATCGGCTTTTTGGGACAGGGACCATACTTTTATTGTAGACCTAATCCTGCACCACTGAAGTCAATGACAATTTTGCCATTGATTTCAATGAGCTCAGGTTCAAGCCCTGTATATGGATGTACAGTACCTAGCATAATGGAGGCCCCGATTAGGTCCTTAAGAGCTATTGCAGTACAAATACGAAACAACAATTATAGATTCTAGGCACTTCTGAAAATCAGGCCTCAAGCTAGGCAATCAAAATTGGAGGCCTCCTTTGCAAATTTGGTTGCAAGATGTGATAGCTCCGAAAGATAAATGCTTGTTGTTTTTCTACACCTGAACTTCTCTCTTTATCGCTTCTCTTAAAGTATGCCAATATTTTTTTCTTGTTTGGTGCTTGTTTTTTCTATTGGTTGATCCATTATTGTAAACTTGATGTGTATGGATCTGAACTGCACAAAATAAGACTGCAGCTGTATTTATATTTAACATAAAAGTATTAAGGATCAATATTCTGGGTCGAATTTTCAGGTGAACTAATCCACAGATGTGCATAGTGTTATGGCTGGAGAAAATCTGGTTCACTGTGACTAATGAGTATCCTGTACTTGAACTTTTTTTTGATAGAATATATTTGCATTTCTAAATTGAAATATTTGAAACTGCTTTTGAGGTTCAACCAACCTCTCCCCATTCCCACCGAAAAAGAGTATGATTGCAAATTTATACAGAACAAAAATTTCTCTAAACCTTGAAGTTTTTAAAATCAGATTAGGACTAGATTCTGCAGTCATGATGTAGTCAAACTCATAGTTACTACAGGATTACCATTAACCTATTCCTTAGGTAGCAAAGACTCATGAGAATATCCTGGTTTTATTCAGCATGTGACATCCTGTAAGAGAAATCTGTCTTGAGTCCTACAAAAATAAAGCTGACCTGGAGGAAATGTCAGGGAAATGAAAGTGAATGGATTTGAATGAGAAAACAAAGATTGTAATGCATTTGAGACTCGAGAATTTTATGTTTCATTGTTAAGCTGTAAGATCTAAGAAGTACTTATACTCTTGTTTGATGAATGCTGCACTCACTGCAGAAAATCTGACTTATAAATCATTTCTGAAAGTTTCTGAAAATGCTGTGGTGTTTTTTAGATTTTTTTTTATTGTACAGTATCTTTAAAAAAAATAAATCTCAAGTTTCCTACCTACCTAGCCCAACTATTCACTGGATGCTCATTACTTCCTGTTCTTTTTTTCTGTATTAATGCTTTGTAGAAACAGACAATGTGCTTTTAAATCCCTTCAATTAGTCCTTAATGCCAAACATCTCAGATGCATCAGAATAAAAAACTAGTGTCACAGTTTAGGAGAGAAATAAAATTAGCACAAATTTGGCTTCCATTTATAATGGAGTCTGATGCTGGCTTGCCTGGAGCTTCAGTGTTGTGTAAACTAGGATGTGTATGTTTTAAAAATAAAAAGTGAGAATATACAATACTAAGTATTTTTAAAATAGTATGTGACGTAGAATTGCTCCCTAGAATATAATTACTTAGATTGCATGTTTAACAAAATCTCATAATGTCAAAGCTAAAGTCATTAAATGAATTCTAGACTAAGCAGCTGATGAAACAAAGAGTAGTACAAAACAAGTTAATTGTATAATGTAAGTAGATTACAGATACAATGTTCTAAAAATAAATGATCATTCAGTGGCTGATAAAGGTATCTTAATGCAAACAAGTAAGTCTTTAGAAGAAGCATATCAGAAAGATTGTGTCCAATTAAATATTAAAGAATAAAAAAACCTTAAATGTAAAGGGCAAGGAAAAATAATGGATGACAAGTCCTTGTGTATAAGTATCCTCTTCTCCATCCCTCTCATAAAATGACATTCTTAAACCATTACAGGCACTCCCAGTGGTATGTACTAATTCATAACAGATGATAGTCTAGAGATAGATAATGACTATTAAGACTCTTTATAGCCAGCAATAAAGAGATTTGTGTACACAGTAAACATGAAAAAATGAATAATAGAAGTCAAAAGGTCAAGACTGTATACATCATTAATTAATTATGAGCTACCTGAAGCCATATCCAAAGGCATAGGGTAAAGGCAAATTTGAATCCCTAGAGAAATTTCCAATACCAGTGAACTTAATCTTGCAAAGTATTGCTACGCCAACAACGTTCTGAGTGCCCTCCAATGACAGTTGTTATAAATACGATCACTAATACTGTAAGGACTAGCCTCACAGCTCCAACAAATCATCCATTCTGGGACTAATCACTATCTTGCAGAAGTAATACTCTCTCTCCAGAGTTAAAGATGGAAAAATATATAGCTTGTTTGGGCATCAAAAATCCGTCATGCTTGCCAGCAGGTGAATAAATGCTGTCAGCAGCAGAATCTCTGGAATTTTTCAAGGCTGGCTAATATACCTGCCTGTTTTAAAACACACATTGGTTTGCTTCATGGAAGGGAAAAGAAGTAAAGGAATTAAAAGCACTAGCAGCAGCAGCAGTGGTATTCATAGCAATACCATTTCCTCTTTACTAACCAGAAGCAGTCTGGGGAGAGATTAAAGAACTGATATGTCCCACGGGACCCTATGCTCCTTTGTTTTTACTTTTTCCTTTCTAATGTATTTTTCATCTCATCTCCAGTGGAGAATTAGCATGTAGCTCCAAAGCCAAAGCCGAGCTGAGGTAATGAAATTTTCAAAAGAAAAAGGGGTAAAAAACAAACAAACAACCCCTCCCCCCAATGTGTATTAACTATTTCAAATCAGAGGTCTGTTGGCAAATGTGAAATTCTGTTAGTATTTCCTCTTTAAAACAGCAGATGAATGATACTTTGGAAATAATACGTATGACAACAAATACCAAAATCATAGCAATAACTAAACGTTTAAAATTCATCTACTGTTTTATGTAACTAATTGATCCATCAAGACTTATGGAGGGCACTGATGTCTATGAGAGCTAGATAACAGACTGACTTTATCTTTAAAAATGGGCCAATCCTACAATCTGTATTCAGTCAAAACTCCTACTTTTCATTGACTATTTTGCATGAGATTCAGAATGGAGAGAGGTAAATAGTGGTGTCTTGCAGGGATGTGTACTGGGACCAGTAATGTTCAACTTATTCATAAATGATCTGGAACAAGGGGTAAACAGTGAGGTGGCAAAATTTGCATAACATACAAAATTACTCAAGATAGTTAAGTCTAAAGCTGACTTCAAAGAGGTCCAAAGCTGACTGCAAAGAGTTACAAAGGGATTGCACAAAACAGGGTGACTGGGCAACACTATGGCACATTAGAAAACATAATCCCAACTATACATACAAAATGATTGGGTCAAAATTAGCTGTGACCATTTAAAATAAAAAGGTTTTGGAGTCATTAATCACATTAGCCACGCCATCAGGGGCTCGTTTACCTGCACATCTATCGATGTGATATATGCCATCATGTGCCAGCAATGCCCTGCTGCCATGTACATTGGCCAAACTGGACGGTCTCTACGCAAAAGAATAAATGGACACAAATCTGACATCAGGAATCATAACATTCAAAAACCGGTAGGAGAATACTTAAGGCTGGCAATTCTGCAACAGAAAAGCTTCAAAAACAGACTTCAATGAGAAACTGCTGAGCTTGAATTAATATGCAAACTAGATACCATTAACTTGGGTTTGAATAGAGACTGGGAGTGGCTGGGTCATTACACATATTGAATCCATTTCCCCCTGTTAAGTATCCTCACACCTTCTTGTCAACTGTCTAAATGGGCCATCTTGATTATCATTCCAAAAGTTTTTTTCTCCTGCTGATAATAGCTCATCTTAATTAATTAGCCTCTTACAATTTGTATATGCATCCGATGAAGTGGGCTGTAGCCTACAAAAGCTTATGCTGTAATAAATTTGTTAGTTTATAAGGTGCCACAAGGACTCTTGTTCTTTTTGCCAAAGAAATTAATAGGTAGCAGGTTTAAAACAAACAAAAGGAAGTACTTCTTCACATAACACACAGTCAACCTGTGGAACTTGTTGCCAGAGGATGTTGTGAAGGCCAAAACTGTAACGGGATGCAAAAAAGAACTAGATAAGTTCATGGAGGATAGGTCCATCAATGGCTATTAGCAAAGATGATCACGGATGAATCCCCATGCTCTGGGTGTCCCTAGCCTCTGTTTGCCAGAAACTGGGAGTGGACAACAGGGGATGGATCACTCAATGATTATTTTCAGAGTAGCAGCCATGTTAGTCTGTATTCACAAAAAGAAAAGGAGTACTTGTAGCACCTTAGAGACTAAAGTCTGTAAGGTGCCACAAGTACTCCTTTTCTTCTATCAATGATTGTGTAACTTTAGCACCCTCATGGCCAAGATGGAGTCTGCTCTGCAGGTATCTCTGGCCAAGAAAAGGAATGTGCAGGAATGAATGGAGAAAAACAACAGGGAGAAAGATGGGAGCAACAAAACATGGTTACTTTCAACACCAGCCCCCACAGCCCAGTGGTACCACAGTCTAAAAAGGCAGACACTGAGCAATGTGTCTGCACACAGAGTTCAGGAGTCCAATGGGGGATGCTCCGGGGGAGGCGTGCATGGGCAGCAGGTGGGGCCGTGGGAGAGACCCAGCTGCCAACATTGGTGGAGCCTGGTCCCTGGGGCCCTGAATTTGCTGGAGCAAGGGAACTACGGGCCTATACAACTCACCACTCCTGGTCCTGGGCAAAGTTCCAGTCCAATGGTGATTCTTGGGTGCTTCTGATTGTCTTCAGCTCCAGTAAACTTTCCTCAACAACCCCCTCTGGTGCCCTCTTCTGCCGCTCTTTGCAAAGACACACAGAGCGACAACCTCCCCACTTAACTAGCTACAGCCACCCTCCTTATACCCAGTGCAAAATCACAAACCCCAGTACTCATGGCTCCAGGCAGCTCTGGGCAGCAGTAATACTGGGTCCAGCTGCAGTTTGTCTTTTGTTCTTGGCTGCTTCACTTTGTGAGGGCCTGCTTGCTGCAGCCCTTCTGTCTGGAGCTCCAGACATGCTTCCTGTTCTCTCACCTGTCTTTTAAAAGTCAAATTATTTCACAATTATTAAGCACTTTCTTTCCCTAGTTACTTTCTATGATTCAAGCTTTTCAGGAATTATATTCCATCAGGTAATGTTTAACATTTGTGCTTATTTTATTGAGAGATGAATAAAAAAAGACTAGAAGTTCTGTATTCAAAGCACTGTAATTTAATATTCTTAAACCATAACTCGTTAATATTTTCTGAAAATAAATACAAAAGTATTCTGTTCCCCTGAAACAGCACCCCAGATAAGTTGGAGGAAATGTTTCCTGTGTCAAAAATGTTATCAATGTGAATATTTTAGTTATCTGTTCATTATTAAAAGAATTTGCTGTGATCTTCATTACTATGTGAAGAAAAAATCAGGAATAAAAAAAAATCAAGACATCTAAAGAAAATCTTTCCTGTCTAACCATATTTGATTCATTTGTTGTCTTTCAATTAGAGATATTACAGAAATCTATCTGGCTAGGTCGTTGCTGAAAGAGGCTGTGCTGTGTTTCTTCATAATAAAGCTTTATATATTGTGGCAACTTACAAAGATTTTGTCCTCCTTCCCCTAGATATGATCCAAGCTAGTAAATTAAAGGAAGGCAGTGGAGTTGGAATCAAATGATCTTATTAGGAAATTTGGTAATACACAGAACTTTCTTGAGGCTGACTCTAGGGTTATTGCGTATATACGTCTCTGTAGAATACTGAGTGAGATGGAGGAATCTCTAGCACGTATATTGCGTGAGTAGCCTACTGATGAAATATGGATGGAATCAAATAGTAAAATGAATATAATTGTTGAAATCTGTTGCAGAAGCTGTGCATAATTGATAACTTCTGATAATTAGAGCAATATAGGTTTTGCTATGCATATGTTCAAATTAAGCTTATGCTTTAAAGAGAAATTCAAATATGTCTGTCTGAATTTTACTCATTTCAAATTCTGAAAGCCCATATCCTGAACTGCTTTGCACTCCATTACTGCAACAGATCGATCTATTGATCTACCTAATATCAGCTATAGCTGTGGCCTGAGAATGTTATTATTGTAGAGGTGGTGTAGATCAACACTGTAGTTTCTATGCCACCCCTTATTCCAAAGATGGGCAAACTATGGGCTGTGGGCCACATCCAGCCCATGAAACCGTCCAGCCTGGCCTTGAGCTCCCGACAGGGGAGGCTAGCCCCCGGCCCCTTCCCCGCAGCCTCAGCTCACCATGCCGCCAGCACTCTGGGTGGCAGGGCTGTGAGTTCCTGCCGGGCAGTGTGGCGGCATCGCTGGCTCCGGCTGGGCGGTGCGGCTGCCAGCCCTGCTGCTCTGAGTGGCATGGTAAGGGGGCGGTTGGATAAGGGGCAGGAGGTCCTGGGGGGTAGTCAGGGGACAGGGAATAGGGGGCGGTTGGATGGGATGAATGTTCTGGGGTGGTGGTCAGGGGACAGGGAACAGGGGGCGGTTGGATAGGCATGGAAGTCCCAGGGGGCATTTCAGGGGGTGGGGGGTGTGGATAGGGGTTGGGGCAGTCAGGGGACAGGGAGCGGAGGGGTTAGATAGGGTGTAGGAGCCTGGGGGATGGTTAGGGGTGGGGGGTCCCAAGAGGGGGCAGTCAGGGGACAAGGAGCGGGGGGGGGTTGGAGGGGTGGGAGGTTCTGAGGGGGGCAGTCAAGGGGGCGGGAAGTGGGAGGGGGCAGATAGGGGACAGGGACCAGGCTGTTTGGGGAGCCACAGCCTTCCCTACCCAGCCTTCCATACAGTTTTGGAACCCTGATTTGGCCCTCAGGCCAAAAAGTTTGCCCACCCCTGCCTTACTCAATGGTTAGCATAAGGGGTATGATTTTCCAAAACCATCTTGACTTCCAACTTTTGTATCAGCCTTTTGGGGCTGTTATTAGTTGGTGCAAGTTAACACGTTTTGTCTCAGCTGGCTCAAGTGGAGGAAAAGTGGTCCAGTGTTTGGGAGTTATCCTGGGATTCAGGAGATCTGGGCCCAGTTCCCTGCTGTGCTGTAGACTCTGGTGTGAGGGACTTAAGAAAGTTACTTGTGTTTCTCTGTGCCTTAGTTCCCCATGTAAAACGGGGATAACCACATTTCCCTGCCTTCAAGGATAAATATATTAAATATATGAAAGATTGTACCTTAGGTAATGGGGGCTATCTGATTACATAAGGTAGATCAATAGAAAGATGAGATCAGAATGTACAAAGATGGCTTTGAGCAAAAGAACAGAAGAATGGCCATAAAGGGTCAGACCAATGGTCCATCTAGCCCAGTATCCTGTCTTCCAACAGTGGGCAGTGCCAAGTGCTTCACAGGGAAAGAACAGAACAGAGAAATTACTCAGTGATCCATCCCCAGTCACCCAGTCCCAGCTTCGGGGAGTCAAAATTTAGGGACACCCAGAGCATGGGTTGCATTCCTACCTCTCTTGGCTAATGGCCACTGATGGACTTATCGTCCAGGAATATATTTAATTCTTTTTTGAACAGTTATACTTTTGGCCTTCACAATATGCCCTGGCAACAAGTTTCACAAGTTGACTGTGTTGTGGGAAGAAGTACTTCCTTATGTTTGTTTTAAACCTGCTGCCTATTACTTTCATTGGGTGACCCCTTGTTCTTGTGTTAGTGTTATGTACTTCATTACATTTCTTATTCACTTTCTCCACACCATTCATGATTTTTATAGACGTCAATGATTTCCCCCCTTAGTTTTCTCTTTTCTAACCTTTTTTGACTGCTGGGCAAGGCTTTCTGAAAGGCCAAGTGCACTCTATCAACTGTATCACCTTTGATGACATACTTGTTGATACTCTGAATGAGTTTTGATATAGCAGTGAAGCATGATTTCCCTTTAAAAAGTTGACTTTTCTCCAACATATCATGTTCATCTACGTGTCTGATAATTCTGTTCTTTACTATAGTTTCAACCAATTTGCCTGGTATTGAAGTTAGGCTCCCCAGCATGTAATTGGCAGGATCACCTTTGGAGGCTTTTAAAAAAATTGGTGTTTCATTAGCTGTCCTCCTGTCGACACTGCACCCCAAATACCTCTCTAAGCCCGGTAGCCAAGGACCTGAGCCTAATTTTCTAGTTAAACTGAAAAACAACATGTGATTTTTGCCCTTTCTTTAAAGGCTTAATACTTGAGGATGTCAACTTGTTACAATATGTTATAGTGACAGAAGAACTCCCATCTTCTTGTTCCAATTTTTAGGCACATCTGAGTGTGTGAATTTAGCTGTGGAGAAGATAACCATGATTTAATGTTCTGAAATTTGTGACACATGTTTTTGTCAACTTATCTATTTTGCAACTTACACGGTTTTGTCTACTTACATATTTTGTTTAGTTACTGTGTTATTTGTTCTAGCTTTCCAATCCAATATGCTTATCTACCAGACATACAATATTGGAATGCTTGCTCTAATCATATGATGAATGGACTTTCTTTAGTTAAAGCACCAGGGTCAAAACAATTTAGCCATAATTATGTGACTGTGAACCTAATGCCAATTATTGATGGAACTGAAAATTGCAAATGACCTTGCTAAAACAAATTTATTTGAGCATACACTTTCGTGGGCTAAAACCCACTTCATCGGCTGCACTCAGTGGAAAATACAGTAGGAAGAAATATATACACAGAGAACATGAAAAAATGTGTGTTGCCATACATGCTATAATCATTACAAAAGGTTTTTTTCTCCTGCTGATAATAGCTCACCTTAATTGATCACTCTCATTATAGTGTGTATGGCAACACCCAATTTTCATGTTCTCTGTGTGTGTGTGTGTGTATATATATATATATCTTCCTACTGTATTTTCCACTGCATGCATCCAATGAAGTGGGTTTTAGCCCTTGAATGCTTATGCTCAGATAAATTTGTTAGTCTCTAAGGTGCCACAAGTACTACTCTTTATTTTTGCTGAAACAGACTAACATGACTACCACTCTGAAACTTGCTAAAACAGATGTTGTTATTAATGCCCCCTATTGGTGAGAATTATAACGCAAATGATTCTTGCTAGTTTATATGATAATTCCAAAGGAGTCCCTTAGGGAACAAAAGTATGTAGTACGGTATTAATAATTTTAAGTGGAGATAATTATAAATAGTGGTTCCTGTTTTGGACTTTGAAGTCTGATTGTAGCTTAGATTTGTGTTATTGCTCAAATTTGTCACCATAACTTGAAAAATCCCTTATTAGGGATGCTAGTTTATAAGAAAAATTAAGTTCTTATGTTCAGTGTTCCCCTGTACCAGCTTGATGGTTAATGTTTTGGGGTATTTTAAAAAATCCTATAGCATACATTGTAGAGCAGATCAATATTTCCATTAGGCTAAATTATCTCAAAAGACACAGAGGAGTTATTAGAGTTGATGTGGAGTTGTGGTTCCAAAATATTGCTGGCATGTTGGGCTATTTGTTTTACCTACCTTTAAAATAAATATCTTAAAAATTGAAAGCTCCTCCCTGAGATCAGAAGTTCATATGTCTCAGCATTCTCTGGCTGTTTTGTGGCAATGTAAGAGTTTGGGATAATTATCATCAAAAACATTTCATAGTGTATTCATGCTGAGCAATGCATCATATTTTGAACTTTGTGTCTTCCGGGTGGATGTAAACTGAGAGCAATTCTTTAAATAGAGAAACTTATATTGGTTGCATAGAAATATACTACTACATTTATAGCTTTGTAAACCATTTACTAGAATATTGTTCCAAAGCCATTCAAAACCTTTCACAGATCCACATGTTGATAATGAGTGCAAGATTTTGCATGTTTATACTCTGGAATTAGTTGAGAAGATGAGTAACAACTCATGCAGCTCCCTGTTCCTTAACCAGTAAGAGTATGGAATAAACAACATTGAATGATGTTTGTTCATGTTATGCTCTTTCAGATGTGAAATAACTGGTTCACGGGACTAAAAACCTCCCACTAACACATTTCTAGCTAGATTACTTACTAACTTTTTACAGGAGTTCTGAGCTGCATTCCTTATCTGTTCCCAGCAAAAGCATCACACAGACTGAAGACCCTTTGCCCCTGCCCCCCCTGCTTTGAAAGTATCTTGTCTCCTCATTGGTCATTTTGGTCAGGTGCCAGCGAGGTTACCTTAGCTTCTTAACCCTTTACAGGTGAAAGGGTTTTTCCTCTGGCCAGGAGGGATTTTATAGCACTGTATACAGAAGGGTGGGTACCCTTCCCTTTATATTTATGACAGTAGCCTAAGCCTTTGGGCTAAGGGAGCCAGGAAAACACACAGTCTCAGGTTCACTGTCTTCTGACAGGGGCAAGCTACCAACCAAGCACAGGCCTTCTTGCCTTGTTAATAGGTCACCCCCTCAAGGGTGGGGTTGGCTGTGTGTGGGTATAGGACCCGGGCCCACGTGACTCCACCAGGTCCCAGCCCAGGACCCTAACAGTGGCAGAGTGTCCTGTCTTTGGGTCAACGGGGAATCCAGCCACAACACGGTGGCTCCTGCTCTGGCAACAAAACCAGACTAAAGTCTGGTTTCTGTGGTCTACTTCCTACCACAATCTGGAGAGGGGGTTTTGTAGTCCAAGGGTCCACTGTCTCCTCGGGCATACCGCAGACAGCAGACCCAGCAACTCCTCCCCTGCGTCAGTCTCTCCAGAGACAGGGCACTGCACAGTGTGGGCTCAGCTGCTGTGGTTGGCAGCAGACTGGAGAGGTCTGTCTCCCTACATGGCTTCACTCAACTGAGCTGCAGGGCTCTCTCTTTATACTTCCTGTCCCACCCTGGTATGTCCACTGAAGGGGGGTGGTAGGTCTGGTGCTGCCCACTGGGGGGGGTAGTGGTTACTCACTCTTAAGTCTGGAGGGATACTACTCTGCCTCACTACAAGGAATTAGAGTTGTTCCTAGACCTTGCTATGCAGGAGGGTGACAACAGCAGGAAAATAAAACTTATTTTACCTTATTGGGGGACAAGCGCCACTCTGAAGCTCACCACTGCCTCAAGCCTCACAGCGCTCCTAGCAGCCCTGGGGACGTATTTCTCCCCAAAGCAGAACAAAACTGTGGAACGACACAGGTTTTTCACTACAGACTAATCTGAAGTGGAGCTGACAGACCCATACGTAATTATGCACGCTGGTTGCTACATGAAATTTTTGTTAGTTGAAAGACTCCCAGGATAGTTTGCTGCATGTGCACCTGCAGGAGAGGCTGCTCTGGGAAGGCAATCTCACATTAAACAGATGCTTGGACATGGCATGTTCAGCAGAATTCTCAAGAAGAAAGGATGAAAGCTGTAAGAGGCACAACACTCCCAGACATATATGCAGTGAGACAACAGCCAAGGGAAGCAGATGGCTATGGTTCCGTACCCATAGTAAGAGGCATTTACTGTGGGAGACAGCATGAGTGGGTAAAGGAGAAGTGCCCCACACTAGGACAAAATTGCATGCAGGAGCAGAAAAAGGTCTCAAACATTCAGTTAGACTTGTGCAAAAGGGAGATGACACATCAGACAGCGGTGATGACATCATGACTTTCTCCTTGATTCCAAGAGCATATCAGGTTCCGACTGTCTGAACTGGTAAGCAACAAGAGACCGTACCAACCATGCATGCAACAATGTTAATAAGGAAATTCACTCTGCGATTACAGCTGGATAGCAGGGCTTCCAGCAATGTGATTCCTGAAGGTGAATTGGACTCAAACACACCCATTACAAAGAGCAGGTGCAATCTAATAATGTACAGTGACAACATAATGCAGCCCATAAGAAAATCGAACCTCATAGAAACTAAACCAAAAAATAACAGTACTAATTGAAGTTTGGGGTGGTGAGTGGCAAGCACCACACACCCCTCTTGGGGAACACAGCCATGGATCTGATCAGGGTGCAGCATCAGAATATTATTGTTACAGTACAAGAAACAAAAAGAGAGTCCCATGGACAAAAGGCATAGTTTTAAAGTCATATGGGGATGTTTTCAAAGGCGACGGGTATCTTGAAGAAAAGTTGCAATTGGAAATAGACCCCCACAATAGAACCTGTATGCTTATCACAAAGGAAAATTCCAGTGGGTCTACATAATCAGATATGCAAGCAGCTTGAAAATCTGCAGTGCTGGGGTATTATAGAACCTGTAGAGGCAAATGTAGCCCTGGTAAGCAGCATAGTGGTGGTTAAGAAGCCAACAGACAAATTATGCATTGGGATAGATTCAATGCCACTGAACTAGGGATAGAAAAGATGCCATTATCAACAGCACACAAATGATGATATCATGCCAGAACTTTCCAGAACCTGGGTCTTTACAGTCTGTGATATAAGGAATAGGTTTTGACACAGAAGACTGTTCCTTGAGGTTCAGACCCCTTTTTAGCATTTTAGGCGCACAGGAATACCACATCACAGGGGTGCTAAAACAGTCCAGCACAGGAGCTGGTGGGATGAAGGACCAAAACCCTGCTGCCAATGAGGGGAGACCTGTTGCAGCTGGAAGGACGGAGAAACTACTGAGAGCGAATGGCAATCATTACAGTAGGACAGGTTAGCCAAGGACCTACCAGCTCTGGAGACAGGCACACCTGTGAGGATTCAGCCGTTAGAGACACACCGGAAGGAGTGGACTGAAGGAGTGGCACCCAGGGTCACACAAGATGACTATGTAAGAGGGGAAAGTGATCTGAGGGAACACAAGGCACTTATGAGTCAGCTGACCCAACACCTAGAGAACCTTCACAGATTGTCGCAGAACAACGAGACAGAACCATCTGGAGGTCAAATCCACAGTGAGGGAGGAGACTCCACAGAGAGAATTTGCTAGACTCAAAGACAGGTTACAGAGAGACAGAGAGAGGTCACTCCCAGTGTGGTTGCCTATTGAGGAGATCAGATTATTTCAGACTATGTAACAAGCTGAGTCTGTGGTAAAGATAAGATTCCAATTTGGCTATGTGCTAGCAACCTCTAGCTGAAGGAACATGGGGTAGGGGTTTGGACATCAATTATTTGTAGTTAATGTTTGTACTAAAATATTTGTAAAATAGGGAAGATGTGATCACCCATGCTTTCTGGAAGGACTGTTATGGACAAGACACTGGGGGAACAGGGAATATATGGAGTTAGGTTTGAAGCAACTCAGCCAAATGGACAGAGCATTCCACAAGGCTTAATAAAGTTCCAATTGTTCAACTTAACCTGCATTCAGCATCACTTTTTGCTAATAAAAAGGAACAGTTTGACAAGCAGTTGATTATTAAAACAAATTCTTCCAATGCTGATGTTATGCGTATGCAGAAAATGGGGTAGAATTGCCCTTTTAATTTGAAATTAGAAGTATGTGATATGGCCACAAATTTAGGTGGAAATTTATCTTAGTATTTAGCGGGCATAGGTGGGATCTGAGAAGATTACAACAATGTAGAAGGATGCTCTTTGGTATTGATACCATATATATGTCTCTTTTTGTTACACTTTTCTGTTAAAATCAAAAGTAATCTGACTTCAAAATTTCAGTTTAACTGAAGTCAGATTACTTTCAATCTTAACAGTAAGGTGTAACCAAAAGAGAAAAGCATTCCTCTACACTGTTGTAGTCTTCTCAGGTCCCACCTATCAGCTCAAATACATATTTAAAGAACAATATGTATTTGTAAAGAAAATCACAAAGGGGAAAAAGAACCTCTTTCTGCTTCTTTATTTAGAAGACAGACTGTGTGTGTGGCTTATCCTTCTTTTCAAAATTTAGGATAAAACTAATCTGTGAACCTTAACTTTTTAAAGACGCATAGGGAGATTACAGAACATTGATACTATATATTTTTCAGTATGTGGAGTAAGGAGGGTAGCAAGGTTACAGAACGAAACAAGACAGACTGTTCAGAACTCCCTAAATTAAAATAAATGGAGGAAATGTTGAGACATTTTTTAGGAAAAGCACATCAATGTTCATTCTCTCCCCCTCCATTTTGTTACAGTTTGTAGAATCAAATAGATACAAGTTGGCAGCTTTCAAGACTAACAGGTGATCAGCAGAAGGTTTACAAGATTTTCTAGATAAGTACAGAGGGATTTTTTTTCTCAAACTCTTCTCTGAAGCCCTGAATATGCCAAGTCCCATTAAAGTGAAAGAACAGCCTCCTTACAAAAATAAAGCTTACTGAGAGCAGCTAGTCTCCAGTGCACAAAGCATTTAGTTCCTATCTAAGACAAATATTCAAAATACTGAAAATCTGTAGCACACTTTAAAGGATTAATGAACAAATGGCTGTCTGGAAATCTTGTGGATCTGTCTAGAACCTGAAAATGAGGTTGCTGTCTTGTGGCATTGTTGTCCACTCTTTCTTTGACTTCACAAAGACCCCTTTATCGATTCTTCCGGGGTCTCAAAGATAGCTACTTTCTTCAGCATCATCCTCACACCAGCCCCAATGAGGTTGGGCTGTATGCATGCCTTTCAACATTACCTTTCCTTTACAAGATCTGAATCTTCATTCCACCAACTTCACAATAGTGGATTCCAAGGAAGAAAGCCTTTTTTTGGGGGCGGGGGAGAGGAATCCTTAATAGCATGGCTGTTGTAAAACTTGACAAGGAACTAGGAGGTAGTATGGAGGCAAAAAGCCTTTGCATTTGTAATGCCAACAGACTCCAGTCGTCAGCGGGCAGGATCAAACCTGTGACCTCTGGCACTAAATGCATGAGCTAAAAGCCTTAGCTAAGGCTGTAGCAGACTCATTAATCTCTAAATGGTCTTGATGCCGCTAGAGGGGACAGAGCACCACACCCAGGAGGTGCATGGATTGCATACCTCCCCTTTGGTGGGTCACCAAAGCTCTATGGATTGTGTGCTCTGAATTTCTTGCAATATCATCAAAGATTTTGGGGGTTTCCTAATACCTTCTCTGGACCCCTTTCTTCCATGTCCTCCCCACACTGAAAAATGATAAGGAAAAAGAAAATTGTGAATGCAAAATTGTGGGGTTTCCAGTTCCCCATGGAGAAGTAACAAAAGTAGTAGACAATTTGGGTCTAACTCTTCATATGCTGTAAATTAATACATTCCCTTGAGAAACGCATGTAGCCTAAGAGTTATAAAAAATAATATCTGAACATTGGTTCAAAGTTCGGTTTTTTAGCCATACGATAGCAGTACATGAATAGATCTAAGTTAGTTTTTGAAAAGAGGTAAGCATCTCATCAATATTTTGTTCAATCGCATATATAAATATTCAATCAGAAATGGCCCAAAACAGGGTTTGTAAAAGAAAAGACAATGCTGCAGCTTAGTGATGGAACCAGTGTGGGCATGTCTACATTGCATTTGGGAGTGAGCCTCCCAGCCTGGGTCCACAGACTTGTAGTAGTGGGGCTTGCGCTAGCACTCTAAAAATAGTTGTGTAGATGCTGTGGCTGGTGCTTGGGCTCTGAAACCAGGTGTGTGGGCTTGAGAGTCTGAGCTCCAGCATGAGCTACAATATGAACACACCATCTACACAGCTATTTTTAGAGTGCTACTGTGAGTCTGTGACCTGGGCTGTGAGACTTGCTCCCAGATGCAGTGTAGACATGCCCTGTGTGTTAAGTTTCTCAATTAATGTTGTTGTTTTCCCTCATAAAATTGCCTTCATTCATACCGAACCATGCTCCTAAAAATTTAGATCTATGTTTCAGGACAACCCAAGAAACTCGGTAAAAAGCACCTGTACGGGCTGCATTTACATGCACAAGTACTCTGACTGGTTCTGTTTTATGCATGACTACTGCACTTTATAAACACACACTGTAACATGAGCCGGAGGCTATCAAAAAGCTCACAAACTCAGATTCCTCCCTAACATTAGCCTATTTGCAAATAATACATTAACTTTCTGGGAAGAATTCCTTCGTGGGAACAGAATACAGATTACCCAGCCAAGTGTTCTGCCACAGAACCAAATGAACAATTCTATTACATAATTCCCATGTTGCTTTATGGGAGGCTGTCATTAGTGACTACACCTTTCATATCTTTAATTACTCAGCTACTGCACTTCTTTTCAATATAAAATCAGGTTACGTCTCAATGGGTTTTTATCTATTTAATTAATTTATTTATTTGGGAAACTACATCTGAGAGAAAGTTTCGTAACACTACCTGAAATGTCATCCAGATTCACCGAAGGGTTTGCAGGAGTTTGTGATCGGTCAGTTTGGGTGAAATCTTTAAAAGAACAATTCATGGCCAAAAATTTGGAGATTGTAGAGCATTTCTTATTACTATTTTATGTCCTGTGAAAGGGAATATTAAATGCCTTAGATTACTAGTATTATTTTGTAGTAAAATAGTACAAAGAAGCCCCAGTCAAGAGCAGGGCTCTATTTTGCTAGCGACTGTACATACATACACAGAGTAGGAGACATCCCCGACCTGAACAGTTTATAATCTAAGTAGATAAAACAGGCAAACGACTGAGGGGAAAACTGGTTTCAGAGTAGCAGCCGTGTTAGTCTGAATTCGCAAAAAGAAAAGGAGTACTTGTGGCACCTTAGAGACTAACAAATTTATTAGAGCATAAGCTTTCGTGAGCTACAGCTCACTTCATAAAACTGCAACAGAGAGGTGAAGTGACTTGCCTAAAGTCATAGAGCAACTCAGTGGCAGGACCAGAAATGGATCCCTGATTTTCTAACCCAGTCTAATGCCTTGTCCATTTGGCCATACTATCTCCTGGGTCAGGTACCTTAAGGAGGTATGGAGTTCATATTTTGCACCTATTCATACCAAGACTCCATTTCGTGTTGTACAAAATCAGAACAAAACATGGTCCCTGCTCAAAGAATTTTCAATCTAAATATAAGATGAGAGGCAACAGATAGGAGAGTACAAGGAAACAATGAGACAATGTAGGTCAGTGTGACAGTTAGTGGTCTCAGCTCACCCCTGGCCTAATGGTTGTCAGATTTTTTGTAGGCATCCTGGCAGAAGAGAATTTTAAGGAGGGATTTGATGGAGAACAATGAGATAGCTTTGTGGATGTTTACAAGGAGCTACAGAGGTATTGAAACCACTCTAATGTGCCCAGCCTTAATATACATAAACTAAAAATGATTTTACTAAACACCATTGAATGGCATTATCATGTAGGCCAGCTAATGGGAAATAACAATCTGATTATTTTCCTTTTGTCTCTAGGAGTCCATAATGGTAGGAGCCAGTGAGTTAAGTGACTAGTATAACTCTTCCTCTTATGTAAGGTTTCAGAGTAGCAGCCGTGTTAGTCTGTATCCGCAAAAAGAAAAGGAGTACTTGTGGCACCTTAGAGACTAACACATTTATTTGAGCATAAGCTTTCGTTTTGCATCCAATGAAGTGAGGTGTAGCTCACAAAAACTTATGCTCAAAATAAATTTGTTAGTCTCTAAGATGCCGCAAGTCCTCCTTTCCTCTTATGTAAGTATTCTAAGGGGAAAAAGTTGCTTCAAAATTCAAAGATAAGGTTGCAATTAAAATAACACACAAGCACTAGAGAGTACAATATGGATTAGTACAGTTAGTTACTCAAGGAATCTTAATTCTGCCCCCTTCATCAATGACATTTCACCCTGCCCCTCCCATCATACCTAGTACCTAAGACTGAGGCATTTTGATGGAGATTTGCTGGAGGATTTCAAGAAGCTAGCTAAAGTCTACTTTAAATACTCTAAAGACCAAAACCTCAGCTGGCTGAAGACACAGTTCCATTGATTTCACTGACACTTGAGTTCTCTGTGCCTGCAAAGTAATTGTGTTTGGATGTTACTGTCTAGATCTTTTCTTAGTCCCACACCTTAGTCTCCTTAGATCTACTTACCTTTCCCTCACCAGACCGGTTCCCCCATCACATGTGAATCCCTAACTATTGCTCCCCCATCATAACTCTATGTGTATGTGGGATTAACCGCGACTAACAATATAATATGTAGTCATTCACTGTATATGTACTGCGTATAGATGTAATGATTATTCCATAGTTTGGCAGTGTGCAATAACTGTAACAGAAATAGAAAATTCAAATTGCTTTTATGGTACAATTGTGGACTTTGAAAAATGTTGTTTGGTTTTGTTTGTTTGTTTTTAACTTGTGTTGACATCTTGCTAGAATACTCTAGAAAGAGAAATAGTGTTCTCAATGTTCTGATATAGAACTAAATAAGATCTGTGCTCCGTGTGAAATACAAATGTAGGTGGGACTGCAAGAAAATTAGCTTGGTTAGAAATGGTTTTCAAGTTGCATTTAATAGACTCTGGTCTCAAATTATATCACTAGGTTGCACTTGCTATGTGTCTCAATGAAGAATAATAGGCACAAATAGCGGAATGTGTCTAGAGTTGGCAAGTCTGCACAGTGCAGGAAAAAAAAAGACATAATTTACAAATATAAAAGGCTGCAGCTTAGAACAGACTGAGAAGAAGTGAGACGGAGATAATACTTGGCACATACAATTAAAATTATGTGAAAGCCTTTGGAGAGAGACATCAAGATCCCACAGCAGGTGATTGATCTTCAGGGACATGAGGCTCTTTCTGGATGACTAGTCCTTGCTGGGGCAGCTTGGCACCAATGGTAGTGAGAAACCAATTTGTTTCTTTTCAATTTGAAAGGGTAAATAGGAGACAGCTGACTTACCTTCTCTATAGCCTTCATTATTTTATACCTCCATCTTCTCCCTGCTGATTCATCTCCTCTAAGGTAAAAAGTCACATTATTTTCAATCTCTCTTCATGCAAATGTCCCCTATACCTCTAATCATTTTTGCCCATCTCAGAACCCTTTCTGTTTCTGCTCTAGCTCTTTTGAGATTAAACATCATGCTTCAGGGTTTAAGACAGTCTGTATTAGTGATCGGATTTAGATCTAATGTGGTAGTAGGCAGATTATCCCATGTTTGGCTGTGCAGTTTTTACACCTTCCTCTAAGGCATCTGGGGTTGGCTGCTGTCAGAGACAGGATACTGGATTTCAGTGAACCTCAAGTCAGATCCAACATAACAATTCCTATGTTATGGAATGATAAGACCTAAGCGTATTATTTTAGATGTGAACATACCATTTGTTCATACAATGGTATTTTCATATTTTCTGTATTATCTTCTATTATTTTTGATGGAAAATTGTGTTTGGGATTAAACAATTTTTGGATGTGAAAAGTGTCTATTTTGTGTGGAAAATTGAAAAACCAAACACCCGAAACTGAATCATTTTGGAGCAAAAACCTAAAACTTTCAGCCAAAACCCAAAAAATTTCAATTTAGAAATGCTGAAATATTTATTTCAACATTTTAAATCAAAATCAAACATTTCAGCATCTCTGAATTGAAATATTTCAGTCTAGCTTAGTTGGACGTTAAACTGTGTCCCTCTGAATACCTGGAGTTGTAGTTTATATGCCCCCATTCTTTTCTATGGGTTGGGCTCTTTGATCAGAATATACATCTCCCATGATGCATCACAACCATGTGACTGTCATGATGCACTATTAAGGGACATCAAGGAGGGAGATTGTGGTACATCACTATTAGGATCTGGGGACTAAAGCCTGGGGTGGCTGATATTCCCACAGTGACACCAGAAGGCCTTGCAGAGGCACAACCAGGAAGCAATGTGGAAAGTAGGCAGTGCAGGAAGTACCGCCCTTCAGACCCAGAATGGCGGTACCCTGTAGCCCTTTGATTGGCCCCTACTTAACTCCAGGGGTTGGGCCCAGGAGGTTGTCTGGGCAACCATATAGCACTAGGCCTGTTACTGTACTGGACTTTGCTCTGTCTCCTCATTTCTGGTCTTTGACTCCAGCCTGACTTCAATTCTGATTCCGGCCTCTCAACTCTAATCTAGTACTGCCCCTAATCTCTGGTCTCCAATCCCGGCCTGACTCTGATCCTGACTCCTGTTTATGGAACCTGGCTTTGTGATTCCTGATAACTCCCGTCCCTGGTGGGCAGACTTCTCCCCAGATGCGACCACTTGGCAAGACTGCCTATACCCTGGTCCCTTACAATCATGGAAGATGTAACCTGGCCAGGCAGCCTGGCTCATAGAGGAGAATGGGAGCATGAGGCACCTGAACTACAACTCTCATCACAGCAATGTCAACAAACTTGGTTTAACTTGGGACGGACACAAAATAAACTGTTTCAAGTCATGTTGACATACTGAAATATTTTAATTTAGGTCATCACAACCTGAAAAAAATGTTTCATTTTCATTCTCATGATGATGGAAGCTTTTGGTTATCAGCTCAAATTTTTCAGTTTTTGGCTTTTTGATGAAAAGTAATTTTTGTGTGTGGAAACTTTTGATTGAAAACAATTTTTGTTGTTTTTTCTTTTGCCAAAATTTTCAGTGGAAAAACACATTTTTGACCATCTCTACTTTCTATCCCATCCTGTCATAGCATATTGTTGACATTTTTTGACTACTGCTGCACATTATAGTACAATATGATAGCCAGACTTTTTTTTGGAATTAATTTAGAATCCTACAATTTGTATGAACTCAAATGATTCTTTACAATGTGCATTATCCTGCATTTGTCATGATAGTATTTCAGCTGGACAGCATGCTGCTCCATTGTCTAACTGTTAGATTTCTCTGAAGCGCCTCACAGTCTTCTCTAATATTGACCCAACTTAAATTACTTTTTTGTTTTCTGCAATTTTTACCATCTCACTACTCAATCCCTTTGCTAGATTATTTAAAAATATGTGGAATAACATTGGTGTGACACTCCAGTTATGGAAAGTATCCTTGTGCCAGAGAGCACTTACTCATGTGCTCAAATCCCTTTGAAGTCATCATTAGAATCATTGATTTGTTGCAATTATATATTATTGGAATTGGCTATGATTTCTTGCTAACATTTGTAATTTTTGACTGATCAGTGTGTTGTATTAATAAATACTAATACTTTAATTCCAATATTCATGAAGTTCTGTTTTTATATATATTAATATTATATGGGGTTTTTTTGCAAAGAATGTATGTTCTTATAATAAAAACAATGTCACTAAATGTATGTAATATTTTGAGTGAATATCCCATGTATAAAAGGAGTGTGATACTTTTGTATCACAAAACAGGATACTATATTCAAGGGAGACATGTAGCAGAAAATGCACGTCATTATACAGGTGAGCACTCCCTTAAAACATTCTGTACATAAGATGAGACACTGAAGAAACACTCAAAAAATTCTGAATTATTTATTTCCATAGGTTATCCTTTAAAAGCATTTTAAGATCACTCAAAAAACCACTCCTGTCAGCATACAGTATTCTCAGAAGTTGGATGAAATAAAAGACTTCTGGTGTAGGAAACGAAGTGGTGAATGCAAGATAACTTAGCTAAGGTTTTAGATGGGTCAAAACCGTCTTTCTCTGTTTCCTTAGACACTGTGATAGAATTGAGAGAGTTATTTTAGTTTTTTTAAAAAAACAGACATTTTATTTTTGCCTTCAAATTGTTTCCTTCTACTTTCTATCTTTGATCCATGCACAAATCTCACCTCTCCATCAAAGAGGGGTATCAGCCTCCCAGATTCCAAATGCCAGAAGTGATCATCTAGTCTGATCTCCTTTATAACACAGGCCATTGAACTTCCCCAAAATAATTCATAGAGTTTTTAGGGAAAAACATTTGATCTTGATTTAAAAATTCTCAGTCATGGAGAATCTACCAGGATCCTTGGTAAATTATTCCAAAGGTTACTTATGCTCACTGTTATAAATATACTTATTACCAGTCTGCATTTATCTAGCTTCAATTTCCATCCATTGGATTGTGTTATATCTTTCTCTGCTAGATTGAAGAGCCCACTATTAAATATTTGTACCTCATGTAGGTATTTATAGTTACCCCTTAACCTTCTCTTTGTTAAGTTAAATAGATTGAGCTCTTTGAATCTATCACTGTAAGGGATGCTTTCTAATTCTTTAATCATTCTCATGGCTCTTTGTTGAACCCTTTCCATTTATCAACATCCATCCTAAATTGTGGAAAACAGATCTGGCACAGTATTCTGGCAGTGGTTGCACCAGTGTCAAATAGAGAAGTAAAATAACCTCTGTACTCCTACTCAAGATTCCCCTGTTTATGCACCCCAAGATCTTATCAGCTCTTTTGGTCACAGCGTCAGAGTGGGAGCTTATGTTCAGCTGTTTATCTATCTATCTATCATAACCCTCAAATCTTTTTCAGAGTCATTGCTTCCCAGGATAGAGTCCCCCATCCTGTATGTATGGTCTACATTATTTGTTCCTAGATGTGTACATTTATATTTAGCCATATATACTCTGGGACCCTCCCACCTTGCAGAGTCCTAGAGCCCAGGCTCCAGCCTGAGCCTGAAAATCTACACCACAATTAAACAGCCCCTGAGCCTGAGGCCCACGAACCTGAGTCAGCTGGCGTAGGCCAGTTGCAGCTGTCTAACTGTAGTATAGACATATCCTAAGTTGCAGAGTAGGCAGCAGTATGTCAAAGCATATTACCTAACTTTTAGTGTGTGGTAGCAGAGTCCATGTGCCTTGTTAGTGAGTGGCAAGCTAGGTGCTGTAGATTTACACCCCAGCTTGCCACCACTGATTGACTGTGTAGACAAGCCCTCAGTGTTTGTTTGTTTGGCCTAAGGCTGACTGAAAAAAGATATTTTTCACAGAGATTTTTTTTTTAATTTAGGGTTTTTTTTTCAAATTCTCACAAAATGTATAGTTAATGAAAAAAACACCCACACACAGTTTGGTTTTTGAAAGTAATTGAAAACAAACAAGATTGTTTTTTCATTTAAAAAAAACCCCTGAAAATGTTTGTTCAAAAAGGATTTTTAGCTACTTCTACTGAGGACACAATGCAGCCAAGAGGCATCAGAACACAGCCTGGGCTCCTATGGGGCTCATTCTGCTGTACTGTGCCTAGATAGAATTATTCACATAGCCCCCTGTGAAGAGAAACTTGCAGAGATTTTCTCCTCTTGGTCCTTTCCCGCAAATTTCCCCACAGAAGGTGGCAGTCAAGCCCACACAGTGATTAAGTACCATTTCAAAGGACAGTGCAAAGGGTCATTTCAACAGAGTGGTCCATAGAGTAGCTTGTTGTGTAATATCATTTTCAGGCATAACTATCCATTACAGGCAGGCTTAACATGTACTTAGGTGTTACTTTTCCTGAGTTTGTATTTAAATCTCTGTCACCTAGCTGTCTTTATAGACACTCTGTTCCTTTAATCCACTCTGTGTTGAAATTTTTATTCTTCTTTCTCTTATTTTTTTTAGCAATGATAAAGGGTATATCAGAAGATTTAGTACTGCCACATTTTTAGAGTTCTTCTTTGTCATTTAAAATGAAAAAAGAAAGTGTAGATGAGGAGGCAGAAATTCTGGAAGAAAAAGTTAGGCGCAGACGTTTATCGCTAAACAAGTATACAATTCTACAATACTGAGTTAAAATACTAATTAGTATTAGTATAATAAATACTCATTTATTATAATGTTAATGACAGCTTAAAGTCTTAGTGTAAGTTTCTGAGACTAGCTTTTCTGTACTGGAGAGAGAGCATGCTCTCAAAACTGAACTTTGGGCAGGATTTTCAAAAGCATGTACAAGATTAAATCCCATTGATTTACGAGTTTGTCGTACTGAAAGTCAGTGGGATTTGTGCTCTTAAGTCATTTAGACACTTTTGAAAATCCTATCCTTTTCATTCAGTTAGGCTCTTGGGGATGAGCAATGTACTTTTCAAGCATTCATTACATTTAGGCTTCTAATATCTCTTTGATGTGGGCAAGTATTATGTTCACTTAAAAGATGAGAAGACTGAAGTATGTTGGTTGAGATTTTCAAAACTGACTAGAGGATTTAGCAACACAACTCTCATTAATGGGAGATGTCTGACTAAATTCTTTAATAAGCTTTGAAAATCTCAACCATTGATATTAAGGTACAAATTCTGCTTTATTTTATACGTGTGTAAATTGGGAGTAACTCAAATGAAGTTAATGAGTTATTCTTCATTTCCACCAATGTGATTAAGAGCAGAATTTGATCGTAGGTGATTTGGCCAAGGTCACACAAGAAATTTGGGGTGGAACAAGATAAAAGAATCCAGGTCTCCTGCCCCCACAGGCTGCATCTTTAATGCAAGATCATACTTCTTCCTCTTGCATACCAACTGCCTACTTTAACATAGAGCACTCAAAAATATATCATAAGAAAATGCTCTAATTTTACATGACTCTGGCAATGGACAATAAGCAACACACACAACTGTGGTAGTAGATAGTAAACAACATATTTCATCTTGGAAGAATCTTTTCAGTAACATAGCTAACCACAATTAGTAATATAATTTGTCACAACCATGCCCTGATTTTCAGAGGCACTGAGAGTCTGAGGTTTGCACTTAAGTCAATAACATTGCTCAGAACTAGAGGTGTTTGGGAATATTTGATTAAATGTTTTTGTCAGAAAAATCTGATTCATCAGAACTTATACTGTTAGTGGGAAAGAGTTAGTTTTGGTGAATTTCTCAACCTGGGGAAAAAAGTTTAGCAAATGTTGAAACATTTCATTTTGACATTTTCTAAATGAAACCTTTCATATTTTCTGTTAGAAACAACCTTTAATTTTGAAATTTAAGTTAATTGTAAAAAAATCAAACAAATACAATTTAAAGATTGACATCATTATAATTATCAAATGAAACATTTTGATTTACTTGAACCATTTTTTTCCAGAGATTTTTGACTTCTTGTCCCAATTTGGGGCAGAAAATTTTTTCAAAACCTCAAATTTTTTCAGAGGACAAGAAGAATGTTTTCCACCCAGCTCTACACAGATTGGTTGAAAACTGGACCATTACTGTACATACATAATGAATATCCAAAAGCATTTCCATCTGTCAGATTATAACTGCGTAATCATAAAGTCCAACCATGACACCAAAGCAGAATCTTCCTTTTCTGAGATGCTAGTGTTAAGCTAAAAAAAAAAAATCCCAAGCTCTCCTACTGTGTTAACTTGCCAGTAGATTGTTGTTCTTTACAATTGATCTTGCAAGGATTCCTTTCCTTCTCTCTGATGTGTTTTATATATAGTTTAAATATTGTTGGTTCTCTTTAATGGAGCCATTCAGCAGATGGAGCTTTAATGCTTACTTTGCTTCACTGAAAAATGCTATATCCAACCTTGTTCTGAAAGGAAGCAATTGAAAGTATTAGATGCAAAGTTATTCAAAGTATATGTAAAGTTAAGACAGAATTGGTTAGATAATATTCTGTTCCATTTTTATCAATGTTGCAAACCAATTTATTCTAAAAGGAAAATTATACAAATGAATAAAATAAAAGATAGCTTATTCCCATCAGAACTTAGAAGATAAAGTACTTCACCCATCACGCAGTAGTGAAAAGTAAAACTTGTTATTAGGTTGGGAACTAGCACATATTACTCTTGAAATGTACATAACATTTTTAGGATGATTAGTAACCCAGCAACAGTACACTTGCTTCATACATTAATGAATCACCATCATCCTGATCTGTTCAGTATAAATCAAGATGGTTTGCTGAAAAAAATGAACTTAATTCCATGATAAAATATGCACCAGTTATAGGCATTTTTTGTAGGTCAGAATTTAGTCAAACGTGGTTTAGTACCAAAAAACCCTGAGTAAATCCCAAAGGTCTTCATACATCATTGCCACCACCTTTATGTGCAGTTAGTTCATTTGTCACTCTGCCTGAAACAGAAATGGGATAGAGCAAGCAGAGAAAAATGTGAAATAAACAAAGGAACTAACTCTGCTCTCATATACTCTTGGTGTAAATCAGAACTAACTCTTTTGAGATCAGAGGAGAGTTACATTAGTGTGAAGTTGTATTACATTGTGTGAAGCTGTTGTAAATGAGAGCAGAATTAAATTCATAAGGTGAAATCCCATATTGAAGGCATTGAGTATTTTGCAATTGCCATTAATGCGGCCAGGATTTCACCCATAATATTTCACATAACATTTTGAACTCTCTTTTAAATGAAAATAAACTTTTTCATATTTGAAAACAATTATTTCCACTCTCTCAGTGGAGTGCTTTTGAAAATCTGCCCCAGAATTTACTATTTTAAAGTTGCGGTGTTTGACTGATCAGCTCATGTTTATTTGTAATTGCTGAGGCCACATGCCATCACAATGGATGCTGTGTAAAATTACATAAAGTAGCCATGCTGTGGTTACCATTATTCTTGTATTAGCATTATCTTGTATCCAACTGGATAAACCTCTCTTCAATATTAAACATTTTTGTTTAAAAAAACCCTATGCCTTTTTCTCTGTAAAATGTTAATATAAAACATAGTTGAGTGTGTTTCCTTTATCATTGAGCAAAAGAGGTAAATTAGAACTTGTAAAAGCCAGTGAGTCAAAGAAAAAGTTCAGGTCTCACTTGTGTGTGGTCAGGTTCCAAATTTCTTTTCTCTCCCCTCATTTTCTGTTCCTTCACCATGTATTTGGAAGACAAATAAGGGAAACTAGAAAACTAAAAAGAAATGACAGTGGACCAAAACTTGTCCTCAGATGTATAGCTTCAATTGAGTTAAATGGGAACTAGCCATGTACATCAAAGGACAGAATTTGGCCCATAATTTTATCTATACATTTAATTAATTAATTAATGTTAGAAACCTGCTGGATTTTTTAAAAATGCTTTTATTAAAAAAAATAAAAGCAAACCACCAAACCCAGATTATTTATAAAATCACCATCTTATTGTACAGTATTTTAGCACAGTTATTACCATTAAGTGTTATATAAAATTACTTTCTTTTACTCATGATATTGAAAGTTGCAATGCATTGTGGAATCTTCCATTTTTGTCAAACTGCCATTATTTTTAAAAGTGATTCAGCTCTCAGTACACAGCAGAACTGTAAAGAAGTACACAGTGGAAAAGATAAACTGAGGATACAATATTGGGATCTGTATCTGGATTGGGTTTGTGCTGTGGTTCAGATCTTGAATCTAGAGCAAGGATTAGGTTTGGGCTCATGTACAGTTTTGAATATGGAATTCTCATGAAATCAGCAGTTCTAGCAAAATTTCAGATCCTTTGTGGCTTTGGATTTAATTTAGAACCAACATCATACATAGGGGCAGGTCAAATGAATTTATGTTTTCCCCCCTCAGTGGGGATTTGAAATTCTAGTTTTGGTCCGTCTCTGCATTGCAACTGCTTTCAAGCTGTCAGCAATGGTGGTGCCTCCTAGTAAATATTCAATATAAGAAATCCAGCCCTCAAGTGCATTTTCTTAGTGTTTTCAAGGTCATGGCAGATTCTCTGATCAGGCCCAGATAAATTTCAAAGAAATAAAAGGATATTTTAGGATAAATGGTCTGACCTATAATTACAGTTAAAGTATCCATAGGTTTAACCTGCTGAAATGCCATTGCTAACCCCCATAGTATGTGTGTGTTATTCTCCTTGCATTAGAACACATAAACTCCTCATATTCAGCTGTGACATGAGCCAAAAACTTTGTCATGGGATAAATAATTAGTTACCCAGAGAACAATTCTGTTTCACAAAAAATTCTGGATTTTGAAATTTGTTTGTGTTCAGATGCAAATCTTAACTGAAACTGAATTTTTTCTCTCTCACACGCACAGATAGAATGTGATCAGAATAGGCAATAGCCTGGTGTTTGTGACACTTGCTGGGGACGTAGAAGACCCAGGTTCAAGTCTCTGCTCTTAATCAGAGAGTGTCCTTACCATGGGGCTGTAGAGTCAGTCTTTCTCTTAGAGCTGCTTCAACTTTATATAAATTAAATATTCAGTGGGCCTCAAAGTGAGACTGGCAGACTCTCTCTCTCTCACACACACAAAATTCACTCCTGGACTTGAAGAACCTTCTTAAATAAATTTCTGTCAAAACAAATATGTTTCCATGCAATATTTCAGTTTTGACAAAAAGCCATTTTTTGTCAGAAAAAGGTTTTCCTCAACACTTTTTGACCAGCTCTATAAATAAGCACTTACCCCAAAATCTGATCAAAATTCCATTCTGTTTCCAGCATCATCTTCCTATCTTGCCTATCCTTCTAATCTAAAAAAAAAAAAACCTATAACAAACTCTTAACTGGTTTGATAATCTCTGCTGGATTGAGTCTTGCCTACAGTTCCCATACACTCTTGTGTTTGGCTGGGGTCAGGGATGAAACACTATACTGAAGGCTGTCTCTGGCCATGAAGTGCCCGCAATTTGAAGATGACTGCAAGCCCAGCTGAGTCTTCCAAAATTGCTGAGAACCCGGAGAGGATTTGACCAGGATATCATAAAAATTGAGGCCATTCTAGAAAGAAAAATAATAGTAGGGAATGTAAATGGAGAGAATGGAATTAACTGGGTCCAATCTGGGATGATTTGTTGATTAAATTAATTGTCCTCGGGGAGGAGAAGAGAGAGGGACTGAGCTCATAGTGTGAGAAGTATAATATATGAAGAAAACTGAGGAGAGAACCTCATAAAGCCAGATAAATTTTCAATAAACAGTCATATTTTTGGGGGTTCGCTGAACCAAACTAAGCTTGTGAATCTGAGTAAATTTCCTATCACAAGGTAAAATTCTCCATGGTGAGAAGTGCTGTATTCTAAGAATGCTTACACCTTACATTGTACTATAGAAGCTGTTATAGAGATCCAGAGATTGAATTAGTGAGGTGATAGTAAAATATGTGTTTTTAATTAGTAGATAGGGACTTAAGTGAAGTTAAGATCCAGAGTGAAATATTGTAGCTTTAAATCAGATAGATCCTTGTAAAAATGAAATGTTCTGTGGTTCAGTCTTCATACTTTTTTCTAATACCCTGACCTTTTTCACCATTGTATATCATAAAAGTTATGATTTTATCTCATTTTAAAAAAGCAAGAGAATAATATAATAATAATAATGTTTCTCCACATATATACTTATGTTGACAAAGAGCAGTGGAACAAAGAACACACAACTAATGGAGCATGAGATTATAATCTTTCCAAATGTTATTTCAGAACCTAATACGTGTAACAATCATTTCAGAGATGCAAGATACACACCCACATACATGAAAAATAATTGGGCAGTAAAAACAAAGGAGCACCGCAACTATTAATGGCTCTACTGACTTTCTGACAGATGAAAGTAACAAGTATGTTTGATAGAATATTGAGTGACTTCTGAGTGCAGCAGAGCTCCCTAATGCAAGCTATGTATCCACCATGGAGCTGCAGAGATGAGGAGCCATAAATCTCCTGCATCAGATGGCTGTATGTACTGCACCTTTGTTTGAGCTGAGGAGTGACAGTCACATTGGCAATACCAGGAGGGATGAGCTGGAGTGCCGATGAGAAGCGCAGTAAGGAAAGTAACTGAAATACTTCCCTGATAGATTGTATTTTCTAAATGGACAACTTACCCTAATTCTCAATTACTGAGGAACAATCTCCACTCATTGATATAGTTTGCTTTCCACAACCATTTCTCTGTACAACTTCTCATGAATGATGTACCTGAATACTTGGATGCTAATATCTAAACTGTACTCTTAAATTCATTCACCTAAATTTGGGTTATTGCTGATTATGTACTATATGTAGCAAATTACTTTTTAAAACAAACTTTATATTTGTGGATAATCTAAGCACTACACCCAGATGTACAGACACTCTTTTCTCAACCTGTGTATTATATAATTTTAACTTTAGCTTTAATAATATTTTAAAATCTGTATTGTCCATGAGTCTTGAATTGAGTCTCTTTGTAGTTTGGCGGTCATGGTTGGTTGTGGTGATGTGTAAGCAGTGCAGTTGCATGTGCCCTGTAATGTCCCCTCTCTGGCCAAGAATTTGGGCTGGAAGTAGTAGCAATATAGATACTAAATATTCTTTTTTTTTAACATGGAAGTGGTGAGACCAGCAAGTTCATTTTGGGAAGCAGCAGGATGGGATTTGAGTAAACCAGCTTTTCCCTAAATGATTCTTGCCCTTTCAGTGAAAGTCTATAAAACCATTAATAGTTGTGGTGCTTCTTTGTTTGTGCTGCCCAATTATTTTTCATGTATGTGGGTGTGCATCTTGCTTCAGTGAAACAATTGTTACATGTATTAGGTTCTGAAATGACACTTGGAAAGATTATAATCTCATGCTCCATTAGTTGTGTGTCAAGATTTTCTTTCTTCCAACACCAGGCTGCATAGTTTGCTCAGTTATGAATGCTTTTGTAGTTCAATCCCTTGGAAGAAAAACTGTGCAGGAAAGGCCATTTAACAGTTTTACCACTTATTCATCAGCCTTTGAACACACATCAAAGCAACAAGGGAGGAGGAAGAAGGGGAATAATGAGAAACACAAAAATAAAGTCGTTTGTAAGACCAGCTCAGTGGTTTGGTTTGCCTGGTAACAAGGAAATATATTTGCCATTTGATTTTGTTTAGATTGAAAGCAGAACGACACTTTTTTTCCTGATAAAAATAAGTTTTGCTATTTAATTACTAAATTATCGAAATTGTACTAACAGATTGAGTAGCTAAAAATATTGTAATGCATTGTACCACATTTAGCTAGTAATGGCATGCACTTTTTTCCCCCCTATGGAATACATGACTAAAGTAGTCTGCTACTGGAATTTGCATAGAACATTTTAAATAAAAAATAAATTAAAAGCATCTTGATTTACATATACCATGTGATGGAAAGAGAAATGAGAACTCTCCACTAAAAGCAGCAGAAACCTCCTAGAGTAATTTATACCTGGAAATTCAGAGGACACCATGATGATTTTCATGAGGATGCTGCAAAGAGTATGAATGAATATGACAGCTAAATATGAATGCAAGTAGCTTGAGACTGCTAAAAACTGGCATGCTAATTATGTCAATTTGCTCATACTGACTTTTGAATTCACATCACATGATGAGATATTAAACATTTTAAAAAAATCAAATCTCAATTTTTGGTTAACCCTTTTAGTGCACATGGATCCATCATGACAATAAAAAAATTCAGTGGGGGTTGAAATTTGAAGGAAGATTGCATGCACCATAGGATTTGTCTCATTGTTAATATTTTTGTTGTCTTTCATCCATGGGTACTGAAAGGATTAAATGAAAAGGCCTGAGTCGTGTGTAGAAGATTTGGTGCGATAACTTATTGATACAATTCTGCCCTTGCTGCTCAGGTGCTCAGGATGACACACAAGCAATTAAAAAACAATCAACACAATAATTAAAAGGTCACAAAATACAAATTTATGATCTCCTGAATATGTGTGATGTGCAGTATTTGAGAGGTGAGTAAAATATAGTGCAAGTCGATAGCTTCTCAATGCTTTCTGTGCTAAAGCAGGGAATGTATATCCTAAAAATGACACACATTCCATTATGTATCTGACAAACTCCTGCAGTATCCATGGTAACAAACAACATTTTCAGGGACTTGTGCTGATCGGCTCATAGGTCCCAATCCTGCATGAAGACCCCCACAGTGAGGGCAGAATTTGTCCTAGAATTCTGTTACATTCATACAATCCATTCTGATGTCAGCTGTATTATACAGTTGTAAGGTTAGAATTTAGCTCAAAGTGCAGTTTAAGTTACTACTCTGTTTGGATCAAAGCCTTCCATGGGAGAAGATACCCACTTGCTGCTAGCTGAATTTGGCCCATTTAGGGTTGAACATGGCCCTTAGCTATGAACTTCTAAGGTAGAGAACAAAAAAAATACACGGGGCCTAATTTTGATCTCACACCTGGCATAAATGAATTAATTTCAACCAGTTGTTCCTGATTCATACTTGTGGAAGTGAGATCAGAATGAGACCCACAGACCTTTGTTCACCTTGTAGACTCAGTCTGGAGAAGTAGAGCTCCTATGTATTATTCAGTCAGGTTGAAAACATTCCACTAGCTCATGGCCCTGGGAATCTAGTGTTTTTTGTACGACTTTCTTTTCTGGAAAGTCATAAAATTCTGTGCACGGGAAGGCTGTGTCTACTCTTCAGGTGAACTCAGTGAGGGTAATTCAGAGTTCCCAAAACTAAGTGCTACTGTAATTAGACAGGCAAGGAAGAGATTGTGATTGCAATTCTCAAGGCGCATATGGATGTTATTCTGTGTCTTTTTTACACTCTGTACCAGGGAGATGCAAAAATCAAATAGCTGAATAGCAACTTTGCAAATAATTTTTAAGATATATTTGATTACGCTTCTGTCAGTATGTGTTCTGGGGGAAGGCTGTGATTTAAGAAACATCAGGCTGGGGAGGAGTCAGAGGAACTCTTATAACCAAACATCTGCATGTATTAATGAGGTAATTAGGAGAAAATGTGTAACTCTAGACTTTTCCTGTGACATCTTATAGTCACACTTACAACACAGCAATACTGATGATAATAACAAAGTTGAGCTCATTGCTTTTTAGTTCAGCAAAGCTGCTACGAAATCCAGGCAAAGTAATCTGGTTAGCTGAGTGATTTAGGCACCTAGGTTTTATTATGGTCATCTATTTAAAAAACAAAATAGAATTTAAAGCTTGTAGCAGACCTTAAAGCCGTGAAAAGAGAAAATGAACACTTCCAGTTTCCCAAAATGCCACTTTATGTAGTCATTAGAATCATAGGACTGGAAAGGAACTTGAGAGGTCATCTAGTCCAGTCGCCTGCACTCGTGTCAGGACTAATTATTATCTAGACCATCCCTGACACGTGTTTGTTTAACTTGCTCTTAAAAATCTCCAATGATGGAGATTCCGCAGTACTCCTTCCCAGGCTGTCATTTCCCATTTTGTATGTGTGCAACTGATTGTTCCTTCCTGAGTGGAGTACTTTGCATTTGTTCTTATTGAATTTCATCCCATTTACTTCAGACCATTTCTCCAATTTGTCCAGATCATTTGCTCCTTCTAGGTGGGCTTTAGGTTTAAACCTGAAATGAATTACCAAATATGTTTAAGGAATGCTGTTGAGTAATTTAGGTTGCAAGTTTGACCCATCTTAGAATTATAAACGTCTTGGATAAAATTTAGGCACCTAGGAGCTTAAATCACTTTTGAAATGGGACTTTAACTGTGACATCACTGAGGCACTTTTGAAATTTTACCCTGGGCCTCGAAAGTTCTCTAGATTCTAAATATCTTCTTTGTTTCTTAGCCTGCTACTGACTGTTTCATTTAAAAAACACACATACAGAAAGGAAATAATACACTGCCTTCATGTGACATCATTGGTGATATTCCCAGTTTGAGGGCCCTTGTTGTAGTGATTAGGTGTTCCCCACCCATGTTTCTCATGTGTAGGTACACAATCTACCCACAGCATATAGTCTTTGCCTCTTTCCTAGAAAAACAAAAGGTACAGAAATACCAGAGTACAGGAAGACAGGATTGCAAGGGGGAAGCTTTTGTTTTATAAAGGAAAGTGTTTGGCTGTTAGGAGTTTTGAGGTAGGTACAGTGTAGGGTCTTTAGCTGTGCAGATCCTGGTACTTCTGGAGGGAACCTGCTGTTCTTCGTGCTTGGTGGAGAGGCCACGTTCTGCTGGAGGAATATTATGAATGAGATCCTCAGCTGATGCAAACTGGTAGAGCTCCACTGAAGCTGATGGGGCTGTGGTGATTTACACCAATAGAGAGCAATATCTTATTCACAGTTGTAGCAATTATTTGTGATGGCCATTCCTGTCATTCATCTGATACTGCTTTTAGGGAAGGAGAGGAGAAAACAGTGTAGATGTTTGATCATTGTCCATCACTGGAAAGAGATCATAAGCCAATGAGATTGTTGTACTCAAGGTAAACCAAAAATGTGTCCAGGAAATCTGAGGACTGAAACGAACTAGGATTGCATCACTAAGTTTCTTGAGTAATGGCTTATTGGTCACTTGTCTGTGGGAAGCTGATACCCTAGTTTCTCATAAGGAGGCATTAGGAATCACAGCCCATCAAAACACTGCAGCTTTCACTGCTTGCTTTTGCAAAATGTAGGTGAGTTATCTTCAAGGTTCTAACACAATCTTTAAAGACACAGGAGAGTAAAAATCAACATTTAAACCTAAAATAAGTATAGTACTGTATATCATTTTAGCATCTGTGGAGCAAAGTCATCAAGTGGGAGCTCTGTGTTTTTCCAAGGGGAAAATTAAACTTTATGGATTCAGTTCAATACCAGCTGTAAATTACTACCTGAGAGAGATTCTGGCCAGCAAGTAAAGGGGGATTGAGTAAAGGCTGTACTCATTCTCTATCCTTCTCCACTCTTCTCTTTTCTGCTTGCTCTGGAAGGAGCAAGCATGCAAGTAGCCCATCTAACTCTTACTCCGTTAGACTCAAAATCTTGGTAGGTTGCATAGGGAGTAAAAGGTGTTTCTTCATGCCACTTGCTCCCTTGCACAGGTGTATAGTTAGAATCAAAATAATGCTAGCCAACATCCAGTTATGGCAGCAAAGCCTCTTTGTTTTGCTACAAGTCACCTCCAATAAACATGGGAAACACATCTGATGGTTTCCAAGGTCATTTTTACTTACTGTACATCTATTGCAACTCTAGCAGTTATTAAATAATGACGGTGTGCTTTGAAATACGTAGAATTGATTTTTTATAAATTATTGATTGGATTGATTTTACACTTAAGCCAGTATGGGACAATTAAGTGTATAAATTGCTTTGGTGTCTCAGATATTTTTCTTGATCTACTGTGATGAGCTAAGGCTTTAGGCACATTAATAGTGATAATTATAGACTCTAGAAATGGAAAAGACCTATTATTTCATCTAGTCCATCTCCTGCCAGAGCATGACTGTTCCCTAATGTACATGTATTAGTGGTTTTTTCCCTGGTCTAATTTTAAATTTGTCAAATGATGGGGCTTCTTCCACTTCACTCAAAAGAAATTCCATGGCTTGATATATATGACTGGGCCAAATTCAGCCATGGTGTCAAGACTTCAGTAGAGTCACATGTGCTTCCCTTCTGTTCGAGGTTTTTCCTGACATTCAGCCTAAACTTTATTTTTCTTAATTTTATCTCTCTATTCCTAGTTATTGTGAGACAATCTGACAAAAGAAGTACCAAAGTTGGTAAGGTTAGTGAAGCAGAGGGGATGGGAGGTGGTTCAATAAGAGTGTGGCAGAATTATGAAAGATCTTGAAGTTGAGGGCAAGAAGCTTGAATTAGATACTGTGGAAAAGGGGGAGCCAGAGCAAGGATTCAGAGGCTGCAATGATGTGGTGGAAGATATCTATATTATCACAAATATTATCTATTTTTATTAATATTATGGGGTGCTCTGTCTATTGGATTACTGTTATGTAGTCTGCTACTGGGTACAAAGAGATAACAGAGTCACCTGTGCTTATTGCATGTCTTCAGGAAACAAAAGTCATTGGCTTTATACAGCCTCAAACACCAGTGCTTAACAAACCATTCAGGTGTCAAGTCCTCTGAAGTTTTGCCTCTGTCTCAGTTGGGCACAATATTGCCTTAGTTTGGGGTAAAGGGGACCCAGTGTGTGAACACAGAAAACAAAGGGGTCTGCCTGGTTTGAAAACTTCCTGAAACTCAGGGGAGAAGGAAAGACTGGGTCTGCAGAAAAAAAGACTATAACCCAGTCCTCAGAATACTGGGGGTAGCAGGAAAAAGTCTGGCCTACCTAAATCTTTAGGGTAATGCTAAACTTAGGTAAAACAATATGTGTGAAATCCCTTTTGTTATTTTAATCCTTTTCTCTCTGATTATTATGTTGCTATGGATGGATAAATGATACTTTGTTTTGAAGAAGCTATTTTGTGTCACTGCCTTTATCTGCTGGGAGTTTTCCTTTCTCTCTCTCTCTCTCTCTCTCTCTCTCTCTCTCTCATACTTAAAATTGTCCGTTACCATAGTATCCAAATGCCTCAGGTCTTAAACGTATTTATTCTCAGAGGAAGTCTGTAGTAGGGGCCAAACATAGTTAGACACATGGTTGGTAATTGGAGGTGCTGTAACTTGGAAAGCAGTCTAAAATGGGGTGACTTGCAGGATTCCAGTCAGAGATGGGCAGGTGCTTGGCATGTCACTTGAAAGAGGTGCCCATGAAGAGACTGAGTGTGGGGTCAAAAGCACAGCTAAACCTGGAATCATAACACAAGGAAAGTGATCTTAACTATATTTTATATAGACTGGAGGAGGCAATGTAGGTGTCTTGGAGGAGGAAATGCCAGGAGATAATACTAGCAATCTACATTGTCTGTCTGCCCCTCTCTGTACCTCTCTGATAGTTACGTGGCCCCCATTATTGTGATATCCAAATGCTTCACAATCTTTAATGTATTTATCCTCACAACATTTCTGTGCAGTAGGGAAGTACTATTATACCCATTTTACACATGGGTGACTGAGGCACACAGAAATGAAGGGCCAGGTTTTCAAAGATATTTATGCACCTAAAGATGAAGATATGTGCCGAGTGAGATTTTGAAAAGCACCTAAGCAGGTTAGACATCTAACTCCCATTGAAATCAATGGGAGTTAGGCACTTTTGAAATGAGGTAGGAGCCTATTTGCATCTTTAGGTGCCTAAATACATTTGAAAATCTGGTCCTAAGTGATGTGCCCAAGGTCTCACAAAAAGGTCCAGAGTACTAATTAGTGGACCATCCGTCTGCTAATTCCTGAACCAGGTAAATATCATGTGCTTTCACAAAATTTTTGGATTACTCTACATCTGAGATTATTTTTAACTTTTTTGCCTTTTGGCACTGAAAAACAGTGTCCCATTGGTATCAAGTTTCTTAGCAATTCAGCATTGATGCAACTTTTAGGTGGAATCATATTGAGATTATGTTCATCCTCAGCCAGCTTTTTCCTTAATGGCATTTACTGTAGCGTTTTCCATTTAGAACTGCTATGTTTAATATGCCATGTCCATTCACTGTGGGGGTGGCTGGAGTAGGAATGAGATTATGCCACATTAATACATAGCGGCTTATTACTTTTCTCATCTGCATCATCCTAGTAGTGACGCTACTTTAGAGAAATTCTATAATTCAGGACTTCTGCACCCAGTAAATCAAAGAATAAAAGTTGTTTTTGTTTTTCCATAATTTTAAAATCCTGATTAATTAAAATAATAATTGTGATGTGGGGTGGGATGGATAATGAGCCTTTCATCAAAAGCAACCGAGGCCGGGAGTGACTGAAAACTTTGTTTTATTGTCCAGTGTTAATCAGAGGTCTAAGTGAAATACATTTATGCTCGTGACCTACTCCTAAAATACCACTAAGTAGAGAGGCCAAAGATTACATTGTCATGGAGACTAGACTTCTTTCTCCCACATTCCAAAGCAATGTTAGAGGCTTAGGACATATTGGTAGGGACTGTGCATTTTCAAGGTTTACATGTTACTTGTTCTGTAGACAGAGGACTTTGGTCTTTAGAACTGTCAATCTGGCGCTTTCATTTGGCCGTAATTCAGCAAGGATTTAAGCATGTGCCTAATTTTAAAGCACATTGAAGTCAGAAAGAGTACTCACATGTTTAAAGTTGGGCATGTCCTTAAGAATTTTGCTGAACGGGGGCCTGAAAACTGAATTTATTCAATTGTTCTTGGCATGGTTAAATATCAGGCTTCCTGCCATGGGGAGCTTCCTCTAAGAGCACTCAAGGCTTCATGCCTTTAGTCTATTACTTTTCATATTTTGTCCTCTTTGACTCTTTTGTCTCTTCAAATAGGTTCTTAGCTGAATGCTTTAGAGTAAAATCTGGGGATGCAGGAAATTGATCTCCATGTAACAAGTTTCATTTATACATGTTGTGACACTAGCCTCTACTGCATTGAATGCTGGACATGTTCAGGTCTAATGATCTCTCAGCTGCTTGGGGGCCTGGAAAGTAATTACAAGTGGGTATATCTGTGGTCACTAATGTTGATTTGCCTGTAGCTCAAGTGCTCGTACCTTGTGATTTGGAAGGAGAAAACCAGTTCTGTTCCCCTCACTGCATGCATGAGACTAATGCATGGCACAAGGTGTTTTAATATGTGGCAGTGACTCATTGATCTACTACAAAGAAAATGCAATGTGTCTAACTCTGTCCTATTCTTACAAATAGGAATTCCTAGCATGGAAATAGGGCAGTTAGGTAGTTCTTGATGTTTAACAAACTCTTCTGTATGCAGACTTGGTATTCTTCTAGTTATAAATATCCCCTTGCTCTGTGTGCTCACATGGAAGAGAGGCAAAGAGCTAACCAAGTGGAAGTGTTAATCCTGAATGGACTGCAAGCTGCTAAAACAAGCACTGGATGAAAGAAGAAGCTTTCTATTTTATCAGGCAATAATTTGATTTCCAAGTGGATAAAATAAGACTGAAAACAAAGTAGTTTATTGCAACAAGGAATCGGATTACTGGCAATGAACTCTGAGCACATTTTCTGTCACTTGAGGAATGGGGCATGTCACTTTTGTGTTTGTACAGCATCTAGCTTGATGGGCCCTTACACTGATTGGAGCCTACAGTGATACAAATTATTATTATTAAGACAAGAAAAATAAAAATCCCCACTTCTTACTGAAGAAGCTACTCACATTGCACTCTCCATTTAATAGTTGATTATTATTATTATTAGGGAGAATCTAAATAATTAATAATTAATCATGTTTCCCTCCATTGCCTTACAAATGATTAGCACTATCCATGTTCACACAGGAAGCTTAACAAAATGTTAAAAATTAAACCCATACTTTTTTCTTTCGCCTGCTGCTCCTTCAGGCTGAGCTCACCTCACTTCAGCCCCAAGTAGCTCAAAAATCCACCTACAGCAACAGAGTGGTTGATAATTCAGAGTTAATAGGAATGAAGAATTTAGTAAGCAGTTCAGTATATTAATTATTTTTCACACAGTCTCCTGTTAGAACAGGTTTCAATGTGTGTTCTGGTGGCACTCTTATTAAGACAGGCTCCCTCTGAAAAATAATGTGAAGCAATGAAGCAAGCAAATTTAATCTGTAAAACTCATGGTGCCTCCTGGTGGTTATACAATGTAATTTACTTTTACTAAAAGAAAAGGAGTACTTGTGGCACCTTAGAGACTAACAAATTTATTAGAGCATAAGCTTTCGTGAGCTACAGCTCACTTCATCGGATGCATTTCGATGCATCCGATGAAGTGAGCTGTAGCTCACGAAAGCTTATGCTCTAATAAATTTGTTAGTCTCTAAGGTGCCACAAGTACTCCTTTTCTTTTTGCGAATACAGACTAACACGGCTGCTACTCTGAAACTTTACTTTTACTATCCACTAAAGACTAATATCATAGGCTTAGTCTACAGGTGAAGTGCCCTCATGGACTACTGTATATATTACAGAGAGAGAGTGTGCAGTTTATCATATGAAATCCAGATTCTCCTCAACACTGAAAACAATCTACAACTTTCAATAAATACTTTGTGGCAAAACAACATAAAGACTTTGCCATGGAGGTTTCATGTCTAATGTTTTATTCATTAATATAAATAACATAAAAAGAAAAGGAGTACCCGTGGCACCTTAGAGACTAACAAATTTATTAGAGCATAAGCTTTCGTGAGCTACAGCTCACTTCATCGGATAACATACTTTACCATATATGTACTTCAGTTTTGTGAGTTTTAAAATTATGGTTTGTGCTACTCTGTGTGAAATAATTTAGTGATATAATATTTTAAAGGGATATACAGAGGTAAAGTGCCTTGACCCCGAACATTGCTTTAAGGGGGTATCAAGAGGGAAACAAAAACCCTCTGCATAGGTCATATTTGCTGAAGTAGTTATGTCAGAAATTTGAAGGAGATCTTTGTGTGCTGAAGACATTATGTGCAGAAATCTTACTTCAGGACACAACAAATGGCTCCTCTGTTTATCTGAGTGTTAAGTTTTCTGAGTGAATTTCATAACATTATTATTCTGTTTTTTACCTTCGCATAATACTACTATACATAAGGCCCCAACAAAAATATCTCTCTCTGTAGGCCCCATTCCTCTAGGGCCCACCTCCATGGCAGATATGCCTGACTAAGAAAAAACATCCTCTCTCCTGCATCTTTTGACTGATGAATTAAGTACAGACTCTCCAGTAGGGTTGCCAGGTGTACGGTTTTTGAATGGAATGTCCGGTCAAAGAGGGACCCTGGCAGCTCCGGTCAGGCCATTAAAAGTCCGGTCGGCTTGCTCCAGGGCTAAGGCAGGCTAGTCCCTACCTGTTCTGGCTCTGCACTGTGCCCCAGAAGTGCCAGCAGGTCTCGCTCCTAGGCGAGGGGACGGGGGCTCCACGCGTTGCCCCCACCCTGAGCACCGGCTCCGCACTCTGATTGGCTGGGAACCATGGCCAATGGGAGCTGTGGGGATGGCGTCTGCAGGTGAGAGCAGGGCACGGAGCCTCCTGGTCTCCCCTGCCAAGGACCCGGACCTGGTGGTACTTCTGGGGTGCAGCGCGGAGGCAGGACAAGCAGGGAGCCTGGCTTAGCCCTGCTGTGCTGCTGACCGGGAGCTGCCTGAGGTAAGCTCGCACTCCAACCCGAGCCCCAAATTCCTGCTCCAGCCCTGAGCCCTCCCAAACCTGTAGCCCCTCCTGCACCCCAAACCCCTCATCTCTGGTGCCACCCAAAAGCCCTCACCCCCTCCGGCACCCCAACTCTCTGCCCCAGCCCAGTGAAAATGAGTGAGGGTTGGGGAGAGGAAGCCACCGAGGAAGGCGGGAATGTAGTGAATGGGGAGTGGGGTCTCGGGGAAGGGTGAGGCCTTGGGGAAGGGGCGGGGCTAGGGTGTTTGGTTTTGTGTGATTAGAAAGTTGGCAACCCTGTTCTCCAAACAAGAGGCAATGGGTTCAAACTACAGCATAGCAGATATAGATTAAATCTCAGGAATAAATTCCTAACTGTAAGAATATTGGGACAATGGAACAGACTGCCTTGGGAGATTGTGGAAGCTTCTTCACTGGAGGTTTTCAAAAGGAGGCTGGATAGCCATCTGTCTTGGATGGTATAGACACTACAAATCCTGCATCTTGGCAGGGGGTTAGACTACATCAGAGGTTCTCAAAGTACAGGGTGTACTCCCATGGGTGGCACCAAATGTATTCTGGAGGTGGAGCGTGAGAAGCTTTAGGAGTAAAAAAAATTACTGCACACATTCAGAGCTGGGTGTCTGGAGAGTGGTGGCTGCTGGCTGTGCACCCAGCTCTGAAGGCAGTACCGCTGCCACCAGCAGTGGAGAAGTAAGGGTGGCAATGCCATACCATGCCATGTGCCCGGGTGGGTGCATAAGCTACTACAGACACAAAGAAGGATGTGTGTAATCAAATAAGTTTGAGAACTATTGGACTAGATGACCCTTTTGGCCTCTAACTCTATGGTTCTGGGATTCTGTAATTCTCAAAGCTCAGGGAATGATGGGCATCTTAGCTGAGTAAGGAGGGCTTCCACACTTCTAGTTCCTACTATGCTTGTGTTTATCTAGTGCTATAAGTATATAACCCTGAAACAACTTCCATTAAATTCACCTAAAACATTTCTAATACAAGTAAAATCAGGCTAGAATACAATGACCACCATTTAAAAATACAACATTTGCCAACAATCATCACCACATTTTAATATTGAGATGCAACAGTTATTTGTTATTTGATATGTAGGGGAATTCTGATTTGTAAGGACTTTAGCTGCATCTCAAATTATGTTAGAAAGCACTCGGTACATGAAGCTGTTTTGTTCTACCAATTCTACTTGTTTCTGCACTCTGTTTCTCTGTTGTTATTGAACAGCCTTGTGGCTTCCCCAGAGATGAGCTTTAGATTTAATTGTGGAATGAAAGGGCTTACATCCTGAAGCTGGACAACAACTGGGAAGCTCACGCTAAGCATTGAGAGGTGTGCAAAATATCCTGCCTTGGAAAGTACTTCAAGCTTGAAATTTCACTTTCTTACTGCAGTCTCTAAACACGTTTACAGTCTTTTCTTTCGTTCTGAAAAAGCAATCCTGTTTTATGAAAGATAATACTTTTCATTGTATTCCCAAAAGACTAAATCTCATTGTTAGAGAGGCCAGAAATTCTTTCAGTCAACTGCTACATATCATGCCAAAAAACTGAAATTCTTTTCCACTCTAGTAACTTTACATTTTCCTCAAACCAATGCACATTTCTAGTCTACATTGCACTATAGAAAAGGTCAAGCCACACAACGCAAATTAAAATTAGGTGAACCACAAAAACCTTCCTTGCGCTTTCACTTATTAGGGGGAAAAAGTTTCCTAATTTCACTAGGTTTTTTATCTTAATTAACATTGACAGGAGACTTAAAAGTGAAGAGAGGAAATGGAGGGTAGAATGAAAAAGAAAAAATTCTTATTTATATGATGGTCTCTCTTTCTATTGATCCTCTTCCACTAGGGTGACCAGATGTCCCGATTTTATAGGGACAGTCCCGATTTTTTTTTCCTTATATAGATTCCTATTACCCCCTACTTCCTGTCCCAATTTTTCACATTTGCTGTCTGGTCACCCTATCGTCCACACTGGGATGTAATGTTTTATGCAGATGGTTCAACAATCACACATACACAGAGTGTTGGAATTTGAGCTTCACACCTATCTAGAAATTTTTACATACTTTGGGATAGGAAGGAATCACTTGCTGTAGAGTAACAGAGAGGTGGGGGAGAGAGACAAACCTGTCTGTTTCCACTGTCATTAACTGAAATCTCCAGATGAGAGGCCTTTGTGTATGAAGTTACTATTGTTTATTAGGTATTTTTCTTTCAGGATCTTCCACTTCCACATCAAACCTTGACTGGCATATGTGCAAGAATGTGTTTTGTGTCCCCTTTTCTGTTCCCAATCCATAGTGTATGTAAGTGGGTGATAGCCCCTAAGTGGAAAGCCTGGCTCTTTAGTTTAGAAACTGAGCTTTTAACTACAGCTTCAGTTCCTGATGTCGGCCAAGATGGCGACCAAATAAAACAAAATAAATCTCCAAGGAGAAGGAGGGAAGAAAACCTCACACTATCTGATCTCAGTCTGATCATAAATTTGCTAAACTCCCAAGAAAAAACCCACAAGAACTTTATTTTGTTATCACAGCCTCAAAAACAAAATTAAAAAAAAAGTCTTTCCGAGTTTCTTTGCTTTCTCTAACTGGTTCCTATTAGATCATGTAACAAAACAAACACCGCAAGAAAAAAAAGTAGTTAATTGTAGATTCATAGATACTAAGGTCAGAAGGGACCATTCTGATCATCTAGTCCGACCTCCTGCACAGCGCAGGCCACAGAATCTCACCCACCCACTCCTACAAAAAACCTCACCTATGTCAGAGCTATTGAAGTCCTTAAATCATGGTTTAAAGACTTCAAGGAGCAGAGAAGCCTCCCTCAAGTCACCCATGCCCCATGCTACAGAGGAAGGCGAAAAACCTCCAGGGCTTCTCCAATCTGCCCTGGAGGAAAATTCCTTCCCGACCCCCAAATATGGCAATCAGCTAAACCCTGAGCATATGGGCAAGATTCACCAGCCAGATACCCAGGAAAGAATTTTCTATAGTAGCTCAGATCCCATCCATCTAATATCCCATCTCAGGGGATTTGGCCTATTTACCCTGAATATTTAAAGATCAATTACTTACCAAAATCCCATTATCCCATCATACCATCTCCTCCATAAACTTATCGAGTAGAATCTTAAAGCCAGATAGATCTTTTGCCCCCAATGCTTCCCTTGGAAGGTTATTCCAAAACTTCACTCCTCTGATGGTTAAAAACATTCGTCTGATTTCAAGTCTAAACTTCCTGGTGGCCAGTTTATACCCATTTGTTCTTGTGTCCACATTGGTGCTGAGCTTAAATAATTCCTCTCCCTCTCCTGTATTTATCCCTCTGATATATTTATAGAGAGCAATCATATCTCCCCTCAACCTTCTTTTAGTTAGGCTAAACAAGCCAAGCTCCTTAAGTCTCCTTTCATAAGACAAGTTTTCCATTCCTCGGATCATCCTAGTAGCCCTTCTCTGTACCTGCTCCAGTTTGAATTCATCCTTTTTAAACATGGGAGACCAGAACTGCACACAGTATTCTAGGTGAGGTCTCACCAGTGCCTTGTATAACGGTACTAAAACCTCCTTATCCCTACTGGAAATGCCTCTCCTGATGCATCCCAAAACCGCATTAGCTTTTTTCACAGCCATATCACATTGGCAGCTCATAGTCATCCTATGATCAACCAATACTCCAAAGTCCTTCTCCTCTTCCATTACTTCTAATTGATGCATCCAACTTATAGCTAAAATTCTTGTTATTAATCCCTAAATGCATAACCTTACACTTCTCACTATTAAATTTCATCCTATTACTATTACTCCAGTTTACAAGGTAATCCAGATCCTCCTGTATAATATCTCGATCCTTCTCCGAATTGGCAATACCTCCCAGCTTTGTATCATCTGCAAACTTTATTAGCACACTCCCACTTTTTGTGCCAAGGTCAGTAATAAAAAGATTAAATAAGATTGGTCCCAAAACCGATCCCTGAGGAACTCCACTGGTAACCTCCCTCCAACCTGACAGTTCGCCTTTCAGTAGGACCCGTTACAGTCTCCCCTTTAACCAATTCCTTATCCACCTTTTGATGTTCATATTGATCCCCATCTTCTCCAATTTAACTAATAATTCCCCATGTGGCACGGTATCAAATGCCTTACTGAAATCTAGGTAAATTAGATCCACTGCATTTCCTTTATCTAAAAAATCTGTTACTTTTTCAAAAAAGGAGATTAGGTTGGTTTGGCACGATCTACCTTTTGTAAAACCATGTTGTATTTTGTCCCATTTACCATTGACTTCAATGTCCTTAACTAATTTCTCCTTCATAATTTTTTCCAGGACCTTGCATACTACAGATGTCAAACTAACTGGCCTGTAGTTACCTGGATCACTTTTTTTTCCTTTCTTAAAAATAGGAACTATATTAGCAATTCTCCAATCATTCGGTACTATTCCTGAGTTTACAGATTGATTAAAAATTCTTGCTAATGGGCTTGCAATTTCAGGTGCCAATTCCTTTAATATTCTTGGATGAAGATTATCTGGGCCCCCCGATTTAGTCCCATTAAGCTGTTTCAGTTTCGCTTCTACCTCTTATATGGTAATATCTACCTCTATATCCTCCTTCCCATTTGTCATGCTACCATTATCCCTAAGATCCTCTTTAGCCTTATTAAAGACTGAGGCAAAGTATTTGTTTAGATATTGGGCCATGCCTAGATTATCTTTAACCTCCACTCCATCCTCAGTGTTTAGCGGCCCCACTTCTTCTTTCTTAGTTTTCTTCTTATTTATATGGCTATAGAACCTTTTACTATTGGTTTTAATTCCCTTTGCAAGGTCCAACTCTACTCGACTTTTAGCCTGTCTCACTTGATCCCTACTTGTTCTGACCTCAATTAGGTAGCTTTCCTTGCTGATCCCTCCCATCTTCCACTCCCTGTATGCTTTCTGCTTCTTCTTAATCACCTCTCTAAGATGCTTGCTCATCCAGCTTGGTCTACAACTCCTTCCTATGAATTTTTTCCCCTTTCTTGGGATACAGGCTTCCGATAGCTTCTGCAGTTTTGATTTAAAGTAATCCCAGGCCTCCTCTACCTTTGGATCCATAAGTTCTTCAGTCCAATCCACTTCCCTAACTAATTTCCTTAATTTTTGAAAGTCAGCCCTTTTGAAATCAAAAACCCTAGTTGCAGATTTATTTTTGTTAATCCTTCCATTTAGTTTGAACTGAATTAGCTCATGATCACTTGAGCCAAGATTGTCCCCTACAACCATTTCTTCTATGAGGTCCTCGCTACTCACCAAAATTAAATCTAAAATGGCATCCCCTCTAGTCGGTTCAGCAACTAGTTGATGAAGGAATCCATCAGCTATCGCATCTAGGAAAATCTGAGCCCTATTATTATTACTAGCACTGGTCCTCCAGTCTATATCTGGGAAGTTAAAGTCTCCCATGATCACGCAGTTTCCATTAGTATTTACTTTATTAAAGACATTAAAAAGGGCTCTATCCATATCCAAATTAGATCCCGGAGGTCTATAGCACACCCCAAGCACTATCGTAGGAGAGGCTTTACTAGTTTTCTTCCCCAATGTAATTTTTGCCCAGACAGACTGTCTTATCCATTGCATCGCTTCTTATTTCTTTACATTCTACCTCATCATTGATATACAATGCTACTCCACCCCCTTTACCTTTGTTTCTGTCTTTCCTAAAGAGCACATACCCTTCAATAGCTGTAGTCCAGTCATGACTACTATTCCACCATGTTTCTGTTATCCCTATGATATCTGGTTTCACTTCCTGCACCAGTAGCTCTAGTTCCTCCATTTTGTTACCTAGACTCCTCGCATTGGTGTACAAACATCTTAATTTTTGCTGTTTGGCCTCGCTCACATTTTGTACCCTATTAGGCACAGTCATTCTACATCCAGTATAACCTATTAGACTAGTATCCACACCGCCCTCGCTCCTTATATACATTCTCCTACCCACAGCTGTATCCTTTCTTACTTCGTCTTCTTCCCTCTCAATGCTAAAATCTGGTGTGGAGATTTCCTGGACATCTCCCATCCATCTCCCCCTAATTCGTAGTTTAAAGCTCTCTTTATCAGTTGTGGCAGCCTCAATCGTAGAAGTCTATTTCCTTCCCTACTCAGATGAAGTCCACCCGAGAGAACTGTCCTCTGTCCGTGAATGCCTCCCAGTGGCCATACATCCCAAAGCCCTCCTTATAGCACCACTGCCTAAGCCATCTGTTGACAGTCATAATCTTGTCAGACCTTTGTTGCCCTTCTCTAGGAACAGGAAGGATCCCGCTAAAGATCACCTGAGCCTCAATTTCCTTAAGCGTCTTCCCCAGCCTAGCATAGTCTCCCTTAATACTTTCCAGCGAGAATCTAGCCGTATCATTTGTTCCCACATGAAGGATAATTAGGGGATTCTTTCCCGCTCCCTTTAGGATCCTTTTCAACCTCAGGTCTACATCCTGTATCTTAGCACCCGGAAGACAGCACACCCTTCTATTCTCAGGATCAGCTCTAGTTACAGGCCTGTCTATTCTTCTCAATAAAGAGTCCCCGATCACATAGACCTGCCTTTTCCTGGTGACAGTGCTATTCTCCAGTGTCTCCCGTGTTCTCTCTGGCTGCAATTTCTTTCCATTCCTATTTTCCCTTACAATCTTCTTCAACCCATCCTGTATCCTCCTGGGGCTCATATTTGGTGTAGTCTCCCTTGACTCTTCCCCTTTTTCTATAGGGCTAGCCTCTCTTCTCTTCTTCCTTACCCTTCCACAAGTACCTGCTGAGCCCCTTCTTCATTTTCCAACTCTGCAAACCTGTTCCTAAGATCTATTTCTCCTTCACTAGCCCGTCTTTTTCTCTGCCTGGTTCTTTGAGTCACATGTTTCCACTGACCACTTTACTCATCCAGTCTCTCCTGAAAATTCCCCAGCCCTGGTTCCATCTGTGAGTCTGAGCTTTTCCCTTCAGATACCTCATATCTTTGCTCCATCATCTGCTCAAACCCCTTCCTAAACTCAACCAGACTTTCCACCTGCATCTCCAAACCTCGGATCTTTTCCTCCAATAGCTCTATCAGACGGTATTTCATGCAGAAAAAACTCTTACCGGTTCCCCCCTCCAGGATCATGTACATACCACAGCTTCCACATCCAGTCATCCTCAATGTGTCTTTCACTGCAGGAGTCACTCCCACAGCTGCCTCTGTATCTGTCATCTCCTTCCCACCTAAATCCTGTTAATCTGGGAAACACAAGCCACACCAAAAAGACCACCGCCCCCAGCAAAAGCAAACCCCAAACAAGCACCACAATCCAAACTCCCCTGTTTAGAGCTCTGTTTGCTAGCTCCTGTGCCGCTGCAGCTGTCTGTGCCCCTGCCTGACTGGCTGGCTACCTTTATAGGGCCCCTAGTCAGAAGCCCCACCCCCTAGGCTGGGCTCAGCTGCTCTCTCAGCACAAAGCCCCACCCCCTAATCAGGCTCAGCTGCTCTCCCAGCACAAACCCCCCTCCCACACACAAATACAAATACTAAAAATACAAAACCAAGTACAACTACCTTCTCCTCCAACTCAAACTCCCCTGTTTAGAGCTCTGTTTGCTAGCTTCTGTGCCGCTGCAGCTGTCTGATAATTCATCATCATCATCACTCCCATAACTGCATTGGTCATTGGGGCGCCATCATTGATAAGCCATCAACCAATTGTCTCCACCCCTGATGACTGTGTGTCAGTGCTTGAGTCTCTGCGAAGTCCATTCTTGTCCCCTCTTTTATGTTGTTAATCCATCTCTTCTTCTGTCTACATCTTCTTCTCTTCCCCTGTACTGTCCCTTGGAGGATGATCTTGGATAGGCCAGATCTTCAGCTTGCACTTCTTCACGGTCGTCAGGAGGTCTTCATATGACCCAGCGCATTGGGTGATGATGTTGCGGACCTCTTCATTAGTGATGTGATTGAAGTAGGATGCCCAGGATTTTACAGAAGTATCTCATCTCTACTACCTGTCTTTTTCGTTCAAGTTCTGCTGTAAGGGTCCATGTCTCGCACACATACAGAAAAATGGAGATGACCAGTGCGTGCAGCAGTTTCAGTTTGGATTCCAGAGAGATGTTCTTATTCCTCCAAATTGGCTTTACCTTTGCTGCTGCTGCTGTTTGCACAGTCCTTGCCAGAATTTCTGCTTTTGATCCTTCATCAGTGATGATTGCCCCCAAATACTAGAACTGTTTCACTCTCTCCAGCTCTTGTCCATTGACAGTGATATATGAGCTGATCCTGTCACATTTCTTTGTCATCAGCTTGGTTTTCTCTGCACTGATTTTCATACTGTATTTTGTGGAGGTTTCACCCATTCATTCAGTCATTTCACAAGGTCTGCAAGTTCATCTTCACCGCCTCTCAGGCCGTCAATGTCATCAGCAAACTGAAGATTTGAGATTGTTCGCCCCCCAGTGCTGACTGTGCATATGTGATCTTCCAGGGCATCAGTCATTATGCGCTCCAAGTAGATGTTGAACAGTGTTGGTGAAAGAAGGCAGCCTTGCCAGACTCCAGCAGTGGCACGAAACCACTCTCCTAATGTGCCATTGACAAGAACTGCACTGCTGGCCTTGGCATACGTTTGTTTAATGGTAAGAATAAGCTTATGACCAACATTGTACATCTTCATGGCTGCCCAGAGAGCTTCGTGCCATATTCTGTCAAATGCCGTGATTAAGTCAACAAAGATGTAGTAGATGTCCTACTGGTGTTGTAAGTACTTCTCAAATAGAACACGAAGATTAAAAATTTGTTCTGTGGTACTTCTTCCAGCATGAAAGCCAGCCTGTTATTCAGCGGTGATATTCTCCGCTTGTGGCTTCAATCTGTTCAGTATGACTTTCAACATCACTTTGCTACAATGGCTAATTAAGCTTATAGTCCGGTAATTTTGACACAGTTGCAGGTTGCCTTTCTTTGGCAGAGTGATGATTAGTGACTGTGTCCTCATGGAGTGCCATTGACCAGTCTTCCAGATCTTGTTGCAGATCTTGGTGTGTACATCTATTACTATTTCTCCTTCAAATTTCATCAGTTCAGCTGGGATGTTGTCAATACCTGTAACCTTTCTGTTCTTGAGTGATTTCACAGCTGTCTCCACTTCACGCAAAATTGGAAAGTCATTCTCCTCTGTTGAATCTGGGCTGTCTATGACACTAGGATATCCGTTTGTCTGGTGATTGTATAGCACAAAGTAATTTGTCCACCTATTAATGTCCTTTTCTTCTGTAAGACTGTTTCCTTCTTTGTCTTGAATTGCATTAGCTTTGTCTGGAAGGCTCGTTTGCTATTTTTATTATTGATTTATTCTTCAATTTCAGAGCATTGTTTTTTGATCCATAAGTCCTTGGCCACCTTCATTTCTTTCTTGATCTTTCTGCCAATTGTTCTGTATTTATCAGCTCTCTCAGTGCTGTTCTTGTCTCTCGAGTTCTCTTCTAATGTCACGTATTTGTAGTATTTCATCTGTGACCCAAGGTTTTATCGTCTTACGTGTTTCCGAAGAATGTCCATTGCTGCCTCATTCATTACAGCATTGAAATTGTTGGTCATTGTTTCTACGTCGTCTTCTAGAGCAAGCAATGGAGCAAATTTTCCACCAATCATTGCTTGGAATGGCTCCGTAGTGCTTCAGTCTCTAAGTCTTTCTAAGTGAAACTTGATTTTCCTTAGCTGCAAGGTCTAAGTATCACAAGGTCATGATCACTTCCAACATCAGCACTGGGGAAGCTTCTTGTTTTAGCTCTATTGATCCCAGAACGAAATCAGTTTTTCACTATGATGTAATCGATCTGACTAATGTAAACCCATCAGGTGCATGCTACGTTGATTGTCTGGATGCTTTATGTACTCCTAATGTGTTTGCAAGAACCAGATTATTATAGCTGGTAAACTCCAAAAGTCTCAGTCCTCTCTCATTGGTTACCGCATTACAGAAAGGGCCACAATAATCTCATCTGCCTGTGCGTCAGTACCCACTTTAGCATTCTAATCTCCCTGTACAATCAGGATATCTTTCTTGTGTACTTTATCCATGATGTCTTGGAGCTGATTATAAAAATCTTCAATTTGCTCATCGTCATAGTCTATTGTAAGGGTGTAGACTTGTACCACTGTGATATTGAACGGTACTGCCTTTAGACGGATGAAAATAAGGATATTGGGTGGCATCCTAATACTGAATTCTTGATATCCTTTTTCAAAAGAAATCCTATGCTGTTGACATGTTTGTCCTCTCCACTATAATAGAATACATGGCCGTCTTCCATTAGTGCTTCTCCAAAGTTCTTCCATCTGACCTTAGAAATTCCTAGGAGGTGCCAGGTGTATTGTTCCATTTTGTACGTGAGTTCTTTCTACATCCCTATTTGTCTCAATGTCCTTGCATTCCATGTGGCTATGGTGATGTTCTCTCTTCCACAGATCTTCTTAGTATAGTATAGTATACCAATAGTATACGTGTCGCGTCTGCTCTGATGGGAGACGGTTGGCACGGTCATATTAACCCAGGCTGCAACCAATCCAGTATGGACATGGTTGACTTGCTCATCATATAGTGTGTCTTGAACAAATTTCTAACCTGGCGGAGCCCATCCCTCTCCAGGCAGCCCCCTTTTAGTTGCCTCTTGTGACATGCAGGAGGAGCAATGGGCCTATTCTGTCCCCAAATCCACAGGGGATAACCTTGGCTCAAAACCTTGGTTTTACGTTTAATGTGAAAGGTGACACCTACAGGAGTATTTTTAAGTAATATATTGGATCTCCTCCCATTGACTTCCATGGCAAAACTTTTGTTCTTGACTTCAATGGCAGCAAACTCAGGCCCAGTCTGTCATCTGAGCCTTTAGAATGAGCCTAAAAGTTTAGTTTCTTAGCTGAACTGAAAATACTTTTTTGTTTTGTCTTGTCTTGCTCACTGTGCTTTGCTAATTCCAGACAATGTCTATTAATCATCTACCCCTGTTGGTTAAATCTTGCCAGCTCAGGCACACCCTTCACTGTGTCTCATCATCACATCCTTTTAATTTAACTTGCCTTTGTAAATTTAACTTGCCTTCTCACCATCACATGGAGTGTCTTATGTGTTATATTAATCTGCTGCTTAAATTGTTCTCAGGTTTGAATTATTTTACAGTCCATTTCATTTTCAAGATGACAAATTTTGTCTTAGTCCACATTTCAGATAATTCTTTTTTTCCCTCCTCACCATTGTCATACTATACTGGGTTTTTTTTCTGCCTAAATCAGTTATTTACTTCCTCCCTGTAGTTGACACTGATGAATTCCAAATTAAATCTTATATATGAAAATTGTATCCTCAACTGGAGTTGAAATCTAGCACCTTGACATTATTATCACACTATGTTCATGGGCAGGTAGTTGAAAATGACAGATTTCCACTGACTGGAAGTCATAAAGTTGTGCATCTGATTGCAAATATATTTATGCACACACTTCTTCTGACTGTGGTGTTTTACAGAGTCTTTCTATCTTCAGTTTGTCTGTTTATATGAGAAGAGTTAACTTGTTCTGTACACTTCCATCATTCTGAGGTACACAAGGTAAATGACATCACAGCTTTAATTAGACCAACAAAAAGCCAAAGGTTTATATTTGTTTTAATGTGTCTTCTAGGCCAGAGAAAAGGATGTTTTGATAGGTTCTTCCTTGTGTTCTTCAGTGGTATCCCTGGCTCCACAATGGCATCTCCTGAATGTTGCACTGGATGTTTCACTTCTACATAGCAGTATGGATGTGGCCAGACTAGAACTGGGTGAAACCTACATGATGTAAATCAAAGTCCAAATAGACTGGCAGACTTGATTTGCATCAGGCATTAAAAAAATACTGTTGTTCAGGTGTAAAAAAGACCTTGTAACCGTGCTCAGTCCCTGCTGATACTAAGTCATTCCACAATTCTAGCATGGCCTCCTTCTCCCTGTCAGTGTGACTCTGTTGGGAGCTGGGCTGTCATTGGTTCTCTTCCCCTTTAGCTTGTGGCCTCTGAAATGGGAGAAGTTGCAGAGTTCAGTTACCATTGATTTCAACAATGGAAATCTGCGTGGTACAGAGGGCAAAGTGCTGTGGAGATTATCTTTCCATTCCCCTTCCCCATGCTGTGGAGCTGCCAACTCCTGTGACTTTTATTGCAAGTCATGTAACATATGGTGTTTCTCAAAGCCCCAGCTCTTAGAGGCAAGTGATTACACAACTATTTCAGCTTTTCTTTACAAAAAATCTAGCCCTCCTGATTGCCTAGAAAAGCTAGAAAATATGACCTGAGCGTACCCTACAGGCTTACTAACCATAATGGAAAGGAAAAGCATCCAAAATGTATATTGTATTTTTTTTAAAATCTCACTACTAAGCCAATATGATTTTTTTTTTTTAGGCCAGACTCATTACTTTTGTATGCTTGGAGTTAATGATTTGCAGCAAGAACATGATTCCTGGGACTGAGGTTAGCATAGGCTATCAGCACTGCTTCCCAATCTTGCATATTTTAGGGGGCTTTCTGCCACATCTTAGGGGGAAGTGAATGTCCTTGTGATTTAAGTCTTTCTTGCTCTTTTCCTCAGTGTTGCAAGTTGGATTTCTTCAGTGAATCTAGTGAGCAACATTCAGGTTTGCTGCAAAGAGCCAGGCTGTAGGGGGATGGGTAGTAAGCTTGAGGACTGCAAGGAACTTGTTCACTTCAGTTGGCTGGCAGGGTGAGGCTGTTCCTGGCACACTAAAATATCACAGTGTAAGCATGTTGTATTCCTCGGGTGAAATCCTTGCTTATTGACAGCCACCAGATGGCCTCCTATAGTTTTTTTTTTCCCTTTGTTGCTCCCTTATGGCCCTATCAGGAAGAAGCAGGTGGCAGACAGGAAACCTGAATCAAACATCCTAATAATCTTTCCTAAAAGCTGCATGTAAACAAGAAAGCACAAGAAAATGAGGCCATGGCTGTAATCCAGGGGGATCGCTAAAAACATGAAATGATGAACAAGCTGCAATGCTGAGTGTCTATTAGTTCTGAAACCCATTTATCACAGAAAGGATCTTTGATCCACCTTTCTAGAAGCAAAATGACTGTGAGCAGAGAGCTTAATTCCACATGTAATTTTTAATTATGTGTTTTTAATGTTGTTGAAAGTGAATATGACTATAGCCAGGAACTATGTATGCTTTCCATCACGTTTCTTCCTGAGCTCATCTAAACCTCTTTGGTCTAAATATCATGCTGGAAAAATCTGACAATAACATGCTGTCTCGAGAGAATTCTAATATTAGCCTGCTGCAACCAGCTGGGAAATACTGCACAAAAATGAATCTTATCTCATAGCATATCTCGCCTCTCTCTATTTATCTCAGCAATCCCTTTCCTTTCCAAATTTGGTAATTCCATTTCCAGTCATGTTTCAAATCACAGAACCCAGTGGCATGCAAAAATAGTTAAATGAGTTTTGTGCCTTAAAAGGTTTAATTTTGAGTTTTAGGTAAGGATTACTTTTTTAGAGAGAGAGTGTGTTGACAGTGCCCTTGGTGCTATGTAAAACAAAGAGAAGAAAAAGGCTCTGTTCTGAAGAAAAATACACTCTAAAGACATGCCCCTGCAAAGGCATATATATGCAAATAGTCTTATTAACTTCACTGGGACTACTCCCATGCATAAAAATTTGCATGTCCCAATCCTGAGATATGCTGAGTCCTCCTGAAAATTGAGGCCTGATTCTAATCTCATTGAGGCCTTATTCTAATCTCATCTGGTGTTTTGCCACTAAGAAAACAAGATTGAGCATCCTTACTTCCCACTGAAGCTAATGTATGTGCGATAAGGGGACAGATCGGGTTTCATTTTGTTGCTTTTGGAAAAAGTCCTGCATCATTGAATAGATTATGATAATCCCTCTGTGAAATTTTAATTAACAGTACACAGATATACAGGGATACAATTCTCTATTGATCTATTAAGAAATATTCTTTTTATAGAAATATTTTTCTGTTGGTTTTTAGGATAATTTGTATAGAACTCTATTGGTCCATCTCTATTAAGGGTAAACCTGACCATTAACTGTGACATAATCAGGACTCATAAATTTGAGAGAACCAAATTCATCTAATTTGTGAATCAAAAGTATTTTAAAAATGATGAGATTAAAAGAATTAGTCCAATCACACTACCCAACACTTCTTTTGTCTAAATAGTATTTAATAGTAAAGGATAATTCTTTATTAGGTGTTTGTTGAATCATCCTGTAGAAATTAATATTATTTTCCATGCTATGGGAGTCTATAGGATGGTTTGAAAACCAATAGAAAGGATATCCTTCTCAATTAAAATTGCAAGAGTATTTAGAGTGTTGTGGTAGCCATGTTGGTCCCAGAATATCAGAGAAACAAGGTCTGTGAGGTATTATCTTTTTATTGAATCAATTTCTGTTGGTGAAAGAGACAAGTTTATGAGCTATACAGAAGTCTATGTAACTTGAAAGCTTGCCTTTTTCACCAACAGAAGTTGGTCCAATAAAAGTTATTACCTCACTACCTTGTCTCTAAAAGTATTTAGAGTAATTTATTTAGAATATTATATTCCTTTAGAATCCTGTTACCGTTGTCCTTATTAAATGCTATAGGATTTTCCCTTATGTTCTCATTTTGAATGAAATTTGTCTGCATGTGAAAAATGGCTGTCAGTCATCTGGCAGTGTCCTTTCAGTTTATGCTTTGCTGGTAGATTATGCTCTTTTGACTATCCTCTGTAATTTTACTTGTATGCAACAATGATATGTACTGAATTTATTTTGATCAAGTATTTAAAGTTCAGTATGTAAAATCATGAGAGATCTTAGAGCAACTAATGAAGCCTCAGTTGATATGCACATTTGAAGGATGTTATTATTTATTCATTTCATAAATCAGCCCTGGTTTGTACAACTGAATATAATCCAAACAGTGGAAATGAGAAATAACCATGGCATACATCTTTGCTGAATAATTTTATGTCACTTTATAGCCTGGAAAATGTAGTGAATTTCATAAAAATGACAAATGACACAACCATGTAATAAATAGCTATAGTTTATGAAATGTGAATTGGAGTTTAGATTCAGATGGAAATACTTTTTCAGGAAATTGAGTGATGACTTAAATCTCCCAAACTATTTATACAGAAAATAATCTGATTTCCATATGTTTGTTCTGTATTATGATCAATTACATGGCATGCATAATATACTAAATATGAAACATGCACAAAATTGGTTTGAGTTCATATCAAAAAAGTATGGTATAAAATTAATTACTGTATATTTAATACATAAAATGTATATGATTTTTATCACATAGCAGGTCAGATTTTGGCCTGATTCACACCTCAAGAAAGTCTGCTGAATATAGTCCTCTGTAGGCTTCAAATGGAATATATCTTCTACCAGGTATAGGAAATTTCTATACTGTATGTCCCATATTCTGCATCTACTGGAGGTGCATGTTAATAATTCAAGTATATCCCTGTGTTTTAACAGGATAATCTGAGGCCATCATTTTCCTACTGAAACAAATCCCTTCTTTTTTAATTAATGTATAATAATATAATTTTAATTTAAATTATAATTTGGTATATAAAATCCAAAAGGGATACATACAGGAAATGGAAGGAGGGGCATGTCATCAAGAAAGTATCCATGGGAATAGCGCAAGTATGTAAAGACAAAATCAGGAAAGCCAGGGCAAAGTGAGTTAAAGCTGGCAAGAAATGTTAGAGACAACAAGAAGGGGTTCTTCAAATATGTTAGACAAAAAAGAAAGATTAAGCACTGTGTGTCTGAAGCTCAATGGAGAAGGTGAGCTGGTATCAGAAGATGATAGGAAGGCTGTGCTGCTCAATGCCTACTTTGCTTCAGTCTTCTCACAAAAAAATAACATGAACAGATGACTAGTGGATAAATAAACACATCAGAGACCTTCTGACCAATGTGAATGAATTCAGACTAGCGGGGCTGGGTGCTATTCACCTGAGGGTACTGAAGGAATTAGCTGAAGAAATCTTGGAGTCACTGGACATAACATTTACAAACACATGGATGACAGGAGACTGGCTAATGTAGTACCCATCTTTAGAAAGGGGGCAAAGGAGGAGCCAGGAAACTAGAGACCAGTCAGCCTGACTTCAATACCTGGGAAGCTACTAGAGCAATGTATAAAACATTCAATTTGCAAATATCTGGAGGATGAAGGGGTGATCACTAGCAGCCAGCATGGATTTACCAAGAACAAATCATGCCAAACCAACTTGATTTCCTTCTTTGACAGGGTGACTGATTTGGATGATGGGGGAACGTGGTGGACATAACGTACCTGGACTTCAGCAAGGCTTTTAACACAGTCCCACATGACATTCTGATAAGTAAACTGGAGAAATGTGGGCTCAAGAGAACTACAATGAAGTGGATACATAATTAGTTAAATGACTGCAAACAAAGAGTAACTATTAGTGGAATTTTGTCAAATTGGAGGGAGGTCTCAAGTGAGGTTCCAGATGAAGTTTGTAGATGACACAAAGCTAGGGGTGGGTTGCCAGTACTCTGAAGGGTAGAGCTAAAATTCAGAGGGATCTTGATAAATTGGAGAACTGGGCTATAGACAACAAAATGAAATTTGACAAAGACAAATGTAAGGTGCTACACTTAGGGAAGAAAAACCAAATGCACAAATACAGAATGGTGGGAAACTGGCTGGGCAGCAGCATTGCTGAGAAGAATCTGGGAGTTGTAGATGTCCAGATCCCCTGATTTAGCAGATACGGAGCTTATCTGTGTCACTGTGCCTCCTGAATTTTGGCAAGGACTCTATCAGCCGAGAAGCTTCAACACGTATATCAAAAGCAAAGGAAATTAAAGAACAGCATTAAGTGTGCCAATCAAGGTGGGGAGCCATTGTCTTCAAATAAAACAGAAAGGAAATTAATCTCTACGGTCTAAAGGGAAAGAGTTTCCAATGATCACATTAGATATGATCACATCATAACAATGTGGAAGGACTTGCAAAGTATCACAAAACGAGCACATAATTTAGAAAAAGTTTTAGAGATCAGACCTGTGATCAGCGTAGTCCTGCACCCTACCTCTGACAGTGGCCATTATCAGACAGGTCAAGAGGAGGATACAAGAAGTCTGTGGAAGCTATGGAGCAACCTGCTTATACAGAATGTTTCTTCCTGATGCCCATCATTTAGAGGTTAGTTCATACCTGAGGCATTACGGTTTATATCCCTTCCAATTTTTTTTAAAAATCTATGTTGTTGTAATTTTGGATGTTCCCATAAACCTGTTGTAGGAAAACCCACAAACTGCTGATATTTAGATTTTGAGGCCACACAGAAATCAAAGCGAAGCCCAAGCAAACTTAAACCTGCCTCAGCCCAGGGGGTGGACTAGATGACCTTTTGATGTCCCTCATAACCCTTTCATTCTGTCATCAATGTATTAATTAATTGGACCAATAAAAGTAACCTTTTGGGTGAGATAGTAGAATAGTCTGACAGATTGTCCTGCCACAGCTTGAAGCCTGTTCTTTAAGAATTTGTCAATTAAATACTTATATATAACATACCAGTACACTGAAGTAATGGAATTCTATGGAAATTTGTGCTTGTAGTCTATATAAATAAGGGGATATAGCAAAATGAAGGAAATAGTTGTGAAGAACAAAGGAATTATGCCATCAAAACAAAAACACCCCAATTTTGCTGAAGATTGACAGAATCAAGAACCTTGTAATTAGTGCTGCATACTACATATTCCTCAGAAAAATATTATAGCCTACATCTGTTCATATGAAATTCTGGAATGTGGGTCTTTTGTATCTCAGCGAGATTGTGATATACACTAATGATCTCTGCTGATGTTGGTTTTTACTAAACAAAAAAGGCATTGTAAATGGCATAAGAGGTAATGCCTCCTGTGATTTGAGTGCCAGAGGCCTTCCTTAAGTCCCTGATTCAGCAAAACATTTAAGCGTGCGGTTCACTCTAAGCAAGTACTTAAATGCTTTGCTCAGTCAAAGCCTAAGTGAGTAAATTTCCTATTGAAATCAATGGGAGTTTTGCTTGATTTAAGATCCCAGAATCTGGTCCTTTTTATTTAAAGAATTTAGTCCCTTGCACTTAAAAAATGTGATCTGTCTTTGGGCTCTGATGTATTTTCAGTGGGATTGACTTCCAGAGGCAAAAAGCTACCACCACAATACTCTGCTCTCAATTCTCTTTAGCTTTACTTTAGGGATATCTAGCCATTGTGTTAATCAGTCCGGGTTTGGATTTTGTTGATGATGCTAAGAAATTAGTTCCTTCAGCACCTTCCATGGCATTTGGCCCACATCTTTAAGTGCTGCCTTCCATGCTTTTAATTCTTGGTTTTTCTGCTGAGGCTGCCAATAATGGCACTATTTGGGGTGGGAGTTCAGTGATGGAGACACCTACGTCAGTATTCTCTGTGAACTGAGATCAGCAACACACGACATGGAGCAATGACATGCAAAATCTGGTCTGCCAGTTTGGAGCAACTCTTCAAGGCCACTCTTGAAAATTTCAAAATACTGTTTTTGATTGGAAATATAAATCAGAGCCACAATTTGGGCTCCTCTTGGCAATATTCACAGAAAGGCCAAAGACTGATTCATTTGAGAGGCTAAATTGTACTCTCTAATGTGAACAGCTCTAACACTGATTCTTTTCTGTATTTTCTACTTTTATATTTTTAAGCCTTTCCCTTTGCGTACAGTTTATTCTCTCGGTTGCTAATAGCCTGTAAAACACAAGTGGCTCATACACACGGAGTTCTCTCAAGGAGACTTTCCCTTTGTTCTTTCTTGTCAGTTTCCTTAGTCTAAAATAAATCATTTTAGACTGAAAATGGATGATTGCACATTATGTATGAAGGAGAACATTCTCAAACAACTTCACTCCTACTCTATATTAAAGTAAAGGGAAATTGCTGCTACCCTTTTTATACATTGGCTGTAAACTTTTAGGTCTTGGATAAATGATAAGGAGCAATGAAACATACATGTGAGACCTACTTATTTGCAATCATAATAGAAATGCCATCAGCTAATACAGTTTATTTTTATTTTTTTGTTATATTGCTTAATTCCAGAATTGGCAAAAGAGAGAATGTCTCTGTGGTACACATCATACAGCTGAATCTCCTTGACATTAAATCTTATTTAATTTTTTCAATGCAATCTTGATAAGTGAAAAATTATGTAAGTGCTTTACTTTTCATTGTAGGCTGTTACTTAAAATGTTACCATTAGAGGAAAGCTTTTCAGTTGCTGAAAAAGTCTCTTAGCTCTGCACCACGGAGGGAGCTGAAGAAGAACATTAAAAGTCAACTAGCTGTGCTGCATCATCACAAAAAGCACTTGCTAACCCATAGCAGCGATTGGAGAGAGAGAGCACACTGTGGAGGGGGCAGAGAGGGGGAAAAATCTCCTGTATGATGTTTGCAGTTGCACATTTTATTAAAAGTTTCTCAGGATTGTTTCTCTGATGCCAAGGAACTTCTAGAGCAACAGAAACACACACACTCTCTGTGTGTCAGTCTCTGTCTGTCTGTGTTTGTCTCTCTCTAGACAAGCCTCTTACTGCACTAGAAATTTCATTAGAGCAGTGAATAGGCAAATGAAATTTTAACTTGGATTTAAGTTTGTGAAAGTGGGAGTGTTATACTAAAACAGAAATGGCGTTGCCTCTCTGACCTCATGTATGCTGGAGCTGTTAAGATATTATTGCCACAATGAAATAGCACTTTGTACTGTAATGTACACTACTGAGCCCAATCAAAACACCAAAAATACCTTTAATATATTTGCAGTGTGCTTTGGGGAGAGTATGTGGTTGGAGGACAGTGGGAGTGAAAAATATTTCAAGTATAGCAAAGGAAGGAAAAAGCAGCAGAGAATGAAAGAAGGATAAAGGAGTAGTAATGCTAAAAAGAAATTGGGGGGAGGGGAGGGGATGAAGCAATGTACAAAGGGAGGTATTAGAACCTACTAAAACATATCCCCCTGCCTCCTTTGGGAAAGGATATGTGAATGCAGCTGGGGCATTCATAGCAGTAATGATTTTCCTCCCTCTCTAGCTAACCATCTCGTTCTTTGGAGGATAGGTACACAGGAGATGGATCCTATGTAATGTTTTCTACATGGTTGTTGTAGGACTGTTGACAGTGTGTTGAATTACAGCATTACCGCTGGATCTGAGCTGCAAAGTCCAGATAAAAACATCTTCAAATGTAAGCGTATCCAAGCACAGCGCTTTGGTGCAAGCCCCTCTCCAGGCAACTCTATTACATTCCCTTCACATTGTATCTTGAACTTATCTTTGACCCTTCTGTTTCCTTCTGTCATATCCAGGATCTCACAATTCTTGCTATCTCTCTCACTATAACATTTTAAAAATCTGCCTTTTTTTCTCCAAAGCCTGGTTCATGCCATTGTTCCTTCTCTCCTGGATTACTGCCACCACCTCCTCTTTGGTCTCTCTGACTCTCTGTTAGCTGCTTTTCAATCTGTCCAATATTCAGCAGATAATAAAAGGCTAAATTGTGCCCTACCTGTGGTTGCATTGTCCTAGAGCAGAGGCAGGGAACCAGATTGTTCACTCAGAGTGATGCAATCTGCTTCCCAATCTGAAACCCCCCTTCACTTTGGGCAGCAGATAGGGGAATAACCTGTGCCAAATTACTTCATCTGCCTCGCCCTCCTCAACCTGCACTCTCCCTGCTGCCTCGCATGGAAGTGGGAGTATTGCCCCATTGGAAGCTGCTCTCTGCCCCATGTGGCTATCTGTGATAGATAGGCCCATAATTGTCCCTTCCTGCAGCTCTAACCATGTCATGTCCCTGCTCAAATTCCATTGTTCTTGTCTTGTCTTCATTTCTAAAGGTATGTCTACACTTATCAGAGATTGACACTGCAGCGATTGATCCATTGGGGGGTCAATTTAGCGGGTCTAATGAAGACCCACTAAATCGACTGCAGATCGCTCTCCCGTTGATTCTGGTACACCACCGGAATGAGAAGCGTAAAGTAGGTTGACGGGAGAGTTTCTCCCATCGACCCAGCACTGTGTGAATGCTGCAATAAGTTGACCTATGCTACGTCGACTCCAGCTATGTTGTTCACGTAGCTGGTGTTGCATAACTTAGGTCAACTTAACCACATAGTGTAGACCTGCCCTAAGGCTCTGCACAACTCAGTCCCTGATCCCTCCTTCTCTTAGTTCTCACCTTGTTGTGTTCTTATCCAGCACCTTGTGGATCAGAGACCTTTGTCTTCTCCCTGTTATGCCTTTGTGTACATGCCTCCCTTCTTCTGGACCTCCCTTTGTTCTCTGCACCAAGAATCGTCATCCCCTCCTGCTCCCGCCAATCTCCTGTAATAAATCATGTGTTCCACCAGTCTTTCCTCCAATGACTTCCACTCCTACTCATGAATCAACTAGACTATTTGGTCACAGTCTCCATTACAGACTCCAGAGCGTTGTGTGCTGTATTCTGCACAGGCAGGGGTTGAGTTTAGCTGTTCTGTCTGGTTCCTTTTTTCCTGGATCACTTTTAATTAGGTATGTTGCCTCTTTCCTTTTTGGTATTCATCCAGACATTGAATAGATCCTGTAAGTGCCAAATAATTGCATATGAATAGCAGCCTTGTCATTTTAGGCACAAAGGGCTTTTAGTCAGTTTTCATGATGTAAATATTATGGGCTGGATCATCACTCAGAATAAGGCCCTTTTTTGCTTCCCTGCTCAGACTGGGGACCCAAGGCTTAGTGGGGAAAAGAAAGGTACTAGGATTGGATAGATACTGGATTTTTCATTTCACAGGGAATGTCACAAGGTTTCCATTCTGAAATGAGAAAAAAAAATGGAAATTTCCCACCCCAAAAAATTAAAAAAATATTTCATTCCAATTCTGACTTTTATATTAGATGGTAATAGAAAATTTAAAAAAGTAACAGTCATTTTGAAACAGAAAAGTGAAACCTCCAGGTCGTAAAAGGTTGAAACACTTTTTTTCCAAAAAGAAAAGGAGGACTTGTGGCACCTTAGAGACTAACAAATTTATTTGAGCATCAGCTTTCGTGAGCTACAGCTCACTTCATCAGATGCATTCAGGGGAAAATACAGTGGGGAGATTTATATACATAGAGAACATGAAACAATGGGTGTTACCATACACACTGTAAGGAGAGTGATCACTTAAGGTGAGCTATTACCAGCAGGAGAGCAGGTGGTGGGAGCAGGAACCTTTTGTAGTGATAATCAAGGTGAGCCATTTCCAGCGGTTGACAAGAACTTCTGAGGAACAGTGGGGGCTGGGGGGAGGGAATAAACATGGGGAAATAGTTTTACTTTGTGTATTGACCTATCCACTCCCAGTCTCTATTCAGGCCTAAGTTAATTGTATCCAGTTTGCAAATTAATTTAAATTCAGCAGTCTCTCGTTGGAGTCTGTTTTTGAAGTTTTTTTGTTGAAGAATTGCCACTTTTAGGTCTATAATTGAGTGACCAAAGAGATTGAAGTGTTCTCCAACTGGTTTTGAATGTTATAATTCTTGATGTCTGATTTGTGTCCATTTATTCTTTTACGTAGAGACTGTCCAGTTTGACCAATGTACATGGCAGAGGGGCATCGTTGGCATATGATGGCATATATCACATTGGTAGATGTGCAGGTGAACGAGTCTCTGATAGTGTGGCTGATGTGATTAGGCCCTATGATGATGTCCCCTGAATAGATATGTGGACACAATTGGCAACGGGCTTTGTTGCAAGGATAGGTTCCTCGGTTATTGGTTCTGTTGTGTGGTGTGTGGTTGCTGATGAGTATTTGCTTCAGGTTGGGGGGCTGTGTGTAAGCAAGGACTGGCCTGTCTCCCAAGATCTGTGAGAGTGATGGGTCGTCCTTCAGGATAGGTTGTAGATCCTTGATGATGCGTTGGAGAGGTTTTAGTTGGGGGCTGAAGGTAATGGCTAATGGCATTCTGTTTTCTTTGTTGGGCCTGTCCTGTAGGAAGTAACTTCTGGGTACTCTTCTGACTCTGTCAATCTGTTTCTTCACTTCAGCAGGTGGATATTGTAGTTGTAAGAATGCTTGATAGAGATCTTGTAGGTGTTTGTCTCTGTCTGAGGGGTTGGAGCAAATGCGGTTGTATCGTAGATCTTGGCTGTAGACAATGGATCATGTGGTGTGGTCTGGATGAAAGCTGGAGGCATGTAGGTAGGAATAGAGGACAGTAGGTTTCCTGTATAGGGTGGTGTTTATGTGACCATCGCTTATTAGCACCGTATTGTCCAGGAAGTAGATCTCTTGTGTGGACTGGTCCAGGCTGAGGTTGATGGTGGGATGGAAATTGTTGAAATCATGGTGGAATTCCTCAAGGGCTTCTTTTCCATGGGTCCACATGATGAAAATGTCATCAATGTAGCACAAGTAGAGTAGGGGCATTAGGGGACGAGAGCTGAGGAAAGCTTATGCTCAAATAAATTTGTTAGTCTCTAAGGTGCCACAAGTACTCCTTTTCTTTTTGCGAATACAGACTAACACGGCTGCTACTCTAAAACCTTTTTTTTTCCAGTTTTTCCTTTGAAACCAACTTGTTTCAAAATAAGCATATTTACATGAAATGTTTTGCTTTCAAGAAATCGGTATTTTCCAATAGAAAAGTATTCCCCTGGAAAATTTCTGACCAGCTCTGTGAGGGATACCTGCTATGAGCAAGTGCGTAATGAGGGTGTGGAGTGGGAGGAGCCCTGGTTTTACATCCCCACCTTATTTGCTGGCCAGTAGCTGTTCAGGAAGGGATGAAGTAATTGACTCCCTCCCCAGTGCATGGAGGATGCAAGGGAGCTATTGCAACTCTCTGAATCAGTTTGTTTTCTAGTTTGCTCCTGAGGCAGTGCAGCTACATGCTGCTTCTTTCTTATAGTATATTGCAGAGTTACAACAATCTAACCTAAAATAATAGTCTGAGTCTATGTCCCATACTCATGGTGAGTAGCATCTTACTCCACTAATAGACCCATTCCATTTAGTGGGACTAATCACGGAGTAAGAATGATAAAATCTAGCCCTCAATATATATCCTAAAATATATTAAGGGCCAGTTTGTGCATTCCTTTCTCACATCTGTGAGCTGTTAATGGGACAGCTCAGGTTAATAACTGTTCAACAAAGTGAGTAATGATTGACAGTTTGACTCTAAATGGATAGCTAACAATATTCACTGTACATGTTGTATATCATTTCTGATGGCAATCAAATATAGATGTAACTGCTAAAACTGAAGACTGAATACAATCACTAATATAATGAAAAGATTTGGAAAATTCATTTAAGATTTTACTGTAGAGATAGTGCTAGAATACCTATTTTTAATTTCCAAAAGAGTTCATTTCATGTGTGTTGTAATTTGTTACCCATAGAATAATAGTTTTTACATTATGCATTAACTTTAAAATATATTTTCTAATAATTTATTGAATACTTAGTGTGCAAATTGACTAAAATTGCCTTAAGTAAAAAAAAAGGTAAGTGCTGAGCAGCTAAGCACATGCAGTTAATTTTAAATTTAAAAAAATCACTAGTTTAATGTGTTTGCATTAGTTATACTTAAGGATCGAATGCCCAATCCAAACCTATCAAAGTGAATGGAGAGATTCCAACTGAGTTCAGTATGTTTTGGATCAGGTTCTAATACAATTACCATTAATACAGTTTTGATGGTTCACTTACTTTTGTAACTGTCTCCCATACAAGAGAAATAAAAGTTTGTTTGGAGAGAATTTCCATAGCTGGCAGCTCATACTTCATATCCCCTATCTTACCTGTTGAATTTCAGCCAACATAAACCCAGAGTGCCCCCTTCTGCAGATAAAGTCATGGGAGGAAACTATTTTACTGCATTTTAATTAAGGACTCTGGATTGCCCTGATAAAAGAGTGAAGTTTGTACATACCTCCTCCTAGCTCTGCTGAAAAGCTGCCTCCCAATAGCATGCTCTGGGAGCTGCAGTTCTCTGCCCCCAGCAGCTCCCTGCTCCCTACAGATACATTCCTTTGGAGCTACATAGCCAGCGACATCCTGACCAGGGCTTCCCCAGGTTCCCCATTAGAGGAGATCCCTGAAAAAGTCAATATAGCTTGGGGATATTTAATTTTTTTGAACACGTTCCACAGGATCTAAAAGGAAATGATGGGCAATTCCTCCAGTCCTGCCCCACAGTCTGCCCTCGCTCCATCCCTGCCCCATGCAGAGAGAGCTTCACAAGGTTTAGGGGGAGAGAGATGGTACTGCAGAGGCACCTGATTTCTGTTCTGTTCTGTGAAGGACCCCAGCATGAGTGGATCTAAATGTGGGCCACTATTTTTAGAGTGATTCCTTTCTTTTGCTTAGGGTCAAAAACCAGGTGATATGCTGATAATCAGAGGGACATTAGTAATAATAACCCCAGCAACCACATCTTAAAACCTTCGCCAATCAATAACTGCTCAAGTAGCCCAAGAAAAGCTCCAGATGAAATACTGTCAGTAAAACTGACCATTGTAAAGAGCACACACAAACAAAGTAAACCAGGAATTCAACTGATTCAGGTCCAAACCTTGAGAGAGTGAGTAAAGCCACAATAAAAGCTGAAAAAGTGAAAAAAAAAACACAGTAGGGCAGAGGAAAGGACCCTCAGCCTCCATTTGAGCTTTAATACCATCCTGCAGCAACTTCTGTGTGGAAATCATGGCCTTCTACTTACGTGGTTTTGGGCATGGAATAGCCCCACTGGCCATTCCTCCCTTTGTGGATGACATACCCACGTCTCCTCTGCATATTCTCCTATGGAACCCTACACTGGAAGCCATTTCTCTGAAATATTGGGGATCCAGGATCTTTTTGTATAGGTTTTATATTAGCCAAAGTGTTTAATTTCTGCTATGTTAATTCTTCACGTTTGTATTATTGGTCTTGGGATTGGTCCGTTTCATGTGAAAGTGGTAAAGGATCACAGAAAGAATTACTCTGCTGAATAAGGACAGCACTATCAATTCTCTCTTAAAACTACTTTGTGTCTCTGTTTCACTGTAGAGATTCTGCCTAGCCCCCTCCGACCTGGCTTTGTGCTAGAGATTTAAAGAAATTGTACATGTCTCCTCAGAGGTCTATTAGTCAACGGATATCTAAAAACAGTGTGAAAATAAGCTGGCAAGTCTAGTGCTCAGCAGTTTTAAATGCATTCAGCTAAATAATTAAACAAATTCTTTGTGTGTGTGTGTGTGTGTGTGTGTGTGTGTGTGTGTGTGTAAGAGATAGATACATCTAGTAGATTCGTCAACAAATCCTCCTGCTGTTGTTTCATTTTGCTATGGATCCCCATCAGAACACTATTTTGCACAATATATCCCTATCTGTATGTTGCCCCCTTTTTATTCAAATGGCTAGTCAAAGTTTGGGGCTGTGGGAATGTTCCAGATGGGAGCAGAAGTTGGTGATAGGTATTTCTCTGCTACAGTCTTGTTTATTTACAAGGGATGTACAAAGTCCTGTGCCTCTGAACACAGAAGGAATCAAATAGCATGAAACGGTTTCTTTTGTTCACGGTTCCATGAACACACTTTTCAGCCTGTGTCGCTGACCCAAAAACCTCTCCCCAGATTTCTTCCAAGGTCAGACACTCATGCTCCTTCAGGCTGTCTTTCTCTGCTACAGTCTTGTTTATTTACAAGGGATGTACAAAGTCCTGTGCCTCTGAACACAGAAGGAATCAAATAGCATGAAACAGTTTCTTTTGTTCACGGTTCCATGAACACGCTTTTCAGCCTGTGTCGCTGACCCAAAAACCTCTCCCCAGATTTCTTCCAAGGTCAGACACTCATGCTCCTTCAGGCTGTCTTTCTCTGCTACAGTCTTGTTTATTTACAAGGGATGTACAAAGTCCTTGTCTCTGAACACAGAAGGAATCAAATAGCATGAAACAGTTTCTTTTGTTCACGGTTCTATGAACACACTTTTCAGCCTGTGTCGCTGACCCAAAAACCTCTCCCCAGATTTCTTCCAAGGTCAGACACTCGTGCTCCTTCAGGCTGTCTGTCTGTCCCTCCTTGATCCTCTGGTTCTCCTCCTCTCTTTCACAAACACCCTTGCCCAAAACAATACTCAGCAAAGACTCCAGGGCAGGTTCACATTCCTTTTGTCCTGTATGGGGGCTTATTCTTACAGTTATGTTAACTGAAGAGCTTCAGAGTAGCAGCCCTGTTAGTCTGTATCCACAAAAAGAAAAGGAGTACTTGTGTCACCTTAGAGACTTACTTATTTGAGCATAAGCTTTCGTGAGCTACAGCTCACTTCATCAGTGCTGTAGCTCACGAAAGCTTATGCTCAAATAAATTTTAGTCTCTAAGGTGCCACAAGTACTCCTTTTCTTTTTGTTAACTGAAGAATGAGTTTGCACCCTATCAATCTCAATGAGGTTTTAAGTTAACCCTTAACAAGGTTTCACCCAGCTCATAGCATGTCCTATACAGTCACACAGTCCTATATCTTCTCATAAGAGAAAATTCTCACTTTTAGTGGTAGATTGTGGTTAGCCTTGTGCCGTGGGACAAACAGGGTGTTCAGGGAAAGGGGAAGATAGAGGGTATAGGAAGCTTTCCCAATACATAAGTGGCTAGTCACAATTGCAAACCCTCTCCACCCTGAGCACAAAGACTGGGCAAAACTAGGCAAGGTGTAAGGGCTGTGACCATGTGCCCCTCCACAGCCAAAAGCTGAGCAGGGCTGGTGCAAGGTGAGGGCATGCTACACCCTCTCAAATGACATAGTAGAATTGCTTTGGTCTGTGTTCCATAGACCACCTGGTTTGAGTGAGGCTCAGTGCTGCTGAGATAGCATGCCTCCATACTCTCTTATTGCAAACTGTCATCTTGCCCTACTTTATGCTGCCTAATTTGCTTGTAAGGAACAGAAGGAAATGGTCAGGAAATCTGCATCCTATTTAGAAATGACATCTTTGTTAAGCATGCGCCCATTGCTTGTGATGGTAAACACTATGCAGAGAATAACTCCACACTTCCAGGAGGGAAACAATATAAAAATAAAGACAATAGAAATGTGTTTTAATTTTCTTGGCTGATTAAGATACGGTTGTATGAATCAAATTATGTCAGACCAACCAGAAGTGACAACTCCAAGTAATTCATTTTTATGATCATGTAATGTTGAGAAGATGCTGAAGGTGACAGACATTACTAGAGCAAGCCTACGTATGGAAACTTTCTGTAAACAGGATCCATTTGAACAGCTTTGCCTTTGGAATGCAAGCTTTCTGATTTCTAGCATAACTGTTTACGATAGTGGGAAAATGAAAAATCTTACCTGTTACCTCCACTTAAGGGTCAGATAACATTAAATATTTTTAAATTGCCAGTAAATTTACAGTTGCTTCAGATGACAGGATATGAGATTAAAATAATCTCCTGTAATGACAGAAGGTAGTTTAACATTTATAGGGCTTCAATCATCCTGCTATATGAGCAAAATGCATTTTAACTTTTTTTTTAAACTTTCTGATGTGATAGAGTTTGGTTTGACTGATTAATTTTAGTTCTTCTGCTTCACAGGAGTGAGAGAGAATGAGCATGATAAATTGATATATTAAAGTTTTGATTAATGGTTACTTTCTATTCAGTATAATTATCAGGTGATAGTTTCAATGAAAGATGCTGGGAAATGAAACTTTTCACTCTAGATAATCATCCACCCTGTCTGGCAAGAAAAATGAGTCTCTATTTTCAACATATTACAGTGAAGCAAGGCCAATGGAGGGAGAACATACTGTTTGTGAATTTTGAGGGATAAGATTGATTTGAAAAAGTGCCTGCCCAAATGAAGTTGTGAAAGAAATTCTGATGAACCATAAATAAATAAATAAAATAAAACTGTACACAAAAGATAAAGAAACAATGATTCTTGAAAGCAAAGCTTTTTGGTTATCTGTGCTTGGCAAAGGATTATCCATTAACAAAAACACATGCACATTTATTTTTAACTGCAAAAAATAAATAGGGATAAAATGTGCTTAATCCATTAACGTGTGGACAGGTTCTTACTGATTGCATTCCATTTCTCACTCCATGAAATAGTCTTGCAAGCAACTGCCCATGAAGTTGTTGGTGAACTTCATTTACCACTGCAGACTCATTAAAAAGAGGCACAATTGGGAAAAGAGAGAAAACAGCAGAAAACACAAAAACTTCCTCATAGACTCAGAGTTTAAGTCAGAAGGGACCATCATGATCATTTAGTCCGACCTCTTGTACATTGCAGGCCACAGAGCCTCACCCACCCATTCCCGTAATAGACCCGCTAACCTCTGGCTGAGTTACTGAAGTCCTCAAATCATGCTTTAAAGACTTCAAGTTACAGAGAATCCATCATTTACACCAATTCAAAGCTGCAAGTGAACCATGCCACATGCTGCAGAAGACGAACCGCCCCCAGGGTTTCTGCCAGTCTAACCCGGGGGAAAATTCCTTCCCAACCCCAGAGATGGTGATCAGTTAGACCCTGAGCATGTGGGCAAGACCCACCAGCTAGACACCTGGGAAAGAATTCTCTGTAGTAATTCAGAGCCCTCCCCATCTAGTATTTCATTACCAGCCATTGGAGATATTTGCTGCTATATATATCAGCTACATTCCATTGTAGGCAGTCTCATCATACCATCCACTCCCATAAACTTATGAAGCTCAGCTTAGGATTTTTGCCCCCTTGGGCAAAATCTTCTCCCCTTGGAAGGCTGTTCCCAAACTTCACTTCTGTGATGGTTAGAAATCTTCACCTTATTTCAAGCCTAAACTTATTGATGGACAGTTTATATCCATTTGTTCTTGTGTTGTCTTTGGCGCTTAAATAACTCCTCTCCATTTATCCATGTGATATGTTTATAAAGATCAATCATATCTCCCCCCCCCCCAGCCTTCTTTTGGTTAGGCTAAACAAGCCAAACTCTTTTAATATCCTCTCATAAGATAGGTTTTCTGTTCCTCGGATCATCCTAGTAGCCCTTATTTGCATCTGTTACAGTTTGAATTGATCTTTCTTAAACATGGGTCACCAGAATTGCACACACTATTCCAGATGAGGTCTTACTGGTGCATTGTATAATGGTACTAACACTTCTGTCTCTACTGGAAATATCTCATCTGATGCATCCTATGACTGCATTAGCATTTTTCACAGGTGCATCACATTGGCAACATATAGTAATCTTGTGACCTGCCAATACACCTAAGTCTTTCTCCTCCTCTGTCACTTCCAACTGATATGTCCCTATCTTATAGCAAAACTTTGTGTTGTTAGTTCCTGAATGCGTGACCTTGCTCTCTGCACTATTAAATTTCATCCCATTTCTGTTACTCCAGTTTACATGGTCATCCAGATCTTCTTGTATCATATTCTGGTCCTCCACCGTATTGGCAGTAGCTCCCATCTTTATGTCATCCACAAATTTTATTAGCACACTTGTACTTTTTGTGCCAAGTTTAATAATAAAAATCTTAAATAAGATTGGTCCCAATACCAATCCCTGAGAAACTAAACTAGTAACCTCCCTTCAGCCTGACAGTTCACCTTTCTGTATGACCTGTTGTGGTCTCCCTTTAACCAGTTCCTTATTCACCTTTCAGTTCTGATATTAACCCCCTTCTTCTCCAGGTTAACTAATAATTTCCTATGTGGAACTGTATCAAATGCTTTTCTGAAATCCCAGTAGATTAGATCTGTTGCATTTCCTTTGTCTAAAAATCAGTTGTCGTCTTCTCAAAGAAAGAGATCAGGTTGGTCTGGCATGACCTACCTTTTGTTAAATCATGTTGTATTTTATCCCAATTACCATTAACCTCTATGTCCTTAAATATTTTCTCTTACAAAATTTGTCCCAAGACTTTGCATACAACTGAGATCAAACTAACAGGCCTGTCATTTCCTGGATCACTTTTCTCCCCCTTCCTTAAAAATAGGCACTGTAGTAGCAATTTTCCAGTCATAGGTTTTACAGATTCATTAGAAATCCTTGCTATTGGGCTTGAAATTTCATGTGCCAGTTCCTTTAATATTTTTGGATGGAGATTATCTGGACCCCCAATTTAGTCCTATTAAGCTGTTTGAGTTTGACTTGCACCTCGGATGTAGTAATTTTTACTTCCATAGTCTCATTTCCATTTGCTACCCTGCTCTTCATTACCCTTATTAAAAACCAAGGCAAAGAACCAGTAATGAAAACAGAATAGTGGCTTTTGACAAAAACGACACTGCACTGCAGAAAACAACTTAAAAGATGGAGTGATGGAGAGTTATGGCCCAGTAAACAGACTTGAATTTGTTAATCTGTGTGCATGAGCCTCGATACTAATGCCATGTCAACACTGCAAAGTTCAGCTGATGCAAGTTACATCAGCATACAGTCTCCAACTTTTGTATATTGCTTGGGGACATGTACACTTGGGTCCTTGCATCCATAGGCGCTGATGGAAAATAATTAGTGGGTGCTTAGCACCTACCTGCAGCCAAGCTCTCCCCCTCCCATCCAGCGCCTCCCATCTGCCACAGATCAGCTGTTCCGCGATGTGCAGGAGGCACTGGGAGGGAGGGGGAAGAGCAGGGACAGGGCACGCTTGGGGAAGGGGATGGAAAGAGGCAGGGTGATGGTAGAGCAGGGGCAGGAAGAGGCGGGGTGGGCCTTGGGCAAAGGGGTGGAGTGGGGCGGGGCCTGGGGCTGAGCAGGGGTTCAGCACCGCCTGGGAAAATTGGAAGCTGGCGCCTGTGCTTGCCTCAGCACTGCATGGTTGCATTGATGTAGAATGTAGTGCACCACAGGCAATTATCTCGTCTGCCCCATGCTGCTGTATGGCACAGTGCCATTTGTGACATTTTGCAGTGCTTTGTGGGATACCACTGATTTTCCCAGGGATTTTTGGGAGCTAGCAGTCAAGATCCCATAATGCTTGCCCCATCCCATAATTTTCACAACATTAAAAACTCCCACAGTTATGTGTGCCACTTTTCTGTCTCCACCATCTCTCTGGCAGAAGCATGGACCCTGAACAGTTCAGAGCAATTCTCATGCATGTTACTAATATAGATGGCACCATTTTCCTGTATTTGCAGAACTTGAATGACTACTACTAAAATCGGGTGTGGAATGAGGAAAATACAGACATGTTGAAGTACAATAACAAGATCATAGGACTGGAATGGATCTCAAGAGATCTTCTAGTCCAGTCCCCTGTACCTCAGGCAGGACTAAGTATTATCTAGACCATCCCTGACAGGTGTTTGTCTAACCTGCTCTTAGAAATCTCCAACAATGGAGATTCTACAACCTCCCTAGGCAATTTATTCCTGAGCTTAACCACCCTGACAGCAAGTTTTTCTAATGTCCAACCTAAACCTCACTTCCCGCAATTTAAGCCCATTGCTTCTTGTCCTAGCCTCAGAGGTTAAAAAGAACAATTTTTTTCCCCCTTTTATCTACTTGTTATCATGTCCCCTTCCAGTCCTCTCTCTCTCCTCCAGACTAAACAAATCCAATTTTTTCAATCTTCCTTCACAGACCTTTAATCATTTTTGTTGCTTTTCTCTGGACTTTCCCCAATTTGTCCACATCTTTCCTAAAATGTGGCCCCTAGAACTGGACACAATACTCCAGTTGAGGCCTAATCATGCAGAGTAGAACAGAAGAATTGCTTCTTGTGTCTTTCTTACAACACTCCTGCTGATGCAGCCCAGAATGAAGTTTGGTTTTTTATGCATCAGTGTTATATGGTTCACTCATATTTAGTTTATAATCCATTATGACCCCCAGATCCTTTTTTGCAGTTGTCCTTCCTAGGCAGTCTTTTCCTGTATGTGCGCAATGGATTGTTCCTTTCTAAATGGACTACTTCACATTTGTCCTTATTGAATTTCATCCTAGTTTCTTCAGACCATTTCTCAGGTTAATCCAGATCATTTAGAATTTTAATCCTATCCTCCAAAGCACTTGCAACCTCTCCCAACTTGGTATCATCTGCAAACTTTATAAATGTACTCTATGCCATTATTTAAGTCATTGATGAAGATATTGAACAGAAATGGACCCAGAACTGCAGGACCACACATGATATACCCTTCCAGCATAAGTGTGAACCACTGGTAACTGCTCTCTGGGAATGGTTTTCCAATCAGTTATGCACCCACTTTATAGTAGCTCCATCTAGCTTGTAGTTCCCTAGTTTATTTATAAGACGGTCATGCAAAACAGTATCAAAAGCCTTACTAAAGTCAAAATATACTAAACCTACTGCTTTCCCTCCATCCACAAGGCTTGTTATCCTGTCAAAGAAAGCTATTAGGTTGCTTTGACACAATTTGTTCTTGATAAATCCATGCTGACTGTTACTTATGTTATTCTAGGTGTCTGGAAACTGATTGCTTAATTATTTGCTCTGTTATCTTTCTGGGTACTGAAGTTAAGATGATTGGTCTGTAATTCCTCAGGTTGTCCTTATTTCCCTTTTTATAGATTGGCACTGTATTTGCCCTTTTCCAGTCTTCTGGAATCTCTCCCATTTTCCATGACTTTTCGAAGATAATTGCTAATGGCTCAGATATCTCCTCAGTCAGCTCCTTGAGCATTCTAGGATATATTTCATCAGATCCTGGTGACTTGAAGGCATGTAACTTGCCTAAGTAATTTTTAACATTGTTCTTTCCTTGTTTTAGACTCTGATCTGACCTCATTATCACTGGCATTCATTAAGTTAGACGTCCAATTGCTACTAAACTATTTGGTAATAACTGAAACAAAAATGTCATTTAACACTTCTGCCATTTTCACATTTTCTGTTATTGTCTCCCCCCCCCGCATCATTGACTAACAGGCCTACTCAGTCTTTTGTCTTCCTCTTGCTTCTAATGTATTTATAGGTTTCAGAGTAGCAGCCGTGTTAGTCTGTATTCGCAAAAAGAAAAGGAGTACTTGTGGCACCTTAGAGACTAACAAATTTATTAGAGCATAAGCTTTTGTGCGCTACAGCTCACTTCATCAAATGCATCCGATGAAGTGAGCTGTAGCTCACGAAAGCTTATGCTCTAATAAATTTGTTAGTCTCTAAGGTGCCACAAGTACTCCTTTTCTTTTAATGTATTTATAGAATGTTTTCTTGTGACCCTGTATGTCTCTAACTATTTTAATCTCTAAACTATTTTAATTAAACTAATTAAATCTTTAATTTGTGCCTTGGCCTTTCTAATTTTGTTCCTACATACTTATTTGTTTATACTAATCCTTTGTAATTTGACCTAGTTTCCACTTTTTATAGGACTCTTTTTTTAGTTTTAGATCATTGAAGATATCCTGGTTAAGCCAGCGTGGTCTCTTTCCATACTTCTTATCTTTTCTACACAGTGGGATACTTTGCTCTTGTGTCCTTAGTAATGTCTCTTTGAAAACTACCAACTCTTGAACTGTTTTTCCACTTAGACTTGCTCCCCAGGGGTTCTTACCTACCAACTCCCTGAGTTTGCTAAAGTCTATCTTCTTGAAATCCATTTTCTTTATTGTGCTGTTTTGCTTCCTACCATTCCTTAGAATCATGAACGTTATCATTTCATGATCACTTTCATCAAAGCTGCCTTCCACTTTCAAATTCTCAACCAGTTCTTTATTTGTCAAAATCAAATCTACCTCTCCCCTGGTAGCTGTCTCCAACTTCTGAAATAAAAAAATCTCCCATACATTCCAAGAACTTGTTGGAAAATCTGTGCCTTGCTGTATTATTTTCCCAACAGATATCTGAGTAGTTGAAGTCCCCCCTCATGATCAAGTCCTGTGCTTTGCATGATTTTGTTAGTTGTTTATGCTAATGGACACAATGAAAAAAATGCCAGGTTGCTGCTGGCGTTCACAGAGCAGCTCCATATAGTGGATCGCTGCTTCTGGACCCAAGAAATGAGTACTGCCTGGTGGGATTGCATAGTAATGCAGGTTTGGGATGATACGCAGTTGCTATGTTACTTTTGGATGTGAAAGGCCATATTCCTGGATCTGCATGCCAACCTCACTCCTGATCTCCAGCACAGTGACACCAAATTGAGAGCAGCATTGACAGTAGAGAAGTAAGTAGTGATCATGCTCTGATATCAGTCACTGGGCAATCAGTTTGGAGTGGGAAGATCCACAGTGGGAACCATTGTCATCCAAGTGTGTAAGGTCATTCAGTGTATTCTCCTGTGCAGGACCGTGTCTCTTTGTAATGTACAGGAAATAGCATTGGATTTGTAGTAATAGGATTCCCAAACTGAGTTGGAATGGAATTCAAACATCTCCCTATTCTGGCACTATCCCCTCTTGCCGGTGAGTACATCAGTGAAAAAAGTTTTTCCATGGTTACACAAGTACTAGTAGACTACCAGGGACTCTGCAATGATATCAGTGTAGGATAATCAGGGAAGATGCATGACACTCACATCTTTAACACAGAACTTTTCAAAAAGCTGCAAGCAGGGACATTCTCTCTTGACTGATGCATTACCACTGGCAATATTGAAATGCCAATAGCAATTCTGAGCCTACACCATTTTCCTTTGGCTCATGAAGTCAGGCACTGGTCATCTCAACAGTACCAAAGAAACATTAAACTACCAGCTCTGCAGGTACAGAACAATTTGAGATTGTGCTTTTGGTAGACTGAAGGGTCACTGGCTCTATTTACTCACTAGATTGGATTTCACAGAGGCAAACATTACCATTGTCATAGCTGCATGTTGTTTCCTGAGTAAGATCTGCGAGCCAAAGAAGGAAAGTCTACCCTCTGGCTGGAGGGGCAGAGGTGGACCGGCTGTCTGAAGAATTTGACCAGATGACACAAAAGCTATTCGAAAAGCCACTCCGGAGCTACATGACTAAACGAGGTCTTAAAAGACCATTTTAACAGTTAATCTTAGCAGTGTTGTCTGATGCTTGTCTGAAATAGTGTGTCTCATGTGATTGGAACTTAAATGTAGGTGGGTAAGTGCTTCCCGTTATGAATTCTATATTGCATAGTGTATGACTAATAAAAATAGTCTCAGGAGTCTGGGTTGTAGGTGGTCAGGCCTAGTGGTTGGAACAGGAGTTACATCTAGTGGTCAGAATCCAAGTGCCAGAGTCCAAGGTCAAAGCAGAGTCAGAGCCGCAGGTCAGAACTGAAGTAAGAGTCCAAATACCAGAGCTAAGGGTCGAGACAGAGTGGGAGCCAGAAATCTGAGTTGAGAATCAGAATCAAGTTACCTGGAATCAGGAAAAGCTAGAGCAGGGCTGGTTCCAAGATAGGAACAAGACTGCTGCAGAACTGGAGAAGGTGGGGTGCAGGGCAAAGTCTAGCCTGGAGTAATACAGGATCAAGCAGGAGCAGGGCCTAGAGTGTGGTTAGCACAAGGAGGTTGAGAATCCAGAAACATGTGCATTGAGCAGCCACTGATCATTCACAACTGCTGGGCTTAAGAGCAAGCTACCTGATTGACTTAGCCAATCAGGGAGTTCTGCTGTGTCCCAGCTGTGCTTATTGGCTGGGTGATGACTAGGTGGGTGTAGCTATAGGTGCTCATTCCTGACAGATACTGAGTTTCCAAAAATAAACTGTGTGTGCAAACAAACAGGCAACAACATTAACATGCAAACACACAAGGTAAAAACCTTCTAGCAACTCTGTAACAGGCTGAACCATACTTTAAAACCCCATGTAAAAATGGAAGCAACAGTGAATGTTTATGTCCATGTATGTAACACTTACTACAGTGTAGTAAGCTGTGGCTAATTCTGTGATTTTCATAGACCAATATATTGGTAGCTATGTTTCTCCTTGTTTTCTCCAGGCATGGAGTGGTAGAGGTAAGTGCTGCCACCTGATATGTTGGTGGGGAGGACTACAGGAAGCACCAATCATGGAGTTTTCCAAGAATTGGATACACTGCTGAGTCCGGGCTCTTTGGGCACATAGGTCAGTAATGTTCTGCAACATCTGAGCAAACCCACGATGTTCTGGTGCATTTTTCACAGTGCTTCTTGATCCCTTTCCTTTGGTAACCACTCTTCATTTTTGAACCTTCTCTATGGTCATGGTCACATAGTCCCTCCAACCCCTCTGTTCATGGTCCAAGACCATAAAGGATCAGAGAGTCTCTGATTACATATCCTTCCCAGTATGCTTCTTTCTCCTCCTGATCAAGGTCAGACATTCAGCAGATATGGAGGGGCGACCATCTAGGCCACATTGCCAGAGGCTGCTGATTAAAACAGACAGATTACAGCATTAGATTTACAGTCACAGTGGGAAGGGAAAGATATGTCTGAAAACTTCCTTACATTATTCCCTTACGTACCTTTAATAAGAAATGTTAATTTTCACTTGAATTTTGGAGTGCCTTGATACAGCCCTGGTCTGTAGCTCAAACCGTGGTGAGTGCTGCCTGGCTTAGAAGAGATGAAGAGGCGTGTTTTATTGCATGGAGGGTTTACATGCTGTAGTCTCATTGGAATGGGTATAGGGAAAGTGCAGGCAGTGTTCAGACAGTTCTTTTCAATAACCAGGCAGTGGTTATTTTAGATGCTATCTCACTCCTGAGGGTGACAAAGGCACAGAGAACCCAGCTACTACTGGCACTGCCTGAGCCAGTATCTTGCTAGCCTGTTTACTGCAATAGAGCCAGCCAAACTCATCACAGAGTGGTGTGAAGTTTCCTGTTGCAGGGGAAAACACAAGGCTGCCATCCCTAGAAATGGTCCAGGAAACTTTCATTGAGATTGCTTAAGAGGATAAAAAGGATATACCTATTCAGATAAACGAAGAACTCTGTATGCCCCTGCCTTCTCTAGCCCAACAAATCAAAGAATTGAAAAGCAGATGCTGGAACTACCCCTGGTTGTTCTGCGTCTACCCGAGTACAGGAAACAATCTGATGTGAGTGTGTAATTGAACTGCTACTTTTTTAAATTAATTCTCTAATATTTTACTTTCTGACATATACCAGGTCCAGCAGCGTAAGCAATCAAAACTCTCAGTGCCTTTGTACTCTAAACTTACAGATGGGATGGACACCATTTTTAAAGGTGGAAGAAGGACAGGAAGGGAGGGAAGGAGGTGAGGTTTCAGGCAACAAAAAGGAAAAAATGATAAGAATAATGCATATATACACTTACTCAAGCTCCCTTCCCTTTCATCAGTGGGCTCACTCGTGCTTGCTTGGTATGGCTGGCTTCACTCTGATGGAGTTTCAAACAGCTCCTGGTTTATGGAATGGTTTGAGTCCCCACCCATGTTGCCTCTGTCCCTGCCATTCTGCCTCAGGCTCCTGCAAAGTGCCCACAGAAGAATGTGGGTGCTGGTAGGGGGTCACTGCCAAATACAGTAGAATCTCAGAGTTACAAACACCAGTGTTACAAACTGACCAGTCAGCCACACACCTTATTTGGAAGTACACAATCAAGCAGCAGCAGAGACAAACAAACAAAATAAATTTAGTATAGCACTGTGTTAAACGTAAACTACAAAAAGGGAAAGTTTAAAAAAGATTTGACAAGGTAAGGAAACTGTTTGTGCATGTTCATTTAAATTAAGATGGTAAAAGCAGAATTTATTTTATTCTGCATAGTAAAATTTCAAAGCTGTATTAAGTCAATGATCAGTTGTAAACTTTTGAAAGAACCAGCGTAACATTTTGTTCAGAGTTATGAACAATTCAGAATTATGAACAGGGTGTTCATAACTCTGAGGTTCTATTATAGTTGTAAAAGCAGCAGATTTTTTTGTTGCCTTTCATCACTTCCCCTATACTGGAAACCTACTGACTGCTATACTTACCTACATGCCTCCAGCTTTCATCCAGATCACATCACACAATCCATTATCTACAGCCAAGCTCTAAGATACAACTGCATTTGCTCCAATCCCTCAGACAGAGACAAACACTTACAGGATCTTTATCAAGCATTCTTAAAACTACAGTACCCATCTGCTGAAGTGAAGAAACAGATTGTCAGAGCCAGATGGGTACCCGGAAATCACATACTACAGGACAGGCCCAACAAAGAAAGTAACAGAACTCCACTAGCCATCTCCTACAGCCCCCATCTAAAACCTCTCCAGCACATCAGCAAGTATCTACAACCTACCCTGAAGGACAATCCCTCACTCTCTCAGACCTTGGGAGACAGGCCAGTCCTCGCTTACAGACAGCCCCTCTAACCTGAAGCAAATACTCATCAGCAACTACACACCACACAACAAAAACATGAACCCAGGAACCAATCCCTACAACGAACCCTGTTGCCAACGCTGTCCGCATATCTATTCAAGGGACACCATCATAGGACCTAACCACATCAGCCACACCATCAGGGGCTCATTCACCTGCGCATCTACCAATGTGATATATGCCATCATGTGCCAGCAATGCCCCTCTGCCATGTACAGTGGCCAAACCAGACAGTCGCTACGCAAAAGAATAAATGGACACAAATCAGGCATCAAGAATAACATTCAAAAACCAGTAGGAGAGCACTTCAATCTCTCTGGACACTCAATAAGACTTAAAAGTGGCAATTCAACAACAACAACAAAAAACTTGGAAAACAGACTTCAACGAGAAACTACAGTACTGGCATTAATTTGCAAACTGGACACCATCAAATTAGGCCTGAATAAAGACTGGGAGTGGATGGGTCACTACAAAAAGTAATTTTCCCTCTGCTGATACTCACCCCTTCTTGTCAACTGTTGAGAATAGGTCACTTCCACCTTAATCGAATTGGCCTCATTAGCACTGACCCTCCCCCACTTGATAAGGCAACTTACATCTTTTCATGTGCTGTAATATTTATACTGCTGACTGTATTTTTCACTTCATGCATCTGATTAAGTGGGTTTTAGCCCACAAAAGCTTATGCCCAAATAAATTTGTTAGTCTCTAAGGTACCACAAGGACTCCTTGTTGTTTTTGCAGATACAGACTAACATGGCTACCACTCTGAAACCTAAATTATAGTCTAGACCAGGTTTAAGAAAGCAATATAAATGTCTGATATAAATAAACTGGTATCTATGGGTCTTTCAGGTATAGTTACTATTCAAGCCAGAGACACAGGCCCATTTCATACCCCCAAGATATGTGAGTGGAGGTTTAACCACCTCCTTTGGCATTGGTCACTCCTTCCTAGAACCCCATGTTTTTACCTCTCTCCTGGTTCAGTATTTGTGCTGAGCATAGTGATGGGCACAGGGACCAGGCTGTCCATGTTTGGTGGAAGTTGGGCTGAGTGAATATATATCTCTTTTCCTAGAGCTCTGTGGAGACCCCCCGCCCCGTAAACTAATACAGCCTGGGACTGTATTACCTCTTCCCAGGAGCCCCCCTTTTTTTTTTTTTTACAGGCTCCATGTTTCTGCAAGCACGGAGGACAGCATTCATTCAATAGTACAGTCTCAGTGGGGTACACTCAGGAGAAGATGTGATGTTGCTCTTGTGAAAATTCATTCCTAAAGGTACAATATGGCCCGATAGAAGCATAAAGACTGTCTTTCCAGGTTTGAGAGATTGTGGTGGGAAAACTTACTGGAAATGGAAATGTACATAAATACAGGAACTCAATCTCTGAGCTGTAAATGTAACCACTAATTCAATTTTTTAAAAAGATTTCTAAAATATCGTATTTATCATATTGACAAATACTCAGATATGACAAAGAAAAAGCTCTTTGGAGACGTGACCATTTTTAGTGGAAGACTGAATCTTTCCTCTGTTAGAGGTTATATGAGAGACATATATTCAGTTTATTATCAGTAGAAATGGGGAAAAGAAGTGGTGTTTAGATTCAGTTTAGGTTTAAGAACAAGTCAAGGCTAGATATGCTTGATATTCAACAACTCCGAATCTTAAGACTTGTTTTCTCTAGTTTTTGACCCGAAAAACAGATTTCTGCCATCTTGAATAGAAGACATTCCAAATGTTCCCTGAAATTTTCACCATCTTCCAATATAAACTCACAAAGAAGCAGATACGTTGGCTGCAACTAACGTCAAACCGGAAAAGAGAGAGACAAGGTGTGTCAAGGTTCCTTCCCCACTCTGAACTCTAGAATACAGATGTGGGGACATGCATGAAAAACCCCCTAAACTTATTTTTAGCAGCTTAGGTTAAAACTTCCCCTACATACAAACTATTTTACCTTTTGCCCCTGGACTTTATTGCTGCCACCACCAAGCGTCTAACAAATATATAACAGGTGTGACGGGACAAGGCCAGATGGCTATAGAAAAGTAGTGGGAGATAGATGTATTAGCTCCAGGCTAAACAAATCCCTGGTACCAGGTTAAGTGAAATGGCAGTTGCTCCAGGTCAATTAAGATACCTGGGGCCAATTAAGAACTTTCCAGAAGGCAGGGAGAATGCTAGGTTGATTGGGATACCTGAAGCCAATCAGGGGCTGGCTGAAACTAGTTAAAAGCCTCCCAGTCAGTCAGGTGGGTGTGCATGTCAGAAGCTGTGGGAGGAAGTTGCACTGTTGGAGAGGCTGAGTTGTACACACCATATCAGGCACAAGGAAGGAGGCCGTGAGGTAAAGGGGAAATGGAGCTTGAGGAAGATGAGGGCTGCTATGGGGGAAGTAGCCCAGGGATTTGTACATGTCATGTTTCTAAAAGGTCAGCTACCATAGCTGATATTATTAGGGTCCCTGGGCTGGAGCCCGGAGTAGAGGGTGGGCCCGGGCTCCCCCCCCACTTTGCCCCCTGATTAATCACTGAAACTGGGAGACAACAGAGACTGTGCAAGGAAGGATAACTTCTCCTCACCTCCCTCACTGGCTTATGATGAAAATGGCTCAGTAGACTGTGACCCTTGTCTCTAGAGAAAGAAGGGTTACGTGGAGGGTCACAGTGAGCCTCTGAGGCTAGCGAAATCCACCAGGAAATGTGGGACCCACGAAGGCAAGGACAGAGCTTTGTTACAACTGGTGTCAGGAGTGGGACTTCATTCACAGCGTGGTGGAAGAAAGAGAGGTTGTTTTTTTTCTTTTTTTTAAATTTAAAAAAGTGCACTGCGGTTTTGGATTTTTTTTTGTTTTTGTTTTTTTGTTTGTTTGCTTTGTACTACAATGGAGGAGGTGGTAAGAGCCCTGGTACAAGCCGCAGCAGCCCAGCAGGAGGCCACCCAGGTTCAGGCAATGGCACAACAGGAGTCTATACAGCTACAGCAGGAAACCAATCAATTATTGATGAGCCAGATGACCCAAGATCGTGCTACCTTGAAAGAGGTGGTGGACCAGCTGAAGATCCTCACCACCCAGACCCAGGGGTCCGATGGGACGCAAACCCTGAGGGCCACTGGTTGTCTGTCAAAGATGACGTCAGGAGATGACATAGAGGCATATCTCTACTCATTCGAAAGGACTGCTCAGCGTAAGGCATGGCCCCAGGAGCAGTGGGCCAGCATTCTCGCCCCTTTTTTGCGTACAAAGGCCCAGAAGGCCTATTTTGACTTGCCTGCCATAGATGCCACTGACTATACCCATCTGAAGGCAGAGATCCTAGCACGATCAGGGGTAATGGCAGTGGTAAGGGCCCAGAGGTTCCATGAATGGAAATACCAGGAGAACAAACCCCTGAGGTCCCAGCTATTCGACCTCATACACCTCGCATGGAAGTGGTTACAGCCTGAGGCGTGCAGGCCGGAGGAGATTTTGGAGACCCTGGTCATAGACCATTACATGCATGGATTGCCACCAGATCTCCGCAAATGGGTAGGCCAGAACAATTCATCCACGTACGATGAGATGATCACACTGGTAGAAAGATGGATGACAGCCAGGGAACTGACCTGACTACCCCAGGAAGCTCCATTTCGAAGCAAGCACCTGACCCCAACCCTGGAAGGTTGGGCAGCCAAACCCCTGGGGAGTCCTAGGTGGAAGAAGGGGGGGCCAAAACCAGTGGGGACCCCAGAAGGAAGGGATTGGCCTGAGTGGGGAGAACTCTGGGACTAAACCCCCTAAACCCCCGGGATAGGGGAGTGATTAAAAGCAATTATAGATGTTATGCATGTGGGGAGTGGGGACACATAGCAGCACAGTGTCCCAGCCCCAAGCAGCCTATGCAATGTAACTTGGGGGATTGGGAAGTCCCATGCTCCCTTATCCACCTCGCAGGGGTCGCATTTGTCCCGCATAATTACACCAGACCAGTGAGGATAAATGGAGCAGAGACTACAGCACTTGTGGACTCTGGGAGTGCTATCATCCTCATATCAGGTAAGCTGGTAAATAGTCAGCTGCTACAAGCCAAACGCGTAGCAGTGACGTGCGTGCATGGGGCTGTGAGCCATTACCCCACAATTCCAGTGGAGACAGAGGTTCAGGGAAACCCCATTGAGGTGACCGTGGGCGTAGTTTCTAAACTCCCATATCCTGTAGTCATTGGGAGAGACGATCCAGGGTTTGATAATTTACACCCCCCGGAGAGGCTGGAGGGAGGTGGGGACCCTGAGGACAGCAACTCGTCACCGGGGGAATGTCAACTCCCGATGTTCGCTGAGATTTCTCAGGATCTGTTCTCAGCCCCCTGAAAGACCCGGAAGACAAAAAAAAAAAAAAGAGAGGAAGGCCGCGAAGGCCTTGGGAACCCGGATCCTGACCCAGGGCCAGAAGACCTCCCTCGTAGGCAGATGGATGTGAGCAGCCAACAGAGAAACTTTCACCACAGAAGGTGATCCAGAAGCGGCCCCAGCCATGACGGCGGCGAGCCGTTGGAAGAAGCAGAAGCTGGCCCCTGGGAGCTTGGGCAGGTTAGTCCCAAGAGAGAGAGACTTTTGGGCGGGACCAGGCGGAGGACCCCAGATATGATAATGCCAGGAAAGAGGTGGCCAAGATCGATGGGATACCCGCGGATGGGAAGGTCCGGGGTCCCGGACCTTACTTTATAGTGAAGAAAGATCTCCTGTACCGCGTGGTGCAAATGCAGGAGCAAGAGATACAACAACTTCTGGTGCCAGAAAAACATCAAAAAGCCATATTGAGTCTCGCCCACAGTCACCTGTTTGGAGGACACCTAGGGGTAGAGAAAACTCAGGCACGGATCCTGCGGAGGTTCTTCTGATCAGGAGTACATGAAGATGTCCGGCGATACTGCACCTCTTGTCCGGAGTGTCAGTTACATAGCCCTCGCCCGCACTTGCAAGCTCCTTTGATACCTCTTCCAATAATAGAGGTTCCTTTCAAATGGATAGCCATGGATCTGGTAGGGGCCCTAGAGAAGACAGCTCGGGGCCACCAACATGTACTTGTTGTAATGTACAACTATGCAACCCGGTACCTGGAAGTTGTTCCTCTGTGCAACACAGCTTCCAAGACAATAGCTAAGGAGCTAGTAAAGATCTTTGCCCGGGTTGGGCTACCCAAGGAGATATTGACTGATCAAGGGACACCTTTCATGTCCAAGTTGATGAAAGATCTCTGTTCATTGCTCCATGTACAAACCCCACCGTCCTCTGTATACCACCCGCAAACAGACGGCCTTGTGGAAAGTTTCAATAGGACCCTCAAGGCCATGATCAGGAAAGTGGTGAGCCAGGATGGGAAAGGGATACCCTATTGCCTTACCTCATGTTCGCCATCCGGGAGGTTCTGCAAGCCTCCACAGATTTCTCTCCATTCGCACTACTATATGGGCGCCACCCTCGGGGCATATTGGATATAGCCAGAGAAGCCTGGGAAGAGGAGCCAAATCCCAGAAGGAACATAGTTGAGCATGTACTGCAGATGAGAGATCAGATAGCCCAAGTTACGCCCATTGTACGGGAACACTTGGAGAGAGCTCAGGAGACGCAACGAACCCATTGTAACCACCAAGCAAAGCTTCAACGGTTCCAACCAGGGGATCGGGTGATGGTACTGGTGCCCAAAGCAGAAAGTAAACTGTTGGCCCAGTGTCAGGGACCCTACGAAATAATCAAAGCCATGGGAGAGGTGAACTATAAGGTGCGGCAGCCAGGCCACCGGAAATCGAAGCAAATTTACCACATCAATCTTCTAAAACCTTGGCACGATTGAGAGGCATGCTTAGTCATGCAGGAGATCCTTCCCCAGGAGGATAACTTACACAAGCAAGTGAGGATATCATCCAATTTGACGCTGATCCAAAAGATCGAGGCAGCCGACATGATTAAATCGCAACAGAGATGTATTCTCTACAAAACCAGGCTGACGACTGAGACCTATCACCATATCCACACAATCCCCAGAGCTAAGGTAACATTCAGACCCTACCGAATCCCAGCACCCAAAAGAGAAGAAATCAAGGCCAAAGTAAAAAAAAAAGTCAGAATTAGGGGTTATTGAAGAATCTTACAGTCAGTGGTCCAGTCCAATTGTTCTAGTGCCTAAACCTGACAGTACCATAAGATTCTGTAATGACTTTTGCCGACTGAATGAAATATCCCAGTTTGATGCATACCCCATACCACTCATCGACGAACTGGTTGACCGACTGGGTAGTGCCTGATTCTTGATTACACTGGATCTGACAAAAGGGTACTGGCAGATTCCTCTGACCAAAGAAGCTAAAGAAAAGACAGCATTCTCCACCCCAGATGGGCTATTCCAGTACACCGTCCTCCCTTTTGGGCTATATGGGGCCCCAGCCACATTCCAGCCCCTCGTGGATAAGCTGCTGCTCTCCCATACTAGTTATGCAGCTGCATACCTAGATGTCATCATCCATACACCAGACTGGGAAACCCACGTAGAGAAAGTTGAGGCAGTACTGCGCACCTTAAGGTGGGCTGGTCTCACTGCTAATCCCGCTATATGTGCCATAGGGCTAGCAGAGGCTAGGTACCTGGGATATATTGTGGTAAGGGGCATAATGAAGCCCCAAACGAATAAGCTAGAGGCATTTCAAAACTGGCCCCAGCCAACCCGAAAGAGGCAGGTCCATGTGTTCTTAGGCGTGGTAGGCTACTACTGACAGTTTATTCCCCACTAGGGCAAGTCCCCTAATGGACCTGGTGAAGGCCCGAGGTCCAGACATGGTAACATGGACCGACGCAGCAGACGGGGCATTTACAGACCTTCGGACGGCCCTCTGTAATGACCCCATATTCATAGCCCCGGACTTTAACAGGGAATTTATTTTACAAACAGACACTTCCGAGGTGGGGTTGGGAGCAGTTCTGTCGCAGATGGTGGGAGAAGAGGAACACCCAATCCTCTACCTAAGCAGAAAGCTTCTCCCAAGAGAACAGAAATACACAGTAGTCGAGAGAGAATGCCTTGCTGTCCAACGGGCTATGGAGACACTGCGTTATTACCTTTTAGGCCGGCGATTTACTCATGACTGACCATGCACCCCTCCAGTGGATGCAGCGGAATAAGGAAAAGAATGCAAGGTGATTCTTATCCCTCCAACCATTCCATACGGCATACGGCACAGGGTTGGATGCCACCACTGATGGGCTGTCACGAATATACTGCCTGGCGTCCCAAGTTGCCCAACTCTATGGTGTTGAACAGGGGGAGGAGGGGGGAAGATATGTGATGGGGCAAGGCCAGATGGCTATAGAAAAATAGTGGGAGATAGATATATTAGCTCCAGGCTAAACAAATCCTTGGTACCAGGTTAAGTGAACTGGAAGCTGCTCTAGGTCAATTAAGACACCTGGGGCCAATTAAGGCAGGGAGAATGCTAGGTTGATTGGGACACCTGAAGCCAATCAGGGGCTGGCTGAAACTAGTTAAAAGCCTCCCAGTTAGGTGGGAGTGTATGTCAGGAGCTGTGGGAAGAAGTTGCGCGGTTAGAGAGGCTGAGTAGTACACACCATATCAGGCACAAGAAAGGAGGCCCTGAGGCAAGGGTGAAGTGGAGCTTGAGGAAGTGAAGGCTGCTGTGGGGGAAGTAGCCCAGGGAATTGTACATGTCATGTTTCTAAAAGGTCAGCTACCATAGCTGATATTATTAGGGTCCCTGGGCTGGAGCCTGGAGTAGAGGGTGGGCCCGGGCTCTCCCCCCCGACTTTGCCCCCTGATTAATCACTGAAACTGGGAGACAACAGAGACTGTGCAAGGAAAGATAACTTCTCCTCACCTCCCTTGCTGGCTTATGATGAAAATGGCTCAGTAGACTGTGACCCTTGTCTCTAGAGAAAGAAGGTTTACGTGGAGGGTCACAGTGAGCCGCCGAGGCTAGCGAAATCCACCAGGAAATGTGGGACCCAAGAAGACAAGGACAGAGCTTTGTCACACAGGGAAAGAGCCCGCTTGGAAACGTGTTTCCCCCTAAAATCCTCCTAAACCCTACACCCCCTTTCCTAGGCAAGGCTTGATAAAAATCCTCACCAATTTGCATAGGTGGATCTTAATGATCTCTTGGATCTTAAGAACAAAGAAAAAAAGTAAAAGAATCACCTCTGTAAAATCAGGATGGTAAATACCTTACAGGGTAATCTGATTCAAAACATAGAGAATCCCTCTAGGCAAAACCTTAAGTTACAAGAAGACACAAAAAAAAGGAGTATCCATTCCATTCAGCACAACTTATTTTATCAGCCATTTAAACAAAACAGAATCTAACACATATCTAACTAGATTGGTTATTAGCCCTTTACAGGAGTTCTGACCCACATTCCTGCTCTGGTCCTGGCAAAAGCAACACACAGACAGAGAGAATCCTTTGTTCCTCCCCTCCAGCTTTGAAAGCATCTTGTCTCCTCATTAGTCATTTTGGTCAGGTGCCAGTGAGGTTAACCTAACTTCTTAACCCTTTACAGGTGAAAGTTTTTCCTCTGGCCAGGAGGGATTTAAAGTTGTTTACCCTTCCCTTTATATTTATGACAAGGTGGGTGAGGTAATATCTTTTATTGGACCAACTTCTGTTTGCAAGAGAGAAAAGCTGCAATGACCTGAAGTAGAGCTCTCTAAAAGCTTGTCACTTTTAGCAACAGATCTTGGCCCAATAAAAGAGACCACCTCACCCACTTTGTTTCTCTAATATTCTGGGACCACTAGGGCTACAACAACACTGCATACATACAAAACCTGAAGATGTCTATTTTCTGGTATTTATTTCAGATTCAAGATTCTGGTTATTAGTCCATTTCTAATAAAATCTGTGATATAAGGTCTACTGATTGTGCTGCACTGAAAGCAACAGAAACAATTGGTCAGAGATCAGCTAAGTTTGTTTCTTATTATAAATATGGTTTTAATTATGAAAATTGTGTTAAATATTTTAGGCACAAGAGATTTTCTTAATCTGGTTGGTGTCAAAGCTCTTAAGAGCTTATGTTCATTCTTTTGTACATTAAGAACTTTTATAAAGCATATATAAACTACTCCATTTGTACAAAAATGATTCTTTTCAAATGCTATCTTACATGACTTAAGATATGGCAACTTGCAGTAGAATAAAAATCATTTTGGCAAAGAGTATCCATGTATCAATTTGTATAGACGGAGATAAAAAGTTTTGCACTCAGTCCCATCACTTGAATTATGGGGAATGGATATCTATTTCAAGAGTATCTTCTATAATATTATCTTATTACTCAATAGGTCTTCATTTTCAGCTTCCTCTGGGTATTATTTCAGTTTAAAAAATCATCATTTTTGTCTTTTCAATTTATCTTGTTCTTTTACAGCTTAGAGTAAAATCCAGTAGAATAAAAATCATTTTTCTTTTCAATTTTTCTTTGAGTTAATTGTAGGAACAGTCACATGAAAAAAAATCATTTGTCATCTTGTTCTTTTAAGGCCTGGATATAGCAAAATCTAGAAGGGAAAAAACCTTTAGCTAGCTGTGATGATATGGTATCTTTTAAAGTAACAAACGTGTACAGGTAAGTGGAGAAAGATAAAAGTCAGGGGGTGACAAATGTTTATTTTTGATCTCAGTGGAATAGGTGACTTTAAAAACCATACCTCTCACAGTTTATACCTAGGAATATGGGCCCGATTCTGCATTGTTAATGCACTCAGAAGTTCCACTGATTTAAGTCAGAGCTTTGGGTATACAAAGGATATATGATCTAGTGTGAGTGTTTAATGGGCAAGTAATGTCTTACAACTCCACACTCTAGTGAAACCAACAATGTTTCTTATATTATTAGAGATGAGAGAACTGCTTTGAGTAAGAAACGACATACTGGTCAGTTACTCAGGACATGCAAATAACCTTTTGGGAGATTTAAAAATGTTTGACAAACTACTTTTGGTGTGATCCAGACCAGAAGAACCTGAACTGTACTACTGTGGGAATACTACTAATTCAGTTGCAACTAGGCAGTAAATAGAAATTTCATGATACAATGATTGACATATGTGCATTAGGGTTGCACACTTTCTACTTGCACAAAAGCAAACAGCCTTGACCCACCCTGGCCCTGCCCCTCCTCAAAGGCGCTGTCCACGCCCCGCCCCTTCTCGGAGGCCATCCCCCTTCCTCTGTTGCTTGCTCTCCCCTCCCCCCACACCGACTCATTCATTTTTACCAGGCTGGCTCAGGGGGGTGAGGGCTCCACCTAGTACTACAGGCTCTGGGGTGGGGCCAGGGATGCGGGGTTTGGAGTTCAGGGGGGGCTTCAGGTAGAGCTGAGGGGTTCAGAGGCAGGGAGTGGGGTGCAGGTTCTGAGATAAGGAGTTTGGGGTGTAGGAGGGTGCTCTGGGCTGGGATCAAGGGGTTCAGTGGGCAGGAGGGGATCAGGGGTGCAGGCTCTGGGTGGTGCTTACCTCAAGCAGGTCCCAGAAGCAGTGGCATGTCCCCCCCACGGCTGGAGCTCCTATTGGCCATGATTCCTGGCCAATGGGAGCTGTGGGGGCAGTGTTGGGGTGAGTGAAACGTGTGGAGCTCCCAGCTTCTCCTATGCATAGGAGCTGCGGGGGAAGAGGAGGGGGAGGTAGGTGGCTGCTTCCCAGGAGCTGTGTGGCATGGAGGCTAGTAGAAAGCATGCTAGCTCTGCTGCATGGCACTGCCAACCAGACAGTCAGTGGCCTGGTCAGCGCTGCTGACTGAAACCTCCAGGATCCCTTTTTGACCAGGTGTTCTGGTCAAAAGCTGGACATCTGGTCACTGTAATATGCAGCCTGATTCCTGATTTCAGAGGCTCAGCTATACCCCAGAATAGCATCCCACATTTTTCAATTGTTTGGACTGAACAAAAGTCTGCTTAAATCTTTTTTTCCCCTGAGATTTGAAAAAAGTTTTACAAGGAGGGAAGTTGTCCAAATCCTTTGCACTGCAGTATGAGAATTGATACACTGAGTTGTCCAAGGACTATTTGTGATATTCCAAAATGAGGAACTTGACGTATAGGAATCCAGATGATAAAGAAAGATGGATCTGGAGAGAGAAAGGTTCCTATAAATTAGTAACAGGATTCAACACATTAGAAAGTATGGTTCTACAAATTATGAGTGCAAGTAGTCTTTGACACCAATGGGTTAATGCAGGTTAATTAACTACTTTCCTGCAGGTTTGCATGATCAGGGCCTGTATCTCATTGATTTTAATGGGAAGCTGTATCAGGCCTTGTAAAGGAACCATAGTTTCCTTACACAATGTGTAATACAGTGGAATGCATGATTTCAAAAATCACTGATAGCTGAATAATCAGCTTTTTAACAGCTCCATATTTATTGCTTTGTAAATATTGTGAAGCCTTGTCAAAGCTTAGGGGTGTATTATATCTGCAAAATATCAGTCTAATTTCAGTTGTTTCAAGATACTGGTGTACTTTCCAGTTCAGAACTTTATGCTTTCATCAATTTTCAAAATGTATGTTGATTTTAATGGAAACAAATGGCACCATTATTTCATAGTTTGAAGTTCCAGTAAACTGAACCCTAACAAAGAGGGTTATCTTGTTAAAGGAGAAAAATTAAAGCAATCAGCTTGCAAGACTTACGCACAGATTCAGCATGTTAGATAGAGTTTAAAAATGTGTCTTTAAAGCTAGACGATTAGAAAGTCAGTAATAACAGGGATAACTCAGTTGTATATAAACAACCAATATTGGCACATAAAAATATTTGGTTTCACTTCTACAATGTGCCACTGATGTAAACTAAGAATACTCATTTGAAATTAATACAAGAAAGACTGTTGTGTTGTTATGATAAAAGAAATGTAAAGATATTATGAAACAAAGGACTTCATACATTTTGAAAACTGAAGTAATTACTGTATTTACCTCCTAATGAAAATTGTTATATAGGAACTAGTTCTTGTTATTACTAGAAGATGAATTTTATTAAGACTTAACCTCAACCCAACATTTTGTAGAAAAGCTTGGTAGAAAGGAACATTTTCCTACCCTGAAAGAAACTTTCTAGTATCTTGTATAACTAACATTAATGATTCTGGGACTTAATTTGAATGGAAATCCTAGGCATCTGCTGTGAAATTCTTTTCCATTAATATTAATTTACATTTTACACCAATTTAGTTAAGCAGTGGTTGTGACTCATTTGTTTTCAATGAATATACAAGCAAACTCATTTGCTAGTAGCAATGTTCATCCTTTTCATGTTCAGCAGATTTTAAAGAAATGAGACAACAGGTGAAGATGATGAATCAAACTGGGAGAGGGCAAAGTATCAGAGAATTAATCATATCTGGTAAAGTGAGCAACAATCACAGCATGCTTGCTGCCTAGACATGCTTAAGGGCCTTATAGAAGAGGTGAGTTTAAAGGAGGGATTTGAAGTAGGACAAAGGAAGATACAGTGCATTTTCAAACTTAAAGCAATGTCGGTGTCTTTATACATCTTTTAGGATGCTTACCTAGGCCAGGTATTTTTAGATCTATGGTGCCTTTCAGCCCCATTTCACATAAACCACGACATTTCAATGCGACAGAGGTCCTGCCTTCAATAGAATTTTTGCTTCATAAAGGAGTGCAAGGCATGGATTCACTATGATTTGGTATTAGTGTTGCATTTTATTTTAATCATGTTTCCATGAGTCTGCTTATTAATGAAGTAACTGTATATTGTATTTTTTTTTTTAACTAAGACATGCATTGACCAACTTTTCCCACTAGGGTGTACAAACAGTCTATGCAATTTCTATATGATGGTGTAAGAATTATATTAATTTGGCATAAATCATAATGGCAACATGCCAGCCCAAATTAATCAGTATTCTCTAAAAAAGCACGCAGATGGAGAGAGATGGATTTCTGAAACGAGAATCTCATGAACAAAATCTAGAGAATGCTGCATTTTAGGGCAAATTGGAGTGTATACATCAGTCTATACAAACTATGGAAAAAATTACATATTGTAAAAGTTACCGTGAATTTCAAATCTCTAGAAGACTGCCCATCTAATAGAACATGATGGAAGGATTGAAAATCAGTGCAAGTCTCACACAAGTCTCCTTGGAGAAAGCCACTCAAATATTTTGAGTATGGTCCTTTATTAAAATATATCTATAACTGAATACACTCAATCATTTTTTGTAAGTTATTTAATGTTAAATTCAGGTGCAAATGGATAGATAAACTCTGCTGGTACATGTGGGCATAGGTCAAAGCTTTCAAGGAGACTAGTAACTTTGAGTACCTCTGTTTACATCTTAAAGGGGTCTTTTTTCCAAGGATGGATGCTCAGCACTTAAAAAAAAAGGCCCATTTCACAGTATCTCAAGCTGGGTGCATGAAAATTGAAGCCACCAAAAATCACTTGTCAGTTTTAAAAGTCTTGGCCATAAATTGCATCCCACTGTGTCATGGTGCTCAAATACTATTGTAATAGGGAAAGATGACTAGTGTGGCATCTTGTGCTCCGGGAGTATTCATCACTAGGGGAGGGCAACCCATCTCCACAGCTGTACTTCCCTGGAGAAGGGAAGCTTTAGATTTTCATGAGGCTCCATAGGATGTCTGCAGACCAAAGCAGCTGCTGGAAAGCATGGCATCATTGCTCTCAGTACCTTGGCCAATGCCACCCATATTTGGAGGATGCCAACCGCCTGACACATGGAAGGTTGTACATACTTTGGGCACAGACTTGCTACAGTGGAAGCTGAAGGGAGGGGCTTCACTCTTGATTTCTCATGATAGATTAAACTTTTAAAATAATGCAAATAGGAACTTTACTATATATTTCTTTGCAGGACATAATTTAGTTTATGCAAATTCCACACCCAGTCATGTAAAAAACTATTTTACACCTAGCGTGAAACTCTTTTGAGCAATAATACCAAAACAAAGTTTTGTTTGAGTGTAATCCAGCTTCTTTACAACAGAAGTGAAACCTGTTTCTTTAAAAATAAAATTACATTGGGACTGGTTAGTACTAAGCAAAATTGCTGTAAGGTCAATCTATAGGGTCTGGGAGGAGTGAAAGTGCATATTTGTAAATGAGGTTGGTTGAGGCACTTTTTTTTTTTGCGCCAATCAGCAACGTCTCAGAGAGATGAGGCAGTTCATGGGATCCCAAGGCTTTAAATAAAACTTTGGGAAATGTTGCCTAATGTGGACCAATTGAGAAGGTGTTGTGTATTTGGTTGTTGTGGTAATAGAACCTTGTTGTTGCTATGGCAACTGAGTTAGATTATTAGGGGATAGCCCAGCCAGTTTTGGCTGGTTTGGTCAGTTCAGCGTGTGGCAATAAATGGCTGCTTTTAAGGTTTACAGCTCTGTGTCTCAAGTCAACAAGACACATACTGTTTTTTACCCAGAACACTTTGGGGAAGAGTGGGGGGGTAATAATATTTATAAACACTTTCATTATATTGTTTCATGAGAGAAGGAAGGAGAGGCTAGATAAGGATTTGATTCTACTTTTTATGGCTATAGAGTACAGAATGAGTCAAACATGGTGGGAGAGGATTCAGAAGAGTAGTAAAGTAGCCTGTTACAGTCAAATCCTCAATCTTCAAGCTTCTTGTAATCTTATTTGGGAGACATTAGGGGGAGGTGTGTCTTGGGGAGACCAGAGGTACTGATCAGAGCTTAATATTTTATCCGAGTCCAGGCATCACTTTTCAGTGATTTTTTTCTTCATTAAGCACACAGGACTGGACATTACAAACCTGATATTGCAGGTAAGCTGAACAGTCCACTATTACTTTGAAATGGGAAGGCATGCGGGTGAAGGCAAACCATTAGGACTCTGATTACAAGCCCTGGCTAAATCACTGTGAGAAACCAGGATTTCTGGATTATTAAAAAAACATTCCTTGTGTTTTAAGATTTATTAGTTTCCCCTCTCATCTCAAATGCAGGAGAGGAAAAAAACAGCTGCCTTTCAGTCTGGATGTAGGATTGTTTGATTTTTGTGTCCGCTCCAGGATATTAGACACAAGGTGGGTCTTTAGACTATGTGCTTATTACTTACGGTAAACCACCTGTTTGATTTCGTATTTCACTCTTAGTACCTTTTCCAGACCTGAAGAAGAACACTGTGTAGCTCAAAAGCTTGTCTCTGACCAATAGAAGTTTATCCAATAAAAGATATTACCTCACCCACCTTGTCTTTCAGTCTGGAATCAGACAGCCTCATGGTACAGAAACAGGTCTGAGCAATGTGGTAGAAAAATGTTGCCCTGGCAATGGAATAAGGGATCTGTCCTTGACTGATAATGTTAGACGATTGATCACTTGGTATCAGTTGGCTATGCTGTACTCCCTGGTTGAGATTGACAGAAGCCATCATGAATCTTTGAACTCCTTGCTTGAAGGGAAGGCTCAGAAAAAACAGATACGAGTTCACCAAGATTACAAGTTGACATAGGTGAAGTTGATACATATTCCTCCCTGTTCATCATGTGCAGTTGTCATGGGGAAAGTATACCCCATCACCCTGGTGCTGAGGCAAGGGTGTGGTAGACCCACAGTTAAGTCAATATGGCTACTCTCAGCCTCAGGACTAGCCCAATGGCCAGCACCAATAGGGCTTCCCATGGCAGCAGGGAAGCACAGCCTACTGGCCAGAGTCAATAGGAGGGGGTTTGGTGGGTCACCCCCCCAAAGGAAGGGTGGCCAAAAGGGGGACCTGGGCCCCCCCTGCTCCACCAGGTCCCAGCCCAGGTAGTGGCAAAAGGGTTCACCACAAAGTCAGCAGGGAATCTGCCCACAACACACCAACTGCTGCAGGGACACTGGCTAGTCCCTCCCTGGACTACTTCCTACCTTGACTCCTGCCTTTGTAGTATCCTCAGAGTCTGCAGGTCCTTTGGGCAGTGCAGCCCTTAGAGGCTGCAATCTCCCTGGGTGCCTAGCCAGATCTCAGCACACCCCATAGCCTAGGCTTCCAGCTGCTCCCCAGCTGGAGATAGAAAGATGCATCCTTCCTCCTTGGTGGTCTACTCAGACTGAGCTGAGTTGCTTCCTTTTATACTGCAACAGTTGGAGCATGCCCAGCAGGGGCAAGGGTGTGTGGCTTTTCCTGCCAAGAGTAGTTTAAGCCCTTTGTCTCCCTGTGGGGCAAATACACCCCATCACAGCAGTATACAGTGTTTCTAGACTAAGGCATCAATTTGCTGATTATACCAACCCATGTGCTTCCATTATTGTAGACTCCTTGAGGACTGTCTCTTGACTTAACTATCTGGCAGATATTTTGGTTTGGCTCAAGCTAAACCCAGTTAAAATAGAAGGCAATTGTAGTGGGTTGAGGGGAGAGAAGTACTGCAAGAGGCTCACATCACAATCAGATTCTTCAACCCTCACTCATTTGAACTCCTAACACTTTAGCTTTGAATCCCAAAGTTTAAAATCAAATTACTTTGCCTCAAAAATTTTCAAACTCCTCCAGGATGGGCAAATAATTAAGACAGGTAATTGAACCTGATCCAATAGTCTCAGAAGTAAATTGGAATCTTTACTTGACTTCAGTGGTCTTTGGATCAGAGACTTAGTGAAGAAACTGGCCTAATTGTTGAATCTAAATCTGTCTCAGGCACCATTATACCTTAATGGCCAAATTTGAAAATGAAAGCAAAGAGTAGGCAAAAATAAAAACAAGTTCTAGTTAATTGAGCTACCTTCTTGCCACTTGTGTTCTCACAAAGCCTGGGAATAGTAGCTATGATTCCATTTAAAGTGTGAATCCATATAAATGAATAATAGCAAGATGAGTTCATACTGTCTTTTTGGATTAAATAAAAAAATAATCTGAAATGACAGTGTCAACCAGCAAAAGTCCACATTATTCATGGCATAGAAAAATCGGTCTCATTAGGACTCCATTATAGATGGCTAACTCTTCAACCCATTTCTAGTTCAGCTATAAAAATAAATTAATGTCCCTTTATTTATAACTGCTTCGCTCTCCCTCTACTTGTGGATACAGTGTGGTCTGGGGGCTAGGGTATACAACTAGGTGTCAGGAGACCTCTGTTCTCTTCGTAGCTCAACAACTGAACTGCACTGTGATCTCAGGCAAAATATTTCTTATCTGGATGCTTCTGTTTCCTTCTGACACTTTCTTTATTGTGTCTATTTAGAATTTAAACCTTTAAGGCCAGGATTGTTATATGGTGTTTGTACAGTGCCTCGCACAATGGGGCCCCATTCTTAGTGGCCTCAAGGTGCTGCTGTAATACAAATAATTTATAATAATTATGGAGACAAGAATGGGAACTGAATGCAAAATAATCAAAGTTTGAAGCCCTTTAGTCACCAATGTTTCACAACATATGCAAGCTTTTAAAAATTTTATTTTGGGGAGGGGTTCTAACAACTCTCGAAAATATTCTGAAAATTGTGACTCTGCATCAGGGCCACACTAAAGCAATGTGACCCCTGTCGCCCTTCCCTCCACCACCTGTATCCCTGAGAGGAAGGGACAGCTGCCTGGAGCTCCCCTTTCCCCCATGTAGCATGGCAACCTTTTCCACCCACTTGGAGGCCCTCTTCATGAAGGCAGAGGTAGCAGCAAGAGGGCCTCTTACCACTTACCCCTGGGGTAAGTCTACTTATGCAGTTGAGCTGGGCCTACTGCACTCTTCTTCTCCCACATATATAGTCCTCTACTAGTGTGATATTGATGGGAACCTCTTGTAAAGTGGGTCTTAGAGTTAATGCCTCAATGAGTTGCCTGGGGCAGTTCACACCTCTTAGATCTATTGTTTCAGGCTGTCTGCAAGCTCAGAAAGATCTTGCTGCTTTAGTTACACTGTTTGTGTTTTCAGACTTTTCTTTGTAACCAACATTTATTTGAATGAAAGCAAAGATTATGATGTAATGACAATACTCTAAGAGTTGGGTCCCTAGACACAAGCCTGTAGTTCCTGTGTTTTAATTCAGCCTTGAGCAGCTTAGCCTCATTCTAGTCTATGGAGTAATGTAAATTTACAGCTAACTGATGTTTTGTAACATAGAAATTGATTACAAACCATTAGCTTGTCGAGTCTCTGTGCACAGCCAACAATTTTTTTTTTATGATGATGAACAATTTGCTGCTGTGATGTGAGGGGCTGGCAGTCCACTGAGCTCAGCTGGCCCTGACAAAAGCTGTCTGATTGACTGCGCCATCTGATTGGCTGCAGGAGTTTGCAGGCTCAGACTTAAGCTCAGTAGCAGCAGTGGTCCAATGGCAACTCGGTGTGTTTCTAGCCTGTAGCTAGGGCCCTGCACTAGGCCTGGGATCCTGTGGGTCCTATTAACCCCCCTACCATTGTAGCAGGAGTGGGTAAGCATGTGACTGGGTATGCGTGGCAGGATGGGAGCAGGATTAAAAATATAGTCCTCCTGTACTGCAAACAACATGAATGCCTCAACCAGCAGCCACCGCTCTCTGACCACCCAGCTCTGAAGGCAGCACCACCACCAGCAGCAGTGCAGAAGAAAGGGTGGTAATGGGGGCTCCCTGCCTGCCTGTGCCTGGGGATGGTGGTGTAGGGGGGCTTCCTGTCCCCTTTACATGAAGATGCTCTCTAGCCATTTGCTGGAGGGTTAGAGGCTTCTTTTATGTGGGGAAGGGGAGACACAAGTGCTGCTCATCTCCTTCTAGGAGAGCACAAGGACTCCAATCCCTTTGCATGGGTGAGTTGGGAGGGCTCGGGCAAGGAGTGGGCAGGTGCTGGTGGGGAGATATCTGCTGAGAGCAGCATGTCCAGCCATTGCTGGGACAATTTTAGAGCCTTGCAGTGGGACTGGAATCCTGTGGCTTCAGCAGGACTTGCTGCCATAATAGTGGGAGCAGAATAAAAATTCCAGAAACGATGGGGGAGCAGGTGAAAGTGGGTGTTGAGAAGCGGGACAGGAGCTGGGAATAAATAAGAGTCCCGTGCAATTCTCTGTCTGCAGCTGCACTTGGTCCTGTCTCTACCTCCACTGTCTCCTGACTTCTGACTCCCAGCTCAGACCCACCTTCTGACTGCAACTCCGGCCAAGCCTTCGGTGTAGGATTTGCTTTCTGACTCATGGCCCAGACCCTCGGTTGTGCCTCTGACTGAGACTCCAGTTAACCCTTTAGCTCAGACTTCAGTCTTTATCTCCCAGCTATGACCCTTGGCTTCGCTCCTGGACCTGCCCCATCTGGATTCAGCTCTCACTGGTAGACTGACCTCTTGCTCCAACCACTAGGCCAGGCCACCCATTATTTGGCTGCTGGTGGGGCTAATAGTTCTTACAAAGAAAGTTGCAGGACAATTATTTATTAGCGCTCAGAAAAAGGACCAAAGATAATGTTTTCATGATCAATTTCATTATGTGAAAAATGAAAAATTCATCATTTTCATAATATTCAGGGTGGAAGGCAGCAGCTGTGTAACAGCACACAGGAATCCAACACAACAGTAGGAAGTGAAGAATGATATAACACTGTAATGAAAGTGCATAGGAAAATGTCAGTAGGAAAAATGACAGGAAGCAAAATTAATCCCAGAGAGAACACAGAGCTAATACCTTTACTGTGCCATGTTGGTCAGTCACAGGTGGTCATTTTACACAACACCTAAAAGATGGCATCAGCACAGCGCCATTAGAGGTCATCAGTTCATTAATAAATTTGGGCCCAATCGTGTGAGACACTGGATAGTTCCTGAGAGAGAGGATGTTTGCCCTCCGTTGAGGGTGCATAGTGTGGAGAACTGGGAAATTCTGTATTATTTTTAGGATTATAGTGCATTCCTCTGTGGGTTTATTTATGATGAGCTATCTGTTATGGAGTTATATCAGATAGGACTGTCAGGAAAACCAAACAGGAAAGGCAACAAATTGGCCATCTGAGCAAATGTCCAAACACAATAGTAGGTTAATAGCCATGAAGAGGTAATTCCTTGGAACCAACCCTGGTTACCTAGTTATTTTGCCAAGGCCGGAACCTCGAGATTGAAAGACACTAATCAGACAAAAGATCTGCTGGCTGAAGGGTAGGGAGGATGTTATCAGCTTCAGCAGGCTGACACAGACTGATAGAATCAGGGTCTGCAGCAAGCAAGCAATTTGGTCCCAAAGAGAATGGGGGCTGGGTTGGGAGGGGCACCAAGGTTAAGTAATTTCTGCCTAGAGCCTTAAGGGAATGTCGGACATAGGTAGGACAGTTTACATATGGGTCTCTTTGTTGTTTTAAATCCATTTCTCTGAGTACTCTCAATCGTTGGGCAAATAAATCCTACTTTGTACTGAGGAAGAGGTTTTTGTGTCAGTGCATTCTGTTACTAGCCACAAGCTCCTGAAGAGAAACTCTTGAAGTTGCCAGGCCCATTGGGCCTGCTAGGTATCCTGGTTGATCACCAAGGGGTAGGGTTGTCAACTTTCTAATCACACAAAACCGAACACCCCTGCCCTGCTCCTTCCCCCAGGCCCCACCCCTGCCCTATCCCTTCTCCGAGGCCTTGTGCCCACTCGCTCCATCCCTCCTTCCTCTGCTGCTCACTCTCCCCCACCCTCACTCCCTTTCAGGGGCCTGGGTGCGGGAGGGGGATGAGGGCTCTGGCGTGAGGTCTGGGCTCTGGGGGGTCAGGGATGAGAGGTTTGGGGTGCAGAAGAGGGCTCCAGGCTGGGGCAGGGGGTTGGGGGCTAGAGTGCGAGGGCGAGTGAGGGCTCTGTCTCGGGGTGTGGGCTTTGGGTTGGGGCCGGGGATGCAGGAGGGGACTGGAGCAGGGGGTTGGGGGGGGGTGGAACGGGTTCTGGGAGGGAGTTTGGGTGCGGGAGGGGACTCCAGGCTGAGGCAAGGGGTTGTGTATGGGAGGGAGTGCAGGGTCCCTGCGACACTTACCGCGGCTCCCAGGAAGTGGCTGCCGGGTCCCTGCAGCCCCTAGGTGCATAGGTGGCCAGGGAGGCTCCATGTGCTGCCCTTACACCTGCAGGTGCCCCCCCGCAGCTCCCATTGGTCGCAGTTCCAGGCCAATGGGAGCTGCAGAGCGGGCACTCATGGCCTCAGGGACCTGGCGGTTGCTTCCAGGAGCCATATGGAGCTCCCAGCCCCCCACTGCATCACAGACCAGACTTTTAATGTCCCAGTCGGCGGTGCCAACTGGAGCCACCAGGGTCCCTTTTTGACTGGATGTTCCAGTCGAAAACCAGATGGCTGGCAACCCTACCAAGGGGGGTAACCTGGAGAACCATTGGAGAGTAGTTGGCTCATGGGATCTCATCCGGAAGAGAAGTGGAGGCACTGACCTGTCAGTTAAAACAGGTTCACTTGGGATACTGGAAGAAGGTCTCAAAAGTGACAGCCTCTCCAGGGACTGTGATACTCAGCACCAGGCAGGATTGGACCTTTAGGAAACAAAGTGCCCAACTGGCAAACACTTATTTTTTAGGAAGCACAAGCCTCATGCCCAGCATTATCTATTTGCGAGCAAAATTCCAGGAACAGGGTTTCTTAGTTGTATTTTTAACTTGGTTGTTTGAATGGCTGCTTCTACAACAGTGTTGTTAAGTGTTCCATTTTCTTGCAACCTTATTAAGCCAGTCTCAGATTTCATCAAAGAGTTGAAAGTTGGAGCTGCAAGTATTATTTCTTGATGATGCCACTGGCTACCCAAATTCTTGAAATAGGCTAATGTAGATCATGCCTTATTTTGTCATGATGGAGCCACTGATATGACCATAGGACGTGATGCCACATCGGAAAACTGCAGTCGGCTTACATGAAATTCACAAAGAAAAAGAGAAACCTCATCAAGTCAATTATTTATTTAATCATGAATGCTCTAAACATTAACATTCTTAGAGGTAATTTAACTTTTAGGTCTAAACAACTTGACAGTAATAGTATTCAATTGAAGTTAGTTCCAAATGCAAATCTTGAAGTTTTTGACTCCACATGATTCTTTACACTGGCATGAGAAATAGATGAGAGATTTATGGAGAAAGATGTAAGTAATATGCTTGTGTGTCTGTGCCTGTGTTTTCACAGAAAGGTGAAATACAGGTCCTGTGATATCAGAATGATTTCTTTATCCCTTTGAAATTCATTCTTATGACTTGCGGTGGTTCTGGGATTTCATAACACATCATAAGAAATGAAACTTAACAGAAACAATCTTAGCTAAGTTTGAGGGAAGATCAAAGGCTCCAATTTTGCTTTTAATAATGCTTTTTCTAAAACCTAATTTAGATAAAAGTAGAAGGAGCATCCCCTTGAGTGAAAAAGGAAAATGAGAAGTAGAATCATAATAAGAAGTGGATGTAACAGGAAAACAAACACCTCCCCCTATATTGTACATTTTTAAAGTGAATAATGCTTCCAGTAATATAAGTAACAAGGAAATCATGCAAATTACTAAGTTATAGTGAAAATGTAAACATAAGGCAAAACTCTTTAATGCTCTGTGTCTCTGTATGCATGCATGCATATACTGCAGTCTGGTGTGCAAGTAAGAATTGTAAGAGATTTGCAACGTTTTTTGGTTTTTATATCTTATTGTATTTGATTGTGCTGGGTCAGTATATTGCATTTTTTTAAGGTCACTACACATCTAAGACTTAAATCACTGTTCATCTCAGAAAGAGGACCCTCAGATGTCTTTAAAAGTAACATTGCATGTGGAAATTTCTGAAGTGGGAATATTTAGTGTGTTCTTGCACATGGTCATTATTTGAGTTAAGGTGCTTTTCTTACTGGCACGTTTTTCTTCAGCATTGCTCTTTGAAAAGACTAAAACGTTTGAGTTTGAATAACTATAAAAAAGCTATTCTAAAATATTCCCACACAAGTCCTATTGGTTTTAAGGGTTCTCTGCTGAATACACAATGTAATTCTTTCTAGTTTCATTTTGGATTTATACATATAGGCCAGATTCTCAACTAGTGTAAATCAGCATAACACAATTGAAGTCTTTATAGAGCTATATGGATTTACACCATCTCAGGATCTGAACCATTATCTTTAAGACTGAGTCTTTCTGTGCTCCCACAAGATTTTGTCTTAGGAAAATAACATCACCTCTGAGCTTAAGCCCTCTTTTATTTTTCACTTATTAAAAATGATTTGTTTAATGTATGTCAGTCAGCTTTTCATGTGCTCATTCTGTTTTGAAATATTGGCATAGCTGTTTCTCATGCTACTAATGAAACATAAATAATTGGTTTTGCTCATATACATGGGGATTACTTTCCAGAGACAGGCAGAGGGTTCATTCTTAAAGACTGCTGACTATCTGATAGATAACATGCATACTCATACTGCTTGCAAGATTTTTTCCTGTGTCATAATAAAATAGAAGTTAGAGTTGGAAAAGACTCATCTGATTTGATAATCTAAACCATCTCCTTGTCAAGACAGGATTGTTCTCTATTGTGCATTTGTCTAATTTGGATTATTAAAAGCCAGTGTGATTATACTACGGAGATATTTGTGTGATAAAACAGAAATACAACTTCATCTACATCTAGACACACTTATGTCACTACACAGTGGGAGGATACAGGGATCCTTTCTTTCTCCTAAGATAGAGTACAATATTGTACACTATTGTGTAAGTAAATTACTTTTTTCATACCTCATTGAAAAAGATTTGGGAAATGTAAGATTGGAATCAGATTGTGTACTTAAGTGTTTATCGCAGTGTTTTTCTTTTTTTTCATTTTTCTTTCTAAATTTATATTTTGTCATCATAATTTGTATTAAATATTAACATGCCTAATGGGGGAGACTATTTTGCACCATATTGACTTATCTTCTACAATAAAATGTATGGTATATGGAAATACTAAATATTTCCATTCAAAAATTTACCTTCTTACAAGAACAAGGTATTAAATTAGAAGGACAAGTATCTCTCCCAGAGGATTTAACTTAGCCAACTGACCTCATCAAAAAACGTGAGTAATTTTTTGTCATGAAGTGGCCTCCTAATATAGTACTTCTGCTATTGTAAGGCTTTTTTTTCAAAAAGATTAAGAATTGCTGTCACTTATTGGTTAATATTCAGTGAGGATGAATTTATAGTTAATATTTCCAGAAAAGGCCTTTGAAAATCAGTTAAAGGGATCGATTCTGCTCTCATTTAAACTGGTGTAAATCTAAAATACAATTGTTTCAGTGGAGTTGTACTGAAGTACTAGAGCAGAATTCAACCCTTTCATGAAATATAGCTCTAACCATGTTTGTTTGCTTTCTTCTTTGTGGGCATGAGGTAGTAAGAGTACTGTACAATAAGTGTCAAAGGGTTAATTTACTGTGAATATTGATACCAAGGCGCATCAATTTATCTTTAAATAGAAGTTAAGGAAAGTGCCTTAAAACATTGTGAAGGTGTCTTAAAATGCACATACTAAGTGTTAAGTAAAAGATGCTTTTTAACTATTTTTAAAGTTAATTTAGCTATTTAAAGAGGGTGTCTTAAAATTAAGCAAATGTGTATGTAAAAGAAGTAAAGTTTGTTCTTGGAAAAAGAAACTGCTAAAACCTATAAGCTAATGCCAGAGCATAAGTATAAAGATGCATTCTTCTGCAGTTGTAACCTAGGTAAGTAATTAATTAGCTGCTATTGTTTAATTTTCTGCCTTTAATTTTTTCAGTTATTTATAAACTTGGACCATGATCCTGCAAATGCATCTGTTCACACTTACCTTTAAGCACATGAGCATAGACCCATTCGCTTGTAGACATAACCCAAAATGGCAACTGGGAGGGAGCTTCTCACTTAGTAGAGGATATGTTAGCTCTGCTGGAGCTGGTGTGCTAAAAATAGCAGTGCGGTTGCAGTGACACAGGCATTGGCTTGGGTTTAGTCACTTGCATACAATTGTGCCCAAGCCCCTGGGCATATACGTGGACAGGTAGCCCAAGCCAATGCCAGTGCTGACATGGCTAGACTGCTATTTTTAGCATGATAGCTGAAGTAGAGCTAGCATGAGTACATCTACCCAAGCTGGGATTTACACCTATCAGCTACTGTGTAGACATACCCTTGGTGGAATAAGTTATTGAAAGTGTGAGCTTGTCTATACAAGCAGTCTGCCTTAAGATGGGGTGTGACTCTACCCTGCACTAGCCTTCTGCACACTAACAGTTCCTTAGTGTGCTCTGATCTAGTTTAATTTCAGAGAGGGTAGATCAAAGCACTTAAGGGAACCATTAGTGCACAGCAGCAGGGTCCACATGAATATTTAGTTTGGGGTAGATGCACACATAGCTTGACATGGATTAACTGTGTAGACAAGTCCTGTATTCTTGCTAGTGAAAACATATTTCTTTTGCTATGTCTCATGCTTATTATATAGCACTAGCTTTTACCCTCAGAGAAATATCATGGTGAAAATGAAGGTTCTCTTCCTCCTATACAAAGTGTATGTGGGTTATGACTTCAGAAGTAAGTGCTCTTATGAACAACTCACTGTTGACTGGTGAGACTATGATATCAGTGAAAAATAGATAAGACAGCAAGAGGTGAAGAGAAAGCATTATATTGTAACATCAGATGTAGCATCTCTGCCTCCCATCCTGTCTGTACCTTTGTCTCTTGAATTATACATAGATGGTAAGCTATTTAGGCAGGAACCATTTGTGTTTATGCAGTGCCTAGCACTATGGGCTCTGATTCATGACTGGGCCCTCTAAGGGATAATTAATAATAAATACCTGTACCCTTCTCAGTCTTTGTTTTAATCCTTAACTCATTTACATGCTGCAGTCCAGTTGGCTACAAGGAAACAAACAAGCAAATTAATCAGGAGAAGATCATGAGGACAAATACTTAGACATATGTCCTTGGTCACAGCATTAAAGGTACCAGTGACTATGGAGGAAGCATGGCCAAAGTGTCAGGTGTGCTGATTCAGTGTATTTTTCTCAGTCCCTTACCTAGCCAAAACTGCATGGTGCAAATAGCCTGTGGAATTAAGTTCAATGTAATACTCTATGGGATATATTTTCAGACAGTTATGCAGTGATCCTTTCTGTATGGCTGCTGTTGACATTTCTAGCTAAATCCCTGCATGCTGCTTTAAATATTAATCCCTGTTTATTCCACACATAAAGCTGGAAATAATTTAAATATGACAAAGGATTATCAAAATTAATTCATTTGATATTACAAGGTCATGTTCAGAGGTGAAACATGAAAGCAACTTTTGAATTAGTGGGCTTTTAAAAAAATATAGTGACTTTTTGTTGAGCTCTGACAAGTGCACAGCATTGTACAAGAAACAAAAATAAAGACAGGTTTCAGAGTAGCAGCCGTGTTAGTCTGTATTCGCAAAAAGAAAAGGAGTACTTGTGGCACCTTAGAGACTAACAAATTTATTAGAGCATAAGCTTTCGTGAGCTACAGCTCACTTCATCGGATGCATTTGGTGGAAAAAACAGAGGAGAGATTTATATACACACACACAGAGAACATGAAACAATGGGTTTATCATACACACTGTAAGGAGAGTGATCACTTAAGATAAGCCATCACCAACAGCAGGGGGGGGAAGGAGGAAAACCTTTCATGGTGACAAGCAGGTAGGCTAATTCCAGCAGTTAACAAGAATATCAGAGGAACAGTGGGGGGTGGGGTGGGAGGGAGAAATACCATGGGGAAATAGTTTTACTTTGTGTAATGACTCATCCATTCCCAGTCTCTATTCAAGCCTAAGTTAATTGTATCCAGTTTGCAAATTAATTCCAATTCAGCAGTCTCTCCTTGGAGTCTGTTTTTGAAGCTTTTTTGTTGAAGTATAGCCACTATTTCCCCATGGTATTTCTCCCTCCCACCCCACCCCCCACTGTTCCTCTGATATTCTTGTTAACTGCTGGAATTAGCCTACCTGCTTGTCACCATGAAAGGTTTTCCTCCTTCCCCCCCCTGCTGTTGGTGATGGCTTATCTTAAGTGATCACTCTCCTTACAGTGTGTATGATAAACCCATTGTTTCATGTTCTCTGTGTGTGTGTATATAAATCTCTCCTCTGTTTTTTCCACCAAATGCATCCGATGAAGTGAGCTGTAGCTCACGAAAGCTTATGCTCTAATAAATTTGTTAGTCTCTAAGGTGCCAAAAATAAAGACAGTGTCTGTCTTGCATAGAGAAGATTAGACATATAGAGGAGGGAGTTATCTTAGTTATCAGGGGAGACAGGGAACATTTTTATTCTCAATCACTATTCTTCATTGTAATGAAAACAAGATGAAGGATGGTCCACTGGTTGGGGTGCTAGTTTGAGAACCCAGGAGATCTGAGTTCAGTTCTCTGCTCCCTGAATTCACTTTCAGTGCAACCTTTGGCAAGTCAGTTTCCCTGTGCCTCAATTTCCCATCTCTAAAATGAAGGTAATGTGGTAGACTTTGTTGTTCAGCAACATGAACGTTATTCATCAAATGTAATAGCAGCCTATGTATTAAGATAATGTGAGTTAGGTCTCCTGTTTTTTCAATGCAGTAAGTTTCTCCCTAACAAGGGCATTCTAATCATTGGTGAACGATATCCCTATAGAAAGAACATAGGGATTGTGCCACTGAGCAGCAGCGGGGAGCTTTACTACAGTGTAGTTTTATATGTATCAGTCATTTTAATGATTGCAAAGACTGGTATGTAAAACCAGGCACTTGCAGGAGTTTGTGCATCCTATGAGTCTTCTGAAATCCAGAATTACGAAACAACACTCCTCAAGCAAGTGCTGTTTGTTTATTCATGATATTTATAATTCATAATACCACAGGGTACTATGAGCTTAGGAGCATGCAGACTCTCTTTATGGGAAGAAGTACACGTAAAAATGAGGTGCAGAGCAAAAGATGGGACAGAGCCAATAACAGCAGGTGCAGGGAAGGTATGCAGCTCTAACACAATTGAAACCCACCTCCAAGCAGTATTTCTCTGCCTCATTTAGTCTCTAGGATATCTGAGGAGTCAGCTGCAGATAACACCACGTTGCTCTCTCTCACATCAATACCTTATAGACAGGGCTTAAATTCTCATCAAGTATTTCCTGGAGCCTCAGTGCTCAGGCCTTCAGAACTACGGGGCATGCCGGGCTCAGGCCTGCAGTCCCATGGGGCACACAGGGCCTCCCGTGGGTTTGAAAACATTTACCAGAGCTCTGCTCTGCACTAATTTAAATCCTGCTTATAGAACTAAAGCCCTGCAGAACTCTGCAGTAAAGACTTGCACTCCAGGAGTGCTGAAAAGAGACCAGTCTTTATTTTCTGTCCCCAGTACATCACATGAGAGATGTCAAGGTGAATACTCTTGCCATGTGGCCAGGGTCAGTGGATTCTGTTACAGGTTCCAGTGGATGAGCTTATGCACGGTGCTTGAGGAGAAGGTTAAGAAGGAAGGGATAGAAGGGCATGTTACAGGAACTTTCTATAAATAAGGGATGTCTGATTATATATAAGTAGTTAGCTAATGGATAATGTGCCATTAGATGACACCCAGTTGGTTTAGCCATAGGGTTGAGAGGGCATATGGAGGCAGAATCTGGCTGTGACACACTTTTGCTAGTAGGAATTTCCTCTCCTACAGAAGGAATATTTGGCTGCACATTTGTGGCCAGATTCGTTTTTTGGCACAAAGGGGCATAATGCAGTAGATAATTCATCTCTGTGAGATGAATCAGTTCAGTTTTATCACACACACACACACAAAAACAAAGGCAGCATAGACCAGTTGCATACGTATTATTTTTAAAAAATTTCCAGTAAAAATAAGGTACATTTACCCTTTTGTCTTATTTGAGATTGTAGCTACTTTTAAGTTAAATAAAATCCTTCACATACAGCAAATTAACCACTGGCTGTAGTGCTTTAATGAGAATGGAACTTGCTGGAAAAAAACACATACACGCTTTTATGCTTTACTACATTGTCACCATTAGTGCCAACTGGATGGCATAGTGGGTTTATTTACGCATTATGAATTGGCTCAGAGGAACACTTTGTTCTGATCTTATTAGTTTTCGGTCTTACTTGAATGAACAGCTGTTGAAGTGTAGGTCTACTTTTGTATCAGCATCTCAGAGGAATATGTTTGTTAATTCAGCAGTGAAAAGGCTTAATAAACTGGCAGTGATCAAAATCTAATTGAATTAGCTCAATTAGAAAAAAAGGAACTGAATGAGTTAAAAAATCTCTCAACTATAGCATTGGAATATTAAACTTTCAGAATTCCGTCTTAAATTAGACATCAAGGAAATTTTTGCTGTGATGCCTTTGTTACTTAAAACAATAGAATTTAATTTATGTGAATTAGCCACGTAACAAACGTTTGGTTTGTTACCTTTGTGGCTACATGAATATAAAGGGAGTCAACCGATAAAGATCTCCTGCCTCTAGAATTACTTCTCGTAGTGTGTTTGGTCTTTTTATTTCTGGATGAAATTCGGTGTTACCTATGTTCTATATGTGTTCCAGTTGTGCTTATACTTAATCATTAGGTCTTAGTACAAATAGAAACTTTATTCCCCCATTAATGGTAGATTTAATGGATTGGTTTCTTATGTTTTTAAGAGTTTCCCTTTTAATATGTTTACAAAAAAGTTAAAATATACAGGACTTGTTTTTAATTTGTGTAAAATCCCCTTAATAGCATTGCCTAATTAAGACACCCATTAAATTCATGTAATGCTAGTTTAATTGGAGGAAAAATCTATTAAAGCACTACTGGATTTCCCTCCGGCCCCAGCCCATAAAATGAACACTGTGAACATAAAATAAATGCTCTAATTAGATATAGTTATCAGAAATATTACATGAATGAAAATTAGGTCTGATTTCTTGATGGTAATATTGATTTAGAGGCATGGTGAGCGAGACATACTGGATATATATTAGTACAACTTAGTATTTAAACAGCCTGAGAGCAAATGTAAGGACAAAATTTCTCAAGGTAAAACTCCATTATTTATCTCTTCCTAGATCAGGAATATATTGGACAACTGTAGTAATTCCAGTCATATCATGAAACAGTGCATAAGAACATAAAACATAAGAATGGCCATAGTGGGTCAAAGCAAGGTCCATCCAGCCCAATATCCTGTCTACCGACAGTGGCCAATGCCAGGTGCCCCAGAGGGAGTGAACCTAAGAGGTAATGAAAAAGTGATCTCTCTCCTGCCATCCATCTCCACCCTCTGACAAACAGAGGCTAGGGACACCATTCCTTACCAATCCTGCCTAATAGCCATTAATGGACTTAACCTCCATGAATTTATCCAGTTCTCTTTTAAACCTTGTTAGTGCAATTGCGTATGGTCGTTATTTGCAACTGCATGCCTTATAGCAGAGGTGGGTAAACTATGACGCGCGGGCCACATCTGGCCCATGGGACCATCCCCTGAGCTCCTGGCATGGGAGGCTAGCCCCCGGCTCGTCCCCTGCTGTCCCCCCTCCCCCACAGCCTCAGCGCGCTGCGCCACTGGTGCTCTGGCCCACCACTCCTGCCGGGCAGTGTGGCTGCAAGCTCCTTCCTCTCTGAGCGGCGTGGTAAGGGGGCAGGGAGGGGTTGGATAAGGGGCAAGGTGTCCTGGGAGGCGGTCAGGGAGCAGGGGGCGATTGGATGGGGCGGAGCTTTGGGGGTGTGTGGTCAGGGGACGGGGAGCAGGGGGGTTGGATAGGGGATAGGGTCTCAAGGTGCGGTTGGGGCAGGGGTCCTGGGAGGGGACGGTCAGGGAACAAGGAGCGGGGGGGAGGTTTCGATGGGTTGGGGTTCTGAGGAGGGCAGTCAGGGGGTGGATAGGGGGTGGGGTCCACACTGTTTGGGGAGGCACAGCCTTCCCTAACTGGCCCTCCATAAAGTTTCATAACCCCAATGTGGCCCTCAGGCCAAAAGGTTTGCCCACCCCTGCCTTATCACTATTGAGAAGTACTATATGGATTTTACAGTGACATTAAAAAAATCACATAATCTAATAATGTATGCACAGAGCAGGTCTGTGGTTTCATTTGCTTTTAAAAATTATTAACTTTTTTTGTTTGAATCCTGATAAAATTTCAGGGGAATGGAGACTTTCACTGATACACAGAAAGATTGCATGGGCAGCAACAATTAAAACTTCCCTATGCTGCTCTCTCTGGCACCAATCCAGCAAAGCACTTATGTACATTCTTAACTTTAAGCATGCAAAGTATCCTTCTGAAGTTCCATTAAGCATGCGTTTTAAGTGCTTTGCTGGAGCAGGTCCTCAAAATATTTTTCTCCAGTCTTGGTAACATTCCTCGCAAAACTCATATTTCACCAGAACTTCTGAAGGATACCTGTGACTGGTTGGCAAGTTTGTTGCTCCTGGCTACAGTGTTGGAGACTCAAAGTTAACACTATTGAACCCTCAGATCTGAACATTTGCTTCCAGCCTTGAGTACTCTTATCTTATGTTATCATCTTAGCATTTGTAGCATCTTATCGTTATGGTATCTTTAAATCCACTTTAATACTAATTTAATGACATTGAAAGTGGATTGCCAAATTCTAATATAGAATTTTATATAAAGATGCCTGATGCAGGCCACAGTATAAGAACCAGAATTGAATAGAATAGATGCAACACGTATATTTACTCCAGTGGCTGATCCTGTATGACCCTCCCTCAGACACCTATTATTATTAATCATGTTTAATATGGCCTGGGGGCCAGACTGAGAATGAAGCCCCATTCTGCTAGGCACTGTACAAACAGAGAATGCGAGACAGTCCCTGGCTGCAGGGCATCTAATCTAAATAAATCTAGTATTTGAGTCCTCAAGAATGTGTTGTTGGAATCAGTGAATAACCTGTAGAGGGACTTACTACTTCAATGTCCACCTTATCATATCTAGGACGAGGCTGCACATTCATATCAATGCATGAATGCTTTAAAGTTGATGTTCAGAATTTTTTTCTTTTTAAAATGCCTGGGAAATTAAACAAAGTAAATTTAGTTAATGTAACTGAAGAAATTTTAAATGTATTTAAGTCAGGTTATAAAAAATTATGATTCCCACATGTAACTGACATCATGTTACTTGAGGAGGATCTAATAACCCCTCTAACTGACAAAAGTTTTACCGATGAAAAGCACCAGTGTGGACAGTGTTTTGTCAGCGGGAGACGCTCTCCCACCGATGAAGCTACCGCCCCTCATTGGGGGTGGTTATATGTTGTCGGAAGAACTCTCTTCCGCCGACAAAGAGTGGCTACACTGCATACCTTATAATGGCATGGCTGTAGTGGCATAGCTGTGCCGCTGTAGGATGTGCAGTGTAGACATTGCTTCAGGGTTTTTTTTAGCAAGGGCAGGTGAGGGAGAGAAGTTTTCTCCATATGTAAATGATGAGAGATTATTGCCTAGGTACTTTAACAATGGTCTGATTTTGCCAACGCAGTACCTATTCTTGGGAAGTGGAACCTCTAACCTAAACCGATCTGTGGTTCCTTAAACAAAGTGTCTCACATTTTCTTATTGTCTTTATTCCCTAGGTGGTCCACTTTAGCAGTGTGCTGTATTTTGGGATAATCAGAGGGTGGATAGCTTGTCTGATATTTGAGGTCCAGGAGGAATTAATAGTTAAACTTTTCAGAGAGAAAAGATAGGTGAGGTAATATCTTTTGTCAGTGGAAGGGACAAGCATCTGAGCTACACAGGTCTGGGAAAGGAAATCAATGTCTGAGCTAAACACAAGTTGGGATAGATGGTTAAGCATAAGGGGTAATGCATGTTGTAGGCAATCATTTGAAATGCACTGGGTTCAGTTGAAGGTTAGATTGTTACAAATTGTTGAAATGAGCCATAAAACCACTGTTCTTGTTGATTCCATGCGGTCTAACAGAGTTATGAATTTAAGTTCCCAGGCTCACCTTTTGAAGGTGTTGCACAAGTTTCTTTTAAGGACAAGTATTGAAAGATCAGAGATAGAGTGATTGCTTTGTAAAAAGTTTTTGTCCATGGGTGATATGGTGTTTTTGACTCTTATTTTTCTGTGTGAGTTCATTCAAGAGCATTATCTGGTTTCACCCACATAGTTGTTCTTGGGGCTTTTGATGCACTGGATCAGATACACCACCCTTTATAATAAGCATTTGTAGAATCCATGAATCTTGAAAGGAGTGTCTTGGGGAGTAGCAGTGGAAATATGTCTGCAGGTCTTGCATCTATTGTTTTGGCAGGGTCTGGTGCTGCACTGGTTTTATGGCTCATTACAACAATCTGTAACACACCACACTGCCTGCTACTCTTAATACCCTACTTCAAACCCCTTATGCATCACAGTCTAACCCTCAATTGCCTGCTTCATTTTCAACTGACTGCTTGCAAAATTTCAACTGACTGCATGCATTACCCCTCAGTCTTAAGTTTCTGTCCTAACTTCTATTGAGCTTAGACACTCTGATTTTCTTTCCCGGACCTGAAGAAAAAGCAGCACTGTGGCTTATCTACACTTACAGTACTGCAGTGGCACAGCTGCGCTGATGTAGTGCTTACTGAAGACGCTACCTATATCAACGGAAGAGCTTCTCCTGTTGGTGCAGATACTCCTCCTCCCCGAGAGATGGTAGCTAAGTTAATGGGATTTTACACACTCCTGAGAGACACAGTTATACCCATAGGTTTCAGAGTAGCAGCCGTGTTAGTCTGTATTCGCAAAAAGAAAAGGAGGACTTGTGGCACCTTAGAGACTAACAAATTTATTTGAGCATAAGCTTTCGTGAGCTACAGCTCACTTCATCGAATGCATTCAGTGGAAAATACAGTGGGGAGATTTATATACACAGAGAACATGAAACAATGGGTGTTACTATACACACTGTAAAAAGAGTGATTAGGTAAGGTGAGCTATTACCAGCAGGAGAGCGGGGGGCAGGGGGAACCTTTTGTAGTGATAATCAAGGTGGGCCATTTCCAGCAGTTGACAAGAACGTCTGAGGAACAGCGGGGGTGAGGGGTATTGACATGGGGAAATAGTTTTACTTTGTGTAATGACCCATCCACTCCCAGTCTTTATTCAAGCCTAAGTTAATTGTATCCAGTTTGCAAATTAATTCCAATTAAGCAGTCTCTCGTTGGAGTCTGTTTTTGAAGTTTTTTTTGTTGAAGAATTGCCACTTTTAGGTCTGTAATCGAGTGACCAAAGAGATTGAAGTGTTCTCCGACTTGTTTTTGAATGTTATAATTCTTGATGTCTGATTTGTGTCCATTTATTCTTTTACGTAGAGACTGTCCAGTTTGACCAATGTACATGGCAGAGGGGCATTGCTGGCACATGATGGCATATATCACATTGGTAGATGTGCAGGTGAACTAGCCTCTGATAGTGTGGCTGATGTGATTAGGCCCTATGATGGTGTCCCCTGAATAGATATGTGGACACAGTTGGCAACAGGCTTTGTTGCAAGGATAGGTTCTTGGGTTAGTGATTCTCTTGTGTGGTGTGTGGTTGCTTCAGGTTGGGGGGCTGTCTGTAAGCAAGGACTGGCCTGTCTCCAAAGATCTGTGAGAGTGATGGGTCATCCTTCAGGATAGGTTGTAGATCCTGGATTATGCGTTGGAGAGGTTTTAGTTGGGGGCTGAAGGTGATAGCTAGTGGCGTTCTGTTATTTTCTTTATTGGGTCTGTCCTATAGTAGGTAACTTCTGGGTACTCTTCTGGCTCTGTCAATCTGTTTCTTCACTTCAGCAGGTGGGTATTGGAGTTGTAAGAATGCTTGATAGAGATCTTGTAAGTGTTTGTCTCTGTCTGAGGGGTTGGAGCAAATGAGGTGGTATCGTAGAGTTTGGCTGTAGACAATGGATTGTATGGTGTGGTCTGGATGAAAGCTGGAGACATGTAGGTAGGCATAGCGGTCAGTAGGTTTCCGGTATAGGGTAGCGTTTATGTGACCATCGCTTATTAGCACCGTATTGTCCAGGAAGTGGATCTCTTGTGTGGACTGGTCCATGCTGAGGTTGATGGTGGGATGGAAATTATTGAAATCATGGTGGAATTCCTCAAGGGCTTCTTTTCCATGGGTCCAGATGATGAAGATGTCATCAATGTAGCGCAAGTAGAGGAGGGGCAGAAGTTTGTAGTGTAGACTAGGACTTAGTAGCTCTAAAGGTTGTCCCTTCCACCAACAGAAGTTGGTCCAATAAAAGATATTGCCTCACCTACCTTGTCTCTCTCATACCTTGAGACCAACATGGCTATAACTAGCTGCAAACAAGTAAGCATTCCAGGCATTTGTCACTTATACTTGTCACAGGATGATCATATAACACAACAGTTAACTCACAGGACTTGCTCGTGAGGGGTGATTTCAACTATCTAAATATCTATTGGGAAAATAATACAGCCTGGCACACATTATCCAACAAGTTCTTGGAATGTACTGGAGGCAATTATTTAGTTCAAAAGGTAGAAAAAGCTAATAGGGGAAAGGCTCTTTTAGATTTGATTTTGACAAATAGGGAGGATGTGGTTGAAAATTTGAAAGTGGAAGGCAGCTTAGGTGAAAGAGATCATGAAATGGTAGAGTTCGTAATTTTAAGAAATGGTAGGAGGGAAAACAACACAATAAAGATAATGGATTTCAAGAAGGTAGATGCAGGAAGTTGGTAGGTAAGATCCCATAGGATGCAAATCTAAGGGGGAAAACAATTCAAGAGAGTTGGCAGCTTTTCAAAGAGATGTTATTAAGGGCACAAGAGCAAACTATACCGCTGTGGAGGAAAGGTAGGAAGTAGGTCAAGAGACCACCTTGACTTAACCATGAAATTGTCAATGATCTGAAACTCAAAAAGAGAGTCTTACAAAAAGTAAAAATTACAAAGGATGAATATAAACAAATAGTACATGTATGTAGGGACAAAATTAGAAAGGCAAAGGCACAAAAGAAGATTAAACTAGCTAGATACATACTGGGTAACAAGAAAATATTCTATAAATATATTAAAAGCAAGAGGAAGACCAAGAACCGGGAAGGCTAGTTACTCAATGTGGGACGGGGAACAATAACAGAAAATGTGGAAATGGCAGAGGTACTTAATGACTTCTTTGTTTCAGTTTTCACAAGAAAGGTCAGTAGTGATTGGACATCTAACATAGTGAATGCCAGTGAACATGAGGTAAAATCAGAGGCTAAAATAGGGAAAGAACAAGTTAAAAATTATTTATACAAGTTAGATATCTTCAAGTCATCAGAGTAGCAGCCGTGTTAGTCTGTATTCGCAAAAAGAAAAGGAGTACTTGTGGCACCTTAGAGACTAACAAATTTATTTGAGCATAAGCTTTCGTGAGCTACAGCTCACTTCATTGGCATCCGATGAAGTGAGCTGTAGCTCACAAAAGCTTATGCTCAAATAAATTTGTTAGTCTCTAAGGTGCCACAAGTACTCCTTTTCTTTTTTCAAGTCATCAGGACCTGATTAAATACACCCTCGAATACTCGAGGAGCAGACTGAGGAGATATCTGAGCCATTAGCGATTATCTTCTAAAAGTCATGGAAGATGGGAGAGATTCCAGAGGACTGGAAAAGGGCAAATTTAGTGTCCATCTGTAAAAAGGGGAATAAGGATAACCTGGGGAATTACAAACCAGTAAGCTTAACTTCAGAAAGATAATGGAGCAAATAATTAAGCAATCAATTTGCAGACACCTAGAAGATAATAAGGTGACAAATAATGGTCAGAATGGATTTGTCAAGGACAAATCATGTCAAAGCAATCTAATAGCTTTCTTTGACAGGGTAACAAGTCTTGTGGATCGGGGAAAGTGGTAGATGTGGTACATCTTGACTTTAGTACAGCTTTCGATACTGTCTCACATGACCTTCTCATAAACAAATTAGGGAAATACAAGCTAGTTGGAACTACTATAAGGTAAGTGTATAACTGGTTGGAAAACAGTTCCCAGAGCATAGTTATCAGTGGTTCACAGTCAAGCTGGCAGGGCATATCCAATGGGGTCCCACAGGGATCAGCTCTGGATCATATGATTTAGATAATGGCGTAAAGAGTATGCTTATAAAGTGTGCGGACGATACCAAGCTGGGAGATGTTGCAAGTGCTTTGGAGGATAGGATTAAAATTGAAAATGATATGGACAAACTGGAGAAATGGTCTGAAGAAATGAGGATGAAATTCAATAAGGATAAATGCGAAGTAGTCCACTTAGGAAGAAACAAACTGTTGCACATATAAAATGGGAAATGACTGCCTAAGGAGGAGTACTGCAGAAACGGATCTGGGGATCATAGTAGATCACAAGCTAAAGTTGAGTGAACAGTGTAACACTGTTGCAAAAAAAGCAAATATCATCTGGGATATATTAACAGGAGTTAGTTGTGAAAGGAAGCTGGTACAGTGCAGTACAGCATACTGGCAAGAGCCGTGCTGGACTGGACCAGCTTCCCCAGGCTGGGCACTTCAAAGCCCCCCCCCCCCCCCCGCTCAGGACTCCGGAGTACCGGTAAGTCCTTTAAGTTACTTTCACCCCTGACAGGAGTGTTGTAAGCAAGGCATGAGAAGTAATTCTTCCACTTTACTGCACGCTCTTTAGGCTGGAGTATTGTGTCCAGTTCTGGGCGTCACATTTCAGGAAAGATGTGGACATATTGGAGAGAGTCCAGGGAAGAGTGAAAAAACTGAGTTTGTTTAGTCTCAGGAAGAGAAGGCTGAGAAGGGATATGATAACAGTTTTCAGTACATAAAAAATTGTTATAAGAAGCAATGGGCTTAAATTGCAGCAAGACAGATTTAGGTTGGACATTGGGAAAAACTTCCTAACTGTCAGAGTGATTAAGCACTGGAATAAATTGCTCAGGGAGGTTGTGGAATCTCAATAATTGGAGATTTTTAAGAGCAGATTGGACAAACACCTGTCAAGAATGGTCTAGATAATACTTAGTTCTGCAATGAGTGCAGGGGACTGGACTAGATGACCTTTCCGGTCCTATGATTCTATGATTCCAACAGTGGTGAAGTCATGAATGAGCTGTGCTATAATAGGTCACTTATCATGGGTTGTTTCAGCCGTCAAACAATCAAACTAATTTAAGGTGGGATCCTGTTTTCTTGGATATCTGTTTTGGAGAAATTGAAAGTTTTTTTAAATACTTTTAAAATTAGCCTATCTTCAGCAAATTGTAGTATTTCACTGTATGTGTAGTGGGTACATATGTAGAATATTTTAACCTATTGCAGTTGTGCCTCCAGCAGCAGAAAACTGAATTGGAAATTTGAGCCCTGGCATTAAGTCTGTTTGGGAGTGTGTATGAAGGAGAGTTTAACAGCTCCCTCCATTTTGTAAAGATAAATAAAAATAAAGTTTTCATTAACCAGTGACATTGTGCCCTCAATGCACTCTACTTGCATGAGTATCTACAATAAGTAGACATGTTCGATTGGTGTCCATTTGTTTTTGTTTTTTTTTAGCCAAACCACCTCAGTAAGAAATAAGACGTTTACAAATTTTTATGAACTCAAGGTAGAGAGCTCCATTACTGAGCAGGAAATGTTATTTAGAGTGCCTCTATTACCCCTGCTTTATTCCTTGTTGTCTTCTGTAAAACGGTATCTTTCTATACTGTTTCCACTGTCATCTGTTACTTTCTGCTTCCAGGGTCCTAATTCATCTCTGTTTATTTCCTGAGTCCTATCCACAATTCTCTTCCCAACACACTGGCTTTCTGTCTCCTCTCAGGGTTTCTGTCTATATCTTTCTCTTTTTCAGATAACCTTTGTCTCTGTTTCTCACACAATCCCCCCATTGCTGAAAAGTCCCACATGTCTTAACTCCTTACTTTCTGCGTCTAGTATCTGAGAACCTCTCTATCTATGCTCACTATCGTTTTTCCTCAAGTCCCTGTTTTCACTTTCGGGTCTTTTCTTCTCTCCTCCAGGCTTAAATTCCCTTTATCCAGAGCCAATACTCACCTTGTGACCTTTCCACATTAATAATGATGGGTTACTTTTACCATGATGTGGGTGAATGGATGTAGCTAAGCCACACAGAGACTAGATACAAAAGGTAAAAGAGACAACTGAAAATTTTCACTTCCTTGAATATATCAAAGTTCTAGATTAAATATATTCAAATTTGAGTGTATTCTCCCTCTGTTCTAATGAATGTTTAGTGGAAACTATGTATATTGTGACAAAGTTCATTCTCTACCTTGGTGGGTCTTGTGCTTATTGGCGGATTTGCTCATCTTGGAGCTTCACGGCAGCCCTCAGTTTGGCTGTTTTTGTGAACCCACAGTCCAGGTCAACTCCTCCTGTGTCTGACCAGGAGTTGGGAGGTTTGGGGGGAACCCGGGCCCACCCTCTACTCCGGGTTCCAGCCCAAGGCCCTGTGAATGCAGCTGTCTAGAGTGCCTCCTGGAACAGCTGTGCAACAGCTTCAACTCCCTGGGCTACTTCCCCATGGCCTCCTCCCAACACCTTCTTTATTCTCACCATAGGACCTTCCTTCTGGTGTCTGATAATGCTTGTACTCCTCAGTCCTCCAACAGTACGCATTCTCACTTTCAGCTCCTAGTGCCTCTTGCTCCCAGCTCCTCAAACACGTACCACAAACTGAAGTGAGCTCCTTTTTAAACCCAGGTGCCCTGATTAGCCTGCCTTAATTGATTCTAGCAGCTTCTTGATTGGTTGCAGGTGTTCTAATCAACTTATCTGTCTTAATGGTTTCCAGAAGGTTCTTGATTGTTCTGGAAACTTCCCTGTTACCTTACCCAGGGAAAAGGGACCTACTTAACCTGGGGCTAATATATCTGCCTTCTATCACTCTCCTGTAGCCATCTGGCCTGACCCTGTCACAATATTTACTTCAAAAAAAAAAAGTAGTGGTGCTCTACTTTTCAATCCATGGCAAATGCAGAACATTTACAAAAGGTTCCCTGACCACAGCCAAAGTCTATTTAAAAGTTTATTAAAGTTCTCTAATAAGCTACCTCTTCCAGTTCACAGATAAAAATATTTTATGGTTCAGTATAATAATTCAGTGAAATTAACCCAGTAAGTGATCAATGAAGCAAATGATTAAGAAGCAGGAGAATGCAAAATGAATATTAAAAAAGATAAAATTGCATTTGCAATTACTGTATGTTTTGCAGGTCATAAATGAAAGCCCAATGCACAAAAAGTGAAAATGACCTTTTAAAATATTGAAAAGGAATGTTAGAGTGCCTACACTTTTGCCAACTGAATTCAATTATTTAGGTCTGTTTCCATCTTTCTGCAGTATATTTGATAACTGCTAATAATTGTATATTTAGTTCTGGCTTCCATTGTTGCACAAAGGATGTTTGGCTATATTAGCCAGTGATTTTGCTCTAATCTTGTATATCTCTGATCAGCTTTTATTTTTAAATTAAGTATATAAATAGCAGTGAAAATACATTAGTTAGATCAGCTGCTTATTTCTCAGAAAATATGGGGAGTTTATAAGAAAAATCTTAAATTGGGAAAAAAATTAGTATCTTATGGAAATGATTAAATGCTGTTTGAGCTTTCCTGCCTTTGCTACTGTTTGTAGTTGTTTTGCTGTTGTTTGTTTGTACTTTTAAATCCCAGGATGTTGTTAACAGATACCCTGCCGAATTAAGGGACATAAGGTAACATCAGAGTGGCTCTATGTCCTAGTTTTGACACACACAACAGTATTTTCAATTTACTGTCCAAGTGCCAGAATGGGAATACTGAGGCACCATGTTTTACTGCCACCCAGATTCTAACCTCTCCTTTCCGTAGCATTCTTTATCAATCCTCATTTTGTATCTACCCACCAAGCTTAAGTGCCTATACAGTTCCCATTACCACAGTATCTGAGTGTCTTGCAGACTTTTAATGTACTTATCCTCAAACACCGGTGTGAAGGAGAGTACAGTTTTACAGATGAGGATCTGCACTACAATGAATAAATGACTTGCCCAAGATCACACAGGAAGTGTGTGGCAGAGCAGGGAATTCAACCCAGGTCACCTGAATCCTATGCTTGTGTCTTAACCACTGGACTATCCTTCCTCTGATGGGGCAGAAAAAGGTTTTGACCCTGCAAGGTGAGTGAGGAACTTGTGACAGGTGTTGAGCTCATGCTTAGCATCTTGCCAGAACAGGCCCACAGTGAGACAGGGCAGATACTAAAACAAATTCTGTAAAAGAATTGTGGAGAAAAATCTTCTTGTAGATGATAATTCAGTACTGTATATCTTGTGTCTGATGGGCAGCCGATGATGTATTAATGGGTTTCTTGTGAGCATTTTTGAGCATTGCAAGAACTGTCTAATTCTTCCATTGTGGACAGGTATCTCCATCATAAACCCACGAATGCAATAAACACTAAAATTAGCATCTTTGCCTCAGAGAGAAACTTGGATCCTGGAGGTTATCCATCCTGGTCATTTCTTCTGCACTTGTTTTTAGACAGGAAACTTTATCTCTAGGCTATTAATTTGGTACCTTCCATCAGTACTAAAGACAAACGTTTGCAGATAGTCTCATAGGCTGTCTGTGAATTGAATCCCAGAAGTTTTATCATGAATTGAAGATGATTGATAACCTCAGAACGTGCTTTCTGTTACCACTTCTATTTTTACATGCTCTAGGCAGAATCCTTGTAATGGTGAGTTCAGAGACTTTGCATAAAGACAGTGCACCTGAAGAGAGAGAGAGAGAGAGAAATACATTGTTGTAATATTTGACATCATGCAATGTTTTGTATGCTTGTGTGGGTGTAATCTAAAGGAAGCAGTTGAACATAAGGAAAAGGTTCTTGTGAGAGATTCTGCTAGATTGGTTTTAGAATTTAAAAAGGACTGCATCACAGCTGACAACAATAATTTATTTCAAGAACTATCTGCTTAGTCATTCATTTAGACCATCTTGATTTTACAAGGAAGGTACTCAGAAACTATGGTGATGGGCAGCAGTATAAAATCCTAAAATCTGCTACAGTGCAATTTGATGACTTCCAGATTGCATAATGCAAATAAAAGACCTTTATTTCTCCAAGAAATCAGGAAGGTGAAATGGCCAGTTGGAAAATGACACATGAAGGCTAATTGAATATTAAGTATGGTAGAATCAGTGGAGTCATGCTGAGACTAGAGCAGCAGGAGGATTGTGACTTTTCAAAAAGCAACCTACATATTGAGTGTAAATAAATATGTTGTTCTTGTTTTTAAATCTGATGACTGAAATGGTTACCTCTCAATTATGCATACATTATTTTAATTTATAATTTATTTTTATAATTTAGTCTATTTATTTGGTGCGGAGGTGAAAAAGGTGATAGGAATATTGTGGGACTGGCAGTTAAGTAATAAACTGATAGGATAAGTGTATGCTGTGTGTGTTTGTTTGTTCCTACCTGCTCCATGGTGTGGAAATGGTGGGTGTTATGGAGCTGGAAGAAAAGAAGATACCAGTAGTAGAAAATAAAAAAAACTGAGGAGAATGGCAGACAAGTGGGGGGTAGATGGAGTGTGAGTGGAAGAAATTGGGGGGGGGGGGGGAAGATGAACTAGGGACTCACAATGATAAATAGTGGGAGAGCACACATTTGAGGTGGGCTGGAAATGTGATAAAAATGGGAGAAGAATGACAAGCAAAGACAGCATTGGAGGAAGAGGACAGCAACAAAGGATGTGGAAGACAGAGAATATGGTGGGAAGACTCTGTCAAGAAAAGTGTGAAGAGAAAAAGGAGTGGAATTCCAAAATTTAAGAACCTGTGCCATGGATTGGAAGGAGTGGCAAAGAATCATGGACACCTTCAACCCTGTATAAATGGGAAAAAGTCAAGAAGTGAATTTAATGCAGCCACTGCACTTATTTCTTATTTAAGTAATGTTTATGCACTACATTAACTGGTTTTACATCAGATAAAACTACCTTTTTTCAATTACTTGGGTAAGTTAACTATTTTTTAAATGTATGGCATGCGATTCTTCTTTGGTCTGAAGGCATGTATGCAGGATGCTATAACCCTGCACCCTAACATCCCTTAGGTATTTCCTAGTGGACTGTATAACACTCTATTACCTTTTATGCTACTTGCTCTAATAAATATAAACTATCTGAACCATGGTTCCATAAACATCTACTTTTGTTTAGCTCTATGCCGTCCTGTACATTATTTATCTTGAATTCTGTAAATGTACTGTAAATTATTCCTTTCATAGTTCTATGTCTGTCTCACTTTTAATAAAATGCTCTTTCAAACGGAAAATATATTTGACACATCCAAATGGGGCAAACACATCTGGCCATAGTGAAGAAGAACATTTCCCAGCACAAATCTAATAGAGAACATTTAGGAAATACTTTTTTATCCTGTGGACAACATCACAGGCAGATCCCAGTGCAGGGAGGCTTAAGCTATAGTTTGTTGCAAAGTAGGAAATTAAATTTTTTTATGTGGGGAGGACTTAGAAATGAAGTATATTAACTATTTTTTTAATAAAGATAATATCTTTCCCCTCTGTTTTCCCTAGCAATATGCTAATTCTCACAATGTTATCCACTCTGAGGCTCAAGCCTGAGTAATTTATCTACTGGAAAACAGAGAGGCAAGGAGTGATGTTATCATTTAAGTAAATGACTGCATTTTTAATCAGTCAGAAAATTAATAGTAAAATCTCAAATGTTACTATTAAGCAATAGAAACATGTTTGAGAGTCTTTACAATTGGGTAATAATTGGCTAGTGGATCTGAGATAAAGCAGAAATTACTTAAACCAGTCATTACTAGGTTTTTCAATACCCACAAATGGTTTGCTGAAATTAGAATTTAATGAGATTTAAAGTGCAATGTAGATGCTTCTTTTTATTTCTCTGATAAATTTGTTTAAGAAATTGCAGCCTAACACTGATATGGTCTCTGTAAAAGAATTTCCATGATCGGGAAAAGATGACTAAGGGAAGGTAAATATTTAAAATGTTCAGAACTGGAAGTGTCTGATTTGGTAAAAATAACTTCAGACCCAATCCAAAAATAACTGAAGTAAATAGAAGGACCACCATTGCTTTGAGTTGGCTTGATAAATTTGAAGATCTAAGCCTTTCAAGTAAGAATTATAGCTAAAATATTTAAACTTTGGGTGCCTTAAGTAGGTACCTAAATCCACATTTAACCATCTCTGTATGATAAATAGTCTGATTTTTTGTTTGAAGGAGTCATTGGGGTTCCATACTGCTGAAAATCAAGCCACTCCATTTAAATATGCATGCAGGTGCCTTAGGCAGCCAAATTTGAATGTGTCAGCCTGTGTTTTAGAACACCAGTTTTCTATTAACTGATGGAGAATATTACATAATGACTTTGGCATTAGTTATTTATTTTCAACTAGCATCTACCAACAACTATATTTAAAGACTAAATGTAATAGCCTTTCATAGCTGATCTTCTATCTTTGCAACTTCATTCTTAAAGTATTCAGTTTGCATAATTAAGTATGGTTTTGTGGCTACCTTTCATATCCCAACTTGGGAACTTCAACTGAATCTAATTATCTTTCAATTGAAAAGAAGATATTTCACAAACAGAAGCTGTAGATCAGAGCTCATTACTAAGGCAGCTCATTATTCTTAATGAACAACTTCATTATCTGATTCTGCAGAGAACAAGACATAATTCTACTGATGCAGAGAAGCTTGTTAAACTTCAGTGGCCAGAGACTTATGGCTAACAGTCAGAATTTGGTAACAAAGATTATTAGGGTTAAAGAAAGTATCTTGTAGGATTCTAAGGTCTTCATCTAGGAGATTTATAAAGGTCAAAAATTACAGAATAATTTTCTATTTGTTTTTTCCCAAGTGAAGTTAGTTAGACCATAATATGTGTACATTACCTGTCTAAGTGGTCTTCTTTAGAAAACAAATTGCATGGAAAATTCACATTAATAAAACACAATCAATTCACTGGAAAGCTTTACACCAAAGGAAATGGTAACAAAATCACTTTTCTGCAATTCCAAGGGCATCTTGGGAGTATTACAAATATTCAGTGTTTCCAAATGCTGCATTTTGCATTTGGATCTCTGAATTAGTTGACAGATATGAAAAATCCTCATGTAACCAAACAACTCTCCAGGGAAGGTGCAAATCGCAAGCTATCCCAACTACATTTACTATTAAAATAACATCAAACCCTGATCCAGCAAGTACATATGTGCTGTACTGCAGGGAGCATAAGGTGGCTGTGCTATACTGAAAAAGTCCAGCTTACACTATGTTAAAAGTATTCTTTCCCTCTGAACAAACATAGTGTGGGAAGTCATTATGATGCTCACAGGATGAGAAGCAAACTGTGATCTTGATACATTTATTAATTTATAAGTATCCAACAGAAGTATCTGTAAGAGTAAGAGTGTTAACCCTAGTGTTCTGGCCAAAATTCATTCCCCATGATTTCATTCTGCTTCTCTAAATTCTCCCTGCAGATTCTTCTTCACTTCTTGTCTGGAGTGTTTTTATTTTCTTTATAAACACAAAGCAAAACCACCTGCCAGATTTTAGCTAGAGCTGTGGGAAACCCTCCAGCTTATGGGAATTGATTTCAACAGCAGCAAGATCAATGGTCAAACTTTCACAGAAATGAGTGGGAATAGAATGAGGCTCTTGGGTTGTGTGAGATTGAGAGGGTTTTGGTCACACATAAAAGATCCCCAGAGTTCAGCTTGTGTTTTTAGGCTCAGTAAGTCAAGCTACCCCTCAGAAAAAACAATGGGAACTAGCTGAAGGTTAAATACTTTAGTTATGAAACCAAGGAAACTTCCCTTGCCAATTTCTGCTGAACCATATCCCAAAGGCCAGACACCTCTGCTTACCTCCTGGGGTGGAGAGCGAGAGAAAGGAAGCAGACATTGTGGCATTTTGCCTCCTCCTTTAAATTTGCAAAGTACTTTGGAACCCATTGATTTTATTGGCAATTGAATCAGGCTCTAATTAAATGTAATTTATTACCTGTCTCAGTTTTCTAATTTAGTCTATCTGACTGGCACTAATATGGCAGATAACATATACCTGGTGTTTGGGGCTTGCATTCATGCCATTTCTTTGAAGATCCCCTACAGTAAGTAATGACTCACCTTAGTAGAATTAGAGAATAATGTTTTAACTAGTATTAACCAGACAGCTATCATAATGCATTAGGCACAGTGATGCTTTGTCTTTCCTTCAACTTCAAATTCAAATTCATACTTGTACGATCTCTCTTTTGGGCCAATGTTAGAAACTCCCTTTCCAGTCCTGTTAGTTTATCCATTGCCTTTCTTATGATATAACAGGTTATTTCTACCGTATATGATCACTTCCCCAAACTTCATTCTTTGCCGTGATTCCCCCTCAGTATTCCAACAGTTAATTTTTTTTGGCACAAATGTTGACTAAAAGCTTCTTTTTTTTTTTTAGTATTGCTTTGCTGTGCATGTAAAATGCAAAGCATATTATGGTGCAAATGACACTTAGAGTAAGGGTATAAGAAAACTTTGAAGGTTAAAAAAAATGTATCACAATGCCCAACACTTGGGTGCTATAAACAAATAAATAACAATATTTTAGATAAATTTACTCAGAATAATCTGGAAGTTGCAAATTAGTTGGAAAATTCCCAACTTTTCAGAAGTGGTCCTGACTATCTTTAGTCAATAATTATCATTAGGAGCAAACTACTGTATATATATATAACATTGTTAACTGTTAGCTTCTCTGAGATGCTCTTTTTTGATTTTAACATCATGCACTGATTTTGATACATTACACATTACGATACATAACCGGTACCATGATGAGCTCTGTTTGTAACTAAATATCAACCTCTGCTATCACTAAAACTCTCAGTCTTAGTATTGTGGGTTTCAACCCTACTTTGGAGTGCATCTATAAGAGGAATAGACAACTTTAAGGTAGTACTGGGACACAATCCATTAAACCCTTTGACAGGCCATCCTTTTTTCTTTAAAAGAATATGGATTGCATGACTAAGAAATGTTTGCTACATTACGTGTTAACACACAACGAACCATGTATTAACAGTGTAAAACTGAAGTGTTCTTAAATATAAAACGTCTTATAGCATAATTGTTAAATAAACAAAACAGTTCATGATTCAGAGTAGAGAAGCTGCTTTCACAAATGTCAGTGCTCCCAAACATAGAAAAAAATTTGAGCAACCACTTTCTCAGCTTTGGGAAATGGGACATGGGAAGCAGTTTCCAAAGCTGAATGCCCCTTTCATTCTTCTATGTAACAAAGAAAAGATCAGCCTGCAGTTTGCACAGTGCTCGTTGCAGTTCAGAAGGGTGGTCATTGACAACACTTGTAAGTGGATTATTAAAAAGAGATCCTGTGAGGTAAAAAATGTTCAAAATCCTTAAAACATTTGTTAAAATTAAGCAGCAGCATTTCAATGACCGTGGCATACCTTCTAAATTCTGACTCATACTCTTGCAGTGACAATGAAAGTGCAGTACATGTGGTAAAACGGGCAAAATCCAAATGCAACTGGTGATGCTTAAAAAGTGTGTGCTCGCTTTTGGAAATCATCCATGTGAGGAACAAGATCTGACACAGACTGGTCCATGCCTTGCAATTGCAGATTCAAATGATTCAGATGTCTGGTTATCTCAGTCAAAAATGACATATCAAAAAGCAAAACTGAATCTTCTAGTTTTTCCTGAAACTTTGTAATATCAGAACTCAGTGTTTTGCCAAAAGGCAATAATCTTCTTTCGAAGTGCAAAGAATCTCTCAAGGCATTTATCACAACTCAGCCACAAATTTGTAATGACTCAGTGATCTGTTGCTACTTTGGATCTAGTATGCAACTTTCATAAGCACATTCATGAAATGGTCAAAGTTAAGTGATTTTCCACACAGTGACTCTTGAATAATGCAGTGCATTGTTGGGTAATCCATCCACCGCACTGTTCTTCAATAAACCCAACTTTTGCTCCACCTGCAGCAGGTGGTCCATTCATATCAACAGCTGATTTTTCCAAACCTCCAAAATCTGCAACAGCCTCTTGAGCTACAACAAAAAATATCTGGATCCTTTTTAGTTCCATGTAATGAGGTTAACTACATAAATTCTTTCTGCATGTTAAGATTACTGCCAATTGTTTGTATGTATATCAGTAGCTGATCTTACATCTGACACACCTGTACTCTCATCTAATGTCAAAGAAAAATAAGAACAACCGTGGATAATTTTCTTTGGCTTTTCTTCCATATGTTCAGGCATATCTGAAACTCTTCATAAACTTGTACATCAAGAAAGAGATACTGTTTCAAATATTTTTTTTGCCATGTTATTGTTACTAAGTGCCTTTGCTATTTACATTACACATCATTTTACTGTGTTGTCATCGCTCGGTGGCTTTTTTAGCCCACACCAGCTTGAGATCAATAAGTTATGATGCAGAAAGTCTTGACGTTTGTACTGTGGCAGCTCTGGCAAAACAACTCTGCTGCCTTAAAACTTTGCCATTTAGATCAGCAACAATAGCATCCCTGGTATCACCAGTATATTTGTTGTACTTTGCTTTGTGATTGGTACATAGTGACAGTTCAAGTTGTATTCCTTTTTCACTACCATGACTTGGAAACATGTGAGGCAATGGGGCTTGCCTCCATTTTTCAGTAAAAAAAAAAAAGTTAATCATGCTTCCACTATACATGGAAGACTTAGATTTCTCTACCTCTTTCTTTTACTCATGATAAAACTATAAAGGAAGAATCAGCCACTGGCTTCTTCATATGCCACTTCCCACTTTACTCATGGTGCAGAGGATATAAAGCTGACATTTCAGGATATTGAATTTTGTTGCATTCATCATACATACAATCCAAAGAAGTGCACAACTACTTCCCTAGTGATGGGTCTTCCACATTGAAACAAGCACTTAATATTCACAGTTGACCAGAGAAAAGAAGTGATAAAGAAATGTCACAGCAGACTAAATCATCTGTTACAATTGGCTGGATGAATAAAATGATCTGGCGGGCCAGATGCAGCCCCAGGCTGCATTGCCAATCCCTGATCTATAGGCTCCCTTAGGAAGGTTCTTGAAAAGGAATGAGTGAAGGCACAGAGGTTTGTGGAGTGTAACTGCTGGCAGGCTTCTCTTTAAAACACCAAATGCCAAATCTTTTTTGACATAGAGGAAGCAGGATAGAGAATAGAAGCCAGCTTGTACTCCCTGCCCACAAATACCAGCCCTTAATTCCATATGCAAATGAACATCCTGTGTGAACCACTAGAGAATGCGATAAAATGCAGTGCAACACAACAAAAATAGTATTTAATTCAGATTTCACTGAAACATTTAGAACAAGACTGGTTCCTTGATACTTTTTTAGAACAGTGGAATACAAGTAATTGCTAGCTACTTCCTGGTCTCGGCCTTTTCTTCTTCTTTTCTCTTTCTCTCCCCCTCTCCCTCTCCCTCCAGTCTATTTTGCATCATCTCCTTTGTTCAGTTTACAGATGGGCCTTGTTGGTGCCTTTACATTTATTTATTTATTTATTTAGCAATAAGAAATCAGCAATTCATTATTCCAGGCTTTTTGGACATACATGCAAATCCAATAAAAATTTGTTTTAGAGAAACATACCTTTCAATGTCATCCTAACTCATAATAGTTCAGCCCTGTAATATGAATAATTAAGATATTATACATAGACGTAAATATTAATATTTGCTTTGTCTCAGTTAAGCATGCCATTGTTTATAAATCCTTTCAGTGCACCTGCTTTATCACTGACATACTAATTATTTTTACCTTCCTTCCACTTTAATTGTTTTGGGACTAGATTCACTAGAATATTTTATGTTACTGACAATAAACATGTTATTTATAAAGATATTTTATTTTTGATAATGTCTTGTATAAAGAAAGAATTTTCTCTCTTCTCTTTACTTTTTTCCTGTTTGGGAGTTTTTTGGCACATAAAACTCTCACACCAACATATTTTGCTTCTTTTATCTAGATTATAGATAAAGGGTGTATTAATTTGGGATCAGTCTATTCTCACTCTTATTGTAATATTTAGAAAAACTTTTGCCCATAGAGCTGATCGAACACTTGTGTTCTGGTTTCTTACAAAGACAGTGTCAGGGAGAAGGTGGAGGTATGCTAATTACGTTCTCCTTCTCTGGTTAAAAGGAACATTACATGCCTTTGAGATAATTATAGTTTAATATTAGGCTTTAGATGGGAAGAAATTTGTTTGAGAATGGTTGTCCAAATTAAACATGAACCAGATTATACCCCTGTATAACAAATTATGGGTCTTATTCAGCCCTTCTTTTCCCCTTGTTAGGCATTGATATATCCCATGGAAATTAATGGGAATATTGGCTAAGTAAGGTGAGCATAGAGAGTACTAAATAAGGGCATACAACAGGACTAGGACTAGCAGGGACTAGTACAAATCAACACCAAAAGCAAATCTTTTTGTGTGGTTACCTTATGTCACCATTTTTTCTTGGAAATTTTAAAATTAACCAGTGCATCACAAGGCTGTTCCAACTGCCCCACCAGTCCTATGGTTCATGTTCCAGATAACCAATCAGAGCAGTTATACAGAGAAAGAGAGCCTTGTGTCATCCTTCGTGGTCCTAACCTGTCCTTATGGAGCACCCTGAATATCGCTGGTCCCCAGTGTCATATAGAAGTCACCTTTGACATGAGTTAATGTTCACGAGCACAGCTAGCGAAGGGAAGACCACATTTCCCAAACTATCATGGGAGTGAAATATTAAAGAAAGTGTGTATACAAACTGAAGTTTGTGGAAAGGATAACTTCTGAGCAACCCTTTCCTCTTGGTCTTTATACCTGAATGAGCTCTATTAGATTTGGCTCCAGGAAAATGAATTTTCCTAATAATATACATACATTGAAGCAAAACAAAAAATTGTAAAGTAAGAGTTACTGCATTTTAATTCATTTGAAGACATGTCAGTCAAGTTATAATTAACACTCCCACAAGCTATAAGATTCTGTACCTTCACTAGAGTTGAAATCATAGATTCATAGATACTAAGGTCAGAAGGGATCATTCTGATCATCTAGTCCGACCTCCTGCACAACGCAGGCCACAGAATCTCACCCACCCACTCCTATGAAAAACCTCACCTATGTCTGAGCTATTGAAGTCCTCAAATCGTGGTTTAAAGATTTCAAGAATCAGAGAATCCTCCCTCAAGTGACCCATGCCCCATACTACAGAGGAAGGCGAATAACCCCCAGGGCCTCTTCCAATCTGCCCTGGAGGAAAATTCCTTCCCGAACCCAAATATGGCGATTAGCTAAACCCTGAGCATATGGGCAAGATTCACCAGCCAGATACTACAGAAAATTCTTTCCTGGGTAACTCAGATCCCATCCATCACCAATCTCAGGGGATTAGGCCTATTTACCCTGAATATTTAAAGATCAATTAATTACCAAAATCACATTATCCCATCATACCATCTCCTCCATAAACTTATCGAGTAGAATCTTAAAGCCAGATAGATCTTTTGCCCCGACTGCTTCCCTTGGAAGGCTATTCCAAAACTTCACTCCTCTGATGGTTAGAAACCTTCGTCTAATTTCAAGTCTAAACTTCCTGGTGGCCAGTTTATACCCATTTGTTCTTGTGTCCACATTGGTGCTGAGCTGAAATAATTCCTCTCCCGCTCCTGTATTTATCCCTCTGATATATTTATAGATAGCAATCATATCTCCCCTCAACCTTCTTTTAGTTAGGCTAAACAAGCCAAGTTCCTTAAGTCTCCTTTCATAAGACAAGTTTTCCATTCCTCAGATCATCCTAGTAGCCCTTCTCTGTACCTGCTCCAATTTGAATTCATCCTTTTTAAAGATGGGAGACCAGAACTGCACACAGTTTTCCAGGTGAGGTCTCACTAGTGCCTTGTATAATGGTACTAAAACCTCCTTATCCCTACTGGAAATGCCTCTCCTGATGCATCCCAAAACCGCATTAGCTTTTTTCACAGCCATATCACATTGGCAGCTCATAGTCATCCTATGATCAACCAATACTCCAATATCCTTCTCCTCTTCCGTTACTTCTAATTGATGCGTCCCCAGCTTATAACTAAAATTCTTGTTATTAATCCCTAAATGCATAACCTCACACTTCTCACTATTAAATTTCATCCTATTACTATTACTCCAGTTTACAAGGTCATCCAGATCCTCCTGTATGATATCCCGATCCTTCTCTGAATTGGCAATACCTCCCAGCTTTGTATCATCTGCAAACTTTATTAGCACACTCCCACTTTTTGTGCCGAGGTCAGTAATAAAAAGATTAAATAAGATTGGTCCCAAAACTGATCCCTGAAAAACTCCACTGGTAACCTCCCTCCAGCCTGACAGTTCACCTTTCAGTATCACCCACTGTAGTCTCCCCTTTAACCAATTCCTTATCCACCTTTCAATTTTCAGATTGATCCCCATCTTTTCCAATTTAATAATTCCCCATGTGGCACGGTATCAAATGCCTTACTGAAATCTAGGTAAATTAGATCCACTGCATTTCCTTTGTCTAAAAAATCTGTTACTTTCTCAAAGAAGGAGATCAGGTTGGTTTGGCACGATCTACCTTTTGTAAAACCATGTTGTATTTTGTCCCATTTACCATTGACTTCGATGTCCTTAACTAATTTCTCCTTCAAAATTTTTTCCAGGACCTTGCATACTACAGATGTCAAACTAACTGGCCTGTAGTTACCCAGATCACTTTTTTTTCCTTTCTTAAAAATAGGAACTATATTAGCAATTCTCCAATCATTCGGTACAACTCCTGAGTTTACAAATTTATTAAAAATTCTTGCTAATGGGCTTGCAATTTCAGGTGCCATTCCTTTAATATTCTTGGATGAAGATTATCTGGGCCCCCTGATTTAGTCCCATTAAGCTGTTTGAGTTTTGCTTCTACCTCAGATATGGTAATATCTACCTCCATATCCTCATTCCCATTCGTCATGCTACCATTATCCCTAAGATCCTCTTTTGCCTTATTAATGACTGAGGCAAAGTATTTGTTTAGATATTGGGCCATGCCTAGATTATCTATAACCTCCACTCCATCCTCAGTGTTTAGCGGCCCCACTTCTTCTTTCTTAGTTTTCTTTTTATTTATATGGCTATAGAACCTTTTACTATTGGTTTTAATTCCCTTTGCAAGGTCCAACTCTACTCGACTTTTAGCCTGTCTCACTTTATCCCTTCATGTTCTGACCTCAATAAGGTAGCTTTCCTTGCTGATCCCTCCCATCTTCCACTCCCTGTATGCTTTCTGCTTCTTCTTAATCACATCTCTAAGGTGCTTGCTCATCCAGCTTGGTCTACAACTCCTGCCTATGAATTTTTTCCCCTTTCTTGAGATACAGGCTTCCGATAGCTTCTGCAGCTTTGATTTAAAGTAATCCCAGGTCTCCTCTACCTTTAGATCCATAAGTTCTTCATTCCAATCCACTTCCCTAACTAATTTCCTTAATTTTTGAAAGTCAGCCCTTTTGAAATCAAAAACCCTAGTTGCAGATTTATTTTTGTTAATCCTTCCATTCAGTTTGAACTGAATTAGCTCATGATCACTTAAACCAAGATTATCCCCTATCACCATTTTTTCTATGAGGTCCTCAATACTCACCAAAACCAAATCAAAATGGCACCCCTTCTAATCGGTTCAGCAACTAGTTGATGAAGGAATCCATCAGCTATCGCATCTAGGAAAATCTGAGCCCTATTATTATTACTAGCACTGGTCCTCCAGTCTATATCTGGGAAGTTAAAGTCTCCCATGATCACGCAGTTTCCATTAGTATTTACTTTATTAAAGACATTAAAAAGGGCTCAATCCATATCCAAATTAGATCCCGGCGGTCTATAGCACACCCCAAGCATTATTGTAGGAGAGGCTCTACTAGTTATCTTCCCCAATGTAATTTTTGCCCAGATGGACTCTGTCTTATCCATTGCATCGCTTCTTATTTCTTTACATTCTACCTCATCATTGATATACAATGCTACTCCACCACCTTTACCTTTGTTTCTGTCTTTTCTAAACAGCACATACCCTTCAATACCTGTAGTCCAGTCATGACTACTATTCCACCATGTTTCTGTTATCCCTATAATATGTGGTTTCACTTCCTGCACCAGTAGCTCTAGTTCCTCCATTTTGTTACCTAGGCTTCTCACATTGGTGTACAAACATCTTAATTTTTGCTGTTTGGCCTCGTTCACATTTTGTACCCTATTAGGCACAGTCATTCTACAGCCAGTATAACCTATTAGACTGATATCCACACTGCCCTCGCTCCTTATATACATTCTCCTACCCACGGCTGTATCCTTTCTTACTTCATCTTCTTCACATAGGTGAGGCATTTTTTCTTTCCTTCAAAATCATTTACTACAAATGACAAATTTTCCAACTTGATGCTGACAACCAAGAGGCCTATGAATCACGGGCCAACACTTCCACTCCAGTGTACACCGTCTTTTGGAAAGTAAGGTGTGATCTAGGTATTCAAATCATCATTTGAGATACTGAGTAATACTGAATCTCCTTGTAACCAGGCCTGTGTTATGCAGTGTTTGTATCTCACTTCATTAAGTGTATTCAGCAGCTGAGTATTCTAATCAAGGAAAGTATGGAATGCCACTTTCAGATTGTCCAGATATAAACAAGAGCTAATATATGGGAGTGGGTAATTCATCTTTTTAAAATAATCAGAAAATCTTCAGTATGACACAGTTGGATTGGTTGCTGGGTTAACTTTAAAGATCAACCTATCTGAAAAAAATATAAAACCATAAATGATATTGTGGACCTGTTTCTGCTCTGATACACCTACATAAATACCGTGTAGCTCCACTGGCAGAAAACAAGCTTTGAGCCATAATATTGGCCTGGATTGTCAAATATTGGCCTCTCACAGTCAAACCCACAGACACGTGGTATCAAAGGAAGAAAATATATACAGGGATCCCCTTGCAGAGTTCTTACATTGTCATTCTCTTGGGGTGAGAGGAGGGGGCCTTAACTTTGCTCTCATGTGAATAAGCAATGTGCCTAACCCCCAAACTAACAGATCCTAAAGGGAGATCTATTGTCGGCAAGTATCATCTGTGGTATGCAGGCCTCATGTCTGCACACTGGCTCTCTGACCCCAGTCCTTCCTGTCCCTGGCAGCACAGCTTCTTTGGAGTTGCACCGTCACGATGCTTGGCCATGGCTCCATGGAGAAAACAAAACAGCCACTGGCTATATTAACTCTTTCATTCAACCTCCATGGGGCTGGAGGAGTGATAATGTCACCTCCTCATTGACCATGCAATCTCCATGCCTCGCCTAAACCATTGAATGTAGTTCCTAAAACTTCAGGGGAGTTACTCTGATGAAAGCAGAATTTGGCCCAATATCTTTAGAGATACCATGGTTATTTAAAGGTTTTAAATTATTTTAAATATATTTGAATCTAAAATGGAAGATGCTAAATTTCCTGGTTCCTATACTATAATGTTGGGATACAGAATAAACTCAGCAAGAGGGAAGAACTGATAGTGCAGGGTCTCTGGGTATAAACTTCCCATCTTAAAACCTACCCACTTACCAAAATATTAGAAGGAAATGTCAGTAATCAATTTAAAAAAAAAACAAAAAACCAAGATTGAGGTCTCCTCCAATGTCAATCAATCCTCAATTGATTTAAAAAAAAACCCCAAAACCTAATTCAACAGAAAATGATATTTTCCTTTGTGGACACCAACATGAACCGCAAAAGCAGGTAGAAGTATTAAAACAAACATTTAAGGGATCAATCCTTGTGCCTGCAAAACTGCTGTTGGTTTCAGTGAGAGTTATTTGTGTGTAAAGGCTGCAGGATTTGGCTGTTGGTGCTAGACTGTAGGTGAGGGGAAAAAATTAACATCAAAATCATCCATGTCCTTACAAGCATTTTTTAATCAGGGCCTGATCCAAATTCTGTTGAAATCATTGGAATGTCTCTCATTGATTTCAAAGTGCATTGGATCAAACCTTCAGCTAAGAACAATTAGATATTTTCTAATGTATTTTAGTAATTTGTTGCCAATCTAACATTTCTTTACTTCTTTGTGGTGGAGTTCATCTAGAGTCAGAATGGGCCATGTATATTGCTAGACATTTTTGATTTGTATTATTTGCTGGTGACTTCATTCATTTATGCATGATACTACTCTGAAAGGGTGATTTTGCACAATTAGATTTTTAACCTCTTTAAATATTTGCTGCATGCATAAATATTTGTTCTGGAACATGAAAAATCAACATTTGTAACTAAATGCTTATTTACAGATGCATGGCACTTTGAATATCTAACCCATAATATGGATTTAATGTTGGTCTTTGTGGACGAATATGTAACTAATTTGAACTGTATTTTTCAAACTTAAGTGGACATTTTATCTTAATCACTATATAAATAGACAGTTTAAAATTCAGGGGTTTAAAGCAATCATGAGTCAAAATAAAAAAGAGTAAACTATTGCATAAGAGCATCTTATGTGTCATATAGTACTCTGTGGTTTATACATAGTAGTATTATTTTGCTGTTTGGCAGTTATCAGAATAATTCTTCTTTACATGTTTATATCAAAGTATTTCAATAAAATAGAGTAAGATGTGCTTAGCTGGTCTTCAGAGTTACACAAGTGGAATCAGAGTTTCTTCAGGTGAATCAAATAAATTGGTTCTTGTTGAATAACAGCAGAATATTTTTTTAATTTGTTTCAAATGATCTGCAATGCTTTTTATTCATGAAGTAGCTTGTAAAGAAAAAAGAAAGAGACTGTCATTTGGATTTCAGATGTCTGGTCCACCAAACAGTTAAATGAATATTTAAACATGCACAGTAAAGTTAGATTTTATATTTTGAAAATATTCCTATTTGCAAAAGTCAGAATTATACATCCGTGACCTTTAAAATGAAATGAACAATTTCAGTTAAATGCACAGCTTGTCAGTGGATGTGGTTTACTGTCTCTTGCAAATGACTGTGACAAAATTATCCTACATTATGCATCCGGTCTGCTTTTAAAAATATACTAAAATTTGAGAAATAAAAACTGTTTAGAAAGTCTGCAAATAATATGCCTTTTACACATTTATATTAATTCCTAAAATGGAATACCAGGTATTACTCATGCATAACTTGAAGTATGTCAATCCATGTTATAGAGACTATTTTAATTACTAATTTATTGAAAAAGTGATTGCATTGCAATTTTAAACTGTAGGCCCTGATTTTATATAGGCGGCACATATCAGTGTGTGACAGATTTATGTTACCAATCTGCCTGGGGCACCAGGTGATCAGGCTGAGGCTGCAGGATCGCTAGGGGAGGAGATGAAGGAGCGCACCAAGTGACTAAGTTTTAAAGAAAAGGAGTACTTGTGGCAAATCTGTTTTTTTTTAAATAAAAATTTGTTAGTCTCTAAGGTGCCACAAGTACTCCTTTTCTTTTTGCGAATACAGACTAACACAGCTACTACTCTGAAATCTGTCATTATGCAAGGCACTGAATTTAGCCGTATAGAGTGGAAATCTGTTTTTTTTAATAAAATTTGTTAGTCTCTAAGGTGCCACAAATACTCCTTTTCTGTTTGTGAATACAGACTAACACGGCTGCTACTCTGAAACCTAAGTTTTAAACTTTATTAATAAAATAACAGCAGTGAGTGCTGGGAATGGTCCCACGTCACTCGGAGGAAGAAAGAAAGCATTAGTGCTCCAGCCCTAACCCACTTTCGTACTCACACATGCACGACCTGAGGCTGGCCAAGCCTGAGTGTAATGTAAGAAGAAGAGGGGGAAGGGTGTCCTGTGCACAGGTCCTCCAGGGTCCACTGTTGATCTCCAACTTACTTCAGCTCTTGGGAGGGTTTTAAGTCCTGGGTTCTTCTGGGGGCGTTTCTCCCCCATGCTCTCTGTACCCAGTCCAAACCGACCTTTCAAGGCTTCCTTGGTGTCCCCAAAACACATCGGCTTGTTTGTTCCCATTTGCTGACCTTTGCATTCTCACTAGTTATTGCAATCCCCTGCAGTCTTGCTCAGTTTACTGCTCTGTTCTCATGGCTGGTCGGGATTGGAATCCAGACCCCCGTCTTTCTTGGCATCAGAGAGTCTGCTCGGGTGCGTTGGCCTTGCGTGGCTGGAGTCAGCTTCTTATCTTTGGACCTAGCTGAATTGTCGAGTTAACCTGTTCCTTTTTCCCTTCCTCGCCTTTTGGCCTCTCGCAACCTGTAAAGGAATGTTTTGCTCCACACTCACACCTTCAACGCTTCCCAAGATCCTTTCCAATGCATATGAATGCATTATCAATATACAATGCTGGGGCTTACCCAGGGGATCCCCAGGGGACAATTTTACTGTGACTGGGACATTCCCATGGGGCAATTTTACTGTGACTGTGACAAGTGGATATCTCATATACCATCATTCATATTATGTATGTCAGTATTCTACTCCCTGAAAACTGCCATTGCACATCTTCAAAAAGGAGCAGAAATAGTCCTATTTTTCCCCTCCCAGGGTGAAATTCCATTCTCTTCTAACTTCTACCTATGGATTTGATCATCTTGTTTACTGCAAACAAGTCCATAATCTGTGCATTTCATATCAGAAAGATCTGCAGGGACTTTGTGTATATGTATGTGTGTGTGTATCTCTCTCTCTCTCTCTCTCTCTATATATATATATATCTTGAGCAAATATTATGACTCAGAAAATAGAAGTTCATCCCTCTCCCTAAAAATGACCTGGAACCTGACCCAAACATAAGGGTAAAGTTGGCTCCTTTAGCCATATGTTGATTGATTATAACATCAAGCTATTTTTCTAGTAGTGATAATTGGATGGTAATGCATTTTGCCAAATGGTTGATTACCAGGCAAAGATAGTGGTGGTCTTTGAAATTTTTACAGATACCTTAGAAAACTAAACGCTGTTATGAAATTTGATAAATTTCCCTATTAAAAGCATGTATAGAAGTACAATGGAATATCGAAGATACTGAAGTTATTGTTATTTAATTTTATTAGTGTAGCACCTAGGAACATTAGACATGGGCCAGGACCCCGCTGTGCAAGGTACTGTACAAACACAGAGGGAAAATGCTGTTCCGGTCCCAAAGAGCTTACAACCTATGGGCCAGATTTTTAAAGGTGTTATTGTGCTGTACATTGCAATGCCTAACTGATTTAGGAACCTAAATCTCATTTTCAAAAGGGATGTAGGCACTTAGGAGCCAAAATCCTGGCCAAAATTTTGAAGTTCCACAAGAGCTTCTAAATTCTGCTTTGAGGCAGTGATTCAAAGCACTGTATTTCTAACAACCCCATGACTGAAGCTCTGACAGAGTTCAGAAGCTGTGCAGTGTTGTTTGATATTCTGAAATATTGCTTAACTGGAGCAATAGGCTACCACCTGGGTTGTCCCAGTTATGCAGTTTCTACTGTGTGTATTGCAACCTCAAGAATATTAAACCAATTATTTGAATGCAAACAATATGGCATAGGGGCAAATACAGTTTTTGGAGTTATTTCCACCAACACATGCAAACTCTGCTCATGTTTCTTCTGAACAATTGGTTCCCAATGAAGATAAATTATTCCAAGAATATGTTGATGTTGTTATATCTTAGCTGTAGAGTAAAAGGGAGAGCCAAATATTTATATACATATATTAACCATAAATCAAAAACAAACCCTACCTCCACTAACAATGGAGTCAGTGAACACAGAATCCCCACATCCTCTATAGAATATTCATGATCAGTAAATCCCAGTTTGTGTACCATCATTCTTCAAATAGAACTCAAGGGATATCGAGTAAATGCTGTGGCTGAGATGATAAGATTCAAGAAAAGAAATATGCAAACAATGATGTACCTTTTCCCTGAGAAGTAAGTTATATCAGTGCTAATAAGAATGCCATCTATATTTAATCAGAAGTATTTTGTAGAACTAGGATAACTACACATTGACTACATTTAAGATTGTGTTTCCAGGTGTTTTTCTACATAAAGAATAGAGGATTCATTTGAGATATGTGTAGTGTCAAGCAGTTTATTTGCATGATAATTGTTCTGAATTTTTGTATTCTTACAGGCAGGGAGCAGGGGGCTGGACTCTGGGTCTCCCACCTCAGAGTCGAGTGCCATAACCACCAGCCTTATAGAATCATTCCCTCCCACCAATCTCTCTCTTGGCCAAAGCCTATTTAAGTATTTATCTAATCCTTAATCCAGTGTCCTAAATAGGAGTAGATAGGTGGACATATATATTCATAATTCTTTTAAATGTTTCACCTTGTTGTAAATGAATGCCTGTATGCTTTAGCCTTGTATTTCAGCCAGCATGATCTTTCGGCATGTTTTGGATGCCTGCCATCTATAATTTCCAGTTAAGAACTATATTGCAGTAGTTGTCAGGGTTCAATCTGGAGGGTTTGGCAACTGGATAGAGGATATTAGGGTATTTGACACCTGGTTGGCAGTTAAGGATTTAGGAATAAGCAAATTGTTTGGATGGCACCTGCCTCCATCAGCACTAGTTCAGTTTCAGTGACTTTCCTGATACGGGCATATTATTAGAGTGGTGACCAACAAATTCTGAAGTATGTGTACCAGGAATGCCACTGTATGGCCAGCAGTCACATGGGAGTCAAAAGCTTCACTGGTACAACAAGATTACCAGTGATGGCATAAACTGCATATGACACCTGACCACCTTAAGCGTCTTGCCAGAGATTGAGCTGGGTGGTGCATGATTAGCAAGAAAACATATCCCTTTGGGATTTATCAGGATAATGTTGATGTTATCTGGATGTTTCTGCTGAAATGATCAGCAGTGAAGCAGTTAACAACAATAATAAAACAATCTTGATATTCAGACTGTCATCTTTAGATTTCAGATGAGATGACTGAGTTATTCCAGTTTTAAACTGATATCACTGAGTGCAAAATTTGGTCATTTGTCTTTATATGTGTCTTCAGGTTTTGCTATGTGCTTAACAAAAAATAACTCTTTGTAATAGCTGAATGCCACCAGATGATTCATGTGGCAACCACTTACAAATTTCTTTGGATCATTTAGGTCCTGATCCAGAAAATCAAGTAAGGACATGCAATTTTAAGTATGTGAGTAGTTCCACTGACTTCAGCTGAACCACTTATTGGCTTTATTAGACTGGGACTAGTTCAGTAAGTCTAGTGAAACAACAAAGTCCATGAATTTACATTGTATGAGAGTGCACTAGATCATTTCCACTCGAGTGAATCACCAGTGTCCTGTAGATCACAACCTCAAGTGAAGAAAACATGATGCTAATGCAAGCCACCTCTCTCCACCCAAATCAGCCTGCAGTCAGCAATCCCCATGTCATGGTGTACTCCTTGCTCTCCTGCAAACTTCTGCAACTTCATGATTCAGAATTCACCCATTGTCTCAATTTGAACAGTCAGAAGTCGATTGATCCAAGATCATTATTTATTTTGAAAATTCAGATTATAGCTAGAGTTCTTTGTTTTGTTTTGTTTCTCTACTTAGTCAACTTTTTCTATTCTCATAGCCTGTGGATTTATTGAATGCAAAAGAAAGACTTGTAAACTGGTACTTCTGTAAATGATGGCAAGAAACATAAAATTTCCCCACATGGTTCTTCTTTCAGGAACACCCAGGGTATCTCCAGTGACATTTCTCCTATTGATGTCCTCCTGAGCACTTTGCCATCTGGTGCCTGGATAATGCTGTAATGGGAACACATGCTGAGCTGAAAAGTTGTTTTATATTACCCACTTCACTGTGCCACTGTAATTTGGGTGATATATTACAACTCGCCATCTTGTAATTGTAATTCTCAGTCAGTTCCCCGCCCCCACCCCCACCCCCACTTAACTTGTACAGTAGGTTTATGATATCTAGTTGATTTAAATGCTTGTCCTCTCTCCACAATCTCTAATACCTCATCTGCCTTCAAGTTGTTTGTTGGTGGTGGTGGTGGGTTTTTTGTGTAGTTTTGTTATTTTATCCTAGTCATATATTATAGCTGTGTTTTCTAGCATGGCTATGAATGAGGATCTGTCAACATTTTCCATTGTAGACTTCTGTTTTTAGAGTTTTATAACTTCAATGTGCAAATTCTGTGCGGCCTAAATTTGATATAGATGATCTCAGCCTATGAGAATAGAAAATAGAATAGAAAAAGTTGACTAAGTAGAGAAACAAAACAAAACAAAGAACTCTAGCTATAGTCTGAATTTTCAAAATAAATAATGATCTTGGATCAATTGACTTCTGACTGTTTAAATTGAGACAATGGGTGAATTCTGGATCATGAAGTTGCAGAAGTTTGCAGGAGAGCAAGGAGTACACCATGACATGGGGATTGCTGACTGCAGGCTGATTTGGGTGGAGAGAGGTGGCCTGCATTAGCATCATGTTTTCTTTACTTGAGGTTGTGATCTACAGGACACTGGTGATTCACTCGAGTGGAAATGATCTGGTGCACTCTCATACAATGTATGAGAGCTAACTTGGATCGCATCAGAGATTTGTGTCTAAGACCTGTGATAGTTTTCTCTGATTTTGTGAGCATCTGAATAATTGCTACAGTGACAATATGAAAGCTATTAAGAAGTGTTGGAAGAACATTAATCAGGAAATTTGGGGGGGGGGTGATCAGGAAATGTGCATTGTATGGGCATAGAAACATTACTATGCTCTGACGCTTCTCTATTTCTTGACATGGGATACACCTATTCGTCGGGGTCAGACAATCTTTCTCTCAAACATAAAACTGTCAGTATTTTGGTGTGAATTCTCTTGCTGGCCCTGCACATATTCTACCCTCCAACCATTCTGAAACATGACCAGGAACACCATTCCACTGTAACATAGCAGTTCTTCACTCCAGGCACTGTGTGTGTGTTGGGTTATAGAAAGGCAAAAGTAATGGCAATAGACACCTTTGTATTCCAGGGAGTGAGAATTTCAGGGACATGCATTCTCTGCTTGGGATGTGGGGAGGCAGGGACTGGGTACTGTAGCACAGAGGAGGCCAAATTAGAGGGAGAAACACAGTGAATGGGTCTGGGGCATGGTCCTGAAGCAGGGCTGGTGGAGCCCAGCTGGTGTGTGTGTGTACTGGCCGGGCAGGCATGCAAATTGCAGGACATATGTACAGTTTCCTAAATGACTACTAACTCTTACCAAAAACATATCTTTTCCTGTTTAATAAAAATTAGGAAATTCAATGGTGAAAACTCTGAGTTAAGGTTGCTTGATGGCATGTCATCCTCTCGTAGAATGCTGAGCTGATCAAAACTCAAATTTCCAAAAACCAGGCAATGCACACTTAAGGTTGTTCAGGCAACCTTAACTCTACTGTCTTTCAGCAATGCCCCAATATACCCTGTTGACTCTCATACCTGTTATCTATGTATGTCCCAAAGCACCCAGTATTCACTCCCTACATACCATTGTAATAATCTTTGTACAACATATGCCTTGTGAGGTATTATTTGAAAATGAATAACTCACTGGTCAATAATATCATGGCAAAATGTATGTAGCAACAGTATATGTAAAGTTATGATTTCCCCCGGTATGATGCTGTTAGCACATGTTCAAAACCAGACAGCCCTGCCTAGACAAAACTTGTTAAGCAGGCCTAACCTAAACAAAGAAATGTGTGTTTACCTTAATTTACATATAAGTAGTAAACAGAGTCCTCAGGACAGCACGGGGAGGAGAGGGCAGGAAACAAAACAACTTGCATTCTAGCAAACACATGCGAGGGAAGAAAGAGCATGGAGCCTCGTCACCACCAAACTCCATGTCTCCTTCCTTACGATTTGGATAAGCTTTTAGTTGGAGGGGAAACCACTTCAGGAGAACCCACTTCCAAGTTTCACTGGACTAAAAAAGAAAAGGGCAGAATACCACATTTTCTCTTCACCTAAGAAGATAAAGGCACCAACACCTTTGAGCCTCTGGAAGAGATTCTGACCAAAGAAAGGGTCAGTCTTCATTTTGCTGGAAGACTGTGAGTGAGAAAGACCATCTTCAACAAGCCTTGAACCAAATCTTGCTAGATATTTTTAGATGTGTATATTCACTTTTATTTGCTCATGACCATTTCTAACTTTATCTCGTATACTTGAATTCACTTAAAATCCTCTCTTATTTTGTTAATAAACTTGTTTTATTTTTAAAACAATCCAGTGCTGTGTGTAAACTGAAATGTTTGGTAACTCCAGTTAAAGTAACTGTTGAATATTGACTCTTTTCAGGGGCAACAAACCTTAATATCAGAACTGACTAGGAGAGGGCAGAACAATGTAAAACTTGTTGGAAAACCGAGAACTGGGAGTGTGTTGGGGTCACTCTATAAGTTTGTACAAAGCTGGTGGAAGCCAGAGTGTGACTGGAGTGTTGCTGACAGGCTGCTGGGGTCAGATCTGCTGGACCAAGGCTGCAGCTACACACAAACACTCAGGGTGTGACCTGCATGCTGGTAGGCCGGTTGTGAGTGTCACAAGTTGGGAGCTACAGCAGATGTGAGACACCCAGGGTTACAGGCTAGGCACTGGCAGAACCCCTCCATGGTCTGGATTGCATCCCAAAAGGTGACACTCTGTTGGCATCACAATTGCTGAAATGTACAAGCTCTTCACCTCCTTTTACAGGCCATTCCCTGTCACCCCAAGGATTTAACTTAACAGAATTGAAGGGGGGGGAAAAAGTTGTTGTGCACCTTCTCTCTGTTTCTCTGGAGCTGGCAGTAGCCAATGGGAATTACTGGGATACACTCCCAGGGTAGTCTATGTGTTAGGAGTACCTACACTAAATGGTGAAGGAAGTAGCTAGCCCTGCTTGGGAAACGTGTGTTTGTGGTATGAGAACTGTGGGTTACTTTTAGGTGTGCAATAGTGTGATAAGATCATGTTTTGCATCCTCCAATGTGTGTGAGCAAAGGGAAGAGTTGCAGGGGTACCTAAAGGATCCATATGCATCATAGAAATGCAGAATTGTGTGCATTATATGATTAGCAGAGAAAAACAATTGTATTTCAAAGGGCAATAGCAAACTGGGATAGGAGAGCTGCCTAAGCATTTGTTATCTGCATGCACTCCAGGATAAAGTGAGTGTGATTTGTGTCAGGCGTAGCTGTACTGCTTGGTGTGTTTGTGAGATCTATGGATTACTCTGAGGTATGTGACAGAGCTGTGAACGTGATATGAAGAGATCTATGTTTTTCACCCTCTTGTGTGAGGAAAGAGAGGAGGTGCATGGGAACTTGCAGGATGCAACAGAATTGTGTGGGCTATGTCCATAGCAGGGCACAGGGCTTTTATTAGAAAGAATATTGTCAGCAATGAGGTGGAATAATAAAGAATTCTAGTGCATTAAATGAGGATTAAGTAAAAGTGCAGGCTGAGATGGCATCCTGTAAACATAAGGGAGTTGTCAAATGCTGGGAAAGGTTTCTTGAACTGTAAACATGTGGTATTCTTTCTGAGGAGCTGGCAAAGTGTGTGAATGTACCTGAAACCTCTGCAATCTTAAAGTGCCACCGGCCAGTGCAAGGATGTGCATACTGAGTCATTGCTTGAAGAAGGTAGAGGGAAGGTGGCATGGACAAGTCCCCCCACCCCTTTTGTTTTTTAATAGTGTTAGATGGAATCCTGTGGGTGAGAGTGTATGAGTTGTAAAAGGAGGGGAAGAGAATGTACATTTCATCAACTGTGGTGGGGTAAAGGTTGGTGGAGTAAAGGTACTTGTGTTAACAGGGTGCTGAAAGAGAACAAATTGAAGGATGCATGGGCAAACTGAATTGCAGTTCCTGGTTTTCAGAAATTTGAGTTTTGCTTAACTCAGTGTTCTGCAAGGGGGATGACGTACCAGCAAGCCACCTTAATGTGCAGTAAATGTATTTTTTTGCCATTGAATTGTTATATCTCTGTACAACACTGAACCCACTGAGGCACCAACTGTGATTAGGATTTTGAGGCACTGCTGAATTACAAATAATAAATAAAATAATATTTATAGTTATAATTAGTCACACTGTAACCCCAAATTATGACTTTTTGCAGCCCAATCATATTTCCTTTTCACATCTAATTTCTCTCTTTCTCTTTTAGTATTAAGAATAACATCCGTAGAGGGTAAAAAGTACAATGACAATCAATAAATCCCCAGGCCATGGGGCATCAATGAATAACAGATGCAGTTAGCACGATATCATCCCATGATACAATGCATTATGGGTTTGGCTTTTCTCTGAAGCATCTGACATAGGCCACTGTTTGAGACAATATGGGTCCAGAAGTACTATTGGTATTATCTAGTAGAACACTAATAATGGATTGGGTTATCCCCTTTCATGGAAATGCTCACAGGAAGGGAAATCTTTGCCTTCACCTCTTTCCCTGCAGAATGGGCTTCAGGGCTGATCCACAAACCTAGAGGACCACCCTGACTGAACACCACACCCTTGTTCCCTGGTAGTCCATTGTAGTCCACTGGAGACTTTTGGCTTCATTTGCCCCCAGGATGCTTGAGAGGAAGGGGATCCACAGAAATGATAACACAGCCTGTGCACCAACCCCCTCTCCACCGGGGGTGGAGGAGGCTGGGGGCTATGTTATTTTATACAGTAGGTAGCTGTAGTGTCTTTTCTGCTTAACCTACCTAGGACCAGAAGGAAACAAAAATATGTGTTTTCACCCCTCTTCCTTGATGGAGTCAGACCTCTGGAGAGGCTTCTACAGGATAGGGGACGGCGGGGAGGATCTGCACCAAACAGAATAATTCCTTCCACTTTTATTATGCCTTACATCTGAGGATCTCAAAGCGTTGTACTCACTTGAATTAACTTAATTCTTGAAATAAATGTTTTCAGGCAATAGCTGTGCACCCATCATGGAAAACCATTCAAGGAACCTTAAATTTCATACTGCAAATCTTGATAGTAACTCAGAGTAAATTAAAAAGTGCTACCAAAACAATCTATAGTGGAAAAACTGTAGTTCATATTTCTATTTAATAAACCTCATATATTCTAAAAACAAGAACCAAAAACCCTTTCCAAAACAAGAGCAGCAATGATTAGCTTTGCTGCTTTGTACCTTGACAGTAACATACTAGATGTTTTATTTGCTCTATTATATATAACGTGAATTCCATTTGGATTATAAAACAGCATGACGAATGAATCAGAGTGTATCGATTAGGCTTCTACACTGGTCAGCAATGATTTTGTTTTCTTAGTTTTTATGCCCAAAGAGTGGGAATGAAAATATGGTTTAATTAGAATGTGACAAAGTGTCCCCTTCAATCAACATCTAGTAACAATGAAGATAAAGAGCTTAAAGCAGTAAGGTCTAATGGCTTGTCATAAGAAATGTGAAGTGATGAATGATGTTGGCAGTTGTTTCATAATCAGACCCTGAAGATTAATATTAAGCTGTTTTACTTAGTTTTTTATTTTTTTCATATTGAATTTGGATAAAATCTATTTAAACAATCTAATATAGTTTTCAGGGACTTCTAATTAAACCCTTCTAATTAAACCATCTATGTTTCATTTAAGCTAAATGATTAGAAACATCTCCTAGTAATGGTGAATTGAGAAAGTTTTTCTTAAATGAAATAAAGGCTTTCTTCAGATCAATAACCTTCATGAACAGTCACTGTCTAATTTACCCTTTTCTTTTACAAGTCCCTGAATAAATGGGACACCTAGAGTAATGTTTCACTATCTTTCCTAGCATCCTTATTTGGATAGGAGTTATTATAATCAAGTCATCCAGTAGCAAAGTCATTTTTTTCCCCATAGAGCTTCACTCATTACAGCACTAGAACAATTTGGTGGTTTCATTTTGCTTCACTCCAAACAGAGTCTTCCTATATCCTAGGTCACTAGAAGGGTTTTCCACTGCATATGATAATTCAGTGCACGACTGGTAAAACCTGAATTTGCACTATACCTGATTGTATGCCTCTGCAGCACATGCAATTCAAATTCAAGGCTTTTGCTTTAAAAAATACAGCATGTTTTAAAATGTGTTAGCTTGGAGCAGATCAAAAGATCAAGGGTGACATTCACTCTTCTGCACAGAGCCTGATGTTAAGGGTCCATATGACCTTCTGCAGCCCCTATGTAATGAAGTGAATGTCAGTTCAAGGGAGAGGAGACAGGAAATGTATTGTCTGGATTTTTGACATAGAAAACTCTCCCAGTTGCAGAAATGGAGAATGGGGCACCTATTCTACACAATAGGAAATAGAAACAACCATATTATAACCTCATTCAGCTTCTGTTGGAAAAAACACTGGCTTTTTGAGCTTTGGGTTAATCTTGTATGGTAACTCTGATGTTTTTAATGAAAAATTCTCTCTCCTTAAATTGGATTGTGAATGATTTCATGAAAAACAATACAATCTGAAGTATATGTTTGAAATATGTTTTTCCTCTAGGATATACGCTAGCTGGCAATAATAGGAAGGAATAAGGTATCTGATAGTGTACAGAGGTTCAGTAGGTGGCAGCCAGGGATTAGTTTGTGCTGTAGTCTTAAAGCCCAGTCCCGCAGCTCTTATTCCCATGAGTAGTCAGTCCATTGACACTCCAGTGGGGCTACTCACATAAGTAAGGGCTGTTGTATAGGGCCCTTACTATGCATGCTCTGGAGGCAAGATAGGGAAATAGCAAATGATTTGTAAACATGATTAAATTCAACTGCAAACAATTCTGGTTCTTCTAGAAAGCCACCCATTCAGCGTTAACTCTGGATATTGAGGGCAACACGTTCTAATAATGAGACATAAGATGGAGCATTACTGATCATCAATGGGCTTGCGCTGATTGACTACAACCTGGGATTTAAATATACTGAATTTTGAGTATGTTACCTAGCAACTGCTAAAGGATAATTAACTCTTTTGTGGCCATCACTTCCACTACCCTAACATGCTAAATATGTTAAAGCTGAATTTCTTAAATAAAACATTGAAAAAAAGTTTATTCTATAATCTTTGCAGGGTCACACTTTGTCTGAAGGTTCCATTTATAACCAGTTTATAAATAATTAATAAACGATAAATAGATGTTCTAATAAATGATTAATCAATTGTTGTGGAGTCCAATGCATTAATAGATTGTTCATAACCATGGCTAATAACATATTTTACTTTTGTAAAATAGTGCTTTTAACATCTATAATACTCCCTACTCATGCCTATAATATCTATTAATCATGTATTAATTCCTTATAAACTATTTAGACATGGGACATTAATATGAAGTGTGACCATTTGCAGATTCATTTTTATTTTTTTCTTCATTGCAACAGGGAATTGATGCTACAAATCTATGCCAGTTTACACCAGCTGAGGATCTGGCCTATAATGTGATATTACTTGACTACTGTACCATGTTCTGAAATCAAAGTTGCATCCAGCTGCTGCAATTTAACAAATTTCAGAGTAGCCGCCGTGTTAGTCTGTATTCGCAAAAAGAAAAGGAGTACTTGTTGAAGAATTGCCACTTTTAGGTCTGTAATCAAGTGACCAGAGAGATTGAAGTGTACTCCGACTGGTTTTTGAATGTTATAATTCTTGACGTCTGATTTGTTTCCATTTATTCTTTTATGTAGAGACTGTCCAGTTTGACCAATGTACATGGCAGAGGGGCATTGCTGGCACATGATGGCATATAACACATTGGTAGATACACAGGTGAATGAGCTTCTGACAGTTGGCTGATGTGATTAGGCCCTATGATGGTGTCCCCAGCCCTACGCTACCAGCACTCCCAGCTATCTTCGAGACACCACTGACTTCCTAAGGAAACTACAGTCCATTGGTGATCTTCCTAAAAACACCATCCTGGCCACTATGGATGTAGAAGCCCTCTACACCAACATTCCACACAAAGATGGACTACAAGCCGTCAGGAACAGTATCCCCGATAATGCCATGTAATGGCTGAACTTTGTGACTTTGTCCTCACCCATAACTATTTCACATTTGGGGACAATGTATACCTTCAAATCAGCGGCAATGCGATGGGTACCCGCATGGCCCCACAGTATGCCAACATTTTTATGGCTGACATAGAACAACGCTTCCTCAGCTCTCGTCTCCTAATGCCCTTACTCTACTTGCGCTTCATTGATGACATCTTCATCATCTGGACCCATGGAAAAGAAGCCCTTGAGGAATTCCACCATGATTTCAACAATTTCCATCCCACCATCAACCTCAGCCTGGACCAGTCCACACAAGAGATCCACTTCCTGGACAATACGGTGCTACTAAGCGATGATCACATAAACACTACCCTATACCGGAAACCTACTGACTGCTATGCCTACCTACATGCCTCCAGCTTTCACACCACACGATCCATTGCCAACAGCCAAACTCTACGATACAACCGCATTTGCTCCAACCGCTCAGACAGAGAGTGGTGTGCTGTCTTCCGGGTGCTAAGATACGGGATGTAGACCTGAGGTTGAAAAGGATCCTAAAGGGAGTGGGAAAGAATCCCCTAATTATCCTTCATGTGGGAACAAATGATACGGCTAGATTCTCGCTGGAAAGTATTAAGGGAGACTATGCTAGGCTGGGGAAGACGCTTAAGGAAATTGAGGCTCAGGTGATCTTTAGCGGGATCTTTCCTGTTCCTAGAGAAGGGCAACAAAGGTCTGACAAGATTATGACTGTCAACAGATGGCTTAGGCAGTGGTGCTATAAGGAGGGCTTTGGGATGTATGGCCACTGGGAGGCATTCACGGACAGAGGACAGTTCTCTCGGGTGGACTTCATCTGAGTAGGGAAAGAAATAGACTTCTACGATTGAGGCTGCCACAACTGATAAAGAGAGCTTTAAACTAGGAATTAGGGGGAGATAGATGGGAGATGTCCAGGAAATCTCCACGCCAGATTTTAGCATTGAGAGGGAAGAAGACGAAGTAAGAAAGGATACAGCTGTGGGTAGGAGAATGTATATAAGGAGCGAGGGCGGTGTGGATACTAGTCTAATAGGTTATACTGGCTGTAGAATGACTGTGCCTAATAGGGTACAAAATGTGAGCGAGGCCAAACAGCAAAAATTAAGATGTTTATACACCAATGCGAGGAGCCTAGGTAACAAAATGGAGGAACTAGAGCTACTGGTGCAGGAAGTGAAACCACATATTATAGGGATAACAGAAACATGGTGGAATAGTAGTCATGACTGGACTACAGGTATTGAAGGGAATGTGCTGTTTAGGAAAGACAGAAATAAAGGTAAAGGTGGCGGAGTAGCATTGTATATCAATGATGAGGTAGAATGTAAAGAAATAAGAAGCGATGCAATGGATAAGACAGAGTCCGTGTGGGCAAAAATTACACTGGGGAAGAAAACTAGTAAAGCCTCTCCTATGATAGTGCTTGGGGTGTGCTATAGACCTCCAGGATCTAATTTGGATATGGATAGAGCCCTTTTTAATGTCTTTAATAAAGTAAATACTAATGGAAACTGCGTGATCATGGGAGACTTTAACTTCCCAGATACAGACTGGAGGACCAGTGCTAGTAATAATAATAGGGCTCAGATTTTCCTAGATGTGATAGCTGATGGATTCCTTCATCAAGTAGTTGCTGAACCAAGTAGAGGGGATGCCATTTTAGATTTAATTTTGGTGAGTAGCGAGGACCTCATAGAAGAAATGGTTGTAGGGGACAATCTTGGCTCAAGTGATCATGAGCTAATTCAGTTCAAACTAAATGGAAGGATTAACAAAAATAAATCTGCAACTAAGGTTTTTGATTTCAAAAGGGCTGACTTTCAAAAATTAAGGAAATTAGTTAGGGAAGTGGATTGGACTGAAGAATTTATGGATCTAAAGATAGAGGAGGCCTGGGATTACTTTAAATCAAAGCTGCAGAAACTATTGGAAGCCTGTATCCCAAGAAAGGGGAAAAAATTCATAGGCAGGAGATGTAGACCAAGCTGGATGAGCAAGCATCTTAGAGAGGTGATTAAGAAGAAGCAGAAAGCATACAGGGAGTGGAAGATGGGAGGGATCAGCAAGGAAAGCTACCTAATTGAGGTCAGAACATGTAGGGATAAAGTGAGACGGGCTAAAAGTCGAGTAGAGTTGGACCTTGCAAAGGGAATTAAAACCAATAGTAAAAGGTTCTATAGCCATATAAATAAGAAGAAAACTAAGAAAGAAGAAGTGGGGCCGCTTAACACTGAGGATGGAGTGGAGGTTAAAGATAATCTAGGCATGGCCCAATATCTAAACAAATACTTTGCCTCAGTCTTTAATAAGGCTAAAGAGGGTCTTAGGGATAATGGTAGCATGACAAATGGGAATGAGGATATAGAGGTAGATATTACCATATCTGAGGTAGAAGCGAAACTGAAACAGCTTAATGGGACTAAATCGGGGGGCCCAGATAATCTTCATCCAAGAATATTAAAGGAATTGGCACCTGAAATTGCAAACCCATTAGCAAGAATTTTTAATGAATCTGTAAACTCAGGAGTAGTACCGAATGATTGGAGAATTGCTAATATAGTTCCTATTTTTAAGAAAGGAAAAAAAAGTGATCCAGGTAACTACAGGCCAGTTAGTTTGACATCTGTAGTATGCAAGGTCCTGGAAAAAAATTTGAAGGAGAAATTAGTTAAGGACATTGAAGTCAATGGTAAATGGGACAAAATACAACATGGTTTTACAAAAGGTAAATCATGCCAAACCAACCTAATCTCCTTTTTTGAAAAGGTAACATATTTTTTAGATAAAGGAAATGCAGTGGATCTAATTTACCTAGATTTCAGTAAGGCATTTGATACCGTGCCACCTGGGGAATTATTAGTTAAATTGGAGAAGATGGGGATCAATATGAACATCAAAAGGTGGATAAGGAATTGGTTAAAGGGGAGAATGCAACGGGTCCTACTGAAAGGCGAACTGTCAGGTTGGAGGGAGGTTACCAGTGGAGTTCCTCAGGGATCGGTTTTGGGATAATCTCATTTAATCTTTTTATTACTGACCTTGGCACAAAAAGTGGGAGTGTGCTAATAAAGTTTGCAGATGATACAAAGCTGGGAGGTATTGCCAATTCGGAGAAGGATCGGGATATTATACAGGAGGATCTGGATTACCTTGTAAACTGGAGTAATAGTAATAGGATGAAATTTAATAATGAGAAGTGTAAGGTTATGCATTTAGGGATTAATAACAAGAATTTTAGTTATAAATTGGGGACGCATCAATTAGAAGTAACGGAAGAGGAGAAGGACCTTGGAGTATAGGTTGATCATAGGATGACTATGAGCTGCCAATGTGATATGGCTGTGAAAAAAGCTAATGCGGTTTTGGGATGCATCAGGAGAGGCATTTCCAGTAGGGAAAAGGAGGTTTTAGTACCGTTATACAAGGCACTGGTGAGACCTCACCTAGAATACTGTGTGCAGTTCTGGTCTCCCATGTTTAAAAAGGATGAATTCAAGCTGGAGCAGGTACAGAGAAGGGCTACTAGGATGATCCGAGGAATGGAAAACTTGTCTTATGAAAGGAGACTTAAGGAGCTTGGCTTGTTTAGCCTAACTAAAAGAAGGTTGAGGGGAGATATGATTGCTCTCTATAAATATATCAGAGGGGTAAATACAGGAGAGGGAGAGGAATTATTTCAGCTCAGCACCAATCTGGACACAAGAACAAATGGGTATAAACTGGCCACCAGGAAGTTTAGACTTGAAATCAGACGAAGGTTTTTAACCATCAGAGGAGTGAAGTTTTGGAATAGCCTTCCAAGGGAAGCAGTGGGGGCAAAAGATCTATCTGGTTTTAAGATTCTACTTGATAAGTTTATGGAGGAGATGGTATGATGGGATAATGGGATTTTGGTAAGTAATTGATCTTTAAATATTCAGGGTAAATAGGCCAAATCCCCTGAGATGGGATATTAGATGGATGGGATCTGAGTTACCCAGGAAAGAATTTTCTGTAGTATCTGGCTGGTGAATCTTGCCCATATGCTCAGGGTTTAGCTGATTGCCATATTTGGGGTCAGGAAGGAATTTTCCTCCAGGACAGATTGGAGAGGCCCTGGAGGTTTTTCGCCTTCCTCTGTAGCATGGGGCATGGTTGACTTGAGGGAGGCTTCTCTGCCCCTTGAAGTCTTTAAACCATGATTTGAGGACTTCAATAGTTCAGACATGGGTGAGGTTTTTCATAGGAGTGGGTGGGTGAGATTCTGTGGCCTGCACTGTGCAGGAGGTCAGACTAGATGATCGGAATGGTCCCCTCTGACCTTAGTATCTATGAATCTATGAATCTATGAGACAAACACCTACAAGATCTCTATCAAGTGTTCTTACAACTACAATACCCACCTGCTGAAGTGAAGAAACAGATTGAAAGAGCCAGAAGAGTACCCAGAAGTCACCTACTACAGGACAGGCCCAACAAAGAAAATAACAGAACACCACTAGCCATCACCTTCCGCCCCCAACTAAAATCTCTCCAACGCATCATCAAGGATCTACAACCTATCCTTAAGGACGACCCATCACTCTCACGCATCTTGGGAGACAGGCCAGTCCTTGCTTACAGACAGCCCCCCAACCTGAAGCAAATACTCACCAGCAACCACACACCACACAACAGAATCACTAACCCAGGAACCTATCCTTGCAACAAAGCCCGTTGCCAACTCTGTTCACATATCTGTTCAGGGGACACCATCATAGGGCCTAATCACATCAGCCACACTATCAGAGACTCGTTGACCTGCGCATCTACCAATGTGATATATGCCATCATGTGCCAATAATGCCCCTCTGCCATGTACATTGGTCAAACTGGACAGTCTCTATGTAAAAGAATAAATGGACACAAATCAGACGTCAAGAATTATAACATTGAAAAACAAGTCGGAGAACACTTTAATCTCTCTGGTCACTCGATTACAGACCTAAGAGTAGCTATTCTTCAACAAAAAAACTTCAAAAACAGACTCCAATGAGAGACTGCTGAATTGGTATTAATTTGCAAACTGGATACAATTAACTTGGGCTTGAATAGAGACTGGGAGTGGATGGGTCATTACACAAAGTAAACTATTTCCCCATGTTATTCCCCCCCCCCCCACTGTTCCTCAGACGTTCTTGTCAACTGCTGGAAATGGCCCACCTTGATTATCACCACAAAAGGTTTTCTTCCTCCCCCTTGTCCTACTAGTAATAGCTTATCTTAAGTGATCACTCTCCTTACAGTGTGTATGATAACACCCATTGTTTCGTGTTCTCTGTGTATATAAATCTCCCCACTATATTTTCCACTGAATGCATCTGATGAAGTGAGCTGTAGCTCACGAAAACTTATGCTCAAATAAATTTGTTAGTCTCTAAGGTGCCACAAGTACTCCTTTTCTTTTTGCAATTTAACAAAGTATTAGTTGAGAGCAGTGTGACCAGATAGCAAGTGTGAAAAACCGGGACAGGAGTTGGGGGGTAATAGGTGTCTATATAAGAAAAAGTCCCAAATATCGGGACTGTCCCTATAAAATTGGGACATCTGGTCACCTTAGCTAAGAGGCAGTCAAACATATAGGAAACACAGAGGATGTGTAAAGGGGTAGCAGTAGGTGAAGGATCAACTTGAATTCTGAGCACTGTAATGTGAAATAAAGACGAGATGACCTAGTCTTTGTTACCTACTCTGCTTAGAGATCAATATATTTGTCAGGGTGTTTGTCAATATGTGATAATTTTTTAGGTGTTCTGAAGACAGCTGAGTTGTTTGGCCTTTTGCAGCCATGAAGTAAAAATATTCTTTTTTCCACAATGTTATTATGTGTTTTCTATTCTTGTTTCCCAGACCTGATGTTCTTTCTTCTAATTGCTATTCCTTACCTATCTAATTATGGTAGAGTGGTTGGCAACTTTGGTGTTGTGTAAATGCCAAGGGTTATTACTGCTGTTATTAATTTCCTAATATTTGTAAGAAATTACTTTAATTTCTAGAAATTGCCTTCAGAGAGGCGTGAGGTAGAATAACTAGTCAATTTCTCTTTAAATGATGATGGAACAAATTCCACTTCTCTTTACCAGTGAATGCCAGCTATGCTAGCACTACCATGCTACATTTATGCATAAGTGCTTTTAGGGCTAAATTCATTGTTAGCTTTAATGGACTCAGCTCTATTGAATTCAATGGAATTGAACTGATTTTTACCAGTAATGATTCTAGCCACTTAGTTTGTATTTTACATTTACTTTTTGGACTTTTTTGTTAGTAATAATAATTATTATCATCTGATAATTATGTTGTATGTCTGAATCCCACCCTCCTTATTTGCAGTAAGTTAGATTCTGATACCCTTACTCACATTGAGGAGCAGCTTACTTCAAGAGTAGCCCACTGATTTCATTGGATATGTTAATGAAGTAAGGTGCTATTCGACATGAGTAAGGCTATCAGAATTTGTCCATCTTCTGAACCTTCCCACTCAGGGAGTGCACTGAGTACTTCAGAACTGGTAAGGAGTTTCCCTCCAGAACTTGTTTCTGATCTTCAGCACCAGTCTGCTTCTCCAGTGCTGAGAAGAAAGCACAAGAGGGCAGATTCCTCAGAAGAGCAGAGAGTTAGCTCCATGAGGCAACTGAGCTCCCTTGTATAATCCACCAGCTTGGGGAACAGGGAAGGACGTAGTCTGGAAAAAGCTTCCCGGTACCAACGTCATCTCATCAGGAGTTGTTGATTCTGGCACTGGTCATTGAGACTGACCCTCTGCTATGATACTGACTTCTTCTGTGCAACAGCATCAGGAAAATGTCTTTGTACCATTGACAGCAGAGAACAGTGCTACAGCATGAGACCTACACTTCTCAATGCTGGATTCCTTGAGGATACAGGAGACAAGCCAGTCAGTACCGGTGGATCCTCAGGCCCGAGCTACAGACTTACCACACAGTTTTGATCAGCCCTTGGTTCTATGGGGTAGAGAGATCATCAGAGCTCCAGTGCTTTCCTGTGCAATCTTTACGGCAAATGTCATCCTCTCTGCCTCCGCCAGCTAGGAGAACCAAGAAACGGTACCATATTCCTTCTCAAGGATGTGGACATTTTTATACCCATTCTTTGCCAGGTTCCTTAGCTGTCTCAGCAGTGAATGAAGATGCTTATCAGGGTTGACCTTCTTCTGCCACAAAGAACAAGAATCCAGAGAAAATAGACCTTTTTGGTAGAAAAATGTATTCCATATCTGGTTTACAATTTTATATTGCTAATCAACAAGCCTCACTGGCCAGATATAGCTTCTTTCTCTTGGACAATATGCTGAAGTTCTCAGACAAGTTGCTAGAGGATGCCAGACAGGAATTCCAGACACTATTAGAGCTGGACAAGTTGTTGGTTTGTACCCCTCTGCAAATATCATTGGATGGGGCATGCAGAAGACTGATGAGATGTTCCACAGTCTTAAAGATTTAAGAGCCACATTGAAATGGTCACTTACACCAAAAATCACACAATATTCAGGTTGCTTCTGGTCCCAAGAGACCACTCACTTACCCCTGATCAATTGGTACCTTAGATCTTACACCAAAGACACCTTACACCCATAGCCAGTCTTGTAATAAACTATCTAAAGATTTATTAACTAAAAAAAAGAAATGAGTTATTTACAGGTTAGAGCAAGCAAATATATATATTTGCTCATATGAGGTATCATCTAAATCCTAAGAGTGACAGAGTAGTAGTGATCTGTCAGTTCAAAGTGTCTTTCAGGGCACACCCAGGATGTAATTCCTGGTGATCTCTGGCTTCAGTTTGGTGTATCTAGTTCAGTAAGCATTCAAACAGCAAAGAGAAATGGAAAATTTTCCTGTAATTTTGTTTCATTTCCTTCATTCAGCTTCCAGTTCCACAAGAGGAGCTTCCTTGCATATAGCATTTCCAAGGTATAGCATGGCTATTAACCAATCCTTTGTATTGTGATGTTCCTCGAGGGCCCATCTGATTTTGATAGGTTGGATGGGTGCAAGAAGGATCGGAGATGATTCTTGTGCCTGAGTTCACATGTTCAGAGCAAATATTTTCAAAGTTAAAAAGCAAAACCTACATATTTTCTTATAGCATGGAATATCAGCATTACAAGTGAGATTAATGCATGCAGAAATTTACAAGCATTTCATAGTGTCTAAACACTAAATATGTTCTTATAAGACTAATACCTATTTTGATCAAAACTAACATACATCTGAACTGGTCTAGTCTCCATGAGTACCACTAAGGGAAATAGCTCTGATTCTGATGCACAGGGCATGCACACACTTGGAGCAGAATGGATATGTGCAACACATGTCAAAGAACAACAGTTATAGAACAGGTTAGTAATCTTTTTTCCATATAATATGAAAACAAAGATTGATTGGAAACAGAAATGAAATCTCCAAGAACAATATCAAAATAATTTGCATATCACTGCACAGACTACTTTGAATTAAAGCAATAGATTGTACTAGGACAAATATTTCTCTACAGCTGAATATTGATTTTGGTTGGGTGAGCTAACACTTTTCCATATTTTCTCAGATAAAATTACACTAGTGAAGTTCTAATTTCTGAAATGTCAACAAACACTAACTGCACTTAGTGATATGATTTTAGGGGTTTCATTACTTGCCTTTCCATGTAAAATGAACAGATGTTTCTTTTCCTGGTAGAGAGAGATTATTTCATACCAAATCTGATTAACCAGTAATACCCCAAGCATAACATAGTTTTGGACTATATTTATATAGTCCAGAGTTAATGACAACATCCTCAAGAATTTGGGCCCAGAATGTTTTTTTCCCCAAACCCAAGGGTGCATCACAGTACATATACAGAGACAGTGGGTAAAATTTTCAAACGTGCCTAAGTAATTTAGGAGTGTAAATTAATTTAGGCCAGATTTACCAAGGTGTTTAGGCAGCTACAGGTGTAGACAGACACCTAGTGGGATTTACAAAAGTGACTGAGTGAGGCACCTAATTCCCATTGAAGGTCAATGGCAATGAGGTGCCTAACATCTTTAGAATTTGTAAATCCTATTAGGTGTCTGTCTATACCGCTAGATGCCTAAATATCTGGTAAATCTGGCCCTTAGACTTCTGCGTGATTTAGGCTCCTAAATCATTTAAGTGCTTTTGAAAATTTTACTTACTATACCTGCCCTTGAGTCTTTAGAGATTGGTTTGCCCTAAAGTTAATCTGGAATAATTCCATTGTAAATGAGATTGGACAACTGAGATGCAGATGAGGAGTTTGTAGTAAATATATGAGAGCATTGCTCCTGTTGTCGTTTGCATTTTGTCGATAAACATAAGGCTTTGTAAGATAACTTCACAGAATAATATTCACAAGGAGCCATTTGTCAAGTAAAGTAAGAATTTGAGGGGAAGGTTATAATTGTTCTAAAATTATAGTGCAGGCACTAAGGGTGAGAACTCCACTGACGTATGGTCTGAACTAGAGAAAATGGGCAAAATTTCATCTCCAGTTATACCAGTGCAGTTGCATGTGCCTAACTGATGGCAGAATTTGGCTTTGTTTTATCTGGAGGATGGTGTTAGATCCAGAGCTTGGCCAGATTTACAGTCATCAGTAATCCCTGGGTAAAGCTCTACGTTGGTAGCTGGGGCTGTGGGGGTGCACAAAGGGAAAAGGGTGACCATGAGCCCTCCCTCTTTGTCCAGCATCAGGCAGATGTGAGCCCACAAGAAAGAGTGTGAAGACAGTGCCATGTTAAAGAAAGTCATAGCTTTGTTGTTGTGTGCACTCTGTCCAAACCCAGGGAGGCATTGTGGCTGAGTCAGAAATAATGCCTCTGGGTACTTCTGCTGATGCAGAATCCTGATGCATTCCTCTTACCCTACAACTTGGGCTGTGGTTTAACACTAACAAGGCAATTTTTTCTGTGGGCTATCCTGAATAGCTAAAATCTATGTTAAACAATGCATGCAGTGATAAATTGCTTTGGGATTCAGATTTAAAGGATGTTTAAGGAAGATTTCTATTTATCAACAGCAGGGAAAATTGTATAGCCACCCTTGATTTTATTAGAATTTTTTATATAGTCAATATATCTTGCCTGGGTAGTAGACCTGTGCCTCATTGCACTCCACACACGAATTCCTACTAAGTCAAGACTGGTTTGTCCCTCTCTCTTTGGTATTTCTAAGGTGTCTGTGATCTAGATATCTAGCTTACAAACACTAGTACAAGTTTCACGTGGGCAGTGCTTGCAGGACTGGGGCCCGGAGTGATTTTAGTGATTACAAAAAGGAGAAATTAAGTTATTTCTATAAAATCATAGAAATTACATTTCTTGAAACAAAAAGCAATGGGTCAAAATCTGCACTGGAATGCATGAAGATTAGAACCAAGACCTTAAGCAGGTATTTGAAACTGAGTGAGTTTTAGGGAGTATGGGTTTTGACTATTAGCGAGCAGATCGAGGGACGTGATCGTTCCCCTCTATTCGACACTGGTGAGGCCTCATCTGGAGTACTGTGTCCAGTTTTGGGCCCCACACTACAAGAAGGATGTGGATAAATTGGAAAGAGTACAGCGAAGGGCAACAAAAATGATTAGGGGTCTAGAGCACATGACTTATGAGGAGAGGCTGAGGGAGCTGGGATTGTTTAGTCTGCAGAAGAGAAGAATGAGGGGGGATTTGATAACTGCTTTCAACTACCTGAAAGGGGGTTTCAAAGAGGATGGCTCTAGACTGTTCTCAATGGTAGCAGATGACAGAACGAGGAGTAATGGTCTCAAGTTGCAATGGGGGAGGTTTAGATTGGATATTAGGAAAAACTTTTTCACTAAGAGGGTGGTGAAACACTGGAATGCGTTACCTAGGGAGGTGGTAGAATCTCCTTCCTTAGAGGTTTTTAAGGTCAGGCTTGACAAAGCCCTGGCTAGGATGATTTAACTGGGACTTGGTCCTGCTTTGAGCAGGGGGTTGGACTAGATGACCTTCTGGGGTCCCTTCCAACCCTGATATTCTATGATTCTATGATTCTATGACCCCAGCTCTACAGCACCCTGCGGTGCTACTAAGCATCAACCTGTCACCCAGTATCCTGCTAATGGTTACTAGGACAGAAGGACTCCTGGACTCCTTATTGGCAGACAGTTGGGAGTCCTGATTGATCCACAGCTTCAGTATAAACCCAGAACAGGAACAGGAAGTTATCCATGCAAGTGGGATCCACCTTTCCCTGGACTGTGTGACTCCTGCGGCTTAACTTCCAGGTATCCTGATCTGGTCTGACTCTGGTTATCAAGCTGTGGTTCTGCTTTCAAGTTTGTCTCCTTCTCCTGATAACTTGTCCCAACCTGCCTGCCTTCAACACTCAGATCTTGGTTTGCTCTCTGGCCAGTCTCGGACTCTGACCTCCCGGTATCAGACCTGGCCTGATTCCTGCTTTGAGTACTAGGTAATACTGTCCATGTCCTAGTCCTGACACTGGGAGCCGGAGGACAGTGCCTGTGGGTGGAGGCAGTGCACAGAGCTGCCTGCCGTGCCTCCGCCTAGGAGCAGCCAGGACCAGTTGCCACTTGCAGGGAGCTGCGCAAGATGAGTGCCCCCCAGATCCAGCACCTCGCACCTCCTCCCACGCCCCAACCCACTGCCACGAGACCCCTCCAGCATCGCTTCCAAACTGCCTCCCAGAGCCTGTGCTCCACACCCCCTCCTGCACCCGAACCCCTTGCCGGCCCCACACCAACCAGACTATAAACCGGAATTTCAATGAAGATCAGAAATGCTGGTTTATAGAGCTTTCTGGTTGGTGAAGTGCCAGATAAAAAAAGCTTTTACTGTATCATCATTATAAATTACTATTATACATGTTCTGGGCTTGATACTGCATCCCCTGAATTCAATGACAAATGTTGCATTTCAATGGAATGATTTCAGTGGGAGCAGATTTAGACTCAGTATCTATGGTCTCATTTGGCTCTAACACATTTGCTGTCTGACTTGTATATTTCCTATTTTTACCTGATTTTAAATATACTAAAACACTTGCCATTTCCCCTCTAGACACAAGACGCTGAGAGCTTAGAAAAGCTAGTTTTCTCATTTTAGTTAACAATATTGAGTAGAAGATGGCAGTAGTTTTGTAGCCTGATTAAGAAGAGAGATCCAGATTTTAGAGTACAAAATCAGAGCCAATTAAAAATAGCTTCAAGGTTATCCCAAGGTAGAGACATTTCAGAACTTGCACAGCTGCACTCAGGCTAAAGTTAATTACTACAAATACTTCAAGGAATTATGTTGTTTATAAAACTGTAGAGAATGCAGTCATGAAAAGCCAGCTTCAGGAGTAACAATCTAGCAGGCAAGAAAATTATTAGGAAGATTTGCTTGCTTTTGTAATGAATCTTTAACTATTAGTAAAATTGTTTTCAATAATCTACAATGTATTCAATAATCTACGTGTCCCCCATCGACCCAGCCACTGTTTTAGAGATGCATGCTCCAGTTCTGTTATTACCTATCAATAGATACATATTTTTTTGTCTCATGCTACTTTTTATTGTATTTAAACAGTATATTTAGTAAATATAGGGTTTTTTTAAATATATACAGTCCTGGTCCTAAAAAGTTTCTCCAGTTTTTTTTGCGATTTGCTCCCCTGCATCAGTGCTCTTCAAACATGACAGAAGAAATTGTAAAGGGCCAGAACAGTACTCGGTAAATTCCTATGCTGTTAACATGAACACAGAAATTAGGAAATGAAGGCAAAGAAAAAAATGCCACATAAGTAATGAAATGTTATTTGGATGCTTTATTAAGTCTATTCCATTTTTTCCTTCTAATGACAAAAACCAACCACAAATACCCATTATAAGGTAGTGTCATGGAGTGTTCACACCACACTAGGTAGCTGGAAAGGGTCTACTTAGCCTGTTAGGCTGCACCTGGAGGAGAGTCAGGGCTCTGAAGGCCTAATGGCTGATGAAGCCCAGCTGAGGGAGGAGCTAAGCTAAGTATAAAGAAAGGAAGTTGGTGGTAAGAGGAGCTGTAGTAGGGAATGCCTGATGTTCTCCCCTGGCCCAGAAAGAGAAAGGAGGAACCAGGGAGGCAAATAGGAGCCCCAGGATCCTGAACCTGAGAAAAGGGTGTACTCAGAGGAGGTTGGGGAAGGAGCATGTGCAACAGCAATGGAATATGGGAGTGAGTAAACTGGGGAGGCTGCTGGATAGAGGGTTTGACATGTGCTTGAGCTGGAGTAGTGGGTGGGCCTGTGTTCCCCTACTCGCTAATGGGGAAAGTGGCACAGTGTAAGTAGTGGAATGGAAGATTGCCTGAGATAGTCTGTCCAGGGGGACTTTAGTACTCTCAAAGGGAAGGATTACAATGACCTGGTTGGAGGGCCATGCTATGAAGAAGCAGCATCATCCTGAATGATGAAGAGGCAGTAACCTGACTGAGGGAAGGGGTGTCTGGTGGGGTGAGCTAATCCACCAATGAGCCACAAGGTGCATCGGGGTAAGTAGTGAACCCCATTACAGGTGGAAACTATTGTTTCCTATTGAACTCTCAATGAAAGAAGAAAAGCTGTTTGTAATTTAAAGCATTTACTTTGTAATACTGAGAATCTCACTTAAAAAAACAATCACTGTGAAAGCTGAATGGATAAATCTTAAAGCTTGAAGAAATAAGAGGGAACCATTCAGAATTTAATCTAAGTAGGCTGCCTATGCTACAGTAATTGAGCAGAATATATTTCATAAACAGGGTTAGAATATTCTATGGAAGCAGTCTGCTATCATCTTTACTTTCTTTAACTACTTTACGTATCATTTACATAGGCTATAAGAACTGTATTTGGGCCCTGCTGAGGAGATAAACAGGGCTTAACCTACGATACTGTATCCCTTTTAATAAACTTGACTGAACTTTAATGAGGGCTAAGAGAGGCATTGTTTTATCACTGGGTTGTGTGGGGAATTTACAATGGCAAATGATGCCATTGTAAAGGGCCTGTGTGTTTGTTTATAGCAAGTTAGAATTTTTTGTCCCCTCTAAGACAGGAATTATAAGATCATATTCATACATCTCCAGGGAATAGGATTCCACAAAGTAATGTACAATTGGCTTAGAATTTTCTGGAGGAGAAAAGCTTAAATATCAAAGACGTGCAATAGTCAGTATGAAGATTCAAAGTGATGGGGCAGTTAAGTGCTATATAAAAAAATTGCATTTTAGTGAATTCATTCAACTAGATAAATCAACACTAACCTGATAAAGGGAAAAAATAAAATTTAAAATAGATGGGAAAACTAGTGCTTTTTATTTTAAACTCCATTTGCTGTGCATTGGATTGCTTTCTTGGACTTATAAATGTATGTATTTTTTTTATTCAATCTGATTAACAGCGATCATCACCAATAAAAACTCCTCATTATTAATAGTCACGATATTGTCATGTCTGGGGTACCACAGTATTTCCCTCTGCTTATTAGGTAACGAGTCCTTTATTCCATGTTATGGTAGCTGTGGGCAGATTGACTCCAGAAGATGTTTGTTGTAGCAGTCATCCCCTTGTTGCTCGAGTACCATGATTTTGTTGGCAGGTCATCATTTTGACTTTAATGCTAAGAACAACAGCTTCTCTGGCTTGGATGAATATAGTTTTCTCTTTTAGCTAAACCACTGACTTGAAAATAAGTTTGTAATAAAACACAACTCTTATTCTTCATTGGACCCAACACAGAACCTTAGATCTAAACAACTCTTCCCGTCCAGCACTGTGTTTCTGGATAACCAGGTTCAGATTCAAATAGTCTCATCTAAGACAGTTCTTACTGTTTTCAAATCCAAAACAGGCAGGGACCTGTGAGACAACCTCTGTATCCCAGTCAATCACACAAGACAATTTGGCAGATACTTTCTTTGTCATTCTCACTATATTTCCCCTGCACTTACAGAGCAACAGGCATCCATTGGATGGCTAATTTAATATACTTCTATATCAGGGATGTTGACAATTTTCTTTTAAGACTAGAAAATAAAATGTTTGCCTTGCATTTCAGTTATCAGGTCCAAATCTGATTGGAGACATATTTCTACACCTGGCCTAGTAAATGGGAGGGCAAAAGCAGTTTAAATCTCTTTATATCTTTACATGCTTCTACTGAAATGTGTGTGTGCTGCTTCTCCACAGCCCTGGATCTGTTCAGTCCATAGATCTATTTATTAAAATACAGTAAGTAGGTGTACATGTCTGAACTATTCTTTCCCATAGCTTTTCTGTACAATTCTTAATTTAGCTTTTTTGTACATGTGAAATCTTGAGGATAAGATGTAATTTTCATGACAGTCCTATTGTAAGTGGCCTCAGTCAATTACCCAGTGTGTGATGTTGGACTAAAGGCTTTAGATTTCCTTACCCTATATCTGCTTGCAGCACTTAGTGAAATGATTAATTTCTTATGAGTGGTTATGTCGGCATCCTAGGATGTAAAGATTCCATTTCAAAGAATCATACCCACACAGCATTCTAAGTTGTAAAAACAACAAAAGTTTTCCTGTGCCTGAGAATAGTGGAAATGCTGAGCCACATAAAGACTTCTTTCCTTTCTCATCATTCAAGTTGTCCTTTTTACAGACAGTAACACAACTGGGCTTGGAATATAACATGACGACAGACAACAATAAAAGGGCTGTTCAGAACCATTTCTTTTATCATGCTCTATCCTTCAGAGTGGTTCTCTAGTCTAAATTTTTTACAAGGCTCATATTCCCCTGTGCAATTATGGAACTTGAAATGTAATTCTCTTTGGAACTCTAAAAGATTTAGAGTGTGTTTGTCCAAAACCAATTTTTATTATCTGCCAAAACTGCAAACTGATGTCACAGAAAAACATTTAGAGAATCATTAAAATAGCTGTTGAATATGAATGCCCTTAAATGGAGACTGTAAGAAGCTTTCATTTAAAAGTGTAAGTATTATAGAACATATGGATTTTTGGATTCCTTCTTAGACAGTATTTGGGATTATATTTAATCAGCACAACAAAGGAATTTTATCAATTTTCATTTGCTTTACAGAAACCAGGAACAATACTAAAGATCATATTTGTTACGTGTATCTAAAGCATGTTACCATTGATGTTGTAAGATACTGTTTTATCTGTCATGTTTATACAGTAAAAATAAATACAAATATACAGTTGCCATTTTACAAAGACTATACCATACCCACATATGTGTTCATAGGACATATAGTATCCTCCTAGGAAGTTTGTGCTAATTCAGTATCAAATGTGGCTCTGTATTCAAATGCCATGGCATTTTTTTGCCCTAAGTAGTGTTGGTCTTTCTAAATAATTGGCCATAAAAACTTGATAGCATACTATAGTCTGAAAACACTTGCATGCGGTTTCTTATTAGAATTTCCTGTAGTGGGTATGTGGCATACAATCACTGGAAGCCAGAGCTGGTGCAGTTTGTTTCCTTTGGCCTTTGTCTGTGCTGGTCTTGGAGATTCTCCTTCACCTTCAGGCTCTTTGCACCCTGTTGCTATTCTATGGGAGAAGTCTGAGGCTGCTTTACAGAGGAGCAAGAGTTTCTTTGCTCTCCTCCATCCTCTACTGATGCTGCTGCCCTCACATGGGAAGAGTTCAGGGGATTCCATTATGAGGAAAGGGAAGCTAGCAAGGTAGTTCTCAGTTAGAATGATGGGACAGAAAGCAAGCACCATTCACAAAATGGAGCAAAGGAGATGGTCCTGCCACCACCATCTTCCTTACACCAATAGTCTAGTGATGAGGACACTCACCTGCGAGAACTCGCTCTGGAACAGGGAGTCAAACCAGATTATTGGCTATTCTGGTGTAGGTCTGTCTTTGAAGCTATTTCACTTTGTATACGATCCTTGCATAATCATTGGGCCAGACAGAGCAAGTGAGCAAGAATGATTCTATAGCCCGGTGGTTAGGGCATTCCCCTGGGAGAGGGAACGCCTCAGTTCCGCTCCTGGCTGCACTGAATAGTTAATTGCTGATACACAATTGAACAGCTTCAACGAGAGAAATTGAGAGAGACCACCTCCAAAATACTCTATAGTCTGGCACTCACATGGGATACAGAAGACTGGATTCAAGTCCTACATCCCAGGTGAATGACATAACCACTGGGCTATCTTTTATGAGGGAGTCCCCACCACCTCAATCTAGCTCTCCTCCTCCTCAGTTCTATGGCACTAGCCCTTCATTTCCCCTTCCTCTTAAAGGATGTGTGTGTGTGTGGTGGTTTTTTTTTTTTTAACAAAAAAAAAAAAAAACCCCACCATACCCAAAATGAAACATTTTGTTTCAGGTCATACTAAATGTTTTGACCCAAACTTATTTTTGCTCAGACTTTTTTCAATTTTCCCCAAATTCTTCCCCACCTCACCCCAAAAGTTTGATCCAAACCAATTTTTTTTTGACTTTTTGGAACTGCTAGTAAAATGAGAGGGTGTATTTTGGTTTTGTCCTTCCTCACCCCCCCCCACATACCCACAGCAGTGGGCCAACTATATTTTGTGTAAACAGCCATTTGATTGCGATTAAAGCATGCTTGAAAACTAGCTAATCATTCCTGTAACACATCATATAGGGAGCTTGTTTGAAGAATTCATGCATGAGTTGCTGTTAATTTATGTCAAGCCAAGCCAAACTATCAGGAAATAATATGTAGCCCTGAAGCTTAAAATTTCTATCTGTCATGAAGACCGTGTCTTCTGATTACAGGAACTCAGTGCTATTCAATGGAATTTATCCTGCAGGGCAAGAAAGTACCTTCAGGGCAGATGACATTTTTAAAATCTAAGGTAGTATTTGAGTTCTGGTAATTTTGATAACAAAACCTAGTTCGCATTAGAATATATGAATATGTATGTCTTCATTTACCACTTGTGCTTTGCTCCATTTTATTTGCTGTCTTTATTTCCATGTTAGAGTGCATCGCAGTAAGCCACAAAATATCCTTAATTATAAGGTAAAAAGTTGCTTTTTGTGAGCAAAACTTAGGTCATTTGAAAACTTTCCCAAAGCTTCTGCAATGCAAGCTGTTGTTCTTCATGTCTACTAAAGACTGATTATGCCTTTCAATCCAGCTTTTATAATACATTTTGCTAAAATGGCAAATCCTACATCTGTTGAGTGGGGTGTGTGTGTGTTTGTTTTGGTTTTTCCTGGGTGATGTCATGCTATGCCACAGCGAGTGCTCCAGGAATAATCTAACCTGCTGCATTGTACAGCTAGAGTGAAATTCACCTCTTTGAAGAAGGTCTAAACAAGCACCTCTGCACTGTGGAAACCCTGAATGGAGAGGGAGATGTAGAGGTGGACTTTGTACCCCCTGTTTAAGGAGAAAATATCTTTGAATTTGTAGAAGGGTCGCAGAGGGAGAGCAGAGGATTCACAGAAATGTGTGGATGCAGTTTCTTGTGGTTTGAAGGAGCAGATTCCATGCTCCAACTCTCTGCCCTGAATATATCCAGTTTACTTTGTGCAGGAAGATTTGCATTTCAGTCATAGCACACATAGGGGAACAGAGGACTGTATGCACCTAGATCCCTTATGAAAAAGGCCTATTGAATGTATGAATGATGGAAACAATAGAGTATTATGGAAGTGTAATAGGTTACTATGGAAATTTTATAAACCCGTCAAATTTAATAGTGTGCCAAACTTTCTATTAGTTTTAGAATAATCCTGTAGAATTCTATAGGAGGGACATAATTCTCAATTACGTCCCATAAGATGGTTCAAAAGCTTTCCATAAGGAGTAGACCATAATTTAAAGCTAAAAAATATAACTTTGCCTGAATTTACCCATAATTTTGTATCCTGGCCAAAGAAAAATGTCCCACAAAACCCAACTATAGCACTTCACAGCCATACTGCTTTCTCAGGGGAAATCATTCAGACCTACTGAAAGCTAATTTGGCTTACGCTCTCATCTCAAAATACATGTTAAGTAAAACAGCAAATTATCTTAATTATGTTTCATATTTAACTATGTGTTTTCCTGGGCAAATGAAGCTTTACAATTGTTTGAAAGTCACAGTAATTTGCATCTGCATTAAGAAAAGTCAAGGATATCATATTAGTAGTAGTTTCCACTAGTACAGCTGGGTGACTTTAAAAAAAAATAATAAAATTCAATAGTCTAATCCAACAAGTGCTCTAACCGCTGAGCTAAAGGCTATAAGAAGGGAACCATCACCATCACATTTACTCTTCCTTCTCTGGCAATTTTGTGCATTTAGACATCCATTGCTTTTGTTGAAATGCAAATGAGAAATTGCAGGTTGGGTCAAATGAAACAATTCCTTCTATCTGACTTAAAATTTCTTCTGACATCTTGATTCACTGAAAATGTTGGGGGGGTGGAACTGGTGTTTAGTTCAACCCAAAGCAAACTTTTTTTTTAATTGCCAGTGAATCGAAATATCCATTTTCTAGTTCTGTCCATTAGTACTTCAGTAAAGGGTTAAGATTTTAGTCATTTGTTTAAAATACACTTTAAAAAAAAACAGAAAGCAGACATTCAAACATTTGTGTGTAAGGAATTCAACTACTTAACAACATTTTAAATCTTAAATAAAGAATCCATATATGGATATATGAAAGGTTAAGCCTGTGAGGTCCCAATACAAATGTAATGTTATGTGTACTCCATAGAAATATTCCCATTCCTCTCCAGAAAATCTTGCATATTTTACTTCTGCATTCAGGAATACAACTCCTAGTGAACCATATTCTAGGGCAATAGGTGAGTCAGAAATAAGTGCATGATTTTATGCTGAATATAGAAAATACATAAACCATAATGGACACATTTTTCCTTGCCTTCAAAGGACCCTTCACTTTGCATGAAGAACATATACAGCAGGGGGTCCATATTTAAAAAAATATAGGCACATACTATACTTTCCAGCTTTATGGGTGTCTCTGCAAATGTCAATGTACAAAAATAACAAGCTGTTAGCATGTTCATTTAATTTCACTGCCTCATGAAAGTATAATTCTCTTACTCTACAAAAATCAATCCGTGCAAATATTCTAATAGCTCTTCTAAGAGTATCAGTAGCAGAAGAAATTGTAATTTAAAAAAAATCACATTAATCTGTATTTGTGCTCTGATGCCCTGATTCAGGAAGTTACTTTAGTATGCGTGTAATGTAAACTAAGTAAGCAACTTTCTTGAAGGCAGTGACGCTACTCACAGGGTAAAAGTTGCACATGAGCTTAATTACTGTGGTGAATTGGTTCCATACTGACTAAACTTACCCAGACTTACCCAGTACAATAAGCATTTGTTCCATGGTCTGTTATAGGTGGACCTCCTGGAATAATTATACTAAAGTAGATTTTGTATTTTCATTTGCCTTTCTGTTTATCTGCATCCACTTTTCTTACCTTAAAATGGTAAGCTCCCTTGGCAGTGACTGTCTTTTTGTTGTATCTTGGTGCAGCACTTAGCATAATAATGTCCTGATCTGGCGCTGGTAGGGGCTACTCCAATACAAGTGATAAATAGTAATAGGTTTGCACAGTTCTTAAGAAGCAAAACCAGCTGGTTGCATTTACTTATGCCCTTGTGACTTGAGGTTTGCTTCGAATTGTGAGATTTTTAAAAAACTGAAAATGTGCCAGTTCTCTACTGAAATTGGTGTGTTTCATCCTCCCATCCTGCCTCTCGTATGAGTCTGCCCAGTATCTTCTCTTTAACTTGAGTTATCTTTTGGAAAGTCCCTTTTAGCCCAGCCTCACCTCCAGATGTTGTTAGTTGTCAGTCTTCATTGGGAAGAGAAAATACATTAATAATAAAAACACTACTTGATATAGCACCTTTTCTATTCAGATCCCAAAGCTTCAGACCCAGCTCTTCTGATTATGGGAGGCAGATAAGTGGTCCATCTAGCCCAGTATCCCATCTTCTGACAGTGGCCAGTGCCAGATGCTTCAGAGGGAATAAACAAATCTGGACAATTTTGAGTGATCCATCCCCTGTTGTCTAGACCCATCTTCTGGCAGTCAGAGGTTTTGGGCTACCTGGAGCTTGGGATTGTTTCCATGAGCATCCTGACTAATAGCCATTGATGGACCTCTCCTCCATGAACTTATCTAATTTTTTTTAAGCTTAATTATACTTTTGGCCTTCGCAACCTCCCTCTAGCAATGAGTTCCACAGTTTGACTGTGCAAAGAAGTACTTCCTTTGTTTATTTTAAACCTGCTGCCTATTCATTTCATTGGATGGCCCCTGGTTCTTGTGTCATGTGAATGGGTAAATAACACTTTCTCTATACCTCCATAGTTTTCTAGATCCCTTTTAGTACTCTTTACTAAACTGAACAGTCCCAGTCTTTGTAATCTCTCCTCCTTTAGAAGATGTTCCACACCCCTAATCATTTTTTGTTGCCCTTCTGTGTCCCTTTCCAAATTCTAGTATCTTTTTTGTGATGGGGCAACCAGTATTCAAGGAATGGGTATACCATGGATTTATACAGTGGCGTCTTCCTTTCTTTGTCTGTCATCCCTTTCCTAACAGTTCCTAACATTATTAGAATTTTTGACTGCTGTTGCACACTGGATGTTTTGGGAGAACTATCCACAGTGACAGCAAGATCTTTTTTCAGAGTAGCAGCCGTGTTAGTCTGTATTCGCAAAAAGAAAAGGAGTACTTGTGGCACCTTAGAGACTAACAAATTTATTAGAGCATAAGCTTTCGTGAGCTACAGCTCACTTCATCGGATGCAAGATCTTTGAGTGTTAATAGCTAATTTAGACTCTATAATTTTGTATGTATAGTTGGGATTATGTTTTCCAATGTGCATTACTGTGGATTTAGCAACATTGAATTTCATCTGTTTGTTGCCCAGTCATTCAGGTTTGTGAGATCCCTTCGTAACTTTTTGCAGTCAGCTTTGGACTTAATTATGTTGAGTAGTTATGTATTGTCTCCAAATTTTGCCCCTCACACCTATTTCCAGATCAAAATGTTGAATTGCACAGGTTTCAGTACAGATCCTTGAGGGACCCTACTATTTACCTTATTAGTCTTTCGAGTGTGAAAATTGACCATTTATTTCTATCTTTTCTTTTCTATTTTTTAAACAGTTACTGATCCACAAGAGGACCTTCCCACTTATCCCATGACTGCTTAGTTTAAGAGCCTTTGGTGAGGGACCTTGTCAAAGGCTTTCTGAAAGTCCAAGTACCTATATCAATTGTATCATTCTTGTCCGCCACTTGTCTTCACACTCTGAATTTTAATAGATTTGCTAGTCATGATTTGTCTTTACAAAAGCTATGTTGGCTCTTTCCCAACATATCCTATTTATCTCTGTCTGATTCCTCTGTTCTTTACTATAATTTTTAACCAGTTTGCCCCGTACTGAAGTTAGGCTTGCTGGCCTGTAATCGCCAGGCTTGCCTCTGGAGCCTTTTTTTTTTTTTTTTTTTTTTAAAGTTGATGGTGGTAACTATCACTTAAATCAGCCTCCGTACCAGATCACTGGAGGATAGTTAGTCATTTTACAATTTCATATTTGAGTTCTGATGACATTAAATGGATCAGTTTGTTCTAAAACCTTCCCTATTGGCACCTCAGTCTGGGACAGTCCCTCAATTTGTCACCTAAAAAGAATGATTCAGGCCTGGGGCTCTCCCCCACATCCTCTGCAGTGAATACTAATACAAAGAATTCATTTAGATTCCCTGGATTGTATTGTTTTTCTACAACTGTGAACTTGCTTGAGCATTGTGTTTAGAAGCCATCTCGAAAGCCACCTTACTGTGGTTTTTGCCTTTTTCCTTTCAAAAGTTAATTTTGTTTGTACTATGAATCCAATAAATATACAAATGTTTATATTTAACATCCTATTTTATTTGACTTTCTTGTGAAAGAGCTGTTGGGTAAAATTATTCAGAGAGACAGTGGATGGCACTGTTGGTTTGCAGCTATAAAGTGGTAAAGAATGCAAGTCTGATAGGACAACATTTAAAATTATACATTAAAATATACTGATATCTCCTTAAAATGGAGGAACTGAGCCTAAGACTATCAAATCTGTGCAAGAGCTGTGGACACCAGATAGGGATTTAACTTTGAAGACTTTTCATTATCAACAATATTCAGGCAAAAATGAGACCGAATTATGTTCTAAACACCACATTTTTGATCACACTGAGTTTATGCCTTTTAACTATTAGTCTGATACTCTGGATTTTTCAAGAAAGACGGGCTAATGACGGGGTTAATAGCAGCAAAGAAAGTTGTCCAGAGACACTGGAAAAGCAATGACATGCTAACCAAGGCAGGGCAGTGAGCATTTCTCTCACATGGCTTCCTACAACAAGATCAGTTACATTGTGAAACAGAAGGGATGTGTTTTGAGAACACTTGGAGGCCAGTTATGGATAAGGTTTATAAAGTAGATGCTGCTGCTTGGAAGTGTTTGTACTTCCATCCGTGTGCGCGTGCGCGCACACAATTCAGCTGAGGTTGCATGGTGTTGCAAAAGGATTGTGACTCCCTTGTCATTATATTTGATAACCCTATTATTCTATTCTTACCTTTTTTTTTTTTTTGGCAAGGTGAGTTAGGTTGCTTAAATACATGGAAGCTTGGGGTTGGGTTTACTAAGGAGTAGGAAGCTGGGATGTGCAGTGAGTATCTGCTTTAAGGCCTGATCTGAAGTCTGAGTACTTCTGCTGACTCCAGTGGGTTTTGGACCAAACAGCCAAATACCTTATTGTTAGCCTGTTGGTTTTTGGAAAAAAGTGTGTGTGTGTGTGTGTGTGTGTGTGTGTGTGTGTGTGTACTCCGTGATACTGCTGTAACTTCTTCCTATATATGATGTGTATATACTCCTGGGGATAGCTTTCTCCTCTTGAATGTATCAAAGCAAAATAATAAATACAAGCCATAAGGAAAAAAATCTAATGGACTCAGGTCCTGTGTTAAGTTGCCATATATTAAAATTGGTATCTTCAATTCCTATTTTGTCCCCTTTCATTTTAAAGGGAGAATAAAGCAGTTAAAGGGAAATATCACTCAAAAATGAACATGGTTATCATTTTCACTAATTCGTATTTCTTTGGAGACTATTGTTCTCAAAAAAAGTTATTATTCAATTTTAAAATTTATGGTCTTATTAATGCTACAACATTCCTACAATCCACTACATATCTGAGCCCTTGAGAATCATATAGATGTTTGATAGCTGGGAAAGCAGCAAGGTTATAAATCTCTATGGTCTTTGAGAACAGAATGTCCTTTGTGGTTTATAACGTGATTATAAGAGTCGATTTTGAAATTATAAGAATCTATTGGTTGACTAATTAACCACAAAAATAAACCTAATGGATGGAAAGAGGAGAAAATACTCTGGTGAATAATATCAAATTGAATTTATATATGTATAAATAACACTTTAAAGTCTTTTTTCATTCTGAATGAAAGAACAGGATATTAACTATGAAGTTATCACTCAGAGTTAATGCTTTAATAATTATGTAGGTTTGAATGAAGGAGGATTAATATCAAGTCAGGTAAAGAAGTCCAATATTAACAAGATCAAGTACAACCTTTTCCCTAATTTGATTGAAATCATTCTTACTATCGTATCCTCAAGTCTCTTCCTTTGCTGTCACAATCTAAACTGGATACTTCTTGTCCACTGTACCACAAATGCAAATTGTGTGTATGCACGTGTGTGCACACAGCTTCTATGTTAGATTTAGCAGGAATCATAGTCCTGGTAACCCTTTAATGGATGTAAATAGGAAATATAACTTTCTTCACTCCTTCTTCTTCTTCTAATATACAAGCAAAATTAAGATACTGACCCTTCAGTCTCATCTATGTGGGTGTCCTGTGCTGAGCCCTGATGAAATCAGTGGGGTTCCACCTGAGTGCAGGGGATGCTCCCCACCCCCATCAGAACTGGCTTTTGAGCTTTGTATCTGAAGTTTGTAAGCCTAATGGGGGTGAGTATATTGAAGCCCCTGGATGCTACTTTTACATAAATATTAAATATGTGCTTTGTGCTGTAAATGCTCTTGTGAAGATATAACCTATACACATGGAATGTACAGTAAGCTGTTGATGGTAACAGTACTTTGATCAAAAATGTGAAAATATAGGGCTTAATTATAATCTAACAGAGTGAGGGGGTACAGACCTGAAAATAGCTGTGGCTTAAAAGCAATGGGTAAATGGACAAGTGTTAGATTTTAGGAGTCATAAAAATTAGACAACGTTGTAAAACTGGGAAAATTGGGGCAAATGAGCTAGGGATTTTTAAAAATTGCATGTGCATCATATTCTCTTGCCATTCTTTTGTCTGTATCTTTATAATTGTGTTTTGGGCAAGGACTTCTTTTATTTAAAAAAATAAACAACCAAAAACTAGCCCACTTTTTGGTACTGAGTAAATAAAAATGATCTAATGCTAGTTCCAATAGGTGAGTAGGTTGAATGCCTATGACCATTCTGCATGGATATCCATTTTTATTCAGATTGAGCATATGTCTGCACATATCTAATAATGCTGCCTTCAGAAGATAGCACTTTGCAAATGAAATTACACTAGCAGCAGTGCTGGTTTGCCACATCTTGTGAGGGGACTTTCTGCATTTTTCCAGTGGTTGGATGTGCCCCCAAAGTTGCACATGGCAGCTGTCTTCCCTCTGTCAAGTAGTGCTAGGTATGGCTACATCCAGATTCCTCATTGCTGCTGCTTTTACTAAGCCACAGAATGATACTAGAATCAAGATTTCAGTCAGAGCTTCTAGAAAGATAGCTGCTTTCAATTACCTGAAAGGGGGTTCCAAAGAGGAAGGATCTAGACTGTTCTCAGTGGTAGCAGGTAACAGAACAAGGAGTAATGGTCTCAAGTTGCAGTGGGGGAAGTTTAGGTTGGATATGGGGGGGGGGGGATTTTTCACTAGGAGGGTGGTGAAGCACTGGAATGCATTACCTAGGGAGGTATTGGAATCTCCTTCCTTTGAGGGTTTTTAAGGTCAGGCTTGACAAAGCCCTGGCTGGGATGATTTAGTTGGGGATTGGTCCTGCTTTGGGTAGGACTAGATGACCTCCTGAGGTCCCTTTCAACCCTGATATTCTATTATATTCATTGTTTAGCAGATCTTTTGGAAGTAGTTGCAGTAAGATGCACATATTTTGACATCACATTTCTGTATTCCACATAAAACCAAGCAAGGAGTGAAAAGCAATGTTCTCATTAATATTTGTGGAAATTCAAAGGCATATTTAAATTCATTTGTGTTTATAACCTGTTTATATTTGCTTTGAAAAAAGAGGGATTTTTGTCTATACAAAAATACACAATGTTGCGGCAGAAGAAAAAAGGTCATATCAAAGCCTTTGAGAAAGAGGGTTTTAGAAACAAGTGGATGGGATGCAGGGAGGATTGAATCTTTAAGATAAGGAAAAGTGAAGAACAGGAAGAAGAAATTAAAGTTTTTTTACTTATATTTTGGATCTATAATTTAATGCTGCTGTAATATCACATTCAGCATAGGAATGAAGGGCTCTTCTTTCACCCTAATCTCAGGTGGTAACATGCAGGAAGATAGAGGACTTACTGTTGATTCATGGTGACTGGTGAATCTTGCTAGCTCCAACCAGTGTGTAAGAGGAATTGGCATGTCTCACTGGGGCAAAAGGAACAACAAGCTGGGCTAGAGGAGGTACTATAGAGGAAAATCCTAGGAACAGCAAAGATTGGGGAGAGATTTTAAGATTAAATTTATATTTTGTGTTAAACTATCGGTGAATCCAAACTCCTGGAAAGGCATAGATTTGGACTATAAATGGTATTTGATACTCTTCAGTTTTGGATAGCAACTTCACAGAGATGCATGTGATTCTGTTTCTAGAAGAGAAAACAAGGCTTTTTATGGGCAGGAGGTGACACTTCTCCTTAGACCCTCATCACTGCAAAGGATGTGGATCATCCTCAATTTTGAAAAGCTGACAGGCAGGTTAGTGGGCACAAAGAAAAATAAAACTGTGCTGTTCAGGACAAAACAAGGGTATGGGCACTGGTGCAATCTTAGAACGGGGGGGAAATGAAATATCTGTATGAAACCAACTTCAAATTTAAGGAGAACACAACCAGTCCCCACTTGGTTTTCTCTTGGAAGGGACTTTGAAGGCAGGCCTTTGAAATACCAGTGAAATAGGATGTGCTAACAGAAAAAAATAAACACTGATATCTGGCAGCAGCAAAGCAGAAATCTATAGTCTTGTACCAAAACATTGGGCTGTAGAAATTTAGCACTAGGAATTTAAAATTTTTCAGCAGTGGGGAAAAGAGTCAGCTCGAAAGTGACTCTTTAATCCCAGTTGTAGACCTAGGTGAATCATTTGTCAAAGCCAGATTCCCCTCTCCATCTATTTACAATATGATTGTGTTTTATCTCCTTCAATAGTCCAAGATTCTGGGGAAATTATGATATGGACAAAGGTAGGAAAACAAAAAACCTGGGTAGAGAGTAAAAGGGATCTTATCTAGTAAATGTCATTAGACCAAAAAAAAAAGGAAGAATAAACACAATTAGCCTTTAAGATTCCTGGATAGATGACACTTCCATGGCATATTGCCAGACTCTAGTGACACCTAATTCCTGGGGAAGAATCCAGTTGAAAGCATCAGAATTCCTCCAGACCATCAGCTGAGTAAAACTCTAACTATCACTTTCAATTAAAATTTCCAAGTGCTCATTTTGTTTAGCAAGAATGGAAGTATTGAATATTAAACATATACTAAGTAATTGTTTGAAAAACAAATATATGTATTAAGGATAAACCTTTTAAAACCTACTGGGCTAGATCCTCAGATGTAAATTGACATAGTTCCATTGAAGTCAATGGAGTTACTCCTCTTTAAATCTGAGCAACTGGCCCACAGTACATATCGGTGGACTATACCTTATGGATGCAGTGTGCATTAACATTCAAACCTGTATGGACCAATTGCTTGCTCAGCATAACTTTGTTTCTACTCTCAGCTTCGCTAACATCAATGAAGTGCACATTTTGTACAATGAAGACAATTCATCACTGGAGCAACTTACCTAGGATGTGGAAGATTATCCATCACTTGAAGTCTTTAAATGAAGAAAGGATGTGGTATCTTTTTATTTAAAAAAAATATTCAAGCTCAATCAGAATTTTGTTTCTGCCAAAAACCCACCAGTTGGTGAAATTCTATGGCTGGTGTAATGCAGGAGGCTAGCCCATAGGATCAATAATGGTCTCTTTTGGTTTAAAAGTTATGAATATACAAGAGATTAAATAGCATTTACTGGAGCAATTTAAATAGCATACAAAAACTTTCAGATTAAATGTAAATCTCTGGAGATGTGAACATTTGGATTGAGTGTATGGAAACGTGGCATAAATCTCTGATTTTTAAATTGTAAGAGGAAAGCAGGTTCTGTTGACTCTTCTTTCAGAGCCATTGTAGATTCCTTAACCTGGATGTCTTTCCTTACCATATCTAAAAAACATAATAGATCTACTATCCGCCAAAAATGCTTCTCACATTAAGCTCTTTGAATTCTTTGGATGGAAGGTGCTATACGTAGAGTATTAGTAGATATCGGTATTGTTAGTTGTTCATGTGAGTCAATGGGACTATTTATTTGGCCATCATATACCATATATTTATTATATGCACCATCTATATGTAAGCATTAAGCACCAATAATATTGATCTCAAACACTGTAACAGTGGTATAGCCTAAACTGGTTTATATTGTAACTGTTCATTTGCGCTAAGTGCACAATACCTTGCATTTGCTGGAGTAAGCATTTGGCATAAGATAGATTGCATCAAGACAAAGAATGAATGTAAGGAAGTTCCTTCTAGGACCAGTATTTGGAATACTAGTATCCAAAGCAAAGATAGGGAAAGAACAGAACAAGAAGTTAGGTAACTGGGACAAACTGGTGGGTTGGATTTTAGTGATGTGTAAAGAGATGTGTAACTTGTAAAATCATCATATAAATACTAGCTGCTGAAATATGTAACTTTGGGAGTGCACCTTCTGTGTAAGGTGAATTGCTGCACAAGATGGCTGCATGAGACAGCTTCCTGTAGACCGGTGTATATAAACCCTTTTTCATGTACTATACCTTTCATTTAGAGCAATAACCCTGATTAACATTGGTCATTTGCTCTTTTCAATATATTTCATAAGAAACCAAAGTGTGGTCAAACAATTGACTATACAATATATCAAACCAACTGGCTCTCAGTGCCTTTCATTTAAGGTGAGCAGGACTTGGTGATAAGGACTCAGTAATTTTAAAGCCTTTGAGACATTCAGATATTTCCTTAAAATCTGGAAAAATCAAAGTTCATGAGAATCAGATATAGGGCTTGATCTTCAGCTGGTTGAAGAGCTGGCCCAGGATTTCTGTGCATTTGCTTTGTGCGACTACCATGCTCATAAGTAATTTCATTCCTTGGGCACTGCTTAGTATTCAACATTTACAAGAGCTTTTGGATAGAGTTTTACTGAAAATATTTGACCACTTAAACTTGTATGCAATCTTTCTGAAACATTAGCAATACCTACAAATCTGACACAAGTACAATAACCTTTGCAAAAGTCTTCCACTCTACTTCTTGTAATCTTCAAGATCATCATTCAGGTAATTATTTTTTGCTAAAGATACAAATCTCTGCAAAACATTTTAGCTAGCATATGCAAAAACATCACTTCATAAATGGGAACCTAATGGAGTGTATAACTTCCCCCCCAAAAGTAGATCAAAGTTTTTACCTACATCTACTCCGTTTGGGAGCCCAATTTGAGACACTTGAGGTCAAACTTTCAGAGGTGGTGACCACTCACAGCTTCTACTCGCTTCAGCTGGAATTGTGATTATACCACACCTCCAGAACTCAGGTCATAGATCTCTCAAACTGGGCACTCAAATTGATAAGCTCCATATTTGTGGCTATTTTTGAAAATTGACCATTCACTGTCTCAATCTCTGCAAAATATTAACTTTTGTGGTGGTCCCTCAGGCTGGCTATACAACAGCTTACTCACTTACTTATTTCTACACCTTCAAATAATTTACTAAATGCAAGTCAAATTAAAACAATCTGAAACCCTATCTGTCAGCAGCCTAGAGCTGTACAAGGGCAGAAGTCTTTATTTGCTGTAATTAATTGACTAGGTGAAATGTAAATGAAAATATATAATCATAGAGATGTAGGGCTCAAAGGGAGAAGTCCTCCAGTCCAGCCCCCTGCATTGAGGCAGGACAAATAAGCCTTGATCATCTCTGACAGGGGTTTGTTCAACCTGTTAAAAAAACAAAACAAAACAAAAAAAACAACTCTGGCTGGGATTCTGTGGTTTCCCTTGGAAGTCTATTCCAGAGTTTAGCTATCCTCCTAAGTTAGATATTGAAAAAATTCTAAATAAATCTCCTTGCTGCAGATTAAGCCCTTTACTACTTGTCTTGTCTTCAGTGGACATGGAGATCAATTGATCATTGTCCTCTTTATAACAGCCCTTAATGTATTTGAAGACTTATCAGGTCCCCCTCAGTCTCTTTACTCAAGACTCAACATGCCCAGTTTTTAACCCTTTCCTCATGAGTCAGATTTTCAAGTGTGGTGTGTTCATTTGTTTGGCTGGGTTTTTTTTTTGTTTGTTTTTTTGCTTTCCTCTGGACTCTCTCCAAATTTGTCTACATCTTTCCTGAAGTGTGGTGCCCAGAACTGGACACAGAATTCCAGTTAAGGCCTCACCAGTGCTGAGCACCTTCTATTCAAGGAGCTTAGTGGGACAACTACCTCCCCCCCACCCCATGTCTTGCGTACACTTACTAGACCCAGTATTATCACTTAGTTATACCTCATTTTGTAGTTGTGCATTTGATTTTTTTTCCTTCCTAGATTAAGTACTTTTTTTACTTCATCTTGTTAACTCAGACAAATTCTCCAATTTATCAAGATGATTTTGAATTCTAATCCTGTCCTCCAAGGTGCTAGCCCCTCCCAGCTTGGTGTCTACTTCAAATTTTATAAGCATGCTCTCTCCACTCCTTTATCTGGGTCATTAATGACCCAGGACTGTGCGACCCACTAGATTGACAGTGAACCATTGGTAACTACTCTTCAAGTACAAACAACAAGGAGTCCTTGTGGCTCCTTAGATACTAACAAATTTAATATAAGCTTTCGTGGGCTAGAACGCACTTCATCAGATGCATGGAGTGGAAAATACAGTAGCAGGTATAAATACACAGCACATGAACAGATGGGTATTATACCTGCTACTTTATTTTCCACTCCATGCATCTGATTCAGTGGGTTCTAGCCCACAAAAGCTTATATTAAATTTGTTAGTATCTAAGGTGCCACAAGGACTCATCATTTGTTTTTGCTGATACAGATTAACACAGCTACGACTCTGAAATCTGTCTTCAAGTACAGTCTGACAACTAGTTGTGCACCGACCTTAGAGTAATTTCATCTAGTCTCCATTTCCCTAGTTGCTTATGAGATTGTCATGTCCATTCTTTCCTCCCCATGCTGACTGTGAGTGCCCCCTTTTAAGCAGTGCCTCCATTTGGAGCGTGCTGTAAAGCTAAGGGCTGGGGACTTCTTGGCAGTACTGCTCCACTACCCCCTTAGACTTGGGGTGGGGGTCTGTAAACCTCATCATGCCTTGGAAAAACATTAACCCCAAACTTAAACTATCTTTAAGAATCCAGCCACAATTTGAAACAAAAAACCCATACCAGCAGTAAAGACCATATGACCCATTTAATTTAGATGACTTTGCCACTATTATGGAACAGAAGAACTCTTGGTCCATATATTTGGATTCTGTAGCACTGGCAGCTACAGTGCAATGCTATTACCCTTTTTATCCTATTGTACTGTTCTGATACCACTATATAATGCTCTGTGCCATATATACTCAGACATGCTTGTTGTTTATTCATAGACTTGGTTTTATTGCTGCCTGCTTTTAAAGATAACAGTAATTTGAGAAACTTGGCAATAACTTTTTTTTTTGAGCTATGGAGTAGATAAAACACTAAAAAAATTGTAACAAGCAATGCTATGCTGACAGTGGGATGGATTAAATGACATATTAGGTATTTTGCAACTCTAATTTCTGTGGACCTGATTCCATTTGCACTAGTGTAAATCAGGAGTAATGGTACTGAAATCCAACTTTGCTGGTGTAAAATCAGAATGAGCAAGATTGAACCCTATGATTTTATGATTAAATGCATGTACTTTGCTAATATATGGGTGTGTTCTAAGGTCTTGATCCTGCAAAGGGCTCAGCACTATAATCTGATCCAGCAAGAATATAAGCATGTACTTAATTTTAAGGAGTTCCATTTAAGTCAATGGGACTGGTCACATTTACAGTGAACCAAGTGCTTTGCTCTATTAGGTCAGTGTACTTAACACTTTCCAGGATTGAGTCCTAGGAGTGGAGTATGTAAGAAATCTTTCTCTACTTGTGTGACCTACATAAGAGCCAGGCCAAATCCCTGTCCCTTACTTCAAGAGGAGCTGTTCCCTCTCTAATGGATGCCAGGTGCCTAAAAATGAGGAGGTCCTATCTCTTCCTTCCCCCTATAGGTTGATCACACAGTGGGCAGAAAACTGCATCCTAGGAAGGTAGGTAATTAGTGTTCACAGGAGCTCCAGGAGACCTGTTTTTGAATGCAGAGTGCCTCCAGGTGCTGCTCCTGGGGTGGTGTGCTCTGCCCAGCCCCTCACTCTGGCAGGTACCTAAATATTTCAATCTTGCCCCACGTTATTTTTTTACCTGTCTTCCATTCACACTTATGGCTACATGAACAGATCAGCTTTCTTATCAAGGCCTATATTAAAAGAAGAAATCAATCAATTTCTTTCATTATCAAATCAATTGCTCTTCTTTTTCTATAAGTGAATTCTCTTCAATAAGTACCATGAACCTATTACAAGAGTGTTATTGAGTAGTGCTGGGGGAAATCCTGTATAGCCAGAGATAAAACTAGGTGTTCAAAAATATATTCACATTTGGTCTTTGGGCTGATTTTCTCACTCACTCCCACCTGTTTTCCTATGGTGAACTCCATTGACTTTGGAGGAGTTACTCCCAGTTTACAGAGGTGTAAAGGAGTGGAAAATTAGGCCAATCACTTTTTTTGGGGGGGGAGTTGCATTATTCCACTGCACTTCCTCCCCTCCCACTTTTTTTAAGCCTGATTCTTCTCTCCTTAACACTAGAATAAACCAGCAGCAACTTCCACTGGTGATAAATTGGCATTATGTGAATGGAGAGACTGACCTATAGAATTTAAAGCGTGCTTCATGGCAATAATAAAAGTAGCATATAGTTTAAAAATACTCTAAACAAAGGAAATATTATATCTTCACAAAAATGAAATCGATATATTTCAAAAAGGCTAATCACATACAATATGTATCCAACTATGTTAAGTTTTCTAGCGACTTAATGCAAACCTTTTCTACCAAATCAAAAAAAATATATATATTGATATACAGCTGAACATCAGGAGATGGCAGTAGTGTTTGCTGAGTTGGATGATATGAATGTTGGGGAGGGAACCTTAGAAATAAAAACAAGCCATTTTGCATGTCTGCCAAACCAGATGATGATTTAATTTATAAAGACTAAACAATTATCCCACTTTAATTGTGAGCTTTATTGATTATTTGGTATGATAGTAAATAATTTACAATTTTTTTAATTTAAGACCATTGAAAGCTGCATTGTATATCTATTGGTAATGTATTAACAGCAGTGCTCTGAAAGATGATTTTTTTTTCATCCCAACTGTCTAATTTCATCTGTGACCAAATTTCTCATCCATGCCTCTGAACAGTTGAAATCTAGGTCCGTTCAAACTTTATGCTTTTACTAGGTGCCACATGAATGAATCCAAACTGCTAAATGTGCAAATCTAAGGAAATTAGTGTGTGATTATGTGTTGTCATTTTAACTTTACCAATATTGAGTGTGTATAGGAAGAATGTGACTACTTTTTATTATTATTTTTGCTAAATCAAAAATATATTTTATTTTACAGAATGAGATCAAGAGGGAAAAAGGAAGCTTTGAAATGACTGTGTGCGAAGTATCCAAGTCTGATCTTTGCACTGAAGTATCTCAAGCTTAATTCAGACTGTATCGAGTTTCTAAAACATGAAATTTCTTATGGAAGCTTGGTACCAATTATACTTTAAATGCTTTGAAATAACTCAGAATATATATATATATATATATATATATATATATATATATATATATATATATATATATATATATATATATATATATATATAAAATTCTGAGGGTGTGTGTGTGTGTGTTCATGCACACACACACATGTATAATCATGTTAAAGGAAATTAAATCCAGAAAAGTTGAGCTGTTTTTATTAATGAACTGTGTAATTGCACAATAGATGTCACTGTACTCTAGCATATAATGTGGTGCTAATGAAGATATCCTGGTCTCTTATAACTATTAAAAGAAAGTATTAAAATGCAGTGGCACAAAAGGCTGTAACTGTGGGCAGGAATGAAGTATGTAGTTTTCCTTAATTACTATTTAGTGTCCTAGACATGTGTGAAGAAAGACAAGATGCAAAGGATGTGGCTTAATTAGCTTGTCACTTGAATTTAATTAATCTAGGAACTCTCTCAATAACTCATAGCACACACGAGTCCTTCCTTAATCTTTTCTACCACCAACCCATTGCTGGGAGCTCACCACCCTTGCCTCATATGGAACTGGGTTCTTTCATCACTGTACACACATCCACATCTACTTCAGGGGATGTCTTCACTTAAGTCCACTTCTAATTCCAGTTTACCAGGAAATTGGACACTTTACAGAACAAGTACCTGCACTGGGCACCTGCTCAAAGGAAGCAGTAGCAAACAGTTTGGCTGCCTCCCCTGACTCTCAGCCAGGTTTCCAGATAGCTAACAATTCCCTCCCTCCCTTACAAATGGCCAAAAATACATCTACCTTCTTGTTGAAGAGGTGTACCCTATGCTCCCAGAATAAGTGAGGTACTGACTACCATGTTTGGTGTGTGATTACTGATCCTTCCTGTTCACAATGGTTCATACATTTTCTGGTTTTGTCAACCCACGGCAGCCTGGTCGTTCCTTGCCAAACACTCTTCAGCATACCAGTTCCCTGTCACCTCGAGGGAAAGGTCCTGCTCTTCCCTAAATTTCTCTGTTCTAATGATTAAAACAACTGCCTTATAAATCCAAGTTTTCACTCCCCTGTACAATAATCTTTAGGTAGCTGCTTCCTGATTGCCCCTCTTGCTATGAAGGAACCACTGCTCAGTTTCCCACCAGTCCCAAATAAAAATCCCTGCCTATAAGGTTGCGGTTCTTACATTGTAAGAGCATTCTTAACAGCACAAATTACAAGCTATCCATTGTTGTTTTTTTATATGTATTCACCTCACTGCCAGTTAACTAATACTACTACCGAATAGTCAATACAAACATGCCTTGCTGTCCCTGTGCAGGAATCATAACTCTTAAGTTACTCCATTCCTTCTCTTGAATAGTTTTTGTTTGTAAGGTAAAGGCCAACAACATATACAAGACAAACTTGTAATTCTGTTTCAGTGAAAATACCTCTGCAGTAATTTGGTTACTTCATGGACAGCTGCTACTAACCTAACCATTAAAGTGCAAAACCATTAAACTGGAATTGCTAATCACTATGATGGAGGAAGAAAGCATTTCTGGTTGTGGCATCAAGTTGGGACTCATGACCAAGGGCTGGTCTTCACTACCGGGAGATCAACACAGCTTCAATCAATGCAGCAGGGATCAATTTAATGCGGCTAGTGAAGACCCACTAAATTGATGGCAGAGTGCTCTCCAGTCAACACTGGTACTCCAGCTCTCTGAGAAAATTAAGATAAGTCGATAGAGCATTGAAGGCACCGGGGCAAGTTATCTAAGCTATGTCGACTCCAGCTACGTTATTCGTGTAGCTGGCGTAGCGTAACTTAGGTTGACTTATCCCTGTAGTGAAGACAAGCCCTAGGACTAGTCAAAATTGGCTGTCCATTCAGCCAATGGACTCTGGTGCTTGAGGAGGTCATGGAGACAGATTTATATCCCTCAGTTTGAGGTCCCATCATGGCAGAGGACGTGCTTCGTTGGGCCTATTACTCCTCTTGAGTGAATCACATACTCTGCCCTGATGGAGTAATTGCTTTTTAACCTTAATAGCCAAGGACTAAATTATCATGTCTTACCACACTATCAACAGTGGGCCTGCAGGGTATTTTGTCCATGGCAATCAAGATCAAACATCCTCTCCCTCTTTTCATCCTTTAATATACAGAATATCTGCAACAGATGTAATATATGTGGAGGAGATTGGAGAATGGATGGTAGCAGCTGTGCTTTGTCAGATTTGTTTGTGGTAGATGGTGTGTGGGATTTTGTTTGTTTTTTTATTAAATGTGCTGCACTAGAGGTCAATTAAAGTGTACTACCCCTCCCTGCCCCATATGGCATCCACCAAGTCATGTGTGGCTAAATAACTGTCAGCCTCACAAATCCTGACTGCTTCCACTTGGAAACAGTGTCAAATCTTACAGTCTGTGAGGAATTTTTCTACCTACTTCATTGGAAGGATTGATTAGTTTTGGAATGTGTGGGCTGCCACAGTGGCAGCAGACCTTGTCTAAATACAACAGGCAAATGCGTGTTTTTTCTCATTGTGTTTTCAGCCTTTCACCCATGAGGTTTCAGAGGTATTAAGGGAACTCTGGCCTGCAATTAGGACCCTTGCCCCTAATGACTTGTTAAAGCAAGTGGGGAATATAATGGATCTACTGACAGTGGGAAATTTATTAATGCCTTCCTGTGAGAAAGTTAAGTTACAGCTTCCATCAAATGAGCAGTTGTTAGACTCTTTAAGAAATTATCACTTGATGCTGGCAATCCCCTGACACAGTGCCCTGTCTCTAAGGCTATGTCTATACTGGCAACTGAATGACACAACGTTTGTCTTTCAGAGGTGTTTTTAAAAAAAAAACACTGCCCCCTACCTCTGAAAGACAAACATTTTTCCGACAAGTGCTGATGTGAACAGTTTTGTCAGCAGGGCCACTCTCCTGCTGAGAACGCTAACGCCAGCCGCTTGTTGGGGTGGAAGATTTTTGTTGGCAGGAGAGCTAACAAACAGCAGCTACACTGCACGCCTTTTAGTGACATGGCTGTAGCAACACAGCCTTTGTCGCTAAAAGCTGCATAGTGTAGACATAGCCTGTTTCTTTTTTCAGAAGATTATTGAGGAAGTTGTGACAAGATGTTACCCAAAGGCCACCTATTTCCTTGATCCCTTTCAGTCTGATTTGAGATTCATTTGTATATGCTTTGAGCTGGTCGAAGTGAGAATTAATCTCCTAAAGATGGTGGGCAATACCAGTTGTTTGTCGTCTTCTTCTTCTTTTTTTTTTGTTAATTAACAGCTGTTGATACCATTGAGTGGGATGTTCTGTTAACTGACTGGTCGCTAGCTAGGTAAATGGTTCTTTTTAGATAGCCTCTTTTCCTTCCTCTCTGAAGGGTCATCTACCTTAAGGAAAATCTTTTGCAAGGTTCCACAGGGTCTGTTTTATCAACCCAAAGTTGTTTGTATATTAAGTGATTTGGGCTCAAGTTTTTATCTGATTTTTATCAGATCCAGCTGCTATAGTGTCTCTGCTTTCCCAGTGTCTGACAGCCACTGAGCCTTGAATGAGAGCAAGCTGTTAGAGGGGAAAAAAAGAAGCAATGTATAATGGAAGCTGACAGAAAGGGTATGGGAGGGTTATGAGCGAAATCACAGAATTGAGGGTCAGTTAGGGAGAAAGTGGAACAAGAATTGAGATTAGAGAGGAAAGGAGATAGAAGTACTGGGGGAAAGGGAGAAAATCAAAAAAGAAGAAACAAAATGCAGAAGTGAGAAAACAGAGAAGAATATAAATGCAGAGAGAAATCTGAAATCGGCAACACAAAAGAGGGCACTCACTGATTCTGCACTCCGATTAAACATACAGCTTTTCCCTAAGTAAATATCTCTCAAGCTTCCTTTATTGCTGCTCATAACCCTTCTGATTCAGAACTGCCACCCCTTTAAAAAAAATTCTGTACTCTTATTCCTTGGTTCCCTGCCTGTTCTCCTTCCACTTCTTCAATCTCTCAGTAGTCACAGGTCCAAACGGTAGGCATGGCAGATGATGGATTTGTCTACAGAAGATGCAATACTTAGCAGTGTAGTACTAGTATGTTCCCACTTCAGACCTTGACTGGATCAGCACTGATTCCTTTAAAAACCAACACGGATAGCAAGGGCAGAGCACTTGGGGTAGCAGAGGACTCCTTTTATTAGTTAGACAAATCAGGACCTGCTCCATTTGGTACCAATGCCAAGTACCTTTTTAGAGTGGTCATTTTGCTGATCTGACCAGATTAGGATCCTTTTTTTTTTCCTTTCCCTTGTGAAGATAGAATCCATTCACTCTACAATTTTAAAAAGTAGCTTATAAAGATATATAAAAGGACATTCTCTGGGCAACAAAGAAAATGTTAAATTAAGCTTTGATAAAGCATTTCACTCCAGGTAGATTAGAAAATTGAATTGCAAATAGCTCATAAAAATTTCCTAGTTCTATTTCACATCTTATTGTGGTACATGCAAAATGCTAGTGCATTGAACTCACATCCACCATAGACTGACAGCAGTCTGTGGAGATCTGACACTTTTTTTTCTCATTTTTCATACATGTGATGAGAAGAGTATTAATTTCGAACAGGAACAGGAGTAGGATGCAATGTGAATACTGGAACTTTTGTCAAACTGACTGACTAGAACCTGTGTTTGAATATATTTATTGATTTGATTGGCAAATAACCATGATTCCCCTCTCCCTCTCTTTCTCTTCTGTCCCCCCCACCCCGAAGCCTCTTATTTTTGATGGACAAACACTCTGGACTACAGGAGATAATTTATTTTTACACCTCCAGTGAAAGGGAACCAAGGCACAGTGTTTACAAGGGTAAATGGGTACATGAATAACAAATGAGTCACAAACAATACTGTGTAATATGTATAAGGATTTTTTATCACATCTAAAATTAGCATGACATTATGAAGTCTAAATGGCAACACCGAACTGCACATTGACATTTGGCACTGAAGTGGAATGCTTAAAGCTAAAATTTGAACTTTAGCCAAACCATCAAATGCACACATGAATGGACCAATTGCAAGCTTCATTATGGGCTAAATTAACTGCTTCACATTCTCTCCCTGAACTGCAGTTAACAGAAAGGAAAGTCTCTCTTTCTTTTTAGTTCTGACTAAAATAGAAAAAAATAGCTGGAATATTAGAGAAGAAGTGATTTGAATGGCAAGTCTCCAAGCTGTTTAGATGTTAGTCACCTGTTAGTATACATTTTATCTGACTTTACCTTTAAAAATAGTAACACGTCTTTCTTATATTTTTGCTTCAATCTGCAGAAGATTTTGGCCTAATTAGTTGTGCTCTCACAATGAGGTTTTGTTGGCATATAAAGCTTAGATGGATTTCTTAGTTTTAGCTATGGAAAAAAATGCAAATTAAATTATGTTTAAAAATCACCATGAAGTGTTTAGGACATGATCCTGTATGTATTGAAGTCAATGGGGGTTTATCAGGCACCTAAAGAGAAACATTATATTTTTTCATTAATAGCCTGTTATAATGATTATCACACTTGGTCATTTTTCCCCATGTATTTTGCATGTGTGTGTGAATTCTTCGATTTTGAACTTGGTTAGCTCAGTCAGTATATTTCAATTTCATTGTCTCTTCCCATCTTATTAACTGTTGTTTCTATGAAGACTACATAGATATTAATAATGCAATAGCAGTTTCTGAATCAGTAATAAAAACAGATCTGATTACGTGAGTCTTGAATTCGGATCCTCACAATAGCAAAAATATGCTATATTTAATATTCTTTTTTGGATACTAGCCTTTGAGATGTCAGTTAAAGCAATCTAAACATTCAGAGCATTAAAAGTTAATTCTTTTAATGAGATAAAGCAAAGATCTGACAGCTAGAAAGAATTATTTCTTTGGGGTATACTGAGCTTAGTCTGTCTCAAACCTCTTGAAAATGTTAATTGGCACCAAATAAAGAACAATGTCTGCATGTCTGAGTCCTTCCTTAGAGACTTCGATTTGGGACAAGTCATTTTGCACGTGAATAGAATATGTAAGTGTAAAGAGATTTAAATATCTGATTTTAATAGGTTTCATCCCACTGGGAGAGACACTTTTTGATTATCTATGACCTATACCAATTATCATGATACTCCCTATAGGCCAACCATAATTTTAATAACTAATCAAACTAAGCCTGAAGGTTCTATAAAATGCCAGATATGTACTTGCACTTTTGATAGTTACAGAACTAGTACTTGCTACCTGACCTTCTTTCAATTTTTCTTTCTTCTTCTCAGCCCATTAAAATGTTTAACTTTTTTAGCAAAGGATTTTTCAAACATAAAATAAAATGAATTGATAACTATTATCCCCATTTTGATGTTGGCTTCTGAACAAGCAATGGCATATGTTTTGGAAGCAGCCTTATGTTATGTTTAAAATAATGCTAACTTTGGACTCGGTTTAAATGAAATTAGATCCCTGGGTGCTGAGCTGCAAAGCATATAAGAATCAGTAGTGTGGGAATTTAATGGTGTAAATTAAGCTCCTTCTATGGCAGTAGCCCCAAGAAAATCAGCATGTGGTTTACTGTACCAGCCTCACCTTACATGTTGGGTCAGTACCATGTCATCTCTAATATCATGTATACTAAAGACTTTCATTAACTGTAGGAGCCCAGGAAGTCCCCTGAAATCAGAGAATAGAGGAGTGCTCTTCCAAGGTGACATTTTGTCTAGAGTATCCTAAAAGAACTGAAGCGGAAACTCTTCTTTTAGTCTTCAGAATGGTTTTATTCACACCTCTGAGCAACATAAGTTATGCCAACATAAGCTGGAGTGTAGACTGAGCCTATTATAAATCTGGAGTAACTGAAATCAGAATCTGGCTTGATGTCCCCCTTAAAGGTGTAATTAGGGGTTTTCTATAAGTGCCATTTTGTTACATCTTGACTGATCTCTGAGGTGGAGTTGAAATGTAAAACTCAGCTGGGGGTGGGAAGGTCTGGGGGGAAAACAGAAGTATTTATAGGTTAGACCACAAATTGAACAACTCATGCACCTTAACAATATCTGTAGACTACCTCTCATTTGTGTCTATGGAACTAGGAATGATAGCAGTGAGGACGACTGTTACCTAACTAAGCATACTAGGGTTCTCTTCTTCCATTGTGCTGTTGCCTCATTCTCTCTAATTTTCTACATTTTCCCCAAGGAGATTGGTCCCATTCTACTGAGGTGGAGACCATCCAGACACTATTATCCCCTCTCACTATAGAAGGTGGACCAATGTTCCACAAAACCAGACCTGGCTGTCTAGGAACTTCCGGCCTCTTTTATTCTCAGTAGTGTCTGTACTTGCCCCTCCAATCCAAGTAACTTTTCCTCCAGCACAGCCACCAACTTTCACTTCATGCACAGGAAGTCCCCTTTCCTTTCAGGGAAGAAAGGAAAATGTGGCACTTCCGTTTTGGGTCACCCCCACTGTTCTATTGCTCACCATTGTGAAATTGCACGGAGAGCTGCATCTAGAAGGAAAGCCTTTCATGTTCCCTCTTCAAACTCCCTCTAAAACTCTCCTGTTAGCTGCTTCTGTTCATGCATCTCAAGTTTGTATTGGGTATCCCCCTCCATACCTGATCTCTGCCTATGTCTGGACCCCTCTGGGCTGCCTGAGTGACGCACAGTGGTGGGAACCTGGCCGTAGCTGCTAATTTGGGAATTAATGTAGATGAATGAATTGTTAAACACTTGTGTTTGTTCCTTAGGGATCAGAGCCATCTCTTTATAAATTTGAGACAGTCCCTAGGTTGTGCCAGCTTAAGTTGAAGTTGAGCTTTGGTGTTGATGAAGAATCAGGGAGCTGTAACTAGCTTCCTGACACCTCCCCTTTACCAAGTGGCTCTTGGCATAAGAGACAATATGGTCTGCAGTAACCCACATTGCTGTAGGAACTTTTCCAACTTTGTAAGCTGTTTATGCTTTCAGGATCCCATTCTAGCCTTTACTTCCATCTCTTGGACATCTGCCAAGTTCCAGGCCTTTTTATCTGCTTAAAAATTGGGGTCCCCTTTTATTCTCACTCTTCCCTAGGTTCTGTCTCTTTTTTTTATACGCTTTTCCTCCTGCTGATAGTGCCCTCTTTCATTCTAGCTATCCCTGTACTCAATGCTGTTCTTCCTTCTGCTCATTAGCTTTCTTCCCTTGCTCCTGTCTCTCATCAACTTTCTTCCTCGTGGCAATACAAAACCCAGCACATTTTAATGGCTGGCTTTATCAGAATGACTTCTTGGCCATCTTTTAAACTTCTGATTGTTCCCATTTTTCTGCACTTCATTACACTGAATTATGTCACAGTCCATTCTGCATGCTGCTATGGAAAATTACAACAAAGCTGGGCAGTCCTTTTGCAACACCAGTACTTCCAGAAGTGCATGGTGACTGCACTCAGAGAACACAGTCCCGAAAGATTCGATTCAATAAAAATTCAAGCCCATAAAGTTTTACAGGTTTCAAATTTACGCACACAAGTTAAAATCCATAAAAAGTAACACTTCCATCTCAAACACATTAAAGCCATCTAAGAGCCTAACATTTTTAAATATTAGTATTTGAGGCAGAAATTTTATGGATACAATAGCTATTTTTGTTTGTTTTTAGTTACTGTGTGGTATATCTTGATATGCTATACCCTGGGTCAGCCTTGAGATGTGGGGAAGAGCCATCCAGAGGACTTTTCTTCTCCACCATTCTTAACTGACATACAAGAAAAAAGGGCTTACATAGAGATTTCAGGTGACTGTCCTGTCAGTTCCTCTACTGCCAAAGTGGTGGCTTCAGTTTGTGCTGGGGTACATAAATAGCTGCTCATATTTGAGATTCATTAGTGAAGGACAGTAGGAACCCTGTCCCTAAGTAAACTGGGTATCTGAGGGATTCTCATTCTTCCCCCCTCTCCCCGCCGCTCCCATATTATGAACACTCCCATCCACTGGAAGTTCTTATGTTCTTTCTGATGAATTTAAAGCTCTCTCTCTCCAGTTATTCACCTATAGGGCCTGTCTCCCATTACCCCAGCGTAACTCCATTAAACTTCCAGGCAGTTACTTCTGATTTACCCCAGTGTGAGGAGGAGGAGTTGGCCCACAGAATCCTCAGAACAGGGAGCTCTCCCCTTCTTTTCCACAGATGCAGCGTGTGTCTGCTAGGGTGATGCAATAAAATAACAGAACATAATTAAGGTATATCATTAACCTATTTATACTTTGGTATTACCAGGAAATTGTTTGTCTGCCTTTTTCCTTCTTTCTTTTCATTTATTTTTTTTGTTTTCTCTCCTTTTGTCCATGTCATTCCATTGCATTTGGAGCTTAACTATTTTTAAAAATATATTTAAAAACACACCCATGGATGAGATCAGCAGCAAATACTCCTTTAATGACTTGTAAATATACAAAGAGACCAACCTAAGATAAATACTGCCATAATTGAGAGAGATCACTGTAGTCAGTCTGTCAAGTCTTACAAAATAAGAGTTCCTCATTCCACAGCCTATTTCCAGGCCCCCCCTCCCATTTGTCTATAGTTTGCATTCTCTTTAAAATTCACTCTTTTGATTCCCTTTTCTTTTATTGACAGGCAGTGTCAGATTTCCTCATCCTTTTTTTCCCCCCCATATTCCCCATTCCTCCCTTGTTCACCCTCCGTGCTCTCCAATTGTATACAACCTTTGCTCACCTTTTCTGCTTTCACTGTTCCCTAAATTCTCTCTCTACATTTCTTCATCTCTTCCTCCTCCCACCCTTTAACCCGAGATCCTCATCACCTCTCCCTCTTCTCTGCTGCCTCTTATTTTCAATTTCTTCCTCCAAGGTCCCTCCAGAAAAATCCTCTCTTCCTGTCTCTTCACATCATTCCTCCCCCTCGAGAGGCAGCTCAAATGAAACAGTTCTCTCTTTCTTTGGCTTTTAGCATATACCAGTACCCTGCAGCTCAGTGGGCTCTTCCTTTGAACTGGATTTCCAGTCTGTGACAGGAGGCCACATTGGCAGGTCAGTGGTGGGAACAGAGCTCTTGGCCATCCTTGTCAGTGGTGGCTCCCTCACAAACTTACAAATGTCAGTTACTACACAGTTTGCATTGACATCCTGTAACTGCTTGAGGCGGGGGAGATATGGTTATGGTCATAGCTATTTCCTACCCCAAACCATCAGTTTAGTCTATCCCAACCTCATCTTTCACTCAGAAGCACAGGCAATCACGTTATAATTGATGGCTGTGCACGAGCGTTAGGGAAGAAAAGGGCTCCCAGCTTCTTCCCCTTCACCCCATACACCTGTGCTTGGATAAATCATAGTTTGTTCACAGGTAATTTACCTGGCAGCTGATGAGGGGTTCTCAATATGCACATGTAACCCACTGGTTAGTGTATGTGTTATGTGTCCCAGAGGAGGTATGTAGTCAGTACGTTCCAGATCCCTCTCTGTGCTGCTCTACAAAGGATACGTGTTACAACACAGCTAGGGAGTTCTAGCTCAAGCTGCAGCAGCTCATGCTTTTAGCTCTAGATGTCTCTGGTTCACATCCCAGTTGTGTCAGCCAAGGTGGCGACTGTTAAACAGATACTCCTCTCTCTGCCACTGATCTAAAAGTCCAAACGCATGCCCAGAATTAATAACAAGCTTGTTATATCGCTAAATCACTGGGCCAAATCCTGAAGTCCTTCCTCATTATTGCCTGAACGATGACCTCAGAATTTACCCATTGATTTGAATGTCCAGTCAGCTATCAAAGGAAAGGAAAAAAACAGCTTAAAACAATGGTGCACAGTAGACCATTAAATTACTATGTTGTTTGTTTATATTTACTTTTCTTTAATGTACAACAGGGAGTTTTTTCACTTAGGTAATGGTGATTTAAAATGTTTTTCTAATTATGATTATAGCTCAATTAACACTAGTAATTTTCCATACATGTTGGATAGCATTTTACATTAACTAATTTCTTTGATGCTAAAGACTTTCAGCAAAATGCATGTCCAGTAAAGTGACACTTGGATAGCTTTACAGCACATGCAGAGATTCAAGCTGCTGCTTTAAATTTTTTTTTAAATTGCTATTAAAGTGCTTAATTTCTTTTCTAACATAATTATTACCAAGAAACTTATCTGATTTCTATTGGATCCAGTACAATAGACATTTTGGTAACTGTGTCAAAGAGTATATGGCATTGTAGAAAGTTGGTGGAAGGTGATATCACATGTATTATCTACAGACTCCAACAAGATTGAGGCCCCATAATTGTGCCCATATTGAGAAACAGTCCTTGCTCTGATGACCTAGTTCTACTGAAGTTGCTTTGTAGCCATACCTGCCAGTAAACCCATAGCTTTAGTGGTGGTTTTAAGTTGTTCATTGTAAAATTGTCTTCCCAGACTCAGACTGAGAAAGCTAAGGCCTAAAAATTTAAAAGTATAAGCAACACATCGAATGCACGTACACACCAATTTTGCTCATACCTTTGCACACACAGATCCAAAACTTGTCCTCTGCAAACACACACAATACAAGCCCAGATGGGTTAGAAAGTTGCAAAGGCTCCAATTTTGCTCTTATTAGTTGTACACTGATAACTCCATTTATTTCAGTAGAGTGATGCCTGATTTACCCCGAGTAAGCAAGAGGAGAATATGGCTGAGTCTTGTATTTTTGGTGGAAACTGCTATAGCTATATGAAAAGGATGAAGGAAAAGAACCAAAATATACTGACAAGAATAGACATCCAAATGTATCATGTATTCCGACATGAAAGTAAATATCAGCATATGTACCCTTTCATGATACTGTAGTAACAGCAGTATTCCCCTGCATTCTAGAAGGCTGTAATAGAGCATGCTGACTCCTGCAATAGAAGGTGTTGCCAAATGTCATATTACTGGAGCTCAGCCTTTTAAGACAAGGTACAATAGTCCTTGGTGGGGACTTAGCCTAGGAGTAGGCACACCATTCATAAAACATTATCAATAGGGGACTCCTTGTGCAAGCAACTAAAATCCAATATGCAAAGAGCTGCCCACAAAATTAGAAGTGGTCTTAGAGATGTGCCATGGAGCGTTAGACTAATAAGTATATCTGGCTAACACAATTCGATTGATTGTACTTATTAGGACTTCTGTCTAGCCACACTACCAGACGGTCCAAGAACCAGATTCTGGTGCCCCCCACTTTTTTTTTTAATGTTGCGTAGTATCTTAACCTACACATAGTCTGTTGGTGGGACTCAGGCCCTTATGACCAGATTCTGATACCATCTTTGGTACAGGGGTTAAGGTTCAGAGAAAAAGGAGTCGGAGTTGAGCCTAAATCTGACATTATCCACAGTATATGCTGGAAATGATTTGCATCAGTTCAACTATGTCCAGTTGTGCCCGGTGATGATCATACCCCCTTTGTCAGTGACTAGAGGACCCTGAAAAAACCCTATTAATTCTATATCAGAGATGCTTGCTACAGAATTTGTACTATTCCATTGTACTTCCCTATATTACTGGAGGGAATGTCTTAAATAATGAATTTTCTAATTGCAAATCATTATTTAAATAATTATCTAAGATAATTGACCTTTTTAATAACTGCCAATCATGTATTTCTTTTAAACAAAGACACAATTCATTTCTCTTAGTGGCATATCAGAAGCTTTGCAAACTTTGTAATACTTTGTCAGTGTTTGGGTTCAGTGTTGTTGTTTTTTACATGCTTTCTAGTATAAAGGTTTTTCAGCGTAGTTTCCAATAGTGATCACGGTGTTCAAGCCCTAACCATGCAGGCATATGTACTACTTCACCCTGAAACTGGCTCTGAATAATATTGCCTGCAGCGTAACTGAAGGCAAGAAATATTTTGATTATCTATGGAGTTTATCCTTAATGTTTTATACTAGAGGTAAAGGTTTGCTGCTTATGCAAGTTGTTTTGGTGACTGCTATTTTAAAGTGCTTTTGGTAAGTTAAACTGCCTCATTAATTGTTTTCAGAGTGAACATCCTAACTCGTTGAATGATCCTTCATCTAACTTAAAAAGATGCATATTTCCATTATGGGGTTTGAAACATTGGTGGGTTTTTTTCATTTCTGTGCAAGTGGTAGAGTCTCTTGATTACTTTTTTCAAATTTTCAGCTGCCTATGAAGACTTCCTTGGCCTGTTCATCCTGCAGTTGTGAATATTCTTGGCTCTAAGAAACAAAGGTTTTAGCTTTACTATTTTAATCCCCCCCACACACACACACTCTTGCAACCTTGACACCTGCAACAAGTTGGAATCTCTGCAGTTTTTATTGTATTATATGCTTTAGTGGCACCTGCCATCCGACAAAAGCAGCATTATTTAATTAAAGTAAAATGTTTAATAACCATTTCACTTTAATATGCAATTCTCCTAGTTAAAGTTGTCTGTCTGTGTCTGTCTGTCTCTCTCTCTCAAAAAAAAAAATAAAGAGGAGGAGGTACCCTTATATCCAATAACCCAGTGGCTAGATCACTCAAGCAGGACAGGGAGACCCAGAATCAAGTCCCCACTCTGCTTGATTCAGAACAAGAACTTGAACCCAGATCCCCCACATCCTAGCTGACTGTGATTAGGGTAGTCTATGTGAGCCCTTTCTGTGTTGTAAAACTTGTGTGGAATGGGGAATCCCAAAAGAGTGGACACTCAAGCAGTCACATACTGTACTTGCACTTAAGGTTGGTACTATGCCCTGAATCCATAATTCATTGTGTATAATCTTGATGGCTGCAATATACTGGCCCTTCGTTGCCAATTCAGTGTCTAATTGAAATCTAATATTATCGGTCATATCTTTTTTGTAAATTATAATAAAGTCATTACTTCTATAGCACAGACCAAGTTGATGATTTAGATGGCATGGTAGGGGAGGAAGATGTGTGCAACACAATGTAATCTGAGAAGGGTATCTAATATAAGAATCAGAACAGTGTAGGATAAAAGAAGAACTGACAATGGTCCAAAGTGGCTGAAGGAACTGAGAAAGTAGATTAGAATGTCAAGGAAAGGAGAATAGAATGGATCATGCTTCTATTGGTTAGCTTTCATGAACTCCATTATAGTAGCTGAGATGGGATTGTAGCTGTGAAGAGGATTTTGTAGACCCAAGAGTCCTTGATAACAAAATGTGGTTCCAAACTATGGGAGCTGAGAAGCAGAGGAGCATATATTCATAAAAAGAAAAGGAGTACTTGTGGCACCTTAGAGACTAACAAATTTATTTGAGCATAAGCTTTTGTGAGTGTAGCTCATGAAAGCTTATACTCAAATAAATTTGTTAGTCTCTAAGGTGCCACAAGTACTCCTTTTCTTTTTGCAAATACAGACTAACACGGCTGCTTCTCTGAAACCATATATTCATAGTGTACCCATTTTGTAGGAATAGTACATTCCCTCCCACCATGGGCTCTTGTTGGTTTCCTTACATATGCCAATTTCCCAGCACCATCTTTTTTGGTGCCTTACAACTGGTCACTCCTACATACAGATGTTTTTGGATATCCAAATATAAAAATATGCTTTCTAGCCTATAGTAAACAACAGAAGGGGTTTCAGTAGACAGAAAAGCTGTGATTAATGGAGAGAGAGTTTCACCATGGCTCCAGAGAGCCTGTCTGTCATTCTGTATTGTAAAATTTAAGCTGTTAACAGCTCCTTGTACACCTAAAATTGATGGTTGTTACTTTGCTGTCCAATGTGGTTACATAGAACTTCATGGCAAGGGCAGGAATAAAAGCCAGAGTTTGTAGTTCAAAAGTATAATCCTTCACCAGTTGAGTTATGTTACCACTACAGAGTATATGGAACACATTTGAGCAGGTCTGAGTATATCCACAAGAGGGTAATTTAATTAAGAGGGCAGTATAAGGCATGTGTTCCCACAATGCCCCTTACCCATATTCCTTCTTGCTAGCCAGCATATTATCAAAATGTTCAATAAATAAAAGGATGAAATAAAAGGAGGCAATGCTTAAATAACTGTAGTTCTTCAACATTGGTGGACACATGAGCCTGTATCATTCCCAACCTTTCCACGATATGCAGAATGTAAACTCACCCCTTCACTGGGATTTTTTTTTTAAACACAGAAATTAACAGTAAAATAAATTTCAGCTCAAGTTTTCTATTGAGGATTGGCTCAACAGAGTTAGTTTCTTTGTTTCTTTCTTCCCCACCCCAGACTGCTCAGCTCACACCTTAGAGCAGGGGCAAGCACATCAGGTTTCCAAAATTGTATGGAGGGCCGGTAAGGGGAGGCTGTGTCTCCCCAAACAGCCAGGTATGGCCTGATCCCTCCACGCTTCTCACCCCCTGATGGCTTCCCCAGGACTCCTGCCCCATCCAACCCCCCCATCTCCTGACAGCCCCCGCGGGACTCCTACCCCATCCACCACCCCCGGACTCCCCACCCCTGACTGCCCCCTGCCGCCCCATCCAACCCTTCCTCTCATTCCTGACTTGCCCCCTGAGATCCCTGCCATTCAACACCCCTGTTCCACGCCCCCTTACCACACCCCCGAACTCCCCTGCCCTCTATCCAACTCCCCCTTTCACCCTTACTGTGCTGCCTTGAGCACCGGTGGCTGGTGGCACTACAGCTGTGCTGCCCAGAGCACCGGGTCAGGCTGTGGCTCTGCAACTGCGCTGCCCGGCCGCCCAGAACATTGCTCTGGCAGCACAGTGAGCTGAGGCTGCGGGGGAGGGGGTCCTTGGAGGAGGGGCTGGGGGCGAGCCTCCCAGGCCAGAAGCTCAGGGGCTGAGCAGGAGGATCCCACGGGCCAGATGTGGTCCGCGGGCTGTAGTTTGCCCACCTCTGCCTCTGTTTCTACAGGACAGTTCCCACATCCCTTATACGTGATTAGAATAATAACCTCAGTGAGTCAGCAAACTCCATACAACATTTCCCAGCAGTCTCAATAGCTGCTGAGAGGGTGGGGTGCTTTAGGCAAGAAATAAAGAGATTAACATAAAATTTCTTTATTTTCCTCTATAATCAGTGGCAGCTTTTGTGGGGCTTCATGAGTTCAATTGCACCCACAGAAATCATGACACCAAGGATGTAAAAAAACAGACAAACATGCTGTGACACAATGCACCCCTGTATTCATACCCTATACACTATTGTAGTACTCTTTGTACAAAATATGTCCTGTAAAGTATCATTTGATAACTAATAACTTGCTGGTCAATAATATCATGGTGAAATGAGTGTAGCAACATTATATGTAAAGTTATGAATGTAAGCAGAGATCGTGACTCAAGTCTCAGAGTAGCAGCCGTGTTAGTCTGTATTCGCAAAAAGAAAAGGAGTACTTGTGGCACCTTAGAGACTAACAAATTTATTAGAGCATAAGCTTTCGTGAGCTACAGCTCACTTCATCAGATGCAAGTCTGTTTACCAGACAAGTCTGGGGAGTGGGTGAACCTGTTTCTCAAAGAAAAAGAACAAATTGATGTCTCTGGCCAGGTGTCATCAAAGCTGATGGGCATCAACTATCAAGTGGCCATTCTTTGGTAAGGAATGGGGGTAGGATCAAACACATCTATATCTCAGTGAACAACAGCATGAAACCTGTTCCTTTCTCTCCTCTGGACAGAACTTTATCTAGGGGTCACTCTTAGAAAAAATCATTACAACGTGTGACTGAACTATAACAGTGAGGGGCAAAAACACACCAAGTTCTCTCTCCCTACCTGTCTCTCTCTTCGCCTAACAAGACAAAAGAAACAGTAGTTGGACTTTGGGAGCACATCTTGGCCTGAGAGTTTGGTCAGCAATGTTACTGGAAACATGTGGTAAGGAACTTCACCTTAAACCAAGTCTAGTTTAAGTTTACAAAGCATTTTATCTTTATTTTTCTTGTAACCATTTTTTATTTCAGTGCCTCATTACTTGTACACACTTAACCAACTATCTCTGTAAGTAAATAAACTTCTTTTATTTTTTAATCTAGTGTTGCAAATTGTTTGGGTAATTCTATTTAAAGTGGCAGACTATTGTGTATTGATCCCCTTAGCGGGACAAGGGATCTAATATATATGGACTGTCCAGGAGAGGGCTGGACAGTGCAAGACAAAGCTGGTAGGTTTTTTTATTATTTTTTTAAGGGGGTGGATCTGGCCTGGGAGTGTGTTGGGGTCACCCTGCAACTAGTAACCAAGGCTGCTGGAAGCCAGCGTGTGGTTGGTGTTTGTTGACAGGCTGCTGAGGTTAGAGTTTCTGGACCAGGGCTGTGGCTGTACGCAGACACTCAGGCTCCTCACAAACAGCATGTAGGTCACACCCTAAGTAGGGAGTTACAGCAGCATAGGGTTGCCAGGCATCTGGTTTTCAACCAGAATGCCCAGTCAAAAAGGGAACCTTGGCGGCTCCGGTCAATACCGCCAACCAGGCCATTAAAAGTCCAGTCAGCAGTGCAGCGAGGGCTCAGAGCTAAAATAGGCTCCCTGTCTGACCTAGCTTTGCACAGCTCCTGGAAGCAGCCGCCAGGTCCTTGCAGCCCCTAGGCGCATGGGTGACCAGGGAGGCTCCATGTGCTGCCCCTGTCCTGATTACCAGCTCTACAGCTCCCATTGGCTGGGAATTGCAACCAATGGGAGCTGCAGAGGCGGCACTTGTGGGTACGAGGAGCCTCCCTGTCTGCCCATGGGGTTGCAGGGACCTGGCGTCTGTTTTCTGGGAGCTGTGGTTGCACCTCTGTGACCCCTGCACCCCAAACCTCCTCCTGCAACCCAACCCCCTGCCCCTGTCCCTGCCTGCAACTGAACTCCCTCCCAGAGCCTGCACACACACCCGAACACTCTCCCCCAGACCTGAGCCCCTTCCTGCACCCAAACCCCTCATCTGTGGCCCCACCCCAGAACCCACATCCCCTGCCCCATCCCGGTGAAAGCGAGTGAGCGTGTGGGAGAGTGAGCGACGGAGGGAGGGGCAATGGAGTGAGCGAGGGGGGAAGGACCATGGAGAAGGGGCAGGGTCTCGGGGAAGGGGTGTTCGCTTTAGTGCGATTAGAAAGTTTGGCAACCCTACATCAGCAAAGCATTGTGAGGCACCCCAGGCTGCAAGGCAGATGTAATATAGCCCTTCATTGATCTGGATTGCACCCCACAATGTCATACATACACTTGTCCTGGTCTGGTGCAAAGGGTGGTTAGAGAGCAAAGCTTCCCCTGCTCTCACCCGGCAGCAGTGGTTCCTGTCCTGCAGGGCTGGGTCCAGCTCCCCACTCCAGGCATTGTAATCTGATGGATTGGGTCACAAGGCCACTCAAATTTGGCCCAGTTACCCTTCTGTGATGGGGCAAAGTCTGGAGCAATGCCTGGGTCCAGTTCTGCAGCACAGGAGTGGCCACTGTTGTGTGAGTCCAGAGTGGACTTTATTCTCCAATTTCCCCTCCTCACTGATTCAGAAATAGGGTTCTGGTGCCAGGGTGGAAGGTGTTGCTGCATGGTGATCGGTGAGTGCACCTACTGAATCAGGAGGCTACAGCCAGCGCAACATGTCAATGCTGTCCCTTCTTCCATAATTTAGGATTTTATCTTTTTTGGTTTTATTTCTCCATAATGGCATCAGCTGAGGTCTGAGGTTAAAACATATTTCTGTTAACATGTAGGCAACCAAGAGACTACAACCAAGATTATAATATCTAGGAAATACAACCAAGAGAATACTGTGTAGGAGTTTGACTTTATATTTCCTGTTTTATTAAGTTTGTGTCACTTATTAATATGATTTCAACATAGCTTTTCAGTTTATACATAAACATAAAAATAAGGAAGAATTACATTTTTTGTACAGTCTTGGCGACTGTGATAAAGTGGAATCTTCTGACACTTGCTGCTTTCAAATATGCAGAGATACAAAATACAGTGCAGTATAAATGGAATATTAACACTCCATACAGTACCTCTTTTACTATGATATATTTCCTGCTATACTGGCCTTTAAATCCATTGAAGACCTACATGTTTTTATTTTTCTCAAGCTCTCCGGAGAAGTTGTATAAAGGTTAAGTGCTGATTTATATGCTGCTTTAGTCATACTGTGAGAGTTTGTTTGTTATACAATAGCTAGTGTTTGCCCAGTTTGGGTATTATATTGAAAGTACAATTCCTTAAACATGTAAAGTACTAATTATTACTATTCCCCACCCCTGTGTGTCTGTGTGTTGACTGACTTGTACACCCAGTTGTGCAACCTCCTTTTTTTGGTAATGAATCAAGACCCATGGTGCTTCAATTTATAGGACCTCATTAATCAAGATTGAATTTGTACATTCATATCTACTTGTTTGTGAATATGTAAGCAATGAAGTAATGCAATATATCAAGTGTATATGTACTTTAAACTCAAATAGCATAAAATATAATACAAAAGTGGAACTTTATCAGTGTTGTCTTGGGTTCTCTGCTGAAGGGTAATGGGCAGATCTTCGGCTAGTGTGTACTGTCATAGTTCTATAGGAGCTATAAGAATGTATGCTTGTTGAGGATCTGAACCATAGTGTTTGGTGACTATGATCTACTGCATGTAACTGGATGGAAATGCAGTGGAAGACATCAATGCAAAAAGTCACAAGAAGAACTGGAAACTTTAGAAGGAGCAGCCTGGTTATGTTTGTAATATCATAAGGAAGTATGCCATGGCACATTATACATAGGTTTCAGTAATAAGTGATTTATTATAGTTGAATTGCTATTGAAAAGAACTCTCAGATTTCATTCTGCAGTAGGTCTTTATCCTACAATGGCCTGAATGAGACGGTGATAGTGTTAATGGTGTGACAGGAATCCAATAGATGGACAGCAATGCATATAGACCAAAGGTTTGGATAACAGCAACATAAACTCTCATAATATAAACATGTATGTAAGCCAGTTTAAAAATATGAATTTTTTTGCTTTTCTGCATATCTCATAGGTCCCTAAGTGCAGAAAATGTAGAAAACAGTACAATGTCAGGAATACCTCCCTTGATTCTCTGCAGGATTTTACAGACTCTGTTGAAGCCCCCAAGGGGGAATATACTTTCCAATATCTCTATTGTATATACAGAAAATCCCAAGCAGCATTTCATTGCACTACTGTATATTATAAAATTTTAAAAAACTTCTCTATTCCTCAGCTACATATCATTATTGCCTTTATCAATATGCCAATAGTTGCAATATAAAATGAAAACGTATGATTGCAGGGAGAAAGGTTTTATATCAATTCAGATATACTAAATTGCCCAGATATGAGAGGGATAATGTGCCCTTCTGCCCAAATGCTTACAAAGTATACTATGATTATGGTCAGTAAATGCCATTCTGCAGAGCTAATTCATTTAGAATATGGAAGAAAAGCAAAAACAGAGGATTATTGAACTTCTATAAAAAGATGGCCTCTCTATGAAATTTATGTTAACTGAGTGAATGCTGGCAATTTTGAATATCTTTGAAGATTGTCTTGTCACTTTGGATGATAATACGGTGAAATAAATAAGAGTACTTGTAATATGATGGGTGTTTGATTTATGCTACATTCAGATGTGTGCATCAGTCACTTTCAGTAAGTGGATGCTGGGCTCTCTTGGGATTTTCATGGCAGTGAAGGATATCTGACTATAGCTCATTGTTTTGCTCATCAGGTTCTCTGATGCTGCTTTCAGATTCACTGGCAAGAATCCTCTTAGGAAAGTCCATCATAATAACAAATGGCTAGATAAGGAAGACAAAGACAATTAGTAGCTTCATCCTATCACACAAGACAATGGCCTAAAATTAAAATGCTGATTCAATAAGTTAAATAGAATTTATTTTGCAGGATCTGTGTGTGATTTTTATATATGCCTGTGTGTCTATGTGAATATAAAACAAAATGAGAATATGTACACTCAGTTTAACTTGACCCCTGAAAAGTGATATAAACCCATGTGCCCTGGCAAAACGGCATTAGAATATGAACACCAGCCTTTTGTTTGGGGTAAATATCTTTTCAGTATTACAGGTGGGATCAATACTGTATGGGAATTCTCCTTAAATCTTTCACTGGCCTGGTGAATTATTTATGCCTCCAAGAAAACTATGCAGCAAATTAAACCATTTTTTATTTTTAAGAGGAATTAGATACCTAGGCACTTTTGAATGTCCAACTAGGCATATTTGGGCACCTAAATGCCTTTTAAAAATCTCACCCAAACTGTCCTTAGCATATTCTCTCAAGATGTTGATGGCCATTTGTTTCAATACCACTAAAATGGTATACTGGTGGCTGGTTTGTAAAGTCTCCCACAATGTGACTAGATACTAGAAAACTCATCACCATTCCTGTGGGTTAGATTATCACTGTGCACATATACCTCTTACACCAGAATAATACAGCTCATCTGTAATTGCGATCAATAAAATTAATGGTTAATAATAAAAAGAAAATGCACTGAGGAAAAAGGGAGTTGACTTATTTGCAGTTTAAGAAATATTTGTTTTCTGGATGAAATCACTTTATGATGGTGCTTCAAAAGTGAATAGAATGCCACAAGTAAAATGTGGCTTCATTGTATTAAGTTTTGGTAATAAAGGAGTTTAGTACAATAAATATTTATGACTTCTCTATATCTAATATATGTAATGTAGAGACTTGCTGTACAGAGTGATATCAGTTCAAAGAAACACTCAAGGATTTTTACAAAGACTTCATGATTAGAGAAATTTCAATACAGAATTTGTATCTACCAACTTAGCAAGTTAAGTATTCAAACTATCACTTTTCAAATATATATATAGAGAGAGAGAGAGAGAGAGAGAGTAAATCAAGCCAGGCTACTCACCAGACAGACACACTAGGCTTGATTCCTCAAAGGAGTAAAGAGGAAATATTTTTAGTAATTATAATGTTTCTAGTCTGTAAAACTTTGAGTGAGATACCTACTTACCACTAGGGGCCAATCCTTCAGGTCAAGCTCTTCAGACACTATTGGTGAAGTATGACCGGGGATCTTGCACTGTCATTCTCTTTGAACTGTACATGTTCTCTGGATATCGAGAGAACTTTAGTCTCCACTGTCATCTTTCACAAGTAGTAAATTCTCTTTCTCACTCGCACAAATATTAAAAGTATATGAAATGAGATATTTTATTAGTAAGGATACGATTCTGCCACAGAGGTCTTAGATTCCATGACTTTCTGGGACCTCTGTGACTTCTTCTGCAGCAGAGCTGGAGCAGTTGTCAGTCAGGGCAACCAGACTAGTGGCCCTGAGGCTGGAGCAGTGGCTGGGGTTGGGTCAGGTCAGGTCAGGTCAGCACCCCTGGGGCTGGAGCAGCAGTGGTCAGCCCCTGCTGCAGGAGCAGTTGCAAGCCCCTATATGTACTCTATTTCTTTTCCCTTCCTGGGGTATTTTTAGAAAAAGTCAGGGACAGGTTGCAGGCTTCCATGATTTTTTGTTTATTGCCCATGACCTGTTTCAAGTTTCAAAATTCCAAAATGAATATTTTCCAAAAGGAAAGAAAAATCAAAATATTTTTTCTGTGGGAATTTTTTGTTTAAAAAAAAATAAACAAAATGTTTCCAGCCAGCTCTAGCACTAAGTGCTTAACAGGAAGATAAAATGGACACACTGTCTATTAGAGTTGCAGTGAAAGATAACAGGAAATAAGAGGAAGGAAGGACAAGAATTATAAAAATGAGGTCAAAAAGAAAAGGAGTACTTGTGGCACCTTAGAGACTAACAAATTTATTTGAGCATAAGCTTTCGTGAGCTACAGCTCACTTCATCGGATGCAAAAATGAGGTCCTTTGTCTACTTTGGGTTAAATGCACAGCTTGATGGTTTAGTTTGGCTTATGTAATTTCACGCAGTTTTTCAGTATTTGTTTAGTTTGTATACAAACTGTGACCAATCCGGATAAAGGCAAAATGATCAGTTAGATGCCCAATTTCAATACAGGTTATGTCTACAGTTGCAGCTAGGGATGTGATTCCCAGCTTGCGCACACATACTCACGCTAGCTCTTAATCAAATTAGCATGCTAAAATTAATAGTGTAGCCAGGGTAACAACCCGTGTTACACTACAGTACTGGTTTTTTTTTCATAGATTCCAAAGTGAGAAGGAAACACTGTGATCATCTAGTCTCACCTCCTGTATAACACAGGCCATAGTTCTCCAAAATAATTCCTAGAAAATACTTTTGTAAAAACATCTAATCTTGGTTTAAAAATTTAGTGATGAAGAAATTCACCACAGCTCTTGGTAAGTTGTTCTAGTGGTTAACTATGCTCACTGAAAAATGTGTTCCTTATTTCCAGTCTGAATTTGTCTAGCCTCAACTTTTTGTTCTCTAGCTCAGTGAGAGCTAACACAATTATGTCTAACTCAAGCTCAGAACCACACACCCTAGCTCCAAGTGTAGATGTAGCCGAAAAGTCAGAGGAAGTTGGTCGCCTAACACCCCTTTGTGCCTTTGTAATTTTTCCCCTAAATGAACACATAACGAAATTCCAACATTGTTAGGAATTACTGTTTATCAGTGTTCCCACAACAGTTCATCTATATGAAAGAGGCTCACACACACACATACATATATAAAAACAGGATAACTTGATATTTATTCAGTACTCGAAATCAAATGAAGTTCTGTTTTTAAAAAAATAAATAAAAGCCAGAGAGACTACTTAGTTATCTATCAGGTTTTGAATATGTAAGAACCTAGCATCTTAATTACTTATTCTAGCAGAGCTGAGCCTTTCTTCGGATGTTGATGACTCAAGAGTATGATGCAGTTTACTGTGTGTGGGTCTTTCAGATGACACTTTAAAACCCATGGTCCTCCTTTTCTGCATTTTTTAAGAGTCACAGTTAAACTAGTATCCTTGGTCAGAATTTCTCCTTTCTCCACTTTTTGTTCCGTGTGCTGAGGTCCATTTGGATGCAACTCTAACATCGAACAGGTGGTGGTAATTCCATGGTGCGCTTTGTATAGTCTGTGGTCCCGACCCTTCTCTGTGACTTCATTTAGTCAGACTGGAAAGTGCTCTGTAGATATCCAGTAACCTATTACATGGTGCATATTTTTAAAAATGACATACTATGGGTAAGTCATTGTTACACTGTCTGAATGTAATTCATCCACTTCTGTTTCACAAATTTAGGAATTTCATTTATTTGTTGAAATGTGACACAGCTGCTTATTATCCTTCATAATTTTGGGGTATATGACACTAAAACTTAGAAAATTCTGTTGCCTGGAAAACACTGGGTCTTCCATCTGGGGATGGGTAGTGATGATTCCGGCTGCTCAAGAGTAGAATCGGTTGATACTCATTTCCAGGGACAGCCAGGAATGTGTAGATAACCCAAAAATATTTCTCTATATTTTTCAGGCTATTGGTGGGGAGGTAGTGTGGGTCATTGCCCAGGTTTGTGGTGGAAGGTGAAAAAGCATCATCAGTCTGGAGACAGTATGTACACAATACTCTTAGTGTTATTGTATTTGGCTGCATGTGTGGTGTGGATTGGGATTCTAATTATATTTCACCTTCAGTTCTCATCCGTGGTATCCCAATATGGTCTAGGAATGTAAATGAGTTTGGTGAACTCAGTGTTAGTGGTCATTTTAGAATATCATTACAACATGGCCCTTTAAAATGGTTAAATGACTGTTTTGTGATTTAGTGTCCCTCATAGACAAGAGCCAGGACTCAGGTTTAATAAACACAGAGGAAATCATTCACTTGGGATGATGGATGCCCACAGATTATGTAACTCACTGGCTCTGTAACGTGTAGACTGAGATACAGGGTTTAGGCTGCACAGTGTGACACACAGGACATGTGTAAATCCTGATCTATTTTATCTATCCTGATCTAGATTATAATCATGGAATGGATTGCTGGCATTGCAACAATAATCCTGAAGGCCAAAACAAGTTAAGTAAGGACTTGTTCTACAGAGGTGCAGAAAGGTTTTGGCAGAGGGCAGACATAGTGTCTTACATGGCTTATTTATTTATTTATTTATATTTACTTACTTAGCAGAAGTGTTTGTGTGTGCTACAGCTATTGTTTAGACTTATGAAAGGAGCATGTGATCTAAAAAATGGACAAAACAGCAGCTCATTAAGGAGCTGGATTAAAAACTCTACAAATTTACTGTGACAGGCGGGAAGCTTTTCTTAACTCTCTGCTCTGGGAGGGGAAAATTCCCCTGACATAAAACTTCATTTTGAGGTCAGTAGGTGAAAAAACCAATACTTACTAGCCAAGGGGAAACAGAAAATCAAATCAGTTTCAGGCTGTGGATTTTTTTTCCTTTGAAAAGTCATTGAAAATGAGGATCTAATTTGGACTTGCCTTGTGCATATTTCAAAGACTCACTTTTAAAGCAATAGGGACTTGATAAATTACAAAGTTTAGTCTGTGGAGTCACTTCATTTATTACCTAGTTTTGCCACTGAGAAACTAGAAGGTTGGTTTAATTACTTGAATTATGCTAAACTCAAATCTTCACCCAAAAAATCAAAATCAATTTCTCCAACATCCCCTGGGGAACTAGAAAGAAGAAAATTTTATGCCAGTCTGACTAAAAGAAATGATGTTTAAATACTGAGCATCGTTTTAATCAGCTGATTATCATAAAATGTCACTCTGTTAGTAGACCAATGTATGAAATATTCAGTTACATACCACATTCGAGGAGATAATGATTCTTGACTGCATTACCTCATTTATTTTTATGCCATATTCCATTGTCTGTGAGAGTTGCACAGTGAGTGACATTTTTTAAAAATAGGAATGTGCAATCTGTGAACACAGACACGGGTAAGGATTATGCATACAGAGTTTGCAGCTGTTTGCACCCAGGAGTGCATATTTTGCATGCCTATTTTTGAAAATGTGGCCCTATCAGATGTGTCAATGATTAATAACCAAGTACAATTAAAATTTATGTGCTCTGAATTAGAAAAGCCTGCCCATTGATGGATGAAACTTATGAAGTTCAGAGTTTTCATCATAAAAAGCCTCCATCTGTTTGGATGATAAGGATCCATATCCACTTTGGTGTGAGAATGAGATGGAAAATGTTGTAAAATCTAGCTCCCTTCTGACATTTCTAGAAAGTTCTAGGTGTTGGCTAAGATGGCAGTACCATGAGAGAAGCTTTTCTTGGGCTATTTCAGAGGTTTTACTTTTGTCTTATGTTGTAATCTGCAGAAGGGCATGACATTGATTTAAAAAACAGAACCCCTTAATTTATACCACTTGAAACGTTGGCTGGCTTGAGATCTGTCGTGGGCAGGAGGGACAGGTATAGATTGAATTAGGAAATCCCAAATTAATGAAATTTATTTTTTTTTATTTTTAAAAAACATAAGTGCAAATTCTGCTCTTGGTTTAATTATTGTAAACTCATGTTTTTGAGGCTGCAAGGGTGAATTTGAGGTTTATTGATATTTTTCTCTCTCAACAGAGCTATGTAGCATGAGATGGAAATAGGGCTAGTTCAAACAGAAGAAGTCATAAAGTCCAAAGACAAACAACTGAAAAGCAGTTACTGTTCCAAACTGAGTCGGGAGGAGTTTTACATATGCTTTAGCTTTTATACTCCAATTAAATAAATCAATCTGCAGATTAGAAGAGATTATGCTGGAAAAGTATCATACTGTATGTATAAAATGACCCAAACTTGATCATGTAAAAAGTAGGTTTCAGAGTAGCAGCCGTGTTAGTCTGTATTCGCAAAAAGAAAAGGAGTACTTGTGGCACCTTAGAGACTAACAAATTTATTAGAGCATAAGCTTTCATGAGCTACAGCTCACTTCATCGGATGCATTTTCTCCGATGAAGTGAGCTGTAGCTCACGAAAGCTTATGCTCTAATAAATTTGTTAGTCTCTAAGGTGCCACAAGTACTCCTTTTCTTTATGTAAAAAGTAGTTAAACTTTATAGTGAAAAGCATACACAAGTTCATCAAAACTTTGAGGAGCATTTTAGTGGAGCTTTTTCAGTCATATCATCCGCTTTTATAATATGGTATTAGCAGATTTCAGTCTCATCAGATTGTTTATCCTAATGCAATAAGATAGAAGGATCATAACTCAGGATATATTAACACAAATTAATGATAGTACTTACATGATATGACATTAGTGTTGTGGAAAGATAATGCAATAGGAAGGTCAACTGGTATAGAAACATAATTTCAGCCTTTCCTATCTTTCTTGTATTCTGTTTACCCGTTGCTACAGCAATGATTAGTTTGGAAAGTGATATGCCCTTGATCACTTGCGTAGCTTCCATTAACCTCTCTGGAAATTGCTTGTGGGGATCAAGGGTAATTGTACATAAAGAAGGCCCTATGCTATTTTTCTATTTCTTTTATGTGGAATAAGCAATGGAGTACAGGAAAGACTGAGTTCCACCAATGACTGTTCTACAGTCACAAGAAATCAGTTATGGGATACATTTCAGAGCTCTAGCAGAAGGTAAAAAAACCCCAAGTAGTTCATCTCTGTGCATGTGAACGAAGATCTCTTTATAAGTATTTAATCACAGTTATACTCTGCAATACTGTTAATAGGCAAACAGTTGTGTGGGTTCTCCCCCGTCCCCCCCGCGCACCCCCCGGAATCCCACTAATATGAATTCTTTCAGTGCTTCCTGGAACTAACAATGGACCAGATCCTCAGCTGCTATAAACTTAGCTTCAGTAAACCTGTGTTTGATTTACACTGTCTACAGTCTGAACCAATATATCTAGTAGGGGCAGCACTGGGCGGGACTTATGGGGTCTATAGCCATCCTTAGCAGGTCATAGCTAGCTGGCTGCTGCTCTGCGGCTGCCCAGCTCTGAAGCAGATTGAAGAGATCGGCAGTTGCTGGCTGGGCATCCAGCTCCAGCAATGGAGAAGTAAGCCTGGGCGGGGGTTAGGGATGCCTGAGAGCAGCCTCGGCCCATGTTTCAACCCACCGGGGCACACCGCCCAGGGCATGTCAAGGGTCCGGGGCTCCCCACAGCAGTCCAGATTGACCTTCTCTAGCCAGGGCTCCTGGACCCGCCACAGTTGTTGCTCCCCATGCCCTGCCAAGGACTCTGCCAGCCTGGGCAGCTCTTACTGCCTGGAAGCAGCCAGTGCTATGCACTGCCCGGCTCTGGCTTCCAGAATCCAGTGGGGCCTTGAAGGGGAAGGAGGACCAGGTGGGACCTTGTGGTGGTGGGGAGTCTGACAACACCCCTGATGTTTAGTCAGCATAAATCTGTGCTTCAGTCTTTTATTTACCATCAATGAACAGATCTTTGCATCAACACATATTTTTACTTGTATATAAGGCCATGTCTATTCTACAAAATTATGTTGATCTATGTTATGTCAGCATACAGCTGCCACAATTATTACATTACGGTCCTTGTATCGGTGATTCATGTCCTCATCAAAGCACTTGTATCGATGCAGAGTGCAGTGCACCATGGATAGGTATCCCACTGGGCAACTTGCCACCATCCAGCATAGGGTGTTCTGGGAAGTTTTTGCAGTGTCTCATTGCTACCAGATTTGCTCGTTACTTTTGGGTGTGCTCATTTATTAGGGTTACTTTTTCGGGAAGGGGGATGTTCTGTAATTCTGTTAATGTACTGCTTGTGTTTTCATATGGAGCTCTACTCCTCCCTTCTGCAAGTCCCCTCCCAATGGAGCTATTCTGCAGGACCTAGGTTCTCCAGGGCGGGGTTCCTCCAGCCCCAGAACCAGATGAGCGTGCGCGTGCAGACGTGCGCGTGCGCGCGCGCGCGCACACACACACACACACACACACACACACACACATATATATATAATAGATTAAGTCTGAACAGACCGGGTCAATCAGCACTTTAAAGCTGACCGCTTATATGTCCCTGTACTCAGTGGGCTGGGTCAAGTTGCCCCCCCCCCATTATGTGCCCTGGGCTCAGCGGACTCAGTCAAGCTTCACTTCCAAACTGCCACCTTTGTATGTCGCAGGTTCAGAACATCCCTATTCCCACTTTCACGTCACAATTGCACTGGTAATAACCCACATGATGAGTAAACCCCACAGTATTTTTGGGCACTGCAGTGATCTTTAGCTTAAGTAAAAGAAGCGTTGCTGCAGGGTAAATGGGGAAGCTAAAAACACAAAAGAGTAAAGTTCACAGAGAGAGAGAGAGAGAGAGAAGCAACCAACTTAACCATAAAAGTTATTTATTGAATAATAGTGATAACTACACAAGGAGAGCCTAAACCAACAACGGTTACATTATTAAAGGTTTCAGAGTAGCAGCCGTGTTAGTCTGTATTCGCAAAAAGAAAAGGAGTACTTGTGGCACCTTAGAGACTAACAAATTTATTTGAGCATAAGCTTTCGTGAGCTACAGCTGTAGCTCACGAAGGCTTATGCTCAAATAAATTTGTTAGTCTCTAAGGTACCACAAGTACTCCATTATTAAAGGATAACATCTGAGGTAGAAAAGAAAACAGAGGGGGGGGGAAGGAGGTCACCACTCCCATGAAGCTTGAACTGGTCAGGGTTCCCAGGTGATGGTGGTAGCTCAGAGTCCTGAGTGCTGGAGACAGGCAGAGCCCCCAGCACGATCAGTCAGGAGAAGATGGACTCCCAGTGGAACTGATGCAGGTTTGGATCCAAGCATCAGAACACTTACAGGAGTGTGGGTGGGTTTTTTGTAGGGAAACAACAATGGTTCAGGGAAGAACACTAGATTTGTTTATGGTAAACTAATGACTCAAGGGTTTTCTTTAGGCTAGACAATACGAGCTGATCACTCTTGGCTATGGGTGGTGTTTCTTCCAGGGAGCTCACAATGCAATTAGGCTGCTTCAGTATTTTGGATATCAATCAAGGGTTTATTACTAGAATTGGTCTGATAACTGCTGAGCTGGGTTTATGCGGAGCAGAGATCCCCCAGGATGCAATGCTTCCCTGCTTTTCTGGTCCCAGAGTTCAGTGTGGTTCTTGCTTTGGAATCTCTGTTCTCCATTCTGAATGCTAATGGAGATGCTTCCCTGTCCCATCTTTGATGCAGATGAGGCTAGTGGAGTTGCCTTAATCTTGTCACCCTTGTCAGGAGGGGGTCTAGGTGTGTCTCCCACGGTCCTTCACTTCTCTCTGCAAGTCTTTTCTCTGATCGGTTCAAGCTGAGGCTGTGGTGAGGTGTCTTTCATGAGTCAGACAGTCTGGTTACTGCACCCTGGTTCCCCAAGAACACAAAGCTGACTGGTATCATCGTGGGGCTGAAACGAATCATGGAGGGGTGACTGAGAGCATGGGGTCAACTTCTCTTCATGCATTCTTCTCCATTCCATAATTTCATCTGCATCCCATAATATTTTGCACTGTCTTAAAATCCCCACAACCCTCCTCACTGTCTGTCTTCTCTGACAGAAGCATGGAACCTCTGCACAGTTCTACATTATTGTAATGACCTTTACAAGCAGTATTTGCAGAGCCACAAGGGGAGCCTTGGAGAACATGACCATTCTTTGGAGTCTAGCTTGCTGTGGAACATAGAAACAATTCAAGGTTGTTGGTGGTGTTCACGGAGCAACTGGGATTTGTGGAGTGCTAGCTCTGGGCCAGAGAAACTAGCAGTGGCTGCAGAACTTTTGGATGCACAAGGCCACATTTACCAGATCTGCATGCCAAACTCGCCCCTGTCCTCCAGCTCATTTGATTGTCTTACTAACAGTTCAGAAGAGAGTGGTGGTTGCATTGTGGAAACTTGCAACCCAAGACTGCTACTGATCAGTCAGGAATCAACTTGGAGTCGGGAAATCCACCACATGGACTGTTGTCATGCAAGTGTGCAAAGCCATTCATCGCCTCCTACTACTCAGGACTGTGACTCTGGGCAATGTGCAGGACACAGTGGATGGTTTTTCAGCAATGGAGTTCCCGAACTGCTGTGGGGAAACAGATGGTACCCATATCCCTAGTTTAGTACCAGACCACCCCACCACAGAGTGCATCAACTGAAAGGGCTACTTTTCTATGGTAATGCAAGCACCAGGGATGCTTTACTGACATCAGTGTGGGCTGGTCAGGAAAGGTGCATAACATGCACATTTGTCTGAACATAGGACTATTCAGAGAGCTACAAGCAGGGACTTTCTTTCCTGACCAATGCATTACTATTGGGAGTGTTGATATACCAATAGTCATCCTGGGGAGCCTAGCTAGTGTGCACCAGCCACCTCAACAGCACCAAGGAGTGGTTCAACTACAGGCTCACCAGGTGCAGAATGACAGTTGAATGTGTCTTTGGTCATTTGAACCGTCTCTGGAGTTGTTTACTTAGGAGATTGGACCTCTGTGAGAAAAATATCCCAACGGCTATAGCTGCCTGCTGTGTTCTGCACAATATCTGTGAAGCAAAGGAGGAAAAGTTTCTGCCAGGGTGGAGGTCAGAGGTGAGGCGGCTCTCTGCTGAATTGGAACAGCCAGATACAATGGTTATTTGAAGAGCTCAGTGTGGAGCTATTTGGCTCAGGGAGGCTTTGAAAGAACATTTTAATAGTGAGCCAGAGTAGTGTGTGTTGCTGTAGCGTGCTCCACCTGGCCTTCTCTTTTGTAGCCCAGTACGATTCTTCTAGTGATTGCTGTGTCTGTAGGACTATACCATCGTCCATGCACCTATTATAATTGTCTATGAATGATGTTATGGGCTCTGTGACAAAATAAAGTAACGAAAAATTGATACATGTCAGACCTGCTCAGAACCCTACATTGTGAACTAATAAAGATGAATCTTGAGCCAAAATATAGAATTTTATTTAGTAACATGAACCAGGATATTTTAAAAATATTTAAAACTTAATTTATTAAGAACTTAAAAGGGAAAGCCATTCAAGTCCATTTCTGCTACACATACATCAACCGTGGCTTTCACAAGTCAGTGTATATGAAGCTGTGATTGTCTTTAATGTGCCCCAGAGTGGCAGGGGTAGTACAGTAACCACTGATACCACATGAAAAGTTGAAGTGGGGGAGAGAGTGTAGGGAGATGCCGATATTGAGTTCTCCATGGGCTTCAGAGGGAGGTGAACCTGGGATTGTTGACCCTGCAGGTCTACCAGAATCTGCAGCATCTTTGTTTCCTGCCTGTTTATGTTCTTGTGCATCTCCTCCTTTTCCTGCTTCGACTCCTCTCCATTCTTTCTTTCTGTGTGCTGTCTGCAAGGGTGATTCTCCAAGCCCTGGTCTCATTCTCTGATGCAGCACAGGCTTGCAGGATCTCTTGGAACATGTCCTCCCAAGTCCTCTTCTGGCTCAGGTGTGGAGGGGGAGTCTCTGGAGGCCACAATGGCAGCAGCTGCAGATAGAACCTGAGGTTGAAGAGGATCCAAAAGGGAGTGGGAAAGGATCCACTGATTGTCCTTCATGTGGGAACAAATGATACCGGTAGATTCTCGCTGGAACGTATCAAGGGAGACTATGCCAGGCTGGGCAAGATGCTTAAGGAAATCGAGGCTCAGGTGATCTTCAGTGGGATTCTACCTGTTCCTAGAGAAGGGCAACAAAGGTGTGACAAGATTATGACTTTAACTTCCCAGATGTAGACTGGAGGACGAGTGATAGTAATAATAATAATAATAGGGCTCAGATTTTTCCTAGATGCGATAGCTGATGGATTCCTTCATCAAGTAGTTGCTGAACCGACTAGAGGGGATGCCATTTTAGATTTGGTTTTGGTGAGTAGTGAGAACCTCATAGAAGAAATGGTTGTAGGGGACAACCTTGGTTCAAGTGAATATGAGCTAATTCAGTTCTAACTGAATGGAAGGATAAACAAAAATAAATCTGCGACTAGAGTTTTTGATTTCAAAAGGGCTGACTATCAAAAATTAAGGAAATCAGTTAGGGAAGTGGATTGGACTGAAGAACTTATGGATTTAAAGGCAGAGGAGGCCTGGGATTACTTCAAGTCAAAGCTGCAGAAGCTATCGGAAGCCTGCATCCGAAGAAAGGGGAAAAAATTCATAGGCAGGAGTTGTAGACCAAGCTGGATGAGCAAGCATCTTAGAGAGGTGATTAAGAAAAAGCAGAAAGCATACAGGGAGTGGAAGATGGGAGGGATCAGCAAGGAAAGCTACCTTATTGAGGTCAGAACATGTAGGGATAAAGTGAGACAGGCTAAAAGTCAAGTAGAGTTGGACCTTGCAAACGGAATTAAAACCAATAAAAAAAGGTTCTATACTCATATAAACAAGAAGGAAACAAAGAAAGAAAAAGTGGGACTGCTAAACACTGAGGATGGAGTGTAGGTTAAGGATAATCTAGGCATAGCCCAATATCTAAACAAATACTTTGCCTCAGTCTTAAATGAGGCTAATTAGGATCTTAGGAATAATGGTAGCATGACAAATGGGAATGAGGATATGGAGGTAGAGATTACCATATCTGAGGTAGAAGCGAAACTCGAACAGCTTAATGGGACTAAATCGGGGGGTCCAGATAATCTTCATCCAAGAATATTAAAGGAATAGGCACCTGAAATTGCAAGCCCATTAGCAAGAATTATTAATGAATCTGTAAACTCAGGGGTTGTACCATATGATTGGAGAATTGCTACCATAGTTCCTATTTTTAAGAAAGGGGAAAAAAGTGATCTGGGTAGCTACAGGCCAGTTAGTTTGACATCTGTAGTATGCAAGGTCCTGGAAAAAATTTTGAAGGAGAAAGTAGTTAAGGACATTGAGGTCAATGGTAATGGGACAAAATACAACATGGTTTTACAAAAGGTAGATCATGCCAAACCAACCTGATCTCCTTCTTTGAGAAAGTAACAGATTTTTTAGACAAAGGAAACACAGTGGATCTAATTTACCTAGATTTCAGTAAGGCGTTTGATACGATGCCACATGGGGAATTATTAGTTAAACTGAAAAAGATGGGGATCAATATGAAAATTGAAAAGTGGATAAGGAATTGGTTAAAGGGGAGACTACAGCGGGTGATACTGAAAGGTGAACTGTCAGGCTGGAGGGAGGTTACCAGTGGAGTTCCTCAGGGATCAGTTTTGGGACCAATCTTATTTAATCTTTTTATTACTGATCTCAGCACAAAAAGTGGGAATGTGCTAATAAAGTTTGAGGATGATACAAAGCTGGGAGGTATTTCCAATTTAGAGAAGGACCAGGATATCATACAGGAGGATCTGGATGACCTTGTAAACTGGAGTAATAGTAACAGGATGAAATTTAATAGTGAGAAGTGTAAGGTTATGCATTTAGGGATTAATAACAAGAATTTTAGTTATAAGTTGGGGACGCATCAATTAGAAGTAATGGAGGAGGAGAAGGACCTTGAAGTATTGGTTGACTACAAGATGACTAGGAGCCGCCAATGTGATATGGCCGTGAAAAAAGCTAATGCGGTCTTGGGATGCATCAGGCGAAGTATTTCCAGTAGAGAAAAGGAGGTGTTAGTACCGTAAAACAAGGCACTGGTGAGACCTCATCTGGAATACTGTGTGCAGTTCTGGTCTCCCATGTTTAAGAAGGATGAACTCAAACTGAAATAGGCACAGACTAGGATGATCCGAGGAATGGAAAACCTATGAAAGGAGACTTAAGGAGCTTGGCTTGTTTAGCCTAACCAAAAGAAGGCTAAGAGGAGATATGATTGCTCTCAATAAATTTATATCAGAGGGATAAATACCAGGGAGGGAGAGGAATTATTTAAGCTCAGTACCAATGTGGACACAAGAACAAATGGATATAAACTGGCTATCAGGAAATTTAGACTTGAAATTAGACGAAGGTTTCTAACCATCAGAGGAGTGAAGTTCTGGAACGGCCTTCGAAGGGAAGCAGTGGGGGCAAAAGACCTATCTGGCTTCAAGATTAAACTCAATAAGTTTATGGAGGAGATAACATGATTTTGACAATTAATTGATCTTTAACTATTCATGGTAAATATGCCCAATGGCCTGTGATGGGATGTTAGACGGGGTGGGATCTGAGTTACTACAGAGAATTCTTTCCTGGGTATCTGGCTGGTGAATCTTGCCCACATGCTCAGGGTTCAGCTGATCACCATATTTGGGGTCGGGAAGGAATTTTCCTCCAGGGCAGATTGGAAGAGGCCCTGGGGGTTATTTGCCTTCCTCTGCAGCATGGAGCACGGGTCACTGGCTGGAGGATTCTCTGCACCTTGAAGTCTTTAAACCATGATTTGAGGACTTCAATAGCTCAGACATAGGTGAGAGGTTTATTGCAGGCATGGGTGGGTGAGATTCTGTGGCCTGCATTGTGCAGGAGGTCAGACTAGATGATCATAATGGTGCCTTCTGACCTTAATATCTATGAGTCTGAGAACACAAAGGTACCATTGTCAGCATATTCATGACAGGAAATTTAAACTTAGAATACTGAACTCTTGATCCCCAAAAATTGTAAGCACTTCTCCTTGGGATTGGTGCAGCACCGTGCCAGCTCCACCCATAGTGCATATGGGCCTCGGAGGTGTGGGCGTGGGTGGGCAGGAGTTGGGGAAATGAGGGGAAATAGGTCACAGGCATGAGTATATTTGTTTAGGGAAATGGAACTGAATACTAGCACCGTTTTCCACTGGGAGTGGTGATTTTAGCTGAGTCCCTTAGAAGTGAAATAACAGTGGTGGAGAAAGCACAGCTGCTGCTGGTGTTCCAATGCCACCTGGGCCTATATGCTGCTAGTATATGTACTGCACTGGTACCTGCTGAAGTACTTGCTGAGTGGTGTGGGAAAGTGTCACGGTGGAAGAAATAAGGCAGCCCTCCCCAGAAACCTTTGGCAGAGGATTACAGAGTACCTCCATGAAAGTTTCATCAAGCTCTCTAGGGAAGATTCAGGGGATATGCCAGTGCACATAAATAAACTGCTCTGCGTGGCCCTTTATGCCTAACTCTAGAGACGAATGAAAAGCAGATAGCAACTCTACTTCTCTTGGCTGGTTCACTACCTCTTCTAGCATAAGTAAAAAAGAGTAAATCAACAGATGTGTCCTGTTACTCTGAGAATTTCAAAGCAATCGCTATACTTACCAGAGGTTCTTTTTTCTGCTCAGGCTCACCCACGCTTGATGGTTGGGACAGGCTGGACAGCAAGTGGAATCAAAAACATGTCCTGGCTCACTGCACAGCTGGATCCACTGGTCAACTGTCCTCCATATTATTTCTCCTCCTCTTCCACTTCTTCCTCTTCGCTGTTCACAGCAGGAGTCTGTGACTTGGACTCCTCTGAAGTATCCACAGCCTTTTTGGGAGTGTGTGTGTGTGTGTGTCGGGGGGGGGGGGGGCGGGGAGCCTCCACTGAGGATGGCATGCAGCTCTTAGCAAAAGTGGCAGAGCTTTGACTCGGCACCAGATCCATTGCTGGCCACCCTTGACTTCCAGTATGCCTGCCACAGCTCCGTGACTTTCACATGCCAGTGCTGCTGGTCCCTGTTTTAGCCTTTCTCCTTGATCCGCTCTCCCCCCTCCCCCAAGCCATCTGCTCAAAAATGCCCATGTTTTTATGGCTGGATTGGAGCTGTGCCTGTACAGCCTCTTCTCTTCACAGGCCCAGGAAATCCTATATCTCCTGTGTACTCCAGGAAGGAGTCCATCTCCATGGGGTAGCTGGCATAGTCAGCTGGGCAGCTGTACCCACAAAGGAGAGCTGCTAGATGAGCTAGGCAACTAGTAATAGAACTTTGGAAAAAATTGTAGGGCTTTAAAGAGGAGGGTCAGCTTCCTGTCTACCTGGTCCCTGGGCAATGGAGTTCGCAACTCTGATCAGAGCAGCCAGCGTGGGGCACTGTGGGACAGCTTCTGGAGGCCAGTAGGAATCAACTTAAGTAACCCAGTGTCTACACTGACACTGCATCAACCTAACTACATCAGCCCTGACCCTACATCATCAGAAGTGAAATTTAAGTGTAGACACATCCACAGTTAGGTTGGTGTAAGCTGCCTTGAGTTGACCTAACCATAGAGTGTAGACCAGGCCTAAGTCTGTTTCTTACATAGGGTCTTATGTGCTGTTAGTACTGGTAATTCTGTTGTTGTTGTTTGATTTTAATGGGTTGTAGAATAGTTTAGAGGCTCTAGTATGTAAAATCTCATTCCTTCCCCCAAATTATCCTAATTCATTACCTTCTTGCTATGATAGTTTGAGTGTAGGGTTTAAAGCTAATGTTTCTTTTTTTTTCTTAATGGTTTTTACTTTCTTTACTGAAAAAGTAATTACCAATAACTGGGAAATTACATTTTCTAATAACTCAAATTATCACATCATCTTCATCATAGTAAAAATCATTGGTGCACCAAAAAAAGGATTCTGGGACTTCAGATTAGTTTAAAATTGCTAGTATGCTTATAAAAATGTTAGGATTTCTGTTCTGACACCATTTAACCTTCTGCACTAGGGACTTCATTGTTGTGGATAGATGGTCATAACCCTGGAAAATGTGGAGTTCACTTCTCTGTTGCAAAATTCTACACGGGTAAAAAAGACAAATGATCCTTCTGTGCTTAGGGAATGTATCTAACAGCTTCTGCCTATATTTGCTGTCTCTCCCACCATCTACCTCTTCTTTAGATTGTTCCATTCAGAGATACTAAAAGGAAAAAAAATATTTAGCTTTATAACATAATGCAGGATTCTTTTGAAATTACATCAGTATATGCCATAAAAGAAGGCTTAAGGGTAGAAAAGAACAATGCTGAGTTGATAACTTAATGAGATTATGCAAGATGTATGTTGCGATGGAGATGTAATTTCCCACAATATTCTTGAAAGACATTATGGTATTGACAGGTTTCAGAGTAGCAGCCATGTTAGTCTGTATTCGCAAAAAGAAAAGGAGTACTTGTGGCACCTTAGAGACTAACAAATTTATTAGAGCATAAGCTTTCGGAGTTGCATCCGATGAAGTGAGCTGTAGCTCACGAAAGCTTATGCTCTAATAAATTTGTTAGTCTCTAAGGTGCCACAAGTACTCCTTTTCGTATTATGGTATTGAGTTTATGCAGTATTCTGAGCCTAGATTGTATGTAACTTCCTTATGTGGGGGATATGACCAATATTGAAACCCTATGCAGAATCTTTGGGATCCATTGCTTTAAATAAATGGTTTATATATGATTAAGTTCTAATCCATTGGGGGAGGGCTACCACAGCTTCTTTAGGAACTAAAACAGTATGTGGTGATTAAGGGAAATCAACCTGGTTATAATCCCCAAGAGAGGTACCACCTCCCAGAATGGCTCACATATTAGTGCAAACTAGATTCTCCAGAGAACAACAGACAAATAAACCTACTTTTGAATAAATAGATGGAGTTTAAACTGATCCAGGGTCTTATTTCTGATCCAGCAAAGAGACACTTTTGTCAAAAGGGGTCCCCCAATCCTTAGGGGAGGGATGGAAGGACTGACATCTGCCAGAACCAAGGATGGAGTTGGGGTGACCTCTGGAAAGCTTTTTAGGAAGCCTCTAGGTTCGGCTATTGTTTTAAATATGTTTTCTTTGTAATGCTTTTACCTTAAGGATATATGTGCTTTCTTATAAGGAGTTGTGTTGTAACTTGTGACTCATAGAATTTAGGGCCAGAAGAGACCATCATGATCATCTAATCTGATCTTTTGCACATAGCAGACCACAGAACCTCATCCACCCAGTCTTGTAATAGGTCCTTAACCTCTGACTGACTTACTGAAGTCCTCAGATCTTGATTTAAAGACTTCAAGTCACAGAGAATGCACTATTTATTTTACTTCAAACCAGCAAGTGACTCATGCACCAGGCTGCTGAAAATTACAGTTGTTCAAAAGCCTTCAAAGTGAAAGCAAAGTTCAGACACTGGCCTATTTACACAGTTTGGCTTGCTGATTATATCACAGTGCAAGGAGGGAACTCTACAGCCTGGAAAAAACCCAGTCAGGAAGGGGAGAGAGACAGGTCTCTACCCAAAAGCAGTAATGGCTGAGGAGTCTAGTGTGGAGTGAGTTTCATTGAGGGACCATGGAGGGGGAATACAGGTTCAGTTGCCTGGGAGCATGACACATGTTAGTTACTTACTTTAAACAATGAGAAAGTTGACTGCTAAAATGTGTAGCAAAACAAACACATTAGCACTTAGATATTGGACGTGTGAGCAACTGAATTTGATAAAAGCATTTGCAAATTGAATGAATAATAAATAACATGGAAAATAAAATGGTTACTTCTAATATATATATAGCATTAAAACAAATCTTCATGTTATACTTGCATAATTAGGTAATTTATTGTCATGAATGTTGTATTAAGGCAAATATATGATAGATTGCTTTAATCCCTTCTCCTTCATTTTCAGTGGTCATTATTTTGCATTGCAATTAAGTCACTTTCAATAGAATTTCTGTATATTTTTGGGTGAACTGGAGACAGCCATTACATTGCTAAAAGGCAGAGTACAGCACTGGGTTGGTGGAGGGTGACTGAATCTGCATAAGTGTCAGCTCTGTGAAACACTAATTATTTTCCTATACTCCACAGTAGACATAAGAAACTAGATAGCAATAAAAATGTGTAAGCCTTAACAAGAACATCTAGTTCTATAACTTAACTTCTTCTAGATTCAGGGCCAGAGCCAATGCACGTTGAAGTCAATCAGAGTTCTTCCATTGACTCCACTGGGGACTGGATTGAGTCCTTATGAGTATGGTGCAGTAGAACAGGAGCAAATCCATCATCATGTGACTAATGAAATATCTCTTAAATATGGAGGGGGAGTGAACACAGCTATGACTCTTCACAGGAAATGTATGGGTCAGTGCCATTTAAGGTAATGATAGACTGTTTGTTGTTTTTGTTAACAAGTGTCTTTTTTTTCCTATCATGTAGTATATTGAGTATCCTGTCTGACTGGGGACTCTAGGTGCTACTATAACACACACAATTAATAAGTGCTGTAGCTCAAGAAGCCAGCTTAGGATGACTCGCTGTCCAAAATAAATAGCTTCTTTTTGAAGCCAGTCATAATTTAAAATTGATCAAAGATGATCAAAAATGGTAAATATTTTCCATAAAAGATATTTATAATTCTTCATGGAAAAAGATGATCACATTTTCTGAAGCCTTTGAACTGCTGTATAAACTGGTCGACAAACAGTAAAAAAAACAAAACAAAAACCATTGAAATTTCAATAATTCAAAACATTTCAGCTAGCTATAATAATTATTAACTGTGTCTCTCTCTCTCTCTTTTTTTTTTTTTTTACATCAAGCTTATATGGACCAAATCTTAGAAGCTGCAGGTGGAAAAGACCTACTAAATCTACTCCATCCCATTGCCCATACAAAATAATACTTTAGAATATATTTGCTAGTGCACTACCCACTCTGGTTCTAAACACGCCAAGGAATGAGGCTTTCACCATGCCCACAGAGTGAATAGTCACATTTTACTATGAATGTATATATTGTAGAAGATAGAATTAACCTATATTGGTTTTAGCATCACATCCACATTTTTTCACTCAGTACAAGTCAGTTCCTTCATTCTTGAAATGTATTCCTTTTGAAACCAGAACCTAATCTTGAGTATCTTAGTATAATTCTGTAGCTATGTCTATAACCCCTTTTGCTGTTGTCTTGTCAGCTTTTCTAAGCCAGATATAGTCCAGCTGGCTCAGTACAGGTCTTGGATGGGAGGCTTCCAACTAACATCCATTAAAGGTCTTGCAGGAGGAAGAGTTAACACTTCAAAGTAGATGGCATTCTTTTCTCTGTCTGTACTGAACCAATGCCTCTATGCAGTATTCGGCCAGTCTATTTCATGTGGCAGAGATGTGAAACTTAGGTCCTGACCACATAAGGCTATCAAAGACCCTAAAGTGCTTTTCACTCAGGTATTAAGTTCTAACCCTGGTGTCCTGGATTACTGATCAAATTCCAACCTCAGTAATTGTATTTTACCCTAAATAAATTATGCTAACAGCTTCAGTTGGAGGCAGTATTCTTTACTGCTGTTGTTCAGTATTAAGGAGTTGCTGTGTTTCACCTCAAAATTGGATGGGTTTCAGTGATGGATGAACTGATCCCTGTAAAGCACTTTGAGACGAAAGGCGATGTGAAGGTAGGATTATCCTACATCTGATATTTAAGTGTAATAAAAATAAAATTCCCCACATTGTATCTTGCTTTGTACTATATATCCTAAATTAGATTTTCATGTTGTGGATTAACATAACTAGGCAAAATATATAACTTGTATGAGTTTGTATCCATATAAATGATGATAGAGCAGTTTGATTCATTGTTCCATGTCTGCTCATAGATCACTTTTCTATACTTTACAATATTTATGTGTGACCTCCCAGCAAAATGTTAACCTGCAGTTTTTAATTACCTTCATATTGCCAACAGGAACTGTTGTTTGGCTTTTTATTGCAAACCCTTACTTGGGTTTGCAGGGCTTGTTCTAGTGCTCTATAAGTAGTGGAGTAGGCAGACCTTTGAAAGTGAAGGTCAGGCTGGAAGCTTCAGCTCTGCAGCCTAGGGTGGGGGATGGGCTTCAGAGCACGAGCTCCAGCTGGAGCCAGGACTTCAAAGCTCTGTCTACACAGCCTTTTTAGAGCATTAGCATGATCCCCAAGGGCCCAAGTCTGTTGACTCAGGCTGGGAGACTCTCAGCTGCAGGCTGTGCTGGCGCCTCCTCAGAGACAAAACTGTTTAGTGATATGACTTACAATTATATTGTGACTTGTAAGTACACTGCCCAAGGCTTAAATAGTTGTTAATAATCTGGAGTTTTGGACTGGCCTTTAATTATTCCTCACTTTGCTTGTGATGTAACTTTGAACAATGCAATATACTTGTAATTATTGTTTCTTCCCTTCTTCTACATTTTTCCCTTAAAGCCCTGTCTTTTTCTATTCTTTCTGTTCCTCTTCCTTTTGTTGCCTTCACAGTAGCAGTACCCACATCAGTGCCAGTGGTAGAATAAAATTACAATGCTACCACATGCTTCCCTGGAGTTTTTTCTTAATGCCAGAAGTGTATTTCTATTCAGCTGTGCAAGATCATTCAGAGGTGCTGCTTCTTTTAGTGGTAAAATACAACAAAGTACAGTGTGTCACTCTTTGTCATTTTTCCGAACAGATATACTAGGCAATTAGTGTGTGCATCACAGTTCCCAACTGGCCAGCAATAATATCTGAAATAAGCAGCAAACTATATGTTGTCAGTGTTAAAAAAGTGAAGAAAATGGCAATACCTTTCAATTAAAGATATTGCAAACATATGGGCCTTTCCCTAGAGAAATATCTATCCACGTGTTTTAAAATGGATTGGAAAAGGACTGCAAAGAGAGAGAGAGTACAGAAAGTTCCAAATGGAAATGAACATAATTTGCCCCTCTGTATTGTGCTACATGTCTAAGAGGCAAACCAAACTCTTCTATTGTAATTAAATTATAAAATATTATAGGTCAAATTAACACCTGGTATAACTTTCTTCACTGTAATGGCCTCATGTATTTCACACCAAATCTCAAACAGGTATGCTTTTCTTAAACTTAGCCAGAAAATATTGTGGTGATTGTTATTTCAGTATAATACTAGTTTGCTAAGTTCAAGGAATATTGGTTAGAATCAAACAGAGAAACTTCACTTGATGTGGTTCATTACACATAGAAGACTAAGGAAAACCAATTGACCATGCAACTTACATGAATCTAGATTGATATGAACAATATCATTCCAATTAGGATAAGATTTTGCCATCAAGAACATTTATAACTTTATTAGGAGCCTCAAACAATAGGTATCTGTCAAGGTTCCTTCCCCACTCTGAACTCTACGGTACAGATGTGGGGACCTGCATGAAAGACCCCCTAAGCTTATTCTTACAAGCTTAGGTTAAAAGCTGCCACCACCAAAGTGTTACACAAAGAACAAGGGAAGTGCCCACTTGGAAATGACTCCCCCTCAAAAAAAATATCCCCCCAAGCAATACATCCCCTTTCCTGGGGAAGGCTTGATAAAAATCCTCACCAATTTGCATAGGTGAACACAGACCCAAACGCTTGGATCTTAAGAACAAGAAAAAAAGCAACTGGGTTCTTAAAAGAAGAATTTTAATTCAAAAAGAAAGTAAAAGAATCACCTCTGTAAAATCAGGATGGTAAATACCTTACAGGGTAATCAGATTCAAAACATAGAGAATCCCTCTAGGCAAAACCTTAAGTTACAAAAAGACACAAAAACAGGAATATACATTCCATTCAGCACAACTTATTTTATCAGCCATTTAAACAAAACAGAATCTAACGCATATCTAACTAGATTGCTTACTAACTCAGGAGTTCTGACCTGCATTCCTACTCTGGTCCCAGCAAAAGCATCACACAGACAGAGAGGACCCTTTATTTCTCCCCCCCCCAGCTTTGAAAGTACCTTGTCTCCTCATTGGTCATTTTGGTCAGGTGCCAGCGAGGTAATCTTAGCTTCTTAACCCTTTACAGGTGAAAAGGTTTTTCCTCTGGCCAGGAGGGATTTAAAGGTGTTTGCCCTTCCCTTTATATTTCTGTCCCTTCATTTCAATGTCTGCTCTGAGGACAGTTAAATTGTCAACATTGTTAGCAATCTATTTTGTAGGCAAAGGCTTTTCGAAGACAAAAGCCTATCCTTCAAATCCCAAGAGGCATTGTCAAGGTTCCCTCCCCACTCTGAACTCTAGGGTATAGATGTGGGGACCTGCATGAAAGACCCCCTCAGCTTATCCTTACCAGCTTAGATTAAAAACTTCCCCAAGGTATAAACTTTGCCCTGTCCTTGAACGGTATGCTGCCACCACCAAGCGATTTAAACAAAGAACAGGGAAAGAGACCACTTGGAGATGTTTTCCCCCAAAATATCCTCCCAAGCCTTACACTCCCTTTCCTGGGAAAGGCTTGATAATAATATCCTCACCAATTGGTACAGGTGAACACAGACCCAAACCCTTGGATCTTAAGAACAATAAAAAAATCAATCAGGTTCTTAAAAGAATAATTTTATTTAAAGAAAAGGTAAAAGAATCACCTCTGTAAAATCAGGATGGTAAATACTGTACAGGGTAATCAGATTCAAAAGATAGAGAATCCCTCTAGGCAAAACCTTAAGTTACAAAAAAAGACAAAACAGGAATACACATTCCCTCCAGCACAGCGAATTTTACAAGCCAAAAAACAAAAGGAAATCTAATGCATTTTCTAGCTAGATTACTTACTAACTTTAGAGGAGTTGGAAGGCTTGCATCCTTTATCTGTTCCCGGCAAAGGTATCACACAGACAGACAAAACTCTTTGTCCCCCCCGCCTCCAGATTTGAAAGTATCTTGTCTCCTCATTGGTCATTTTGTGTCAGGTGCCAGCGAGGTTACCTAGCTTCTTGACCCTTTCCAGGTGAAAAGATTTTGCCTCTGGCCAGGAGGGATTTTATAGCACTTTATACAGAAAGGTGATTACCCTTCCCTTTATATTTATGACAGGCATGAAAAATGAGAAACCCCTGGGATTTAGAGATGCCCGGTCTCACTGTTTAAGTGCCTGATGTACATTGGCTTCTATTCACATCAGTGGGTGTCAGAATAGGCCCTAATTGTAAAATTTGGTCCGTGATGATGATGATTTCAACCTAACTGTACGTAAAACTCTTTGATCCTTACATATTGGATGTTATTGTTCCATCATGGGTAGATTAGACCCATTGCTTTACTATGAAACCCTTTTTTTGTTTCTCTTAACATCAGATTTAGTCCTTTGTTTATTGTTGACTATTTTATCACTTTATACATGGTTTTTTTATTGAATTAACAGTTCTGATCTCCTGATCAAGTTTCTGTTTTAAACCTTGTAACAGGTTTATATAAATGAGCCCAAAGTGAGTAGCCGTGGTTTATACTTTAAAATACAAAAATATTTTATTTTCTTTTTGTAGAGGGGAGGACTGTTAAAAATAAGCTGGATGAATAGGGAAATCTGAGGACAAATTAATCCAATATTAGTGAGTAAGACAGAAAGCTGGGATGTTCAAAGGCGCTCGCTATTGGCCTCCCTGTGCTCACATTGAAGTCAACAGGAATTTTACCATTGACTGCAATGGGAACTGAGTTATGCCAATGCACTTTTGTCCAGTGTTGCCAACTTTTGCAAATTTATCACAAGTTTCACCATATTTGGTGGGTTTTTTAACCTTGAGCTCTGGTTCCTGGAGTCATGTTATTTAATAAGAATATCAGCTTTTAGAAAGAATCCAATCTCATAATTATAAGTCAATTTTGTGATGTTTTGAAGCCTGATCCTTTATTTATTTTATTTTTGAATGCTTGGAGTTAACAGTATTGAAAATCCTACCTCCAGATTTCATCATCAATTAGTTCTCTGTGTCGGGCTTCTCAAAGCGGGATGTTTTGACTAACCAGGAGGTGGAAGAAGAGTTTCACACAGCTCTGCCTATAGTACTGACACATTCACCGTGGAAGGAAGGAATTTAGAGGGTGTTTTGGACTGAAGATGGGCCTGAACCAAAGCCAGGGATCTGAGCAGGGATTTTGAGTAATGCACTCTACACAGAAGGAGCAGTTGAAACATTTAGGAAGGATGTTCGCTGCTCTGAGGAGCTCACGGTCTAGAAGGACAAACATGTAGACAGAGTTTAGGGGCAAGAGAGGAGTTACAACAGTAGACAATTTATATAAAAGTTAACTGGATTCATTGTGGGCAGCCTGGCACATAAAAAGAACACACATGTCGACAGTGTAGGAGCCCTTTGAGAGGTCATGCTATGTGTGTGAGGATACATGAAAGAAGTCTTAGAAGTGTCTGTGAGAGAAGCTGAGAGAGCAGGGCACCCAGAAGGAGTAGAGGGGAAATTTTTAGGAAAGACTGGACCTGATGTCCATGTTGCTTGTTTTTTTTCTAACATTAGAATTGATTTTAACAGGTTTCTCTCTATATATTTTATGAAGTTTTATTTGGAAGGAATTTTTTCCATATGTCACTAAAATGTTGGATGTTAAAGTGATTCAGAAGAAAGAGAGAGATCTGACAATACAGTAATTGTACAATATATATTGAATTGATGTATATTCAGTTTATTTCACTGGTAATCTCATGCACGATAAATGTATTTGGCAAACTGGGATTAAAAGTATGTGGACCAAAGAGTTGATATTAACGTTTTATAGCTTACTCAGTGACCTGCTAAGAGCAGTCTGCAGTAATGTGGGAGACCTAGATGATATTATTCTCATTACTATTTTCCCTGGAGCTACAATGAATGCAGCTATAAAAATATGAAGTCACTAGCCATATTATAATGGATTGTGGTCTTATTCAGCTGATGAAAGCCAGCAAAACTGGCCCAACTCAGAACTTGGACAGGAGACCTCCAAGAAAAATGAATCCATGGAACATATACTACCAAGGCTTCCTGGCTAGACTACATCTCCAATGATGCAACATGGTCCCTCTGGTTGAACTGATGCAGTCCATCATGGGAGTCATATGGGTGTGGTCAATTATGGGAGATGTAGCCCCCCAGAGCCTGGCCCATGTCTTTTTAGGAGGTAATATTTTCTAGGCAGTGTTTTTTAAAGCACAGGGCTTGGAGTTGAGAATCCTAGATTCTAGTTGTGCTCTACGATTCTGAGTGACCTCAGACCAGTCTTTCTCTACTTCAGTTTCCCTATCTGTAAATTGAATCTAACAATACTCATCTTAGAGGGCTTTCATGAGGCAAGTCCCAGAATCTGTGCATAAAGAGATGGGAGAGGACTTGTTAGGAGCAAGGTTTGTAGGGATGTGCATCATTCTTGCTAGGGGCTGAACGCCCATAGCTTCCATTGATGTCTTGTAATAATATATCTTGAAATCCTGGGGAAATTCCAGAAGATCAGAAAAGTGCTACTATTTTGGCAATATTCAAAAAGGCAAAAGAGAGGACCTGTGTAACCTGATACCAAGCTTAGGCAAAATAATGGAAAAGCAAACACAGGATTCAATTGATAAACATTAAATGATAGGAATATAACTAACGCCAGTCACCATGATTTTAAGGAAAATAGGTCTTGTCAAACAAACCTGATTTTGTTCTTTGAAATTACACATCTGGGTGATAAAGGTACATCTATAAAGTTAGTATAGCATATCTGCTGATTAAAAAATTTAGCATGATGTAACATCGATAAAGCACACATTAAAAGGATTATGACCTGGCTAACTGACAGATCTCAAAAGTAATTGTCAATAGGGAATCATGGCTGGAAGCTGAAGCCCAACAAATTCCAACTAGAAATTAGGTACAATTTTTAACAGCAAGGACGACCAGCCGTTGGGTCGGGGGGGGGGACGGACTAACAAGGATTTGGTGAATTCTCCACCTCTTGATATCTTCAAAATGAGGCTGGATGAATATGCTTTAGCCAAACAAGTTATTAGTGCAATACTGTTGTAACTGGGTGAAACTTAATGGCCTGTGATATACAGGAGGTCAGACTCAATGATCTAATGGTTCCTTCTTGTCTTAAACTATGTGAATTGATTAAGATACTGTAGTATTTTATAATGGCACTCTTTGAAAACGTAGCCTATTAAGTCATTATTGATGATTAGTAGTGTTACTTATATGTTCTTATACCACCCCGAATATACTAGGCACTGTATAACCCTTCCCCAAAGGGCTGGGTTTTTTTGTTTTGTTTCTTCAAATAAGACTTCTTTCTTGTCAAGGAGTAAATACATTTTTCGTAAGTCCTTACGCTTCCAGTCTAAAGGCTAAGTCCATGGTACAATGTTCAGCAGAGAATGTCCTCAAACTGGCAGCCTGCAGGTTAGATCCGTGGTAGAGAATGGTTTAGCTTTGAAGTACATCTAAATGAATAGAAGAATAAGACTAATAAATCTTTGTAGTGGGTTATATGTATTTCTAGAAATCTTGCTTGTGAGCTATTAGGTTGTAAAATACACAGTTAACCATTTCACCCGCTGTCTCTCTGAAGACAAGAAAGCTGGCATGTGACATCATTACCTCATAACACAGTATTTTTTCATGATTGTGTGCTTGACTTTTTTCCCCCTCAGAGAAACTTTCAGGAAGTATAAGGGCATGGACTCATACATGGTCGAAAGATGCACATTTCTGCACAAAATAACCTTTTGCCACAATAGAAAACGTAATGTAAAATCTACATTTTTGTTGTGAATGACATACCAGTTGGAAAAAAGCCATTTTGTAGTTGTCTTTATGATACTAAATTTTATAATCTGTCTTTGTGGAAATAGAAAGCACAATGTTTAATGTTAAGGAACAGCTGAACTTTGGCGGTTTTCAGATAACTATACATGCATTAGACAGGATATAAATAAAACTGTGTCTTGGATAATGAACATTGTACATGTATTTTTTTTGAAAAAACCTGAAGTAATAAATAGTTACATTTGTCATTTCCATTGAGAAACTCTTTTTTCAGAAGGTAACTTGTTCAGAAAGTTATGCTGTAGGAAAACAGATTTCCATGCTTGGCCTCTGTCACGAGGTACTTTAACCAATGCCCTGCTGCCCCTGGAACGCTCATGGAAGCTGTGTTCCACATTATGGATTAGAGGTACTATACTGTGTCTGTGATACTTCCAAGAAATGACCTGAATAGTGATAGATAGCCTGAGCCAGAGTCAGAGGTAGCTGATATTCTTCATGTGGGTTTATAAAAGCAAAATATACATAATAATTTGAAAAATTTGGAAGGATAAGTTGTGCATCTAAGAGCTTTGTTAATTAAATGGCAAGTTTAATATAGCGCTAATAGCCTTGATGCCATAATTGTGATAATTTTGTTTTAAATTAGTAAAAAGACTTGTATACAGGGGCCCCACAAAATCTAATACCCTCAGATCTACAGAAGAGTTAATCCAGCCCGGCAATAACCATGGGGCGGGGGTGCATCGGCTGGTGTGTCACTCTCTTTCATAAGCACCTAACGCAGAGAGGGCCTGAGCCTGATAGGGAATTTGGGTGCTACTGCAAAATAAATAGTAATTTAATTAACATTATGTGTGTGTAACCCACATATACTAGACATATATATTACTATATATGCACATATAGATATCCTTCACACAGGTGTATATACTATTTACTTGACTTTATAACAGGCTACAATTTGTCTAAGGAAAAAACCTGTACCCATTGTTTTTTTTAGTTTACTTATAAGGATTCAGATTTCTGCTTCCTTAATTATGTCAGCTTTATAGGTAGCAATTGCTGACAGGGATGCAGTATGTGGAATCCAAATTGAGGGTTTGTGACTAATCTTACAATGCCTGAACAAATGTTACAATTGTATATTTCCCCTTTTTGGTACAAATGTTGTCACAAGACTGGATTAATGTTCTGCCAATTTCTGTTCTTGTTCTAGTCATTTTCAAAGACTGTTGTATCAGAATTTTAATGCCTTGTATAATCTGTGAATTATATTGGTGTGCTCAACCACTCTGACCTTTTCAGTATACTGTAATTTGATTGAGTAGCCATGCCAGTGCTCTCTTCTAACTGCTTTATTGTCTCATAGGGAATAGATAGACTAGGCAGACATTCAAAATGTATTCCACCCTCATTTTGACATCAACTCTTGGCCTTTTGAATGTTATACAGAGGTGTTACTGACGGTTGATACTAATTAATTGGTATCTAACAGTGAAGTCACCTTATCCAGGAACCTGTTTTAAAGAGGGAGCTTTGAGGGAACAATGTGTACCAGAATATTGAAAACCCATAGTGTAGCATAGGTAACATATTTCACAAAGTAGCTTAGTAATAACATGTGCTCATATGCATTAATCTGTGCTATGACAGAGATGATAAAATGGGAAATTAAACAAATTCTGCCAATTCTTATTATGGTCTCATGATCATAATCTTGTGGTCTTTCTCAGATGCCATAATATTAAAATGCATGATGAATGGGGGGTTAATATTGGACATCTTTCAGAGAGATACAGAAATAGTGTTATAAAATTGATTCTGCATCAAAGGTTGAATGAGGTTTCAGAATTAAAACTATAATAAGAATGATTTAACTTTATATTTTCCCCACACTCATCCCAAGCTTTGAAATAAGTGTATTGATTTTTGTGTCACTTTTTGTTACTATTGCAGGTTCTCTCTTAAGTATAATTAGCATATGCCAGAGAATAAACATCTGCTATGAGTTGCAGCAGTTGTAGAGAGCTGTGATAGTTTGAGCATTTTTTGGTTGTTTCCTATATTTCAATCAGCTCTTGGGTTCTTCAGTTCATAGCAAAATATAAAATTCATGAGCACTTGCATTTATCATACAAGGAATGCAAGGAAGGGATGTTCGAAGAGATTGTAGAAACACAATATATTGAAAGGAAGCATGGTTTGTGGTTAAGCCATTGGACTGTGAATCAGGAAATCTGGCTTCAATTCCTGGGTTTGTAAGGACATCAGGTATGATCTTGGCAAGTGACAATATCTTTGGGTATGTCTACACAGCATTTACAGCAAGTCTGCTAGCCCGGGAGGCTCTAAAAATAGCTGTATAGACAGGGCTTGGAAGTTGCTGCTCAAGCTGGAGTTTGGGCTCTAAAGCCCACCCACCTCCTTAGCCTTCAGAGCCCAAGGTCTATGTTAAGCAACAACTTCAAAGCCATGTCTATACAGCTATTTTTAGAGCCTCCCAGGCTGGCAGACTTGCTGTAAATGCTGTGTAGACATACCCAAAAATATTGTCACTTGCCATGTCTACACAGCATTTACAGCAAGTCTGCTAGCCTGCGAGGCTCTAAAAATAGCTGCATAGACGTGGCTTTGAAGTTGTTGCTTAAGATAGACCTTGGGCTCTGAAGCCTAAGGACGTGGGTGGGCTTCAGAGCCCAAACTCCAGCCTGAGTAGCAACTTTCAAGCCCTGTCTATACAGCTATTTTTAAAGCACTAGCATGAGCACGGCTAGCCGACGTCTGACAGCCTGGGCTGGGAGGCATGCTCCAAAATGCTGTGTAGATTTACCCTCTGTGGCTCAGTTTTCACTCTTGCAAAATGGGAGTAAGACTTGCTAGCAGAGTGCACTAGATGTCACCAAAAATTATTTTTGGCAATTGAATAAAAATATTTATTATCTGAATTAAAAACAGAAAATTGTTGGTTAGAACTGATGATGTGAATTTAAGACCCCATCAAATGGGAGGGTCATAAAGGTTAAGACTGTGGTGTTAGCATAATTCTGAATTTCCTGGAGGTTGGTTAGATGGGTTTTGGACAAAACTTTAAACACAGCGTAATCTAGCTTTACAAATACGTCTTTTATGTTTTGCTGGTGTCTCTCATAAATATCTATTAAGCTCATGTGAATATCAATTTAGGGGCTGATTTTTTTCAAAGTCAGAAAGGGCAGTTAGGTTCCCTACTCCCATTAATTTTGAATTATAATCCTAATCCCCAGTTATCTCTTTGCAAATCTCCCTCTCAGATTGTATAAAATGTCTGTTATTTAACTGCTAGATGCTTAAATACATTTGTTATATGAATGTACACTCCTCATATCCATAGTTTGTTTCAAATTACTTTGGTAATATATTACTACCAGCTATGCAAGAGACCATTTGAAAATATCACAGGAACTTTTCTGATTCTTCTTTGAAACACTTTTTTAAAAAGTAATTTCAGATTCTTGTAACCACTGTAGTGGCTAGTCAGCGATCTGTAATGCCTTACAGCAAACTATAAAGTACAATAAAACTTCAGGCCCCAATCCTGCAATTGATAGCATGGAGGTGGATTGCTGTGTTCACAGAAGGCAATATCAATTGCAGGATTGAAGCCTTATTTTGTTCTGATCCTTTTGTATTTCTATAAACCCTGCTTGAGGACAACACTTAAGCTCGTGCTTAACTTTAAATATATGCTTGTGTGTCCTTCCTGAAGAGGAATGCTGTTCTGAATGAGAACCACGAGTTGCTTCTCAGAATTTTTTAGAGTTAAATAATACAGTGCATATATGGTATAAATTACAGCAAACAGTAACATAAAGACCTTTCAGAGTATCAGCCGTGTTAGTCTGTATTCGCAAAAAGAAAAGGAGTACTTGTGGCACCTTAGAGACTAACAAATTTATTAGAGCATAAGCTTTCGTGAGCTACAGCTCACTTCATCGGATGCATAAAGACCTTGTGATGAATAAAACAATCAAACATAAGTCAAAGGTAACTAAATGAAAAAGTTAAAAAGGAATGGGAAGACATTGAGGTGGATTTTGGAAAAAAAGATAGTCATTGAGATGGCAAATACAAGAAGGATGTTATAGGTGATGAGTTATGACACCAACAATGGGAAGATTATGTGAAATGACAGAAGGGAAGGTGTGCTTGTACAACAAAGTTTTTCAGTCCAACTTAAATCTCAGGCTTGAAGTCTCTCTCTCCTGTATTTCCCCCAAAGTCTTGTGTAACAAGTCAGTGCACCAGACTTCAATGCAGATCATTTAACAGAATCCATAACATATTTCACAATATCATGGCTCCAATCCTGACCCTTTGGATCAAATGTTTTGCTACTCCAGTCAATTAAATATCAGCTAATTTTAAAATTTGACTGTTTTTGCACCAAATTGAAGCGTAAATGCAGCTCGCAAGAGGAAATCCATGTATTTTAAACAACATGTACGTCAGTGGTTAGAAGCTGGACTGGACCAGAGGAGATCAGAGTTCTATTCCCAGCTCTGCTAATGAGTAGAGCTGGTTGGGAAATTTCAGACACAACACTTTGTCAGAAAGTGCCAATTATGAAAATCAAATAATTTTGCATAAAATGCTCAGTTTCCATGAATTTCCTTTCTCAAACTTCTTTGGAAAAAATTCCCCATCTCAAAATAAAAGTTCTCTTTTTCAGTTCAAAATGAGTTTTCATTTTGAAAGTTATATTTATTCATATAAAAAAGGTTAAAACAATTAAGTGGTCAGAATTGAAACAGTATTGATTAAAATATTTCAATCGACCTAATTAATGGTTTGTGGGGGAGGAGGAAGAAGGAACACTGAGATTTCAACTTTTCCTCCCAATTGGGGCAGGACGTTTTTTGAAATCTAGAAAATCTTCATGAGATCGGGAAACTATTTCATATCTAGTTTTACTGCTGAGTGATTTTTTTGGGCAAGTCATTTCACCTCCCTGTGCCTCTGTTTCCCGCTACTGTCATTTCTCATCTATTTAGGTTGCAAGCTTCTCAATGCAAGGGGGTACACACACACACACACACACACACACACACACACACACACAGGGCACCGATGACCAGATTTTTAGTTGCTAATCACTAGTACGACAATCATACAAAGTATAATAAGACCAAAAATTTTAATTAGAAATTGTATCCAAAATAGTTGTGACATGGAGACCTTGACAGTAAACTTGAGGCACATCTGTATGCCCTCACATGTATTTTTGTGCCATTTATCCTATCATACTCACCCTTCTTATGGTATTTACACTAGTAGGCTTTGTTGATAGATTAATCAATTTTGGCATCTCTAAAAGATAAAACTGAATATATTTAATCATATATTAAAAGCATGATGATGTATTATTTCTATTAGGGCAATACCTAGAGTCTAGGCTTTATTGTATTAGATATGTATACTGTGGATACACATGGCAAGAGACATTGTTTGCTCCAAAAAGCTTACATATTCAATAGACAAGTCAGACAAAAGATGGGAGCACATGAATTTTTATCTATATAGTTAGTTTAATAATAAAATATAGATGCTATAATGTCCAATGTAACTAAAATGTTAACAGTGAAATAAAATCATTTTGCATTATTCAAAATAAGTGACTGAATAAGAGATTCAAAATAAATACACAGGACTTAAATTTAAAAATTTTGGTCATGGTTTCTAATTCTTTCTAGACTAAGTAGTCAGCATCCCCCGGCCAGCCTGTTCTAACTGTTATGAAACTTGTACATGCTGCATAGAAGTCACAAGATCAACCTCAAGTTAAAGCTTAAATAAGCTTAGATAAGGACCTTGTGTTATAAAGAGAAGAATGACAAAGCCACATTAGGCTATAGTATGAAATCAGACTCACAATTTGACATGCGTAGATGTAGAGGGGAAGAGAAATGAGAGGAGAAGAAGAAATTGATATATATCAAGTGGAACACTTAGGTAGCACATGCATAGCACTTGCATTTTTATAAGGATTCATGCTTCATCTTCATACCATTGTGCAAAAAATAAGTAATTTTTCAACACCCTTGGGTGGTGAGTGCTGCAAGTGTTGCTATCCTCATTATGCAGGTAGGGAAACTGAAATGGAAAGGTTAAGGGAGCTGCGCAAGGCTACAGAAGTGATAGGACCAAAATGGAATTGAGAGGTTCTCAACTCCCAGCCCAGTGCTCATGGTTCTGATCCATGCTGTCCAAAGGCCAGATTCTGCCCTGCTGCTGAATGAATATGCAGGATGTGGGAGGGCACAAGAAGCCTTCCCTCTCCTTGTACCTCTTAGAACATCTGTGCATAATTTAGTCTCAAAATGCAGAGGCTGCTCCTTCCTAGAAAGCAAATTCAGTTGGGTGCAGAAAAGATGCAGCAAGGTTACTGTCAGAGCCATCCTTAGGATTTATGGGGCCCTATGCAGTATTATTAAACTGGTGACCTTATGACTGACAGAAGCCCAGGCTCGCATGTGTATTTTAGATGCGGGTGGTCTTTTGAGGATTTATTTAAAAAACTGTCTGAAGATCCAAACATTTAAGGTTAAAGATGAATACTCAGATTGTGCATCTAAAAATCGATGCAAGGATTTTTTTAGAGATGTGATTTTTATAATCTTCAGCCATACACAAATGAAATGTTTTTAAAGCAAATTTTAAACTAAGGTCCTGTAGACTAACATGTTCTGAGTAAATATTACAGTAATGCACAACTGTTTTTGTCAGTAAATTCAGAAACTGACAGTAAATACCTGGGGGTTGGCAAATGTCTGTTTAATGGCTTCTATACCACTTGAATGGCTCTTTAACAGTTTCAGTGTTGAGCTAATAGGTGTGGCTAGCTGGCAGGCTTTTTCACTTTTAAGTACTAGATCCACCCTGGAGGAAGACTCACCAGGCTGCAGCAGCCAGCTGTGATGGGAGCCTGCAGGCAGGGTCAGAACAGAAATAGGAAGAGGCGGAAGGGTGGACACTAAGACCCAGGGGTGCCCCAATTTTTCGGGTGTCCTACGTAGCGACATGCCTAAGGACAGCCCTGCTTTCTGTCCCTAAGTTTTACCTGGCATTCTAGGAAGCTCCCTGAGAAACAATCCCTCTTGAAGTTCCCCTAGGGAGTGATGTGATATATGTAGCTCTTCGAGTGATGGTCCCTATATGGATTCCAGATATGGGTGCGCATGTGCACCATGGGCCAGAGCCAGAACTGTTCAGTAGCAGTGCACATGGCATGCATCTGAGGCTATAAGAGACCATGTGGGTCAATGCCGCCACAGTTCCTTACCGCTGCATGGCCAGAGTCAGAATCCCTGTTCCTCAGTGCTCGTAGCTCTACTAAGGGACCTTTCATCTGTTTTCTCTTGTCTGTACATCATTGTTAGCATTAGTTTGTATATAGCAGTTCTTGTACACTTTAGTTAGTCTCCCCTGTTGAACTTCTCCCAGCGGAGAGACACCCCACCCTTCTGAGGGGTATGTCTCAACAAATCAGTTACAAGAACTCAGCCTCATGCCCATGCTCCTTCTCTATGAGCAATGAGCACCAGTGGTATCTCTACTGTCGCAGCGAAACCTGCATCGTCACCCACTTTTCTATTTGCCGCTCGTTCCCGCCTCAGGCTTGGGAAAATAGGGAACTTCATGTTGGCAAGTTTTTCATGGAGGAAGCTGTGCACCCATGTGCGCAGTCAGATCCGGGACCAGCGAATCCACCGATACGGTGCCTGTCATGGCCAGTAAGCACTCCCTCAGCTTCCTCCCATGCACTGGAGCCTTGATACCATTGCATCCACCAAAGCCCCAGTGTGAGCATAAGAAACATAGCCCTGGGCATAGGACAGCTCCTTGATAAGGACTGCTCTCTTACTTGCAGGTAACAGGGATATTGGAGCAGCGCTGACCTGTGTAGCCTCTTATAGCCTCAGAGGCAGACATGCGGAAGACGCACATGCAGGTCAAATGACACAACATGCCGTAGGGCATGTCTACACTACAGGCTGGATCGATGGGCAGTGATATAAAGGCTAATGTAGTGCCCAACTTTAAAAAAGGGAAGAAGGAGGATCCTGGGAACTACAGGCCAGTCAGCCTCACCTCAGTCCCTGAAAAAATCATGGAGCAGGTCCTCAAGGAATCCATTCTGAAGCACTTAGAGGAGAGGAAAGTGATCAGGAACAGTCAGCATGGATTCACCAAGTCATGCCTGACTAATCTAATTGCCTTCTACGATGAGATAACTGGCTCTCTGGATGAGGGGAAAGCAGTGGATATTGTTCCTTGACTTTAGCAAAGCTTTTGACATGGTCTCCCATGGTATTCTTGCCAGCAAGTTAAAGAAGTATGGGCTGGATGAACGGACTATAAGGTGGATAGAAAGTTGGCTAGATTGTCGGGCTCAGTGGGTAGTGATCAATGGCTTCATGTATAGTTGGCAGCCGGTATCAGGTGGAGTGCCCCAAGGGTCGGGCCTCGGGCCAGTTTTGTTCAATATCTTCATAAATGATCTGGAGGATGGTGTGGATTGCACCCTCAGCAAGTTTGCAGACAACACTAAACTGGGAAGAGAGGTAGGATACAGAGGGACCTAGATAAATTAGAGGATTGGGACAAAAGAAATCTGATGAGGTTCAACAAGGACAAGTGCAGAGTCCTGCACTTAGGACGGAAGAATCCCATACACCACTACAGACTAGGGACCGAATGACTAGGCAGCAATTCTGCAGAAAAGGACCTAGGGGTTACAGTGGATGAGAAGCTGGATATGAGTCAACAGTGTGCCCTTGTTGCCAAGAAGGCAATGGCATTTTGGGATGTATAAGTAGGGGCATTGCCAGCAGATCGAGAGATGTGATCGTTCCCCTCTATTTGACATTGGTGAGGCCTCATCTGGAGTTCTGTGTCCAGTTTTGGGCCCCACACTACAAGAAGGATGTGGAAAAATTGCAAAGAGTCCAGCGGAAGGCAACAAAAATGATTAGGGGACTGGAACACAGGATTTATGAGGAGAGGCTGAGGGAACTGGGATTGTTTAGTCTGCGGAAGAGAAGAATGAGGGGGGATTTGATAGCTGCTTTCAACTACCTGAAAGGGGGTTCCAAAAAGGATGGATCTAGACTGTTCTCAGTGATAGCAGATGACAGAACAAGGAGTAATAGTCTCAAGTTGCAGTGGGGGAGGTTTAGGTTGGATATTAGGAAAAACTTTTTCACTAGGAGGGTGGTGAAACACTGGAATGCGTTACCTAGGGAGGTGGTGGAATCTCCTTCCTTAGAAGTTTTTAAGATCAGGCTTGACAAAGCCCTGGCTGGGATGATTTAGTTGGGGATTGGTCCTGTTTTGAGCGGGGGTTGGACTAGATGACCTCCTGAGGTCCCTTCCAACCCTGATATTCTATGATTCTGTGATCGATCCAGCAGGGGTCAATTTATTGTGTCTAGTATAGATGTGGTAAATTGACCGCCGATCACTCTAGCGTCAACTCCAATACTCCACCTCAATGAGAAGCGCAAGAGGAATCGACGGGAGAGCATCTCCCATCAACACACCACAGTGAAGACACCGCAGTAAGTAGATCTAAGTACATCAACTTCAGCTACATTATTCATGTAGCTGAAGTTCCATAACTTAGATCGATCTCCCTGAGTAGTGTAGACCAGAGCTCCCACCGAATGAAGTAACCACCTCTTCCAGACCCAGGACTGGGCTTATCAAGCACAACTGAGCCTTCATTGTGACATTCACTCTTTTGCAGGGGGCACAGCTCAAGATAATTGGCCTTGTGCTGTATTTCTACACAAGGGTAAATATCCCCCTCTGTGAATTAAATTGATATGAGGGAGAGGAGGAAGGTGAGTTTTCATATTGAAATAAGTTAATAGCTGTACACACTGTTTAAAATGTAAAGTGCTAAATATTATTTATAAATGTTAATCATTCAGCAGCATTTTGGTCAGGTCACTTCAGGATATTTCCATTTGACTGCCTAATACCTCTTTTTAGTATAATGTCACTTATTGGCTATTACCTAGAAATATAGAAGCTAACAGTGTGGTCTAAAGAACACTGTATAACACAAAGTAAAAGGGGTGCAGTTGCTTTGTAAAATTCAGTTATCACTTGGCATGTCTACAGTCTAATAGGAATTATCCACATTCATTCTCCTGCGTGTAGCTGTTGTCATGGGGTGCTCAGAGGGACTGAAAGACAGCTGATCTACCTGATTCATACATGAGGAAGCTGAATCTTGTTTGGCTTGTCTCATTTCTCAAATACAAGTGTAAGAAGGTCACAGCATGTTTAATTTATATTAGCATTACACTGAGACAAGAATCTGTTCCTTAAATTTTGCATCTATTTTTATTATATGGATGCATGATGAGACAAAAAAAATCTGAGAACCAAACTGAAATCTATTTATGTTATCAGAGCCAAATTCTGCTCTTTACAAACCCACTGATATCAGTGGGTTTTTAGGGAAATGGCTGAAGGCCTGATTCAAAGCTCATTGAGGTCCATGAAAAGATTCTCATAGGAGCAGGCCCTGCGAGCAGAACTTATCCTACCATGGTCACTCAAAGGATCCAGCAAAGCAGTTGTACTCTGTGTGTGTGCGTGTGTGTGCGTGTGTGTGTGTGTGTATAAAGCCTTTCAATGGCACTTGCTTGACAGTAAATGGCATACAGCCTTTAGGTGACTCACTCCTGGACTGCAACAGCTAGAGAAGCTCAGGTCTCTGTTTCCCAGACTACCTTGATACTACCCTATCATAAACCGGAACTTGGAGATTAAGGGTTTTGTTTTACTTTCAGTTTGGGCTATGTAGGAGAGACACATCAATGCCAGGGAGGACCCTTCTACCCTCCATATTCCTACCCAAGGGAAGACAGAGTCCTTTGGGGATTTCTGGGACATTGAAAAGACACCCAGGAGGTCGAGGAGAGACTGAAGGTCAGGCTACTAAGAGCTAGCTTAGCCAGACATTTGAATCCAGATCAGAGAGCCATAAGGATTATTTTAGCAAGGGGTGGGGGAATCTGTGGGGGCTCCCTGGCGCCTGTGGCACCTGGGAGCTGCAGGGGCGCCCAACATGGCCCCAGAGCTGAAGTGGAAAATGTCACACAGGTGTCCAGAAGTCACAGAATCCATGACCTTCACGACATAAAGTAGCCCTCCCATAACTACTTGACTTTTTCAAGGTCTCTCCATTGTGACACTGGCTGAGGAAGATGAATCACAGCTTAGACCTTCAACTCTCTCTCTCTGGTGATTACACAGCTTTCCATTTTGTAAAACGGAAAGCTGTTTTCACTTGCAAAATCATTTTATTTTGGGTCTTTCTCCTTTACTAAACAACATTTGCTCTTTGAGTTCGATTCTGGTATAAAACTCTTTCCTGCAAAATAAATTAGGTAAAGTTGATGCAGTGAGCTCTGAGCAGCAATGTGCTTAAAAGCCTGGGACTGCATAAAGGTTTCTCTTTGATAAAGATCAAGAGTTCTGACAAAACTATTCATGTACAACACGTTTGATTTAAGGTTGAAGGAAATTATGATTAATGTAAAAATTTAATGCTTGAAGGATCACGTCTTAACACAACTGATAGTCTACTAAAATTGTGCAGTTATTCCATCGGTAGGATGCAAGCTAGCAACATAATTGTACATCTCTTTACAATGAGCTTATCGTAGTGAAAGGCAGTAGCATGTGTATTTTAATGAACTTTAGAATTTTAAATTCATTTATGGAATGTCAATGCATCTATTCTTTCACCTCAGGTGATAAAATTTCCAGAGCATCTCCCTGTAAAATATTCTACTTATGCATCATAATCTCTCCCTCTTCCATCTGAAAGACTTTTGAAAATTGTATTAGAAGCCTCCAGTTCCTTTAAAGCATCACAGAAATAGAATCTGGGTTATTTTACTTTGATTCTCTTCATCTCCCTCCTTATTTATCATTGGCCCTCAAAATATTTTTAAAAACCCAACCTTTTAATTATCACTCTTCTTTTGCAGTAATGGTACATTTACACTGCTAGTATATTTGCTGTTGTCTTACAGTCTTTATTTATGTTACAGTGCAGCTGAATTTAAAGTACTATTTTACCACTTTGACAGGCAGCGTCTTCTGGCTGCTGGAAGCCACAGGTATAATAGCACACTTGCACTGTTTGCAGTTACAAGAGAGAAGCCAAGAATTTCAGTCTGGGAGCTTTTAGAAATAGACAGACCAGCTTTAAAGGTGCAAGGTAGTATTAGTACAGTACAGTAGTACTAGAATGGTCTTAACACACAGTGGAATGATGTGAAGGATCCTGAACTTCTAGTATCCATAAAGGGGTGAGGGAATCTGTACTCCTCATATACATATTATACTTGCTGTTCTTGTAGAAGACTTCATCATTCATTGGCACCAGCAGATAATTTGGCCTTTGGTCTCAAAATACACTTATACAGCACTCAGGTTGTGCAAAACCAGCAGTGGAACCAAAGTATAGAGTTCAGCATATACATGTATATCATGGAGTTGATGCAATGGCAGAAAGGATGCTGGAGACTAGCCTGCGAGGAGCGGCATGTGCAGCACTTGAACAATGCAGAGAAAGAGAGAGAACTGGAGCCAAGAAATTCGCAGGCTGACAAATCTGTCCTCTTTGTGGAAGTCTCCTCTGAAGGAACAAGTAGTCTAAGGTGTCTGCTGTTTGTCAACTTCCTGTGCCCCTCCCAGTTGGTACAACTCCACAAAGGGGGAATATCTGTAGCTCCTCTTCTGTGGATCCCAAGCTCTTTACAAATATGTAATAGAGAATAAAATAAAATGTATGGAGACTATGGTGCTCTCTGAAAGTGTGACTTCTGTATGTTAACTAGTGACCAAAGCAACACTTCTGCCATGACAAACTACTCTCCTCTAAAGCAAAAATCTCCAATAATTTTGAGACTAGTTTGCTTTGTAAATGTTGTAATTTTCCACAATCATTGAGCAGAAAACAGATAAAAGAGGGTGGTGGAGAGTATGATTTAAAAAAAGAACATAATCTCCCACATTTATTTCATTTTCTGCTCATAGAGTCTTTCATGAGATCTTGTCTCCACTCAAGTCAGGGGCAAAATTGTCACTCACTTAAATAGTGTCAGATTGCACCCCTTAGTAGCGCTGGGAAGAGAGATGTTCCATTTCAGAGTTTTTCTCTACTTTAAAATGTGTACTTTAAAACCCAAACATTTCCACATTCTCCCTGAAAGAGGGTGGAGACCTGACTCTGAGGCAGCGCATCAGGTGGACTGTTCTAGAGTTGCAGACCCTGGAAGCCCTGGTGTCCCTGATTCTGCCACAGTCCTCCTCACAGGCTATCTCCAAGCTGTGGACCTGAGAAGCCCTGGAGTCCCTAGCCTCAGGGCAGTATAGGTGATTGGCTGTCCTGGAACAATGGACCTTTGTAAGCCTAGGCTCTCCAAGAGGGCGACTGAGGAGCCAGGCAGGCTTCCAGAGGAATTTCATAGAAATCAACCATCTCCACGGACCTTTTTTTATTTTGACGAATCTGTAAATTCCAATGAAGAAACAGTTGCATCAAAGTTTTTCCAACCAGCCGTATTTTTTTGTTTTAATTAGGGCTGTCAAGCGATTTAAAAATAAGTAATTGTGTGAATAATTGCACTGTTAATAATAATAAATACCATTTATTTAAATATTTGTGGATGTTTTCTACATTTTCAAATATATTGATTTCAGTTACAACACAGAATACAAAGTGTACGGTGCTCACTTTATATTTATTTTTATTACAAATATTTGAACTGTAAAAAAACAAAAGAAATAGTATTTTTCAATTCACCTAATACAAATACTGTAGTGCAATCTCTTTATCATGAAAGTTGAACTTACAAATGTAGAATTCTGTACAAAAAAATCTCTGCATTCAAAAATAGAACAGTGTAAAACTTTAGAGCCTACAATCCAATCAGTCCTACTTCTTGTTCAGCCAATTGCTCAGACAAACAAGTTTGTTTACATTTGCAGAAGATAATGCTGCCTGCTTCTTGTTTACAATGTCACTTTAAAATGAGAACAGGCATTTGCATGACACTGTTCTAGCTGGCGTTGCAAGATATTTAAATGCCAGATGCGCTAAAGATTCATATGCCCTTTGATGCTTCAACCACCATTCCAGAGGATGTGTCCATGCTGATGACAGATTCTGCTCAATAACAATCCAAAGCAGCGCAAACTGATGCACGATCATTTTCATCATCCGAGTCAGATGGCACCAGCAGAAGGTTGATTCCCCCCCCCCGCTTTTTGGTGGTTTGGGTTCTATAGTTTCCGCATCAGACTGTTGCTCTTTTAAGACTTCTGAAAGCATGTTCCACATCTCATCCCTTTCAGATTCCTAAATCTCGGGTTGAGTGCTGTAGCACTCTTTAGAAATTTTACATTGGTATCTTCTTTAATTTTTTTGAGTTAATCACATGAGTTAACTGCAATTAATTGACAGCCCTAGTTTTAATGCTTACATTTTAGGATGGTTGCTGAAAAGCAGAATGCTTCAGAGTTCCATATAGCTAAGCCATATTTTCCCTCTTCTTGCCCTTCTTTTCAGCCTTTTTATCCTATAATATTTTCTTCGCTTTCCTCAGGGGGAGCTGTTTATAATGTATTTTATTGGCTATACTACAGGCGGCTAACATGGACATAGATTCTATTCTCTCTCATATACCCAGCAATCCAGTATTTCACATTTATGAACCCAGTTTTAAATCTGCTTTTTGCATTTCCAAACTGAGAGCCTACTCTGATTTATAGCTCAGCTGAGACCCACATAATATGCACCTAATGTGCAGAAACTGTTTTCCTTTCCACACTGGTACTGCATTGTTCATCTTTTGAGAAGTCTTCTCATACAATCAGTTTTAATTGTAGGTGCTGTGTTCCTGGCAAAAACAGCAACTCTGTTATTTGAATGTGTATCATAATTCTGAAAGTCAAGGAGGGGGAAAATGCTAAAGAATATTAGAAGTAGAAAGAGAATTAGATATTCTGCACATAAGCTTGCTCCATTAATGTGAAAGCACAAGCACTCATCAAAAGAGGAAATCAGAATACTGTTTAATGGCGGAGGAAATTAAGTTTTAGAAGAATGTACCATAACTAACATGTTATATAATACTTCACATAATTTATCAGAGAACACTAAAATGTACTGAAGGTATATCTATATAAGGTTTTTAAAATTTTATGTAATTTACATCAGATTAAAAAGCCTCCATGAAATAAGAAAAGGTCACTTGGCCCATGAAGCCGGTCCCTTGTTGATAGCTTTACTTTGAATTGTCTATTTACTCTTCATATTGCCTTATCTTCTCAAGAATTTAGCTATTTGAGAAACTCATTTTCGATGCCTTTTTAGTTTCAAATCTTTGTTGCCTTTTGCTTTAATAACTTTTGTGGTAATCTATTTCCTATTTGCTCTCGTACCCTCTGGATTTGGTGGTTTAAGCAAGTATGAATAGTTTAAATGGATCAATTTTATCTTCCCTTTTCATAATTTTAATTAGATCATATGAACTCTCCTCCTTCCACTGAGCATAACTTTAGCACAATACCAGTTTTCTAAGGCTTTCTTCTTAATTCAAAAGAGTCATACAAATGAAGGGAAGGGTAACCACCTTTCTGTATACAGTGCTATAAAATCCCTCCTGGCCAGAGGCAACATCCTGTTACCTGTAAAGAGTTAAGAAGCTCAGCTAACCTGGCTGGCAGCTGACCCAAAGGACCAATAAGGGGACAAGATACTTTCAAATGTTGGGGCGGGGGAAGCTTTTGTTTGTGCTCTTTGTTTACGTGGTTGTTCTCTCTTGGGACTGAGAGAGGCCAGACAGAAATACATCTTCTCCAGCTCATCCTAATCCAAGTCTCCAATATTGCAACCAGTATAGGTAAACCAGGCAAGGCGGATTAGTTTCTTTTGTTTTATGTGAATTTTGCCTGTGTTAAGAGGGAGGTTTTTCCTGTTTTCTGTAACTTTAAGGTTTTGCCCAGAGGGGGATCCTCTGTGTTTTGAAACTGAATACCCTGGAAAGTATTTTCCATCCTGATTTTGCAGAGATGATTTTTACCTTTCTTTTTTTTATAAAATCCTTCTTTTAAGAACCTGACTGATTTTTCCATTGTTCCAAGATCCAGGGGTTTGGGTCTTTGATGATTTTTTTAACAAATTGGTTAGGATATTATTCTCAAGCCTCTCAAGGAAAGGGAAGGTGTTGGGCTTGGGGGGATATTTTGGGGGAAGACATCTCCAAGTGGTCTCTTTCCCTGTTCTTTGTTTAAAACTCTTGGTGGTGGCAGCATACTGTTCAAGGACAAGGCAAATGTTGTACCTTGGAGAAGTTTTTAACCTAAGCTGGTAAGAATAAGCTTAGGGGATTTTCATGCGGATTCCCACATTTTACCTTAGAGTTCAGAGTGGGGAAGGTACCCTGACATGGTGGCACAGAGGTGGGATCATTTTGAACCAGAGATCATTTTGAACCAAAAGCACAGACCTGAAGAGGTTTTTTCTTAAGCTGAGAACAGCTAGAGGGTTTTCTGTCTATTTGCCTGGAGACACAGGTGTTAATTTTTTTACAAAGGGATTTTCCTTTTTTGAGCTGGAGTTTTCTCTACCAAAAGGCAGGGTAGTTAACTTCCTGCAGGGAAATTCACAAGTTTTTTTTTTCCCCTAACTCTCGGGTGTAGCTAGAGTTAAGCATAAGAAAGCAGGAAAATGACTACCAGTGAAGCAGCTAATAAACTAGAGCTGGCCAGATTCAAAGCTGAAGAGAAACAAAAAGAGCATGATAGACGGATGGCCTTAAGGTGCTTGGAGATGGAGGCAGAAAAAGCCAGGGTGGAGGCAGAGAAAGCTGCCCAAAAGAGAACTATGGAGGAGAAAGAAGTAGAGAGGAAGCATGCACTGGAGATGGAGAAGGCAAGAGCTCAGCAGACTATACCAACCAACCCTAGCAATCCTTCTCCAGGTACTGCTTCCCATCCCAGAAAGTTTGTCACCTACAAGGTAGGCGATGATACCAAGGCCTTCTTAGAAAACTTTGGAAGGGCCTGCTTTGGGTACAGTATCTCTACATACCAGTACATGGTAGAGCTGAGGCCGCACGTCTGTGGACCCTTAGCAGAGGTGGCGGCTGAAATGCCTAAGGAACACATAAACAGTTATGAACTTCTTAAAACCCAGCCGAGAGTCAGAATGGGGCTAACACCCAAGCATTCCCGTCGGGGGTTCAGAGCCCTAAGGTGGAAACCAGACCTGTCATTTACCCGACATGCCTACCACATTGTGAAAAATTGGGGTGCCTGGATATCGGGAGCAAGTGTTAAATCCTCAGAAGAGTTGCCCTTCCTTATGCAAATGGAGCAGTTCTTAGAGGGTGTTCCTGAGGAAATGGAAAGGTACATCCTAGATGGGAAGCCCAAATCTGTAATTGAGGCAGGGGTAATTGGAGCCAAATGGGTGGAGGTGGCAGAAAAGAATAAAAACTAGTAGCAGTTGGGGCAAATATCAGAAGGGGCAACCCGAAACAAAACCCTATCACTGGGGGCAACCCAAGGCCCCACCTACAGCCCAAGGAAAACCCCAGACACCTTATCGTCCCACCACACCATTCTCCAGGAATTCACCTCACCCCAGTGACCAGTCAACTGGGCAATGTTTTAAATGTAATGAGCTGGGGCATGTGAAGGCCAACTGCCCCAAGAATCCCAACAGATTACAGTTCATTGGTGGTGAATCATTCATTCACCGTGGTCACCACAAAGGTCCTCAGGCTCAGATGCCTCCTAGATACCCTTAGAGCGAAGGGAAACTGTGAATGTGGGCGGGAAGAAGGTTACAGCATGGAGGGACACTGGAGCGCAGGAGTCAGCTATCCATCAATCCTTAGTGGACCCCAACTTAATCAACTCAGACGCCCAAGTGATGATTCAACTCTTCAAGTCCAACTCTTTCGATTTACCTACAGCCAAGTTGCCTGTCCAGTTCAAGGGCTGATCAGGAATGTGGACTTTTGTAGTTTATGATGATTTATCCCATTTATCCCATTCCCATGCTGCTGAGGGAAGACTTGGCCAACCAGGTAAAGCTGGCCAAGAGGGTGGGAAGGGTGGGAATGGTCACACGCAGCCAGACTAAGCAAGCTTCCATACCTATCCCTGTTCCTGAGCCTTCCACCAGGGCCCTGTCTGTGTTACCAGAGACCCAGATGGAGGTGGTGGAACCAGATCTCTTGCCAATGACTGCAATGGCCATAATGGATCCAGTCCCAGAGACCCAGCCAAAGCCAGTCCGCGAACTGAAACTGGCAAAGCAGTCAGCGGCAGAACCGTTGCCAGCACTGAGTCCAGCACTTGCAACCCCATCTACAGCTCCAACACCAGAGGGCACCACCGAGCCTGCACTGGCAGCAGCAGCAGATGACCCAACACAAGAGGCTCAGCCGGAGCCTGAAATACGCCATAGTGCACCAGCGGAGAGCGGTTCACCTTCAACAGAAACAGCTCCATCACCTGCATCGCTTTCAGAGGGACCAAGCCCAGGTCCACAATCCAGTGAGGAACTGATGTCTCCAGCATCAAGGGAACAATTCCAGGCCAAACAGGAAGCAGATGAAAGCCTCCAGAGAGCTTGGACAGCAACACAGAGCAACCCACCGCCTCTCAACTCTTCTAATCAATCCTGGTTTGTTGTAGAAAGAGGACTTTTATACAAGGAAACTCTTTCTGGTGGGCACCAAGAAAACTGGCATCCTCAGAGATAGTTGGTAGTTCCAACTAAGTACCGGGAAAAGCTCTTGAGCTTAGACCACGATCATCCTAGTGGCCATGCTGGGGTGAACAGGACCAAAGACCGTTTGGGGATGTCATTCCACTGGGAGGGAATGGGCAAGGATGTTTCTGCCTAGGTCCGATCTTGTGAGGTATGCCAAAGAGTGGGAAAACCCCAAGACCAGGTCAAAGCCCTCTCCAGCCGCTCCCCATCATTGAGGTTACATTTCAGCAAGTAGCTGTGGATATTCTGGGTCCCTTTCCAAAAAAGACACCCAGAGGAAAGCAGTAAATAGTGACTTTCATGGATTTTGCCACCCGATGGCCGGAAGCAGTAGTTCTAAGCAACACCCCAGGGCTAAAAGTGCGTGCCAGGCACTAACAAACATTTTGGCCAGGGTAGGTTGGCCCTCCGACATCTCACAGATGTAGGAACTAATTTCCTGGCAGGAACTATGGAAAGCCTTTGGGAAGCTCATGGGGTAAATCACTTGGTTGCCACCCCTTACCACCATCAAACAAATGGCCTAGTGGAGAAGTTCATGGTATGCATTATTTTCAATACCACTTGTTAATCTGGTCTGTAAACTATACAGTCTGAATTTTTTCAATCTCTTGAATTAATTTTCTCAAGTCTCTAATATTTTTGCTGTGTATTTCTAAACCTTTTGTTTCTTATTTATTTTCTTCTCACTCCACCTTTTTTTCTTTAAATGGTGGACTGAGTATTCAGTATTAAAATCACAAATTTATTTTAATTAAATATGGTTCTGGTTAAATAAAACAGGGTACAGATTGAATTAATTTCACATTAATTACCTGGAAAAATATACAACAAACTCAGAAAAAAATCTTTTTTTTAAAAAAATATTGTTGTTGTTAGATGTAAGCAGAGCTATTATGCATCAAATAAGAAGGCAGTCATTTAAAAACACAGGTTGAAATAAGGGGCCAGTTGTAAGTTGTCACAGTTATATTGACTTCAATGGAACTACACAAATTTACAGCAGCTGATGATCTAGCCGGAAAGATATAATGTAATTTTGAAAAATTATTGGGGATGCATGGGGTTTAAAGAGTAGGGATGATTTTGTGTGACACTTCTTTCTGTCATTTTTGTCACATAGATGGACTTGGGAAAGAGCTTCCAAATATATGAAAGAGGACAAGACCTTATTTAAAAAAAAACAGAACCCTTTTTTAGTGAATGAACAAAAAGACACTGTTTAAAATGTTTCCCTTTTTTTGCAAGGATAGGGATTTCTGCTGATTTGTGTGTGGTGTCACGTATGCCAGTGGGATTGAAAGGGCTTTCAAGTAAACCATGAAGTGGCAATGCACAGAAAATGCTAAAATAATATCTTTAGTTCTCTTGTCTTTGGTGGATTGATGTTCAGTAGCTGGTGCCTTGGGCACTAAGCTGAAATAAACCTTAAAATGAGAAGAGTCCATTGTGATGGGGTTATGGAGATTTGGAAGAGAGAAATAAAAACAACATGGCTGAGTTGGGAAGGAGGATTTTGAGGCTTTTCTCTCTTCCTGGATATATAAAAGTGTTGGCCAGATATCTTTTTCTGCCTCCATTTCCCCATCCAGTGGTGGATAGAAAACTTGCTAAATGAAGAATTAGAATGAATAATTCTACTGTTAAACCTAGGATATGCCATAGCATATGTCACATTAATGGTCCATCTAAGTCCAGCATTTTGTCTCTGACACTGGTGAGTACCAGACACTTTAAAGCAGTTGTTCTCAATGAGGGGTACATGAACCCCTGGGGGTACACAGTGGTCTTCCAGGGAGTATGCCAACTCATCTAGATATTTGCCTAGTTTTACAACAGGCTACATAAAACACACTAGTGAAGTCAGTACAAGCTAACACTTCATACAGGCAATGACTTGTTTATATTGTTCTATATACTATGCACTGAAATATGTGTATTTATATTCCAATTTATTTTATAATATGGTAAAAATGAGACAGTAAGCAATTTCTCAGTAATAGTGTGCAAGACATTTTTTATATTTTAATGTCTGATTTTGTAAACAAGTCATTTTTAAGTGAGGTGAAACTTGAGGGTACACAAGGCAATCCAGACTACTCTACCCCTTTCAGGAGTCTGATAAAGTTGAGAGCCACTGCTTTAAAGTAAGATGCAGGAAACCCCTCCGAGACCATAATTTGTTACTCGGGAAGTTTCTTCCTAACTCCTTTCAAATAGGGGGTATATGGTCTATGGCATGAGGGTTTAAATCCTTCTAAACCTTTATGTATGTAATTACGGACATTCTCATTTTCCATATAAATGCTTATCTTTCTTGGAATCCTGCTACCTGTGTGACATTTTATGGCAATGAGTGCCATTGGTTAATTACACATGGTATTAAATTATATCCTTTTATGACTCTTTCATTTGTTGCCTTTCAGGTTCATTGAATGTCACCTTGTTCTTGTATAATTGGTGGATAAACAGGTGTGCCATCTTTACCTGCTCTTTAGTATGCATTATTTTCAATACCACTTGTTAATCTAGTCTGTAAACTATACAGTCCCAATTTTTTCAATCTCTTGAATTAATTTTCTCAAGCAATACATTATTCTATTCTATTTCTAATTTCTAATATTTTTGCTGTGTATTTCTAAACCTTTTATTTCTGCTATATTATTTTAATGAGTGAACAGAATTGATCACAGTATTCCAGGCAAGGGTGTTATGTCAGTGTATATAATGACATTATGGTGTTTTTAGTATTACATACACTCTCGATGAGCTATAAAGCACAAGTTGACCATAGGTTTTTGCTCTTATCTGTGCTATTCCATGGCAGAGATGTGTTGTCAGTTTCCTGACTGCACAGGTATTGCGACCCTTATCTGTTTTAAGTGGCCATTTCTCGGATAATAAGAAACCGTTAATTAATACCCTCTTAATGTGTTTATCTGTTTAAATGGAAGGACAGTTATGGTTTTTCTGGTTCCTATAAGTGATACAATGAAAATGCTTAAGGCTGAAATGTTCTCCCCTGGAAATACTTAAAGGTGTCTTGGAGGGAGAAACTCTGCAGGAATGCCATTGTAGGGTTTTCCCCAGCCATTCTGGGATGGGCCTTTACAGTGAAATGAGCTATTCTTTTGCCGACAAATCTGCCACAATCTCCTAAAGCACCTTGGCGACCCAGAGGTGTCTCTGTGGCAGAACCATTATTGGAGCCATGCAGTTGAGGCCTCCAGTCCCCATCTTGATTGTCATTGCCCTTGGAATGCTCCTGACAGGGATAGATCCTGCCAGATGCTCAGGACCCCTTTGAGATGGTGAACATACTAAACTCCCATTAATTTCAGTAGGCTTGAGAGTCTTCATCCCCTACAAGGAATGTTCAGCACCATGCAATATTAAGTAGAGCTGGGTGGGCACAGGGAAAATTCTCATCTAACCCCAAGAAACTTCAACTACTTTGATCCAAAATTGATTTTTTTTCTTTCAGTTTTTGACCAAAAGGTTTCTGGTTTTGGCCGAAACACTTCCAAGTGAAAACTCCAAATTTTCAGTGTTAAGTAGACAATTTTCAAGAAATATTTCTTAGCTGAAATCCCACTTGCCATCAAAAATATTCACCAAAAAAATTTCAGCCAGCCCTAGCACTGATCCCTATCAGTAGTTTCCAACATGGAATCGTTCACTTTCTCAATGAAGTTGCTGCACAGCTGGTGGAAGAATGAGGTGGCCTCGTCAGTCCCACTCCTCTCTGGGTCCATCCCCTCTTGATCCCTTCCCCTACATGGATCCTGCCTCTGAAAAGCATTTGTGGGGTTCCAAGAAGTGTGTGTAGGGAGGGCAGTGTTGAAAAGGCAATCAACCCCACCTCTGCTTCTCATCTATGTGGGATCTGTGTGCAGAGGGGTCACAGTGAATGGATCTAGGGGACACAATTTGCCCCTGAGATATCACTTGACCACAGCCCTGAGATATACAGTATAAAACAAACATTTAATGTTTCAGTTGGTGTATGTCCAAATGAAGAAAGGTGATGTAGCTTGAGAGGAGGCTACAGAAAAGGCAACAGTTAAAGCAAGTAATTACTGAAAAACCGCTCTCTTCCTGTAAGGGTGTTGGAAGTAAGTTACCCTGAGTATGCACAAAAAAATTAAAATGCAGTGTGTTTGCCAAGTTGTCTAATGCATTGTGATATCCCTGCTCTGGTTACTGACCTGTAGCAAAGCTGTCAGTTTCCTTGCATGGAAATTTATAGGGCTAATATCGATGCCTGACCTGTAATGAATTTGGGAGATCTTTGTGTGAAAATTTCCATCTAGTAACTTTTTGTGATGATATCACCAAAGACTTTTTTTTATTTGAAGCTATTGCTAAAGACTCATCTTTTTATTGTCCCAGTCTGTGCAGAAATGGGTGGCTACACCCACACTCATTTTGTAACAGAACTTTGATTTAAAAACCCAAACTCTACAATACAACCTTTTCCCCAGCCAAGGGTTTTAAAGCCACTTCTTTTAAATACAGTGGCAGAGAGATGCAGAATGACAAAGGAGAACATTTTCAAAGGCACAAAAGCGACCCTGGCAATGAACTGCCATTGACTTTCAATTATAATTGGTCACCAATCTGTCTTTAAAAGAATGAGACATTTCTCTATGGAATTTACAGAGAGAAAGGTTGGTCGTCTTAAGGCACTGCCCTGTGACTTGGAAGATCTGGCTTCAGTGCCTGGCTCTGGCAAACACTTGTAGTCAATTGGTTCATTTTATCATTCATTCAACTAACATGTTATGTCATATAGAAAGTTAAATTGTAGGATTATAGAAGTATAAAATTGATCAGTAGTTAGAAGGGATAATTAGGTGTTAGGTAACTAAGGAAGTGGGGCTGGAACATGATGCCTGTAAGATTTGAGCATAGACATACTAGGCCATGTCAAACTTTTCTTAAGCTTATAAGTAAATGACCCTATGCCACAAGATTGAGAAAAGATGTACCAATGGGTGCTATTGCATTAAAATTTATAAAATCAATATTTGTTTTGCTTACAAGATACCCAGTAGTCACACTTTTCTAACACATGGCCTAACTGCAAGGTGCACTGTGAATAAATGCTAATGAGATATAGTCAGAATAGCATTATGAAAAGAGGGTGCCTACATTAGGAAAACTGAGCTCCCTATGAGAAACTCCAGCAGGACCCATCCCTCTATTGATCAATCCATGAGAGACCCATCAGACCCTAACACTATCTAGGAGGATGCGAGTACGACCCAATTTGTAACTTGTGCATAGGTCTGTATAGAATTTCTATATTCTTGGGTAATCATAAGTTTAATTGTAACTTTAATAAAACTTGTAAAACAGACTAGACCTTATACTTGTAAATGTATATGTGGTCACTATCCCTGGTCTTTGTGTTCCTAGAGACTCTAAATCCGAATCAAGTAGCAGAGGTGACTTTCACTCTGAGCTTGAAACTGCAGCCACCAGAGCCAAACCCACAGTGGTGTAATACTGCATTGCAAAATTCACTTTAAATAAAATAAAAGGCTATACACTTCATGGCGTAACCTTTTGAAAGTCCCTCCCTCTCCCCTCCCCCACTCTTAGTTCCCCATTTAATCAGTCTTGTCTTCTACGCTTTATTTTGTCTTTTTTTTTATTTAGGCCTGGTCTACACTACATCGATTATAACTACATCTCAGGTCATGAAAAATCCACACCCCTGAGGGATGTAACTATACTGACCAGTGTAGACAGTGCTAGATTGATGGAAGAATTCTTCTGTTGATCTTGCTACTATCCCCTGGGGAAGTGGGTTATCTGTTTGTGATCTGTAGGCACTACCTTACCACAAATAATAACAAACATGACAATATCACAATGAGGAGGTAAGTCAGATTCGCCCCTAGATTATAAGGGTGAAATTCTAGCTCCACTGAAGTCAATAGCAAAAAAACTATTGAATACAATTGAGCCAGGATTTAATCCTAAATGGAGACCTTTTAAATGGGTTAACCGGTTCATCTGGCTGCCTTTTTTACATTATTTGTTTGCTTTATTTATAATTTAGGTCTAAACTGACCTCACAGAATATGGGACTTTGTCCTTCGAGCACATGCAGAATACGTTGACTTTTTTGGGTGAAAAATGCCGGTTCATGAAAACAAAGGGTCAGTCTCAACAAATTTCTTGACTCGTGTCCCTTTTCAACATTTTTAAACAGAAATTTTTGGTTTTCCAGTTCAGTTTTCCAGTTCAGTTCAGTTTCAGTTTTTGTTTGGAAATGTAAGGCGGTAATGTGCAAAAAATAAAAATAAAAAATTAAGTGGTCAAAATAAAAAAAATTCCAAGTCAATCAAAATGTTTGAGTTTTGATGTGGAAAAATATTTGCAGTTTTGATTTCCCCCTGATTTGGTTTGGAGAAAGTGGCCGAAATCTCAAATTTTCATGGGATGGGAAAAATATTTCCCACTGAGCCCTACTTGTCTTTGCACAAAGAGATGATTTGTGCATCAGACTAAATGACAAATTAAATTGGTTCTGAAGATTAAATATTCAAATCCCAAAAGTTGTGATGACTTTAAAGTTGCTATTTTTCTTTATTTTAGCTGTCAAATTAAGAGGGTAGCATGCCTGACCTTAAATAATCTGAAGCAGGTAAAAGCCAATGGAATTTAGGAAAATAATCTCTATCTGGAGTAGTTCAGTAACACTGTGTGAAGTTACATAGCAGAATTTCTGCATTACACTCAGTACAGTATAGATCTTATAAAGAAACAGGTAGAATATCAGCATTTATAAGCCATCAGGTGTTCAGATTCTATGGTAAAAGGACCATATAAATATTTTGAGGATTAAATCCAATGATTTTTTTATTTAGTGAACAAATGAAAAATGCTTTTCTTTCCCTGGTTTTAAATGTAGTCTTTCTTAGCAGCTTGTGCTGAAAAGTGTGTGTGGTTTTATGCATACTTTGACCATGTACTTACCATGATTGTGCATGCAATTTAGGTATCTATATGTACCTTAATCACTACTGAGATAATGATATATACATTAATTTGGAGCACAACTGAGCATGGATTTTTTGAAAACTTTCACTCCTGCTATTTTTAATCATAATTTAAGTGACACTGTTGAACAATATTTGGAGGGACTTGGCTAGTAGATACAGCAAAGAATGAGAAATCAGTATTTCTGGGTGTTCTTCCTAATTTTGAATGAAAAGGAGTATTTGTGGCACCTTAGAGACTAACAAATTTATTATGCTTTAATAAATTTGTTAGTCTCTAAGGTGCCACAAGTACTCCTTTTCTTTTTGCGAATACAGACTAACACGGCTGCTACTCTGAAACCTAATTTTGAATGCGGCTCATTCTGTGAATTGGAGCAAGTCACGTCACCTCTTAGTGATTCAGTTTCACCCATTTGTAAAATGGTGATTGTAGTAATTGCCTACCTCAAGGAAGTTGTGGGACTATTTATTAATAGATATTTTCAAATTATTTAAATTATTTTTGGATCCTCCTATAAAAGATGCATTGAATGCAAGTTATTGCTGAAAATTATTTAATGTATAATATGTTTATAATATATTTTTGGTGCTTATGTATCTATGTCTGGACTGATCCTGCACTCTTTCCTTACGTGACTTATCCTTATTCATGCAAATACTCCAGGTAAGTAGTTTAATGAACTATTAGTATATAAAAATTTATCTGTGTGAGAGGGTTACTTGACTTGTGTCTGTGTAACACAGACAGACCCAGGTCACCGGTGGGCAGGATTGAATCTGGGGCCTCTAGAGCTTAGTGCATGATCCTCTACCACATGAGCTAAAAGCCAACTGGCTGTTAGCAGACTCATTTTATCTCCAAGTGCCACTAGATGGGACAGAACATCACACCCAAGAGGTGCGTGGGTTACATACTTCCCCTAGCTGAGGAAGTGCATCCCAAGCTTCAGAGACTTCCCAGCTGAAATCCTGGATGAGCCCCCACTTGTAACACCAACAGACCCCGGTTGTCAGTGGGTGGAATGAAACCGGTGACCTCTGGAGGTTAGTGCATGAGCCTCTACTGCATGAGCTAAAAACCAACTGGCTTTTAGCTAAGGTTGTAGAGCAGACTCATTTTATCTTTCTCTCAGTGCCACTAGATAGAACAGAACCACACACCCAGGAGGTGTGTTGGTTACATCTATATTTGCTAAAGAACATAATGGTTCCATCTGCATCAACAATGCACATCTTAATAATTTCAAAGTTCAGTTTTTGAAGTGTTCTATCAAAGTTCCAAGTATCAATGGCTTGATTCATAAAACAACAAGGAGTCCTTGTGGCACCTTAGAGACTAACATTTATTTGGGCATAAACTTTCATGGGCTAGAACCCACTTCATCAGTTGCATCTGATCTAAGGTGCCACAAGGACTCCTCGTTGTTTTTGCTGATACAGACTAACATGGCTACCACTCTGAAACCTGTTCATTCTTTGTGTGTTCAGTCAGCTCATGCTATGGTCCTTGGAAGAGTTATTAAAGTATATAATAGGCACCAAGCCTTAACTACACTTTCATACATCCTTGAAGTTCTATGACAGAATGAAACACAAGAACATGGAAGCAGGAACATCAGAAAAGAAATCAGCTCATTTTGTATATTTTTTTACTTTTTCTAAAGGAAGCTTCTTTGATTCACTTTTGCTTTTTCTCCATCTATTTTTCCTAAACAGCCCCTGATACCCAAGTCAAGCAGTTGCAGAGTTAGCTGATGGAAATTCTCTTTATCTCAAGTGGTTAGAAGCTGGTGCTATTAGAGCACAAGGCTCCACCTTCAACCTCTGCTGTCTCCGTGAAATTTCAAGTGGCCATGGTGTGACAGCCAGGGGAATCCTAGATGATCATGGGTTTTGAACAATATAATGCTGAATAGATCTCTCAAAAACTAAGAATATGCTGAGGAATCATGGAGTAAGCAAAGATAGCATGGCTGCATCTAATCAATCTAATTAAAGCTGATTAACTTTAAATGATTATTGAGGTCCAATAATACTCCATAGATTGTGTGTATATTCTCATGGAAATGAAGATGAGAAAAGCTAGCCCTAAGTATGTATCTGAGGGACATTTGAATGCAAGAAAATAAATTCTTGTGTTTGTGTGTAAAGTAACACTGAAATGGTATATGATTTTTTCTGAACCAACAGCTCAGTAGAAAACCTGTCAGCGAGCAGGAGTCTGAGCCAAGGACCAAACTGGATTACCAAGAGTGAGGTCAGTCTAGGTCCTAGCCTGGGAACAAGCAGGCACCAGTACTACTACAGCCGAACTGCTGCTGGACTTTAAGAGCCAGGGGCTGAGTCTTCTAGCCAATAAGGAGATGTAGCCACTTTAGGTAGCTGCTACAACAGGCCAGCTCTGCTTGCAAGGTTGCCCCCAAACTGACACTGCTGCAGGCCCTGATTCCTGGCAAAACGAAAGGATCCAGGAAAAGAGATTTCAGAGTAGCAGCTGTGTTAGTCTGTATTCGCAAAAAAGAAAAGGAGTACTTGTGGCACCTTAGAGACTAACAAATTTATTTGAGCATAAGCTTTCGTGAGCTACAGCTCACTTCATCGGAAAAGACATGAATGTAGAAAAATAATCTTATTAGAGATCATCAATACAGCAGTGTGTTTCTCCTGGTGGATATTAATTTTTGTTTCTGTAGCTCTATAGATGGAGAATGGGATTAAGAATGAATTTTTTAAGAAGACAAGGCCCTGAATTAAACGACATATAGTCTAAAGCTCTGGCCCTGAAGTTCACTGAGCATGGGAATTCCACTTCATTTGGGGAAGAACCACTGAAGTCAATAGGACTTCACACAGGTGCAGGAGTTCATCCACACAGCTCCATTTGGAGGTACTAGCCTTGAATAAATTCTGGAATCCAAGAGCCTGATCCAATATCTATTGAAGTCAATGGGCTGGTTTCCTTTGGAACAGGTGATGGTGGTTCATGCTGGTGACCCAGCCTAGTTAAATTTTACACCTGCATTGAGAGTGAGAGAAAAAAAAATCTTAATTTAACAGTTACCCTCAATACTAAGCACTCTTCTGCCATAGCTGCTGCTTTAAGTAGAAGCTGCCTTTGCTAGTAGCCACATTTTTATCATTCAAGCTATGCAATTATTATATTCACAGCGTACACCCAAGTTAGATTTAAAAACAAAATACTCTTGCAGGAAGTGTGCAATGTAACACTACTTTATTTCTTAGAATTCAGAACGCTGAAATAGAAGAACCCCAAACCACAAAGAGAAAGCAGGCTGAGAGAAAACAGAGGCAAAACTCAACCTTACTCTTAACTTGCTTTCTGCAGAGTGACTGAAAAAGACCCAAATTGCAGGAGTCCCTATAGAGTCTCCTAGTCTGCAAGCAGGACAAAGACACCTCTTACTTACTTAAAGTGAGAGCATGTAATTTTAACATGGTTTTTAATACACCACAAGAACAAAAGTAAAAATGAACAAAAAAAGATGCTTTCCCTGTTAATGACAGGTTTCAGAATAGCAGCCGTGTTCTTCTGTTTTTGCGAATACAGACTGAGTACTTGTGGCACCTTAGAGACTAACAAATTTATTTGAGCACGAAAGCTTATGCTCAAATAAATTTGTTAGTCTCTAAGGTGCCACAAGTACTCCTTTTGCTTTTCCCTGTTAAGCAACCTTTAATGGAATTCTCCAGTCCTGCTGCTTAACTTTATGCACTGTTAATACCCCTGTAGACTTCAGTTGGTCTACTCAGAGTTAGAGGTGGCAGGGAAACCAGATCTTAGTTCTGTGAAAGTTTGACATTTTGGAAATATATTTCTTCCCACATTGGAGTGAAAAGGCGAAACTTCATTTTTGTTTGTGGAACTGAACTGCTGCAATATTTTATGCCAGAAACACCAAAATGTGATGGTCCCAAAATGAAATATATGCCCTAAGATCCCTGACTGCCCACCTGGGAGTCTACAGTGAGCCAGGGATTTTGGAAACCCTGGAAGCTGCATTCTGAAATTGGCTCTTCCAAGAATCACCACTGCTGTTCAGTGGTGGGCACCAATAAAACTGACAAGAATCATGTCAGTTTCAGTTCACAACTATCAGGGCTTCCAGAATCTTTCTGGCTGGCCTGCCAGGATCTGGGAAGCCTGGGTCCTCAGACCATCTGGTAGGCTGCAGAAGAGCAAAGTATCCCAGCTGCCCTTCAGCTTGGCTTGGCTGACTGGGAACCTGGAATCCCTGGCTCCCAAGATCTGAAGCTTCTGACAATGACTCTACCAAAGAGCTGGGCAGGTGATCTGACAGGAAAACAGAAGTTTGTCAAAATCAAACCATTTCTACAAATGTTTCTATTTAGACAAATCAGCAAATCTAATAACTTGTTTCATTACAATTTTTCCATTTTCTCCACTCAGAGCATGTAAAATTAAGTACATACATAATTTGTAGGATTGGATCCTAAACTTGTATGGGGAAGAAATTAAACACAATAGACATAATATGAAGTAGTAGTAAAATGCAATTGAGTTCCATAATACATTATGTAAAGGACTTACTGTGTTCTCCATATTACAAATACTATAAATCATATAAAACAGCTGTAATTCTGTTATTAACTGGGGCCATTCCTCAAAAAACAAGAAACCCCCCCCAAAAACCCTCCCCAATGATGTTACAAAAATATCAACTTTACAAGCAAAACACCAGGGAAGAATTTTCTTTTTAAAAGTCTCAAGAAAGGAGATCTACTTAATCAGAACAAGCAGGATTCTAGAATACAGAATTGGAAAAAAAAAGTAGAACATAGGTTTAATTATGATTAACTTTTTCAAGTAGTATCTCACTTAAAGTATATCCCCACATTATAAAAATCTCATAGCTCTTGAAAAATACTGGGAATAGCAATTATGTTAATCCTAATTGTAGAAAGGTGTATGTTAGGAAGATAAGCTTGCAAAAAAAATCAGTTTAGTCAGCTAAGAAGGATTCCATTGAATTATAGAAAATCTTATATGGCATATATAATGTCAGCTTAAGTTAGTATTTTCATCCTAACACAGATAATAAGATAAGCCATTTCTGGAGATTATACACAAAGAGGAACAAGTACTCTACACTCTAGCCAGCTGGAGAATACAATGGGGATCATTTAAGAAATTAGAAATGATCATAGCACAAAGTAATATTAAAAAGGAAATTAACTTTCTTGGATTTAATGGCTTTTTACACATTCTCCAAAGGCTTCTCATGTCCTCTCCAAAAGTATTTAGTTATAATGCACGTGCATTTGAATTTTAATATTGGATCCTCAGCTGTGCTGTCACCTGGCTCACAACTGCACGAGTTTTGAAATGTGCCTACTCTCCTCCAAAGGCAGTATTATTTGGTGTCCCCAATCAACTGTGAAGAGGCAGGGCATTTGCAAAATATAAGATGTTCACTGTTGGGCAGTGTTTTTAGCTGGTATCAATCATAACTGGTTTTATTTGGGCAGGGTTTTTAGCTGGTCATAACTGGTCAGTCATAACTCTGGGTTTTTAGCTGGTCAATCATAACTCCGGGTTCAATGGAGCTACTGAAACATGCCCACAGAGTATCTGCCCATATGAATAACTTGCTTCGTGCTTATAATTGGACAGAATGGTAGCAGGAATTTGATGTAATGTAGCTTTAATATCCTATCAGCACCATTTCAGGCCTTTGAGGATCGTACCTTTTGATGAGATGCACACAAAGGTCAGTGTTTCAAGTAGTTTGAATTTTGTAAAATTATTTCTCCCACCAGTTTGGGAAGAGGGGGGCAGGGAGAGAGAGAATGTGAATGAAACAGAAGTGGAAATGGATGGGTGGGGGAGAAGCTATTATGGGACTGACCCAACCCCCTTATTTGAAGTCATGGGAATCTTCCATTGGCTTCTATAGTAGCCCTGGGTAGAAAGTTTCAGCAGAAACTTTTTTGCCACCTAATTGTTTTTGTCCTAGCCTAAAATAAAAAGCTCTCAGTAAGTCATTAGGAGACTTTCCATTGACTTCATTGGGAGCTGAAGTGCAGTATTTTCCTCTAAAGTCTTTATTTCCACAGTAAGTTTTTGCTTCAGTCACCCATTGTATTATTATTTTGGAAGTGGTGGGTTAAAGGTGTAATAAGCATTCAGGAATCTGGAATATTTAATTTGATTAAGAATATTGATCCAGGGTAAAATTTTCAGAAGTGCTGCAGTGTTACCCTTTACTATTTGCTTAGCACCAACATTGTGTTTAGTGCCACTGTCCATCTGTTGAGAAACTTAGCAATATGACATCCTAAAAGAAAAAGAATCTTTAAAATCTTAACATAAAGTTGCAATAGTGCACATGTATTTATTTGCCGGTTCACAATAGGACTAGTTATAGCCAACTGCCTAACTCAAATGGAAAAGACACATGGGTTTTGCTAGATCATGAATGGAGCAAACATGCAGTGTCCTTTTCCACCACTTTCCCTTAGTGTTAGCATACACCCTTTTAGCTGTGTCATTTGTTATTAGTTCAAAGAGCTTGTCCGTGATGACCCTTGCTATTCTTTAAGTAGCTTGAAGGCTTCAGTCAGACCCTGTTCTCTTAACCTCTTTTTTTCTAAAAAGTGTATTCTCAATTTTTCCAGCTTTCCTACATCATGTAACCTTCCTACACTATATATCATTTTTGTTCTGCTCTGGTACTTTCCTTTGTCCTCAGTGCCTTTTCTATAGTAATAGTCTTAAGAATACTATGAAGGGCTATTATTAAGGTTCAAGACTAGAAGCCATATTTTGCCTTTCAGATGTACACATCATAACCCTATTCACTTCAAGGGGAAGTGAGCACCCACAGAGATTAAGGCCAGGAGGAACCATTAGCTTATCTTGTCTGACCTGTTTGTATCATAGGTAATTAAATTTCATTCAGTTACCCTGGCTCTGAGCACAGTAACTGGTGTTTGACTAAAGCATATGCGCTCCAGAAGACATCTAGTCTTGATCCAAAGACATCAACTGATGAAGAATCCACCACTTCCCATGGTAGTTTGTTCTAACTGTTAATCATCCTCACTAATAGAAATTTGCGCTTAATTTCTAACTTGAATTTGGGCTGGGCTCAGCATCTAGCCATTAGTTCTTGTTATCCGTTTCTACACTAAATTAAAGAGCTCCTTAATACATGGCATTTTCTCCACTTGAAGGTACTTATCCACTCTAACCAAGTCACCTCTTTGTCTCCCTTTTTGATTGGCTAAACAGCTGGAACTCTTTAAATCTCTCACTGAAAGGCATTTTGTGGATCTTTGTGCATCCTCTTCAACTTTTGAACAGACTTTTTAAAATGTGGGCACCAGAATTATATGCAGTATTCCAGTGTTCGTTTCACCAATGCCATACACAGAGGTATAATCACCTGCCTACTCTTACTCACTTACATGGGGTGGATACCCCATCACACAGGGTAAGACTTGGAGGGGTTAAGGTGGCCCAATTAACTGCCCAGGCTGCACCTGGAGGAGGAACCAGGGAGCCAAAGGTTGATTTAATGAGGCTCAGCTGAACAGGAACAGGAGGGGCCTGTATAAAACCCAGGAGCTGACAGTCCAAGGGGGCTGCTGAAAAATGGAATGCAGTGACTTTTGCGGAGAAGGGAGGAGTGTTTGGGACTACAAAGATAAATATTCTACAGTTGCTTCCTAGGAGAAGAGAGTCGGGAGACTGGCAGGTAAACCCAGATAAGAAGGAGTGCCAGCTGGTAGGGAGAAGGCTAAGGGAAAGGCAGATCTTGGCTAATGACTGGAGAGTCCCTGAGATTATCCTGGAGTAGAGGACGGGCCTGGATTCCCCTCCCAGCTACTGGGAAGTGGCCCAGAGCAAGCAGTGCAGAGCAGATTGCTTAGGACAGTTTTTGTCCTGAAAAGCTTTGATACCCTGGAAGGAGAGGATCATAGTGACCTGACCAGAGGGCTAAGTCGCAAACAGGAAGCTGCAGCTCCTGATGAGGGGCTCTAGAGTGAGAGAAGAGACCACTGGAAGAGGGTGCAGCACCTAGAAAGAGGTAATCCCCAGAGTGGCCAGGAGGAGGCAGTTTAGCAGTGAGTAGATCCTGTGACACCGTCTTACACAATCCTTGGCTGTATAAAACTTTTTACCCTCTCACTTGGAACTTATTTTGAGCTGCTTGTCTATGAACCCTGTGTCATTTTTGGAGTCACTACTCTCCAGGATACAGATTCTAGTGAAGTGCAACACTAATTGCATATGAAGCCTAGCTGGGGGGCAAATGGAGAGGATTATGTAGATAAGGAGCCTGAAGAAGCAGAAGGCTGCAGGGAAAGAGTCTAGTCGCTCTCTGGGAGAGGAAATCGGGGGGGGGTGGAGAGAATAGGCCTTTAGATCCTAGCCCTAGAAGGGTCAACCCAGAGGAGTTGTGAAGAGAGCCTGTGAAAGCAGCATAGGAAGAAACCTAGGGAAACGGCATTGTAGACCTTGGCTGCTGGAACCCAGGTTGGAGGGTGGGCCTGGGTTCCCCTACCAGTAGCTGGCAAGTGGGGCAAGGTTGTGGGGACATGCCAACTGAATGGCTGGGCCAACAAGACTGACACCCTGGAAGGGGAGAACTAAATAGTCACCTGGCCAGAGAGAGTGCCCTGAGTCCAAGAGACCACAGGGCGAGCAACTGATGGAAGGGTAGGGCAATTATGGGCACAAGGAGGTGCCCCTCACATTGGGGGTACCCTATTACAGGGCTACATTCCTTGTTAATGTTAAAATACATGTGGTTTTGAATGCACTCAGTTACCGCATCGCTTTGTGTGACTGTCCTGTTTTCCTGATTATCCACCTTGCAAATCTTTGTCATCTGTAAACTTTCACTAGTGATTTTATATTTACTTCCTGATGTGGTGATTTTTTAAATCAGAATGTCATGCAATACCAAGATGACATGCCTTACAAAATCTAAGTATGTTATATCTATACTGCTACCTTTATCAACCTCACCTGTAATTTCAAAAGATTAAATCAGGCTTGTTTGACAAGACCTGTTTTCTTCAAAACCATATTGACTGATTATTATATTCCTATTTGTTAGTTCTCTATCAAATGAATCCTGTATTAGTTTTTCCATTATTTTGCTCAGGCTTGATGTCAAACTATAGTTGACCTATAGTTTCCTGGGTCATCCTGCTTGCCCTTTTTGAACATTAGCACAACATTAACACTATCCCGCTCTTTTGGAATACAGGGATGCAAATTATCCAGGCCATCAGATTTTAAAATATTTACCCTTAGCACATGTTGATTAACATCCTCAGTCACTAATGAACAGAAAAACACTGCATGAGCCACATGTGATGCAGAATGAAGAATGGTTTCAGAGTAGCAGCCGTGTTAGTCTGTATTCGCAAAAAGAAAAGGAGTACTTGTGGCACCTTAGAGACTAACAAATTTATTAGAGCATAAGCTTTCGTGAGCTACAGCTCACTTCATCGGATGCATGAATGTGTTTCTTTCCAAAGACAGAACACAAATACTTATTGAGCATGTCTTCTCTCTTCTACATATTAAGAACAATTTAACTGTCTCAGTCTAATAATGGTAGGATTTATTCTGTTCCCAAGAGCTTGTCTACATGGAGGTAGGGGGGAAGCTCCAGAGGAGTTAGTGCAAAGTAGCTAGTACACACTAGCTATTCCACACCAACTCCCTGTGTGGACACTTACTCCTCACTAAGAATACCTTGATGTGGTTTAGTAAGGAATAAGAATGTCCACATGGGGAATTGGTGCACTTCAGACTGGTGCACACCACACTTCAAATTCACACCAGCTTACTCCACACTCCATTCCTCATGTAGACAAGCCCTACTGTACTCCAACGCCTTATTGTCCTTCGGCTTGCTAGTCATGTCTTGAGCTTCCTGTATCAATTTTAGCACTTAGCAATTGATATAAACGTTGTCCTTTTTCTTGATTGTGGAATTGTGGCTTTTTGGCCATCTAAAATCTCCTTTAAGAGTGTCTAATTTTCATTCATATTTTGGTCTAAAATTTCTCAATGAATTTTGCTCATAATTGTCTTCAGTTGTGGGAAATTAGCCCTTTCGATGCACCAAGTATATATATTAGTGGTTGGAATGATCTTCAGTTTGCTCATATTGAATGTTATCAAGTCATGATCACTGGTCCCTAAGCAGCCACCATCTTCCATACCAGTGATTTATCTTCATCCATCAGAAGGAGATCCAAACTAGTTAATGTATGTTTAAAATATAATCTATAATGTTTAGTAATCTGGGTCAAAGAGGTTATAGACATAATTGCCTGTTCTAGAGTTACAGATCTAGATCCACAAGATCTTAATGCATTTGGATAATTGTACTAATAAAGCATTTAGACATACTAACCATGTTTTACTATTGGCTGCATGAGACCTTCAGCATATTTCCCAAATTGAAATAGCTCGTCATACAAGTTTTCTTTCCACATGTTAGATAGGGGTTTAAGCATCTTGTTCTCTGGTTTTCTTTGATCTGAAGAGACTCTCCCCTCCCCCGCCCCCCAACACTTACTTGTATTCCCAGCTGGGCTTTTTATTTATGCAATGAATCAAATACATTTAAGATATTGTGGGTCTGAATTAGCAATAACTCTAAAACAGGCAATTATGTCCATAACCTCTTCTATGCACTCTGTTTCCTGAACAGGTTATAATCAGTGATTTTTAACAGTCATGTAATCTCACCAAGTTTCCATAAGGACAATATATGAATTTTAATCACCACTGAGAATTTCTAGTTCTTCCGCCTTGTTCCCCCTAGCATTAGTAAATAAACTAGAAAAAAATTCTCTTCACATTTTAATAATTTGAGGGTAGAATTCAGTCTTGGACACCTTTTCTTGGATTTTCTTTCTTTACAAGTATGTTCTTTGCTTTTCTTAAGACCTCAAATTTCCTCCTCCTCCTCCCATGGTGACTGCTTCCCCTCTCCCTAACGAGAGCTGGATGTGGCTTCCTTGGAGATGCACACATACAACTCTGTAGGTGGTTGGCCAGAGTGTGCTGTGTGTGTTTATATACTTCAAGGCCTTCTGCTTCTTCAGGGAGTTGGTGAGCTGCCTCATAACTCTCCCAAACTTGCTATCCTGGGACTGACAGACTGAGGTCAGAATTTGACTATGAATCCCTTTCATAGCCATACTGTCACTAAACTGCCAAGCCATTTTTCTCTTCTTAGAATCTTGCATTAATTCTAATACAAAATGTTTCTAATAATCTTAAACATTTCAATTTGTATCTGTAGCTGCCTCACATATCTATCCCTGGGCTGTTCAATATAGCTGTCTCACATTCTTACGGCATGCAGTGTTTGTTGGAGATGTGTTGGTCCCAGAATATTAGAGACAAGGTGGGTCAGATAATCTTTTTTTTTTTTTTTTTTTTTTTTGGATTAACGTCTGATGGAGAGACAAGCTCCTCTTCAAGTCACATTCTTACAGTGAGATAACTACAAAGTGAAGCTGAACAGTTCTGCCAGTTCACAACCTGAAGAGGTGTGATTAATTTTTAAATGTGCATTTAAAAAACCCTTTTCTTTTTAGCTTCCCTCATGCAATGAAAAGACAGCTCTGATTATTTGAGTGTGCTGAAAGGCAATTGTTCATTCATTAGAGTAGAAACCATTCAAGTAATATGAAAAACTTCTGGCACATTTTTCTTCTGTCTCTGAAAATATACACAAAGAGGTTTAGGGAGATTCCGCATCTTTAATATCCTAATCTACAATGACATAGTTTTGTGTGCTTGTATATATACTCTTGTATATCAAAGTTCCCACTGATCTAAAAGATACACTAATGCCAGAAGGAAGATATAGGGTATTTTAGGGCATGTTACATTAATAAAAGTGATACATTGATACATCTTCGAACAATATCATTACTCTGCCTTGGCTGATGAATCAATGAAATGCATCATTGCCTTGAACCATCTGATGTTGTTGCAGTATAATACATCAGTGGCATGGCATCACCTAATGATAACTTAGTCATGCTGGCAGACCCTATTATATTAAGCTATCCAATACAAGCTTCTCTTATGTACACTAATATAATATTTAAACTTCTGATCAAGTAGGAGAATGACAGAAGGGAACAATGGATGGATGCACAAACAAAAAGCATACCCAAAGACCAAATCACTGCAGTTTGATTTTTTCTGAAAATAAAACCCTTGAGTGTCTGTTGTTAAAACTGGACAGATCAGCACTTGAAATTACTCTTTCAATCACAGCATAATAAACATGTCTCCTGTTTTCTTCTGGGCTAGGCATTGTTATGTTAGTCTGTCAAATTAGAAACTTGGAATGGGAACTAATAGAACGTGCGGGGAGGAGGGAGACTATGGCTCTACACAGAGACCTCATGGTCAGCAGGGATCAAACCTGAGACCTTCAGTCTAAAGACTGACTTTTAGTTGGGAGAAAGCAGTCAGCTGTTACAGTCCTAGGGACTGGGGAGATACTTAATAGTCATATGGACTAAGCCAGTGTGTTTATATACTTCTCTCTTCGGTAACTGAGTGAGATCCCCACAAGTTCCATCTGAAGTCCTATTTTGAAAGGAACCATGCCTGTGCACATAAATACAACATGACTGCAATGGTAGGGAGGGGCCTGAGACCCTGAGCACAAAATTGTAGATCTCTTCTCATTTGAGCTAAAGGATAGCTGTGAGGTAGTACACTGTTGTAGTTTGAGGCCAGTCACTAGAGATGGCCCAATCACCCACAAAGGCCTTTGCATTACCCACAGATATACTGGGGGAAATGTCTCCTGTTCAGACAGACATGTTATAAGTCCAAACAGGGAAATGTATCATGCTTGAGTTAAATAACTATAAAAGATCTGTTTACCAGTCATAATTTTGCACTAGAGCTGGTTACATTTTCTGATATTTCCACTGAAATGTTAATCAAAAATGAAATTGTTCAGAGGAAATGTAATTGTGGGTGAGGTTTTTTTTCCTATGGGAAATCATGAAACTCTTACTTAGTTTTTGAAAACATTTTAATAAAATGAAGTCTCACTTTTTCACTTTATAATTTCTTGTGATGAATTAATCTTTTGAATTAAACATTTCCAATGCAAGCTTTTCATTTGTTTGGTGTTTTTGCTTTGTCTTTTTTGGGGGGGTGGAGTGCTTGACCAGATCTAATTTGAATACAAAGCATTGGTTACATTCACAAGAACTTAAAATACAATGTCAGGACTCTGTTTAAATAAATTCACTGAAGGTCTACACCCTCAAAATTCAGAAATTCTAATTGCTGTGTGGGTGTACATCTTTGATTGTTTCAGCTATGAGCCTGACAGTGAACTTGAAGTAAATGAAGCATGGGGACCTCAAGCATCTGGTTTTTATCACAAAATAAAGTTGTTTCTGAAAACTCTTAAGTACGTGCTTAAACTGAAACTAATGAGTTGCCCCATTAATGTCAATAGAGCTATTCACATGAAGAAAGTTAAGCATGTGCATAAGTGTTTGCAAGATCAGGGCCCAAGGTACTATTCAGTGTGTATAAGGATGGAAGAATTGGTCCCTTAATTATTAGTATTCCCAGCATTTTGTGTTACAACTTGGTACAGTAAATCTTAATTGTTTTGGTATACTGTACATAACAGCACATGGATTCTTTTCCTGTATGTTTCTTAATAGGATTAGAAAACCTTCAGAAATATCTTATACAATTTAAAGATGCAGAAGTTTGCATGTATTGTGTGAACCCTCCAGATATTATCAAGTAACATCAAAATAAATGAATCATTTTGATTTAGTATTTTTGGATTTGTGAAAAGAGTCTGAAGAAAAACCAAATTAAAAAAAATTTCACTGCATAACTAAAAGGATTTGTTGAAAGTAGCTAAAGATGCAAATCTAATTAAAAATACACATGCTACATAAGAAAAAAAGTTTCATGCTAATCATATTTCCATAAAGAAATTAGCTTTCTATTTGTTAATGCTCTCCATTAAGTTAATGAAGTGTGGAAATTTAGGGCATATAGCCTCGTGAATTTTCCCTTTAGCTACATCCTATGTATGCTTTAAAATCCCACACTGATCACTTCTCAGTACCCTGTGCAGCTTGTGTATGGAAAAAACTGGAGAGATGATCTGAACAAGTTATTTGAATACATTTAAAATCTAGTTCATAGTCAGAGTAGGGTAAGAGCCAGTGGGGATTGCAGATTTATTTCTACTTCTTTAAATTCAAACAAAAAAAAATCCCTCTTAACTCATTCAGAACCTCTGTGCCATGTATAATGCTAGCCTCAGTAAAAGCGTATTCTCACTATTACTCCATTCTCTATGGTTTATAACACTCATTATAATAGAATCTAGGAACTTCAATCAGTGATCGGGGCCCATTGTGATAGACACTGTACTAATAAATAAGACAGTCCCTGCCCCAGAGAGCTCACAATCTGCATGCAGACAGGACATAGCAAGAAGCAAGTAACAATTAAACTAACAAAGGTTTGCAGAAAAGCAGGTATTGTGTATGTGTGGTGTGTTTTTTTTTTTTTTAAATACTAGGCTGTAAACTCCTGTTCAGGTCAGGGATTATGTGTTTGTATAGTGCCCACCAGGCTCTTGTTTCTAAACTAGACTCAGTTGCCTCTCCAAGAGCCAAACTTAGGGCTTGTCTACAGAGTAAAACATACACTCCTCTAATGCGGACTAAAGCACCACTTAGACCATCTCTTGAGCAGTACGGAAGAATAGTCAGTGTACAATGTGTTAAGCAACTGCTGCTACTCCAACTATTCTCCTCCCATGCAGCAGGTGGAGGGAGACAGGAAAGATATTGATGTTTCTACTTTCACTGCTACCTCTAATTTCTGAGGAAGTGCCAATTCAGGTGTTTAAGGCCTTAGAGCAAGAGCTGGATGGGAGTCTGAGCACATAGACTAGTTACATGAAGTGTGCCTGCTGTTCCCCCGAGGTGCAGACTCCAGTGAAGGCATAAAGGCTAGCTATGCTGTAACCAGACCATATTAAATCGGTGTCGTTTGTTCGTGTGTGACAGTGCTGGGTCTGGTCTCTAAGAGATGGAAATAGGATTTGCCAACATATTAAAATTATTTGTGTAAACAAGTTAGACCAATACTTGGTGATTAACTATTAAGAATTTTTCTTCCAAAAGCCGGGTTTCATCTCTCTCAGGCTCTCCTGGTTTGAGACCTTATGCTGCTGATTAGGTGCTTAAGATCAAGCCAAAGAAAACAAGCCATAGCTAGCAGATTTTTACCCTTTGCCTTTCTGTGTTCTCTCTCTCTCTCTCTCTCTCTCTCTCCCCCTACTATGATCCCCAAGTTTAGTTTTGAAAGAATCAAAACCCTTTCTTTCCCACATGTTCAAACTGCCACTAAATATTGCAGCAAAATTTATTTTAAATAGAGCCAAACTTTGCTGGTTTAATCTGTTTCTAGCTTCTGGCAATGTTTGCATCTGTGTGCAAAAGATTAGTGATACTGAGTGACCCTTTGCAAATCTCTACATTCTATAGGCTAAAAACCAACATAACAAGAAGGTGTAACACTTGGTGTCCTTTCCCACTCAGCTTCTCTCCTGATTCCTTGTCTCTGTATTTGCTTTGGCAGTGTTTGGAGACTTGAGGGCAAACAGTGTTGATTTTTGGATAGAATATATTTGGTCAGGAAGACTTCTATATGTAACATTATGGAAAAGAGCGCTTGCTATGCTTAATTGTTTTACAGGATTAGAGCTTTTTCTTACCACCATTTGCCCGAGCTACTTAATTTCTTTATCTCTGAATCTCATCAAGAAAGAAAACTAACTGGCAGAAGAGCATTGGCTTAGAGTGTACCTTTTTATATAGCAATTCGAAGCCGTTCTTCAATACTGTATACAGATTCACGTAAGACCTTCAGTTAACTTGCAGATCATCAGTACTGCATTTTCAGATCTTTAACTTGCATACTATATGCACAGGAACTTTAATTTCTCAGCATAGACTGTGGCAAATTTCCAGCACTACTATGATGGGTCTCATGCTTTCTCTTCTTGGGGTGGGGTTCGGGGCACCATTTCTTGCCCCTGAACTGGGGTATTAACTGCCCCAATAGTGTCCTAGAGGACGAGAGTAGAGAGGGAGGGACCCTGGCCTGCTCTCTACTCTGGGTCCCAGGAATAGCAGTAAACCACTTGAACTAGCAGTTCTTTCCTCTAGGCTACCTCCCTCTCCTGCCCTTCAGCTTGTGGGGCTTCCTACCCTCCCTCTGCACAAACCAGGTGACCCTTTACCTAGGGTCTTGGTCTTCTTAACCCCTTGCAGCACTTCTCCAAACACTCCTCTGCTTCCCTCCAAACTGCTCTCTGGTCTAACACCAAACCACTCTCCTTCAACTCCTCCTCCTGTATGATTGAAGCAAGTGGTTTTTTTTAAAGCTGACAGGCTTCAGGTGCTCTAATTAATCTATAGCAAACTTTCTTCCCTCTATAGGGAATAAGGCTCCCTTCTAACATTCTCCTGCTGCCCTCTGGCCATGCTGTATCACAAGACACATTTCTTTACTGTAACCATTCAATGCTAATAAAACTGAGAAGAAACACACTAATGGAGCCTCTTTGCAATTAGATTGTCCAGTCCTTGGTCATTCAGTGTTATCCTAATCATATTGCTTGTCCAGTTTAGATAGCAAGGTCTGATTTTTCTTAATTTTTTTCAGAAGGTCTGAGCACCCACAGCTGCTACTGGCTTAATTTGGAGTTACAGAGGGTCAGTTGCTCCTCTAAAATTCAGGCCCCAAACACTTCTGAGTAGCACTGTGTCAAGCACACTGATATTGTTTGACCAATAAACTTTGATCCAAGAAACAATTAACATGCATACTTAACTTTTACACATGACTTCATATTGAAGTCAATAGAACTATACTCATGAGTAAAATTACATATGTGACTAAGTGTTTTTTGGACTGGGATTTGAGAAGTTTTCCAGACATACTTTTCCTAATATAGCTACACATAACACCTTTTTGGTTCCTAATGACATTTAGCAGACTAGAAGATTAGATTGAATGGTCATCAATTTAACAGTTTTCAAAACCCTTTATTTGTGAATCACAGAACACCTACAGCAAATAACATTGCATTACTTTTGTTCTTTGGTAGCTAAGAATCTATTACAGTAAGCTTTTTTTTTTCATTACTGCAGTGCTTAGGAACCACCGGATTCCATTGTCCTAGGCAATGTACAAACAGCGTAGTAGACAATCCCTGCCATAAGGAGCTTGCATGGTGTTTTGTCCTATCTTTAGAATGTTTTTAAATTGGAAACAGAAGCATCTATTTGGCCATTGGGGGCCAGATGTTTCTTTCAGTTACAAACTCCATTGACAAACTGCATTTCATTACTGAGTATTATTTATTGTTTCTAGTTATTGAAAAGCACCTAAAACATTTTAACTTTCAGTACACTAATTACTGCAAATTTCTTTGTGTCTGATCCAAATACCATGTAATGTTCCTCTTTGTATTCAGAAAACTAACAATGAGCAGGTGTGGAATCTAATTACACTATTCTCTTATCTGTGCAAAATTGCTAATGACTGGATGGCACATAAATATGTGACTTGTTATGATAGGTATTGAGATGGCAGCCATTGTGCTTTTGAATTGGGTTTCATTTCAGCAATGAAAGACTATTGTCTACTCTACAAGAGGTACAGGAAATAACTTCATTTAATAATCATTTGTTACATTACATTGGTTTTGGATCAAATTCAGCCCTGATGTAAGTGAACCCAACTTCACTGAAGTCAATTGAGCAGTACTGTGAGTTGTCCTTAGTTTCTGACAAATATTTAGAGAGTGGAGTAAATCTGTGTTGTGTGAGAATTAAAGGAGCAATTATAACACACTCATTACACACTGATCTAATGCCAACCGCTGAACATGAGTGGAATCTTGTGAAAGCTACAGGAAGATTGTATCTTGTCACAAAGCATGTATTAGTGAAATGAAGGAGAAAGTATTTTTTGTCTGTGTGAAACTGCTGTTTCTCAGCAATCATCTTTATAGAACTCAAGGGGAAATGAGACTGATGCATCCCATTTTTAGACCCAATTCACTGATGATCTGCCCTTTGTGCAGTCAAGTATTACCACATGAGTAAAATACCATCCAAGTAGTTGTGATCTCTTAGATCCAGAGGAATATAACATAAAACTAGCCCTGTGTGGGAACCAGAATTTTCATCTTGTGGAAAACTGCATTTCCAAATATTGGAATGAAAAGTTCAAAATGAAGAAAATTCTGATCAAAGGAAATTTTTCCAAAAAATCAATTTTGGAAGAACCAAAATGGATTCATTTTCTTATATTCAGAAAATTTCTGGGGAGCCAGCTTGCTGACCTAGCCAACCGGCCTACCCAGCAGGCAAGCAGTCTGGGGTGCCTGCCACCCAGGCAAACCTATTTAAACCCAGGGGAACCTGGGAAAATGGGCACCCTGCCATGGAAGCATCTCCAGAGCCTGAGGTCCTGGAGAACTGGAAGTATTTAATTACTATGTAGCCACAGGAAGCCTGAAAATTCTGTATCTTTATAGGGACCAAGGAAGGAAAAGGCACTTAAAGTACTGCAATCCTAATGCAGAAATATATAGAGTAGGAGACCAATTATAATGTAAGTGCATCATGTATCAGTTAGGAAATGCACAAGAATAAGACTTCACTTGAAAATAATGTAATCTTCTGATTATAGGATTTTGTAGTAAATATGAGTATTAAACATAAAGTATGATATTAAGGAATTATAAGTAATTCAGGCATTGTTAAGTTTCTAAATATATGAAGTAGTAGTAATGATAGGCAATAAATATTAAACCCAAGTGGTAATCGGAATGTATTATGAACTGTGTACTTGAATCATGAAGAGTATCTAAATATTTCATCTACCAAAAATATGCTAATATATGTCTCTAGGTATTTGTTCTAAAGTAATTTAGCACATTTTCAGCTTGAGCTGTAGAGTCAAGGTCTGGAAAATCTATCGATATCAAAATATAAACAAAGATAGCCACATGAAGAACGACTTCCTTGTTGCTCTCAAGTATGAGGGCATCTAGATAGCAGACAAGGACCAGAAGCAAAACCCTACACCTCAACATATTGCACTTTCAGGATGTTTAGAACTGAAGCTGAACTTTGGGATTCTAGCCCATTTCGCTTTTATATGGCTATATATTAACAGGATGCATGAGCCCTGCAGATTATCTGGCAAACCAGGGATTAAACCTGTCTCAGAATGCCAGAGTACCTAAAATTGCTGCCTGCAATTACGCTCATCAGCATCTCTGTCAGAGAAGTACTACTGGCTTATTAAGGATAATTGCCAGCAGGCACCTGATCCCCCTAGATGAGAAGAATATAAGCTAGGTATGGGGAGGATTGTGAGATACTATGCTAGAGGGGACTGCCAAACAGCTGTGTGCACCTTTAATAATTCCTGCAATTAACTCGCATCTCTAGGAAGTTTGACCTTTACTTTCATTGGAATCCCAGCTGATGAAATTCCTCTTCTTCCCCACAATCGGCTGCCACACCAACAGGACCATCAAATATGCATATACATGTATCTGAATTAGGCACATTACTTTAATGACAGCAACATTAAAATTTATTACAATTGCTGATTACAGCTCTGAAAAGGTATCTGTTACGATGAAGTAATATTATTTTTAAAACTAATTTTGAGAGGAACAGCCAACCAAGCTGCAGATAAAATATCAGTGTTTTATTTTCAGTTATTTTACTTGGACAGTCTCAGTAGAACTGTGCAAACACTGGATATTTTAGTTTTCTGGTAATGCTGGGAAAAATTGTTTTGGGTTGACCCGAAAACAAATATTTTTAGATATTTTTGGCATATCAAAAAGGAATAAATTAAATTTGTTTTGGGTTGAACAAAACATTTTATTCCATCTGAAGCAAAATGTTTCATTTTTATATTGAGCTTTTTTCTTTTAAAAACTGTTTTAAAACAGAATTTAAAGAAATATTGAATTGACAAGTCCCAACATTTTGTTTAAAAAAAAAAGTCAAAATATGTCCACAGTTTTCAGATTTTTAAATTGTTTTTTAATTGAAACAATTCACTGATATTGGACACAAATACACAAAGTTTTGACTGGAATCTTCATTTTTCACCAAACAAGTGTTTTGGTTGAAAAATTTCACCCAGCTGTCATCCTAACATTCTTGTCCTTTACCTGAGCAATTGGGTCCATGTAAGCATGCTCCTGCTCTCCAAAAATAAGGTCCGTTTGAGTGGTGGGTAGATTAACTGGCTTGTACACAGTCAGAACTTGGGCTGCACCTTTTCCCCAAACTCAGTTTAAATTTATTTTTGAAGTTCAGAAACATTTCAACAACCTTTTTCTCCCTTCTAATTAATTTTGTTCACACTTGTCTCAAAACATTCAGGTTCCATTTTACAAAGGAGCATTGAAAACATACAGATATATTTCCAGCCCCACCAGAAGCAGGATATCCTGAACATCTAATGAAAGGTCAGCCCCAGACCCTCATCTTGCAGCTGATCTTTTTAAAGTTAACGGTGCTTTGCATGGGTTGAGGAGGATGCTTACATGAGTTCAAAGAGAGAACTGGGACTTAATTTTGCAGCTCCAAATGTGCTAACTATTTTAGATGTCTAGGAGAAGCATCAACATTTTTGTTGTCTAAATAGACTACAATTTCCAGTTCTGAGATTCTTTGCTCATAACATACCTTTATGCCAGGATTCCACTCTGCATTCAGGTTAATGAACTAGAGACCCATGGCAGTAGCTTTCTGATGCTCTTTTCCAGAGTTTTACTTTACAGAGCATTACTGACTATAGCTGAAAAGATCTGTATTGCTTTGTGTAATTACCTAACAGAACTACTGGAATTGCCTGAAAGATAAACTATATATCACATTCACAGCATTTATTACTTTTCCATTCTTGTGGAGGAAAAAGGCTTGCTGTGTCAGACTTACCAAAAGAGTCATGAACGCTGTGTTTATCAACAGCATGACTTAACAACAATTACAAACCAGCGGTGTATAATAAAAGTCTGAATCCCAGCAACTTTTAATTATTTTAAAACTTGTTTGATTACTGCATCATGGAGTTTCAGACTAAAGGTTTTATTCCTCCCATCCACTTGTGAATTATAGCAGCAGTATGATGAGCAGAATATTTCAAGGACTAAGGGAGCGTGGAGGGAGAAATATACCTCTAGTTTAGGGATGAGATTAATTCAGAATAGTGTGGACCTTTTAATACTTATCCAAAGCAACTGAAATCTGAGACCTTACTCTGTAATGTTTTTTGGTGGACTAGACACCTATGTACTAACAATTGGAATGAAACCCCCCAACTCACTTCAGTTGGTGCCCAGAGCCACTGCAGTCCTGACCTGCAATATCCCTCCCTGTTCAAATCTTAGATACTGTTTAAAAGATGCCTGATGTCCACTTTGCGATTACTTAGGTGGTCATTTTGTGGTGCACACAAATCAGAAATTAGGATAATGCCTCAAAAGTCCTTTTCATTTGTCATCTGTTTAGAATTTGAACCCAGCTCTCCACACATTTCAGTTAGTTGTTCTCTGTGCCTAGCTTTCTCTTCATGATGGAACTCATGTAACTTCACTTTCAAAAACAGAAGTTTATTTCCCCCAGAAAGTCCAGACTTCCTGGATTTGTATTTTCTTTTGAAAACATACACACGTTCTATTTATGGAGATGCTGCCTGAATATATTCCATTTCTTTTATGGGGAAAACATTTGTCAGTCAGGGGCATGATATGGTTTAATATTTGGAAAGACACTTTATAGATCTTCTCATCTATTTTCTTCTTCTAGTTAAAAATATAAGTAACTGACTTTTTTATACCTGTGAGACTGTGACAACAGCTTTTTAAGCTTCAGGATGATTATAAATGATGTTGTCAGAGCTAATGACACTAAAGTTATAACCCTCCCCAAGGCACACATGATTTCATTACAACATCCCAGAACTATAGGTAATATGTGTGATACTAAGTCCTAAATATATTTACTTATACATACTAATTGGTCTGAGACAGACTTCAGAACAAGCGAGTGATGTCAGTATTAAAAAATATGATCTTAGACCTGCATTATTTACTAGGGAAACTAGTTTGCCAGGTATTAAAGAAATGTGTATGACTGAAATGTGTATTTACTGAATGACTTGTGGAAAAAGTGAGTTAAATTAAACCTATTACAAAACTTGACTGAAAAATGTAGTTATAGTTTATACTTTCAGGGACCTCCCCTCAACTTGGCCTCTAATTTTGTGCCCAAAATGATGTAGATGTACAAATGCCTGATCTGCAGGCACAAAGACCCGGATCCTCTAACTTCCATATAATCAGTGAAAATTAGGAGTTTAAATTCCTTTGAGGATCTGGGCCAAAGAGCCTGCAGTATACCCGCAGTTGAATGCACCTGCAATATCACAAGCCCTAAACTGGAAAGTTGAGGTGCCTTTGGAAATGTGGCTCTGAATATATCTCCTAATGGGAAAGGAATTTTCAGTCATGTAGGGCCATGGTGTCCCTTCCATGGATTAACCCTGAATAGGAGATTGGAAACTCTCTTTTCCTTACCTCATTTGGTGCAAGTCTCTGTGGAAGAAGAGGAGGTTGGGAATGATTAGCCTTCTCTAAAACATCCATACACTTTCAGGAAGGTTTTTCACAGAATCAGTGGTGAGAGTAATTCAGTGTAGCTCCATTGACTTCAGTGGAGCTATGTCACTTAATATTGGATGAGGATTTGGCCTAGATTCTCAACCTAGAAATTTGTGCAATAGGATACAAGGAGGATAACAGGAGACAGAGAAAAATATAAGACAGTGCTGAGTCCCTTTAATTTACACTGAAATAAATAGGAGCTCAAGGCACTTTCCACTTCATGGGGACAAGCCCCACATGGTATATGATGTTGTTAAAAATGCCTACATATTTTTGCTGGGTTTTGTAATGTATCTACTATCTTGTATGCAAAAATAAATGAAAAGATAGTGTTTATAGCACACTGTGTTGTATCCTCACTTAGCTATTTCTGCTGACTCTTCATCTCTCTCCTCAAAGGATCCTGCAAGTTCAGTTGAGAGCTCATCTGTGTATGTGAAAAGTTTTTTGTTTAGTTTTGTTTTGTTTTGATGTATTTCATTTTTGGTAATTCAGAAAACAGACTTGAACAATCTTAGCCATAAAAAAGAAAGAGTACTTGAATCGGATGCATTCCGATGAAGTGAGCTGTAGCTCACGAAAGCTTATGCTCGAATAAATTTGTTAGTCTCTAAGGTGCCACAAGTACTCCTTTTCTTTTTTGTGAATACAGACTAACACGGCTGCTACTCTGAAGTCTTAGCCATAGTTATTTAATTGACGACCTGTAACTCAGCATTTTGAATGACTGACTTTAGTCTGTCAATGCTTGTGAAATTACGGGGTGGGGGTAACCCTATATAGTCAATACTGGTTGGAAATGTATTGAAGTCCTAATATCTAAAGACTGTATGTGGTATAAGGATTATATACTGCCAATTTCAATCCCTCCCTCCCAATATTGTATTAAAAGATACAAAAAAGTACTGTACGATTAACAATTTTTACCCAAATGAAAATAAACCTATAAAGTATCCGTTTTCCTGATTGAACCACAAGTATTTTTCATAGAAAAGTGAATATTATCAGAAAGAATAAAATCTATACATGTAATCCCATGCAGAGAAAGAGATTGAATTTTTAACCTTTGAAATGTATTTAAAAGGATATAGTCACTTAATCTTCCTTAATGGGACTACATATGTATAAATTAGCCTTTTGGTCAAGATGATTATTTTATTTTGCTATCTATAGTAAAGAACTCTCAATCAACAAAATAATAATAATTGAATTAATACTCATCTAACTGGAGCTAGACAAATTCAAACTGGAAATAAGGTGCACATTTCCAACTGAAAGTAATTAACCATTAGATCACCTGATATGGATGTATCCTCTATTCCTTGAACTAATTAAATCAGCATTGGATATCTTTCCAGATAAAAGGTCTAGTTAGTCTACATGTTAGTGCACTTGGTGCAGAAATTGCTGGCTGATATTGTAGAGTCTATTATGCAGGAGGACAGACGAGGTGATTATAATAATTCTTTGCCTTAAAATCTAGGAAAGTAATGTTTTGCACTTGTAGCTCTCCAAGCTTATAACTAAGGTGAGTGATCAATATTGTGTCCAGATGTAATCACTTGGGCAGAAAGAAATTTTCACTTCAGGGTCTCTTGAATTTCCTGCTGGCTTTTCTCAGTAACCATAAGAGCTAGAAATTTTACTTTTATTTTTTTTTTTTAGTAAAAACTGAAATTCTCAAATCACATGATGCTGAATGCTGGGGCTTTGAGAATTAAACCAAATACTGTGAGACTCATGATGAAATCTCAAGAACTGGTAACACTGCATGCATCTCCCGCTCCACACCTGGCCAGCTCTGCTATCTAGTACAGGAGTGGAGCCATGCCCTCAACTCACTGTGCTTCTTTCAGGCACCTAGCACTTGTTGGAGTGCAGTACTTGAAGACAGCAAGGAACATTCTCCCTATAAACTGCCTGGCCATCCTTTTCACGGGCACACAAGTGGATGGATCTCCTTGCTCCCACATGGTGACTAGCCAGAATCATCTGTTCCTAAATATTACCTCATTTATGTATGTCCAAACCAGCCTCATTGATATCAGTATATTCAGGAAACTTTGCAGCGTATTACAATGATAATGGGCGGGCAGTGAGGGGAAGTCAAAAAGTAATCTTAGAGCCTTTACCAGCCAGGCATGAGCAACCTTTCTGAAACGGTGTGCAAGAGCATTGGAGTGCGCTACCTCCTGCTTCTCAGGCCTTTGTTCTCTGAACAAGCCCAGCTTCTGTGCTCCGTTCTATACACAGAGCTGAGTAACTGAGCAACATAAATGACTTGCTACCGGGATAGCTTTTGTTCTTCTCCATTATCCTTCATTCCTGCTCCTCCAAAGAATCATGACTTAGGAGTGTGAAACTATAGGTGCTTTTTAAGTCTCAGAGAATGGAAACCCAAAAGAACATATTCCTACATAGGTAGCACATAGTGCAGAAGGGCTGTCGGTTCACTTGTATTTAGAAGCTATTTCTCTCACACTTACTTTCTCGTTGGCCTAAACCTTGAAACACTATAATTAGCTGCATTAAAGTGAACAAGGCTCATGTTTTGGCCCCCTAGAAAGAATACTGAGGGGTAGATAGAAATGAAGGTAGAGAGAGGAACCAAATGAGAGCTAGAAAGATTAGAGGTGACTAAGGGTATTTTGAAATGGAGATGAGAGAATGGCAGAGAGAGAGTTTGGGGAAAGGAAAAGGAAACACTGAAGATGAGAGAAAATACTTAAGGTAATGAGTAAACAACGGTGTGTGGGCAAGGACACCAATTATGTAGGGTAGAGCGGGGCTGCCTTCCCGCCTCCTGAGTTTCGTACAGGAGGTGGGCTGCCAGACTGAGCTCTTAACGGCTCAGGATTAGTGTGGAATGTGAGTTCTGCAGAGAGGTACTTCTCTCAGCTTGTGTTTCTGGGGCAGATAGTCAGTGCTTTGTTTACAAACTAAGGAAGGGTGATTAAGATAAGAAAAGTCCTTAGATCACAGAATCATAGACTTTAAGGTCAGAAGGGACCATTATGATCATCTAGTCTGATCTCCCGCACAATGCAGGCCACAGAATCTCACCTACCCACTCCTGTAACAAACCCCTAACCTATTGAAACCTGAGCTATTGAAGTCCGCAAATCATGGTTTAAAGACTTCAAGGTGCAGAGAATCCTCCAGCAAGTGACCTGTGCCCCACACTGCAGAGAAAGGTGAAAAACCACCAGGGCCTCTGCCGATCTGTCCTGGAGGAAAATTCCTTCCCGATCCCAAATATGACGATCAGCTAAACCCTGAGCACGTGGGCAAGACTCACCAGCCAGACACCCAGGAAAGAATTCTCTGTAGTAACTCATATCCCACCCCATCTAACATCCCATCACAGGCCGTTGGGCATATTTATCACTAATAGCCTAATTTTGGCAATTAATTGATCTTTGACTATCCCATCATACCATCTCCTCCATAAACCTATCAAGGTTAGTCTTGAAGCCAGATATGTCTTTTGCCCCCACTGCTCCCCTTGGAAGGCTGTTCTAGAACTTCACTCCTCTGATGGTTAGAAACCTTCATCTAATTTCAAGTCTAAACTTCCTGATGGCCTGTTTATATCCATTTGTTCTTGTGTCCACATTGGTACTGAGCTTAAATAATTCCTTTCCCTCCCTGGTATTTATCCCTCTGATATATTTATAGAGAGCAATCATATTTCCCCTTAGCCTTCTTTTGGTTAGGCTAAACAAGCCAAGCTCATTGAGTCTCCTTTCAAAAGACAGGTTTTCCATTCTTCAGATCATCCTATGTTATCTATGTACCTAGTATCTATGTACCTGTTCCAGTTTGAATTCATACTTCTTAAACATGGGAGACCAGAACTGCACACAGTATTTCAGATGAGGTCTCACCAGTGCCTTGTTTTACGGTACTAACACCTCCTTATCTCTACTGGAAATACTTCGCCTGATGCATCCCAAGACCGAATTAGCTTTTTTCACGGCCATATCACATTGGCGGCTCATAGTCCTCCTGTGATCAACCAATACGCCGAGGTCCTTCTCCTCCTCTGTCACTTCCAAGTGATGCATCCCCAGCTTATAAAATTTTTTTTTGTTATTAATTCCTAAATGCATGACCTTGCACTTTTCACTATTAAATTTCATCCTATTACTATTACTCCAGTTTACAAGGCCATCCGGATCTTCCTGTATGATGTCCTGGTCCTTCTCTGTATTGGGAATACATCCCAGCTTTGTGTCATCTGCAAATTTCATTAGCACATTCCCTCTTTTTGTGCCAAGGTCAGTAATAAAAAGATTGGTCCCAAAACCGATCCCTGAGGAACTCCACTAGTAACCTCCTTCCAGCCTGACAGGTCACCTTTCAGTGTGACCTATTGTAGTCTCCCCTTTAACCAGTTCCTTATCCACTTTTCAATGGTGGTTGAGGAGTGTGGGGGTTGAAGAGAGAATGCAGGGGACTCAGAAGAAATACAATCAAGCCTTCTGAGCCAAGGTTACATTCAGAAAAGTGGAAGATGTGAGGGGCATAAGTGAAAAGAAGGGACCAAAACCCAGGGAAGGAATAGCAGTGGTATAGAGAAGTTCCCACTCTACTTCTGGTATTTATATGGCCCCATCACCGTAGTAGCTGAGCGCCTCACATCACAACCCCTTGCTGAGGTAGAGCAGTGCTGTTATCCCCATAGTACAGATGGGGCACTGAGGCACACACAGACTAAAGCCTGGATTTTCAAAGGTATTTAGGCACCTAGTGGGATTTTCAAAAGTGCCTAGAAGGTTAGGTGCTTTGTAAACCTCCAGTAGACACCTAGCTACATCTTTGGGTGCCTAAAAACCTTTGAAACTCTGTCCCTAAGGCACTGACATGAGATCATATAGGAAGTCCAGGAGGGGCGGGGGAGTACACCAAATCTCTTATTTTTACATAATCTCATTATTTTAAAGCAAATTTCATGATTTTTGGTGAGCCTGCTTCTTGATTTTTTTCAGCATTTTGGATTGGCAACACTATGAAAGTGACTTGAAAGTGTCAGTTTCACTCCTGTTTAAAGTCATTTTCTAGTCTATTATTTGTAGTGGGGCAACACCCCCAGACCCACAGGCAGGTGCAGTATAAACTCATGGGGCCTTGTCCTAGTATGATGTTTCCAAAAGTTAAATGATCTATTCCAAGCTTGATGAACTGCAAAAAAGTGATAGAAAGTAATCTAGGTTTTTCTACAATTGTTTCAATTGTTGTATTCAAGAATTAGTAACAAAGTAAGAATATACTTTTTTTTTAAACCTAAAGTGAATTGACACAAGATGTCAGAACAAGTATTAGAGCTGAGTGGGTCTAATATTTATTTAATTTTCTTTGGTACCAAGTATCGGAGGGGTAGCCGTTTTAGTCTGTATCCCCAAAAACAACAAGGAGTCTGGTGGCACCTAACAGACTTATTTGGTGACTAACAGATTTATTTGGGCATAAGTTTTCGTGGGTAAAAACCCCCACTTCTTCAGATGCATGGAGTGAAAATTACAGATACAGGCATAAATATATATTGGCACATGAAGAGAAGGGAGTTACCTTACAAGTGGAGAACAAATGTTGAAGGCCAATTGAGTCCAGGTGGATGTGGTCTGCTCCCAATAACTGAGGAGGAGGTATCAATACCAAGAAAGGGAAAATTGCTTTTATACTGAGCCAGCTATTCCCAGTCCCTTTTCAAGCCCAAATTGATGGTGTTAAGTTTGCAAACGAATTGTAACTATCAATTTGGGATGCTGTGGAATACTGTGAGAGTAAGGGGCAACAAAATTGTCAAGTGATAGTGTAACTTTTAGTTTCTATATATTGCCATTATAATTTCCTTATCGAGAATCCTAGCCTTGAGGCTAAAGTACAGGATGTGATGGAAGGAGATATGGCTTCCAGTCTTGTCTCTATCAGACTTCCTGTGTGATCTTGGGCAAGACACTTGGGGTATGTCTACACAGCAACTAGACACTCGTGCTGGTCCATGCCAGCAGACTCAGGTTCACAGAGCTTGAGCTGCAGGGCTGTCTTATTGCTTTGTTGACTTCTGGGCTCTGGGAGCCTGGGAGATGCAAGGGTCCCAGAGCTTATTGATGTTTAGCGAAAATACACTTTGTGTGAGAGAACTGCAAAATGGAATGTCTTTTTTAATTTTACTTTTTAAAATGAATGTTCTCAGACTGCCACTTAGAGAGGCTCAGAAATATTATTCAGCTGCAAATGGATATTTTTTTCATCTATCTGTAGTTCATCTTTGACAAAGATTGATAGCATTGAGTAGAGATATGCTTCAGGGATGGATTCTTTGTCCCTGTTTTTATAGGGGACATAATGCCACCATGTCATCTGATCAGCATCATTGAATACCAAAAAGTCCTTTGAAAAATGACCTCTTTGAGTAATGTGGTTTTTTTTTTTCTGGGAATAAAGGAAAAAACACCATTGCCTGACTTCCAGATTCAATATTTTGCCAAATATTTTAACTCCACAATCAACCAGCTTTTGAAGATACAGAGCTCATTTTTTACCTGTCAGTGCTCAGTATAACCCTCCAAGGGTGATGTGCATAAGATTCGTTCAACTATGTGGTGGTGTCCTGATTCTGCCAGAAGTGGCTTTGCAGCATTTCTGCTGGCCTCTGAGCTCCCAGTATCACTTTATAATCCCCTCTGTGGCAAGAGTTACTTGCCTATATTATGTGGGAGATTGGAATAATTGTTTGTTGTGCCCCCTTCGGGCCTTAAATTCTATGAAACCTGTTAAATCAATTTCTTCTTAATTTCTGACCTACATCAGTCACTTTTGTTTCTGTAAAGTAGAAAAATCTTATTTAATCTGCTACTGCTTTGGGCAACTCCTTCTGTGTAGCACCTGCTTAAGAAAGTGTTCTGATAATAAATATACTAATTACTATATCTTTATGGGGATAGAAAGCTACTAAAGTCCTGGGTTCTGAGGAGTCCTAAGAATAATCAATAGAGGAGTGTTATCTAAACAGGAAGGTGAAGTCTGGCCTTCACAGATGAAAAATGTAGTATTGTTATACCAATAAAATAAAAACCAGCAGGATCTTATTAAAGGGAATAAGGCAAAATGCCACATTTATTGTGAATACAGAATCATAGTAAGCAGTTAGTTATAGCTATAACATTCCATTCAATTTTTTTATTCACACATTCATTCATACATGCACACACACAGGTTCTGCAAGGTTGTTATCTTAGTTACCAGCCTTAGAGTGGCTCATGCCAAGCCATTGGCCAGGTGGCCTGGACACAAGCAGGCAGCAGGGCCTTGTCAGATGCATATTTGATGCTCCTGGAAGTTGGTTTGCAGAATCAGACCCGAAAGTTCTCAGTTTCTAGAGTCCATTTTTATAGGAATTTCTTCCTACGCTAGTCTATGGGAATTGCTTCATCATGCTGTTGCTGAATCAATCAGCAGATGGCACATTCCTGACGGCTCCGTGTTGTTCTTCGGTTTCCCATCCTTGAGGCTGTTGGGTAGATTCCAGTCTGCTCTCCAGGGGTCCTCTGGTTGTTTCCACTTGATGGACACTGAATTCTTAGATTGGCACCTTCCTGATCATTCCATTGTAATCCACACCAAGCATCCATCCACATACATCCTCTATCTCTATTTTAATCACAATTGTTAATAAAGCGAGATAAATACAACAAAAGGGCGGGGAGTCTCTGTGTGCTGTTTCTGTTGTAATAAAGTATCACTTTGAGTCTCTCTCTGTGTGAGTAGTTGTTGGTGCAAAGTATTGTTTTGAGAACCGACTTTGTCTTAGGATGTACTAACACAATTAGCAGCTTGCAAGTTTCACACAGAGAGGAAGAGACAGTAAAAGCAAGAGACCAAAAATCAAGAGACCTCTTAATTAGTAATAACCTGCATTTTAAACTATGGGAAATCAAACTCATTTGTGATTTTAATACAGAACTTCTTTAATATGATCCAACAATATTAAGTAATGTTCACTATTTTAGAAATGAATTGAAAAAAATGTTTGGCATAAATAAGCCTGTCTACCAAGCCCTGCTTTAGTACTGGCAGAGAAAGGAAGCTGCTTAGAATCTGAACACTGACATTTTAATTACTGAAAAATCAATTTATATAAGCTACAAAGATGCTGGGGAAATAACCAATAAATATAAAATGCACAACTAATAAAGTAAGTGTGTTTGTTTTCAACATCTTTCTAATTTCCATAGAGAATGAGAGATCAGAAATTTGTAAAACTGCAGGACATGTATTTACTGACAATTTGTATAGTGTAATTTGTTCATATATTAGGATATTTAATTATAGTTCACAAAACATGTTCACAAAATACCTGTGGCAAAATAAAAAATCAATCTACATTGCATGCATATAAGGAAATATCTCTGAAATAAGGGTATTTATCTCTGTCTCTTAAAAAGACCTAAATAACCCTTTTGCAGTAATTGTAAAATGTTCATGATTTATGGTTTCATGTCTTTGCAAGCAAGGGAATCATTTAAAAACACTTTTTCCATAACTGCTGATAGTCTTTTAGAGGACAAAGATAATTAGATCTCATGTAAATTGTGTGAATGGAATATACTTTTTATAAATGTTAAACACATAACACCAGGGCAACAGTTTTCATATTAGAAATCTGATCTATTTGTTGTACTCACAACAATAAAAGTATCTGGATCATATCTAGAGCTGGTTGGGTTTTCCCTCCACTTTCTATTTAAAACACACACACACACACACACCCCAAAAACGTTTTTGTTTTGGTCAAATATTTAAATCAGAAATATTTCTGCAGCAAATCTGATTCTGAAATGCTGCCACGATACCTCCTGAGGGGAGCTGTAGTTTAAATGCCTCAGACTCCCTAGTCAAACAAAATTTCCCATGTTCCCCCACATCCTCCCATTTTGGTGAGAGGTGGCAGTGCATCATGTTAGTCACATGGCCGTAATGGGTAGATATGATAGAAACTTGGAATTCCAGTTCACAGGGCACATCCACATTTCAAAATTTGTTTTCAGTCTGGATTAGCAGGAAAACCAATACTTCCAAAACTTCCTGCAAATCAGAATTGCCAGCATAAAAATGGTTTTGGAATTCTGAAATTTCAGGTTCTTCTTTATTTATATTTCATAATATGATCTAATACTACTAACATGCCATAATATGACACAACATACTTGAAATATTCTGATTTTATTTTTTAAAATAATTAAGGGCAAATGCTCCTAATATTGATTGAAACATTTTATCTTCATTCCTAGATTAGTGTCTCCTGTTTGAGCTGTAATGAAATGATTTAAAGCAAACTATTTTATTACAGCTCAAACAGGAGACACTTTAATCTGGAAACAAAGATAAAATGTTTCAATCGGTACAGGTACCGGTTGCCTTTTAATTTAAAAATAAAAATAGATTTAAATGATTATATGTCATATTATTTTGTTTGTTGCTGACACATCATAACATGTAAAAATAATAAAAAATAAGTTTAGAAAGCATAAAATAAATTCCAAAATAAAATTTCAGAATTCTGAAATAGACACTTTTGCTTTGAATTTCCACCCGCACCGCCACCCCCAGAGGAATAGTTATCAAAATACACTTTTCCAAACTCTTTTGATTTTAATAATAATAAAAAATGTTTCATCAAAATTTTCTTTTCAAATATTTCTGACCAATTCTAATCATCCAAGATAAAGTCAAGCTCTAGTACCCAGCATAGAGAGGAGAATGAGAGCATGAGGCACCCAAACTATCACTTCCATGAGGTGCCCCATTGTGGCATTTCACCATTGAAATATTTCAGTTTTTGGTTGAACTTTTTTTTCAATTTTTCAGTCATTCAGATTTTTTGATGAAAAGCAGAAGTGTGTGTGTGTGTGTGTGTGTGTGTGTGTGAGAGAGAGAGAGAAATATCACTTAATTGAATCCCCAGTTTTCCATCAAAACTGCTTTGATGGGAAAAAAATGATCATCCCTTCTTTCCACACTGAATATTGTGAAATTCACTTAGGCTGAATTCAACAAGTAGCCATGTTGAATTCAGTAGCTTGGTACCCTATGGCAATGTCTGATCCTGCAACATGCCAACTTCAATGGGAGGGCATTCGTCCCCTCATAGGAGGTGAACAACTCCTTGTGAAATTGGGTCATAGTTTTTTTTGTTTTTTTTTTAAATACATAAGTGCTCAGTCATGTTCCCAGTGAAACTGACAGCAAGACTCCCATTTATGTCAGTGCTGTAGGATCACTTGCTACAACATCCCTATAATTGGATTTTTATGATCGAGCAATGTGCTGACCAGCATTGGATTCCATTGACTTCAACTAGAGTTTTGGGATACAGAATTGAGGAGGCCAAAATAATAATACTTACACTTCTATAGCACTTCTTGTATTCAAATAACTTTTTGTGTATATGTGTATAGATATATTTAACCTGTATTTTCTTTAGATCTGTTCACAAATTCAGTATAATATCTTGTGCCAAATGCATGTCTTTCTCAGAACAAATGCTTCAGTGTTCTTTAATTGATGCTTAACCATTAGAAAACCAGGAAATTGAGTTAAGATTTCACATCAGCCCCGAGCCATTGTCGCACTCAGCCGACCACTTGCTTTAACTCTGCTCCAATTAGAGGTGTGAATACCTAGTAGTCTGACTTGGAAAACATTGTATCATGTTGTTTTTGTATTTCAGTTTAAGGGGTTGATTTGGACATTTTACAAGATGACTGTTTAGAAAGTGATAGTGAAACTGTTGATGTGATTTGTGGGCCAGGTGCACAATTCTTGTTTACCTACATTTGTCCTGGAAGTTGTTATGAAATTCTTATGGTAAATACCAATATAATACAGTCCACCATCTGACTGTGGAATCTGCAGACAGGCTTTCCAAAATATGCTATTTTCAAATGACATTTCATTTGACTATCTAGACATCTGATTCTTATGTAGACATAGTGATAATGAAAGGGGCTTGGAGAAAACACTGCTATTTTGGATATGCTTCTTTCTCCTTTCCTCAGTTTACTTCTCTGCCATGGCACAAAACAGAGTTTTAATTTTTTCACGATGATGAATTATACAATCTCTGATATGTGAGTAACTCCCCTGACTATGTACTTTCCCCTTGCAGACCAAATAGAGAGGCAGGACTAGAGGCACAAGATGGCATTATGGCAAGATGGCGAATGTGGAGAAGATAGTGTAGATTTGGAATGGGCTATGCAGTTATGGAAGAGAGATCACATGGCCTTGGCAGGATTTAGGAAAGCACCAACAGTCATCTATACAGAATATCACTTTATATCCTAACTGCGTGTTTGGAAACATTGGCTTTCCATAATCACCCCCAAAATGTGTGTGTATGCTCGACTAAGTTGTGCTCTGTTATATTGTTATGAATCTGGCATAAATCAACTGCTGTGGTTGAAAGCAGAATCCATCCCAGACCTTCAGTGTTCAGAGTATTGGCAGTATTTCTAAATCCTGCGCTGCTGTTGTGCAATGACACCTACGATCAAGGAGCCAATTTCTTCTCCCAACGACATTTGTGATGCCCCTTTGGCTCCTAGTGTCTTTAATGAGGTTAGTGAGTAGAATTTTGCCGAGTCTCTCAACTGTCAGGAGAGTGTAATTAATGTAAAATCAGAGTCCCATTTAAATGGCATCCTGATCCACCAATATATCAAATGGTTCCAGAAGAATCACAGATAATCATAGACTCTTCCCAGGGCTCTCAAATGATATCATCATCCCACTCGTGCTCCCTCTCCTGATTTCACTTAGTGCATGTAGATCTATGTCAGAGCACCAGGCCTGGATTCCAAGGATCAACCTTTGCACACCTCAATATAAAATCAATTGAGAGAGACCGAACTTCACAGTTAAAGTTATCTATTTGGCTAGTAACATCATTCAATGACCCTGGCCTTATGGCAATAACACAAATTGATCAAGTTTCATTTCTAGTCTCAGCATAGCAAAGAGAGAACCTTATTTACACTGTTCTAAAACTGCATTTGCTTGGCAGTCTGGAAAGTAGATTCCTCAGAAAGCTCTTCCTCTTTCAGAAATTCCCCTGTCACAATTTTTCTGTTTTTCTCTTGCATCAGATGCTGTGTCAAGAAAAAAAAACAAGTAGTAAATATATTATGTGGCCTCTGTATATTTGTGATTTTTTTTTTTTTCCAAAGGAGCTTAAGGGGGTTAGGTGCTCAACTTCTATTAAAATTAGGCTTATTTGAAAACCTCAGCCATAGTGTTCTTATCCATAACCCTCACAATACTCTGTGATGGAAGGTAAATACTATTATCTTTTGCCTCTGTATAACTCCTATATATTGTGCCTTGTCAAGATCTCACAATGAGTCAGTGCCAGAGACCGGCCTTGATACAATGTCCCTTGATGATCTTCAGTCCCTTATTTTATCATTGCTACTCATTGTCCTCTGACCATCCCTAGACATCTGGATGTTTCTCCTAAAATGATCAGTGAAATAATTAATGATGACACTTAAATGATAGTCCATTAATCTGCAGAACCAACACCACACTGAGGTGAGTGGTAGCGGCTCGCATTTTCCTTAGAACAACTTTCTCTACAGGCTCAATGAAATCATACCACATTGGACTGAATCTCATTGGGTGTTTATCTTTGCAGCTAGACACTTAGAAATGTGTTTCTGTTCAAATGGAATCTTATCTTTGCTGCATAGTGGTGGGAACACTGATCAGGGTATTATTTCAGTCCAATCTCTGTGCACCAAGTCATAGTTGCACTACTATAAGACTGGGGAAGAGGAAAGAAGATAAACCAAACGAGCAATGGAAGTACAGCTGTTGCAGAAGATGGATGTATTGCTATAATGATATTTGAGATTAATTTATATAATAGAATTCAGAAAGGATTCATCTGTTAATTATCATGATTTTATCATTGAGAGACTGTAGGTTGTTGTAGGCTATGGCCATGATGTTTGCCTGCTAACAACATCCAAGGGGACCAACTGACAAATAGCTTTGTTTTCTAGTATTTGGTTAATAGCGCATATAGTATTTTGGTTGGAGAGACCCACCAAACATTTTGCCCCGATATATTTCTGCACATTGCTGATAAAGGGTGCAACAGCAACCCGTGCTTATGTGAAGGTTGCACTTTTCCCAATGATTATGTTTCCATTGTTGGTCAGTCCCCTTTTCCCCAGGGATTTTATTCTGTATTGGTAGACATGTTAAGCAGTGTCTAACTCTCCCCCCTCACCCACACATACCAATATGATCTGTTGTAATCATTGGACCTATAAATTTCCCCTAATTGTGAGGTCAATTGTGAGAAGTGACTGAAAGTTCATGGAATGTCTCAATAACCTATAGCAACAAATGTTGATGGGAAAAGGTGCACAAGCAGACAGACTGAATTAGTCCAAACGAAAAGGCCTTCTGATATATATCAAGGGCTGCATTAATCATGCCCAGTAAATAAGAAAAGCGTAGAACCGGAAATCAATGAACCAAAACTGATGCATCAGAAACTAGGCCTAATTGATGGACAACATAATAACATAAGAATGGCCATACTGGATCAGACCAAAGGTCCATGGAGCCCAGTATCCTGTCTTCCAACAGAGGCCAATGCCAGCTGCCCCAGAGGGAATGAACAGAACAGGTAATCATCAAGTGATACACCCCTGTTGCCCATTCCCAGCTTCTGGCAAACAAAGGCTAGGGACACCATCCCTGCCCATCCTGGCTCATAGCCATTGAGGGACCTATCCTCCATGAACTTATCTAGTTCTTTTTTGAACCCTGTTATAGTCTTAACCTTCATAACATCCTCTGGAAAGGCATTCCACAGGTTGACTGTGTGTGTGTGTGTGTGTGTGTGTGTGTGTGTAAAAATACATACTTCCTTTTGATTGTTTTAAACCTGCTGCCTATTAATTTCATTTGGTGACCCCTAGTTCTTGTGTTATGAGAAGGAGTAAAAAACACTTTCTTATTTACTCTCTCCACTCCAGTCATGATTTTATAGACCTTTATCATATCCCCCCTTAGTCGTCTCTTTTTTTTAAATAAAGAGATGAGCTATTCTTGTGGTGTCCTCAGAAAGAGACTTTATGGGGAAAAGGAGGCTACTGTGATGCTGGCTGACTGAAAGAAGGAGAAGGAGTGAGCTTCCCTATCATGGCTGCCACCCCTACTGTTTCCTGGGCCCCTGGACTTTTTTTGCTCTAATCCTGAGAGATGTTGATTAGGCGATGGACATCCAAGAGTACCAGCTGACAAATAGCTTTGTTTATTAGCGTTTGGCCAGAGAGAGACACCCAGATGACACTGCCACCTCCACCAGCTCCTGCTGAATCCCAAATTCCACCTGGGCTGAATCCTGGACACTGATTTGTCTCCTCCCCTCACTGTATCTTTTTCCTTCACCCCTTATTTCTTCTTTCTTGTCTCCTTTTTCCTTTTGTGTAATAAGAATCTGGCTAAGCCAGCCAAGACTTTCTGCTTTGCAATACTTATGTAAACCTGTGACCAGAAAGATGTGGCTAAATGCAATGCCCTAAACAGCTCTAGGCAGTGCAAGTTTGCCAAGTCTTGGTGTGGCTGATAAGATCGTGTGCTGAGCCTCTGTCATACCAGCAGTGCAGTTGAAAGTGAAGGTCAATGCCAGAGATAGAAGCTGCAGCTTCTATCTTTGCTGTTCTTTTTTCTCCCCTTTTGTGTGTTTGTCTTGTTTTGCCATCTTAGGAGACAGGATCAGACTTTAATAACAATAGCAATAACAGCTCTAGCCCATCTCAACTAATGTACCTCCTCCCCCTCCTCCATACATTAGGTATTACCATCTAAAAGACTGTCAAACAAGGGGGAGGAGCAATTCTTCTAAACCAGCTATAGGGAAATGGAACAAAAGATGTTAAAATGAAAGTCTTAATAGATCACATTTCAAATGCTTTAATTTTTCTTCTTTTCTGTATCTTTAATAAAAAGGTAAAATATTTTTTGTGCTGTTTGCCATGGTGCTAATCAGGCTGAGATCCCTGTATACCAAACCCTGAATCTTGGTTAACCCTGTCACTGTCTAACATTAAACAGTGTCATGTTAACACCTTTGACTCTTTGGGCCAGTTTATGCATCTAGATTAATACAAGAAATCCCTGTACCACAGGGTTTACAATCAAAAGTATAAGACGAAGGACAACAGGTGGGTACAACAAACAGATGTGGGGAGCACAAGGTAATAGTGAGATGATTGCAATTACTGTAATAAAGCCACAGTCGCAGCATACCATCTGTCGAGTCATTGTCCAATAGTTTAAAAATTAGAATACATATTGTGAAATCTTTTAAAGATCAATATTCTTCTTTCTTCTTGAATTTGAAATAAGATTACAGGAAACTCTGATTTTTAGATCTGCTTCTGGCTTTTCCCCTGTATCCCTAATTCCTTCCACATAGTATAAATAAGTTAAACCTTTCAACCAGTGAGGTGTGTCAGCTGTGTGGTCCTGAGTCAGTGAGATGGCTACAGAAGGTGAAGCTGAGTGATTCTGGTGTGTGTACTGATGAGACAACACACCACTTAAGATACCAACGGTTATTAATTATAACCTGGAGTTGTAATTTAGGCAGTCTGATTTTAACACAAGTTGATAGCTCTCCTGCTCAATATTATTTTAATGTAATAATTCACTAGGGGAAAAATACAATATAGCCTCTCCAGTGAATGACCATGCAGTCAGGATTCCCTAGTCACCTGAGAACTGCATGAGCTGACACAGAATTGATTTCTAGGAATACCATAGGTGCACATATGAACAGACTTGATATGTAGTGTTAAAACTGTTTAGATGAGGTTTTGGGGAGGTTATATGCTCTGCTTTTTGATTTCTTGAGAGAAATTGGTTTAGGGAGCAGTACTTTGAATCTCTGGAATATCTTGAACCATTGTTGAGACAAGATGTCTGAGGTAATATCTTTCATTGGGCCAACTTCTGTTAGTGAGTGAGACAAGCTTTGAAGCTTACTTTGGACTCTTCTTCAGGTCTGTGTAAGCTTGAAAGCCTGTCTCTCTCTCTCTCTCTCTCACCAAAAGAAGTTGGTCCAAAGAAAAATATCACCTCATCCACTGTCTCTCTAATATCCTGGGTCGAACATTGCACTGAGCCTTTAGTATTACTTACAAACTTTATATTGACAGGTTTCAGAGTAGCAGCCGTGTTAGTCTTTATCTACAAAAAGAAAAGGAGGACTTGTGGCACCTTGGAGACTGACAAATTTATTTGAGCATAAGCTTTTGTGAGCTACAGCTCACTTCATCTGATGTGATGTGAATGAATGTAGTTCTCATAAAAGTGAGGGACATAGGATCGTTTCTTAAGCCAAGCATAGCATAGCATTATTAGGCTCTCCTCTTACATAGCTGTGCTAGTACACCTCAATGCTGACCTGTAATATGCTTGCTATTGCAGTTTTGGTTTTCAGAGAGAAATTTAGTCACATTCTGTAGTGTTTTTGATGTCATAAATTACTGCTAAGGTGATGAACCTACACTACTTGTCACTTTACGACCAGAGATGACCTGAATCATAAAGTTACTATCCAGAATCAAATCCTAACCTGAACCCTTCCAAATGTCATGGAGGTTCAGATCAGATGTTTCAGTTTGAGCTCATCTCTCCTAATAACCTAAACAAGGATTTGGCCACAGTTTTTGGATGGGGGGATGATATTATATGAAACCACTGCATTATCTTGCAGGTGTGTCATGCATCCGATGAAGTGAGCTGTAGCTCACGAAAGCTTATGCTCTAATAAATTTGTTAGTCTCTAAGGTGCCACAAGTACTCCTTTTCTTTTTGCGAATACAGACTAACACGGCTGCTACTCTGAAACCTGTCATTGTTGACTTGATTTGTCTTCTTGATCAGCATCCAGATCAGTAGAATTATATTGTTGGAATATTTTTGGTGAAGGATGGGGAGGGGAATGTCAGGTACATCTGTATAAACATGATCCATAGCATAATACACTGGAGTTTTATTTAAATGTTAATCATTTCATTGTATTATTTGTACAAAAGATTTGGTCTGAGACAAAATAAAGAATATTGACTCATTAACAAATTTGGCAGCATTATTGTGACAGTAATCACATTTTCATTCTATTTTCATACCCAGCGCTTCAAAGCAACTTGAGAAATGTTCATTAATGATGCAGGCTTTAACATGCAAGTTGAATAGCTGTATCAGCAGTGTCATATATAATTTCAGTAATGCTATCAAGCATGGAGGAAGTTTAGCTTTAACTGCAAAATAAAAACAATAGAATTCCAGCTAAGATTAATGTAAATGTTCCTGTGAAAGAAAATAAGTTGCTTGAAATCCCATGGTAATTTATTAGTAAAGCAATTATTGTTCATTATTGATTAATTTCCTCAAGGAGAATTGTTTCATGTTCTTTTAATTTTTTTTTTGTCCAAAGCGGATCTCCAGGCTTGTACATTGCAGAGAAAATACCAATACAGGAGCCCATTTTCAATATATTTTTGTGTAGCTCATACATTTTAAAAACAATTTTCTCCCACTGCCCTTAAAACATTTAATCATTGTCAATTAGTCATTATGGTTAGAGCTGGTCAAACTCTTCATTAGAAAAATAGATTCCAAGGCCAGAAGGAACCATTTTAGTCATCTATTCTGAACTCCTATAGAACACAGGCTGTAGGACTTGCCAAAAATAACGGCTAGAACATATCTTTTAGAAAAACCTCTAACCTTGATTGAAAAAATCGTCTTGATCCTTGATATGCTATTCCAATGGTCAGTTACTCTGTCTGTTTAAAAAAAAATTATGCCTTATTCCCAGATCCTTGGGCTGAAACTTTTTGTTGTGTGGACAGTGCCTAGCACAATGCAATCCCAATCCCCAATTGGGGTCCTCAGGTGCTCATATGCTATAAATATTAAATCAATAGACACAAACCGTGTGGGGTCTGTCATTTAAGGTTAGTCTACATATCACAAATCTAACACACAACCAAATAATCAAGGGAATGGAAAATAAAGCAACCCACAGTACATACCGTCTCATGTTTCAGCTATAGACACACACGCCACAATTAGCACAAACACGCTACAGAGAAACTGTGAAACTACTAGCACTCAGGTTTGGGAAATAGTAAAACTATTTGAGTTTTTTACCCCTTTCTAGGTTTGCACACTGGTCATTATTTTCTTTTACTCTTTAAAAGACTGACTAATGATTAATACAATTTTTTTAAATGGATTGATTGCAAACTCTTTGCAATGACTATCCTCTGCTGGCCTCATGCAGAGCCCATTGAAGTCAACGGAAAGTGTCCCCCTGACTGCATGGGCTGTGGATCCTGCCCTAGTTGTAGTATATGTCTGATAACATGTGCCAGATGGTGGTATTTCTGCTTCTTGATTATGGTGAGTAACACTTTAAAATGAAAAATGAGTAGTGAATAATGCTCTTCAGGTAGGAAGAGTTGGAAATCTGGTGGTTCATGCAAAGATCTGTGAAGCTCCAAGAGTTTTCATGAATACCTAGTGGTTGGGTGAACACTCAGAAATAACAATTATTGGGTCAGACTGTCTTCTCCCTTACTTTAGCCGGTCGTAGGCTTTCATTGAAGTTACTGATTTTTTAAGACACAAATGATCCTATTCCACTTGTGCTCTCTAGACCTCACTGCTTTCCATTTGTTTGTTTATTTAATGCAAGTCATGGTGTTAGCTTTGATACATATAACCCAGCATGAATTGCATCAGGCTACATTTAGGGCCTGATCCAACTCCTGTTGAAATCAATGAGGGGTTTTTTTTCCATTGACTTCAGCAGGTGCAGATTGAGCCCTTTAAAACCACTTCTCTTACGACCCATTCTTACAGCTGAGATCTACGTAGTCTCCAGGTTCCAAATCTAGGAGCTGGGAATGAAGGCACAGCTCTGGAATGGTCTGATCAGACTTGCATTTGTTGATCAGCCAGGCACGTGGCAAAACCTACCTCTTCACTAATTCATTTAAAGATGACTATCCAGGAAGGAACTCGGTCACAGCCCTAGTTGCAAACATTCGTTTTTTATTCCATTAGTGAATGGCAGCCCTCAAAGGGATCAGTGGTTTGGTTCAATTCAGGAAGGAAGAGCAGATGGTCCAACAGACAACACTTCTGCGTTGTGCTTTCTGGCAAAGGACCAGATTGACACAACACTTTAAATCAAAAAGCAAAGTGGGTGCAGCAAAACGCTTGCTGGATTCTGCTGCAGTCAATTAGGGGAATAGGATGGCACCTGATAAGACACAAATGTACAGCCACATTCCAGAGCCTTCCTATTGTAGGCAGGAAGTGGTTGTTGTTGGCAGGTGGCTTTAGCCCAAAGAACAGGAGAAAGCTTTGGGGAGTCTTATTTTATTTCAGCCAGGTGCCCATTTTCTTTTTCTTTTTCTTTTTTCATTATCCCAGATAAGCCAAACATTCATAAGTAGTAATTTATTCTCCTGAAAATAGAAATAAAGCTGGACTATTCAGTGAGATGGAGGAGTCTGTAGAGGGAGGTGGAGTAATGGAGGAAAATGCATAAGTTGCTTATTGTCCTGAACCACCTTCACTCCGTGTCAGACTGTGGCTAAGCATGACCACCATGCTCCTGCCTGGGAGCAGGGTCGGGGCACGGAGGCTTGCCCCACTCCACCTGCCCTCACCTGGTGCTCCTGCCAGGAAGTGGGGTCAAGGCATAGGGGCTTCCTCCGCACTCCAGCAAGAGCGCTGGGCAGGCAGAGCAGGGCAGCCCCACACCCCTACCCTGCTCCCCGGCAGGAGCACTGGTTGGGCAGAGCGGGGCAAGCCCTGGTGCCTCGACCCTGCTCCCTGGCAGGAGCACCGGGTGGAGCAGGTCGAGGCATGGAAGCACCCATTTTTCTGGGGGCCTCCAATTGTCCAGGGACCCTGGGCACTAGCCCTCTTGGCCCAGTAGCTAATCTGCCACTGGTTGCAGTTGATGCATTCAGCCTGAAAACTAATGGCAAGGGGCAAAGATGGCTTTCAGTCACCTTTGCTGCTTTCTGTGCTCTGGATTTGGCTACTGGTGTAAGTTAGAGCAGTCTTAGGGCTGCTGTAACTCACATTTATCTGCCAATGACTGCAAAGGCTTTTGTGACAGCTGAGGATGACTAGAATACTGCTGCATTCTGGCTATGCCTCCAAAATTTCCTCTTATGCTGAAGTCTGAGGGGGAAGACAAGGGGAACAGAGCAGGCCTTGAGCACCATGAGGGGCAGGTTGACTCTCTTCCTAAGGGATGATGAAGCATTGGTGCATCATGCTACTCATTGAGGGATTTTCTTGCTTCAGTACAATTCCTCCCCCAAGCTGTCAAAGGGGATGGATCCTCCACGCTGCTCACAAGTGGACTAGTGTGAAAATGGTAATATTTGGCCCTGTGTATTTGTTAGTGACATCAGCAAATCTGCTTCTTCTATTTGAAGCTGACATTTAGAAAGGAATGGATTCTTTTTCACTCCATCTTACGGATTTTAGAAAAGATTGCACATTTTTGCTCCCTACTGTACTGATTGGTCTTGCTCCTCTCAGTTCCAAATCTTTTGGCTCCAGATGTCTTCCCTCTCCCCAAAGCAGCCCCTCTGAGATTGTGTAGTATCCAAATACATTCATGCTATGTGACATTCCCAGAATTACCCATGTCAGGATACAGTTCTAAGAAAGTCAAAACTTAACTGCAACTGCCTCAAATTTCCTGGAGGTATTTGAGAAGTTCCACGTAGGTAAAAAATACTTTGGCTACTGCCAGTGTCCAAAGAACATCAGTCCCTGATTTGCTTATATTTAACCTATCTTATCTTTAGGGCTCTATTTGCAAAGCATTTTCCAGTGGAAAAGGAACTGGAAATGAAAAAGAAGAGAAGGAACCTAACAAAAATAAACAAGAAGTCAGTTAAAGCTTACAAGGGAATAAGAGCTGTAAATAAATGAGAACAAGTGAATGCTAGTCAAAGAGTTAATGGGCCATAAGAAGTATTTTTACAAATATATTGTACAGAAAGATATACTATATAGCTGTGGTCTTTCTAATACATCCATCACTGTAAGACTGAGGTACAAAGCCAACTAAAAAACTGATCCATTAATAAATGAAGAAAGATTAAATCAACAGTGGCTTGCAATTAGCTATCTAACAAATTGAACTTTAATCTTGAAAAATAGGAAAAAGAAAAGGTTTTCATTTCTTCATAATTGCCCCCCATCAATATAGGTGTGGTTAAAAACTGAGAAGAGTAATGGAACAATTGAAATTTATATATATAAACACATACAAAGTATATGCTGATTATTGTTACATAACAATCAGCATATATTAAATATAGGACTCTATAAAATTGGCAACTGAAGCTATTGAACTATTGGCAATGATTTCTGTAAAATCATGAATAACTTTTAACAAATAAGATGTCTGTTTGTTTAAATGCGAATATGGTACTGGACTCAAAAAAGGCAAACGTGAACCATCATGTCACTTACCAACTGGTATGTAAAACAGTTAAATAAAGGAACACACTGGAAAAAAAATGGAATAATCTAGGTGAGAAACTAATCCAAGGAAACAAGCAGTGTGAGTAAAATTCAGTGTTGATTTACAATCCAAGGTTCCATGGGCTATAAATGAATGCTTGCCATTTTGTTCCCCACCAGAGGTTTCTACCATCTTGGCTATTACCTTCCCCAATGGATTGCAGGTCTAACTAGAAAGCCTCCCACCACATTGTGGAATCATCTCCAAAGAAACTTTATTGGTTCCGTCAGTTATATCTAGGCTGGACAAAATGCTTGGGGAATTTGTTGTATGGCCCAGATCATGGATTAGGGTCCAGATCCTCAAAGCTATTTAGGTATCTAATTCCCATTGAGTTAGGTGCCTAGTACATTTGAGGATCTGGGCCTAGGTGACCTAAATATGCCTATTTTATCTCTAACTTTTATAATTCTACTAAAAGTAACTCTGTATGTAATTCAAGCAATATAGGAATGTCTTTAATCTGTATTCTTTCATCTTGTCCTGAATGAAGTACAGTTATCATCTCAGAAGTAATTACACTAATGGTCCAGCTCCCCAGACATAGTTCTATTTCTAGGACCTCCAGTTAGCTTTTCCCAATACCATTTGTTCAAACATGACATTTGTCTGCTATCTCCAGAGTCCAGCTTTTCACATTTATAGAGAGTTTAGCATTCAGGACTAAGCCAATGCACATATCATTCTGATTTTGTGCTTATCAAGACAGTCCATCCATTTTCCATGAATGTAGAACAGACCACTGCTGATGTCTGTCAGAGGTTGGAACAATCCTGTCCTGAAATCTAGTTAAAAGTACTTTTTTCTGCTTTTCTAATGTAGAGAACTTAAATTTGCTATTTAGGTTTTATCATTTTGAATATTAATGCTACATTTAATATTCAATTACAGTGGTGGTCATGCTGCAGTACTGCAGGCCAGTAATTTCATTGTGATTCTTCAGCATGGCAACAAATTCCTCAAATTCAGCAGTGAGTTTATACACTTTGTGATTCTATCTCATTGTTCTATTCAAGCTAATGCCTTTATCAAAACTTTACTATTATTCATCTTTTTCACATTTTATTCCATTATGACACATACAGTTTTGCTGTGAGGTCTCTTGAAAAACCTAGGCAGTTGTGCTCTAGAAAATGTCCTCCAAGGAAATTCTGCAATTACAGTAACAAATTTTGTACAAAGTTACCCCTTTTAAGGGTATAAAACAGGGAAGAATTTTGACCATATGATTCGTTCTTGCTTGAAAGTTGCATGTGGCCTCCAACTCTGCTATAATCAAATTACAAAAGTGTTTTGATTGTTGTTGCGATAAAGACTTTAACTTTTATCATTTATGTCATCATTATTCATTCCCTGAGTTGCAGGTTAAACTTTGTAAACAGTAGCTATAAGCCAAATTAGGATTAACATGAATTTAGAAGATTGATTTTATTTTTTTTTCAGGTCAGTTTGCAATATGTTTGTTTCCAGGATACTTAACCTGACAAGGTGTAAGTATTTCTTTTTGCCATGCTGTTGAGATAGTGATTGTGGGAAGCTCACTGAAGAGCTGTTCATTTTGACCTCCCTAAATCGTTCACCCCAATTCCTTTCTGATCTACAATCTGCTACTTTTTTACTACCTAGTTCTCCTTTGACTCTGAGTACAGTCATAGTAGATCAGACTAATGGTCCATCAAGTCCACTATCAGTCCCCGACAATGATCTATAACCAGGACCTTGTGAACTGTATGATTTTTGTGTGTGTGTGACCACAGCACTTGCAGGAGAATCTACTTTTGTTGAAATGCACCTAAAAAAAAATTTCTGGCCATTATGGTTGCACAGAAAATGTTTCAAATATAAATTTACAATAAAACGTTTGTGGTCCTGTTGTCCTGAGTTTGCAAGCAGCCTGAAACAATTATTTTTAAAGAACTTTTCCTTTCATATTTGTGGGATTTACCTCTGAAATCTAATGATGACTATTTTAAGTGTCATTATAATATCTAATTCCATAATCATATTAACAGCAACATTCAGCTAATATTATTATCTAATGTATCCAATCTGCCTGTAATACCTTCCAATATGTCATACCTTCAGTGTCCCTCCCTGTGACCATGACTTCGTCCATCCATTGGTGCTGTCACAGTAACTTACTACAGGGATTCTCAAACTGGGGGTTGGGACACCTCAGGGGATCACGAGGTTATTACAAGGGGGGTCGTGAGGTGCCAGCCCCTACCCCAACTCCACTTTTCATCCAGCATTAATAATGGTGTTTAAATAGATAAACATTTTTTTAATTTATAAGGGGTCGCACTCAGAGGCTTGGTGTGTGAAAGGGGACACGAACACAAAAGTTTGAGAACCACTGCCTTATTACCAGCTAAGTGGGTCAATCAATAAACCAATGTCATGGTCATTCAGGAGATTGGACAAGAAGAGAAAGTAGTGATACACCTTATACTCCTAGTGAGTAAGAAAGGTTGTTGATACAGACTCTGAGAAGCAGGATGTGCTTCAGCTGGTGCTGATCGCAGGTCTTCTAAAGGCTATTCTAGCAGAATGAAGAAGGTTGTCTGGAAACCTGGGGGAAAAGGCTCATCATGGATCCAATAGTGCTGGATAGAGCTATTTCCCACTAGCCAGGGGAAATGAGCTCCTGCTCAATAAGTGGATGTTACAGGTGTACTTATCTCTGTAAACAGTTGGTATATAGGAAAATGCAATAGATGGTATTCAAAAATATGTTGCATGGTTCCTGGTGTTTGCAGGACCAATAAAACTTCCGTGCACTGCAAATGTTTTCCTCTAGCAGCTCTGTATATCAGCTTTTAAGTATGGACGCTTGCCAAGGTCTTGGTTCAATTGAGTCAGCCCAAGAACTTTCTTACTATTTTAAATAGGACTGAGGCAAGTTGGCTCTACTAATGCGTATCCATTTGCTTGGGCTTAACAAAAAATGGGGGTGGGCGACGTCTAAATGTTGCCTTTTAAGGGGGATAGGACCATCCGAGCAACCCGCCATCCTAGTCAGAAATTCTACATTAATCAAAGATTCTTTCACTCCCCTCCACATTTTGTCTTCATTACATCACATCTACAGTAGTACCTGTGGGTCAAGGGAGTATAATTCTCAGAGCTCTTCACTTTTAAGTCTTTAATACATGTTTTATTTGTGTGTGTGTGTGTGTGTGTGTGTGTGTGTGTGTGCGTGTTCTGCAGTTCATTGCAAGCTCATACCAGTAAAACCTTTTTATACCTCATGATGATCTGTATTATGCATCTTATACATTAAAGAAAAATAAATATTGCAGAGTTTTAAAAAGTTTTACATTGATTATTTTTGTATGGCCCTCTATCTGTAAAATCAGATGTCTTAGCTATCATAAGGCCAACTATACATGATGCAGGGAAGGAGACATAAATCAAATGCAAGAGAGCTATAGAATGAGCTAAAATGACTTTTATACACTTAAAAAATCAGGATTTTAAAGAACATTTGTAATCCTGGGAGGGATTACGAAATAGCAAGTGCTGTGTACGCCTTTAGAGATCTGGTACTCTTAAGAAGATCCCATATGTAGTCATGCAAGTCTGTGTGAAATTGAGTTTTGAAGTGGTTCATGTTCTTCCAATGTGGGGCCTGACTGTGCAAAGGGCATATGGCCCTGAGGAGCAGAACCACTGCCCAGGGGAACATTGCTAGGGATAGTTCAAAATTCTTCCCACAGCTCCAGGTAGTGCAACCCATTCTGCCGTCAGCACACTTGGCTCGCTCCCTAGGACAGTGCGGATAGTGGGCCCTTGACAGTCAGCAAGGTCAAGCAGTCCCTACAATTTCCCAAATATGGGGAGTGCCTATTATATGGAGGGTGTGGAAGGTATGGGTGGCAGAACAGAGTTCTTTGCACCCTCCCTCCACTGCATGCCCACAATAGGGCAATGCACAATATGGCTCGCCATATTTTTAGCTGAAGCAGCTCTTCGTACTCCCACCTATGGCATGGCATTTCTTTTCTCTATGGTTGGTAGGTTTGTTTTGAGTCCTGAATTGCTTGGTAGTATCCTCTTTCTTACAGAAACAAATGGAAACTGTCAATAAGTGGAGTGGAGATAAGATAGATAGTTACTTATTAGTAATTTGGGAGCTAGGTAGTGTGGCCAAGTGGATTAATGCGTTGCCTTCACTTACAGACATTTAATCTCTAGAGCTTGGTTTTGTATTCAGCCCAAACATGAAGTGACTGAATCTCTCTGATTTGATAGCTGTGAAGTTGATATCATGATAAAGTTCAGGAACCTGATTCCAAGCACTAGTCGGGCTTAATTTTTTTCTTTAAGGAGGAATTTTCTCTACAGTCTTGCAGATTGAGATAATCTCAATAGTTTTCAGGGAATACAATAATTATCTCACCAGTTTGCCATGTTCTATCCCTTTTTTTCTTTTCCCCCTTTCTCTGGAGAGGGCATCTATTGACTCGTGTGTGTGTGGTCTGCTACTCTACTGTTGGCATTCCCTACCCAAATAGTACTTGGTCTTTCCTTTTGGTAATGCTGATTGTCATCAGACCAGTAGTGGAGTCTAGAAGAAGCTGCTATGTGCCAGCTGGAAACAAAATGAAGAAAAGAGAGTTTGCTCTTTGCAAGGTGCTTCCTCTAACCAGAGAGCGAAAAGATTGGAGGCGTGTAAGAAGATTGTCTCACCTGTTGCCTAGGAAGGCTGAGTGAGAAGCCTGAAGGTTCAGCAGCATCATTCTTACCCATCAGCCAGTGAACTTCTAGGAAGAACAAGGATGTATAGTCTCAAATCTTTCCAACCTTCAGATGTTCAACTGAAAAGCTGATCACAGGAGGGGCAAAATGGAGAGAACCAGACAGTCCTTGTAATGCAAAAAAATATCTCCTGCAACTCTGAACCTATGCAGGGGCATGAATAAGAGAACTCATTCCCTGTGAGTGTGAGCTCATTTTAAAACCATGCTGGTGCACAGGACTAGGTCCCATACTTCTGAAATGCTAGTTATAACATGATGGGATTCTGGGTGGCCATGAACACAAGTTACTGACAGCATGTGTTCTACTTAGAACTTCTGACAAAGTGCCTTTTTCCTTTTCTTTGCTAAAATCTACTAGAAGAAACCATTCTGACTGCAGTTAGTACTTGCAAGAGTTGCCAGTTTAACATCCCTCGTGACCAAAGTCCTCTCTTCAGTCAAAGATGTACAGCGTGGCCTGTAGGAGTAGTATCAATGCTTCATCCTCACTTCTTCACTAAGCAGATTTACTCCAGGAGAATTTGCAATGATGGTCCAGTGGTTAGGGCATGAGCCCAGGTTTTGGGAGACAGAGTGCAATTCTCTGCCTTGCCACAAATTTCGTGTGTGATTTTGGGCAAGTCACTTAGTCTCTCTGCCTCAGTTTCGGTCTGTAAAGTAAGGATAACAACACTTCCATACATCAGTGTGTTGTGAGGATGAATACATTAAATATTGTGAGACATTCTGATGCTATGTTGATGAGGGCCATATAGGTAATTTAGATGGATAGAGTGGAGAAGAGTAGTTCATTCTGTTGATGCGAAAACTCCCACAAAGGATAAAACAAGAGACCATAAATGGGGCACCACAAGGAAATGATAAACAAAGTTGGTAGGCTAAGTCTCAGAATTTCAGTGGTCTGTCAAGTTTTATGTAAACACAATAGAGCAATAAGAAAAGAAATGGGGAAGGGGGAGAATAATAGAGCTCATTTTCTCTATCGGGACAGGGGAATGTTCAAGGTAGTATTATACACCATGCTTCAGCGGTACATGTTGTTTTAAACCAACCTTGTGAATATCATCCTGAAAATATCAGCCCAGGCATAGAATCCTCTCATCCACCTTTACCCTGCTGATGGTAGAATGAAATGAGTAAATAAATAATATTCTCCTTTAAAATAAATACAAATTACATGCATTGGGTGAATGCACAAGTAGTATTTTGCAAAGCTGGTTTAACCAGTAACCACCTTCCTTTGCAAATAACAATGCCTGGGTCAATTCTTATTTTATCCAGACTAGTTCATCTGTAACATAGTAACACTTTCTGTAGTTAATATGCACCACTATGTTTGGTGATTAATTCTTCAAGTCTCCCCTAAATCAACCTTTTGTGTGCAGAAGAATACTAATACAATTTAGTTAGTTCCTTGTGATTCTCTTCTATTGTACAGTGAAAAATCTTGCTACATGACTGACTTCTGCATCTGAAATATTTAAATTATTTTTTTCTTCTTTGCAGTGCTGAGTTCAGTGTAAGCTTGAAAGCTAGTGTCTCTCACCAACAGAAGTTGGTCCAGTAAAAGATATTCCTTCACCCACCTTGTCTCTCTTTCTGTCTACACAATTTGGCTGAGCCTGCAGTTATGGATATGTATCTGCATGACTACTGTCGCTACAATAAAATTGCCCAAATAATCACCGACGACAAGCAACTCTGTGCCTTAAGAGACCACTTAAAACAAAACATCTGTGAAGTTTCCAATTCAGTTTTGTTTGACCTGTAGTTAAAGCACGCAGGTCAAATTCTGCTGTCACTTACAATAGTGTAAACCAAGTAGACTCTGAGTTATTCTGGATTTATATTGGCCTAACTAAGGGAAAAATCTGGTCAATTTCTGCTAAGTAACCAAGTTTTTCCGGTCCCTTAGTTGGTCACTTAAGACAGATTTTTCCCCCAGGAGATGTTCAATGGGTTTTAACTATAGTGCTTCCTTCTGTTTCTTAATTAACTATAATGTTGACCTCTACTGCCTCTGTTATTCCGCAGACTATGTAGAAAGTATCTGCCTTAAAATGCGGAGTATCTGATTACTTGCTTATTTTCAGTATGACAGTGTGATGCTGTTTTTCCCTGTCTCTACAAGTAATCTGTCTGCCAATTGCTGCATGTCTTCTTCTCATCCTATAACTAATTTATTTTCCTTATCTAGAACATCTTCTGTCACCTTAGCATTATTTGCTTCTTTACTAATTCACTATCATTTGCACTTAAGAAATTTTAAAGGGGGAGGGCAAATAGAGAGCATGGGGAATGTGTAATGGGCTCTTCATCCCTACATGCTGGATCAATGATTCTGATTTCACATCATTGTAAATAGGAAGTAACTCAATGTGGACTATAGAGTTAAACCAAGGTTAGAGAACACAATCTAGCCCTAGATCACCTGGCCCCAAAGGCTGTTGATCTCTGATGGACATTGTGGTTTATCTGGAGGGAGTCTGGCACTCTTGCTCCAATTGCCTCTGGATAGGCATCCCCACCAAAACCACTGTGGCAGTTGGCATCCATGTTACCAATATCAGTTGAGAAGACAAAGACTGAACGGGCATGGAGAGAGAAAACTGCCTTCTCTCCCCACTGTCTGAGGCTTGAACCTGACCTTCAGTGCAGATGAAGACTTTGCTGCATCCACAGCCTTCTTGTTTCAGAGTAGCAGCTGTGTTAGTCTGTATCCGCAAAAAGAACAGGAGTACTTGTGGCACCTTAGAGACTAACAAATATATTTGAGCATAAGCTTTCTTGGGCTACAGCCTTCTTGCTGTATTCTGTGAGGGTGCCCCAGGGCTCTGGGAATCCATGAGGGATGGGAATTTGGAAGGCCAATGAAGGAGTGAGTAGCCTAGGGATAGCCAGGAACTTCCATCTGTTATCTTTCTGCTGGGCCATCTTCTTGGTGGGCTCTCCCTTTTCAGGGATGTCTGTGATGTGTGGGGTACCATCAGCTGCAGCTCCATTGGAACCATATTAATGCCAGTGAGTGGTAAAAACAGGAGCTGGCTGCTGAGAGCTTGGCTTCTGCCTGTGCAGATCCCACAGTCAGTCCCCACGTGAATTCAGAGTCAGTCTGTAGTCTCCGAAATACCTTTCCATGCCTTTTACTCCTATGTAGTTATAGATGCTGGTGGAGGCTTTTAAAAACGGATTAGACAATCGCCTACTATATTTGGTCCTGTATCAGTGCAGGGGGCTGGACTAGAAAACCTATAAGGTTCCTTCCAACATGACATTATAATATTCTAGAATATAGATTTATAGTAAGTAGCTAAATTAGATGGGTAGATTCTCTACAGCTGATCATGGGAGAGGGAGCTGGATTATAATTTGACTTCCCATCAAAGTGATTGGCTAAATTCCAATTGCAGAGAACTAGGGCTGGTTGTGAACTGGGAACATGCTATGGAAAAGTTACAAAACAATGAATATGGAACCCATTGGAAGATGCTTTTTTTTTTTAAGATACTCTTTGATGTGCAATCCATGCTCTAATCGGGGGGATGGGGACTCCTGTCAAATCTCACTTTCCCCAGTAGTAATGACACAAATTGGTGTCAGGCTGACTAGCGCATTGGGCATTTTGCACATTTGGGACCATCATTTCCATCTTTATGTTCCTGTTTCCTTCTCTGTTATGGTACTGTAATCCTGTATCATGGGGCCAATGTTATTTGGGCAAAGTTTGTAGTTGTGCATGACTTACTATGTACAACATCTTGAACTGACTTTTTTTCCCTTTTGTAACAGCTTTGGATTTTTGCCCATCTTTTTTTCCTCACTATTCTCTAAAGCTCCATTATTCCCATATGCCTCCTATATAATCCCTTTCTACATTCTGATTATAGACTCTAGTCTCCAATAACACCATTATATTTCCAGTATAAGAACCAAAACAGTGGAAAAAATTGTACACTCTATTGAATCTGCACTTTATAGTAGGGTCTATAGTGAACTCTGCCAAAAGGTTTATGATGCTGATTACAGGAAGTCTTGCAAAAAGTTAACAAAAGAGTCACAAAGTTCCTTCTTGTGCTGTTCATGACTTGTTAATCAGAATGCATATTATGCATGTATAATTTCTCTAGTCTCTGAAAGCATAAGGATAAACTGGCATATACAACAGATTAAATAATAAAATTGTTAAGCACCCATCAGTTCAGTGTGAATCACAGATTTGTAGAGATCACACTTTCTTCCAAAAGTGTGGGTAGGGAAGGTGAACAATACAGCTCTCTTATGCACTCCTTAGCAGTTGATCTTAAAATTGAATTACAGCTTTGGTGAAAATTGTTAGCCCTTTGATCTGCGAGGTCACTGCTGTGATGCAGCAGAATATAAACGGGTAAGAGGGGAGAAAGGGAAGGGAACATAGTCATCTATTTAGGTCTCCAAATACACTTTCTGCAAAGGAATGCTAATCCTATGCAGATGATTTTTTCATATTAAAGACTTTGTTAGCTTTAACTGGGACTTCAGCAACTCAAAGGATAGCTTTCATGTGTGTTTTGCAATGAGGCGGCTGGTTTATAGCATGCTTTTGAGACAGCTATAAAAACCTAATCCATTTCATATCAATTTTACCATTGTGAGACTACTTTACTCTGGGCTTCTGCATGTAGCTTGCCTACGTTAACCCTAGAGTTTGCATGGGTTTGTTTCATTTTAGAATCAGGCGAACAATTACAAGGGGCAAAAGTGACTATTATTTCGGTTTGAGTCACATCAGAACAGGTGACAATTGGAGAGTGTTAGCACCAGCACCTTTTAAAAATAAGCTCTCTGTCCCCCAGGATCAATTCAGAGCATATGCTCATTGTAGCACAGGAATGTGTACACATTATATTAAATAACCTTCTGCTGCACATTCATAACCATAGGAGGGGAACTTGTTTGAAGATTAGGCTGGGCCTGTTGATCTCTTACTGTCTGAGTGGGTGTATGGGTGGTGGTGCCTTTGTTGACCCGAGTGGCTCATCAAATTTCAGGGCCTTGGAGATGTTCCAGTAGGATGTAGAAATTGATGGACTCTGTTTCCTTCTTTGGTGCAATCTTGGTGTTTGTTTACAAGGAATGAACAAAGTCCATCTTCTCTGAATACAGGAAGACCCAAGGGAAAAAAAAGATCACTTTCCTATCTTACAGTCTGAAGTCTCTTTAGACAATAGATCCAAAAGTTCACAAGCTACTGCCTGGCTTTGTTGCTTTTTGCCTATGTCCCTTTCTCTATTCTTGCTTTTTTGCCCCAGTCTTTTATCTCTCCAGCCTTCCCACACACATTCAAACAATATTCTCTCAAAACTCCTGTGCAGGTTCATACACTCCTTTTATCTTAAGTGTGATCTTGTGCCTATAGTTACATAAATTGAAGTTCACCTCCCAGTCTTAATGAGGTTTTAATTCAGCCCATAACATTGTTTCACCCAGTTTATAACATATTATTATATATTTTACTTTTTTATGAAACATCCTAATCACTCCAGTGACCTTGTGCAGTGAAGAGGCCAGAAGAATCAATCAGTCATGCTTTGGGTTTGCTGTGGGAAGTAGGAGGGAACCACATGACTCATCCACAGCTCTTGCTACTGATGATGCTTTCTTCCATGTACAATTGTTCACACGCTCTCTTGTCTGGGCTTTACCTGTTCTTTTCATCCTGCAAGTGCATCAAGTGCTTGCTTGCTTGTCACTAACATTTTCAGTGTCTTAACTGTCTTGCCTAAATCATAAGAACATAAGAATGGCCGTACTGGGTCAGATCAATGGTACATCTTGCCCAGTATCCTGTTGTCTGACAGTGGTAAGGGCCAGATGCTTTGAAGGGAATGAACAGAACAGGGCAATCATCAAGTAATCCATCTCCTGTTGTCCAGTCCCACCTTCTGGCAGTGGGAGGTTTAGGGATGCCCAAAGCATGGGTTTGTGTCCCTGACCATTTTGGATAATAGCCATTGATGGACCTATTCTCCATGAACTTATCTAATTCTTTTTTGAACTGAATTATACTTTTGGCCTGGTTTTGGTGTTATGTGAAGGGGTAAATAATACTTTTTCTCCACATCATTCATGATTTTATAGACCTTTGTTGCTTCTGTGTTACTGCATTCAGTTACTGTTCACATGCTCCCGAAGGGAAAATCTCTTGCAGATGACAAGTCTGTTGGGTCTGCTAGGTATCCTAGATGGCCACCAAGGGAGGTGTAACCTGGAGACCCAGTTGGAGAGTGGTTGGGTCACATGCAGTCTCACCTCAAAGAGGTCTGTGACCTTAAAGGGTTATACTCGAGGAAAAGGGTATCAGAAGGTGCCAATTTATGCAGGGATTGTGACAACCACCATGATGACAGGTTTCAGAGTAGCAGCCATATTAAGAAAAAGCTGATCTGTGCAGGAAAGAGTCATTCTTATTCAATTGCATTGCACTTTCCTTAAGCTATTGCACAGATATAGAATTTTCAAGGGTTATGTCAGATATTAGCTATTAGTTTTGTTTTCATATAAATATGTTTTTGGAATTTTGTCTACATTAAACAATCAGTTTTGAATTAGACTCCATGTAACTGATTGGCGAAGGCACAGCTAGTGAAGATTCACATGCCTTCACTATGAAGAGCTTCATAAAATGAAATATAGATCAAAAATACTTGGCATACATTAATCCTGCAATATCCATGTCATTGACAGCCTTTCTCCTGTGCCCCCTTTCCCCATAGTTTTGAAGTTTTTAACAAATAAGCAGCTTTGTAAAATGGATTTTAAAGTTCTTTGATGTGTAAACTTTTGGAAACACTGAATATCTTATGTTGTTTTGGATACACTAATCAGCTAAAGGACAGACACATGGTATATTATAAGAGCAGAGTGCATCTGCTCAAGAGATCAGAGAGAAAGATACAAAGTTTGACGCTGTAGACTTCTGAAAGAGGCTGGATGGAAATGAAATTTTGCAGAACAAGAGCTGTTGGTATTGTGACAATCAATTTTCATGTAAATAACAGCATTTGCACCACAGACATCTCTGAAACAGTGACATTTTAATGAGATTTCTGCATGTTTACATTTGTGGAGCAAAGTAGTAGAGCAACAAATCCTATACCAAGATCTAAAACTTGGTTCTAACTTATGTCTAGGGAATATCAATTAGATAGAAAAGGAAATTAAAATGTCAAGGCTTGATGATAGGACATTAAATGATAAAGTGAAGAACAGTGACAGGAAAGCCATTATGATAACATGTTGTACTTCATGTTGACTTGTATTTAACACTTTATCCATGTTGATTTCATCTTGTCCAGATATTCTAGTCATCTGGTCTCTTAAAATGATTAAAAGCTGTAATTTCCCCATAAAAAAAATACTTCACAGTCACTAATTACATTTCTTCCATCACAAAATTCTTATTCCCAAAGCTGTTGCCTCCATTTTTAAATCCTATAAAAATAATCGAGTGATATTCATCTAAGCCCATAGCCATTCAGTTGAAATGATATGCCAACATGGGGCTTGATTCTGATCTAAACGCACTTTCACATCTGTCAGGTTTCAGAGTAGCAGCCGTGTTAGTCTGCATTCACAAAAAGAAAAGGAGTACTTGTTAGTCTCCACAAGTACTCCTTTTCTTTTCACATCTGTGTAACCCCATTAAATTCAGTGGAGTTACTTCTGATTTACACTGTATAAACAAAATCAGAATTAAGCCCTTATGTACCGTGTGTGTATAATATATATATATATATAGAGAGAGAGCTGCATATGAATGTATCGTTCGTTGCACATGTGGTGATAAACTTTTATTGCATGGCTTACCATGTTTCTTCTAGTTTTCTCGCTTTCATACCTGTTCTTCAGATTGTGTTCATTGTGTTATTGAATAGTCTGCACCGAGAACCAGATTGATCATATATCCCAAGGGCTGCAAATAATTTGCATATACATTTCCATAAATATTCATGCACTGGGCTTTCCCTCACACTAGCTTTACACTGCATTAATTCCATTTACTCCAGAGAATTCCCCCCTGGTTTGCACTGGTGTAAATGAGATCAAACTCATGCTATGTGTGTATCACTTTGTATTCTCTACATAATGCAGTTAGAATAAATTAACTATATATGAATTCATAAAATGTTTAATGCTTTAACTAAAATGATTGCTTCATTTTTCATTCTCCTTCCCCCTTTTTAAGCTTTTTTTTCTCTCCTTTCTGATCCTTCTCTCTCTCATTTCTCTGTGATGATTTCCTTCCTCACTATTTTTTCTCTGCCTTGTTTCCCTATCTTTCTGTGTCCATTCTTAAATGGCCTGTTTCACTATTCTTTCCCTTCCCTCTATCCTATCCCACTTTTTCCTTTATACTCATTTATTTTCTCCCCTTTCTCTTTCCCTAATTTTTGCTCAGCAATCATGAGACATGGAATATTTCCATGGGCTTGTGATTGGGCATTAGTGATTTACATAAGAATGACCATACTAGGTTAGATGAATGGTCCATGTAGCCCGGTATCCTGTCCTCCAACAGCAGCCAGTGCCAGATGCTTCAGAAGGAATGAACAGAACAGGGCAATTATCAAGTGATCCGTCCCCTGTCATCCAGTTCCAGTTTCACACCCAAACTGACGGAGGCCAACAACAACCTTATTACGTATTCTGCTTTATAATTAGTTAGCAGTAGGCTTGGGATTTCTGATGTGATTTAGTAGACCAAAAGACAAGGAAAAAATTCATTTACATCAATGCAATTCACTTGTGCAATGTAAATAAAATGTAGTGTTCCAAAAGTAAAGGAGTACTTGGTGCCACAAGTACTCCTTTTCTTTTTGCGAATACAGACTAACACGGCTGCTACTCTGAAACCTGTTCCATAAGTGTGAGAGAAAAAAATAATTTCACAATGTGAGATTTAAAAAACAAAAACTTCCGTATTTTTGAAGTGTGCTGTCAATCACTTCACACACACACACCGCCCTCTTTTTCCACCCACTCCCCAAAAAGAGACCTAATACAAAGTGGCAGCTAAAAGCTACCAATCCCTACTGTCACCAACTAATTAACTTTCTCATTCGCATTCTGATTAGACATGAAACTTATGTGGGATGCTGCCAAGAAACCTAACAATAAAATGCTAATTTAAAATATTGAACAAGTTAGAAAAGATCTCAAGGCCTGGAATAAATAGCATAACTTTGAAGGAAACTGATATCTTCAGTCTGTATACATGGTATACTTTCTAAATACACAGCCATCTCTTTGAAATCCAGGTAGATCCATCACTGCGAATGGATCTACACACCTGTCAGGAACAATGGAACCCAACTCCATACTATTTTGGCCCACCATCTTGGAATTCCTCAAGATCCCCAAAGTTTTTGTTTATCACTTGCTATAAAAGCGTATACATAGAAAATCACATGTCCAGTAGTGTTGAGCACCCACACTTGTTAATTTCACTGAAAGCTGTAAGTAGTCAGCTGCTTTAAAAATCAATTGCCTTTTTATCCTGCCACCTAAAACTTCTCTCTGACTTTACTATGAATTCTGAAGTCTATGGGCCAGATTAAGGTATCTTGGTGAATAAAGATACAGATAGGTGCCTAGTGGAATTTTAAAAAGCACATAGGTGTCCCATTTCAGCACAACCACAACTATATTATTCCTCAGTGGTCCAAGAAAGGCACCCATTCTCAGGCTTCCAGCTCCCCACCTTTGCCTTTCTGGGTGGAGATCCATGCCTCCTTTCTGACTGAGGTATTTCCAGGCTGCACAGTTGCCTGCCTTTACTGTGTTATTCCCAGCATAGACAGGTTGCCCAAAGACATCTGCACGCTTTCTCTTCAGTGACAGTTAACAGATGCAATTGCTACGCTTATAGGTTATTACACATCACTTCCTATACCTACTTTATTCTTAAGGTAAAAAGCATTACAGAGAAAATATATTAATCAATAAAAGAGCCTGCAGACATGCTAATAAGCTTATAGAGTTCTCCCTAATGTGGATTCTGGCAGGAAAGGTCCTTTAGCCCCAAACCAAGGGGATTCCTTGTGGTTATAGGTTCACCACAGCTTCAGCTCAGAACAAGCATCTAATCTTATGAGGCCTCAGTAGGCCCAGTCCTTCCAACCCTTCGCAAAGGATTGGGGCCCTCTGTGGACGAGGGATCCTGTCCATTTGTTGGATCAGAAAGAAGGCTCTGAGCCAGTTTAAAACCAGACTATCCAAAAACTTTCTTTATCTGCTGGTTCCCGGAGAAACCAGTTTGAACTAGTATATTCACACCTCTCCCAGAGGGTGTCTTTAATGGCTAATAATGGAAGAAGTACACTAGCATCACCCTGCCATACTACAGAAGGTACATATGATGTCACAATAATATACACACAATTGCATTTTTAATACAATATATCCCAAAGGTATTAACCCTAATTCAGTAAGGTTTAACTTTAATTTAATAAAGATTATCTTAATTCCATTAGGCTTGTTCAGGATATTGTTAGTCTGTCACAATAGGTTCATAATTCCCATAGTGCCTAGGCCCTTTTGAAAATACTACTAGGTACCTGTCTGCATTTTTTAGATACCCAAATACCTTTTTTTAAAATGTGATCCATAGCTTCTTGTAAGATCAGACCCTTAGAGCCTGTGAAATCCTATTCATTCAGTTATGAGTTGTGTTAAACCATATTAACCTAGTTGTTCATACACATGATGCCGAGAGTTAAGCACTGGCACCCATTAGAAAGCCTGCCTATTAGATTTCTGCATCAGTAACCTTTGTATTATGACTCCTTGTGCTGTTTTGCTATTTAGTTAAACAATGTATTTGTGAGGGCTGAATTCTTCTGGAATTGAATGTGATGCCATAACAAAAAAAATACTAATGAACGGTCTATTTTCCTAGACAGCAAGGGGAAAAAGATCACCCAACTTTTTTCAAAGTTGCTACTTGGTTTGTAAATTGAAAAATTGCTTGAGACTATGCTAAGAATTGAATTGAAATGAAATGGAAATACAATATTTTATAATGAGACAGATGTGAGCACATTTTCCCTAGTGCGGGTTCATGGACTGCGCATTCACTTGGTCTGCCTGACATCTAAATTTGTGTAAATTCAGTGGTTTATAAGAAAAGTATCTGTTGTTGGAATGACAATAGCAAGATACAATACTGAGGAAAAAATCTAATTGTTATTAGATATTAAGCTAGAATGTCCAATGAAGGGGCCCTCGTGTTCAGACTCTGGCATCAGCACGGATATTAAATTGGCCAGCTCATCAGGGAATATAGTACATTAGCGAGTGATTCAGCTGTGACAGAGTGTGTGCATTAAAAAGCGTGACTTGGAAAGTTTTTAATATCATAAATCAAGAAGAGATTTAATGCACAACACATTCATGAAGGAATATAATATATTTTGTGTGCCTCAGCTCAACTAAGTTAAAACTTTAATCACATTAGAGTCGATATTTCATTTTTCAAACTTTTTTCATGCTATTGTCATGCTTGTAGTAGTATGCACCGAACTGCTTTTTTACAGCTGGTAACTTGAATTTTGCTATATATGTCAAGCTGAGTCAAGAGTAAGGCAAGTATCTGGTAACTTCTTGTTCAAGATTTCTAGTTGAATGTTCAGTAACTAAATGGGATTCTTTTGAATGACTTTATATCAAAAAGCTCTGAGATCCTGAATCCACTGACATTATTTCCATTTTCCAGTGTGAAATGAAAGTAATTACTGTACTGCATATATGGGCATCTTACTAGATTTGCCTTAAAACTGCTTTTTGAAATTGGGACTTCTGTTAATGAATGAAGCAAGTAATGCCTTTCAGTAATGTAATGTAGCAAACGTTAACACATTTTTTCAAAAACACATTTGAGAACACTTGTTTTTTTCCTTTAATTTTATTTTTAGAGTCTGAATTAGCCTATTCCATTGCAGAAATTTTGGTAGTCATCTGGTTTCTAATTATTGCAACAAATGTGATTCTGGTATGCAATGGCCAGTTTCATAATCTAAGTATGCTGAAGAATACTATAGTATAGCTTTTTTTTCATTAAAACCCCACTATAAACTCTTTACAAAGGACATAGTATACAATATAGAAAACAAACAACTTTTGTCATAGGAGTAGCATGAAAAAAAAAGAACAGAGGTGAAAAGCATCTTGAATTTTCTCCTCAGTGGATAGCTTCTGAAGTTCATCATAACTTTGTTTTAATCTAGCAAAATCTGCTGTGCAGTGAAGGGAAATTTAAAATTCTTATTCCTAAATTTTAGTCCAGGTTGAAGATCACAGTGATACCCATTCTGGAGCGCTCTGCCTACTGAGAGTTGTCTCCCTCTCTTCCCACTTGATGCTAAGATGGTTGAACATCATAATTATGTAATCACTGCAGTTTGTTTTAAGATCTCAAGATATGCCCAATAAAACTTTGTTTGCTAGATAATTTCCAAGTAAAATCAAAACCCTCTGGTATGGGTTCTGAGGGAATCTTTTGCATTCACATTTAACTTGTGTTGGACATGACTGGACAAACATGCTGATGGTTGTCATATATCAGAACTCTTGTACTTGAGATGAGTTATTTTTTTTTTTAATAGTTCTCCCTCACGTGTTTGCCTGGGCACTTTTTTGGGGCAATATTTCTCTGCATGCACCAATTCTCAGGCCCTCCTTGTATTTTTGCATGCTAACTTCATCACCACGGTTCATATGGAGTTGCATTTGCTGCAAATGCCTGATCCTGCTTTTCACCTATCATCTTCTTGTCTTGTCTGTGCTGTCAGCATGGGATTCTTGCCTTGCTCTAATACTAACATCAGTTTAGGCTGCTTTTTTCCAAGTTTATCCACAGTAGGATGGTTCTGCTTTACCTTTTTCTTTCTTTTACTCCTCCCACTTTAGCAATGACCAAGCCCCCTATTTTGTATTTTTACCTCTTTTTCACCATCCTCTGCATACTGATACACAAGGTGATGCTTTTTAAATCCCCTTTCTTTGCTTGTGCTTTGCATCACTGCTGAAAACTTGACTCAGCTTGACGTACTTAACGAGATTCAACAGTAAGGCAGGTACCTGACTTTCCCTCTTAACTTGTTTCTCTTTGTACCACTGGCCATTGAACATCTCACAGATTGAACTGGCCTTAGTTACTGAACAAATGGCTGCTGCTTCTTTATTGTTTGTTTTTAATTTCCTGGAAGATTGAATCTGAGCACATTGTTTTCTGAATACAAGTATAAAGCTTGCTGAACTACATGCTTTAGGTTTTAATAGGTAGGATAGTTGACTTATATATGATCATAGTTATACTGTACTCTCAACTTGAATAACACCTCACTTCTGGAGTTAAGTGTTTAACATTAAATTAGTTAAAACAAACAAAACAAAACACTTATACAGAAGTGTGCAGGCATGAACTTCATTCTGTGGGCAAGGAAAGAGATGAAGCCCCTTATCCTGCAAGTTGTCCTACACAATTGAAGACATCTGTTCATGTAGAACTGCTAGCAGGATTGGGGCCCATATGACTTGTCCAGCAAGTCAGTACAGAACCAGGAAGAGAACCCAAAGTGTTTCAGGCTTTATTTGTTTTTGGACAATATGCATAAGCATTATCTGTATCTCAAAGAGCTTTTAATATTAGAAGACAGTCAATGGGCAGAAGAGGAGAGAGAAAGATAGACAAAATTTTCAAAAGTGTTCAGCAGCCATTTAGGCTCTTAAGTGAATTGGCAAGATTTCCAAAAGTACTCAGTACCCAGCAGCTGCTATTGTCCTCTATGGAAGCTGCTCACTCTTGAAAAGCTGGTTACCTCCTTTAATCATCTAAATGGGAGCTGAGCTCTTCTTTGAAAATCTGTTGTCATGCTTCTTTGTCTTAAAATACTCACATCAACTATACCCCTATCTTCAATCCTATCCACTGTGGTAGCCATTGTAGATATCACAGAAGTGGGTTTCCTTTTCCAGGAGATTGTTTCACATTTAGGAAACAACATTGGAGAAGGTTCAAAGACAGTTGGGGGAGATGCTGACAAGGTCTCTAACCTCTAGACCATGATACCTCATTATTCCATAAGACGCAGTTTCTTTGTGTTACAGGGTATCTGTCACCTGATAGGCTGGGTGTCTGACCCTATCTGTGACAGAGTCCACTAAGAAGAATGAGCCAACTCAGATCCACTAGTTACTAGATAATTACCTAAGTGGCAGGGTAGTAGTTAATTAGTAGTTAAATACTTTGCCTCAGTCTTTAATAAGGCTAAAGAGGATCTTGGGGATAATGGTAGCATGACAAATGGGAAGGAGGATATAGAGGTACATATTACCATATCAGAGGTAGAAGCAAAACTGAAACAGCTTAATGGGACTAAATCGGGGGGCCCAGATAGTCTTCATCCAAGAATATTAAAGGAATTGGCACCTGAAATTGCAAGCCCATTAGCAAGAATTTTTAATCAATCTGTAAACTCAGGAATAGTACCGAATGATTGGAGAATTGCTAATATAGTTCCTATTTTTAAGAAAGGAAAAAAAAATGATCCAGGTAACTACAGGCCAGTTAGTTTGACATCTGTAGTATGCAAGGTCCTGGAAAAAATTTTGAAGGAGAAATTAGTTAAGGACATTGAAGTCAATGGTAAATGGGACAAAATACAACATGGTTTTACAAAAGGTAGATCGTGCCAAACCAACCTAATCTCCTTAGTCAAAAAAGAACAGATTTTTTTAGATAAAGGAAATGCAGTGGATCTAATTTACCTAGATTTCAGTAAGGCATTTGATACCGTGCCACATGGGGAATTATTAGTTAAATTGGAGAAGATGGGGATCAATATGAACATCAAAAGGTGGATAAGGAATTGGTTAAAGGGGAGACTGCAACGGGTCCTACTGAAAGGCGAACTGTCAGGTTGGAGGGAGGTTACCAGTGGAGTTCCTCAGGGATCGGTTTTGGGACCAATCTTATTTAATCTTTTTATTACTGACCTTGGCACAAAAAGTGGGAGTGTGCTAATAAAGTTTGCAGACGATACAAAGCTGGGAGGTATTGCCAATTCAGAGAAGGATCGGGATATTATACAGGAAGATCTGGATGACCTTGTAAACTGGAGTAATAGTAATAGGATGAAATTTACTAGTGAGAAGTGTAAGGTTATGCATTTAGGGATTAATAACAAGAAGTTTAGTTATAAGTTGGGGACGCATCAATTAGAAGTAACGGAAGAGGAGAAGGACCTTGGAGTATTGGTTGATCATAGGATGACTATGAGCTGCCAATGTGATATGGCTGTGAAAAAAGCTAATGCGGTTTTGGGATGCATCAGGAGAGGCATTTCCAGTAGGGATAAGGAGGTTTTAGTACCGTTATACAAGGCACTGGTGAGACCTCACCTAGAATACTGTGTGCAGTTCTGGTCTCCCATGTTTAAAAAGGATGAATTCAAACTGGAGCAGGTACAGAGAAGGGCTACTAGGATGATCCGAGGAATGGAAAACTTGTCTTATGAAAGGAGACTTAAGGAGCTTGGCTTGTTTAGCCTAACTAAAAGAAGGTTGAGGGGAGATATGATTGCTCTCTATAAATATATCAGAGGGATAAATACAGGAGAGGGAGAGGAATTATTTAAGCTCAGCACCAATGTGGACACAAGAACAAATGGGTATAAACTGGCCACCAGGAAGTTTAGACTTGAAATCAGACGAAGGTTTTTAACCATCAGAGGAGTGAAGTTTTGGAATAACCTTCCAAGGGAAGCAGTGGGGGCAAAAGATCTATCTGGTTTTAAGATTCTACTTGATAAGTTTATGGAGGAGATGGTATGATGGGATAATGGGATTTTGGTAAGTAATTGATCTTTAAATATTCAGGGTAAATAGGCCAAATCCCCTGAGATGGGATATTAGATGGATGGGATCTGAGTTACTATAGAAAATTCTTTCCTGGGTATCTGGCTGGTGAATCTTGCCCATATGCTCAGGGTTTAGCTGATCGCCATATTTGGGGTCGGGAAGGAATTTTCCTCCAGGGCAGATTGGAGAGGCCCTGGAGGTTTTTTGCCTTCCTCTGTAGCATGGGGCATGGTTGACTTGAGGGAGGCTTCTCTGCTCCTTGAAGTCTTTGAACCATGATTTAAGGACTTCAATAGCTCAGACATGGGTGAGGTTTTTCATAGGAGTGGGTGGGTGAGATTCTGTGGCCTGCGCTGTGCAGGAGGTCGGACTAGATGATCAGAATGGTCCCTTCTGACCTTAATATCTATGAATCTATGAATCTAGTTAAGGAACACCTGGTCCTCATAAAGGGTTATGAGGGCTCAGTCAGAAAGCCTTAGAAGGCAGAAGAGAAGCGCCTGAGGAAAGGGACCTCTCAGGGATGAGGGTTAAAGAGCTCACTAGAAAAGAGGACCAAGGAAAGATGCTCTTGGAGGGAGGAGTAACCAAAAGTGCTATGAGAGGCAAAGACCTGGGGAGGCTCAGCCCCAGCAAAAGGACCTTACCAGATAGGGGTAAAAAGTCTAGGTTGTTGGGAACTACAAGCTGCTTCAGGGAAGACCTATAGCTATTGGATCTTTCAGAGGCCTTGGGGCAAAAGAAGGAACTGTGCCCTGGGTGAGTGCAGGAGACTTGCCTCCAAAAGATGGTCCTGGGTTGAGAGGGCCTTACTGGTGAAGAGCCTGGCTGGAGAAGGAGAGACAGGTGAGGGCAGACTAAGATTAACTTTGCCCTGCAGCTGGGATGCTGGAGTGAAGTCATTGACTGTTGACTAAATGAACTAAGTCCCTGAAGGGACCCTGTTCACTGTATACAATCCTCATTGAACCTATTGATATCCCATAAGAAGAAACTGAGGCAGAAATGCAGGTTTGGTTCCACAACAGATCCCGGGCACTCACATAACACACATGCAATGCTGCGTACAATTTGTATACGCCCATTGCTATAGGCAAGAAATAATTACTCTGAGTTTTTTGAGAAATCTAGGTATACTACTTAGAAGTATGGAAAGAATGAAAACATCAGTAATTTTGAAATGTAGAATAAATAATAATTGCATCTATTTTTAAATTTATATTTAAGTTCACAAATATGTACAGGGGAGAGTCTGGGGTTAAACAGTAAAAGAATGTGTAATCTTAGGGTATATCTACACTGCAATTAAAAACCTCTAGCTTGCCTGTGCCAGCTATGGCTTCTGGAGCTTAAGCTGCAGGGCTGCTTCATTGCAGTGTAGACTTCCAGGTTTGGGCTGGAGCCTGGGCTGTAGGACCCCACAAGTTGGGAGCATCCCAGTACATGGGCTCCAGCCGGAGCCTGGAAGTCTTCTCTGCAATGAAAGAGCCCTGCAGCCCAAGCACCATGAGCCAGTGTCAGCGGTCATGGGCTGGCTGTGGATTTTTAACTGTAGTATAGACACATGGCATCTGATATCAAATATCAGAGTGCAGCAGGGTCTCTAAATAATTGTCAGACTTTAGCAGATGAAGGTCATTAGTTTGGCTAGTGTTCTCTATGGGAAAATCTGTCTTTTAGAAGGTACAAAAATGGGAAATGCACTTTGTAATGACCACTACTTATGTAATAGCAAATAATAGTGACATTTTAGTAGCAATGCATATTTCATATTCTTGTTTACTTTACAAAAGTTTGTGAATTCAGTGGTAAAGAACACTGAAGTCTTTTATGCATAGAATAGGTACAGCACAGCATGTGGTAATGAAAGCTCCCATGTGCTCCCTTGTCAACAAGTCTCAACCCTCCTTTGGGTGGATCACCTGTAATTGATGAGAAAGGAGCTGCTTCTTTTCCGATGAAGTGAGCTGTAGCTCACGAAAGCTTATGCTCAAATAAATTTGTTAGTCTCTAAGGTGCCACAAGTACTCCTTTTCTTTTCTATTGCATCCTTCATCTTTCTGCTGATACTGCCAGCAATAACGCCAATTTTTTTTAATGTAGAAACTAGACTGAGACCTCCCAACCAATGTTGCTTACTGCAGCTGCTAGTAGCTATATCACTGGCTGGAATAGTACCAATACGAGTATGTAGCATCTCTTTAATTTGTTTGACCCCTCATTGTCTCCTTATGTTTGAGAAGCCATCTGCCAGAACAGCAGTGTATATATGTAGCTACGACTTGCATATTATGGATAGTTAGTAAACAGCATTATTCAAAAAACCTCAGGTCTGTGTTGCTTCATATCATCTTTGTCTAAAGAGGAAAAAGACACAAATATACTTATGTATAGAAGTATCTGGGTTTGCTATCCACACAATACACTATTGTTTGTTGTTTTGTACACATAAAAGAATGCTGGGTGTCATACAGGAGAACTCTAAAGACGTGGTTCCTGCCCTAAAGAGTTAACTATCTACACCGTAATCCTGCGATTGGCAGCATGGAGGCGGACTATTGATCTTGCATGTAGCCCTTTTGATTTCATTGATATTTTGCATGGGAGCAGCAGTCTGTTCAGTTGCCAGATTGGAGTCTAATTTAGATATGATGCAACCAGTGGACTTAAACAGTAAAGGAGGACCTGATTTAAAGGTGCATATCCTTTTATGCATTTGGCTTATAACCTTTACATGGTAAGATTTTTATACCCTTATTCCCAAACACACACAAGTCACCATTCCTGAAAAAAAATTATGCAGTGCTGAGACTCATTAACCACTCCCAGCTATGAAAAGTAAGCTCCATTAAACATCTAATGGTGTTTGTGGCAAACAGAGGTAAAAACAGGATGATGGGATGTATTCCTCTCGACTGCACAAATCACACTGGAGTCAATTCATATAATAAAGTTGGCCAGGGTCAGATAGAAATTTCAACTGTCTATTTACTGTATCTGTATATGAAGCAATGGTTTACTGTGTTGTGCAATAGGAAATGAATACCCGCAATAGTAACCTGTGGTCTGTCTGGTGGCCATAAGACAAGGAATGTAATTATTAGAGACATAAGATCACCCCTACATAATGGAAATTTCAAGAGCTTTACAGTGTTGTAAAGTAGTAACTTTTTTATAACCCTTAATTTATGGAAATGCAATGCACTTCCAAGTATCCTAGTCAGCTGCAATATTACTTGGAGTATTAACTAGAGGAGAAAGTTACCAGATAAAATGTAACTTTCATTCAAAAGGATTTATAAATAAGACAAAAAATCAGAGAATATGCTTCAAATTATTTTCCTAAATTGAAAAGCCTGGCTTTTGTCTTTGATATAATTTGTTAGTAGAACAGTATCACTTGTTCAAAGAGCAAGTTGTCAGCATTTAAAAAGGAAAGTAATATATGAAGACATGCTATGTTTGAAACAATGGATTGCCACAGATAATAGTCTGACTTAAGTAATTAGAGAAGTCAATGCTAATAGGAATAGAAATTGCAAGTGAATCTTTAATGTCCAGGTGCGTGGTGGGGAAGAGAATGGATTTGGTTTCAGGCATTTTTGGAAGGGTGATGCAAGTATGTTTACTCTGCAAAATAGTTTACTAAATCAGCTGTTTATGCTTTCAAATGTGAAGCATGAACGTTGAGTTCAATAAAGGAAGCAGAATATAGTCATCACAATCATGGCTGGCACATGAACAGAACAACAATCTAATAAATCAAGGCTGCATAAGCCAAACAATAGACCAAGTTTAAAGGAGTTCTTATCCTAGTTTGTTGAAAAGACCAAGTGAACACAAGTGGAAATCACTGCAGCAAAAATCTTTAAATAATCCCAAATTATATTAACCACCCTGCCAGAGAGTGTAACTCCATCATGTTTATTGAAGCTCAAGAAGAAGGCCTGTGAAATATTTGAGTTATCACTTATGAAACAGATGCTTGCCCCGCCTGGCTGTTGACTGCAGACACAATAGCTATGCCTACTACTAACTGAAATGATCAATATGTCCTGCAGAGAAGCAATGGAGGAAACCTTTCCAACCTTCCATAGCACCAGCTATGTAGCTACATCTACTGGCATCCTGGGAGCTCTGCAACTGGGCTTCAAAACATGCCGCAGCATGGAGGTCACACTGCAGCCACTAAAATCTGACTTCTTGATAGCAATGGGCTGTATTTCCCAGTTGTCAAATATGTAAACTGTCCACAAATGGTTAGCAATTCTCCCTGAGCAGGGGAGCGCTTGCTGGCAGAGGCAGCATCGGAGATAGGAGGGGTATTGGGCTTACACCAGGGCTGAGCAGCCTGGGATCAGGAAAGAACAACAAACTCCCAGTAGCCACTGATTTCAAGGGTGGGATGCAGAATCTAGACCTGAATCTCAAGGCTCATGCTACTCAACCTCTCTGAGCTTTTGACACATCCATCTACATGATGTGACTGCACTAGACCTCATGGAATTACAAATCTATACCACTGAGAGAGGCTACATGTTGAGGTAGAAAAATAGAAAAGTCTGATGTTTTCTCTGTCTCAGCCTTTAACTACAGTTGACAATTGTTGGGGGAAGGAAGGGAAGTTCAGGTTTTGATATAGTAGGTTTTAAGAAATCATTGGGACTTCTAAGAAAAGATCCTGGTGAGACTGAAAGCGACGTGACTCCAGACAGAAGGACAGAGTTCAGGGTGGAGAGGTGGACTTCTGAGTTGTTGGCATAAATGTGGTAGGTAAAATGGTGGAAGTGAATAAGGTTGCCCAGGGAGCAGAGAAAGGGACCAAGGACCGAACAATGAGGAATATCAACAGAAACAGGCAGTAGAGGAGAAGAGCAGCCACCCAAGAAGACACTGAAGGGCCAGTAAGCCAAGCACTGTAGACTAGTGTGAAAGCCAGGCTTAGGGAAGCTAGAGCAGCAGATCTCTCCAGAAGGAGGTCCACTTTGCCAAAGCCTCTGGAAATATAAGGAAGAATGATCAGAGAGTTGTCTTATATTGTATAACCAGCTGTTCTCATTCCAAATATTGTCACTAAAATGGATTCATGTAGTAATGCATGTTCCAGTTCTAGTGAACATAGAATGATTGCACAGATTGTAATACATTATGCCACCTTAAACCGGGACATGACAAAGTTAGCTGCCTACTGTAAGACTTGGTGCCTCCAGCCAAGCATCATAAAAACAGTTTCTGGTTTGTTCCATCTTCATCACGCCAGCGCAACCCGAGAACTGAATGGTCAGAAGGTGAAGCATGAAGTAGAACCGATCTATCTAGGTGTGACCTTAGACTGCACACTGAGTTACCATGCCCACCTGAAGATAACAGCTGCAGGTAACACACGCAACAATTTTCTTAGCAAACTGGCAGGTTCGTCATGGGGTGTTCGTGCTCCAACTCCACGGACGTCAGTTCTTGCCACCTCATATTCGATGGTGGAGAACTGCGCGCCAGTATGGAGCTGATCATCACCCACCAAATGGCTGGATACACAGTTACATGCCACCATGCGTATCATCTCCAGCACCCTGCATCTGACTCCACTCCCATGGCTTCCAGTTCTGAGCAATATTGCTCCTCCTCATATCAGAGGAGAGGTTGCCACTGTCAAGTTACTGGAGAAAGGACGTGCCAATTCGAGCCTGCTGCTGCACAATGACCTTTTTAAACCACCAGCTGTACTTTTGCCATCACGTTGCCCATTATGGTCTCATCCGCCATGTCAGGATGTTAGGGCAGAAACACTCTGGCGAGAGAAATGGATATCAGTTATAATGTCCAACCAGTCCTTCATTGCTGACCCCACAATTTGCCTGCCTGGTTTTAACCTGCCCTTTCACCAATGGTCCCTGTTCGATAGGTTCTGGACCGGGCAAGATCTCTGTGCAGCCAACAGTATCACTAGGGCCTTTGTGACAGCCCTTTGTGCAGCTGCGGCACAACACAGATGATGCTGCACATTGTCAATGAATGCCTGCTGACTAGGGTCAGTGGTAGCCTAGAACAGTGGTCTCCAAACTGGGGTGCATGCACCCCAGGTGGTTCACAAGATGATCCCAAACTGGGGTGCGCAGCAGGAGTAGCGCTGCCGGATGGCATTCCGCCATTTTTTTTTCCTTCGGCGGCAGCTCTGCACGTCCACGGCTGGTGTTCCCCTCTGGCAGCCTGCCTGCAGCAGGTCTTCTGTTCTTCTTCCATCAGCGGCGTGCCTGCAGCAGGTCACCCTGGGGGTGCACAAGCCAAAAAGTTTGGAGACCGCTGACCTAGAAGAACTGCATCATGCCTGTAATAGTGCCAGACTCACCCAGCGGCTGGTCGTCCTTGGGAATTAGCTCACCAGCCTTCAGAGCGCCCTTTGCCATCTGGTGATCCACCTGTCACTGGCCCCCATGTCCCTCCCAGACCCGGTGCCCTTTTGTCTGGGGTGCTGCCCCTCTGGCAGCAACCCCTCAATCTCAGGGCCTCCCCACCCAGGGGAACACCCCACCCACTATCCCCACTTTGCCTCAGTCTTGGCTACTGCCAGTCCTCACTTAGCCCCACTCCTTGGGAAGACTGCAGTGTATCAGCCACTCACAGGTGAAGGGGCTTGGACCTGCTGCCTCTGTCTACCCATGGGCTGCCCCCTTGCAACTCCAGTACCTAATCTAGGCCTCACAGCCTGGGGGTTTCCAGGCTGGAGCTCCCCTGCTCCCAAGGCCTTTCCCCCTCAGGCCTGCCCCAATCTAGGTATTCCCTCTGGTCCCTGCAGCCAGGCCCTTCCCTCTCTGAACACAGAGAGAGAGACTGTGGCTATGCTTCAGCCTAGCATCCCCTTTATAGGGCCAGCTGTGGACTGATTGGGGCATGGCCTAGCTGCAGCCATTTCCCCAATCAGCCTCGCTTCTCTTGCCCTCAACCCTGGCTCTCTCCCAGGGCTGGCTTTTAAGCCCCACCAGGCAGGAGTGGGTAACCACCCTGCTACAATGCCACTGAAGATGTCATCGCTCGGCTAGATGACTATGCACACGCTAAATAAATACATTATTAGTATTTACATGATACATATAATACGATATAAGGCCTATAGTTATGACTGAGGGCCTTTGTGCACTAATGTAAAATAAAGTATCATGTATCCCTAGAGAGAGAAGGAATAAAGTCTAGGATCTATTCAGGCCTGCCCCATGTTGTCTATGCAGAAAATCAGATCCAAGCAGATTTTGTTCCATTATCTCCATTGCCTTTTCACTGGTCAGGTAATTTTTTTCACTGAGTTGTGGTTTTAACCTCACAAGTTACTAATGAAGTAAATGTTCACATTCATAATTACACAAACATGACTGCAGTTTAATCTGTAAAATTTGCATTTATATTTGCATCCCAATGATTCATCTATTAAGGTCACCCTTACTGTGTTGTGAAGTCAGATAAAATACTTTGGGCCTGAATCTCTTGTTACTTTCACCAGCATAAATTAGAAGCAGCTTCATTGAAGTCAATGGAGAGAGACAAATCAGGCCCTTTATAACTACAATATCTTGACCTACTGAGGCCAAAAAATTGTCATTGTTTGGTAACTCTGACCTTAATCATAACAATTATAAGTGACTATGTTTTTATGACACTTTCCCCCATAGCGTAGCAGAGGAAAAAAAATCAAGTGTTCATATTAGTCCACAAAATGTGCGTCTTTACTGAAAACATAATAAAAGAGGAATAATTTGAAATAATTAGCTCTCATGTTAATCAAATTATTATCATGACCAATATACACATTTGTTACATTTTCAGTGTCACTGGTGTATTGGGTTACTCCTCACTCATCTAATGATAGTGACAATCTTCATAACAACCTTCATAACTTGTGTTATTCAATATACTATAGGATCAGTTGTCACTTAGCTCAGATAGACAAAAATAGATATATGGGAAAAAGCCTTTGCAAAAAAAAAAAAGAGAGGAAATTTGCTTTAAATAATATTAAATCAAACTTATTGAATGATTCCATTTTCTCCATTAGAGGTATTTAATTAGGTGCATTTGATGGAATCTTTGACACAGTTCCTAGACACCTGATATTTAAGGCTGTTTTGTAATTAGATGTCATATCATGAAAGCTCTTCTGGCATGTGCATTCACTGTTAACAGATTTCAAAATTAATATAACAAATGTAATGCTAACCAGACTATTGAATAATCTTTAAATTCCACCTAATAAACAATGTGTGTCTTGACAGTGTTGCTGACATAGGAAACTTTTTTCTTTTAAAAAGAAACACAGAATGGTGACCAAGTACTGTGAAGAACCTAAATATAGACCCAAAGGGCATTGCAGATTGTGCACGTTTTTCAGGAATCAACCCTACTTCTGTTTCATCAAATAGTACGCTGGAGCTCTGATGTTAGTCACTGAAAGCAGCTCAGATTTAGCATCTGGAAACAATGCAACCATATGTAAAACTGGAAAATAGATTTTTAAATAAATTCAAGCACTCACAGGACACTGGGAATTTGCAACTTAATCTCCCAACCCTGATCCTTATTGTCAGATCAACTAAAGAGATACTGTATGATGTGGCTGTTGAATTATATGGTTTAGCAATCTTTGTAATTGAAATGGTTGCACATAACTGTGTCATGTCTGAGTACTGTGTACCTAAAGCAGTGCTGGAATGAATTTTGATGATCCTGTACATTTCTTGTTTCTTTTTGGAAGCGGGAATAATTACAAAATAGTAGAATATCACATTTCCAATAAATGTCATACACTTTTTTTGTTTCGAGTCCTGATAAAGCTAGCTACAGGAAATGTTCCCTTGTTGGGCAGAGTCTTCAGTCCCAAACAATAACTGTAACATTTTAATTAAAAGGTTTGGCATAAACACAGCCTTCTTATATCCATGCTGTCCCATGAATTTCAATGCGCTTTTGTGCATACCTGGGAGCCTAAGATTCTGACGGCATAGATTTTCCTCTCTCTCTCTCTCTCCTCCCCTCCTCCCCCCTCCCTGCAACCATGGAAATGTGTTTTGAGGTGGGTGGCGAGGGGTGAGGGGAAAGCAGGTGAGGCAAGGCACAGCTCATCCATTTCCATTGTTCTATTCCCCTGTCTCTCCAGGCAGTGGTTAATGGGGAGGGAGTATGTAGTGGGTGGGCCAGAGGAGGAGTGGGTGAATTGGGGCTGAGCATTATCCCTCCGATACCAAGCTGATCTCAGCAAAGAAAGTTAATAACTTTCTACAGGAGATTCTGCACTAGTGGTGTTGCCCACCAAAAGGAGTCCTGGAGCAGCTGCTTCCAAGGTAGTCCCTGAGAGTATGGCTTTGTTAGAGCCATGCTGTTAGATGCTCTTATGCTATGTGACGCATGCGGCAACCCACCTCCATCTGTTGAATGCCAAGTTCTTGCTCTGCATCTGTTTGGGGTACATTGCAGGGGACCCAGCAGCCAGGTGGAGGCCTTTTTGGATGACCTTTTGTCATGCAGGGATCCAGCATTTCTTTGCAAGGTGGTGAGATGGAAACCTCATAGAGTTTCCTGGTCCCTCTGTGGATGTTTTGGAGCAGATGGGTATGCAATTGACTGTGTGTGTGAGAGACAGACTTTAAATAAATAATAAAAAGTTTATGATCCATGTTTAGTCCATAATGCATCACCACCACTTTTGCTTCATCTCAGATTCTTTTAAATGTTGTCATTATATAGGTGATCAATTGCTTTATTAGTAGTACTACATCTAGGAACTGAAGTTTTGAGAACCCACAACACTGAGAATGAAGCTCTGGGGCTGAGCACCTCTGATAACTAGACCCTCTATACTGCACTTCAAAGAACCGAGTTTGGCTCAGATTCTTAGCTTGTGTACATTGCTGGCACCCAGGTCACTGGACCTACACTGATTTGTACTGTGTGAGAATATGGCCTGTTATCTCTAAAGATACTCAGAAAAACTAACTAGGTAGATTCCAACTTGAAGATAACATTGCAGAGCTTCCTATCACCTTCAGGGGGAAAAACTTCTTAAGAGAGAATTTGACCTCAGAATTGTAGGCTCAGACTAAGGCATCAAGGTTTCCTAGCTTCAAATAAAATCAATACCTCTTAAGCTCCAATTCAAACAACTCCAACAGTCACTAGGCCATAGACTGCAATATCATAATAGACCAACAATTTGTTGGGCTAACGTTAAGACTGCAGTGAACAGGAGTGAAGGGGATGATGTAATTCTCATATTCTTGAGAAACAAAAAAGGTTAAATTCCCCAGTCTATGATTATTGATGCAGACAAAAGAAAAGATTGGATTGATAGCAATTGATTTGTGGCTTAAATTTACCAAAAAACATTTTCCTAATTTTTTTCAAGAGTGATTTGGGCAAAATAAGTTTTCTCCATACTGGATAATCATTTCTTTATGGCTGGATAATCATGCTATTTCCATCCTCTTATCCTCACTTTGCATTCTCTGAATGGTACTGTTGAATTTTAACTGGACTGGCCAGGCCATTCTAAAGTGGAATTGAAAACTCCATCAAATAGCTACTGAACAACTTGAGATGATTATGGCAGAGCGTTTAAGAAGCATAAATGCACAATATGCAAATCTGTGAGCTCTAACCACCATCTCCCATGATAAATGTTTTGTTGTATCTATTTAAGGATAGTTAAGTTGGTTCCTGATAACCATTGTTCTGAATTTGAAGAATAAACATGAATTGAATTAAACTTTGCAGGTGGCTTCACCTCCACTAAGCTTTAAGGTGCTTTTTGACTAGCCATCAGGACCTAGCCCATGATTTAGTTACAGTTTATTTGGGCAAAATTCTCTTATCTTCAATGTGAATTTTGCCTGAGTAAGTATTCAGGATTTGGTCCCATATGTTTAAACAAAGCAATAGAGAGTATATGGATTTATTGAGGGTAAAGCATCTGCAATTCATGGAAAGCAGAAGACTTAATTCCCCTCAACATATAATTCTATGATGTCATAGAAAGTGTCAAACCCATGCAAGTGCCCTGGTGTGTATGTGTGTGTTTTAAATACCGAAATCTCTATAGTAAAGTGGGAATAAGAGCAAAACAGTACCCCACCTTATATCTTGTGCAACATTGCATTCAGTGGAGTGGTACAGGACCCTGCTGATGTGCATTAAAAGTTCTCTAGTGGGCGCTAATGTAGTTCCATTTCAAATAGTTTTAATGTGCACTAGGGAACTTTTAGTGCACACCAGCAGGGTCTCCCTCGGTCAGTTAGTTCTCAACACCCAAGTGAGGACTAAAATTTACAGTCCTCTGGTGCAGATTAAAACACGATGTATGCAAGACCTTACACTCTATTCTAGCTGTGTTGGGGTTTGTTTTCTTGAGCAGTTAGGGAAATGTGATACCCTGCTCTGTTGTCATATTATATAAGAACAGAAGAAAGGCCATACTGGGTCAGACCAATGGGCCATCTAGCTCAGTATCCTGTCTTCCGACAGTGGCCGGTGCCAGGTACTACAGAGGCAATGAACAGAACAGGGCAATTTATCAAGTGATCCATCCCCTGTTGTCCAGTCCCATCTTCTGACAGTCAAAGATTTAGGGACGCCTGGTGTTGCTTCCCTAGCATCTTGGTTAATGCTCATCAATGGACCTATTCTCCAAGAACTTGTCAAATTCTTTTTAAACCCAGTGATACTATTTGCCTTCACAACGTGAGTTCTACAGGTTGACTGTGCATGGTATGAAGAAGTACTTCTCTTTGTTTTAAACCTGCTGTCTATTTTCATTGGGTGACCCCTTGTTCTTGTGGTATGTGAAGGGATAAATAACACTTCCTTATTCACTTTCTCCTCACCATTCATGATTGTATAGACCTCTATCATATCTCCTTAGTCGTCTCTTTTCCAAGATGAACAGTCCCAGTCTTATTAATCTCTCCTCATATGGAAGCTGTTTGGTACCCTCTAATAATTTTGTTTCACTTTCTATACTTTTTCCAATTCTAATATATCTTTTTTTGAGATGGGGTGACCAGAACTGCACATAGTATATGAGGTGTGGGCATACCATGGATTTATTTAGTGGCACTATATTTTGTGTCTTATTTTCTATCCCTTTCCTAATGGTTCCTTATATTCTGTTAGCGTTTTTTCACTGCCACTGAGCAGATGTTTTCAGATCACTATTTATGATGATGCCAAGATCTCTTTCTTGAGTTGTAACAGCTAATTTATACCCCATCATTTTATATATGTAGTTGGGATTATGTTTTCCAATGTGCATTAATCTGCATTTATCAACATTGAATTTAATTTGCCATTTTGTTGCCCATCACCCAGTTTTGTGAGATCACTTTGCAGTCAGATTTGGACTTAACTAGTTTGAGCAATTTTGTATAATCAGCAATCTATGCCACCTCACTGTTTACCCCCTTTCTCAGGTTATTTGTGAGTATGTTGCACAATATTGATCCCAATACAGCTCCTTGCAGGCCTCTGCTATTTAACCTCTCTCCACTGTGAAAACTGACTGTTTATTCCTATTCTTTGTTTCCTATCTTTTAACCACGAGAGACCCTCCTTCTTGTCCTGTCACTGCTTACTTTCCTTAAGAGCCTTTGGTGAGCGACCTTGTCAAAGGCTTTCTGAAAGTCCAAAGACACTATATTGACTGGATCACCCTTGTCACACATGTTCAAAGAATTCCAATAGATTTTTGAGGCATGATTACGGCTTTTGTAAAGGCAAGTCTGACACATATAATATGTAATATATAATGTGTTAAAAGGCCCAGACCAATATTTCTGACAGTCTTTGACATAAGTTGTTGTATACTTTCTTCTCCTATTCAAAGGCTAAGGGGGAGGCAGTGATGTTGGATCATTGATGAGTAGGGTGACCAGATGTTCCGATTTTATAGGGACAGTCCCGATATTTGGGACTTTTTCTTAGATAGGCACCTATTACCCCCATCCCGATTTTTCACACTTGCTATCTGGTCACCCCATTGAAGTGGCTGTTTTCCCCAGTGGGGGAGACGTATCTCCTATTGATCTCAATCACAGCAGCAGCCAGACCCTCTGTCCAAATGTTTTTCCCTGTAGTATATGGTGCCTGTCCCAAGCCTACAGATAGCAAAGTTCAGACTCTCCTAAATTCTCAATAAATTTTACTAAATAGTTCTTTGACATATAAAGATGCTCTTTATTTTTTTTCTCCCTATTCTGCCAGGCCTTCTACATTCTCCACATTATTTACTGTAACCACCATTCCCAGTAGCCTTTCAGATGCCCAAGACACCACTTCCCCATTAGTCCATATGAAACACACATGATGCTAAGATCATTTTATGCCTGTCATTCTGTCCCTGGCAGGCTTCTCTATAAGTCTCTCCACCAGTTTCCTTGATTTCCTCAAAGCATTAATTTGAGCTTATTTTCTTTTTGTAAAATTTTCAAATGACATAGGATCCTCTTTCCCATTTTTTAGGTGCTTTTGAAAAACCTTCCCTCAGCCTTCAAGGTTGTGCTGCATACCTCTGCCCCTCTCCACTTGCCTCGTCATGTCATGTATCGTTCTGCCAATTATGAAAGCGTTGACCCTGCTTCTCTCCTGTTCATTGTGACAATTTCTGCCTTGCCTGTCTCCCCGTGCACATATTGCCTTCCCTAAGCTGGTCCACAAAGCCAATACCTTCTCCAGACAGTCAAATTCCTCTTCTGCCACAAAGCCTGCAATAAATTATCTAATTACTAATGGGCAATTGGGACTTGGCCTTATACTTTAATGAAACAAAACACTTCTAGGTTGTGTCCTCTCTTTATATGTTTCATTTGTCTCCTAAAAAGTATAAGCTGTTCAGGCTTGGGATGGTGTCTTTCATTTTGTGAATAGTTAGTGCCTCTTGGGTTCTACCATAACAAAAGTGATAAATAGACAATTAAGTTGTGTTCTACTTAATTTTTGCAATAAATATCCATTATAATTCACTTAATGTTATCTAGTGCACAATGCTCTTTTCAGGACAAATCCTGAAATGATCAAATTCTATAAGCTATCAAGAATAATTAAACAGAATGTCTCCAGTCTTGTGTGGAAAATGGAATGTTGTCAGGTATAAGAAAAACGTAGAAGAGATGAGTGAATCAGTGTCTAAAAACTTGCTGTGTGGTTTTGTTTTTCATGATCTCTCCTCCTCAGTAATGACCTTTCTTTCGGGAATTAATGAAATGAATCTTTGTAAGGATAGCCCATAAATTGCTAGGTTAAAAGTAGTAAACATCAGCCTCAAGGGCTAGAATGTAAGTTGAATGGCTTTGATTTTCTTTAGAGGGATTTAATTTTTTTTGAATATTACAAGTGGCTTGAGGCAAGCTGTAGTCATCTGTCATTCTTTAGTCAAATCATATTATTTCACTGATAAAATATTCATTGATCTCTTAAACTGTAAATCACACTTTGCCTGATTTTGCTAGATGTATATTTTATGAATACAAAAATGACATTAAAGATTGGTGAAAAGTACAGTCTGTGCTTTTAAACAAGGTACTAAGAGATTGTACATATTCATCCAATTCAGTGTGTAGGCTTTGTTACAGCCCATGGCATTCCCTATTTTCCAAAGTCCTTCTTGAATATAGAAAGATAAAATAAGCTGTTAAAATTTCAAAGACGCATGGTATGTTTAGTAAGATCTTTCCTCATAATTGGTAAGGAAGAAATATTGTAAGCCAATATATTTGTTTTCTAAGTGTCTGTGCATTTTCGAACCACTTACTGAGTCTCTGATATCAGTAAGAGAATAAGAATACTTTTCCCCTCTGGCCGTTCAGGATAGCTACCTGCGGTAGACAAAACCTGCCAAAGTCAATGGCAAAATTCTCACTAACTTCAACAGGTTGGGTCTGCTGTAGGTAGCTATCCTGAACTGCCAGAAGGCTGGAAAAAGTATTCTCATTTTATAATATCAGAGTTTCAAGAAGTGGTATTCCTACTGAATTCACTGGGAGAAGTATATTTTCTAAGGTTTATTATCTGTGGAAAGAAGATATACTAATTATTTCAGTGGGTGGCTCTGGCTACTCAAAGAAGGCAGGACTGGGCTCATGTCTGTACAATTATTGCACTTTATTATTGGCACTGCAGTAGCTCCTAGAGGCTCTAACCGAGATCAAGGCTCCAGTGTGCTAAATCCTGTACGAACACAGAGTAAGAGACAGAACCTGCTCCGAATAGCTTACAATCTAAATAGAGAGGACATTTGTATTGTTTTACACGTTGGCTTCATTTTCTGTGCGTATTCTTTCAGGATATTTTCTCTTTTAAGTACTATGATTATTACATCTATTCTTCTCCCCGTGCTGTGTTACATTTTATACTTTTGTCCTTTCCCTGCCTCCTGCTATTTTCAAGAGAAGCCAATGGAAGAGACATTCTCCATCCCTGAAATATTTAAAAAAAAAAGTATTAAAGGCACTGATTTGATGGGATTGGAGCAAACAGAGAACTTGTGCAACACTTAATTTTCATGGTGTTCATTTGCTATAAAAAAGGATAGTTGGTGTTTGTATTTGGAGTCTCAACTCACTGATTTGTATTGCTTTTCTATAGGAGAATTTTACTGATCTGCTCCTGACATAGCTTGATATGTTAAAAGACTGCACATAGTAATTATAATTTCCTTTTCCCCAGGAGCTAACTGTAAGGCCTGGCATTTTAAAAATCCACTGCAAATACTGTTGTGTCTCCTACATTAACATTAGCGTTATCATAGATTCATAGATTCCAAGGCCAGAAGGGACCATTTTGATCATCTAGTCTGACCTCCTGTATAACACAAGTCATAGAACTTTCCAGACAAAATTCCTAGAGCATATCTGTTAGAAGAACATCCAGTCATGTCCTCAGTGTGGCAAAGGCTAGGATTAAAGTCACAGCACCAGAATTGTAAATGATTTTTACGCATTAGCTAGCATATACCTGCCCACTGGCACTCAGAGATGACAGTGCAGTTATAGAAATGGTTCATATCTAAAAATAACTTGCCCAAGTTTCTAAGAAAGTCGTGTTTTGTAGATGTGGAAATTAAAATAGCACTGACATCTTTTTCAGGTGTAGAATTTTAAAAATGAAATGGTAATTTAAATGTTCAGTAGGATTTTCAGTCTCCAAGTTAAAATGGTAAGGATGCACATTACATTATACGACATGTTTTACTGAAAGGACACAACAGGCAATATTGGGTCATTTTGTATTTTTCATCATGGGAAGTGAATATTTATGTGGGTGTAGCAGTTGTTCAACTTCATGCACACAACTTGCAAGCCAAAGTCTTATGATATTAGTCCACAGACAAGATAGGGTTGATGGAATTTTATTACAGAAAATTGATCACACAAGATATGCCATGTATTCTATACCGCCATGTGTTCTATTTTAATAGCTTTTTTGAAAGTCAGCTTCTTTATTAATAATGTACAAATAGAAACAGACTAGTTGAAAGCTGAGAAATTGGAAGCTACACTAGATAGAAGGGATGATAGTAATTGGAGATTACAATTCAGTAATGCTTGTAAATGCAAAACCTGACCTTTGCTGTATCTTTATTAGATATTTTCATATCATTCCTGTGATTAGAGAAGTGACATGAAGGGTGACTTCTTAACTAATTATGTTGGCTTGAAGTTTCTCTAGCAGAAATATGTGACCTGAATTTCTTGACATATCTTGCTTACCAATCAATGGTATGATTTTATCTCTTATAATCATGAAAATAAGTGTTATACCTGGGTCTCAGTCACTGCCTGTGGTAGGAGGTGCAGGGGAGCATCACTCAAGCAGGAACTCTCATAGGCACAGTATCTCAGGAATCATTGGTCATTTAGTCAGACAGTGTAGTATGCATTTCCCTCTCCATCCCAGCTCTACTGATGTCTTTAGCTTCCCTTATCAATTTTCATAACATCTAATTTATATTGACTGCTATATATTTCCCCTTTATTTCCAGGAACAGCTCCTCCATCACCTTTTGAAAAAGTACTGCTTGCTCTTCCCCCTCAGATGCACATCCACCCCAGTATCTGGTGCAGAAGGGTAGATAGGGTTATGGCCCGGCCCTCACTCCACCCACTGAGTTGGGGTATGAGTGACCAGAACCACTGGCAGTATTAGCCTAAGATTATGCCTGTGCTATTCAGTTTCTGCACGTGGCTGAGGAGCGCCAGGGAGGCTCCTTTGCACCCTCTCTGCATTCACTTTTCCCCATTCTAATGTTTCTCTGGGTTGTCTTTAGAAAAACAAAATAAACAAACTGATCGTTAATCTGATGTAGAGAAAAACTAATCTCCCTGCTGTTGGTCTCTTCAAAATACTCTGCATATTCTCTTTTTAGACACCTGACAGGTTAGTCCCAGCTTCAAACTTGAATGTAAATCAATGTTAATTTCCTTGGATATAAAGATATTGTATAATGAATAAACAAATCACTTATTGCTCATGCTATTCATTTTTCTCTCAAAAAAAGTTAAATCTGGACTGCCTGTGTCTCTGTACTGTGTGAAAGTAATATCTGATCAAAGGGTTTGGTGAAAACAGCCTCAGCTCAGGACATTAAAATTAGAATAAAGCAGTAGAAAATATTCTGCAGGAGTCAATGTTGTATTGGCATGAGGTTGGATGAGATGACTTAAAAGGACACTTCCATTTCTAATATCTGTGTTTTTGTTATTTCAACAAATTATTTTTCCAGTGATAGTGATATGAACATGCTTTGGGGAAAGGATTTATAAAGGCAATTTCATCAAACGATCCAGGATGCTACCAGTGATGTATACTAGCAGACTTCTAAAGCTTCTTTTCTCCTCTACCGTTTCAGCTTACATTTCTATAGCCTCCAAATTGCAAGCTCTCTAGATTCCAGTATGAATACAATACTGCTGCTTGCTGTCTTATGTGTACCAACAGGTGGCACCACATGACACCCATCTATTCCCGTGACTCATTCACATCAAAGTAGAGTTAAAAAATATCCTTCCTTGTTTTGTTTTGTTTTTTGTTTTTTAAACCTTCCATAGATTTTCCCCAGCTTCTCTGCATGCCTTGAGCCAGGGCATTGTAGGAGGAGTGTGTGCGCTCAAAGCAGCCAGAGCACAGCCCAGAATATGGAACCTTGTCTCTTTCACTTTCTGTCTACCTTCCCTTCCATCATCTAGCAGAAGCCTCCTCTGCTCATTCATAATCATAATCTTGATGATTTTGGTATGAGTAAAAACCAAGGGCCTGATTCCAAAGTACTGAGCAACATCAGTTTGGGGTGACAGTGCTCAAACTGATGTTGCTCAGCACTTTGCATGACTGTGTCTAACTTTTTGTTGACTGTATCTAACTCTCTAAAGCATTTTGAGATACAGTTCCTAAGAAAGAGGCTCTACCAAATATTATATTATAAACTAATTTACTGCAGCATACCATGTAGTATATAAGGGCATGATTTTGCAATTTGTCAATATTAAAAAAATAAAACTTTTGTCCTTTGGTGGGATTTGTGAATGCAGCGCTACTATAGAATTGTGCCCTTTTGTAACACGGGGATTTCCTAGATTTTTATTGTATATGTTTGTTAAATGTTTGTTTTTATCAAACAGCAAAAATAGGTTGGGCATAGACAATGAGTTTTAGGGTCACACGTAATTCCACTAAAACACTGTCGATGACATTCTGCTTGCCTTACTACCATGAGCCATTTAGAGTAGTGGTGCTGATCATATGAGTAAAGTGACTGAACCTTATATGGATGTGCAGGCTGAGGGCATAAGGAACCCACCTCTTGCATAGCACGTGCAAAGTCAAGGGACAATGGCAGTCCCTGCACTCAGTGAAATAGAGACTGCTTTCTATGTGAACCTAGCCACCCGGTCTCCCGTCCACACTGGCCCATCTAGCAACCAAGGTGGAGCAAACTACACCATCCTAAAGGTGGACCGGGCTACATGAGTCAGAATTCTTCCCTGAACTCCCTAGAAGAACTGAAACTCTGCATGGCCCCTAACTAATGGTTGTGCCTTCAAGACAATATTTGGTCTCTGCAATATACTTGTTCCAATGTAGCAAAGAAATTTCTTAATATATCATATCATGCTTTAAAAAACAGAATACATTTAACCATGATAGCAGGTACTAATTTATTTCTGTTAGTGGATAATAATGAAAAGTCAGAGAGATTAATGTGTTGTTACTGTTTGTTCAGTACTGCATTGCTCGTGACTAAGTACAATGGATGAGACCTTCTTTCTGCCTCATTAAATAAGTTAATCATGTAAATCAAGGGAAAACATTTTGGATAGTGTGAGTATAGGCTAAACGTCAGATATGCATTTTTCACTACAGTGCGGTAAAGCAGGTTTGACAACATACAGGTGTCCCATCTACAAAACATTAACATCTCTCTCCTGTTATCGCTAAAGTAAATGAAAATTACACAATTAAAAGATTGAACTGGCACATGTTGCTATCAGAGTTACATGGCCACCAATAGGAATTCCTTCCTACTGGAGAGAGAAGTTTTAAGATGGATAGTCTTCTGCAGTAAATAGACCATTAGATTATCAGGAGTGCTGCTATAATTTAACTAAAAATACATTTTCCTGTGTCTTTTAACATGTAAATAAAAGTACCAATTAATTTTTCATTAGCGGGCACATTTTAATGGCAATAAAATGTTTATGGTTATTGGTTTTTAGCTTGCAACAAAAGTTAACACAGAAAAACACTGTTATTCTGATATAAAATAAAATTCATAACCCTGACAAAACAACTAGGATAGATAAGAACAGGAAAATCCTTATCAATCAACATTTGCCAAAACATAAACCAATGGTTGAAGTTCAAAATTTTGGTTAACTGGTGGTTTTTTATTTATTTTTATTTTTATTTTTATTTGCTTTTAAAAATTTGGGTATCTGCACTTCCTGACTGGAGACAGGACTGGAAACAAATATCCCAATAAATTATTTTTTCGCCCAACCTGGCTAAAGTTAGATAATACTAGACTTATTGTGTCGCTTGCTGCCCAGAATGCAGATCCTAAAAGCTCAGATATTCATCTGAACTTTTGAAGTTCCTTCAACCTTAGTAACAAGAATGAAATATTCAAGTTATGTAACTTGTGGTGCTTAGGAGCTGGACTAAAAGACTATGGAAGCATTGACTTCATTTGTTTTCTCTATCTTAAAAAAATAAGCTAAAATAAATATACTTCCCTTTTAAGAAATAGGAGTGGTCTCAGATGGAGTAAACAACAAGAAATCCTGCTGGAAGCAGGAGCTAAGCAAATGATAAAGAATCTGATTGGTTGAAAGAAAAAGTCGGCATTGACCTGATGCAAAATATACTGAAGTCGAGGCAAAAACTGTTGTTGACTTAACTTGTTTTGGATTATGTTTTATGTAAACGGTTGGATAATAAGACCTCTAAATGCTATCATTTGATTTTTCAAATAATCGCATTTGCATTGGATTGTATGCTCAAAAATAGAGGCAGTTTTTTTTAAAGTGTCCCTCTGTGTCCATTTTATAAAAACCTTTTGTCAAATTTTAGCTCTGAAGTTTTAACAATCCTAATTTAAAGATAGCTACTTTATTTGGTATAAAATGTTGTATCACATGGGTTTACAATCTTGAAGTTACAACAAGCAGGAGGGTTGCCATTTATTTTATTTTATTTATTTATTTTTCTTTCTTATGTGTGTGTCCTGAAAATCTTCTGTTGTAATACTGGGTATGGTATGGAAAAGGTTCAGACCATTATGTAATAACTACACATGGAATTACAGATCCACTTCAGATTTTGAGTAGGATAAAATTGGAATTCCTGTTTCCTAACCATGGTTTGGGACATGACCAAGAAACAAAACATCAAAGTAGCTATATTTTGGATCAAATATAAAAATAGCCTTAGATGACTGAAATTTTGTGAGAACTGTCATGCTGGTGAAATTTCTATCCAAAATGGTAGAAATCTGGCAAGAGCAGCTGTTTTCATGACATTTATGCTGAAAAAAATGCTAGAATAGCTAATGAGATTTTGACACTGTTGAAACCAATACTTAATATTGATTCTGCCTCCTTGATCTCTATTTTAATAATAACTGTAAGGATATATGGACTTCATTCCTTTTTCATTATAAATATAGTATGTTTATTTAATAATTTAATAGCCACCACATTAAAATCTTCCAAAATATGCTTTCCTATTTCCATGGCATTATGAATAAAAATGCATTATGTGGCTCAGAATAACAAAAATATGTTTTTAATTTGGTAAATTGGTCTCAATTGAAAATTCCATGTGTTCCTGTTTAAAACTTACTAAAGACTAGCAGACAGTAAGTAATGTACAATTTTATTTGAAATGATTAATACTCTTTTTTTCATGATGCACAAATAAATACTCCACATAGACCACTGGTTTAAATGATAGACAGTATCTTTATCAAAGAATTAATCTAGATCTCAAATTGTTAACCAAGAACAAATCAAGTTCTTGTGGTCACATTTATAGCTCAATGCTATAACTTTAGTGATAGAGCTAGGCAAGAAATGGCTTTCCTGTCCCAGGAAAATTTTCAAGATTTCAAAAAAAATTTCCTATCTTAAATTGGGATGAAAAGTCAAACTCTCAAATTTTCATGAATTGACAGTCCGAAAAATTATTGGTTTGAGACAACTGAAATGTTTCATTTTGATTTTTGCCTTTTAAACTTAATATTTTACTGTAATTAGGTTAAATTTCATAACAAAAACTCATTTTGACCAAAAAAATGGAAATTTTTCATTATAAAAATGTCAAAATGGAACACTGACAACTTCAAAACTTTTCCAATATGAGAAGTTTATCAAAAGCTACCCTTTCCCATAAAAAGTTTTAGTTTTGATAAATTGGCATTTTCCAACAGAAAAAGTTTAGTTGAAAAACATCTGACTGGCTCTACTCAAGGAGAGCTTTACAGCCATCTGGCCAAATCAGGGATTTAGCCTTCCCCATTGGAAGAATTCAGTTCCCACAAGCAGTAGAGATTTAAATTTCATTCTCAGATCCAGCACTGATTTCCTAGATACTCTTAGGCAAGTCACTTAACTTTTGTGGCTGTAAAATAGGAATAATGATGTTTGCACACCTTTGTACAGGAATTAAAGATCTAAAGAAAGGATGAAAGGCAGTAGAGATATGCAAAGTATTTATTGTATGCAAATTTAAGGTTGCCTCCCCATGTGTAATTCTATACACACTATCTTGGCGGTCTTGCTCCTGAACCTGAGCCAGGGTTTGAGACAACAAATGAGACCAGTGCCTGGACCAAAACTGCAAGGGACTTCAGCTATAAGAGTGGCAGTTATTAGCTTATATTTGGAAATGATGATCCTAAATATATTTCCATTTATAACCAGATATTCAACAGGCTTGTCCTCCTAACAGATAGATGCCATGCTGTGTGAAGAAATCTAGAGAAGCTATTGCCAAATGTCCAAATATTTATTTAGAGCTCCCTAAGGCTTTTTCTTTGCCTGATTCAATTGCAAGATCAGCAGGTAGGGCATAGGTGATCCAAATTCAGAGTGGTATTGCCTTTATACTGTATTCATCACCACGGTCTCCAAGTGTCTGTTTGTCCTTTGTCCTTTGTCACTTAATTTAAAGCACAGTCACTTTCCAGGCTTCCAGTCAAATGAATGCTTAAGAGGGAACACTTAAATGTCTACAGTCTCTAAAGGGTTAAGAAACTTAGCAGTTAAAATGAATTATTTAAACAGTTGCAGTGTTTCATGTGTTTTCTGATATATTTGATTATCTTTACCTAACTTGCTTATGTTAAACCTTCATCAATATGTTAAAATATTTCTCCTGCATTGTAGAACAAAATGCTACCTAATGAAATGAGCAAAAATATGACATGGGCTATGTTAATATATTTTCTGTTCTTTTCCCTTGCATGGTACCTATGTCACTCACTTTGTTCAAAATAGGGGGAGAGAAATATTCATCTCTAGCAACAACCCTGTGAAGAAGCTATTTTTTAATTTTGTATTTCTTACTCCAGATAAATGATGGAGAAAACCCTTTTTCCAGAGAGTCTTAAAATTTTACCGCTGATGCTTGTAGATCATTACAGATATAATGCAGGTAAATCCACAAAAATGCAGGGGCAGGAAAATGAGAGGTCTTTTTTAATTCCCCCTCCTAATTTAAAAAAAAATTCAAACATTAAATATGCCTTAATGTTAACTGGTACATCATTAACATTTTCCTGTACATGGACTAATACCAGATAAAATATAATTTTACATCTACATATAGAGCAGTGCTTATCACAACTCTTGAAAACAAAGCTGTATCCTCCATAGGAAAATTAATCAATCCATATCACAGCTGTTCTGAAGGCCTGCATATCGTCCCCACTTGTGGCTAGTTCTTTGCACACTCACACTCTAGGAAGCACTGATGTGTGCCCATAATATGATCTATCTACCTCAGGATTTTATAAAGCCACCTGTCACTATAGCATCTGAGTGCTTTCCATGTAAAACCAATAAAAATAGCAAAATCCTTTGTGGAAGTCATGTCACCTCTGGCGCGTCTCTACTTTTGGGGTCAGAACTCTGCTTGGGGTAGGGTTTTATTTATTTCCTTTTTTGCGGTTAATGACTTATCTCCTTTCTTACATGCATTGATGCATAGTGAAATAGTTAACAATGTTTACACTTCAAATATCACCACTTAATTAGCTCTCTGTGATGGGACATGCCTGCATCCCACTGACAGCAAACTTAACAAACGTTCTTGCACTCAGGCTGTGCCAATTAAACACCCCTGCAGAGCATGCACAACCACAAGAAAGGGAAATTTAAAAATGAAGCTGGGCATAGAATAAGAGGGGAGTTTGCCCAAGAGGAGAGGTTGCTAGGAAGCCTAGCCTGAGGCAGTGACCAGCCTTTCCCTCCTCCCTTCTCTTGTTGGGGCAGACAGACAATGCAATACGGAGAGGTTTCAGAGTAGCAGCCCTGTTAGTCTGTATCCACAAAAAAACCAGGAGTACTTGTGGCACCTTAGAGACTAACACATTTATTAGAGCATAAGCTTTTGTGGGCTACAGTCCATTTCATCAGATGCATTGAATGGAACATCTCTGGATGTCTGCTTTTTTGTCAGTGCTCTGTAGCTGGACCTGTGGAGCAGGACCTAGAAGTATTTGGACTCTGAAAGGACCTTTGGAGTGAACTCAATTTCAGGGAAGCTTGCCCAGGAATGGGGTTCTGGAGTGGCTCAGGGGCAATAGACATAAGGAGTTGATGGCCAAGCCCTGCCTGAGAGATGGATGACTGTACTCCCATTAAAATGAATAGGGCCACTCACATCTCAGAGTTGCTGTTTCAGACTGTCTGCACGGTAAGGCAGCTATATCTGCATAGGTTACGCTCTTTGTGTTCTCAAGATTTTCTTCACAAACATTACTGTGTTTTATCTTAGATTCTGGAAAAGGTTCAGAGATTTGTTCATGCCTTCTGAAGGGGATGCTCCCACATTTTTGGAAACTGATATACAAGTTCTATATTATTTTATTAATTGATAAGGATTCCAGGTACATACAGCAGAGGATATATGTTATGCAGCCATGAGTAGTAGGGATAAATCTTCAAAATACAAACCATCCTTCTCTTTCCAATTTTCCAGACCCATGAATCAAATAAGCTCTAAAAGACCCAAAATATCTTCTGTGGAACTTGTCTTTTAAATTTATTTTCTGGGGGTAGCAAATTAGCTTAGGATGTAGTTCATAATATCTTGCCACCTGGTCACTGTGCATCACTTTTACTGGTCATAATATGTATGAGTTGATTGTTCTTTGATCTCTTAGAAATGTGCAGTGATTTATTACAACTTCTGTTTCTGTCTAAATATGAATCATTTTATATACTGTTCTGCATTTCAGGGTTTTTTAAATTTTAATTTCAAATTTACTTCTGTATCATTATATATATTTTCTGTGCTGTGGATTTGTGCCCATTTACAGTGTCTGAAAATCTGACCCTATATAGATTTTAGGGCAGTAAGTTTCTACCTTGTGAGAATGCCCCATACTATGTTAAATCAGATGCTCATAGAAGGAACTTGGGGAATGTGCCATTGGACAGGAATAAAAAGGTCTTGCAGCTATCAAAAGAAAACTGAAGAGGGAATATGAGTTTTCTAGTAGGAATGTTGCTTTCAACCCCCAGCAGGGCTATGGACATGGCTTTTCCCACATAAGTACCTAACATCATACTGCGATAGCTTGTATTGAGTAACCTTTCTTTTTGAGGGAGATGAGGTTCAGAAGTCCTGTACAATGCTGAATCTGCTTTTCATCCATTCTCTGCTCTGCAGTGCAAACTTCATTTGCTAGCATTTTGATCCAGCAAGAGTTTAATTACTAGTCAAGAGGTTATCGCTAGAAAGTGAACATTTACTCACAGTTGCTGTAGAATAGTATCTGTATGCTAGTTATTCCATTACCCCAGTATAAGGAAATAAATGCTTGCCTTCTGATACCACTTGCATTTAATGATGACCAGTGTAGGTTCTCTAGTGATTCTTTGTGTCATCCCAATTTCAGCTAGATTTTGCCTCCTACACTGCCAGACAACAGAAGTAATTTTTCCCCATATCTAAGTAACAGTGGTTTGTGTCAGGACTCTGAACTAAACAGAGCATTTAAAATATTTATTTTAAAATATCTAGGTATGAAAAGGTACACTTCAGTATCATTTCAAATAACAAATGGAGGAAGGAAATATCAGCATTTCAGTAATTCAGTAACTTTCTGAAATTCGAATCCTCCCCCTTCCCCAGTCTCTCGTCTTCTAATATTTGAAGCTGCTTTGGCTGTCGCAATAATTTATAGAGCACTTTCACAATACATTATTGAAAGAAAGGGAAGTACTATTTGAAAAATATGGAAGCAAACACAAAAGAACAAGTTGTAAAATACAAAAGACCAGATTCTGTTTCTTATTCATGTTGAAAAATATTAAGTGTTCCTACTCAAATCAGTGGGTTCACTTAGAGAGTATGGGGCTTTTTGGCATCCGTATCCAATCAGAATCTAATCTGAAGTATCTGAGTGATTCTAATCTCATAAACATGGACATCAGAAGATGCTGAATCACATTCTTAATTTGAAATGGCATATTTGAAGTGTCTCTCAGAAAAGGAGAGCAATAGCTTATACCATTTACAGCATTTCGTATCTTGTCGTCTTTAAACAAAATGAGTCCCAAATTTCTAAAAACATGCTAATGACTGCAAGCTACCAGTAAATATACTTGTTAAGAGCTATGGATTACTTAATTACCATTTTCTACCCCATAAAGTCCATCATCTGAAAAATCTTCAGAATGCTGCCAGTGGTGGTAATAAGAAAAATCAATCATTCAAAAAGGGGGAAGGATCATGACAAAGTTATAGAAAGGCTTTTGTTACCCTCATGATCCTATTTATGAAGGTATCTGGTTGAAAACTTATCATGTTAACTGGTGAGCTTTAGGTTCAACCATTACTATATGAAAACATAACACTTCACAGAGAGCAGAATCTTCAAAAGCATCTGGGTGACTTAGAAGCCCACATTCTGTTGACCTTCAATGGACCATCACGCCTCCATCTCTTAGGTTCTTCTGAAAATTCCACCCACCATGAGAAATTAAAGCTCAGTAAAGTTGTGATGTAATCCAGCATAACTCCCAGTGCAGTCTACTAAATTGTGCCTCTTGCCAGGGCACATTTTTGTCTTCCAGTCTTTCCTTCTATTTAATGTTTTTTCTTCTAAAAATTATATATATGTAATATTAAATTTAACAATAAATAAATATTAAACTTGTTTTAACACACAGGAAAGTGAAGACTAAATTAACTTAATTTAGCACACTCACTGGCACCAAGCATAATGCAAACCAGGGTTGTGCATGTTTGCCCACACAGTTTGGCAATTTCTTTGCTATTTAAGCCCTGGGTTTCTCCTGAGTAGAGTCTGCATGTTGTTCTAGATAGCATCAAATTGTCTTGTGATTTTTCTGACATGAACAAATGGAGACTAGAGTAAGACCACCAGGTTAATGTTTTCTTGTGATCTGAAGCATGATGTGCTGTAGAACATTTTTTTTAAAAAATCCATGTCCCTTAACCCTCCTTTTCACATTTTTCAAAGTTAAGGCATCAGTCAAATTTCTTGTAACTCAGAGATGCTTCTGTGTTCTTGTCATATCTTCTGGGTCAGACTGCTATTGTTACATGAACCTGAAAAGCACTTTGGCCTACGTCCCCTACTGCAGATGAAGAACGCACAGTGAAAATCAGGAGGTTTTGGTGCAAAGGTGGCCTACTGATCTTGCACTGGCTGTGAACTGGGCTATTTCCTTAGTAAAGTATAGAATAGCCTGAGGACTGCTAGAACTCGCATTGGCTGCCATCAGCTCCAGGGAGCTTATATGGCAGCTTGGTATCACCAGGGTGAAAGAATGCCTCAAACAAGCCTATCTTTCACTAGCCTTTCCCTGTCTTGCCATCAGCCAGATAAGGGGAACATAGAAGTCACTAAAAAAAAAAGGAGTACTTGTGGCACCTTAGAGACTAACAAATTTATTTGAGCATAAGCTTTCATGAGCTACGCTCACTTCATCGAATGCATTCTGGCTCTAAGTAACCCCAAGATCTGCCTGCATTATAGGATTCTTTTGTGGCTGACTTCAGGGCAATTTGTGGAACAGTGTGAAGCAGTGACAGTGCTGGGAAGAATCTGACTTTGTTTCTCCAGTTCCTAGATACATAAACAGTGCCCTTCACAGATCTATACTATGGTATATCTAATGCAAAGTTTGTGTAAAGTCATGCCTGCTCATATTGAACAGTACTTAACAAAGGGAAATATAATGATTACATCCAGGTAGCAAACAACCGATGTGTTAAAGAGGGAAATAGTCCACAGGAAATCAGCACTAGTCTAAAATAGAAGGGATTGCACTTGTTTTGTTGGCCTTGGTACAGCATAGAGCTTACCAATGTGATGAGCTATGATCCTCTCCTGGTGATTGTCAAATTGCAAGTGTCCTTGCTCTTTGTTTGAGCTCCACTGACATCCTTTTGGTGCTGCAAAATACTGTTGACTGGAAATAGGTGAAGATTTCAGTTTTATCGCTGGAAAAGTTTTCTTCTAAATTTACAGGGGAAAAATGAGTAAATTGTTTGATTTGCCAAAGTGACATTTCTAAATCAAATGTAACATTTCATTTCAAAATGTCTATTGGAAACAAAACATTTCAAATTGACATTTTGACTTACTGTCATTTTTAAGTTGAAATGCCAGTTTCAAACAAATTTTCACTTCAAATCAAATGAAATATTTTAGTTCAAATCAATATTTCTTTTTAATGTTTGTTTGAAATGTCAAAGCATTTGTCAACATTTTTTAGTTTTGTTAGTTCCAAACTGAAATTTTCAAAATGGTTGAAATTTCTCCTCTATTTGACATTTTGCTCTTATTTTGAATGGAAACAAATGTCAAATCAGTTTCCCAAGGGATTGAAATTCCATTTTCCAACCAGCTGTACTGTTTACTTTAGATGGAGTACATGTATTTTCCTTGAGTTATTCACCCCTTGTTCCACCAAGCATCCTAATAAAGCTTCAGGACTGCATTTGCTTCTATATGTGATGCTATAGTACATATTTTCTACTGCATTCAAGGATAATAAAGTACTATTTTATATACCCTATGTCCAAAGCACAAAATGCTTTTTTGGTATACATGACCACAAAGCACCTATATTCCTAACAGATTTTTCCTAATGTGGGTTTTTGCCTCTAGAACTTTTATCTTCAGCCAAAAGAGTTCCTATGCATCTGATGAAGTGAGCTGTAAAGCTTATGCTCAAATAAATTTGTTAGTCTCTAAGGTGCCACAAGTCTTCCTTTTCTTTTTGCGGATACAGACTAACATGGCTGCTACTCTGAAACCTTTGTAAACGGGGAAGTCTTGTAGAGTAAGAAAGGAGAAGAGTACTCAGCTGGCTTCCTGGATGTTTCCCTGCCAGGAGATTTTATTTGCTTGCTCATTCTCCTGATGAAGATAGATAAATAACAAGAGTAGTCAAAAACTGAGGCAAGCATATAGGTTCCAACAAAGTTACTTGGGTTTTATTAAAACAAGTCCCTATCTAATGTAGCAATTTGAAAGAGGTCCTGCATATGACATTGAGCTTCTTGTAGTCCTTCCAATATTAGTTGCTAGAAATTTTGAAAGAACTATCAACATTATCAGTGATACCACTCTCAGCTGAGGCTGCTGCCACCACCAGACTCAACAATACAGCAAAAGAACCTTAGAACCCCACCCCCCCAAAAAGCAACTCTACTGTAAAGGAGGACTTTAGCCAGAGAAGCGGTGCTCAGAAGCAAAAACATTTGCGAAAGAAGGATAATTACAAAGACAAAACACTAAGAAGAACTAAAATTAGTCAAATAGGGGTCAGTGTCACAAGAGAAGTGCTCTGTGGAAAGTAGCATAACTGCATCTTTTGTAGAGAGAGACTCTGGAGGACTTCTCCTTTTGTGTCCTTAGTCAGTGACTTTACAACTCGAGGGAAAGTAAATGAGATGAATCACAACCACAGGCCTGCCACTACTGGAATGCAGAGCTAATTGGTAAATGTAACACATGCCAGCAGTCAGCAATAAGACAGCAAACCAAACAGCTGTGGGAGAGCATCTCCTCAATAGTAGTGACAGTTAAGGAACTGATATATACTGCATCTTTACTACAGGATTCTCTATTTACAAGGCTCCTTTTGATATAAGACTTCTCTTCAGTGACAGCTAGCTTCACCGAAATTCATTATACAGTAAATAGATGCTACTTTTCTAACTCACCTCTTGAGTTAGAATATGTAAATGTCATGATTCCCAAGAACATGCTGTGAGAATGTGCTGAATTTTTTTAGTCATCAGACTTTTCTGATGGATCACTCATGAAGAAGCAGCCAAGTTTTTAATGTGGCTGTCTTTCCCTTGCTTTCCCCCCACCCCCTTTTTAAAAAATTAATAATTTTTTTTTGCTGTACTGATTGTAATGGAATCCTCGGTGAGTTTTGCATTTAGGTCTGAAAGTAGCTGGTCCTATTATTGTTTTGATCTTTTGTTGAGGGAGTGAGTGCCATAGTTTCTGATCCTGTGAAAGTTATTCCATTTTTGAGTCTGCCTGTCTCTGTTCCAGAGGAACTTAGCTGTTATGGAGGGTCAAGTTCAGGGAGCAAGAGCAATGCTTAATTTGTAATGAAAGAGGTACTGGAGCTCAAACAAGTTATTTTTTTACTTTCATAACTGATGCAGCAAACATAGAAGTACCCGGGCTATGAACTGTTAAGACTAGAGGTGCAGGGCTCAGCCCAGGCAGGCAGCAGCACAAATTAAGCAGTGAGCAAGAGACAATCCTGTTGAGAGCATTGAATAATCAGATACAGATCATTAATTGGCACCTGTATTCAATGGGAAGCCAGTGCAGACAGCACAGCACTGGGGTGATGGCTTCCCATGTTGCTAAACAGAAGGACTGCTGAGTTTTGTGCGAACTGGAGTTTTTCAGGGAGTGTGCCTCATTCCTAAATAGCATAAATTGTAAGTTTTTTCCAATGTACAGTTTCTTTCATTCTGAGGACATGTGAGATGCTTATGTCTCCAGTAACCTGACTTTTTCCAGTCAACACTCACTCCTCAGAACTTCAAATTTAGTTGTTCCTTTCACCTGCAGAGTGCTTTCACACCACAGGTTCTCTACCGATGTTAAGAAATGAAAAGATCTCTAATTCCCCTTCTTTGGAACTCGGTCTTCTAAAATGAATATCAAGCCCATCATAATCTGGTTCCAGTCAGTCTTCTCCTGCCCCTCTGACAATTTGTGTGGCCCCATTTGCTGTTCCTCCTACACCCCTATAATATATATATATATAATATAAAAAGAATGCAAAACTTATAAATTCCAAGGACTGAAGGTAAAAAATCCAGTACAATCTACATACCACACAGACTATGCTGATAGCTTGTGCCACACACTCTCAAAGAAACTACGGAACCACCTGATCAACATCCTCTACAGCAAACAGGGAAAGATTAAGAATGAGCTCTCAAAACTGGATACTCTCATAAAGAACCAACCTTCCACACAAACTTCCTCGTGGCTGGACTTTACAAAAACTAGACAAGCCATTTACAACACACACACACTTTGATTCTCTACAAAAGAAAAAGGACACTAAGCTATCTAAACTACTATATGCCACAAGGGGCCACAACAATGGTTCCCGTAACCCACCCAGCAATATTGTTAATCTATCCAACTATACTCTTAGCCCAGCAGAAGAATCTGTTCTATCTTGGGGCCTCTCCTTTTGCCCCTCCACCCCCACGAACATGATACAGTTCTGTGGTGACCTAGAATCCTATTTTCGACGTCTCAGACTCAAGGAATATTTCCAACACACCTCTGACCAACATATTAACCCACAGAGACCTTCCTTCCAACACTACAAAAAGAAGGATTCTGGGTGGACTCCTCCTGAAGGTCGAAACAGCAGCCTGGATTTCTACATAGAGTGCTTCCGCCGACGTGCACGAGCTGAAATTGTGGAAAAGCAGCATCGCTTACCCCATAACCTCAGCCATGCAGAACACAGTGCCATCCACAGCCTCAGAAACAACTCTGACATCATAATCAAAAAGGCTGACAAAGGAGGTGCTGTCGTCATCATGAATAGGTCGGAGTATGAACAAGAGGCTACTAGGCAGCTCTCCAACACCACTTTCTACAAGCCATTACCCTCTGATCCACTGAGAGTTACCAAAAGAAACTACAGCATTTGCTCAAGAAACTCCCTGAAAAAGCACAAGAACAAATCCGCACAGACACACCCTAGAACCCCGACCTGGGGTATTCTATCTGCTACCCAAGATCCATAAACCTGGAAATCCTGGACGCCCCATCATCTCAGGCATTGTCTGGCTATGTAGACTCCCTCCTCAGGCCCTTCGTTACCAGCACTCCCAGCTATCTTCGAGACACCACTGACTTCCTGAGGAAACTACAGTCCATTGGTGATCTTCCTAAAAACACCATCCTAGCCACTATGGATGTAGAAGCCCTCTACACCAACATTCCACACAAAGATGGACTACAAGCCGTCAGGAACAGTATCCCCGATACTGTCACGGCTAATCTGGTGGCTGAACTTTGTGACTTTGTCCTCACCCATAACTATTTCACATTTGGGGACAATGTATACCTTCAAATCAGCGGCACTGCGATGGGTACCTGCATGGCCCCACAGTATGCCAACATTTTTATGGCTGACTTAGAACAACGCTTCCTCAGCTCTCGTCCCCTAATGCCCCTACTCTACTTGCGCTACATTGATGACATCTTCATCATCTGGATCCACGGAAAAGAAGCCCTTGAGGAATTCCACCATGATTTCAACAATTTCCATCCCACCATCAACCTCAGCCTGGACCAGTCCACACAAGAGATCCACTTCCTGGACACTACGGTGCTAATAAGCGATGGTCACATAAACACTACCCTATATCGGAAACCTACTGACCGCTATTCCTACCTACATGCCTCTAGCTTTCATCCAGATCATACCACTCGATCCATTGTCTACAGCCAAGCGCTACGATATAACCGCATTTGCTCCAACCCCTCAGACAGAGACAAACACCTACAAGATCTCTATCATGCATTCCTACAACTCCAATACCCACCTGCTGAAGTGAAGAAACAGATTGACAGAGCCAGAAGAGTACCCAGAAGTCACCTACTACAGGACAGGCCCAACAAAGAAAATAACAGAACGCCACTAGCCATCACCTTCAGCCCCCAACTAAAACCTCTCCAACGCATCATCAAGGATCTACAACCTATCCTGAAGGACGACCCATCACTCTCACAGATCTTGGGAGACAGGCCAGTCCTTGCTTACAGACAGCCCCCCAATCTGAAGCAAATACTCACCAGCAACCACACACCACACAACAGAACCACTAATCCAGGAACCTATCCTTGCAACAAAACCCATTGCCAACTCTGTCCACATATCTATTCAGGGGATACCATCATAGGGCCTAATCACATCAGCCACACTATCAGAGGCTCGTTCACCTGCGCATCTACCAATGTGATATATACCATCATGTGCCAGCAATGCCCCTCTGCCATGTACATTGGCCAAACTGGACAGTCTCTACGTAAAAGAATGAATGGACACAAATCAGACGTCAAGAATTATAACATTCAAAAACCGGTTGGAGAACATTTCAATCTCTCTGGTCACTCGATTACAAACCTAAGAGTGGCTATCCTTCACCAAAAAAGCTTCAAAAACAGACTCCAACGAGAGACTGCTGAATTGGAATTAATTTGCAAACTGGATACAATTAACTTAGGCTTGAATAGAGACTGGGAATGGATGAGTCATTACACAAAGTAAAACTATTTCCCCATGGTATTTCTCCCTCCCACCTCACCCCCCACTGTTCCTCTGATATTCTTGTTAACTGCTGGAATTAGCCTACCTTGCTTGTCACCATGAAAGGTTTTCCTCCTTTCCCCCCCTGCTGCTGGTGATGGCTTATCTTAAGTGATCACTCTCCTTACACTGTGTATGATAAACCCATTGTTTCATGTTCTCTGTGTGTGTATATAAATCTCTCCTCTGTTTTTTCCACCAAATGCATCCGATGAAGTGAGCTGTAGCTCATGAAAGCTTATGCTCTAATAAATTTGTTAGTCTCTAACGTGCCACAAGTACTCCTTTTCTTTTTGCGAATACAGACTAACACGGCTGCTACTCTGAAATCTCTCCTAAAGTTGTTTCTAGAGTACCTCAAGGCTGCTGAGACTACAGCAATTACTGTATTTAGCCCTGATCCTGAAATTGACAGCAGAGAGTGAAATCAAGGGGAGTCCAAGCCTGCACCAGTCTAACTAGGTGCTGTCGATTGCAGGAGCAGCACTTTAGTCATTATTCCTAGAATAATGCCTTTAATTCCTGGCAACAGAAAAGCTCTGTTTTACAAAGTTAATATTTTTTCCCAAAATTTCAGAAGACTCCTTGTTGTGCAATTAGCATGGATTGAAGTCTTTTTGTTTTACTGCAGAATAAACACAGTACACAAATGACACATTGTAAAACTTGGTTCTACTGAAACTTGAAAGCACTGAAATTGGAATAAGATTGCCCATATGGCTATTTTCAATGGTGTGTTTCCCTGCCTGATTGAGGAAATAAAAAAGTGTCTTGTTCCCTGGGCATTCTATTTATACTATTTTCAGTTAGACATGTCATGGTTCATTGCAGGATTGGGGCCAGTAATATTCATTATAAATTTAAATAATGTAATATGACCATGCACATATATCTCAGACAAAGCTTTACACAATAAGCATCGAACAATTGAAACTTACAAAATCAGGTGGTATAGGTCTAAAGAAAGAGGAAAAATAACTGTTGAAGTTTATAGAGCTAATAAATTAAAGAGCTAATTTTTTCCAGACTAGCAACAAAAGGAAAATAATAATAAAAATCTTTGGGTTAAACAAATTAACAGCATTTTTTATGGAAGACGTCTTTAATTGCTATTCTATTCCATAATGCTTTGCATAAATTATATCTTCACTATATAGTTTCTTTGTTTTTTTGGCTTTGCCTCCTGTGGGTTTCATTTATCAAACTTGTCATTTCCTGACTCTTGTCACAGATTGAAATGTACAATAGACACCTGGAGGCTTTTACTTTTTTATTTCCATCCTTGGGCTTGGTAGAAATAAGACCATTTGGCCTGTTGGTCTGGAAGCATCAACTTTCACTCATTAAACATGTCTCAAACCCTCACATTCAATCTGTTTCATATTTAGGTATCTTCAGAATATTGTTAGGAATATTTTTTCCAACTCGTTGTTTACAAGCACTTTAGAGTGAATGTGCCAAAACTAGACTAGCATTTCTCTTACACAAAGCTGTGTTTATAGTGCTTTACACTAAGATAATAACGGTAACACATATAAAGTCATATCACAGTGAACGGTAAACACGATACATGGGAGGAGTTGTCCCACAATCTGCCTTCATGTTTCACGGTCTTCATACAGCCTTGAGAAGGGCACCATACCACATCCAGTCCAGTCAGCCATATTGGCAACCACAATTGCTGTAGATCAGAGGTTCTCAAACTGTGGTCTGCAGACCACGGACTCCATTCAGGTGGTCCACGGATAATTCCCTCTAAGGTGCGTGCCTGGGTGGCTGCACGAGAGAATGAAGGGCTACGCACCTAATTAGTGGAGCTGTGCAGGCGAAGCTCCGCTAATTAGGTGCCTGGACCCTGGAGAAGACTAACATGTAAGGTGAGGTGGTGGCCTTGGGGGGGGGAATAGAGGGTAGGTGGGAGGGGGCAGTGGGGTGAGAAGAGGGAGTGGGGGGAATTTGGGACGTGCAGGGCTGCGGCGGCCAGAAAAAGAGGTGACTTTCCCCAGCTCCAGGGCTGCGGCTGCTGGACAGAGACGGCCTTCCTTCCCAGCCTCTGTTCTGTGGCTGCTGTGGTGGGGGAGACACCCCCCTCCTTCCCAGCCCCAGCGCGGGAGCTGCCACGGTGGGGGAGAGAGGGCACATCCATCGCAGTGGAAAGGAAAACTACTGATATTAAAATATGAGTTGTGTATTTTTATTTGTAGAACAAAAAAAGTTGATTGTTTTTTTTATATAGCGCTTTTATCCAAAGTGCTTTACAATCGTTAGCTAATGGTACAGACAATATTTGAAAAGATCATTAAGTGGTCCGCCGAGACCCTCAGCAATTTTCAAGTGGTCCGCGAAAAAAAAAATTTGAGAACCACAGCTCTAGATGACACTTGACACCAGTCTCTGCAAAACTTGCTACTATTACCTTACAGATATTACTTCTCCAAAAAAGAGGCAGAATGGGATTTTGCAAATTAAAGGGAAAAATAAACCTGAGAAGGTGCTTTTATGATTCCTTATTCCCTAACTTTATTTCTGATATGTACTCTGAACCTAAAGGTGATTCAATTAAAAAGGATAGACGGGAGATTTTCAGTGGCATAAATAACAATTAGGTGCCTATCTCCCAGCTGGTATTTTTTCCTTTAAAATTTTCTCTAAGTGCTTTTATGTGTTGTATGAACTAAATGCTTACACACCTCACCCTAACAATCATACGACCAGCTCCTGCGCATCTTTTTTGTGTGAGTAATCTTTATGACTTTACCAAAATTACATACATGAGTAATCTGCGCAGGTCAGTCTTGAATCTATTGAAGTCTACAGAAAACCTCCTAATAACGACAATGGATTGAACATTTGGCTCATTGTTACTAAAGCTATTGAGCATATGGCTCAATACAGATCCCATCAACTTCAGTTGGAGTCTTTCCATGGATTTCTGTAAGAGTTGTATCAGGGCCATACCACTTCCTATTGTGGGGAATTGTGAGCAATCTCATTGACTCAAATACAATAGTAAGCACTACAGGACTGATCCTGCCAACATCCTGAACTCAGTGTGACTATTCATGTGATTAAAGCTATTCATGTGCTTAAGTGTTTGCAGGATTGGACCTGAGCTTGGCAGCTAATGTTTATGGGATTGGGCTCCTGTTTTGTACCTTCACTTTTACTGCATATGATTAAAATATTGGCTTTTATATATGAGCACTAAGACCTCAATAGTCCTTTGGCTGCTGTCTCCATTGCTTTGGCTTCTTGGAGTCTTCAAGGTTTCTTTCAGTATATGTAAATAAGACTCTTAAACACATTTACACACCTAAGATTTAAAGTCTGAGAGTCACAACCACAGCAGTAACTTTAATAACCAAGAATACCTGGGGAGTGAGATTAAATATTGATGTTCTTCCACCCTCAGTTTGCCTAAAATATGTGCATAGCTATCACTTAATTGGAATGAAAGTACATCTGCCAAAAATCTGCACAGATACAAATCATTCCCAGTATCTCAGTAGCTGTTATGACATCCTGTATTGTGGATGAGGTAATATCTTGTATTGGACCAACAGCAATCTAATAAAAGATGTTACCTCACCCATCTTGTCTCTCTAATATTCTCGGACTGACATGGCTACAACAAAACTGCATACAATCAGATATTCTGTTCTTTTGACTTAAATCATTTTCATCACAGTGAGGATGTTTGGTGACTTCCAAGCTTAGTGTTCAAAGTGTTGTTGAAACTGAAGTTTACCTACAATGCACCAGGGCAGCAGATGATAAAAGTATTATTGTGATTAGCTATTTTAAAATTGTTAAAATCGTTAATGTGGTGGGGTAAATCACCCCCTCTCATAAACCCAAAGAGGGAGAGAAGGAGGCAATTGCTGTAAAAATTCCACTCATCTAGAGCTGCCTCTCACTGCAGAATGAGATGTGGGATTGGTCATATGAACTGGATATGTGCCTTGGAGCCTCTGCACATATAGATGCCCGCCCTGCAGAAATAGCTGATCCTTTGCTGCCTTTCTGAGTGGCAGGGGGAGAGCCATGAGTGGAGGCGACCCTGCGTAAGAAACCGGGGAAATGATCTTACAGTTCGTTTAAATGTGCTAATGAAATCAATGGGGTTGGATCTAGCCTGAAGCTAGCAAGACTAGAAAACCAGTCACTTAAACCTCTTTTCCTCCTTGAGGATACCCAGCCTATTAAAATATTTTTTGCCCAATACACAACTGTATGTTCTTTGCACTCTTGTAACACTGTCGTAGAGTGACTGAGAGTGGAACCAGTGGCGAATATCTGTACCAATATAAGAGAAAGCGATGCTAACCTTTCCTTTTAAGCTGTTCAAGTGATGAAAGCTGTTCCTTTGGCATCTGAAAATGGAGGAATAAAAATCCCTTATTGCATTCTTTATTTAAAATTGTTGTAGGAAGTAAAAACATTTTTTAAAATGCTGTGATGTGACTGTAGCTATTTACAAGGTTCCCTCTAACAGAAAAAATAATGACAATCAATTAGGAGTTATGAATATAAAACATAACTGAGTCTGAACTATAATTAAATCAAATAATACTTTGGGCCTTATTTTATTTCCATGCAGGCCTCCAAAACATGGAATGCCTTTCCTGAATTGGTTTTCCAGGCTTCTACTCTTTGCCTCATTCAGATCCACCTTTACTGCAACATGTACAAAACATGAGTCTTGGATGGTGTGGTGGTCAGGGCATTGATCTGGGACCTTGGAGATCAGGAGTCAGATCCCAGCTCTAACAAAGACTTTCTGTGTGCTCTTTGAAAATCACTTAAGCCTCTGGGCTTGCAAACACTTGCATGTGAAAAGTCCCAATGAAGTGATATGCTTGAAGTTAAGCACATACATAGCTGTTTGCATTCTCTGGATCTTCCATAGCAGCTTTAATCCAAGCTTTAAAAAAACACTTTTCAGGCTTTAATTCATTAAGTCTTTCAACAACTCTATGTGGTAGGTGAATATTTATCAGTGTTTTAGAGGTGGCAAAACCAGAGTGTAAAAGACTTGTTTGAGTTGCCATAGAAAAATCAGTGGAGAAGTCATGGGTAAAGCCTAGAACTAATTGTGACTCATTGGTACTTGGGGCAGCCCTCAATGGTAATGCCAAGGTCAGGGCAAGCTGCAAAAGGGACAGCAGATACTCCAGAGACTGGTGGGTGACACTGAAGTTATACCTCCCAACAAGTCACAAACTGTGCTTCTGATTCCCCAACACTGGTTATCAAGAAACAAACAAACAAACAAAAATCTCACAGCCCCCTTTATTGCCTTCCAGTCTCTGGATCCCAATCATCACCTAGATCCAGTACAGTGAGAAGCTATTTAAAACTCTGCTCACATATACAAAATGTTCTTCTGACCCCAAAGGGTCAGCCTCCTTACCAGGTCAGTATAGGTTTGGATCTTACCCAAAACACCACACTGCCACGCAATCCTCTAGTGTCTAAAATTAAAGGTTTATTATAAAGAAAAAAGAAAGAACAAGAGCGATGTTAAATGGTAAAGCAGTTACATACCTACAAAGACTTCAAAGTCCATATTTCAGGTTCCTAGCAGTATTGGTGAGTTTGCTCCCTCTCGATCACATCCATAGCTTGGATCAGTCATTCAGTCCTTTGTTCAGCGCTTCATCTGTAGAAAGGTTACTCCAGAGGTAAGAAGCAGGATTGAAGATCAAATGGAGACAATGCAGCTGCCTTTTATAGTCTTTTGCCACGCAGCCTATGCTTCCTTTGTTTCAAACAAAAAGCTGTCCAGCACATGGCTTGGAGGACTTAGAGTTCTGTCCATAGGCATTTCCCCGCATGTCTTGCTGAGTTATAAGTTGTACCACCTTCTCTCAATGGGGCGATTGTATAGCTGATGGTCCTTAATGGGTCATCAAGCAGGCTAGACAGAGCTGGCGCCCAAACTGTCTGGGGTGTCCCTCAGAAGTATAGCCCAAGTTTGAAATACAGACATACATACATATCTATTACTCATAATACAAAGGTGATACAAACACATAAATGAGATGATCATATCTGGCAAATAACATTTTTGCGGAATCTCATATGGCCTATCTGGCATAACTCATTACAATTTTACAATATTGATATTCATAATATCCTCAAGTGTCCCCCGGATTCCATATAGCATCACATTAATAATGTATTTTTTAAATTCTGTGTTGCTTGTGTTTTTTCCCTTCATCGTGGGCCCAATTCTGTTCTCACTTATTCAAGTGTAAATCAGGAATAACTGCACTGAAATTGAGCTACATCAGAGTATAACTAATTTCTGGTCAGAATTAGGATCATATAATTTCTCAGCTTTAAATTCTATTACATTAGAGTTGATATTAATATGCAGTAGCTGAAATACATCAACCAACTGTTTCCCACAAATGGTTTCAACAATTAGCATTTTTCAATTAGAAACATTTCAATGAAAAATGTGCAACCAGCTCTAATCAGAAGTTACTTCCCTAATACCAAACCTAAACCAGCATTAATATGGTGTGGGTGGGACAGAGAATTGGGCCCTCAATATTCAGTCATGCTTTGTGACTAATGCCAAATATTAGTTTCCACAAGCTTTTTAAACCACAGTAAGGTAGAGGAGAAAAATATAAGAACAAATATACCAGTCAGTGGCTGGCCACAAAAATGTATTTAGTGAAAATGCACTGTTTACAAAATCATGAGACTTTTTTAGTGTCAAGCCTCAAACATACACCAGAGAATTCCCGTAAAAACAAAATTATTGTCTAATCCCATCAAGAAAAACTCACCTGTAATAAATATTTAATGGCTTTTTACTTTAGAATGAATCATTCTGTCTCACACTCATAAAAACATGAGTGGCAAATAACTTTTAATATGAGCTTTTAGCGTTAAGCTTTTTTCAAAGTTTTTAATGATTCTTTGCAAGGGGGAGGAATGAAGGGGCAGATTTTGCTGATGAAAAGCATTGTATTAAGCGCTAGGTAGTATTATTCCCCCTCAATGTGAGTTGGAGTATCAGAAAGTAGTCCTAATGGGATACAACCAGATGTACCTCTGTCTATATAAAATCTATTAATCCTGCCATTCATACTTTAGATCAACCTTTTTCCTCCTAAAAGTCATTATCATGTACATTTCAAAATGGGAAACTACTTATTGTTGAAAAGAAGAAAAGGATTACTTGTGGCACCTTAGAGACTAGTCTCTAAGGTGCCACAGGTACTCCTTTTCTTTTTTGCGAATACAGACTAACACGGCTGCTACTCTGAAACCAACTACTTATTGTTGCACACATAAATAATCATATATCTCATTTGGATCATATGTAGTCTTAACCATAAACATAAGATTAATATTTTAAATTAATCTCCAAATCAGGTTGTTATTTTTATAACTATCAAATGAAAATTATGAAGTTTAAAAAAACCCCAAAACACCAATAATCAAAGGGAATAATGAGAAATAATCAGCTGTTTATAAAAAATCTCACATAAATGTGACATACATTTCTACTCTATCTGGGCATTACTATATTCTCATTAGTTATGCAATTATTATTCATTCATTTTTTAATATTCTCTGGTCTTTGAACAGCATTCAGAAATATTATCTATATTTTGCTTTCAAGTACAATGTAGTCATTTAGCTATTTTCAGCTGAAGTCAACAAGAGCTTAGACCACATTGTTCAGTATAAATATGACAGAGAAATATTAATCCTTACCTCTAACATATTCTTTCCAGAGGGCAATAGATTATTTACTGCCATATTAAACCACATAAACTAATTCAAATATGATAAATCACAATAAAATACATTATGGAACTTTGTTTATGACTTCTAAGATTATGTAGAATAGATTTTTAGCTACCACAGTCTGCTCACATTTATAATCACATTAAATTTACAAATACATTTAGTAACAAGTCTTAAACAGTGCATATAAGTTGGAATTGAAGATCAAACATTCTTGAAGATCAAACAAATTGAAGATCAAACAAATTTTTATTTCTTTTTATTTTTGTTAAGGTCATCTACATAAGAACAGCTTGAAAGTACATTGACGCTGACTCTATGGTGTCACATTCTTTGCTGGTGCAAATTGGTGCAGCTGCATTGTGGTCAGTGGAGTTGTGCCAATTTACACCAGAAGATAATTAGACCCATTGATAGGCATTGTTTAGACATCTCCCTAAGTTTGAAATAGCAAAAAAACAATGAAGCAAACAAAAATCCTAACTGAGATGCTTCTCAAATTTATGTATCAGTGAGCTTTACCCTAACCTAGTAAATATGTTGCTTTGGTAACAACCATAAAATTTTCCAAAGACTAAAAGAATGAGACTGCAAAATCAATGTCCTACACAGGGATTTGGAATGTCATTTATGAAAGAAAAGTTGTGCTCTTACATTAGTCATTAATTGCAATGCCATTTTCTTTCCACGTGTTTCCATTAATGCTAGTTGATTGACTTCAGGCTTGGACTCCTAGGAATGCATCCGATGAAGTGAGCTGTAGCTCACAAAAGTTTATGCTCAAATAAATTTGTTAGTCTCTAAGGTGCCACAAGTACTCCTTTTCTTTTTTGGTGAATCGACACAAAGTGCTGAGTGCCTCCAGCTCCCATATGAAGTCAAAGAGAAATTGACTCACATGATAAGTCTGACTGAAATCAATGAATTACTTACATGAGTAGGAAAAAACACTTGCAGGACCAGGGCCTTTGAGAGGTTTGAAATCTGAATCTGAATTTTGTGTTGCCAGTCTGTCTTTATATTACCTGTTGTTTTTTCCTATGCACATTTTTAGTGATCACTCAACAGCCTGGAAATAGGTTTATAAAAATGCAATGCTTTTGCAGGTCTTTTAGCTACATATTGTACAGAACACATACATTAAACCAATATACTTTAATCTGCATGGTAGCTGCACTGAGCAGGAAGCTGTCTGGGTAAGACTAAAACTAGCAAATAAGCAAAAATATTAACTAGTACAGAATGTTGTTCTTCTTGCCGGTGGCCAGGTTTTAAAGATTTAACATAGACAGGCCTCTTTCTGTAAGGCAAAAACATTGGATTATATTTATTCATGGAGATATTCCTTACCCCATTGCCTTGCATGATTCCTGCTGCGTACAGATGTGAATATACTGGCTTTAAATTCACCTGACTGATGCGTATGTCCTTGAATCAACAGTCTGCAGTTCACTTAACAGAGTTATGATGGCTATTATTTTCCCTCTTCCCAGTGAGCTACTACTCTTTCCATTCCTGTTGAAAACTCCAAACACAAGACCTAGAAATTTAATATTAATATATTTTAATAATAATATTAATAATGAACACTTTGTTTTGTCTGAGAATTATTTTCAAACAGGAATATACTGTTAGGAAATTACACAATATGTGTAACCCTTCTTTGTTAATACCCCTTGTTAACCCAAGTTACAGATACAGTTATCTTAACATAAGTGTAATGGCATCTAATTTATGAGTGCCTTGAAAACACCCATCTTGGAGATAAACTTTATGAATAGCCAAGCCTGAGGAGGAAGTTTGAACTGGAGTGTATCTCGTGTTAACATTGCTATCCCTTTTGGCCCAAGTGGTTAGCCAAAGTTTGGGGGCCTGTGGGCTGTTTCTGTTAGGAAGAGAAGTTGGTGATGGAGTAAGGTATTTTGCTGACGCAACCCTATTTATTTACAAAGAATGTATACATTCCCTTAACACAGGAGGAATCAAACGGGAGATGGTTTCTTTTCTCACAGTGTCTTGCCTTTTTCAGCCAGAACTCAGCTCAAAAGCACTCTCTAGCATAGGTGCTGGAACGAGGGCAGCTGGGGTGCTGTTGCACCCCTTGGCTTGAAGTGGTTTCTATTATATCCAGGTTTTACAGTTTGATTTAGTGGCTCTCAGCGCCTCCACTATAAAAACTGTTCCAACATCACTGCTCTCTAGGTTTTCCTCTGTCTCTGTGGTGTTTCTCCTGATTTTCTCTCTCTCTTTCTCACTCACCCACTCTTCTACTCATAGGAATACCCAGGGAAAAAACCCTCCATTTACATGTCCCTTTGTTTTGGACAATGAGGTGCCTGTGGAGGCTGCTATTTTTCTGATTCCGCACAGGAGCTCATTAACTTCTTACTACTATCTTAAATGATGCGCGGCAGTTGCATGGATCAGTTTCAGACACATTTTGTCCAATACACAGCAATATTTTTGAGTAACGAATAAAGACAACTCCAAGACAGGGAGGAGTTTGGACACTGACTCAAGGTTTGCATGATTTGTTGTGGACAGGGTAGGAATTCAGCCCACTTCCAGCCCCCGTAAGTTGCATGATATGGCTTCTGTTCCCTGACTGGATGATTTAATCTTTTATAAACAATAGGAGTACTGAATAAATTATTTGAGGGTGTTGCTCTTCTAAGTGCGGGGGGGGGGGCACTTTTGGAGCGAGAGGTAGCAGGAAATAGATAAGCCTAGGAAAAATTAATTAGAACTGTTATTTTCTTGTCTTCTTGCAAAAGTACCTATGCTTGAGCTCTAAAAATAACTGGGTTCCTTCTTGATTGATAGTGAGAGAAATATATAAGTCAGATTTACTGGCTCTCTAGCACAGTTGACTAGGCTATGGATATAAGTTAAATTCTGAAGTTCCCCTTTCCTCCTACTCCCAATATTTCATCAGGAAGCTTAAGATTTACCAGAGTCTTGAATTCAGCTCCTCAAAATATTGCTGCTCTTTCCACAGATTTAGCTGGAATCTTAGTGGGTTTTATAGGCTTTCACTATTTTCCATCTCTCTGGCTAATCCTTTTAAAAGGATTATTAAAGTTTATTAGCCAATATGTCAAAGTATATAACACAAGAATTTGCTATAAAGGAATTGGTAGACTTAGTGTGCTGTAGGAGACTGGGTGATGTGGCACTATATCTTATATCCATCAATCTGTCTTTCTCTAGAACCAACAAGTAGATAAGGGGGCCAGAATATCAAAATCCTCTTTCTTTCTTTCTTTCTTTCTTTCTTTCTTTCTAGAAAGAGGGTAATATTTACTGTACCCTTTTCAGCAGTGGTGACTCACTAAGAATGGTTCCGATTTGAAATCTATCTTTTTTTTTCTTTTTCTCCCTTCTACCCAGAGCTGTACTAGTGGTGGGTGCTAGACCTTTCCCCCTCCCCATTTTGTCAGTTATTTTTAGGGACTGATCATGGGCTTCCATGAATTTTTGTTTATTGCATGTGACATGTCCATGACGCTTACCAGAAATAATCATGACAAAATCTTAGCCTTAATTATCAATAATTTTATAGGAAGGCTGAAGTGTTAAATATTTCTGTTTTGTACTGGGAAAGGAGGGGAGGCAGACGGATAATATAGTCTCATCGTATGGTGATGTTTACACTCTTTCTAGTCTATGAGTATCTTTGGAGGATGTTAAACAGAAGCTAATAATAGACATTTTTAAATCATCTGGTCAGATAACTCAAATCCAAGAATTCTAAAAGAGCTGGCTGAGGAACTCTCTGGACTATTAATGTTGATTTTTTTCAATTAGTCTTTCAGCACTGGGGAAGTTCCAGAAGTCTGGGGGAAAGGTAATGTTGTACCATTTTTTAAAAAGATAAAATGGAAGGTCCTGAATAATTAGTCCTGTCAGCCTGACATAGACCCTAGGCAAGATAATGGAGTGACTGATATGGGACTCTATTGAAGAATTAAAGGAGGGTAATGTAACTAATGTGAATCAACATGGGCTTAAGGAAAATCGATCCTGTCAAACTAACTTGATCTCTTTTTTCATTAAATTATAAGTTTAATAAAGGTAATAATGCTGACTTAATATACTTAGACTTTTGAAAGATATTTGATTTGATACCACATGATATTTTCATTAAGAAAATAGAATGGTATAAAATTAACATGGCACACATTAAATAGATTTAAAAGCTCTTAAAATGTAATTGTAAATGGGGTATCAGTCATTGTGTGTGTGTATATCTAATGACATCCCACAGGGATGGAATCTTGGCCCTGTGCTATTTGACATTTTTTATCTATGACCTTGAAGAAAACATAAAATCATCACTGAAAAAGGTTATCGATGATCCCAAAATTGGGGGAAGTAATAAATAATGAAGAGGATTGGTCACTGATTCAGAGCAATCTGGATCACTTGGTAAACTGGCTGCAAGCAAACAATATGTGTTTTAATATGCCTAAATGTATATATCTAGGAAGAAAGAATGTAGGTAATGCTTACAGGATGGAGGACTCTATCCTAGCAAGTAGTGACTCAGAAAAAGATTTGTTGGTTGTTGTGGATAATCAACTGAACATGAGCTCCCAATGTGATGATGTGGCATGTGACAGGGTGCTAAGCAGAAAACTGCTTAGCCAAACCTCTATCACTCCAGCTCCAATTAAGGGAGGTGAATTGGAGTTGGGTAGATCATCTGGCCCTGATTGGGGAAGCTGGAACAGCTGCTGCCTCATTAGGTTTGGGCTGGATAAAAGCCCCAGGGGAAGGAAGGCAGGGAAGGTACTAGACAGGCTGTAAACTGCATTAGAAGAAAGGTAGTGAGGGGAAGCAGAGAGAGATAGCTTGCCCCCTCTCTCCTGCTGGTGGACTGTAAGAAGGGAACTATGTGTATGGTGGAAAGGTGGTGGGTGCACAGCCTGTAAATAAAAGCACTATGTGAGCACTGCACCAATGTCTCTGTGTGACTTTCTCACCCCGGGGGGGGGGGGGTCAGGAGGCAGGAGGGCCCTGCAAGGACCCCATTGCATGGCCAAAAGAACTAATGCAATCCTGGGATGCATAAACAAGGGAATCTTGAGGAGGAGTAGAGAGGTTATTTGACCCCAATATTTGGCACTGGTGCAACTTCTGCTGGAATACTGTGTCCAGTTTTGATGCCCAAAATTCAAGAAGGATGTTAACAAATTAGAGAGGGCTCAGAGAAGAGCCATGAGAATGATTAAAGGATTAGAAAACAGTCATAAAGTGATACGCTACTTCTATTTAGCTTAACAGAGAAGGTTAAGGGGTGACTTGATTATAGTGTACAGTGGGTAAGAAATATTTAATAGTGGCCTCTGCGGACTAGAAGAGACTGGTACATGATCCAATAGCTGGAAACTGATGTTAAACAACTTCAGACTGGAAATTAGGTGTAAATTTTTAATGGCAAAGAGTAATCACCATTGGACCAATTGTCCTCTTGTATTTTCATCTCTGATCATTTTGAAATTGGATGTTATTTTCTAAAAGTTATCCTCTAGGAATTGTTTTGGGTAAATTCACTGGCCTATGTTAGACAGGAAGTAAAATTAGATGATTTCAATGGCCCCTTCTGGCCTTGGAATCTATAAATCTGTGTCCTAGACTAATGCCCTAACTGTCGGATAATCCTTCCTCCCATCTCCCTGCAGATATGTGTCTATCTTCAGAACAAGACAGCTGCATTTACTATGGCACTTTAGCAGATAACCCATTAGGGTCAGTGTCTAGGAAACACTGCCTTTTCCTGATTCTGCAGTCTTCAAGAAAAATCTACACAATAAAAAAATCTGCAGTCCTACTTTCCCTGACATGGTGCTATAGGCATGGGAAGTAGCAGTGCAGGGGGGTGTGGCAGCACCCCCAGGTTTTATGTGGGGCCACTGGCCCCGCATGTGGGGCTCCACTCCCTGGTTCGGGTCCTGGCAGGCTGGCCCCACTCCCCAGCTGCTGACTCTGTGACCAGGGCACTGCTCCCAGCCCTCCACTTCCTGGCCTGGGGCTCAGGTCCTGGCCACTGGCCCTGCTGCTCAACTGCTGGCCCCGCACCTCACACTCTGTTCCCCAACTCCAGCTCCTAGGGACTCGGCCACTGGCCCTGTGCCTGGGGCCCTGTGCCCAGCCCCACTCCCAGGGCCCTGCACATGGCACCACACTGGCCCATTGCATGTGGGGTGCCAGCTGACAGCCCCTCCCCGGGGCTCCACTTCTGGGCCCATGCCCATCCCCAGCTGTGGCTACAGCCTTGGCCCCCTTACCCCTGTCTGGGTCCCGTCCTCCCCCTGGAGACACAACCCTGCTCCTAGCCTAAGCTTGGGGGAGGGGGGTGCACAGACAGTGGTAAATTGGCTGGATTTCCCCACTACTGGATTTTCCCCACTACTAAAATGTTCCAGCACCACTGCATGGTGCAGGCATCAGTTACTGCAGATTATCATGATTTCCCTCTGAAAGGAAGTAGGAAACAATAAGAACAGTGAAAGTTCAGGGGGTTGTTTGCCCTGGGAGTTGACCTGGAAGCAAAGCAGACTGTCCCTGAGATAAAAAGAGTAGGAGATCGACTGACTGTAGACAATGTGGCTATGGAAACTTTAGGTAATATCTGCTCATTCCATTTGACTCTTGTGAAAGAAGCCATTAATTTTATATTGGGATTTGTGTCACAGCAGGAGGATTAGTACTAGCCTGTGGCAGCTGCATCATAACCACAAGGTAATTTTCATTCCCCTCACAAAGGGATAGAGGGGTGGCCATGCTATCATACTGACATAATACATTTTATTCAGTAGTCCACAGTGACATATTCCACTTATCTAAACAATGTATGCCAAATCTGCTGCCAGAAACACAGGTGCAGTTCCTATTGACTTCAATGGATGTTGCATATATGCACATGAGGACAAAATTCGACCCTTTAATTTGTAGTTTCATTAGTGAATCCTGAATTTCTGAATATTGTCAATCATTCCTTGGGGTGGACCCTCAGCTGGTGTAAATTGTTCATTGCTCCATTGGCTTCAAGGCACATTGGCTTCAATGGAGCTGCAGCAATTTAAAACAGCTGAATATTGATCATTTTGCCTTCATACAACTTCCTAATGTAAATCACAGCCACACCCTTCTTATAATATTCTCCCCAGTCCTTGATACTAATTCTTGCACCATTCTTAATCTTACTTTCCTCTGCAAAATGTTTCAGATGTGACTTACTCTTATCTATTCTGGAATCTGCGTTGGCCAAAAAAAAAAAATCTGCTTTATTATCAGCTCAGCAAAGCTTCCCTGACATAGTGTCCAACACTATGATATCTAGATATGTGGAGCAGGGACTTAAATTAGCTAAATTAGCAATGAACAATATAACCTGGCAAACTTCCCCCAATCACAACAAATGACTAGAATATAAATAATAAAGGTTCATGACAAATATACAGTAATTGAGTAAACATCAGAATGTCGATGTGAAAGGCAAGAGTGACATCAGCTTTCTTTGGTATGGCTCATACCAACTTTGGTAGGCTCTGATATGCCAGCCAACACTTAATGGAAAAGGCAGTTGCTATTGTAATCTTCACTGATGCTTCTATATCCAGTTACAAGAGAGTTATCCAGCAAAAATGGTCCCTTGAAGAACTCCAACCTTGTAATAGTGCTGAATCCACACGTTTAAAACAAGTGAGGTCACTGAACAACAGTGTGAGCTTACTGAGGACATCTCAAATCAAAATCTTCGTTACATATTAACAGAAACTGCATTTGGAAGGGGACAGAATTAAAAACAAACAATTAGTTGCATCCTCTGAGGTTTAAAGTTGATATTCACTTTTTAGGTTGCTAAGACCTGTGGCAGCAATACATAATTCATATAAAAAAGTAAATGTGTTTAGGAACTGCTATAATGAGTAGGAAGATAGTTAAAAATACATGAAGGTAGTTAAGAAAAGAACACCACTTTCCAATGAATGGAGAGGGGTTCTCTTTAGTGTTTTTTTCTTTTCTCTATCAATTTCTCCCTAATATTGCACCATAGTTCCATGAAATCATCTCTGAACTAACATTTCCATTTACTCTACTATATAAAGAACAGATCTATGAATTTACCTTCTCCATATTATAGGAATATACGCATACCCAGCCCTAGGCAGCTAATTATTATACCATCTCCACAGCACACCTCCTTATCTGTTTGACAATTTGTTCAGAGACTGAAATTTGGTGTAAAATAAGAAGAACTAAAAAAACTCAACTTTGCATTGTGTGTGTGTGTGTAGGCACTGAGGGTTATGATACTCTGAGCCTATAGAATTCCAATCAAGTTTTGCAGAGGATTAGCACAAATGGAAATGACTGAATATTGAGAAGTAAGAGTAATTGTGCTTGATGTGCATAGATGTGTGCAACTTTAGAACATGGCACAAGTGAGTTGCATTATACGGAATGTAGTTGTAGTCATGTTGGTCCCAGGATATTAGAAAGACAGGTGTGTGAAGTAATATCTTCTTCAGACCCGAAGAAGCGTTCTGTGTAGTTAAAAAGTTTGTCTCTCTCACCAACAAAAGTTGGTCCAATAAAAGATATTACCTCACCTACCTTGTCTCCCTTGCATTATATGCAGCAGTTAGAGCTGGTGATCCATTGAGGACACTGTAAGAAACATTATCAGCAAGATTCTTAACTGGTATAAATTGGCATAGCTTGCATGAAGTCAATTTGCAGTGTTGATTAATGCCAGCTGAGGATCTGGCCCATTGTCTTTTCTCTATAATGCAACACTTTTTTGTTCTCTTCTTTTGAGGGGCTGATGTTCTAAAACATCAAAGCTTATGTCTATGTCCAAAAAAAGAATGTGCAACTATATCACCTTTGTCTGGCTTGCCCTTATCCGTCCCTCCATGAAAGCAAATGGACACCACACCATTCTATTTTGTTGTGAGCACCTTCTTTCCATTTCTGGCCAAAGAGTTTTGTCATGGGATTGGCCCAGCACATTTTCGGTCTGCCCAGAGGTCGCTTGTGTTCTCTGGGGATCCAGTCACTGATGTGGGTTGTCCACCTATTGCTTTGCTTGCGGACTACATGACCCAACTGTATGCTCAATGTATATGTGCAATTACTGCAGTTGTACCCACAAATAGCCAGTTAAATGCCTAACTGGTGAATTGTGCACTTACAAACTCAAATGCATGGTAATTGAGCAAGCAAATGAGGCATGCAATTGAACACACATTTATGGCACAACCCTGGGATTCTAGTATTTTAAAAATCCAACTCCTCATTGTCTCTATCAATTTTAACAGAAAAAGGAAACTTTAAAAAATCCTCTTTGCAAGACAAAATATAGTAGCTTGTAAAATTCAGCAGGTCAGACTAGATAATCTGGTGTCTGGACTTAAACTCTGACTCTATAGTCAATAATTTGAAATATTTCTTTCTGATGTGTGTGTGAGAGAGTATTAGCTTTAGTCATGTTCCCCAAATAGAGAATCTCTCTGAAAGTAGAACAAACATCTTGTGTGATCATTCTATAGCCATTCAAAAACACAAGCTAGATACAAAAATAGTTCCAATAAAGGTTGTAATATTTGCTAAATATTAAACTTATTTTCTCATTAAATATCAGCATACATAATGAGTCTGTTATGATGAGAAGAAGGATGGTTCAGCAGTTTAGCACCAGCTGGGCTGTGGAAGACCCAGGCTTCAAACCTGCTTCACTACAAATATCTTATGTGACCCTGGGCAAGTCACTTAGGGTATATATACCCTACAGTTACAAATCCATGGCTGGCCCATGCCAGTTGGCTCAGGCTAAGGGGCTGTTTAACTGAGATGTAAAATGGGGATTGGGTCATATAAGTAACTAAGATAGTTAGAAATGCATCAAAGACTATTTATTTTTAAATGCACCAATCCCCATAGTATCTGAATGCATACATCAATCTACATATTTTCATAAACATCAAGCAAACTAGAGGTAAATGTGATATACAATGAACCCCATTCATAAATGGTTTCTGCCAGTGAGTAGCTGTCCCTGGTTGCAGCAAATGGTTCAGGATGAGTGGTCATGGGGGCGAGGGTACAACCTCACTTACATGTATGTGTTTGAGGCTGTTATAAGATGCTTTTTCATGGATTCCAAACTGTGGGCCCAAAGGGCTGTACTCATCTTTGCTGAATTTGGCCTTCTATCTATATTTAATGCGTGTTACCAATAGATTAAGGATATGATTTTTCACAAATAGTTCTTTATTAACTATATCTATTTTGACACTTTTATTTAGAAAACCTAATGCCTTAGATCCTGATCCTGCATTGAACTCAGTAAGATTACCCATGTGCTTGTACCAGTGTAACTTAATTGATTCCAAAGAGATACCCCTAAAGTTCACCAAGTTAACTAAAATCAGAATCTGGTCTTGCTCCTTCAGAAACTTCATTCATTCACTGTTTTAAGAATATATTATTGGAATATTTTTCTGATGGACACTATTCCTTTGCTCAATCCTAAACAGTGGCCTAATATGATATTTAAAGTTGTACAAATCAGACCATATTCTGTAAAACCTTATCCAATATTATTACTTAATATTTGTATCATCATAACACATAGAGATCATAGTAAATAGTGAGTGCTAAGTACTATAAGAACTTGTAACCAAAATAGTCCCTGACTCAAAGAGTTAATAATCTAAGTAAGCATTCAAGGGAGTACTTGCATGAGGAAGGACTACTTCTGTAATAGAACTGGATGGAAAAATGGAATTTCTATGATGAGAGAAAGTTGGACAATTTTAAATTTTATTTTCATTCCAAATCAGACTGAAAAGTTGAAATTTTGATTTTTTCATTGAATGGAAATTCTGAAAACCTTTTTTTGGTAACATTAGAAACCTTTAATTTTGATAATGTTGAATGACTTCATTTCAGTGAAGTAAAAATGTTTCATTTTGATAAAATCAAAATGTTATAATGTATTAAATATAACATATTATGTTACATAGACTGTATTATAATAGTATAATATAAAAGTGAAATGAAAATATTTTGATGTTGTTGAAACAAAATGGGAATGTCAAAATGATTTATTTGACTCTTTTCCACTGAAAATTTCTACATTCCCATGAAATGTTTCGATTTTGACACAACTGCATTTTCCAGTAGAGAACTGCTCTGTGGCATATTTTCTACCAGCATTATTGTGTAAGGATTTGCAGCTTCAAGTCCATGCTCCTGTGAATGTTTGTTCTACTTAGTGAGTGGAAGCACCATTTTATTGTATCAAGTTAATCTTAGTAACATTTTGAAATGTCAGAATAATGAGGAATTAATTTAGAATGGTCTACCACAGAGTGAAAGAGTCTGGTACTCATGTAAATGTCACATATATTTTCATGACTGTTCCATTGCAGTTTAGCAATAGTTGTTAGATAAATAGTGAAATATTCTGTTACTTTAATCTGAGCCATATTTCTACTAACGTGCATTTCTCAGCCTCTCATTTCAAATAATATGTGCTAAAACATTAGATTTATCAAAAGCAACTGCCTTTGCAAGCCCCTTTTCAACCATGTATAACATATCTTATTATCAGGAACTAATCAAGGGAACTATCCAAGAAAGCTTAAATTATTTTAATGTTTATTTATGCTTTAAACATGAACTACATTTATAAATGGATACAACTTTTATTAAACCTTAATTTTCTTCTCTTCATTTGAAAATGAGGCCACAGTCCAATAAGTTTTATTTATATGAATGTGGGAGAACATGTATTCATGAAACCATTTTCAGGAATTCTGTAGCATGAACACAGTACAACTGTACTTGCCAATCAAATCATATAAATTGTGGTTACAGAAATCCATTTTGCAGCTCAAGTTTGCAATCCTCCTTTATCCAAAGCAATTTAAGGTAAGACCAGCAAACCTTTGTCAAAATTTTAAGAATGTATTGCCGTAAATGAAGGGTTACATTGTTTTGCAGAATATGTTTCAAATGCCTTTTAAAACCTCTACTTGACCAGAATATTTATATTAAAAAACCCTGACAACAGTTAGGTTGCTGGTATTGAGCCATTGCCATTCATGCTAACCAATATTGTCTATTTCCTGGTATTACCACATCTGTCTGTTTTACACTTCATATGCATGGATTCCAAGGCCAGAAGGAATCACTGTGATCATCTAATCTGACCATATCTATAACACAAACCAGAGAGATTTCCCTAAATAATTCCTAGAACATATCTTTTAGAAAAACAACTGATCTTTGTTTAAAAATTGTCCGTGATGGTGAATCCACTATGATCCTTTGGTAAATTGTTCCAATGGTTAAATACTGTTGCCATTAAATATTTATGCCTTACTTACAGTTTGAAGTTGTTTCACTTAGTTTCCAGCCATTGGCTCATATTAGACCTTTCTCTACTAGATTGAAGAGCCCAATATTAAATGTTTGTTCCCCATGTAGATACTTATAGGCCATAATCAAGTGGCCCTTTAAGCTCCCCTTTATTAAGCTCAATAGATTCTATTTAGCTTAGCTCTATCTCTATAGGGCATATTTTCTAATCTTTTAATCATTCTTGTGGCTCATCTCTGAACCTGTTTCAATTTATCAACATCCCTCTTGAATTGTGAACCCTAGAACTGGGCACAGTATTCCAGGAGCAGTTGCACCAGTGCCAAACAGAGGTCAAATAGCGTCTCTTCTTCTACTCAAGATTCCCCTGTTTATGCAGTCCCAGGATCACATTAGCTCTTTTGGACACAACTTCACAACTTCATTGGGAGCTCATGTTCAGCTGATTATCCCCCTGACCCCCAAATTTATTTCCAAGTCACTGATTCCCAGGATAAAGTTCCCCATCCTGTAATTATGGCCTGCATTCTTTGCTCTTCAATGTATACATTTACATTTTAGCCGTATTAAAATGCATATTATTTGCATGTGACCATTTTACCAAATGATCCAGATCACTCTGAATCAATGATCAGCCCTCTTCATTATTTGATGTACTGCTGTTTCTTTTTCTTTATATGTTATACAATTTGAATATTATGAGGTATTAAATTGTATTTTATGTCTCTAGTTTGCTATTACGCCAGACATTTTCTTTTAAAAATAGATATACACTCTACTTATTTGGAACATTTTAACGTGTACAAATCATTGACATGTAAATATCTGAAACAAAACAAACATATAATAAGCTCACTATTGTAACAATTTTTTTTTGTTTAGAGAAATATTATGCAGTAATTTAATCATCAGACCTTTCTGTTTAACAGGGCATTTTTTATTATAGAGTGAGCCTCTTTACACTGTCCAGGATGTGTTGCTAGTGGCTTAATTACATTGACTCACCTGACTTCACTCATATTTATCAAACTATGCTTGTCAGCTTCTGGGATGTTTATAAGTAGCATTTCAGACACAGAATAAATTACTTTAAATCTAGATATTTTCCCAAAGTCATGGATTTCTTTAGATACTAATTTTAGGGAATTGTTCAGGTTACATACAAATAATATTACATATTTGACATATAAACTGTTATCTGATGTGTCCCTGCAAAATGTATTCTTGTGATTCCTTGTCCTCTGTGCAAAAAGGCTCCAGGACCAGTGCAAAAAGGAAAGGAGTCAGTGCACATTCTTGCCTCCTTCCCATGTGTAATTCAAATGGGAGATTAAGTTCCATTGACTAGTACCTCTGCAATAGAAATATTGGGGTCCTGGATATCTGTTTTCACCCTGCCAGTCTTCTGCCTCCACAAGACCTCATGGAGGCAAGAGCAGAGCAGCACCCAGCTATGTTCTACATGCATAGTAGGGGAGCAGGCAGAGATGGGGGCAGGGCTTTGGGGAGAGGCTAGAGTGGCTGCCAGTCTGCAGTTCACAAGATCAGGGCATAAGAGTGTCCATGCATTGAACTATTCCTGAATGGCTCTTCTTGAATAACACCATGTGCAGACAAGCCATAATTATGCAGGACCTTGATGGAAGGGGGACAAAAAGTTAGTACAGGCAAAAGACAGAGGGGGGCTTTATTGGCATCTTCACCTGGTCTGTATATTGTAAGTGTTATACTTTATAGTGGCTGTACTGATAAGTTTTGGAAAAGTTTCATTTTAAAAAAATCCACCTGGAAAGGAAAGTGTATATATTCAGGCAATGAAACACAGTATGTGGAGTTAAACATTGTATCAGGATTTTTTTGCTTTGCACTAGTGCCCTAGTTATTAATGAGACACTGTCAACTTAAAATTACAACGAAACCTATAGCTACTCATAAATAATAGATTACTGAAATAGAAAGAAGTTGAAGAATGTAACTGATTTTTCACTATTCAAGCTTTTGCATTTGTTCCAACTGAGACAGTGAAAATGAATGGAGTCATTTTTGTTGTGTGTGTTTACATTCTGTTTCACTTTCACTTTCTCAATACTGCCATATGTTGGTTGCACGTACTACAGATTTATTGGTTTTTAAAACAGTCCTTTCCAACTAATTTTAAAAATTCTGAATATCCTCAAGTTGTCTTTATAAAACTTATATTTTGTTCCAAAGATGAGTTGACATTGTGTCTTTAGAGAGTTTGCTAGCCTCCTTCCCCTACATTGACTGTGTGTGCCTGGAAAAGTTCTTACACACACACACACACACACACACACACACACACACACACACACGGTTTACTACAACTGTGATAATACTATACAAGCTCTTTAATACTCTGAGTATGGTTGCTGTACAAAGGGTTGTTTTTAAAACAAAGATAGCTAAACACAGATCTCAGATTCCAATATAGTTTGCCTATAGCCGCCTCACAGTGTTTGCTCAACCAGAGGGTCCTAAATATGGGAGCATGTGCATCCCACCATAAAGAAATACCCTTGTGATCATCGTCAGACCTCCTGTGTAACACAGGTCATAGAACTTCCCCAAAGTAATTCCTAGAGTGTACCTTAAATCTCCAATTTTGATTTTTAAAAATTGTCAGCGATGGAGATTCCAAGAGGATCCTTAGTAAATTGTTCCAATGGTTAATTACCCTCACTCTTATACGCTTATTTCCAGTCTGAATTTGTCTTGTTTCAACTTCTAGCCATTGGGTCAGATTATACCTTTTTCTGCTAGACTGAAGAGCCCACTACTAAATATTTATTCCCCATTTAGATACTAGAGACAGTAATCAAATCACCTCTTAACAAAGAGGAAATTTAAGTGAAATATTGAGCTCTTTGAGTTTATCACTAGAAGGCATGCTTTTTAATCCTTTAATCATTCTCATGGCTCTTTTCTAAACACTTTCCAATTTATCAATATCCTTCTTGAATTGTGGGCACTAAAACTGGACACAATATTACAGCAGCAGTTGCACCAGTGTCAAATATAGATGTCAAATAACCTCTCTATTCCTACTTCAGATTCCCCTTTTTATGCATCCCAGGATCACAGTAGGTCTTATGGCCACAGTGTCGCATTGGGAGCTGATGTTCAGCTGATTATTTATCAGGACCCCAAGCAAGGTCTTCTTCCTCAGTTTGTAGGATTTGGCATTTTGGGCCTCTATTAAGATGTTCTTAAAGGATTCCCAATTATCATTCACATTTTTCTGATTAAGTTTTTCCTCCAGCTGATTTGACTAGAGATCCAGATTCAAATCATTGCTGTGCTACTGCCTTCCTGTGTGACCTTGTTCAAGTCTTAGGCCCAGATCCTCACAGGTATTTAGGCCTTTCATTTCCACTGAAATCAACAACAGGAGTTAGGCATTTAGGTATCTCTGAGAATCTTACGGCAAATCTACATTAGAGCACTATATCGGCGCAGCTGCGCCACTGTAGTGTGTCTGAAAATGCACTATGCCAATGGGAGAGGACTCTCCTATCAGCATAATTACTCCATCTCAGTGAGACGCAGAAGCTGTGTCAGGGGGATAGTGTCTCCCACTGACATAGCATCTGTGTGGACAGTGTGAAACTTGTATCACTTGGTGTGGGGGGATGGGACACTATTTCACACTCCTGAATGATGTAAATTAGATTGACATAAGCAGTAGTGTAGATCTTCTTTTAGTCTCTCTGTGCCTCAGTGCTTCATCTGTAAAGTGGGGATGATGTGTCCCTGACTTGCAGGAGTGTGGAGAGAATAAATACATTAGAATATGAGGCAGGTACTGTAGTTAATGGGCACCATATAAATATGTTAGTTAAACAACCTGTTACTCTCCTGCTCAGAAATAAGATTTTAATTATGCTTGGAAGATTTTTAATTAGTAAATGGCAATATAAATAAATGTTATGTCGGCACGCAAACCAATGAAAAATATTTCCATCAATAATAATTGAAATTTACAAATAGGCAACACAAGAAAAATGTTGCTTGAGAACTTAAAGTTTGATTTAAGGATATTTACTCTGTATATTTTGACGATCTGTGTTTTAATGTTTAAAGCATTATCTTTTTGAATTTCAACATCTATTGTCATTAAATATTGTCTGACACTCTCCCCTCCCCCAATTTCCTGCAAATATGTACCTTTCAAATAGGTAAACAAAAATGTAAAAAGCTAAAACCCCACAATTTTGCATAACTGGAAATTTTAAGTGATAAAAGCACATTTGCTTGGTAATGTGACCAGCCACATTTTATGGCAGTTTCAAATGCTTAATTAGAATGTTGATTCTTTTAATCAGCAGTAATTTGTACCACATTGCTTCAACATTACAGCAACATGTGATAATGCAATGGCATGGACCTTCTGTGATAAATGAAGGGGGGTAACTCCCTTTTATGGACACCCAGCCAACCAGTTAGCTGTAAAATCTCTCTTGGTAGCTGTTCTTTGCTTGCTTTACCTGTAAAGGGTTAACAAAGTCCCCCAGGTAAAGAAAAGGACACCTGACCAAAAGAGCCAATGGGAAGGCTAGAACTTTTTTAAAGTGGGAAAGGAGCTTTCCCTTTATGTCTGTGATTATCCTCCAGAGAGCAGAGACACAGGCCAGCAGAAATGCTGTGTAAAGCTTTAAGCCAGGTATGAGAAATCATCAGATCATACCTAGAATTGCTTATTTGAACCCCCCCGAATATGTAAGTAAATTAGGAATATTTAGATAGATGTGATGAGGTTTATTTCTTTATTTTGGCTTGTGGACTCCTTTGTGTTAAGCCCAGATGCTTCTGTTTGCTTGTAACCTTTAAGCTGAATCCCCAAGAAAGCTATTTTGGGTGCTTAATTTTTGGAATGGCTCTTTTAAAATCTAGCAACAGCCTAAGTTCCAGATGTATTTTCTTTGTTTTTTGTTTTTAATAAAATTTACATTTTTTTAAGAAAAAGATTGAATTTTTGGTATCCTAAGAGGTTTGTTGTTTGATTAGCTGGTAGCAGCAGCTAATTTCCTTTTTCTTTCTCAGCTCTTTCCCAGAGGGGGGAGCATGAAAGCGCTTGAGGGTACCCTACAGGGAGGAATTCCCAAGTGCTTCTTCCTGGGTCTAAGGGGTTTTTTTCCATTTGTGTGGTGGCAGTGTTTACCAAGGCAAGGTCAGATAAAAGCTGTAACTTTGGGAGTTAATACAAGGCTGAAGTGGCAAGTATTAATTTTTAAAATCCTTGCAGTCCCCCACCTTCTGCACTCAAAGTGTCAGAGTGGGGATTCAGCCTTAGCACCTTGTTATACCTGGGAACCCAACACAGCTAATGGCAGGATGCTATGAGCTAATAGTTAATGTACAGTTTAATATCATAGATTCATAGATATTAAGGTCAGAAGGGACCATTATGATCATCTAGTCCCCCTGCACAACGCAAGCCACAGAATCTCACCCACCCACTCCTGTGAAAAACCTCTCACCTGTGTCTGAGCTATTGAAGTCCTCAAATCATGATTTAAAGACTTCAAGGTGCAGAGAATCCTCCAGCAAATGCCCCATGCTACAGAGGAAGGTGAAAAGCCTCCAGGGCCTCTTCCAGTCTGCCCTGGAGGAAAATTCTTTCCCGACCCCAAATATGGCGATCAGCTAAACCCTGAGCATATGGACAAGATATCCTTTAGATAACGTCTATGTTTTCTGTTTTATGCCGGGAATAACATTAAGTGGTATAGTATATTGATATATTTATTTAATCCATTTGTAGTGGGCCAATCTCAACATCTAAATGCTGAACAATAAAGCCAAATTAAATATTTTAAAAAAACCAATTAACTAGCTTCTCCTGCCAAACCTTCAAAAGAATGAGGAAGTATATATTTCAGAGAAATGACTGAATTTATACTCAACTTGTATGGACTGTATTAAGAACTTCTAAAAGTATACATCTGATTATGAATCTCCTAGAAATATAAGATTTGAATTTTTATCTAAACTTGTTTGTACTATATTGTTGGAGTGAAAAAGAAATGCAACTTTTGTTCCTGCCTCTTGAACCAATAATGGAAAATACACATTGTTCCGCTTTACTGTGTCTTAACAATATAAACTAACTTTGCAATCCAGGTAGCAAGTTGTATGAATGCTGTATGACATGAAAAGTCCTTGCCCAATGCAAAGAAGAAGAATGCAGTGCTGTGGTGTGTGTGTGTGTGTGTGTGTGTGTGTGTGTACACACACACACACACACACACACACACACACGTACAGTATTCAGCGGAGGCACTTGCCATTTAAATTGGCTTACATCATTCACAGAGCTGGCAGTGTTAAAGTATTTGACCTTTTCTGCTAGGTTTAGTTAAAAAAACAAAAACAAAAAATCCTATTTTTCCCCATTGAAGTATGAGCACTTGTGATTTGCCCTCTGTTATTCTTTGTGCTATATAATTTAAAAGGCAATATAGAATATTAGTGTTGGAAGAGACCTCAGGAGGTCATCTAGTCCAATCCCCTGCTCACAAATATAAAGATGTTTCTGAAGAAATAACATTTCCACTTAAAAAACAACGCACCAAATTTATTTCAGGTATCAATGAAGTTCCATCAGTGATAATCTGGTCTATTTTAAAAGTTCATGATTACATATATTTTACATTATGGAGCAGAATCCATTCTTTCCTACAAATCTTTGTTTCCAGACTTCATCTGGTTGCAAATGCATAATTTCTTAAGAAAGAAAATGAACGAATAAAAATGAATTTTCCTGATAAGGTTGAGAACGTTAGCATTTGCATGTGGGAGTTAGATAGGGTCTTAAAACTGGCATCATGTTGGAGCTGTGGTTATAATGTTTTAGTGTCGTATTTCCTCATATCAAGCAACTGTGTTCATTATTTTTCATTGTTTCTACTTGTGTTACTAATGCTGATGATTTGCTTAAAAACCTATTAAACATTTTACAATTCTGTTAAATTAGTCTGAGTCTAGACACCACTTTTCCCTTTGCTGTTACACTGGATTAGCCCCTTCCATTCTAATTACTTGCCAAACTAGCTGATAAAAGGAGAAATTGAGAACAGGTATCCTAAGGGTGAAACTTAAGTAGAAAATTCAAAGTCGTCACTTTTCCTGACAGACATATTACAGTGCCTCACTTCCTGATAAGGAGAACTTGTGGCACCTTAGAGACTAACAAATTTATTTGAGCATAAGCTTTCGTGAGCTACAGCTCACTGATGAAGTGAGCTGTAGCTCACGAAAGCTTATGCTCAAATAAAATTTGTTAGTCTCTAAGGTGCCACAAGTACTCCTTTTCTTTTTTGCAAATACAGACTAACACAGCTGCTACTCTGAAACCTGTCACTTCCTGATGACTCTCTCTGGTTCCTGCCTTTGTGCATGAGAGGGCCTGTTTCAGAGACTGAGATAGAGAGTACTTCTAGGATAGACTATAGCATCACCAATACTATGTTTACTGTATAAGTTACTACTTATTATAAGTTAAACAGTAAAAGGGGCTACATTGATTTACAACAGCTGGCCCTTTTTTGTTTGGATAACATGGCCAATATGAATGTTATCGTTTTCTATTCCTGCAAAATTCCATATTTTAAGTTACAAATACACAGTTGCATGAATTTCTAGCAGGCATTTATATTATGTAAGGCTCTGAAAACATGTAGATTCTCTTACTGATAGAAATGGAGGAGGAAACTGAAATTAAATTAATGCTGTTGAAGAAAACACCAAACATAGTGGGTTATTGATGTTGTTTAATAAAAAGTTTGACTTGTCTGACTCTAATATTATCAGGACTTCTAAATATTTTTCTTCACAGCCAGGCTTTCCCTAATAAGATGAGAGAAATAATGGTACCTTTTATTTTTAAGAGACAAATGTCTGCTACAATATGGGTCCTACTGGGTAGTGCATTTTGGTGGCAGGACATCACTTATGCTTCATGATCTATGCTGGCTTCCTGTTGGTATTGGAATTGAATTTAAGGTCCTGGTTTCTATCTATAAAGCCCTAAATGGGCTGGGACCTTGCAACTTAAGAGACCGCCTCTCTCTTCATGCCGTAATACCACTGTTGTGATCAGAGGAGGCTTTCAAGCTGCCTCCTCCATTTAAAAGAGAAGGGATTGGCGGTTCAGCATTCTTTGAAGGGCCCTCAGCTTAGGAACAGGCTTCTACTACTGGTCTGAAATAGCCTAAGTTCATTGATTTTTCAGAACATGCTTCAAGACACATCTATTTCTGTAGGTTGCTGTGGAGGTGGGATTTTGAAAAATCATGTGTGGAGGAGAGGGGAGCTTGGTAATGGCACAGGTGCTTACTGGCTTCTTTGTTTTGGTTTTCACCAAGAAGGCTGGCGGTGATTGAACATCTAACATAGTGAATGCCAGTGAAAATGAGACAGGATCAGAAGCTAAAACAGGGAAAGAACAAGTTAAAAATTACTTAGACAAATTAGATGTCTTCAAGTCATCAGGGCCTGATGAAATGCATCCTAGAATACTCAAGGAGCTGACAGAGGAGATAGCTGAGCCATTAATGATCATCTTTGAAAAGTCATGGAAGATGGGAGAGATTCCAGAAGACTGGAAAAGGACAAATATAGTGCCCATTTATAAAAAGGGAAATAAGGACAACTTGGGGAATTACAGACCAATCAGCTTAACTTCTGTACCCAGAAAGATAATGGAGCAAATAATGAAAGAATCAATTTGAAAACATCTAGAAGATAAGGAACAGTCAGCATGGATTTTTCAAGAACAAATTGTGTCAAACCAACCTGATAGCTTTGTTTCTTTGGCAGGGTAACTAGCCTTGTGGATGGAGGGAAGCAGTAGATATGGTATATATTGACTTTAGTAAGGCTTTTGATACTCTCTCACATGACCTCATAAACAAACTAGGGAAATATAAACTAGATGGAGCTACTACAAGGTGGGTGCATAAATGGCTGGAAAACCATTCCCAGGGAGTAGATATCAGTGGTTCACAATCATGCTGGAAGTGCATAACAAGTATTTTCACTCTTCTATTTTTTCCTTTTTGGATAACAAATGTTCAAGTGTTTAGGATTATCACCTAAACTGTATCCATTTTATACATGTTTTTTATTTTTAACTTAATATAATGTGGATTTTGGACAGTAATCCTAGTTCATCCTATCATTGATGGAAAGGACTAACTTAACGGAGGGGGGAATGATTATATCCTTTGCCTTTCTTAATCACTCTTTTACCTATTTATATAACTGATTTTTTTTTTTAGATTTAGATTTGGCCCTAAATGAATTTGGAAGCCCAGGGTTTAATTGTCTTGGAAGTGATAAAGGGGAAAAAGTCCTACCACAGTCTGATTTTCAATTTCATTATTGAGCAGCTAGATCAGTGACTTTTAAAGAAGTGGATGCAGGAAAGCCCCAGTTTAATGTGGCTTCCTTTTGAACTAATGCCCCATGGAAGCACAGCTCTGCATTGTCTTCCTTTTCCCTCCACCTTGGTTCTTTTCTGGAATATGGTGCCAACTGGAACCCAGTAATAATGTATTTAGGCAAAATTCTGTTTTGAGGCTTGTTTGGGGAAGCTCTATATTCTAAGTGCTTGTCTCCACTGACTAGAGGGTTGACATGTGGCAGTCGATCCACCAGGGATTGATTTAGTGGGTCTACTGAAGACCCACTAAATTGAGTGCTGATCACTCTCCCATCGACTCCAGTACTCCAGCAGAACAAGAAGCAGAAGATAAGTCAACAGGAGAGTTTCTCCCATCAACCAAACATGGTGCAGACATGGAATAAGTCGACATAAGGTATGTCGACACCAGCTATGTTGTTCATGTAGCTGGAGTTGCGTAACTTAGGTCAATTTAGCCCCAGTAGTGTCGATCTGCCCTAGGATGTCAAGATTTTTTTTTCGTTTCCTCATTTTTTGAGTCATTTATATTTCCCTAGGAGCCTTGTGATTTTTTTTCTTTCTCCTAATTGGCAAATCAATTTCAAAACACAGTATCCCATATATGGAAAACCTACATATGGGAAGGAGGACTCAGACAAGTGTGGATGTTGCTGCAATAGAAATAGAAAGATAATTTAATTTATTACATTTGTTTGCAAGCAATGGTGAGATTAGAAACTGATCTTTCTCCATTTTTGGAGAGTGTATGATACACCAAGAGCATTGATATTGAATTCCCAATGGGGTGCCCTTTTTAAAGCGTATTAGTAAGTGCTTGATTCTTTGTATATTTGATTAGGGTCACCTGTGGATGACTTGATAGAATACAGAGTGATATTTTTAAGGGTCTAAATATTTCTATGATGATCTGCACTTATTGTACTGCTTTTGATTTGTCTTGTCTTATATAAATACAGCCAGTTAAAAATAAGTAAATAACCCCTACTTAAATAGCTTTTACTCCCTGTAGAAATTTCTTTCTTTCTTAGTATATGATAGCACATGTAGAGTTGCCATGATTTTTTGTTTAAAAGCAAGTAGTTTAAAATAGGTTTTGTGCACCTAATGCTGATTTTCTTGTTACTGTTTTTCTTTGTCACTGCTAAGACACCTTCCCTGGTTCCTTTCAGTGGTGGTTTGTACTAGGGAAGATGTACATAGCCCCTCCAAGGTAGTAATCCTTTTTATAAAGCTCCAGTTGCATTAATCATTCCTCTAAATAGAAATATAGAATTGTAGACTTCTTTAACTGCTGTCTGTGACATTCCCTGTGAGTAGTGCTCAAAGAATGACTTGTTCCATTCTCTTCCTCCTCCCTCTTTGGAAATGACATTCTTTTCCATCAGTGATAGGAGAAAGACCAGGTTTTTTTTTTTTTAAAGCTTAGGAAACTATAATTGTACATTGTGAGCCTGAGCATTTGCTGTGTTGCACCTTTTTTTTGTAGCTATTAATATAGGGTAAAGAGAAAAATGAATGCTTTATAATACTAGCCTTTTATACATAGTTTACAGAGGTGTAAATGACTAAACAATATGCATGGCAATGGGGAAATCAGATTCAATGTTTTCTTTGTTTTAACTCATATATGTGGCTGAGAAATTATAGAAACTCGTATCCAGCAATAGATTTTTAAATCAGGTTTTCCTTCATGAGCATGTATAAGGCTACAAGAAAATAACACATTTTAAGAACTCAATTTATGTCAGGAGACCTGGTCATAGATGGTCATGCCTAGTGGTTGGAGCAGGAATGACTCGTAGGGGTCAGAGTCCAAATGCCAGACCCAAGGATCGAGGCAGAGACAAGAATCAGAGCTGAGAGACGGAAGCAGATTATCTGTAGTCAGGGAAGGCAGGAGCAGGGCTGGTTCCAAGACAGGACTGGAATAAGACAGGGTCTTGGCTGTAGCCATGCTGAAGCAAGGCTTGGAGTGAGGTGGACACAAGGAGGCAAAGAATCCATAGGTGTGTATGTTGAGCAGCCTGTGATCCTTTGTAGATGCTGGGCTTAAAAGAAAGTCACCTCACTGCCTTAGCCAATCAGATGGTTCTGCTATGGCCCAGCTGTGCAGAAATGCATGTTATCCTTAATAAAAATGTAATGCCATTGGGTTGGTTGCCCTGGTGTAATTGACAAAAAAAAATTGAGCAATCCCCTCCCATGTGGGTATCCCAATCTTCTGAGATGTGTATCTTGCCAATCCATGTCCCAGCTTCCGAGCACTCAAGAAGTGTTTGAATTTCTTCAGTGGTCACATTCCTGGTTGGAAGAGAAATAAGGGCACAGAATCGGAATATTCATTCTTCATATATTTTTATTAAAATATGCATGTTATTCATGATAATGCTTTGACCAAGAACAGACAAAGCAGCAGCATAGGTTATGTAGCATCTTTTTCAAGAACTCCAGCAAAGCAGCTCTGTTCAAATTTACATCTATGTTCCTTCTAACACCCAAACTGCCTTCAATTGCTTGCTAAACTTGTAAGCCCTAACTACATCCAACGCACACTAGAATTTTTTTTCTGGGGATGTGTGTTAGTGCTCTCACTTTTTATTTAAAAAAATAATAATAATAATTGAAATTGCTAATGGCTAAATCCTATCCTGCAATAAGTCCCCCTATCCCAACCGTAAATACACTGTTGATGATTCCCCCATGTTGAGGGAATCTTTACACTATTCACTGCCCCCACTTCAGTGTAGGGAATGAGGAGAGGTATGCTTAGTTGGGTGGAGAGAGGATGATACTATGGCTATGTCTAAACTACCGCAGTAAATTAACCTACGCCAGCCAACTCCAGCTACGTGAATAACGTAGCTAGAGGTGACATACTTTAGGTTGAGTTACCACAGGGTCTACACTGTGGGAGGTCTGGGGAAAAACTCTCCAGTCAACCCCTGTACTCTACCCCCAACAAGAGTAGTATGGTGTCAACTGGAGAGCGATCTGCTGTCAATTTGGTGGGTCTTCACTAGACCCACTAAATCGACCATGGGTGGATCAATTTCAGAGCGTCAATCACGGCTGTAGTATAGACATTAAATTACACCGAGGTCATCCCAGCAGTGTTAGGATTATGAGAGTCATAGAATTGGCATTACACTCTCTTTATCTTCTAGCCTTGAGGCATGCTGAACTGCACCTGAGGAATGAGCCTGAAATTGTATTTCTAATTTAAACAACCCAAATACTGCATATTTGAAATGCACTTCAGCTTCTAAGATGATGCTAGTAGGTGAATCAACTGCTAACAGTTGTCTAATGCTTCACTTGCGTGCTTTAAAATATTGAATTTTAAACCAATCCCATGGAGAGCTGAAGGAATCTTAAATATGAATGGTTTAAATGAATTAGTGGTCATATTCTTACTACATCAGACAGCTGCAGCGGCACAGGAGCTAGCAAACAGAGCTCTAAACAGGGGAGTTTGAGTGGGAGTTCTGTTGGAGGAGAAGGTAGTTGTACTTGGTATTGTATTTTTAGTATTTGTATTTGTATTTGTATTTGTGTGTGTGTAGGGGTTTTGTGCTGGGAGAGCAGCTGAGCCTGATTAGGGGGTGGGGCTTTGTGCTGAGAGAGCAGCTGAGCCCTGCCTAGGGGGTGGGGCTTCTGACTAGGGGCCCTATAAAGGTAGCCAGCCAGTCAGGCAGCAGCACAGACAGCTGCAGCGGCACAGGAGCTAGCAAACAGAGCTCTAAACAGGGGAGTTTGAGTGGGAGTTTGAAAGGGGAGTTTGGCTTGTGGTGCTTGTTTGGGCTTTGCTTTTGCTGGGGGGGGTGTTCTTTTTGGTGTGGCTTGTGTTTCCCAGATTAACAGGATTTAGGTGGGAAGGAGATGACAGATACAGAGGAAGCTGTGGGAGTGACTCCTGCAGTGAAAGACACATTGAGGATGACTGGATGTGGAAGCTGTGGTATGTACATGATCCTGGAGGGGGGAACCGGTAAGAGTTTTGTCTGCATGAAATGCCGTCTGATAGAGCTGATGGAGGAAAAGATCCGAGGTTTGGAGATGCAGGTGGAAAGTCTCGTTGAGTTTAGGAAGGGGTTTGAGCAGATGATGGAGCAAAGATATGAGGTATCTGAAGGGAAAAGCTCAGACTCTCGGATGGAAGCAGGGCTGGGGAATTTTGAGGAGAGACTGGATGAGGAAAGTGGTCAGTGGAAACATGTGACTCAAAGAACCAGGCAGAGAAAAGACGGGCTAGTGAAGGAGAAATAGAGCTTAGGAACAGGTTTGCAGAGTTGGAAAATGAAGAAGGGGCTCAGCAGGTAGTCGCTGAAGGTGGAAGGGTAAGGAAGAAGAGAAGAGAGGCTAGCCCTATAGAAAAAGGGGAAGAGTCAAGGGAGACTACACCAATTATGAGCCCCAGGAGGATACAGGATGGGTTGAAGAGAATTGTAAGGGAAAATAGGAATGGAAAGAACTTGCAGCCAGAGGGAACAGGGGAGAAACTGGAGAATAGCACTGTCACCAGGAAAAGGCAGGTCTATGTGATCGGGGACTCTTTATTGAGAAGAATAGACAGGCCTGTAACTAGAGCTGATCCTGAGAATAGAAGGGTGTGCTGTCTTCCGGGTGCTAAGATAAGGGATGTAGACCTGAGGTTGAAAAGGATCCTCAAGGGAGCGGGAAAGAATCCCCTAATTATCCTTTATGTGGGAACAAATGATACAGCCAGATTCTCGCTGGAAAGTATCAAGGGAGACTATGCTAGGCTGGGGAAGACGCTTAAGGAAATCGAGGCTCAGGTGATCTTTAGCGGGATCCTTCCTGTTCCTAGAGAAGGGCAACAAAGGTGTGACAAGATTATGACTGTCAACAGATGGCTTAGGCAGTGGTGCTATAAGGAGGGCTTTGGGATGTATGGCCACTGGGAGGCATTCACGGACAGAGGTCAGTTCTCTCGGGATGGACTTCATCTGAGTAGGGAAGGAAATAGACTTCTAGGATCGAGGCTGGCACAACTGATAAAGAGAGCTTTAAACTAGGAATTGGGGGGAGATGGATGGGAGATGTCCGGAAAATCTCCACGCCAGATTTTAGCATTGAGAGGGAAGAAGATGAAGTAAGAAAGGATACAGCCATGGGTAGGAGAATGTATATAAGGAGCGAGGGCGGTGTGGATACTAGTCTAATAGGTTATAATGGCTGTAGAATGACTGTGCCTAATAGGGTACAAAATGTGAGCGAGGCCAAACAGCAAAAATTAAGATGTTTATACACCAATGCGAGGAGTCTAGGTAACAAAATGGAGGAACTAGAGCTACTGGTGCAGGAAGTGAAACCAGATATTATAGGGATAACAGAAACATGGTGGAATAGTAGTCATGACTGGACTACAGGTATTGAAGGGTATGTGCTGTTTAGGAAAGACAGAAACAAAGGTAAAGGGGGTGGAGTAGCATTGTATATCAACGATGAGTTAGAATGTAAAGAAATAAGAAGCGATGCAATGGATAAGACAGTCTGTCTGGGCAAAAATTACATTGGGGAAGAAAACTAGTAAAGCCTCTCCTATGATAGTGCTTGGGGTGTGCTATAGACCTCCGGGATCTAATTTGGTTATGGATAGAGCCCTTTTTGATGTCTTTAATAAAGTAAATACTAATGGAAACTGCGTGATCATGGGAGACTTTAACTTCCCAGATATAGACTGGAGGACCAGTGCTAGTAATAATAATAGGGCTCAGATTTTCCTAGATGCGATAGCTGATGGATTCCTTCAACAAGTAGTTGCTGAACCGACTAGAGGGGATGCCATTTTAGATTTAATTTTGGTGAGTAGCGAGGACCTCATAGAAGAAATGGTTGTAGGGGACAATCTTGGCTCAAGTGATCATGAGCTAATTCAGTTCAAACTAAATGGAAGGATTAACAAAAATAAATCTGCAACTAGGGTTTTTGATTTCAAAAGGGCTGACTTTCAAAAATTAAGGCAATTAGTTAGGGAAGTGGATTGGACTGAAGAACTTATGGATCTAAAGGCAGTTGAGGCCTGGGATTACTTTAAATCAAAACTGCAGAAGCTATCGGAAGCCTGTATCCCAAGAAAGGGGAAAAAATTCATAGGAAGGAGTTGTAGACCAAGCTGGATGAGCAAGCATCTTAGAGAGGTGATTATGAAGAAGCAGAAAGCATACAGGGAGTGGAAGATGGGAGGGATCAGCAAGGAAACCTACCTAATTGAGGTCAGAAGATGTAGGGATAAAGTCAGAGAGGCTAAAAGTCGAGTAGAGTTGGACCTTGCAAAGGGAATTAAAACCAATAGTAAAAGGTTCTATAGCCATATAAATAAGAAGAAAACTAAGAAGGAAGAAGTGGGGCCGCTTAACACTGAGGATGGAGCGGAGGTTAAAGATAATCTAGGCATGGCCCAATATCTAAACAAATACTTTGCCTCAGTCTTTAATAAGGCTAAAGAGGATCTTGGGGATAATGGTAGCATGACAAATGGGAAGGAGGATATAGAGGTAGATATTACCATATCAGAGGTAGAAGCGAAACTGAAACTGCTTAATGGGACTAAATCGGGGGGCCCAGATAATCTTCATCCAAGAATATTAAAGGAATTGGCACCTGAAATTGCAAGCCCATTAGCAAGAATTTTTAATGAATCTGTAAACTCAGGAATAGTACCGAATGATTGGAGAATTGCTAATATAGTTCCTATTTTTAAGAAAGGAAAAAAAAGTGATCCAGGTAACTACAGGCCAGTTAGTTTGACATCTGTAGTATGCAAGGTCCTGGAAAAAATTTTGAAGGAGAAATTAGTTAAGGACATTGAAGTCAATGGTAAATGGGACAAAATACAACATGGTTTTACAAAAGGTAGATCGTGCCAAACCAACCTAATCTCCTTTTTTGAAAAAGTAACAGATTTTTTAGATAAAGGAAATGCAGTGGATCTAATTTACCTAGATTTCAGTAAGGCATTTGATACCGTGCCACATGGGGAATTATTAGTTAAATTGGAGAAGATGGGGATCAATATGAACATCAGAAGGTGGATAAGGAATTGGTTAAAGGGGAGACTGCAACGGGTCCTACTGAAAGGCAAACTGTCAGGTTGGAGGGAGGTTACCAGTGGAGTTCCTCAGGGATCGGTTTTGGGACCAATCTTATTTAATCTTTTTGTTACTGACCTTGGCACAAAAAGTGGGAGTGTGCTAATAAAGTTTGCAGACGATACAAAGCTGGGAGGTATTGCCAATTCGGAGAAGGATCGGGATATTATACAGGAGGATCTGGATGACCTTGTAAACTGGAGTAATAGTAATAGGATGAAATTTAATAGTGAGAAGTGTAAGGTTATGCATTTAGGGATTAATAACAAGAATTTTAGTTATAAGCTGGGGACGCATCAATTAGAAGTAACGGAAGAGGAGAAGGACCTTGGAGTATTGGTTGATCATAGGATGACTATGAGCTGCCAATGTGATATGGCTGTGAAAAAAGCTAATGCGGTTTTGGCATGCATCAGGAGAGGCATTTCCAGTAGGGATAAGGAGGTTTTAGTACCGTTATACAAGGCACTGGTGAGACCTCACCTAGAATACTGTGTGCAGTTCTGGTCTCCCATGCTTAAAAAGGATGAATTCAAACTGGAGCAGGTACAGAGAAGGGCTACTAGGATGATCCGAGGAATGGAAAACTTGTCTTATGAAAGGAGACTTAAGGAGCTTGGCTTGTTTAGCCTAACTAAAAGAAGGTTGAGGGGAGATATGATTGCTCTCTATAAATATATCAGAGGGATAAATATAGGAGAGGGAGAGGAATTATTTAAGCTCAGCACCAATGTGGACACAAGAACAAATGGGTATAAACTGGCCACCAGGAAGTTTAGACTTGAAATCAGACGAAGGTTTTTAACCATCAGAGGAGTGAAGTTTTGGAATAACCTTCCAAGGGAAGCAGTGGGGGCAAAAGATCTATCTGGTTTTAAGATTCTACTCGATAAGTTTATGGAGGAGATGGTATGATGGGATAATGGGATTTTGGTAAGTAACTGATCTTTAAATATTCAGGGTAAATAGGCCAAATCCCCTGAGATGGGATATTAGATGGATGGGATCTGAGTTACTATAGAAAATTCTTTCCTGGGTATCTGGCTGGTGAATCTTGCCCATATGCTCAGGGTTTAGCTGATTGCCATATTTGGGGTCGGGAAGGAATTTTCCTCCAGGGCAGATTGGAGAGGCCCTGGAGGTTTTTCGCCTTCCTCTGTAGCATGGGGCATGGTTGACTGGAGGGAGGCTTCTCTGCTCCTTGAAGTTTTGAACCATGATTTGAGGACTTCAATAGCTCAGACATGGGTGAGGTTTTTCATAGGAGTGGTGGGTGACATTCTGTGGCCTGCGCTGTGCAGGAGGTCGGACTAGATGATCAGAGTGGTCCCTTCTGACCTTGGTATCTATGAATCTGTTGGAATAGGTTGGAATAAGTTATGAAAATGGCCAAATGCTGGTGGGATTTGGATATTCTGTTCAGATGCCAGTGTCTGAATACTTAAATATTGTTCTCATAGCTGTGCTGAGACTTACCTGGATTCAATTATTCTAAAGAAACCCAGAGTCTGTAAACCGTTTTTAATTCAGATGCACTTTTCAAGAACAGACAGACATCAGGAGCTAACTTACCGTATATCTGAATGCTAAAGGATTCACAATTTCCATCTTGAACTAAAGGGTAAATGTAATCGACTATTGGCTATGGCTACTAAAGAAAATACTGTAATCCCTAATGGAACAATTTTATTAAGATCTTCACAAAATGTGTACTCAAGTTGTTATAATTTTTTATGAACCCCTGGATGGATCTGTTTCCCCTCATTAAAGCCCTGGATATTTTTATATTTATTATTTTGTAAATTAATGGTTAACAAGGACAAGTCCTCAGGAAAAAAAATCACAAAAGCTGTAATATGGACATTTTACTTTTGATCTGTAAATGTCACTGACACCAATATATTTTTAAAAAGAAGTCGGGTAAATCATGACATAGCTAGCTGATTAAACATAGCTTCAAAGTGCTTAATATATAAACATATAATTCCATCACCTAAAACTATTTTGGCATCAGTGTGATGGCCCTACTGTATTTTTGCAAATTACTTTGTCGTCTTTCAGCTTTGCAATTCTTCTTGTCAATGGCATGTCACTGATAATGTCACTTTTAACAGTGATTGTGTGAATGCTTGGAATTACTGATAATTTCCAGAGACACTGTCCTTCAGATAAAGAAAAAATTGATTCACCTCCCCAACACACACACACACACACACACTTCTGTACAAGTCTTACAGTAACTGATTTTTGTAGAAAATGGGGTTTTTTTGTGTGTTAAATACAAGGGCTTTTCTCCAAAGAGAAAACTGTACACCAAGATTAGCAATGTATAAAAAGATCTTATTCTTAAAATAAAGTCTCAGGATTTGCAAGGATATTCTGTACTGTATCTTCCAATGTGAAACATTTAGTTCTACAGTATGTAATTAAGTTCAATTTAAGCATACAATAAAGTGATTTTTTTTAAATATAGCATTGTATAGCAACAAAGATAATATACTATGTTACAATTGTTGCATTTCTTTTGCATTCTTCAAGAGAAAAAAACAGATATTGACATCTGTTGAAGGTCTTTTTTATGGACAGATAAATATCGACTAAACTGAAGTTACTGTCAATGGTAGAACTCAAGGGTCAAAAATAAGTCTATTTTCTTTGAGAGAAAAAGAGGGAGAGCCAAAGAAAGAAAGATGAAAAGCTTATAGCTTGCCATAGATTTCCCCCCATCCCAAAGGTAGTTATAAGGTCAGTAATGATGTTTGATAACTATAAGCTAGCTGTCTACATTTTTTTTTTTAAACTTTCATTCCCCTCTAAAATTTGGGCTAATATTTACAGTCCCCTCTCTCCTTTTTCAGGGTTAAAAACCTTTTTCAATTTGTTAGATCAAGCTGCTTGTTTTGAGCTGGTGCAATCTGTTCTTAAAAATCAAAGTGTGTCCTGAAATGTTGTGGCCCTTAAGGCAGACTGTGAACATTATGGTACATAAATTTGCATGGCTATTGCTCTCAGAAAATAACTTTGTGTGACATGAGGGTTATGCAGATTTTTGGCCAGGTGCTCTGAGAAAATGAGTGTGCAAAATGAAGAATGGCAGCTTTCCCTTTTTTTTATAACAGGCAATTATATCCCTTAAGTCCATTATTATGCAGTGACAATTTAGGCACATTTGTAAGAGAGATGGTAATTTCTTGCAATATCATTGAAATACCTTAATATATTAAGCTTCTATATTATTGTGAAGGGTAACCTCTCTTGGGGGCAGATGTGAAAGATTTAAGACCTGGGAATTCAAAAGTCTATATTGAAAATGTGCCAGACATGTATAGACTATTATGACAATAAATGTTAACTGGATTTCCTGGGGAACCCCTAGGAAAAAGTTAATGCAAATTCCCTAGGCCCAGCTTAGAGCTCTGGTAGGTTTTAGTCCTTTAAAACCCAGAGCTGGGTTTTCCTCATGATTACAAATTCATCTGTCTCAGATTCAGAACCCTGACTGGGCAGATCAGTCATTTCTTTAAAGCTCAGGCCTTTGATTTTTGTCTGTCGATTACCTGCTACAGAAGGCAGTGACCCTTTCCTCAGGGTGTAGCTTCAAAAGGCTGGAGTTGGGGAATTTGCATTAACCACTGCCTAAAGATTCTCCAGGGTATCAACTGAGACACCATGTCATTCTCAATTTTTTTTTCAAATGGAGGGCATTAAAGCCCCCATTCATCAGTGCAGCTAAGCACTTGCTTAAGTATATCACGGTTCAGCAAAGCACTTAAGCATATGTTTAACTTTAGGTGTGTGGTAATGTCTCACTTATTTCAGTGGGAGTTAAGCACATACCTAAGTGTTTTGCTTAATAGTGATGGACTGCTGAGTCCCATAGTAAAACTCAATGATCTGGCCCAGATATTGTTGGAGGAAAAAGGAAATGAGCTTCTCTCTTCACACATTCTGATGAAGTTCCTTGCACACTAAATAATCCTTTGTTTCAGGGAGATTAGGAGGCAACTAGGTTAGCTGGAGGATAGCTGCTCTTCTAACATTCATCCTCACACCTGTGAAGATCTCCAGGTTAGGATAATCCTCACCTGCCTTTCCTTATGTGTATGCCTCACCTAAATATTCAACCCTCCAACCTGTTTTAGGGCAGCCCCCAACTGAGAAACATGCTAAGGCCATCATCTAGGCTGCAATTTCAAATCAGTGGCCAGCCATGTCTGTGTGGTCCTCTGTAGATGTCTAACCACCAACAGTGGTGCAAATCTCAATACATTTGTGGATTATGATCTCTGCCCATTCTTCAAGGGTAAAAACAGTCCCAAAGTTTTAAACAACATTTCTCTTACCCAACCATGGCCCCCATTTCTAACATTTCTAATATTTCTAACAGAACTAGCTTTCCCAACATCACCACTTTTTTTCTTAACTAGTTCACAGCTAATTTGGTTGATTCATATAAAAAGGCCACATCAGACTCCTTATCACCTGCTGCATGAGCCCTTAAGTATCTTTCCCACTCTTTGCCACCCTCTTTATTCAACAAAAGTGATAAAATGACTCGAGCTCAAAAATGCTCTATTGGCCTTAAAGCAAATATGAAGTATGGCAACTATGTCAAAATCTACTGTGCTTTCCTTCACACCTTCATAGTAATTATGACCATTAAAAATGAAAACAAAATAATGCATCTGATGAAGTGAGCTGTAGCTCACAAAAGCTTATGCTCTTAATAAATTTGTTAGTCTATAAGGTGCCACAAGTACTCCTTTTCTTTTTATGGATACAGACACACGCTGCTACTCTGAAAAATAAAATTGATGTTAGTCTTTTAGCAAGCAATCCAAATATTACATGTAGATCAGTTTAAGGCGCTTTGCATTCTGGTTTTGGAAGCTCCAGGGTAACTTTAGTTTGGGATTCAGAGCCTATAGGAACATTACTTTACTTTCCCAATTGCCAGGTTGATTTGTGCCTCTTAAAATACTAATATACTTCTTTTGAATAATTCACACCCTGCTTCTAGGAATTGCATGGGAATATTTTTTTAAATGAATAAGTGACTTAAATATTGGAAAAAAATGTTTCTGAAAACACAGTAAACTACCCCCCATATTGAAAAATTACATATTAAAAAGTAGTGCTGGAAGAGCAAGGAAGTTCATGTTTAGTTTGGATACGTCTCCAAGAGTTCGTTAGCTTATCCAAAGTACTTGCAGCCTATTGAGGCCAGAATGTGGACTTGCTCTCTTCAGTCATTCTCCTCTTCTCCTGTCTCACTCTGTCCATTAGTGAAGGCCTAGAAACCTGATATCCTTTCCCAGTAGCTTCAGGTCAGAATATCTTATAGGAGTTGTCTTCAAAAGCAAATTGTGTTGTGTTGCATATTTTTTTCTTAATTTTCAATGAAGCGTAAAAGCATAGGTTCAAATTTGTGTCAAAGAAAAATGTAATTCTCAGTAGAAATAGATGTATAATCTTATTTATCATAAGGATTGTAGGTTCATGTGCTGTATTAATAATAAACAACAAAGGACTATGGATAAAATTTCCAAAAGTGCCTAAGTCCCATTTTTGAAAGTGACTTAGGACCAGATTTTTAAAGGTATTTAGATGTCTACCGATGCACATGGGTTCCTACTAGGATTTACAACAGTGCCTAAGTGAGTTAGGTGCCTAACATCCATTGAAAGTCACTGAAAGTTAGGTGCCTAATCTGATTAGGCACTTTTGTTATTTCCACTAGACAGCCCTCTGAATCATGATTCCATTATTGTTGTATCACCCTCTTTCATGGACAATGTGCATGGGGACTTTAGGGGTATGTCTACATTGCAATAAATTGATGATTGGCCTGCGGCTTGTAGGGCTCAGGCTGGAGCTTGAGCTCTGCAACAAACCCCCTTATGGGGTCCCAGAGCCTGGGCTCCAGCCCAAACCCAAACTTCTGCACTGCAGTTTTGTAGTAAAACAGCCTGAGCCCCACAAGTCTGAGTCAGCTGACACAGGCCAGCTATGAATGTTTTATCGCAGTGTAGACATACCTTCAGATGAATGCTAGCCTGATTATTCCATGAGAAATGGAAGGGGAGTTTGTCTCCCTCCTTAGTCCGTTCCCCATGTCTTAGGCTGCAGGCCCCAGTCTTGAAAAGGATCCTTCAGAGGCCAGAGCCATGTATTTGGTGGTGATTCTTCAAGTGATGGTCCCTATTGCATTCCACTGTGAGTTATGCATTCCTCTGTGAGTTATGCATGTCCCTAGAGCTGGAGAATTTTGAAAGTAGTATTCATTGGTCCACGTATGCTCCTGGCTCACCTCATGCCTCCAACTAAGGTGATAAACGGTCTCTCCAGTTCCTTCTCTGCAAGGTCTGGGTCAGAACCTTTAATGTCCTCAGCTTCGGCTTTACACTACAAAACAAAGATTAATCTTATTGTTAATAGTCTTTATAGTTTAGCAGTTTTTGCAGTTAACTAATTGTATTACCTTAGCATTAGATAGTCTAAGGGGGGAACCCCTTCCCCCCCATTCCTCTTACTCCACTCAGGTACTGGACTTTGCCCAAGATCCTGGGCTTCAAACTCTGCACCTCCTGCCCACGATCTTTCTTGGTCATCAAGAACCAACAACATTGCCTGCATGGCCTCAAGAAAGCTCATATCATGGTGAAGTGCAGTGTCTGCTGCTCATTTCCCAACTGCACTTGAGAAATATAGGAACTTTGGCTCTGTTAACACTTAATGAAAAAAGCATGAGCTAGGGAACGCTGCTGTACATCTGCCTGATTCTGCAAGGATCATGCCTCCTGCTGTGAAGTCTGATTCCAATGTGGGTGAATTTTCCCCCACAGACCCTATGGCAGGGCCTCGCCAGGAAGCTAGGAAATACTCTCATAAGCATGAGACCAAATCTTCCTCAAAGTCTACTTCAAAGAAGTCCAGCTCAGTGGCAAGCAAACCTCTCAGCTCGACCCATGAGGACTTAGGATGTACTAAGTCCCATAGGCACATCAAGAAAGCCCAGAAATATTGGGCTCCATTGGCTCTGGACTGTGTACCATTACTACCATCTCCCTGGCTCCTTCCGCATCCGAGGATCCATCAACACTGATGATGCCCAGTCACAACTAGTTACCATCCTCCTTGCTGGCTTCAATGGCCTGCAAAAATAGTCCCTTTTACACTGGGGAGATCTGAACCTAGGGCAACACCACAGGACATCTTTGCTCTCCCAGATCCAAAATCCGCCCCCACCCCACCCCATCAGGATCCACAGTTTCCAGAGAGATAATATCTCTACGGAGAGAAATTGCTGCAGGATGGAGCTTGTCACCTCCTCCATACACAGAATATACCTTCCCTTTGATGACACCACTGGTACTGCCACTGGAATGGGAGTCAGCCTTTTCTTTGGGAGAGTTGGAGCTATCAGTAGATCCATTTTGAGATTACTGTTATCCACTACCTAAAAGGCCCACCTGGTCCTGGAACAATCTCCATCTTATCTACCTCAGAATGCCATGGGGACCCCCAAGACCACCTCTTGATCCTGCCTATTGGCCATATTGGGGACCTTGGTACTAGCACCCCCATACAGAGGCCATCCAATCTATTAAGAAATCAGCCTTTGTCTCCCCTCAGATTAACCTCCAGATCCAATAGAGGATGACCAGCACTACAGTTTGGTACTGGAAGTTCTGCTGGAGCCAACAAGACTGTCATCATCATCCCTAGATGAGGCTATGACATTGGAAAGAGGGGATGTCTGTGACTTCAGGGAGTTCCAATATTACCTTTGCAGAGTTGCTGGAGAACTTTAGATTCCCCTGCAGGAAATCCAGGACTCCCAACACAAACTCCTGGACATTCTGCATACTCCTGGATCTAACAGGATAGCTCTCCCATTAAGGAAGCTACTGTTGAGCTGGTCAGGAGAGTTTGTACTCCCCTGTCACCTGCATTCCTACCCTCGAGAGCAGAGAAATGTTATGTGCTAGTCAAGGCCACAGAATTTTTGTTCTCTCACCCAACTCACTGGTGGACCAGGCAGATTCTAAAAGATCAAGACAACAACATCCCAGATCCACTCCTGCAGAAAGAGAGGGTAAATGCTTGTATCTACAGGGAAGAAATGTCTTCTCATCATCCATCCTCCAATTCAGGATAGCCAATTACCAGGTGTTAATTATGGTTAATTATGATTTCCTGAACTGTGACAAGTTCAAGAAGTTTACCAACAACTTTCCGTAACAGGACAGTCTGTTTCCAAGCTCTGATAGCCAAAGGCAAACTAAGCTAAGACCACTCTCCAATCCACTGCTGATGCTGTCGGTGTCTCCTCTACAGACATGGCTACTGCTGTTATGCACAGGGAGTTGTGGCTCCATGCCTCAAGACTCCCTAAGGAGGTCCAGAATACCATGAAGGACCTCCCCTTTGATGAATTGCATCTCTTCAGTCAAAAGAGAGAAGTCCTTACACACCCTAAAGGACTTTAGGGCTAACCTTCAGTCACTAAGTATATATGCCTGCTCCTAAGAGGAAGTTTCATTGCACAGCCTCCAAATTTAGGTATGTGGCTCATCAGTTCTTCTGTCAGTGACCCTATGAACCACCATATAAGAAGAGACAGATGGTTCAGAAGTCCCACTTCCCTACACCCTCCACAAGAGGCTCAGCATCTCAATCTCAGCCACCAGCTCAATGACATTTTTGACAGGAGCTCAAGAGCTGCAAATCACTAAGCCCAACACTTCCTGACCCCCACCATGACTATTTGGGGGTTGTCTAGCACTCTGTCCATTGTTATGGCACTCCAGCTGTTGAAAAAGTGGATGCTGAATATCATGCACTCTGGCTATACAATCAAGTTTGCAATGTTACCCCCAAGACTCCATTCCTCAGTCTCCTTCAGGGACCACTCTCAACAATATTCTCGCTGTTGAGGGAAACTCCTTGCTGCTGTGAAGAGCAATAGAATGTGTCTGCACAATATCAAGGAAAAGGATTCTACTTGACCTACTTCCTAATAACCCAAAAAGAAAGGTGGTTGTAGATCAATACCCGACCTCTGCCATTTCAATTACCTCATTCACAAACTCAGATTTTGCACAGTCACATTGGCAGCATCTCTAGGAAAAGGGCTGTGGTTCATGGCTCCCAATATGAAGGATGCCTACTTCGTGTAGAAATTCATCCTGTACACAGATGCTTTCTCATATTTACAGCAGGCTCTGACCATTTTCCATAGAGAATACTGCCCCTCAGCATAGCAACCACCAGAGTCTTTACCAAGATGTTTTCAGTCATAGTGGCTCATGTTAAATGTCATTCCATACCTCTCCGACTAGCTCCTTGCCACCAAATCTCACCAGGAAGCTTATGCATCAACCTCTATGATGCTCTGCCTCCTCTCTTCACTGGGAGTTAGTATAAACATGGAGAAATCTGTTTGTTTACATTGACTGTCCACAGGAACAGCCACCTGCAGCTCCCAGTGGCTGCGATTCACCGTTCCTGGCCAATGGGAGCTGTGGGAAGTGGCGGCCAGCATGTCCCTGCAGCCCGTGCCGCTTCCTGCAGCTCCCATTGGGTGGGAACGATGAACCGTGGCCACTGGGAGCTGCAGGCAGCCATGCCTGTGGATGGTCAAAGTAAACAAACTGTCTTGCGGCCCACCAGTGGATTACCCTGACGGGTCACAGGTTGCCCACCACTGCTCTAGACTGTATCTGGGTAACCTTGAACTCTGCCTCCACAAGGGCGTACCTGCTGACACACAGGTTCAGACCATGAGGGATATCATAGCTCTCATTGCTACCAACCCTCAGGTACTAGTCAAAACATGTCTGTCCCTAGTAGCCACATGGTCTCATGCACTGGTATTCACCCCATTCGCAAGACTCCACCTTCAAGCTTGGCTACGGTCAGTATATGCCCCAAGCCGCCATGAACCTCATGGTGACAGTCCTCATTAAGGTACTGTCCTCCCTCCTATGGTGGACAAATTCACATTTCACATGTTTGGGGGTCTCCTTTTTCCCCTCCTCCGGACAGAACCATCATTATGGATACATCCCTGCTAGGCTGGGGGAGTACATATATACAACTATACAGCTCAAAGAACATGGACACCTTGAGAATCCAGGATACACATCAATATCCTGGAACTATGAGTAGTAAGGATTCATGCCTTAATTCATCCTCTCTCCCCATATCCTTATACTATCCGTCAATACTATCAATGAGCAAGGGGGAGTGATATTGGTCTCCCTGCGTGAAGAAGCAGTCAGCCTCTGGCACTGGTGTATCAACAATCACATCACCAAATTAGCAGCCTAGCTTTCTGAAAAGTTGAATGTGCTTACAGAGTCCTTCAGAAGACACTTGAAGTTCCCCCTTGTGGTCAGTTGCAATGACATTGTGCTGCACAACATAGTCACTCTATAGGAAATCCCAACCAGAGATGAAGTGAGCTGTAGCTCATGAAAGCTTATGCTCAAATAAATTTGTTAATCTCGAAGGTGCTACAAATCCTCCTTTTTTCTTTTTGCGGATACAGATTAACACGGCTGCTACTCTGAAACACACCACATATTACTCCAGATGTGCCCTATTTCATTGCTTCCAGAGCAATGCTCTGCTTCTTTCCTGGCCAGATTGGTTCAATTATGGCTTCCCTCCACTACTGCTTCTGGCACGAGTCCTCTACAAGATCTGACAGGACAGAGAAAGGGTCATCTTGATTGCCCCTTTCTGGTCCAGACAGCTGTGGTTCCCCCAATCTCTTGTGCATATCATCTCACCCACCAATTAACCTCCTGATGTTCCCCGAGCTCCTCACACACTGAAATAGCAAGTTCAAACAACCCAATCGATGACTGCTCCACTTTGGAGCATGTGACTTGGAAGGGCATCATCCCTAGAACATTCATGCTCTTCAGCCATACAAGACATCTTCTCTAATAGCAGAAAGGACTCTACTAGGAAATGTTACCTAGCTAAATGGAAATGTTTCTCATCTTGGACACAGAAAGGAGGCATTGTACCAGTGGCTGAAGATATTCTGCACATCTTAGACTATATCCTATATTTAAAGACACCAGGTCTATCCATCAGCTCCTTACAAGTGCACTTAGTGGTGATGGTGCATACTTCCCACCTGCTCAGGGCTACTCAGTTTTTTCACACCCAGTAACCAATAGATTCTGGAAAGACTTTCCCAGCTACTCAGATTACAACCTAATGGGACCTGAATCTCATTCTTTCAGCACTAACAGAACCCCCTCTTTGCTCCATGTCCCTCGATGAAAGTAGTCTTTCTTGTAATTATCACATCCGCAAGAAGGGTTGGTGATCTGGGAGCCATGATAGCAGACCATAGCTACACTATATTCCATATAGATAAAGATTCTTTGCATCTACATCCAAAATTTATTCCTAAAGTAGTTTTGGAATGTCACCTTAACCAATCCATTCACTTGCCTATATTCTTCCCAAAACCACACACTGAAGAACAAAGAGTACACTACCTCAAAGTTCAATGAGCCTTGGCCTTTTACCTGCTGAGAACGAAACGAGGGGGAGGGGGAAAAAACCCACACACACAACCCACGAATGAATGAGAACACACCATCTCCACCCAGAGATTCTCCAAATGGATATCTGGCTGAATTCTACTGTCAGCTCTCCAACCTTCCCTGCATAAAGGAGTACAAGCTCATTCCACTAGAGTGCACACAACTATGGTGTCTCTTCAGGAGGTACCCTTTCTGGACATCTGTAAAGCAGCTACATGGAGTCCCATTCATATGTTTTCAAGGCATTTTGTTCTGATACTGGACTTGGCTGCTGCTGTCTCCTTCGAGATGGCAGTTCTCTGCTCAGCCCTCAGACTGTCCATGTCCTCTCACCTTCTCCCACTTAGGTCCTACTTGTCAATCTCCCACAATGGAATACAATAGGGACCATCATTCGAAGAAGAAGAGGAAGTCGCTTGCATGTAACTAGAGGTTTTTTTAGATGTGGTGCCTATCTGAATTCCACTATCTGCCCTCTGTCCCCTCTACTTTGAATCCTCTCTGATTCAAGGTGGAGAAGGAACTGGAGAGGTGGCCAGTACACTGTGCCCTTTATCACCTCGTCAGAGACACAAGGTGAACCAGGGTACATGTGCAATCGACACTAGTTTCAAATTCTCCAGTTCTGGGTGCATGGTGCACATGTGTAACTTGCAGTGGAATACAGATAGGGACTACACCTTGAACCTCCAGTATAAGGTAGGCAACTTCTTCTTTTGTACCTCCACATGAGTTGTAGCTCTAGAGGCTCCCCCATCAGCTGGTTCCTTGTAGAGGAATATCTCTGGGATGCCAAGACAGTAGAATTCACCCCCAAAATGTGCATCTACCTAGCTTAGACTTTCCTACCCACTCCTGGCCAAAGATGTTGGGCCAGCAGGAATCCAGAGGAGGGGGCATACTGTAATGGTGGCTGACCTGCCTCCTTGAACGTAAAAGCGGAAGGACCTGTGTGCATAGAGGACCCTCCACTAGTATATCTGAGAAGCAGGGGAATGATCCCATTTTTAGTTTTTAATCAGTCTTCATTCAAGCAAATTCCCAGTGGTGTCAATGATTTTGCCTGAATAATAATTTGGTCCAAAGCCCTCATGATATTGGTCCAATTATGTTCATTTTATTAATAAAATATCACCACATACCTCCTGAGAAGAGGCAGTGGAGATGCTGCAATATCACATTTTTGTTTTTGAAAGCTCACTTAACTTTCAGAAAAAAATAAAGCCAACTGACTGTGCCTAAATTCAAGAATAAAAGGAATAAAATGAGCAGAGGCAAACGTAATGCATATGGGGACAAGTAGTTACATTAAAAATACAATCTTATTAGAAGAGAGATTGTTTGTTTGTTTTTTTAAGTTGGGAAGAATGGGTGATATCAATGAATGTGATATGAACAGTAGGAAGTACTTTTTAAGTTCTCATATTTATTATTTGTTGACTATATTATTGGTCATTTATGCTTTTTGCTGTGCTTTTTGAACAAGAGCTGCATACTGAACATTATGGAGAGACAAGGGTCTCGTTTTGATCTCCTATCAGTTTTTCACCACTGTTAACCCATTGACTGAGACTCTGGAACCAGTTCTGATCTCTGCCATAAGAGGCTTCAGTCACCTGACAGCCTAAGTTGTCACGGTGTAATCTGTAAACAGCAAATGAAGTATGAGTGCAGATACCCATCAGGAGAAGTTTGAAAGAGTAGATCTTAAAATATAGTTTTAAGGTGTCTTGTTTTTTTTCACAGTAAAGCTAAGAAAATAGTGTTCCTATTTGTGCCTCATCTTCTAAGCATAACCTTTGCTTGAATGTAGAAATTGTTCTAATGTCTCACTCCAGTGCAAAGGTGTGACCCATTTAGTTCACTCTTCTTGCATGTGCACAGCTGAATAAACATTTCCATTGGGTGACTTTTTTGGAAAATAAAATCTAAATATTTTATAAATGCATTTCTCTTGAGTGGATAAATACCTATTAACCAACAAAATACAGAAAGTAAGCATTTTAAAAACTGATATTGGTTTAGGGTGAGTCTGCTACACAGTAAGAAGATCAAAAAATACTATAAGATATGAAATAGTGTATTGTAGCTGATCTACATGGGTAAAAGGCTGATAAATTAACTCATGTTGCCAGAGTGGATAGCATGGTCTAGTGGATAGTGAACAGGAATGAGAGTTTTGAAATCTGGCATGTATTCCTGCTACTGCCTTCCTCTCAACCCCATTTTAAACTTGCCAAATCGCTTAACTTCTTTCTGGAAGTGGGCTGTTTATAGCACCCTAGCGTGTGTTGTATGAGACAGCTATTTGTAAAGTGCTCTGAGATCCTTACATGAGCAGTGTTATAGAAATGTACAGTATTGATTATTTTACTTAAGAGTGTGATGTTGATACAGGAAACCAAATTACTAGGTAGAAGATTGAGGCAGATTGATGATTGTTGGATTTGATCGAGTGGCCAACACGGCACTTGTGGATGGGTAAAAGGAGATAGGCATGTCACTCATTCCTTTGCTGCTATGACATTAATCCCAGTGTTGGGGAAGGGATGGGAGTCATTGCGATCCCTGTCTAACAATTGAGGATGGCTGCCTCAGACACAAGGACTCCAATGTGTTAGTCTCTAAGGTGCCACAAGGACTCCTCATTGTTTATACCTGAACTATTGGCTGATGCAGTCAAATCTTTGTCCGGGGGGAACAGTTGCATCTGTCATCCTCAGCACAGTCATTTCTCCCAAATGTATCTTCAGTCATTCACATACTGGAAAATGTGTGGTTGAAAGTTATTAACAGTGAATGATAAAGCAAAACATTAAAATTGAGTTAATCCTGGGTTGATTATATGACTATCCTCACTTACATGTCAGTGAAGGAGCAAGCGGCACATTGCAGTCTAGGCTCCTAGAGTTTTGGTAAAATTATGCACCATGCCCTTATTGGCAAATTCACTTTGATTTTTTTTTACTCCGTATCTGCTATGTAGTATATGCTTGTCCCTGTCCCTTGGACATGCTCATTGGATGAAATGGCATTATAAATATATTGAAACAAGCTGTGAGAGATTAGAGCTGGTTGGGAATAAAAACATAAAACCAACTTTCTTTCTTCTTTCTTTCTTAAAAAACAAAACAAAAAAAACACAGAACTTGTTGAACTCTTTCTAACTAGCTCTGTCAGAGACCTAAAACTGCTATGAACTAATGAAATCCAACTGGCAAGCAATGATAGACACAGCACTTCTCTGAGATTACTTTAAGGCATAGGTGAAGTTGGAGTTTGTGAGATTCAAATGATTAACATGGGACACTTTGACCATCATATTGCACATGTCTTTGTACATCTTTTTTTGTTGGAAGGTGACCTAACATAACTTCTGAATTCATAAATTATTCAGTAACGAAGCAGATGTCATGGGGATGACACCATGATTTGTGTCCTTTTGTAATAAATTATTCCTTCGAGCACTTCTCAAAGACACATGCTGGGGTGCACTGATTGTGCATTTTATTGGTTAAAGAGTTGTATTTTGAAATGTAGCTTGGCTCTGTTTGCATTAGTGCTGAAATATTTGCATATGTGATCTTTCTTGTTGGAATATATTTGCATTAATTTGTATTAACTCAATGTTTGTATTGATTGTTTGTTTGTTTTTTCTAAAACAAGGCAAGAAGAGAAAAACATCTTTATAATTTATTCACAAAGAAAATAGGCTTTCAGTAGAACAGCTATTTGAATATATTGTATTTTTGAATACCGAGGACAATTTTTTTTTTCCCTCTACCAGCAAGAGAATTTCCTTCACCACATAGTTCAATTGTTCTAAAGGAGTCATCAACATTTAAGAGCATGCTGTACAAAAATATGTTCTGCCAGAACCTCAGCTGGTACAAATCACGGTACAACCACTGAGTTGAATGAAGCTACATTGATTTACACCGGCTGAGGATCTGGACCACTATTTTCTTTAATTCTTGCAGACCCAAAGATCTCCTTAAAAACACTATCAAAAATGACAGCATTCAGCTATGCTTATTGGTTTTTGAAGTTGCATTACTTTCATGTTTTTTACATTTTATTTTTATAATTCACAAGATTTCTTTTTACCAATGTACTGTAGTCTTACAGGAGTTAGGAAAGGTGAACATTGATAAAATGTGATTACAATAGTGATACAAGGGAAATAAATCAACCCTTAAACCAGCTGTGATCTTTGTAGATTTCATAAACTGAGCAGGACTGAGCTACATCAGGGCTATAGATAGTAAGGTAGGATTGGTGATTCAGAAGACGCATTAAGGTACAAGGGGGCGCTGCTGCTGGTGGGTAAGCTATAAAACTGAGGTTTTGACTACCTGAGGCCTTTTAAAAATCCCATGGACTTTGTGTGATAATAGAAGTGAATTCATAGGCACTGACTTCCCCTCTGCCTCGACCCACCCCCTTCCCACTCCCATTCCACCCCTTTCCCCCAAGTCCCTGCCCTTGCCCCCCCCTTCTCCACCTCCTCTCCTGAGCATGCCTCGTCCCCGCTCCTTCCCCTCCATACTGGAAAGTCCTAAGCATCACCAAGCAGCTGTTAGATGGCAGGGGGCTGGAAGCACTGAGGGGGAGGAGCGGTGATGCAGCATGCTCGGGGGGGCAGGGAGAAGGAGGTGAGGAGGTGGGGAGCTTGGCTGCCGGTGGGTGTGGAGCACCCTCTAATTTTTCTCCCTGGGTGCTCTAGCCCCAGAGCACCCATGGAGTTAGCGCCTATGGAAGTGATAGCTCTGGTGTCCAGACCAAATTCCAATTGAACAAATATATTTTCTCACCCGATTCCCCTATAGTTTCATTTGGACGAGGTATTCTTCGCTCTGCACCCTGACCTGTTAGTAGATTTTCTGTGCAATTTTTAAAGGCTCAAAATTTCACTCGTGGTCTAAGTGATCCAATTCCTGGCCTTAATGCTGACACAACTTTCATAGAATCATAAACCTGGAAGGGACCTCAGGAAGTCATCTAGTCCAGTCCCCTGCACTTGTGGCAGGACTAATTATCTAGACCATTCCTGACAGGTGTTTGTTTAACCTGCTCTTAAAAGTGTTCAATGATGGAGATTCTACAACCTCCCTAGGCAGTTTATTCCAGTGCTTAACCAACCTGACAGTTAAGAAGTTTTTCTTAATGTCCAATCTAAACCTATCTTGCTGCAATTTAAGCCCATTGCTTCTTGTCCTATCCTTGGAGGATAAGAAAAAACATTTTTTCCCCATCCTCCTTGTAACAACCTTTTACATACTTGAAAACTGTTATCATCTCCCCTCTCAGTCTTCTCCTTTCCAGACTAAACAAACCCAATTTTTTCAACTAAATTTTTTGCAATTTTTCCCAACTAAAACCTCTCCAACGCATCGTCAAAGATCTACAACCTATCCTGAAGGATGACCCATCACTCTCACAGATCTTGGGAGACAGGCCAGTCCTTGCTTACAGACAGCCCCCCAATCTGAAGCAAATACTCACCAGCAACCACACACCACACAACAGAACCACTAACCCAGGAACCTATCCTTGCAACAAAGCCCGTTGCCAATTGTGTCCACATATCTATTCAGGGGACACCATCATAGGGCCTAATCACATCAGCCACACTATCAGAGACTCATTCACCTGTGCATCTACCAATGTGATATATGCCATCATGTGCCAGCAATGCCCCTCTGCCATGTACATTGGCCAAACTGGACAGTCTCTACGTAAAAGAATGAATGGACATAAATCAGACGTCAAGAATTATAACATTCAAAAACCAGTTGGAGAACACTTCAATCTCTCTGGTCACTCGATCACAGACCTAAGAGTGGCTATCCTTCTCCAAAAAAGCTTCAAAAACAGACTCCAACGAGAGACTGCTGAATTGGAATTAATTTGCAAACTGGATACAATTAACTTAGGCTTGAATAGAGACTGGGAATGGATGAGTCATTACACAAAGTAAAACTATTTCCCCATGTTATTTCTCCCCCCCCCCACCTCCCACTGTTCCTCAGATATTCTTGTTAACTGCTGGAAATAGCCTACCTTGCTTGTCACCATGAAAGGTTTTCCTCCCCCCCCCCCCCCCCCCGGCTGCTGGTGATGGCTTATCTTAAGTGATCACTCTCCTTTACAGTGTGTATGATAAACCCATTGTTTCATGTTCTCTGTGTGTGTATATCAATCTTCCCTCTGTATTTTCTACCAAATGCATCCGATGAAGTGAGCTGTAGCTCACGAAAGATTATGCTCTAATAAATTTGTTAGTCTCTAACGTGCCACAAGTACTCCTTTTCTTTTTGTGAATACAGACTAACACGGCTGCTATTCTGAAACCAATTTTTTCAATCTTCCCTCACAGGTCATGTTTTCTAGACCTTTCATCATTTTTGTTGCTCTTCTCTGGACTCTCTCCACTTTGTCCACATCCTTCCTGAAATATTGCACCCAGAACTGGACACAACACTCCAGTTGAGGTCTAATCAGAGTGGAGTAGAGCGGAAGAATTACTACTTGTGTCCTGCTTACAACACTCCTGCTAATACATCCCAGAATGATGTTCGCTTTTTTTTTTAACAATACTCTTGCACTGATTCATATTTAGACTGTGGTCCACTATGACCCCCTGGTTCCTTTCCACAGTACTCTTTGCTAGGCAGTCATTTCCCATTTTGTAAGTTTGCAACTGATTGCTCCTTCCTAAGTGGCGTACTTTGCATTTGTCCTTATTCAATTTCATCCTATTTATTTCAGACCATTTCTCCAGTTTGTCAAGATCATTTTTAATTTTAATCCTATCTTCCAAGCACTTGCAACCCCTCCCAGCTTGGTATCCTCCACAAACTTTATAAGTGTACGCTGTATGCCATTATCTAAACCATTGATGAAGATATTGAACAGAACCGGACCCAGAACTGATCCCTGTGGGACCCCTTTCGTTATGCCCTTCCACTGATAATTACTCTCTGGGAATGGTTTTCCAACCAGTTTTGCACCCACCTTTATAGTAGCTCCATCTAGGTTGCATTTCCCTAGTTTATTTACTAGTTCATTTACATAAATGAAAGTTTTTTTGACTGCATAATTGCACAGTGGGATCCAATGTTTGTGAAGTGTCTTGGAATCTTTGGCTAAAAAGGCTGTATTAAGCACCATTTATTAACAAATACTAAATGGTGCTAAGCGGAATACACTCTACTTTACCACTGTTCGTCTTGCCACTGATAAGAAAACAACACTGAGAAGAAATTATTTTTTGTTTTAAATGCATCCACTGTGGCTTGATCTCACCAAGGGGCAAAATTGTGTAGCGACTTACACAGTGGCGTAAACTTAGCTTTCAGCTGCAAGTTAGTCAGCAAATGGATGTGAGTAGCAAAAGAATATAACACACCAATGAAGCATTGTATGGATGTCTAATTTTAGTGAAAATTGAGTACCATGAAGGAGGACAGAAGGGGGGAAGTAAGTAAGGATAAAGAACAGTGGGCTAGCCAAATAGAGGGAACATTCCATCTAAATCTCTCCTGCAGTTTTTCATGCAACTAAAAGAAGGTGTAATAAAAAACCTGCAGCAATGTAGACATTGCTCTTGGCAGCGCACTGTTCTGTTCCCATTTTTGAACTGGGCCCATATGGCAAAAATGAAGATATACACAATCTGTTTTCAATTTATATTAAAAAATATGGATTTTAGAGTATCTTTCTGTTCCAGGATACCTTTGACTGATGGGCTGAAGGCCTGATTCTTGCCTTCCTCACCACATTTCTAGTAATTTCTATCATTGCAAAGTGGTAAAGGGTGGTATACCCACTTTGCAAAGGTGTAAATGGCTGGGAAAGTAGCAGAGAATCAGGCCTTGCATCTTCTTGAGATTGCATCTGGCTGGGGTAATCTACAATCAGTAGGTCTGATTCCGTTCTCCCAGACACTAGTGTAAATTAAGGGTAACTCCATTTCAGTCAGTGGGTGCATTGGTCCATCTGAATGCAAAATCAGGCCCAGTATATTAGCTGCAACTTTCTCTGAGCTGACATTACTCTACTCCTAAAATAAAAAGTGAGACAATGCCACATAGCAGGCTGAACAGTATATATGTTAAGAATGAGTTTATAGAAAGTGCTTCAAGTTTTTAGTAACTCCTACTGAACTTTTGAGAATTGATTTTGCAATATACAAACAGATCAATAACATATGCTGACATGATTTTTACAGTTCAAATGCTAAAATATTGAACTAGGAATAATTTTATTAACTCCATCAGAGCTACCTTCAAATGTTTGTGTATAGAGATTGCCTGTCTACTTAATGCCCTCCAATAAACATAGTTAGCTATGGGATGAAACTGTAGTGTGACTAGAATAGATTCACCCTTCACAATCAAAAATCTGTGCTATTATCAAGGTAAAAAGAAATGAGGGTGATCATACATGTTATATATTGTATTACACAATATATAAAACATGATCATACATGTTATATATTATATTACACAATGCAATTTAGGTGATACATTTTATGTCCATGTCTTCATATAAACAGAGGAGAGACCTGTAAAGCAACTGCCTTTCTACCAGTAATGAAAAGCCATTCTTACTGATAAGAAGTACCTTTGCAGACTAAGTCTAAACCTACACTCTTTGTGCTGGCAACCCTGCCCCCGGGAAGTAAGACAGTTGCAGTATTGCCTGCTGTCACAGCTTCAGCAGAAGTGTACCTCTCTTTTCCCCTCTACGGTCCCTCAAGGGCACCCACTTAAAGGTTCCTGGATCCCAGCCATCACCTTTTTTGCACCAAGACCTGTGTCTCACTCTCTCATGATTAGGTTTCTCCAAGCTGCATATTTCCTTGCCTACACAGATATTCCTACCAAGCCAGATTGCCTAAACAGGCCAGTGGCTATGCTTTGCTTTCTTGCTGAAGGTTATGAAAAGTGTAATTGCCTGCAGTTACAAGTTACCACACAGCTCTTTCTAAGCAAGCACATTTATTCTTCAGGTGAAAGCAATACTGAAAAAACAACATAAATACTTCACACTAACATGATTGTTACTCCTATGCCATTCATTTTAGGATTGTCTCTAGTCTAAAATGTGTATCCCATCACTGAGATGTAAGTTTATAGTCACTTGAACCAACCTGTGGATTTCAGTGCTAGAGGGGATGTTGTGAAGGCAAAAAGTATAACTGGGTTCAAAGAAGAATTAAATAAGTTTATGGAGGATACCATAGGGTTACATCTTTAACCATCAATGGCTGTTAGCCAAGATGGTTAGAGATGCAGTCCCCATGCTCTGGGTGTCCCTAAACCGCTGATTGTCAGAGGCTGGATCTTGATGATGGGATGGATCACTTGATGATTGCCCTGGTCTGCTCATGCTTTCTGATGCATCAGGCACTGTTCACTGTTGGAAGACAAAATGCTCGGTTAGATGGACCAGTGTTTCTCAAACTGGGGTCCACAGGCCCCACTGAGAAACTTCTCCCCCTCCCTCCCAACATGCCATGGAACAGGCTTCCTACCGGCCCTGGCCCTGTGCTGCTCCCAGAAATGGCCAGCATATCCCTACAGAGATTCTCTGCCCCCCTGCCCCCGGAGTCACTGCCAGAGGGAAGTGCCAGTTGCTTTTGGGAGCTGCCTGAGGTAAGCACCACTGGGCTGTAGCCCTCACTCCCTCCCACAACCTCCTGCCCCAGCCCAGAGCCTGCACCCAAACTCCTTCCCAGAGCCTGCACCCAACACCCCCTCTGGTACCCCAACCCCCTGCCTCAGCCTGGTGAAAGTGAGTGCGGGTGTGAAGGGAGAAGGGATGGAGTGAGTGGGGTGTGTGGTCTCAGAGAAGGATCAGGGTAGCAGCATGGCCTCGGGGAAGGGACAGGGCAAGGCTGCGTGGGGGGACTTAGGGATCCCTGAAAAATTTTAAATCAAAAGGGCGGTCCTTGCGGCTAAAGTTTGAAAACCGCTGAGATAGACCATTGTTCTGACCCAGTATGGCTATTCTTACCTTTGGTCCTGGTCAAATTATTATTATTTATTTATTTATTTGCATCACTATAATGTCTAGGTGCTTTGGATGTGGACTTCTGAATTTTGATTCAGAAAAAAACAGTCACACAGAACTGAAAAGTGTCAATTTATTTTGTATCCTCAAAACATCAGCAGCATGACTGATGTACCAACATTTGTAAAGGTATTTTTAAAGTAATGATAAAGGGTATAATCCATTGATATAATTGGGAGTCTTTCAACTGATGTCTAGGATCCTTAGATCAGGCCTAAACTGCATAGGGCCTGATCCTGTAACCTTTATATATTAAAAAAAAATCATGATTTAAGCAAGTAGTTCTATTGATTGAGGGTGTTCCAGAGAAGGCAACATACATGCCCTTTTACAAAACTGACACTGCAAATCTTACACTACCAGAATGATAAAACCAAGCAAGTAAGAATACATGTGATTGGGCTTTGATTAGTACAGCTGCATCCAGCAAGCTGCAACTAAAACTAAATATATTTGTGACTGCCATCATCCTTTGCCTCATTGATTAATAATGGAACTCCAGCAACATAGATGACATTCAAAACAACAACTTTAAAGGAACCAAAACATGGTTTTAAAACACAAAACATGCACAATTAAAACTGTAAAATGAAAAACTTATTAATAAGAGATTCAAGAATTGTTGAAATAATGTTCACTAGAAAAGTACTTTAAGGGGTATGATTATGTAGGTGTGGTTTTTAAGATTTATTATTATTTGTAAAAAGAAAAGGAGTACTTGTGGCACCTTAGAGACTAACAAATTTATTAGAGCATAAGCTTTCGTGAGCTACAGCTCACTTCATCGGATGCATTTTCTGTAGCTCACGAAAGCTTATGCTCTAATAAATTTGTTAGTCTCTAAGGTGCCACAAGTACTCCTTTTCTTTTTGCGAATACAGACTAACACGGCTGCTACTCTGAAACCTATTATTATTTGTATTACACTAGCACCTAGAGGCCACAATCAAAATGAAGTCCCATTGTGCTATGTCCTGTATGGACAAATAATCTCTGCCTTGGTGAGTTTAAAGGTTAGAGGTAGTATCAGGGGAAGGGATGCAGTATGAAGGCAAAGTAATAAGGGTGATATTTGACAGATCGATGTCATGTTGATTCATTTTATTTTTCTTTATCTGTGGTGCATGTGTGATAGGTTCCCCCTAGGCTGCCACCTGGGACTGGGGTACCACTGAGCCCCCCGACCCAACAGCTTGGCATCCCTTTTACACTGTTTTACTGTGACAAGCTGCAAAGCCCTCTCTAGACTGCACTTTCACCAGCATACATATAGGTAGGGACACACCCAGCTGCAGTTACATACAGGCAGGCTCTCTGACCAACCCCTGCAAGGGAAGGCTATAGCTAAGGCAACTATCAGCTCTTCAGGCACGCACCCCTTCTAGAGTATAAACCCAAAATGATAACCTCTTGCCCTACACATGGAACTGTACAGCATAAGCTCATAAAATTCACCCCCTCCCTCAGTGTGGAGAGGAATGTGTAAGAGCCTTTTACCCCTGAGTTATGAATTCCACACTGGTTTAGATAGAGCAAAAACGAGTTTATTAACTACAAAATATAGATTTTAAGTGATAGTAAACAGATCAAAGCATCTTACCTAGCAAATAAACAAACTAAACATAATATACTGAACAGATTGGATATGAATAGTAGTTTCTTCCTCAAAGAGATAGTGCAAGCAGGCTGCAGATTCTTAAGGGGCAAGCTGCACTTGCTTACAGCTTGGAATGCCCAGATGTTCCATTCACAGGCTAAAAATCCCTTTAGTCTGGATCCCACACTTCCCCCAATTCAGTCTTGTTCCTCGAGTATTTCCAGGAGTCTTCTTGAGTGGGAACGAAGAACACCAGCTGATGTCCTTCCCGGCTTTGTATAGTTTTGTTTCAAAGCTTGGTTCCTAGTTCCCAGACCTGTCTGTGGAAAATTGACATCACAAGAAGGAGTCTAGAGCCACATGGTCTCCTCATGTGTCCTTGTAGAGTCATAGCAGCCATCGCGCACAGGCTCTTTGGAGCATAACAGGAAGGCTCCCTATGTGAGAGATAAGCTTCTCCCAAGGCCTATTGTTTTCCAAATGGCCCATTCCCCACCCGCTGTCTAGAATGAAAGCATCTTGTCTAGTGGACATTTCCCAAGGTGTAATTACATTTGAAATGCAGACAATCAATATTAGTAACTTCAGATACAATTATACATGGATACAAATAAGAATCATATTCAGCAAATCATAACCTTTCCAATGATATCTCACATTACTTATCTTGCATAAAGTACATCATAACTATGTCATAATTATATCATACCAATATCGCCATGAAGAATATGGGGTGTAGTGTCACAGCATGCATACAAAAAGTGAGGGTGAGGTGGAATGGTGGAGGGGAAAACTTAATAGGAGAATGGGGGTAGGGAAGTTATGGTAATATAGAGCAGTGAGGAAGGAAGTGAGAGAGCAAGGGATGGAGAAGAGAATGAGTTGTTCAGAGAGGGTGTGGAAGAGGGAGAGAAGCTGTGAATGAACAGAGAGGAAATAAATGTCCAGTTTGAAAACCATGGTACATAGTGGCTGATGATCTCACAGTGTTCACAGCATATGCTGCTGTCCCCTTGCTGGATCCCTTGGTGTGAGGGATGGGGAGTGCTGACTAGGTCTCATCCCCATTCTGATGCCATTGCCTTGGGCCCTGTGGGGAACGGTGAAGTCTTTGTGTTCCTAAGTGCTGGCTCTGCCCTGGACCTCTGTTTCTCTCACATGTGGTTTGTAGCAGATGCTGCTAAGGGCCTCATCCACCAGTGTGGGTTCCCCCTGATACTTCTGGTAGTGCAACATTGTGAGGCCAAACCTATGGATGGGTTAGTTAAAGTAGAATTGAGCAAAATACTGCTGAAACCAGGGATAACCAGACAGCTTGGGCCTCATTTACAGAGGTGTTAAATGCCTGAACCTACCATTGATGACAGCTAGAGGTGTGGGTGCTGCGTACTTCTATCCAACATTGGACAGCCCCAAAACTTGGACCCCCACAAAGCAGTGGCTTGTGAATAGGCTGGCCTAGACCCACGTAGGTCACTGTGCAGAATCAAGGCTTCTCCCCCTAGTTATGTATATTCCCCAGGTGCTGATCCTCAACCCTTCTAGCACCTGATTCTTTCCCCGATAGCTGAAAGAGGGCCAAGCCTCTGGTAGCATAGTTTACACCCCTAAGAAGTAATCCTAAAACGGATTAGGGACTAACCCGCCCCCGAACCCCTGTGAACGTGCCCCGCAGCCAAGTAAGCAATATGCAGGCTGTGTAGATAGTCTCAGATATGACTGTCTAAGGGGTACAACCAACAACCTGAGAATTTGATCAATATCCCCAGCTCCAGCCCTGCTTTTCGGGCTGGAAAGGGCTGAGGCTGGGACTGGAAACGTGTGTGTGTGTGTGTGTGGGGGGGGGGGGGTACAGCTTGTCAGATCCTGTTAAAGCCAAATCCACAGCGCCCTTCACCCCCCCCGCCCCCCCCATCCCTCCCTCCCTCCCATCCCAAAGAGCCCAGAAGCAGCTGCTCTTCGCTGCCCAAAGAGAGGATTCACCAGAGCGGTGTGGGGCCGGGCTTCCAGGAAGGCGGGTGAAGGCATTTGCAGCGCGGAGCCGGCGGGCTGGTCCTGCGCGGTGGGCGGCAGGAGCAGCCCGAGACCCGCCCACCCCCGCTCCGGCTGGGGGGCTCGGAGGGGTCGGCTCCCGCGGAGGCGGGCAGCGGCGGGTGACCGCGGCTCCGCCGGTCCGTTGCTCCAGCCGCGCCGCTGCCGGCGGGGAGCCCCCGGCTCCGGCTCCTCCGCACCTGCCTGGCCAAGGAGGCTTCTTCGGCGAGCCGCCGCCGCCGCCGCCGCCGGAGGGGGCGCGCACACCGCAGTAATGCGAGCCCATCCCCTCCTGGCGGGGAAGGGGAAGGGGAAGGCGGCCGAGTCCCAGCCCAGCCAGGTGTTCCGCTTCGGTGTGCGGCTGGCGGCCCGGAGCGCTCAGTGACCCGCCCGCTGGAGCCGCCTCTGCCCCTGGGCGCGCTTCCGACCGCTTGGCTTCAGCCGGGGGGGGGGAGGTTGCGGTAGCTGGAGAGGGGGAGAGAGAAGCGGCTGCTCCTTGGTGCTCCTCTTCCTCCTCCTCCTCCTCCTCCTCCTCTTCCCCCCCCCCCCCCCCGCCCCGGTCATTTGCTGCCGCCGCCGCCGCTTTGCCCATTCGAGGAGGGCAGGGAAGCGCGTGTCATGCGATCGGTGCCCAGCGGAAGGGCTCCGAGGCTGAGGTACCCGTGAGAGGACGTGCAGCGAAATCGAGCCCGCTCGGTGCAATGACAGCCATGAAGGAGCAGCAGGCACCGCCGAACCCGGGCAGCCGGGGGAGCCAGCCTCAGCAGCAAGACCAGGTAAGAGTTTGCAGGAACTATTCCTGGGGGGGTTCCTCCCTCCTTGTCTCCCAGAGAGACTTGAAGATCAACGTGCGTTTCATGTGGGTGCCCCCCCCCCGTCTCCATCACTGACTCCGGACGAAGTTGTAGCAAACGGTGGGTAAAAGTAACAGTCTGTGTGGCCAGGAAAACGAGGCGTCCAGAGGGCAAGGGGCTGCTGCCTTGCTCTAGAGGGGACGGGGACAGGTTGGCTGCTAGAAAGAAACAGACCCTTTGCGCCCTGGGGGCGGGGGGCTGCCTGGTTCGGAGGGGGGGGGACACAGCAGCCTGAATGGAGCACTTTGTTCCCCTGCAGGCGAAGACTTTGGGGGGTGGGGGAGAAGCTCCTTGGAGGCATCGTTAGCAGACGAAACTAAGCATTCGAATGACCTTTCCAAGCGTGTGAACGGAGCAGGGAGAGGGACCAGAAGCCGTTTACTTGGGGGCAGGCTGGAGCTGGAGGAAGATTCAGGGGCTTTGGGAGGTTGTTAATATATGTTTTTAAGGAGTCCAGATTTGAAAGGGTCTCCGAGGGTGCCTTGGCGGCGGGGCTGTGTCTCTTTCAGGGGGGTGCTGGAGAATTCGGAATGCAAGTCAGGGCTCCACACTTCGATCATTGCGCTCCGGTATCACTGTAGGCGGTTTGGGTGTCATTTCCATAGTCCCCCGCCGGAAAATCGTGCAGGACTTTGTGCTCTTGCTTCCCCAAGTTGCACCAAGTGAAATAAATACACGAAGTGATCAGTCTCTCTACAGATGTCATGTTTACCTCAATTAGTGGCTCTAAGTGGAGGCTGTCAGCTATTAGGTCATTGGATAATTATGGCACTCCGGAGAGGAGCAGGCTGATACTACCAGAGATGGTGCTGTATGCTCAGGATACGCTGGGAAACAGTGTAATTCTTTCCCTGTCAGTCACTTTAGCTGCCAACCGCGGGAAGTGGGGCTGAAAGGAGTGTATTAAGCTTAAACATCCGGTATTGGGGTGCGGGAAACAGTGTAGGTTCTTTTCCTGCTCTCCAGCTAGAAAGCAGAAAGAGCGATCCCTAGATCCGTGGGGAAGACTAGGGTCTTTAATACTGTGAGAATTCCACACCTCTGTTTTGCCGAGTGCTTCCCACATCCTTGCCTGTTCATCCCCTTGGCAAATGTGTGAGCACTTTGGTTTGATGTAGAAGGTGAGACAGGTTCTTTACTAGCCTGACGAGTGTTACAGCAGCATTTCATACAGCCTTTTCGAAGTCCTGCCGCTAAAAGCCTCTGCACTCTGTTTATGTTAATAAATGGGACTATTTGGAACCTTATGTGTCTCTTAGCACCATTTTGCAAGCAATTTCAGTGTACAAAGGCTTGGCCAACCAGTGCATGTCTGTTAGCAGAAATAATCTTTCAGCATCACAGAACCTTACGTTTCATTAACAGGCTGCTATTTCTCACTGGTGCTCTTGGATGATGGTACCAGGACGTTAGAAAAAAACGGGTCGTGTGAACACTCCCTCATGAAATCTCTGATCACTAACCTGTGACCCCAGATGGTTACTTCTGGTGCTGCAGAGTTTGAAAAGGTGGGAGGGGGAGAGGAGAGCAAAGAACAGACTATAAATGCTGAAAATAGTGCACCTAACCTCATCAGCAGTGTGTCGCTGAGTCCAGCGGATCAGAGATTTTGTATTGCCAGCAAAACACCTGAAATTTTGCAAACTCACAAAGATTCTTTGTGAGGTTTCATTTTCCTTACTGCTCTCATGACTGACACGTCCCAATTTTTGCATTTTGAAACCGGCATTTTTCAATAGGTAACCAAGATAAAAATTGTAAATCACATGTGTTTCATTCTCAGACTAATTGATAGGATTTACAGATATATCAAAGAAGCAATTTATTGGATGAAAAAGCACATTTTTGATATTGAAAAGTCCCATTTTACAGGTTTATGTGTTAATTTAAGTCTAAGGATCCTATCCTGAATATATTTACCTATGTTTAACTTTAAGTATGTCAGTAATCCTGCTTACTTCAGTGGGGCTACTCGTGTGAATAAATTTAAGCAAGCATGTCAGTATTTGGAGGATTGGGTTTATGTGTATGCATTCTGACATTTTTTTTCCTGTGATATCTAACAAAGTATTCCATTTTGGCTGCTTTTGAGGAGGCTTTCAATATTCTGAATAAATTGAATGCATCTGTTATAATAGTTTGAGACAGAATGACCAGGTTATTGCTGTCAGCGCTTCCTATTATCTGTACAGAATGATTAAAGTTTACAGTAAGTCAGCTGGTGCAGGCATTTGTTGCTACTGTATGACCAATCTCAGGCATTCCTAGGGCTCTTTAATTTCAATAAAATATTCTATTTGCTTGCTTTTAGAAGACAGTGCTCTTAGCCAACATCAAAGATGGTTGGATCTAACTATTCACTATAGATTTATTTTAAATTCACATACAATTGAATTACCAAAATCGCCTTTTGTTGTTGAAAAGCTAGAGATCGTTTTTAAATAACAAAGCAGTTTGTTATATATCAAACCCTATTACTTCCTACTGCCCTGTTACCTCGCACTGAAGAACAGTATTCTATTCTCTATTAACTTTAAATAGTTGAAAAGCTTAGGAATATACTTATCATTATTTCACCGCTCTACAGTTTTCAACCTCTCTTTCAACTAATTTGTAAGTTAATGGACATAACTGTGGTTCCCTCTACTGTATGCAAACATTAAATATAGAAGAGAACAAAGTTTTGCTAGGCTCAGACCAAATCATGTTGTGAAATTCCTGGTTTCCAGGCATTTTTTGCACAGTGCTTAATATTTAGATCACTCATAATGGTTTTTCAGAGTTGAATTTTATGTACAGAAGAAGATTATTCTCTTCATTTTAAATGGTAATTGACTACTGAGAAGGTTTTAGGGGTCCAGTCCTGTAGTAGAGCCCATGCAGCATTCAATTGAAGCCCGTGGGGATCCATATGGATTCAAAGATCTGCCCATATGCATCTATCTAGATACTTCATATGGTCTCTGTAAGCATAATTTCTGAGCATGCCACAATCATTAACATATTTTTCCTCACAAGACTCCTGCAGGGTAGGGAAGAAGGTCTATCCACATTTTACAGATGGGGAACTGAGGTCCAAAGAGACTAAGTCCAGGTTTGCACTAGAAACTGCTGTTGGTATAGTAATGTTGGATTTTTTGTCACACTTCTATACTAACAAAAGCCTTAGTGTAGACACAGCTTGTATTAGCAAAAGCTGCTTTTGAAGGTATAGTTTATTTTTCTTGTTGAACCAGTATAAACCATACTGGCAAAAGTCCTCCTTTGCTGGTATAAGCTGTGTCTATATTAGGAAAGTTTGCTGACATAGCTATGCAGGGAAACAGGAACTTAGGACTGGAAGGGAAATCCTGGGTCAATGAGTCCATACCCTGGCTATTGCAGGCAAAACTATCATATAAACTCATTCATAAATTTATCAAGCTCTTTCTTAAAACTAGTTAGGTTGTTTGCCCTATGATGCCCGTTGGAAAACTGTGCCAGAATCTCACCCCTCTGATGGTTAGGAAGCTGCTTCTAATTTACATCCTACATTTATTCATGGCCAGTTTATACCTGTTCGTTCTTTTACCAACATTGTCCTTTAGCTGAGAGAGCTCTTCTCCCTCCCCTGATGTGTTTATAGAGAGCAATGAAATCTCTCCCTCTCCTCCCTTCCCCCCAGCCTTACCCTTCACTTTGCTAGGCTAAACAAACCAAGCTATTTTAACCTCTTTTCATAAGATAGTCCCTTCATTGCCTGCACTTTTTGTAGCATCAACCTGGCCCACGTGACTTGCCCAATGCCACAGAGAAAATCTGTGGTGAAGTAAGGAATTGCTTATGGGTCTTCTCCTGCAAACACCTAAGCACAGATATACCTTTACTCATGTGAGTAGTCAGATTGAAGTCAATGGGTTTGCTGCAGTAAGTGTTTTCAGGATTGGGACCTGAGTTATCACTGTAAATTACAACTGGCTGTTACAGAGAATTTCCTGGTTAAACAAAGGTTTTATCTTACTGACTGAAACATTAATGGTCACTTAGAAAGAAATTTGGTGTAACTTCTTATCAAGCACTTTCTTCAAGAAGGTAGTTGTAAACCAACATTCCCATGGACAAAACATCTAATGACTGTACATCCCTCCCAATCTCTTCGCTTCAGTGTCCCCTCTCCCTTCACTTTTATTTCCACTACCTTGTTCCCTCCTAATTAAACTCATTCTGCTTGAGTCGTTCCTTTTTCTCCCACACTGTTGGTACGTCTACACTGCAGTTGGATGTGTAGTTATAGCATTTGTAGACGTACCCAAGCTACCGTATTCTGTCTAGCTTCTATACTGGTAGCTGTGAAGTTGTGGCAGCATAGCCTTCAGCACAACCTAGCTACCCCAGTTATTACCCAGTTGAACAGCCCCTAGTGAAGCTGTACTGCCTCAGCTCCACTCCTATTGGTACATGAGCTAGCTACATTCAAGCTGGCTCACGGATGTCTACACATGCAGCAATCGCACTCATTGATTGCTTTATGGGCACACTGTGTGTCTTGTCGATTTTTAAATTGTAGGCCAGAGACCGCCTACTACTTTGTGTTTGTACAAGGCCTAGCACAATGGAACTCCATTTATAGTTGGTCCTTAGGCAAGATTGTAATAAACTATGTTTTTAGAGAGAACTTTGATAAATTAGTCACATTCATTCCAAACCTTTTGTTAAATTATTGCTGCTGTTTATTTCTAAAATTACATTTTTATGTTATTATACTTTATCTGCATAGAGGAAAATACCTTTTAAATTACTCTTATTTCCACTGAACTCTGTTTCCTGAAAGCTTGCTTCCGAAATTAGTTTAGCTTCCTGAGTTCTACCTGTGTAATATGGCAAATGGCATTTGTCGATCTGTAGTTTTTAACTGCTGCCTGTGGTCTTAGACAATAGCTCTTTGTGATCATAAAAAAAAAGCACTATTTAATAGTCAATAACCACAAAAAATTTGGTACCTGTATAACATGCCAGTTCATGCATATTGCTTTCTCTGCAGATGAAAAACTAAGATAATTCCTATCGGTATTAACATTGTGAGGCTTCAGTCTGTTTACCTAAAAAAAAAAAAGATGATCTACACCACCTGGTGCTGCTTGCTGTTCTTTGTCTGTATGAGCAAAGAGATCTTTGAAAATTTTAATCATTCTCCCTTGAGTAACTATTATTCTCTCACCCTTAAGTATTGGTTTTTTAAAATTCAGTTTTAAAATACAGCAAACTAAAATTTTCTCTTGCAGTTCTGAACTGCAGTCCAATACTGCAACTCTAAGTTAATATATTTTTAAAATAGATATGTGAAAGTGAAAGTTAATTGTGTGTTATTCTGCTATTATAAGGCAGTTATTGGTTGAGCACAAGAGCTAACTATAACTGTATAATATATAGACAGGCAGAGCCTGCTTTTGCTCCTATTGAAGTCAATGGGAGTATGAGTATTGCCTTTATTGTAAAGTGCAGTGAATTAAAGAGCAAGAAATTTAAACGCTGCTTTCTCAGGGCTAAGATCTGAAAATTTAAGATATAGTAAAGCCCCTATTGAGTTCAAATAAATTTGACCTCCAAGGGAGTTTTATCTCTGTATGCATCAAGGTTTAGTTTTCAGTGAATAAAAGGTGAAATAGTCTAATGTCTTTCATGTGTTCCTTCATCATGTTTTAGTGGTTTCCCCAAACTAGGCCCTGATCCTGCAAAGAGAAGTAAATTGGTAGACACCTATGCCTGTTCAATGGGGTTCAACGTGGACAGAGGAATCCCCCTACATGGATCTCTTTGCAGGATCAGGGCCTTGAGGGACATATATTTTGTGTTTTGGTGGATGGTCCTGTTAGATTATTTTTCGTATTTCTAATTTTTTAAAATAATTTTATGTTGTCTTTCAAAAACTTACAAGACTGAATTTTTACATTATGTGGTACATGCACACATAGGAGACAGTGGATGAGCATTGACCTACTTTTAACCTGACAATATTGATCCATTGTAGGTATTCCTACATAAGTACTGGTCTTGAACAAGATCCTGTCTGTTCAGTCAAAATTGTCTTTTCCTGCTTGGATACACAGAAAAACTTGAACTCTTACATTACACACTAACCACAGTTTCAGCAAACTTGAAAACTTGTAAGATTTAGTGTTTTGTGTAAAAGGTATTCAGCTCCAGGTAACGATTGTCTCAGAAATTCTTTCCATATGCTGTGTGTGTTTGTGTTTTGAGTGTGTTTAGGATTGAAATAAGAAATGCTATTACAGGTCAAAATCAAAAGTGACTTCACATTTCTCCAAGTTTCTGTAGCTAGCTGTGTAATACTTGTAATACTATTGTGATATATCAAATGTATTGATTTTTGTGGGTCAATACAAAGTCAGATATATCAGGATTCTAAGGTGGAAAAATGAGGAAAAGTGGAAAAAATAAAGTTATTTTATTATCCCCAGAATTTTATGGCAACAGTTGAGATTTAGATTCAGATTCAATTTCTTACACCAGATGTGAGTGAGCCATGCCATTTCCATGCTGAAGACAGAGAGAAATATTACAAACCTAGATTATGTGGTCAAGTATATGAACGGCAGCCCAAGAAGCTTATTTGAATTTGCATTAATAATTGTGCTACAAGGTTAGAACTATATTTTTCAAGCTCTAAATGCAGGAATTGAGAATTAGGGGAATGCATAGAGCAAGTGAATATTGAAATAGTTTACTCTGCCTTGAATTACCTCCCTCCTGACAGGTGTCCACACACCCTTCTTCACAAGACTGGTTTCAGACAAGAGGAGAAGTCAGGGGGTGGGCTGGAGAAAAATAAGCACATTTTCCTTCCAGGTTCATATCCTGATCACCTTCCCCAGACGACTACTTTTCATGATTTCAGTGGGACCACTTGCATGAACAGGAGAAGCAGGATTAGGCCCTAACTAGCATGACCTGTGTAGGAGCAGGACTATATATGTTGTAAACAGGCCATTTGTGTCTAGAACCTCAGACATCCTGGGTGCATGCAGAATTCATACCATGGGTATTTAAAATGTGGTGTTTTTTTTAAAAAAAAATCAGGAGTTCCAAAGCAAACTTTTAAGTGAGTAACTATATAGGGCTTACTCCTACGGACCTTCCTAAGGTGAACCTCCCATTGACTCGCTGACCTACTGAGAATAGGAAAACAAATCAGACTGAAATTCACATACCTATTGTAGAGGGTCCAATACTTGAGCACTTAAGACCAAATTGTCACCCCAGAGCCACACTGAGTAACTGACTGCACAGCGGAACTCAAAAAGGGCGAGGGCTAAAGGAAGCTGCCTTCTTATGTTACAGAGCAAGAACATAGCTATTAGGCTGGAGGGGCTTTCACTCGCATTTTGTAGTCCCTCCAGGCCTGCACAAGAAGCCCTTTATCTTTGTTTTGTTTCCAAAATAACCTACAGGTAATTCCTATCAAGTAGAACAGCACTATATTTTCTGTTTGTAGGGCTCTCTGCCTCTATAGAGGTGGGACTAGGATTTGCCTCTTCACACAGAACTTTAATGGGACTTCTGTGGTGTAGAAGGCTTTGCATGGTTCTTATATGCTAGAACAATTTTTCATTTACGTGTCCAAGTTAGCCCCAGCAACTTGAAAATAGCTGTTATACCATATATGTTCAAATATAATTTCTTTGCCCCTTTTTGGTAGCTTCCCATTTTAAGTTACAGCAGAGGGCAAGCTACTTTGATAATTAATAAGGAAAAGGAAGTGTTTAAGCAAACTAAATTGCTGTTGAATAGTATTCTTTCACTGAATGAAAGTCCTTTTATTAGCTTTGTTTGTTACATTTTAAGGCATTTAAAGGCTTTCATTGATGTTATGAGGAGAAATAATAATTATTCATATAAATTTTCATACTGGTAAAATGTGTGAATTCAATCCCTGAATCAGTATCTGGGCCTGATCACTGAAGTCAATGGAAGTCTTTCCATTGATTTCCCTAGGTTTTGCACTAGGCCCCATCTGCTGTAAGTCCGTTTGGGTTTACAGTACTGTATTTAGTATGTCCTAGTTTATACTGCTCATAATTAACTTTTCTTTCATATTGCACTGACAGAGTTAGACAGGAAGGTGAGTAGCTGCCTTCAAGTCCATTGCCAGAGATGCCTTTAAGTCTTCTGCCAGGAGGTAGCTATAATTTGATGAAAAACTCTTTCTCACACTTAGAAGACCTATGTCATTTCTCAGTCCATGCAGTAACCATAAAATCTGTGCTGTTTCAAACTCTGCACCTTTTCACTTTAATCATGCAGTTCTTTTATGCTTCACTAAGCTGTATCGAATAATGTTCATGAATATATGATAGTAAAAAGAATAATGCTGATGGTGACTGATGATGATAAATTACAGTATTTATCCATTCGAAAGGACATTGGATGACCTACAGAATCGACAGCTGAAGCTAGAAAATCTTCCCTAATTGTTCTTAACACTGTTAGGAACTTGAACATAACTTATTGTATAGAGATTCTGTACACAATGAGTGATTCAAAACCAAGATAAAAGCGCTCTGACACTTTGAGACTGTTGTATAAGATGATCAATTAGTAAGTATAAAATTGCATATTGATTTAAAAAAATAGAAATTACTTTAACAGAGCTGATGGAACATGCTGTTTCATTGATGTGGACATGTTTTGTGGAGATATATCTGATTTTTTTTGTGGCATGGCAGGGATGGAAGGGAAGAGAGAGCAAAGATGACAGACTTGTTCTGTAGCTTAGTAGTTAAGACACTAGACTAGGATGAGGCAACCCTAGGTTCAAATCGCTGTAGCTGAGTGAGAATAGGCTGGGATAAAAAAAAACTGCTCTGAATCAGGCAGAGAAGCAGGAACTTGAACCTGGGCCTCCTATACCCCAGGCCAGACATGCTGAAAAGCTTAATCTTTGAGCCAAAATGGACATTTTGACACACTTCAGTTTTTGTACATTTAAGATATTTTGGTATCGTTCACATGCAGAACAAAACCAAACTTCAAAACCTCAAAAGTTGCAGTGACATGGAACTGTCATCCTCTAGCCATCTCTACCCTTTAAAGATTTAGTAGCGTGTCTAGGGTAATATTTGCAATTCCCATTCATTTGAAAAGGCAAAGTGTTCTGTAGACTCCCTGAAAAGGAGCTAGGTAAAGGTTAAGACAGATTCTTCTGCAATATGGGTGTGATTTCCAAATACTAGAGGGGAAAATGTTAAGCTTGTTTTATTGTATAAGTTAAATACTGAATGAATACAGAGAACTAAACCAAGCAAACATTACTAATGGGATTGATCATAAATTCTGGGTCTGATCCTGCATTTGTATATGTTCCCCTCATCCCTGGACTATACAGTGAATGCTCAGTCCTTCTGTCCTCTACTTTCTGTCTTGATCACCCTATGGGGAAAGAGGCTTTCAGAGTCTCTAGATTTTGGCTTAAGTAAAATCTTATCTAAGGACTTACTAGAGTGAGCTTCTTGAATTTTGAGCTTCTCTCTTTCTCTGTACAGTAGGGTGTGGGGGGAAAATAATCTTGAGGACATAGGAGCTGAATCCCATGTCCACAACTAATTCTGCTGGAGGGCAGGGTAGGCCAAATGCCAACTGTAAGTACATCCAAAAGACCACAAAAATCCAGGATGGCTTTAATAATAAAAGTATTGTCCAAGTAGGTATCTTTTCTGGATAGGAATTAGCTTGCAAGATTGCCTGCTTTTTCTTGGAAGAAATGTACGATATCCCACAGTGTAAAAAGCAACAACATAAAAATCCTGCTGGAATGTTTGTACTAAAGGCCTTCTTGCTCCAAGGCATAGATGATTGTATAGGGTAATTAGATGCTGTCAAGCATAAATATAAATTTAAATCTAGTCAAGGTAATAGACTCTTACAAAGTCAAAGATTCTGAAATAAGGGGGTGGCTATACAAAGAATTAAGTTGTAAAATATGCCTTTTATTTTTTTTATCCAAACCATATTGCAGGGTTTTGGTGCATTGTTAGGCAGATGCCGTGTTCTGCTCCTGATGTGACTGTATTTCATAGTGGTTGAAGTTCCTGTATAGAAGCCCACTGTTAATACTCTTCGTCCCAATGAAAGCAGTGGGACTAATTATATGACTGATTGGTACTGGTACAAGCATATATTTACACTACAATATTTTTTTGTAGTTTGTCAATTTGTTAAAAGTTTTTTGGGGTCCCACAGAATGGGAGGCAATTTTATAAATGCACATTGTAATCAGACTTTTTGTGAAAGTGGTTTGTCCCATGTATTATCATTCTGGAGATTCTGTGAGTTTATTTGTAAAAATTCAGTATGTGCCAAATTTGAAAGTGTGGGATCAAACTGTAAACATCATGGAAATATTTTGCATAACTAAGTGCTCCGGATTCTGAGCGGGCACTTCACTATCTGATGCTATACTAATTTATTTAAAACCAACAGTAATTGGTTTCAGAATGAAGTTCTAGTTCTATTTTTATTTTTCATATATTAATGAAAACAAAACAGAAAGAATCCTCTGCATGTAATTCTGAAAAATAATACAGCAACTTTAAACCTAACTTTAAATCTAGGCATGTTTATAACTAGGTAGTTCCATTGAAGTTTCCCCCCCCCCCATTGCTCCACACTTTGGACAAATATAGACATTTAATTTGACTACCTTTTTCTCTAAAACAGTTTTCCAAGTTTGTTGTGTCAAGTAAACATCTGTCAATGCATTTCATGGAACACAATCAACTCAGATTTGGTTCCAAATTATGCATGTGAGTAACATTGCAGAGACAAGGGAGGACCCATTCAGCTTGATAGGACCACCAATGGACTTCAGCTTGCAAGAGCAGGGCCATTTAGATTTTTATAAAACAATCTTTCACAATAGGTCAGACCAATAGGAAAGTTTTCATTGTTCTTATTCTAATAGGAACAGTTATTTTAAACAAACTCTCCCTTAGGGTGTTTGGAATCCACTTACTGCAGAATTATGAACCAAAAAGTGAATCTAATTTAATTGATAGAAAATTACAAAGTAAGGCTCTGATTCCACCCATGAGCTCCATACAAGGAGATCCCTGTGCCTCTGCAAATCTCAATGCAGAATTGGGACCTAAATAAACAATACACACCTCCTGAAAGAAACAAGCACAGAGTAATATATCATGTCAACATGGGAATATTTTTCAGTGTATAAAGAAAGAAAAATATTCTTCATGCTAAAATGTCAATTTCATTGAGGTTTTTCATTTCATTTTTTTATTTTTAGATCTAAAAACAATAAATAGAGAATTATGTTTTTCTTCAATGTTTTATTTCAGTCAGACTGCTTTTATTAAATGAATTTTCTATATCTAGGAAATCTGTCAAATATATTTGCCATAACTCTTATATAATTTTTGAATGGGTGTCCTTCCCTTTGTGAAATATCAGATATACCACTGGCATGTCAACCTTTGCTATTAATTGAACTCATATTTGCCAGCCTGTTTAGACTTTCTCCAACATTTGACTCTTATGAAGTGGTGCCCTATTATTGGATTTTTCTATCTCTTCCTTCTAAATGGTCACTGCCAAGATAAAAAATGACAACAAGCAAACAACTGTCCTTACCAATGTGTCTGCCACTACTAACACCTTATAAAATACTAAAACAGAAAGAAGTTGAACAGTCCCCTTTCCTCTTCATTATTTGTGCTGTTTCTTTACATTATGCAGTATTTTTGGTCTTACATGGGCAATGAAAATCAGTAAAATGTAGATTGGAAGTGTATTTAATTATGTCAGTTTTAAAGTTAATTGTTGAGGAGATGTATTTGTTTAAAATATGATTTTTATTGACAGTGTCCCTTTAAGTTCTTGGGCTAGTTGTTTAAAAATAACATTGACTTAATTATAATTATTTTTTGTAATTCGTTAAAATAATGAATGCATTATTTTATAGTGTCCCACAGAAAGCCCATCAAAGACATGGTTATACCTCCAAAAACTTAAAACTGAATGCAATGAAAATGTCGTGTTTTGTTTTTTAATTTTGAAATTTGCATATCAAAATATCTACTGCTAATAATGATGGGGTGGGGAGAAAGGAAAAGAAGAAATTACTTTACAAAATTAAATACTCTTGTTCTGGAACATAGAATTATAAATTGTCAGCTAATCGTGAAAATTATATGGTTTGGGAAATATTTTGATGGGAGATAGAGATGCAAAATGCTGTAAATTATGGCTTAAACACAGAGTAGCGGCATAAAACAATAAGATTCCTAGATCAGCCAGGAAATTGGAATAAAATGTTAAATGGAACAAGAGAATTGAGCGCTGGTCCTGTAAAAATGTATGCATGAGCATAACTCTAATCATGTGAATTGTCCCATTAAACTCAGTGGAGCTACTCCTGGGTTTAAATTTAAATATTTGCATATGTGTTTTAGGCCTGTGATTTAGTCATTTTCCTAATGCCCCGTTTCTTTTAAAACAAAAGTTAGGTGTCTGTGTCTGTAGTTATTTCACTCCACATGGGGGAAAAGGTAAGTAGAGCTGGAAGAAATTTTTTGGACAAAACATTTTTCTCTAAAAAATGCTATTTCTTGTTGACCAAAACATTTAGCAAATTTTTGTCTAATTCAACAAATTCTTTTAGCCAAAAATAAACAAAACAAACAAAAAAAAGATATGAAACATCAATGTTTACTTTCAGATTTTTGTTTAAAAACAAAACCAAAATGAAACATTTCATGTTGGGTCAAACAGTATTTTTGAAATGAAATGAAACTTTGATTTGTTGAACAATTTTCACTTTGGCTTGACCCAGAACAAATGCTTTTATTATTATTATTATTATTACTATTATTATTATTATTGATTCATCCAATGATCTTAAAAATGAGATACTCTCATATCTCTTTTGGGGAGTAATAAAGGAATATATTTCCTGATTTGCAGTGCTGTCTACAGGCTTCAGCTAGGATTCACTTTATCCAGAATACTGCCAAGTAAGGCCTTGACCCTGCAATCTGCTGTCTGTGTGGATTCCTTGACCTGTGCAGAAATTCAGTGAAGCCATTTGGGATTTCCACGGGTGCAAAGTTCTGCCTGAATGGATCAGGTGGTAGAATCAGGGCCTGCCTGTATTTGGTAAAGGAATGATGTTGCCTGTTTGGGTTGAATTGATGAGATTTCCCCCCCTCTTCTTTATGGTATACTCACCAATTTCCACAGCACTGTTATGTTTGCAAAATTGTCATTCTCAGATAACATACTATCATGAAATATGCATGTCACAGCTCTTACCAGAAATTCCACCTCTGTAAAGCAGATAACTTCAAATGGAGCTAACTTCTATTTTATGCAAAATATAGTAATTTCAGGATTCTTCTTGTTCCCTGGAAGTGAGTATAATTACCAGGTTATATCTTAACCTTTTTCCCCCTTGGAAAATGTAAGATAATTTGTCAATCTTCTCCCAATAAGAAATTTTTATTCCAAAAAAAGTTTAGGTGTCAGGAGAAGAAAATAGTCACAGGCAGTTACTCTACTTCATTTCTTGTAGAGTCTGCTTTTAGGTGAATATTGAAAGGGAAATATTCCTGTTTTGTCCCCTGTCACAGGAGATGGGAAAGAAAACCACTTTACATCTTAAGCAGAGCTGCAGACATCAAGACCTTAATGACTTGCCTGCATTATGGGAAAGCTGGTGAGAGTAGGTGGAAAAAAAGAGCACAGGGTATAGGCTGTAATGGGTATTTAGGCCCTGATCCTGGAAACTGATTCAGGTGGATGGATCCCCATCTCCATGCATTGTTATAGGAACCGAACTTGTTTTTCTCCTGACTTAGGTACATTTACATTTGTAAACTTAAACTGACAATAATGTAATGTTCCGCCTTTAGTAACTTTAAATATCGGTATCTTGCCACAAGAAGGAGAGTTCCTTGCCTCTAGCTCTTCTCCTATATAGCATGATGTAAAATTGCTTATTCAGGAAAACCAAAACTCGAAAAACTTCAGCTGATGTAATTTACTACACCTTTTGAGCAACATTGATTTGTGTGCCAACACATGGTATATCTTTTATTTATTTACCTTCCTGTTCAATAGAAAATGTGTTTGCCATGGTAACCTTGTATCTCATGGCACATATGCTGAGATAAAGAACACCTCCTGAAAGAAACAAGCACAGAGTAATATATCATGTCAACATGGGAATATTTTTCAGTGTATAAAGAAAGAAAAATATTCTTCATGCTAAAATGTCAATTTCATTGAGGTTTTTCATTTCATTTTTTTTATTTTTAGATCTAAAAACAATAAATAGAGAATTATGTTTTTCTTCAATGTTTTATTTCAGTCAGACTGCTTTTATTAAATGAATTTTCTATATCTAGGAAACCTGTCAAATATATTTGCCATAACTCTTATATAATTTCTGAATGGGTGTCCTTCCCTTTGTGAAATATCAGATATACCACTGGCATGTCAACCTTTGCTATTAATTGAACTCATATTTGCCAGCCTGTTTAGACTTTCTCCAACATTTGACTCTTACGAAGTGGTGCCCTATTATTGGATTTTTCTATCTCTTCCTTCTAAACGGTCACTGCCAAGATAAAAAATGACAATGTTAAGCAAACAACTGTCCTTACCTATGTGTCTGCCACTACTAACACCTTATAAAATACTAAAACAGAAAGAAGTTGAACAGTCCCCTTTCCTCTTCATTATTTGTGCTGTTTCTTTACATTATGCAATATTTTTTGGTCTTACATGGGCAATGAAAATCAGTGAAGGGCCTGATGATTCACGCAGTTAATCATGTGCTATACTTAAAGCCAGTGAAGAATCCAATTGAAGTCAACGGGACTAGCTAAATACTTAATTTTTTGTTTTTGTTGTTGTCTTGAATCTTAGCCTTAAAGGAGGACTGTGTCAAATCTACTTTTATTACGTCAAAGGAAATTTTTCTTACATTTTTGAGGGGTTTTGTTCAAACAGTTGTGGGATTCGTAATTAAGATGGTGTAAATTAACTTAGTTCATTTGAAGCCTAATTAGGAGGCTGAGGTTCCACTGTATGCAAGAACAGTTCAGTATGAGATGGAGAGCCAGCGAGAGAATGAATATAAACAAGGATAAGAAAACATTTAGAAAAGTCTTAGTATAGGTTTTTAAATCATGCCATATTATGCTATATAGTAATTAAGAAATATAAAACATTTTTGTTTAGGCAGAGGAGTTTAACACCAGTGATTGGTGACTAGGTTTTCAATACTTATACTTGGGCTGATGTGCCTAAAAAGAGCATCATTATTTGTCCAGTGAAAAAGGATGGTAGGCCTGGAAATTAGCAGCATGAGTTCTATTCTTGGCTCTAGTACAGAATTCCTGTTTGACTTTGGGCAAGTCTCTAAGGCCAGTATTTTCCAAAGCGCTCACTTGAGTGACTCATTTTCTGCTGGCAAACTCGAGGCGCCAATCTAGAATTGGGCACCAAAACACTGTGGCATCCAAATTTAGTTGACGTTTTTGAAAATTTAGTCTCTAATCTCTCCTAGTTTCAGTTTCCCAGCCATTAAATAACAATAAATACCTTGCTATCTTGCAGGGAGGGGTGTCGTGATGCTAAATTTATTGGTGTTTGTGAAATGCTTTAAGATCCTTTAATGAAAGGTGCTATAGAAGTGCTGAATATATTATGATCGTAATACCAAAAGCATGCAAAAAAGGTAGAGGGTTTGTTTGTTTGTTTTTTTACAGTTATTCCATGCTGACTTCTTGAAGAAAAGTCTAGGTTTCTGCTGTAGAGACTGAATTTTGGGACAATATTAAATCTAGTGATTCACAGTGTCTGCCATAAAGGCAGAGTTTCCACTATTGCAGTATCATGCTTTGGTGGTGCTATGTTACACAAGCATAGTTGCAGCTCACTCTGTGACTGTAAAGCAACTGCAGTGTGGGGGCGGGGGGTGTTGTCAGTCAGTATGACAAAGATTTCTGTTTGGTGCAGTCCAGAGAATGTGGCAGTGTTCTGCAGCATGTACTTTCAAACCAAGAGCTCTGTGCTTGATCCTGCATAAATACATATGTGCATGAGTAACTTTACATCTAAGTAGTCCCATTATTTTGAATGGAATCTACTCCCAGGCATAAAGTTTCTGACATGCATGAGCATTTGCAAGATTGGGCCTGAAACTTTGTGCCACAGAAAAAGCTGTGAAGAATATTTTAATTACTTTATTCTTTCCTTCCTCTCATTTTAAAGAAATATGAGTAGTCTTCCTTTTTTCTGTGCTGCTGTCTCCCTCATCCCTTGTTCTGGGAAAGCAGCTACTCTTAAATCATAAGTAATAGTATCCGTTTTAACCATTGAATCCTATCCACTCGCCCAATTCTGCAAACCCTTACTACAGAGCATAGTAATTAGTCCTACTGACTGCCTATATGGCCAGTTTTGGGGCGCAAACCTTATTTAGATGAATGGTTGTGGTTTTCAGTGGAACTTCTATTTAGTCTTACCTATCCAGGCATCGCTGGTGAAGATTGAAGGTTCCTGGGACTATTTCTGCTGTCACTGACATCAATAGCAAAAATGTCCAATGGCTTCAGTGGGAGCAGAATGGGACCCCAACCACTTACTTATAATTCATTATTCTATATTCATTGAGGACCTGATTCAAAGATCTTTGATATCAATAGTCATCTTTCCACTGACTTCAGTGGATCCCACTTTATAGAGCACTGCATATCTTTGTAAGTTTCAACTTTTCTTTAACAACAATCTATAAAATACACATTTAAATTCAATTGAAAAAATACATAAGGCACTTGAGATAACTTCTTTAAAGTATACTTATCTATAAAGCCAACATTTAAGTACTTATCTAATCTTTGAAGTAAATTTAGCCAGATGTGGTGGAATTATGGATATGAGGTTAAAATTTCTTATTTGTGAATGGGAAAGAGCAGGATCAGAGTAGTTCAGAAACTGTAATGTTCTCCTTTTGTTATGATTTACCAAAGTTTTCCTTAAAAACAATATTGGTGTGACAGGGAAGTTTTGGCAACATAAAAATGGAAATATTTTTTCAGATATTTTAATCATTTTATCTCCGTCTGTCTTCCCAAATGGAATCCATCATCTTGGTATCAGAGTATCTAAATAATGTTAGTGTAAAAACATACATATAGAAACCTTGACCTTTAATGAGGGTCATGCCTGCTTTATTACACTAATAAACTTTTTCATGTATGGTATTTTATTGCAAATGCAATGGGAGACCATTTTTTCAAACCTTGAATCAGACAAGTAGTCTTTATGTGAGGAGTCTCATTGGGGGTGAACTTAGGCCTGGAATAAGTTGTTTTACACAAAAGGAGAAAATAGTCCACTGACTTAATTGGGACTACTTGTATGAATAAGTGTTTGCAGGGCAAGTCCATGGTTTGTAATCCTTCACTATTACTTCTACCATACTATGAAAATATATAGTCAGACTAAAATATTCTAGGTTTCAGAGTAGCAGCCGTGTTAGTCTGTATTCACAAAAAGAAAAGGAGTACTTGCGGCACCTTAGAGACTAACAAATTTATTTGAGCATAAGCTTTCGTGAGCTACAGTGAGCTGTAAGCTTATGCTCAAATAAATTTGTTAGTCTCTAAGGTGCTACAAGTACTCCTAAAATATTCTAGTAATCTATGTGAAGCTATTGCACTATTGCAATAGAATAAGGCTGACATACTTATATTATTTGAGGATGGTGAAAAACTTTCCAGTCCACTAGAATAACTGAGGAGGATGTTAGACAACATCTATTATGGATATATATTTTTAAATCATGAGGCCCAAATAACTTTCATCCAAGAGTCCAAACAGAGTTGGCTGAGGAAATATATGCCCTGCTGATGTTAATTATTAATAAATCTTGAATACTGGAGAAAGTCCAGAAGACAAAACTACACACCAGTTAGCCTAACATCAATCCTGAATAAATAATATGAGTCTTATTTGATAAAAAAATTAAAGATAGCAAGGGAATTTATGCTAGTTAACATGGTTTTGTGAAAAATGGGCCTTGACAAAGCAAGCTGATTTCATTCTTTGATGAAATTACAAGTGTGGTTGATGAAGATAACTGTGTAGGTATAATATACTTAAACTTTTGTAAGGCATTTGACTTAGTACTGGATGACATTCTGATTAAAAAAATAACACTATTCATATTAATAGAGCTCACGTTAAATGGGCTGAAAACTGGCTAAGTGACATTTCAAAAAGGAGTTGTCAATAGGTATTACTTTTTTTCCTGGGTATCTGGCTGGTTAATCTTGCCCATATGCTCAGGGTTTAGCTGATCGCCATATTTGGGGTCGGGAAGGAATTTTCCTCCAGGGCAGTTTGGAAGAGGCCTTGGAGGTTTTTCGCCTTCCTCTGTAGCATGGGGCATGGGTCACTTGCTGCAGGATTCTCTGTTCCTTGAAGTCTTTAAACCACGATTTGAGGACTTCAGTAGCTCAGACATAGGTGAGAGGTTTTTTGCAGGAGTGGATAGGTGAGATTCTGTGGCCTGCGTTGTGCAGGAGGTCAGACTAGATGATCATAATGGTCCCTTCTGACCTTAATATTTATGAATCTATGAATGGGGAATCATCATGGACTGGGGATACTTCTACTGGGGTTCTGCAGGGATTGGGATTAGGTCCAATGTTATTGAACATTTTTATCAATGATCTGGAAGTAAATATAAAATTACTGCTGATAAAATTTGAGGACGACATAAAGACTGGCTGAATGAGAAATATTTATGAGGATAGGACAGTCATTCAGAGTGATGTAGATTAATTGGTAAATTGTGTCATCTCACGCAAAATGCATTTTAATACAGCTAAATGCAAAGTTATACATCTGGGAACAAGGAATGCAGGCCATATCTACATCATGTGGAAAGCAATCTCTCTGAAAAGGATTTAGGAGTCATAGTGGACAAGCAACTTAACATGAGCCCCCAGTGTGATGCTGTAGCAAGAAAGGTCAATGTGATTTTATATCTTTGGTTATATAAACACAGGAATAGGGTCCACAGTTTAAAATGGGTGTTGAGAAATTGGAGAGGGTGTAGAAAAGAGCCACAGAAATGATTTGAGGGTTCAAGAAAATGCCTTAAAATGTGTGAGAGAGACATCTGTTGAATTTTATGAAAAAGAAAATTGAGAGGTGATATAACAGTGTATAAATACCTTCCTGGGGAGAAAATACTGTGTACCAAAGGGCTATGTAATCTAAAGGAGAAAAGAATAATAAGAACCAATGGCTAGATGCTGAAGCCAATCAAATTCAAATAAGTTTAAATGAGGATGATTAACAATTGGAACCAACTACCAAGAGAAGTGATCAATTCTCCATCTCTTCAAGTGTTCAAATCAAGATTGGATGCTTTTCCAATAAAGATATGCTTTTTTAGCCAAAAACAAGTCTCTTATAGAGTGATCTTGCTATTGTTGACATTGTTTTATAAATGGACTTCTACCAAAAGTAGCTCTTTTTGTCTATCTTAACTCTTTTTTTTTTCCTTTTGCTTGATAGTGATAAAATCCATTCTTCCCTTTTTATTAGATGTTGTAAATCTTAGTCATAATAATTAAAAAAAAATAGGTTATTTATGTATGATCTAAAGAAGAATAAAGAAAAGGAGTACTTGTGGCACCTTAGAGACTAACAAATTTATTAGAGCATAAGCTTTCGTGAGCTACAGCTCACTTCATCGGATGCATTTGGTGGAAAAAACACAGGAGAGATTTATATACACACACACAGAGAACATGAAACAATGGGTTTATCATACACACTGTAAGGAGAGTGATCACTTAAGATAAGCCATCACCAACAGCAGGGGGGGGAAGGAGGAAAACCTTTCATGGTGACAAGCAGGTAGGCTAATTCCAGCAGTTAACAAGAATATCAGAGGAACAGTGGGGGGTGGGGTGGGAGGGAGAAATACCATGGGGAAATAGTTTTACTTTGTGTAATGACTCATCCATTCCCAGTCTCTATTCAAGCCTAAGTTAATTGTATCCAGTTTGCAAATTAATTCCAATTCAGCAGTCTCTCGTTGGAGTCTGTTTTTGAAGCTTTTTTGTTGAAGGATAGCCACTCTTAGGTCTGTGATCGAGTGACCAGAGAGATTGAAGTGTTCTCCAACTGGTTTTTGAATGTTATAATTCTTGACGTCTGATTTGTGTCCATTCATTCTTTTACGTAGAGACTGTCCAGTTTGGCCAATGTACATGGCAGAGGGGCATTGCTGGCACATGATGGCATATATCACATTGGTAGATGCGCAGGTGAACGAGCCTCTGATAGTGTGGCTGATGTGATTAGGCCCTATGATGGTATCCCCTGAATAGATATGTGGACAGAGTTGGCAACGGGCTTTGTTGCAAGGATAGGTTCCTGGGTTAGTGGTTCTGTTGTGTGGTGTGTGGTTGCTGGTGAGTATTTGCTTCAGATTGGGGGGCTGTCTGTAAGCAAGGACTGGTCTGTCTCCCAAGATCTGAGAGAGCGATGGCTCGTCCTTCAGGATAGGTTGTAGATCCTTGATGATGCGTTGGAGGGGTTTTAGTTGGGGGCTGAAGGTGATGGCTAGTGGCGTTCTGTTGTTTTCTTTGTTGGGCCTGTCCTGTAGTAGGTGACTTCTGGGTACTCTTCTGGCTCTGTCAATCTGTTTCTTCACTTCAGCAGGTGGGTACTGTAGTTGTAGGAATGCATGATAGAGATCTTGTAGGTGTTTGTCTCTGTCTGAGGGGTTGGAGCAAATGCGGTTATATCGTAGCGCTTGGCTGTAGACAATGGATCGAGTGGTATGATCTGGATGAAAGCTAGAGGCATGTAGGTAGGAATAGCGGTCAGTAGGTTTCCGATATAGGGTGGTGTTTATGTGACCATCGCTTATTAGCACCGTAGTGTCCAGGAAGTGGATCTCTTGTGTGGACTGGTCCAGGCTGAGGTTGATGGTGGGATGGAAATTGTTGAAATCATGGTGGAATTCCTCAAGAGCTTCTTTTCCATGGGTCCAGATGATGAAGATGTCATCAATGTAGCGCAAGTAGAGTAGGGGCATTAGGGAACGAGAGCTGAGGAAGCGTTGTTCTAAGTCAGCCATAAAAATGTTGGCATACTGTGGGGCCATTGCGCCACATTGTGGCCCCACAGTATGCCAACATTTTTATGGCTGACTTAGAACAACGCTTCCTCAGCTCTCGTTCCCTAATGCCCCTACTCTACTTGCGCTACATTGATGACATCTTCATCATCTGGACCCATGGAAAAGAAGCTCTTGAGGAATTCCACCATGATTTCAACAATTTCCATCCCACCATCAACCTCAGCCTGGACCAGTCCACACAAGAGATCCACTTCCTGGACACTACGGTGCTAATAAGCGATGGTCACATAAACACCACCCTATATCGGAAACCTACTGACCGCTATTCCTACCTACATGCCTCTAGCTTTCATCCAGATCATACCACTCGATCCATTGTCTACAGCCAAGCGCTACGATATAACCGCATTTGCTCCAACCCCTCAGACAGAGACAAACACCTACAAGATCTCTATCATGCATTCCTACAACTACAGTACCCACCTGCTGAAGTGAAGAAACAGATTGACAGAGCCAGAAGAGTACCCAGAAGTCACCTACTACAGGACAGGCCCAACAAAGAAAACAACAGAACGCCACTAGCCATCACCTTCAGCCCCCAACTAAAACCCCTCCAACGCATCATCAAGGATCTACAACCTATCCTGAAGGACGAGCCATCGCTCTCTCAGATCTTGGGAGACAGACCAGTCCTTGCTTACAGACAGCCCCCCAATCTGAAGCAAATACTCACCAGCAACCACACACCACACAACAGAACCACTAACCCAGGAACCTATCCTTGCAACAAAGCCCGTTGCCAACTCTGTCCACATATCTATTCAGGGGATACCATCATAGGGCCTAATCACATCAGCCACACTATCAGAGGCTCGTTCACCTGCGCATCTACCAATGTGATATATGCCATCATGTGCCAGCAATGCCCCTCTGCCATGTACATTGGCCAAACTGGACAGTCTCTACGTAAAAGAATGAATGGACACAAATCAGACGTCAAGAATTATAACATTCAAAAACCAGTTGGAGAACACTTCAATCTCTCTGGTCACTCGATCACAGACCTAAGAGTGGCTATCCTTCAACAAAAAAGCTTCAAAAACAGACTCCAACGAGAGACTGCTGAATTGGAATTAATTTGCAAACTGGATACAATTAACTTAGGCTTGAATAGAGACTGGGAATGGATGAGTCATTACACAAAGTAAAACTATTTCCCCATGGTATTTCTCCCTCCCACCCCACCCCCCACTGTTCCTCTGATATTCTTGTTAACTGCTGGAATTAGCCTACCTGCTTGTCACCATGAAAGGTTTTCCTCCTTCCCCCCCCTGCTGTTGGTGATGGCTTATCTTAAGTGATCACTCTCCTTACAGTGTGTATGATAAACCCATTGTTTCATGTTCTCTGTGTGTGTGTATATAAATCTCTCCTGTGTTTTTTCCACCAAATGCATCCGATGAAGTGAGCTGTAGCTCACGAAAGCTTATGCTCTAATAAATTTGTTAGTCTCTAAGGTGCCACAAGTACTCCTTTTCTTTTTGCGAATACAGACTAACACGGCTGCTACTCTGAAACCTAAAGAAGAATAAATTCTTCTAGAGGATTATATGCTTAGATGTGTTAAATTTTCCTGTCAGGAAGGCTTATGTTTAAAATTCTGCACAGCCTCAGTCTTGGGTCCCAGTGATGCAGTTTTGGCTGTAGGGAAGCTTTGGGGATCTACACTTTTCTTGCAGGTTTCAGAGTAGCAGCCATGTTAGTCTGTATTCGCAAAAAGAAAAGGAATACTTGTGGCACCTTAGAGACTAACAAATTTATAAGAGCATAAGCTTTCGTGAGCTACAGCTCACTTCATCGGATGCATTTGGTGGAAAAAACAGAGGAGAGATTTATATACACACACAGAGAACATGAAATGGGTTTATCATACACACTGTAAGGAGAGTGATCACTTAAGATAAGCCATCACCAACAGCAGGTGGGGGAAAGGAGGAAAACCTTTCATGGTGACAAGCAAGGTAGGCTAATTCCAGCAGTTAACAAGAATAGCAGAGGAACAGTGTTGCACTTTCTCAGTGGTCCTCCATTAGCTAGTCCTATATCTGGGGTGCACTTATTATATTAAGTGCATGTTGTTGATTAAGGACTTGCGCGCTGGCTACCAGGATTCTCAAGACTTCATAACTCTGAAAGCACAAAGAATTCCATTATAAAAGGTTTGACTTACTATATACCTGTTGAGGAAATGACTTTTTTCTTCCCTTTCCCATCTGCTGTATATCACTTGGGCTATTTCAATACACAAAATCCAGTATGTCTACCTCATGAACAAGCAAAATGGTGGTTCAAGTAAAGGGAACCTGAAAATCTGTTCCATTTGTTTTGTGGCCTTAGCAGGCAACTCCTGTGCATAGCCAAAAGTTTATGTCTCTTTAGCACAGCTGCTCCATGGGCATAGTAGCTGTTTGTGCAAAAACTGTTCCCCCCCTCAGAGGTGGAATATTTTTGTTCCAACCAGGGCCTTATTTCCATGTACATGTGTCATAAATATAAAGGGAAGGGTAAACACCTTTAAAATCCCTCCTGGCCAGAGGAAAAACCCTTTCACCTGTAAAGGGTTAAGAAGTTAAGATAACATCGCTGGCACCTGACCACAATGACCAGCGAGGAGACAAGATACTTTCAAAGCTGGAGGGGGAGAGAAACAAAGGGTCTGGGTCTGTCTGGGTGATGCTTTTGCCAGGACAGAACAGGAATGGACTCTTAGAACTTAGTAAGTATTCTATCTAGATATGCGTTAGATTATGATTTCTTTAAATGGCTGAGAAAATAAGCTGTGTTGAATAGAATGGATATTCCTGTTTTTGTGTCTTTTTGTAATTTAAGGTTTTACCTAGAGGGATTCTCTATGTTTTGAATCTAATTACCCTGTAAGGTATTTACCATCCTGAATTTACAGAGGTGATTCTTTTTACCTTTTCTTCGATTAAAATTCTTCTTTTAAGAAAACTGAATGCTTTTTCATTGTTCTTAAGATCCAAGAGTTTGGGTCTGTAGTCACCTATGCAAATTGGTGAGGTTTTTTACCAAACCTTCCCTGGGAGGGGGGATGCAAGGTTTTGGTGAGGATTCTGGGGGGAAAGACATTTCCAAACGGCTCTTTCCTAATAAAAAACATGGTTAGACGTTTGGTGGTGGCAGCAAAGTCCAAGGGCAAAAGGTAAAATAGTTTGTACCTTGGGGAAGTTTTAACCTACGCTGGTAAAAGTAAGCTTAGGAAGTTTTCATGCAGGTCCCCACATCTGTACCCTAGAGTTCAGAGTGCGGAAGGAACCTTGACATGGTGGCAGAGTGGTGGGATCAACTTGAAATCATTTTGAGATTTATTTTGAACCAGAAGCACAGATTTGAAAAGGAAATATTTTTTTTTCCTTTGGGCTGCTGGACAGCAGGTTAAACTGAAAACAGATAGTTTTTTTTTTTCCCTCTGGTTTGGGTCCAGAGCAGAGACAAAAGGGAATTGTCTTTTGGGAGCTGGAGTTTTCTCTACCTAAAGGTAGGGTAGTTAACCTCCTGCAGGGAAATTCACAAGTCTTCACAGACCTGAAGTTTTTTTTTTTTTTTTTTTTACCTACGAACAAGGAGAAGGGTTTTCTGCCTATTTGCCTAGAGACAAAGGTGTTAGGGGTTTTTTTGGTATTTTTTTTTTAGGATTTCTCTGTAGGCTGACAATCACTATCAGAGAATATAGGTATCATATTATAGCACAGCAAAATTTTACAAGCCAAGTTTTTTGTTTTGTTTTGTTTTCTTTTTAACTCCTCGGGTATAAAGTTAGTTAAAAACAGAGAGGTTAGGATGACAGACTCCACGGTTCAACAAAAGCTGGAATTAGCTAGATTTGAGGCTGTGGAAAAACAAAAGGAATATGAAAGACGGATAGAACTCATACGGATGGAGGTGGATGCACATGTGGCCAGGGACAAAGAAATGGAGGCTGCCCACAGGAGGGAAATGGAGGCAAGGGACAAAGAAAGGGAGGCAAGGGACAAAGAACTGGAGGAGAAGGAAAAAGAGAGGAAGCATGCACTGGAGATGGAGAAGGCAAAGGCTCAGCAGAATATACCAACAAACCCTAGCAATCCTTCTCCAGGTACCACTTCCCATCCCAGAAAGTTCCCCACCAACAAGGCAGGCGATGATACCGAGACCTTCTTAGAAAACTTCGAAAGCGCCTGTCTTGGGTACAGCATTTCTACAGACCAATACATGTAAGATGTAGAGCTGAGGCCGCAGCTCAGTGGACCCTTAGCTGAGGTGGCGGCTGAAATGCCTAAGGAACACATGAACCAGTATGAACTGTTTAAAACCAAGGCGAGAGTCAGAATGGGGCTAACACCTGAGCATTCCCGTCGGTGATTCAGAGCCCTAAGGTGGAAACCAGACGTGTCATTTACCTGATATGCCTACCACATTGTGAAACATTGGGATGCCTGGATATCAGGAGCCAGTGTTAAATCTCCAGAAGATTTGCACTTCCTAATGCAAATGGAGCAATTCTTAGAGGGTGTTCCTGAGGAAATAGAAAGATACATCCTAGATGGGAAGCCCAAAACTGTAATTGAGGCAGGGGAGATTGGAGCCAAATGGGTGGAGGTGGCAGAAAAGAAAAAAACTGGTCGCAGTTGGAGCAGATACCAAAGGGACAACCTCAGACCACCCCCTACTACCGGGGGCCGCCCAAGGCCCCACCTACCCCCCAAGGAACCCTCCAGCCAGCTTATCGTCCCGCCACACTGTTCTCCAGCAACCCACCTTGCCCCAGTGACCCATCAGCTGGACGGCGTTTTAAATGTAACGAGCCAGGGCATGTGAAGGCCAACTGCCCCAAGAACCCGAACAGATTACAGTGCATTGCACCGGAATCACACCAGAGGTCCTCAGGCCCAGATACCCTTGGAGCAGAGGGAAACTGTGAGTGTGGGTGGGAAGAAGGTCACTCCATGGAGGGATACCAGAGCACAGGTGTCGGCTATCCATGCTTCCTTAATGGACCCCAATTTAATCAACCCAGAGATCCAAGTGACGAGTCAACTGTTCATGTCCAACTCTTTCAATTTGCCTACAGCCAAGTTGCCTGTCCAGTACAAGGGCTGGTCAGGAACGTGGACTTTTGCAGTTATTATCCTATCACCATGCTGTTGGGGGAAGACTTGGCCAATCACGTGAAGTCAGCCAAGAGGGTGGGAATGGTCACCCACAGCCAGACTAAACCAGCCATCATGCCTAGCGCTGTTCTGGAAACTTCTACCAGGACCCGGTCAGAGGTGATGGACCTGGACCCCAGGCCAATGTCTTCAACAGCAGTAGTGGATCCAGTCGCAGAGACCCAGACAGAGCCAGTCCCAGAACCGGAGCCGGTGGTACAACTAGCACCAGACCCATTGCCAGCACTGAACCCAGTACTTGCAACCCCAACCCCAGAGGGCCCCACCGAACCTGAACCGACAGCATCTGATAACCCTACACAAGAGGCTCAGCTGGAGCCTGAAGCCCAACATAGTGCACCAGCAGAGAGCGGTTCACAGTCAATGGAAACAGTCCCATCCCCTACATCACTTCCAGAGGGACCAAGCTTAGGTCCACAATACAATGAGGAACTGATGTCTCCAGCATCAAGGGAACAGTTCCAGACCAAACAGGAAGTAGATGAAAGCCTCCAGAGAGCTTGGACGGCAGCACGGAGCAACCCACCACCTCTCAGCTCTTCTAATCAATCCAGGGTTGTTGTAGAAAGAGGACTTTTATACAAGGAAACTCTTTCTGGTGGACACCAGGAAGACTGGCATCCTCAGAGACAGTTAGTAGTTCCAACTAAGTACTGGGTCAAGCTCTTGAGCTTAGCCCATGATCATCCTAGTGGCCATGCTGGGGTGAACAGGACCAAAGACCGGTTGGGTAGATCATTCCATTGGGAGGGAACGGGCAAGGATGTTTCTACCTATGTCTGGTCTTGTGAGGTATGGCAAAAAGTGGGAAAACCCCAAGACCAGGTCAAAGCCCCTCTCCAGCCACTCCCCATCATTGAAGTTCCATTTCAGCGAGTAGCTGTGGATATTCTGGGTCCTTTTCCGAAAAAGACACCCAGAGGAAAGCAGTACATATGGACTTTCATGGATTTTGCCACTCTGATGGCCAGAAGCAGTAGCTCTAAGCAACACCAGGGCTAAAAGTGTGTGCGAGGCACTAACAGACATTTTTGCCAGGGTAGGTTGGCCCTCTGACATCCTCACAGATGCAGGAACTAATTTCCTGGCAGGAACTATGGAAAGCCTTTGGGAAGCTCATGGGGTAAATCACTTGGTTGTCACTCCTTACCACCATCAAACAAATGGCATGGTGGAGAAGTCTAATGGAATTTTGGGGGCCATGATACGTATATTCGTAAATGAGCACTCCAATGATTGGGACCTAGTGTAGCAAGAGTTGCTCTTTGCCTACAGAGCTGTACCACATCCCAGTTTAGGGTTTTCACCATTTGAACTTGTATATGGCCACGAGGTTAAGGGGCCATTACAGTTGGTGAAGCAGCAATGGGAGGGATTTACACCTTCTCCAGGAACTAACATTCTGGACTTTGTAACCAACCTAAAAAACACCCTCTGAACCTCTCTAGCCCTTGCTAAAGAAAACCTACAGGATGCTCAAAAAGAGCAAAAAGCCTGGTATGATAAACATGCCAGAGAGTGTTCCTTCAAAGTAGGAGACCAGGTCATGGTCTTAAAGGTGCTCCAGGCCCGTAAAATGGGAGCATTGTGGGAAGGGCCATTCACAGTCCAAGAGTGCCTGTGAGCTGTTTATTATCTCATAGCATTCCCCACCTCCAACTGAAAGCCTAAGGTTTACTATATTAATTCTCTAAAGCCCTTTTATTCCAGAGAATTAAAAGTTTGTCAGTTTAAAGCCCAGGGAGGAGATGACACTGAGTGGCCTGAAGGTGTCTACTACGAAGGGAAAAGTGCTGGTGGCTGGAAGAGGTGAACCTCTCCATGACCCTCGGGCATATGCAGCGACAACAGATCCAGGAGCTGTGCACTAGCTACGCGCCGAAGTTCTCGGCCACCCCAGGACTGACTGAACGGGCATACCACTCCATTGACACAGGTAATGCTCACCCAATTAAAGTCCAACCTTACCGGGTGTCTCCTCAAGCTAAAACTGCTATAGAATGGGAGATCCAGGATATGTTACAGATGGGCGTAATCTGCCCCTCTGGCAATGCCTGGGCACCTCCAGTGGTTCTAGTTCCCAAACCAGATGGGGAGATACGTTTTTGCATGGACTACCGTAAGCTAAATGCTCTAACTCACTCAGACAACTATCCAATGCCATGCACAGATGAACTATTGGAGAAACTGGGACGGGCCCAGTTCATCTCTACCTTGGACTTAACCAAGGGGTACTGGCAGGTACTGCTAGATGAATCTGCCAAGGAAAGGTCAGCCTTCACCACACATGTCGGGCTGTATGAATTTAATGTACTCCCTTTCGGACTGCGGAATGCACCCGCCACCTTCCAAAGGCTTGTAGATGGTCTCCTAGCGGGATTAGGAGGATATAAAGTCACCTAACTTGACGATGTGGCCGTATTTTCAGATTCCTGGGCAGAACACCTGGAACATCTACAAAAAGTCTTCGAGCACATAAAGGAGGCAGGACTAACTGTTAAGGCTAAGAAGTGTCGAATAGGCCTAAACAAAGTGACTTACCTTGGACACCAGGTGGGTCAAGGAACTATCAACCCCCTACAGGCCAAAGTGGATGCTATCCAAAAGTGGCCTGTCCCAAAGTCAATGAAAGAGGTTCCATCCTTCTTAGGCTTGGCCAGTTGTTACAGACGATTTGTACCGCAATACAGCTAAATTGCCGCCTCACTGACAGACCTAACCAAAAAGAAACAGCCAAATGCCGCTGAATGGACCGAAGAGTGTCAGAAGGCCTTTAACCAGCTTAAAGTGATACTCATGTCTGACCCTGTACTAAGGGCCCGAGACTTTGACAAACCATTCCTAGTAACCACAGATGCGTCCGAGCGTGGTGTGGGAGCAGTTTTAATGCAGGAAGAACCAGTTCAAGAATTCCACCCTGTAGCGTTTCTCAGCAAAAAACTGTCTCAGAGGGAAAGCAACTGGTCAGTCAGTGAAAAAGAATGTTACGCCATTGTCTACGCTCCGGAAAAGCTACGCCCAAATGTTTGGTGATGGTGTTTCCACCTGCAAACCGACCATGCTGAGTTACAGTGGCTTTATACTGCCACGGGAAATAACAAAAAACTTATTCGGTGGAGTTTAGCTCTCCAAGATTTTGATTTCGACATCCAACACATCTCAGGAGCTTTTAACAAAGTAGCTGATGCACTCTCCCATGAAAGTTTACCAGAATCAACTAGTTAAAATCATCCTTGAGATGTGGAAAATATTGTTAGTCTTTATATACTTGGTAATATATTTAGAGGTGCATGTGTCTTATTAACTTGTTTTTTCCTAGAACTCCAGGAAGAAATCCCAGCCAGCATTTCACCCTATCCGTGATTTGGGGTGTGTGTCATAAATATAAAGGGAAGGGTAAACACCTTTAAAATCCCTCCTGGCCAGAGGAAAAACCCTTTCACCTGTAAAGCATTAAGAAGCTAAGATAATCTCGCTGGCACATGACCACAATGACCAATGAGGAGACAAGATACTTTCAAAGCTGGAGGGGGGGAGAAACAAAGGGTCTGGGTCTGTCTGGGTGATGCTTTTGCTGGGACAGAACAGGAATGAAGTCTTAGAACTTAGTAAGTATTCTAGTTAGATATGCATTAGATTATGGTTTCTTTAAATGGCTGAGAAAATAAGCTGTGCTGAATAGAATGGATATTCCTGTTTTTGTGTCTTTTTGTAACTTAAGGTTTTGCCTAGAGGGATTCTCTGTTTTCAATCTAATTACCCTGTAAGGTATTTACCATCCTGATTTTACAGAGGTGATTCTTTTTTACCTTTTCTTCGATTAAAATTCTTCTTTTAAGAAAACTGAATGCTTTTTCATTGTTCTTAAGATCCAAGGGTTTGGGTCTGTGGTCACCTATGCAAATTGGTGAGGTTTTTTACCAAACCTTCCCTGGGAAGGGGAGTGCAAGGTTTTGGTGAGGAATTGGGTGGGGGGAGACATTTCCAAATGGCTCTTTCCTAATAATAAAACCCAGTTAGATGTTTGGTGGTGGCAGCAAAAGTCCAAGGGCAAAAGGTAAAGTAGTTTGTACCTTGGGGAAGTTTTAACCTAAGCTGGTAAAAGTAAGCTTAGGAGGTTTTCATGCAGGTCCCCACATCTGTACCCTAGAGTTCAGAGTGGGGAAGGAACCTTGACAATTTGACTTAGAAAGATTTGGAGTTGAGCATGTGTCAAAGCAAAAATGTTACTTTTGGGTCAAACCATACCCTGTTTTTGGAGATACACTCCTCCTGATGTGGATCTGATGAAACTAGCTTCTGTTTAGTACATGGAAACTTTTTTAGGAGGAACATTTGTGCAGTGAAATGGATTTAAGTCACTATTGCTACTAGGTATCTCTGATTCAGACCATAGATTTAGCCAGAGGATTTTGCCCTTAAGGACTTTCCTGAGGTTCTTGGTATTCAAGAACCCATGCAGTGACATTAACATATTCAGTAAGTGCTTTTCAAAGTAATTAAAGTTTCTAGGATTTAATCTTTTACGTATGTAGATTAAAACTGAAAGTTGATTTAAATTATGACAAAGGGAAGTTCATTCAGAAACAGCAGGCTGTAATGCCCCTTTTGTGGCTGGTAGAATGCTGTTTAGCCTAGTTTATAATACAGAACATTGAATTTATTATACTTGTACAATTTTCCCAAGTGACAGTGCAGAATGTGTGTTTTTTTAAAGTGGAGATAAAATTTGATGCAGTAAGCCTCTGGGGTTCTTATTTAGAACAGAACATTTCTTCTGTCAAATATCTGATTTATGAACAATTTAAGAATTTTTTGTGTTTTGCCATGACCAACCAAGATGTACAAAACTCAAAAGGATCAAGAGACTGATCAAAGTATCTATTTTCATGTTGGCAAATAATAGACCATGCCAAAATACTGTGTAGTAATTGCAGGTTTTTACAGCAACAATAGTGAAATAGTAGATATGTGAAACATATGTTACATAATTTATCAGTGCTTAAGCTTTTGCTACTTTGAGCTAGAGTAATTCACTTTCTATTTGTTTTTCAGTCATTTAGGTTTTCAGTGTGTAAACACTTTCAACTCTTTTTAAAAGAAATAACTGGGACATCTTTTTTGGATTGAGTGCATCATTATTTGAATGCATACTCCTGACATTCATCAGGAGTAGGCAAATAGTCCGTTTAAGTTCTTACAGAAAATAGAAATTTTGTGTCTGTCTCGTGTATTTGTATAAAATACACACACCAATGATCTATATATTGATTTCACTAAGACTGGAAGTGCTTGTCCCCACCTGGAATTGTTCCTGATATTATAGATTGTTTTCTTTTTGCGACATCTGTCTGGGCAAAAATTACATTGGGGAAGAAAGCTACTAGAGCCTCTCCTGGGATAGTGCTTGGGGTTTGCTATAGACCACCAGGATCCGATTTGGATACGGATAGAGACCTCTTTAATGTTTTTATTGAAGTAAATACTAATGGGAATTGTGCGATCATGGGAGACTTTAACTTCCCAGATATAGACTGGAGGACAAGTGCTAGTAAAATAATATGGCTCAGTTTTTCCTGGTTGTGATAGCTGATGGATTCCTTCATCAAGTAGTTGCTGAACCAACAAGAGGGGATGCCATTTTAGATTTGGTTTTGGTGAGTAGCGAGGACCTCATAGAAGAAATGGTTGTAGGGGACAACCTTGGTTTGAGCATCTCAGAGAGGTGATTAAGGAAAAGCAGAAAGCCTACAAGGAGTGGAAGATGGGAGGGATTAGCAAGGAAAGCTACCTTATTGAGGTCAGAACATGTAGGGATAAAGTGAGAATGGCCAAAAACCATGTAGAGTTGGACCTTGCAAAGGGAATTAAAACAAATAGTAAAAGGTTCTATAGCCATATAAATAAGAAGAAAACAAAGAAAGAAGAAGTGGGACTGCTAAACACTGAGGATGGAGTGGAGGTTAAGGATAATCTAGGCATGGCCCAATATCTAAACAAATACTTTGACTCAGTCTTTAATGAGGCTAATGAGGAGCTAAGGGATAATGGTAGCATGACAAATGGAAATGAGGATATGGAGGTAGATATTACCACATCTGAGGTAGAAACCAAACTCAAACAGCTTAATGGGACTAAATCGGGGAGCCCAGATAATCTTCATCCAAGAATATTAAAGGAACTGGCACCTGAAATTGCAAGCCCATTAGCAAGAATTTTTAATTAATCTGTAAACTCAGGGGTTGTATTGCATGACTAGAGAATTGCTAACATAGTTCTACTTTTAAGAAAGGACAAAAATGTGATCCAGGTAACTACAGGCCTGTTAGTTTGACATCTGTAGTATGCAAGGTCTTGGAAAATTTTTTGGAGAAAGTAGTTAAGGACATTGAGGTCAATGATAAATGGGACAAAATACAACATGGTTTTACAAAAGGTAGATCATGCTAAACCAACCTGATCTCCTTCTTTGAGAAGGTAACAGATTTTTTAGACAAAGGAAAAACAGTGGATCTAATTTACCTTGATTTCAGTAAGGTTTTTGTTATGGTTCTACATAGGGAATTAGTAGCTAAATTGGAAAAGATGGGGATCAATATGAAAATTGAAAGGTGGATAAGGAACTGGTTAAAAGGGAGACTACAGCGGGTCACACTGAAAGGTGAACTGTCAGGCTGGAAGGCGGTTACTAGTGGAGTTCCTCAGGGATTGGTTTGGGGACCAATCTTATTTAATCTTTTTATTACTGACCTTGGCACAAAAAGTGAGAATGTGCTAATAAAGTTTGTGGATGACACAAAGCTGGGAGATATTGCCAATACAGAGAAGGACTGGGATATCATACAGGAAGATTTGGATGACCTTGTAAACTGGAGTAATAGTAATAGGATGAAATTTAATAGTGAAAAGTGCAAGGTCATGCATTTAGAGATTAATAACAAGAATTTTTGTTTTAAGCTGGGGATTCATCACTTGGAAGTAACAGAGGAGGAGAAGGACCTCGGAGTATTGGTTGATCACAGGATGACGATGAGCCTCCAATGTGATATGGCTATAAAAAAGCTAATGCGGTCTTGGGATGCATCAGGCAAGGTATTTCCAGTAGAGATAAGGAGGTCTTAGTACTGTTATACAAGGCACTGGTGAGACCTGATCTGGAATATTGTGTGCAGTTCTGGTCTCCCGTGTTTAAGAAGGATGAATTCAAACTGGAACAGGTACAGAGAAGGGCTACTAGGATGATCCAAGGAATGGAAAGCCTGTCTCATGAAAGGAGACTCAAGGAGCTTGGCTTGTTTAGCCTAACCAAAAGAAGGCTGAGGGGAGATATGATTGCTGCCTATAATATATCAGAGGGATAAATACCAGGGAGGGAGAGGAATTATTTAAGCTCAGTACCAATGTGGACACAAGAACAAATGAATATAAACTGGCTATTAGGAAGTTTAGACTTGAAATGAGATGAAGGTTTCTAACCATCTGAGGAGTGATGTTTTGGAACAGCCTTCCAAGGGGAGCAGTGGGGGCAAAGGCCATATCTTGCTTCAAGACTAAGCTTGATCAGTTTATGTAGGGGATGGTATAATGGGATAGCCTAATTTTGGCAATTAATTGATCTTTGACTATTAGAGGTAAATATGCCCAATGGCCTGTGATGGGATGTTAAATGGGGTGGGATCTGAGTTACTACAGAGATTCTTTCCTGGGTGTCTGGCTGGTGAATCTTGCCCACATGCTCAGGGTTTAGCTGATCACCATATTTGGGGTTGGGAAGGAATTTTCCTCTAGGGCAGATTGGAAGAGGCCCTGGGGGTTTTTCACCATCCTCTGCAGTGTAGGGCATGGGTTACTTGCTGGAGGATTCTCTGCACCTTGAAGTCTTTAAACCATGATTTGCGGACTTCAATAGCTCAGAAATAGGTTAGGGGTTTGTTACAGGAGTGGGTGGGTGAGATTCTATGGCCTGCGTTGTGCTAGATGATCATAATGGTCTCATAATGGTCTCGACTAGATGATCATAATGGTCTCTTTTGACCTTAAAGTCTATGATTCTATGATCTGATGTGGGGTGGCCCTTATGCTACAGTGTGTACATGGGAAACTGTTGAAAGGTATACCTTTAAAACTGCTACATCACATATACCGATAATTAGAAGAGCCGGGCAAATAAATAATATTTTGGTTAGTTGGCAGTTCCAAAAAACTGAAAAAACAAAAATTTGGTTTGAGTCTAAATGAATTTGAAAATGCTGAAAAATGTAGGTGAATAAGAAAAATTCCAACTGCAATCTTTTGTTTTTGTACATTTTTAAAGGGCACAGAAGTGATCACGCATAGAAGTGAGGATAACCAGCTTCAACATCTGTCTGTTAGGTACTTACATGGCTTCCATTATCAGAGAATCTGAGTGCCTCACAGTCTTTTAATGTATTTATGCCTGTGAGATAGGAAGTGCTATTATCCCCATTTTACAGATGAGGAACTGAGGCACAGGGACTTGCTCAAATAACATAGGAAATCTGTGGCAGAGCACGGACTTGGAACCCGTGTCTCCAAGTCCTAGGCTACTGTGCTAACTGCTGGACCATTTTTCATCTCTTGGCCTCAGAATGTATCCCTCAAAGCCATACTTAGAGATGACCCTGAACCTACTGACTAGGAAAGCAAGGGATAGCAAGTTACTAGTCCTCTCCTTCAAGTAGACACCCCATGTAGTACTGCAAGGTTTCAGAGAGTTGTGGAATGCCAGAGGCCACATGGCCTCCATATATTCAGAAAGTTCAGATGAGTATTGACTCCCGAGGTCATTTGAGTCATTGTTTGCTTATAATTTTCTTCTTGTCTGTTTTTTTTATTTTTGTTTTAGGGAGGCTGTTTAGTTTTTGTGCCATTATGTTGTGTTTCTGTCAAATATGTATGGTCCCTATGACTCTGGAAAGGTGCTTACATAGATCTATATATAAATATCTTATTGATCCACATAAATAAGGGACCAGTTTCACACGAACTGTTATATGTAGTTTGCTACAATAATGTTGGGGGGGTTATGTTTTTGATCTCATTCACTTGCACTGGTAGTGATAGGTCAAAAGAATTGGGATTGCTTTGTGGTACTCTGAGAAGTTCTTTGTGACAAAGATAATGTCCTGACTGGTTTAGTATTCCATACAGATCCCAGTTAGAGCCTTTTTTTTTAATCAAATGAAAAATTTAGTTTTGGACAACTATAAAATGCAGAATTTTTTTTCAAAAAGTAAAAAGTTTGGTGTGACAATTTTGAAGTAAACCATTTCTACATTTCATTTCAATATATCATTTGAAATGTTTTGTTAAATATGAACAAAATTATTATTTTTTGTTTCAACAAGAAAAACTAAAAAAAAAAATCTGTCCAGGTATGAATGATTTTTTGATTTAACCACCAAATCAAAGATTCACTTCAGCTCTCATCACAATGCCCTCCTTAAGGTGGAACTAGACTGCATGTATCCCATACCACTTTGACCTGGTGTGTTCATGTTTGTGTGTGTTAGCATATGTAGTCTATTACAAAAGTGTGTTATGTCCCTCCCTAACATCTCTGTCTGTGGTTCTTCTGTGGCACCCATCTCTAGGTGATGGGTCCCTCTCTATCAATCAAAGATGTCTCCCTTTGTAACTTAGAATATGTAAAATGAAACCGTTCCAATCTGGAAGTGAATGTTACAATTTTGGGGTGGGGACGATATTTGTGGAATAAATCTAATGGCTAGTGGACAATGCCATTTAGAGGATTGAAAACCACACAAAATGATCAGGCAAAAACGTTTGCGTGAGAGAGCCTGGGAAAACCTTCTCCAATTTCAATTAGCTCTGTTGAATAAATCCTACTAACTGTTACTTAAACAACTTCGGTTTTCCATCCCATTTCTACTGCAATGAGAAACTCTAGATGACACTAAAAGATTTGTCAGCATGGATAAAGCTGCTGATATTTAATGGCTTTGCTCTTGAATGCAGACAAGGTTTTTGTCAGTATGTAGGGGGTAATCTTTTCATATGAAGATAATTTTGGTATTAACTCCCTGGAATGGCTGAAACTTCTGTCTGAGAGACCAACAAGATGTGCTCTGATTATTTTCTCTATTGTGTGGAACATGTCAGGGTTACTCCATGTCTCCATTACTGTTCCTACTTGCAACAAAGTCACTGCATGTTACCATCTGAGCCCTGTTTTCTATCAAGTGATTGAATCAGAAAATATACCTGTGTGCAGATGTTACAATCCAAAGTGTCTCACCTCTAAGTGGCTGAAAACAAGATTTAAGATCATCTGGGAGAAATCAACAGTTATTTGTTTTTTAAGATATTGCCGACAGGCATTGCATTCCCACTTTAGCTCTCTCTGATGTCAGTGAAGCATGAAATTTAAGCATGAAATTTAAGTTCAGCTCAAGTGTTATACATCTCATTTTAATGCAGAATTGTGGATGCTGCTCTGAGGTTAATCCATATTAGGGTGAGTTGTTACTGATTAAGATGAGGACCGCATTGTGCTGTACAACACGCAGTGAGAGAGAGCCCCTACCCCAAAATCTAAATAGATAGAAAAAGAGAGGGTCAAAGGAAGTAATTGTACCTCTTTTTTTTTTCATTTGAGGAACTGAGACACAAATCCTGATTTGCTTAAGCACATACAGATCGGTGGTAGAGACAGATAGACCCATACTCCTAAATCTAGTCTAGGCCCTTAACTAAAACACCACTATTTTTCAGGCCCAAGCCATCTGAAGATGGGTACCTAAAATTGAAACATCAAAATATTTTAAATTTGTGGTTGTTAAGCTATGTGCTTCAGCATACTCATCTCTGAAATAAGGATAAAAATGTTTATTCATATTTACAATGGGTTTTGAGATCTTTGAATGAAAAGTGGAATATAATGGAGATATACTGTTATCTTTAAAAAGTCAGCTGATACAAAGATGAGTGTGGTTTACATCTCTAGATAAATGGAGAGAATATTTGTCAACAATTACAGCAGAGTGGAATAAGAGATACTATAGTATTTCCATATATTTAGAAAAGGAAACAACTGGAATATTTCAGTCTAATTTGGATAATAATTGAGAACGGTTTTCATGGGGACAACTTGCTTAAATGGCATTGATGAAGCTTAAGAGCTTCGCTGCATGCAGTGTGTTCCTATTAAATAGTCATCTTTTGTCATTTGTTACTTCACAGTGGTATCTCAGTGAGTTACCACCATGTGATGACTATAGGTAGATACTGACCTTTTAATGGGGGCCAATGCAGCTATACATTGGTTGGTCTAACCATCCTGATCTTGTGGTGAAATGCATCCCTCCTGGATGTATGTAGTGCATTGGATCAATAATCTTTGAGGTTTGATAAAACATACCTTTAAGAGGTATTGTGAGTATTAGGTAGTTAGACATTTGTGAAGCAGTTTGAAATGCTACAATGATAACTTAAAAATAAAAAAAATCCCAGAGAAAAGAGCTTCTCACTAGAAATGCTCATAAACTTAATGCTGTTAAGATTTTCTTAAGTCTTCCTTTTGGGGTATGCACTGTGTAAATTCAGTAGGAGATTATACTGACATTTTTCATAGAAATTAATGAAGCTACAAGTAGGCCTGCTGCTCGGGTAATACTCCTATTAATTCATTCTGCTAAGGATTTGTAGAAATCAGCTTTAAAAAGTTTTCAGTTCTTATATGATACTTAATTGGTATAAAGTGAAATGTGGGCCATGTTAACTCTTTACTGCCTGTTCCTCATGAATCCTGAATGATTCTGCTGAGTAACAAGCTAGTTAATAAAGTGGTATAAGTCTGTGGGCAAAATCACCAGTTAGGGAAGCAAAAAACAAAACAAAAAAAACCCACCCAGAAAAAACCAAAAAGATTCCCAACATTCTCTGTCTTTTTTCAGGACTGATTTTATTAATAACAAAAAATGCAAAAACCTTCAAATGGTACAAATATTAGGTAACAGAGACCTTTCCCGCTTTCCTCAGCTAGGAAAGGATGTGGTACAACCTACCACTTGGGTAGTCCTTCTGGGCTATCCCCTAGGCCTTCTTCTATTTCCTAAGAGAAACACTTCCTTCAGAGTCTTAACTCCAACCATCATCTTTGCCCGACTGATGCAGGAGAACTCCGTAAGCATCATGTGATGCTTAGTCAGCTGACCCTTCCACTTCACGTGTCTCTCCCCCCTACTACCGCTAACCTTGTTCTTAAGACCTGAAGGCAACATGCACAAGACCAAGACGTCTATTGCAGGACCATCAATGGGATTTACAGAGATGATGATTAACAGGAGGGGTTTTCATGCTAGTGACTTTCCTGTCCCCCCTGAGTAGCACTCCATATAGTCTCCTCTGCCTGTGCAGGACCTGTAGAAACAACTGAAGGCCTGAGATTGCAGGAACTGCTGAGATTAGACACAGAAATTGGGGGATGAGGATGTTGCATGGTAAGACGTAAGTGCTATTCTAGCCCTTCAAACTACAGAAGTGAGAGAACATTCAGATAACAAATACTTTTTGTCAGGGAAGACTATGGAGGACTTGCTTGGTAAAACTATCTCAGAAGGTTAGGGGACATAAGAACATAAGAATGGCCATTCCGGGTCAGACCAAAGGTCCATCCAGTCCAGTACCCTGTCTACTGACAGTGGCCAAGGCCAGGTGCCCCAGAGGGAGTGAACCTAACAGGTAATGATCCAGTGATCTCTCTCCTGCTATCCATCTCCACTCTTTGACAAACAGAGGCTAGGGACACCATTCCTTACTCATCCTGGCTATTAGCCATTAATGGACTTAACCTCCATGAATGTATTCAGTTCTCTTTTAAACCCTGTTATAGTCCTAGCCTTCACAACCTCCTCAGGCAAGGAGTTCCACAGGTGCACTGTGCGCTGAGTGAAGAAGAACTTCCTTTTATTTGTTTTACACCTGCTACCCATTAATTTTGTTTGGTGGCCCCTAGTTCTTATGGGAACAAGTAAATAACTTTTCCTTATTCACTTTCTCCACACCACTCATGATTTTATATACCTCTATCATATTCTCCCCTTAGTCTCCTCTTTTCCAAGCTGAAAAGTCCCAGCCTCTTTAATCTCTCCTCATATGGGACCCATTCCAAACCCCTAATAATTTTAGTTGCCCTTTTCTAAACCTTTTCTAATGCCAATATATCTTTTTTGAGATGAGGGAACTACATTTGTAGTTAGCAGTGTTCAAGATGTGGGCGTACCATGGATTTATATAAGGGCAAAAAGATATTCTCTGTCTTATTCTCTATTCCTTTTTTAATGATTCCTAACATCCCATTTACTTTTTTGACTGCTGCTGCACACTGCATGGACATCTTTAGAGAACTATCCACGATGACTCCAAGATCTTTCTCCTGATTAGTTGTAGCTAAATTAGCCCCCATCATATTGTATGTATAGTTGGGATTATTTTTTCCAATGTACATTACTTTACATTTCTCCACTTTAAATTTCATTTGCCATTTTGTTGCCCAGTCACTTAGTTTTGTGAGATCTTTTTGAAGTTCTTCACAGTCTGCTTTGATCTTAACTATCTTGAGCAGTTTAGTATCATCTGCAAACTTTGCCACCTCACTGTTTACCCCTTTCTCCAGATCATTTATGAATCAGTTGAATAGGATTGGCCCTAGGACTGACCCTTGGGGAACACCACTAGTTACCCCTCTCCATTCTGAAAATTTACCATTTATTCCTACCCTTTGTTCTGTCTTTTAACCAGTTCTCAATCCATGAAAAGATCTTCCCTCTTATCCCATGACAACTTAATTTATGTAAGAGCCTTTGGTGAGGGACCTTGTCAAAGGCTTTCTGGAAATCTAAGTACACTATTTCCACTGGATCCCCCTTGTCCACATGTTTGTTGACCTCCTCAAAGAACTCTAATAGATTAGTAAGACACGATCTCCCTTTACAGAAACCATGTTGATATTTGCGCAACAATTTATGTTCTTCTATGTGTCTGACAATTTTATTCTTTACTATTGTTTCAACTAATTTGCCCAGTACTGGTGTTAGACTTACTGGTCTGTAATTGCCAGGATCATCTCTGATCTGACCCGATCTGTTCCTTTAGAGCCCTTCTTATATATTGGCGTTACATTAGCTATCTTCCAGTCATTGGGTACATTAGCTGATTTAAAGGACAGATTACAAACCATAGTTAATAGTTCCGCAATTTCACATTGAGTTCTTTCAGAACTCTTGGGTGAATGCCATCTGGTCGTGGTGACTTATTACTGTTAAGTTTCTCAATTAATTCCAAAACCTCCTCTAGTGACACTTCAATCTGTGACAATTCCTCAGATTTGTCACCTACAAAGGCGGCTCAGGTTTGGGAATCTCCCTCAGCCATGAAGACTGAAGCAAAGAATTCATTTAGTTTCTCTGTAATGACTTTATTGTCTTTAAGTGCTCCTTTTGTATGTCGATCGTCCAGGGGCCCCACTGGTTGTTTAGCAGGCGTCCTGCTTCTGATTTACTTAAAAAACATTTTGTTTTTACCTTTTGAGTGTTTGGCTAGCTGTTCTTCAAACTCCTTTTTGGCTTAGTTTAAAAACTGCTCTGCAACCTTTTTAATGTTAAGTGCCAGCAGTCTGGATCCACTTTGGTTAGGTGGAGCCCATCCTTCCTGTATAGGCTCCCACATCCCAAAAGTTTCCCCAGTTCCTAATAAATTGAAACCCCTCCTCTCTACACCATAATCTCATCAACATATTGAGACTCTGAAGCTCTGCCTGCCTACCTGGCCCTGCGCTTGGAACTGGAAGCATTTCTGAGAATGCAACCATAGAGGTCCTGGATTTCAATCTCTTTCCTAGCAGCCTGAATTTGGCCTCCAGGATGTCTCTCCTACTCTTCTCTATGTCATTGGTACCTACATGTACCACGACCACCGGCTGTTCCCCAGCACTACACATAAGTCTATCTAGATGCCTCGAGAGATCCGCAACCTTTGCACCAAGCAGACAAGTCACCATATGGTACTCCCGGTCATCACAAACCCAGCTATCTATGTTTCTAATGATCGAATCTCCCATTACTAACACCTGCCTTTTCCTAATGACTGGAGTTTCCTCCTGCAGAGAAGTAATCTCCTTGCAAGAGGATACCCCAACATCATCTGGAAGGAGGGTTCCAACTGTGGGAAGGTTTCCCTCTGTTCCCATTGATTGGTCTCCTTCTCTGAGCTTTTCATCCTCCTTAACAGCACAGGGCTGTCTGACCAGAGGTGGGACAAATCTACAGTGTCCCGGAAAGCCTCATCACCATACCTCTCTGCCTCCCTTAGCTCCTCCAGTTCTGCCACCTTGGCCTCCAAAGCCCATACACAGTCTCTGAAGGCCAGGAGCTCCTTGCACCGAATGCACACATATGCCACCCACCCACAGGGCAGATAATCATACATGCTACACTGAGCGCAATAAACAGGATAGCCCCCATTATGCTGCTGGGCTTCTGCCTGCATTCTCTCCTACAGCTACCTAGGCTAATGATGGGGTTTTTGTTTAAATCAAGAAGTTTTGATTATAGTTTAGTTTAAAGGTTTTACAGAATGGCAAGTGTACCTTGCCCCTTTCCTCTCCCCTTCCAAACTCCGTCTTGAAACTCCCTGTTAGCGGTCCCTGTTAGCAAAGCTGACGTTCTACAAGAACATTCTGAGAACAAGAACAAGATGATATTCTACAAGGGATGTTCTACAAGAACAATGGGCTAATCCTGGAAAGAAAAATCGTCAGCCCAAACTTGTTCAAGGAAAGTTCAATTATAGTAAAGATGAAAAATGATTTTCCTCAGATCAGTGTGTTTTCAGACTATGGTCCATGGACTATTTTATTATTAATATTTATAGCCGCTAAGAGCCTAAGCCTGTTGTATGAGGCACTGTACAAACTTGGAGACATTCTATGCCCCAAAGATTGGAAGTATAAGACGAAAGGCAACACGAAGGTGCCACAGAAAGAAAGACACAATGAGCCAAAACAGTGTAGCATAGGTTGTATGATGCATGGATAGACTGTTGGCTACGCACATGGTGATAACTCTTCTCATTGTTTCTGCCTACTAAATCACATTACAGGACAGATAAAATATATTAAATACTCAAACAGCTTTTTCATGTCAGTGTCTCAGTCAATCACACAGATGTTTTGTGATCATGAACAGGAGGGGAGGTGCAACACTTCTAATTAGAGTTTGTTGAAATTTGGAATCTCTCTTCCAAGGGAAATTCTGATATTTCAAAGATGTTTTTATTCATTGAGCTGCCAAGTAGTTGGGGAGGCAGGCAGGTTTCCTTCAGAAATCTACCTGGTTTCTGTGAGGTTTTCAAGCTGGAAATAAAGTGTACATTTTTTAACAGTACAGTAATTAACCATTGGAACAATTTACCAACGGGTGTGATGAATTCTTCATCACTAGAAATTTTAAAATAGAGATCAGAGGTTTTTCTAAAAGATATGCTCTTGGGATTATTTTGGGGAAGTTCAGTGTCCCGTGGTATAGGAGGTCAGACTAGATGATAACAGTGGTCCCTGCTGACTTTGGCATCTTTTAATTTCACAGATTCCCAGCTGCTGTTTAACCCCCTAAATTTGTCAGCTCTGAAAATCAAATCTGTTGTGTTTTTGCCAACACATTTCAGTTGTGGAGATGATGATGCATGAGTGGCCAGATTTTCACAGATGCTAAGCATTCACAACACTCAGCGGGAGTCTCAGATGCTCAGTGTCCCTGAAAATCAAGCTATAAACTGAAATAATAAAGTAGTAATGGTAACTTATTGGTGGACCACCCTGACCTGGCCTTTTCAGACAATTACTCGAGAATACAGCTTTGTAGCTTCTGTTTTCAGCATATGTCTCACAAATTAGCTAAATATCAATCAAGTTGTTAAAATTAACCTTCACCTTTTACATTTCCTTCAAACAATAAAAATGTGCTAGTGTTTTTATCCCTTAAGTATACCAATATATACAGTGTCAGAAAGTTATTTTGCACTGCTGTGACACTTGTATGCCCTGCTGCTTTATTAGATAACTTCTTTGCATAACAATCATACAAATAACTATGTTAATATAATGTTAAGGTTCTGCAAATTTTCTTAAGATGTTCCCAGAACAGTTCCTTTTGAGATAGAGAGCAAACAGAAGAAATTCAGTCCACAGAGGAAATATTGAAAAAAAATTATGACCAATAAAATAGGGATTTGGATGGTAATAGCTTTGTGTTGCTGCTGTGATGTTATTATAAAGTTGACTTAAATAAAAACCAGATCTGATTCTGCCCTCATTTACTCTTGTAAATTTGTAGCAATTCCTCTAAACTTACTGGAATTGCACCAGTGTTCACAACGCCAGACTCAAGCTTGCTGTTCCCAGAGTTAAAATAAAATGGAACAACCTCAGTATTTTCCCAGTTTTGTAAAACACAAAGTTTATAGAAATGTGTTGGACAACAAATTAGTGTTATAATTGCACACACACTAAAACACACATGTGCACATACACTCTACAAAACTTTGCCATTTGTATTTAAAAAACCCCAAAGTAATTGTTCCTAAAAAGACCATTGATCTAGGAAAGAACTCATCTCTTAAAAAGCAAGGTTCTTATTTTTTTAATTAAAAATAGAATTGTTCTTAAGTAAGCTACTCCCCTTAGATAAACCACATGATTCATGGGAGTGTTCTGTAGTGGCTAGTGCAGAGAACAGGCAGCCAGGAAGGACCTTCTTCTGAATTTTAGTTCCAGCTCTGACCTAGCGCTTGGTTATCTTTTTGGCAAGCTTTTCATGCAGGGATTTGTTTGAAGATATAGGTCTTAGGCCCTGATCCACAGCCCACTGAAGTTAATAGAGATTCCCATTTATGTTTGTGGACCTTGGATCTGGCCTTTTAATCTCTTTGTTCTTCAGGTTACCCAATTTTGTAATGAGCATAACAATTGCATATATCACAGGGGTGTTTGAGGCTTACCCTGAGATCCTGAAGCTTTTTTTGAGATGTTGGAATAAACAGTGATATGTTATTTTTTCCCCTCTAGCTGAACTGTTTTTTTTCTACTAAAAGATAGACTCCATTTTCTTATCCAACAAAGCCCAAACTGTTGCCAGAATATTACCTGTAAACTCTTACCTCACATTTTAACTGTCACATGAAAGTATATTTGAATTAATCACTGTAGAATTTTGAAGCATTACGAAGCAAAGAGAAAAGGATTACTGTTCTCTTTGGGACATGAGCAATCAACTAATGTTGCTTTCAGTGTTTTTCATCAGCTTTCAGCAGAAAACGTTTCTTCATGGTCTCTTTAGACTTTATGTAAAGCTTCAGGGCTAAATTATGCTCTCAGTTACAATTGCTGAGTCAGCGGGGTTAATCCATATTTACATTGGTGAACTGTAATTGAGAGCAGATTTGGCGCACCGGTGTCCAGAGAGTGAGAGGTTATTTACATCCTATGAAACATCATTGAAGTGAGTGGCATTGCACATGGTGGAAGAGGTGGTGTTTTGGGTTGGGTTGAGTGTAGGGGGAATGGAGTCAATTAGTCAATGAAATTGTGGGTATACTGATGTGATGCGTAAGAGGAGGGTAGTATTAAAAGCCAGGTTGGGGACTATGAAAACAAGGGGACAAAGAGGGATACATGCTGTTTACTCTTATTGTGACCCTTAGACACCCAATTCCACCCTTCCTGATTACACCATTAGTCTTCTTACTTCCCCACCAACCTATCTTCCCCTGCCAGCCTCGCCCCCTCGATGCTTCACTGTGACACCCCAAATGAGGGTGTCCCCGTTTTCACTTTGAACATATTATTGATGGGGGAGAGGTGCATATTGGCTAGCGGTGCCCCCCTCACACTTTAAGCATCACGGAGTGTAAATCAACACAGAGTGTAACCCAAAGATGCTGCTACCACCACAAAGAAGTTACAGTATTGCTGTGTCCTTCCAGTAATGTGGCCTTAATCATTGTCCTGGAGTTCAACCCTGTTGCTGAGTACATCTTCAAGACACAATCTACATTTTGTTTTTCTTCAAAGAAAAAAAAACTTAATGTCAGCAGAGTGATTGATTACTTTGTAGGATTTATAGAGTTGCAAGTTTTTTTATTATTATTATTTTTTTAGCCCACCATTCTTTAATGAAGAGGGATAAATAATCGATTGCAGTCTATTTCTATAAAGTTTGTAAGATTTTTTTAGAAAATGTACTACAAAAAACCCTAGATCTCTTCTTTTGGTCTGGAGAGTTGTTTCACCATAAAAGCTGCTATATCTTATACAAGATAGAGGAGATTTTGAGGAAGGGATTTAAAAAATGTACATCCTTTTAATGCCATCCCAGCAATGCAGCTTGGAGTGTAGTCTCAGTTGATGTGGCATTTTGTAAAAAGGACATCGGACTGAAGGTATTATTCAAGTTTTTATCGGTTTCACCACTCTTTTTAACTACTCCCAATTTTATACTTCTACCTACATGTAGTACATATGGAATAATACATTAAGAAAGTGATATGTTGTGCATCTTGTGTGTTTTTGAAAATGCAGTTTTCCCACCAATATAACTTAGCCTTCATATGTTTTGCTTTATTAGGTTTGACCCTTGAGGGAAAAAAAATCTGATATTTCTGCTCTTTTTAAGATTGCTTTTTCTTGAAAGTATATTCCGTGCAATGCATTCACACTAGGAACAGAGTATTTACCATACTTGGGCTGCTACCCAACTAATTATTAATACTAAAGAATACAATAATATATGCAGGACAGTGGAAATTAAAATGGATTAGACTATTAGTGAAATTTTGGAATAAAATTTTTTTGTTAAGCACAAATATATGGATTTGGAAAAAACAAACAAACCACAATCAAAATCAAAGGTGACTGACTTGAGAGTTCTGGGAAGTGTGATGTGATATTGATTTTAAATGATCAGTTTCATTCCCTGGGCCAGAGACTTCTCTTGACTACACCTAGTGTCAATCTGGATAACTATGGAGAGAACTGAAAGAAGAATCTGGCTTCAAGCTAAATTAAACCTTCTGATGTAAACTCCTATGTAAAGCCTATGTAAACTTCCTGCGAACTCTATGGCATGGGTGTGTGCACCCATGCCAGAAGTCAGAACTGGGCCCTATCTACATCAACTTCTACAGATGAATCAAATGTGGTAAGCACCATTATTTTAACAGGGAATATTGATATTTATGTGTTAGAACAAAAAAGAAATGCTAGACATGAATGAAAGAGAAAAGTTGGTTGAAGATATTAATTTATGAATTACAGAAGCTATGGTGGCAGATAAACACAAAATTCAGGCTCTTCTGTCTAGTCAGAATATGCCCACTTATTAGAATAGAATTGACCTCAGATTACGTTGCTCCTTTAAGTCTCAGAATCATTCTCGAGGGGAACAATAATGCTGAGCTTGTGGTACATATCGTGTCATCAACATGAAGACTTAGAGCAAAGTCCAGGGAGAGATTGGAGAGAGATGCAGTAAAATCAAGAACAAAATGAATCTATCATATCTGTTCTGTTAATAGTCTCCTGCGTAGTTTTAAAAACCAAATAAAATTTATAATCTTCCTCCTGTGTGAAGAAGTCTCCCACAGATTGTCAACAGGTACACAAGAATATTCATTACCCTCTGAAGCTTGGATGTGACCATACAACACCACCACATTCGTAGCGTATTTTTTTCAAATATAAAATCACAAGAGAAAAAAGATAGGGTTGCCCGGTGTTTTGTTTTCAAATGGAACATATGGTTGAAAAGGCATCCTGGCAGCTCTGACTGGATCATTAAAAGTCCGGTTTGTGGGGCTGGCAGGTTCCCTCCCTGGCTCCACACGGCTCCTGGAAGTGGCGACATGTCCCTCTGTCTCTGAGGAATAGGGGTGGCCAGAGGGGCTCCTGTCCCATATGCTGGCTCCACAGCTCCCATTGGCCAGGAACTGCAGCCAATGGGATCTGCAGGGGCAGCTTCTGTGGGCAGAGGCAGCCTGGCCACCCCTATGCCTAGGAGCGGATAGACATGTTGCCGCATCCAGGGAGCCCCCTGAGGTTAGCGCTGCCTGGAGCCCGCACCCCCTTTCCACACCCAAAACCCCTGCCCCAGCCTGGAGCTCCCTTCCAGAGCCTGCACTCTGCACCGCCTCTCATACCCTAAGCCACTGCTCCAGCCCTGAGCCCCCTCATGCACCCAGAACCCCACATTTCTGGCCGCATCCCGGAGTCCACACCTTCGCACCCAACCCCCTGCCCCAGCCCGGTGAAAATGAGCAAGTGAGAGAGGTGGGGGAGAGCAAGCAACAGAGGGCGGGGGAGATGGAGTGAGATGGGGTGGTGCCTTGGAGAAGGGGTGGGGCAAGGCTGGTTTTGTGCAGTTAGAAAGTTGGCAACCCTAGAAAAAAGGTCGTTACTGAATATTAAATAACATTTAACGTATTGGGGGAAAGTATGTCTTGGCAATAGAACCACTTGTAGCATTCTCTTCCAATTGCTGCTAGTATGTCATGACATGATTGGTGACATTTTTCTTCACTTTGATTTCAAGCCCTTTAAAGCATATTTTTAAAATGTAGTTTGCACAGTCTTAAGGACCAGACTGTGCGGTTTAGGCACAGACCCACTTTAGGGGCAGTGTGATATTGCAACACCACAGTAAAAGCTGTAGGATTCCTTATACCTTAGAGAGATTTTATTGGGGTGTAGATTTTCATCCTGTCTGCATCTTTACTGGCCACTTAGGGCATGCACCCTCCTCCCCCATTCTTAACTGGTTAAGAATGGCTTGCTCTTCAGAAGGTATTAGCAGGGATTAGACCCTGTACTCATTACGAAAGTTGATTTCCAATTTGGCTAGCAAGTGAGGTGGGGAAGGATCTGTTATCTTCCACCCCCTTGCCTTCTTTTGCATTGATGTAAGGGCTAGGCATAATCCTGCCTTAAGTCAATACTGATGTTTTATAGTCCATTTTCCCCCCTAAAGACTTGACTGTGCTTTCTTAGTGAACTATAAAATGCCCTTGCTACCCATTCATCGATAAGATATATTAAGAAAAGCAATGATTTGTGTGCTCATTCTTGTGTTCATTTTTTTGGGTAAATTTTAATTCATAATGCTGAGCCTTTGTTCTCAAACCCAGGATTAGAATTAGATGAGGATGAACAGTGCTGACATCACATTTGACAGTGGTGGGAATCAGTCAGCCTCGGCCAGAGTTTTGTATTTGACAAAGCTTAATTAAAAATGGATCAAATGAAAGATTTTTGAATGTTGTCAAATATCCTGGCATGGACCTACTCACACAGTGATTCCTTTCGCAGCAACACGCTGGAAACCTAGCTACAAATTAGTATGTTGCTTTGATACCACCTGTCACTGGGGACTAAGAAATATCATGGTTTAGAACACATTTCCATAAGCAACATTGCTAAACCCTTTAGCACAGCTGCCTTCTCAGTATGTATTCTGTTTAAAAATCTTAAATTCAGCCTCTGCAGCACACATCCAGATTGACCATCAAAGGAATGGCCAAAGCCTTACGAAAGACCTGGTCATTGAGACAGGTACTTAACGTGATAAAAGTACTGAGTATGAATAAACAGCACAGCATAAACATTATACCTCCAAGAGTTTGTTACCACTCTTGTGTGTCAGTAACACAGCTAGCGGTAAGGTATTGGCACAAATCACTACTTTTGGTTTTATTTGGTGCTTTTTTTGAGCTCACTCCTGCTTCCATTGAAAGTGAGTGTGAACAGGAATATGTTCAGTCTTAGTAATAGGAAGGTGTCTGTAATGTCTGTGTTTTAGGATTAAAAGTAAATACTATTGATGTGCTGAGACTGCAGTTTATCATGCTGACCAGATTGTCTCATTGTTTCCTTGTACTCCCACTTTGGTCAATCTGTGTCTTTCTGTTGTTTCTTGTCTTGGTACTTAGATTGTGTAAGCTCTTTGGGGCAGAGACCATCCTTTTGTTCTCTGTTTTATACAGTGCCTGGCAGAACAGGGTTCTGGTTGGTGACTGGGGCTCCTAGGTGCTACAGTAGTACAAATAATTATTATCCATTTTCATAGGACACTAATGATGTATTACAGGCCATCAGTTTTGAATATAGTAGCATATTTTTCTTTGGCTTTGCTTAAGAAGGGTGTTTTGTCCAATCATCAACCTGCTGGGCATTTCCATTATGACCTGTGACCACACACATCCTACCAGAACCCACTCTTGTTGACTGCTTCATCAGCAAATGAGAAGATGCTTTCGTTGCCAGTAGTTGAACAAAAAACTAGCACTTATTTCTATCTGCAAGCTGAATGAATATTCTAAACATTTTGTCATCTTAAATGATATGATACTGAGGCATGCAGTGTTGCTGTAAATCCAATTAAAGGTACTATCTCACTCACCTTGTCTCTGTGACACTCATGTCAGGATTTTGTTATGATCAGTTCAGTAGTAGTGGGGAAAGCAAGCTGGTTCAAATATTACATGCAGTATGTTCTGTAAGGCTGGATTCTGATTTCGCTATCTGAAAGCATCTTGCAAACATAAAGAATGAATTATGCTGGCTTATTGAAATGGTCACCTTTTTTCTCATAAAGTGGTGAGGAGAATCTATGCATATGTAAAATAGTTGTCTTGATATCCAGTCAAAAAACTACTTAGCATCTTACGTTTTGATACTTAAGTTAGCCCTTAAAATAGTGCTGTGTTTTTTATCTCAGCACTCACAACAGCATTGTGTAATGTTAAATATTAAAATTGATGGAAAGATAGTAAAATATGACTAAAATACTTAAAACCTTGCTTTGTTTTGGGTTTTCTGTTTATCAATTACAGTACTTTTCTACAAACCACAGTGAGAACCCTGACCACCTACCTGCAGGATCACATTATACATGGCTGTATGTCTTTCATCTTGTAAAATCATGTCCTGTAGAATTATTGTACAGTGCAAACTTGTAAAGGCACAAACTGCAATGCAGCATAACCCAACATTATGCTAAATGGAAAATATTAAAATATTTCTTTTCACTCTGTTATTTGTTATTAGTAATGGATATATAATCTCTATAGTATCCATTGTGGCAGTGAAGGGCAAAATTGCCTTATCTACCTGCAAACTGACAAATGCAGACCTGTAGATTTCACATTGGTAGTTCGCTTTTAATTAACGATCTTCCATCATGGTCAATTATCATTATGGTGTGTGTGTGTGTGGGGGGGGGTTAATTGACAGAATTTCTCAGGATTTTATAAATATTATGTTTAATGTTATTAATAATTAAACATATATATGTTGCTAGCTTCTGCATAATGTGGTTTATGTTTTCTACTAAAGAGTGACTCAGTCATTTGAATTAATTATTAGACTTTTCTTTAAAAAGTCATAACTAAGATATAATTATGCATGATACCCTAGCTATGTTTTCCAGGTGTTGAGTGCCAGTGAAATGCACCTGGGCTATAGGGACATGATAGGATGTAGAATTGCAAAGGACACCTATTCCACTTTGAGGAATATCTAAGTGTATACTGTCCCCTATTGCAGGATTGAAGACTATGCTAGATTCTTTTCTTATTTAGTTGATATTTCACACCCATCAACCACAAATGACTGTGTGTATATTCTTCATATGACCATGGTGAAACATTTGGGGAACACTGTTATAAAAATAATTTTTATAAGGGCTTGTTAAAGATAAAATGACTCGATTTGCTACTTTACTTTGCTTCTTAATATTGAATGAATTATTTAGCAGCACTTTAACATTTTTGGCTTATGTCTATTGGAAACCTGGGAAATAATGATATTATCTATGTGAGAAGTGAATGTATGTATATGTAAGTGAGAAGTAAAATAGTCAATGTGTGTGTTTTGGGGCAGCTTGGTGGAAGCTCTTTCCTTTAAAAATACAAAAAGAAATGTTTCAGAATAGCAGCCGTGTTAGTCTGTATTCACAAAAAGAAAGGGATTACTTTTGGCACCTTAGAGACTAACAAATTTATTTGAGCATAAGCTTTCATGAGCTATGCATCCAATGAAGTGAGCTGTAGCTCACGAAAGCTTATGCTCAAATAAATTTGTTAGTCTCTAAGATGCCACAAGTACTCCTTTTCTTTTTACAAAAAGAAATATTATGCTGGTGGTATTGTGGCAACACCAATCGCCACAGATTAAACCATTTCAGAGATGTTTAAATGGAAGATTGTACATGAAAGGAGAAAAAAAAATGATGGTAAACAGAATGAAGGGATGGGGAACCCACAAAATAGTGGCTGGACATGCCTTCTGTCAGGGCCAAGCATAGGAAGAAAGAATCCATGCTCTGACAGTTTGGTGGAGTGCTGTAAAGCACAAGCAGTAACATGCTATTACAAGTGTTAAATCCATTCTGTTTTATCCTGTGTCAGATGGAGGGGAGGTAGAGCACCAGAGGAGAGCTTTCCAGGAACATTTTCTTGCCATACAGCAGGTGGGAGGCTGACCCCAAAAGGTGGGAGTTTCCTGCCAAAAACAGGACATTTGGCTAGAATCAAAACATTTTTCCCCACTGTTATCTGCATTGTCATTTAGTGACTTCTACCAAATTTTACATCTGAAAGTTCATATTCAGGTATCTGGAGGGAGCATTTCAGATTTAGTTAAAAAGTGATCATTGTGCCTGTATCATAAAATAAATAGATGAGTACACTAGGCTGATTTCAAATCTGTAAACTTTGGCAAAGGGACCTAATTTCTGCTGCTTTTCAGATTTTTAAAAAAAGTTTACTAACTCACTGATTATTTTATTTTTGTGCATATGTAATGAAGCCTTGGTTGTAGCTTTTACAATGTACCTGTTACGTAGGTGGTAGATGAAACTTCTAAACATTGCTAATACTTGTTTTTTTTTCATTGCCTGACTCCAAATCATGCTGGAATGAGTTGACCTCTGACGATAGCTTCATAGCAGATAATATTGTTTATACTACTTTCCAAACAAGAACTGATGCTCAACAGAAATCTACTGATCTCAGAGTATCTATTCAGGATCTGCTATGTGATTTCATTACTGTAATCTCTGCCCTTAACAAAACTGTTTGTTACTTTTCATATTGTCTGTCTCTAAAATTTGCATGAAGCACAGTTTCCATGCAGTCGTCATATTGGGCTGATATAAAGCCATTGCTATACTGTGTTGAACCTTTTGAAATTGAACTCTGCTATGATCAAGGTCGTTTTGTGTTTTGGTTTCTTTGGGGGGTGGGGGTTATGTTTTTTTGTCACCAACCTCAAAACTGGCTACTTGATTCTTTGACTTATAAATGATATTTTCTGATGCACTCATGACAAAAATCATATTATAAATTCTTAATCTTATCTGCATTTGATTTTCACATTCATAGAATTGTAGGAATTTTCATTGTAAATATAGTACATAATTAGCGTTGCTAAGTCTGATTCATGGGCATGAATAGGTGATATTTTCTCTATACTTCAGCAAGCCAAATAGAGACATGAATTGTTGGCTTCCCGACTAGACCACTCTATGGAGTCCTAGCACCTGATGGTGTGAAAGTGCAGTGAATTTACTTGTGTTGTAAACCAGGCTAATAAGGAGTTTCTGCTTGAATTGTAACTTGAGGAAGTGCACTTAGGTAACCAGGCTCCTTCAAATAAGAGATGGCTAACAGAGGACGATACTTTTGTTAGATCCAGAAGCAGTAGTTATTATTAAAAATACATGTAATAAATAAAAATAATTTGTACATCTCTGGAAATTTACATGATGCTTTATAACCATGGATGCCATAAAGATAGATTGCCTACCATATAGAAATTACTATCCAGGTAAGAGGAGGCAAATGAGGTAACAGTTCAGCTAAAGTATGGTGAGGGGGTTAGTGTTAAACTGGTCAGAGGCATCATTTTAAGAGATGGGATTTAACAAGGGTTTGAAGGATTTTTGAGAGGCAAGCAACTGGAAACTGTTCCAGACATAGAGGGCAGCATGAAAGCAAATGGGAAGTAGGAGACAAAGGGACCAGTAAGGCACAGAATGGGAAGGGATAGGGAGCAAGAGGGGAGTATAAGGGAGAATAAGAGCAGAAGTGAAGTTGGGGGTAAGCTTTTCTGTACCACAATCAAGGAACATTCTTCTTTTCAGCATGGTGCTTGAAAGGCTGAGCTGGTCTCACTTGTCTGCCATCAGAAAATGAAGAAGAACCTTGTAAGATCCCATAACTCCATAAACTTTCCTACAAGTTTCTGCTGATTTTTAATGGCTGGGAATACCCAAGTATTTTAGATAAGTGAGAAGCAACTGGAATAGATTTTTTTTTAAATTAATGTGATACCAATTTTTTTTAATCAACATCCTGTGTCTTTAATTAATCATTACGTCACTGGCAGTTCAAATCTGCACACTTATAAGGCTGGCATTGATTCACATTGGTATCTGAAGTATAGTGAAACTTGAAATGCTGTGAGAATTGTTAAATCTTGCATAATTATAAAACTCATGGAATTGGCAGACTGTACTGAGGAGATAGAATGTGCATCCACACTGAAACTACTTTGTTATCAGAAATGCAGAAAACTCCAACAAGAGCGGTATGTGAGGTGTCCAATCCCACTGAAATTCACATTCAGCCCACAGAAGTTTTCTTAGAATTCTGCATTTCCAAAAGTTTGGAAAAGAGTAAATGGTCATATGCCCATCTTTGTCAAAGTAATAAAATGGGATTTATGTTTTTTTTCGAGCACCAATGAAATACTTTGTCTTTTTTCCCTTGATAAGAGCTAAATAAAAAACAAGACCACTAAGCATGACTCAGTAATTCAATGATATTTAAGGGGTGGATACATTGCGAATAAGACAGTGATTGTATCTTTTGTGACACCAAAGGTAGAAAAATGTTTGTAAATTGGCTTTTCTTAATGGAAGAAATATTTGTGAGAGCTGAGTTTATTACACTTTTCAAGGACTGTGTTCTGAAATGTGATATTAAGAAGATACTGGCAAAGTCATAGGAGAACATTTATAATTATGAATCTTCTTTTCTACTGCATATCATCAAGAGCAAAACAACCTCTTTCCTCCAATAAAACAATGATGACGAATACAAAAGACTGTTCTTTCTATGCAGATTGTAATTGGCATAAGAACTGTGTAGGGGGCCTTGGGGAGCTACACCATTTTGGAGGAGCACCAGAAGAGGATTACCCTCAGGAGGCATAGTCTTTCTGCCAGGCCTTCTCCATATACATAGCTGATGCACTCCCCGTGCCATCTATTAGAATAACATAGATATTTCTCTCCTCCTCCCCTTGCTCTGGCCCCACTTTGTGATATTCCGAAATTTTTTTAAAAAAGTCATAACTTCATGTTCCCCTAATCATGTTTCCATTCTCTTTTCCCTTTAAGTGTCCCAGCCTGTCGGCAGTGCAGTGCACTGCCCCAGTGGAATCTCCAAGAGGCGCTGTCCTTCATGAAGTTCTCAGGCATGTAGCAGGCTTGCATGTGGTGCCACACCCTTTTTAAGGCGGTGACTCATTTACGCTTTGCTGCAGCCAGTCAGCTCCACTCATTGTGCGTGGTTGAGTGAGAGGATCCTATAGATCCTGCCTACACACTTGCTCATAGACTCTTTCAGTCTCTCTCTCTCTCTCTCTTTTCAATCGCACTTACTTTGTCTATACTCTTAGCTCATGTCTACACTTACTGGGAATCAACACTGGTGTGATCAATGCACCAGCAACTGATTTAGTGGGTCTAGTGAAGAGCTGCTAAATTGATTGTATATTGCTCCCCCATCGACTCCAGTACTCACTGGAATGAGAAGTGAAAGGTAAGTCAATGGGAAAGTGTCTCCCGTTGACCAAGCACGGTGTAGACACTGCAGTAAGTCGACCTGAGGTATGTTGACTCCAGCTACGTTATTCACATAGCTGGAGTTGTGTAAGATAGGTTGACTTACCCCCGAAGTGAAGACATAGCCTTATTTTCTTATCCTGTTTTCTTTTCACTGGAGAAAATTCAGATCTCATTTGCAGTGTTTTAAATCTGTCCTCTTCTCTGTATAAATACAATCAGAATCTGGTACAGTATGTCCAATTTTCTCTCTCTCTCTCTCTCACTCTCGCTTTTTTCATCCTGTCCTTCTCTCTTTTTGTCTACAAGACAATTTGGTGATGTCTTTAGTGAAAACAAAACAAAAAGGCCACGAGACTTGCCCTCCCAAAATTTCTTCTGAGAATGGTATTCAATTGCCTATTAAATAACTCATTCAATATCTATTTCTCACCAGTCTTTCCCAAAAAGCTGTCTAATGATTTGGTTTTTTTCAGTCAAAATTTAGGGCTAGATCCTCAGCTTGTGTAATTCCAGTGAAGTCAGTGGAATTCTGCTGATTTACATCATCTTAATATTGAGCTCCTATTAGCGTAACCTGCCTTTTCATTCCCCACTTCTATCTCTTGCCTTTAGCTACTTGTTATGCTGTGTGTGCTATAATATGTGCTGTGTTGAGGGGTGGGGATTCTCTAGCAATGTATTATCCACATGACTTCAGCTTTTGGTATTTTGGTAAATAAGAGCATACATCTTATTTATACTGCTGTAGGTTATATGCATTTAAGATGATTGGTTAGGAGCTAGGAAGAGAGTTAAAACAATCCTATTAGTAGCCTAGTTGCACTTCCCTGTAGCACTTAAGGAACAGTAATGTCATTGTTTGTTTAATGAGGTGACAGAACTTAACTGATATTTTACTATACATCTAACCAATAGCATATAATTCCACATGAACAGAGTTCAGTCCCTTTCTACATGTCCTTTTTATAACTACTGTTTGGGATTAGTTTTTTTACATTTGTAGATTGTGTTTCATCTGTCAATTTAGTGAAACAAGGAATCTAAATGCTTCCATATGGTGGTTTATGTCTCCAACTCTGGGGCAACTGTGACTTCTACTTAAGCAGTAACCCATGACAGAGCCTTTGTTCGGTTAAATGTAAATCCAATGTAAATGTGTAAATGTGATCCAATAGTTTTAGGAGTGGAGAGACATGATTTCTAATCTTAGCTGTCATACTGGATGACTTGATGATGATGGGTAAATTTCGTAAAGAAAGTGAGATGCAGGGAGATATCTGTATTAATACAGATAATGAATTTCCTTGGTATGTAAAGTGTCTCAAGACATAAAGGTGAGCAGTGCTATGTAAGTGCCAAATGGTATCTTGGGTATGCTAAGACCTGCAGTGCTGATGGCTATTTTGGCCATTTGTGCTTTGTTACTCCCCCGTTAAGAGTCACAGAATACGGAGCATTGTTTGATGATGCTTCAGGCAGTGATGAATTAGGGCCCAATCCTAATAAAGAACCCCCAAAAGCAAAGGTCCTCCTTGCAAAACTGTTGATGGCATGCCTGACTCCATACCCTGATAATGCTTCCTAGTCCCTAAAGTAGAACACAGCACTCTCTGCTGATGGTCCTGACCCATGGATCCCTTCGGGTACATCTATACTGCACATGCCTTATGGCAGTGTGTAGAGTACATACACTACACACCCCTATCACGAGTATAAATAGTGTGGATGGTGAGGCACTTCTTAGATGAGTGGAGTAAAAACACACCTGCACCCTCTGGGTGTGTGCCCTGCACACCTCTCTACATGCCCAAACAGCACCTCCCCACATCTACACTGCTGTTTTTAGCAGTATAGTGTCTCACTGCAAGAGCCTTTCCTTGCTGCAGGGAAAAACTCCGGCAGAGGGGAAAGGCTCCAGAAGCTCCCTGCCTCTGGAGCCTTTCCCCATCACAGGGAAAGTCTGGCAAGGAAGAGACAGTGAGAAAGGCTCTGGCATCTCCCCACCTGCAAGAGCCTTTCACTGACATTGTAGCTACATTCTGCAGTGTGGATGCAGCCTGCTTTTCACTGCTACACATACTCTGTATGCTGCCACCAGTGATGGATACCCCAAATTAAAAAAAAACATAGTAAGAGGACCCAAAAAGAGTGCAATCGTTGCTAAACAACAAAGTAAAAGAAACAGCGGCAAAAAACAAACAAACGTCTGTTTAAAAGTGGAAGTTAAATGCTATTGAGGAAAATAGAAAGGAGCATAAACTCTGGCAAATGAAGTTTAAAAATATAATTAGGAAGGCCAGAAAAGAATTTGAAGAACAGCTAGCCAAAGACTGAAAAAGTAACAGCAATTTTTTTTGTAAGTACATCAGAAGCAGGAAGCCTGCTAAACAACAAGTGGGACCACCAGACAATTGAGATGCTAAAGAGAACTCAAGGAAGATAAGGCCATTGGGTAGAAACTAAATTAATTCTTTGCTTCGGTCTTCATGGCTGAGGATGTGAGGAAGATTCCCAAACCTGAGCCATTCTTTGTAGGTGGAAACTTTGAGGAACTGTCCCAGATTGAAGTATCATTAGGGGAGGTTTTGGAACAAATGGATGAATTAAACAGCAATAAGTCACCAGGAACAGATGGTATTCACCTAAGAGTTCCGAAGGAAGTCAAATATGAATTTGCAGAATTATGAACTGTGATATGTAATGTATCATTTAAATCAGCTTCTGTACCAGATGACTGGAGGATAACTGTGACACCAATTTTTTTTAAAAAAGTCTCCAAAGGGCTCTGCCAATTACATCAGCCTTGTTGGCCATTTGTCATGGCAAAATGTCTTTTTATTCTTTTTTCCATGCGGCTTTCACAAGTGAATTCTTTTTCTGAATTGGTCTTCACAGCTGCTATTAATTCACTTAAATCCCTCCTGTATTTACAAGACTGTAGAGGACTAAGTCATCTGCATACCATTTAATTTGATTATTCAGTGATGAATTACTGATTGTGTGGTGAGCAGAGCATGAGGGATACTAGTCGTGAGGCTGTAATTTTGATGTGTGCAAAAGATGAGTGCTGAACTGTGGAGAGAGATAGTCATACTCTGTTTAGATTATACACTCTTTGGGGAAGGGGACTGTATCTTCATGTGAATTGGAAAGTGCTTAGCACAGTATGTGGATGCTACTTCAGTTTACGTAATATAATTACATCAAAAATATATTAAAGGAACATTAAAGTTGCCAAGTCAAGCACTCAGAGTTACGGGAGCTTGTGCAACTTTAATTCAGGCATGTAGCAGGCACATGCATTATGATACAATCTTTAGTAACATTATCACATAAGTGGAAAAAATCATGAGCTAATAAAGTAACTGGTCGCAGTACTGAGCTGTTATCCCCCATGCGGACCTCACATTAGAAGCAGGATGGAGAGAGACATTTTGCCAGTATGTTTTACAGTTATTTGCTGACAGCAAAGGAGTGTAGAGAATGATCACTTCTTGGTTCAGTTCTAGGTTCTGTAGAGGACTGGTTATAGACCTACTTGACTCCTTCCTCTACTTCTATTTGCCTCGGCCTGATTTTTATTCCACTATCCCCTGTGCTACAGTTCAACTCCGCTTCCCCTCACCACACCCTCTCCCTTTGTTCCTATCCACCCCCTCCTTCGGACTTCTGTGCCATTTCTTTTCTGCCCTTTCTACTCTCTAACTCTTCCAACAACCCCCTCAATCACATATGGGGATGAGGGAGAGAAGCAGGAATGAGTTTTTTAAACTTAGTTTAAATATTGTAAATTATTGTTTGTTAATATAAATATAAATTGCATATTTTGGAGTGGAAACACAGATCTGGCAATCTGGTAAAAATTAAAGATTTTTGAATAAAATACTCTGGGCCTCATTCCTTCTTGCTTTGCATCTCTTGCAGTCACTTATACAAGCACAAAGTTAAGTATAAAATACTAATGAAGCATAATGGTAGTGTTTTACACTCACTTTGCACTCAGTATTAACTTCCCTTTGAGAGTAAAATTGCCCATCCTTAATTTCAACCATCTTTACCATTATTTTTCTCTTTGTAGCCTTTTAAAATTAATTGAGTTATTTTTCAGAGTTCTCAGCTGTTGAAATCACATTTATTTTTTAACAATCCTATATATTTTAATTAAAAGGCCATATTTGAAAAGTAAAGCATTAGTCTATTTTTATATATAGAAGATCATCTCCTGAAGTGCCTTACTTCATTAAAATTGGAAAATTAAAAGAGAGAAAATAGACAGGGGAAGTGAGGCATATTATATTATTACTTTCATGTTTAGTTTTGAAGGTAAAACTATGTCAAAATTATAATTAGATTTTGTCCTTGAAATGGCCTTGCTAGAGTAAGTGTATTGATGGAAGAGAGTGTGATAGTATTTCCTTTATGGAGTTACAGAATACCCAAATGAGTAAGTTCAAACTGCCTCCAAGCATTCCACCAAATTATCATAACTAAAATCATATTGCCCACACACTGGAAGTTCTGGCATACAGGGTAAAAAATTCCCTTTTAAACGTTCCTTGAAAAATTCAGATGGTTGATAAAGAGAGAAAAAAATCAAATTTTCAGCATGAGGTGTAATCCTGGACTGAAGTATTTTAGAGAAATTACATCATTTCTAAAATTCCCAAAACAAGTTTAAACCCAAATAAATACCACTTTCAACAATGCATATAGGTGATATTTGGGCCAGACAAGGTTGGTTTGGTTTTGGTTGCATTAGAGAAATTGGAACTAATTCCTCTCTGCTATAACTCCATTGAGGCAGAATCACCCCAACAGGCAAAAGATGGAGCAGTGCACACCATGTCAGGGATATAATTCTGAAGGAGGGGAAGTGATATTCAGAATGCCTCCCTCCATTTTAATTTGGGGAGGGCAGATTTTATTTCTTACAAGGATTTCATAGGTTTCAGAGTAGCAGCCGTGTTAGTCTGTATTCGCAAAAAGAAAAGGAGTACTTGTGGCACCTTAGAGACTAACAAATTTATTAGAGCATAAGCTTTCGTGAGCTATAGCTCACTTCATCAGATGCATTTCGATGCATCCGATGAAGTGAGCTGTAACTCACGAAAGCTTATGCTCTAATAAATTTGTTAGTCGCTAAGGTGCCACAAGTACTCCTTTTCTTTCTAATAAATTTGTTAGTCTCTAAGGTGCCATAAGGATTTCATAGTTGTCCTAGCAATGCAAGCAGCTCGGGGATCAAAACACTCCTTCCTCATCTGCTTTGGTAACGTTTACCTCTCTGGCCACTTCAGGAGATGCTGGTTCCCTGTAGCTTTCCTGTTGTTGTTTTCCGTCACTGCATCATTCTCCTTCAGTTAGACTTTTCTGCACTGAGGGTTTTAGAACTGATTTTCACACAGGAATAATGTTCTCAGTTACTCCAGTATGAATATAAAGTAAACCCAGTTAAGTAATTGGATTTACTCCAGATGTACACCAGGATAAATTAGAAGAATTTGACCCATTAATGCAAAAACTAGCATTAATTAACATTTGTCTAATTTCCCATTTTTATAAAAGACGGAATGTCTATACTTAGGATTTATGTACAAATATAAATAAAACATGATAGGGAAATTAAAACTCAGTACTTCTCACAGTGCACCCCTAACATGATAAGGCCTGAACTGTGGCAAATTAATTAAGGCAGTTTAACTCAGGCATCATAAACAGCCTGAAAGACTTTTTCTGACTTCAGCAGATATTGGATGACTTTAACTGATCCACCCATAACAAGTGAGTCCTAAAATAATACATGTCAGACAAACAAAAACTATATAGAAAATTCAAACTCACTGTGCAAAATTGCAAAATTGAAAATTTAAGCTTGTGTAATTCGAAGGCCAAAAAATTTCAAAATTGGCTTATTTTATAATCTCCACTGAGGAAGTAAAACAATTAAAGTTTGCAGAAAACTGGTTCAGTATCTCTTTGAATTATAACGATTTCAATCAAAATTTATTGTAAAGATGTATTTTTCCACACACTTCTGTAAAATCATAAGTGACATAATGGTATACTTCCCCTCTCCCTAGCTTCCCTCCAAAGTTAACTCAAAAATAAACTTGTTAGAGAAATTAAGCCATGCAAATGACAGAGAATGGGATCTTCATCTAAACCTTAAATATAGTATGGTAATACTATAATATTCATTGAGCAAGTTACTTGTTTGTTATCCAGATTTGTTTTACTTCATAGATTTGTCCTTTCATAATATATAAAGGAAGATATCATAATGAACCTTGATTTTCTTTTTTACACTGGAGGTCATGTATCTAATTGATTTTTTGGTTTTCTGGATGTACCAAAAATTGTTTTCTGAAAATGAAAACATTTCACAATTTTTGATGGGCTGATAGTTGATAAAAGATGTAGAAAATGTAGAAAAACATCCAAAATATTTAATACATTGCTATTCTATTGTTTAACAGTGCAATTAATCACAAATATTTTTTTAATCGTGATTAATTTTGAGTTAATTGCATGAATTAACTGCAATTAATCAAAAACCCAAATTTTGTTTCAAAATTTACTTAAATATCTTTTTTTATTTTTTGAAAAAGGTTTAAAGTAAAAAATGAAACATTTAGTTTGGGGTCAAATGAGCTGTTTAGTTCTATCTGTTCTCACTTTCACATGACATTGTAAATAATAAGTGGGCAGCATTATCTCCCCTAAATGTAAACAAACTTGATTAGCTGAACAAGAAGTCGGCCTGAGTGGACTTGTAGGCTCTAAAGTTTTACATTGTTTTGTTTCTGAGTGCAGTTATGTAACAAGAAAAAAATCTACATTTGTAAATTGCACTTTCATGATAAAGATATTGAACTAAAGTACTTGTATGAGGTAAATTGAAAAATACTATTTATTTTGGGTTTTTTTACAATGCAAATATTTGTAATAAAACTAATATAAAGTGAGCATCGTACATGTATTCTGTGTTGTGATTGAAATCAATATGTTTGAAAATGTAGAAAATATCCACAAATATTTAAATAAATTGTATTCTATTATTGTTAAATTGCAATTAATTTTTAATTGCTTGACAGTCCTAACAAAAAGTAATTTTGAATAACAACGCAAAAGGTTTGGTTTTGAAAATGTCAAAATGAAATTTTCAGTTTTTTTCAGAAACAATTTGGCAAGTTCAACATAAATTTGCAAAATGTTTTGGTTGACCTGAATCTTTTAGTGAAAAAAATTTTCTCCAAGAATTTTCACACAGCCCTAGTTTCTAATATTTCTTAATTTCAAAATGGCTGAGCCACTGTTTGCTATGTATATAATAGCTTTCAGAGTGTCATTGGCTTCCAGTTTTGCACTTCTACATTCCAGCTACTCAAGTGTTCTTTGTGATGGGTGTTATCATCAGTATTTCATTGTAAGCCTCCTTGAAATGTTATTGTCACACACAAAGCTCTCACTTCCTGATCTGGGGCTCTCCTTTAAAAGAATATTGTCACCCAGGCAAACTTGACTCTGTGATAGATGATCACTTTACACCAAAGATTACAAAATATTCAGGTTACTCCCAGTCCCAAAGGACCAGTCACTTACCCCAGGTCAGTTTGTACCTTAGATCTCATACCAAAGACAACACTTGTAGCCAATCCAATAGTAAGCTAACTGAAAATGTATTGACTATGAAATAGAATAGGAGAGTTATTTACAAGGGTTAAAAGAGGTAAACATACTCACAGATGAGTTGCAGTCTTAGGTTTCAGATGGGGATAGAGCTTCTGAAATATACCAGCGCTATAAATCCTTTAGGACTAACCCAGATTAATCCTGGGGATCTCTTGTTTATGTTTATGAATCTTTGCCCTTTAGAGTGCAAACAGCATAAAAAGACCCTAAATCCTTCAGGTCAGGGATTTTTATTCCCGTCTCCCTAGAGTCCAAGATGTTGGGTTGAGTGCTTCTGCATGTGCCCATCTTCACGGGTGTGTCAGGAGCAATCAGAGGTGAAAGGGGGCTGGTGCAGTATACCAGTAAGAAGTGGCTACTAGTACTGGCCTGTAGTGCTTTAACGTCACTGTCGCTTCCCGCCCCCTCCCCCCTCCTCAGGGTTGCCGATGGCAGCGGGGGAGGGTAGGGGAAAGGGGCAGCTGCCTCAGAACCCGCAAATTAAAAGGGCCCAGGGCTCCCGGGCACCAGAGCCCTGGGAGGTGCGGGACAGGCAGCATGGAAGGGCTGGCTGGGGGAAGCTGACCCCCAGCCCTGCCCCTTCCGCCTCAGGCCCTGCTCCTTCCAGGGGCCTGGAGTCTGGCCCCCGTACCGGTAAGTCTTTTATGTTACTTTCACCCCTAGGAGCAATCAACAAGGTGCTTGTTCTTTGATGGCTTATGATAGCCTATTTGGCTTCAGTAGGCCTTCCTGAATGGGCTGGAGATAACTCCTCCTCATGGGTGCAAACCAGTATGTCACACTTGGTGATATTTCTTTCCTGACTGGATTTTATAGTTTCAGAGCAAATATTGTTATAGTTACAGAACAAACACTTAAGTATTACCTTATAGCATGGGTTACAGATTTTATAAGTGAGATTAATACATGCAGCAATTTACAAGAATTTCATAAAGTCTAAACACATTGTTACAAATCTAATGCCTATTTTAGCAATACTAACACACTGTTGTATAAGACTGGTTTCCAGCTATGGATTTGATAGTGTTCACTTGAGGCCTTGGGATGAGCTTGCACCTGATATACCAGGGTCACAGGTATCTTTCTTTTAACATTCTATTCTCATCCATAAAGAAACATAGGTATTTTGGTATGACTTTGATCATTATTGCTGCTATACTTTGAATGAAACTGTAAATAGTTAGTGTAGATTTTATTTAACTGGCTTAGTGATAATTACTTTTGAGCAATCCATTTTTGATATCTGAGCAGTTTAAATATGGTAGTATTTAATCCTGGAGATTCTTGAATTGTTGGAGCTGATGTACATAATCTTTGCGTTGTAATATTTATGCTTCAGGAAGTATAAAAACTGATGATATATTGCTGAAGCTGAATTTATCTGTGGACCTCTCCAATTATTATAGCAGTCTTACTATCAGATGAGATATTTACATAGCTAGAGATCTGAAGTTTTCCATTTGATATGCTTCCATGTGTTAAGCAAATACAATGATGATAACCAGATTTGCTTCTCTTCCTTGCAACTGCAACAAAGATATGATCAGACTGAGGTGAGTTTTTACTCCATATTATTTGTGAAGATCCTGTATGCTGAGATGTAAATTTTAAATGTACCATTGTTTAAATATGGTCATTTAAACATAAACTGACTTCAGACTTAAACACTTCTTTGAAGGCAAATATTGAAGTGGAGGAGGGGGCAGTACGTATTTAAAAATTAATCCTTTCTTTAAAACCAAAATGGCTCTTTAGAGTGAATGTTCATCCATTATGGCCTATAATTATTATTACTATAAACATTTTACTACACTGTCTTCTATATAACAAAATTGTTTAGTATATATCAATGCTTAGGCCTCGTTTTTTATGTTTTTAATGGTCACTGTAAATGAAAGGACTGCTTATAATTCTGGATAGTAAAACTGAAATGTACAGAAAATGAGAAAAGTGGAAGCAATACGATGCAGTTAGATGTTATCAGTAAAACATATAGAGATGAAAATGGGAGCAGGTGAAGTCGTCTAACAAACGATGAAGGAAATAATACTCAGTGATAAAAGCTCAACCTAAGGATAAGACAGGTTTCAGAGTAGCAGCCGTGTTAATCTGTATTCACAAAAAGAAAAGGAGTACTTGTGGCACCAAATTTGTTAGTCTCTAAGGTGCCAAAGTACTCCTTTTCTTCTTTCTAAGGATAAGAGGAAAACAAGAACAGGGATGTAGGATCGCTGCTAGATGGGAAAGGAAATCTAATATAAAAAGATTCAGTTATAGCTGAAGCTATCAGCATCTAGTGTGCCTCCATTGTTTTTTAAAAAAAATAGATTAAGGAGACTGAGATTCCTGTTGCACTAAATGCTAATGGGATTTGAGCAGTTTGGTGGAAGGGATTGATTATATATATATTGACTGAACTCCAGAGATTTGCACAGATATAACAGAGATCAGAATTTGGTTCATATATTGTAAAACAGCAAGAAAGATGGTACGCATCCAAGAATGGTTAAAGAACTACTGGAGATAATTGTCAAGCTTTGGGAGGATATGTTAGCATCTCATTGAGAACAAAGGATAAATATTGAAAAAACCCATAGGGACATTCTATGAAGTGAAGCAAACTCTATAGTATGTATTTGTTTCATATGCATACTTATTCTTCAAGCTTGAATAGGTACAATAAAACCTAAGAGTTAGGACACCAGGGTTACGAACTGACCGGTCAACCGCGCACCTCATTTGGAATTGAAAGTACAAAATCAGGCAGCGCACACACACACACACAGCAAATATAGTACAGTACTGTGTTTAAATGTAAACTTCTTTAAAAAAAAAGCATTTTCTTCTGCATAGTAAAGTTTCAAAGCTGTATTAAGCCAATGTTCAGTTGTAAACTTTTGAAAGAACAACCATAATATTTTGTTCAGAGTTGCAAACATTTCAGAGTTACGAACAATCTCCATTCTTGAAGTGTTCATAACTCTGAGGTTCTACTGTACTCATTATCCAAAATGAAAAGTTTGCAATACTGTAAGTAAAATGCAGGAACACAACAATTGAATCCTCAGTCTACTGACAACTTCAGTCTACCACATTTTTGTATCTGCCTTTAGGTTCTAATACACTGTTACCAATTGATTTGCTTTTTCAGCACTAAGCCTACTTGTAAGATCTGATCAAACTAGTCAAAATGTGCTAAAAATACATGCTGATGTTGAATTAGTGAAAGTCTTTTAAAATTGAAAATTATAAATTTAAGTGTTCCATGTCCCATGATTTTACTTCCTCAATTTTCCACTACTTCAATGCAACAAACTGTGACTCCTCTTTCTTTTCAAATATGGATGTGAGTAGAAATCTCATTGTAACCTGAAGATCTAGGGGGGAAAAGAAAGAAATATGGGATTACATCACAACAATCACATTTCAGGTTCTTCTTGCTTTGAGTTCAACCAATAACTTTTGAGTTTCAGATTGGTCATGTGGATTAAGTAACAGAAAGGTTCTATATTCTTTCTGAGTAGTATGTTCTTGCTTTGGTCCTGGTCTAATATAAACATTATAATCCAGTCAGGAGCAGAACCCTATTGTGACAGCTGTAATATTTCAGGGGTGACTGGCAATATTTTAGAACAATTTATTTAACCCTCAACAAGAAATAAATTGAAGAAAAGGCAGCCCTATTCTGTACTGGCTGCAACTGGTTCTTGTCTGTGTGTGAGTGAGTCAACTAGAAGTTCAGCACTACCTAGTAGTCTGCAGGGTGTGTGGCAATTTGAAGCTCCATGCTGAAGCATAACCCTTTACATGATACCATGGTGGGCACTGTCCAATCATGTTCAAAGACATGATCCCTGACCCAAAGAGTTTAAAATGTAAGAAGGCAAGTGACATACAAAAGGGAGGGATGAATAGTCAAAATATGATTTTTATAAACACTTGCTTATTTTGATGAAAGTGTCAGCTATCCCCATCTGCCTCTCAGCCCAGCCATCATGGGTTTGTTTCCTGTGGCTGATTTCTTATACGTGTTATGACAGAGTTGGGTTTTGGGGATAGACTTTGAAGAGGGAGAGGATATGGGGTCTGACTAGAATTTATTATTTGTGTGGCAGATATCTGGAATCCTTGGAAAGTATTATCCAGAGGCAAGATAGTATATGAGCAGGTGGGCTTGAGGCACAGATTAAGTGTGTGTGTGTGTGTGGTCTCTGTATGGATTGAGTTTCCTATGTATATTTACCTATTAGTTATCAGTGCATATATGACATAGTGTGACATGCAATGTAGTTGTAGCTGTGTCAGTTCCAGGATATTAGAGAGGCCCATCTAATAGTAGGTCTACTAGTGTGACCTTTTATTATAACCTCCCTTAGGCCTTGGCTACACTTGTGAGTGGAGCGCATTAAATCAGCTCTGGGTGCTCTAATTCCTGAGGTGTCCACACTGGCAAGGCACGTAGAGCACCAGGACTCCGCGGCTGGAGCGCCCTTGGTAATCCACCTCCACAAGAAGCATAATGCTTGCTGTGCCCCCAGCTGGAGTGCTGCAGTGCCATTGTGGACACCCTGGTCTATTAATGCGCTCTGATTGGCCTCCAGAAGTGTCCCACAATGCCTCTTCTAGCCTCTCTAGTCATCACTTTGAACTCTACTGCCCTGCCCTCAGATGACCAACCATCATAAATCAAGTAGATAGGCATCTAAATGGATACAGTTGTAGCACAAATAACTGGACACTCAACTTAGGAAGTGGCTGGAGAGCCAGCTAAAAATCAGGGCCTTAATGTGCGGCTATGAGAAAAGGCAGTGAACATTGTTCATGGGCACTTCCTGATCTAGTACTGGCAGTTAAGGCACTGAATTGATTTTCCGCTTTGTTCTACAATATCTTGACTTGTAATCTGAATAATGTGTTTTCCTACTCTTTGTAATAGCACACTGGTGCAGCAGTTGTTGTTATTGTACCTGTCTGCTGTGAAACAGAACAAGAATAGATCTCATTCTGTTAGAGATTATGCCCTTTTCTTGCTCTTTACACTTACAATACTTGGAAGTTGCAATCTGAAAACAAATCACTTACCAAAAGTACAAAAGGTTTCTCTTGTCTTGTGCTCTGCAATGGTACCTAAATATACAATTAAAAACCTCAGTGGAATCATAGAAAACAAAAGAATTCTGATGATGCAGTCTTGCAATGGATTGACTAATGGCATATACTCAGAGAGGAGGTAGCAAAGCTGATGTCTGACAGACAGAGGGATTTTGTTAGAGATGGTTTCATCGGAGGGCTACTGGTGGATAATTGCTGCTTTCATTGGGTTTTTGTCAAAGGTACCTAGAATCATTGATAAATACTTTTGCTATCCTTTTATTAATTTCACAAATTATAATTCAGATTATAAAATATTGACTATGTAGTTATATTTTTTGAAATTTCACACTTCAAGAATTTTTTTTTAATTCACATTTTGGTTCCTTCTAACAATCTGGATTTTTGTTTGTTTAAATTAAATACAATGGGCAAAACTTTTAGTTTGTAAAATTACCAACAAATAAAAATCGCTATTTTCACTTTGGTGCAAAACTCGGTGTACAGGATACTTTGCAGAGCACCTTTATTTAATTCTTCATAAAATTAATTGTAATGCAGTACCTACATGCTCCTCTCATAGTGGAAATAATGAAATAATCACCACTAACTAGTATTCTGCAAGGTCAGAAAAATGATTGTTATAAAACTCTTAGTTTACTACAGTCTGGCAATTTGTTACCCAGTCTCTTTGAGGCACTTTAAGAATAACACCACCAACTGAGAGAAATGATTTTTTTACACTAGATTAGGAGACATTTAATACTTTTCTATAAGGCTTGTTGCCTCAATTTCTTTTGTAGTATCATGCTGGTGTATCAGATCATTAAATCATCATGTTATTATATGAAAAATAAAGTTATGGACAAACATCCTTTGTAAACGGTTAAGACTACCAAACCCATTCCACTTGTGAGTGTGCGATGTAAGTTATGGGACCAATCCTGCTGCCATTGGAGACAATATCATTTTATTTTTCATTGACTTCAGTAGACAGGCTACTGCCTGATTTGTTCCCATAGCTCAGTTTTGTTAAGAGGAGTTGTCCCCATGTATCTAAGAGTAAAATTTTATCTGTGTACTACCTAGTCCATTCCACAAGTCAAGTCTGAGTAAAAGGCTTTTGTAGGGATAGATTTAGAGGTATGGGACAGAGGCTATCTGCACAACCGGGCTGGGGAATCCATTACAGCCAGTAGGGAAGAGGAGTTCAAGGTTTGGAGCAGTGGATCTATGAGATCCACTGGCCATGAAACCACTACTCCCTTGGCCCATTCAAAAACCCACCTCCCTCCCACATTCACTCTAATGGGGCAGGGGAAGGTACGGAGTCCAGAACATGATCTCTGCTTTCCCTCCTTGTGTCTTTGCACAGAAACAGCACCGCATTTTCAATGTGTTTCAGCCATTACATGCCCTCAGAAGTTGCTGCCGGATTTGGCTCTATATCTTTAAAGAGTGCTTCCTATCCTCTAATCTTGCTACTTTAAAACACCACTGTAATTTAGAAGTCATTGTTACAATGTCAGACACTGTTTCCCCCTTTACTGGATTACTTGGTAGGCTTGGTCACTTTCAAGGTTCTAATGTAATTTGGTCTTATTTTGGTGTGCTGTCCAAACTCATGCCCCTATACAGAAGTCTAGTGCTGTCCAAAATTGTAGCCTGACAAATTGCAGAGTGTACCTACTGCCAAAAAAGCTAATAAAAATTTTACACTATAAAACGCTGTTATAATGAATGATTCAGTTATAGCTGTTCAACAGGGAATCCGGAGTTTATGGTATGATGAGCTGTAGCAAACAGAAAATAAATATATAGGGGTAAAGACCACAAAAATGTGAAGGAAAAAATTCAGATGCAATATTATATATTAATTATTGCAGTTGTGAAAGACTGTGAATTAGCTCTGATATACTTGTTGGCAGTTTTCCACAAATTTTAAGAGCTATTTGCTAATCATTGGGACTTCTTTGTAAACAGTGCTCACTTTTTCCCTCCCAACTTCTGAAAGTGGTTTATATGTTAGGAAATGTAAGATTAGCAAAAATGTGCTTCCCAGAGGAGCAGAGATGATCTTTGGCATGAATCTAGGAATGCACCCAAATAGCTTCTGGAACTGGTGATTAATTTAAAAAGATGAAAGGTCAGCAGTTCAAGCAAATATTAATTGAGTCATGCAGAATACTCATGAGTTGTTTTCATACCAGTTGGAGAGACAATTGTGACGGGGCAAGGCCAGATGACTGTAGAAAAGTAGTGGGAGATCGATATTAGCTCCAGGCTAAACAAATCCCTGCTACCAGGATAAGTTAAATGCTCCAGGTTAATTAAGACACCTGGGGCCAATTAAGAGCTTTCCAGAAGGTAGGGAGGATGCTAGGTTGATTGGGACACCTGAAGCCAATCAGGGGCTGACTGAAACTAGTTTAAAGCCTCCCAGTTAGTCAGGTGAGTGCGCATGTCAGGAACTGTCATAAATATAAAGCAAAGAGTAACCACCTTGCTATAAAATCCCTTCTGGCCAGAGGCAACATCCTGTTACCTGTAAAGGGTTAAGAAGCTCAGCTAACCTGGCTAGCACCTGACCCAAAGGACCAATAAGGGAATAAGATACTTTCAAATCTTGGAGGGGAAGGCTTTTGTTTGTGTTCTTTGTTTGACATCTCCAAGTGATCTTTTTCCTTGTTCTTTGTTTAAAATGCTTGGTGGTGGCAGCATATTGTTCAAGGACAAGGCAAAGTTTGTACCTTGGGGAAGTTTTTAACCCAAGCTGGTAAGAATAAGCTTAGGAGGTCTTCATGCGGGTCCCCACATCTGTACCCTAGAGTTCAGAGTAGGGAAGGAATCTTGACATGGTGGCAGAGCAGTGGGATCAATTTGAACCAGAGATCATTTTGAACCAAAAGCACAGACCTGAAGAGGTTGTTTGTTTTTTGGGTTTTTTTTTAAACTGAGAGCAGCTAGAGGGTTTTCTGTCTATTTGCTTGGAGACAGAGGTGTTAGTTTTTTTACAAAGGGATTTTTCTTTTTTGAGCTGGAGTTTTCTCTATCTATACGCAGGGTAGTTAACCTTTCCTTCAGGGAAATTCACAAGTTTTTTTTTCCCCCCTAACTCTCGGGTATAGCTAGAGTTAAGCACAAGAAAGCAGGAAAATGACTACCAGTGAAGCAGCTAATAAACTAGAGCTGTCCAGATTTGAAGATGAAGAGAAACAAAAAGAGCATGATAGATAGATGGCCTTAAGACACTTGGAGGTGGAGGCAGAAAAAGCCAGGGTGGAGGCAGAGGAAGCTGCCCACAAGAGAGCTATGGAGGCCACCTCCAACCGAAAGCCTAAAGTATACCATATTAATTCCCTAAAGCCCTTTTATTCCAGAGAATTAAAGGTTTGTCAGTTTACAGTCCAGGGAGGAGATGACACTGAGTGACCTGAAGGTGTCTACTACGAAGGGAAAAGTGCTGGTGGCGTGGAAGAGGTGAACCTCTCCATGACACTTGGGCGTATGCAGTGACAGCAGATCAAGGAGCTATGCACTATCTATGCGCCGATGTTCTCAGCCACCCCAGGACTGACTGAACGGGCATACCGCTCTATTGAGACAGGTAATGCTCACCCAATTAGAGCCCAACCTTACCGGGTGTCTCCTCAAGCTAAAACTGCTATAGAACGGGAGATCTAGGATATGCTACAGATGGGTATAATCTGCCCCTCTGGGAGAGCCTGGGCAACTCCAGTGGTTCTAGTTCCCAATTCAGATGGGGAGATACGTTTTTGCATGGACTACCATAAGCTAAATGCTCTAACTCGCCCAGACAACTATCCAGTGCCACCCACAGATGAATTATTGGAGAAACTGGGATGGGCCCAGTTCATCTCTACCTTGGACTTAACCAAGGGGTACTGGCAGGTACCGCTAGATGAATCCGCCAAGGAAAAGTCAGCCTTCATCATACGTGTCAGGCTGTATGAATTTAACGCGCTCCCTTTTGGACTGCGGAATGTACCTGCCACCTTCCAAAAACTTATAGAAGGTCTCCTAGTGGGATTGGGAGAATATGCAGTCGCCTACCTTGACGATGTGGCCGTATTTTCGGATTCCTGGGCAGAACACCTGGAACATCTACAAAAAGTCTTTGAGCGCATAAGGGAGGCAGGACTAACTATTAAGGCTTAGAAGTGTCAAAAAGGCCTAAACAGAGTGACTTACCTTGGACACCAGGTGGGTCAAGGAACTATCAACTGCCAACAGGCCAAAGTGGATGCTATCCAAAAGTGGCCTGTCCCAAAGTCAAAGAAACAGGTCCAATCCTTCTTAGGCTTGGCCGGTTATTACAGGCGATTTGTACTGCAATGCAGCCAAATCGCTGCCCCACTGACAGACCTAACCAAAAAGAAACAGCCAAATGCAGTTCAATGGACTGAAGAGTGTCAGAAGACCATTAATCAGCTTAAAGCGACACTCATGTCTGACCCTGTGCTAAGGGCCCCAGACTTTGACAAACCGTTCCTAGTAACCACAGATGCCTCCAAGCATGGTGCAGGAGCAGTTTTAATGCAGGAAGGACTGAATCAAGAGTTCCATTCTGTCATGTTTCTCAGCAAGAAGCTGTCTGAGAGGGAAAGCCAGTGGCCAATCAGTGAAAAGGAATGTTATGCCATTGTCTACACTCTGGAAAAGCTATGCCCATACATTTAGGAATGGCATTTCCACCTGCAAACCAACTGTGCTGCGCTACAGTGGCTTCATGCCACCAAGGGAAATAATACAAAACTTATTCGGTGGAGTTTAGCTCTCCAAGATTTTGATTTTGACATACAGCACATTTCAGGAGCTTCTAACAAGGTGGCTGAGGCATTCTCCTTTGAAAGTTTCCCAGAATCAACTGGTCCAAATCGTCCTTAAGATGTGGGAAATATTGTTAGTTTTTACACAGTTAGTAGTATATTTAGAGATGCATATGTCTTAACTCTGTTTTCTCCTAGAGCTCCAGGAAGAAATCACAGCCTGTGTTTCACCCTATCTGTGATTTGAGGGGCTTAAATTTGTTATTCGTTAAAGATATATTTCAGACTCTTGTTGGAACTGTATCTGGAACCTGGAATTCTAACTGTTCAGTTTGGGGTATAGTCTGAAAACTCTGGTCCCACTGTTGAGGAGTTCACTCACCACAGAAGTTCCTCCTTGTGGCCAAGGATTGTGTAAGAGCTCTCACCCCCATCTGGCACCCATTGCCCATAGTTGCTTCCCATTACTCTGTCCTCTGGCAAGGTCATGATTTAATCTACCACTTCTGAGATGACGACGTCCAACAGAAAACAGTCCAATGTCCTCACAAGAGGTCTTTGGCCCCAACTCCTGGCCCTGTGATCCTCATACCCTTGCATCAGAGTTTTCGAGTGTCCTTCACCCCTTGTATCATGGGGGCTTCAAGTTACCTTCTCCAGGTAACATAACAACCACATAACATAATTGACCTCTCAGGCTCTGATTATCCCATTCAGGGCCTGTCTGGTATATATCCCCCTTCCTACCCACCAAAAAAACCTCCAAAAATATCAGTCATTAGAAAAAAAAATGAGCCTTTTACCTTCTCTCTAGTTTCTTCACTTACCTTACTGTCCTCTCTGAATGTTGACATTTTAATGACAACCACAGTAGACATTAATCTGGAGTTTGTGGAGAAAGTGTTCCGGGAAGCAATCCTCCTTTTAATGTTAAAAAAGTAATTTTCTTTCAATATGCACATTTTAAAGCTTTATTATTAACTTGATAGTGTGGCCTGTCTCATAGCCAAAGACCTTCAATTGGGTCAAATACAATCCTCTGCGAAGCGCACAAGATTCCCATTGACTTCAATGGGAGTGCCTCTGAAAACACTGTTTGGCCCTCATGTCAAAGCTCAGTACCAAGGCTTTTGAATTACCAGCAATGTATATTGGACCTGCAGACTGCCATTACCTTCACTGAATTAAGGAAAAAGTCAAAGACAAGGCTGATTTGAACTTTGCTTCCAATTTAGTAGAACCATTCCACAACTTGACAATCAACTACCCTCCTCTGCACAAGTAGAATATTCCCTGCCCCATCCCATCCCCTAAAACTGTTCAACTGTCTCTCATTATAAATTCCTAAATCTCAAAATTGGCAAGAAACCAAAAAGAAATAAATAATATTGTTAAAGAGAGAAAGAAATTGGCCCTGCCTTATATGTCACAAGAACAGGTACATTACTTAGGAAGAAGACCTTATGCTTGTGGAAATGAATGATTCCGTTCACTCCTTGCTCTCAGGCAAACCTTTTTGTTTGAATGGACTTCTGCCAAAATTTTATAAGATGTTCAATGAGATGCTGTCACCTTTAGTAGTGCAAGTATTATGGCATGAATGGGGAGCTCCAACAATATCATTCCCTTTTGCAGCAACATCCCTCATTCGCTTGTTAAGAAAATGATAGAGCCCATAAAACATTCTTCATTCAGCCCCCTCCAATCTCCCTATTAATCCTGAAATTTAAAATTGTTCTGAGGACTTCGCAGAAGGAGAGTGGACCCTGCCTTACTGTTGCTGTGGCTTGCTCTCACACATGGCATTACTGTTGAGGAAAGATGTGGCTCAGAAAACAGTACTTGCTTTATATGTGATGTAAGAATGGGTCATAAGCTCAAACTGATCCTTCAGTTAGTTGTGCTCACTATTGTAAAAAGGGCATGTGCTCAGGTCAGTAAGAGATTTGTATGTGTTGTAATATACACACAAAAAAGTCTCTAAAAAGAATCGACTGCCTGAAAGATTCCTGTGATTAGCTTCCTTTATAACCCATATCTGTGGCTCTGCACATTCTTTTGATTAAAAAATGTGGTTAAAGACTCAGTTGAAGTAGCGTATTACCTCCTGATACATACGTGTAACTTCTCCTAAAGTTAATCGAAGGAGTAAATGTGCAGCAAGAAGGGAATATATCTCTAAGTTTCTGCTATCCAAGGTCCATTTGAGACCTATGCTGCCAAAGCCACAGCTACAAAGGGCCACAAGTCATTAAGACCCACTCCACCAACTGCTCTGACATAAATTACTGCTATTACTCTAGGTTTCAGAGTAGCAGCCGTGTTAGTCTGTATTTGCAAAAAGAAAAGGAGTACTTGTGGCACCTTAGAGACTAACAAATTTATTAGAGCATAAGCTTTCGTGAGCTACAGCTCACTTCAGTAATGCATCCGATGAAGTGAGCTGTAGCTCACGAAAGCTTATGCTCTAATAAATTTATTAGTCTCTAAGGTGCCACAAGTACTCCTTTTCTTTTTGCTATTACTCTAATGTGATGTTCTTTGCACTGGCTCAGAACTCTGTGATGAGAGTTGGGATCCTCTGGAGAATCAGCATGTGTTCATGGCTGAGTAACCTCACCAGTTCTCCCATTCATCCATTGTTTATGTTCTCATTTGAAGAGTTTTTTGGGGGAAGGACAGGAATGTGTGTTTGTGTGTGTGTGTGTGTGTGTGTGTGTGTGTGTGTGTGTGTGTGAGAGAGAGAGAGATGAACACAAATTAGACTATAGTGACATTTGCCTTTCAAACAGCTTTCCGTTTAGGAGAGATACTGACCTATGAGAAACGGTTAAAAAACCTGGGCATGTTTAGTCTTGGGAAAAGATGATGCGGGGACGGGGACCTGATAACAGTCTTCCAATATGTTAAGGGCTGTTAGAAAGAGGATGGTAATCAATTGTTCTCCATGTCCACTAAGGTAGGACAAAAAGAAAAGGAGTACTTGTGGCACCTTAGAGACTAACAAATTTATTAGAGCATAAGTTGTAGCTCACGAAAGCTTATGCTCTAATAAATTTGTTAGTCTCTAAGGTGCCACAAGTACTCCTTTTCTTTTTGCGAATACAGACTAACACGGCTGCTACTCTGAAACCTAAGGTAGGACAAGAAGTAATGGAATTAATCTGCAACAAGGGAGATTTAGGTTAAATATTAGGAAAAACTTTCTAATTCTAACACTATTCCCCTAACTCCCTTCACAAATATCAGGTCTGGATATATTACTTGTTAAACTAGTTGAACTTTGCTAGTGTCTAGCAAACTTATACATTTAAGCTCCCAGGCTCATATTTTGAATGTGTTGGACAAGTTGTCCTATGGCTGCAGAGCTGTTAGCTGGCCGCTCATTTCACTTTGAAAGATCTCTTACACTATGTGTTTACTTATGCTAAACAGTCAGTTCCAGCTTGTGTGTAGCTGTGACACTCTAAGTACCTCTCTCAGACATGAAAGAAGAGCTCTATGTAGCTTCAAAGCTTGTCTCTCTCACCAACAAAAGTTGGTCCAATAAGAGATATTACCTCACCCAGGGGACTGAAACTTCCCTGCTATCGTAGTAATAGGAGTTTGAAGCAGCTGGTAGGAAGAAGGCAATAAAGAGATTTGACCCTTGTGGCCAGGGGTCTAAATGAGTGGGTTTACAGATGGCCAAGTTTTTCTTGAGCTGGCCCTAGTTATCTGTTTGGTCTGTTTTGTTTTCAGTAAGATGGAATCTGGAAAATTAGACTATAGTGACGTTTGCCTTTCAAACAGCTTTCTGTTTAGGAGAGATACTGCAATATAAGATTATTTTTAGGATGGCCACATAATTTATGGTCTCCTTTGAAGCGTTTTTTGGGGGAAGGACAGGAATATGTGTGTGTGAGAGGGAAAGAGAGAGAGAGAGATGAACACAAATAAAGCTTTCATTCAGCACTTGAAAATGCTTTTATATTGAGAAAGCAGCCAAGATACTTGGGGGCCTGATTCTGCTCTTTCTTTCACTGGTGTAAATCAGGAGCATCATGACTGAAATAAAACTGATGTAAATGGGGTCAGTATCAAGCCTTGAGAGAAGACATGGTTGTTGGATAAGAATTCCGTAAAACATATCCCAGAACTTTAAATAATTGAGTATTTTAACTTATTCTGGTTCAACTCAAAATAGCACTTTAAGATCTTAATGGTTTTTACTTTAATTAAGCTTGCCCTAGGCTAGGTGCTGATGGGCATATCTGCATGAGAGAACTATTATAACACCTAGATGAGAACAGAACTGGTTTTTGACCTCTGTAAAGAAGCATTCCCTCGAAGAAGTATTCCAGTTATCCTTAAATCAGTCAAGTTCTACTGACTTATTGCACTGCTCACATTCCCCCATGAAACATAAAGGATAAAGAGGCTTTTAAAATGTTTTATATAGTGTTGTCCATTAAAGTAAGAAGAGCTTGCAGAAAAAAATGTGGGATTTATACAGTATCTCTGCATCTCCCATTGAAATCAATGGACCCTGTAAAATGACCAACAAATCCCCACAAATTGTTTTTCCCAATAGCTCCCATTGCTTTTTAATTGTACATCTGGAGGAAGAGTTTCAGGAGAACCACACTGTTTAACATATTTGTGAAAAATATCATGCCATTCAATGCTTCCAGTATCCATATTGTTTCTAAATGGGAGCATAGCTTCTTAAGGTCAATATGTACAGTGGGACCTTGGGTTAATAAGCCTTGATATAAATCTCAGCATAAATTAATAGTTATGTATTAGAAAGACAAGGTGCGTGAGGTAATCTCTTTTACTAGATCCACTTCTGATGGTGAAAGAGACAAGCTTTCAAGCTACACTGAGCTCTTCTTCAGGTCTCGGTATTTGTCATTCATCACCTGACACCAAGAACCTAAACTAGAAATCTACCATAGGGTCATTTTGTCCTGACAACATAAAGAAGAAACAAAATTTTACATTCCTGATATTGAGTATTACTTTGTCTAGAAAAACACACTATCCAATTCTCATATGACTAAAACCCAAATCTTTTTAAGTCTTATGTAGGGAGAGCATTAAGGAGAGAAGTGGGGTCTAATTCTTGGGCACAGGATTGGGAAAAAGAAGCTCCAGTGCAGAGCTGAGTGAATAATCAATTTTTTTGATTTGATGGTCAAATCAAAATATAGTTGTTTTGGAAAGACTCAAAACAAAACAGTTAAACAAGAAACAAACAAACAAACAAGAAGTTGTTGTTTCAGGTTGACCTAATCATTTTGTTCTTTCAGGCATTTTAACTGTTTTCCAAATTTCTTTTTCTTTTAATAAAAAAAAATGCCATTCACAAAACCACTGGAGGAAGAGGAGATCATGGGAGTAGGGACTTCACAAGTGTCTCCCAAGTGTGTGGCCTAACCACCAGGCTGTAGAGTTTTTCACACACTTTCCCCCCTCTCTGGCCCAGTGATAATTTAATCCTAAGTGGACGAGCTTCAACAGGAGAGACTGAGAGACTCTGTGGCAGGACGCTGCTGGGGAAGCCTCAGCCAGCTCCTGCCACTCCAGCCCCAATCAGGGGAAATAGATTGGGGCTGGGTAGATAGCCTAGGTTTGCCTAATCACTGATTGCACCTGCTAGCCTCATTAAGTATGAGCTATAAGTCTGGGAGGAATTGAGTGAAAAGGGGGACGGACAGGAACCAACCTATTGACCGACCAACTGACTGACTGACTGACCGACCGACGACCCAGTCTATGTTAGGCCAAGCCATTGTAAATAGCCTGTATATAGTAGGAAACTGGTGGTGGGAAACAGACACAAATAAAGAGTGTGGGTGTTGCACCAGCTTGGCGTGTCCCTGAGTCTGTAAGGAGCGGGGCCAAGGGGCTGAATACACAGGGGTATGCCGTGAATCCCGTTACAGACCCACACCAGGATACCCCATAGCCTAGGGCTTCAAGTACTTTTCTGAGAGATGGGAAACCCAGTACACCCCTTCTCTGAATCTTTCAGAGTAGAAACTGAACCTGGATCTCCCACATTCCAGGTGAGTGCTGTAAACAGTGGTCTCTAGGGGATTATGAGTATGATCCCTTGTGAGTCTAGTCTGGTGTGGTGTTTTTTTGTTTGTTTGTTTGTTTTTGTTTTTAGATTTTTTTTTTGGCTGAAACTACTCAGTGAATTCATGCCAAATTGGGGAGACCAAAACTTCATATTTTGATGAATAAACTGTCCAAAAAGTTTTACCCAGCTCTGCTTCTGAAGTCTAATCTTGATACTAATGCCTTCTGGGACCTTGGCCAAGTCACTTAAGCTCTCTGCCTAAATTTACTCCTCTAACAAACATGATACTTATTTGAAAGAGGTGTTGCCTTTCCCACCATATCTCTCAACCTCTGGACTTTAAAATGAGGGATAATGACACTCAAAATTAGTGACAATGATTAAGGCTATAATTTAGTCACGGAGGTCATGGCAGTCACAGATTCCATGACTTTACTGGACCTCTGTGACTTCTTCCGCTTCAGCTGTTGGCAGCTGAAGCCGGGGCTGGAGGTGGTACTCTGTGCCCCTGCCCTGCTACAATTGGGGCTGGATGGCTGGAACCAGGACCCTATAGCCCTTGCTCTGCGCCTTACAGGGGTTGGGGATGGCTGCAGCCAAGCTGTACTCCTCTGTCCTCCAGTTCAAAGTGAGGGCTGTGTACCCCTTGTGCCTGCACCCACTGCTGCACCCCAGCCCAGCTTCTGCTGGGGATTGCAGTTGGGGCCCTGTGCCCCCTTGTGGTGTCCAAGGGCTGTGCACTACTCCTCCACAAATTCCTGTCCCACAGCAGTGGCCAGCTTTAGAGTGGGGTCTATGTGTCCCCCATTGCTGTGCCCCCCGCTGCAGCAGCTGGAGCCAGGACTCTGTCCCCGCCATGGCAGTGGTCTCAATCTTTCAGTCGCCTCCCCCACCCATGGGACTCCATTCCTCCCCCCACTTAGCCCTGCCCCAGTTATTTTTAGTAAAGTCATGGACAGGTCACAGGCTCCGTGAATTTTTGTTTATTGCCCGTGACCTGTCCATGACTTTTATTAAAAATAACCATGACAAAACCTTAGCCTTATCAATGGAACACTACACCTTGAAATAAGGGACATAACGAGGAACATCAAATTTTGTATTGAACATACTGTTTTATTAAACATTATATAGATGTACAAACATGCTGGACCTTATAATAGGAAAAAAAAGAGTCAATTTGCTCCTTATTTTTCATGTGTGCTGTGAAAATCTATTAGCTGATAGGAGATTTCTTCTGCTAGATCACTAGTGTAGTGGATCCCTCAGCACATTTTGTCAATATAACTCGACAAATCAAATGAAATTAAAAAGGATTTGAAGTTTTTCAGAAAGTTTCCAATGTGGGTGCAGTATGCTGTGTATTTTAGACAAAATAACAATTCCAGGAACAATTCCCTTCCAGGTCTTTGCAATACCCACCTCCCCAGAATCTGTCCCACACGTGTGCTGAATATATTCCCCAGCAGACATTCTATCTTGAGATGATGACAAACAACTGGCCCAGTGACCTTCTCCCCTGCCCCATCCTGACTGGCACCCTCACTGACTTACCAAAGACTCTGATGCTGTTAACAGCCTTCCCACCTAAATTCTTTTGCCAGTGCTCCTATTTCGCAAGACTGCACTGGGTGCAGAGCTTGTCAGTTACTGTCAATCCTACCTATTTTTGCCCCCCTCCCCAGGAACTGTTCCGCTCCAGGACTTTGCAATGGCAATGCCGGACAACTTTAAAAATTGGAGCTTTATGTGGGATGTTCTTCACAATGTGGGGCAGTTGAGAGGTATGCATGCCACAGAAACTCTCTGTGTGACCTAGAAGTCTTTTAACCTCTAAATTTCAGATCCCTATATGTAAATGGGTATTATTATATTTCCTTTCTCCCACAGTTTGAGAGTCTTGTCTATTTCCATAGTCACTAGAATGAAGAGCTTACAATCTTTTACTATGTGTATGCACAGTACCTAATACAAAGGCTCTCCAGTGTTGGGGCCTCTAGGTGCTACTGTAATATAAATAAGAGGATTAATAGTTTAAAATGTTGTGATCAGGAAAAGCGCTATATAAAAGCTAAATGTTATTGAAGTATCTTGTGTCTAAATTGCCTTTTTATTTGAAAGTGTCTCCTGCAAGTTCTGACAACAGCTGGAAAGCCATTGGCTGATATTTCAAAAATATCCTTGAAAAATTGATTAAACAGTCTGAGAATTCCTGATACACTACAATTGCTCTTGAAAACTTTTGGAAAATGTACTATTATTTAAAGGGCTTAATTCAACTTTCTTCTTAATTGCATGTTGTCTCTAATTAATGTGTTCCACTTTAGGCCTGAAGAGTTGTAATTAAGAAAAAAAAATAGTCTCTCCTAATCAGTCTGTCACTTTATCAAATTCTAGCACAGTCATTCCACTATTAGATATGTTAATAGTATCTAGCTCTGCCCTGTTCTGGTTGAAGTCAAATATAGCATTTACAATTAAGCATCTTCCAAATTTAATTTTAGAACTAGGTTTCTGGATTCCCTGGTACCATAAGTCACTTCAGCCCTGACATGTTTCTCTAGCAGCTGCAAGTGATTGTGAATCAGAATTAACTGAGGGTCTGCTGCCCTGTAAGTCCCCATAGGTGATTTAGGGCCTAAAGATGTAGACAGGTGCCTAGTGGAATTTTCAAACATGGGAGTTAGCCACCTAACTTGCTTGGGCATCTTTGAATATCACACTGGTTGCCTAGCTGCATCTTCTGATGCCTAAATACCTTTGAAAATCTGGCTCAAGATGGTTATTCAAACCACGTCTGAACATACTGATTATCCTAAGTTCTCAAAGCAGGACTGGGTATCACAGGGGAACGTGATTTGACATGGATAGGTCGATCTAAATCTTAAGCATAGACCAGGGCTCGACTAAGTTCAGTTCAGCTAAGATAGGACTTGGTTCATATGAGAGACCACAAACCAGCAAAAACATAGAGAAATAAAATTATGAAAAGACAGAGTCCCCCACATCCAAATTCTGACAATGTACTTTTGCTAGCAGCATAATGGCTCCTTTTAAAAAACGCTTTCTATCCATACAATTGAGGGAGAATCACGGACTTGTGCGATACTGACACTTCACAATGACTCTGAAAGAAAACTCTGCTATTCTGATGAATAGAGACATTGACCAGGGGAAGTAATTGTGGACCATAATCATTCAGACAAGAACTAGCACAATAGAGTCCTTAAAAGCTGTGAATCACAAAGGCAGCATGATGTGTGAAACTTATAGATACTTACGCAAATGGATTATAACTATACCATACCACTTCATAAATGCATTTTTTATTCCCCATTGCTATCTAGGCCATGGAATTACTCAAAACCAGCCAGGGTGCTACAGATAACATCCATTTTTTCAGTTTTTCAGTTGTTGTTATATTCATTTTCCTGCATGTACAGCACCGCAAAATCCGCAAAGGTAATATTTAATACCAATCACAGGACAGGCTGTATGGTCAGAAGCTCCACGTAAGACTAAAGCCTTTTATTAAAAGTATATCAGACATATCTTTTACAACTCCAAAACAACAGCAGGAGTATACCTGCCTTTTGAAGTTTATCACCTTTCTACATGTTTATGGGCTGCAAATGGCAATGTTTAACAAAGTAGATACTTGAAGTGTTAATGTCATGACTACATTGAAGCTGAAGTCACACTCCTCCTTCTTGCTGGCAAGGCAAAGTACACTTCCCTCTGCCAGCCTGGCCCACTCTATCCCAGAAACATTTGCATTGAGTAAAGATAGTGATGGGGGTAAAAGTTGGAAAACTGAGTCACCAGTCCACCCAATGTAGCCTTAATAAATTTTGCTTTTATTTATAAAATTTCAGATAGAATTATTGCCCATTATAGTGACTGGACATATATTTATGCCAGACAAATAATAAGACAAGACCGAAGTGGTAAGTGGGTCCAAGTTACCACATTCTGGGGTACCACTCAGGTGTTCTTCCATCTTCCATGATTGCTGCTGCCACCTTTGACCCCTTGGTCTGGTCCTTCAGTATTGTTTTTCAGTTTCTGGTCTGGTCTTTCTCCAGTTTAGGCCCATGTTCACTAAGGTCTTTTTTACATTTCTACAGTACAGCTTACTTAATTTTTGTCCAATTGGCTTTTAGCACATCAACCCTTTGGATTTTAGATGACCTGTATTTTACACTCAGTTATCTAATGTCTCTATTTTTTCTGCTGGATTTGCAGTTTCTGGGTCATGTAATCTTATGTCACCTTGCCCTGGGTCTTCCCAGATTTTTTTTTTAATTTATCATTACATATTTGTTTCTCTTATTTCTTCCAACACAACAGGTTACCTTTGTTCTGTCAGCAATAACATTCTTTTAAATAAATCAGCAATTCTATGTAAAGGAAGAATTGGCTAAACCAGACTTATTCCAGCAAAGCTGTGGCCTAAGTGTTATGTCATCTGGGCTCATTCAGTATCCATAATTACAAATAATTAAAAGTATAATTAACAAAGATTTTCATTGTACCATTTATCAAATTCTTCATTTTATATTTCAATGTTATAAGTCAGTAAATATTGCTCTGTGCTACCCTCAATGTGTTAGAAGGTGTGGGGAGTTATGGAAAAAATTATGATTCATCAGTGCCAATATTTCTTCTTTAAACTTGGGTTTTTCATTCAAAGTTCAGTTTTGTTTGTAAATGCTTAAAAAGAAATGGCATTAGAAATTTTCCTGTGAATGCATTTTGAGTTTTAGTTGTTTTTAATGATACCTATTATTAATATATTATTATTTTATTATTTATTATGGTTCTGCTGCATGCTTTCAGTCATGATTTCTCTCCAGGTGGTGATGAGGGAACACTGTTTCTATATTTTCATTGAAAGCTTCATAAGATGATGCACCATTGTGAAAGGCTGCCCACTCTATCCCAGAAACATTTGCATTGAGTAAAGATAGTGAACCATTGGAATCACCATGTACCCTTCTGCCCAGACTAAGCCTCTTCTTACACAGTACCCACCACTTTTCTGTGAAGCATCCCCATCAAAGGGAGAGGGAAGTCAACATGTACTGCTGTAACGTCCCACTGATGGATCTTCTGCTTGGAGGGACCCTTAGTCAAGAGTTTGCATCAGTGCATGTAGACATGTTTGTATCACTGAATACTACAGCACTGTGTAAACTCAACTCAAACTGCAAAAGCCTAACTTTGACTTTGAGTAGCATCCACAAACCAGCAGAAGTTATCTTAATCTGTGAATTTTCTGTACTTGGTGAACCACAAACTTTAAGAAGAAACTGCTTTAGATCAATTTTAGGTTCATGGAGTTTATACGGAGCAAGTCAAATAGTGGAAATCACATGGTAACTCTCCTATATATTGGATTAGTTTAGCCCATACCACATTACCAGGAAAGAGCATCTCATCAAAATCCATTTTCACTTGTTTTCCAAGGGAGAAGTACCTCTTTTTAGTTAAAAAGTCTGTGTCAGGTGAAAAAGTTGGGCAGAGGTGCAGGGACCGAAAACCTTCTGTCCAGCAAATCAAGGGAAGTGATTATTCGCCTCTATTTGGCACTGGTGAGGCCACATCTGGAGTATTGCATCCAGTTTTGGGCCCAGGATGTGGACAAATTGAAGAGAGTCCAGGGGAGGGCAATGAAAATGATTAGGGGGCTGAGGCACATGACTTATGAGGAAGGGCTGAGGGAACTGGGTTTATTTATTCTGCAGAAGAGAAGAGTGAGTGGGCATTTAATAGCAGACTTCAACAACCTGAAGTGGGGGTTCTAAAGAGGATGGAGCTCGGCTGTTCTCAGTGGTGGCAGATGACAGAACAAGGGCCGATGGTGTCAAGTTGCAATGTGGGAGGTCTAGGGTGGATATTAGAAAACTATCTCAGTAGGAGGGTGGTGAAGCACTGGAATGGGTTACCTAGGGCGGTGGTGAATTCTCCATCTTCAGAGGTTTTTAAGGTCCAGCTGGGATGATTTAGTTGGCATTGGTCCTGCTTTAAGCAGGGGGTTGGACTAGATGATCTCCTGACGTCTCTTCCTACCCTAATCTTCTATGATTATATGATATGCAACTCAAACTGCAGACACTGGAGATTGTTGTGAAATGTATAAATCCAGTGCTGTGATAGTTTACAGGCAGATGATATTCTGATCTTTAGAGAAACAAGGTGGGTGAGTTAATATATTTTAATAGATCAACTTCTATTGGTGAGTGACAGGCTTTTCAGCTTATGCTCTGCTTTAGCTTTGTGTTAAACAAGCTTTCAAGCTTTCTCACCAAGTTGGACCAATAAAAGATATTACCTGATATACCATGTCTCTCTAATATCCTGGGATCGACGTGGCTACAAACACTGTATACAATTTTAGTATTTATTACTTTAGGGCTAGATCCAAAAAGGTGAGTTGAACTGAGAGGTTCAACAGCTAACGTTTAGGTATCCTGCCACGTAGTGGAATCCAAACCAGTCCCAAGTTAGGCTCCCAATACAGTACATGAGGAGAATTAAGTGCCTAAGAATGGGATTCACAAAAGCCAGTATGCTGAGCAGGGAGTCACCTCAGGTATCCAGTAGAAAATGCTGAGGGGAGGGGGATCACCTAAGCCCCATCAATCAAAGAGAGTTGTGTGCCTAACTCTGGACTGCATGAAGATGCCTGACTCGTCTCAGGATTCACTGAGACGTCAGATGCCTGACTCGTCTCAGTCATGAACTCTCTCTGGAGTTAGGTGTCCAAGTCAGATCAGTCAGTCCTTTAATGCAAAAAAAATAAACCCCAAGATGGTCCCCTCTCCCCTTATACCCATAGCCATGACTGTGGGTGGAGCCCCACTTTGGGGAGGCTAGACCCTAGCTCCCCCCTTCTGTCTCTTCCTCCCTCCCACGGCCCGAGGAGCCCTAAGCTAGTCGAAGCCCTGAGCCTCCCCCCCCACCTACTTAGAGGAGCCGCGGGCTGGCCGGAGCTCCCGAAGCCATGCCTCCCCTCCGTAGATCCCAAGCTGCCCTGCAAAAATTCAAAAGCTCTTCTCTTCTTCTGTCTTCTGGAAGAAGAACCTGAGCTTTCACTATGCCCCAAGCAGGTTCCGGGGCGGTTGAGGAGGCAATATGTGTTACTCATCACCCTAGGGAGTCCAGGGAGATTACTAATGAATCCAGGAAGCTGAATAGCACATACTCTCTCTTCAGCTGCCCCGGAACCTACATGGGGCATAATAAAAAGCAAAAATTTCCCCTGAGCAAACCACAAAACCCACAACTGGGGTCCCACGGCAGCAGCTGAGCTAGGGGAGGCAGAGCCTCCCCTGGCCTATTATACCCGCTGCCCATGTCTATAGCCCAATAATTAAAACACTCACTGAGGACGAGGGAAACCCAGGTTCAGATCCCCGCTCTGCCTGACTGGGAGCAGGGATTTGAACCCAGTTCTCAGACTGTCTAGTTAAGTGTTCTAACTGCCAGGCTATAGTGTATTCTTTCTCAGTGTTTCCTATTGGAGCTGTTCATCTTTGTATAAAATATTAAATAGTCATTGGGCCAGAGGGTGTGTGACTCTCTAGCCCGGTGATTAGAGTATTCACCTGGAAGATCCAGGTTCCATCTCCCTGCTCCTATAAATAATTAAATATTTTATACAAAGGGGAAGTGAGTGAGATAGGTGGGGAATGCCTAGTCTGAGGATCTGCCGAGCTGCTTGGCAGTGTCAGGACTTTGCTTTGTGCATGCACACCAGCAGAAATTTAGATACCTAGGCAGTTTAGGCAGCATCCTGGAGTTTTTATATAATTGGACATAGGCACCTAAAGTTAGTTCCCTTTGTGGAACTAACCCTTAGTTTCCTGTCCTTTGTTATGATCAGATCCTATTGTTGGTTTCAAGACTGTGTAATCATTACAGGGAAAGGGGGAAGTCAGAACATTAAAAGTTACTGATAATTCTAAGAAGATGATTAAAAATTCAGTTTTCTAATAAGATTTACCAAACCAAGTTACTACACTAACTCAGCATGTTAGAGCAATGCTATTGTTTCAGTATCCTGCCCAGTTTTATGCATGCTTGCAAAAGAAGTTACGCCTTAAAGGCCTTCATGCACATTGATTAACAATAAAAATGGTGCAACTTAGAAGCCTTTAAAAAGAAAGCTGTGAATTGTTTCTGGTTATGTTAATTACAAGAGAGATTGTGAGTTTATACAACTAAATAATTGCTACAGATGTGTTTTTGAATAATATTCTGTTAATCTAAAATTATTTTCTTTTCCTAACCTATGTACCCAATTCTACTTTAAAGAAAATGGCTTTCCTAAATTATGAACCCTTAAACTTTAAACTTCAGATGAACAAAATATCTGTGTATGAATTGAATTTAATTCTATTGAATTCTATTGTAGTTTGACCCTGAGCTCCATCATAATAATCATCTTGATGGAAGATTTAGGCTGTCTCTAAAGCGTAGTATATTACAGAGATATCCTTATAGTACTTTGAGTGGGAAGTCCAGAGTAACGAGGAAGAGGGAGAAAGGTCTCATATTTATTATTTTTCTACTTGTACTGGGTGTACAAAGTCAAACTAGATGATAAGTATCTGGAACATTATTTAACATTAATCTGCGTCTTGGTGGAGATCAGAAACATCTGGAGCATTATTGAATGTTGTGTGTAATAAAGTTGCAAAGAGGTAATGTAGAATGCTGCCAGTTGTGCCATTCTACAGTATTACAATACATAGACAAAGACAGCTTTATAGTCCAATCTTGGCCAGAGTGAGCCAGAAATTACATATGGCTCAGAAAAAAAATGCCAAGAATAAATTAAGCTTCCTTGCTGGAAGAAAGCCAGATATATTTTCTGAGCTGTATTGGCAAAGGCCAACATTGTTAAATACCAAAGAAAGTAACTGCAACAGAAGGCAGTGGCTGGTGAAACTGGTTTGAGAGATTGAGGCCCATTATATAGGTATCATGGACCTACATCCCTGCTGTATTGCAAATGCTTTATACTCTACAGTCAGCGTGCAAAGCAGCCCAAGAGCCAGCATAGCAATCCACAGGAGGATTAGCCAGTGTGTTTCTTCTAGACCTTAAAATATATGGATCTGTGAATCACTCTGCCACCAGAGGTTTCCCTTTATGCTATGGAGCTGGTGTAGTGGCTCTTAAACCATTCCATTCCCTGTGGCTAGCATAGGGGACATAACCACTGTGTCTCTGAGCCCTCTAGTGATTGCAGTCCAGAGTAATGAGCACATCCCTACCTCCTGTATTGTTCTGTTTACTCCTCAGTCATAGTCCAGGCTCCAGTCTGGAGAGCTTACAAACATGTGATGTTTTACCTAGAGAAGTCTTCTTCTCTTTAATGTAACTGCTTTTCAATAATGTCTACATATATTTCTTTCAGAACTTCTAAGAAAAAAATACAGTTATTTAAAAATAATACCAAAGTAGTGGGTAAATAGTCTATACAGCATCCCATGGGTTTGCAGCCAATTCCATCCTAAATTCTGCGTTCTTGAGACCACCTTGGTACCTTTTCTGGTCATGAGACCATGCTGCTTACAGACCACAAAGGCCTGGAATTTACAACACAGAATGTCTGGACCAGACCTCCAAAATGCATTCAGAGTAGAGATGAGTGGCTAACCTCTAAGGAAGTAAGCAAGGTGTATAATATAGATAATTCTTTTAAGATCCTGAATATGAAATTTTCATAAATATTCCTGACCAGGGCTAAAAGGATTTGCATGTGGTCAGTCAATCAATGCTCCATCAATCGATAAACTGTGATTGGAAAGAACCTAAATTTGGAAAGCAGCCCTGTACAGGAAAGCCAAAAAGCCCCAGCATCTTAGGGTACATCTACCGAGGGATAACAGACCTATGCTGGACAAGTTCAGCTGTCTTGATTTTATGGGGCTAAAAATGCTGTATAGATTCTTGCAGGGTCCCAAAGTCTGGGCTCTAGCCTGTGCCTGAATGTCTATACAGCAACTTTTCAGTCCGGAGCCTGAGCCCCATGAGCCCAAGTCAGCTGACCTGGGGCATCTGTGGAGTTTTTCTCACTGTGTAGAAGTAAGCTTTATTCCTATCCTCCTCTTGTATTTTTGGGATAACAGTTTATATCACTTTCCCCCTGAAATACCATCCATAAGATATTTTCACTGCGGTCTTGCAAGGTCTTATTTCTAGGAGAATGGGACTTAGCCTAGAGGGACACTGAAGCCCTGGACTGACTCATGTTCTTTCTGCAGTCTGAACATGGCACCTCTGTGTCATGTCCTGTCTCGACAAGTTTTAATTTTAGAAGCTTTTATTTTTTGTATGATCACATAGCTCTGAAGGTAACCTACACTAGTCGATGCAAACAAAACCACCAAGCACCAGGATACCATTCCTGCATATGAACCTAAAAAGGGTACTTCCACAAGGTGCTGCTTTTCCTTATCCCTCATAAGACACTTACTGTGAAACGGCTGTACTGCCATGTAATACCTGTTTCAGAGTAGCAGCCGTGTTAGTCTGTATTCGCAAAAAGAAAAGGAGTACTTGTGGCACCTTAGAGACTAACAAATTTATTAGAGCATAAGCTTTCGTGAGCTACAGCTCACTTCATCGGATGCATTTGGTGGAAAAAACAGAGGAGAGATTTATATACACACACACAGAGAACATGAAACAATGGGTTTATCATACACACTGTAAGGAGAGTGATCACTTAAGATAAGCCATCACCAACAGCAGGGGGGGGAAAGGAGGAAAACCTTTCATGGTGACAAGCAGGTAGGCTAATTCCAGCAGTTAACAAGAATATCAGAGGAACAGTGGGGGGTGGGGTGGGAGGGAGAAATACCATGGGGAAATAGTTTTACTTTGTGTAATGACTCATCCATTCCCAGTCTCTATTCAAGCCTAAGTTAATTGTATCCAGTTTGCAAATTAATTCCAATTCAGCAGTCTCTCGTTGGAGTCTGTTTTTGAAGCTTTTTTGTTGAAGTATAGCCACTTAGGTCTGTGATCGAGTGACCAGAGAGATTGAAGTGTTCTCCAACTGGTTTTTGAATGTTATAATTCTTGACGTCTGATTTGTGTCCATTCATTCTTTTACGTAGAGACTGTCCAGTTTGGCCAATGTACGTGGCAGAGGGGCATTGCTGGCACATGATGGCATATATCACATTGGTAGATGCGCAGGTGAACGAGCCTCTGATAGTGTGGCTGATGTGATTAGGCCCTATGATGGTATCCCCTGAATAGATATGTGGACAGAGTTGGCAACGGGCTTTGTTGCAAGGATAGGTTCCTGGGTTAGTGGTTCTGTTGTGTGGTGTGTGGTTGCTGGTGAGTATTTGCTTCAGATTGGGGGGCTGTCTGTAAGCAAGGACTGGTCTGTCTCCCAAGATCTGAGAGAGCGATGGCTCGTCCTTCAGGATAGGTTGTAGATCCTTGATGATGCGTTGGAGAGGTTTTAGTTGGGGGCTGAAGGTGATGGCTAGTGGCGTTCTGTTGTTTTCTTTGTTGGGCCTGTCCTGTAGTAGGTGACTTCTGGGTACTCTTCTGGCTCTGTCAATCTGTTTCTTCACTTCAGCAGGTGGGTATTGTAGTTGTAGGAATGCATGATAGAGATCTTGTAGGTGTTTGTCTCTGTCTGAGGGGTTGGAGCAAATGCGGTTATATCGTAGCGCTTGGCTGTAGACAATGGATCGAGTGGTATGATCTGGATGAAAGCTAGAGGCATGTAGGTCGGAATAGCGGTCAGTAGGTTTCCGATATAGGGTGGTGTTTATGTGACCATCGCTTATTAGCACCGTAGTGTCCAGGAAGTGGATCTCTTGTGTGGACTGGTCCAGGCTGAGGTTGATGGTGGGATGGAAACTGTTGAAATCATGGTGGAATTCCTCAAGAGCTTCTTTTCCATGGGTCCAGATGATGAAGATGTCATCAATGTAGCGCAAGTAGAGTAGGGGCATTAGGGGACGAGAGCTGAGGAAGCGTTGTTCTAAGTCAGCCATAAAAATGTTGGCATACTGTGGGGCCATTCCATGAAGCCTGTTTGACAGCAAGTTATGCCCTTTCCCCTTAGGACTCCGTTCAACAGAAATTAAATGCAGACATTGACACAGCAGAACGTTATGGACTTGGCTTTTTCATTCGACTGAGCTATTTATCAGGAAACTTCACTGGCTAGTAGAGCCATTTGAGGCTGTATCTGTTTGTTCCTCTCATAGGATTGGTCCAATCTACTCTCATCCCACCCTTTTCGCAAGCCTTTACCTTGAACTTGTGGACAAATATTATCTTTCTACAGTCACAGTCATTTTTTAAAGAAAAACATTTCCTGGTTTTATATATATATATATATATATATATATATATATATATATATATATATATATATATATATATATATATATATATGCAGTATCTGCAGTTCACCAGTCCAGGGCCTAAAACTTACTCAAAGTCAATTTTTTTCTTTTAAATATTCTGCCTCATCTGATGCGCTGGAGAGAGGGGAAGAGTAGCTGTCAGTCCCAAAAGCCTGTTATTTCTCACATCTATGATATTTGTTTTCCCCTGAGCCTGCTTACTGAAGTCCAGAGCATCACCTCTACTGGGTGATGGAAATACTGCAGCTGAGACGAGATATTGTATAGGGATGGGTTAGGTATAGGTAGGAACTTCCTTAGTGATACCAAGAAATAATAAACATTGTTGCAAATATTGTAGAGGCAAAACCAGGCTGATGTCAGGTTTAGGATCTTGGCTAAATCTCCTTTAAATTATAATTACACATATATGTCACCCACGGATATTAACAAAGTTCGACATATAACTGATAGCACAGTATGGCCCTCAGCATACTGGACAGAAAGGTGGCTGAAAACAGTAGGTTTTTCAGTGGTTGGTGCACATTATTTTTTTAATTGGAAATTTTCCTCTTTGCAGCTGTGTTTTAATAGTGTTACTCAATTACATCCAAAGGTATACCACTAATGGATTGTATCTGGCGATAATGCAATTAAATGGATCACTGGGAGGAAAAAAGTCATTTAAAATAATGAGAATCTTTATGGTAGGTATGATTTAAGTGACCATTTTCTGATTTATTACAGTTATACTGTGAAATCTATAATAGTGTTTTAAAACAACCTTTTCAAAAGTTGATATTTTTCTTCACACTATTTTGGTATAAGAGCCTATCTAGAACCCTTGAAACCCCACCAGTCTATTCATTGTTTCTGTATGCCACTTAACAGTTCCATGCATTTACCTAAGGAAACACTTTATAGTATCAGGGACTTTCATCCACTGACTCATTCTTACGTTTCTCTCTCCACTGTGCATCATTTTACATCTTTCCAGCATTGTCCTATCCAGACTAAAATGACACTTTTTAACTTATGAATGAGACATTGTCTAAAAAATACTTACTTATCTCATGTTTATGAACACTTTGAGATGAACTATGAAAAAAGCTTGTTGAGGTTGTATATGGCTTTTTGCTGAATAATAATAATTTTACTTGGTATCAAAACATTTTAGAGCCCAATCCTGGGAGGAGTTCCAAGGAAGTGTAATAGGCTACCTGGTTAGATCTCATTTGGAGGATGAGGGCATATCCACTGTCCTGATTTGCCTCTCATTTATTATTTATAATATAGTATACAATTGTATTATAATATTATTATAGTTTATAATATATGGGGGGACTGGTGCCTAATTTTGAGACAAGAGTAAACATTTATAAACACAGGAGGAAAAATGGTAGGGAGAACATGGGAAACAGTGATACAAGACACAGTTGTGTGGTCTAGTTAATGTGTTACATGCTAATTCCAATTTAATTACAAGTAAGAATAAATGATAGATTCCTTGCATTTGGAATGCACAACCCACATCGTCTGTCTGTCTGAGGTTGGGGGAACAGTGCTGGGGTTCTCCTGCCAGTACTGCTTGTACCCTACTGTGCTAGTTGGTGCTTCTGCTTTTTACTGCTCCCAGGAAGGCCTTTGGTAGGCCACTGACTTCAGTGGAGTTACTCCTGCGTTATAGTAGCATGGAATAAGCATCAGGTCTCTCATCTCTACATTTCTTTATATTGGTCTTTCTCTTACAATACAGTCTTGCCTGAGAGTATTTAAAATGTTTCCTTTTTGTTATGCAACAATATTTGTTTCAACAAAGAAAGATGCTTGGAATACCATAATCTTTCTCTCCAAACAGTGTTTAGAGTCCTATGTACAAAGAACTGTGATCGTGATTTCTAACATATGTTTGTTAAAGTCATTCCATCGAAGTAGTGGTATGCACAATTCACTGGGGATGACGACTCTTTTTTTTTTCTTAGCATACATATTTTAATTGGTGGTCACTTTCTTAAATAGCTATTAAGTTCATTATCTGATGGCTGAACAAAAGTTGTATTACTTGCTTTTTATAATGACTTCCAGAAGAAAGGTCCAATAACTGGGGTCCTTATTTATGAGAAATGTCCTACTATAATCAGCATGATTTTCACATAAGCAAGAGCAATAGGATTGGGCCCCAACTTATTTCTAGATCATGATAATACTTTATATAGTATTACAGAAGGGGCTGATTGTTGGGGTAGCCTCTGAGACCTCTTCTGCTCAGGTCCCCAAGAACTCAGTTCAACTCTGGTCTCATCACTCATCACTTAAATTAATGGAATTTAATGTAGTAACCCAAATTTCTGCACCTGAGGTGGTGGTGTGAAGCTAATGGTCCAGACTTTCTTATCAAGCCATGCTCCTACAGTGGGGGCCAGGAGCAGCTTCCATATGTGTTTAACCAGTTGGAGTGAATCAGAAAAAGCTGCAGGGAAAAAAAGCTTTAGGCAGTTTTGGCTTGTGGATCTAGGTTGGTCGCTGGAAGACACTGAGTAAGCTGAGCCACCTCTTAACCCAGAGTGGAGATACTGGGCCTAAGGATTCTCCAAGAGTGGGTTGCTCTTGTGCTCTTTGTTTCCAGCCAGGCTTTAAAAATCTGGAGTCTAGTACATTTGTATCCTGATTCTGTCACTGATTTCTGCTGCGATTAGGAAAACTGATGTGCAAGACTCCGAAAATCTGCCACCATTTGGCGATGAGGCAATAATAGCTAACCTTTTAAGGCATTGTGATTTGATATCAGGTTTGCTCAGTACAACTCTGTCTCTCCTAATCTTTTCTACTAGTTTAAGTGTGAAGATAATTTGTGTTTCTCCAAATTTTAAATTGCTTATGTCTACTGGTGATGGTGGAGAAAAATGGTTTGTTATGCTGGAATTCAGTCTTAAGGATTCTGTCCATCAATGTTGGACTCAGAGCCACCTATCTTAATTTTTTTGTGGGGCATGAAGTCTGAGCTGTATGCAGTAAACACAGCAATATGACACCTACATATTAGCAACTATTAAGGGGTTAAACTGTGTACAACAGTGCAAAAAGTGGGATTAGCCGTCCTTACTACCACATAGGGGACCTGTGCTGGCCCATCTGTTCTGGACTGAACATTAATTGTTGGTGAAAAGTCAGAAACTGAATGTCCTGAGGTCAAATTCCCATCTCATTTAATGTGTGTGCAACTTGGTTTGAATTAAGTGAATTCACTGGGGATGATGACTTTTTTTTTCTTATCATACATATTTTATGTATTTTACATATTTCTCATTATATTCGTGAAGTGAGAGTAAGATCTAGTCCAAATGTTTACATTAATAGCATAAAAGTGACTGCTTGCCTATTGCTTTCCTCACAGTGCCCTTGCACAGTGTTTCACAGTTGTTCAAGGCACATGTGCTAAATTGGAGTATTTAATCTGACTTCTTTCATAAGACAGGATGTGGGCAAGAAAAGGTCTTTAAATTTTCTCCGGTGCTAAACTGTGGAAAGGAAATTAAAAAAAAAATAAAAGGCAAAAATTGTGAAGATTGGTTCAAGGAGTATGCTGTATTAATTGTTAAGGACAGAGAGAGAGTGATTTTCCTTGCATTACCTATAAATATGCTCACAGCCAGCCATGTGCATTACGTTGGATCGTGTCTGATGTATACATGTGTCATAAATATAAAGGGAAGGGTAACAACCTTCCTGTATACAGCGCTATGAAATCCCTCCTTGCCAGAGGCACAAAATCCTTTTACCTGTAAACGGTTAGGAAGCTCATGTAACCTGGCTGGCATCTGACCAAAAGGACCAATAAGGGGACAAGATACTTTCAAATCCGGGGGGGGGGGGGAGAAAGGGAGGTTTTGGTCTGTCGGTTCAGTGTGCTTGCTGGACACAGATCAAGGAAGCAAGCAATCCAACTCCATTGCAATTAGTAAGTACTAGCAAGGGAATGCATTAGCTTATTTTTGTTTTGGCTTATGATTTTTCTGTGCTGAGAGGAAGGTGTATTCCTAGTTTTCTTTTTGTAACTTTAAAGTTTGGTCCAGAGGGAAATCCTCTGTGTTTTTGAATCTGATTGCCCTATAAGATTATCTTCCATTCTAATTTTACAGAGGTGCTTCTTTTACCTTTTTTCTTTCTAATAAAGTTCTGTTTCTTTTAGAATCTGATTGGGTTTTTTTTTTAGTGTCCTTAAAAAAACCCAAGGTTGGTCTGTGCTCATCTTGTTTATTCTCAGGCCTCCCCAGGAAAGAGGGTGTTGGGGCTTGGGGGGATGTTAGGGGAGAGTAGGAACTCCAAGTGGTCCTTTCCCTGAGTTTGTCTAAATCACTTGGTGGTGTCAGCATTACCTAATCCAAGGTAAAAGTGAGAAGTTGTGCCTTGGGGAGTTTTTAACCTAAGCTGGTAGAAATAAGCTTAGGGGGTCTTTCATGCAGGTCCCCACGTCTGTACCCTAGAGTTCAGAGTGGAGAGGGAACCCTGACAACGTGTAACACACCAGTCAAAAGCATTGGGTTAGGACTCTTATGGACCTCAGACATTTGGGATGAGCTTGTCCGACTTGTGGAATTATTAAATATACTGTCCTTGTATGAGTATGAGGGAAAGAGAGAATGTGATTCCTTTGAGCGACTTCTCTTTTTAAGTATCCAACCTATTATTTACTGTCTCACTGCTAAGGAAGTTCTCCTTTGGCTTGGGCAGTAAAGGCTTCTGCTTTTGGTGCTGAAAGACCCTTCTAAGATCCCATGATGCCCATGTGGTTTGTTTGTATCAAAGAATGTGGGTTGTCACAACACCTTTCTTGTCTCAGACGTTTGCAAACTTGTTCAGAAACAATCTTCTGCATGTGCAAAAAAAATAGTATTTATTTGAAGTTATAAATTACAGCAGGCTGCCTTTCTTTGCCTTGGGTGACTACCCCATTTGCTAAAACAAACAAAAGAATGCAAAAAGGCTATCCATGACTAGAACCATGCCCATCCCTCAGCCTGCTCCTTCCTTAGTAGCCTGAGAAAAGACAGAGAGAAAAGATGGCTTTGCAACATGGCCAAAAATTTAACAAATCTGGGAACTGGTGGGTCAGGGAGAGCAAATTCTAAAACCAAGGACCCCTCACCATGTCAGCAGTTTCCTTTCTTTTATTCCATGAATACTCCATCTCAAGTGGTTCTGCTGATTTCGTCTCTGACCATATGTCATGGAGAGAGACAATCTCTCAGGTGTCCAGGTCCCAAACCATTTAAGGCATTTATAATTTAAAACTGACACCTCAAGTTCTACTCAGAAGCTTACTGAAAGCCAATGAATATTATGGTGCACTGGTTTAATGTGCTCCCAAGGTGCAACTCAGTAAATAGATCACAGCATTCTGCACTTGCTTCAACTTTTAAATGCTCCCAAACTGTAATCCCTCATAGAGTGTATGATCGCAATCTAATCTTGAGGTGACAAAGGCATGGATAATTGTGATAAGGTCAATATCAGAGACAAAAAGTCAGAACTTGTCTTGCCAGATGCAGATGGAGAAAGTGCTGTTTCATATGGGGGAGGGAGAGAGCAATACCAACCAGGTATCACCTTGATGTATTTTTCTATTCTGTAAGGCAGTGATGGTGCAGTATGAAATCCTAGATGAAATAGGAACTATGCATTACTTCTGTTGACAAACTTAAAATCCCATTTGGCTAATGTTAACATGAGCTACACAGGTAACCAAAGGAGAATATATGCTTACATGGAGCAGTAGTTACAGAAGCATTCATTTAATATTGTTACAAGGTACTGTTGATTATTACGAGTGACAGGAGAGCAGTTTGCAGATGAACTATTGTATAGAGGAAAAAGAACGAGGAGTACTTGTGGCACCTTAGAGACTAACAAATTTAGTCCAAGGTGCCACAAGAACTCCTCGTTCTTTTTGCTGATACAGACTAACACAGCTACCACTCTGAAACCTGTATAGAGGAAGAAATGCTGTTCAATTTAAGAAGGAATACTTTGAGTCTTTGGCAGTTTTGTCAATGTTTTCCATTACAAATAAGAAGTTTAACATTATACATTAAAAGCTTGTGTATTTAAACCTTCTATGGTCCATACCACTTTAGGTAGAATTACAGTAAATTGCCACACTTTATTTCTGTAATTATCTTGTAAAAGTGCCAGTTGATATTGTCCTGTAGTTTATGTTCAGCACACGTTAACACCAGTCATATTTTGGACAGCTTGCATACGCTCAATTTGATTGTCTCTTAGGGAAATAAAATTTATTAAAAAATACATCTCTATTAAAAAGATCTAAAAAGTATGTACTTTTGAATAATTAAATTAACTACAGAGAGGAGAAGGTTGATAATCAGCTCACGTATAGTATGATTATAACAATCTGCAGAATCATTTCTTGTATTAATACATTTTTCCAGGATTATATGTAATTATGAAACATTTTTTTTTAATCTCTGTAGGAGCTTGGAAGTAACAGCCCTCCACAAAGGAATTGGAAGGGAATTGCAATTGCACTGCTGGTGATTCTAGTTGTATGTTCACTCATCACTTTGTCTGTCATTCTTTTAACCCCAGGTAATCTCTCTCTCTCTTTTTCTATATATATATATATATAATTTCTTACTAAAGACATTTTGATTCATAATGTGATTTTCAAAATGACTTATAAGTAACATTAACTCTTGTCTTTGCACATTTTAACTTCTGGCTACTTGAATTTCAGTATCCAAAGTAGGCAGATTTCAGAGTAGCAGCCGTGTTAGTCTGTATTCGCAAAAAGAAAAGGAGTACTTGTGGCACCTTAGAGACTAACAAATTTATTTGAGCATAAGCTTTCGTGAGCTACAGCTCACTTCAGTGACCTATAAGATGCAGTTGGGACTTGCCATTATACACCCACTCAAAATCCCCATTGGCTTCAGTATATGTGAAATTAATTAAAGTCATGGGTGGTTGCCTCCTGGTGTATTTTCAGATCCCTGGGTATATATAGAAAACTTTGTTTAAAATGTGCTAATACTGAACATGAAATGTTTATATCCAGCCACATCAGTGTATATGTATCTCTCACTGTCATAGACACACAATAAATCAGAGAGAACTGAAGGTATTTATTTAACAACTGATTTGCAAAAATAATATTAATATGCCTATTCAGCAATTCTGGACAATGTAAGTTCCTACACATGGATGTTTAATTTTGCTGCAAGTTTTCTTTATTCTAATTTATCCAAGGAATATTTTTAGAGGAAGTCCTTTTTCTGTTGTGATAGCAAACATTTAAACAGGGATAGAAGCCCAGATAAAAGGCAACATTGCACATGTTGCAAAGAAAAGAAAAAATTCATTGGTTTCTCCCAATCAGACAGAGATTATTTAAAATAAGCAAACTGAGAAGCATATATCAGTGGTAAATATTGGTCTGAAAATATTCTGTATTGGAAATGTTATTCATTTGGTTTGTATTTGAATGTGCTTTTTAAGTTGCATAGCCTTGGAATTTGCAAACCATTGATGAAGCTATATATTTTTCTGATTAATTTTCACTCAGTTGTATTTGTATATTTTTTGCATAATTATCTAGTATACTTTATGAATCAATAATTAGATGTTACAAATTCATTTGTATATTTTAGTATTTGCCGTTTAGCTTAATTTGGCATTAATTGAATCATCACACTGGAAAGCTTAGATATGATGGACCAAATTTAAGTTAGACCCCTAACAACCCTGTTAGTCTCCCTTAGCCTGTGGTTATGTTGTTGTAATTTACACATTATGGAACTGGAAGTAAGTGTAAACAGGCTGTGAAAAATTCCTATATCTCATAACCAAGGGACAAGTAGAAGTGCAATCTGGGCAAGTAAACGAGTCAGATTATCTGGCCGCTGGAAAAGGGCTACAAAGTAAGCAGAGAATGGGCTGAATGATAGCAGACACAGAAGCTTGGAGCTGCTTCTCAGAGAGGGAGGAGGCCAGATTGTCAGGGAAAGGAGCAAAGAGGACAAGGCTGCCACTTGTGAGGAAAGATGGCTGAACAGAGCATGCTGGAGTGCTAGACTGTGCTGCTTTCCCTGTATTATGGAGATATCCACTATTTACACCCAAGGCTGGGAGGTTCGTAGCCACCACTCTCAAGAGAAAACAAAGGGTAGTGGTGGTTGGTGACTCCCTTCTAAAGGGGGATCCATCTGCAGGCCTGAGCTGGCATCCCAGGAGATGTGGTGCCTGCCAAGGACCCATATCTGATATGTTATGGAAGGATTACTTAGGATCATCAGGCCCTCAGACTATTACCCCATGCTGCTCACTTATGTGGGCAATAATTATACTGAAAGATATGACTCTGAGCAGATCAGAAGTGACCACAGGACTCTTGGAGTGAGGGTGAAAGAGTTGGGGGCGAATATCATCCTGTGATGTATTAGCAGGAGTGTTTTAAGCAAGATTACCTAGATTACCTAGAGAGGTGGTGGAATCTCCTTCCTTGGAGTTTTTTAAGGTCAGGCTTGAAAAAGCCCTGATTGGGATGATTTAGTTGGGGATTAGGTCCTGCTTTGAGCAGGGGGTTGGATTAGATGAACCCTGATATTCTATGACTCTGTGATTCTATAAAGACATGAGAAGTAATTCTTCCAGTATTCTCAACACTGCTAAGGCCTCAGCTGGAGTATTGTATCTAGTTCTAGACAGCATGCTTCAGGAAAGACCAACTGGAAAAAGTCCAGAGGAAAGAAACAAAAATGATTAAAGATCTAAAAAATGTCACCTATGAGGAAAGACTGAAAAAAACAACAACTGAGTATATTTAGTCTGGAGAAGAGAAGGCTGGGAGCAGAGGGCATCATATTCTTGAAGTATGTAAAATTTGTTATAAAGTGAAGGGTGATAAATTGTTCTCCTCAACCACTAAGGACTGGACAAGAAGTAATGGGCTTAAATTGCAGCAGGGGAGATTTAGGTTAGACTTTAGGAAAAAGGTCCTAACTGTAAGAGTAGCTAAACAGAAACAAATTACCTAGGGAGGTTGTGGAATCTCTGTCATCAGAGGTTTTTAAGAACAGGGCAGATAAACACCTGTCAGGAATGGTCTACATAATACTTATTCTGCCTTAGTGCAGGGTACTGGACTAGATGACCTATCAAGTTTCCTTCCACTCCTACATTTCTATGATTTCTATGTATGCTTGGCTGATATCCAGTCCAGAGCACTAAAGACAATGATCAGAAGTGATCATTTGGTTGTCACCCATTGGGAATATATTGCAGAAGATGCGTTGGCCTGATCTAACCCCAGTTAGAGGGGAGCGGATTCTTCAGGGGATCAAGAAAGGTAAATTTGGGAGCATGTATGTCATGATATTCCCAAAACCATCCTAGTGACTGAGGTATATTTCTTTCTTTTCATGGAGAGGATTTCTTGTTTGAGGAGATGGCAAAAGCTAGAAAGAATTATGCTGAAACTCAAAGCAATTATAGTCAGTTCTGGCCCTTATGTTTGAAAACCTATTGTTAACAGTGGCAAATTTGAAGGAGTATTTCAAAGTCTTCAGAGGCAAAGATTTTTTTAAAAAAGCCCTCTATAACACATGGACTAACATTATGTTATGTTATTAGAATGTATGTCCCCCCTTGCACTGGTTTTTGCCAACAGTTCAAGTCACACAAGTGAAAACCAGTATTGTTATGTCAGTTGCTATGATATCCCTAAGAAACTTCCCAGTTTGGTATAATTAACAATCTGCTCTGCAAGGATCTAGGACTGGAAAAAGAAGGATTTTATGCAGGTCAGGAATGAAGAACATAAAGAGAGCTTTGAGAGGAAGCTTGCATCACAACTGCCTGGTGTCTTGAGCCCGTGCTGTCTACCCCTCATTTTCAGGAGCAAATCATTTATATTATTATTGTAATTATTTATTATTTTATAAAACTTTTAAAAACTAGTTAAGTAAACTGAGATTTTTGCTTATATGTGTTAAATACTGTAGTTGGATTAGTTGGTCTCAAGTGTCTCAAAGGCAACTGGGATGTCTAGCATTAGAAAAAAAAATAGACTACATCTTGTAGATCTAGAAACAGAAATAATCACTGGTCATTAGTACTTGGTCTAAATCTGCCTTAATCAAATGTAATCTTTTTGTAAAAATCTTCCTGTGAAATACACTTGATAGGAATTAGTATGTTTAGCACAGTAGTGACTGTTAAGTTTCATGTTATCTCAGGATCATTCAGAATATATTGCTTCCAGTTTCTAATACCACTAGTCTGAGCAAACTACTTTGAAGATGAAGAGTGCTTTATAATCTTCTCATTCCAAAGCATCTTAATGGACACAGGGAGCAGTACAGTGTCACCATTCATTTCTGTCCAGCCTGGTCATGTCCCTGCAAACCATATCCCACCATTGAGTTGGTGGTTGGCCTCAAAATCTGACTGACTTTGGTTGCATGTGTTTTTTTTTTCCTGGCATCCTATCACATTTGTCTTCTGCAGTGTCCCCACATTCTGAAACTTTTCATTTGCAGCCAGTCCTGTACCCTGATTTCACATCCTACTCTTCTTTGAACTTTGTTTGCCTTAAAAGCATTCCTTCTTTATACATGTTATCTTCCAAAGAACTGTCATTGTTACAGCCTTTGGCCTTCTGATGTCTGTTTCATTTAATGCAGTTGCTTTCAGACCAGAGAGTAATTCTTTTAAGTACACTGGTTTGATACATTTTCACTTTGGTACCAAATATAATGGTGAAATTATGGATGGATAAAAACAAATTCTGAGTAGCATTTGTATCTAAAGAACATCTCCTTTTAATCTCATCCTTGGTGGAACTGGCTAAGCTTCCTAGATATACATAAAATTGTACTTATTCTACGACTTCTTTGATGCGGCTACATTTCAACTCTTTATCTGTTTTCCCCTTTCCAATATATGGCCATCTTATCTTACAGCAAACTTTGATTTGAACATGTTGCTTAATTTTCCATCAATTCTGACAGTACTAGAGGATTTGTACAGTTTTATAATTGTAGTTATCCTATATAGTAAACCATGATTTTGTGGCTTTCCATAATGTTTTTTCTCCAAACTGAATCAAATACCTTCATGTAGTTGATGAAAACAGCAAACATCTTAAATCTCCATTGTCCTTTTTCCCATCAACTGTCAGAGCATGAATCAGTCTAATCTGAAGCTGCACTAAATCTTACCTACCACTTCCTCTAAAAGTGGCCTTAATCTGTTGACAATAACTTTCCCAGTATTTATAATAATCTTACGGCTCTATAATTATTCATATTGGTAGGATCTCTTTTTTTCTGAATTGGTACAACTATTGCCTTTAATCAGTCATTGGTATCTCCTCTTGTTCCCGTACCCTATTATATATTTTTTCCAAATGCTATGAATAGTGCTTATCCTGCCAGCTTTTAGCAGCTTATCTGTTATATTGTCTAATCCTGTAGTTTTCCCATTTTTAGCTGCCTTACTTCTCTTTTCAGAGTAGCAGCCGTGTTAGTCTGTATTCGCAAAAAGAAAAGGAGTACCCGTGGCACCTTAGAGACTAACAAATTTATTAGAGCATAAGTTTCGTGAGCTACAGCTCACTTCATCGGATGCATTTGGTGGAAAAAGCAGAGGAGAGATTTATACACACACACACACACAGAGAACATGAAACAATGGGTTTATCATACACACTGTAAAGGAGAGTGATCACTTAAGATAAGCCATCACCAGCAGCAGGGGGGGGAAAAGGAGGAAAACCTTTCATGGTGACAAGCAAGGTAGGCTAATTCCAGCAGTTAACAAGAATATCAGAGGAACAGTGGGGGGTGGGATGGGAGGGAGAAATACCATGGGGAAATAGTTTTACTTTGTGTAATGACTCATCCATTCCCAGTCTCTATTCAAGCCTAAGTTAATTGTATCCAGTTTGCAAATTAATTCCAATTCAGCAGTCTCTCGTTGGAGTCTGTTTTTGAAGCTTTTTTGTTGAAGTATAGCCACTCTTAGGTCTGTGATCGAGTGACCAGAGAGATTGAAGTGTTCTCCAACTGGTTTTTGAATGTTATAATTCTTGACGTCTGATTTGTGTCCATTCATTCTTTTACGTAGAGACTGTCCAGTTTGGCCAATGTACATGGCAGAGGGGCATTGCTGGCACATGATGGCATATATCACATTGGTAGATGCGCAGGTGAACGAGCCTCTGATAGTGTGGCTGATGTGATTAGGCCCTATGATGGTATCCCCTGAATAGATATGTGGCAGAGTTGGCAACGGGCTTTGTTGCAAGGATAGGTTCCTGGGTTAGTGGTTCTGTTGTGTGGTGTGTGGTTGCTGATGAGTATTTGCTTCAGATTGGGGGGCTGTCTGTAAGCAAGGACTGGTCTGTCTCCCAAGATCTGTGAGAGTGATGGGTCGTCCTTCAGGATAGGTTGTAGATCCTTGATGATGCGTTGGAGAGGTTTTAGTTGGGGGCTGAAGGTGATGGCTAGTGGCGTTCTGTTGTTTTCTTTCTTGGGCCTGTCCTGTAGTAGATGACTTCTGGGTACTCTTCTGGCTCTGTCAATCTGTTTCTTCACTTCAGCAGGTGGGTATTGTAGTTGTAGGAATGCATGATAGAGATCTTGTAGGTGTTTGTCTCTGTCTGAGGGGTTGGAGCAAATGCGGTTATATCGTAGCGCTTGGCTGTAGACAATGGATCGAGTGGTATGATCTGGATGAAAGCTAGAGGCATGTAGGTAGGAATAGCGGTCAGTAAGTTTCCGATATAGGGTGGTGTTTATGTGACCATCGCTTATTAGCACCGTAGTGCCCAGGAAGTGGATCTCTTGTGTGGACTGGTCCAGGCTGAGGTTGATGGTGGGATGGAAATTGTTGAAATCATACTTACTTCTCTTTCTATTTCTTTGTCTGATGGTGGTTCAATGCTGATAGCCATTCTACATTGCAAGCTGCCCTGTTCATCCAGCATGTCTAGAATGCTTGCATTTGGATGAAATACAGGGTTCAGCACTTTGTTAAAATGCTCCTTCCATATTTCCACCTCCTCTTTGGCATTTGTTGTCAGTTCACCAGTAGCCTTTCTTATGACTTGCATCATTGGCCTGATTGTGTGTCCATACAGCTTAACCATTTTTATATTGTTCTAATGTCTTTTTTTCTTGATGCCTCTTCTAGTTGTTGAGCCTCTTCTTTCCAGCACTTTTGCTTGTTCAGTCTTCACTGCTTTGCACACTTTTACTTCTTCTTCTTTCCTAGCAGTCTTGGCTTGTTTACACTTTTCTTGTAATGTTCTTGTTTCATTGTTGTCCAGCTTTCCCATGTTTTCTTATGCCTTCCAATAACTTTCTCCACTGTATTTTGTACTGCTTCCTATAATATTTCCCCTCTGTTCTGTAGTGACATTTCTTCATCATAAATTAATGGCCTGAAATGCCCTCCAAGCCTCATCTTGTATGCTTCCCTCACAGAGCTATCCTTTGACTTATCAAGATCAAATTTGGGTCCAGTTGCACCCATCTTTGCTTTGCACTTTAACTTAATCATTCCGATTAGTTGTTCATGATCACCGCCATGCTTGGCACTTCTGTAGAGTTTAACATTCATCAATTATCTTCTATGCTTTTTACTGATAATCATGGTCAATCTGTATTTTAGTTTGCCCATTTGGTGATTTCCACAGAACCTTGTGAATATCTTTGGCAGGACTTGTTTTCCTCAGTCTGCATCTCACAGCTAGTTCTTAACCTTTCCTTGTTACCATTTGTAATGTTGTCTAGGCATGGCTAAGTCTAATAATGCATATTGCTGTGTCCAACACAAATAATAGCTTTTGCTTACAGTTAACTAGCAGATTTAATTGCATTGTGGGGCACTTAATTTCCTGCCTAGTACCTAGAACTAAACAGGTGTCACAACAATACATGCTGTGTATTTCTAAAGCTTCAAACAGTAATTCAAATTCTACTTATTGTTCCCAAGAGAAGAACAAATGTTCAATAAGATAACTTATATATGAATTTATGACACTAGTTCCATACAAATATTGCCATTAATAACAAAAATAAAAAGAAAAGCTCTGTGTAAGCTAAAAAGCTTCTCTTTCACAAACAGAAATTGGTCTAATAAAAGATATTACTTCACCCACCTTGACATTAATAGAGACATTGTCTTTTCATTTTCTTTTGTAAAGGATATAAGCAGTGATAAAACAAAAAAAAATTATTAACCCAAATTTCAAGGATTTTTATTATGACACGAAATAAAACTTGAATTTGTAGAACTAATTGGAGCAGATATTTATTATATTAATAATGAGGGATACAGGCAGAACTAGTGATATCTTACCTATTGTTAAAAGAGAATCAGACTGAAGAAGTAAAAAATAAAATATAGAAAAGTGCAGGAACTTGTTCATTTGAAGTTGCTTGCTCATACTATGAATCTCCACTGATTTCTATATTTCCCAAGAGTCTTCTAATAGCATTTGTGTTTAATTCCAAATACCATAATATGAAGGTCATGGGGGAGGAAAAAATCATAGCTTGTTAGATACTATACCACACATGTAGAATATGTTTATTCTGATACTCTTGACTGGGTTTAGGTCATTTTCCTCAAGCTAATACTGAGGAATGTAAGTTGTTCCATGTAGTGATAATATTTTGCTTGTATATAGTGCTTTTCATCCATAGATATCAAAGTGCTTTATAGAGACATTATTATCTCCAGTTTACAGATGGGAAAATGGAGACACAGAGGTGGTATGACTCCCCCAAAGTCACACAGCTGGTCAGTGACAGAGCTGGGAATGGAAGTCAGGCCCTATTCCATCATACTGGGTTATGATGTCTCCCACTGAACCTTGCTGTGTAGTTTAGAATCAAGATTCACAAACGCAAGTTGAAACTGGCTGTCTACCTTGCAAGAGCTTAAAGTTAAAGGCACACTGCTTCTTTGCTCCTTCAGCAGATTAGCATGTTCATGAAGTGGTACAAAGCGGCCGTGGGGCTATGCACCACCTGGAAGCTCCAGACCACAGGGCCATGTTTCCTGAAGATAGTGAAGAAATTGAGTGTGGGAGAGTTGGGGCTCCAGGGAACTAGTCTAACCTGCCTTTGCACAAATCAGAAAAGAAGCCAGTGCTTTTCATCCTTAGAGTTGTCAGTTACCTTTGGGAAAGAGACCTTAAAATAGAGGAAGAGAAAAGGAAATTATCTTGGGACCAAATTTGTAAACAATATAATCTTCTTTTTCCCCGTTACACTGTTTGTTTGAACATACAAATTGAAGTATAGTGCACAATTGTTTCTCAGTCAACATCATACGGATTTCTGTTACCTTTATGTTTTATGTTTTCACCTCAAACATTTTAAGTTCTCTTTGGCCCTGTCACTTTAAAAACAAAATCATCCTCAAGGAAAATTTCTGAGATCAGTTCATCACATGAAACTAATAATTATCTCACCATAGTCCTTAAGTTTTGCAATATGTTGCATATCATCGGTCTCATCAGAGGATTCTGGTTGTCTTTTTTTCCCCCATTCCCAAAGTGAGCAATGCTAGATTGGATTTACTGGACAGAGAAAGCTTCTGTGTGATGAACAGGTACCCTGAAGGCTTCTCCATTGCACTGCCATTTTACCTCCAACACTCTGAAGGGTTTACTCCTCCCTAAGAATGTCAGTAGTTCTGCTTCCAGGCTGCTGTATTGTTTGAAATAAGTTGGCAGACTCCAAGATTCTATGTAGGGATGCAGGGCTCTTATAATGAGACGTATTGATGTCAGGTACTTAAACTGTGTATAGAGAAGTAGGGTGTTTATCACTGGGTCATACTGACTGGTGAACTCCACTCCAGGTAGTTATAACTGGATTTGGAGTGTCTCTTGAGGCAGAGGAAACTGGGGGCTGAGCAGAGGGAAACACTAGGATCAGCCAATTTTGTGGAGAATTTTTAAGCTCAGGCTTATGTTCTATTATTGTTTAAATAAAGTCAGCTGCCCAGGAAGAGGGTAAATTTGGATTATCATCTGTTGCAAGGTTGGATCTCTCCCTCATTGTGCAGTCTTTAACTTCATTTTTTCAACTATCAGAAGTGGTGTCAAAGGTTGTTTTTCTGATGTGGACACCCGCACACTAACAACTAGATTTAGGCCATTAATTCATTTCCCAGAGGCCATCAGTGACATGTAAATTAGGAACCACTTTTGATCACTACCTACCTTTTATCAATCTATTTGACCTCTTTCATTCATAACAATTACAGTAGAACTTCATTAATTTCCAATTTATACATCTGTACACCCAGGAAGTTCTACACAATAAACCAATGGTCTCTTTCCACTTCTCAGCCAATAGTTAAAAGCAGGATGATATACTTAGGTCTCATATTACCAGGACATATTTTTTTTCTTAAAGTAGAACAGATTATTCATCTAAAATTTGAAGCATTAAATTAAATAATTAAAACTAAACTAGTTTTATAAAATAACTGTACAAAGTAAATTTTGTGAAGCGCTATTCTTCCTTTGTTGCTGTTTTTTTGTGAAAAACTGATCTTTATTTTCCAGAAATATAGAAACTTATTCTCTCATTTCTCCATCTTCTTCTTCTTCTTCTACTCCTCTGATATACAGGGCATTGTTGCATCTTATCAAAACTTCACCAAGGTGTCCTGACAATGCACCATCTATGTATTCTTCTGTGTTTGCAAGCTGCATGTTCATGTAGCCATCGACAGACGCCAGGTAGCCTTTGTACTCCATCCCCCACTTCAGCTTCACCATCACCGGCTTCCCTGTCAGGAAGGGCTTGGAGTTCAGGGGCAAGCTCATGGTAACGTGGCGTGGCACAAGGCAGCGGTAAAAACAAAAATTACTCATAGGGCCGCACGTGTGCCTGCTGAAGTCTAATTGTCTGTTCATTTGCAAAAGCATTTTCTTATCTATTAGTGCAAATTAGTGAGTTTCTACTCTACTTGATTTCTGCTTTTCAGTCTTTAATTTAGTAAAATATGAAGGTTTGCTGTCTGTGTACGAATGTGCACCAATTGTTAAGCAGTTCAGCTGTCAGTTTACTGCACAGTATAAAAATGTAACACTTTTTATGTTTTAACACTTGAATTCAACTCTGACTCCAGTAATCTACAATATATATAAAATCTACATAATATATGTATGGATTATTATGATTCTAGTTGAATATATATTCAACTGGAAATACAAAAATTTATCATGTTAGTTGGGGACCTGAGAAATGTTAGCCCTTCAATGAATAACTCAATAAAATTTAAAATGGAAATGGAAAAGAGATGGTAGACTATTCTGCAATGTAATAATAAACATTAAGGGTGAAAAGAGAGTCTTTAACAACAGACAGAAAATATACTATACAGTATGCATACAAATTCATATTTAGACTAAAAATACGAATTGCAGTCTTCTGATAGCTTACATGATGAGCAGCTTGTCTTTCCATGAATTAACTGAGCATTTTGGGAATTTAAAAGAGTATTTCTGAGTCTGTTGGTTTGAAACCAACATCTTGCTAAAAAATTACATAATTTGAGATGTTGACAGCGTGGACACCTAGACTAAAAGATCACAAATATGGTTTTATTTAAATACCATCTTATCATTAAATACCAACTTAGGAAAGTTTTACTCTTCAAACATTACACAGTATAGGTGTTTGAAGATGTCTATTTTTCTAAACTAGATGGTTAAAAACAATGCTTAGAAGTACTAAATTCAATTTAAAGTTATAAAATGCAATTTATAACAAAAAAAATTACTTGGCAAGCATGTGAATTGTCAGAATGCTGAGAAAAGTGGGTTCAGTTGTCTTTTCAGGTAACATTTCCATATACTGTCCAGTGTATTTTCAATGATTTTAATAAGGCATTTAATAAAGTTTCTCAGAGTAAACTAGTGTTATGCAAAAAAAAAAATCTGGTGTCATAATAAAATTGGTGATCTGGATTGAAAGTTTGCAAACTAGCAGGGAACATAGGGTCACAATAAAAGGAATCTGACCCTTTTTGAATGCTGCAAGTGAGTTTTCACAGCACCAGTTCTATTTAACTTTTATCTAAATGATTCAGAAATGGGAATGATGTATGGTGTCCAAATTTGCAGGTGATCTGCTAAAGTGCAAAAGGAATTAAGCACTGTGGAATTTTATTATAATAAGTGCAAGGTAATAAGTGCTTCTGAAGGGAGAAATGTTAGCAAAAAATACCTTAAATAATATATTAATGGAAGCTGAGGTGGGGAGAGGCTGTAGTAATGGTATGCAGTAGTTTGAAGGTAGAGACTCAATGTGTGGAATCAGCAGCAAGAAAGGCTAATAAGGTTCCATGGTGTATAAACGGGGATTAGGTATAAATCAAGAAAGATAATAGTTCTACTCTGTAAAGCCCTTGTAAGACTACACTTGGAATACTGTGTCCGATACTGGGCTTTGAATTTTAAAAAAAGATTATTCTTGGGAAGGTACACAAGAAGTCAACAAATCTTTTTTGGGGATTAGGAGGTCTGTTTTGCGAGAGAAGGTTTTAAGAGTGGAACATGGTTAGCCTTGAAAAAAGGAAGAGTGAGAGGAGAGTTGATTAGAGTAAGTATTTAAAGGGTTCCTACTGACTGAGACCTTGAGGAAAGACCTGTATAGATTACAAAAGGATGGCATAGTGAGAGGTCTCACTCTGAATTTGGTTAAGGATAAGTATAAGAGGGAGCGGGGTGAAGAGATGTTGTTTCCTGAGGACAGCAAGTAGGTCATGGATATTACTGAGAGAAGTGGGTGAAGCAAGCGGTATTGACAACATTTAAGAGAAGCACAGATCTTTATCTGGGGGGTGGCAAGGGTTGATTTCAATGGATTTAGAACCAGCCTGTGCTCTCCAAGAGTAATGGCAATGGCAAAGCTCCTATTGACTTCAGTGGGACCAGGATTGCACCTTAAGTGACTTATGGGATGTTCCTGCTGCAAAGCAGACTTTTTTTCTCTATTGGAGTCAGGGAATATATTGGTGAATCAAAGGGAGAAGAGTCTGCTACTTGACTGTTGTGATTCTAGACTTTCTGTCCTAAGTCACTGAAAATATTTATCAGCAGAAATATGCAAAGCCAAAATTTGAACCCAACAGAAAAGGTACTTTCAGACAGAGGGGAGTCAGTTATGTAGGAAGACAAAACCCAATGCCATATAGGAGAATTGCTGTAATCTACTAGTAGTTTGGCTAATAATGATACTGTGCATATGTAATATATATCCGATATTCTGGTAGCAATGAGTTCTTTCATATGTTATGCTTATAAATTTGTCTAAAGCAGCTAGTGATCTAGGACATGTAAGATAAATATAATTGGAGATTTGTGTCCTGACAATAGTAATGACTTTCAATTAGCAATACCTTTTAATCTCATGTATTAATGGGTCCATTTACCTAATGACTTTTAAAAAAAAGAGAGATTTCTGGAAGTACCAGCTATTTCCATAAATGATGTTTCAGCACAGGAAAATGAGAATTGACTGCTGTTTCCTTTCTGGAAGTAAGGAAGTGATTGCAGGGGTCGACATTTAAAAAAATATACATCAGTATTCACTACCATTTAGTAACAGCTGAGATGGCATGGTCTCCCTTTTAGCTGAGCATGTGAAATAATTGTGTGGAATCTCTTGGCAAATGTGGATTTACTAATGGTGGGCACTGTATTCTTAGAAAATGTACCACATGTAGTTCTGGTTTCAGAGTAGCAGCCATATTAGTCTGTATTCGCAAAAAGAAAAGGAGTACTTGTGGCACCTTAGAGACTAACAACTTTATTTGAGCATAAGCTTTCGTGAGCTACAGCTCACTTCATTGGATGCACATGTAGTTCTGTATCCCAGAATTCCATTGGTCATATCTACTGAGATGTGATGGTGCGGGGGGCGGGATAGCTATTTGGCTATTCAGATTATTTTTACATATGAATCTAGTGGTTACGGTTAAACAGAAATAATAATGGAAAAGGTTAATATAATTTTCTTATTCTTGTGATGTATTATGGTTCATGGGACTGAGAGATATGATCTCTATTTGAAACTGGCTCATGGCCATACGAACTTGTGTTAAGGTAGGATATTGGGTTTCTTTTTGCTTATCGCTTAGGATATATGGTAGGTAAGATTTGTTCTGAATTTCTCATTTTCTGTAAATCAGTATTTTACCAGTCTGAAAAAAGTGATTTATTAGTCTGTATGAAAAAACATGTAATCACTATATCCCTAATCTTTCACTATGCATATAGGAAATGCTCATTGAATTGGGGTGGCAGGGTGTCCTAGTGGCTAGAACACTGGACTGGGACTCGAGACCTAGATTCTATTTCCAGCTCTGCCATTGGCCTGCTGGGTGACCTTGGGCAAGTCACACCCTTGTGCCTCAGTTTACCCTGGGGAATATGGGAATAATGATACTTATCTCCTTTGTAACGTGATGTGCGATGTCCTGATGAAAAAGTGCTATGTAAATAAGAAGTAGGCATTATTATTATAGACTTCAGTAGGAGTCTTGCTTGTTTTTGAGCTGTAGGATCTGCCCCTAAAATCCCAACAATTTTACAATAATTATATGTAATATATCAGGTTTTTTTAAAATGTGTAACCTGGTGCTTCTTTGTTTCTTTTTAGATGAGTTTACAAATTCATCAGAAACCAGATTGTCTTTAGAAGATCTCTTCAAAAAAGAGTTCATAGTTCATAATCCAGAAGCCAAATGGATTAATGGTATGTGTACATATTATCAAGCAGTTTGAATGCAGATAGAAGCATTTTTATGATGAATCGAGACACTGTCATTAGTGAAGCCATGAAAAAGTCATAAACCACCACTGGTTCATTAGAAGTTTTGTTGTGTTTGCAGTATGTTACTGATTTTTAATATATACTCTATATAAATATCTGGTAACCTAGGTATTGTGTTAATGCTACATATGGAATTTGATCCAGATCACCTCGGTCATATTGCATGGCATTTTGTAATCGTACCAGCAGTTCCAAATCACTTGTGAGAAACTTTATGAATATGCAGGAACTCTTTTAAAACTGAACCTTGTCTGTGGATTCACAACAAAATCAGGCCATTAAGGAACAGGTTTATTCAGATCTAAACTTCAGGGTGTGCAAATGGTTCTGACACATCATATGGAAACACATTTTAGGTTGAACTTCAACATATTTGTACAGCTCTAGTTATTCTCTGATGCCTGTGCATTGTAATTCAGGTTCTGTTTGTTTAGATGCTTTAAGAATTGTGCATAATGTTCTAAAAATAATACGTATTGTTAAGACTCATATACCTGAAAAAGTCCTTGTCATCTCATTCAAATCTTTATTATGTTTTCTTGATCAGGTACAATGTTTCACATTCTTTCTGTTCGCAAGAAATTTTCAAACACTGTGTCCTTCCCCATCTTTATGTCATCATAATTGTGTAGCATTCAAGGTGTTATAATCAGAGGAATAACAATAGGCTTTGTGCAAAATAAAGTATTTGAAGAAGAGTTATGAAAATAGGAAATCTTATGTGGTTGCAGTTTATAAATTAAGTGTAATCAGAATGATTTATCCTTCACGTTGAAAAGATAGATATTTAAAGATACCAAAGCTGGCTTCTATGAGGGAATCAGTAAGAATTAGAAACACGATTGCCCAGTAAAGGGCACTAATGGAATTAACTTTGACAACCTTCTCTTGAGACTGAAGTGGAGTTGCATCTCCCAAATGGAAGTTCCTAGGTGTGTTTTGCTTCAGGCAAGGGAATAGATGGGGAGGGTTGGCTCTTTCATGAAGTGAAGCATGCAGTCACTCTCCATCTTTGAGGAACCAACCCTTGGCCCTAGTCCTGCCTTCCCCCTGCCCTTCCATTTATGGGAGGTTGGCCTACACAGTAGCACTAACCTTCAGCAACTGTGTTCATGGGAATGCCAGGATTCCCAGTGCATCTGTTCCCTGAATAGGTGTGCAAGAGAGAAGAAGGAGCCTTGCTTTGTCTCATCCTCCACCCTGCTTTGCCATGTTCCAATTTGCCAATTCCAATTACCTTACTCTATGATTAAATTAATCTTCTCTATAGCATATTGATTAAGTCCTTCTCCTGTGCATGAAACTGAATAACTCTCTCATTCACAGTAAACACATGGTGTGAGCAGCCTGCACACAAGTGCAGGTAATTAAGAAAATATATTTTTGAGTGAAAATTATGTTGCATTAAACCAGAGATGTAGAGAATACTCAAGGATACAAATACTGCAGGAGTCCCAAATAACATAACAGAGGCAGTGAAGCCTATCTTCAAAAACTGCTCAAGACACTAGCAAAAATCAATAGCTTAATGGAGACAGAGTATTCTCTACTTCTGCTTGTACAAGTAATTGCACGTGCATGTAAATACACAATTGATTTTGCATGTGGATTTTGTCCTCCTCTTAAAAAAAATTGCATTGATAACAGCACTGGCCTTTAAAGCGATTACTTAAGGTAGATAGTTATTTATTGGAAGTGAACCTTGGTGCAAGTTTCATTGTTAGTACTATTCCTTTACTACTGAAGAGATATTTAATATTACTTGCCTAATTATGTTACTAGTTCTTAATAAAGGTGTACAATGTAGCTCTGATATATGAAATATTCATTTTTTTCTAAAACAAAGGGTAACATAACTTACTAAAGTGGCATGATTGGTTTTGAGTTCTATAAAATATTGTTTATATACAGTACATGCTTGTGTATTGTCATTTTGGGCTCAATTCTGTAGTCCATACTCAAGAATATCTGCCCTAGACTGCAATGGGGTTTTGCTAAAGAAAAGATTAAAATGATAAATGCTTGCTTAGCGTGCAGGGTTCTTTGGGTAGAACTGTTCCTTTGGAGGTGGGATGCATCTTAAAGAAGCACACTTAATGAAAGCTAGTCTTTAGTATTATCAGAAAATGCAGGTATCATGGTTAACCATCTTTTCTCTAATGATATCTTGCAATTTTATAAACTTTTCCATCAACTTAGGCACTTTTTAAGAGAGAAAAGACCTATGTTTTATTAGCAATAGATTTGTATAAATCCCAGAAATTTGTACAATAATACAGTGATTCCTTAGCAAAAAAAAAATAATTTTCTAACGTCCCTAAATTAATATCTGCAGTCTCTTTCATGAGGAAGAAGAGTCTGAATTTGATTGCATGAGAGAGGGGGGTTTGGATTTGTTTACTTATTGAGTAGGTTCCTAGGGGCTGTTGTCTAAGAAATGTGGGGTTAATTGCTAGGTTTAATTGATTATTTGTTGTTAGCATTACTTGTTGAAGCACCACTAATTCTTCAGATAAGCTCTTCTTTTTCTATATTTTGTTTTAATAATGAAAATTAAGATATATATTTCATATTCAAAACAAGAGAGAGACCTAATTAGCCACTCCTTTTCCTCCTCCTGTTTTTTTTAAACACCTATTTTTAATCCAAGTGCTGATCTCTTCTTTGCATTTTAACACCCAAGTGATTGTCAATGATATATAGCTTGAGTGCCATCAGCGTATTGTTGCAGTAAGGCTTTTGTCATCTCCTAGATACTGAGGAGCAGGATGGGCAGGAGAAGTCTGTGTTAGAGGTCCTATTCAGGAAAAACGATTGTTTGTACTATCGTGTTGAACAATTTAAGGGATAGATCTTGTGCCTGGATCCATTTTTCATAACATCATTATAGTGGTATCATAGTTAAGATTCCATCACAACTTCTGTTTAATGGTTGACATTTCTAAGTCCTCTAAAATTGACATGCTTAGACAATTCCTTTCAAATCTGGTATGCTTCAGAAAGGGCTAGTATAAGGATAGGGACCCAAATTTGGGTCATTTAAGCTAGGATCATGGAGATATATGCCCTGGGAAAAAATGTCCATCTTTCAACAATTTTCTAGGTGGGATTTTTGTACAGAGTTTGAGATCAAACTATTGGTGTGATGCAGGTCAAAATCATCTCAATCTGTTGAGTTTTACCCAAGGTAGTGCCTGGGACCTTCTTCCTCTGGAATGTCTGAGACACGCTCACTGCCACCTGTGTGTATGCCAGGACCTGGAAGGCCTTTGCCCATCTACAGGGGTTGGACCCCCACTTCTTATCTGCCTTCATGTGACCTGCATTTGGGGGTGAGGGGGCTTGTGGCCTTCCTGTCCCCATGTGAGCCAGGATCTGGGGAAATCCTTTTTCTTTGGGTGGGGAACTTAGAACTGGCATACTTCATATATATCATAGACTCTAAAGCACTCAGGAGTGGAATGGTAATATACGCTTTGGGCTCGTCTACACTTAAAATGCTACCGTGGCAGTGCTGAAGCTGCACTGCCATAGTGTTTCAGGATAAAAGCTACCTATGCCAAGGGGAGAGGTTCTCCTATCAGTGTGGGTAACCCACTTCTCTGAAAGGCAAGCTGGGTCCCCAGAACAATTTTTAACTACATCACTCAGGGGTGTGGATTTTTCACATTGCTGAGCAATGTAACTGGGAAAAAAAAAGGAGTTTTTGTGCCACCTTAAAGACTAACAAATTTATTAGAGCATAAGCTTTCGTGGGCTACTGCCCACTTCATCGGATACCTTGAATGGAACATATAGTAAGAAGATTATATATATATATACACACATACACACACACATATACAGAGAAGGTGGAAATTGCCATATAAACTGTAAGAGGCTAATTAATTAAGATGAGCTATTATCAGCAGGAGAAAAAAACTTTTGTAGTGATAACTGGGTTGACCTAATTTTCTAGTGTCAAACAGCTCAGAGATGAATGGAGCAGTTAATATGTCTCAGACCTTTTGTTTAAGGTTATATTCATCTCCATGGAGTGTTTTCATTTGGCTGAGGACATCCCATTGTGATGAATGGGCCACTTCACACCTTTCAGAACCTCCTGTGCTGCAGATGGCTGTGTAGAGGAGCCTTTCCCTTCATCCTTCCTATTTAAAGGATGGCACTTCCAGGGGCTGGTCTATACTGGGAACTTATGTTGGCATAGCTACATCTGTCAGGGGTGTGAAAAATCCACTCCCCTATGCTGAACTAACCCCTGCTGACCTAGCTGCTGTCTGTGAGGGAACTGGATTACCTGTGCCAATGGGAGAAACTCTCATGTTGGCATAGGTGGTGTCTACACTGAAGCACTATAGTGGTGCAGCTCTGCTGCTGTAGCATTTTAAGTGTAGACATACTGTCACCAGTCCTTGATGTGGTCTTTTCAGTGGTCTCTGCTGTCCCAACTGGCTTTCTTTGGTTAGTCCCTGGTCAGGACAGTTCTTAGCCCCTGGCTTCCAAGGAGGCCTAGCAGTCTGCTTGAGTCTCTTTGGCTGTGTTCCTGGAGGCAGGGGTGTTACCCCTTCACTGTCTTGGGCCTTTCTGCCTCCCCTTCCTACTCTGAGCTCTCTTCTTTTATAGAAGACCTTGTTTCCCCTTATTGGTTCCAGCTGTGGGTGCCTGGCAGTTCTGATGGCTGCCTGGGGATGTGGTCACACTGCTTGCCTGTAGGCAGGAGTGGCTCCCTTCCCACTTCTGCCTCTGCTCAGTGGGCTTTGTAGAGCCCAATTATACATATACTTGCATGGCTTTTCTGGAAATGTGCTATGTCTCGTGGGAGTTCAGAGTAGGATTGGTGAACCAAATTTGGGGTCATTTAAGCCAGGGCTTCCAAGGAGATGAGTCCTGAACAAAATACCTGTTTTTCAAAAATTTTCTAATTGGCTTTTTTTGTTTGGTTGTTGTTTTTGTTGCACAGAGCTGGGGATCAAACTATTGCTGTGATGTGAGTTAAAATGGTCTCAAATACTCGTCATTTTTTATCCAATGTAGTGCACGACACCTACTGACTCTTCAGGGACCCAAATTGTAAATTGTATTAAGAACATGTTCACTTTTTTGCTTGTATGGATGTGCAGTCTGGATGGATTACAGTATGTGTGTGCCAGTAAAGAATAAACCATGAGAGGGTTTCTATGCAATCACTTCATGCTGCCTGGGAAGTTTGAGCAAATGTGCAGATGCCATTGCCCCGGCGAACACCCCTCCATGGACACTACTTTGTTTGCTTTGTCCAAACCTTTGTACACCTGAATAACTCGTGTTGCTTGCTACAAGTTGTCACTATTCTAATATAAAGTGTTCTTATTTTGTGGGGAGGTTTACGGTGAACACAGCGGAATGGTGAGCAGCTGTTCTAACCAAAATTTTTCTTATATTGGGTGGGAAGGAGCCCACGACAAAGGATTTTGTCTCTGTGTGGAGGGGAGGCATAGAGGACCAGGGAGAGGGATTTTGCTTGGAAATGAAGACAGGTGATAGGAAAGATTTGGATTGGTTGTTTGAGAAAACCTGTATTTTACTAGCTGTGGGGTGGCTGAGATAGTGTGTGGGCATTTCCTGACCTCAGCACATATTAATGTGGTGTTTCCAAAGACATGTAGCATGGAGGCTTGGAACTGACTGAGGAGGTACCTTGTCCACTGAGGGAAAACAAATGTGTGCACTGCCAGGATTTCCAGGGTGTGGATTCTGGGTGATTCCTGGATAATGAAGTTACAGAAGTTTTATGGGACAGCAAGGAGTACACCATGGCATGGGATTGCTGACAACAGGCTGATTTGCGTGGAGAGAGATGGCCTGCATTGGCATCATGTTTTGCTACTATGTCTCATCTAAGTGGTAACTTAAGAGGTTGTGATCTACCAGGCACTGTGGTGATTCACTTGGGGAGAAATGATCTGGGTCTTTTTCCTGATACACACCTCATACAATGCATAAGAGAAAATTTGGATCAAATCAGAGATTTGTGTCCAGCAGTTGTGACAGTTTTGAGAGCCCTGCATGGATACAAAATTTGTATCCAAATCCAATCCGCAATCTTCCCTGAAAGAATACTACATGTGGACATTTTTAAGAACCACTTCAGTCTTTTACAATGCCCTTACACTTACTCACAGAGTTCCATCTCACTTTCACTGAACTATCATTTAAAGCATTAGAATTCTCTCTTCTTCAACCTGCTGATAATATCCTTTGTAATAAAAGCCCTATGTCCTGCTAATGACATAACCCACACAATCAGAGAAATGATGCATACTGTATCCTGGAGGTACTCATGCACCTCTTCCCTTTCATCACACACATCAGAGAGTGCAAAACATAGATCTCGTATCACAGCTCTGTCACACACCACAAAGTAATCCACAGATGTCGCAAGTGCACCTCAACCATGCAGAGCTAACTACTGCTTCCACCATTCAGTACAGCTACACCTCATATTAACCACGCTCACTTTATCTGGAGTGCACGCGGATAATAAATGCTTAAGCTGCTCTCATATCCCGGCTTGCTACTGACAGTACCATTTGTAATAAAGTCCCTGTGCCCTGCTAATTGCGTAACATACACAATTCTGCATTTAAGTGATTCATACTGGATCCTAAAGGTACACATGCAGCTCTTCCCTTTGCTCACACCAGAGCTGGTACGGTCCAGCCGGCTTCCCCAGGCTGGCGCTTTAAAGGGCCTGGGGCTCCCCGCAGCAGCCAGAGCCCCAAGCTCTTTAAAGCGCCATGGGAGCCCTGCTGCTGCTACCCCAGAGGCTCCGGCAGCAGGGCTTGGGGGTGGGGGGGGCGCTTTAAAGGGCCTGGGGCTCCCCGCAGTGGCCAGAACCCCGGCCCTTTAAAGTGCCTCCCGAGCCCCGCTGCCAGAGCCCCTGAGATAGCAGCGGCAGGGCTTCAGCGGTGCTTTAAAGGGCTGGGGTTGATTTAAAGGGCCCGGCCGCCTCTTCTGGTTGAGGCCATGCCTCTTCTGGTCAAGGCCACGCCCCCCTGCTTAGGACTCTAGAGTACCGGTAAGTCCTTTAAGTTACTTTTCCCCGGCTCACACACATTGCAGTGTGCAAAAGATAGATTTTACCATATTGTAATCTCAGCTTTCACCCACCTCAAAGTAATCTACACATGTCCTCATAACACAAGCCCACCTTTACTAAGAAAGCCTAACTACTGCCTCCACCATTTAGAGTAGGTACACCAAACACAGTCACTGCACTTGGAGTTTGTGCAAATAATTCCCATTGGCTATTGCCAACTCCAGGGGAACAAGAAGGAAAGTGGCATGACAACTTTATTTTTTTTGGTCCTGTGTGTGAAAGTGAATTGATTGTAAAAGGAGGTGAAGAGCTGGTACTCTTCAGCAACTGTGGGGTTGGCAGAGGAAAGGTATGTGTATTAATGGGATATCTTGGTGCATTGCTGAAATAGGGCAGAGTTAAGGTTGCATGGGCAAACTTAACTTTGCATTTGCTGGTTTTCAGAAATTTGAGTTTTGCTTCTGCAAAGAGATGACACATCACCAAGCCACCTTATTTCTGTGTTAGGGTAATTTTTTCCCACTGAGTATATTTAAAGGCCAGAAGGAATCATTATGATGATCTAATTTGACCTCCTGCATAACACAAGCCATAGAATTTTGACAAGAGATTCTTGCCTCAAGGCCATAACTTGAGGCTGAGGTATTCTGTAGGTAAATTGTTCTAATGGTTAATTCCACTCACTTTAAAATATCCATCAAATTTCTAGTCTGAACATATCTAGGTTCAACTTCCAGCCATTTATAATGTTTTGCTTTGCTTGCTAAATCAAAGAGCCCTCTACTATCAGAAATTACCTCTTTTTATTGGTACTTACAGACCTCATTTGCAGGATCTAGCCTTAAATTAACAGCAGAATATGTAAATAGGCTTTTGAAAAAGTATTGATTTGTGTTTAACAAATTAATTTTAGTTTATTTCCTTTTCTGCTTAGCATCTGGATTCCTTGTTTCCAGTGCAAGAATTAAAAACAATGCAGATGTCTAAAGCTGCTCTCTGTCCTGCTTGCCATGGGATCATTAGCTCTGCCAAAGAAATACAAAACTCTGAACTACTGTCTTGGCAGATGAGGAGAACAAATAGAAACTAACATGTTGTATTTTAAATGTATTGTATCTTTTATCTTACACAGGTGTTTGCATTTATTTAAAAAGCTTTTCAGTTTACTTTTAAATTAGGACTGAGAAAATATTACTTTTGATTTCTTTCTTTTCAGCTGAGGTTTATTAACTGGTTTGGCAGAAATTGGTAAAGAGGCAATTAAAACCTATCCACTGACAGCCTAAACAACACAGTTGCTTATTAGTCATGGTGCTTGCAGTGCTAATAGCAATAACTAAACACGTATGCATATTCTTCTGCTTCTGTCCTGTTCCATACATGGTGGTTAGTAAATGTTCAAGATACATCAGTAGAATTCCTTGAAGTGAGTAATGTGCTCATAGCTGACTGTATAGATACTGTAAAATACTTGACGAATACACCATGATTTCCTCCTAGAATTCATATACAATAATTGAAAATAGAACAAAAAACTCAATTGTTTTAGTAATGTGAAAGATTTATTCTAAAAACAATCCCGTAGTACTTTATTAAACAGGTATTTTTAATTGTAAATCCTATGTCCTATGCTGTATTTAAAGCCATGATGATCACGAACTTGGTGATCAGAACAGTCAGTGTTATCTGAAAGAGCATGTGGTTCCAAGAAGAACACAAATTATCTGGCATAGCTTTGAAGATGCTAAATGAAAGTGCATTTTCCCTTAGCAATATTGATTTTCAGTTTTTTTTAATAAAAAGTGAAAATTTTAAATGTTGCCAGTGTCTGATACAAAGTACTTAAATCTGGCAGCACATCCCCACCGAAGGAGATATCGAGTTGAAATGGCAAAGAAATAGTCTGCTTAACTTTTGTCTATGTAAATGTACATAGAGTACAGTACGGCACTGTGGTTTAAAAATTGTATGCATTAATTAAAACTAAAATAGGGTAGGCCATTAAAGAAATAAAAGGGAACTTTCTCTGCACAAACCATTATATATTGCTAAATAAATTTTTATATTGACAGATATCCCAAATCTGTCTGCATCTACCACGTTGTCTCCTGACTTATACTGAGATTGTAAATTCTTTGGGCCTGTGTTTCTGTTCTGTGATTGTGGAGTAATTAGTGCAATGGCATCCATGAATGGAGAGCCTATGTGCGACCATCATACAAATAATAGATGATGACAGTAACTGTTACCCTATATATGTAAACTATTCACATCAGTGATAACAGCAACCACAGACCTTTCCATATTACTATAATGCTTGTCTCTCTTATAGTGGAGTGGGGCTCTGCCTTCTGATGACACCATTTCATGGCTCTTTGCTTTCCTTCTTTCTGCAAAAGAGAGTTAGCTCACATTTTTGCTGTCTGAGTAATAAATCTAACTTTTCACATTCCCTTCCTATGTGCAACAGGAAGCACTGGCACCTCCATGTCATTCTCCAGATTATACTAAGATTATTGCCATTATAATTATGATATTTTTCTTATTTCAGAACAAAATATGTAGGAAAAGGCACTTAGACCAGAATGCTAATCTTAGGTAGCTGGGGTATGTAGGAGGTGCCCTGGTATCTTGTCTGGAGACTAAGTCTCTGATTCAGAAAAGCTTTTAAGTATGTGCATAAGTGCCTCACTGAACAGGGATGGAAAAAAGCATGTGCTCAAACTAAAACATGCTGACATGCTTTGCTGAATTTGGGCTAGGATAGGGAAGAAATCTTTCTCTTCCCCACTCACCTCCCATATCACGGAATAGCTGTAGTGCATGTTTGGCAGCTACTGTGCCCCATCTTGCAGGGGGGAATTTGGGGGATGCATTTAGTTGGTAATCTTTTGCCCCTCCACCCTACCCTAGCTGTGCACATGCAATCTCCATACATCTGTAGTCCATGGAAAGGATGAGGAATGCTTGTGTGGGCATTCTGAATCCTGCTTAGCTCCCTGGCACACTAGAACCACAACTGTTCTTCTCAGTCTGGGCCCTAACACATGTGCAGAGGAGAAGGCAGGATTTAGATAGGTAATCAGTGCTTAGATTCCTTGGTGATAGATAGATTTGTCCCCCATTGGTTGGCTGCTCTCTTCCTCCTCTAACTGAGCAGAATTAAAATGCACAAATTTGATAAGAGATTTCTGGAGAGAATCAATCCCCTGAACCTTTTTTTGTACTAAATTGTACTTTATTTTTAGAATAAGGTTTATTACTCTGCTTGCCCAGTATAAAATGCCTGTATATGCCACAAATATTGGCAGGCATAGCCTGTTCGGAAACCATTTCCAAAACAAACCATTTTACACACAAATATTTCCAAAGCAAAGACTTTTCAGACCTTCCTTTTGCTATGTTGTATAATTCCTTTGTGCAGAGATGATAGTTATTAGCTCATTCCATCTTCCTAGGTCAGAAATGTTTTCATTGTGCCTGGATAAATCAAGGGAGCAGGTGCCTAATTTTGCCAACTCACTCTTTGACCTCAAACTCCTGTATTGATCATATATTTTAAGTCTTCTTTTCTGAGCTTTCCTCTGTTTGCTCCACTAGAGAAAAGCTCTCCTTTTCCTGCTAACTTGTACTAACAATTTCTGGCATAAGGACTTTACTGTGGTTTCCTAGGTCAGTCTTATCCCATGAGAGACAAGAATAGGTCCTACTCTTCCTTAGTGAAACACCATTGAAATGAATGGAGTTATCCCAGGATGAATGTGACCCAGTGTCTTTAAACTGTATTTATGTTGTAGTCATGGAATCCTTATAGTGTTTTATACCAAGATCCCTTTTGTTTGTGACTAAAATTTTATTCCAGCACAGATGAACAAATTATTCACTGTTTTTTTCATAGATTTGTGTCTGTTTAATTCAGCATGCAAAGGAATAATTTAGCTGAAACTGCTTCATCATTGCTTCTTGATACCTGTATAGCACCTTCAAAGGAAGATGATATAGTGATTTCCCATTCAGCTATTTCTAAGGCTATGTCTACACTGCAGCCATTACACATAGATAGACATGCTACAAAAAGCAGTGTAGACTGGGGTTACACAGGTGGCAGCTTGGGCTACTTGGCTGAGTCCAAGTCTGCCTGGCCTCTCTTGGGTATGTAGTGAGAATGCTAGCCTGAGCCGCTACCCATGCCCAACCTACACTCAAGCAGAACTAGCATGTCTGTCTACTCATGATAGAAAGCACGCTTCCAGCTGTAGTGTTGACATACCCTAAATGTGCCCATCACCCTCCAGTAGCATTGCATTAATAGCTTTTCTATTTAGAGAGATGATCAAATATGCAGCGAATTTTCTCTGTTGCAGGTGATTCAGGGCAGGCTTTTTTTCATCGGGAAACTCTTCATAAAAGAAAATAAAAGATGAGTTCGGCATTGTGCACAAAGATCTGTATGATCATTCTTATGTTTGTCTCCGGATTGTGGGCAGTAAAATGAGGTCGGTATGAAAAGCATTGCACACTCAAATTCCACAGTGTGAGTGATCCACACTATTTTCTCATAAGTCCTGTAAATCCCAGGAAATTGGAGCAATGGCTGAGCCATTTAGCAGTTTTTGCACTGAAGATTCTTCCAATACATTTGAGGCAATTAGAAGTTTTATTTATCTGAGCTTGAGCAGACATAACCCACATACCTTCTGCATGTGGTGTTCTGTCCCATTTAGTGGCACTGAGACCCCTGAGAGCAGTGGTTCTGAAAGCCGGTCCACCGCTTGTTCAGGGAAAGCCCCTGGCAGGCCGGGCTGGTATGTTTACCTGCCGCGTCTGCAGGTTCGGCCGATCGCGGCTCCCAGGCGGCGGTTCACTGCTCCAGGCCAATGGGGGCTGCAGGAAGTGGCGGCCAACAATCCCTTGGCCCGCGCCGCTTCCCGCAGCCCCTATTAGCCTGGACCGGCTTTGAGAACCACTGCCTTAGAGAGAGAGATAAAATGAATCTGCTCTACGGTCTTAGCTAACAGGCAGTTGGCTTTTAGCTCATGCTGTAGAGGCTCATGCACTAAGCTCTAGAAGTCCCTGGTTCAATCCTTCCTGCTGACAACCATGGGTCTGTTGGTGTTAAAAGTGGGGGCTCGTCTGGGATTTCACCTGGGAAGTCTCTGAAGCTCAGGATGCGCTTCCTCAGCTAGGGGAAGTATGTAACCCACATACCTCCTGGGTGTGGTGTTCTGTCCCAGCTAGTGGCACCGAGACCACTTAGGAGAGAACAATTAATGAGTCTGATCTACAGCCAGTTGGCTTTTAGCTCATGTGGTAGAGGCTCATGCACTAAGCTCCAGGGGTCCCCGGTTCAATCCTGCCCACTGGCAACCAGGAGTCTGTTGGCATTACACATGCAGGGCTGCTTGCCAGTGGAGACAGGTCAGAATGCAAGAAATCACTGTTCTGCTCAGCAATGAAAAGAACAAATACTTCTGAGTTTCCAAAAAAGATGGATCTGAGCTGTAATTGCGAAATGGACAATTGGGCATGCACTTGGCGCAAAGTACATTTGTATGCTTTGCACATGTAATTTTTAACATATGCTGTTAAGAGAGCAATGTCTTCGGCTTGCCTTAATTAAATGAAAGCTAAGTGGCTAGGTTAGAGTGTGGCCATCGTGCACAAATAGGAGCTGAGTCATCTAAAATTTAGATATATCTCAAATAGTGTCCTGGCCAGGAGTTATCGAGCACCACTCCCTGGAGCTTGAGAAGGGAGGAGAACTGGCTGCCTTGCAGGCTGAAGGCAGCAAGCACCCTGGACAGAGCAGTGTTGCAGGTAGAGACCTGGAGAACTAAAGGCAGCTCTTGGCAGGCTGCAGGGATCTGCAGGTTGAGGCCCTGAGGCAAGGGCAAAGAGGGTGCCGGGGAAGTGGCCAGGGAAATCTACTGAGGAGTTGGAGGGGATGCAGAAGTGGCGGCCAACTACAGGGTCACTGGGCTGGGACCTGGAGTAGTGGGCGGTCCCGGTCCCTGCACCTCTCGCCCCTGAGGAAGTAGCCAGACAATGGGCTGCAGGTGTCACTGAGGGAAGTGGCTGGACAGTTGGACTGTGGTACATTCCCCTGGAAGGGGGGAGCACAGAGCGCAGCACAGCCAGAGGGCTGTGTCATGAAGATGACGATGCCATCCTGGGACTGACGGGGGTCCCTGAAGCAGAAGTGATGGCGGTGAGACACCTCCAAAAGAGGGGGCAACAGCTAGCAGAGCTGACCCCAACTCTTTGGGCTTTGCTGCATGCATAACAGTTCTTTCCCGTCCCATAAAACTGCATGGCTGTAAAGAGCCACATGACTTGCATGCTTAAATGTGGGTCTCTGGTAATTTCTGCTGAGACCAGCTATGTTAAACCGCTATTGCTACATCGATAGTCGTGTCAGTATTAATGATCATTAACAAGCATTAAATAGTACTATGTATTCAGGGCCATTAACTTGTCTCACCATTGTATTTTGCAAATGGCTTCTTAGAGCACATATTTTGAAAAAGCTCTGCCTTTCCTGTTATTCTTTCTACACAAACAAAAGATTGCAATAGGGGTGACCTTTGATGTATAAAGGAAGAAACAGATCACACAAAGGATGTTGACTCTTCTTTTACACTATACATGCCTCCCTTCTTCCCTTTATCATTTCTGCTTCTGGTTGCAAATATTCTCTCTGGCCCTTTCTTCTTGAACAGTTCTTGCATGGGCTATATCAAAATTTACTTTCCAAAGAATCCCTGTCTATTACAGCAATTTATTTCCATTTGCATTCATTTATACGGGGGCTGATCCAAAAGTTAATGAGGAATGGAGCAAGGCCGATATAATGGAAAATAAATTAAGAAAAATTAAGTCATCCTGTCCACCTTGTAGAAGATCAAACTACATTTCAGTAGTACAGTCAAAATACGATGAGTTCTCAAGTATTCTTCCATCCCAGTCTTTTTTTAAATTAATGTTCGTATTGATTTTAGATTTATTCTACAACCCAAAGCATTAAGAATTAAAAATTGATCAATACACTTACACTGCTGCCTGGGGGAATATTTTGTAAGTATCAATCATATGATGCATTGTATCTAAAATAGGATGACAAGGATAGCAAAATGGCTTACGGTCTCCAAAAACATCTTTGTGTACATCAGTATAACATCCAAGGGTTAAGTACAGTCACTCTAAACATGAACCTATAGAAGAGTGGACTAGATACCTCAGTAAATCTCACTTCTCTATATTGGTTGACGCAAAGCTCTCTTGAGCGCAGTGAACATACTAAGGCTAGTTTTTTGGTTACCATAGCAATATCCTTGAAAAATGGGGACTTTCATTTTTGTAGAATTAAATTTTTGGCTCAAAAAACAGCTTTTATATAAACTGTTTAGCTGGATAGGCTGCATTATTACTGTTATCCATACTCCTTGGGAAAGCACTATTTAATTTATGGGCAAATCCGTATCAAGTAGGGAGAACTGGATAGTGAGTGGAGTAACTTTCATACAAAAGCTTCAGAGGACAAAGAGCTGGCTCTCTAGATGAGCATCATTCTCCTCCTCCTGAGCCCGCCCTCCCAGTACTACCAAGTCCCAAATGTCTATAATAAAAGTGGGTATGTCTGTGCATTAAACTTGTCCATACTTGAATTATTACTTATGTTCAATGTATCAACTAACATGATTCTATATTCTACTATAGTCCCTACACAAGTGTTTGTTCCAGTTCACACACATTTGTTCCGAATCATGTTAACATGATTAGCAACAGACATTGGTTTCTGGTCTCCAGGAGAATTTGAAGTAGTGTTAGTTACCACATGCTGCTTATTAAAAAATGTTAAACCACAACTTAAAATTCAAGTGTAGACAACACACTTAAGGTATGTAGGTATGTGTGCATTTTCTTGCACGTGTTTATATATAGTGCAGTGCCTCATTGTTTTCCACCCCAGAGCCAGTGCTGGTCTGTCTGCTCACATCCTCCCACCTCTGTTTGCCTGTTTTCCTCCAGTGCCTGTGTCCCCCATATCTGCTTGCATTCAGGGGCATCATTTGCTATGGGACAGTTGCCCCTCTGACTTTGTTCCCCCCCTCCAGACTTCTCATGGGTATATATGCTCCATTATGTCTTCTACTCCCCCCCTCCCCCCCACACTTTATAGAATATAATATAATCACATAAAATGTTCTATATGCTGATGAAACTTTGACACCCTCACTCCAGAATTTGTCTGAAATGATGCCCCATCTGCGTCCCGCCATCTGTCTGTTGTCTTCCCCCATTATTCTGTCCTCCCCAGTATCTGTCTGTGCTTCTGTCCCCACCTGTAGTGTATCCTTCCCCCATCCCATGCCCCACTGCTCTGTAAGTTTCCCCTTGTCCTGTCACTTATGCTTGTATTCGTTGCTTCTTTTGTCCCTCTTCACTCTATCTCCCACCTATGATCTCTATTCCCCACCACTCCTCTTTGGGTCTAGTCTCCACAACAGGGATGTTTTCCCCAGTGTCCTGTCTACCTCTTCCCATGTGGAATCTTTCTTCCCATTACTGTGTGTGCAGCCAGTGGAAGGAACTGGACTGTTTCTTAGGGTTCCCCTACTGCAGTGGTTCTTAACCTGGGGTGCATGTACCCCCTGGGGGTGCGAGATGCCTTTTCTGGGGGTGTGAGATATGCCAGATTATTTTAGAAGGTTAATCATCAAAAACACAAATTAAGCACAGGCACATAAGTACAACTACTTTGTTTCATCAAACCTATGTATGTATTAACATTATACATTTTTAAACAATTACTGTAATATACAAAGAAAATATATCTAGGTTTAAAGAACTGACCTACTTCAACAATTTTTGCTAAAGGGTGCAAGAACATATTTTGAAAACCAAAGGGGTGCAGGCTGCAGTAAAGGTAAGAACCATTGCCTTACTCCATTGCTTGGCACTGCCTGTGCATTTTGGTGGGTGAGCTGAGTGCTTATCTCTGTTCATCAGCTATTAGTCTGCCTCACAGACTAGCAAGTAGAGTGTTCAGCTGCTGCTGCACACAGCACCACTTTTTGGACTGGAGTCGCTTCCCTCACTCCCCTTCCCTGACAAGTAAAGTTTCATCCTAACCCCAAACCAATGTTTTCTTTCTTAGTCCTTGTGATTGTGGCTCTGGATGTTCTTGTTATCACTGTAAATTCTTGGTATTCCTTGTGATTTCTATCAATGTCCCATCCTTTTATGAATCCTGTTATGGTCTTGGCCTCAATGACATCTTGTGGTGGAGAGTTCCACAGGCTAACTTTGCTTTGTGTGTAAAAGTATTTTCTTTTATTTTGTGTATATCTACTGCCCTTTAGTTTCATTGCATATTCCTTTCTTCTATTATGAGAGAAGGTGAATAGCAATATATAATGTATCTTCTCTGTACTGCTCAAACACGTGACACTTTCATTGTTTCATTATATATTACATCACACCTATTGCACCTCTAGTTTTTTCTTCATTTTTTGTTCTAATATATTAAGTGTGTATTCTCTTTTGTTATTTTTTCTGCTCAAGTGCCTGAATACCATTTGCCATTCATCCACCCATATCCCCAATCTATTTAGGTTTCTCTGTAAGGTGTCGCTTTCCTTAGGTGTGTGAACTGACCCTCCTGTTCCGGGTGTTATCAGGAAACATAGGCATACAGCAAGTTCTGTCAGCAGCAAGGTCAGTCTTCATATACAAATTACTTGTGACACTTAATAACCTTGCTACTTACCTCCCTCCATGTAGCTGGGAACGATTTCTTGTTTTTGTTTGTTCATAAAAGGCTATTCAGTTCATACATTCAGCCCTAAATACAAAAGGACTGCTCAGTATATCATTTCCAGTAATTTGGGTTTCCAACATGAGTGTATGTGGGGGTGCAAATAATCTGGGGTGAGTGGAACAGAAGAGAGGAAGGGAAGGGACAGATAAATGATTTCAGATTTACTCTGGATCCCACTGCATATGTTTTCCTTGGGTGAAATGGGAGGATGAGCGAAGGCAGATGGGGTGGGAAAAAAGAAGAGCATGTTCTTTTTATTAGTTAATGAGAAATTGTTTTATGATTGTTGTTCAGCATCTAAAGTCCTTTATAAATATATTGTGATAATGATTATTATTAATCTCCAGAGGAGGAGGAGCACAAACCAAGTAACAGAGCAAAAAATATAATAAACAGAAAGGAAAGAAACAGTGCAAGAAAGGGAGACTAGAGACAGAAAAGGACAGCACAGAGGGAGAAAGAGAAAGTGGGGAAAAGAGAAATGGTGGCAGTCTGCCATACTTCAGGATTAACGCTTTTCTTGGATATCTACACCATAGTTCATCCTCTTATAATTGAAGACTCTTATAACTATCCTTCCTTAGCTTCAGGTCACTTCTCAGACAAAAGGCATTTATAAGTTGTGATAACTTGCACCTGAGTCTCATCCTTGGCCCTACGCTATTTAACATTTTTATTAATGACTTAGAAGAAAAACATAAAATCACCACTAATAAAGTTTGCAGAATACACCAAAATTAGGGGAGTTGTCAATAATAAAGAGCACAGGTCACTTAGTAAGCTCCAGGCCAATGGGGACTGCGGGAAGGGCGGCCAGCACATCCCTCGGCCTGTGCCGCTTCCCGCAGCCCCCATTGGCCTGGAGCGTCGAACTGCGGCCAGTGGGAGCCGTGATTAGCCGAACCTGCGGACACGGCAGGTAAACAAACTGGCCCGGCCCGCCAGGGGCTTTCCCTGAAAAAGCAGCGGTGCTAGTTTGAGAACCAATGGATTAGATGATCACAGTGGTCCATTCTGGCCTTGGAATCTATGAATCTATGAAGTACTACATGGACACTAGCAATACAAACTTTCCCACGTATGTGCTTTAATGCTGTCCTGGAGTAGCTCTCTGCAGGATGAGAGGATAGTTGAGTCTCCATGTCCTCTCAATCCTAGATGTGTGTGCTGAGACCGCCAAAAAAGGGTGTATTTATTCCATGATGATGGTTCTTATGATGTGCATATCTGTTCTCTGGGGACTAGACTGAAACAGCTCATTTCATAAAGGTCATTGAGCAGCAATCCGATACTAACAATTTTTAGGTGCTACCAACCTGAATTGGATACATATTGGCAACCACAGCTGGTCATTTTTGTTTGTTTGGATTGGTCTTTTTTTAATTATTATTTTTAAATGCAGCTTAATTAAAATGGAAATGTTTTGTGGGAAATTTGATAGGAAAAGATCAGCCTGTTTTGTTTTGACTATCATTACATTTTGACATTTATTTTATATTTTAATATTATATTTAATTGTGTATATATACCTGCATATTATATTGTTTCAATATTATCCAAATGAAACATTTACCTTCTTTTTTGAGAAGGTAACAGATTTTTTTAGACAAAGGAAATGCAGTGGGTCTAATTTACCTCGATTTCAGTAAGGCATTTGATACGGTTCCACATGGGGAATTATTAGCTAAATTGGAAAAGATGGGGATCAATATGAAAACTGAAAGGTGGATAGGAATTGGTTAAAGGGGAGACTACAGCGGGTCACACTGAAAGGTGAACTGTCAGGCTGGAAGGAGGTTACTAGTGGAGTTCCTCAGGGATTGGTTTTGGGACCAATCTTATTTAATCTTTTTATTACTAACAGTGGCACAAAAAGTAGGAATGTGCTAATAAAGTTTGCGAATGACACAAAGCTGGGAAGTATTGTCAATACAGAGAAGGACCAGGATATCATACAGGAAGATCTGGATGACCTTGTAAACTGGAGTAATAGTAATAGGATGAAATTTAATAGTGAAAAGTGCAAGGTCATGATTTTAGGGATTAATAACAAGAATTTTTGTTATAAACTTGGGATGCATCACTTGGAAGGAACAGAGGAGGAGAAGGATCTCAGAGTATTGGTTGATCACAGGATGATGATAAGCCGCCAATGTGATATGGCTGTGAAAAAAGCTAATGCGGTCTTGGGATGCATCAGGCGAGGTATTTCCAGCAGAGATAAGGAGGTCTTAGTACCATTATACAAGGCACTGGTGAGACCTCATCTGGAATATTATGTGCAGTTCTGGTCTCCCATGTTTAAGAAGGATGAATTCAAACTGGAACAGTAAAGAGAAGGGCTACTAGGATGATCCAAGGAATGGAAAGCCTGTTTTATGAAAGGAGACTCAAAGAGTTTGGCTTGTTTAGCCTAACCAAAAGAAGGCTGAGAGGAGATATGATTTCTCTCTATAAATATATCAGAGGGATAAATACCAGGGAGGGAGAGGAATTATTTAAACTCAGTACCAATGTGGACCCAAGAACAAATGGATATAAACTGGCCACCGGGAAGTTTAGACTTGAAATGAGATGAAGGTTTCTAACTATCAGAGGAGCGAAGTTCTAGAACAGCTTTCCAAGGGAAGCAGTGGGGGCAAAAGACATGTCTGGCTTCAAGACTAAGCTTGATAAATTTATGGAAGGGATGATGTGATGGGATAGCCTAATTTTGGCAATTAATTAATCTTTGACTATTAGCTGTAAATATGCCCAATGGCCTGTGATGGGGTGGGATCTGAGTTACTACAGAGAATTCTTTCCTGGGTGTGTGGCTGGTGAGTCTTGCCCACATGCTCAGGGTTTAGCTGATCACCATATTTGGGGTCAGGAAGGAATTTTCCTCAGGGCCAATTGGCAGAGGCCCTGGTGGTTTTTCACCTTCCTCTACAGCGTGGGGCACGGGTCACTTGCTGGAGGATTCTCTGCACCTTGAAGTCTTTAAACCATGATTTGAGGACTTCAGTAGCTCAGAAATAGGTTAGGGGTTTGTTACAGGAGTGGGTGGGTGAGATTCTGTGGCCTGCGTTGGGCAGGAGGTCAGACTAAATGATCATAATTGTCCCTTCTGACCTTAAAGTCTGTGAATCTATGAATCTAAGATATTTCCTAATCAATTATTTTAGAATTGCCTTTTTTGCAAGAAATTTTTAAACTTTGCTTTCTCTTCCATTTCAGGACAAAAACACATGTCAAAATGTTGGAATTTCCTGCGGGAAGGAAATTCCATTTTCTGACTTGCTCTAAGGGCACCTTATAGATGGAGGGCTCTCTACCTTCTTACAAATCTCCTGATCTTTTCAGTCCCAGTTCATGCATGGAGAGCAGCTGCAGAAATGCTAATGTAACTTGGGGCCTTGATAAGTTCCAGGGAAGCTTGCCTCATGTTCAGGGGTGGAGAGATGTGGGAACTGAGGTCGGGAGGGAATGACTCAGAAGTGGCAGCTAATTCCTCTCCTCTTGCTCTGTGTGCAGCTTTACATTGCATAATCTCTTGGGTATTTTCCCCAGTTTGACTTGTTTCCTTTTTCCACACACTGCATTATCTCCTTAGATAGGAACAAATTTGGTGTTCTAATGAGTTAATCTTTGTTTTATGCTTTGACATGACTGTCGTAAGAATCGCATAAGTACCATTCTTTGTTTTGTTGTAGTGTTCTCTTTTATTCTTATTCCCGTAATCCTACAGTGATGCCTTGTGTATTTTGATTGTTTGAGTGCTTGAGACAGGTTGAAAGTCAAACTCCAAAGGTTTGGGTCTAGAGTTGGTTCAGAACTTTGCTTCTGAGGCTCATCTCTATTTTTGAATGTTAGCTTTTGGTATCTGCTCATTTTTTGTATTGTTCATAACTTGCTGGTACCCCATATTAACTCCAGGATTTATAGGCAGTGAAAACAGAAGGGGGTGGTTTGCCCCAAAACCTTGGTGATGGGATTGGAAAGTCTAAGTATTAACACACCACATGGATGTTTGACTGCTTGCAAAAGTTGGGTGAACCCAAGGCAGTGTGCCAGTTCTTAGACAGGAATGGCCTCTAGCCAGGGTAAAGCTATTGAACCTGTCGGCATGTTACCGGGGGAAGGGGTGGGCAGGATGATAACTGACTCCAAATGCTGGCACTTAGGTCCTGTATCAGGCAAGAATCCGATCACACTGTAAGGTTGTTTCAGGGGCTGGTTTAAATTTGTTATATAATTTTTGTCTGTTCTCTTTTCCAAGCACTAAGCTGCTCAAGTCTCTTTCTCAACATTCAAGCAACGATGCAATCTTCCCCATTATTCACTTCTTTATTGATTCCTATTGTCCCATGTGCACTGCTATATTACAACTAGCTAATAATATTCTTATTGTGTTTATGGGTCATAGACCTACAGATTTCCTACTGTTGTAGTGTGATTTTAATTATGATTGAAGTCAGTGGGTCATGCATATTGAAAAAGCTAGAATGTGTTTTCCTCATGCACTGATAGAAGTACATTAAAATGGAAGAGATTAGGGTATGCATCATTTAGGACTAAAATGTCTTTAGATCTCTGCGTAGTTTTCATTTTATGTTTTTTTCTAACTAAATTTATTTTAAAAATGTATTTATATTCTACGTGATCTACTTATGGAGAATAAACATGCTTTTCTTCACCCCTGACCAAAGTTATACTCTGAAAACTTGTGTGTGTGAGACAGAGAGAGAAAAAGAAAGGGTACTTGGATTCTTTAATGTGAACAACTCTAATTCTACATAACAAAAAAAAAAGAACAGTTAACCTTTGAGCAAATAGAAGGACATGAGAGAAGCTTTCCCCCCCCCCATCACCACTTCAAGAAAGGACTTTCCAGAGATGACTACAGAAAAGTAATGTTATACATATCCTGATTTCACCTTTTCATTTTCTGGGTATTTCAGAATACCTCACTGAATTGTAGAATCACAGAAATGGTGGGTTGGAAAGGACCTCAGGAAGTCATCAAGTCCAGCTCCCAGTGCTGTGGCAGGACTAAGTAAAGCTAGATCATCCCTGACAGGTCTTTGTCCAGTGTCAGGTGTTAGAGGGCTTTCCTTTCACCCTCTCCCCTGGTTCTTGTCACACAGACAGAAAGCAGAAGAACAGAAGTCCAAAGTGCAGGCAATGCAATGTTTATTGGGGTTAGTTCCAAGCAAGCATATCCATAACTCTACACGCCAGCAGAATCTGTTTCCCAGTGTTCCATTTCCAGCTTCAATGCCCCAGAGCATTTACCCTGTGTCCCCCTTCCCAGCTCAGAAGCTGCAGAACCTTGCCTATGTCCCCATTCTCAGCAGGCCCAAATATACCTGCAGTGCATGCCCCTAGTCATAACTCTTACAATAGGGGGGAGGGATAGCTCAGTGGTTTGAGCATTGGCTTGCTAAACCCAGGGTTGTGAGTTCAATCCTTGAGGGGGCCATTTAGGGATCTGGGGCAAAAATTAGGGATTGGTCCTGCTTTGAGCAGGGGGTTGGACTAGATGATCTCCTAAGGTCCCTTCCAACCCTGATATTCTATGATTCTATGATTCTAATTTATGGTCGTGTTCTGTTTTGGGGGGTCGTGAGTCTAGGGTCTTCATTCCATCTCTTTTGTATTTCATGGGAGGGGTGAGGAGTGAGGTTGTGCTATGGTCAGGGACACGCATTTCTTTGACCTTTTAGTGTTTTATACTTCCCCCCCAATCTCCTGTTGCCCCTCCTGAGTGGTTTCTTGACCTTGCCTTGAGTTAGGAGTTGAGGCAGCTTTTCAGTGTATGCTCATGTATTACACTCCCACCATATACTGTAACACTTTAGCTGCTCTATCCTTTATCTCTTCCCATTATACTAATAAACCCATCTGGCCAAGCAGAAGCAACACACGCAGTGTCTTTGTTCACACATATTAGTATAAGATATAAGAGTATCAAAAAAATCAAACCCCAAATTCTATCTCTGGCTGACAAACAAGCCTATATACTAACAATGAGGATTCCACAACCTCCCTTGGAAGCCTATTCCAGAGTTTAACTATCCTTAGAGTTAGGAATTTTTTCCTAATATCTAACCTAAAACTTGCTACAGATTAAGCCCATTACTTCTAGTCCTACCTTCAGTGGACAGGGAAAACAATCTATCACTGTTCTTTTAAAACAGCCCTTAACATATTTTCAGTCTTCTTTACTCAAGACTTAATATGCCCAGTTTTTTTAATCTTTCCTCATAAGTCAGGGTTTTAAATCTTTAATCATTTTTGTTGTTCTCCTCTGGACTATCCCCAGTTTGTCTTCATCTTTCTTAAAATGTGGTGCCCAGAACTGGACACAGTATTCCAGTAGAGCCTCACCAGTGCTGAGTGGAGTGGGACAAGTACCCTCCTGTGTCTTACATAAAAAAACTCCTGTTAACACACCCCGGAATGACATTGGCCTTTTTTGCAGCTCATTTTTGACTCATATTCAGTTTGTGATCCTTATCACTCCCAGATACTTTTCAGCAGTACAACCACTCACCCAGTTAGTCATCATTTTGTAGTTGTGCATGTTATTTGTCCTTCCAAAGTGACGTACTTTGCACTTATCTTTATTTAATTTCATTTTGTTAACTTCAGTCCAATTCTCCAATTTGCCAAATTGTTCTGAATTCTAATCCTGTCCTCCGAAGTGCTTGCAACCCATCCCAGCTTGGTGTCATCTGCAAATTTTTATAATCATAATCTCCCTGCATTATCCAAGTCATTAATGAAAATATTGACTAAGACGACAATATTGAATATGAAGACATTTTCAATAATGAGTAATATTTCCTATTTCATGACAACTTTGTCAATATAAAATCTTAATTGCAATGCTGATGGAAGAGATTCATTGCTTCTCTTTCTCTCCGTTTCACATCCACAGGAAATTTCAAAGCAAAATCACAAAAATATTCTCCCTCTTCCACTGCAAGAACTCAGATTCTGTAAATACATATGCATGTCAGTGGAATCTCAGCCAAACAGCAATGCTATCTACACTATTAATTTTAAAATTCAGGTTTCCTTATTAAATGTAATCCCCATTTTAATGTCCATTTACATTATTTCTATTTCTTTTAGTCATCCATTTTATGTAATTCCTTCCTCAGCTTCTTTCAGGCCTGGTCTGTGCTCAGAACGTAGGTCAGCATAGCTACGGAGCTGAAGAGTGTGAAAAATCCACACCCCTGAGTGAGATAGCTATGCCAGCTTAACCCCCAGTGTAGACACAGCTAGGTCAATGGAAGAATGCTTCCGATGACCTTGCTACCACCACTTTGGGAGGTCGAGTTCCTACAGTGACAGAACTTTTTTTTGTGGTGGGGGGGGAAGATGTCAAAAATAACTTTGACATCAAAATGAAATGTTTTGGTTTTTCAGGTTAGATTCACAAGAGGATTTAGGCAAAACAGTGGAGTTGAACTAACCTGGGATGTGGCAGAAGCAGGTTCAGATGCCCGCTCTGGAGCAGGAACTTGAACTCATGTCTTCCCCACCTCTCCTGTGAGTACCATAAACAGATGGTTACAGGGTATTCTGAACTGAGTTATTCTCCATTTCTCATGTTGAGGCTGTTCCACTTTGTGTAAAATATTTGAATAGTTACTGAGTTAGAGAGAGGTAGAGAATGAATCTATACCTCGGTGTTTAAGGCACTCACTTAGCACAGACCCTGGTTTCCAGTCTCTGCTCCAATGAATATTTAATCATTTATTCTCCGTGGAATAGCATTAACAGGAGAGACTGAGAAAGACCCACCACAGAGTAGCCTACAGCCTGGTGGTTGTGGCCTTCACCTGGGAAGGTGTTCAAGTCTCTGTTCCAGAATGGGTATGGGTTGTCCTACATCCCAGGGCAGTGCTCTGACCAGGGGAGATCATGATGACAATGAAGGTTTTGTGAATCTAGCCCTTCATTTCCTTTTCTTTAATTAATGTTAAAAATATTTGTCAGTTTTTTTTAAAAAGGGTCCATTTCATATCCAAAACTTTTTTTAATTTTATTTTTTGGAACTGCCAGAAAGAAACCACCAGCAGCAAAAAATCAATTCTTTCCATAGATCTCCTAGTGATGTGCAAATAGCAAGAGAGCCAGAGTGTTGGTTTGGAAAAGCCCTCAATTTTTTGAAGTCTGCAGAATGTGTGTGCGTGTGCATGTGTTTGGTGCTGTGGATGTAACTTCCACTAGCTTTTATGGGATTTTAGGTACACAGAAATCACATACGATGAAACCCTTACGTTTAATACCTTGTTTTTTTACAGTACTTTTTCCTCTCATGGCACCATGAAAGTCTTCCTCATGCTCTTTGATTGTTTCCAACCCAAGCCTGATCTTGTAAATACAGAAGTCAATGAAATTGAGGGGGAGCATCCCAAAATGAACTCTTTCAAAAATTTAGAACAGGTTTGGTACAGGTTCAAGTTAACTTTTGGATGCTTTGTTTTTTTCTTATTATAGCTACACTGACTTTGTCAATTACTGTATATTTAACAGTCTCAAAAAGGCAGCTGCAATTGGGCCATAATTAGTTTTGTATGATTTTCATATTATATTATTATTATTCCATAGTGAGAAATCAGCCCAGCAACTACCCATAGATGTTTTTCTCTCTTATTCAGGAATCTAGATCTAATCTGTTTCTCACAAAATCCCCCAATTTATATGAGTGTGTATTTGGATAGGATGGTAGGGGGAGCATTTCTAAATTTCTCATTATGGTAAACAACTTCAGCCCTTTATCATCTCATTCTTTGTCCTGTTGTGCTATATATAATAGCATTAAAAACTAAACACTTATATAGCACTTTTCATTTTCAAAGCATGATACAAGCATTGATTGATTAATCCTCACAGGACTCCTGTGAGATGGATAAGTATTATCTCCTTTTGATGGAGGAAATGGAAATAGGGGACTTCATTCTGATCTCACACAAAGATAACTCTGTTGACTTAAGTGTTGTTACTCCTGATATACTAGCATAAGTGGGATCAGAATAAAGTCTGAAGGTGTTGTCCAAAACCATACAGCAAATCAGCAGAAGATCCAGGATTAGGATTCTGCTGTTCCTAATCATTTGCTCAGATCACTTGGGTTGTGCCACCCTCCATTATGCCTTCTTCCTGTTTGGAGTGATCAGTTTTTCATGGATTTCTACTGTTCCTGGATTCTAGTTAGTGTTTTGATTCAAGACTATTTTCTTAACTATGCATTTATTGATGAGAACATGTAAGTCAAGATTCCCCCTGCATCTGATCTCCTCTTAGCACAATTTGGAAGGGGAGACTAATGTGTCATTAAGTCACCTTTATGCAACTCTCCTCAGTCCTGAAGCCAGATTAAAGCTCAGTTTTTTCAGTGTTGCTTTACCTTGTGTCTGCAGCCAGCTGCCTCTAAGGCCCATTCCAGTATCTGGGGTTGCTGGGGTGTAGAGATCCACCAGCCATACCACCTCCTGGAAACAACCCTTGCACCAGGGGATAAAGAAGAATGGCGTAGAACTGCACAGCAGTAGAGGGAATCCATTGGAGGCCAGGTTCAGCAAGGTTATGGCCACTGGTGCCAGAGTGAGGGGGCCAGATCTGGTCCATGGAATGCCCATTCATTAGGTCCTGCCCTTATGAAAAATGTGTATTTCAATTTTTGCTTTTAGGTCATTGCTCTTATTAAATCAGCTCTCCAACTGATAGAGGAAGAAGAAATGCATTTGCAATACTGCTTCTAGGGTCTTATTAGCCATTGGTTACAGGACCTACTATTGAGAGGGTTAAAACATATTGCTATGGCTAAGTTACTGGCAATATTTTGACAGCCTGTAACAGGAGTCTTTATAAAGTGTAAACAATCAAAACACATATTTGGGTGTGTTTTAGTGTGGACATGAATAACTTATCTGTACAGACATCTAGCAACTTGCTAGCAGGTCAGTTAGCACTACCATTCTGTCTATCTATTTAACAAGAAGCCATCTGATTATATCTTTGCTCACAGATCAGTGAAAGATTCTTTGAATAATGAATTTTTTTAAACAATTATAACGGTAAGTATTATTACATTTTACAATGGTTTAAGACTTTAACATAATAGTGAAGCTTCCCATTCTCAGTTCTCCAACAGTAGAAAGATCTTTTCTAAGTGCATAATTTAAATTTAAATAAATGCAGACCTTTGTTCTCAACTTGAATAGAATGTGTGATAACTTAAGAAAAAAATATAGCTTTGTGACACACTGATTACTTTTGTAAAGACAGAAGTATGTTCTTCCCTTGATGCATGTGTCTAACTTCCATTAGTGTTAATGGGAGTTTGTGTGCATTCCAAAGAGACTACACTCCAATTAATTATAACACTTTTAAGAAAATCTGAGATATGTGAAGTTAAAGTAGAGATTCTTAGGGTATTCAATTTTTTGGAATTTCTATCCTGTTCTCAATCCTTTGGTGGATGCTTTATTTAACACTGACTGACATTGTACTTATATTTACAAGATTTCATGACTATGTTTAGTTTAAACCATATTGTGACATATAGATAGTTAAAGTCAGCTCAAATCTAGTTCTTTCTGGGATATTTAGCCAACTACCTGTTTGTCTTTATTCTGTTTACCGTTAACTTTAATGGAATAGTTATTCAACTGTCAGCTATCAATTTCAAGGTTAACCTGAGATCAAGCTGTAGCTGACTGAAACAGATACTGAGAAGTGTGAGTGAATCATGTTCCTTTTCTCAAGTTTTCCTGAATTTTGTGAGTAGATACCTCTGATCATCTAAGAACGAACAGATAACAGGCAAATGATTTTGTATTTTGATTCTGATTGCAAATTAAAAATAGTGTTAGTAAAGATAGAATGGGCTGAGGAAAGTAACAATGAACTATTGATAGCAAACAAACAATGTGGGAAATTGACATTCATATTTGAGATAATTCATGTGTAGCAGCACATCTGGAAACTTGAGGCAGTAAATCCTGTAGTCCATAGATACATAAATGGCGGAAGTTCAGCATGCAGTAAGAGAAAGTGAGCAACCAGGTTTACGTGCAAGTGTCAGGTAGATTAGAGAGATTCAGCAAACTTGTTGTGAGATGTGTATTTCTATTTGTCATCTTCACTATTCCAGAACATACGAGTTTTGGTATCTCATTGCTTGTGGATCTATGTGCACCAAAATTCTAGGCTGGGGATCTCATTTCAAATATTCAAACCACTAGTCTGAGATCTGAGGTCCTGCATATAGGTATATGAGGAGAGATTCCAAATTTCTGTTCTTCCACATTGGAAGGGGTTGTGGGAATCCTTAAGCCACAACTTTAAACAGGTTATTAGGTTTCTTTTGTATGCTGGAAAAAAGGACTGCATCAGTGGGAAAGGAAACATTTGCTTTCTTACCAATTACCCTGGTGTTTTGTATCTTTGTTGGAAAACATGAAAAGGAACAAATTTGGTATCTCTAAAGCAGTAGATGAAAAGTTCAGGGGATAAAGAGAGATGCAGGCAATAAGGGGATGGAGCTTGTGATAGGCCAAGAGAAACCCTACTGTTTAGAGCAGTAACAACTAATAAGAAAAGTCTCTTAAAAAGGTGTGAAAGGAGCTAGAAAGATGACAAAAGGGACATGTCCCTGCTCAGTTTTTCCAGTTGTCTGGAAAACATACATCAGTCAATGTTTTCCAGATAGTACCTCCTTCTAGATTCAACTTCCACTGACCTGAAAAATGGATGTTTTGGATAAGAGTACTCCAGAGACTGAAATCCAGTTTGCCTCAGCAGCTGGAGGAGAAGGTAGTCAGATTGATACAATGGAACCAGAGGTCAAGGCCATTTCTGGAGTGTGTATCACGTCACATCAGCCCCAGTGAAACAGTTCAACACAGCTAAGGATGAACTAGACAGTGGCTTCATGCTCTGTTGCCATGCTGATTTTGAAGCAAGCATGTTACCATTCACATAGACAAGGGAAAAGTGAATCAGTGCATAATTTTATAACAGCCTTATATGACCTTATTGAACACTATGGCTATGGACTGATGAGTTAAGAACTCAGAGACAGACTTGTGGGTGTGTAGATACAAAGCTCTCAGATATTGGCTCTAGTTCTGATACTAGAAAGGCCAAAGGGTTTGGTCTGTTAAAGTGAGAATACAATGAATTATTCTCCAAACTAATTTTAAGCAGAGACCAAACTATAGAAAAGTCACATGTTGGGAAGATGATAGTTCCCTGTATGGCAGAAGTAAAGAGCCTGACCCACACAGACATAACCAAAGAAACTGATGCAACTGTATGGTTAGCCAAAATGAGGAACTCTACCAAAAAGAAATCCCACAGTGGGGGAACTGTGCATATCAAAAAACCCTGAACAGCAAGGGCAGCCAGAAAATGGCTAAAGGATACAGCCATAGTTCTATATAGTAACAAAGTTCTTTATAGAAGAAGATCCAGAAGATTAACTATACATGCCTCAGAATAATAGAAGCCAGCTGGAAACAATCATTGTTTTCCAGGATTGCCTTGAGATAGTGAAGTAGGATTTAAAATAGGTTGTGAAGTGGATGTAACAGGTGTTATGGGTTCACTCTACCTAGGGATTTAAGATTTTGCTTCATGGAGTGGCACTAAGGGGACACTGGATGGCCTGGGACATTGCTTTTTGGATGTGAAAGAAAGTTTTTTTCCTTTCTAATATGAGGAGGGAAGAATACATCCTGAGGTCTTTATGGTTGGCAGTGTTTATATTGCTGTATTTAGCCAGCCAGCAATCACTGTTCCATATATGCTGACATGTTGGAGGCTGACGGTAGTAGCGGAGGAATGTACACTTGATACATCCACTGGTGAAGGAAGCATCAGCACCAGCTAATCAAGTCTATAACTTAGAGCAGCAGCCATGTATGTGATAACCTGCAGGTCTGCTCACAGGTTGGACGGGTAGATCTAGGCTACCCCAAATCCCATTAAAGGAGAGTTGGTAATTGGTCTTTGTGGCATTCAAACATTTCTTCCTTAAGTCCTGGAGCCTTAACATTTCACCTCCAAGAAGTAGTGTGTGGGTAGGGTCAGAAGGGAGATTGGTATTTTTTTTGTTTGTTTCAGGAACTCAATGTCACTCAACAATAGAACTTCACAAAATAGTAGATTTTTCAGTTTGCTGACAATTAAGAAAACAGGTTCAAACAGAACACTTTTGCCAAAATTTTGTCAAATAGTAAAAAATATAAATTAGTGTTGAGTCAAATGAAACATTGTTTCAACCAAATTAAAGCATTCTCTTTCCCTCCCAAAAAGAGAGAGGAAACGTTGAAATGGAATATCAAAATGTTTCATTTTGAAAATGTCAAAACAAAACATTGATATTTCAGAAATGTTTAGGATACATCCTGAATACATCCTGAGGTCTTTATGGTTGGCAGTGTTTATATTGCTGTATTTAGCCAGCCAGCAATCACTGTTCCATATATGCTGACATGTTGGAGGCTGATGGTAGTAGCGGAGGAATGTACACTTGATACATCCACTGGTGAAGGAAGCATCAGCACCAGCTAATCAAGTCTGGTAAAAAAAAAAAAAAAAAAGTAGACAAACACAAATTTATAAAAGGTTAGAGTTGCTGCATCTGTATTTTTCACAGAAAAGTAGCTTCAGGCAAAAAAATTTACCCAGCATTTTGCAACAGTCTAGTTGCATCTGCAGTATCCCCAATCCTATAATAAGATTCTCCAAGCAGATTTTAGACTCAGCTTATGAAGTTTAATTATTGCACTTTATTTAGGATGCTTACACTTCACAAAACCTTCATTTTTATATTACATATTCAACCCCTCTGACATTTTGAATCAGTTATTGGTATTGTTTTTCTGTATTGTGGTTCTTATTACAAAATGTAATGAATGTTTTCTGTGTTAAAGAAAAAAAGATTTAAGTCCTTGTACATCAAGTTTCAACAGAGAGTATGTGTTTAATGGCCAACTTAACTACTGCTTCAATAAAAGGTTTATGATGAAAATGCTGCAGCATCCTTAACAGCTGCGTGAACATTCTGATATAATACTGGTGGAAAACATAATTAGCATAATGGCAAAAGGACAAGCTTTTATGGGGATTTAAGATTTCCTTCTGTACCGCAAACAAAAGACACTCAAAATACAAGTTTTCTGGTTCATCTTTTACAATGGTCAAATCAAGGCAAAGCCAGAAAATATGCTGATGAGAGAATATCTTTGTAATTTGTATTTTAACAAACTGAAAAATGTTATTGCAACGGAGAAGGATGTTTAAATAAAATTAAAGCTGAAATACAAGCTGACAAAAAAGGGAAGACATTGGAAGTTAAGGATGACATTTTTTCATGGTCTAATAAGTAAATCCATTTATTCATGTCTGAATATTGGTGATATAGCTGAATTTTCATTTGTTGCATTGCATCAGTGGTTGTCAAAGAATACTATGTCATCAGCATATCTGAGGTGCGCACCAATGGAAATCCCAGCTCCCTTCACTTTGTATTATGAGATGTGCCTTGGAAGATTTTGACATTCTGCATATATGTTAAAGCAGCTTGAACAAAATACACCTTTGTCTCACACTCTGCCCAGTGGGAAACCACTCAGTCACCTACTGCTGTTAGCAACATGGTCTGTTCATAGTAGAGACTTGTGATGGTGCAATTGGATACTTTGGAATACAATTCTTGATTAATACAGCTGTGAAATAGAAAAAGAGAATACCACAATGGCAGAAGATGAGTTCTAAAGAATGAGCTGTTGGTCTTCACTATAAATGTCTGGGCTTCTGTTTGATTGTATGAAGCAATTATGGTATTAGGACACAGTTTTGTCTGCGACTTACCTATGTTTATTGCAATTTAACAAAGTTATAGAATGGATCTAGTGAAAACAAAATGGCTAGGCTTATGAGCAATTGTATAAAGAGGTCATATATACCCATGTTGAATGTCATTTAGAGAGAAACTATTTTGGCTTTACATTGTAAAGTTCTAGTTTGTCTTTGCATCTAACTACTACGGTGAGGGGACCATTAGAATTGCATATGTGACTAGAAGTTCTACTAGTGTCCTACAAAACTGATGGCGGTGTATGAACTCCAAGTTAAAGCCCCCTTTTTGGTGTGTACACTGAAAACCAGGTGATGAATGAAGAAATGGAATTTGAGCATGAATCAGATCTCACTGAAATTAATGAGGCTCTGTCCTTATTTTACCTATTCCTATCTCTTGTATTATCTGAGGACATTTTGGTATTGATTATGAAAATATTCATAGAAGCACTAATTTTCTTTCTATGGCACAAGTTGTATTTGAACTAGTAAGTGGTTGTCTTAGGGGCCACTCTAACTCCCTTTGAACTCAATGAAAAAACTCCTGTTGACTTCATTGTGTGCAGAAATTTTTTATTCTTGCAATCGGAAATACCAATAATAATAAAAAACCAATAATACTTATCCTTCATATAGCCTCAACAAGAAGGGAGATTGTATCACAATCCTGTAGGAAGCTAAGGCTTGGAGTCCCCCCCCCCCAAGGTCACCCTGAAAATCAGTGTAATGCTGGAAAGTGAACTTCGAACTCCTCATTCCCATTCCTATATCCTATCTATTGCAGAACACTACTTTCCCATCATGAATGTAGGTTAGCCCATGAAGTCCATCACAGACCTTGTTATGCTGATTTACCTATCCAGTTCTTGTATTCTCTGGTGACGAGTGTTGTATAAAATCCTGGGACAGATTTCAGTAATGAGTTTTTAATCAAACAATGGAATGAATTGCCCCAGTTCATAAAGTTCTTTTTCGAGAACTATTAAGAATATTGCTTGATGTTTTTCAGTTGATGCTGCTGAAAAGTAGTGTTCTATTATTCACATAATATGTGGATGTACTCATTATTAAGCCCTAAGTATGTGTCTAGACTAGTGGTTGTAGTTCTGTTTTAACTTGACTTATTTGATTGTGAAGGATAAACCACAAATATTTCTGCAATGTCTGGACTAAGGTTTACAATTGTGTTTGCCAGTCAACTTGATTTAATCCATTGACCTGAATTAAAATAGGACCACAAACTCATGAAGCCTCTCTCCCCATGAGAACTGATATCTGCCGAGGTATTTAGGGTAATGGACACTCAGTTTAGTCAGGAGCGTGATGGATTCAGAATATTTTCATTGGAGGATCCTTAGTTGCAGAACCTGGCATGTCAAAGCTGGAATTTATTGAACTCCAGGTCATCCTGCAAAAAGACATCTTTCCTTCTAGGCTGCCTCTGGGTGCAGGAAATTGCAGGGGTGGGGAACCTACGGCGCACGGGCCTCATCTGGCCCATTGCTTAATTTCATCTGTCCCGCAGCAAGTCTCGGTGCTGTGGGTGGGAAGCCACAGGGCTGTGTGTGGCCAGTGATTGATTTTTTTCTGTGGGTAAATGGCCCTTGACCACCCCTGGCTTACTACATGCAAAGATCGACCTAATTTGGCTAAATTGGCTGGATTTCACGTCTTGGATGTTGGATTTAATGCATCTGTTTTATTATTTCTGTATATGGGTTTAGATTGCAGGAAAGCACAATTTAAATAAACCTAGAGAAAAAATATGCTTTTATTTATTTAAAAAAATCTACACATATACTTGTCATAAGGACATTTATTGTATTATATAAGTACTGTCATGCCTTCACAGAAACCCACTGAGTGGAGCTTTGTGTAGATGCAGGAGTGTGACCACATGTTTGCAGGATCAGGGCCACAACTTTTAACGTCAGAGTAATACACTTTGGAAAATATATTGGTTCATTACTTCAAAACACCACAGTAATATTATTACCAAGTATCCAAAGGCAAAAATTCAGATTGGCTAGTAGTTTTCAAATGTCAAAACAAATCCAACCCCCCCCCCCCCCCAATACCTTTGAATTATATAATTTTTCAACACCATCTAAAGGAATACCTATTTTTGGTGTTTATTACTTTAAAGGGACCAAATGACTTTATTTTCAAATATAGTTAGGCTTTAGAGTCTAAATGCTAAAATTTAGCCTATACTGAACAGGTAGAATCATGTTCTAAATCGTTAACAGAAATGCTGACAGAACCTTAACTAGAGTAGCTTGAAGAGTGTTGCTATAATAAATTAATTTTACTAGCTGTACTGTACCTCCAAAGCTTTTCCCCCAAGGTGCTATTTTATCTGTGGGGGGAGTGATTGAGTTTAAATCAAATATAAACAAGAAATGTGCCAAACCTAAAGAAATCAATAGAAGCCACAGGAGTTTGAAATCCTTACAAGTTCTTGAAAGTAAAGTGAGAAAAAAAACAAAAAGATGTTTCTGCCTGAGGAGCTGTAAATTCTACACACATTGCTATACCCAAATGAATCAGAGGTTAGAAAACAAAACTCAGAAGAACTAGAGCAGGTATAAAAATACTTGCTTCTTATACCCTACTCTGCCATATATGCTAAAATAGACAGTACTTACAGGAATTCTGCTACAACACTAATGATTCAGTGATTTTAATACTATACAGTAGTTCCTAGAAGAACTATTCTATAGAATATATCACTTCCCCGAAGGGAGGTAATATTAGTAGCAGAGTGACAAAAAGCCCTTCTCTGTGGTTGGTGAGTAAATGCAAAGTCAGAGCAATCTGATTTTAGGCAAGAATATACGCAGTAAACACCACTGCAGAACCACAGGATAAAACATGTCGGATTAGGACTTGTCTTACTTTCAGACTCTTATTAATTCTGTGTGCCTTATTCTCTCATTTACAGATGTAAATCCAGTGTATGACTCCACTGACTTTAATAGAGTTACCACAGACTTGCATGAAGAATCATGGTAATTATCTCTGCTGAATTTTTGTCAAATTCCCCACTAAGCAAGTCTAGTCCAACCAAAACAAAAACCCCAAAGTATCACAGCAGAAACTTGGGTAATTCCCACTAATGACTGGTAATTTTTATTACTGTGTGAATTAGTGAGCAAGTCAACAAATAGAACAAAGCAAGGATTACACAGATTTCAATGTACTTTGTTCACATTTGGACAATTTCCATTCAGTTAAAACATTTAAATGTGTAATAGTGTGCATGTCTTCAGTCAGGCTTACACAAACCTCTTGCACACACATACCACACACCATACAATAGCAATGCAGACTAGTTCAGAGCATTGATCAGAACACCTTTTGGAGTGCAAGTGAAGCTTTCTAATCCAGCTCTCTTGGACACAAGTCTTATATTGTGTGATATTCCTAGATACTATGAAATTGAGGTGTGTGTGAGGGGTCATGTTTTCCATTGAAGCTTTGAGTTAATAAATAGTGTTCTTTATTCATTTGTGCTCTTCAGTTGTAGCCTATATAGCCATGGGACAAATGTACCACTTGGTGCATGTCAGTAGACTCAAAAGGATTTTACTCTCCAAGCAGAAATTAATAGAAATGATGGTGAATGCACTGAGTTTCTATCCTGTTGTCGGAACAAATAATGTCCAAACTCTCTTCAGGCTTAGTGTCACAACATAAATCTGAGCCTTAACATTCTCCTTGAGCTTTGCATGTCTCCAAGCTTTACCTTCAGAAGCTCTGTCATCATCCCCTCTCTCAGAGAAGCACTTTAATTTACCAAATATCCCACATGGAGCTGACCATGTAAGCCTGCCAGAATGATCAGTACTTCATCTTTACACAGGTCCTAATAGAATTGCTCCTCTACTCTGTTCCCCCATTCCTGTTGGAACAACTTCCATACTCTTTATATAGTTTTGCAGCTTTATAAACAAAAAAAGTTCCCTGCCCAGGAAAGCTTACAATCAAAGGACCCGATTCTGCAAATATGAGTAATTTTAATCCAGCTGCAAAGCAGTGTAGGATCAGACACTTAGCCAGTTATAAGGTCATATAACAATGAAAGCTATCTCAAGGGGTTAGCATTTCGTTCCTTCCTGTAAAGATGCATTGCAGATGTGTATATAGCTATTATTGTAGTGATATAATAAAAGGTGAGGTAAGGGGATTGCATAGGTGATGATGATTCGGTAAGGAATGCAAGATAAAAGAAGTGCATTTTAGGGCAAGATTTGTTGAAGGACAGGATAGTCACCTCATACAATGGGAAGCTTTATCAAGTGTACAGAGCAGGATAAAAAGAACCACAACAGTGCAAGTGGATGAAATAGACAAAGAGCGGTCAGTTCTTAAAAGCTGGGATGAATAACTGTAAAAACTTTGGATCTGGTCCTCAGAGCATAATGAAACACACTGCAGGTTTGCCTATTGAAAACAATGGTGGTGACACTCCATCACATTTAATGTGGCTAGAGGATGTGGGAAACCCTTAGGAGCACATCCTGGTCAGACACTGGATGAGTGATGAGTTTCATGGTAGGTGATTCTCCGGGAGGTTGTTTTTCACGATATGTAAAAACTTAACCTCACTGCAGCAGTGGGAAATCTTTAAATATTTTTGCTATGAAGATGATAGTGCTTTATACTAGAAGGAAACAGGTTGTTAAACTGTTACAGTAAAACTATTCTGCAATCATTTTGGATCCAAAAATTCTGGAGTTTTATATATTGCTCACACAAGTATAGCTTTACATACAGAGGCTGCAAATTGTCTAGAATAGGCACCATCTTCTACTATGTGTAGGTATGTCACCTAGGTCAATGGGACTGGGGTCACTAGAAACAACTCTGTAATGCAAATAACTATTAATTATTGTTGAATATCTTCTTTTCCCCTGTCCTAAGAAGCTAGCCTTTGTGTTTTTATCTCTCAGGGAGCAAGAAGGTAATTGAGTGAACATTATTTACCCAATCTGAGAAATACTTACACATGAGTAGTCCTATTGAAATCAATTGGATTACTTGTGTGAATAATGATGAGCATGTGCAGGTTTGTAGGATGTGGATTTCAGAAGGCACATAAGCCAGTGCCTCTTTTCGTCAAGACACTTCTGCCCAAAATATATAACCTTAAGAAATAGGAGATGAGGAAGGTGGTGTTATTTGTAATGCCATGGCACCTGAAATGTGCTACACACTTTACAAACACAAAGGGAGACAGTCAGTGTTCCAAAGGGCTTACATTCTCCATTTGGATAAAAGATAGCAAACAATAAGGGTGGGGCAGTTGAGGTTAAAGAGTGACACAACAGGGTTGCTTAGATAGGGGACTACTAGACTATGATAAGATAAATACCAGTAAAGTAATTCTGCTTTGTTGAGTTTCATCTCTCCATCCATCTTACAATCATACAACTTAGGATATCAGCTTTTCTGAAGTTGTTGCCTAGAGAATTTTCTGTCCAGAAACATTGCCTCTTCTATTAAGAACAAATTTGCTTTATAATGCAAGATGTCACAAATGTGACAGGTGTCTGACAGGTACTAGCTCTGCAATTTGATTGGACCCAGTGTTTGAACTTTGTCTGGTGAAATTGTAGAAGGACCTCTGGTCAAGTGCTTTTCTGTTTTCTCTGAAGGGTTGGCTATCATCTGATGAGTTGTATGCTAGCCAAAAGCTAGAATCCAGAAACTACCCAGTAACTGTAGCTCTGCAGAGCTATTTTTTAGCTTTGTCAGGGTACTTGAAACTTGCAAATATCTTGCCAAATCCAAAACATTTAGTGCAATCCAAATACAATTTAATAATTCTATGCCTGCCCAAAGTTGTCCTTCAGGGCTCTGAATTAGGAAAACAACCAGCAGTACAATAGTCTGGAACTTCAGTTAACTTTGGAGAAGAATAAATAAATGCTCCTAACAAATCTGCTTTAACCAAAGGAGGGTACTGGCAAATTTGCCCTATTGTTTCCTTGGAAGTAGAGACATACTGTATTCATTGTCCTTCGGCTAAGTGAAGAAAGACAGGATGCAGGTATGTGGTTTAATTAGGCCACAGCATCATTAATTGGACTCATCTGGGAATTATCCAGTAAATACTCCTACAGTGCAGGTCATGAGTCCTTCTGTATTCATCTTCACCTGGGGGAGGGCTGCAGTCAGCTCCACATCCCTGCAGCTGGTCCCCAGCCTGTGAGTTAGCCTTCCCACTGCTACCACTCTTTCCCAAATTTTGAGGAGGGGGACTCTTAGAGGAGCCACTACCCTTTTTCCCCACCAGACCAAATAAAGACCTCTTCCCACACATGCACCTTTGAGGTTGCAGAAGCTGCATTCTCCAGATGGTTGTAGATTGAGGCAAGAGAGACGACAAGTATTTCCACCTCACCTGCTGCATTTATCATTTCATTACACAACCATCACAGAATGGTGGGCCTCCAGAGATTAAAACTATGCATTAAGTGTCCCCTACATCATCCAGAAGGAGGGAGGCTGGAGTTTGATTAACATTTAGAGGACTTTAGTCCTTAAATTTATTTTGTCTTATGTGCCTATTCACCTTCATTACCTTTGACAGAAGTTGTAGTTATACTGCTGTATTTTACCTCTACTTATAAAATTGGGTAATCTGTTTGTACCAAAACTATTTCAGGAGTACTCTGAATAGTGAGTAGCACACTTGATTTGCACGTGATAGAGCAAAATGTGTGTGCCCTGAGCACTTACATTGTCATCTCTGCCTTTGTTCAGAGAGTATGAACACCAAGTAAATCCCTTCACATCCCTGATTCTTCCTTGTTTCTCTACCCACACTCCACCTATTCAGAGTATGACAATAGAAGGGCAGGCTGCTTCCACCTTCATCCTATACCATTATTTAATTCAACTGTGTTTCCAGTTCCACTAATATACAGATAAATGCCATTGTGTTACTGGGCTAGTCCAAAACTTTGCATTCTTGTGCTCCTCTGAATACAAAGACCATGACTCTTTGTATTCAAAGAGTTAGGGCTCCTAGAAGCCATCATGATCTACTTTGCCTAGATTTGGCATCAATGTTGTATTAGGTTGTATTTTCATTCTTTGAGCAATATGTCTCTAGACATGCCCACACAACAAAAGTGCAAAGAGAGTGTATGTTTCAAGGATCATGTATGGATATATGAAAGTGTCCATTCTTTACACGTGTGTCATATTTCATTCATGTAAGAACCTTATCCTTTTTGCTGGCTGGGAAACATTTTCATGTACTATGAATTACCTGAAGAGATTATTCCACTAAAACAGCTGGTTAAACAAAAAGCATATTAAGAAGTGTCCCAAATCTGCACAGACACACCCCTGGAATCCCAACCACGGATATTCTCTCTGCTACCCAAGATCCATAAACCTGGAAATCCTGGACCCCCCCCCCCACCATCATCTCAGGCATTGGCACCCTGACAGCAGGATTGTCTCACTATGTAGACTCCCTCCTCAGGCCCTACGCTACCAGCACTCCCAGCTATCTTCGAGGCACCACCGATTTCCTGAGGAAACTACAATCCATCGGTGATCTTCCTGAAAACACCGTCCTAGCCACTATAGATATAGAAGCCCCCTACACCAACATGCCACACAAAGATGGACTACAAGTTGTCAGGAACAGTATCCCTGATAATGTCACGGCAAACCTGGTGGCTGAACTTTGTGACTTTGTCCTCACCCATAACTATTTCACATTTGGGGACAATGTATACCTTCAAATCAGCAGCATTGCGATGGGTACCCGCATGGCCCTACAGTATGCCAACATTTTTATGTTGGCCTTAGAACAACGCTTCCTCAGCTCTCGTCCCCTAATGTTCCTACTCTACTTGTGCTACATTGATGACATCTTCATCATCTGAACCCATGGAAAAAAAGCCCTTGAGGAATTTCGCCATGATTTCAACAATTGCCATCCCACCATCAACCTCAGCCTGGACCAGTCCACACAAGAGATCCACTTCCTGGACACTACGGTGCTAATGAGCGATGGTCACATAAACACCACTCTATACCGGAAACCTAATGACCGCTATGCCTACCTACATGCCTCCAGCTTTCATTCAGACCACACCACATCTATTGTCTACAGCCAAGCTCTACGATACAACTGCATTTGCTCCAACCCCTCAGACAGAGACAAACTCCTACAAGATCTCTATCAAACATTCTTACAACTACAATACCCACCTGCTCAAGTGAAGATACAGATTGACAGAGCCAGAAGAGTACCCAGAAGTTATCTACTACAGGACAGGCCCAACAAAGAAAATAACAGAATGCCACTAGCCATCAACTTCAGCCCCCAACTAAAACACCTCTCCAACACATCATCAAGGATCTACAACCTATCTTGAAGGATGACCCATCACTCTCACAGATCCTGGGAGACAGGCCAGTCCTTGCTTACAGACAGCCCTCCAACCTGAAGCAAATACTCACCAGCAACCACACAACAGAACCACTAACCCAGGAACCTATCCTTGCAACAAAGCCCGTTGCCGACTGTCTCCACATATCTATTCAGGGGACACCATCATAGGGCCTAATCACATCAGCCATACTATCAGAGGCTCGTTCACCTGCACATCTACCAATGTGATATATGCCATCATATGCCAGCAATGCCCCTCTGCCATGTACATTGGCTAAACTGGACAGTCTCTATGTAAAAGAATAAATAGACAAATCAGATGTCAAGAATTATAACATTCAAAAACCAGTCAGAGAACACTTCAATCTCTTTGGTCACTCGATTACAGACCTAAAATTTGCAATTCTTCAACAAAAATACCAGACTCCAACAAGAGACTGCTGAATTGGAATTAATTTGCAAACTGGATACAATTAATTTAGGCTTGAATAAAGACTGGGAGTGGATGGGTCATTTCCCCATGTTTATTCCCTCCTGTCCCACCCCCGCTGTTCCTCAGACGTTCTTGTCAACCTTGATTATCACTACAAAAGGTTCCCCCCCTGCTGGCAATAGCTTACCTTACCTGATCTCTCATTACAGTGTGTATGGAAACACCCATTGTTTCATGTTCTCTGTGTATATAAATCTCCCCACTGTATTTTCCACTGAATGCATCCGATGAAGTGAGCTGTAGCTCACAAAAGCTTATGCTCAAATAAATTTGTTAGTCTCTAAGGTGCCACAAGTCCTCCTTTTCTTTTTCCCATGACTGTGTGACTCCCATGATGCATCACTTCCCCTCATCAAGAGCAGGGACTCTGGTGCATCCAGAGGCCAACAGAAATGATTAGGGGTATGGAATAGCTTCTGTATAAGGAAAAATAATAAGATTGGGACTTTTCAGCTTGTAAAAGAGACAACTAAGGGGAAATATGATTGAGATCTATAAAATCATGGTTGGTGTGGAGAAAGTAAATAAGGAAGTGTTATTTACTCCTTATAATATAAGAATTAGGGGTCACCAAATGAAAATAAGCAGCAGGTTTAAGACAAGCAAAAGGAAGTTGTAAAGGAGTGGACTCACCCCTACAGCACCTCCTGCTGGTCATTGGGAATTAGCTCTTTTCCAGCCTGGAGCACCCTCTGCAGGCCAGTGATCCACACAGCTCAGACCCCCATGTCCCTCACAGACTCTTGTGCCCCTTTCTCTGGGGTTCTGCCCCCTGGAAGTACCCCCACACTCTGCATCTGGCTCTCCCCTTTCTGGGGCACCCCCAACCCACTATCCCCACCTTGCCTCAGTCTGGGCTACTGCCAGTCATCTCCAAGCCCCCACTCCCTGGGGCAGACTGCAGTGTAAAGGCCACTCATCATAGGCAAGGGGGTTCAGACCTGTTGCCTTCCTCTGCCACCCCATACCTCTATGGGCCTTGGTCCAGGCCTTACAGCCTGGGGAGTCACCAGCCTGGAGCACCCCCACTCAGCCTGCTCCTTCCCCAGCACTGCATCACCCTCAGTACCTTGTCAGGCAGGCAGCCAGGCCATGCTCTTTCCCAGCCTGGAGAGAGACTCCTTGGGCCTTTGGCTCACAGCCTTTTTATACAGGCCAGCTGGGGCCTGATTTGGGCGTGGCCCAGCTGCGGCTGCTTCCCCAATCAGCCTTCCCCAGCCACAGCCCTCTCCAGGGTTGCTCTTAACCCCTTCTATTTTAGGAGTGGGGTAGCCACCCCGCTACAGAAGTATTTTTTTACACAACGTACAATCAGTCTGTGGAATTCTTTGCCAGAGGGATGTTATGAAGGCCAAGACTATAACAGGGTTCAAAAAAGAACTAGATAAGTTCATGGAGGATAGGTCCATCAATGGCTATTAGCCAGGATGGGCAGGGTTTCTGTCCCTAGCCTCTGTTTTCCAGAAGCTGGGAATGAATGACAGGGGATGGATCACTTGATGATTACCTGTTCTGTTCATTCCCACTGAGGCACCTGGCATTGGCCTCTGTTGGAAGACAGGATACTGGGCTGGATTGACCTTTGGTTTGACCCAGTATGGCTGTTCTTATCCTGGGAGATGTAACCTGACAAGGGAGATGGGCTTGTTGAGGAGAATGGGAACACAAGGGTGCACGAACTACACCTTCCATGAGGCATCACCGCAGTATTTCCGAATTGAAATATTTTGGTTTTCAGCTAAAAAAAAAAAACCTTGATTTTCATATTTCACAAACATTTGAAATTTTCTGAGGAGTGAAACAAACCTTTTCCAACCAGGTCTAGCCATATCCCAAACCATGCATAAAGCAAAGGGAAGAAGCAGGGAAATAAAAGTCAACAAAAAGGATGTTGATGGACAGGTTTATATCCCTGATGTTCTATTGCATAAACTTCCTTCCTTCTGTTACTTCTCTCTTCCCAGAGAAATGCGGATTAAGTTGAGAGCTAAAGAAACTAATCCAATCTTAGTGGAAGTGATAACGTAAGATTGGCCATACTGGGTCAGACCAACTGTCCATCCAAAACAGTACCCTGTTTTCTGACAGAGACCAGTGCCAGATTCTTCAGAGGCAATGAATGGAACAGAGCAATTATCAAGTGGTTCATCCAGTGTTGTCCAGTTCCACCTTCTGGCAGTTAGACGTTTAGGGACAACCAAATCATGAGGTTAAATCCTTGACCATCTTGACTAATAGCCATTGATAGACCTATTCTCCATGAACTAATCTAATTCTTTTTTTTAACCCAATTATTCTTTTGGGCTTTACAACATCCCCTGGCAACAGGTTCCACAAGTTAACTGCACTGTGTGAAGAAGTACTTCCTTATATTTGTTTTAAACCTGCTGCCTATAAATTTCATTGGGTAACCCCTGGTTCTTGTGTTATGTGAAGGGGTAAATAATACTTCCCTGTTCACTTTCTTGACATCATTCATGTTCTTATAGACCTATATAATATCCCCCCTTAGCTGTCTCTTTTCTAAACTGAACAGTTCCAGTCTTTTTAATCTCTCCTCATATGGAAGCTGTTCCATACCCCTGATCAATTTTGTTGCCCTACTCTATCTTTTCCAGTTCTAATGTAATATTTTTAGATAGGGTGACCAGAACTGCATGGAGTATTCAAGGTGTAGGCGTGCCATGGATTTATATTATGATATTTTGTGCCTTATTATCTATCCCCTTTCTTAGTGGTTCCTTACATTCTGTTAGCTTTTTGACTGCCACTGCACATTGAGTGGATGTTTTCACAGAGCTATCCTCGATGACTCCAAGGTCTCTTTCTTGAGTGGTAACAGCTAATTTATACCCCATCAATTTGTATGTATTGTTGGGATTAAGTTTTTCAATACACACTACTTTTTCCAATGTGTACTACATCAACATTGAATTTCATCTGCCATTTTGTTGCCCAGACACCTGGTTTTGATTACCCATTTTGTAATCTTCAGATTCAGCTTTGGATTTAACTATCTTGAGTAGGTTTGTATCATCTACAAATTTTGCCACTTCACTGTTTACTCCCTTTTCTAGATCATTTATGAACAGCACTGGCCACAGTACCGATCCTTGGGGGAACCCCATTATTTACCTCTCTCCATTGTGAAAACTAACCATTTATTCCTAGCCTTTGTTTCCTATTTTTAACAAGTTACTGATCCATGAGATACCCTCCTCTCTTATTCCCTCTGATCTATATATCTATATCTATATCTATATCTATATCTATCTATATCTATATCTATATCTATATATATATGAGTACCTTTCTCTGTTTCATGCATGAGCTGCTTCATAATTGTACAATGGAAAGGGAGCTCTGAGGAGAAGTGATACATTCTCCTAGTAAGAAGTGTCCTAGAAGTAAATAGCCACTTCAGTTAAAGAAGGAACATTCTATGGAAATAAATACAAGAGTGTATGATACTAATTGCCAAGTTCGTAATTCCATATTTGAAGGACAGACAAGTTGACCATCATTGATTTAAATGGAGTTAAAACAGTACAGAATTGGAGAATAAGTCCCACAGGGGAAAAAATGAGAGGTTTTTTGCTGTTCAAGAAGCATCTGGACTATCAGTTTACAGGTCACAGTGACCCAATCAACAGCAGTAAATAAATACATACATAAAAGCAAATTGTACATATATAAAAGCAAGACTGTACATATATAAATACATATATAAAAGCAAAGCTGGGTGTATTTTTCAGAAGATGATGATGAGTAGCTCTGGGCTCTGATTTTCCTTGAACCTTGTGTAGTAATTATTACTTACACAAAGTGGGTGAAACTCTTGCATTCCGATTCAGTAGCATTTTATACTCACTTTGCTGTGGGATGTGACTACACAAGGTAGCTCACAATCAAACCTTGATAGAATGACTGAAAGTTGAATGATCTGAAAAATGATGAAATTGTTTCCAACACAATTTCACATTCAAAACAATTTTAAAGTTTAACTTTAGTTACATTTTTATGCCTTCTATTGAACCCACATGGTTTGAATGTCTTAAGATATTAGTAAATAAAATGTTAATAAATATTAATGTTGTGGCATTCTACAGTTGTCTCAAAGCAGAATCCAAACTGTAACTCAGAAAAGATTTGCCACAAGAAATATACTGGGCCAGATCCTCAGCTAGTGTGTGTCTGTGAAAATCATTGATATCAGCGGTGCTATACTGATTTATGGCAATTAAGGATTATCCATTAGAATCATCATTCTCATTATATATTGTTGAGCTTGTTTCTTTAAATTCACTGCATCTCTCCAAGGTATAGTAGCATATGCATTATGTATTGCAGGAGTTGCTAGGGAAAGTTCTTTTTCAAAATTGCATGATATAGTATGTTGTGTAAAATGTACATGATCAGATTAATTAAAGGCGATTGACTCTTTTTAGTGTATTATTTACTAACACCCACAATCCATTGTGTGTGTAATTGTGTGTGTAATAAACAGGGGGAATACGCTTTTTTCTGATGATATACACCATTTCTCCTAAGGGGAACAAATGGAATCTTAGGACCAGATACCTTTCTGAGTTCACCCAGCAGACTTTACTTCAGATTCTTTTGCTGGAATGGGAGGAGGTTGCCCTTCATAGAAGAGGCAGTCGGATCATCTCAAGAGTTTATAGTTCTAAGAGGATCTGCCAGCAGCTAGCGTCACATTCCCCATCCTCATATTGCCCCCAGCCATTGCATCCTCAGCTGGTGACTCCAAAGGAGAACTTTTAATTTCATGGGGGAACAAATTTTAGTAGCATCTTGTTCCGAGCATTAGGGCCTGATCTATGAGAAAGTCATCTGTATTAGCCACTGGTGCTTGGATGGTTTAAGTGATTAGCCTTGGTGCCTGTTCTTGTCCTTGTTTCTCATGTTATGGCCAATTAAAGTAGTAAAAAATATTAACTGTGCTTGTGGTTTTTGTAATGTTTTTACAGGTATTGACAATCTAGAAAGATAGAGGTGGTGAGCAAATTTTAAAAAGCCATCCCAGAGTAATAATGATATGGGGTTATTTCTATACAGGTATACAGCTGAACTTTTCACCTGTATGTGAAAGGCCACATTACCCATTATGGATTCTGTGATCCATCTAGTCCACCATAGCTTAGTTTGTTAACAATTAGAACTATAATTAAACATTTTGTTAAGCGTCAAACATATCTATCCTATCTGAAAAGAAAATAGCTTTTCTGCTCTTGGTACTCTGCAGAGTTGTATCTATTAACTATACTGTGGTGATGTATAATAGGACAGTGTAGTCTCATATAATGGCTGCACTTGTAGAGCTGCTGTTCAGATCAGGGAGCAAACTCGGAACTCTTGCTTGGTGGACTGGTAGAGTTTCCTATGGAGGTGTTGTATTTGATTTTATTTCCATAAAAATGTGCCAAGTGCACCGTTTTTCTGCATTTCTGTTTGATAATTTGTGGGAGAGTAACAACATATTCCGGTTTTCCCACCCATACCTCTTCCAGAGGACAGTAGCTAAAACTAGTTAAAACAAACAAAATTATGGAGAGCTATGCCTCTGAGCTCTTTGCAAATAAAAAGAAGCAAACAAAAACCTTTAGCTTTTCTTTTAGAACCTTTTCTTTTGCTATAATTTTGTGCGAATGTGAGACTCGGGGGAAAATATATAGATATAATTTTAAACGATTGGCTGAGTGAGATTTATATTACATTAGTGAGTTTTGCATCATTTAGTGAAATGCTGTGATTTATGAACCTACATTACTCGATATTCTATTATATAAATACAGTGCAAAAACTATTCATGTGACTAACATTTTCTTGTTCCATAGCATTAGTACTTTATTTTCCTGAAAATTCTCAAATATTACAGTGAATTTTTCATTCCATAAGAATACACCCATAAGAAAAAATGCTATAAAATTAGGTATGATTAAACATCTTGAAATTAAGAGCTAGTCTACACTAGAAACACTACATGGGCACAACTGCACCAATGCAGCTGAGCTGCTGTAGTGAATCTGTGAAGATGCTCTGTGCCGATGGGAGAGAGCTCTTGTCAGGGTTCCTTCCCCACTCTGAACTCTAGGGTAGAGATGTGGGGACCTGCATCAAAGACCCCCTAAGCTTATTCTTACCAGCTTAGGTTAAAAACTTCCCTAAGGCACAGACTTTGCCTTGGCCTTGAACCCTATGCTGCCACCATCAAGCGTTTTAAACAAAGAACAGGGAAAGAGACCACTTGGAGACGTCTTTCCCCAATATATCCCCCAAGCCCTACACCCCCTTTCCTGGGGAAGGCTTGAAAATAATCCTCACCAATTTGAACAGGTGAACACAGACCCAAACTCTTGGATCTTAAGAACAATGAAAAATCAATCAGGTTCTTAAAAGAAGAATTTTAATTAAAGAAAAGGTAAAAAAATCACCTCTGTAAAATCAGGATGGAAAATACTTTACAGGGTATTTAGATTCAAAACACAGAGGATCCCCCTCTGGGCAAAACCTTAAAGTTACAGAAAACAGGAATAAACCTCCCTCTTAACACAGGGAAAATTCACATAAAACAAAAGATAAACTAATCTGCCTTGCCTGGCTTACCTATACTGGTTGCAATATTGGAGACGGATTAGGATGCGTTGGAGAAGATGGCCTCTTTCTGTTTGGCCTCTCTCGGTCCCAAGAGAGAACAAACACATAAACAAAGAGCACAAACAAAAGCCCCTCCCCCCCAGATTTGAAAATATCTTGGTCCCTTGGTCCTTTGGGTCAGGTGCCAGCCAGGTTAGCTGAGCTTCTTAACCCTTTACAGGTAACAAGATGTTGCCTCTGGCCAGGAGGGATTTTATAGCACTGTATACAGAAAGGTGGTTACCCTTCCCTTTATATTTATGACAGCTCTCATGTTGGCATAATAAATCCACCTCTATGTCCACACTGGCTCTCCATACCAGTGCTTAGGTCAGTTTAATTTATGTCACTTGTTGGGGGAGGGTGGCTTATTTACACTGCTAAGCAATGTACGTTATACCGAAGTAAGTGATAGTGTAGACCTGATCTTGGAAGCTAGTTGCACTACACAGGGGAGTATACAGCTGGAGACAAAAGATTGGGGCCAGGTCTGCACCACTACTACCACTTATTTTGGAATAATTTATGTCACTCAGGGATGTGAATAATACACCCCTGAGCAGCATAAGTTACACTGACCTAAGCACCAGTGTGGACAGCCCTATGTTGGCAGGACAGTTTCTCCTGCTGACATAGCTACCACCTCTTATAGAAATGGATTTATTATGCCAATGGAAAAGAGCTCTCCCATTGGCATAGAGCGTCTTCACCAGACGCACCACAGCGGCATCAGTGCAGTTCTGCCAATGTAGCACTTCTAGTGTAGACTAGCCCTGGACAAGACACAGTGATTTATGTACATGAAGTCCTAAGCATTAATAGCAATGATAGTGTTTGTAGAAAACCAGTAAGAAATTGCCTAATGATAGATGGTGGTCATCACTGTTCCATTTCTTCCAGCAGCTATTTTAAAATTGATAAACTAAGTAATTTTGTTCTTATGACCCCATGTATTAAATAAGGGAACTAGTTTTTCCATTTAGTTTTTTTTTGGGGGGGGCTATGGCTATTAAAGTATCCACCATATGATTCTTTTAACACTTGTAGTTTGTACCATCAGGCTTTTAAGATTGTTATATCAGCTATTAATGCTATATTGATATCACAGAGGTCATTTCTCCCAGACCAAGAAGCTTTAACTGAATCACATTAATAAAATGAATGAATGAATGTACCAGTCAGCCTCTGAAAAGTAGAGTACCACTCCAAGTCTGGGAGACCTGCTTGGTTCAGCCAAAATATATTGATCAGCTGCTCTGGAGGGTATATTTAGAGACGTTGTTTAATAAACTTACTGCACAAGAGACAAACAGGGAGGTACTAAAAAGGTGGGCAAAAGGGAAATGCAATACCAATTTTCAGTGAAGGTAAGATGAATAAACCTGATAATTAATACCCCCCCCAAAAAAAACCTTACTTCTGCTCCTACTTAAACAAAATAACAGAATTAAAGAGGCAAAATCACTAAAAAAGATAAGGATAATGGAGCTATATGCAACATGGATTTTTGTATCCTGGATTGCTTCTGGATTGTTTTGTAGCACAATGGCTAGGAGCACCTTTCCCCCCTATATTTGCTAGGCCAGTAGACAATTATGACATCATCTTTAGGATGCAGACCTCACTGCACAGTCATTTACACCTTTGTCACCTCGAGACTGGTGACAAAGGTCAATAATGCCATCTTTGAAGTCCCACTGGCCTGCTTCTCCCATTGCTTTTGTCTGCACTATCTATCTGCTCCACCTGGGCTCAGAGTTCTCTCCCTGTGGTGATCTGGGTCAACCACTAACTGAAAAACCATCCCGTGTATATAAATGTGGCTTTTGTTGTTTCTCTATCAGTGTTAGACCGGAATGGAAGCTCTGTATTGATGTAAAAACAAATTAAAATGAAGGGGTCCGATGCCATTTTCTGCACTTTAGAAGATTTTAAAACCTTTTAGTAGATTAGATTTTGAATCAAGTCTAATTGGTTGTATACTGTTTATCTACCATTTCCCCCAGAAGGGAGGGGTGAGTTCTAAGGGCATTGTCCCTTTCTCCTCCTGCAGGGGCTAGGGAGCCAAAAAAGGGATGGGCCACTCCTCGCTAGGACATCTCCCCTCCTATCAGGTGGTGCTTCTGCTTCACCTGCTAACACAAAGAATGAGAGTCCAGGATCTGTTCATCAAGACATAAGCTTCCTCTGCCTCTCACACTTCAGACTTCCATCCCTGAGGTGTCCTAATCTTGGCAGTGAAATAGGAGGTGGGAGCTCTGAGAGAGCAGTACTCCCTCCCAGTCAAGGAGAATCAGAAAATGGGAAGATCTCCATCCATTTTTAGGGGGAGTTGTATTCCTTCTTAATTTAGCCCTCTGTGGAGTGGTGACAGACAAACTGCTCTGTTGAACAGCGTTCCTTTTAACTTGGTAACCTAATAGTTGCAGAAGCATGGTAGCTTCAGATTGGATGGAACAAATCATCATGATGTGCAGAAGAATAGTAAATATGGCAGGTGACCAGTTTGGCTTAACAGTGAAATCCTTGCTGATCTTAAACACAAAAAAGAAGCTTACAAGAAGTGGAAGCTTTGACAGATTACCAGGGAGGAGTATAAAAATATTGCTCAGGCATGGAGGAGTGAAATCAGGAAGGCCAAATCACAATTGGACTTGCTACTAGCAAAGGATGTTAAGAGTAACAAGAAGTGTTTCTACAAGAAGGTATGTTAGCAACAAAAAGGTGGACAGGGAAAGTGTGGGCCCCTTACTGAATGGGGGAGGCAACCTAGTGACAGAGGATGTGGAAAAAGCGAATGTACTCAATGCTTTTTTGCCTCTGTCTTCACAAACAAGGTCAGGTCCCACACAACTGTACTGGACAGAACAGTATGGGGAGGAAGTGACCAGCCCTCTCTGGAGAAAGAAGTGGTTCAGGACTATTTAGAAAAGCTGGATGAGCACAAGTCCGGGGTCGGATGCACTGCATCCGAGGTTGCTAAAGTAGTTGGCAGATGTGATTGCAGAGCCATTGGCCATTATCTTTGAAAACTCATGGCGATCGGGGGAGGTCCCAGATGACTGGAAAAAGGCTAATGGTAGTGTCCATCTTTAAAAAAGGGAAGGAGGAGGATCCGGGGAACTACAGGCCAGTCAGCTTCACCTCAGTCCCTGGAAAAATCATGGACAGGTCCTCAAGGAATCAATTTTGAAGCACTTAGAGGAGAGAAAAGTGATCAGGAACAGTCAGCATGGATTCACCAAGGGCCAAGTCATGCCTGACTAACCTAATTGCCTTCTATGATGAGATAACTGACTCTGTGGATGAGGGGAAAGCAGTGGACATGTTATTCCTTGACTTTAGTAAAGCTTTTGATATGGTCTCCCACAGTATTCTTGCCAGCAAGTTAAAGAAGTATGGGCTGGATGAATGGACTATAAGATGGATAGAAAGCTGGCCAGATCATCAGGCTCAACGGGTAGTGATCAATGGCTCCATGTCTAGTTGGCAGCTGGTATCAAGCAGAGTACCCCAGGGGTTGGTCCTGGGGCCGGTTTTGTTCAATATTTTCATTAATGATCTGGAGGATGGTGTGGATTGCACCTTCATCAAGTTTGCAGTTGACACTAAACTGTGAGGAGTGGTAGATACGCTGAAGGGTAGGGATCGGATGCAGAGGGACCTAGAAAAACAGGAGGATTGGGCCAAAAGAAAACTGATGAGGTTCAACAAGGACAGGTGCAGAGTCCTGCACTTAGGACGGAAGAATCCCATGGACTAGGGACCGAGTGGCTAGGCAGCAGTTCTGCAGAAAAGGACCTACGGGCTACAGTGGATGAGAAGCTGGATATGAGTCAACAGTGTGCCTTTGTTGCCAAGAAGGCTACCAGCATTTTGGGCTGTATAAGTAGGAGCATTGCCAGCAGATCGAGGGGCATGATCACTCCCCTCTATTCGGCATTGGTGAGGCCTTATCTGGAGTACTGTGTCCAGTTTTGGGCCCACACTACAAGAAGGATGTGGAAAAATTGGAAAGAGTCCAGCTGAGGGCAACAACAATAATTAGGGGGCTGGAGCACATGACTTTTATAAGGCGAGGCTGAGGGAACTTTGATTATTTAGTCTGCAGAAGAGAAGAGTGAGGGGGGATTTGATAGCTGCTTTATGTTCCAAGGAGGGTTCCAAGGAAGATGGATCTAGGCTGTTCTCATTGGTAGCAGACGACAGAACAAGGAGTAATGGTCTCAAGTTGCAGTGGGGGAGGTTTAGGTTGGATATTAGGAAGAACTTTTTCACTAGGAGGGTGATGAAGCACTGGAATGGGTTACCTAGGGAGGTAGTGGAATCTCCTTCCTTAGAGATTTTTGAGGTCAGGCTTGCAAAGCCCTGGCTGGGATGATTTCGTTGCGGATTGGTCCTGCTTTGAGTGGGGGGTTGGAGTAGATGACCTCCTGAGGTTCCTTCCAACCTTGTTATTCTATGATTCTATGGGCCCTCAGCCCTTAGATTATTGGCCAAATCTCCTGAACCAAGCCATTTGGAACCACTACAGCCTGCCTATTTTAAATAACATTTAATGTAAGTGAGTGAAATGGTTGTGTACATGTAATAAGCTGCTTACTAAAATACAAATATATGCTATGTATTTGCATTAGACACTTCAAAATATTTATATCTTGGCCCAAACTCATCTAAGCACATTTGATAAAACACAATGTGTTCTGCAGCTGAGAAATCCTATAGGGCAAGTTTCACTGATGAATGCATTTTTATAGCTGGCTTTTAAACCCTTGAAAAACAGGTTGTAAAATGAAAATGTTCACTGGAAAATACTCAACTGCTAGCAAAAACCTGCCTGTGTTGAAACACTGTGTAAATCTCCTCTCTCTCAAAAACTTATTTTTTGTAAAATAAAACAGTAACAGAAAAACAAAACCAAAATTCATATAGGCAGAACTGTTTCACAACCCAGCATCTTCCTCTGTAGAGGTTTGGGTGAGGGTGACTAGATAGGTGGTAGGTGTACTGGTAATTTGAGTAGGACTGGTTCATTGGGTGGGGAAGGATCATACTCTGGGCAAGTCTGGAAATTTGGGCGTGGATCCTGAGCTACGGTTGCATCGTGCTCAGAACAGCTCATGCTGCTTCACTTTGTTCCAGCTGCTGGCAGCCCTGACATGCTGTTCCAGTAGCTGGATGAATTACCACACCAGGGGATAAGGATGTTTTGGCCACACATCCTGTGCTGTGGGAAAGCACAGAATAAGGATAGTTATAGAGCATACTATGGTACCTGGGGATTTGCCTAGGCAAGGAAACCCTCTGCTGGCTAGCAACATCAATTGAAAGGCAGCTTTGCATGCCAGAGTAGTGCAATGCTGCCCCATTGTAGGAGAGGCCTGGGGTCTTGGTCTGTAGTTTTTAATCTACCTTTGGTACTTTATATGGACATCATTACAATAATATCAGAGTGCCGCAAAAGTTTTGCAGCCCCTCTAAGAGGCAGGGAAGTGCTATTATTCCCATTTTACAGATAGGAACGAGGCATAGAGAGACGAAGGATATGTCCATATTGCAAGTGTGAAGGTGTGGTTGTAGCACAGTTGTATCTTTAATCTACTTGTAGCTTTAATCTGGGTTAACAGTAGTAGTGCAGACATGGCAGTACAGGGTCAGCAAGGGCTAGCATTCAGAGTGCATACCCAAGCTGCCCAGCAGGCTTGTACTCTGGTTTCTAGCTCCTGGCACCTTGGATACACTACTGTTGTTACCTGTGCTTGCTACATGAAAGCTAATGTGGGGTATTCCTTCTTGTGATACAATTGCGCTTTCACATACAGTATATGCATACCCAGTGTGCCTTGCCCAGGTCACACAGGGAGTCTGTGGTGGAGCACAGAATTGAACTTTGGTTTCCCCACTCTCAGGCTAGTGCCCTAATCCCTGAACCCCCCCCCACTTCCTCTTTAACCTTGCTGATTGTACCTGCCTTTTGCGTGGGGCTCATTTTAACATTATAAGGCCTTGAATCAGGAAAGCACTAAAGCACATGTTTAAATTTAAATATGTCCATCACCACTTAAGTATGTGCTTAAATCCGATTGCAAGCATGTGCTTAAGTGCTTTGCTGAATGAGAGAACTATGAATAAAACACATGACATGTTATTTCTTGCATACTTATTTTCTCCAAAATAATACATTCAAAATTATACAGCTTGAATGGGCTGTATCCTTTTTGTCATGATCCTTTGTATTGCTGAGGTACACACCACTTTTTAGGCAAAGGCAATTGCAACTAGATTCAGATGATAAAATTCCTAGTTTGCATATCATAAATGACATAGTCATATTATTTCTCTCTTACATTTTGAGAACATCTCACTTGCACGAAGCAGAGATGATGGGAAAATGGGGAACCAAGTCTTGATATATGTTACTTCATGAAGATTGCATTTATTGCAAAGCCATTTATGAAAATAAGGATAGCATAAATAAAGTACTATTAGTTTCTCAGTATTAACTTGTGTACTATTTTGTCATGTATCCCAAAGTAAAAAAAATGCAATAAAAGATTTCAATTTCCAAAGCCATTAGCATTGGTTGTTGAGATCATTCACCCACAGAGGTCATAGCCATATCAGTTTCCTTCCATCATCATTTCTCAATCAAGTCTACATCAACCATACACACTCATCATTATAAGGAGAGTGAACTGCAGAAACATCAGTAGAAGGTGAGTCTGGAAACTGAAGCTTTAGTGATGGCTGTTTTTACTGATGTGACCAGATTACAGGACCCCACAAACAGGCTAAGTAAACTCCAGTAATTTACTTTCCTAATTGTGAACTGAAAGGCCAGTATTTAGAAATTGTGTGTTTGATTAATATACAAAAGCAGATGCATGGTTTCCTTCGTGGGAAGGCCTGTACAGTGTATTATTAGTTGAAGTATTATTGCTAGGTTACAGAAATACATTCACAGTTAATAATGTGACTCTAAGGTCACACACAATTCTTTTATTTATCCAGAAATGCTAATGTTACTGCCCACCAGGGAAGAACAGGAGAAAATGATAGAATGGTGCAAAAAGAAAGCCAGATTCTGATTTCCAGCATCAGTTTTACATCAGCCTGTGTTTTACTTAAACAGAGTTAATCCTGATTTACTCTGGTGTGTTAATCAGGCCCCCATTTTTTCAGGTCATGACATTTTTCAAAGATTATCAAACAGATTTAGGACATTGTCTCATAGTACTTTTTTAAAAAAATCACCCATAGGGACCCATCTTGCAAACACTGAGTCATGTGCTTAATTTTCCTCACCCGAGTTATCCCTTTGACATCTACAGGCGAGTTCACAAGTTGTATTACAGCCCCTTTGCATTGTTCATTGTGAGGCATACAATACTCCTGTGAGATAGGGGAGTACTAAATAGCCTATTTCAAATGCAAGGAAATGAGGCACAGGGAGACTAAGTGATGTCCCTCGGGAACTCTGTGGCAAATCAGGGACTTGAACACAGGTCTCCCAAGTTCTGGGTTAGTGCCCTAATCACTGGACTTTGTTTAAGCTGTGGAAAAGTCAGGTTGGCTTGCGACTTGCCGCACCATTGGAATAATAGTGCATTGAATTGAATTTCATATGGATAAACTCAGCTCATTTACAACATGTAAACTAGTAGCCTTTAATGTATAAATATATGGCAAACTTCACTCAGGTAAAAAGAAAAGGAGTACTTGTGGCACCTTAGAGACTAACAAATTTATTTGAGCATAAGCTTTTGTGAGCTACAGCTCACTTCATCGGATGCATCCGATGAAGTGAGCTGTAGCTCACGAAAGCTTATGCTCAAATAAATTTGTTAGTCTGTAAGGTGCCACAAGTACTCCTTTTCTTTTTGCGAATACAGACTAACACGGCTGCTACTCTGAAAAAAAATCACTCAGGTAGTCTTTATGCCGGAATAATTTCTCACACGAAAAAGGGTTTGCACAATCAAGGCCATAGTTGTTTATTTTGTAATTTATTGTCTCGTTAATGGCCTAAAATATGTGCTTATTTGTCTAGGGTCCTGTATAAAGCTTATAGAATTCAGTGGAAAGATGGCCAGTTGACTTCCTGTGCTTTGGATTCGCAAAAAGAAAAGGAGTACTTGTGGCACCTTAGAGACTAACAAATTTATTAGAGCATAAGCTTTCGTGAGCTACAGCTCACTTCATCGGATGTAGCTCACGAAAGCTTATGCTCTAATAAATTTGTTAGTCTCTAAGGTGCCACAAGTACTCCTTTTCTTTTTGCGAATACAGACTAACACGGCTGCTACTCTGAAACCTGTGCTTTGGATTGTGTCCTCAGTGGGAATGTGCAGGATCAGCGGCCTATTTTCCTAGGAAGATTAAAAGCAAGATAGTAGTTACATAAGCAGCTAGACTCTCTACCGTGAAGTAAATAACAACCAAACAGAATGATTATCATGTGCAATATTTATTCATGACACCATCTTGCAAGCAAATACATTGTTAAAAACATGTATGTTTTTTAGGGGATGAGAGGCGTTGCTTTTTTGACTGTTTTTAAAGGAAAATTAAGTACCTGACCTAGCTAGAACATCTCCAAAGGAGCCATTTTAACTGATCAGGTAAACTATATATTTAAAGAAAACTTTTCAAATGACCCATTCTACTTTCTCATGTGATTATTGTTTCTAAGGTCAGGAGATGATTAATAAAAATCTCTCTGAAAGTTCACTGAAAAAGTGAAATGATCTGTATTTCTCTTTGATACCAAATAGTTTCATGGTTTTTAGGTTAAAAATAAACAAACTAAATTTCTTATTTGTTGCAACACCATTATTAGCCACAATTGTGCCATATATCTTGGGAAATACAATAAAAAAAACAGTGAATATGACAGTATTTTGAACCCTGTTTTATGGGTGATATAACATTAAACTTTTTGGAAAAAGAGTCTATTTTTCATCCCTTGATGTGTGCTTGTAAGTATCATGTCAAGGCAGGAACAAAACTTAAAGAATGATAGCATCTGAATGCTTAGATGCCAGTATGTGCTTTTGTTATGAATGTAAAAAATGTTCAATATACACAATTGGCTCTTACAAAATTTACTTTTATTCTTACTTATGCCAATAAAATATTTTAGAATACAATGTACAAATCAGATGTTAATGTGGTATTACACAACTGCTGTAATATTAAAATGTGATCCATAACTCCTAAAATACATGGAGTTATTTTGCTTTGAAAAAAAGACTTCAGTGCCAGAGTAGCTATACACATTACAGAGTATGAGAAACAGAATGTGCAGACAGGTGTGCATTTGTAGTTTCATTGAAATTTAAATTAGTTCAGAATTCAGCAGAATTAAATAGGCCCCCCCATCAGGAATATCTTGTAAAATTATTAGTACAGACTTACTGTGCAGATGGTTATACAAGGGTTCTTTTGTGATGCAAAAGAATGGAAATTAAATCTTAAGCACCTAGAAAAAATGTTTGCAATAATTCAGTCTTAATTGGCAATGTGGAGGCCTGTGCACGCTGAAGTTATGTTGGGCAGTGTTTCCTCTTTATAAAGCTTGCAAAATCTTTTCCATTTTAGTTTATGCTTGAACATACAAAGTGTATTCAAATGCACAAAGTTAAATACTGGTCCTTGCCCACAGTCCATTTACTAGGGCTATGTGCAGGGGAGTTCTTAGAGATGAGAGGGGACTTATTCCTTCTTCTCCCAGGCTATTGAGGATCAGTGGCAAAGCCTGTTGGGGGCCAAAATTTCAAGATCAGTTTTCCATGACTGCTGTGCCTCGCCACCCCCAATTTGAAGGAAGGTTTGATGGTAGTTCTGTGCATTCATAGTTCTATTTATCAAACACATTTACTTCTCTTGTCCTAACCCAAGCCCCTCTCCATGATGGGATAGATGGAGTTATGCAGCTGTTCACAGAAGCCTGGCTGAGACCCTCCTGTTTGTCTGTCTCTGTGTACACTGCATCTCTTTTGTGTCTTTCCACTTCCCTTTAGGTTTAGGTTGGAAGATTTTACCCATAATAATTAAAATGGCACTCTTCCTTGTTTTTTTTTCATAGATATTAAGGTCAGAAGGGACCACTATGATCATCTAGTCTGACCCCCGGCACAACGCAGGCCACAGAATCTCACCCACCCACTCCTGCAAAAAACCTCTCACCTATGTCTGAGCGTGGTTTAAAGACTTCAAGGAGCAGAGAATCCTCCAGCAAGTGACCTATGCCCCACGCTGCAGAGGAAGGTGAAAAACCACCAGGGCTTCTTCCAATCTGCCCTGGAGGAAAATTCCTTCCCAACCCCAGATATGGCGATCAGCTAAACCCTGAGCATATGGGCAAGATTCACCAGCCAGATACCCCAAAAAAGAAAGAATTCTCTGTAGTAACTCAGATCCAACCCAATCTAACATCCCATCACAGGATATTGGGCCTATTTACCATAAATATTTAAAGATCAATTAGTTGCCAAAATCATGTTATCCCATCATACCATCTCCTCCATAAACTTATCAAGTTTAATCTTGAAGCCAGATAGGTCTTTTGCCCCCACTGCTTCCCTTGGAAGGCTGTTCCAGAACTGCACTCCTCTGGTGGTTAGAAACCTTCATCTAATTTCAAGTCTAAACTTCCCGGTGGCCAGTTTATATCCATTTGTTCTTGTGTCCACATTGGTACTGAGCTTAAATAATTCCTCTCCCTCCCTGGTATTTATCCCTCTGATATATTTATAGAGAGCAATCATATCTCCCTTAGCCCTCTTTTGGTTAGGTTAAACAAGCCAAGCTCCTTAGGTCTTCATTCATAAGACAGGTTTTCCATTTCTCAGATCATCCTAGTACCCTTCTCTGTACCTGTTCCAGTTTGAATTCATACTTCTTAAACATGGGAGACCAGAACTGCACACAGTATTCCAGATGAGGTCTCACCAGTGCCTTGTTTTACGGTACTAAGACCTCCTTATCTCTACTGGAAATACTTCGCCTGATGCATCCCAAGACAGCATTAGCTTTTTTCATGGCCATAGCACATTGGCGGCTCCTAGTCATCCTGTGGTCAACCAGTACTCCAGGGTCCTTCTCCTCCTCCCTTACTTCTAATTGATGCGTCCTCAGCTTATAACTAAAATTCTTGTTATTAATCCCAAAATGCATAACCTTACACTTCTCACTATTAAATTTCATCCTATTACTATTACTCCAGTTTACAAGGTCATCCAAATCTTCCTGTATAATATCCCAGTCTCTCTCTAAATTGGCAATACCTCCCAGCTTTGCATCATCCGCAAACTTTATTAGCACACTCCCACTTTCTGTGCCGAGGTTAGTAATAAAAAGATTAAATAAGATTGGTCCCAAAACCGATCCCTGAGGAACTCCACTGGTAACCTCCCTCCAGCCTGACAATGCACCTTTCAGTAAGACCCTCTGTAGTCTCCCTGTTAACAATTTCCTTATCCACCATTCAGTTTTCAGATTGATCCCCATCTTTTCCAATTTAACTAATAATTTCCCATGTGGCACGGTTTCAAATGCCTTACTGAAATCTAGGTAAATTAGATCCACTGCCTTCCCTTTGTCTAAAAAAATCTGTTACTTTCTCAAAGAAGGAGATCAGGTTGGTTTGGCACAATCTACCTTTTGTAAAACCATGTTGTATTTTGTCCCATTTACCATTGACCTCAATGTCCTTAACTACTTTCTCCTTCAAATTTTTTTCCAAGACCTTGCATACTACAGATGTCAAACTAACAGGCCTGTAGTTACCCGGATCACTTTTTTTCCCTTTCTTAAAAATAGGAACTATGTTAGCAATTCTCCAGTCATACGGTACAACCCCTGAGTTTACAGATTCATTAAAAATTCTTGCTAATGGGCTTGCAATTTCATGTGCCAATTCCTCTAATATTCTTGGATGAAGATTATCTGGGCCCTCCGATTTAGTCCCATTAAGCTGTTCGAGTTTTGCTTCTGCCTCAGATATGGTAATATCTACCTCCATATCCTCATTCCCATTTGTCATGCTACTATTATCCCTAAGATTCTCATTAGCCTCATTAAAGACTGAGGCAAAGTATTTGTTTAGATATTGGACCATGCCTAGATTATCCTTAATCTCCACTCCATCCTCAGTGTTTAGAGGTCCCACTTCTTCTTTCTTTGTTTTCTTCTTATTTATATGGCTATAGAGCCTTTTACTATTGGTTTTAATTCCCTTTGCAAGCTCCAACTCTACTTGACTTTTAGCCTGTCTCACTTTATCCCTACATATTCTGACCTCAATAAGGTAGCTTTCCTTGCTGATCCCTCCCATCTTCCATTCCCTGTATGCTTTCTGCTTTTTCTTAATCACCTCTCTGAGCTGCTTGCTCATCCAGCTTGGTCTACAACTCCTGCCTATGAATTTTTTCCCCTTTCTTGGGATGCAGGCTTTCAATAGCTTCTGCAGCTTTGACTTAAAGTAATCCCAGGCCGCCTCTGCCTTTAGATCCATAAGTTCTTCAGTCCAATCCACTTCCCTAAATAATTTCCTTAATTTTGAAAGTCAGCCCTTTTGAAACCAAAAACCCTAGTTGCAGATTTAGTTTTGTTAATCCTTCCATTCAGTTTGAACTGAATTAGCTCATGATCACTTGAACCAAGATTATCCCCTACAACCATTTCTTCTATGAGATCCTCACTACTCACCAAAATCAAATCTAAAATGGTATCCCCTCTAGTCGGTTCAGCAACTACTTGATGAAAGAATCCATCAGCTATCGCATCTAGGAAAATCTGAGCCCGATTATTATTATGAGCACTGGTCTTCCAGTCTATATCTCGGAAGTTAAAGTCTCCCATGATCATGCAGTTTCCATTAGTATTTACTTCATTAAAAAGATTAAAGAGGGCTCTATCCATATCCAAATTAGATCTCGGCGGTCTATAGAACACCCCAAGCATTATCACAGGGCAGGCTCTAGTAGTTTTCTTCCTCAATGTAGTTTTTGCCCAGACGGACTCTGTCTTATCCGTTCCATTGCTTCTTATTTCTTTACATTCTACCTCATCATTGATATACAATGCTACTCCACCACTTTGTCTTTATTCCTGTCTTTCCTAAACAGCACATACCCTTCAATACCCATAGTCCGGTCATGACTACTACTCCACCATGTTTCTGTTATCCCTGTAATATCTGGTTTCACTTCCTGCACCAGTAGCTCTAGTTCCTCCATTTTGTTACCTAGGCTCCTTGCATTGGTGTACAAACATCTTAATTTTTACTGTTTGGCCTCACTCACATTCTGTACCCAATTAGGCACCGGCATTCTACAGCCAGTATAACCTATTAGACTGGTATCCACACCGCCCTTCCTCCTTATATCCATTCTCCTACCCACGGCTGTATCCTTTCTTACTTCGTTTTCTTCCCTCTCAATGCTAAAATCCGGTGTGGAGGTTACCTGGATATTTCCCAACCATCTCCCCCAAATTCCTAGTTTAAAGCTCTCTTAATCAGTTGTGCCAGCCTTGATCCTAGAAGTCTATTTCCTTCCCTACTCAGATGAAGTCCATCCCGAGAGAACTGTCCTCTGTCCATGAATACCTCCCAGTGGCCAAACATCCCAAAGCCCTCCTTATAGCACCATTGCCTGAGCCATCTGTTGATAGTCATAATCTTGTCACACCTTTGTTGCCCTTCTCTAGGAACAGGCAGAATCCCACTAACGATCACCTGAGCCTCGATTTCCTTAAGTGTCTTTCCCAGCCTAGCATAGTCTCCCTTAATACTTTCCAGCGAGAATCTATCCGTATCATTTGTTCCCACATGAAGGATAATTAGGGGATTCTTTCCCACTCCCTTTAGGATCCTTTTCAACCTCTGGTCTACAATATCCCATATCTTAGCACCTGGAAGACAGCACACCCTTCTATTCTCTGGATCAGCTCTGGTTACAGGCCTGTCTATTCTTCTCAGTAAAGAGTCCCTGATCACATAGACCTGCCTTTTCCTGGTGACGGTGCTATTCTCCAGTCTCTCCCCTGTTCCCTCTGGCTGCAAGTTCTTTCCATTCCTCTTCTCCCTTGTAATCCTCTTCAACCCATCCTGTATCCTCCTGGGGCTCATATTTGGTGTAGTCTCCATTGACTCTTCCCCTTTTTCTATAGGACTGGCTGCTCTTCTCTTCTTCCTTGCCCTTCCACCTTCAGTAACTACCTGCTGAGCCCCTTCTTCATTTTCCAACTCTACAAACCTATTCTTGAGCTCTATTTCTCCTTCACTAGCCTGTCTTTTCCTCTGCCTGGTTCTTTTAGTCACATGCTTCCACTGACCACTTTCCTCACCCAGCAGTGTCCCCTCAGAATTCCTCAGTCCTGCTTCCATCTGCAAGTCTGAGCTTTTCCCTTCAGATACCTCATGTCTTTGCTCCATAATCTGTTCTAACCCCTTTCTAAACTCAATCAGACTTTCCACCTGCATCTCCAAACCTCAGATCTTTTCCTCCATCAGCTCTATCAGATGGTATTTCATGCAGACAAAACTCTTACCAGGTCCCCCCTCCAGGATCATGTACATACTGCAGCTTCCACATCCAGTCATCTTCATTGTGTCTTCCACTACATGGGTCACTCCCACTGCTGCCTCTGTATCTGTCATAGCCTTCCCACCTAAATCCTGTTAATCTGGGAAACACAAACCACACCACACCACCACCACCCACAGCAAAAACAAACCCCAAACAAGCACCACAATACAAACTAATTCCCACTGAAACTCCCATTTACAGCTCTGTTTGCTGGCTCCTGTGCCGCTACAGCTGTCTGTGCCGCTCCCTGACTGGCTGGCTACATTTATAGGATCCCTTCTCCTCCAACAGAACTCCCACTGAAAGTCCCCTGGTGTAATTGCTGAGCTTTAACCCTTGTCTTTGACAGTTGCTTCCAAGACGGTATAGGTGTGTGTTGCACATAACTAGAACATTGTTTCCATGCTTGACTGGTAAATTGTTGGTTGTATATTGATGTGGTTCTGAGTGAATTAATCAATTGTTGATAGTTAAGAATAATAAATTGTCCTGACTCTGAAAAAAAATATTCAAGATAAAAACCGACCGAAAAGAACCTAGCATTAAATTAGTAAAATGACATTCCCTGGACTCAATCAGTAGGGGTTATCCTATTAGATTCCATTCTAATATTTGCTATTACACTTATCCAACTGGCAACTCTAGTTTGTTAGATTTCAGCTTTAAAATCTAACTGGCACCTCAGCAAATTTGTAAAATTTACCCCTTTCATGCTTACAAATATACTAAAATTAATTGTAGCCTAGCCTCTCAGAACACAGTTTATTCAGTCCACATGCACTTGTTTTTCTAAATACCAATTCATGACGATTTCTTATTACATTTATTTATGAGCATCAGTTCTTCAATATCTGTCACATTTTGTCATCCTTCTAGTATTTCATCAGAAAATAAGGAAATACTTGTCTTTTAGACACTTTCAAGAGTGTGTTCCCTGCTATTGGAATGGATTTGTCCAAAGGGAAAAGTTTAGCATATCAAAAGCAATTCCTTAAAATTATGGTTCAAATCTCTCTTAGGCCAATTTGTTTGAATTTATAAAGAAGGGCATGTATATAGTATCAGTTAAAATCTAAAATGCATGATGTCTCACTACAGAGTGTAGATCTAATCAAGATTTATATTAAAGAACAGAAGGGGAAATACAATCTTTGAAATGAAATCTCACCATTTCTTCTTATTCTCTTAATCCTGGGATGGGGAAGAGTCCTTTCCAGACAGCTGGTATGAGCATCAATTGATTCTATAGCTTTGTGATTCTAGTGATTCTATAGCTTCGTTGTGGGTTCAGACATCTCTGGGGTCCCACATGATGACCTCAGTTTTATATACCCTGATTCTAGGTTTGTTGGAGGGGGTCACCCTCTGGTTACCAAATATCTCTCAACTTTCAGCTTTCTCAGTTTCTCTGACACTTCTGTTGATATCCAGTGGACAGTGTCAGCATATAACAAACATTTCTTTGACGCTTCCTTTAGTCAAGGGCTTAATTTATTTAATGGATTATATTTCATAATTTGCCCTGACTATTAATTTGGGATCTCTCCCCCCTTTTAAGAAATTTCTTTTAATATTCCAAACATACTCTGGTTAAGTGATGATATCTTTCAACATTACTTTTTCATTCTAATGTCATACAATTCTTATTACTTCTAGGATGCAACAATCATTTACCAAAAATGCAAACAAAATCCTTGGTGGTCTTCTAAATCTTGACATGATCTGTACATTCTTTGATTATATCTAATGCTCTTCATATCTTTTAGGCTTATTATAGGATATGAGACATTACATTAGAGGAATAAAAGATTATTCAATAGGCAAAAGTATATTTGATTCACAAGGCAAACAAATGTACAATTTCTAAGTTGGGGTAGAAGAGTTTATTTGTAATATAGGCCTTTTGAGGTATCAGGAAGTTTCTCTGGAATTTTCAGGTTCTGGGTTACCAGCAAGTTATTCTTAATGGGTTTTTAAACCTACATGTATTTTCTCTCCTTTAATTCTTAATTAATGTACTGAATCAATAGGCTTCTCTGCAGGAAAGCATGCAGTTACTTGTGTCTGTTGACTGGCGTGGGTTCTCCTTAGCTAGACTAAGAGTAATGGAAGTCTCATCCATGAATAAATTATGGACATGTTTGGTTTGAGAAACTAACAATAGTTGGAAAATTCCGTATCAAGCTCTAGAACTTTCCTTTCCTGGGAATTGTGTGTTTTAGCTTTAATTAATGCTCCCCAGACAAGATGTTTCTCCTATTGGGATGGGTCTATTGACTGTCATTTTTCTTGAACTTCAAGAAGAAGCAAATGTTTGGCATGATCCCCATCCCCAGATAGTTAAAAGGGCAGAGAGAGACAAAAGTTGTCAACAACATATTTTCAAGGCATATTTTAATTTCTATATATCTTACAGCTTGCTAGCCCCAAGACTAAGTAACATATAAAAATACCTGTGTAGCTGTAGCATGCTACTATAACCACACTAGGAGAGTATGGGTCTTTAGCACCCATTCATGGCTAGTCCATATAAGGGACTTGAGTCTATGACTACATCTAGCTTAGACTATTGTAAGGCATTTGACGTAGTACTGCATGACATTTTAATTAAATAATTAGCACTGTACAATATCAGTGAAGTACCTGTTAAATGGATTAAGAACTGGCTAATTGATGGATTTCAAAAAGTAGTTGCCAGTGGGGGAATCCTCATCAAATGAGGAGGTGTCTTATGGTAGTCCACAGGGATCGGTACGAAACCTGAGGCTAGCTAACACTTTTATCTATCTTTATCAATAGATATAGAGACAGCAGTATATAAAAATTGCTGCTGATAAAATCTGTGGATGACAAAAACATTGGCGGAATGGTAAATAATCATGGGGACAGGGCAGTCAGATGGCATGATGTGGATCACTTGGTAAGCTTGGCCCATACAAGCAAAACACGTTTTTTAAAGTACAAGGTCATATATCTAGGAAGAAAGAGTGCAGGGCATACAGAATGGGGGACTGTATCCTGTGATTCTAAAAAGAATTTAGAAGTCATAGTGAACAAGCAACTCATCATGAGCTCTCAATAACAGGGCTCTTTAATTTAGTGGAGAAAGGCATAACAAGAACCAATGGCCAGAAGCTGAAGCCAAACAAATTCAAATGAGAAATTAAGCACATTTTTTTAATAGTAAAGGTGATTCACTCTGAGAAAAAGTACCAGTGGTGGATTCTCTTGATTTCTTCAAACAAGCATTGGATGTCTTTTTGGAAGACACACTGTAGTCAAACACAATTTATTGAGTTCAGTACAAGGGTAACTGGGTAAAATTTAATGGACTGTGATACATAGGATCAGACTAGGTAATCTAGTTGTCCCTTCTAGTCTTAAAATCAGTGCATATATGAAAAGGGGAGGTAATCCTATACATCAAGCAGTAAAGACTTATGCCCCAAGAGGGATTTATTACATTACTATCCTCATCCATCCATGCCTTTCTGATTTCATTACTGCATCACGTCCTGACACTAGATAACGCCTCCTTTTAACATTGCCAAGAGACTCTTGTTTTCTGTAAGAGATAGTAAGGGAATTTTCTCAGAATGATTGACATCTCTCCATATAATTTTTATGGTAAAGCTTAAAATGGGAAGCAACCAAAACAAGGTTTATAAAAAGTAAAAGTATTATTCAGGGAATGTTGCCAACAATTCAATGCATGATGACTCACCAAGGCTGGAGGCCAGGTACTTAAATGAATATTGCTTCTGAATAGCTCCACTGGTTGCAGAGCTTGAGATATGTGACCTTCCAGAGATTCTGTGTTCTTGCAAGGTCTTGAAAACTATGAAAAACTAATTATTGCTGATTAGATTCCTTAGTGCAGTAAACCACATTTCACTAATCCATACATTAAAAAAAATAAAAAAAAGAAGGTGGCCTCTGCCTATTTCCCAGCAAGGTTTTAATAGCAGAGAGTAGTATATTTAATTATTTTAATAAAATACATTACAGTGCACATGGAAGTACCATCTCCTGACTAGGAACTTTAGACCATAGTCTGATACAAATAATAAATTATATTAATATAAAACACAACTGCCAAAATAAATGGTGAGGGGAGAAGCATTTCTCTTGCACTTTTATTGTTCACATACTCATTATTTTTCCAAATTCAGTAAAGAAATAATAAGCCAAGACAGGGTATGCATTACTGGAGTATTGTACTAAGTCACACCTTGGAGTGCCTTATTGCCACTAGAGTAATGACAGGTTTCAGAGTAGCAGCCGTGTTAGTCTGTATTCGCAAAAAAAAAAAAAGAAAAGTTTTTTTCCACCAAATGCATCCGATGAAGTGAGCTGTAGCTCACGAAAGCTTATGCTCTAATAAATTTGTTAGTCTCTAAGGTGCCACAAGTACTCCTTTTCTTTTTGCCACTAGAGTGTATCTCATTCTTTATCCATGTCTTTTAAAACAATATAGATTTGTCGAGGTTCATGTAATGTACCCATGTGCTGTGAGTAGTTCCAACTGAAAGAATAAGAGAAAATAGTAGAGGAAAGGCTATAAACATGTATTTGATATATTTTTTTAAAAAAATACTCAGTGATTCTTCATCTTTATTAATCCTTTTTCTTTCTTTTTCTTTGAAATGATCTGTACCACCTGGAACTAGACTGCCTCTTTCTGTTCCAGTTGCCTTTTCAGCAGTGTTCTGTTCTAACATACAATTTCAACTTGCTTGCTATAATAAAAATAAATAAATAAAAATCTGCTCTTGAATAGCTCCTTTATTTTGTTTTCTAAAAAGAGCAGTTGGGCGCTTAGAGAACAGGCAATTTAAACTCATCCTCCCAAACTCACAGTATCTCTCCTTTATTTTTCCCCACAATCCTCCAGTCAATGCTTTTTCTTCACACATTTAACATAAGGAAGAAATTATATAGGGGAATTTCAGTGTAAAGGTCCCAACTGTGTACTTTTGGGGGGTTGGGGGTATTGTTGTGACATCAGTGGAAAGGCTTCACTAGTTAAGCAAAATGTAGCTTTGGACAATAAGTGTTGTCAGTCATATTCTAATTTTCAGTAGGTTTCCCTATCATTTGAGCAAGTTAATCGGGCTCTGCTGTTAGGAGATAAACAATTTGTACATGTTCATAATCAAAAGTGCATCTAGTCTTTGCTGTAGTTTTAATTGCAATTGATCATTGTTTTGACAAAACAATCCCTATAAATATTCTTCAAAGAATAAAAAATCACTGTAAAAAGTTCTCATTACTGACTTCCAAAAGAACATAAATGAAATTAATTCCATGAAATGATTTAATTTCATACAATAAGATACTGCCAAGTATGTAGTATAGAGCTCTATAATTTGGCTTTTGTTAACCATTTCATGGGCTTCTAGAGGCTTCTGAATGAACGGTCTTCAGCAGAGCTGTATTGGAACCAAAATTTCCCTCCTGTGGAAAAATTTGCATTTCTGAAAAAAAAAAATAATTCTGAATTGGAATGAAAAGTCAGATATATAAAATTTTCCACAGGAAGGACATTTTCAAAAAAATCCATTTAAATTTCCAGTCCCATTTCCTGGATCTCCTGGGCTCCCAAGTTCTGCAGCAGCCAAACTGGCAAACTGCTGAGGAACCTGGGGCTTTTGGGAGCCAGGGCTTGATCCTTGGCAGCCTGCCAGGTGGATTGCTGAGGAGCAGGAGAAGTGGATGGGCTCACAGGAAACCTGCTGATTCATATGTTTCATCCACATTTCTGCTTGGAGCATCCCTAAAAATAAGCGTGGCTTGTCTAAAGCAGATGATAACAAAAATAAAAAAAATAAAAAGAAATATACCTGCCAATAAAATATGGCAAAATCCATTAACTAGTAGTTTGAGTGCAAGCTAATGCCAACCTCAGAGCGGGAATACGTTTTGCTTTCCACATTTGCATATGTGTAGGCACTTGGGAGGTGTCTGGTTACATGTGGTTTTCTCAGTGTCATCAATTAAATCTGAGGTCCAAGTGCACAATGTGCTAGTCAGGAACATTATGTGGATTCATGATACTCCCTGAAGGACTTTGCTCCAGTTTTGTTTACACAAACTCATTGGAAACCTTTCATTTTTCTACATACTAATGTTCAACAAGATTTAAAAAGGGATTTAACATGTATATGGATATCAAGAATATTCATATGTAATGATTATAAAATATTTGGAAAGGATATTAAACCTCATGTTTCAAGGCTAGAGCCAATGTCTAACTTATAGAGACCAGAATGAGACCTATTGCAGGATATGTCTTCCTAATGCTGGGCTCTCACACCTTCCTCTGAAGCATCTGGTGCTGGCTAGAGCTAGAGACAGAATACTGGGCTGGATGGACATTGGTTTGATTCAGTGTGTCAATTTCTGGTTCCTATCTGAAGAGTAGAAGTACTGTAAACATGAATGCACTGACAAATGTATATGACAATTAATTAATACCACCTCTTAGACACCGTGCTGCTTTTAAGGGTGAAATTCACCTCCTTTAAAGTGCCATCAGGAGTACTATGCACTGCTTAAGCCCCCTTCAAGAGTTCACAATGAGTGATGCACAGGATTTATGCTGGCTCTCGGCACATAGGCGAACCCCTGAAATGTAGAGAAATATACTGACAATTTGCCACTTAAACTGATTTTTTTTATTTCAAAGGGATATCCTGCATCTAATGGAATCATTGATAAAAATTATCAAGCTACTCATGAATTGCATACAGGGCAACACCTGCAAATTCTTAGTACATGCCTTGTTCCCCCAGAAATGTGTCTTATACTGTCCAGCACACTACTGAACAATGCAAGCTCATAGAAAGTCTATCATGTCATCAAAGGAAAATGATAATGCACCAACCTTGTTATCCCAAATGGAGTTTTCCATACATTTTAATCCAAACACACACTGGTTAAGATGAAACAATACGATAAGTTTATTAACTATAGAAAGATAGATTTTAAGTTATTACTAGCATTGATGCATAAAAGTCAGGATTGGTTTTAAAAAAATAAGAGTAATACCAAATTAATACCTCACATAACAAGCTAAGTGTCCTTAAAAGCAAGGGTTTTGTCACCATACGCTGTTGTAAATTTCACAGACTGGGTCTCTCTTCAGCCTGGGACCACTCCCGCTTAGTTCAGTTCTTTGAGAGTTGTTGATGTCATGAGCTGAAAGATGGGAGGAGAGGCAAAGTCAAGTAATTTCCTCCCCATTTATAACTCAATTTCTTGTGCTAAAAATGTCCTTGCTGTGGATGACATATAGTCCATTGTGGACGTGAGGTTTAAAACGTTCCTGTGATGCAATGTAAATAGCTTATTCACACCTTCCCATTGCTGGAGAATGGCTGCTTAAGTAAGTGATGGCCCTCTAACACCTGACTGGGGTACTAGTGTGTCTTTGTCTCTGAGATACTGGCTTGTAGGTTTTACCCAGAATTACAACATAATTCAGTAACAATCATACAGTAGAACCTTGTAATGTTACACATATTTTGTCAGGACAATGATATTCAGCAGGTTATGCCTTTTTAAATGATACCTCACAAGGCATACTTTGTACAAAATTTATCATAATCTTGTAAAAGTGGTGACCATAATAGTATAGGCTTTCATACATACCCTTAAAAACAAACAAATGGGCCAGATTCTCAGGTGGTGTAACTCCGAAGAGCTCCACTAAAGGCGGTAAAGTAACAGTGAATTATACCAGTTTAATTTCTGTCCCACTGTTTTATTCTTATACATCTGAAGACTGTAAAGGGAGACATTTTTAATTCAAGTGGCAAATTTCTGAAATAGCAAAGGACCCAATAAAGCCTATTTATAATCATAGTCTTTCTGTAACCGAGAGAGAATTTTTAATATGAGAGAGTCTTCTTTTAATCATCAAAATTATAGAAATATTTGGAAACAGAAATGTATAAGATTTTTTTTAAAATTCCAAAATCAAACTATAAGCTATAGATAGGTTTGAGTTCAATGTCTGTGTTCATAACCTGAAATCACCATGGCATTAAACCTAATTCCAAATGATCAAAATCCAATTTTATCCTTCTCTTTTCTTGCTGGTATAGGTCTGTCTCATAAGGCCTTTCTCTGAACTAGATAATATTGCCATTACTGATGATCAAGCAGATATTCTTTCCAGTGAGAGACCAAGTTTTTAACAATTAGTCGTGAAGTGCACTCTGCAAACCATATGGCTAGTCCCTGAGATTTCAAGTTATGAAGTTCATCTCCAATCATTTTTGGGAGATGAAATAGTGAAGCTTAAACTTACATGGTAAAGCATATGGGAGAGGAGGGAATTTGCGTTATTAAATTCAATTTCTTTGAGCTTCTGAGGCACTACTGACACAGTACATGCACAACAATTTTGCAAACAAAGCTGATGATTATAAAATGTATAGTTAATAAATGTCATTCCTCAAAAAAGTTACTGTTAAGACTGCTTAAATAGGTACTATTCCCAGTTGCTCCTAATGTAGCATACACCTACTGGATATTATCTAGATTTACTCTCTTCTTTGGCTTTGCCTTTATTGTTAACTTAAATAATAACAAAACTAAACCTCAATCTGAGCTCCCTCCAAAGGTTTGCTATTCCCATGTGTACATTTGATCATTCACCACAAACTAATTTTACACTTTTATTACTTATTTTCATATAATTGGTCCTAGTTTATTATCTATGTTGCTAAAGGTATGTCTACACTATGAAATTCGGTCAAATTTATAGAAGTCGGTTTTGTAGAAAGTGTTTTTATACAGTCGAGTGTGTGTGTCCCCACACAAATGCTCTAAGTGCATGTAGTCGGCGGACTGTGTCCACAGTACCAAGGCAACCGTCGACTTCCGGAGCTTTGCACTGTGGGTAGCTATCCCACAGTTCCCGCAGTCTCCACCGCCCATTTGAATTCTGGGTAGAAATCCCAGTGCCTGATGGGGCTAAAACATTGTCGCGGATGGTTCTGGGTACATATCGTCAGGCCCCCTTCCCTCCCTCCCTCCATAAAAGCAAGGGCAGACAATCGTTTTGCACCTTTTTTCTTGAGTTATCTGTGCAAACGCCATACCACGGCAAGCATGGAGCCCGCTCAGCTAACCGTCACCGTATGTCTTCTGGGTGCTGGCGGACGTGGTACTGCATTGCTACACAGCAGCAGTTTATTGCCTTTTGGCAGCAGACAGTGCAGTATGACTGGTAGCTGTCATCGACGTAGTCCTGGGTGCTCTTTTAACCGGGCACCTGGGCAAACATGGGAGTGTCTCAGCCAGGTCATTTCCCTTGTTTCGTCTCATGGCGATTGAGTCCTACCGGCAGTGCACTATCTTTTAATCTTCAGCTAGCAGAAGATGATGGCCAGTAGTCATACTGCATCGTCTTCTGCCGAGCACCCAGGAGGTGACGATGGCTAGCGGTTGTACTGCACAGTCTGCTGCCAGCATGATGTATAAAGATAGATGAAGTGGCTCAAAAGAAGAAATAGACCAGATTTGTTTTGTATTCATTTTCTTCTCCATCCTTCCCTCCCTCTGTGAAATCAACGGTCTGCTAAACCCAGTTTTGAGTTCTATCCTTGAGGTTTTGAGTTCTATCCTCGAGGCTGCCATTCACTTTCTTGCAAAGCCACCCCCTTTGTTGATTTTAATTCCCTGTAAGCCAACCCTGTAAGCCATGTCGTCAGTCACCCCTTCCTCCATCAGGGCAACAGCAGACAATCGTTCCGCGCCTTTTTTCTGTGCAGACGCCATACCACGGCAAGCATGGAGCCCGCTCAGATCACTTTGGCAATTAGGAGCACATTAAACACCACAGACATTATCCAGCAGTATATGCAGCACCAGAACCTGGCAAAGCGAAACCGGGCGAGTAGGCGATGTCAGCGCGGTGACAAGAGTGATGAGGACATGGACACAGACTTCTCTCAAAGCACGGGCCCTGCCAACGTGGGCATCATGGTGCTAATGGGGCAGGTTCATGCGGTGGAAGGCCGATTCTGGGCTCGGGAAACAAGCACAGACTGGTGGGACCGGATAGTGTTGCAGGTCTGGGACAATTCCCAGTGGCTGTGAAACTTTCGCATGCATAAGGGCACTTTCATGGAACTTTGTGACTTGCTTTTCCCTGCCCTGAGGTGCAAGAATACCAAGATGAAAGCAGCCCTCACAGTTGAGAAGTGAGTGGCAATAGCCCTGTGGAAGCTTGCAATGCCAGACAGCTACTGGTCAGTCGGGAATCAGTTTGGAGTGGGCAAATCTACTATGGGGGCTGCTGTGATGCAAGTAGCCAACACAATCAAAGATCTGCTGATATCAAGGGTAGTGACCCTGGGAAATGTGCAGGTCATAATGGATGGCTTTGCTGCAATGGGATTCCCTAACTGTGGTGGGGCCATAGACGGAACCCATATCCCTATCTTGGCATCGGAGCACCAAGCCGGCGAGTACATAAACTGCAAGGGGTACTTTTCAATAGTGCTGCAAGCACTGGTGGATCACAAGGGACATTTCACAAACATCAACGTGGGATGACCGGGAAAGGTACATGATACTCGCATCTTCAGGAACTCTGGTCTGTTTCAAAAGCTGCAGGAAGGGACTTTCTTCCCAGACCAGAAAATAACCGTTGGGGATGTTGAAATGCCTATAGTTATCCTTGGGGACCCAGCCTACCTCTTAATGCCATGGCTCATGAAGCCATACATAGGCAGCCTGGAGAGTAGTCAGGAGCTGTTCAACTACAGGCTGAACAAGTGCAGAATGGTGGTAGAATGTGCATTTGGACCTTTAAAAGCACGCTGGTGCAGTTTTCTGACTCGGTTAGACCTCAGCGAAACCAATATTCCCACTGTTATTACTGATTGCTGTGCGCTCCACAATATCTGTGAGAGTAAGGGGGAGAGGTTTATGGTGGGGTGGGAGGTTGAGGCAAATCGCCTGGCTGCTGGTTACGCACAGCCAGACACCAGGGTGGTTAGATGAGCACAGGAGGGTGCGGTGCGCATCAGACAAGCTTTGAAAACCAGTTTCATGACTGGCCAGGCTACGGTGTGAAAGTTCTGTTTGTTTCTCTTTGATGAAACCCCCCGTCCCTTGGTTCACTCTACTTCCCTGTAAGCTAACCACCCTCCTCACCTCCCTTTGATCACCGCTTGCAGAGGCAATAACGTCATTGTTGCTTCACGTTCATGCATTCTTTATTAATTCATCACACAAATAGGGGATAATTACCAAGGTAGCCCAGGAGGGATGGTAGAGGAGGGAAGGACAAGGCCACACAGCACTTTAAAAGTTTAAAACTTATTGAATGCCAGCCTTCTGTTACTTGGGCAATCCTCTGGGGTGGAGTGGCTGGGTGGCCGGAGGCCCCCCCACTGCGTTCTTGGGCATCTGGGTGAGGAGGCTATGGAACTTGGGGAGGAGGGCAGTTGGTTACACAGGGCGGTAGCGGCGGTCTGTGCTCCTGCTGCCTTTCCTGCAGCTCAGCCATACGCTGGAGCATATTAGTTTGATCCTCCAGCAGCCTCAGCATTGAATCCTGCCTCCTCTCATCATGCTGCTGCCACCTTTCATCTTCAGCCCTCTCTTCAGCCCGCCACCTACTCTCTTCAGCCCGCCACCTCTCCTCCCGGTCATTTTGTGCTTTCCTCCTCTCTGACATTGTCTGCCTCCATGCATTCGTCTGTGCTCTGTCAGTGTGGGAGGACAGCATGAGCTCAGAGAACATTTCATCACGAGTGTGATTTTTTCGCCTTCTAATCTTTGCTAGCCTCTGAGAAGGAGAAGATCCTGTGATCCTTGAAACACATGCAGCTGATGGAGAAAAAAAAGGGACAGTGGTATTTGAAAAGACACATTTTAAAGAACAATGGGTACACTCTTTCACGGTAAACCTTGCTGTTAACATTACATACATAGCACATGTGCTTTCGTTACAAGGTTGCATTTTGCCTCCCCCCAACTGCGTGGCTAACAGTGGGGAACATTTCTGTTCAGCCATAGGCAAACAGCCCAGCAGGAACGTGCAGCTCTGAATGTCCCCTTAAGAAAAGCACTCTATTTCAACCAGGTGACATGAATGATATCACTCTCCTGAGGATGTTGTTTGAACGCCAGCAAACATACACTGCAATGCTTTGTTCTACAATGATTCCCGAGTACGTGCTACTGGCCTGGAGTGGTAAAGTGTCCTACCATGGTGGATGGAATAAGGCTGCCCTCCCCAGAAACCTTTTAGAAAGGCTTTGGGAGTATATCCAGGAGAGCCACGAATGCCAGGGCAAATTAATAATTAAACATGCTGGTTTACCTCATCAGAGGTCCCTTCTCCACCTGGTGGGTCCGGGAGGCAGCCTTGGGTGGGTTCAGGGAGTACTGGCTCCAGGTCTAGGGTGAGAAACAGTTCCTGGCTGTCGGGAAAACTGGTTTCTCCACTTGTTTGCTGTGAGCTATCTACAACCTCTTCATCATCGTCTTCCTCGTCCCCAAAACCTGCTTCCATGTTGCTTCCATCTCCATTGAAGGAGTCAAACAACATGGCTGGGGTAGTGGTGGCTGAACCCCCAAAAATGGCATGCAGCTCATCATAGAATCGGCATGTTTGGGGCTCTGACCCATAGCAGCCGTTGACCTCTCTGGTTTTCTGGTAGGCTTGCCTCAGCTCCTTAAGTTTCACACAGCACTGCTTCGGGTCCCTGTTATGGCCTCTGTCTTTCATGCCCTGGGAGATTTTCACAAATGTTTTGGCATTTTGAAAACTGGAACGTAGTTCTGATAGCATGGATTCCTCTCCCCATACAGCGATCAGATCCCATACCTCCCGTTCGGTCCATGCTGGAGCTCTTTTGCGATTCTGGGACTCCATCATGGTCACCTCTGCTGATGAGCTCTGCATGGTCACCTGCAGCTTGCCATACTGGCCAAACAGGAAATGGAAATTCAAAAGTTCGCGGGCCTTTTCCTGTCTACCTGGTCAGTGCATCTGAGTTGAGAGTGCTGTCCAGAGCGGTCACAATGGAGCATTCTGGGATAGCTCCTGGAGGCCAATATTGTCTAATTGCGTCCATAGTACCCCAAATTCGACCCAGCAAAACCGATTTAGCGCTAATCCCCTTGTCGGGGTGGAGTAAGGAAATCGATTTTAAGAGCCCTTTAAGTCGAAAAAAGGTCTCTGTCATGTGGACGGGTGCAGGGTTTACGTCGATTTAATGCTGCTAAATTCGACCTCAACGCCTAGTGTAGACCAGGGCTAAATCTGTACTGTATTTTAATCTTATTCTTAAAGAATCATAGAAACATACAGCTGGAAGGGACCTTGAGAGGTCATCTAATCATCCCCTTATGCTAAAACTGAACCAAGTATTCCTAGACCATCCCTGGCAGGTGTTTGTCTAACCTGTTCTTAAAAGCCTCCAATGACAGGGATTCCACAACCTCCTTTTGTAACATATTCCAGTATTTAAGTACTCTGATAGTTGGAAAGTTTTCCTAATATCTAACCTAAATATCCATTCTGCAGATTAAGCTCAATACTTCTTGTCCGACCTTTAGTGGGACTTAGAAAGCAATTAATCACAGTCTTCTTTATAACACCCATTTAAATATCTGAAGACTGTCATCAGATTCCCCCTCAGTTTTCTTTTCTCAAGCCTAAAACATGCCCAATTTTTTTAACTTTTCTTCATAGGTCAGGTTTTCTAAACCTTTTATTTTTTTTCTTGCTTTTCTCTGGACCCTCTCCAACTTGTCACATCCTTCTTAAAGCGTGGAGCCAAAAACTTGGACACAAAATACTCCGGCTGAGGCCTTACCAGTGCCATATACAGAGGATCAAATATCTCCTGGGTCTTAGAGAGAACACTCCTGTTAATACACCTGTGACAGAGTGCCAGGAGTGAATACCTATTGAATTCTGGGAAAGGGGAGGAGCCACTAAATCCACGATTCAACTGATCAGGTGGGACAACTAATGATTAAATGGGAATGGGAGTGATGGTCATAGGTTCAAAATCAGTGATCTGGAGGGGGACACCGAGCAGAGAACGCCAGACAGTGCCCACTGCTCCTCAAAGATGTCTAGGGAGTCAGCAGATGCTGCACAGAGGAACTCTGCCTGGATGCGTGAAACAAGGGAGGAATGGAAGCAAGCCCCAGAGTCACAGCGTACCTCCCTGTCCAGCATGCTCCTCCTGGTATCGTAGATGGCCACTTTGGACAACGCCAGGAGGAGGTTGATGAGGAGGCCTCACAACTTTGTGGCGCCATGTATAGGGTGTGCACATATGAAAAGGTGTGGGGAAACGTGCCGCCAGACCCTGAAAGGGAGGTTCTGGAGGAGCTGGAAAAGGGTCTGCTACCAGGTACACTGCAGATAGACATAAACCAGGGTCTCCCTCATGCTGCAAAAGGGACAGACATCCATTCTCAGGGCTCCATGAAGGAGCGCCAACTGATATTCCCGTCAGGCTGTGGAACCAAAGTGGAGCCAGAAGTGGGTAGGTGAGCCTGCACTGTGACCACTTGGAGGCTAATTAGTGCCCCAGGAGAAGCTGATTTGGGTAATGATCTAAGAAGGCTAATGGGCTGGGTGGGGTAAACATTCAGTTGGGCCCATCAGCCCAGGAAGGAAGTGCAAGAGGGAGAGAAAGAGGGACAGGACTAGCTGGTGCTAGTCACACAGAGGGCTCAGAGGAGGGAGACTTTTGTTCCTCTCAGGTCCTGCTGAGAGGGCCTAAAGCTCGGCAAAGCTTGTAAATGGGCAGAAGCATGGAGGACTGTGGTGATAATTGTGATGGGAAATTGAAATAAAGTGTCACTGAGAGCACACCTGGTGGACTCCATGCAATTTCTTCAAGGAAGAGGAGGGGGGCAGACACAGGGCCCCGTTACAACACCCCAGAATGATAGTAATATGTTTTGCAACTGCATCACATTGTTGGCTCCTATTTAACTTGTGATAACTACAACCTCCAGATTCTTTTGTGCAGCATTACTACCTAGCTAGTTATTCCCCATTTTTGTAGTTGTGCATTTGATGTTTTCCTTCCTAAACAAAGCACTTTACACTTGTCTTTATTGAATTTCATCATGTTATATCAGACTAATTGTCCAATTTATCCAGGTCATTTGGAACTCTAGCCCTGTCCTCCAAAGTGTTTGCAACCCCTGCTAGCTTAGAGTCATCTGCAAATGTTTTCAGTGTAGTCTTCACTCTGTTATTTAAGTCATTAATGAAGATACCTCCCTTTTTTGGATCATCTGCACACTTAATTACCATTATCTTTGCTGTGTTGTGAAGGAGGGCTGTAGCTCTGGAAGCCTAACCAATAATACTGCATAATGGGACATGCATGCTAGACTCATGACCTGAGAATGCTAGGTAGTAATAAAAAACGGAAACAAACAGCAGGATTGGGCATGGACCCTCCTGTTTCATGTCAGAGCATCTGCCTGAGGCAGGCAGTTTGGGGGCACTTGTCTCACCTTCTGTATATCATAGCTCAGCCCTACCTGATGTTTCAGGTCTTCTCTTGTTCTTGTAGAAGTTGAAAAAGAAAGTTTGGGTATGAAGAGGACATGTATTATAAATCATTCCCTCAGTACTTTGCTTAAAATGAGATTAATCCATTCTTCAGTAAGGTTATTATGTTTGAAGGAACTGGTGGGACCTCCTGTATCTTTTGAGATAACGTACATGATTTAGAAAAAGGATTTCTCCTCTTATCCATTTTTCTGATATTCCAGCCTCATTATTCACCTGGGCAGGATAATTTTTCTTAAAAAACCATATATTTAAATCCCCCAAACTTTATGATGCCCTAAAAAGCATCCGGTCTTAATAGCTATTAAACTGCCAGTCTCTACTTACTCCCTTTATACAGATAGGACACTACTGACATGCAAAGAAGGATCATTCCTCTATTGTTATCTCAAAGTTAGAGCTACAGGGCTTTATGAAAGATTATTTACCCCCTGCCCCCCTGTGTGAGATGGTTACACATAATGGCATACAGGGACTCCAGTCTTGGAGCAGGTAAGAAAAACAGGGTACCCTGCTGTTTGACCATATCCTCAGAGTGGGATAATAAAAAGGCAATGCATATGTCGGGATTGTTCCGTAGTGCAAACACCAGCTGTGTTGACTTTACACACTTCCTCCAGACAACAGGACCCCAACTGCAAATGTTGATAGTTCAGTTGTTGCTGCTTTCTGTTTGTCCAACGATCTAATCTATCAGTTACGGGGCTGGTGTATCATATATGCAGAGGCCTGCTTTACTTTTGCATATTTATAGTTATTTTCATATTTTATAGCTAAAGCAAATCAGCATATCTTTATCTGAATTGTTTATTCATCTCTAGGATTTTGAATGGCTCCTGATAAAACACAAAACCAATTCCCTAAAGAAACCCAAAACAAACTGTAATGCTCATTTCTGGGAGTGTGATCAAATAAGTGACCACATTTTGGACAGCTTGGTTTGAATTCTCAGGAAGGTGCACATGTGTCCTAAGTTCAGCCAGCATTTCTCTGGACAGTGAGCACATTATTCCTAGAAACAAAAGTAACATAAATTATTTATCTGGAGAAATAAACCTGGCTTGAAAAACTCTGTTGCAAATAGAGGAAACTGTAGACCTTGTGAATTATGCATGGATCTTAATTTAACATAAATCTTCATTCTGTCTTCAGAGATTAGTGATTAGCATTTTATATCATGCAGGGTGGGAAAAGTGTTTGATTCTACTTACAGACAGGTGAAATTATTATTTTTTCTTTTTTTTTCAGGCAAATTGCAATCAATAGCAGCCACTGTTTTCATTTTTCTCACTCCAGTGCCCCATTTGTTTTTATTAAGAGTAAGGATGAACTTTCAGAAATGGCCTGCCACATAGTTCTTGTGAGATCACATCCTTAGCATCTTTTTTGTGTGTTCTAATAAGTGTAGTACCTTAATTCCTGGAAGCAAGGCAGTCAGCACTCCCAAAGATTTGCTCAGCACCTCTGAGGATCAGGTCTTTTTCAACTATGCATTCCTCTCATGTTTTCTTGTCTGATGTTGCCATTCATATAAGACTTCTATTAAACAGACCATAACAAGTATTCCATGTCCTTGTTAGGAAAAACCTATTTTTGCATATAATCTTTTTCTACTTGCCATTCCAATATCTACTCCAAATAGCTCTAATGTCCAATAGCACATTTCAGTTTCTATGGATAATCATTCTTTAGCATTGATTGCATCCTATTTCTTTCTCAATGAAGTCTTTGGAGTCACTCTCTGTCTCTCTGCTTTGTGAGGAAACGTGGGCCTGATCCAGCTTCCAGTTAATTTAATTGGAGTGTTTCCATTGACTTTAATAGGGGCTGGATCAGGTTGGTAGGGCCCACCTTTGGAACTGTTAATGTTTTGAAATCAATGGGACTACTCATATAAAATAGAGCTGCATGTGGTTCTGAGCCTTGCTGATACTTAAGATAAAACCAAAACATCTGTAGTGTAATGCTCCCAGGCAGTCAGAGAATCAAAAGGTAAGTAACATATCAAAATGATTGACTGAAGCAGTGTCATACGTGTGAATATTCATGCTGTTAAAATGTTTGGACATACTGCTGGTTGTTTGGTACAGTTCTAACGTGAGGTATAATAATATACATAAATCCTTGCCAGCTACAAAGTCTGAAAATTATATTGATATAGAAATTGTATGGAAATAATTAAGCCATTTAGGACTCTGGGTTGCCAACCCTCCAGGATTGTCCTGGAGCCTCCAGGAATTAAAGATTGAAACCTCCAGGAATTCATCCAACCAACGCTGGCAACCCTACCTGCTACAAGCACTTACTGCTGGGTGGAATGCCACTGAAGTCAATATAACTGTTCCTGTTAAGTAAGTGTTCCCTTTGGGAGTTCCACTTGTCCTGTATGTAGGATTTGGCCTTTCCTTCCTCATGTCAGTGGGCCAGAGTCAAAGACCATTGAAGTCACTAGAAACATTGTATCAGACACTTTGGCCCCTGATTTTTAAAGATATTTATGCATTGCAGCATTTCGGGTTGCAATGCCTACCTGATTTAGGAGTAAATTACTTTTCTAAAAGGGATTTATGCACTTTGGAGCCAAAATCCAATTGACAGTCCATGACATGTTGGCTCCTAAATGCCTAAATCCCTTTTGAAAATGACTTACACTGCTAAACCAGCCAAAATACCTTTTAAAATCTGGGTCTTTGCATTTTGAGCACTGTTCTTGGGTAGGAATAGGCAATATCCATTTTTAGAATCTATGTGGTTACATGTTTGTCCTCAGTGAGGACAAGATCATGCTCAAAAAAGTTTGGCTGTCAAAGAAGATCCAAATGAGGATGTTGCCATATAGATAGATATCTAGATGTGTAACCCCACCCTCATCCCCCTGTGTAACAGATTGCTAAAGGAAGCCTAGAACACAATAAAATAAAATAAAAGGCAAAATAAGAGTCATGCAGCTGGACCTCCTTCATGTAATATAGATCTTTTCTTGAGGAGAAAGGAAAGATAATCAGCAGATGTACTGCACTAGAAACATCAAAAACTCTCCATTTGCAGTTTTTTTTTCAAAGAAGAATTATGAGTATCATTTACCATGAGAGCTAGCAATGGGATAGAACACAGTGACACCCTGATGGTTGTCTGTGATTCATTTAAAAGGGACAGCTTGTAGTACCACTGCAGGTGTTTCGAAGATGCACATTGAGAAAACACTTCAGTCTACTTAAAGATAGTCTGATTCTAGAATAGGTCACCGTCTGAAAGAAACCAGCAGATGTGATTACAGGACATTGCTGGTCTTTGGATTTACTTGTAAAAACCCTGGCAATCAGATGGTTTTCTCAGAAAGGGTGCTCCTTTCATATATAGCTTTGATAAAGACTAATAAGCAGCCAACATCTAAGGGGTGATATTAGATGTGCTAACCCATTTCTATTTTATGGTAAATGATCAATTCTCAGAACCTCCAAAATCCTATTCCCCCAGCCTTATACAGCAGAACTGCACTGGTTAGTCTGTCAGAGGGGCTACTGTGGCTCCAGATTAGAGGATTAGGATTTGCCTGCCCCTTAATTAATATTACAACTGTCTCTGATGCAAACTTGCGTGCACTATAAAGAATAAATCCAGGACATACAAAAATACATTGTATTTGTCCTATGACAAATAGCTGTAGACTTTATTACCTCAGGTTTTATTTTACCAGCCCTCTTACCATACTTTTTCCAATCAACATGAACCTTTTTTCTTCATGAAAAGACTGTTCTTGTTGGTTGAAATTATGGACAAAATTATGGCTATTCCAGCACAGATAAGCGATAACAATGTACCTTTCATTTCCCTGTGCTTTCTTGTCTTTGATCCTCGAATGCAGAGGGGCTGGGAGGACTGCTAACACTCTTGGCAGCACTTATGAGCAAAGAGAGTTGTGTGTGTGGATAGGGTAAGGCCCCGTGCAGGCATTAGGGAAGAGCAGCAGGGAGTCCATGTATCTATTCTGAAGCTATGGCACGGACTAGTAGTTATATGCTCTCTTTAGTAGCCTTAGAGACATTACTGGACCTGGTTAAATACAGACATTTTTTGATTGAGTCAATTTTTTGGCAGACTTTTTGGAAAACATGTGTCTCTTTGGGAGCTTGGAAGGATTCAATTTTCATCAGTAAATAATGGTGGACTTCAATCTCTCTGTATGCACAGAAACTGAAGGAAAAAATATTTCCATCAATAATAAACAGAAATAACAGAGAGGCAAAGTAAGAAAAATGCTGTTTGAGTACTTTAGAGTTTGATTTAAGGATATATAATTTGTATATTTTGACATGCGATGTTAACAAATTGTGTTATAAAGCTTTAACTTTTTGAATCTGAATGTTTATTGTCATTAAATAATTATTGTCTGACCTCCCCCATAATTTCCCTCAACTTCAAAAATTTAAATAGACACAAATTAAAAATATATATTTAAAATAAACATCTATATTACCCATCAAAATGATAACAAAATAGAAATTGATTTCTGTCAAGCCTAAATACCTATGTGGAGACCTATAACATTATGAAGACCCTTTATTTTAAAAAGTCTCTCTCTGTGATGTGAGTTCTGAATGTCCTTTCTCCCCCTGCCCACCACCTTGTAGTCTGTTACTCATCTACCCATTGTGGGGGGGAGGGTGGCGTTTCACAGGCGATTTTTAAAGGCAGTGTATCTGCATACTTCCAATCAATTACAATAGGAGCTACAAAACACCAGAAATCTCCAATCACCAGTATGAACTTGGGGGAAATATAAGGCAGCCACTTTATTTGGTTTGGTTTAGGACATCTATAAAAATGAAGATAGGAATTTAAATAGTACAGTATAATGGGCACTGCTTTGTTATTGTTGTAGCTAAGCTCGTCTTTAAAAAACAACAACAAAAAATCCTGAAGATGACGTTGTATCTATATTTCTGATGTGTATGTCATAAAAAAGACTTGCTTTCCACTGAAAGATAAATTAGTGCTATGCATAATGAACAATATTATGCAAATTACTGCATACACGAGGCAGCTAGGCTGACTAAATACTATAGATCACCAAACGATTTCAAGTAATGTCCTCAGCATTTCAGAATGTCAAATCTGAAACCCAAACCAGAAGCACTTACGTTTGTCTGTCTAGGGACGCACTCTTATATACGGTATCATTGACTATGCCTCAGAAAGTGTCACCACATAAGACAAGCATATTTAATTAGGTTAGGTGTAGTGTTCTGTCTCAAGACAAGTGTAATCACTATGTTGTGCACCTTTTATTTAAGTTACTATATCCTTTGTTTCAAGTTTACATAAATACTGAGATAATGTGCGCTAAGAAATACAGTGTGCAGTGAAGAACTAGACATCAAGTGATGAAGACAGGTATTAAACCCCTCCAAATGGCCTTATTTAATGTGGAGACTGCCTCGCCATATCAAATAGCATATTAAGCTGATTGCATCTTTTCAGGGCAGAATACAATGCAGACATTATGGGTAGCACTATTCAAAATGTTGCCTATATAAAACAATGAGGTTAAAATCACTGCAAAACTACAGAATGTTGGGTGATAAAAGTTCCACATTTGATGTATCATTGCTTCTGCAAGAAACACACAATTTCATTTCCAAGCTCTAGTAAATTGAATTCACCACTTTCTATAATTTATCACCATATTTTTTGTCAAAGTGACTGTTGTATGATTAAAAAAGAGGAAAACATACCATTTATTTTCACTTTGCATGTGAATCCCGGACTTCTGTAGCCACCCATTTTAGTCTATTCATGTCTAAAGCTGTTTTTCTGTAAGGAGCTCCATGAGATCCAACTTCTTTGTGATTCCTGTACTCCCACATGGGTCAATGTTACAAGATCAGGGCCTGTGAATCACTTAAAGAGGACCACATCTGTCAGGGTATGTCTGCACTGCAGCTAGGAGCATATTTGCAGGTGTGGGTAGACAGATATCTGCTTGCTCTGCTGGAGCTAACATGCCAAAAATAGTAGTATGGCTGTAGTGACCCAAGCTCACCATCCCAGTATAATCATGCTCAACCTCCAGGGTACGTATTCGGGCAGCTAGCCCAAGCTACTACAGCCACACTGCTATTTTTAGCACACTAGCTCCAGCAGAGCTAATGTGTATCTGTCTACTAGTGCTGGGAAGCATGCTCCCAGCTGCAGTGTAGACATACCCTCAGATAAACTGTCCACTCATTGAATAATAGGAATGTGAAATAGGAAAGACTTGTCAGCTCATTTGAAAGTGGAAGGAACAGTGAAATGTTTCTCTGTAAGTATTAATTTGATTTTGAAAGTGAAAATTTGTTCAGCTACATTAGTGACTCTTACTAGCTTTCTGTGAATATTGCTGTGCTCAAGTTTTACCAGCATGGAATACTCCTAAATAGCCATATCTCTAATGTTTGAACATTGACTGAATGTAAATTTTGAATGATATGTGTGACTGTAGCATTTTCAATTTTCAGTTTGCATTATTTTGGCTATTTACCAGGAGTCATTCAATCAGGGAGTGGAAACAATACCAAGTGACTTCTTAAAAAGATAGCACAAATCAGGAATTTCTCTGAAGCTTGTTTTCTATGAAAAATTATATGCTGAAGAAATTCATCAATAATATTTCATATCAAATTAATCTGAAAATTTTTCAAATCATTGTGTGGACCATTAAAGAACAGGGAAAACGGCAAAATTAATACATATGATTTTCTCAACTCTAGTTCTGTTCTCCAGCAATGCAAGATTATTTCCTTTCGCATATTCTGAAAAGCTTTCTTCAATCTACATTTAAAGAACCCATCCAATAAAGTTTCTATTAATTCCTCCTGGAGATTTCCCCCCCCAGTCTAATAATCTATGACATTAAGAAATAGATTCTGTTATCCAGCATACATTTTCCTTTTCTGACTTTTATTCTTTTTTTCTATAATTATGCTCACTTGGGCTATGTTAAACAATTTCCCCTATTCTGGGTTTGAAACATTTGTAAGCTGTTATTCTTTTCTTGTTATCATCATTCAAACAATATATTACTCTATTCAACATATACACTTTACAGATGATTGATAATTACACACAAACATTTCCCATTTTTGACCAGCTCTAACCCACATCCAAATCCTTCCTTATGTCAGTTCTTCAAACAGTTCTACTGAGTTTAGCTACTCTTCTGTAAATTAAATCCAATTTATTAAAACCTTTATGGTACTGTGATGTAGAGATATGTACATCCTGAACAACTGTCAGTTATATTCAACGGTTGGTATTTGTCTTGTATATGTAAGGCTAGTTTGTTGCTGACCTTTTAGAAAAAGTTCCTCTTTCTTAAATCTTCTGGTTTATTAGTATTGTGTGTGAAAGAGGTCAGGCTAGATGTCAGAATGACCTTTCTGTCCTTAATATCTATGAAACTGTTATCTGATTATGTGAGGATTGAACTTGTTTTTTCACTGTGTAACTGAATCAAGGTTTAAGTTTCAAATGAATCCATTACATTGTTGTTATCCAATTAGCAAGAAACTCGTGGCTTGCTTGGAAATGGTCTGGAGTTGAGTGAATCAAATCTGGTGGGAATGAAATGAAATAGTAACCAAAGGAAAGAAGCTATTGGTTGGAATGTTAGTCTAACTTTTAATGACCTGATTGGCAACTATTATTTGTAGAACAGAGACTAGATGTTTTTTTTTCACCCAAGTAGGGCATGGTCTCTGGTTTCCTCTAGAAACAATGGCTCACCATCTGGACATTCAGTTTTTCATCAACAGACAATGCAGCAGAATTGGGGCCCAGCAACAACTTCTGCGTTTCTTTTATGGCTAAAGGGTAGGAATGTGTCTCAGGCTATGTGTAAATTGCACACACTTTGCAGCGGCATGTATAGTATTTGTAGTGCCTTCTGCCGGGAAAGACTCTGGTAGCGAGGAGGCAGCGGGAAAAGGCTCCAGCAGCTCCCCATGGCAAGGAAATGCTCTAGCAGCAGGGAGACAGCAAGATGCTACACTGTTAAAACTAGCCATTTAGACAGGGAATGGTACTGCAGAGAGCCATGTAGGGTACTGTGGTGGGGAGTGTTCCCCACACTAGCCCCTGTAAGAGCTGAATTAGGTTAGGTGGGCCCAATCAGCTAATTTGGCTGGAAACAGGGGAACTTTAGGCTGGAGGCAGCTAATTAGAGAGAAGCTCGCCTGTGATGGACAGGTGAGGCTTCTACAGAAGCCAGGAGGCTGGCAACAGAAGAAGGAGCTGGGAAAGGCTGCAGTCACTCCCTGGGAAGAGCGAGGAGTGTTTGGAGGTCACAGAGATGAGTTTCCTAAACTTACTCCCTGAAAGGAGGCAGGGAAAAGACTGGAAAACCCACAAGAGACGGGAAGGCCAGGAGGTACGGAAGCGGCTCAGGAAAAGGCAGCAAGGTGCAGGGAACAAACTTTGGCTGCTGAGTTGAGAGTCCCTGAGCCAGAACCCAGAGTGGAGGGTAGGCCCAGACTCCCCTGCAAGCCACTGTAGGAGTGGCACTGTGAGGCAGTAAAGCAGAAAACTTTCTGAGACTACTGGAGAGAAGTCTACTACTAGATGCACTCCTCCCTGGAAGGGAAAACCACGACAGTGACCTGGCTGGAGGGCTGAGTCACAAGAGGACAGCTCTTGCTCTTGGGAGTGAGAGAGGGGCTGCAGACCAGAGAGAGAGAGAGACATGGAGACATGGCATGCAAATTGCAGAAGGAGGCGTTGACCTCAAGCACTAATCCCCTTAGTGATCAGGAGGAGGTGTCAGACGTGATGAGTGGAGCACCCTGTGACGGGTACATACTCACAGCATTCAGGTGTGTCTTTACTCACCTAAACAGTCCCTCACCATCTGCACTGCTGTTTATACCTGTCATATGGGTGTATATAGTTTATGTACTCTACATGCTGCCAAAAGGAGCGTGCAATGCAGATGTACCTTTAGCTGGGTCTCTAAGCTTGAGAATTCTGCATATGACACACCTGCTTATGCTATGATAAATTATCTGTCTATATTATGTAGAAGCATAAATAAATCTATCATAATAACCATATAAGAAATATTGGCCATTTATTTGCTGTTCAAATGAAAAATATGCCCTACTTTAATCCTCCCAGCCATCAGGATTTTTTCTACCATCTAACAAAAGTGGACTCAGAATGCACTTTCATTAGTGCTGATGATACTATGAGTAATCATAGAATAAAGTGTAATATAAAAAATATGTATTGCTGCTTCTAAACCCATGCCATTCATTACTGCTGTAATGGAGACTTTTTTGATCAAGCAGATAGGAAGCTGGAGAGGGTATATTTATAGCTGAAGATGTCTTTGATGAAAGGCATAATACTTTGAAGAGACATATGGTGTAAATTCTGCAAAAAGTACTGATTTTTATATAAGTATAGTGCCTAGATTACTTGTTGTATAATGAAAAAGAGTACTTGTGGCAGCTTAGAGACTAATAAATTTATTTGAGCATAAGCTTTCGTGAGCTACAGCTCACTTCATCGGATGCATTTGGTGGATGCATTTTTCCACCAAATGCATCCGATGAAATGAGCTGTAGCTCACGAAAGCTTATGCTCAAATAAATTTGTTAGTCTCTAAGGTGCCACAAGTAATTCTTTTCTTTTTGCGAATACAGACTAACACGGCTGCTATTCTGAAACTTGTTGTATAATGTGGTTTACTTTGAGAATTTTGATGCTGTTATTTATTTGGAGTCCTCTTGATTTATTCAGCTTTTAATTTATTTGCTAATGTTTTCTCTAAAGCCACTTGTTAGTGAAACGATTAAACTCAAAACAGAAATCAGTTTCAAAATACAAACATATTTTTAAATAACAAAAACCCAAAACCATTAAGATTTTTTTTGCTTATAGTACAGTTATATTTGAAACTACTTACTCAGTAGCCTTACATTGCACTCCGATGCACACAGAAATACCACTGAAGGCATGATTTTGTAGGTGAATGGCACTGTACATCCTGCCCACATCTGGTTTCTTCATCTGCTTAAACACAAGTCATGAAAATGCAAAAAATTTGTTGAGAGAGTAAATTTTTCAGCATATGCAGAATTAAAAAAAATCTGCTTCATAAAACATTAGACAGCGGCTTCATCTTTTCACTTGCTTTCTTTCTTTTATAACCAGTATTTTCTTAAAATAACCTTTACTTGAAGTTTTTCATATGGGTGTGTTACTGCAATAATATGTCACATCTGTTTACATGACTACTGATGTTAGTGGAGCATTGTGAAAAGATGGTGTAAGGATACTGTTATACCTGTGAGACAATACAAGCACTTCAAAAGGTATCTATTTTTGAAGTATTTTAAATCCTCTTGACAGTTTATGCTTACTTTAAATGTTTATTATTTAGAAGTGTATGATTCTCCCCCCCCCAACCCACAAAGAGCTTTAGGATTCTGTCACTTAATTTTTTGAACAGGTTTCAGAAAATTACTTTAGTTATCAGGAAGTGGGAATTCCTATTTTAAGCTACATGAAGTACTTTATATTTACCATTTTTGGTAATTATTGCTCATACTTTTTGTCCAGTAGTAGTTATAATGCTGTATGGGAATAATCGGATTAAGTGGGAAATGGTAAGAAAACAGTTTATAGTGGTAGATTATATGTAGTGTAAACATTTAACGTAATTAGTACGTTAATTGTAAGCTGCTTTCTTATTCCCAAAACATCTGTATTATCAGCCCTCTGTTCTATTTTGCAAGCAAAAAATGAGTGCATTAGAATCCTTGTAATAGAAACCTGAAAATTAATTAGAGATAGTGTTTAGATAACAAGTATCAAGAATAACCCTTTGTTGGTACTCTGTACCAGAGCTGTATGAACAAAGCAAATTAATTTTGAGTATAGAAAGTGTGTATCAGGGTCTTTCTTCTATCTTATGTGGCAATATGAAAGCTGAAATTTAATAATAGGCATCTAATAATAGGTTTTATTCTTATTTATCCTCAAAGATTTCTTGGTTTCAATGGATAATATAGTAAAGAATTTAAATGTAAATTACTTATTTATTAGCTACGTGTGCTTTTCCCATCAGTTCATAATATTCCATATGAGAAATGTTTTGCTTCTTGAAGACTGTAAAGGCAATTCTGGCAGGCACACAGCTGTGCTTTCACAGCTGGAGATGAACACAGACCATTATTATGTTCATAGAGCTCTAATACCTTTTTAAAATTTGTATATATTGAGTTCATACTACCTTGGGAATCAGTGACTGTATACTAATTCAGACTAACTCTTAGACATTGCTTTGAGCCCATAGTAAGGGGTAGGGCGTAGCAGCCCAGGAATGGAATCTTTGCTTTGAAAGTTACAGATCTCTCCTTGGTCCTTCCTTGATGCTGCTACAGCTCTTGGCAAAGCAAATTACTTTCCCCTTTGTATTGGCTAGTGTTTTGGGAGTGGAGAGAGTCAAGGCTCTGCCTATTGTTTGCCCCTTTCCTCCTACTCCCTGTCCACCTGTTGAGAGGCAGGAAGTACAAACCCCACAAAGCATGTCCTCCCAAATGGGTGCAGACCAGTAATACTAGTATTCCACAAACAGGAGTTAGTGGGCTCCTTACTCCCTGCAGAGGGGAATAGGACAATTGATAATCTTGTTACTAATATAGGGCCAGAGTATATTTGGACCTAAAACACATGCCTAAGTGGGAGGAGGTGGAGGAACAAGATGCCTTTCCTCATTTTGATTGGTTGGTACAATGTCTAGACATTTTCAGGCCTGAACTCAGAGAGGGCTCCCCAAAGTGTGTAGCTATGGCCTAAGGAAGCCATGTTGGCTCCTGATTCTTCTTCTGGGGTAGGACAGCTCTGCATCCAGTGCAAAGTGGTGCCTGAAAAGCACAATTGAGCCCATCATTTTTAATAACAGGGACTCATCAATTTTTAAATAAGTATATATTGGTTTTTTATTTTTAATATTTATTAGGAAATTTCACTCAACCTACAAAAAGCCTGAGTATTTGTACTCTAGGCTGGTAGAGTGTGGGGAGTTGAAATTCATCCTCCCTAAATTAAATTAAGATGACTGATCCATATTGCGAGTCTTCCTCATTTTTTATGGGACCCACTGCCTTACCATGGGCAGCCTACCTGGCTGGTAGAGTAGGACTTTGCCTGGTGATTGTGGTGGCAGTTTAAGTAATCACAAGCGTAGATCCAGGAATCCGTCACCAGTTCAAGGGAGAAGGCAGAGTCAGGATTAAGAGGCCAAGCCAAAGGCCAGAACTGGAGTCAGAAGCCTAAGCCGGAGTCATAGTTAGGGACGTAGCCATGTGTCAGAGCCTGGAGACAGAAACCAGAATGGAGCAAGTACAGGCTGGAACTGTTGCAAGGTGGGAGCAGGGCTTGGAGCAAGGACTGGAAACAATTTGGAACAGGAAGCAGATGGGAGAGGAGGGTAAGTGTAGCTGCAGGCATGGTACACATCCAGCAGCCGCTGTACTGCTTCTGCAAGGCTCATGCAGCAGATTGCTGGCTCCCATGGCAAATAAGGAATCACAACCATTTTGGAGGGGGCTCATTGCACCAAGCTGAGTCTGCTGGGTTGCCTAGCAACCAGGCTGGGAACCAGCTGCCCTTGAAACCAACCCTATAATGCATCTTCAGAATAATAACAACTATCCCTAAATTCTCACCGAAATGATTATAGATTTAGTCCCATGAACCTCAGTAATAATCATATAGAAGTCTTGCTGAAAAGCCTCTGTCTACAACTGAACAATTTGGGATGGGGAAGATAATGTCTTATGAGAGAACAGATTTTAACCTTAACTTTCACCATATGTTGTCTTTTTAATTTTGGTACTTTAGTGAAGTGCTTGCACTAAAGTATGAAAAACTGTGTTCTCTGTTTTACAAATGCTTGGAGGGTTGAAATGTACAGCTAGAAGATGAGATGAGACTGGCTGAAATTCATTGCAATGCAGAGTCGACACATGGGCAAGGTCATGTGCCCCACCCTCCGATTTGTTCCAGGGATTATATGTCCTTCCCAGAACCTTTCAATGGTGCCTCACTCTCCCCATCAGCAGTTGTGTGTCGTCTCTGTTGCAAGGTACTAAGAATGAAATCTTGGACTTGGAGCAGAGCACACATGCCAACAGAATGCAATCCTCAGGGCCAGCAGTGGCTGTAGAAGCCATTCAGCTACAACTAATTCGTATTATGTGGTTGGGAGACAGAAGGCAATAGAAGATGCATTCCACTTACCTGAACTTGTGAATCAGAAGCCTAGTGTTTCTGCTGATTATAGTGCCTTCTGTGCTTATAAAAGGAGCAGCGGGAAATCAAAAATTAAACATTGATATATCTATATTATCATCTAAACACATGGGGATCCACTCTGTCATCTATGTGCAGGGATTTAAAAGAGTACCTGCTATCAAAACATTAAGATTTGTTTGTCTAAAGCATTCTCCCACTGTTGGAATCATAGATTCCATTGATCTTGATATAACTAATATATATAGCTAATAATATAACTAATATAGCTAATGTAAGCCAATATTTAAGAAGGGCTCTAGAGGTGATCCTGGCAATTACAGATTGGTAAGTCGAACATCAGTACCAGGCAAATTAGTTGAAACAATAGTGAAGAATAAAATTGTCAGACACATAGAAGAACATAAATTGTTGCACAAAAGTCAACATGGTTTCTGTAAAGGGAGATCATGTCTTACTAATCTATTAGAGTTCTTTGAGGGGGGGTCAACAAACATGTGGACAAGGGGGATGTGGTGGACATAGTGTACTTAGATTTCCAGAAAGCCTTTGACAAGATCCCTCACCAAAGGCTCTTACATAAATTAAGTTTTCATGGGATAAGAGGGAAGATCCTTTCATGGATTGAGAACTGGTTAAAAGACAGGGAACAAAGGGTAGGAATAAATGGTAAATTTTCAGAATGGAGAGGGGTAACTAATGGTGTTCCCCAACGGTCAGTCCTAGGATCAATCCTATTCAACTTATTCATAAATGATCTGGAGAAAGGGGTAAACCATGAGGTGGCAAAGTTTGCAGATGATACTAAACTGCTCAAGATAGTTAAGATCAAAGCAGACTGTGAAGAACTTCAAAAAGATCTCACAAAACTAAGTGATTGGGCAACAAAATGGCAAATGAAATTTAAAGTGGATAAATGTAAAGTAATGCATATTGGAAAAAATAACCCCAACTATACATACAATATGATGGGAGCTAATTTAGCTACAACTAATCAGGAGAAAGCTGTTGGAGTCATCATGGATAGTTCTCTGAAGACATCCATGCAGTGTGCAGTGACAGTCAAAAAAGCAAATGGGATGTTAGGAATCATTAAAAGAGTGATAGAGAATAAGACGGAGAATATCTTATTGCCCTTATATAAATCCATGGTATGCCCACATCTTGAATACTGCATACAGATGTGGTCCCCTCATCTCAAAAAAGATATACTGGCATTAGAAAAGATTCAGAAAAGGGCAACTAAAATGATTGGGGTTTGGAACAGGTCCCATATGAGGAGAGATTAAAGAGGCTAGGGCTTTTCAGCTTGGAAAAGAGGAGACTAAGGGGGGATATGATAGAGGTCTATAAAATCATGAGTGGTGTGGGGAAAGTGAATAAGGAAAAGTTATTTACTTGGTCCCAGAATATAAGAACTAGGGGCCACCAAATGAAATTAATGGGTAGCAGATGTAAAACAAATAAAAGGAAGTTCTTCTTCACTCAGCACTCAGTCAACCTGTGGAACTCCTTGCCTGAGGAGGTTGTGAAGGCTAGGACTATAACAGGGTTTAAAAGAGAATTGGATAAATTCATGGAGGTTAAGTCCATTAATGGCTATTAGCCAGGATGGGCAAGGAATGGTGTCCCTAGTCTCTGTTTGACAGAGAGTGGAGATGGATGGCAGGAGAGAGATCACTTGATCATTACCTGTTAGGTTCACTCCCTCTGGGGCACCTGGCATTGGCCACTGTCAGTAGACAGGATACTGGGCTGGATGGACCTTTGGTCTGACCCATTATGGCTATTCTTATGTTCTTATGTTTATGTTCTTAACTGTTTGACTCTCCTAATATATAATGCATAACATGTTCTACAGAACTTTTATTTAAAAGGAAGGCATGCCCATACATTATAGAAACTTTGGCTTTTCTGTTATACATTGTATTGACCAAATGATGTCCCGTCAAATGGACTAAACTTTTTTTTTTCTTTTTCTTTTCATTTGAAAAAAAAAAGACCAAGACAAGGTTGTTGTGTTTTTTTTTAAATGAAGTGGTTGAAAAGGTACATTTGAGAGTTTCTCAGTGGATGAATTTTCTACACAACAAATTAAGAAAACAGGGCTGCTTCTATTTTATTTAATAATGATTCTTGTGATTGCCATAACTGGTTGATGTTTGGGCAATAAAATGTTTCCCAGAGTTTGTCTACATGTTGATATTTGTTCTTTAGCATTACAACAAGAATCTGATGTTTATGGTCTGAATCTGATAGAGAATTCTCCTTTTTTTAGAGACAAACAAAAGAAGAGACAAAAGCAACTAAAATCCCCAATTTTTTTTAAATAGTGAACTCTCCTCTTTCTATAAAATGTAATATCTGTATCTTTGTTATGATATGTATAATATATATGTTCAGATTCTCTGTTCATTTTAAATAGCATCAATCCATTGAAATTAAGTTACACCAGCTGAGAATCTAGCCCATAATATATATGTGAAAGAAAATAAATAGAGAAATATTATAATATTATAGTAATTCATAATATCTCAGTGAAAAAAGTCAAATAGTTTTATAATATAACAATTCTGTAGTACAAATTTGTATTTATCCCAATTCCATCTTAAAGTATGCAGCAGCCAAGGGCAGTATTGCCTGATTGACAAGGTATTTGACCCTTTTTGCTTAATCCTTGAATGGAATAGTGCTTTAGCAACAATAAATTATCTGATGATGTGAAGGCAGTTGCTAGGGAGGTACAAACCTGTTAGCAGCATGGTTGGTAAATTTAGTTGTAATTTTGGACTGTAGCCCAAATTAAGACTACCTTTTAAACTGAATTCAGAAAGGTGAAGAGATAAAATTTTGAAGATAATATATAATACGCTCTAGGAGTTTGATACCGATTTCTGTATTAACTTGGTATGTATTTACTTTCCATGTTGGCCTACCATCCTTATTTCAGAATTCAGGATCAGTGCACAAATGGTGGGAACTCCATTTGTAATAAATAGTATTTATAGAAAAAATAATCTGATTGGCTCTGCTCCTAAAACTATCCACCACTGATCTGTCACCTTCTATCCAGTAAGACTTTTCCACCTATCTTTTGTCTATATGCCAATAGATGCACCTACAGTATATTGCTGTTGAAGTTATTTGCAGGTGCAAAACTGTGAAGAGACACAAAAAACTGGTTTGAGGTTTTCTAAAAAACAAACCCTAAACGTATGAAATTGTCAACTGTTGAACATTTATAATGATGAAATGATACCATGTGTATATTGTGATGTATACATAAACAAAGCTAGAACACTGAAAGACCAAATTTAGGCTGCGAGGTAAGAAATTGAAGTCCAGGACCTCCATGGTAGCATTCTCTGAAATGCTTCCAGTTTCACACGCAGGGCCAGTTAGACAGGAAAAGCTGCAGGGTCTCAATGCGGGGATGAGACGATGGTGTAGGGAGGAGGGGTTTAGATTTATTAGGAACTGGGGAAACTTTGGGGGAAGAGGGAGCCTATAAGGAAGCATGGGATCCACCTAAACCAACATGGAAACAGATTGCTGGCACTTAAAATTAAAAACTTCGTAGAGCACTTTTTAAACTAAGGGCTGGGGGAAAGTCGACAGGTGTGGAGGAGCATGTGGTTCAGACAGAGGCATCCCTTAAGGGAGGATCTATTAATGGAGATTCTTTATGTTCTAGTAAGGAGGAGAGAACATAGAGAAGATGAAGATGATAAAATACAGGTAGGATCTGATAAGAAACAGTAAAATGAAAAAAGAGTCCCAGTCAATTACATCATGTAATGGCAGACAGTTAAAAAGTGAAAAGTTATTAAAGTGCTTATATACAAATGCTAGAAGTCTAAATAATAAGATGAACTAGAGTGTCTCATATTAAATATTAAATGAGGATATTGATATAATAGGCTTCACAGAAACTTGGTGGAATGAGGATAATCAATGGGACATAGTAATACCATGGTACAAAATATATCGGAAGGACAGAACTGATCGTTCTGGTGGGGTGGGGGGGGAGTGGCACTATATGTGAAAGAAAGCATAGAATCAAATGAAGTAAAAATCTTCAATAAACCAAACTGTACCAGAGAATCTCTATGGTTAGTAATTATATGCTCTAATAATAAGAATATAGTGGTAGAGCTATATTACTGACCACCTGACCAGGATGCTGATAGTGACTGTGAAATGCTCAGGGAGATTAGAGAGGCTATTAAAATAAAAAACTCAATAATAATGGGGGATTTCAACTATCCCCATATTGACTGGGTACATATTACCTCAGGATGGGAAACAGAAATAAAGTTTCTTGACACCTTACATGACTGCTTCTTGGAGCAGCTAGTTCTAGAACCCACAAGTGGAGAGAAAATTCTTGATTTAATTTTAAGTGGAGCACAGGATTCGGTCCAAGAGGTGAATATAGCTGGACCACTTGGTAATAATGACCATAATGTGATTTAATTTAACATCCCTGTGGCAGGGAAAACACCACAACAGCCCAACATTTAATTTCAGAAAGGGAGACTATACAAAAATGAGGAAGTTAGTTAAACAGAAATTAAAAGGTATGGTGCCAAAAGTAAAATCCCTGCAGGCTGCATGGAAACTTTTTAAAGACACCATAATGGAGGCCCAACTTAAACATAGTAAGAAAACCAAAAAAGTGCCACCGTCACTAAACAACAACATAAAAGAAGTAGTGAGATACAAAAAGGCATTCTTTAAAAATCCTAGTTAGGATTAAAGTTAAATCCTAGTGAGGAAAATAGATAAGAGCATAAACTCTGGCAAATGAAATGTAAAAATATAATTAAGAAGGCCAAAAAATAATTTGAAGAACAGCTAGCCAAAGACTTAAAAAGTAATAGCAAATTTTTTTTTAAGTACATCAGAAGCAGGAAGCCTGCTAAACAACCCCTGGGGCCTCTGGACGATCAAGATGCTAAAGGAGCACTTGAGGACGATAAGGCCATTGCGGATAGTTCTCTTTAAACATCAACTCAATGTGCAGCAGCAGTTCAAAAAGTGAACAGAATGTTGGGCATAATTAGGGATATATAATAAGACAGAAAATATCATATTGCCTCTCTATAAATCCATGGTAACCCACATCTTGAATACTGCATGCAGATGTGGTCATCCCATCTCTAAAAATATATAGGGGTATGGAACATCTTCCATATGTAGAGAGATGAATAAGACTGGGACTTTTCAGCTTGGAAAAGAGACGACTAAGGGGAGTTATGATAGAGGTCTATAAAATCATGACTGGTGTAGAGAAAGTAAATAAGGAAGTGTTATTTCCTCCTTCTCATAACACAAGAACTGGGGGTCCCAAATTAAATTAATAGGCAGCAGGTTTAAAACAAACAAAAGGAAGTATTTTTTCACACAACACACAGTCAACCTGTGGAACTTCTTGCCAGAGGATATTGTGAAGGCCAAAACTATAACAGGGTTCAGAAAAAAACTAGATAAGTTCATGGAGGATAGATCCATCGCCAGAATGGGGGGATGGTATCCCTAGACTCTGTTTGCCAGAAGCTGGGAAGGGATGATGGGATGGATCACTTGATGATTACCTGTTCTGTTCATTCAATCTGGTGCACCTGGTATTGGCCATTGTTGGAGGGCTAGATGGACCTTTGGTCTGACCCAGTATGGCTGTTCTTATATTCTTAAAAACAGTAATGTTGGTCAAAGGGACAAGGAATTGGAATGCAGAACAAAAGGCAAATGGCCTAAATTATTTGAAGCTGAAGTTATTATGTAAGTGTGTTTCCCAGTAAAAGTCAGTAGGAGGAATTTGTCTCCATAATTCTAATACTATATGAACAGTGTCTTGAGAAGATCTACTTGTGTTATTTACACATTGCAACAGCCGTTTTACTGTATCAACTCTATGTTCACTCTTTTTGCAGTTCTCATAATTAACAAACGTGGATAGCAAGTAATCTAATTACCACCAGATGTTCATATTACTGAAGAGAAGTTGCTAGCTTGCAAACAAAAGAATGCTATTGTTTAGCTTTACCCTCACTTTCTTTTTCTAATACGGTAGTTCAGTCGCATTTTACTTCAAATTCAATTAAGTTCCTAGATCAGGGGTCGGCAACCTTTGGCACACGGCCCATCAGGGCAATCCGCTGGTGGGCCATGAGACATTTTGTTCACATTGACCATCGCAGGCACAGCCACCCGCAGCTCCCAGGAGCCGTGGTTCACCATTCCCGGCTAATGGGAGCTGCGGGAAGCAGCGGCCAGCACATCCCTGCAGCCTATTAGGCTGTTAGCCTCCATGGAAAGTCAGTATCTTCCATTGTTGTATGTAGTGTAGTTGTAGCATTGTCAATCACAGAATATTAGAGAGACCTCACCCACCTTGTCTCTCTAATTGAAAGTCAATTCTTTGCCTTTCTTGCCTTTAAAAAAAGTTCCCCCTTTGGCTTTAAGAATTCCATGTTCAAAAGAAATTACTTGAAACCATTTCAAATATTAGGCTCATAAAAGGATACCAACAATAACATCAATCATCTTTTTAATATAAATTGTGTATAATTCTGCTTGTGTACTAATTCTTGAGGAGTACTGAATCTTATTTATTCAATTTATTTTTTCTCATAAGTCAGACTGAGACATCTGTTGTTTTTCTAGGAGCTGGTTAAATAATTCAGAGTGTGAACAGAAAATTGCCTACTTTGGTTTACATTAATAACATTAATATTTTTGCTTATACAGCACATTATTTTTTAAATCTTTGTAAATAACATAATGTTTTGCTGTGCTAGACAAATGGTGAAAATCATGGCTCCTCCTGAAGTCTGAAGCAAAACTCCCATTAACTTCAGTGGGGCCACAATTTTACCAAAGATGTCTAAATTTTATCACATGAGCAGTCCCATTGTAGTTGATGGGCTAAGAGTTAGGCACATGCTTCTCTAACTTGCTGATTTGGGGCCACATCTGCTGACTGAATTTCTTGCGCCTGATGCATCAGTATGGGAAAACATTTCTTAAGTATTTTAAAATTAGAAACATCTATATCGCACATCTGCATCTATATCAAAGTCAGCAGTCCTTTTAATTTAGTTTTCATGAAAGGTAGTGAATTGACAGCCATAGACTCTTAAGTCATACAGTTATTTGCAAGATAGATATAGGATGGATATGTTTCAGAATAGATTGCCTTCACTTCTCCAAGGCCACCAGTTTATTGATGGTATCAGCTTTCAATTACTACCAACCTTAGTGTCACTTGAAGCAGTGGATTAGACAGGAAATTTTTTCACATTCCATTATCAACCTTTTCACCATCCAGTCTTTATTCCAAATAATATATTGTCCTGTCATCCAAATGCACAGTGGATAGACTTATAGTTAACATTTACCAGGGTATGGTATAAATACCTCACCACAGTATACATTTTAAATTTCATACTAAATTCTGCATACCTTTTTTTTAAATATAGGAAATACCATGTCAAGGCCATACCACAGTACTGTATTTTATTTAATACTGTTAGTGTAAGCCACTGCTCAGCGTGTGTTAGGTGATATGAGTCTGTTATAGCCCTAGCTATGACGGTTAGGTCTATAGTTCAAGATGTAGCAATTGATGCTGTTTACCTGTGAAGGTTCCTGGTTCAATCCCCATGTGTTGACCAAGACGTAAGCTGTCACAAAAGCAGAACATTCAAGAAAACAGATTTATGTATAATGAAACATTTGCTACCCATGAGGGTTATAAAATTACCCACCGCTTACAGCTAATTTGGCTCTTCTACTTAGATCCTACAATTAGGATCAGAGGGAAACCGTATGTTACTATATGAATCCTCTACATGACAGATATCTAACAAGAATAAGGGGATTTATTTAAAAAATAAAAGCTGTATTTTCCTTGACTCACCTCCTGAGCATAGATGATGACAGAAGACATCCTGTGAATGGGGATGATCTCTGCGGTATATTGGTGACGGGAACAGTACTGAATTGCTCAGAATAGGACTTGACAGAATTTATTATCCTCCTGATGACTTCATATTATAGCACACCCCTGTGCATAGGCCATCATCTTGGTGGAATATGCTTCTTGCCTCTTATTTTTGTTCTCTCCTTCATGACTACGGACCAACCAAATCCTGAAGTCTCTAGTCAAAAATTTCATTGGTTTTAGAGGGGTCTTTGCCTGCATAATGATTAATGACTACAGGATTTGGCCTATATCTATAAAACTATCTATAATATAAACATTTCATACTAGGTGAGGGGCAGGAAGGATGCAGCTCATTAATTTTTATCACACTGATTAGTTTTGTTAAATTAGAAAGGGAACTTTGTGAAAGTGATGAGTTAGGGTAAGGAATATGAATGCCTCATCAAATTATTAGCACTAAAGATGTGGTTACTTTGAAACCTGGTGCCACCTTTCAGGTTATGCAAATATCTGGATAGTTATTGTATTACTTATACTCTATCATAATTTAGGCACAATGTAATACTCTCTACAATGCTGAACATCTAGCAGTTTTTGGCACTATAATGAGACATTAATAGGCACACTGTGATCTGAAAGCTGGTATCTTATTGGAATTGTATCAACTTCCACAGGAAAACCCTTTAGGGTTATCTTTGGCCAATTACAGTACAGTACAGTAAAATAGGTTACAAAGATACCTGGGAAAAGACAGTCCAGAGTCAGATGGACGTTATATGAGCCGTGTTAGGCAGGAAACAGCTCTAGAAATTTTTGGAGATTTCAAAAACTTTTTCCATCCCAGTTTGGGACAAATACGTAGTTATATCTCAATTTTCATGAACTAACATTCCAAAATAAGTTCTGGTTCAGGTCAAATGAAATATTTTGGTTTGATTTTTGACTTTTCTTATTTTTAATGTATTTTACTACAATTAGCTTACATTTTGAAATGAACATTTCAAGGCAAAAAACTAACATTGTAATTTTGAAAGGATCATTTTGATAATTTCAAAACTTTTAGAAAAAAATTTTTGAAATGGGAAATTTGTTGAAAACTCACCCTTTCCCAGGAACAGTTTTGGTTTTGATGAGTCTGCAATTTTCTGATAAAAAATATGTTTATTTGAAAAATTACCAACAAGCTTTATATGTGATTGTACATAAAATATAGACATGAAATATAAGCATTACAATGAATAAGTAGGGGCTGTTTGTTTCAACATGCCAATCATTCCATAGGCCGAGTCCTGATCTCTCTCCTGTTTTATTTGAGTAGAAGTCCATTGACTTGACTGAAGCTAGCAATGGCCTGATTCTGAAAAAATATGAAATTAACTAATTCTCAGCATTTACCGAGTTAATTCATTTCAGTATATTTTTGTTGCTTATACATATATCAGAAAATAATTAGGGCTGCAAAAACTCACTAAACATTTTTCAATTTGAGGACTTTGTCTTCGTCTGTGCTTGGAAGCAAACACTGTCAGCAGTTCCACCGTCTAACTCACAAATGAATTTATATAGACATATAGGTAGTATATACTGAATAACTAAAATGTGTAAATCCAGATTTACATTTAACAGTGGCAAATGGTACTATGTATTATTTTTTCCCCAAACTGTCTACAAACTGTGTTGCAAATAATCTGGATCCAGACCTTTGTTTTCATTCCTGCAGGAGGGCCAAGTACTAAATGTGCAAGGAGACTGAATACCTGCCCTCAGGTCCAGATTAAGGCACATTGGTAGAGTTGCATTGGATTACTTGCATTGCCACTGCTCATGCTGTTCCTTTTCTCTGGTGAAATGGATTCTGTCTCCCCTGCTACTAACTGGAACCAGTCACAAACACTAAAGGCTAGATTGGAATTTTACAGTCTCCTGCAGGAGCAGATCAGGGAGGGAATTGTGACAAAGTGTCATAATTTATTCCCCACTTGCTCCAGGGTTAAAATAATATACTATTTCCCTAGGGCAACAGTAGATTAAATTCTTCTCCACACTGTCTCAACAATGTTGGCAATTCCATTCTGATGGTGCAGTTAAGGCACATTCTTCACTACTGCCTAATCTTTCCTACCCTCCCATGTAGCAGGTTTGGGGAATATCAGCCTCACTTTGTTTGGTCTTCCCTCTGTGTTCTGGCCAGCAAATTTAAGAAACACCTTACACCCCTCTACTACTTTGCCATGGGCATGTTTGCAAGTAACAACCTTGCCCCAAAATAACTTAAAAAATGGCCATCTTTTTTTTTATCTACAAATTTACTGCAGTTGTGGACTGTGTTGTTAACTGGAGACAGCATTAGATGTCTATTACCAGTTGTCCAAATAAAATTAAAATTCATGTTTGGCTATTCAGTTCAAAGTTCTACTATGAAATTTCAAAGGTACTGAAACATTTTGCGATAGCGAAGATTTTATCTCCTGCCCTGTCCTGTGTAATATTAAAATATTTTACAACATGGGAAGGCAAAACTGATTACCAATATAAAAGCTTTCATTCTTTCTCTTCAAAGTCCTAGCAATTTTAACAAGTTACATTTTGTTGTAACAGAATGAACAGCTAAGTAAAAATGTAGATGTTAGAAAGCCTCCAGGAGTAAAAGCCCAGAGGGCTTATCGGAGCATCCTAGGCATAACAGCAGTTTAATGATGTAGCCTGGCAAGACAACTCCATGTTTATTGAGAAAATAGGTCTGGGTTGTTTTTGTTTTTTAATTTTTGGGTGCTGCTTTACTGCTTAATACGTTTCAAACAAACTGATATGGACTAGACTGGGGTCTATTATCCTGGCATTTAACTCCATGAAATCAGATTAAATGTTTCATTCTGTAGTAGGAATGAGCATCACCAATATTTTACTCCAAGTAATGACACACATACAAATGAAGATTTGTGTGTGTGTAAAATAAATAAAGGGGGTCGAATCAAATCCTTCTTTTCTTTTTCCTCTTCTTTTCACCTTCTAACTGCTTTGTCCAGTTGCATTCTAAAAGTCACAAATGAAGGAAGCTTCCACCACTTCTCCAGGGAGCCTATTGAATCACCTAGTTCATCTTACTTGTATTCAGTTTTTCCTGACTTTGGACCAGATTGGTTGGTGTAAATCAGTGATCTCTGTCACAGAGTGAGCTGGCCCTTTAAGGGGGTGGGGGCACAGCAGCATTTGTGCCATTTGTAGCCCTCCTCCCCCGGTGACAAGAATGAGTCCAAGGGCCATGTGATTAGATCATGTGACTCAGACCCAGGCCTGCTGGGAGCAGGATTCAGGGAGCCAGAGTTCAGGGAGAGCCTCAGAGAAGTTGGAGGGCTGTATGAACTGATCTGCAAAAGAGTCTCCTTCTCTGCCACGTAGAGACTTGGGGTGAGAGAAAGAAATACAGGGAGATGCCAGCAGAGACTAGGAAAGGAGCTCTCTGGACCAGCTAAAGACAAAAGCTTCGCTGGAGCTACCTACAGCAAGATGAAAGAGCAAAACCTTCAGAGGAGTGTAATGAACTGGGTGACCCTGTAGAAGAAGGCTGGGGATTTCCAGTTTGAGGTTAACTGTTGTTTTATGTTAACAACCAGCACCCCAACAACCAAGCACCAGTTGGGATGGTTTTGTTTGGTTACAGAAATAGTGAAACATGCAGCGGCAGGAGGGTCCAATACCAAATTTGGAATAGGGTTTGAAAGTGTTACATATTCATTAAAGTCAGTGGAGTTATACCAGCTTACATCAGATGAGAATGTGTCCTACTGAGTCTAAATTTTTTCCTGTGTTAATGTCGTCCCCTAACTCCTAGCTAAATCTCCAGGTTCCAGATGGAGCAATTAATCTTCCACCTTTGTGTCCACATCCATTTGATATTTATGGACTGTTACGTACTCTTCATTTGTCAGACTGCACTATGTATTGTTAGAGGGTGAACTTAGTAAGTAATCTAGCTAGATATGCAAAAAGAAAAGGAGTACTTGTGGCACCTTAGAGACTAACAAATTTATTAGAGCATAAGCTTATGCTCTAATAAATTTGTTAGTCTCTAAGGTGCCACAAGTACTCCTTTTCTTTTTGCGAATACAGACTAACACGGCTGCTACTCTGATAGCTAGATATGCGTTAGATTATGATTTATTTAAATGGCTGAGGAAATCACCATGTCAAGGTTCCTTCCCCATTCTGAACTCTAGGGTACAGATGTGGGGACCTGCATGAAAACCTCCTAAGCTTACTTTTACTAGCTTAGGTTAAAACTTCCCCAAGGTACAAACACCATAATACCTTTGGCTCCAGGCAAATAGGCAGAAAACCTCTCTAGTTGCTCTTAGGTTAAAAAAAAAAAAAAAAGCTTCAGGTCTGTGAAGACTTGTGAATTTCCCTGCAGGAGGTTAACTACCCTGCCTTTAGGTAGAGAAAACTCCCCCTCACAAAAGACAATTCCCTTTTGTCTCTGCTCTGGCCCCAAAGCAGAATTAAAAAAAAAACTATAACTGTTTTCAGTTTAACTTGCTTTCCAGCAGCCCAAAGAAAAAAAAAATCTTTTTCAAATCTGTGCTTCTGGTTCAAAAAATCTCAAAATGAGTTCAAGTTGATCCCGCCGCTCTGTCACTATGTCAAGGTTCCTTCCCCACTCTGAACTCTAGGATACAGATGTGGGGACCTAAATGAAAACCTCTTAAGCTTACTTTTACCAGCTTAGGTTAAAACTTCCTCAAGGTACAAACTATTTTACCTTTTGCCCTTGGACTTCCACTGCCACCACCAAACGTTTGATTAGGTTTACTGGGAAAGCATTGTTTGGAAACTTCTTTCCCCCCAAAATCCTCACCAAAACCTTGCATCCCTCTGCCTGGGGAAGGCTTGATAAAAATCCTCACCAATTTGCATAGGTGACCACATACCCAAATCCTTGGATCTTAAGAACAATGAAAAAAGCATTCAATTTCTTACAATAAGAATTTTAATATAAGAAAAGGTAAAAAGAATCACCTCTGTAAAATCAGGATGGTAAATACCTTACAGGGTAATTATCAGGACAGGATTGTATTCCTAACAGCCCAATAGCACCTTATTTCCATGTGACTGGTGAGCATGTGACTGTTCGATTCCCAGCTTATGGCTGCCTCTGTTGCTCAGTCAAAGGTCTTAGCCTAAGAACAGGGCCTCAGACTGTCACAGTAAGAGAAGGCCCTTACACCGGCAGATAGTGATTTTGATTCTTTTTTTTAATACCTATATAACTAGCTAAGTGATAAGAATACACCTAAATTCTTAAAGTATAGCCCTTTGCAGACAGTCCTGAATATCTATATCTTAACATGTATATTTAGTTCTTTTAATCATTCCTCCCAAATCAATCCCTAATCAGTTTAACTGATCTTCTCTGGCCTATCTCCCCCCTTCTGAAGAGCTGGAACTGGATTAACAGCACTTCCAAGAACAATGCTGCATTCTATTGCTATACTATTGTGTGGAGGAGGGTGCATAATACTTAAAATTAGCAGTCAGTGAAGACTTGGAAGATCTCTGTGGTTTGGTTATAGAAAGAAACCAAGCACAGGATTGGAAAATTTTTGCTTAGTGGGTGGGAAATGGGACACCAATACAACCAGGACCAAATTGTGGCATTTGGATACCAGTCTGCATTTTGGATGGTACAATATGATACCTCTTGGAGTCCAAGAAAGCATGATGTGGGTGGAACAAGAAGGGCTATGCAAACTGCACCAGGCTGTGTTTGGGGCAGTTGCTCCCCTTTCAGTGCCAAATCACCTCTGCAAGCCATGGTAGGGGAAGTTGCCTCACCTGTTCTCTGATTGTCCCAAGCCCATGTGAGGAAGCACAAGACAAGGGGAAGCAAAAGCCTCTTTGCAGGAGGGTCGGAATAACCTGGTCCAGAATCAGGATCTGCTTGACTTCAGTGAGACAGCTCATAGCAGGTTTGGGCCAACAGATAGGAAAATCTTTGGAATAGGGAACTTTGTATAAGATAATATTCTCCTCTGAACATAGTCTTTCAAAGTTTAAATCCTATTGCAAAACAAAGATATTTTATGAAAATTATTAATGTGAATTTAATATTCAGAATGGGCAGTGGAAACCTCTAGTTTATTTGATGGATAACATATTTAGCAATCTTGAAATTTCATCTGTATCTTTAATATCTTTATAAATGACAATTTTATTTAATTAGCTAACACTTAATTAGACAAAGATTTGTCTAGCATCTCCTGTTCATTAAATTAGAAAGCAGTTTCTATTTTAATTAACATGGCATTTTCTATAATCAATTTAATGAAATTGCATCTGCAGTTCTAATAATATTTTGTGCAGCACCACATGATTGACATGTGTTGATGGCACTGTTTCAACTCCTCTTACATTCATATTATTAAAAAAATAAGAAAAATTAAGGATCCTGTCCTTCAAACACTGCTGTATATACTGTAAAGCTGAATTTTATTTTAACAAACTGTCAGAAAAAGTTATAACATTCCTTAATTTAATTCTGTTACCAGTATCACAATAGTGGAGGCCCATTCTGTTTAGGAACTATACCTACCCCATAGTACTCATATCTTAGTATGAGACAGCCTCTGCCCTAGAGAGCTTACAGTCAAAATAAAGAACACAGACATTATTATATTGTACCCATTGGGCAGATGAAGGTGGAATTTTAAAAGGCTGTTTAGTGAGATTTGATTGCCTAACCCCTAATCATAGAAAAATAGGAATGGAGTGGACTTTAATAGGTCATTTAGTCCAGTCCCCTGCCCTGAGGCAGGATTAAATATTACGTAGACCATCCCTGACAGATGTTGGGAGGTTTTTAACAACAGGTTAGACAACGACAGAGATTCCATAACCTCCCCAAGTAATTTGTTCTGGTGCTTCACTACCCCGACAGTTACAAAGTTTTTCCAAATGTCTAACCTAAATCTCCCTTGTTGCAATTTAAGCCCACACCTTCTTGTCCCCTCTTAGTGGTTACGGAGAACAATTTATCACCATCCTCTTTATAACAAGCTTTTACATACTTGAAGACTGTTATCATGTCCCCAATCAGTCTTCTCTTTTCTTCAGACAATACTCAATTTTTTTCAATCTTTCCTCATAGGTCATATTTTCTAGACCTTTAATCATTTTTGTTGCTCTTTTCTGGACTTCGTCTTATTAGTCTATCTATTCCAAAATGTGGTGCCCAGAACTGGACACAGTACTACAGTTGAGGCCTTATCAATGCTGAGTAGAATGGAAGAATTACTTCTGATGTCTTGCTTACTAAACTCCTGCTAATACATTCCAGAATGGTGTTTGCTTCTTTCGTGTGACAGTATTACATTGTTGACTCACAATTTAGTTTGTGATCCACTATAACCTCCAGATCCTTTTCTGAAGTACTCCTTCCTAGGCAGTCATTTCCCATTTTGTATTTGTGCAATTGATTATTCCTTCCTAAGTGTAGTACTTCGCATTTCTTCTTATTGAATTTCATCCTGTTTATTTCAGACCATTTCTCCAGTATTTCAAGATCATTTTGAATTCTAATCCTGTTCTCCAAAGCACTTGCAACCCCTCCAGCTCATACTGTCTGCAAACTTTAGAAGTGTATCCTCTATGCAATTATCCAAATCATTTATGAAGATATTAAAAAGAACTGGACTAGCAACCATTGATAATTGCTCTCTGAGAATGGTTTTCCAACTAGTTGTGCACACATCTTATAGTAGGTTCATCTAGGATATATTACCCTATTTTGTTTATGGGAAAGTCATGTGAGACAGTACCAACAGCCTTACTAAAGTCAAGATATATCACATCTACTGCTTCCCCCTTGCCATCTACAAGGCTTCTTATCCTGTCAAAGAAGTATATTATTTGTTCTTTACATGATTTGTTTTTGATAAATCCATGCTGACTATTACTTACCACCTTATTATCTTCTAGGTTCTTACAAATTGATTGTTTGATTATTTGCCCCCTTATCTTTCTGGGGAGTGAAGTTAAGATGACTGGTCTATAATTCCCTGGGTTATCCTTATTCCCCTTTTTATAGATAAGTTCTATATTTGCCCTTTTCTGTTCCTGTAGGATTTATCCTGTCCTCCACAAGTTCACAAAGATCATTACTAATGGCTCAGATCTCTCCAGCCAGTTCCTTAAATATTCTAGGATGTATTGCATCAGGCCCTACTGACTTGAAGACATTTAACTTGTCTAAGTAATTCTTAACTTGTTCTTTCCCTATTTTAGGCTCAGATCCTACCTCATTTACACTGATGTTCATTCTGTTAATCATCCAATCATTGCTAACATTTTTGGTGAAAACTGGAAAATAAAAAGGCATTTAACATTTCGGGTTTTGCTGTGTTTTCTATTATTTTCTGTCCCTCCTCATTGAGTAATGGTCCTACCCGGTTCTTGGCCTCCTCTTGTTTCCCATATATTTATTTAATGTTTTCTTGTTACCCTTCTTCCCGAGATAGTTTAATTTGTTTTGTGCCTTTCTAATTTTGTCCATGCTTGTGTTGCTTTTTTTATATTAATCCTTCATAATTTGACCTAGTTTCTATATTGTGTATGATTCTTTTGAGTTTCAGATTATTGAAGATTTCTTGGTTAAGACAGGGTGGTCTCTTACTATACTTCCAATCTTTGCTATGCATTGGGATAGTTTGCTCTTGCACCCTTAATAATGTTTTTTTACAAAAGTGTCAACTCCTGAACTCTTTTTTTCGCCTCAGACTTGCTTCCCAGGGGAATCTTACCTACTAGTTTTCTGAGTTTGCTAACATTTGACTTCTTCAAGTCCGTTGTCTTCATTGTGCTGTTTTCCCTCCTACCACTCCTTAGAATCATGAACTCTCTCATTTCATGATCGCTTTCACCCAAGCTGCCTTCCATCTTCAAACTTTCAACCAGTTCCTCCCGAGTAGAATTAATTCTAGAACAGCCTTTCCACTAATTGCTTTGTCCTCCTTCTATAGTAAAAAGTTGTTTCCAGTGCATTCTATTAATGTGTTGGATAATAAGTGCCCTGCTGTATTTTCCCAACAGATGTCTGGGTAGTTGAAGTCCCCTATCACCACCAAATCCTGTACTTTGGATAACTTTGTTAGTTTGAACTCTTCCACCTCTTCCTGGATAGGTGCTCTATAGTAGACCTTTACCATGACATCACCCTTGTTTTTTCCCCTTTTGTCCTTACCCATAGACTTACAACTGGTCTGCCTCCCACTTCTGTCTCAACTTCAGTACAAATATATACATCTTTGATATACAAGGCAACATCTCCTCCCTTTTTTTCCTGTCTGTCCTTCCTGAACAAGCTGTACAGGTATTTAATATCAATATTCCAGTCATGTGAATTATCTCACCAAGTTTCTGTGATGCCAATTGTCATAATTGTAATTATTCTCTAATATTTCTAGTTCTTCCCATTTATCCCTCATATGTCTTGTATTAGAACAAAGACATCTAAGATGTTTGTTTGATTTTGCCTCTAATTTCCTTCTTGTCCCTTTGTTCTTGCTATGATTGCCCATGTTCCCACCAGATTTTGCCCCTTCACCCAGCTTTCCACGTTTTGGACTTACCTGTGATTTTTGTCTCCTCCTTCCATTGAGCCTAGCTGAAAGCCCACTGTTTTAGCCTGTGTCTGAAGATACTCTTCCCCTTGGGGGACCCTATCTCTGCTCATCCATCCTTCTTTTCAGAACAGGACCCCATGGTCAAGGGAAACACCATCTACTTAGCCAGGGATTCATCTCCAGGATGTGTCTGTCTCTGCCAGGGGCCCTGGAATTGAAGGATCAGTGAGAACACCATCTGCTCTCCCAACTCCTTCACCCTCACTCCCAGAGCCTGGGAGTCATTTCTGATCTGCTCAGTATTGTTAGTGTCTGCATGGATACATGGTATCCAACATGGTGTAGTTGTCAGAGAGCCAGATGATCCTTGGCAATTCTTCCATAATGTCTGATATGTGCCTGCGGCGGGCAGCACACCTCCCAGGCTGCCATGTCAAGCCAGAAGATAGATACCTCTGTCCCCATTAGAAGGGAGTTACCAACCACCACCACCCTTTATTTATTTTTGGGAGTGGTGGCCACAATCCTTCCAGCCTTGGGAGTATATGGCTTCTCCTCCTCCGCTTTTTGGGGGAGATTCCTCATCCCCGTTTGACAAGGCAACATGCCATTTTGTTATGTCTATGAATGATGGATTGGGAGCATGGGTGAGCACAGCCTGCTGCTAGAAGTAACCAGCAGTCAGCTTCCACCCTGTGGAGGAGCCATTTCCTCCTCTGGGTTGTGCCACTGCAGTCCTCTCCTGCTCCTTATGCTCCAGTCCTCTCTTATATTCCTTTGGGGCAAGTCTTTTGAGCTGGGATTTTCCATGTTGTATAAGAAATATGAAGTGAAGCCAAGAATGAGGCATATATGCCCAGAGTTCCTGTCCACTGTCTTTATTACAAGACCGTGCTTTTTCTTGCCTCTTAACTATTAGCATTAATAACTCATTATCCCTAATGGGTCAGATCCTATCTGTTGAAGTCAATGGAACCAAACCAATTTATCCCTGTTGAGGACACAGCCCTATTACTTTTCCGAATTATTTATTGTGAAATAAATCGTTGTTATCCCCAAATAATCCAAACCTTACTGTATGTTCTTCCATAGTTGTTTTCACACTGATTTTAACAGTAATTTATCTTTGTATGTGCACAACTGACTCATGTCTGGCTCAATCTCAGCTCTTCCAGTTGCAGTGCACAGTTAGCAAGTTTATGGTAATTTGGGAATTCTTTTGAATCTTTGAAAAATTGGTAGGCTTGTGTACTTATTCGGTTGTACACGTCTGTGTTTTTTTCCTGGCAAGCACAAACCAGGCCCTGCAGAAGGACATAGAGAATTAAAAGGGACAAGCTCCAAGCACTGGCAGTACTGAATGAACGTAGGAGACATATTGGTATGGAAGGCAGTTGTGGCCTAGTAGATAGGGCACTGGACTGAAAAATCAGGAGGCATGGGTGCTATTCCTAGCTCTGCTACTGTCCTGCTGCATGACCTCAAGCAAATCATTTCACCTCTGCGTATCTGTTTCCCTTAGTCCCCTTATCTGTCCTTTTTAGTATTATAAAATCTCTTGGGCAAGAATTGTCTCTTATTATATGTTTGTACAGTTTCTAGCTCAGAGGGGCCCTAAACTCAGTTGCAGCCTCAAGATACAGTTATAATAACAATGAGGAAAATGTTGGTTCTGAGAGAGAAATAACTGATATATTTGTGGAATTTTGCCTAGTTTCGTATATGTAGGATCCAAATTCAGCCCTGTGTAAATGGGGGCAATTGCACTGACTTTTACATGTCAGTAAACATGGATTTCTATGGAGAAAGGGAACGATGAGTGTTAATTTTGGGAGACCTGGAAAAGGAGAATGTGCAAAGCACCTGCTTAGAGTAATGCTACAATGCTATTGTTTGGACTCTGGATAGTCTACACTGCCACTGGAGGTCTCATCTGCAGCGGGGGTAAATGTACATGCGCTAGCTTTAATTGAGCTAACCTACTAAAAATAAAACAGTGTAGCTGCAATAGCCCACGTGGTGGCTCGGGCCGCTTGACACCCTAACTATGTATTAGGGTGGCTAGCCCATGCTGCTGCCTGTGCCACTATGCCTACACATCCATTTTTATAACACTAGCTCAATCAAACCTCGTGTGCGTAGGTCTACCCTGGCTGGAAGTTACACCTCAGAAGTTTAATTAGATGACTGCTTTGGTAATACAGTGCTACAGTCTAGGGCTGGATTCTGATGCACTTCCTCACTTTTACTCATCATGAGTAAGGATGGCAGAATCTGGCTCTTAATTAATATTTCTGAACTTTTCTCCCAAAAGCTGCACTGCTGGCTAGTTTCCAAGAGTGGGAATGGATATTGAATGAGGGAGGTGAAATTACTGGCCAGCAGCAATAGTTTTATGAGAGTACTACCTCTGCGGAGTCGTACTCAATCAGCCTGGGAAGTAAGGGGGGTTTCCAAACCTGCACTTTCTACACACAGCCATGACATTTTCAGTGCATACTGTGAAGCACCCTATCACAGCTGTTTTTAAAGTCCGGGTCCACACTATATCTCCAAAATATAGCACTGAGGAAAAGTATCATTCAAGAATTCCAGTTATTATACTATTTTGGATTATCAGGGAGCATGCCATGAGTAACACTTACCATGACTAACTGAAATAGTGAAAGAGTTGTTTGAACACAGTGAAATATTAAATTGGATGCAGCTAATTATCTAAAGCTCAATTCATTTAATCTCTGGGTTTTAGTTTATTATTTATATCTAAAATAATTAGTCAATTAGCTCAAACTGTATTTTTACCCTGGTATAATTCTAGTGACTTTATTTCAAGTGATAGAAGTATAACTCAGAACAGAATCTTGCCCATTTTCCCCTTCAAACAGCAAATTGTTTTTAAGTAGAATTGAACAGGGACTGATTTTCAAACAGGCTGAGTGTTCACAATGTCAAGTGAAGCCAATGGGAACTGCAGGTGCCTGAAAATTAGGTCCATGGCATTTAAAAAGTGGAACAGTATAGAAAAAGCAGTAAAGTGGGAGTGTGAATTTTTAGAGGGGACTATTTATTTGTGTGTTGAAAGAATATGGAGGGTTTCTAGATTTATTGCTCTGCATTTTGTGATATTTTGTCTTCGACGCTTTATGGAACAATACGTATCAGACCAGGCACATGGTAGATCTGTGCCTCTTGCCAGTAACACTAGCAGAACCTTTAGAATTGGTGAGCCTCATTTGTCACACTGTCACTTCACTGCCATTTCTCGCCAGGCTCATCTCAAAGCTTTAGCTGAATGGCACAAATGAAAACATGGGCACTACTAAAATTTTATTAATGTAAAAAATGCCTCCGTAGTTTAGAAATATTGGGGCTGTGCCTTTGCATATTTTGTAATTGCATCACAATGTGATGGCTAAATTCATGACATTGAAATCTGCATCCAAAAATATAATTTAAATTCCTTATGTGAATTCCAACTGGATTTAATGGCTAAAGCCTTCCCCATCCGCTGTTCCCTATAATGTTTTGCAATCTGCTCTTCCAGCATAGACAGAGGCTGGAGTAACATGGATTGCTAGCATTTGCTACAAATTGTTCATATTCTTTAACATTCTTCTTTCTGTCCCATAACACCACATTTTATGAAAGATCTGCTTCATTTGGTTTTCAGATGAATGCACAGTCATTGGATACATCTGTTTTATTACGTTCCTTCCTTTTTTTCCAAATGGGGTGTATCACCTGCTACTGAGTAAGATGCAAGTTGTAAATCTTGCTGTAGTACCAATGAATTTTTTAAAAATATTTTTTCTTTAATTTATACATAAAAATAGGAAAATGCAGATGCAAGTATGGCAAAAAGGATATATTTAGGGTCAAATCTTGTCTCTGTTAAAATCAGTGGGTTTTGCCATTGACTTTAGTGAGCCAGGATTTCACCTTTTGTGTCTCACCACTGTGGGGTGCTTCATGTGTCTTCCTCTGCTCTCATTGTATGGATACCCAGCCCCAAGTAACACAGGCTTACATCCTATAGAAGGGGGAAAGGGACTCTTTTGGAGCTAGAGCTCCTTTCCCATCTGCACCCCATCCTTGTCCATTTCCTTAGGATGAGTATCAAGCACAACCTCTGCTCTCCCCATATGGTCAGAATTAGAACTGGTGTCCTTACTCCCCTGCACAGCTGTGTGAGAACTATGATAATCTAGCCTTTATTTGACCAAAATAAATGTTCAGAGAATCTAGACCCATCAAGAACCATCACACTATGTAAGAACTAACCTACATGTCTGTGTGATCTTATAGTCCTCTCTTCCACTTCACTCTTACATTTTAGCTACCAATAAAAATATCTTCATTATGTTGAATGGCCATCATCTGCTCCATTATCTAGTCTGCTAAGTGTTCTTTATCATACAAAGTGTCATTCATTGGATTGGCACTTTCATATAAATTAATGATGATTGCCCATGATTACTATACTTACATTTAACACTTATGCAGTGTTTTTATGTAACATGCTTTCTGAGGATCTCAAAGCACTTTATAGATATTCATTTAATTAATTCTTGTCCGCTAAAGTATAATTATATCCAATATGCAGATGGAAGACTAAGGTGCAGTCAACATCCAGGAATGTTCAGTCTGAGAAGTCCTGACTTTCAGTTCTCTTTGCTAACCACTAGGATTACATTATTTTCCAACTCTACAAATAAAAATAAACTCTTAAATTAATCTTCATTTAGACAGTTGACCATTTCACTGCTGCCTCACATGCCATGTATCTTTGGTTAAATGGACTTCTGGGGTGACATATTGTAGCTGATCTTGTAAACACTTATGTACTGATTTAGCTTTGCTCACATGAATAGTTTTAACTCAGGTGAGGGTTCTTAACATGAGTAAAATTATTCATGTGCCTATGTCTATGTAGGATTGGGCCCCAAAGCATAGCCTTCGAAGTATGTATTGCCTGATGTATGTGAGGAATCAGGAAATGGTTAATTAAATTAAAGGTGCTCCATGTTGAATCAGGTACATCCCAATGCTGCTGTTAGGTGGCATTGCACTAGGGCCTAGGAGCTCTAGTCGTGAACCAGGACCCTATGAGGTAGTTGTTAATGGAACATCAAAGGGTTTTTTTGTTTTGTTTTTAAATTCACTACGGCAGCTGGACAGTGGAATCCTTTCCCCCATCTTGTGTGTGACTTGTGTATATACATTTTAAATTCTTCAAGCCAGGCACCAGGTCTTGCTATATAACATTGACTATTACTATGGGGCTCTAGACTTAGTTGGGGCTATTCCATGCTACTGAAGTACAAATGACAAAAATAATATACATTTTAAATCTTTGCATGCCAGTATATTATGAAGGTATTACTGGCTTGCAAGGAAGCTGTGAACAATAGCTGCCTGCAAAGCATTGTCTCTTATTAAAAATGTATCATGTTCTTTTTTAGAACTACAGCTATTAATTCTTTACTTCACAACCTTACTTAGCTTCACGTCTGAACCACAGATACAATAATCCTGCCCAAAACTCTATCAATCCCACATCAACAAAGATAGAATATTACATTAGTCTCCTAATTAAACTTCATTAATTTCACAAATCCTACTAGAGCACATTCACCAGTATTATACACTCTGAATTTCTGTACTGCCAGTCAGTACTAAACTAGGTTTCTCTAAATGAATAAATAAAGCATATTTTGTGATGCTGTAACCTTGATTTTTTTCTCCCAAGTCACGTTTGCTTGCTAGTTCATAAAATTCAGTAATCTGTAATGAGTTTCTCAGACATTACAGTGAGTTAGTGGTGTTCTTTTTTCTATTTCAGCATCATTTTTAGCCTTTCCTATAGGTTTACTTAAGAACTTTCATTATAAGTCCTGCTTTCCAGATATTTATAACAAAGGAGTTATACTTGGTTAAATATTGTATCTGCAGGAAAGGTTTCATCAAAGCCAGGAAGCTAGGGTCTTTCTCCCTTTTTGCAGGTGTGTTAGGGCTAGTCGAAATCTAGCCCTATGATTTTACTCACAAACTTCATTGGGTTATATCCTCAAGTATTTAAAAACACTGATGTAACAGTTTCTGTAAATGTATTGCAGCCTTAGATTTCCTTCAAAAATAAAAAGGCAAACCTAAGGGTGAATGCTGGATCTGTTGAAGACAGTAGTAAAACTCCCATCAATTTCAATGTTGGGGGAGGTTAGAATTTCATCCTGGCATCTCTTTTTAATCGTAAAGATATGTTAGACAAAACCTTGGGTTTGAAAGTTAAGGCTGACATACCTTTCTTAATCCATATGCTTTCATAATAATCACAGTTAATGTACCTGTTATATATTATAGTTTTGTCTGTAGTTTGAATATGTTTGTATAAATTGTTTTTTATTATGGTAACTAAAAGTAGAACAAGTTGTTGAGAGACGATTTTCTCACATTGCAGACTTTAACATTATTTTTTAAAATTTATGTTACAAGTAAACATACTGTAACAGATCAGATCAGATATATGTCTTAATCCTTCTCTGGCAGTGTAGTGTAACTTATTCCTTTGATTTACTCATGTTGCATCATCTATTCCTAACCGGAATACAGAACAGAAAAATGTAAGATATAGTCTGACTGCAATTTATTAAATTGTAGTGGTTGATTCCTTCAGTATTTGATTTACTCATGTTGCATCATCTATTCCTAACCGGAATACAGAACAGAAAAATGTAAGATATAGTCTGACTGCAATTTATTAAATTGTAGTGGTTGATTCCTTCAGTATTTATAAATTAGTGAAATGAGAGAGAACCTAAATGCTTTTATTATTTTTCTGTCCTTTTCCTTTAAATATGTCTGCTGCCCATTACCTGTAGTGATAGTATCACTTACAGTGATAGGGCAGCAGACTTATTTAAAGAAAAAGGACAGAAGTGTAACAAAAGCATTCATATGAGAAATAGAATGTCCAGGTTTTGTCCTGCAAAACCTTACCCACTAGAAAGGCTCTTCTTCATGTGAGTCGTTCATCGACTTTAATGAATCTACTTGTGTTACAGGGATGTTCACGTGAGCAATTTTCAGTCTTGAAACCATGTGCGTAATTGTACTTGCTTTGCTCACAGGAGGTTTACTCTCTGAACTCACAGGAATGACCCCATTGATGATTGTTCCCCTTGAATCAGATGAACAGGATTTGAGGCATAAACAATTTGATCTATTTCATGATCTCAAAACAAGCAAACAAAATAGATATTATGAATGAGGTTCATTCCTCAGTCCGTTTGCACACATTTTAAAGTATCAATGTGTCTTCCAGTTATTTTGTTTATTAAATATGCCTGTTGTCTCTGCAGTTGTATTAAATACTCAGTGTTTTTGCTAATTGATAATGCCTTTATTGTTGCAGATACAGAAGTGGTATATAAAAATAGGAATGGACATGTTGTTAAACTGAACATAGAAACAAATACAACCACGTTATTATTGGAAAATACAACTTTTGTAAGTAATACATACTTATTTTACTCATTGAAATTGTATGTGTCACTTTTAAATGGCATCCAGTTAATAATTATTTGGCATTTCTCTATAACATACAAAGAATGTAGTGCTTAAAGACAATATAGAATCTATTTAGAACAGATGATATTAGAGATGGAAAATACCACCCATTCTACTGTTAATGCAAGATTTTCCAGTCCAGTACATTCTCATGTGCTTAGCAGACAATAATGGAGGCCCTTGAAGGCCGACTTCTGCTGTGCTGCCCACAGCGAATCTAGCTGAAGGGTATAATAAGTAGAGTTGATCATCAAATGGGGGAAAATATTATTAAAACATTGAAAAGTTTTCCCTGGGTGGTTTTTGGTCAAAATTTGAAATTTAAAAAATTCAAAATTTAAAAAATTCAACTATACAGTTGGTTGAAATATGTGGAAAATTTTGCAAAAAAAAAAAATCCTCAGTGTTTTTTCCATTTTGTTGACATTACTACTGATTCAAGCAGCTCTCATAATTAAATAAAGAAAAAATATATATTTGTCATTTCCACTCACCTCTTTCTACTTACCTGTTGCTCTTTGGTAAGGGACCAGTCCTTCTGGATTTCTTGGAAAATGCCTTACGAGTGGTAGGGTGCTACCTTAATAATAATAATTCTTAGGATACTTTTTGATATTTAGCTTAAATTTCCCTTTGATCTATTTCATCCCATTATGCCCAGTGATACCACCTTAATCCTCACTTCATCAAGCCATGCGGTACATATTTCATGCTTTTCAATTCTTTCTCACAAATCTGTCCCTACAGCCCTTTGATATTTTATGTTGTTGGTTTCTGAATTCACTTCAGTTTTTGGGGAACAAGTTGACCAGGACTGAATTCAAGATTCATTTTCAACAGAGCCACATGGCAGGGGATTATTTTCTTCCTGGTCTGTGTTGTGATGCCTTTGTCAATGCAGCCCAAAGTTACCTTGGTTTCGTTTGCTCCCTGTATTTCATTGTAATGTAACTTCCTTTCTCCCCACACCTCAGGAGCATTCACTGCTTTCACCAGGCTCCAGCCAGCTGCCTCCTCTAAACACTTCAGCTCGTGGCAGGAGAACAGGAGCTCTTGGGAATGAGCCTATCTCCAGAAGCAAAGGACTCCCATAGGCACTGCAGGAGGGTGGGGTCTACATTTTCTGTTGGTATAGGCCTACAAAAAATGTGATACCCTTCTGGACTGAGCAGGAGAAATAGGGGAGGGAATTGTCTGAGGGGTGTGTCTGTGAGACCCAATGTCTCCTGGGTCTATTTCTGGAATGGTGCACCTTATATACCCATGCCTGAAGGCCCAATCCGACACTGAGAAGGGCTGGCAGTACAAATTATAAATGTCTCTTTTCGTCCACTTGAGTAAAAATGCTTCTTTTCCATATGGCAAAACACCATATTTTACAACAAATTGATGTGGACAGCAGCCAAACACTGCAAATGCTCCCTCTTTTTAGAGGGTTGCTCTTTTCTGGGTTTGCATTAGAAGGGACCAGTTCGACCTCAGATCACCCAGACTGAGTTCAAGGCACAAGACACACATTCTTAATTAGAAGTTGGCAACTGATCAAAGATGCCTAATACCCAACCAACTGTCCAACAGGCCAATATACGGAAACAGAGGCAAAGAATAGAGAGATGGTATGTCTGTTTTCCAAATGAAGCTTATTGGAATGCAGTATGTGAGCATAGTAAAAAAAAGTTGAAAGCATAAATGAGGTAGATTCTACCCACTGTCACATATAAGTGGAAGAAAAAAGCTGAATGTGGAGCAGAAACCTAAATATGACTTGTAGGTATAGTTTGGGAGGGAGGAGGGATAGCTCAGTGGTTTGAGCATTGGCCTGCTAAACCTAGGGTTGTGAGTTCAATCCTTGAGGGGGCCATTTGGGATCTGGGGCAAAAATTGGGGATTGGTCCTGCTTTGAGCAGGGGATTGGGCTAGATGACCTCCTGAGGTCCCTTCCAACCCTGATATTCTATGATAATCAAGGGGAATTTTGCTATACCTGACAACTTTCTGTCTGTGATGAATACACAGCAAACAGTCCTAACACAGGGTCGTAGTGTATCAGAGGCAGGCTGCAGAATTGAAATTCAAAATACTCCCACTTCTCTAAGCTCTACCCTCAAAAATGCTCCAGCTTCTCCACACTGCTAAATGTACTCTCCCAAGGATAAAAGAAAAGGAGTACTTGTGTCACCTTAGAGACTAACAAATTTATTTGAGCATAAGCTTTCGTGAACTACAGCATCCGATGAAGTGAGCTGTAGCTCACAAAAGCTTATGCTCAAATAAATTTGTTAGTCTCTAAGGTGCCACAAGTACTCCTTTTCTTTTTGCGAATACAGACTAACACGGCTGCTACTCTGAAACCTCTCCCAAGGATAAACTCCTGTATCACTAGTCATAATTTCCTCTGTCATTGTCATATCTGCTTAATTATTAGTGCATAAATAGAAATGATGCTGGTTTAACACGCTGCAGAGCTGTCTTGTGCTCATCAAAAACACGGGCACACCATAACGCAGGCACTGGCAATGCAAGTTTCCACATATGGTCCCATCCTAGAGAAGCCACTTTTCAGTGTGAAACATTCCTCCACTTTTCATTCTCTCTCTTTCTCTCTCTCTCTCTCTTTCTGTCCAAATAGCCAGTAAGGGGGTGAGTTTTTCTTTAGTGAGGTTAATAATTAGAAATCAACCTGCCATAATAAACTTCTTTCAGGGACACAACTAAAGAGGTAGTCATGGCTCCTGGTGGCTCTCTAAGTTGGCTATATTTGAACCAGTATCTTATAAGTGAATATCATCTTACTAATTACTAATTTATTTACTAATCCCTTAAAGCACACCTCCCCCAGTGTGCAGCTCAGAGGTTCTGGCTTTAGTCATTGGAGATTGCCATTTTGTGAAGAGTAAGTTTTCTTTTATCGTACTTAGTGTCACTTTGTCTAAAATGCAGAGGCAAAGCCTTCTGCAAAGCCTTTTAAAGATATTCACTGTGTTCCCTCTCCATGTGTATCTGCCAGCAAAATTCAGTCAGCACAAAAAGGCAGGCTCTGGGCTCATTAGTAAGTTCTGTTAGGTGCGTTATGGAAAAGTGTTTTTTTTTTCCTTAAGAAAAACACCACTTCAGTTTTTAATCAAGGTGTAATGGTGCTGGAATTTATTAAGAAGTTCTGGTGTTTTCTTTTAAAGTCTCTATTTCTCCTCCAAAAATAATGTCTTTTAAAAGTTTCTATAGAAAACAGCAGGGCTTTTTCTCAGTCTCCTATGGATTTATTCAAAGACTGTCTTAAAAATTACTACATTTTAGTATAATTAAGCCATTTGTCCTCTCCAGACATAAGTAGAGAAGACTGAATACTTTATATAATCAGCTCATTAGCAAAATAATGGTTAACAAAATGTATTGATAGGGAAAAAATACAAAACCATTTCAGGAAGCACCATAAGTAGTCTATTAGCATCTCTGTAAGTTATTGATTAGATGCATTTTCTGAACTATATCCTTCAACTTCAGTGAACCTGTCAGAGTTAACCAGTGAATAGTGTGCCCTCTCTAGCTGGCCAATAAACAGTTAATACTCTAAACCAGTGGTATACAAATGTTAACAGCTGGAAGCTAAGCAACTTCAATAGTCCATGGAGCCAAAGAGACTAGAAACTAATCATAACATGGCATCTTGAATTTATATTGTGATGCTGTATCAATGTGTGATGGCAATACATTCTCTATTATTTAGCTAATGTTCCTGTCACCCTGGAATGTAAGCTCCTGCTCACCAATTTAGCAGTCAGCAGCAAATCTTTATTCTTATTACACACTATAACTCGCAAATGATTTTGGAGTCATACCACATTTTTATTTAAATAAGGTTGCCATTTTTCTGACATGCTTTTTTTCTCCCTTTTTAACTGACTCTTTTTACTGTCATTTCTTTTAAAACTTTGTCAATAAATTGATTAACTGTTAACAGCCCAGTCATAAACGCAATTTCAGAGATGGCTGTGTGAAAGAGCAAGAAAGGGGGTCTGCAATCTTGCTTGAGCTCATGAAATGCATGCATATGGCCTCTCATCTTGCTCCCAACCCTCACCATACTGCCAGCATGGCCTTCCTCACCTAGTTTTAAATATATTCTATAAACCCCAAATGAAAAACAATACAGATATGCAAATATGAAAAAAGTATAGAGACCCAGTGACCCATAATCCACTTCCCAATTCATAACCACTGAAAATAACCAATGTCAGCATTTCCCTTCCTTCTACCGCCACCCCCCAAAAAGACCACTAAAAATTAGTAATTGAAAATATGGCAAATGTATTAAATCTCAAGAACTGCTAAGATCTGTCTACCACATGTGCGATGATTAAGGATGTGGGAAAAGGTTAGAAACATGAATAAAATAGGGGCTGTTGTTTTAAGACCTACCAGTTCCTGGCCCATTCACTTTGGTGCTACCCAGTCTCCATCCACGTTAGCTGATTGTGCCTATCTTGTGACTGCAGTGGAAAGTCTTAACCTTGAAGGATGACAGCAATAGAAAGGCGCAGGGGGGGGAGGGAGGAGTAATTTATGCATCACTATTCACACATGCAGTATTGTTAAGATAAATCAATCCTACTCTTTGTGACCAGAGGCAGGATTCAACAGCAGGAAGGCCATCAAAGCACTTGTGTTCCAGATAGGAAACTAGGTGCATCCTGTGCAGAGTGTGAAGGGGATAATAGAGAGAGAAAGGAGAGCGCTTTAACTCTAACCTCAAGAGAGTCCTACAGACCATGAGTTTTCACCTTCCATTGCTAAGAGGACAGAGCATGGAGTTATGAGAATCTCTGCAAGGAAAAAAGACATGGCTCACGAATAATGCTAAGCAACTATCTATATTTATACAAGGAAATGCCTTTTGCTTATTATTGTAATACAAATAGAGTAATGATATTCTTATGTGAACATCACGCATTAATCACAGAAGCATAGAGATGAGTGGTCCTAGGTAACAGTGTGAGGCAGTAGCAACCTGGGGTACAACCAGTAGTCTAGACTCTGTCTTTTGCTGTAGCCACTAAATCAAACAGATTAGCTCAAACAGCATCTGATCACCTCAGCAGACAAGCATCTATGGGGTGGGAGGAGACATTCTCTTAGTTCCTTTATTGCTGGCATGGCATTTCTTTTATTTTTTCTCTTCCCACTCCTTGTAACCTTCTGGCTGTACAGGAGCAGGGCAAATGAAGGGAGGAGTGATTCATTTTCCCCCAACATTTCTGCATGAAAGAAAGAATTAGTTTCTCCTCCTTTTGCTAATCTCTCCACACTCCACTAATTGTATGCATATTATCATATAGGCAGCAGAAGCTGTAGGATCAATTTCTGGCAGCATGGTTGGAAGGAAGGAAATGGCTTTAACTGGACAAGGGAGTCCTTTGTGTTTCCCATGCAGCCAGTTTAGTTCTGAGCTATGCCTGCTATGAAAACTTGCCTTTCTGAATTACACTTAAGCTTCTGGACTGTTGATTGGATGTGAAAGCTCTGAAAGTCACATAGAAGTACCCTGTGCCATGTATTCAAAGTCTGGTAGGTGATGGGTTTGAACTCCAGACCCTAATTACGAAGTACATTACTTGGTAAAGAGAAGACTTATCCACTGATCTACATCAGAAGAGTCTAAATTGCTGAGAAATGTCATGTTGCTTTTGGTGCATTTTTAGCTTGCAAATTTGTGCTCATGAGATGGGTGTGGAAAAAAAGTGAATCGTTCCAACGTGGTGCTTACTGTTCAGCAAACATTCAAGAGAATGCCGCATCAAATTAATGCAGTCCGTCTACTTTCCTTCCCCTTTAGAGGACTAATCTTAGAAATAAAGAATAAAATAATTTGGATTTATGCAGTTGCCTCACCATGCATATTTAATTATCCCAAAATTATGTTCTAGTTTGATCCCTTCAGATAGTTAGGGGACCTTGTTAAAAATATGAATCTCATGCGCTGATGTTTATCCTTGCTCTTCAAAAATCCACTTTCCCCACGGCCCTGGTTCCTCTGCCTTTTCAAGAAGGCTTAATGTCAGGTTTAAGAGCCTTTGTCCTGGGTCTCATCCAGTTAATCTGGTTAAATTGCACACATTTCCAGGGGCTTCCCATTTGATGTACCCCAGAGTGTATGATATTACTCTGGGCCATCTTCCGCACATGGATTGATAGAGAGGGATTACTTTTTGCTGCCTGCTAATTAGCTGTATGGTGTCAGATGGGTGAGCAGAGCAGAAGAAGTTTTGGCTCATGAATCACGATTAGGCTCTGTGGCAACCCAGCTGGAGAAGCCATGCAGAGGCCTTGCAGCCAAAAGCACAGAATTAGAATCTTAGTCTGAATGGAGCTTTTGGCAGTGAATATTTTTGTGATATTTCACATAGAATTGTTCACAGTAAGCTTTTCTTTATTGTCCTCTTTCTCTCTCTTGACTGGAAACTCAGTACAGCATCATAGTTCAATTATAGTTCTTTGTTGATTATCGTAGTTTTAATTGCAAGAGCAGCTTACATGGTTCTGTTTTATTTAAGAACTTTCCACAAGAGATTAATAAGACTGAATAATAGTAAATACTTTAAACTACACTCTGTACCACATAAATATTACTAACTTTTGCAACATGGGGTGTTTTAATGACACTTACATGTTGTGAATATGTTATGAATATTAGAACATTACCACCATATGCACTTCTAAATGTTAAATAACATCCACAGCTAATATATTTTATGTTATGGTTTATTAGTGCAGTGCAACAATGCACAAAGATATGGGAAAATCTGAAAGAGAGAATGGTTGATAAATAAAATTTTAAGGATCCCTTGGTAAAAGTTGTAGAACATCTGCAACAGCTTTCGTAACCCATCAGAGTGGTCAATATCCACGAATTTGCTATGATCAACACCAAAGATTTTGTTCAGAATATGTCATGTTTGTAAATAAGGGGGAGGCTTTTTAAAGCGCAAAGGAAAGGCTCCTAACTGCCCTTTTTATGTTCCTAATTATACACAAAGCTGCAAGTCCCTTCACAGTCTCTACTGGCAGACTACACTATGCCTGGCCCATCCCCAGAGAGTGATTTAGCATGCTTTGTCTCAGGCTCCAGTGCTGAGCTTGACTTGGCCCTCCCGGCTGCTGGGTGATTCTGTGGCACTAGGTATCAAAAACAGAGAGCACAGAGACCTTCTCCTGTGCTCTCAATGCTGTCCCCAGTCTCACTGCAGGTGCCCAGGCAGCAAGGAGGAAACATCCTGAGTGGAATGCAAAGGCCATTGAGGAAGTGTGGAGTGGGGAACAGGAACAAGAATCAGGGCAGTGCAGGGATAGCACAGGAATCACATGCGCAGCAGGTCAGGGACAGGAGCTGGTGGGGGAGAATTAAGAACACGAGAGCCGGAAAGAGATAAGAGCAGAGGTGCACAGGGTCAGGAAAGAGGAAGAAGATAATAGCTGGGGAGACGGAGGGCAAGAAGGACAGAGCTATGTGGAGGATAGGGACAGAAACTGGAGTGGGGTACAGGAGCACAGAAATGATTGTGGTGGGGATTGGATAGGAGTAGAGTGGGCCAGCAACAGGTTGTGTGGCAAACAGGGTTTTTGACAAGTAGACAACACTCCCCTCCAGAACCTGGAATTGAACTCAGATTCCCAAGTATCAGTAGCTCTCTGCTGTCAGAAAACAGCCATGAAACCCCCTGGCAAAGTGCTTGTTTCATCTCCGTCTAGTAACTTGCCTGCATAGAGGAAAATATCTTTCAACTACAAGTTACTCCATTAGCTCAAGTGGCAGAGGTCTGGGTACTGGATCTAAAGGTGCCAACATTGCTGATGGCCTATTTCAAGTCAATGTGAAAACACATGGTGCATTCTGATTTTTCAGTTTGCTTTTTAAAAATGTAGGAAATTGTAAACAATAGCATGTAATAGTGCAACTATAGACTGTGTCATAATGCGTACACAGAAGGGGAACAAATTAAGGTTGCACAGGCATTTCCTAGCTTTTGAATGCTTGGCTTTAAAACCCGAATAGCCTTTTAAGTGTGAGTGTTTTTGTATATAACTTATCATATATTGTAGAATACACACAGTTTTTAAAAATCTCAGACCAGACCCAACAACAGGAGAATTCAGTCAAGTTTGGATTTTGCATATATGCTCCTCATTTCTTTAGTAGCTCAGTACCTTACAGTCTTTAATGTATTTATTCTCAAAGTGCTGCTGTGAGGTAGAGAAGTCATATTACCCCATTTTACAGACTGGGAACTGAGGCACAAAGGTTAAGTGACTTGCTCAGTCACACTGAAACAGAACAAGGTATGTAACCTAGTTTCCCAAGTCCTGGCCTCATGTCTTAACCACTGGACTATCCTTCCCCAATTACCCTGCATTTTCTGACTGCTAACAGATTTTCTTCTTAAGCCCTCTCTGTCTACTTCTACGCTGCCTTTTCTGCAGCTAGGCCCTGTCCACTAACTGCTCCCTATCCTAATCATCACAATGGTCCTGAATCCTTTCTTAGTCCACCTTTACACTGCTACAAAACTCTGTGTACCAAACTTATGATTTACAGAAATGAAAGGGGGCCTGATAGTTCACTGTTCCCATAGTTGCCACTGCCACTTGAAGAAACTATTTTGAAACCTAGTGTCATGTTAATGCTACCCACATAATCCTTACCTCTCTGATTACTTCTCTGCATTGCCACTTGGCTGATGACCATCTGATAAGGTGACCTGAGCAGGTCAATGAACATCATCAGCATATTCCCTTAGCTAATATTGTGAAGACACACATTGTTATATGATGTGCTACATATTATTATTACTGTCAGTATTAAAGGAGTAGTCTTGAAATGGCTCTATCCTTGGTAGGGTGAAATAAGAGAGAGCATGCTCTTTGGATATTAACAACTATGGAAGTGAGAAGGAATGGTAACAAGAGTGGGAAGAGTGTAATCATCAAGAATGGAGATAGTGTTTAGATTAGTACAAGGTAATCTAAATATAAGTGGGGTAAAATTAAAAAGAAGAAAATGTAGCCTAAATAGCTTGTAAATTTCCCAAATGTGGAAAACTCTCCCAAGTTAAGTGGCTGAAGCTCTGCAGCTAGACCCACTGAATCTATCCTGGAGAAAGTGCTAAAAGCACTAGAAAATATACTATGAGTAATAATCCTGCAATGTCAAAATGTTTTGAATAAGTTTTCTGATGCATGCACCAAGTTTGGCATGGTAATCAGTATCAAGAAAACAGTTGTCATGTCACAAGGTACCAACATCCCACCTAAAACCTACTTTAATAATGAAACTCTGGACAATGTGGATCACTTCTCATATCTCGGCTCAATTCTTACCAGACCACTCAACCTTTATAGGGAACTTGATGCTGGAAGTGGCCAAGCTTCTGTTTTCTTTGGCAAACTTACCTCGCATATTTGGAACAAGAGTTGCTAACTCTGAACACAAAGGTGTCTGTTGATCAGGCTTGTGTCCTTAGTACCCTGTTTTACAGTTGAGAAAGCTAGGTTACATAATCAAAGCAGGAGTGGAAATTGTACAGTTTTCACCTTCACTGTCGTAGAAAAATCCTTGGAGTTGCTTGGGCCAACGGATCACCAATAATGAGATCCTTGAGAGAACAACTGACCTACAATCTATGCAGACTATGCTAGGCATTCTTAGGCTGTGCTGGTTGGGACATACGGAGCACATGCCTCATGATCATCTGCCGAAGGCTGTGCACTATGGCCAATTTAAGAATCACCTGCGATGCAGAGGAAGTCCAAAGCTCCAATACAGTGACAAAGCCAAGCAAGACCTCAAGAAATACAGCAACCCACTGACAACTGGGAAAATCCCGTCCACAATCCTTCAGTTTGGAGAAGCCAGGTTAAGACTGGTGTAGTCATCATGGAGTCATGGAGTCATCAGAGAGTTCAGGCTGAGGCCCGCAGTCATGCCACAAAGCAGAGTATGCTTAAACTTCCATCTGGCAAGTGGACCTGTAGACACTATGAGGTTTGCTGCTCATCCATTGGGCTCTTTTCCCATGCCATTGCTAAGAAACCACTGATTATGTCATGTCTCCTTTCATCTGTCAAAATGTTGGACAGCCATATATAACCATAGGGGTTGACAAGGTTACCTTATACTTAACTTATAAGTAATTTCCATCTCTGTCATATGTATGTTGAAAGATTAGAAACAGGGCACTAATTTAAATACAAGAGCAATTAAAATTCACCAGTCATGTGGGCCTAGATCCTCAAAGATATTTAGGTTCCTTACACTTAAATCAATGGGAGTTAGATGCCTAAATACCATTGAAGATCTGAGCCATGGAGAATATCATATAGTTAGTGAGACTATCGAGGGGAGATGAAGGGACTAGCCTGCATATCAATAATAACTCAAAACCAGGTTTCAAGAAGTAAAGCCAAGGAAAAAGAGGCTGGGGTTGAGTGGCTTATATTGGCACTGGATATCAAGTAAAGGCTGAGTCTGAATCCATATTTCCTTCTTTTAGTTATCTGAGCATTCATCATGGTCCCTGAAACTGGGCATTGTTAACTGTAATGTGGGCTTAATTATACTGTCTCTAGCCTAAGCTATCTTTATGTGTGACAATATCAACTGAATTGCAACAAAACATTTCTGGTTATCAGTGAAACACTGATGAAATATGAAAGAAAAAAAATCTCTATCAATGTGAAACCTTGGCCTTGTAAAGCAAGATCTGAGCAAGTTTCACTTTCAGAAATACCCTGACATTTTTAATATTTCTAAAAGGTGGAAGAAAGAATTAGCTCTCTGCCTTATTCTCTCTTTCTCTTCCCTGCTTAAGTCTCTCTCACTTTCATTTGCTTTTTGTCACACTGTCTCAAAGAACAGTTCCTACCTTTCTTCTTCCCTGAAAAACTACTTTACCTCAAAAAACAAACCTGGTATGTCATCAAGAAGGTAAAGCGCAAAAGGTAACTTAAATATGCTGTATCAGTCTGTCTCTATTTGGTTATCATCCTTGTGATCTGTGGAAGTGGTAATACCAGTGGTCATAGTTGTCAAGTGCGTTATTGGGAGTAGAAGAGGCCATAGATTGTGCATGGAGTGTCACATCAGCATGCATCATTGTCAGACAAAGAATTAAAACCCATATCACATGAGGTATTTCTTTCATAGGAAGCTACGAATGCAATCTGCTGCTCATCTTATGCTGTTGGTTCGGATCCTGCAGTCAGTGGGGGTTCTGCCTCAGCAAGGAATACAAGATCAGATCCCTAGTCTGTTGCTTTTACAACTTAGAAAAAATAAAATTTTGTCAGATTCAGCATTGTTCATGAAACACATGATAGACCTCTGAGTTTAGGAGGAAGAAAGAGAAAGTACAAGCCTTTGAGATCTAATTTTTGGGTGAAAAGTTTGCAGCGTTATGAAATAATATATTGCAGAAGTTGAAGTTATGCAGATAACAGGGCATGTCTAGCTCAGGTCTGTCTACATGTGCTGTAATCACAAACCCTCATTACAGTGCAGAGATTCCCAGAGAGACAGCATTAAACTGTATCTACCTACAGTAAGAACAACAGCTTCTGGCACAGGCAACAGTCCGAAAAGTAGTGTACATGCACATGGTAGCAAAACTAGCAAGAAAACTCAACTGCATCAATTTCTGGGGGAAAAAAGTTATGCGGGGTGGGGGAAGAGCGGGGGCGGTTAACCTCCGGTTTTTCACTATGGTTAAAAGCACTAATGTCCCAGGTTAATAAAATGCTTAATAAAAAAAAACTAGAAAATTCTTCCCCCAGAAAGGTAGAGAACATACTGGCTAGAAACAGATGTGCAGATGTGGTTGCTCCATCTCTAAAAAGATATATTGGAATTGGAAAAGGTTCAGAAAAGGACAACAAAAATGATTAGGGGTTATGGAATGGCTTCCATATGAGGAGAGATTAATAAGACTGTCGCTTTTCAGCTTGGAAAAGAGACGACTAAGGGGGGATATGATAGAGGTCTGTAAAATCATGTCTGGTGTGGAGAAAGTAAATATGGAAGTGTTATTTACTCCTCATAACATATGAACTAGGGGTCACCAAATGAAATTAATAGGCAGCAGGTTTAAAACAAAAGGAAGTATTTTTTTTTCACATAATGTGCAGTCAACCTGTGGAACTCCTTGCGAGAGGATGTTGTGAAGGCCAAGACTATAAACAGGGTTCAAAAAAGAACTAGATAAGTTCATGGAGGATAGGTCCATCAATGGCTATGTACCAGGAAGGGCAGGGACAGTGTGCCTAGCCTCTGTTTGCCAGAAGCTGGGAATGGGTGACAGGGGATGGATCACTTCATGATTACCTGTTCTGTTCATTCCCTCTGGGGCACCTGGTATTGGCCACTTTCGGAAGACAGGATACTGGGCTAGATGGACCTTTGGTCTGACCCAATATGGCCGTTCTTATGTAAACAATACCCCACCCGCTCACCCCCCCAAAATTAACAAACTGTATTTTTCTTCTGAGGATCTCATTTCAAAACACTTTTGAAGTTATGTAGAGACTGGAAGCAACATCAGCTATCAGTTATGATCAGTCCCAGTGTGCACTGAACTGTCCTAAGCTTAACACCAGTTGATATCCTCTCGCCCATGAGAGAGTCAGAAGTCATGTGGGCAAGGAAGAACCCAGAGGAAGAGCATGTGGAACACCTACTCTTTCTGCCTTTCTTTCACTATAATGGCTCTACAGACTCTGAGCCTGCCGTATTTTTCCTATTTGGCATGAAGGAAGTGCAGGTGCTAACTTGTTTTTTCCTAGAAAGCTATTTTCTGTTAATATAATGGTGATCCTTAACACTGGTCAAATTTCTTATTTTATTGCCAAACCTATCATTTGATGGCCCCCCCAAAAAATGAGGCTGAGATTTTCAAAAAAGCCTAAGGAAGTTAGGCACCCAAACACTACTGAAATTCAAATGGGCACTTCACTAACTCCCTTAGGCTCATTTGAAAATCTCAATCTCGATTAATACATTCATTGCATTTTTAAAGTGAATTTTGAAAAGTGTTAGCATGCATGCATTGCCAAGCTTATTTAGTATGTTTTCTTCTGGCCTAATATTAATTTTTCTGCTTGTGGAACGTATAAAAATATTCCATATTTTTAACTTCCGTTTGCAAGAACAATCCCATTATACCAGATGGAGAGAAATAATCTGCCAAAACCACTAGCTGTAACCAGGAGACTGTAATTTACTGACACTCCACTTACACATTCGACAGTTTCAGAATCATACAAAAAAGTGCAGGTGAGTGCAAGGTGAACCAGGACATCTTCAGCATGTCTCACACGATTATAAATCCTAAGATACTTGAGATGATCTTTTAATGGGAAATAAGAAACTAGCTCTTACTGGCTTTGCTTAAAAGTGCCAACATTCTGCAGCTGAGCTGCCCAGATGTTACTCTGAGTGTGTCATTAGTGTTGCAGTGGTATAATCACTGACTGAAGATTCTCACTAAATGCAGGAAACCTCACTTGCTTGAAAATTATTTTGGAAAACTTCCCAGGTTATATATTGCAGAAGACTGAGTTAGTGTGGCAATAATTAATACACTGCCAGAATGAAGTAGAACTCCACATCTAAAAATGTTCTTAGCGCTTTGCCAAATAAGTGAAATGTTCATATACATGATCGGTCTTGACTGCATAAGTCAGTCCGTCAATCAAGGTTAGGTTGGGGGGACAGGGATCTTTTGTTTTGAACAAGCAAAAAAAATATTTTAAACCTACAATCCTATTCCTTTCTTTTTCTCTGGTTGCTGTTTCTTGTATTTCTTTTTTCCTCTGGCCACTTGTCAAAGTGTTGTGCTCAACATTAAAATAATACATTTATTATGGGCTTTTTGTTTCAAAATCTAAGTTTTCCCAGTGATTTCTTTTGCAAGGTTGCTTCTATTAGTTTTGTATGGGCTAAAATTCTGCCTTCAGAGTCAAACATGCAATTTCCTCTGAATTTAGCAAGAGATGTGCATACACTCATCTGAGGGCATAGCGAGCCTGAACGTGGTTTTAGCAAGGCCCACCCTTGCATACCCCTGTCATAAATATAAAGGGAAGGGTAACCACCTTTCTGTATACAGTGCTATAAAATCTCTACTCGCCAGAGGCAAAGTCCTTTTACCTGTAAAGGGTTAAGAAGCTCTGGTAGCCTGGCTGGCACCTGGCCCAAAATGACCAATGAGGGGACAAGATACTTTCAAATCTGGAGGCGGGGGAAAGGCTTTTGTCTGTCTGTGTGATATCTTTGCCAGGAACAGATCAAGGATGCAAGCCCTCCAACTCCTGTAAAGTTAGTAAGTAATCTACCTAGAAAATGCATTAGGTTTTCTTTGTTTTGGCTTGTGAAATTTGCTGTGCTGGAGGAAATGTTTATTCCTATTTTTATGTCTTTTTGTAATTTAAGGTTTTGCCTAGAGGGATTCTCTGTGTTTGGAATCTGACTGCCTGTAAGGTTATCTTCCGTTCTGATCTTAAAGAGTTGTTCTCTTATCTTTTTTTTGTTCTTCTAATAAAGTTTTGTTTTTAAAGAATCTGATTGGGTTTTTTGGGTCTTAAAAATCCAAGGCTGGTTTGTGCTCATCTTGTTTATTCTCAAGCCTCCCCAGGAAAGCGGGTGTAAGGGCTTGGGGGGATATTTTGGGGAAATTGGAACTCCAAGTGGTCCTTTCCCTGATTATTTGTTAAATCACTTGGTGATGGCAGCGTTTTACCTAATCCAAGGGCAAAGACTTTGTGCCTTGGGGAAGTTTTAACCTAAGCTGGTAGAAATAAGTTTAGGGGATCTTTCATGTTGGTCCCCACATCTGTATCCTAGAGTTCAGAGTGGGGAGGGAACCCTGACAACCCCAAGCTTGTCAGTACAGGCATTAGTGTACATGTGCACAGGCCCTTTGAAAATAGTAGCATCCATGAAAAACCTTTTTATTGTGCGTATACCCAATTCTGGCCTAGTATTCTCCATCCCTTCCCCCACCCCCATTATGCTGCTTCTATTCTTTTCATCTTGCCTATATCTTCACTACCTGGTTTTTGACCCTTTCTTTCTGTAGATAACAAATGTTTTCAAATTAACATAAAATATTTTTTTTCAGTGATAGTATTTCTTCTGGAACACTCTGATCATCCTTCTACATCAAATGCATTAAATTCTTTCTGACATCAGCATTACCCCTTGGTTAAATTACAGTCCTCAATTCAATTGGGTGTCATGTAGACTTAGCTATATATAAAGCAATATTAGTTTTATAATGCTTCTTTCTGTTTCACTTTACTTTCCACTAGGGATTTTTCTTCTTGTTTTCTTCAAATTTCCTGTAAAGTAAGACATTTCCTCTTACTGAAGGTTGTTCTACAAAATGTTTATGCTCATAAAGATAAAAGAGAAGCAACTAGACAGACAAAGCTCCATTACTGTAATGTGGTTATCCATTTTTTTTCTCTACATTATCTTTAAGCCTAACCACTGAGGTGTCTCTTTCATAATTGTCTATGAAGTATATACCAGCAGAAGCTTAGTCTTTCCTCTTTTGTGCTGGGTATAGTTTCCCTCCTTCAAACAATTAATGTTGAGCATAGTGTTGTTATCATGACCAAGTCTGTGGGTTTTTTAATTTGTTGATAGTGTAGCAGCCAAATTCATTTGTTGTAGTCTACTAATGTCAATGAAATCACACTGAGAATTAATATAGCCCTTCTGATGTACAAATAATTCAGTTGTTTGTAATAGGAATTATCTTGAGGTGAATGTCAGAATCTTTGGGGGAAAATGACCTTATATGTGTTAGTTACCCATATTATTACCTGTTTTTAGGTAACTTTCAAAGCATCAAGATATTCAGTTTCACCAGATTTAAGATTTGTTCTTCTTGCATATGATGTTAAACAGGTAAGCAAACTACTCATACATTCAGGTATCTCATTAATTGACACTTTACATGTTTTATCATTTCTGATTTAACTTATGATTGCATTTAGTATAATTAGATACAAATATGGTTTATTTTTTCTCCCCCAGTGCTTTAAATGAAATTGATGGCAGTATATATAGAGATAGATAGATATAGATATATCTCTAGATCCTCAGCTGGTGTAAATTAGTATAGCTTGTTAGAAATAGTGTTATGCTGATTTACACCAGCTAATGATCTTACCTACAGTTTATAATTTGTAAAGAAAAAATAATGCAAATACACCCTTAATTATCCAAAGCTGAATTATCTAATGCTCCCTGCTATCCAAAAGAGATAATGTCATCTGTCATTTTTAAAGGGTCAAACTCTAGACCAGTGATACTCAGACTGAGGCTGAAAAGCTGCAAGTGGCTCTGTATTATGTCTCCTGTTGCTCTTTGCTGCACATGATATTAAAAGACTGGGTGATTTAATCATTAACCATTCTAAGTTATTAACCAATCAGGATGCTTATACAATGTTATTAACCAATTGTAGAATACTCCGTTGGTCATTTTGCTGTGAAAATGGTGTGTGTATGTGTGTGTATGTGTAATATATGCATATAAAGAGGGAGAGAGAAATGAAATAGTGCATTCAAACTACTGTGGCTCTTTCGGACACTGTTGATTGCTAATTTGGCCCCTGAACCACTGAGGTCTGAGTATCACTGCTCCAGACCCATTCAAGTCATGGGAGTTTTACCGTGGTCTTCTTCAGTAGCACTAGGGTTTGGGCCACTGAAAATCCCTCAGACTATATCCAAATGTATGTTTCTCATGATATTTGGATAATCAAGGCTGTGCAGAGTGTTAGTATTTTGGCGTAAGTTTACATTAGTAAAACCATAATCTGATTATCTAAAATATGAATCTTTTGGATCAGGAAAATTAAAGAAGGGTTTAAGTGTGGTACACACACAGAAGCCAGGATTTTGTCTCAAATACTGATTACATATAAAAGGTGAATTGACATTCCCATTATTCACAAGACTTTGATAGACTGATGTATTAAATCGCTATACAAATAAACCTTTTTTTCTTCTTTTTTAAGTTTTGGGACAATAAACTCTGACTTACAAATTCCACATAGGTGAAACATTTTGCTTCCCTTAATTTCAGAAATCAATATTCAGAAATAGGTTCATATTGATTTTATTACTTATTTTTGATAATCCTCATGTTGGTAACTCACCTTAGACTACTTGTGTTTAGTATGCTAAATTTCTTGCGATTAAAAAATATTCATTTCCAGGTCAGAATAAAAGCCTAACAGGTGCACTAGTAACATTCCTTTATTGATTTCTAGACCTGTAATCTTAATGATTATGTCTGCAACTTGGAAAATATGTTGACAGCTAATAGAACATACTGGAGTGGTATGATATAAAGGAAAAAAAGTAACTTCTTAAAGACAGTTATTTATTTGAGTCTCATTTAAAGTCTATTGAAGTAAATGGGAGTTTTTCCAATGAACTTTCTTTCTTTCTTTCTTTCTTTCTTTCTTTCTTTCTTTCTTTCTTTCTTTCTTTCTTTCTTTCTTTCTTTCTTTCTACCAAGTTAAAAGGAAGCAATTATTACTAAATATAACAGCTGACATATATGTATTTTGTGTTGTAGGATTTTACACAGTAGATATAAGGATTCAAGTTTGATTCTTGAACAAAATATTTCTTTGCTTCTTGTGATTTTCCTTCCTAACTGTTCCTTGTTGTGTGGATTTTTGTAATATGTTTCTGATATGGAGAAATAGGGAATAATAGCAATGCTATATTACCCTATGCTATGTGGAGAACTTCAGTGGAGTAGCACCAAGGACAAATGTTAGCTGTTATGTCTACATACACCAAGGGCTGATTCAGTGAGCTGCTAAGAGCCCTTAAATCCCTTTGAATTCACCACTTTACAGAAGGACCCTCTCTCTGTTTGTCATTACTGCTTTGTGTACTGTACTGTACTTCATTTTAAAATTCAACTATCAGCAGATATTTAGAGGCAAGAGAATGGTAGATAGCCATTCCCAGTGCTAAAGCAGTTGAGCATGAAAACAAGTAATGAGCAGAGCTTGCAAATACTTCCTAGCTTATTTGATTTTGGTGGCTTTTTCTGTTCATTAATTTGTTCAGACAGATGATGATTTTCTTTTAAAATTAATTTCTGCAAAAAATTCTAGGCCTTACTTGGGCAAAAGTCACATGGTATGTTTCTGTTCCTTGACAATAGGTGTGTGACTCTCAAAATCTGAATTCCTGTGCAAATATTAGTGATTACCGTACGTTTCTCCATTATTTGCTTAAAACCTGTTTTCTTTAAAATTCATACAAATAAAATCATTTAGTAAAAAAATTACAGAAAACAGCACAGAGGTGAAAATACAGTCAACACCACATTAACCAAATATGCATAGTAATCATCCAGCTATCGGGAGTGATCCAAAGCTGTTGAAGTCAGCCACCTAACTTCACTGGGCTTTCAGTCAGGGCCCCTGGCTATACATGAATTTGTACTATTTGCCAGATGAACAGTACTTATATACTATGACAATGTGGCGTTTGTTTTATTAATACATATTAAAACCTAGCTCATATTATCACATATTAAAACCGACCTATTCATGATGACGACAGCACCTCCTTTGTCAGCCTTTTTGATTATGATGTCAGAGTTGTTTCTGAGGCTGTGGATGGCACTGTGTTCTGCATGGCTGAGGTTATGGGGTAAGCGATGCTGCTTTTCCACAATTTCAGCTCGTGCACGTCGGCCCATCATAGGGCCTAATCACATCAGCCACACTATCAGAGGCTCGTTCACCTGCGCATCTACCAATGTGATATATGCCATCATGTGCCAGCAATGCCCCTCTGCCATGTACATTGGCCAAATTGGACAGTCTCTACGTAAAAGAATAAATTGACACAAATCAGACATCAAGAATTATAACGTTCAAAAACCAGTTGGAGAACACTTCAATCTCTCTGGTCACTCGATCACAGACCTAAGAGTGGCTATACTTCAACAAAAAAGCTTCAAAAACAGACTCCAAGGAGAGACTGCTGAATTGGAATTAATTTGCAAACTGGATACAATTAACTTAGGCTTGAATAGAGACTGGGAATGGATGAGTCATTACACAAAGTAAAACTATTTCCCCATGGTATTTCTCCCTCCCACCTCACCCCCCACTGTTCCTCTGATATTCTTGTTAACTGCTGGAATTAGCCTACCTTGCTTGTCACTATGAAAGGTTTTCCTCCTTCCCCCCCCTGCTGCTGGTGATGGCTTATCTTAAGTGATCACTCTCCTTACAGTGTGTATGATAAACCCATTGTTTCATGTTCTCTGTGTGTGTGTATATAAATCTCTCCTCTGTTTTTTCCACCAAATGCATCCGATGAAGTGAGCTGTAGCTCACGAAAGCTTATGCTCTAATAAATTTGTTAGTCTCTAAGGTGCCACAAGTACTCCTTTTCTTTTTGAGAACTGGGACTAGAACCCAGATATTCTGCATCCCAGTTCAGTGCTCTATCCACTAGGCTAGGCTCTCATCCACTGTAAATTAGTATAACTCCACTGAAGTCAAGAAAGCTACACCAATGAACCCCACTGAAGATCTGTCCTATAGGTATATGTGGTCAAACAGTATAAATCACTAAAACTGTTGCATAATATAACATTATGCTATTATGGTTCATATGAGGTCAAATGTGTGTTTTCTCATCTCACATCCTTGGTTCATTTAGAAAACTAGTCATGCCTGATCTTCTTAATTTATTTAAAACATTAATTTTGTTTCTGATGTTGTCATACTTCAACAGCTGTTCCTCTACGTTTTCTACATTATTTGCTTCATATTATTCCCGCTCTCACTTCCACTGTTAGGAAAGTGGGGTTTGCTTCTGTGTACAAGAAGCTCATGGGGGCAGTGCTAGGGGAACCCTGCAAAGATGCACAGGAAGCTAGTGACATCTATTCAGGAGTGCCAGCTCTATTTGTTTTGTCTGGCCCCCTTCCACTATAGCTCTGTTACTGCTGCCCTTGGAATTCCCCTTTAAGGGGGATCCATTGTGAAGAGATGATGTCATAAAGGGTTAGAAGACATTATGTTCATTCTCCCCCAAGTCCTTCCCTTGCAACCCTTTCCCAAGCAGAGATCCCCAGAGATACTGAGGACTGTCCCAAGGAAATCAATGTGTAGGTAATAGTGTTTGGATTTGCTCTCATGTAATTAATTATAATTTCATAGATTTAAAATAATAGACTTCAAAATAAAAAATAAAGTATAATGCATATTCAATTATTTTAATGAGAGAAAGATCAGGCCAGATTCTTCCTTTAGTTGATGTCATCAAAAATTTATACTGTTATCATACAGAAGTATTTGCTTCTGGTAATGGAAGTTACCACTCTGTAAAACAAATGTACAGTTTTCAGTGGCACTCATTATTGGGAACCACCACTGGACTGTTTTAAACCTTTAGAATCAGAGCCTTAGATGGTATAAATCAATATAGCGCTATTGACTACACTACCTGAGAATCTGATTCTCTTACGCGTTGTGCATTATCAGTCATTTAATTGAATTGTAACCCCTTTGATTGGATTTAAGCTATTCATAAACATTTGGGTAATAGATTTTTCTTTAATGAGAGTAATAGTTTACATATGTTTATCTTTGTTCCATTGTATGACATAGTAATACAGCTGGTGCAGATATATAAATCAACAGAGTTTTATAAAGAAGCTAGTGTAATTCCTCTGAACAGATTGAAGTAAAGTAGAGACAAATGTTTGTTCAAGACATTTGTCATGAAATTGTAATTAGAAACAAGGTTATTTTGATGTTTGGATTAAAAATAAATGTTGAGTTAAATTAAATAGTTGAATATTTATTTTACCATAGTCAGCATTTTCTCTAATCTATTTTATGCTTAGAACGGCAAACTTGAATTAAATTTGCAGTCGTTTCAGCACAATTAAGATTGTCCTTTATGCATAACAGGACATAAATCTGCATGAAAATAAGCCATTTTTGAATACAAAAGTAATAATTGACTGACTCATTTAAATCATGCCTAATCAAAGGAACAAACGAATCAAACTGTGCCATAACAGCTGGTTTAGCGTTGCTTTCTAAACTTGGTATGCGTCAAAATACAGCCTTTATCATGTGCAAGATAGTTGTGTTAGGAAATAATCTTTGCATGAGGGCATATTGATTTCTGTACACACGTTTGTCTCCATCTTTATGACAGCGCACTATATAACGTGGCTTGACGTTAAGTAAAACTGAGAGGTCACCTTAGGGATTACTTGTAACAATAGTTAGGTGGGAGCTGTGGAAGTGGTGGGCTGGTTTCAGCGTTTTCATGACTGTGTAGCTTCACATTTTTCCAGTTCTCTCTCCTGTTCTCCACAATTCCGTGACTTTGCCAAAATTCATGTGGATCAACTGAGGGCAGCTCAGACTTCCATTACTGATGCTCATGCTATTTGGCGAACATCCCTGAAAAAGGTTCTTGCTTTACCAAGTAGCTAACCAACAGGTGGGGACTAATGTGAGGAATGAAAGTGGCCTATATATTCACAGGATGTGAAAAACATGGCAGTAGTTAGACCATTGCTTTGTGCCATCCGTGCATTTATTGTATACAGGATGAGAAGGATTGGAAATGGTAAATCTTTGATTTTCTGGTAAGATTATCATTCTCAGCCAAGGTCTGGAGTGGGTGATGTGATATTCAGAATGGGTGGAGGCTATATTTGGAAGCCAGTGAGGCATTTGAGAGTAGCAGTTACCTCAGTGTTGCTTTTAATAAGTGACATGACTGAAATCTGTCATTTCAATCTTCTTTTTTTAATTCTAGTACATGTTGATAGTAACAGCTGCCAAAAGATAGGTAAAGTTCTGCTTATTAAAAAAAAAAGGAAAACTCCATATGCTTATTCCACCTTCCCTTCTGCAGTGGCCTTAAAAGATGTCGCAGTTTTGTACACAAGCATGCCCTGAGCACTAAGGAGCTCAGGAAGTTTCTCCAAGGGGTGTGTGGATCTTCATTCCTCCCCAGAGCAGCGTTACCTCAGAAGGGTTTGATCCAAAGTCCATTGAAGTGGATGTGATACTTTCCAAATACTTCAGTAGGCTCTGGATCAGATCCTAAAGCATGACCTCGCCACTCCCTCACCAGAACTCAGCTTCACATTGAAGAGTGAGCTTGTGAATTGGAGCAAATTCCCTTCTCTTTTCCTCACCACTTCTCTCTCGTCATATCTCCCTTTGTCCTTTGTTTTGACTTTGTGATCCCTTTCTTCTGATCCCTTTTTGTCTGCCGCGGGCCCTCTCTCACCTTCAAATGCTTTCTTAATGCCAACTTATGTTAGGAGCATTTCCTATCATCTTTTCTTTACCACTAATCATCTACAACTTACCTTTCTTGAATTAAGTTACATTTGCCTATTTTAGTTCCTGATTCATGAAAGCACTTATGATATGAATTTAGCTGCATCCCCATTCAGGAATCTATGAAATATAAGTATGTGCTTGCCTGGATGGCGTCTTTAGACTGTAAACCAGTCTGACTAGGTGTAAATGTGTGTAAAACAATGCTAGTTTATAGCACTATAAATGGATGGATGTGCGTGACGTCTCCAGATGCTGCGGGTGTGATAGAGTGCTACATCACTGACCCACCATCTAATTCATTGTTTGTTCTGTTGGAAGCCATACACCAGAAGAAGTGATTTTTAATAATCAGTTAGGGTAAGTGTAAGATGAAGGAGAATGCAAGCCTGTGCAGAAAGAAGAGGAGGAAGCTGCTGAGTCATGACACTAACTGTGTTTTGAATTGATCGTTCTATGTGAATGAACAATATTTCAAAACACTTTCTGAAAAGTTGTAATTTAATGCACCAAACAACGTAATGACTCAAGCACAGCAAGATAGATGAAGAGAAATCACGAGAGATTGAAGTTTCTTATCCGCTGTGCAGGGATGCTTATCACCACTCCACTGTTATTCGTATTTTTACAGAATAATAACAGAGCTGACCACAATCTACAAAGAACTGAGGAAAATTGAGAGAAGTGGCACACCCATCGAGCTTTTTCAGTTTGCCTATGATATTAGCTTTTAGAGTGCACTGCAAAAGATCTACAAGAGTTTATTTGCAGATTAGAAGAATCCAGGAGAAAAAAATGCATTAAGGCCTTAAATTATGGTTATCTGTTATGCATTATGAGATAATCTTCCTACCAATTACTTGGCAGTTAAATGTTCAGTTATGTCAGTAATCTTATCTTCTTGGTCTGTGAAATCAATTATGATAATTGTTCTGCTGAAATTGAAAGAGGAAAATCAGTTTGCTGATTGTTTTCTTGTTCTAGAGATTATTCAGAATTAGAATAAACAATGAGAAATATCAAAATGATACAGGTGTTTTCAACAAAATGATGCCGTACTGTTATGGAAGACTGACTATAGAGTATTATTTCCCAGGAGACACTAGCTGTAGGTTAAATGCATCTGATGAAGTGAGCTGTAGCTCACGAAAGCTTATGCTCTAATAAATTTGTTAGTCTCTAAGGTGCCACAAGTACTCCTTTTCTTTTTGCGAATACAGACTAACATGGCTGCTACTCTGAAACCTAGCTGTAGGTTGGTGATGTTATCATTTAACAAAACCACCCCCTGAATTCACCTGCACACCACTCATTTTTGGAGTACTGCATATGAAATAAAGAATTGAAATCAGCATCCCATCCACAATTCTACTGTCTTTAAAAATGCTGCCCACATGCCTCAATGGACAGAGCAACTTGCTGGGCCAGTGCTGAAATAGGACAGTCTCAGCAGCAAGGAAAGGAAATACTCATTCGGGCACACTAGGTAGCTCCTTCCCTGGGAATCTCTGGCGGGAGGCATGCTGATTGGCCAGCATTCCCTAGCTCCCAGAATTTAACCGGGTGCGTGAGCCATGTGGACCCTCTTTCAACTCTGTTCCAGCAGCACAACTCTTCCTCTCTTTTCCCCCCCAAACTAGGAACAGGAATCTGGCTGGACAGATGCTGTGGGTCTAGCTGATTGCCTGTTTGGGGGTCAGGATGGAATTGTTTCTACCATGGGCCAATTGGCAGAGAACCAGGGAGGGTTTTTTTTGCCTTCCTCACTGCGCCTTCATGCCACAGTGGCTTAAGTAGGAATGTGCTTATTACCTTACTGAGGTACTTGGGTTGACTTGTTTATTTGTTGCAACTTATGGCCAGTTTCAAGTGTGGTTAAAAGAATAAAATGAACGGTTATCTGAGAGAAAAGGCCTGTTATTTTGGTGATGGGCCTTTGGCTCACAGGTGAAACGTTGTGGCCCTCATGGCCTGAGGTCCCCATCCTTCTGCACCCTCTTCCCCTCAAGGGGAGGATGTTAGGACTCAGAGAGAGCTGAGTCCTGCAGGTAGGCTGAGGAGACCCTACCCTGAGTGACAGGTTATATGGTAAGGAGCCCTGTAACCTCAACACTGGAACCAATTAACTGCCTGGTAATAGAGAGTATGGGTTATGGGTGGGTGGCAACCCCTGCCCCGGGTGAAAGTTTAATAAAAGTTATAGCCCACCACTTAATTCCATGCATGTCTGTCTCTTTGTGCCCCTGTGTCCACGTCAAAGGCAGGTTTCTTCAGATTGTATGTTACTCACACATAAGAACATAAGAATGGCCATACTGGGTCAGAACAAAGGTCCAGCTAGCCCAGTATCCTGTCTTCCGACAGTGGCCAATACCAGGTGCCCCAGAGGGAATGAACAGAACAGGTAATCATCTAATGATCCATCCCCTGTTGCCCATTCCTTCGGCTTCGGGCAAACAGAGGCTAGGCACACCATCCGTGCCCATCCTGGCTCATAGCCATTGATGGACCTATCCTCCATGAACTTATCTAGTTCTTTTTTGAACCCTGTTTATAGTCTTGGCCTTCTCAGCATCCTCTGGCAAGAAGTTTCACAGGTTGACTGTGCATTGTGTGACCAAATACTTCCTTTTGTTTGTTTTAAACCTGTTGCCTATTAATTTCATTTGGTGACCCCTAGTTCTTGTGTTATGAGAAGGAGTAAATAACACTTCCTTATTTACTTTCTCCACACCAGTCATGATTTTATAGACTTCTATCATATCCCCCCTCAGTCATCTCTTTTCCAAGCTGAAAAGTCCCAGTCTTACTAATCTTTCCTCATACGGCAGCCATTCCATACCCCTAATCATTTTTTTTGCCCTTTTTTGAACCTTTTCCAATTCCAATATATCTTTTTTGAGATGGGGCGACAACATCTGCATGCAGTATTCAAGATGTGGGCATACCATGGATTTATATACAGGCAAAATGATATTTTCCATCTTATTATTGATCCCTTTCTTAATGATTCCCAACATTCTGTTAGCTTTTTGAACGGCCACTGCTCATTCAGTGGATGTTTTCAGAGAACTATCCACAATGACTCCAAGATCTCTTTCTTGAATGGTAACAGCTAATTTAGTCCCCATCATTTTACATGTATAGTTGGGATTATGTTTTCCAGTGTCCATTAGTTTGCATTTATCAACATTGAATTTCATCTGCAATTTTGTTGCCAGTCACCCTGTTTTGAGAGATCCTTTTGTAACTCTTTGCAGTCTGCCTTGGACTTAACTATCTTGAGTAGTTTTGTGTCATCTGCAAATTTTGCCACCTCACTGTTTACCCCTTTTCCCAGATCATTTATGAATACGTTGAATAAGACTGGTCCCAGTAACAGACACCTCTATTTACCTCTCTCCATTCTGAAAACTGACCATTTATTCCTAACCTTTGTTTCCTATCTTTTAACCACTTACTGAACCATGAGAGAACCTTCCCTCTTATCCCATGACTGCTAACTTTGCTTAAGAGCCTTTGATGACAGACTGTGTCAAAGACTTTCTGAAAATCTAAATACACTATATCCACTGGGTCCCCCTTGTCCACGTGCTTGTTGACCCCCTCATAGAATTCTAGTAGATTGGTGAGGCATGATTTTCCTTTACAAAAATCATGTTGACTATTCCCCAACAAATTATGTTCATTTACGTTTCTGACAATTTTGTTCTTTACTAAAGTTTGAACCAGTTTGCCTGGTACTGAAGTCAGGCTTATTGGCCTTTAATTGCTGGGGTCATCTCTGAAGCTCTTTTTAAAAATTGGCATCACATTAGCTATCCTCCAGTCATTTGGTACAGAAGTTAATTTAAATGATAGGTTATAGACTACAGTTAGTAGTCCTGCAATTTCACGTTTGAGTTCCTTCAGAACTCTTGGGTGAATACCTGGTCCTGGTCTTGGTGATTTATTACTGTTTAGTTTATAAATTTGTTCCAAAACCTCCTCTAATGACACCTCAATCTGGGAGAGTTCCTCAGATTTGTCACTTTAAAAGAATGATCAGGTTTGGGAATCTCCCTCACATCCTCAGATGTGAAGAATGATGCAAAGAATTCATTTAGTTTCTCCGCAATGGCCTTATTGTCCTTGAGAGCTCCTTTAGCATCTCGATTGTCCAGTGGTCCCACTGGTTGTTTAGCAGGTTTCCTGTTTCTGATGTACTTAAAAAAATTTTTGCTGTTACTTTTTGAGTCTTTGGCTAGCTGTACTTCAAATTCTCTTTTGGCCTTCCGAATTATATTTTTACACTTCCATTGCCAGAGTTTATGCTCCTTTCTGTTTTCCTCATTGGGATTTAACTTCCACTTTTTAAAGGATGCCTTTTTGCCTCTCACTGCTTCTTTTACTTTGTTGTTAAGCCAGGGTGACTCTTTTTTGGTTTTCTTACTATGTTTTTTTTTAACTTGGGGTATACATTTAAATTGAGCCTCTATTATGTTGTCTTTAAAAAGTTTCCATGCAGCTTGCAGGGATTTTACTTTTGGTGCTGTACCTTTTAATTTCTGTTTAACTAACTTCCTCATTTTTGTATAGTCCCCCTTTCTGAAATTAAATTCTACAGTGTTGGGCCTTTGTGGTGTTTTCGCCACCACATATATTTGAGGACTTTCAGATAGTGATGATTTATTTTTACTTGGCCTGGGTCCAGAACAACACCCTGTGTGCAGATGCTCCTGAACATTGTGAGTTTGACTTTAACCCCAGATCCAGATTTTACCATTTGTCCCTATTTCTATCTCAGCCTCCCCAAAAGATCAGAAACCAACTGAACTTAAGGGTTATCAGAATCAATAGGAATTTTATTCCTCATGTGCATCCATAGCTAATGAAAATAAAAAAAAATTCCAAAAATGAGGAAGTTCGTTTCTGCACTTCACTTTGAGATTCTCCAGTTGTTATTTAGCTAATAAGTATTGCAACAATGTGTATATGAAAGGCTAGATTTTCAGCTGGTCATTGCAATTAAATGGGCTATCCCCATTTACCCTGGTTGAGGATCTGGCCTTTAAACACTCTTGTATTTTACATCAAAGTTCCAACTGTGTAGAAGGGATTTCATAAATAATAATAGCTATACTGAAGGTGACGTGGTGTACCGCGTATTTATTATATATATGTTTGATTTTTTAAAATGACCATGTATTAGTTTTGTAGCACCATAGAAGTGCATGACATTTTACAGACATATAAAAACATGAGGTATCTACCTGAGGAGATTTACAATCCTGCAAACATTTAATATCAGTGTGTAATACTTGCTGCCATGAATTCTCATTGACTCTAATGGGGCTAGTTGTATTAGTAGGCATGCCCAGTATTAAGTGTTTCCAGAACTGGACCTTACTTATATGATGCAAAGAATAATTAAAAACAGGCCTTGGTGAGTAGGAGACAGGAAACAATATGAAGGTTGAGACAATTATAAACAATGGAAAGGGAATATTATTTATGTTGCAAATATATTGGGAACATACTGTGGTTTACTATCGGCCCAATTCTTACTCTATCCACAGTGAGTAGTACCTTATTATAAAATTATTATTTGGGATCCTATATATATAACATGATCCCTATATACCGACAATGATCCAGCAATGTATTTTCTTCATTGGTCAAAGTACTACATTATTCTAGGTGTTTCTGAGATTGAAATGTTAAATCTTGAACTTGCAAACATCGGAGGGCTTTGTCATATACCCCAGAAGACACTGATTTTTTGAACTGTTAAATGGATTGTGCTTCTCCATTAACTTTATAATGTTGTATATGAAAAGGTTAATATCCTTTTTCCATACCTTTTTAACAGACAGCGAACTACAGGAAATTAAGTTAATGGAGTTACACTGGATTTACACCACTGAGAATACACTTTGGCCCACAATCTTTGAAACTAACCAGAATGGAAATTGCTTCTGCTGTCATAATGTTATAGTAATAATTTGGTATATTATATAGTAAGGTGTTTTTTTCTTTCCGATTTAGAATTTCCACAAATGGAATTTAAGAGATTAGAATTGATGTTTTATATCTTGTCTTACAAAATTGTATTGGAAGTGAAATTCATGATAGATATGCTTTGCTGCTGTTCACTAAAAATGAATTCTAGGGCATTTATCTTTTATAAAAATATGTATTGACAGAACAACTTTTTCCTTTCAATAGTGTTGACAGTCAGACTAAGTCTGAATAGTATTATCTGAAGAATAATCATTAATGTCTGACTGAAATTCCAAGGTCTACAGATAATCTTAACACATTACTCAACATTGGTGTGTTCAGTATCCTACATCGAGGTGGCTTTTTTTTTAATTCACTGTTGATACTCTGGAGTATCTACTGAACACTGAGTATTCATTGGATAAGGCTATTTATATTTACTCTAATGATGAATTCCATTAGAGTAGAGGAAACTGCTAGGAAAGTCATTCTGTAATTGTAACCAGAATGTGGCAAATTGTAGAAACCACCAGTGACATAAACTCTAGTGTATATGGGTGCCTTTTGCATATTGGCATTTTTTTTTCATTTAAAATTGTGACTTCTATATGTTTTTGTTATTAGAGATGTGATTTCCCCACCCATGCAGTTTATTTTACTATGCCAAAGAAGTCATCCTAGTCATCAGCCTAGAAGTGGTAAATAAAACTATGAAACAAGAACAGAGATGGGGAGGAAGGAATGAGAGGCTCTACTAATGGCAACACAGAAAATGTAGGTGGAGAGTCAGGGGAGGATATAGTGGCATAAACCAAAGGATGAGATGGTCTCAAACATGAGTGTTGTCAGCAGAGATTACTTCTCTTATTCTGCAGTGATGTCTACAGATTTCACACTTAAGTGAGTGGAGCCAAAAAAGTGGCAAAATTTGGCATACATGTGCTTATACCATACAAATAACATCAATTTTTAAAGAGTTTTAGACCATTTCAGTTAAAACCACTTTGCTTTCTGGACAAATTAATATTAAAAGCAAGTTTGATTTGGGGCCAGATTGCATACTACATGCTTCTGTTGAGTTATACATTACTTCTCAAATATTCTCATAAGCTGCAGTGGACTTTTGGAGGTGTAAGGGTCTACTCAACATGAGTAAAGGTTGCAAACCCTAGGCCCTTGTAAGTAGTTGAATCTAGCAGAGAAGTATTTACTTAAATATTGTAGTTGGCTGCTAAGACATTTTACAATAACAAGTAAATGTTACAGACCTTACCTCCGTGAAAAAAATTGCTTCGGTATATCATCACTGGAGTGAAATAATATAGACAACTTTTTACTTTGGTAACATACAGAAGTAAATTGCATTTGGACAAACCCCAGTTTGTATCAGGGCATCACATCTACATTATGCATTTGCATTGATCTAACTATCTCAACATAGTTGCACTGGTGCAAAATTTCTTAATGTAGACAAAGCTATAGCGATGGATCTGTAGGAAACAGATAGAATTGTTGTGTGGTAGTGCCCAGAAGCTCCTGTTATGATTGGGGCACCACAGTGCTGAGTGCTTTACAAAGATAAAATAAAAGTCTCTCACTACTTGTTTAACTGAATCAGCAATTTCCTTCATCTTCTGAACAATTATAGGGAATAGAATTATAGCTCCTCATCTCAAACTGTCAGCACTATGCCATCTTTGTCTTTTTGCCTGTTCTATATAATGGTAATGCCCAGAAATGCCCCAGAAATGTCCCTTTAACTAAAGCACGTGTCCATTTTAGTCCATGAACAAATTATTGAATTTAATATAGTTTATTATTATGAACTGTAAAAACTATTAAAACTTCCCTTATAACCCATTGTCTAGACGAGCCATTTTATAGGAGGTAATGGAGGTATATTTAGATAAAAAACTGATTTTGCACTTATGTTGCAACACACATATTTTTAGAAGATAAGGTATTGGTGACATTTTACTCAAATAGATGTCTATCAAGATACTCATCTTCAGCAAGGTGGATTGGAGAAATGAGTTTATAAGAATGAAATCAGGCTGGACGAACTGAATAAATCAACAGGGCAAGTAATGTTAGGAGTTCTATTTGGAGACAGTACTAAATGATTGTAACCCTTTTTTTTAACCTCCAGTAAAAAGTTTACTATTGACTATTATGATTTATCAATTAATTTTGGGCCATATTTTTAGTGGGAACTCAAAACAAAATTTGGAATATTTGAGTATATTGATCAAGCAAAAGTGTGACCTCCAATTTATACATCTTTTTAAAAAGATTTACTCTTTTCTGTTTCTACAGTTTTAACCATGCTATGGATTTTGTTAAGTACATGGGACTAGATTTGGGCACAGCTCATAATAAGGAGTGATTTGGAGCAGCACCTCCATAGTTTGAATACTAAGAGGTATTTCTATATATGGAGAGGCTGTGTATATAGCTGCACCTTTACATGGTTGGCTTTTATTTAGGAGGGAGGAGCCATAGTCCTAGCTCCTTTATAGCTCATCTACTGAAATAACTGCACTCTTCTGAGGGGCTGCTTTTCTTCCTGGCTCTTTGGCAGGCAATATAAGAGTGATGCCTTGCTCCTCCTTTCCACTGCATAATTTCATAAAGGCCAAGCTGATATTGTATTTATTTGACACACTCAGAAGTAAGATACATGTTTTGTTTTTATTAAAACCACAGTGTATTATAAGAGAGTAATATACTATACATACTGTAATTCTGTACTATACAAACTAATAATCAACAGTACATTATATGATGTTTTGAGAAGTTTCAGAAGAAATTTAATGATGAGAATTTGGAAGGATTGAGGTCTGCCAATGCTCACCACCTGCAACTGCAGGAAATTAATACTCCCTCCTGCTCAGTACTCCAGAGGAATACTAATCCCTTTACTCCCATCCCAAAATTATTGAATACTATGACCTCAAAGACCATTCCTTTCATACCTTGAATTTGACAATAACTTTAATCCTGTTCACAAACCACTGTCAAGTATCTAGTCTTGCTGATTCTCAACTAAAATGTTGGTCCAGATCCTCAACTAATGTAAATCTATTAAGCAACACCACTTTTACAGCAGCTAAGGCCTATTACCATTAAAACATTCTAATGAAAACACAGTATAGACAATTTTATGATACAGAAATTAGCAGGTACCTTAATTAGTCCTTTCAAATCTATCTTTAAAATCCATCTTTTTGGCTATTGCCTCCTAGCCCTTTTCTCTGTATGCAGACACAAATATTATCACAGGCACATCTTGAAAATAGTCCTCTTAACAACTGCCTACTAATCAACTTGCTGTTCAACACATGGAGAAAATCCATTTTAGAATATGCTCCTTTTGTTTTGCATGCAATATATTTCATTTGTCGTGATAACCTATTTCTAAAATTCTGTAATAACAGTAATATGTGACTGAGAAATATCACATGTACAGTCTTTTTCTCTATACACATTTATACAAGCTGCCATACGTACTGATACATTTAGTCTTAAAATAGTCATTGATCACAACATTCTGATTCTTTGTTTTGCCACCAAATTAGTGTGGGGTTTTGGTAGTCATTAATTTAATCCCAAATGGAAATTTAACACCCTGCTTTCATTGAGGTATTGTGCATTAGATTTATAAGTTAATGATGAGTAGTGATGGACACCAAATTCTAAGATTTGTGCATTTAAAAGAGAAAATCACTATGTTAAATACAACACATGTAACAGAGTTGCTGATCTATTATTTTAAACGTTTACTGACGTGAAATACTCTATGATTTGATAAGACACGTAAGAATAGGATTACACTGCTGAATCCCAGAGTTCTGTAATGTCTGCATCTTATTTCAGTGTTCTCATTGACTCTTAGTCTCTGTTTTACAAATGATATAAAAAAATGGAAAAAAATAATTTTACTGTATTGATCGTGGTGTTTTCCCTGCATGGGTGAACCTTTATTAATAGCAAAGATAGATATTATTTTCTTGGAGAATCTTAAAAAAAAATTAATCCAAGTCTGTCAATTGTGCAGCACTGCCCTTTTTCACATTTTAGGTGTATTTCAGAAAATATTAAGTCAGAAACTAACTAATGATAAGTCGTTGACAATATAGAAGCCTATGCAAAAGAAAAACAACAAAACAATTGTTAAAAATACTGTTGCTATCATTTTGTCAAATGGAAGTCCCTTATGCAGCTTGGCCAAAAACTATCAATAAAAAGAAAACTTGGAAGAAAAACCCAAACTTCACTGGCATGTATTCATCCATTAATAAATAAGATGAAATCTGCCACAGACTCATATTTCTCTTGAAAGAAAGAAATTTCATTAAGATAGGTCTGTTTAAAAAAAAAAAGCTCAAGAGGACATAATGGTAAATGTGCTTCCAAAATCCAAATGTCCATATTTAGGAAATCATGGTGCCCAACATAACCCAAGCCATTCAAGTTCACATCAACCACATCCTTATCTTTTTCTTTTTAGGTTCATTTTGACCCTGCTTCTGCAAACACTTAAGACATCTTATGTGTGTATGGGAGCAGCCTCCTGGAATTAAAAAGTCTAAACATCTCCATATTGTGTGTGCGTTTGTATTTATGGAGATGTAGTGACTTTTTAATTCCAGGAAGCTGCTCACATATATCTAAATATCAAAAATATTTTCCATTGTTATTGAATAGCCCTAACAAGGTCTGAAAAGGAATGATATTTTTTCTCTTATATTTTAGAATACCTTTGCATTTCTACATAATTCTGTCATTATCAGCAATGCACAGAGTCATAATTAAAGTGCTACTTAAAACAGACAAGTTAGATATGACAATAGGTGACTTGTTTAACAGGACACTAATATTTTAAAATGTGGAAGAAAGAAAAAATCAATATTTCATATTAATAAAAATGTAATTAATCAGAATAATCTAATTAAAAATCTTCAAGCAATACATGAACATTATAGTCTATATTTCCCAATAAATCAGTTTTATGGTACAAATAAAAATGATCTTTATGGTAGGGCTCGTTAAATCTTTAAGGGATCATTTGTTATTTTGAAACGTACAATACTGCTTTCCAATTATTTATATGTTCAACAACAGATTCTTTTCTTTTCTCAAACTCAATAATCAGAGACAACAATTTTTGAATTAAGGGAGTGTATCTTGGATTTCATTCAACTGAAGTACATTTGCAAAGCCTATTTTACAGTAAAGATACTATATTCAATGTTACCCTAGGGGTTTTTAAGTAATCTTTCCATGGAGATGTCAACTAAGAAACAGCTTGGCCCGTGTCTATTGCAGTATCCGTAAGCAGGAAATGTGAACTTCTCTAGCCGTCTTCTATTATAGTATTCACATATAATGTTAATGCCATTTATTTGTGAATTTGTTTATCTTATTTATCTGTTATGTTTCCATCAACTTTCTGGAGGCATTACAGAGATAGAAAGCAAAAGCATTATGAGTTGAACTCATTGAGCATAATCCATAGTTTGTAAGAAAATATTAATAATAAAATCCCCACCACCCTGATGTGGGCTATAATGTGCTGATAATCTTCACAAATATAGACCTCAGTCCTTGAAACTGATCCATGTGGGCATAGACCTGCATAAGCACCAGGCCCCATTCACATCAGTGGGGCTCTGTTTGTACTCAAGGGCATACTTGTGTGGACCTGATTACAGGATCAAGGCCATAAATGGGGGGGAAAACCACAAGTCTTCATTTGGCAACTGTGAGAACATATAGCTACTCCGTCACCCCAAAAAGAGAATAAAATACTTAAGAGTCCTATAATGTCAGGTTCAAAAGTTTCCTAAATCATAGAATTCAAAACTAGTCCAGGCATCACCAATTGCCAGATTGAATGATGTCCTAAATCTCAAAAGGGAAAGAATAACCTTTTCAGACAGGCCCCTTCAGCATAGTTGCAAACATCTTTATATTTCAATTGTGCAATTAAAATGTGAGAATTAGATACTGATCGAATTTGAGCCACTGCACTATAACTGTTTTGCTGTCAAGTTGCTAGACTCTTCAAATTATTTATTAAATAATTACAAGTTACAGGAAAGTAAGAAATAAATTTGCCTTATTCCATGAAAGATTCCCGTGCAAACTGGATCCAAAAATGACATTTCAGGAAAACATTCACATAAAATGTATAATAATTTCTTAAATACATTTTAATTTGATCTTGTCACATTTCTGTTGCCTAGGTTATTTTATATGCAGGCAGAATAAATATAATATTGCCCAAAATACTACAGCTGAGATTCTTTTGAGTTTTAGAATCCATTATTCTTAATAAGCTTCAAGCTTCAAAAAAACAGAAAAAAATACAAACAAATGTTAAAAACATTAAATAATGGATTTTTCTACATCATGCAGTAATATATATCTGGGGACAGAATTGGCCCCTCAATGGGGATAAGATTATGACAGCTCGTGGAAGAACAGCATATTGTTGAGCTGCCCATGCAGCTTATCATAAGGAAGATTGATAATCCTCAAGTCAGAATCTACCTCTTGGTCTCCCTGGGGCCATGGGGAGATAGTAGACTACACTATGTGCTTCTGGCACACTGACACAAATATGCCACCTAGTATGGTGTGGGTGCATAGTCAGAGCTTCAGCCCCTCCTATTGCTTCCCACCCATCAGTGTTAGAGAGGGATCTAGCAACTTGCTGGAGCCTGGAGGTGGCAGCAGAGCACACCAGTGCCTCCTCACTCCCTTGAGCTGACATACAATTGTGCTACAGCCTGGCCCTACACCAGTAACCAGTTTAATTCAGTATCACTGTATGTGCCATGTAGTATGCCGTCACTCATTCAAAGCTTTAGGTAAAATGGGGATAATTTTCAGTATTTTAAAAGCAAGGCTGTTGGTATTGCATATATGGCCATTTGTGATGGAATGTAGGAAACACAGGCAGGGTAGCAGCACCCACAGGACTTTTTCTGATTGCACTGGTGGAGTGTGAGAACAGTGAGGAAGTGATCAGCTCAGTGTCTCGGGCGCCCAATCAAGCTATTAGTAATTTCAGTGGGAGTTGGATCGGGACCCACAAGGTAGGAGTATGGATGGTGTGAGCTAGTTCTGTCCTGTAAAAGAACCCTGCTCTATCAGAGGGAAGGTGTAACTTGGAGGTACTGCCTTGGGGGAAGTGACACACCCTTCCTTCTCCAGTAAAAGAGAGGTTACTAAAATGGGAGCCCTTATAAAAGTGGGAGAGGAAGTTTAAAATGAGACTATGGTGTGTCATGATAGGAAATTTACCATGCTCGAACTTCTAATGGGTATAAGTGTCATAAAAATCAAAACCATTATATCCAAACTGTACTGAGATGAAATAGATACTCAATAAATACCAGATATATTGTATGATATATACCATATTAATTCATCCTTATTTTTATTTTCTATCCATGAAATAAACAAGCGGGTAAGTCCACCAAGCTTTCAATGGTAAGCTAACAACACACAAATAAAATATTTGTTTATATTTATTTTTTATTTGGGTTTCTAAGTGCAGCCAAAAAAGAGAAAAGTGACAATCCAGATATCCTTCGCAGTTGTTTTAAAAATGCAATCCATTACAACGACAAAATCAGCAGCAACATCCCTTATATACAGCAGTAACTAGTTAAACAATACAGCAAAGGATAAATGAGTAAAAATGCCACAATATCCTTGAAGACTTCACCGTCAAGGAACATATTCAATCCAATAAACCTCCATAAAAAGTATGAGCTTTGTAGTGTGCCTGGAAGTAAGCAAACTGAACCTGTTTCACACCATGTTGGGAAGTGAGTTCTGACGCTAGTCCCCACATTTCAAAGAACTGAAGCAAGCCCATCAGAGAGTAATTTTCTTCCATAATTTCTGACTCTTCCTTTGCAGATTATGTAATAAAATTACTTTATATTTAGGTAGCACTTCTTACAACATCCTAGAATGGTTGGAAGAGACCTTGAGAAGTCATCCAAGTCCAGCCCCCTGTGCTGTGGCAGGACCAAGTAAATCTAGACCATGCCTGACAGGTGTTTGTCCAACCTGTTCTTAAAATCTCCAATGATGGGGATTCCACACCCTCTGTTGGAACCCTGTTCCGTATCTTAACCATCAATATAGTTAGAATGTTTTCCCCCTAATATCTAACCTAAGTGTCTCTTGCTGAAGAGTAAGCTATCCACTATTTCTTGTCCCACTTTCAGTGGACAATAAGAACAATTGATCACTGTCTTCTGTATAAAAGCCATTACCATAGTTGAAGACTGTATTAGTTAACCTCTCAATCTTTTTCTCGAGATTAAACATGACCCATTATTTGAACCTTTCCTCACAGGTCAGGTTTGTAAACATTTTATCATTTTTGTTGCTCTCCTCTGGAGTATCTACAATTTGTCCACACCTCTCCTAAGTGTGGCACCCAGAATTGGATACAGTACTCCAGCTGGTGCCATGTAATCTTGGTACCCTCTCCGATGACAAGGAGATTGTCTGGAATGGTATACATCGCACTATATCCTATGCCATCACTGTAACAATTTGTTTCAGATGGCTGCATAAGAAACCTCGGCTTTCTGAAGAGACCTTTGATACCAGAGGCCTTTGATATTAGTGAGAAAGCCCAGGGCATAAACAGCTGAAAGGCATTTTCCAGTCCACAGAGAAAAGTGACTGTGATAGCTATGTCAATTCCCTGGCTGACAAAGCAGAGAACAGCCTAAAGAGCAATAAACTATGTCCTGCCTACAGAGCCGTAACATGCCTGGCTGGCAGCCGTGAATGGCCTTCTAACATTCTCTGAAACTGGATAGTTCTCCCTCCTCATCAATGGATGAGGTCCTGAACAGTTGGAAGACACATTATGAAAGCATGATGAACCACAGACCTGCTGACGACTGTCTAGAGGTGCATGACCTAGCAAACTGAACAGTTGATGATCTAAGAATGAACTCTGATCCTCCATCAAGGAATTATGAAAGGCCATGCAAAGGTTATGAGAATGGGCATGCTGCTGGACCTGGTGGTATTCCACCTGAATTGCTCAAAGGTGCCTCATAACCAGCAAGCGTCGGCCTAAATCAACTGCTCTTAAAAGTGTGGACATCAGGCAAAGCACCAATAGAATGGAAAGACTACATCTTAGTGTCCCTGTACAATGGCAAAGGATCTCGCATCCAGTGTGGCAACTACAGGCTAATTTCACTGCTATCATTACCTTGAAAGATCTTTTCCTCGTGTTCTATTTGGTAGGATGCAGCTGCTCCTTAACAGACATCACCATCCACAGTAATCAAGTTTTACTGTAGGGCAGTCAACAATGGATGCTGTTTTTTCCCTTCAGCTTGTGGCTGAGCTACACTCAGAATTTAATGTCCTGCTTCATGTGGCATGTATAGACATTAAAGTGGCTTTTGATTCAGGCAACAGGTCAGCAGTTTGACTCTCACTTAAAGGAGTTGATGTATCAAATGTTCGGATAAATCTGGTATGTGACCTTCACGGCAGCGCTAGTGCAGGAGTTTGTGTTGGTTTGTGACTTTTGCTGCATTTCTAATCCTCCTCAGGTGTGCAACAGGGATACATTTTCACTCCAGCACTATTCTATTAAGCTATTGACTGGATATTAGCACTTGCCACTCCATATGTTGAAATCAAGGTTGGTCAAGAAGCGTTTACCAACCAAGACTATGACAACAATGCTGTCTTGCTTGTGAAAAACTCAGAGAATGTAAGTTCCACCCTCCAAGGTCTCCAAGAAGCTGCCCGCACTATGGAGTCCAGAACTCCTGGAGCAAGTGGGATCAAGTACCATGGAGAGCATTGATGATCATCTATGTAGGCTGCAAGCAGAGTTGCAGCAAACCAAACATTCTTCGATGAATAGCTCTTGCTGCCTTCTGAATGAAAGTCCATGTCTTGCTTGTAGACACAAAAGTGTCTTTGTGCTGAGACCAAGTTCAGGATCTATCAAACCTGTGTATTTCCTGTATTGCTATATGGGTCAGAAATCTGGACCCTCCTACAGTCAGACTTGGAGTGCCTAGAGGGATTCCCCCATATTGCACTGTCAGCACCAAATGTTGATCATAAAGTGGTGAATTTGTGTGAAATGTCACAATCTTGCAAAGATCTGGCTTTCCTTTAGTTGCTTGTTATATTCAAAAGCAGTATTGCATTGCTCTGCAGCCATGTTGCCAGGATGGACACAAAAAAACCCAGCACACTGCTTTCAGAGTTTGCATCAATACATGAAGGGGTGCACACCCTGACTATATCTAGCACTGTTTACGGGGCCACCCCAGAAATCTGTGGATTTGCAGAATTAAGCTGGATCTGGGAACTTCACCACATGTTGCATGATGCAACGTTATCAAACATGGTTATTCTGTTAGTTATTGATGTATGTTTGATGATGACAGCTACTGAAGCCTTATCTGTGCTGAGTAGAATGGGACAATTACTTCCTGTATCTTACATGCAACACTTCTGTTAATACACCCCTGAATGATATTAGCCTTTTTCGAAACTGCATCGCACTGTTGTCTCCTATTCAATTTGTGATCCACTGTAACCCCCATTTTCTTTTCAGCAGTACTACTGCCTAGCCAATTATTCCCCATTTTGAAGTTGTGCCTTTAATTTTTCCTTTCTAAAAATTACTTTGCATTTATGTTTACTAAATTTCATCTTGTTGAATTCAGACTAATTATCCAATTTGTCAAGGTTCTTTTGAATTCTAATCCTGTTCCCCAAAGTGCTTCCCTCCCAGCTTGGTGTCATCTGCAAATTTTATAAGCGTAGTCTCCACTCTATTACCCAAATCATTAATGGAAATATTGACTAGTACCAGACCCAGTACTGATCCCTGCAGAAGGATCCCAAAATGTTTTACTAACTATAGACCTGATCCAAAACCTATTATAGAGAATTGACTTTGGATCTGTCTTTGTGCATGTATAACACCACCATCTCTGGTGTGGGAGAGCAGCATCCAGGGGGGCAACGAGGAGTGCACATGTGCTGTATGGATTTTCAAAAGTATCTCATGAGGGATAAGTTTGTCAGTGTTGTCAGTTCTTCATCTGTACTGAAAGTCAGCAACTGAATCTGTAGTTTACTAGCTCCTCTGTGAACATTAGTCCTCTCACTTTCTGTGGTGCTCCTGACAAAGATTATTTTTTGACAGCTTACTGTCTCCCTTGCTATTTTGTTTAGAATTTGGGGATGTAATTCATTTGGCTCTGGTGCACAGTCAACTTGTAATGGTTCTAATTGCCCATCTATAGTGCCATTATCATAAAGATATTTTAGAGTTACATTTTCCTCCAGCAAAATATATCCCACTCTTCCTGAATCTGACCTTCAGCTGCTTCGCTTGGATGCTGAAGTAAGAATTCATTCAGACTCTTGTCACTATCAGGTTAATTTGTTCTTAACATCTCTTGAGACCCTTCTTGCTTTCCTCATGCTGACATGTTTTAAAAGGTGTACTTCATTCTCCCTTCCCTTTCTCTAGGATTAGATTGTGTCTTGAACGACACGCCCAATAGGTGAATAACACAAATTAAATGCACTCCACCATATTCCCTTCATTCATACTTGGGAGTGGTTAGGTAGGAGTAATCTATTTGCCCAAGTACTCCCTCCCCAGAGGAAAGGAGTAAGTGGGAAACAGCCGAGTCTTTGCTCCAGCCCCTTTTCTCACCAGCCAGAGTAGCTGAGCCAGCAGAGTAGCATGAGGTAGGAGTGGAGGGTAATAATTCACCATTGTCTTGTACCAGGTGTGTCCCTGGGTCACAGTAGGTCCTGGAGCTATTCCTTGTTTATGCACTGATGTTACCGCATGCACACAGAGACGCTAGAGAAAACAGAAATACTGTTGATGGAAGGTTGCAATGTAACACTATTTTATTTCTTAGAATTCAGAATGATAACACAAAAGAATCCCAAAACAGAGAGAGACAAAGCAGGCAGTTCCTTAAAACAGAAAGACACAACTCACCTAACCCATTATAGGCTTTGTCTGGTTAGGTGACTGCTGCGTTGCTCTTAGGCCCAGATTGCACACATCTGTCGAGAGCCTCCAAGCAGAATTAAAAATCACAGAAATTTAAAGTGACATTTTACAAATGTAACAGTTTTCAGTATACCACAGAGTTGTAAAGTTAAAATTTACCCAATTATTTACGATTGTTTCTTTACTATATGGTGTTGTCCACACCCATCACACATTAAGTATGTCTAATTTAATCCTAGATAGATGCTGGCCCATTTCTTACTCATCTTGAATTCTTTTAATCCTTTGATCCTCTAACACTGTCTTCAGCTCCTCAATCAGTCTGACTGAGGAGTTGTAGTTAACAAAACTGACTGCATATGTCCATCTAAAAGAGAAACATGACATCACTGTTACTTGTTTTTTGGCTCAGCAAGCCTTTTTTCCAATAATGGAGCTACCGAAGTACACCTGAAACAAAGACCACAGCCAATGGGGATGTGATAGTAAATATGCCTTTTATTTATCAAATTGTCTTTGATTTCAAGGATAGATCACACAGAATAATTGAACACCTCTTTGGTAGTTTACATCACATTTTTAATATCATTTAAGCATTGATATTTGAATCTAATCTGTTTTTCTACTCTTCTGGAATTTGGCACACATATGTAAGAATGGGTTAAAATTTAGGATTCTCTCTTAAAAAAAAAAGACAAGTATGTATTTGATGCACATTTTTGGCCTGGAGCCATAACAACATGTGCTGTCATAGTGTTATACCTCACAAGCTAAGCAGGGTTGGGGCAGGCCATTATTTAGATGGGATGTTGCAAGAGACACCTCTATTTTGCAGGAAATGGCAGTCTTTCCCCGCCGTAGATGCTTCAGATCCAACTCCACAGTGTACTGTGCTGCTTGAAATGTTGTATTCTGGATAATGTGTAAAACTGAGATTTTGCCCACTTATGGTCACTTAAGCTACTTTGCATAATGCTTGTCATCCAAAGATCGCCAAGTGATCTACACTAATTCATAATTTATACCTCACTATATTCCTGAAAAACAGTTAAATATTCACTGGAAAAAAATGAATCTTTTTTTTGAGTGGGGGGATAGCTCTTACCTGGTTGAAAAATTGGATGAATATTTTAATGAAATTTTTAATGAAAAAATGTCTCTTGCCTCAGAAAAATTTTAAATCCAAAATGTTTCAATCAAGTATTGCTAACACCATTTTACATATATGCACACTGGACACATAATGGTAAAATGACTTGCTCAAAAGATCACAGATCAGTCTCACAGCATAGACAGGAATAGTCCCAGATTCCCTGACTCAGTCATATTTAAGTTGCTAGATGCTGCTTTCCAAAATGAAAGGTCCCATAGCACTTTTCTGAAGAGAATAATGTTTCCTGGCCAAATTCTAACTTGAGTAATTACATGATGATTACCTCCACAGCAGTCACTTTACACATCAGACTGGATGGGTTTCAATGATAAGTGAAATGATCTGGATACTGTAAATACTTTTATAATGCAAAGTCTGTACTTTGGAAGTCTATTATGCTGATGTATGTTATTAGTTGGTCTATGTTAAAAATAATGAGGAACCTATTCTGGATTGGTCAGCCAGGATAAGGTACACATTGTAGTCATAAAAGTACTTAAAGCATGTGTCTATATATCAGAATATGTACAAATTATTCTTTGACGATGTTTAGAAGAGGACTTAGTCTGTAATACTTACAATAAAATACATGAAAAGAAGGCCTTCCCCAAAAAATGGGTAGATGAAAAGCAAGAAACTTTGGTATTGAGCACATTTCTTAACAGCGATGTTCACATATCAGCTGTGGCATTCACAACAAACATCTCTGTAGGCAGTGGCCCAAGTTCTTTTTCAGTATCTCATATGAAATTAAAATCATTGTCATACAGTAAATACCAGGAAAGTGAAAAAGCTAACTATGGACTTCGCATTAAAGTACTTGTGGCTTGTCACAATTTATGTTCTATTTATGCAATATTCCAAAAGTAGAAAAAATTTCCAACAGTTTTGGAAAAAGTTATACGTTGAATAGTATTCAGCAGATTTTTGCACGGAATTTCTCCACAGAGGGTTCACAACCTCTTAGGGCTTGTTTTCACTACCAGGGAGATCGACACTGCTGCAATCAATGTAGCGGGTGTCGCTTTAGCAGGTCTAGTGAAGACCCCTAAATCGATGGCAGAGCGCTCTCTGGTCGAACCCAGAACTCCAGCTCCCTGAGAAGACTAAGGTAAATTGACCAGCAGTGCGGTGAAGACACCGAGGTAAGTTGACCTAAGCTACATCGACTCCTGCTACGTTATTCACGTAGCTGGCATAGCGTAATTTAGATCGACTTACCCCGGTAGTGAAGACAAGCCCTTATCCTTCTGAAGGTGCAACAGGTAGATGTATGGATGGGAATGTAGAATTAACTCAGAGAGCCAAGACAAAGAACCCATCAGGTAGCCCTCGCACATATTCAGTCTAGGATCCAAAAACATCCCATTGTTAATGTTGTATTTAATGGCATCTTATAGCAGTCTTTGCCTGCCACATATCTCTATTTGTCTTGCATGGTTGTTTCTCATTTTGTTTTATATGGGGAATTATTCCAAGATTTCAACACATTTTCTATAACTCCACTTTATTTCCAAGTATCTCGCCAAACTAAACAAACTGGCAAGATCTTATCCTTCCTTATCTTCTCTCTTGCTCACTTCTCTGGCCTCTGATTATATCATCTCTACTGTTTTTTCTCCTGTTTCATCCATGAAATCCCTCTTCTGCTTTCTGTCCCATTGACCCCATCCCTTCTCAGCACCAGTTATTCATAGCTCTCTTTTTCTCTAATTCCCTTCATCTTCCTTAAGCACTTTCTCTTTGCTTTCGGTCATTTCTGTTCACCATTAAAAACATTATGTTGTTCCTCCAGTTTAAAATAATCCTCACTCACTCCAGCTTCTCATTACTGTCCTGTTTCTGGCATTTTCACTATTAATTAATGCCCAGTCTCCTTCCTCAGTACTTTTGAGCTATGTCTTCTCTTTTGAGTTTGCCTTGGCTTCTATACCTTGAAAGCTTTTCAGGGCAGAGGGTGTGACTTTTATTTCTACTTTTAAAGGATCCCGTAAATTAACCATGCTATCAAAATATTATTAAATAATACATAGTATTCTTGGGACCAAATCTAGTAGATTATATTTGAGGAGAGATTCTTGGGACACTGTATACAAGTACTCAAAATTTCCTTCCTTGATTCCCTATTTGCTGTGCCAAGATGGAATACAGGATTTCTAAATATTTGTATTTTAAAAATATTTTCTTAGTAGGGAAAATTAAAATCTGCATTGGTTAAACTTTAAATAGATTTATTTTAACAATCCCAGTCAGTAATTATTTTAATATATAAAATATTGCGCGCACACTTTTTTTTTCACCTCAGGAATTCAAAATAGTTGTAAAACACTCCCTAAATCATCCCTTTGAAAGATAGCATTTCAGTAGTTTTACTTATTTTTATTTATACACATTTTACAACTGAAAAAACTGAGGCACATAAAAAAAACCCTAAAGTGATTTGCCTAAGGCTGCACAGTAACCCAAAGGCAGAGTCAGAAATACACCGCAGAATTTACAGTCCCTTAGTCTAACCACCAGAAATGTTTTTGCTTAAACATGTTTTTTATTATTTTCCCACTATCCATAGAATGAGCAGATCATACTGAATTTGTCAAACCAGTCATTTCTATTGCTCTGTTACTTCACAGCAGAATTAAGGCCCAAGCCTGTGCACACTTAAGCACTGAGTGACATCACTCACAGGAGTTATCCAATCAACATCAGTGCGGCTTTTCCTGTAATAAGCAGTGTGCCCAGTAGACAGTATTTGCAGTGTTGTGTTCCTAAGCAAAGAAACCTGGGTGGAGAGTTCTTGTTCCTACCAACATATTTTCGGTAAGAAGAGGGGTAATACAGAATGGTGAGATTTTAAAAAGCCTGCCTACGTGTAAAATGGCCTCCTTTTATTCCACTGTAAATTGTGTAGTGTAGTGTTTATGTATTGTATTCAATTCATTTTTCCCAGCTGCCATGCTGCAACCTTGAGTGAATCTGACAATCTGATTAGGGAGGGAGTTGTTTCAAATTATTACTTCTGCTGAGATTTTTTTTTCTTTATGCTCATTTATGCCTTTCTGGATCTATGAAGAATGGATGCTTTTCCACTGACTTTTTTTTTAATTTTCATTTGAGATTATACGCTATCCCACACCATGCCCATCATTCTGATGTTTGATCATGGATTCCAAGATTAGTGGTTTGGAATATGTGCTCTTGCAGTCCTAAATAATATGCAGAGCAAGAAAAGACAAGTACAATAAATGATGATGAACACTGGCAGTTATGTTCTGCCTTCACTTCCACCCCTTTACCCGCGATGAAGTGTTCAAAGTTTATAATTATGCTGATAATGGCTCACGTATATATCTTAAATAATGGAACTGAAAGTCAACGCTGAGGCTGTAATCTCTTTCAGAAATGGTTGAAGTATTTTTTTCCTTTTTAACCTGAGAGGATATTATAACAGTATATTAAATAGCATAAAATATTATGGTTATTGAGTAATATATCTTCATGGATCCTCATTATGCTTCAAGAGTAATGGATACTAATTGGTTCAGGACATTGATTTAAAGGAGTTATTGAGTAAATTGTAGTTGTAGTTTACTACACAAAATGGCATAGCCGATAACATCTGTGCCAGTGTGCTTATTGTTTTATTAAACTAAAGGTGAAAATATTTTATAAAAATAATGTGATATTTTGTGTAGATTTTACAATCTGGTACCCAGATTTTTAAAAGAGGTTTGAAAAATTAGAGAGGGTTCAGGGCAGAGCTCCAAAAAAAAAAAGATTTTAGATCTTGAAAAATCACCTTATAGTGAGAGATTTTAGGAGCAAAATCTGGGTAGCTTTTCAAAAAGAAGATTGAGAGATGACGACTATGGTGTATAAGGACCTTTATAGGGAAAACATACTGAACAAGAACTAATGTCTGGAAATGAAATTCAAATTAGAAATAAGAAACAATATTTTATCAGTGAGGGTGATTAGCTACTGGATTAAACTATGAAGATATAGATTCTCACTCTCTTCACATCTTCAGATCAATACATTCTGGAAGATATGTCTTTGTCAAACACAAATTATTGGATTCAATGCAGGGGTATCTGGTGTGAAAACTCTGTGGCCTATTTTTATATAGTAAGACAAACCTGATCCCTTCTTACCTTAAAATCTAGAATCTAGGAATCTATAACTGAATGATGTGATTTTTTTTATATAATCCTGAAATTTGAAAGCACTATCTAAATTTATAACACTTAAGATGTTACAGTTATTAAGGCCCAGGCTGCTCAAGACTAGAACGTGTCTGGTGATGGTGTAGCCAACTCACCCACTGTTGTTTTGTTGGAGAATGGATTAAATGAATAGGATGGGGGGCCCCCAGAACATGGCTGGTTATCAATCTGTCCATGCTTTAGGCTTACTCTAACTATTCCTAAACCAAAAGGATACCTGGGGGAAAAATCAAGTCAGTCTTGTTGACATATGACCCCATGTATGCTTGTAATTCTGACAAACACCGAATGTACAGACAATAAACTAGAATAAACATTTGATCAGGGGCATCAAGTGAGAATTTTTTAACATATCCAAAATACTTGTGTCTGTGTGTGCCATCAATGAGACCCAAATTGCAGCTATTGATACTTTAGTTACAGAAATCACAAAGGGGAACATGATAGTTGCAATGACAGGTACTTATGCAAATGGCATATTCATACCAAGTGAACAGAACTGACTAAGCTTAAGCAGGTGAGCTTTATGTCTTCCTAAAATAGGAAGATGAGAAAAAAGGATCCCCTGGATCTGGCAGACTGAGCCTTAATGTATTCTAATAGATCCAAACATAATGAACAAAGAACTATTTTATTGTTAATATGACGAGAAAATATATAGAGTATGCCAGGCATGAATAGACTCTCAAGATTCATATATCTGAAATCTATCTTTCTTCTTTACTCAAAACATTCTCAAATGTAGAAAAGCTGAAAAAAACCTCCTATTCCTAATTCAGACAAAAACAGAGCACGTTTGTTCACTGAGAAATATCTTTTCAAAAAATGTCAGTACATACATTACTAAAGAGTGGTATCCTGCACTTCATTAATATAAGTTATTGGAAAAAATGTATTAACAACCATTTGCATACTAATGAACAGCTTAGTAAACTCAAAAGAAACTTTTCTCACAATAGTGTAGAGTACCCTATTAAATGACAAGATTATACTGAGGGAATATTACTTTAATCAACAAGGGCAAACAGGAAGAAGGCACTCTTTATTTACTCCTATGATTTGTTTTCCTCTTTGGTTACTCCTGATGTGTAAATGTAGTGGCTCTTGCTCCATACAATGTTCCGACATTCATAAAACTAGTGCTTTGACGTCAGTCACGGAACTCCACAGGAGCATGGAGCTGGTCTGTATTGGCAAAGTAAATACTATGGAGTTTTTCTTTTTCTTTCATATAAAATATAATATAGTTTTGCCATCTCCCTATATCATAGGGTACAAAATAATGATTGTTCCACACAGTTTAAAATCTATTCAACACTGTCTAAAGCAAGAAAGACAGAAAAATTATGGTTTCCCTCACCCCTTTATACATAGTTCTCCTCTTCATTTGGGTTGCATGCTGAGTATAACATCACTAGCATAGTTTATATCAGGGCATCACATGGAATGAGAATTAATAGCTCTAGATACAAAACAAAAAGGGCAGGCATGCATGGAAGTAACTTTACTTAGTTACACCTGTGCTTAAGTATTAGCTGGATTAGATCCTAAAATGGACACTTTTTAAAATAATCAGTCCTGTGCTGAATGTTACTCTTCCCCTTGATATCTGTGCATTCAAATTAACTTCTGAATCTGATCCATTCTGAATGGCTGAAATGGAGAATACTGCAGTTTGATTACAAGTCATCAGGAAAGTATCTCCGATAATGTCACGGCTAACCTGATGGCTGAACTTTGTGACTTTGTCCTCACCCATAACTATTTCACATTTAAAGGAGTACCCGTGGCACCTTAGAGGACTAACAAATTTATTAGAGCATAAGCTTTCGTGAGCTACAGCTCACTTCATCCGATGAAGTGAGCTGTAGCTCACGAAAGCTTATGCTCTAATAAATTTGTTAGTCTCTAAGGTGCCACGGGTACTCCTTTTCTTTTTGCGAATACAGACTAACACGGCTGCTACTCTGAAATATTTCACATTTGGGGACAATGTATACCTTCAAATCAGCGGCACTGCGATGGGTACCCTCATGGCCCCACAGTATGCCAACATTTTTATGGCTGACTTAGAACAACGCTTCCTCAGCTCTCGTCCCCTAATGCCCCTACTCTACATTGATGACATCTTCATCATCTGGATCCATGGAAAAGAAGCCCTTGAGGAATTCCACCATGATTTCAACAATTTCCATCCCACCATCAACCTCAGCCTGGACCAGTCCACACAAGAGATCCACTTCCTGGACACTACGGTGCTAATAAGCGATGGTCACATAAACACCACCCTTTATCGGAAACCTACTGACTGCTATTCCTACCTACATGCCTCTAGCTTTCATCCAAATCATACCACACGATCCATTGTCTATAGCCAAGCTCTACGATATAACCGCATTTGCTCCAACTCCTCAGACAGAGACAAACACCTACAAGATCTCTATCATGCATTCTTGCAACTACAATACCCACCTGCTGAAGTGAAGAAACAGATTGACAGAGCCAGAAGTGTACCCAGAAGTCACCTACTACAGGACAGGCCCAACAAAGAAAATAACAGAACGCCACTAGCCATCACCTTCAGCCCCCAACTAAAACCTCTCCAAGGCATCATCAAGGATCTACAACCCATCCTGAAGGACGACCCATCACTCTCACAGATCTTGGGAGACAGGCCAGTCCTTGCTTACAGACAGCCCACCAATCGGAAGCAAATACTCACCAGCAACCACACCCCACACAACAGAACCACTAACCCAGGAACCTATCCTTGCAACAAAGCCCGTTGCCAACTCTGTCCACATATCTATTCAGGGGACACCATCATAGGGCCTAATCACATCAGCCACACTATCAGAGGCTCGTTCACCTGCGCATCTACCAATGTGATATATGCCATCATGTGCCAGCAATGCCCCTCTGCCATGTACATTGGTCAAACTGGACAGTCTCCACGTAAAAGAATAAATGGACACAAATCAGACGTCAAGAATTATAACATTCAAAAACCAGTTGGAGAACACTTCAATCTCTCCGGTCACTCGATTACAGACCTGAGGGTGGCTATCCTTCAACAAAAAAACTTCAAAAACAGACTCCAACGAGAGACTGCTGAATTGGAATTAATTTGCAAACTGGATACAATTAACTTAAGCTTGAATAGAGACTGGAAATGGATGAATCATTACACAAAGTAAAACTATTTCCCCATGTTATTTCTCCCCCCCACCACACCCCCCACTGTTCCTCAGATGTTCTTGTTAACTGCTGGAAATAGCCTACCTTGCTTGTCACCATGAAAGGTTTTCCTCCTTTCCCCACCCTGCTGCTGGTGATGGCTCATCTTAAGTGATCACTCTCCGTACAGTGTGTATGATAAAACCCATTGTTTCATGTTCTCTGTGTGTGTATATAAATCTCCCCACTGTATTTTCCACCAAATGCATCTGATGAAGTGAGCTGTAGCTCACGGAAGCTTATGCTCAAATAAATTTGTTAGTCTCTAAGGTGCCACAAGTACTCCCTTTCTTTTTGCAAATACAGACTAACACGGCTGCTACTCTGAAAACTGCAGTTTGACAGATTGATCTGGTGTAAATGGATATATGTATGTTGGACTTCAGCTACTTTTTTTTCCTGGTGAGTTTCACAGTAATGCACAATCTAGGAAAATACAGAGTACCTCAGTATTCCATGCAAATCTCCCATTAAAGTCAATTACAGATGTAGGCTGTATCTCAAAGCCAAACTGGGACCATTCAGAATTTTGATTGCTAATGTAAAGTCAACCTGTAAATAGATTACAAAAAATCCAACTATATTAAAATAAAAGTGATGAATGTCCGAAATAATGAGGGTAGGTGGATCCCTGATTAGCATCTGGTTTTATTTAACATCCTTAATGATTTGTATGAAGGAGTAAGCAGCATGCTTGTGATATTTGCCGATTATACTAAATTGTGAGGTGTCATTGGTAATAATAGTGTGGACAGAGAAATACTATAAAATGAGTTAGAAAACATGTATAAAAAGAAACAAAAAACATTGGGCTAGAACCTCGGCTAATGTAAATCAATATAGCTCCATTGGTTTTAATAGATCTATGGTGACTTGCACCAGCTTAAGATCTGGCCCATAAGATTCCTGTTGGAAAAACTGCTGCTTGGTGGGAAAAAAAATCCACCTCCATTTATATTAAGTGAGAGAGAAATCTGAGAAAGTATAATCATAAAAGAGACTTCAAAGTAATAGCAGACAATAAATTGGAAATGAATATGCAGTGCAACAGGGCACCAAACATGAATCCATTCCATTTGGGGGCTGTGAATACAGAGGCATCATGTCACAGAACTGGGAAATAATAGCTTATTTTCCTATATGGCTCTCCCATGACCCCTCCTAGAATATTATTTCATCTAGTTCTGGGTACACCAGCAAGATGGTGACAACTTGAAGAGAGGTCAGAGAAGAGCTACTACAATGATCAGGAGGCTGAGAGACTGGGTATGAAGAAAGATTAAAAGAGCTAAAGATAATACTACTTGAGGTAAGAAGAAACTCAAGGGGACATTATAACAGTTCTGCTGGCAGCAAGTTCTATTCTATGGACTTTCAGGGAAAGTAGTGGAAGTCCAATTGCCGGGGACTTTTAGAACCAAGTTCAAGGAAAAAATGTTTTGTAGAATGGAACCATTCTGCACTGACAAGTGGCTGGAATGGATGACCTATGAGGAGTTTTCCACCTCTAATTGTACCTCTAGGAATGTCCCCTCTGATCCCTTTGTGCCATACATCTTGACTCTCCTCTATCAAATTCCTCAAGACTCCCTTCTTCCAATTCACCCTCCATCACTGACCTCCACTCCTGCCCTATTCTGTACCCTCAGACTATAATGTGCTGACTTTATTTTTTTTTAAGAAAAACCTTAAATATATCTGCTTTTTATAACCATGCATACCCAAAGGGAACTAACAAGAAGTGTATGTGAGAAAAACGTTATCTGAGATGGGAATCAATCCCCTGGAACAAAAGATGCTCCTGTGGCTGGAGCTGGGATGTTGTGATAGCAGCAGAAGTGAGATAGGGCACAGCTCATGTGGGACTCACGAAATGCAAAACGGAAAAGAATCCTTCAGCTCCAGAGACACTAGGCTAAAGTGCTCCCTCCATCTTCTTTTTTACTGAACCATGTGGACTGGAGGAGGCGCTCTCAGCAGCCCTGAATAAAACAAACATTCCAAAAAGTAACTTACAGCGTGTGCTCTGGGTTTCTTCACACCCAAAGCTGAGGTTTGATGATAAAGGAGAGATGTTGTTATGGATAGTTGAGTCATGGATCAATATTTTCAAAATGACCTAAATTTACCAAACCAGAGTAAAGAACTCTGAAATAGAGCCAAAATGGTAGTAGGCTTCAGTGCAGAATGCAAAGTTGTGTGTCCATAAAAATCCACACACAACGGCAAAGCAGATGTGATGCTTTTCTAAAAGGGGACATTAATCTATCAAGATGAATTGAACAACTAGAACAATCAATAATAATTAATCAGTAAATGACACTTCTCCAATTGCTTCCATCTGAGGTCCTCAAAGTGCTTGATAAACTTTAATGAGAAATCCTTGAACTCGTGTAGTTTATTACTCTAGAACTCCAGTTTGCAGGATGAAAATGAAACCTAACCCAATGGATAGCAGTTATTGCTTAGGCATTTTAGCTTTAACAACTACATTTAACTTTCTATGGTGAAATTAAGGGTGAGTTACAAAGGCTCTTGTTCTCTAGAAATGAACGAGGAGTATGTTATTTAATAGTGTTATCAAGATTAAAGTGCTCCACACCCCTTTTTGGCACAGTGTGCTAATGTATATTCCTGCCAACCTTACATACTCCCCATTGAATATTATTGTAAAATATTGTCTGTTTTCTGAATCCTTCAGGATATTTTTTTTCCTCTTCATTTTCTGTTGATTTATTAAGGGTGGCTTTTTCACTCATGGATATGGTAACAAAAACTTTCAGTGGCACAGTGATCCCTACAGGTAATGGGCTGCCTAATGCATTCATGTACAGCATCTTCCTGCCTTTCTGTTTATTTACTATGGAAGAGTAAATACAATATTGTATTGTATTGTGTTGTAAAGGACAATATTTGTGTATTGATTTTTACACAAAAAATCTATACATAAAACAGTAATAAAACTCCCTTTTGTGCCAGGTTATGGTCTAGGAGGAAGTTGCTGGAATCATAATAAACAGCTTAAAATGAAGTGCTCATGCACTCTTAACTGCAACATTGTGAATGGCAAGCCTAAGATACTAAGCTCTCTCTCAATAATGACAAAAAAAGATTTATTTTTTTCCATTTTAAAGCTGTAGTTCTATTTTTTTGTTTTTTATGTATTTATTCTCTTCTCAAGGACACAGAATATGGAAGTTATCTATATTTAAAGAAGCAAAATATAGGAAGAGCTAATATTCATTAAAATTGTAAAGCGTCCAGTTCATCCTTCCTTTTCATTACTTGAGCCCAATCTTTCATTCATTGGGTACCTCAGCCTCCCTTTGGTTTCCTTTCAGTGGGCGCATATGGAATATTGTACTGGACCCATTGGGGCACATTCTGAATTCTACTAAAGCTGCTTTGTGCTATCCTGGTGGAGAAAAGCAGCCATCAAGCCAGCTTAACTGGCTACTTGTGCATTCTTATGACATATAGAGGAAATCCCAAGTGACACATCTTGCCTGGCATGAGGGCAATGCTGGGGAAAAGGACAATATAACTGGAACAGCCAACACAATTTAAATCAGACTTGAGGCTTCTCTAAGTTGTGTTTTGGAACCAGCCCAACAATCCAAGGTTCAGGAGGCCCAAAAGATAATTTATAACCCCTTATGCCCCATATCCTCTCACCAAAATCACACAAGACACTAAATAACCAGTCATGAGTATTTGGGCCATTATTTGCACTTTGTCTAATTAATAGAGAGAAATAAATATGTATTGTTACTGCTAACTTGCAAGAACAGCAAAATGTTCCTCTTGGCCCCACACTGCAGATGGAACAAAATTTCCTTCTTGTCTCCACAGTCCTACTCTCCCTATATGCATGAAACAACTATCAACATCCATAGCAGTTGCAAGGATTTAGGGAGAACAGCCTCTGACAGTTAAGATCTGCCATATGTATCTGTGAGGAAAATTTTCCTTGAATTGATTTGATAAGATTGAAAGATGCTTGTAACATTTTTATGTTTTTATGAAAAAAGTTAAGCCAATTAATACAGTAGGTGAAAGAGTATTTGAATTTGATTAAAGATAATATAGTATTCTGAAGTTCACTGTTTAAGATCATTACATTTTTGCAATGTCAGGCTTTTTGAGAATTAATTTATACTTAATGAGAAACATCCTTCTATTAGTTACAATCAGTGCAAGGAGCATTGCTAACATAGCATGCATTAACAGAAGACAGATTTGATTTACTGCAGAATGTACTTAGGGTAAAATTCACCCATGGTGCCGAGGGCCAGTGCAAGTCCTTGGGCTCTGTTTAAACTCTATATTGGGCTTGTGTGGGGTGGGGATGAAATGGGCACCCCTTTGCTACCTTTGGAAAAGGGTTTCCTTGGCTGGCCCTACATAAGCAGCACAGAGATTGATGGAATAGGCTTCTGAAGGGTCCTAAACAAATAGCTCTGAGGGACTGTAGCCACTATGCCAGTATATAGGAGCAGCAGACACAAGGCCTTTTTCTAGTTATCCTTTAACCTCTATTATATGCTGGGGTTTGTTATTTTAAGCACGTTAATCAGTAGCATTAAGGACTACTTCTTCTGTTCTTATTTGACAAAGTTATTACACTGACACATTTAAATTAAAAGAAAAACCATTCTGCACTGAACTCCCTCCCCTTATATGACAATAATTATGAAGTTTTGTCCTTATAGAGAATCATTTTCTCTTTGGGAACTCTGCCAGTTTGAAAAATAATATACGTACGTATAGCACAAACACAGGAATATGGCAGCTTTCATTGTTAGATCTAAACATCACCCAATGTGCTTTATTATTGGGGTGAAAAGAGCAAGTGCTGAGGGAGAAAGAAGGGGCATATGAGATTAAGACATCAAGGAGGATTAAGTGAAACTGCATTATAACTTTTACAAAGAAATGAGGTGCAGCGATTCATATGCTATATATCAAACACAATAATTAGATCCGCAGAGAATTTAGCTATGAATATACTGAATGCATAAGCCTGTCAGAGAATGCAGTCATTCAGATGCATATTTCTACTCCTGATTTTCATAGATTCATAGATTCATAGATACTAAGGTCAGAAGGGACCATTCTGATCATCTAGTCCGACCTCCTGCACAGCGCAGGCCACAGAATCTCACCCACCCACTCCTATGAAAAACCTCACCCATGTCTGAGCTATTGAAGACCTTAAATCATGGTTCAAAGACTCCAAGGAGCAGAGAAGCCTCCCTCAAGTCAACCATCCCCCATGCTACAGAGGAAGGCGAAAAACCTCCAGGGCCTCTCCAATCTGCCCTGGAGGAAAATTCCTTCCCGATCCCAAATATGGCAATCAGCTAAACCCTGAGCATATGGGCAAGATTCACCAGCCAGATACCCAGGAAAGAATTTTCTATAGTAACTCAGATCCCATCCATTTAATATCCCATCTCACGGGATTTGGCCTATTTACCCTGAATATTTAAAGATCAATTACTTACCAAAATCCCATTATCCCATAATACCATCTCTTCCATAAACTTATCAAGTAGAATCTTAAAACTAGATAGATCTTTTGCCCCTACTACTTCCCTTGGAAGGTTATTCCAAAATTTCACTCCTCTGATGGTTAAAAATCTTCGTCTGATTTCAAGTCTAAACTTCCTGGTGGCCAGTTTATACCCATTTGTTCTTGTGTCCACATTGGTGCTGAGCTTAAATAATTCCTCTCCCTCTCCTGTATTTATCCCTCTGATATATTTATAGAGAGCAATCGTATCTCCCCTCAACCTTCTTTTAGTTAGGCTAAACAAGCCAAGCTCCTTAAGTCTCCTTTCATAAGACAAGTTTTCCATTCCTCGGATCATCCTAGTAGCCCTTCTCTGTACCTGCTCCAGTTTGAATTCATCCTTTTTAAGCATGGGAGACCAGAACTGCACACAGTATTCTAGGTGAGGTCTCACTAGTGCCTTGTATAACGGTACTAAAACCTCCTTATCCCTACTGGAAATGCCTCTCCTGATGCATCCCAAAACTGCATTAGCTTTTTTCACAGCCATATCACATTGGCAGCTCATAGTCATCCTATGATCAACCAATACTCCAAGGTCCTTCTCCTCTTCTATTACTTCTAATTGATGCGTCCCCAACTTATAACTAAACTTCTTGTTATTAATCCCTAAATGCATAACCTTATACTTCTCACTATTAAATTTCATCCTATTACTATTACTCCAGTTTACAAGATAATCCAGATCCTCCTGTATAATATCCCAATCCTTCTCCGAATTGGCAATACCTCCCAGCTTTGTATCATCTGCAAACTTTATTAGCACACTCCCACTTTTTGTGCCAAGGTCAGTAATAAAAAGATTAAATAAGATTGGTCCCAAAACAGATCCCTGAGGAACTCCACTGGTAACCTCCCTCCAACCTGACAGTTCGCCTTTCAGTAGGACCCGTTGCAGTCTCCCCTTTAACTAATTCCTTATCCACCTTTTGATGTTCATATTGATCCCCATCTTCTCCAATTTAACTAATCATTCCCCATGTGGCACGGTATCAAATGCCTTACTGAAATCTAGGTAAATTAGATCCACTGCATTTCCTTTATCTAAAAAATCTGTTACTTTTTTCAAAAAAGGAGATTAGGTTGCTTTGGTATGATCTACCTTTTGTAAAACCATGTTGTATTTTGTCCCATTTACCATTGACTTCAATGTCCTTAACTAATTTCTCCTTCAAAATTTTTTCCAGGACCTTGCATACTACAGATGTCAAACTAACTGGCCTGTAGTTACCTGGATCATTTTTTTTTTCCTTTCTTAAAAATAGGAACTATATTAGCAATTCTCCAATCATTCGGTACTACTCCTGAGTTTACAGATTGATTAAAAATTCTTGCTAATGGGCTTGCAATTTCAGGTGCCAATTCCTTTAATATTCTTGGATGAAGATTATCTGGCCCCCCCAATTTAGTCCCATTAAGCTGTTTCAGTTTTGCTTCTACCTCAGATATGGTAATATCTACCTCTATATCCTCATTCCCATTTGTCATGCTACCATTATCCCCAAGATCCTCTTTTGCCTTATTAAAGACTGAGGCAAAGTATTTCTTTAGATATTGGGCCATGCCTAGATTATCTTTAACCTCCACTCCATCCTCAGTGTTAAGCGGCCCCACTTCTTCTTTCTTAATTTTCTTCTTATTTATATGGCTATAGAACCTTTTACTATTGGTTTTAATTCCCTTTGCAAGGTCCAACTCTACTCGACTTTTAGCCTGTCTCACTTTATCCCTACATGTTCTGACCTCAATTAGGTAGCTTTCCTTGCTGATCCCTCCCATCTTCCACTCCCTGTATGCTTTCTGCTTCTTCTTAATCAGCTCTCTAAGATGCTTCCTCATCCAGCTTGGTCTACAACTCCTTCCTATGAATTTTTTCCCTTTTCTTGGGATACAGGCTTCTGATAGCTTCTGCAGTTTTGATTTAAAGTAATCCCAGGCCTCCTCTACCTTTAGATCCATAAGTTCTTCAGTCCAATCCACTTCCCTAAATAATTTCCTTAATTTTTGAAAGTCAGCCCTTTTGAAATCAAAAACCCTAGTTGCAGATTTATTTTTGTTAATCCTTCCATTTAGTTTGAACTGAATTAGCTCATGATCACTTGAGCCAAGATTGTCCCCTACAACCATTTCTTCTATGAGGTCCTCGCTACTCACCAAAATTAAATCTAAAATGGCATCCCCTCTAGTCGGTTCAGCAACTACTTGATGAAGGAATCCATCAGCTATCGCATCTAGGAAAATCTGAGCCCTATTATTATTACTAGCACTGGTCCTCCAGTCTATATCTGGGAAGTTAAAGTCTCCCATGATCATGCAATTTCCATTAGTATTTACTTTATTAAAGACATTAAAAAGGGCTCTATCCATATCCAAATTAGATCCCGGAGGTCTATAGCACACCCCAAGCACTATCGTAGGAGAGGCTTTACTAGTTTTCTTCCCCAATGTAATTTTTGCCCAGACGGACTCTGTCTTATCCATTGCATCGCTTCTTATTTCTTTACATTCTACCTCATCATTGATATACAATGCTACTCCACCCCCTTTACCTTTGTTTCTGTCTTTCCTAAACAGCACATACCCTTCAATACCTGTAGTCCAGTCATGACTACTATTCCACCATGTTTCTGTTATCCCTATAATATCTGGTTTCACTTCCTGCACCAATAGCTCTAGTTCCTCCATTTTGTTACCTAGGCTCCTCACATTGGTGTACAAACATCTTAATTTTTGCTGTTTGGCCTTGCTCACATTTTGTACCCTATTAGGCACAGTCATTCTACAGCCAGTATAACCTATTAGACTAGTATCCACACCGCCCTCGTTCCTTATATACATTCTCCTACCCACGGCTGTATCCTTTCTTACTTCGTCTTCTTCCCTCTCAATGCTAAAATCTGGCGTAGAGATTTCCTGGACATCTCCCATCCATCTCCCCCTAATTCCTAGTTTAAAGCTCTCTTTAACAGTTGTGCCAGCCTCAATCCTAGAAGTCTATTTCCTTCCCTACTCAGATGAAGTCCATCCCGAGAGAACTGTCCTCTGTCCATGAATGCCTCCCAGTGGCCATACATCCCAAAGCCCTCCTTATAGCACCACTGCCTAAGCCATCTGTTGACAGTCATAATCTTAGGTTTCAGAGTAGCAGCCGTGTTAGTCTGTATTCGCAAAAAGAAAAGGAGTACTTGTGGCACCTTAGAGACTAACAAATTTATTAGAGCATAAGCTTTCATGAGCTACAGCTCACTTCATCGGATGCATTTGGTGGAAAAAACAGAGGAGAGATTTATATACACACACAGAGAACATGAAACAATGGGTTTATCATACACACTGTAAGGAGAGTGATCACTTAAGATAAGCCATCACCAGCAGCAGTGGGGGGAAAGGAGGAAAACCTTTCATGGTGACAAGCAAGATAGGCTAATTCCAGCAGTTAACAAGAATATCAGAGGAACAGTGGGGGGTGGGGTGGGAGGGAGAAATACCATGGGGAAATAGTTTTACTTTGTGTAATGACTCATCCATTCCCAGTCTCTATTCAAGCCTAAGTTAATTGTATCCAGTTTGCAAATTAATTCCAATTCAGCAGTCTCTCGTTGGAGTCTGTTTTTGAAGCTTTTTTGTTGAAGTATAGCCACTCTTAGGAATGTGATCGAGTGACCAGAGAGATTGAAGTGTTCTCCAACTGGTTTTTGAATGTTATAATTCCTGACGTCTGATTTGTGTCCATTCATTCTTTTACATAGAGACTGTCCAGTTTGGCCAATGTACATGGCAGAGGGGCATTGCTGGCACATGATGGCATATATCACATTGGTAGATGCGCAGGTGAACGAGCCTCTGATAGTGTGGCTGATGTGATTAGGCCCTATGATGGTATCCCCTGAATAGATATGTGGACAGAGTTGGCAACGGGCTTTGTTGCAAGGATAGGTTCCTGGATCAGTGGTTCTGTTGTGTGGTGTGTGGTTGCTGGTGAGTATTTGCTTCAGATTGGGGGGCTGTCTGTAAGCAAGGACTGGTCTGTCTCCCAAGATCTGTGAGAGTGATGGCTTGTCCTTCAGGATAGGTTGTAGATCCTTGATGATGCGTTGGAGAGATTTTAGTTGGGGGCTGAAGGTGATGGCTAGTGGCGTTCTGTTGTTTTCTTTGTTGGACCTGTCCTGTAGTAGGTGACTTCTGGGTACTCTTCTGGCTCTGTCACTCTGTTTCTTCACTTCAGCAGGTGGGTATTGTAGTTGTAGGAATGCATGATAGAGATCTTGTAGGTGTTTGTCTCTGTCTGAGGGATTGGAGCAAATGCGGTTATATCGTAGCGCTTGGCTGTAGACAATGGATCGAGTGGTATGATCTGGATGAAAGCTAGAGGCATGTAGGTAGGAATAGCGGTCAGTAGGTTTCCGATATAGGGTGGTGTTTATGTGACCATCGCTTATTAGCACCGTAGTGTCCAGGAAGTGGATCTCTTGTGTGGACTGGTCCAGGCTGAGGTTGATGGTGGGATGGAAATTGTTGAAATCATGGTGGAATTCCTCAAGAGCTTCTTTTCCATGGGTCCAGATGATGAAGATGTCATCAATGTAGCGCAAGTAGAGTAGGGGCATTAGGGGACGAGAGCTGAGGAAGCGTTGTTCTAAGTCAGCCATAAAAATGTTGGCATACTGTGGGGCCATGCGAGTACCCATCGCAGTGCCGCTGATTTGAAGGTATACATTGTCACCAAATGTGAAATAGTTGTGGGTCAGGACAAAGTCACAAAGTTCAGCCACCAGGTTAGCCGTGACAGTATCGGGGATACTGTTCCTGATGGCTTGTAGTCCATCTTTGTGTGGAATGTTGGTGTAGAGGGCTTCTACATCCATAGTGGCTAGGATGGTGTTTTTAGGAAGATCACCAATGGACTGTAGTTTCCTCAGGAAATCGGTGGTGTCTCGAAGATAGCTGGGAGTGCTGGTAACGAAGGGCCTGAGGAGGGAGTCTACAAAGCCAGACAATCCTGCTGTCAGGGTGCCAATGCCTGAGATGATGGGGCGTCTAGGATTTCCAGGTTTATGGATCTTGGGTAGCAGATAGAATACCCCAGGTCGGGGCTCCAGGGGTGTGTCTGTGCGGATTTGTTCTTGTGCTTTTTCAGGGAGTTTCTTGAGCAAATGCTGTAGTTTCTTTTGGTAACTTTCAGTGGGATCAGAGGGTAATGGCTTGTAGAAAGTGGTGTTGGAGAGCTGCCTAGTAGCCTCTTGTTCATACTCCGACCTATGCATGATGACGACAGCACCTCCTTTGTCAGCCTTTTTGATTATGATGTCAGAGTTGTTTCTGAGGCTGTGGATGGCACTGTGTTCTGCATGGCTGAGGTTATGGGGTAAGCGATGCTGCTTTTCCACAATTTCAGCTCATGCACGTCGGCGGAAGCAGTCTATGTAGAAATCCAGGCTGCTGTTTCGACCTTCAGGAGGAGTCCACCCAGAATCCTTCTTTTTGTAGTGTTGGCAGGAAGGTCTCTGTGGGTTAATATGTTGGTCAGAGGTGTGTTGGAAATATTCCTTGAGTCTGAGACGTCGAAAATAGGATTCTAGGTCACCACAGAACTGTATCATGTTTGTGGGGGTGGAGGGGCAAAAGGAGAGGCCCCGAGATAGGACAGATTCTTCTGCTGGGCTAAGAGTATAGTTGGATAGATTAACAATATTGCTGGGTGGGTTACGGGAACCATTGTTGTGGCCCCTTGTGGCATATAGTAGTTTAGATAGCTTAGTGTCCTTTTTCTTTTGTAGAGAAGCAAAGTGTGTTTTGTAAATGGCTTGTCTAGTTTTTGTAAAGTCCAGCCACGAGAAAGTTTGTGTGGAAGGTTGGTTCTTTATGAGAGTATCCAGTTTTGAGAGCTCATTCTTAATCTTTCCCTGTTTGCTGTAGAGGATGTTAATCAGGTGGTTCCGCAGTTTCTTTGAGAGTGTGTGGCACAAGCTGTCAGCATAGTCTGTGTGGTATGTAGATTGTAATGGATTTTTTACCTTCAGTCCTTTCGGTATGATGTCCATCTGTTTGCATTTGGAGAGGAAGATGATGTCTGTCTGTATCTGTGCGAGTTTTTTCATGAAGTTGACAGATTTCCACTCTATACGGCTAAATTCAGTGCCTTGCATAATCACAGGTTTCAGAGTAGCAGCCGTGTTAGTCTGTATTCGCAAAAAGAAAAGGAGTACTTGTGGCACCTTAGAGACTAACAAATTTATTAGAGCATAAGCTTTCGTGAGCTACAGCTCACTTCATCGGATGCATTTGGTGGAAAAAACAGAGGAGAGATTTATATACACACACACACAGAGAACATGAAACAATGGGTTTATCATACACACTGTAAGGAGAGTGATCACTTAAGATAAGCCATCACCAGCAGCAGGGGGGGGAAAGGAGGAAAAGCTTTCATGGTGACAAGCAAGGTAGGCTAATTCCAGCAGTTAACAAGAATATCAGAGGAACAGTGGGGGGTGGGGTGGGAGGGAGAAATACCATGGGGAAATAGTTTTACTTTGTGTAATGACTCATCCATTCCCAGTCTCTATTCAAGCCTAAGTTAATTGTATCCAGTTTGCAAATTAATTCCAATTCAGCAGTCTCTCGTTGGAGTCTGTTTTGAAGCTTTTTTGTTGAAGTATAGCCACTCTTAGGTCTGTGATCGAGTGACCAGAGAGATTGAAGTGTTCTCCAACTGGTTTTTGAATGTTATAATTCTTGACGTCTGATTTGTGTCCATTCATTCTTTTACGTAGAGACTGTCCAGTTTGGCCAATGTACATGGCAGAGGGGCATTGCTGGCACATGATGGCATATATCACATTGGTAGATGCGCAGGTGAACGAGCCTCTGATAGTGTGGCTGATGTGATTAGGCCCTATGATGGTATCCCCTGAATAGATATGTGGACAGAGTTGGCAACGGGCTTTGTTGCAAGGATAGGTTCCTGGGTTAGTGGTTCTGTTGTGTGGTGTGTGGTTGCTGGTGAGTATTTGCTTCAGATTGGGGGGCTGTCTGTAAGCAAGGACTGGTCTGTCTCCCAAGATTTGTGAGAGTGATGGCTCGTCCTTCAGGATAGGTTGTAGATCCTTGATGATGCGTTGGAGAGGTTACACCTTTGTTGCCCAGTGATATCATTTTGCTCAGTGATATCAAAAACCAAGGCAAAAGGAGATAACATTATCTTGCATTACAATCCCTTCACTCAGAAATCTCAGAGACCTAAAAGAGTTTAACTGTCTTATTAAAGAAAAGCAACAACTTTCTTTTTAAAGGAAACCTAACACTAAAATAACATCTATCTCATCTAGAGTTTTCCAGAGCAATAAAAAAGTTCAGTCACTCTTCCAGAAGTTAACACTTGACAGTTAAAAAAACAATGCACTGATGTAAATGACTATATAAGGTGCAGGGCAATGGAGAATCAGACCCAAAATCTCATCAGATCTTCTGCCCTCTATACTCCACTACAGTTAGTTTCTTGTTTTCTGTTTGATAATATAAGCAGTTTAAATTCAGCTTTCTCTCACTCTGATGATGTTTCCACATAGTGACTGATATCAGTGGATTTTAGCCAATAAAAAATATCTGTGGTTTTCTGACCCATGAAAGACCTTTTTTATTTTTTTTAAAAAGTATTCCACCCTCCTCTTCATACCTGAAAAAATGTAACTTCAAATCAGCAATATAACGTGGCCCTTTTGGATCAATGAAAGATTTTTAAGAATCCCAGTTTTTATTCTGAGGTCCTAACGTAATTCTCACTTCCTGCAAATTAGAAGTTACTTATCAATTGGAGGCCACATTTATAAAATCCATAGGAAAACTCGTGTGTCCCCAAGGAGGACCAGCATACTATTAAATGTTTTATCTTAATTCTTGCAGGTAGTCCTGGATGGATGTAAACAGAAGCATTTTTATTGTCTCCAAGTTTCCATAATGTAATCATTCTTCATTTCCTGGAATGTTCCACATGTTACATTTTCCCTTATATTCTACAATAATTGCTCTCTTTCAGTTTAGTCCCAGAAAGTGTCACTATGAAGGACCTAATTCTGCCTGCCTTGCTCATCTAAAAACTGTCTCTGAAAACAGTGTTCATTTCCTCAGCAACAGCCCTCAAATTTGCAAGAAATTGAAAGAAGGCATCTGCCCACTAAGAGTGTGAAACTTTTTAAGTACTGTAGATTTTTAAAAAACTAGCATCACTTGTATTATGTAGGCCAGCTGGTCTTGGATGAAGGATTAAAGCTAGTCTACCTTACCTAGCTAACTGAAGGTAATTGTGAATCAGTCACAATAAACGTGTTGTTAACTTGAGTCTGATGGAATTTTTCAGATTGGTGGATGAAGTTTTATAGCTCTAAAATGTACTTCTGCATCATCTTTGAATAATTAAGGAGTTTAGTAGAAATACACTTTTTACTAGGCTAACTTCAGGGCCATTATCAGCCTTGTGGGTTTACATCAGGGATGAATTTGGTCCATTGAATATATAGAAAATAAAAATGTGTTTTATAGGCAAATTCTAATTGAAATGTGTATATATAGACTCGTAGGACTGGAAGGGATGTTGAAAGGTCTTCTAGTTCAGTCCCCTGCACTCCAGGCCATACTAGGTATTATCTAGACCATCCCTGACAGGTGTCTGTCTAACTTGCTTTTAAAAATCTCCAGTGATGGAGATTCCACAACCTCCCTAGACATTTATTCCAGTGCTTAACTACCCTCATAGTTAGAAAGTTTTTCGTAATGTCCGAGCTAAACTGCCCTTGCTGCAATTTAAGCCTGTTTCCTTTCCTATCCTCAGAGGATAGCAATTTCCTTTCCTATCCTCAGAGGTTAACAAGAACAATTTTTATCCCTCCTCCTTTTAACAACCTTTTATGTACTCAGAAACAGTTACATCCCCCCCCCCCAGTCTTCTCTTCTCCAGACTACACAAACCCATATTTTTCAATCTTCCCTCATAGGTCATGTTTTCTAGACCTTTCATAATTTTTATTGCTCTTCTCTGGGCTTTCTCCAGTTTGTCCACATCTTTCCTGAAATGTGGCGCCCAGAACAAAGGCCTAATCAGTGCAGAGTAGAGGGGATGAATTACTTCTTGTGTCTTGCTTGTAACACTCCTGCTAATACCTCCCAGAATAATGATTGCTTTTTTTTTGCAACATACACTTTTGACTCTCATGTAACTTGTGATCCACTATGACCCCCAGATCCATTTCTGCAGTACTCCTTCATAGGCTGTCATTTCCCATTTTGTATGTGTGCAACTAATTCTTCCTTCCTAAGTGGAGTACTTTCCATTTTTCCTTATTGAATTTCATCCTATTTACTTCAGACCATTTCTTCAGTTTGTCCAGATCACTTTGAATTTTAATCCTGTTTTCCAAAGCACTTGCAACCAGTTTGATATTGTCTGCAAACTTTATAAGTGTACTCTGTATGGCATAATCTAAATCGTTGATGAAGATATTGAACAGAACCAGACCCAGAACTGATACTTGTGGGACCCACTTGATATGCCCTTCAAACTCTGAATCACTGATAAATACTCTCTGGGAATGGTTTTCCAAATAGTTGTGTAGTCATCTTATAGGAGCTCCATCTAGGTTGTATTTCTCTAGTTTGTTTATGAGAAGGTCATGCAAGACAGTATCAAAAGCCTTACTAAAGTCAAGATATACCACATCTACCACTTCTCCCCATCCACAAGGCTTGTTGCCTTGTCAAATAAAGTTATTAGCTTGGTTTGACATGATTGTTCTTGACAATGTACATTTTTGTTTTGCCATCTAGGCTGGCTGCAGAAGCCTCAAAATCTGTCACTCTCATTTTCCAATTTATGAATGTGCCCAAAGAGCATCTGCATTTCCTTCTCTGTGTTCTGTGAATTCAGAGCATCATCAGCTTTTTATTAAAAAAGTTCATACTTTGGAAGCTGGCTGTTCTCCACAGCTGCCGGTTCATTTTCATAATGCAGCTGCACATGTCCATACACGAAGATTTTAATGATGAGTGAACCTCAGAAAGGTTCTAAGTTCAATTCCAAAGCATTTCTGAACCCTCTTGAGTCTTCAGAATGGGTAAGAAATCTCATGAGAACAGGGATGTTGTGGTTTTAAGCACTTCCTTAGCTGAAATCACCAAATACAAAGGTTCACAGAAAAACAAGAATTTCCTGAACTTCATAAAATAAATAGACAGATAGATCTAGATATTCATTTGATAGGAGAACAGGGTTTTTCCCCCTTTTTCTTCCCCTAAACGTTTTTGCCAGTCCAGACATGTCATCTGCTATGTTAATATCCTTAGAATCAGTTATCTGAAAGACTTTTGCTTAGACTAAGGAGCAACCTTTCACAATGCATGATATAAAGATAGCAATCTTCAAGTAAGTGAAAATATGGAAAAAAGAATTACAGTAAAGAAAGGGTGGATCAGGCACCATTACAATCTGTGGCCTTATGAGGTTGTGAATCTTGTATGACTGTGCACCTCTTCCTTATTTTCTCATGTGAAGATTTTCAAATTTTAATCATTTTTTTTTAAAAAAGCCTATTGAAAAAGATAGAATTGTACTATGCAACTAAATAAAATGACAGAATGAAAAGTAAAGCTGTTGTTACATTGTACATTGGTTAGAGACCACTCTGTCCACTGACGTACTCTAAGAAATAAGTTACCTGTAATAAACTGGATAAGTTTGATATGGGCATTAGCATTCCACCACAAAGAAACTATTGTAATTCGGGTACATGATGAAGTCAGTGGGTCTACTCATGTGAGTAAAGGATACAGGATAAGAATTTTAGAAGAGTATTCTTCTAAATAAAAAGGTTTTGTGTTGTTTATATGTACTAGAAATAACAATGAAAAGAATGAACATCTACTTTATTGTACTGTGGAAATCTCTGTCCTAGGGAGACATGTAGAGAAGCATATAAATTCAGTCAAGGATTTTGAATGCAGCTGAGCTGTTGGAGTGCATTTACTGTACACACCTTGATCAGACTGAAACATTTTCTGAACTATCCAAACCGTAATGTCACATAAATAGGGATTAAGTGAAGTCATGGCTCCATGCAAAATTCAAATATGGGCATATGGAAAGAATGATTGATCACGTTCTCCTCCAAATTCCATCCTGAGCCTTGTTAATTAAGGAATCAGCAGCTATTATTTAGCAATGCTTTAACTTCATAGCAATGCCAAAGTGACCCTACAGGAAACAAGTGATAGGAGATGCATTCTAGCTTTCCTGCAAATCTTCCTTTTCCCTTCTTCCTCCACAATTTGTAGCTTCTGCTACAGAGAAATTTCATTTAGCACACATAAAGGAATTAATGAATACAAGGAAACAGCTTAAAAACATTTGATAACCATTAAAATTAGAGGGAAAAAAGTGTTTGTGATTAAAACACATTGATTTGCCCTCAAAACAATGTAAACCAAAATAGGGTAATTATACACTGATGTCTGCGGTATTTAAAAATATACTTGTTTAAGAGAATACTTGTGGAATACTTGCTATTGAAATTACTGCCTCTGTCAAAAATTAAGTAACTGAAATTTGAAAAAATCCTTACAATGATTTGTTCTGTTGTTATGACTAGCATCCCCAACCCACGCAGATCCTTGTTATACAACAGCTGTTTTAAAGTAGCTAATACCCTCCTAACATAGAAGAGTGAAATACTAGAATTGAAAGAAGCATCATTGCTGTCTAAGGATTGTCTTTTATGGCCCAGCTGTCCTAAATTGTAATTCTAGGAGGAAGATATCAAGGAAAGCTGAAGGGCCTTCTTGCTTCCTCCTTGATAGATGAAAGCCAAATGCAAAGATGCATGTCTCTACAAGAAGTGAAACATGAATTTATCTCATGTGTAAGGGAGTTCCACAGTTGAAGGCCAACCACCAAATCAGCCTATCCTTATTCCCTTGGAGTTGTTATACTTTTCTACATCAGCCACACCATCCCTGTTGATTGTGATAGTCTCAGTAATTCAAAGAGCTGGAGAGCGAAATGGGGGCTATCCCTGAGGTAGCTAAGCTCCAGTAGTCCATTCACAGTGAAATCTTGATCCTGTTAAGTCAAGTGCAAAATTCATACTGACTTCAATGAGGCTAGGATTTTCACCCAGAGAGCTTTGAAAATAAGGATCAGGAAGCCTAAGGCTGACCTGGAATTGGAATGGGAGGTTGTGTAAAGAAAAAACCGCTAGCATGAGATTCTTTTGCTGATTTATCCTACTCAGGAGAGGAACAGTTTAATATTAGGCAAGCTGAAGTTTCTGTATTTTTTTCATGTTCAACTCAATATTACAATATTCTGGTCTTGAGATGACAATACATTGATCACCTCTGATTCGGTCTGGGTTTATGAAGAAAGTGTAATCACCTTGCAGTCTTTTTCATCACCACTGCTATTTAAAGACCTGATTCAAAACAATTAAAATCAATTGAAAGACTCTTGTTGACTTCAGTGAGCTTCAGATCAGTCCCTGAGCATCTAGGTTCAATGCTAAGTGCAGGAAGATTCAAAGAGTATCATTAAACTCTGCAGTACAATGCACCCTGGTGCATATGGAAGAGATCTCTGTGCCAAAGGATGAATTTTTCTTATTTTGAGAATTACAATGAATTAGGAATGTAGAACATAGGACTAGAAGGGACCTCCCAGGTCACTGAGTCCAGTCCCCTGCAATTACATGCAACCTTGTCATAAAATCCCATTCATAAATTTATCAAGCTCCAATGCTGATAAATCAGTATTCGTTTAAAGAGATGCAGGGTCAGGACATGCCATCTCGAAAAACTTATGGAAGGTAGGACAATTGCTGAATTTAAGCAGAGAAAGGGTATGATGTTTGTTAAAAGGAAAGAGTTGAGTCTAAGTAAAACCCTCTTTGCTCTCATTAAGGCCTTTCCATAGCAGGTCCACAGCCTAAATCCACAATTAAGAGGACCATATTCTGCAGCAGCATCCCTCCTTCCAACCTGTGGGGTTTTGTTTGCATAAGACAATACTGATCTTCTGAATTGTCCCTCTGCATTTACAGGGATGGTTTCTTGGCAGTTGGTGTCAGAGAACCCAGGTCCTCAATGAGATGGGCGGCATAGAGAAATCTGGTGAAGAAAAAGGAGTTAATATGAAGGCACTTGGTCTTTCCATGAATCCCTCAGCTTTCTGTGGACAGCCCTAGATGCACAGGATTGCCCCTGGATATTGGGACATGCACCGTTGAGAGGATCAAATTCCATAGTCTGTTTTAATTTAGATGTCATGTTTCCCTTTTCCCCTACAGGGGTAATTCCACAGATTCAACTTTTTGTTGAAACCTATTCAGTTTCCTTGCCTTAAAGATGTGACTCTAATGTAATGTTACTTTGCTGCACCAGCCACCCTATCCATCTTTTAAATATAATTTTAATTTGGTAGCATGAAAATTTTCTAAACCACACTTGCTCATGAGACTATAAATAATTTTTTAAAGGCAGCAATATAAAAAGTTAATATGTACTCTGAAGTACTGTTGAGTGCAGTGCTGGGAGAAGAGACTCCTTGGGAAATGTGACTTTCTAGTGTACTTCTTTCTAAAACATCAAATACTTCCGATAAACAAGTGCTTTCAGTATTGGAAAATAGTTTTCACTCTCTTTTTTCTCTTTTTGCATCCATTCCATTTATGTTTGTCTATGATATCTGTTAGTAGGGGAAATAGACCTTTGATACTTTATCAGTATTTCATGTGGACATTCAAACAGCGGTATGATTACACACGTATGACCTTACTAGTTACTCAGAAATCTGCTGTGGGCAGGGGTGTACAAGTATGACAAAGTCTGGATTTAGGTGTGCCTCCAATATCCTGAACAAATCTTATTGAATTAAATCTAATTTTAAGTATCTTAGGAGCTCATAGTATTAAAATGCACATGTTTATGTTATTGTTTGATTTCATGTAACTTGCCTAGGACACATAATTAATGTAAACCTTGGGAAATATTATAACCTTTAAACAATGAGCTAAGAAAAGAATGAACTGTTAGTTAAGTAGATTTCCTAGGAAATCTCTAGGAGGAGGAGTTATGCAAGAATTCAGCCTTTCAAGATTCCAAAGGAGATGGGGACCTTTTGGCTGATGGATCACCTGTTACATGAAGATAGATCAAAGATCGAAAAATGGTATGAAGCAGTGAGTCTCTGATTCCTGGGGTGTTTGTTCTGAGCTAGCAGTTGTTATGAACATGTGACAACAAGAAAATTTCTTGGTGGGGTTTGAAGGACTGTTCACTAGCCAGTGCTTTTGCTGGAGTTAGAGGCTGGTGTCTGGTAAACTTATTAGCATATGCGTAAATTTGTTTATTTTTTTAATGTTTTCTCTGAAATGCTTTTAGGTTAAGAATAAATGTGCTTTTTTAGAAAGAGCTGTGTAGTAGCTTAACTGTGGCAATTACACTGTTTACTGGTTCTAAAGAGAGAAGTAGAACAGGCCTGCTTATGCAGCCTTACTTTTCTGGGGAATTCATAGTGTAGGCAGGGAGCTGTGCAGCCTGGAAATACCTAGGCCAGGAGAGAAAGATGTGTATGTCTGCCCAAGAGAGATCATAGAATCATAGAATCATAGAATATCAGGGTTGGAAGGGACCCCAGAAGGTCATCTAGTCCAACCCCCTGCTCAAAGCAGGACCAAGTCCCAGTTAAATCATCCCAGCCAGGGCTTTGTCAAGCCTGACCTTAAAAACCTCTAAGGAAGGAGATTCTACCACCTCCCTAGGTAACGCATTCCAGTGTTTCACCACCCTCTTAGTGAAAAAGTTTTTCCTAATATCCAATCTAAACCTCCCCCATTGCAACTTGAGACCATTACTCCTCGTTCTGTCATCTGCTACCATTGAGAACAGTCTAGAGCCATCCTCTTTGAAACCCCCTTTCAGGTAGTTGAAAGCAGCTATCAAATCCCCCCTCATTCTTCTCTTCTGCAGACTAAACAATCCCAGCTCCCTCAGCCTCTCCTCATAAGTCATGTGCTCTAGACCCCTAATCATTTTTGTTGCCCTTCGCTGTACTCTTTCCAATTTATCCACATCCTTCCTGTAGTGTGGGGCCCAAAACTGGACACAGTACTCCAGATGAGGCCTCACCAGTGCCGAATAGAGGGGAACGATCACGTCCCTCGATCTGCTCGCTATGCCCCTACTTATACATCCCAAAATGCCATTGGCCTTCTTGGCAACAAGGGCACACTGCTGACTCATATCCAGCTTCTCGTCCACTGTCACCCCTAGGTCCTTTTCCGCAGAACTGCTGCCGAGCCATTCGGTCCCTAGTCTGTAGCGGTGCATTGGATTCTTCCATCCTAAGTGCAGGACCCTGCATTTATCCTGCAGATGACAGCTTGGGAGTTGGAAGCCTAAGAGTGAGTGTCCTTGCTGGACCACACAAGGGGAATACAGGAGCAGTTGCCCTGAACTTTGACAGTAGAGCATGGGTTTTTGTCTGGTTTGTCTGCATTATTCTCAATACTCTTCTTTCATTTTTTTCCTTTAACAGTAACAGGACAACTTCTGCAGTTAATATGACTGGCAGAATTTCAAGAGAAGTACGGAAGAATTTATCTAGTGAAATATTAGCAGTGAAGTTGAAGACCTTTCCAAATTCTCTTGCACATTTAGTCTAAACCACCTGTCTGTCTACCAATGCAGAGTCTAAAAATATAAACTGTTTCTAAAATATATATACATAATCATCCATACAATGAGTTTTAGGTGTCAAGTTGAATTTATGCAAAGATTTAAAGTGTGATTTTCTTTTCCTTGTTACATTCTTCACAGTTGCTATCATCAGTGGGAATCCTAGCAACTCAGGAAGGCTTTTTACAGTTCTCTCCTTTGTTTGTAACAGATCAAATTTGTTTCTCCCATATATACACAGAAAACAATGCATACCTATCTACGGGAACTGCTAGATCTGTGACTGCATCATAGCTAGGACAGAGCTGCCTGAGCGTGTGTTGCAGATCTTTTAAGCATGGTTCACTGAGCTCAGTGAAAATGAATAGCCTCTACCAAGAATGGGAAACAGGGAATATATCTGAATATTTTTGTCATTATAACATGTTAATATACTGTTAAATAAAAAAAACAAAGTGTGTAGCAGAATAAGCTCACCGGGCAGTTTGTCTTTTTTGCTACCATGGAAATTTTTTGTATTATCTGGTGATTGTGGGGAGAAGGGAAATATGTTCTGCACAGTCTAGGCACAGTCTGTCTTGGATATAGGTTAACTGCTGTCAGACCCAAAGTATGGCAAATTTTCTTGGCCTCTGCAAAGATTATTTTCTGTAGCAGTGAGTGTGCATAGTCCAGTTACATTTTCTGATGGCATACTTGAAATTTGAAATTGCCTCAGAGTCTGATTGCTCTTTTAATCATATAATTTTATTATCATTTGTTAATACAATGCAAATACACATGCAAGCAACTCTTTGTTGCACTGGTGTAAATGGCTACATACAGTTGCAGAGCAATAGAGAATCAGACTCCATATCTTAACAGTCTCGTCAGATCTTCTGCCCACTTTACTCCACTACAGCTTTTTACTTTTTTCTGTTTGAAAATATACTGTCTACATTCAGCCTTCTTGCATTTTGATGATGATTTTATAACTTGGTTGGTATCAGTGGATTCTAGCCATCGACAAGAATCTGTCTCTATGATCCATGCAAGGCCTTTGTGGATGCTGGCTGCATTACAGGTCAAACTACTCAGGGACAGAACTGTGTATATAATGGGTGTTTCTGTTCTCTGGGAGTTCTGAAAAAAATGTTTTAAATCAACCAGAAACAATTTTTTTCCCCAGCAAATTAAAAGGTATAAAAACAAAGTTTTGGATGAAGCTAAATGTTTTGTTTGATTCAAAAGGAATAATTTCTATTAGATTTTGAAAATATTTTTGCATTTGAAATTAAAAAAAAACAAAGTAAAAGTTTTTTTGAATGAAAAAAATAATGTTTCATTTTGAAAATGTAAAAAATGAAATGTTCTGATTTTTTGGGATTTTTCTAATTACTTTTTTTCATTTGAAAGAATTCAGTGAAATCCACATGAATTTACAAAATATTTTGGTCATCCCAAATCTCTATTTTTCATTGAAAAGAGAGTAGGTTGAAAAAAATTGCCTATCTCTAGTCAGGAACCCATTTCTTCTTGAAGTCTGTTCTTAATCCTAATCAGGATTTACACACACTTTGATCTGCACCTGATGGCATGGTATTCAATATAGAAGGGACACTGTACAAAAAAATAAATTAGGTGATTATGGGGAAAAATGACAACAGATGTTTCTCATAAGAAGTTGATCAACAGTACAGTCATTATTGTGCTTATCCAAGTGAATGGAATCCCATTAATCTAAATCTTAATTTAAGAAGCCTTAGTTTACCAACTGGTAATGTGTGTATGTGATGTAAAAATTAACATAGCAAAAATAATCTCAGACTAAGACTGCCAAAACTGAAAGCAAAGAATCTGGCATGTTTTCCAGCCTGTACCAGTCTTCTAAGTAAGATATGTGATAAAAACCATATGTTGTCTTTAGCAAGTAGAAAAAATAACTTAAAAACAAACAAACACTATTACATTCTAAAATATAAGTGCTTTCATAAGTATACTTCATCAGGTTCCTTCAGAAATCTTTCCGGAGTCCCAAAAACAGCTGTTTCTGGAGTGGAAGAAATAAATTAAATTAATCAGGATGACTAGATGTTAGCTTTGGTTTGATTAACGATGGTCTGCAAAATAAATACATTGCAGTGATTATCTTACTTTATAATGGTAGTGCTAGTAACTTTGCAAAGGAGTAATTTTTAAGGTATTCTTTTCATGGGTGATTAAATTCAAATGATTGTGTTTATAACACAGTATAGCAAAAAAGTTTGGTTTGCCCTAATGTTTCAAACTCTGCCTTTGATTTAATGGGGATGCATAGGCCCTGTTGTGAGCCAAAATTCTTGCTAAAAGAAAAGGAGTACTTGTGGCACCTTAGAGACTAACAAATTTATTTGAGCATAAGCTTTTGCGAGCTACAGCTCACTTCATCGGATGCACAAATTCTTGCTCTATTCTTAAATCTAAAATGAGGCTTTCTGGTGTTACATATACAAGACCAAATTGTGGCATGTAGACACTGGCCTCCATGCTAGTCGACCTACTCTGAGCCAACAAAAAGGGGGAAATGGGATATGGCCCTGCCTCTTCCAACTTCTCTCATTTTTGGGGCACTGAGCGCTCAGTCCTGCAATGTCCTGCTCAGTACTCAGATGAAGTTCCGAGCACCCTCACGTTCCAGCGCCTTCAGTGGCAATTGAGGGTCCTCAGCACACAGCAAGAGTGCCCCGCACCTTGAATGCCTGAGCTGTAGCGTAGCAGTACCTATCTGCTCTTCAGTGTATGCAAGGGCAACAGTTGTAACAGGCATTCCATAGATCACACATGTAGCACAGCTCGGAATAATTTTGACAGAACCATTTTCCTCTGGAAAACACGGTTCGGTCAAAATTAAAGCGCTTCATGAAATCACATTGATTTTCCCAAAATTTTGTTTTGCAGAAAAAACAAACAAAAGCCTCAGCAATACAGAAATGCCCAGTTTTGGCTTTTTCAACATTTTTTTAATTAAATGGGTTGTTTTTAAGCGACTTTTCCTTTCTATTTTTTAAATTTTGTAGTATACGCTATATTATCGTATAAAATTTTAAAAAGTTTAAATCAAAATGAAACATTTTGATCAATCCAAAACATTATTTTTTAAAAATTTTCCTTCACAGGAAATTTTCAGGTTTCATTCTGATTCAAAACTAAGCCAAATTTGAAAATCACGAAATCCTTTGGAAAACTGAATTCCCCTTCTCAGGTCTACATACATGCATGGGGCATTGGTTAGTATGTGTGTGTGCGTGTGTGTGTGTGTTTGTCTGTGGAGGGGGTGAGATGTGTGGGGTAGAGTAGGTGGCATTCAGGAGTCTGTACTGTGTGTGGGGTGGGGAGAAAGGGGTATTCTGAAATCTATGCGGGATGGGTTGGTACGTATGGGATGTGGGGACCCTTTGCTGAGTGGCCCTATGCTGGAGCTCAGCACTCTGCTTGTGCCATGCAGAGCTCGCAGCAACTTGAGTTGAGCTCTAGTCTGTGGGGGTGGGCATGGGTGGTAATTTCCATAGTGCACGGGGCCCTCAAATTATTTAATCTGGGCCCAGTGAGGGGGGGCAGCTCAGAGCAGAAGAGGGTAAGAGGGCAGGTGTGAAGTGAAACTGAGGTGAACAGACCATGAAGGATGAGGGAGTGAGTTGCAGCAAACAACCAGTCAGCACAGAGCAGAGGAATTCTGGTAAAACTGTAGGAAGTATCTAAAGGTCCCTGCTGCTTTGACTGCTTCTGTACCTGCTCCTGCCAGCTGGAGTCGCTGCTTGGTTCCTCCCTGTAGTTTTCCTCCAACTTAGGTCACATAGCAAATGGGAGGGGAGACATCACCTAGATCATAGTTTCCCCAGAGGGTGGCCCCGGCGAGTCTGCATTTTAATCCCATTCCTCTAGTGCAGCAGTCCATGCTTTGCCTGCTTTCGCAGCTGAGTTTACTGGCCAAGGTCTCTGGCTTCATTGGGTCTGACATGGAAAAGAAAATATAAGATGAATGGTTAATACTAATTATTAATAATCATAATGGTTTTATTTAGCATAATTGGTCTGTCAGAGTGAAGTGGTGTTTATCTAATAACATATGTGTGCATGATGGTTTGCAAAGCACATAGCACCAAATAATTCTTGGACAGTAGACCCCATATGCTTCCAGAACCAAGGAGCTTAGGGGACGATTTTCTGAAGCATATTTGAAGTATATTTGAAGTATAAGTTATGCTCTGAAGTCTCTTAGATGATTTTGATAATGCTACTGCCTGCATTCTCAATTAGGCATTGCAGTAATTACTGTACACTTTGGAGTTTTATATTGTATAGCTACACATACAGTGTATACTCTCATACAGAAAGGAAACCTAGAACTTGTAGTGGTGTAAAAAGCCCTAGGCAAACAGTCTCAGGATTTCCTTTGCCTGTCCAGGTGAAACCATCAGGAATCAAATGCAGAGCATTGGTGTTGTAGGTTCCTTCACTTATGGAACTTCTTACTGGAAGAGGTCAGAATTAGTCCAAACCCGATCAATTTCAAAATGTGATTCAAAAGACATCTTTTTTTTTCCCCAAAAGCCAACCAACAACAAATGAAAGAATTAATGGAAAAAATCCATCTAAAAACATTTTTAAAAAGTATATATGGCTGAAGTCAGAGTTAGCAAAAAGTGGTGACCAGCATTTCAGATCTAGTGCCTAAAGTCAAGCACCTAAATTCATATTTTGGAGCCTAACAAGGAAACATGACTTTCAGAGATGCTGAGCCCTCCAGGTACCATTCAGCACTTCTTAAAAAATGGCCTGCTTTTTTTTGTCACATAACTTTTGTCATTAAGGACAAAACTCTATGTGAATCCTAACACTTATTCTGTGCATTTTCTATTATCATTACTATGTATTAACGGTAGATTATCTATTTCTATTTTTTTACAGATAGCTTTATATAGTTTTTAAATCTTTTTTGTGTAACTGTTTTCAATAATCTGTTTTATCTTGAGCCATTAAGGGAAAAAATGTCCACTTGATTGAATCAAAAATATAGTTAATCCAAATCTAAATTATCTTAAGAGTCTAGTACATATAACCATAACGTACAAAGATAGAATTTATAATTTGTAAGAGATAGTAACTTTGAAGTTGACATTTCTTTTTTATAGCAGTGATTGCTTCTGCAGATACTGTGTAAATGGCATATTATGCAAAGTGAAAGTTTAATTATAAGGGGAAACTTCAGTTGAATACTTCTGTTTGATTAATAATCTATCAGCAGATAACATCTAATTTGAATTTAGATGTAAGCCATACAACTCATGTTGAAACATTTGCTGTCAGCCGAAAAATCAGTGACACAAAACTAAGCTTTACTTTCTCCTTCTGTGTTTATAACGTTGGTTCACAGGCAATTGAGTAAGGGCAGTAACCTCGTTGCATAGATTTCTACTATGTGCAGAGTTTAGAACATACAGCAAGGCAGCCAGTATAAAGGTTACAAAGTTCCCACCCTCCTAAATCTTGGCTGCCTTTCACTATGTTTTCTCATCTGCCTCCTTAGTGGGTGCAACACTAGCCGCACGGTTAGCAAGAGAAAACTGTTCTATTGCCCACCAAAGCATATTGAGATATGATGAATGCTGCAATTTGTGAGGCTAAGTGTTGCCTCTCTGTCTCTACTAGTCTCAATCATGCAGAAGATGGCACCTCCAGAAGCACAACATTCCTCAACACGCTATATTGGGCTATTGATTCAAATATTGTCCTAAATAAAGAGTCCCGCCTACTAAATAACCAAAACAACCTCCTTCAGCTTTCATGGTTCCCTTAGAGGTCTCCCATCCAAATAGCAACCTGGCTTAATATTTCTGGTTTATGAGATCTAATAGGGTGTAAGCCTACATGATATAGATATATGTTATATACTTTGCTGCCTCATTATGTACATAAATTAATGGGATCCTATTTCAAACACCAAGAAAAAAAGGCCCTGAAAAGGCATACCAAACAGCATTAGTTCTCAACGGGACGCGGGGGGAAAGGGAGGGATGTTGAACTCTCTAATGGGGCATGGCGAGCCTTCCTACTCAGTCACTGGGTCACAACACCACTCACTTAGATTTGGCCCGGCTGCCCCTCCGTCATGATGGAGGTGTGGCTATTTGAGTGAGTGACATTGTAATCTCCTGGTGCACACAGTCGCAACACCCTCTAGCATTCTTCAATGCTTAAATTGAGAAATACTGCCCTGAAAAGTTTATGGATATTAAGGTATGTGAGTTTAAAAGCCTGTGCATGGTTAGACATCAGTACCAAAGGACTGATTTATTTAAAGTAGAATCCTCTATATTGGAATCAGTATATTAATGGCCCAATTCCATCTAGATTATATTGGAAAGTTCCATTTTGTAAGGGAAGAGGGAGAGCACCAAGTTTTAAAGAAAAGGAAGGTTAGTGGGGCATAATTCAAAACAGGTTGAGAACCCATAGGATAGAGTAATCATTTCCCTTGAGTAGGATTACATAGATTTTGTGGGTTATGTTCAAGATATTAGGATAGTGCTTGTAAAGGTAAATATGTTCCTACAAAGAAAAGGTACTTCTTAAAATGGTCATATCAAATCTGTGTAGCTCTTTCTTTTCTCTTCCTTTCCTTTCTTTTTGTTTTTTTCAGTAAAAATGGAAATAGAACCCTTATACATTTAGAAGTGTATGGCTGTATTCACAGTGAATAAGAATAGTCTGATGTTACTCAATGTCATGGGGGTGGGGAGGAGGAAGAACTTGCTTAACTTTTCAGTAGGTGGTTGAATGTATATTATGGCAAAGAGATCATTTTAAATTAGCATTCTGTACATTTAGGAGAGAGTATATTTTTTGCTCATACATAAATTGCCTCTGAACACATTTCAAAAACCCAATCTTAATCTTAATAATGAACATTTCAAAAAGTAAATTAATATCTTGAAGAAGAAGAAATATAGTATTTTAGAGCAGCACCCATTATTGTCACTATAATTATGGCTTTGTCGGCATTTCCATGAAAACCCTATTTCTGAGGAGGGTTTCTTTTTTTAAACCCTTTTCATAACAAAATTTAGCTCTGCCTGCATCTTGGCAGACAAAGTCTCAGCCTGATTTTTTTTTTAAGATACATTGTTGAAATAAACCATTTTGACTTTTCTTCTGTGAAAGATCACACAAAATAAGTTGAGTTTTATATAGGCTTTATGAGCTTCTCCAGAGTTGCTGCACTGAAGATTTTCATTAGCTTATAACATGGAACAATTTTGCGTGGAGTTTAAAAAGCACACACCTTTCCCCACTGACATTATCACTCAGCTGGGGCCAGGTCGCGCCCTCTTCTGCACAAGTGAGCAAGTAGGAGTAAAGGACAAAGGGAGCACTTCATTGCAACCTCTAGCCACCCATCTCTGTGGAACAATTGTCAGGCTTCCAATGTTCTGGGGAGGTCTAGCTGGGCTGACCCTGTCACCAGAAGAGGTGATCTGTTAGCTGGAAGGTGTGGCCAGCTGCACAGCAAACCAGAACACATGCTGCTGTTTTCAGTAAATATTAGATTATTTTTTTTGTAAGACAAGTGCCATGAGCCCTGAATCATCTTATGTCTTATACATACTGGGTCAGACTAATGGTCCTCCAGCTCAGTATCCTGTCTTCTGACTGTGGTCAGTGCCAGGTGCTTCAGAGGGAATGAACGGAACTTAACACAATTCTAGCATCACTTCTCTACCTGCTTCCTATTCGCTTCCTACCCGAAGGGGCAGAATTTGGTTAGTAGCTAGATGTATTATAGATTTTTTGGGTAGAGGAGGTTAGCCTTCTAAGCATCAGTTTACCTCCTGTATGGCCATGTTAGGGTCAAGTCACAGCCTTGCCGTTGATTTCAGTAGTCTATTTCCATTGTAGAACGACCCTGATTTCAGTGGGGCTTCACAAGGGAGTAGAAATCTGCCTGTGTGGAGCAGCTACAAGATCAGGGCCCAAGAATGTGCTGGCTACGTGGCAGAAATCATCTGTAAGATCTAGAAACTATTTTTAAAGAAAAACAAGATCAACATTATCCCCATTAACAACTATGGGGAAGGCCTTAAAATTACACAATCAGCAATTTTATGTGCATACAATGTTGATATAAGAATAATTAGAAATACAAAATTCAGATTTTTCTTCTTTTCTCTTTTCCTTCTATTGATTTCCTTTATATTGAAATGGATTTTCTGGATGTAGGGGGCATGTCTGCATCTAGATTTTAACTGTTATGTTAGTGAGAATCATACACTTTTTGCCATGTCCTCTGGCACATGGAACAAATGTGATGCAGATTCTAATTGCATTTGTTTAATAATGATTCATAAATAATAAAAACTAGTAGTAAATTATAAAAAACAATATGATTTAAATTTCTAAATGAACAATTAGCCTGAGAGAGTGAAATAGAGTTAGGAGGAAATATAAATCCATCAGAGGAAAGCTGACTATTGAAGGCCAGTATGACCTTTTTCTCAATAGAGACCTTCATTCTCTTCTTGTCCTCTGAGTTAGACCTCTGCTGAAAAAAGTACCTTGGGACCTAAATCACAGGTAACTCTATTGAAGTCAGTGGAGTTATGTAGGCAGAAAACAAGTATAAAGTAAGTGAGAGAAGAATTAGGGTATCTGTTTGATTAGTATATAGTTTCTGAGGTGGAGTTAAATGGGAGTTCAAGTTAAGCATGTGCTTAAATACCTCATTGATCAGGACCTTTCTCAGGGGTGAGCAAGATAAAAACAAGGAAAACAATTCTTTGAAAAGTAAAGGAAGATTTTGATATTTAGGAATTTCTTCTATAGCTTGTTCCAGGTAATTAATCCAGAGAAGAGTAATTGTCATAATGACACAAAAATGCCATTTTCTATACAGAAATCTTTACTGTTTAGAAATTCTATTGACACTATAATTAATGTAGTAAAAAAGATAAGATTAATCAGAACAATAACAACTATAATCAAGAAATCTAAATACTGTTTTGCTCCATTGAAGAAGTTGCAGGAGTTTAGCAACTGCTAGGATTTGGTCTCATTGTAGGGTCTAAATTAAGTGAGAAAATTCTGAAGCATTGTCTACCTCAGTGGGTGGAGTTTTTCTCCCAGCGGCGAGTATATAAATCATGGATCTGGAGATCTGCTGGGAAACTAGTTCAGACATAGAAATCTGGGAATTCTAGCAGCCAGTCAGACCTTTCAGAAGACTTCCCAGCTCCCTTGGCACCATGTCTTCCTCAAGCTGCTCACAAGACCTGATCAGGACATGGTTTTCCTGACCCTCAACAATTTTTGAGATATGGAAAATTTTTCCCATCACAGTGAAAAGTCAAAATCTCAAAACATGCTATGATCTGAACTCCCGCTGCCATTTAAAATTTGGATTGGGTCAGTCAAAACATTTTGTTTCAATTTCAACGTATGAGTCTTATTATTTTATTTATTATTTATTAATTATTTGTTATTAATTATAACTGGTTAGCACGCATTCAGTTCTATCAATGATGTCCTCCAAGGAAAAATCAGCAAGGTAACACTCGCCAACCTCTTCAATTCAACAGTACTGCTGGCAATGTTGTACGGCAGCGAAACATGGGCACTGATGAAGATAGGGGAGCAACAACTGTCTGTCATGGAAGGGGTGATGAAGTGATAGACAAAAAAGTGGAGTGCAGGATATTGTTGTTAGAAGCAGGTAGAGTAAAATGTGATGGGCCAGACTTTCAGCTAGGCTCACAGACAACCAATGGACTACAGCTGTCACTGAGTGGTACCCACGGAAACTGAAACAACCACTTTGCCAACCTCCAAGACAAGAGAAGAATGGAAGATATGTTGTGATCGGTGCAATCTATATGAGGGATGAAGGTCAAGTTGATAATTAGATTAAATTGTGGAACGCTGAAAAGCTCTCGTGATTTTTTTTTCTTCATTTATAAGTTGACAATTTTGAAATGTTGACAATTTTCAAATGTTTTAATTTTTTTCTATTTGAGAAATGTATTGAAACTGAGCCTTCCTTTCCTTCCCCCGCCGCAAAAAAAATCAGTTTCCACGAATTGGTATTTTCCAGTTAAAAAGCTTTTCTTTGAAAAATTCCCAAAAAGTTCTACTGCTGACTATGCTGGCCTGGTCCTGCTGTAGGTGACCTCAGGATTCCCTCATACCCTGTGGTTTCCAATTTGTGGGTTCATCTTGCTGATGTAGAACAGGGAAATTGTAAATCTATGGAATCAATGTTTTACTTTGTGTTCGTTATACATGTCTGTCAACAGTAAGCACTAGCACTTGGAGACTAAAGAACAACACCATGCTTCAGCCTGAAATGTTTCACTCTTAGGCAAACTGAGTTGGATCATACCATCCTTGTCATTTCCTACACAGCTGACCCTGCTTTCAGTGCAGGAATAGAGGCTTACTCATCTTCTGCAGAAATCCTGAAAGAAGGAGAAAATAGAGAGAGTAAAGAGGTAAAAAGAGAAAAAGAATTAGAGAGGTGAATGCAAACATAGAGCCAAATTGAAGATTAAAAGGAAAGGCAAAGACAGTGAAGAGAAAAGAGACTGAATCAGAAAGTGGAGAAGATGAGAAGCGTACAAAGATGAAGAGAAATAGAACGATACAGACAAACAGAGAGATAGAAAACAGACAGATCCTGAAAATTATAGACCCAACCCGTTAGTTTAACCTCAAAATGGGGTAATTTATTAGAGCCAATAATAAGGCAATCAAACTGCAGGCAACTTGAAGATAACATGGTAATTCATTCACAAAATTGTTATCAGGTTAAAAATATCCTTTTAAAGAAAAGGAGTACTTGTGGCACCTTAGAGACTAACAAATTTATTAGAGCATAAGCTTTCGTGAGCTACAGCTCACTTCAGTAGCTCACGAAAGCTTATGCTCTAATAAATTTGTTAGTCTCTAAGGTGCCACAAGTACTCCTTTTCTTTTTGCGAATACAGACTAACACGGCTGCTACTCTGAAACCTGTGAATATCCTTTTAGTTACAGTAATAATATGAGCAGACAAGGGAATATAGAGATACATTTGGATGTCAGTCAAGCATTTGGCATCTTTCCACATGGTATTCTTTTAGACAGTTTGGAATAGTGTGGTATGGACACAGAATGAACAGGAGGGTCATAAACAAAATAATTATTGATAGTTGTACATCAAATTAGGGAAAGGCTTTAAGCCTGGTGTCAAGTCTTGATGTTCATTTTCATAAAAGATTTGGAGGAAAGCGTGGAGAGTACACTGCTGCTGCTAAGATTTGCAGTTGAAATTAAGAGTTCAACCCAGTGAAGCTGTACCTTTTGATTAGTCCTGCTGTTTTGGGAAAGAATGATTAACAATCTGGAACATATATTTTAAATACTGCAGTAGCTGTATGAATTTATTGAAAAAATTGAATAGTTAAGATTTGATGTATTTAAAAAAATCGAATAAAATGTAGTCTCACGGTTTCATTTTGAAATTAAGGAAATAACAAGGGCTAATAGCAGTGTGATGGCAGAGGAGGCAGTGTGGATTTGCACAAACTACCCGGGGAGCCTTAGGAAGCTTCCTGATTGCACTAGGGGAGAGAATTCTGCAACATTTCTTTAAGAGGTGAAACATATCTCCTCCTTTCCTGTGTAGTTGGCCAGCTGCTGACTAGTGTCAGTAGGGAAGGAGGAGCTGAAATCTGTCTGCCTACTTCCCGTCCCCATACTAGTGAGTTGCATTTGGGTGGGTAATGAGGGAGCAATTCTGCAAGAGTCCTTCCAAAATGTAATTAACTCCCGACCTTCAAAGATCACATTTGTATAGCACACGTAGCATGCTATCATTCAGTTAAGAATTGAGTGGAATTTGTGGGGGGTGGGGAGGTGAGGCTCTAAAAACATTTACCAGTACAGTACAGGGTTTCCCTCTCTACCAAGATTCATAAAGTTTAAGGGCTACCCACCAAAATAACATTGATACGTGACTCAAAAGAGCATAAAATTTGGAAATTTAAAAAAAAGTTTGTTGGTTCATTTGGGTTACTGTAAAGGTGGAGAAAGGGGGTTAGTAGGGAGGGGTTTGAAAATGTAAATATAAATGTGCACGCCATGTTTTAAGGAGTCCCAAATCTCACAGTCCCTGCCAATGTTACAAAAACATTCAACCTAGTCCTTCTCACAAATGATCAGTGCCAACTTTGGAAGCAGAGAAGTACCATGTATGGATGGAGTGATGGAGGACTCTGAAAATGCAAGATAACAACAAATGAAGACTGGATGTATTTCTAAAAGATATGTTTAGCTCAACCAGAAGTTATGGGCATGATGCATGAATCACTGGGTGAAATTCTATAGACTGTGTTTTGCAGAAAGTCAGATTAGATGATCATCATGGTCATTTATGGCTTTAAAATCTATGAATTTTAAGAAAGTTAAGCACTACTCACAGTGTTCAGACATGGTGCAGCAAGTATAATACCTGATCTATGTTTAGGCCTTGAAAGCATCAGGAATCACATACTTATGGTCACACTTGTCTGTTTCCTGCCTTTTTGGATATATCATATCACAATACCTCAGTAACATACCTAGTCTTTGGCTTATAAACAAGCATCGTGCATATTTTGTTTAATCAAACCCTTAAATTGCAGTTAAAATTTATCTCGAGTCATTAAACATGTTTTCTCTTGAATGCAAGTGGGTACATTTCTGCAAAATATTCATGAACTTTGCAATTTAAAAAGAATGAGCTTCGGGGGGAATAAGCATTCTCTGCTTAAATGGCAAAGAATTGTGAGTGTAAAATGCTACTGTTTTGATTGGATAGTGGGCTAGTGTTTTACAGCTAGTTTGCACTGGTGTAAAAGGCTATACAAGGTACAGGGCAGTGGAGAATCCTAAAAGTTTTATAATTTTTACATCTTCATTGCCAGTTATTGTTCATATTCATCATTTTTAAAAAAAAAACTAAGCTCTGTGTGGCTGTGTTCATTTAAACCATTGTTTTCTTTTCTTTATTCTGACAAAATAGGAAAGGGGAAATAAATTCTCAAGAGTGCTGATTAACCAGTGAGAGCCATGTGAACTCTGTGTGGTACTGGCACATAGTATGTGGGGACGGGAGTTTGGCGGGGGGAACAGCTGCTATTTGCCTAATTTTAAAATGAAATCACCAGATAATACTTTTATTAGGTCTAGAAACAAACATAAAACAATTTTAAATAGTCATGTGTTTGTTGTTGTTTTTATGGTTTTGTTAGGATAAAACATCCATAAAGGCATTTTCATTGTGGTGTTTGAGAAATAAGGAGAAATTACAGATAACTTCATTTAGAATCATTTCTGAATGTTACAAAAGTAAGCTAAAAGTTTCTATTTAATGGCTGTGCAATACTTAGAATGTCCCAATGGCACGGAAAAGGTAGCCAAACCAAATAGATTCACAAATAATATGGTATGTAACATAAAGGAGAAAGGTAGAATACTCATCGCTCGCAGGTATCATGCTGATATTCCTGTAGCTCTGTCATCAGACTCTTTAGAGTATGTGTGTTTTCAGGGGTAGAAGAATAATTCCAGAGACATGTTGGCCACACAAACTAAGCATGAGGGCAAGAACAAGGAATTCCTGAATTTTTGTCCCAGCTCTGCCACTCCCTCTTTGTGTGGCCTTGGACAGGCATTAACTTCTCTTAGTTCCCCTTCTGTAAAATTCAGACTATACTTATTTCCCTTGTGACAGGTTCCCCCTGGGGTGCAACCTGGAACTGGGGTACCACTGAGCCCTCTAACCCAACAACCTGGGCACCCTCTCACACTGTGCTGCTGTGATAAGCTTCAGAACTGCTCCCAGTCCCACACTTCCACTCGCATTCACATAGGTAGGGACACACCCAGTTGCAGTTACATGCAGTGGTGAGCTGGAGCCGGTTCGCACCAGTTCACTAGAACCGGTTGTTAAATTTAAAAGCCCTTTTAGAACTGGTTCTTCCGCAAGTGACAACCGGTTCTAAAAGAGCTTCTAAATTTAACCAGCCAAAAGTGGAGCCTTACGCGCCGACTCCATGGGTGCTCCAGCCCTGGAGCACCCAAGGGGAAAATTGGGTGGGTCCAGAGCACCCACCGGCAGCTCCCCGCCCCACTCCCAGCCCCAGCTCACCTCTGCCTCCACCTTCTCCCCTGAATGTGCTGTCCCGCTCTGTTTTCCACAAATCAGCTGTTCGCGCGGGAAGCTGGGGTGGGCTGAGAAGCAGGCAGCGGCTTTGCACTCAGGCCCACAGAGGTGGAGGTGAGCTGGGGTGAGGGGGCGTGAGGAGGGCTGCCCGCGCCGCAGCAAGTAACCCGGCGGGGAGTGGGCGCACAGGGGAACCTCTCCCCACCCCAGCTCACCTCCGCCACCCTCGGCCTGAGCGGGAAGCCGCTGCCTGCTTCTCAGCCCTCCCCGGCTTCCTGCGAACAGCTGATTCGTGGGAAACCGGGGGGGGAGGGGGGAACGGAGAAGCAGAGCAGGGCGGTGCGCTCAGGGGAGGAGGCAGAGGCAGAGCAGAGATGAGCTGGGGCCAGGCACTGGACAGGGAGCTGCTGATGGGTGCTCTGCACCCACCAAATTTTCCCCTTGGGTGCTCCAGTCACTTTTGATGTGATCAGTGGGGGGAGCAGCCACTTCCCCTGCTCCCCCCCAGCTATTCTCCCCCACCCCTAGGAGCCAGAGGGACCTGCTGGATGCCCCCTGGGAGCTGCCCCAGGAAAGCACCGCCAGAACTCCCCACTTTGCCCCCTGGCAGGTCCCTCTGGCTCCTAGGGGTGGGGAGGGCACCCACTACAGTGGTCCACGAGACCCTCCTGCCCGGTTCTGGTGGCAGTTGGGGACAGGGGAGGGGGGGTGGATGGCGCAGGAGTCCCGGGGGGCAGACAACGACCCCCAACAATAAGAAAGGCCACAGCCAAGGTAAATCCCAGCTCCTCAGGCATTCTCCCCTCTGGAGCATAAACCCAAAATTATACTATCTTGTGCTGCACAGGAAACTCAGGGAAACGCTCATAGAGTCCCTCCTCCCCCTCAATGTGGAGAGGAATATGCAACAGCCTTTGCCCCTTGAGCTATGATTTTCCATGCACTTCACTCCAACTCACTGGTTTAGATTAAAACATAAAATAAATTTATTTATTATAAAAAGATAGATTACAAAGTGATAGCAAACAGATCAAAGCAGATTACATAGCAAATAAACAAAAATGCAAACTAAATTTAAGATACTAAAAAGATAGGATATGAATTAGCAAATTCTCACCCTGGCTGATGATACAAGCAGGCTGTGGATTCTTAAGGCACAAGCTGCACTTGCTTTGCAGCTTGGAATCCTCAGATTTTCATACACAGGCTAGAAATCTCTTTAGCCTGGGTCCAGCATTTCCCCCAATTCAGTGTTTGTTTCTCAGGTGTTTCCAGGTGTCTTCATGTGTGGGTAACAACAAATGATGTCACTCCCTGCTTTATATGGCTTTAGCGTATGGCAGGACCCCGTTGTCCCAAACCTCAGTTTGGGGAAAAATCCTGACATCCTGAGATGGAGTCCAAATTATTATAATTAATTCTGTTTATAATGTATTATTTCAGTGGGGATTTTGCCTGAGAAAGAATAGGGTATTTGTGCAATCCATGGAAAACACGGGGGCCTTTTTTTAAGGCATTCTCCATTTTTACAAACACAATTTTGCAGCTGCAAATTATTGCACATTCAAATATTTGTGGGTACACATGAGCACACACAGACATCTAACAGCTTGGTTTACTCTGGTGTACTCAGGAAGCTGCCATCTCTTGTGCTACCAGGAGGGGGCAGTCACGGGACAAGGAGCAGGGGGGGGTTGGATAGGGCACGGGAGTCCGGGGGGGCATATCAGGGGGTGTGGGTGTGGATAGGGGTCGGGTCAGTCAGGGAGCTGGGGGGGTTGGATAGGGGGTGGTGTCCCGGGGGCAGTTAGGGGCAGGGGTCCCGGGAGGGGACAGTCAGGGGACAAGGAACGGGGGGGTTGGATGAGTCAGGGGTTCTGAGGAGGACAGTCAGGGGGCAGGAAGTGGGAGGGGGCAAATAGGGGTGGGGGCCAGGCTGTTTGGGGGGCACAGCCTTCCCTATCCAGCCTTCCATACAGTTTTGCACCCCGATGTGGCCCTCGGGCCAAAAAGTTTGCCCACCTCGTCTTAGAGACTAACAAATCCAATTAATCTGTGTGTTTTCTTTACTAATACAGAAACACATCTGACCCCCCCACCTACCTGTGAGTCAGGATACCCATTATTGCATCAGCTACTGTTGTACATACACTACGTGAAAGAACTCTTGACATCTGGTGTCACACCATATCTTGTAATACCAAGTTGAGAAAGTACAGGTTAGGCAATATCCAATATTAAGCAAACCTTGACACAGCCAAAAATAAACTAGTTTTTCATGATTATTTAAATCAAGTAGATGGTAGCAATGATGGAGAAATTGATCTTTGTGCTAGACCAGGTAATCTGAAAGGTAGAAAGCAAGCAGCATTTCCCTTCCCTATTCCTTCTGGAATAAACTGTGAAATATATTTGAAAATGAAGTTTAATTTCAATTGAAATTCTTAATTTAAGTTTGTTAGCAACCATCCTATTTAAAGGTACCAATTTGTCATATTGATACAGTATCAGCATTTAGAAATGAAATTCAGTGTCACTTTTAATTAATTCCTATTTCCTTTTATTACATTGCAAATTGTATAGCTGAAGTAAAATATAAAAGGAATTAGAGGTCAAAAGTCCTCTAACAGAATATCAAATGCTAAGTATGTTTTTATTCGTTTTTCACAATTTAACTATATTTTTTAAATAATGTTTTTTGTCATACTATCCGGGAGAGTTCAATTAGCATGTCTGACTAATTATTTATTTACTAATTTGATTAGACAGCAGTCTCTCTGAAAATGCTGGAACGCTAGTAATACCTCACAAGTTACTTCTAAATGTAAGAGCACTCTAAAATGAAGCCATTACTTTTGCTTAAATCAATTTCTTTATATTTATGGAATACAATATGTTTGCTTCCATAATACAAATCTTCAAGAAAATATAAAAGTAGTACATGTGGCATTATTAGTATGCAGAGAAATGGATGGTCTCAGTAGATTTAGTCTTATTGTATAAACTATTAGAATATCTGCATCTCATCTTTGCAGTTCAGCGTTACAATCAGGAGAAGTCTAATTGCTTGAGAAGCCCTGTGGTCAGATTAGCTATGTTAGCAGCAAATGGAAGATTAAAGAAGTATGTATTGCATTTTGTCATTAACACAATTACTGAAAGAGACTCATTCAAATGGGGTAAGAAGTATATGACCATTAATATAGATGGAGGCTGAAAAAAAGCTGCCTGGGAATGCTGAAATATCCGGGTTCTTCTGGACTGAAGTTAGCAACATGCTCATTCAGTATGAGACCTAAATATATTTTCCTATGCATGTTGCTTCACTTTGGAAAAACACCTACCAAGTGAAAACAGTTTCTTATATCATCAAGCAGCTGACATTTTGGGAAACGCTAGGGCTAGCTTATCACAGTTAATGATGGGGCAGAGTTAAAATTCCTGCTGTCAAAGCTAATCACTGGTAGCTTGACCTACTATACCTAGTTCCAAAAATAGTCTGGGTCAGGTATTTGCTACCAAGGCAGTGCTTAAGAATCTTTCAATAGCATGGTCTCATAACTTGAATAGCAAAAATCTCAGAAAAATATGAAGAGACAGAGATCTGTCGACAGAAAAAAAAATGGTAATGAGTTTTATTTAATTTGTAACCCTCCAAATACATTCACAATAAAGCATATTGCATGCAGTGCAAATAAACAAGCAATAGCACACACAGAGACTTGTATATATTGTATGCTACATTTGTAGCATTGTGCTGATACCATGCTCGACTCTTGCTAGTCAGTGTGGTTAATAATAACACGGAACATGAACAATTTAAATACAAAAGTTTTTCTTAACAAACACCAGCTCTTAAAATATTATCAGACCACCCAGAGTTTGAATGTAAACTCCATTTCTCTTTATGTTCATTTAACACTAAGTAAATTTAATTGGGATGGGAAATACACATCATTAGCATACTACACTGATTCTGTTGAAAAATGGTCCTTCTTATTATTTAGAGAGAGACCTGAGGTCCACACTTAACAATGTGCTCCAAATTGCTGCCTGTATTTTTGTATGCAGCTAGGGTCTGTTCCTGCACCACCAAAGTCAGTGAAAGTTTTACCATTTATTTCAATCAGAACAGGATAAGGGCTGTCCAAATGGCTACTTAACTGAACCTCATGCTGAAACAACAGCTGTAGAACAGCTCTACAGCATGAGAGAGGATGATTTGGAATATCCATATCCAGGGAGTCTCCACCCTACCACCATGCAAAGTCTGAACTATTTGGGTTTGGTATATAAGGGAAGGTTAACCCAAAGTAGGCTCTGAAAAGACACTTTGCAAATAGTAGCACATGGTTCCATATTTACTGTCCATATCTGACTCCAAATCAAATTTGCTTAGAAGGTAAAAAAAATTGTCTGGGAGAGCCAAGCTAGAGTTTTTCAGGTTGCTGCAGTGTTACCACTAACAAAGATTCTTCAATGACCCTGCTACTGGGACAGGAAGTTGGTATGGTGGGAAGTTTCTGAATTGCTTATATGGGATTTGACTAGCAAGATACAGACCAGACACAAATAAACGATGCCACTTTGCCCATGGAATTTATTATTTCACAACTAAATAGTTTTATAAAAAATAAACAACAGTACCAGAGCAAACTTTAAAAAGAAGATATGGAGCCAGATCCTCAGTAGATATAAACCGACATGCTCCACTTAAGTCAATAGAACTACAGTGCTTTGCCCGGCGTGAGGATCTGGCCAGTGGATTATAATGAGTTAGCCATTGCTTACTGGGAAACCCAAGGAGTTTAATTTGATTTAAATTCCATTGTTTTAATAGGGCAAAAGTGTGACTTTTTTACAAGTAGTTTGTCAAATTAAAGGTCCTTCACAATTTTTACAACTCCCACAATTGAAATTTTAAAAAGGATTAATGGTATGTTTTTCCTCATTGCATATATAATCAATTTGGAGTTCAATCACTTATTTCTCCCCTTTGAATAACGAGAGAAGAATTAAATGTCAAATATGGATTACTCTGGGTAACTTCCTTCAAGTATGTTGAATAAAGAGTCAAAACTTAAGGCAAGTGTGGGAGATATTCAGTGCATAATTATGGGGGTGTCTTTCCTTTTCAATTATGGGGGATTAGGAGTGCTTGGAAATGGTTTAGGGGAAAATTTTCAAAAGGGCTTGCAAGCCAGATTTTTAAAGGTATTTAGGCTCCTAAAGATGCTGACAGGTACCAAGTGTAATTTTGAAAAGTTCCTAAGCAAATTAGTGCATAACTCTCACTCATTTCAATGGGAGTTAGGTACCTAATTCACTTGGGTGCTTTTGTAAATCCCACTAACTGCAATTTATGGCACCAAAATACTTTGTAAATCTGCTGTAAATCCCCGACAATGTTTACTTAAAGGGAATATACTAAATTATAATGTACATTACAAATGTCTGAAAGGGAAACCCCTGTTTGATATCTAAACCAGCAGCTAAGACATGAGGTAGAGGGGTCTTTTTAGTCACTAGTTACACTGGTATTTCTAAGTTTAACTGCTGCTGGATGGTTGAATAGCAATAATTTGCTTATTCCTATGAATGAATGAACCTTCAATCCATCCTGTGCTCATCATTGTAATGTTAATGGGGCTTCACAATGAAAAGTTCCACCTAATGTTTCCCACCTCCTGTGTAGGGGGAGCCTCTAGGAGTATGTGAATTGTGTGCTTACTGCTATGTCTTGAAATTGGCTTCTTGTTGGCAATTCAAGGATTTGGGACCTATGAAGTCAATCGGAGGACTCCTATAAATTGGTTTTGGATTGGGATTGGTCTGGTTGAGGCTCTCTAAATATATGCACAGTGCAGCACATCTCAGGAATTCTTACACTGCACGCCTTTCCCACAGTTAATCTCGGATGGGAAATATTTTGTGTCAATATCAGAACTGGGGTCAGACTTTTCTTTGAAATTCCCTTTCTTGGATGAACGGCGAGAGTGTGACACTAGCAAGCTTTGGAATATGATATAAAACATGTATATTGGGTTTTACTTTTGTCTGATTTATTAGTTTTATTCCTCACAGAGTGACCATATGGTTACTAACATTTCCAGAGGCAGCAGGCACCAGTGGTTCTTTAACACTTTCCATTTCCTTCCATTTCCTTTTATTTGCGTGTGTGTCTGTCTTTATATTTCTGGCTAGTATAACAGCATAGGTTCTGATCCAAAGGCCACTACATGAGTAGGAGATTTTCTGTTCATATCAATAGGCTTTGGATCAGGCTCATACACACTCTAAAACTATATGGTAAATAATACACTTTTCCCCTCTGATTCCCACTCTGCATTTAATCTGCAGCCTTAAGATTCCATCTACCCTACAAACTGGGAGGTCCTATTTTAACAATAAAACAAATCCAGGGATCACTAATTTGGAATCTCCAGGGCCGGAATTCCCCCACAGGACAGTTGAAGTTTTAAGGCTCCAAGACTATAGGTAAATCTTTCTTGGTAGTAGAATTTGTATGTGTAGTAACTGAAGGTTACTACAGCTAAGAACTACAGGTATGTTAGCAACAACAAGAAAGTCAGGGAAAGTGTGGGACCCTCACTGAATGGGGGAGGCAACCTAGTGACAGATGATTTGGAAAAAGTGGAAGTACTCATGCTTTTTTTGCCTTGGTCTTCACAGACAAGGTCAGCTTCCAGACTGCTGCACTGGGCAGTACAGTATGGGGAGTAGATGAGCAGCCCTCAGTGGTGAAAGAACAGGTTAAGGACTATTTAGAAAAGCTGGACATGGACAAGTCCATGGGACCGTATGCAATGAATCTAAGGGTGCTGAGGGAATTGGCTGATGTGATTGCAGAACTATTGGCCATTATCTTTGAAAACTCGTGGCGATCAGGGGAGGTCTCAGACAATTGGAGAAAGTCAAATATAATGCCCATCTTTTAAAAAGGGAAGACGAAGAATCCGGGGAACTACAGATCAATCAGCCTCACCTCAGTCCCTGGAAAAATCATGGAGCATGTCCTCAAGGAATCCATTTTTAAGCACTTGGAGGAGAGGAAGGTGATTGGGAACAGTCAACATGGATTTACCAAGGGCAAGTCATGCCTAGCCAACCTGATTGCCTTTTCTGATGGGATAACTCTCTCTGTAGATATGGGGAAAGTGGTGGATGTGATATACCTTGACTTTAGCAAAGCTTTTGATATGGTCTCCCACAGTATTCTTGCCAGCAAGTTAAAGAAGTATGGATTGGATAAATGGACTATAAGGTGGATAGAAAGCTGGCTAGATCATTGGGCTCAATGGGTAGTGAGCAATGGCTCAATGTCTAGTAGGCAGCCGGTATCTGCAGAAGTTTTTAAGGCCCAGCTTGACAAAGCCCTGGCTGGGATGATTTTGTTGGGGTTGGTCCTGCTTTGAGCAGGGGGTTGGACTAGATGACCTCCTGAGGTCTCTTCCAACCCTAATCTTCTATGATTTTATGATTCTATGATTTGAGTGAGAAACAATGTAAGCACTTTGGTTGTATAAATTACACACAAAATCACAGATGTGATGTATAGTTCATAGCTGAAGGCTCCATAAATGTATCTGCTTTTGTTTTTGGATAGATAAGTAAACAGGGGTTAAAAAATCCTACTAAGGTAAAAGGAAAAAGAAAGCTTAAACCATTGTAGATGCATGGTTAGACATTTCACTCTGGTTTACTGTAGTGCTAAATGTTATCACTGAAGTGTGCTTAACCTTGAAAGTGCTACTAAAAGATGTCAGTGAATATATCCTATAAAGTATCTTGTATATAGTCCCTGAAGATAATGAAATAGAAGAGGCCAAGAACTATTGTCCTATCATGTTTATCAACCATGTATTAAATGTTTGACTCTGCCTTAGCTTAAATCAGTGACTTTCTCACAAATGATTATGGGCTTATAGCAGAAGATCAACAAATCTGCAATAAGATGTCATAAGGTTTTGAGAGTCAACTTGTAATCCATGTGGTTTTCTGGAGTGAGTGACTTAAATCGATTATACCAAAGTCTGTGACTTAGTGTAGCATAACTGGTTAATGGAAGTCCTTAACCTACATAAGAAAACTGTTGTACTTATTAAACCAGTAAATGTCCAAGACTATGAATACCTACACTGTATGTTTTACACCCAGATGATTAGAAATTACTTTTTCAAGTATAATCCTCAAAATAGATTTATTCTCCCATAAATGCAAATCAACCCATTCAGCAGAGCAAGCTTGGCATACAGCTCTTGGGAAGAGGCCTAATACAACACTGATTAGTTATTTTAAACATTCATAGCTTAAAACCTATACTGCATACTCCAACATGAAGTGACAGGCCTGGAAATCACCAAAAGATTCAGCCAATACACTGGCATGATGTGCCACCTCGAGTTTAGATGCACCTAAAAGAACTGCAGTATAGTACTTGAAGCCAATACCACTTGATGGAAACAGGAAAACTAGTGAGTGGACAGATGGGGAACTCTATAAATACATCAACAAAATTTTAAAATGTTGAAAGACAAGGGAACAATGGTCTAATAAGTACAAAATGAAACTAATTATCAGGAAAGCCATATTAATAGAGGCAACACCATCTGCACTATCAGTTGTGCTGAAATGCCTAACTAATGTAGATGCATAACAAAATAAAGACAGTTCTGTTTTGCTGGAACTCATATTCTCAAAACTGGAATCACCTTTGTCTACTTTGAGAAGGCAATAGATGCAGAAGATGAATGGCAGTGTTGCTGATGCCCTTTAAAAATGTCTTAGAAAAAGCACCGTCTTGGAAAAAGCAAACTGCATTGGATTTTATTACCTCTGTTCAGGCTACAGGAGCCACTGCTAAGTTACTTGGGGGCAAAGGAAGGGACTGAACCACCAGAGCAGCAGTAGGTGAAAGAATTACGCTTCAGAGACCCCTGGAATGGCATGCTCACCAACAGCCCTCACTATCCCGATATTAGTGCACCTACTTGCAGTTAGGCAGCATTGTCTGTCAAATAATGCCTGCCTCCTGGATGAAAGCACTAATGAGACAAAAGCTGGTCCGCCAAGCGGAAGTGTTGAATATAGGAGTCCCGGGAGAACAGTGGTTAGCAGCTGCTGTGCTGCAGATAGACTGCAGAATCTTTTTTAAAACTTCTATACAAAGGATTGAAATACCTTGAAGTCAATTGCCAAGTCGAGACCTCCATGTTAGAGTGTCCTAGAGAAATGTTTTAAGCACTGCTTGGTAAATTGCCCTTGTTGCTCATTATGCTTTAAGCTGAGCTTCACTCTCATGTTCCAAGGGCCATCTACAATGTAACATACCTAAGAACTCATCATTTTATATGGAATTGAAAAGATCAAATGCACAGATGTTTGAGGTCACTTTGTTAAAGCAATATGTAGACATACAGCTTTTTGTCCAGTTTCTGTGTTCTTTTAAACTAGGAACAAATCTTCTCCATGTTTTGTACATTAAAGATTGTTAGCTTGGGTAGTGGGCAATAAATGAATACTTCAGTAAAGGTGCTCAGCCACCAGCATGCATTTAATCTTTTTAATTCTATTTATTGTTGCAAATATAGCACCAGATTAGATGTTTCCTAGAGAGTTGAGTTTGGTGTGAAGTATTCATTACTTTGTTACAACGCTTTTGAGGTCAACATGAAGTAGTCCCTTGTACTCAATGCATAAATCTTTTATCATGACCTTTTAATCACTCATCATGAAGAAGTCTTTTCTTTTGTACAAAAGGCTACTTCACATTGCCCTCATCAAAGGAGCTAAAATAACATAAAGCAGACACAATGGTGACTGCTAATGAAATATGTTACAATAGAAGAAAATTAATGTAGGTAGACCCAATGGACTAGGACAAGCAACAAGGACTATTAATGGGAAGTGCTAATGTAGGGAACTGGCTGTTAGTTCAATTGTTATAGACTGCATAGAAGAGGAGGTATTTTAGCTCCATTTTATAGTGGGATAGAAGGAAAATAATTTGATTCAGTTAACTGGAGCAGTGGCGCCAGCGAATCAAGTCCTAATAGAAGAGCGTAGAGGACTTCTAAATCACAAAGCTAAGGAGTTGAATGGGGCATTAGCAAGAAGGAAATTTAACACTAAGATCTAAATCTATCTCCAGTTAGACTGGTGTACCTTATTCCTATGGGCTCAAGTCTCTTCTCACACTGGTGTAAAACAGGTATAATTCCAGTGAAAACAATAGAATTTGCATTGTTATAAAAACAATGGAAGTCAGAGCAGAATCTGACCATAACTATACATGTAAGACCTTTTGACGGTATAAATCAAAGTTGGGATTCTAGAGGGCACAGTGAAATAGGTGTACATTCTAAGCCGGTGGGTGGGTGCGCCATAACAATATGACTGATGAGATAGGAAGGGAGAACCTCTTGGCTTTCAGAAGTGGTAGGGAAAGCTGTACACAGAATTTGAACTTCACACCAGGCAGAGCTTTAGTGACAGGCAGGCAATGAAACACTCAACAACCAAGGCAGAATAACAGGTTCTGAGACAAAGTAACCCCATAGAGGTCCACACAAGTAATTCAGAACCACTGTGAAGTCTCATGCAGAATACACATATGTTTTCACAGTGCTCACCAGCATACACACTTCCTGCTGCACCCCATAGGGCGGCTATGGGCATCTTAGTGGCCTCGGAGGGCACGACAACGGATTCCATTTGTGCCTGGCTGGTATATGGAAGGTTCAAGGTGAGGAGAATATTTTGTGTCCCACCCATTATATTGCATGGTGGCTGGGCAAAATCTATCCCTGTACGTCTGTAAAGTACTCTCCTTTGGGATCTGTATGAATAATGATAATTTCTTGCTCATAAAGAATGTTTTCTAGATCATTAATGAATTGCTTCAGTATTATTTTTTTTAATGTAAATAACTTACCAAAAGTGAGAGGATGGGTAGATTTGTGAGGAGTGGAGATAAATATAGGTCTAAAATAGGAATACGCTATGCCTCTATTTAGGTGACACCATGGGTCCAGCATCATTAAGTGCCCTCAGCATGTTAGGGATTTGCCAGAAAACTTTGCACTTTCCCTTCTGAAGGAACTGAATTGGTACCAAGGAAGAAAAAATTACACTAAACAACCACATAAAGACCATCTAATGCACCTGCTCTTCCCCCCTCCCTCCAAACAGAACTCCACACAGAGAAATTAGCAGCACCAATATCAAATAACGCAACCAACATCCATTGCCTTATTGCGGAAGCTCAGGTATTTAAATACTGGAGCTTCCAGTCAGATTCCTGGGGCAAATTGTTCTCCTGTTCTGCTTGCTCCTTTTATTCTCCATGAAGGCAGGACCTGAACCTGTGTGTTTCATGCAGCTTTCCTTCATAGGTCACAGCAGCTCTTTTCTGTGCATGTGTTTTTCAGTTACCACACTCATATGTCTCAAGCTCCTTATTCCTCTCTACTCCCCCTTCCCCCCACTTCTCATTTCTTCTTCCCCTTTGAGGTTATTTCCCTTTCTCTCAGGTGTGCTATTCTTTGATTCTATTGATTTTTCTCCTCTTTCATTCACAGCCTTTATTAAACTCTGTTCAGCTTCTTCTATATTTACTTTTTTCTTCTGTACTCTCATCTAGCTTTCCCTTCTTGGTATATGTAGCTCTGGCTCCTTCTCTCCCTTCCTCTGTGTTGCTTACCACGACATGTCTTCTGGTTCAAATCTTTTCTTCCACTCACCTTGTTTCCTTTCTTCCTCTGTCCATCATATCTTTCAGTCCCCATGGCACATGCTTCTTGCTGCTGCTCCATTCTTCAGCTCTCCTGAGTCTCTTCTTCTCCTCCCCATGTATTTTATAAACAGATATGAAAAGAGCAACTGATATTTCCTAATTTACTGTTCCGACTGATGCCTGTATGAGCCGTATCAGCTGGAGGAGAAGATATGAAATTGAGACCAGTGCCTTTTTTCCCCAAATTGTTTCATCACATATCCTGATTTCCTTTTCTATATGATCATTTTAGAGCAGCTGCAACTCAGTTCTATGCTGCAAAAACCAGGTGTTTTATTCCATATGCAGTGCACATATTAGTATATATAGCCTGGAAGAAAAAGTATTTCTAATTTAATCTGAGACTCTCACATTCTTTACACACTGGGAAAAAATGTTTTGCCTTGGTAGGCTAATGCATACTTATAATACTGTATAAAGCAGTGTGCTCACTCAAACCGGTGCAACATTCTCTCTGCCCTCACACAACCTCCTTTACAGAAATCCTAGAAAGTATACAGCTTGCAAAGCCTGGGATCCACATTGCCCCATACACTGAGAAGGAGACTGGGCCTTGGTTCCAATTTCCATCTGTACTAACAGAGAGAACAGGCTGCACGTAGCTCAGGAGAAGGCTGAACCACCATAAAATGCCCTAGGGGAGAATTGTGGCTTAGAAAACCCCAATCCCTCCTTTAGCTCCTTCAAGGACAATTTTCAGAGTAGCAGCTGCGTTAGTCTGTATTCGCAAAAAGAAAAGGAGTACTTGTGGCACCTTAGAGACTAACAAATTTATTTGAGCATAAGCTTTCGTGAACTACAGCTCAATGCATCCGATGAAGTGAGCTGAGCTCACGAAAGCTTATGCTCAAATAAATTTGTTAGTCTCTAAGGTGCCACAAGTACTCCTTTTCTTTTTTCAAGGACAATATGGCTGTGCGTTGCAACCACGTTGGGCCAGTAACTCCAAAGCTGAGATTTGACTCAAGTAATATAAATCTCAAGGAATTAAAGATGTGCCCAAACTACTTCTTCCCTAAAGGATGCCTCCATGGAGTGGAACCCAACTAGATCCATTTTGGGGTAGGGGGAAGAGGGAGCATCATTTAAAGTATTGGTATCAAGTATCTCCTAAGCCACAACCTGCACATACGGCTGCAGCTTCAGTGAGTGAGTAACCTCCTAAATTGAAGGTTTTCATCTAAAATGGAGATAAATTCATGGTTTTGTCATGAGAGCTGAATTCACAGTTTTTCTTATTTTCCTCTTCTTCTATTCCAAATCAGAGTCTGGCTCTTATACATGCATAGTATATTGAGGAGTGGGATGCTGTACAAGAGAAGAAAACAATCTGTATACAATAAAATATATTTTAAACATAAGTCAATTTTTAAAGTATATTTAAAATATATAGCTAGAATGTGATGCTACAGTATAAAGTATTATATCTCATAGACAGGAAGGTGTTATGTGGAATTAGGTGGGGCCTGATTTTGACCTTGCATCCGTTTTACACCAGTGTAACATTGATTTCAGTGGAGTCATACTGGATTTATAATGGTGTAAGGTGAGTGAGATCAGAATCAGTTCCATATTTTATTTGTATTAAGTCATCAAATAAGACTCAAAAAGAAACATATTTGACATAATAGTGTAACTAATAGAATTTCAAATGGCAGCAATGTATTAGGCTTTCAACAGTAGTAATGTGAAAATTCTATTTTGAATAATTCACTCATCTTAAATTGTTATGTATTCAAAAATGATTGAGCTGCATCTCCACATTTTGAATGGTCTATCTTAGTTTTTAAATTAGCAGTAAACATCAAGTTTTCACAGCTATTCTCAACTGTAGTTTGTATCACATTATACTGCTGGTGAGTTGAGCTGAGTTTAATTGATTGTGAATTAATTAACACTCTACAGTAGATGTCTTTTTCTTGAGGTAATTAATCTTAGTGAAAAATGATACATAGAGCAGTTGAGGCTCCAGCAGATTTTCTAGATGTGCCTTTTTGTTTAGGCTTACTTGACAGCCTTTTTTCTTGTAGATGAATTAGGTGTCTAGAAATGACTCTCTCTTATATTTATTTTGGCTTGGCAGCATATAGTTGTTATGGCTGGCAATATTTCATACCTAAAAGTGTTAATACTATCCGTAAATTATGACCAATGATATACAATGGTTGTTATCAATCATGACAAGTAATTTATCTTGATTGAATCAAATAAATATGATGCTTTGCAAAGTTATGACCTTGTCATTTAACTTCAGTGCTGCAAACACATCAAACCAGTTTGCATTAACTCTTCATAAGTGCATATAGAGTTTTAAGAAATAAGATACTGCATCAGTAAAGGCCACAATTGCTAGATAGATTAGATAGGCAGATATCAATACTATTCTATTCTATATAGATCTGTATACTGCGCTCATCACTGTAGTAACTGAAGGTCGTCTTGTAGTGAATTAACCATGTGACTACATATCTGTCACGTGTTCTTTGCTCTCTCATTCTCTCCCAAATGGGACAAGCATCTGCGGTGGAGTGTCTTGTTTTAGTAGAGTTTTTTGACAACAATCTTCGTCCCCAAGCTTTAGGTGGTCTTTTAGGTCTCCTGAGCTCAAACTAGGGAGCTTGAAGATAAGAACTGATTCAAAATTCTGTGGGAAGCCAATATAGAAAGCAAAAGTGAAGGACCGATTTGCTAGGCTCATGGTAGCCTGTGTTGATGAGTCAATGTGCTGCAGCATTTTGTAATAGCTGAAGGTTTCTAAGTATTGAAGGTTTCATGCCAATGTACATTGTATTTACTGTAGTCCAACTCAGAAGTGATGAAGGCATGAATAAATAAGGCCAGGTCAGGATGGGACAGTGTCAGTGAGGAATCCAAGAGTATTCCTAAATTATGGACCAAATTGGCCAACTGTGGATGTGTACTTTCGACCAAGATTTCACCATGGCTGCATACTGTTCAAAATATTTCCTCTGATAATCTGCATCACCTTTGTGTTGCTCAGATTCAGTTGTAGCCAGCTGTTCTCCATCCATGAGCTGAACTACTCCAAGCATTGTGCCACCTTGGTGGGTAGTTATGTGGTCATATGTGATGAAGAATAAGCATATTGTTGGCACTTGAGTCCATGTCATCTTACCTGTTCACCTACCAATTGTATATGGACATAGAAAAGGACCAGAAAGAGAACTGAACCTTGTGGGACTCCAGAAGTAAGAAGTGTAGTGGTGGAGGTGCAGTTTCTTATAACTGCTCATTAAATGGGTCCCTCCAGGAAGGACTCAAACCATTTGAATGCATTACTCTGGACACCTGCTGTCCCTCTCAGGTGAAAAAGCAGTATCTCATGTTCAACAATGTTGAATGCTGAATGCCTGAATCTAGGTTTTACCAGGTCTAGAATGCCAAATCCTCTAATTAAAGCTAGCTTCTCTATGAGCTTGCTCAGGAATGGCAAGTTTGACACTGGGCAGTAGTTTGCTAGAAATAATGTATCCATGGTGGGTTTCTTCGGTGCTGGCCAGACTAGTGTTTGAAAGAGGAAGGGAAGATTCCTTCTCTAAATGGTGTTTTGGGCGTTTCACTGTGGAGTGGCACCAATTATTCATATCTCTCTTTCACCTGCCAAGAAAGGCATGGGTCAGAGTCACAATTCTTGTGTCAAAACTCCTTTAGTTTGTCAAGAACTTCTTTATTGAATCCTGGGAATGCAGGTGGCCTGTTGGTTGGTGGGCATAGGTAGAGTGGACCCAAGCCATCCTGAATACGTATGATTTTTTTTCAGCGAAATAGGATGATAATTCTATTGGCAAAATCTGGTAATTTTTCTTGTCAGTTTCAGGAGATCAAAATAAATATGATGAGACTCAAAACTGAGCAGGAATAATGGTGTTCAATGAGAAAAATGTCAAACCCCTCTTTAAAAAAAATGATATGGTGGAGTCTTTGCCTCTTTGGTCCTTGGGGGCCGGATCCAGCATTTACTGCTGTCATTGGAAAGATTCCCAATGGTTTCAATGGGCCTTAGAGAAGGCCATGATCAACAGAACCTGATTGTGTGTCACTAACTGTGGCAGTTGTATTATTTAGAGAAGCCCCATTGTCCTCAATGTGACTGTTCATGAAAGCAAGGGCTACTCATATGAATAAGATTTACAAGTCTGGATCCAAATTCCTGCTGAATAACACTTTCATTTGTTAACAAAATACAATTGTTTTCTGCTGATCATGGCTTTGATCCTGCAAACCGTGTTGTTATCATTGAAGCCTGTGGGTGCTTAAATTTAAGCCCATGCTTAAGTGCTTTGTTGGATTGGGGTCCAAGCCCCAGTTCAACAAAGTACTTAAGCATGTTCCTCACTTGGAATACTTAGTAGAGCCCAATTGAAATCAGTGGGGCTACTCGGGTGGTTAAAGTTAGGCATGTGCTCAAGTACCTATCTGAATCATGGCCCATAATTTTCATAGATATACAAAGTTGAGCCTTTATTGATTTAGTGTCTTGTCTCTTAAAGCTCTTCATCCACATCCCAAGAATTTATCCATATTGTTTTAATATGCCTGCAGCTCTGAAGTTAAAATGGCAAAGCTCACTTTTCACATGACATTGTATTCTGTGCACACAAATAACTCATTATAGGATCATAGTAAACTCCAACATTGGCACTGCTAAATTCAGTGTTTTTAAAACTTCTTTAATATCAGCTCCTGTGCTGAAGAGTGCCACAGAGTTAGGTTTGGCAAGCAAATGGTACAGGTTTAAAATGGAGGAGGAATTTTAATACAACGTTAAGAAAAGGTGATTTTTAACTTCAGTACAGATATTGATTACATTACTAATTTATTTAGTAGATAGATTGCAAAATGGAATAGGGATTCATCTATGACCTGAATCCTTGCCTTGGGCAATAGACATGCTGCTACTAATTTCAGCTTATTAACTACATCACAAGTTTTACTAATGGAGAAGCCACACATCTTTTAACACAAAGGAAAGAACCGGATATATCATTTTTATTGCCTTCTGGAAGTTCTGTCTCGGCACATTAGGTACTGATTCCATTTTCTTTGCACTGTAATCTTTGCAAAGACACATATCCTTAAGTTAATGCAAAGTAAATAAGAAATGGAAGTTTGTTATATGAATGTCGATTTTTTTTTTTTTTGGAGCAGAAGGGTGGGGAGAAATTGCTGTTTGGAATCTTGACTCTGTAAAGCAAGGACCAGTTTCATGCCAGGTTAACTCAGCTTCCTGAAATAGAGAGACAAGGAATGAATCTGTCCTCAAGTGGGTTTGGTATCTGCAGTTCATCTCCCAAGTGAGTGAACAAGATGAATGTTTTTTAATACGTGAATTAGGTGTCTAGAAATCTCTCTCTCTTACATTTATTTTGGACCTCAGCATGTTGCACAAACTGCTCTCATTTGCATTGGTGCAAATTTGGAGTAATTTAAACTGGAATCCCACCTGTGTAAATATAACAAAAGTGAAAGCAGACTGTGGCCTTCTGGGTGTAAAACATTTAACATACATAATGAACCTTGTAAAATGTTCCTACTTTAGAGGAATGATAAATATCTACTTTTTTCCCTTGTTTTTCACCCAAAGGGAAACAAAGTTATGTCACAATTACCATCTGCTGTGCCACTTCATCTTGATCTGATTGCATCATAAGTGTGATATACTTAATAATTCCAGCATACGTTTGACAGTATTTCCTTCATGCCAGTCTCATGCCTGTCTTTTATTTTACTCCTTTTCTATTCTCTCTAACCTGTTATTGTGTTTGTGTGTATTATTTGTAGTTTATTGCTTATGCTGGAGACTTCTATTTTATTCCAATTGCCTTTTCTCCCAGAGTCAAAACATGAAACATTTTTTTCCTTTGTCTAATAAAAGTAAAGTACTTAGAACGTTGTGATGTTTTATTCTGGATTAGATGACAGTATTACTGGGTGAGGCTCCATGACCTGTGTTATGCATGCAGGAGACCAGATTAGATGATTATAATGAACACTTTGCTCTGAAAATCTTTTAAATTGCACATAAGTCAATGATCAGAAAAGTTTTTGAAATTTTAATTGTAACCAAAAATTGAAAACGAAGTCACTCTATTATCACTGCTTCTACAAGCACATCAACAGCTGCAACCAACGTTCCTATATATGACAATAACCAAATCAATATGATAACAGCACAGTCTTCTTACTTCCGTACTGTGTAGATCTTTCAGTGGTGAGTGTTCATGGATGAATGAAGAAGTGAATATATTTTAAGGTAGCTTTTTTTAGCTTTTTTGTTATTTTTCCTTTTTACAGTGTTTTCATTCCCTTTATTCCTTAATTTCTATTCATTTTACAGTATGTGCTGAAGTAATGATGACTGTAAAAAACAAACCTCTTTTAGTTTTAGATTATTTTTCTTATATGAGCTGAGCTCAGGAAAATTTAGTTCTCTCAGCTGAACAGTCTAACAACCAAATTTTATGACTCTGCAACAATAGCATCAGTCATTTGCATTCTGTTGGGGAGGAGGACAGTGTTATTTTCAGATTTGTGTTTTTATTATTGGGACGACATGCAGATTTTACGGAAATAAATGCTTTCTTTAACTAAAGAAAATTAACTATTCTCTTTAAGGCAGAAATTATCTGGCTAGCCTCCTAGAATTTACCTTAGTGTGACCGGAGTGTAATATTACCTGTAAAAGATCTAATAACCCATTGACTTATAATAAAGATCTTCATAGCTTGGTGCATTTTTACTTGGGAAACTGCTTCTCTCTCCATGCCATAGGGTCTATGTGGAGATAAGTGGCAGTGGTCATGCTGGCATATGCTGCTGGTTTAATTTTGTAATGCTATTTGCATTGCAATTTTAATTAACAGGAAGAGCACTAAGAGGCCCAGAATAGGCATTCTTCTTGTTGTTTGGTTAAATCCACATAAAATAAACAAAAATCAATAGTGGGGATACTGCATATCAGACATCTATCTCATTTAGTTGGAAGAGGAAGCTAAACTTTGATATGACTGGAGGAAATACTTGAGAGCACATGAGGCAATGCTGATTTTAATGTATTTATTTATATAGAACCAGATTCTGCCATTCTTAGTCATTTCAAGTGCTATCATGCCTTACAAGTATTCTAATTTAAATCAAATGGGAAAATTCACTGTGTGTGATAAAACTCAGGTGGAGTAAGAGTTAGAGAATCTAACTCAAAGTGCATATACACACTTTGTATAAGTGTTTGGGTAGGGAAACAATTAAAATATAGCACAGCCCACTTAAACCATTGAAAAACTCCAAGCTAACAAAGGGATGTCATTAGGCTTCTTAAAGTAAATAAGGCCTTAGTAATGTAATCAGGGTATGCTGTAGAGAATAAAGTTAGAATACACAGTTAAAGGGTATTTGGATTCCCCAAAAATCTAGAGTGCCTAATTTTGTGATGCTCTGAGTTTTGTCAATTCCCATTGATTTCCATGAGAGCTGAGGACACTTATCACCTTACAGCTGGTGTTGTTAGTTGGGTTCTCTTAGCTGTATTTTGCCCAAAAACTCCAGTGTTGAGAAAAGTTCTAAATAACTCCTTTCAACTGAATATTTCCTGGGGTACATTACAGAATTAATGGAGCCATGAAACTCCACTTACATTCTGTTAGACCATGCATTGAGCTCCATGACAATATTTCATTTTTAGGAACCCCGGCAAGACTAAGATGTACCTTGTTACACACAGAAAATAAAAGAAAATTGCTAAAAAGTAGGACAATATGTTGATTGAAGGTTCAGATCATAATTGATAAGTTTTTTTTATTGTTGACTGTTTGCTGAATAATAGATTGTTATTCTAATGTGTTTTGACTGGAGCTGTTTGTCTTCAAGCTGCTTTTTCTTTTCGATCTTTTGTAATATTAGTTTTTTTAGGTTGATTTCTCATACATAAATGCAGAGGAATTTTCCCCCCTTTGTTGAATGCCCTCAGATGAAAGCCTGTGTTCACTTTACAAATTGATGGAAGACTCTGAAGGGCTGTTTTTGAGAAGAAATATGTAATATTCAGTAGCTGTTACATGTAGAATCCACAGCTGTTACTCAGTGCATAGTGGTGGGAGAAAAAATAAACAAAATATTCAGAGGGGGCATATGCTATCTATTTTATCTAAAAGTCCATTTTCAGAGTTTCTAAATCAACATTGCCAGCTGATGGGGGGAACATTTTCTAACATATCACAGCAGATATGTCCAATGTTATTTATTTGCCATAGACCAGTGAGCCTTGGCAAGCATACATCCCAGGGGACATGTACAGTTCATGTTCCCACTGTAATATCCTCATAGGGCCCTCTCTGTAATTTGGTTGAAATATGCAGGCCACTGTCCTTTCTTCACTTTCCCTCAGCGAATAAACTGATATAAGATAAAGACTTGAGCATAATGGTGCAGAGATGATCCGACTGTATTTAACTTTTTAAAACACAAGAAATAAGGTTGCATTGTCCCTCCCTCTTTGATCCATCTGCAAGAGGCTCTCCCTGCTTTCCCATTCATCCATTGCCTTCCTTATACATAGAAGGACAGTCTTCTCTCTGTTCTCACTATGTTCTTCCCTCCTTTTCCTCAGTATGCTCTTCTTTCATCAGATACTAGTGAACTTTGCTTCTGTGAAGTCCGTTAGAATTACTGCTAAGGTAACTCAGGTGACATGTTTGAAAGGTTAATCATGATGTAGTCTTTGAGCATGCTTTGTAGCCACCACCATAATTACTAGAAGGCAGGGACTATAAGAAATGTTTGGGGATGCAGAGGTGAAAGAGAAAATCAGATAATTTAGCATTAAATCTACAAAGGGGATGAAACAACATTCACAAAGAAAGCTATACAGGGTCAGGTTTCAGAGTAGCAGCCGTGTTAGTCTGTATTTGCAAAAAGAAAAGGAGTACTTGTAGCACCTTAGAGACTAACAAATTTATTTGAGCATAAGCTTTCGTGAGCTACAACTCACTTCTGTAGCTCACGAAAGCTTATGCTCAAATAAATTTGTTAGTCTCTAAAGTGCCACAAGAACTCCTTTTCTTTATACAGGGTCAGATTCTCTGGTCTGTCTGACCTGAGCTTAATGCAAGACTGGTGAGAGGGGACAAGAATAGAGTTAAACTATCACTTCACCCCGCAGGTCCTGGGCCTGTCTGTTTGCCAATCCAGTCTCCAGCATAAATAAAGCCTGCCTCAGAGCTTCTCTGATTTATGCTAGCTGCTCTTGATTCCAAAAGGGAATACAGATGTCCCAGCCATGCCCCCTTTTTCCTGACTACTCCCCATGTGCTAGGAGTCAAAAGAAGAGTGGCCTAGGAGCCACTGCATCATCTCTATACAACCAGAAGATTCCCTAACATCAGTGAAATCTTAAAGGGGCTGGTTAAGCCAGCATTAGGCCTCCACAACAGTACAAAGCAGTTGGAGCCTGTCTGAGGATATAACTCATATTATAGCAATGAGAGTTTAAAGAGTGAAATCACTTTGCACCTCCAAATATTTTGATTCTAGACAGTGATTTTTTTAGTGTGTCTGGCTATTACAACTAGTATGAACAACCAGTCATCCTATTTGTTATTTATGAATAGTGCTTCTTTTTTTAAAAAAATTAAACAAGCATGAAAGATTCAACCAAAATGACAAGATTCCTTTGTAAATAACCTTTTGTAAGTCACTTTCTTCCAACTGTAGGAATTATTTTGGAGACACCGATACTTTCAACACAAAGCTCATACGTATTTAGATCAAAATTTTTAAGTAACAAAAAGTAGAGGGAATTAAATGGAATATAAAATACCCTTCACTTTGTATGTAATAATAGTTTGTGTTAAACCTATCTAAATAACTTTGTAGTTCTACATCTCTTCCTAAAACATACTCCACTTAACACTTTATTTGGTACTTATTGTGAAAACATACATAAATGTCTTAAATGAAATAAAGAATATTTGATATAAAGGTTACATAATTAAAATATTTTAAGTTCCATTCAATTATTTTAAAGAGTGGATAGCCTACTCACACCATACATGTTTTTCAGTATCCTCTTGCCTATCTTTTGTTTAGTTTTCATGGAAACAGCCCTTGTTCATTACAAGTTCATCAACTCTTATTCCATATTCTTCTCCTGGTGCTATAGACTCTCCAGACACCAAAACTGATAGGTTGATTGTTTTCTATGGGACTACTCATAGAGTCAGGGTGTTTGTCCTGGGAAGGTGTGTCAGGAAAGGTGACTGAACTAGGACCTAAAATGGCAGCAGTTCCATTTCCAACCAGATATCCTTAGTAATGAAGAATGTGGGGAAAATACAAAATAGTTTGTAAATCTGCTGAACAATTGCTTCCAAATTGAACGTTATTAAAATTTTCCTTGAGGCATCCGCTTATATTTACTTATAATGTAAATAGCATCCACAGGCCCAATAAGGTAAAAAGGGAAGGCTGGCATTGTAAAGGATTTGAGGTTCTTATTGGATAGAACAATCTTTCTGGATTTTAATATTTCACTAATGCTTGATAAATACTCTAAACAGTTATGTGTTGATGTGTGTGGTCAGGGAAGGGGCTTAATTTTGTAGTTTCCTTGGGGGAAGGAAAGGACCCTTATATTTAATTTGTTTATTATTTGAGTGGAGACAGGAACCTGCAAGGAATTGTAACTTCCCTAAGAGGAATGGTGTCTCTATGGATCCTTTAATTAATTCTCTGTTGGAATTCAAAGGATACCCGGAAAAAACAAAATGTGAAAATATGGTTGTCACAATGAGAGCAATCTCTCTGTTAACCCAGCTAGGGTAATGCCTTTGGGGTATTTGAGTACTTCATAAGACATTGCATTTTTAATCATATTCCTATTTTATTTTTAAAATCAGTATCTTATGAGGTATCCCACTCTCCCCAAAACAACATCCCAGTTGTTTTAGCACATTATTCTTTGAGGGAGGCTTCATAGCAATATCCACATTTCCAGGTGTCCCTTTCTCCCATGTTCCCTTTGGATTATCGTTATTGTTTTATTATGATTAGATTTAGCTATTATATAGCACTTCTCATCTGTAGATCTCCAAGCACCTCACAAAGGTGGGTAGATATCATTATTCCTATTTCACAGAGTGGGAGAGTGAGTCACAGAAAAATCAAGCCACTTTCTTCAATATCTGAGTTGAAATTCCACTGCCCACTGCAGCTTTAGGTCTGGTGGTCCTATTTTAGCCTTGCACAGTGCAGAGATGACAGTTCCAGAAAGTTTAAACCAGTATTGTTATTTCACACCTTTCAAGTGTTAATTGTGAAGAAGGAGTAGTTCATGACTATTTTTCCTATTATGTTTTTCTGTTAATTTTATTACAATAGAAATCTAAGTTGTTCATTCATTGTCAACTGCATGCAAATATCTCAGTGGTATAGAGAACATAAAGGTTCTAAACCATCTTCTTGAGATTGATTTAATTTGTTTATCTAGTTACGTAAATGTAGTGCTTCTTTTTTTCAACTAGAAAAAACCTCTTGTGTTTTATTGTCATTGTCTATCTGAGGGTTTATTTTTATGATGAGGACTGACAAAATAAGTGTAACAGATTTTAGTTGACTAATACATAGTAACATGATATAACCCTCAAATACATTTCAGTGTGGCTAGGTAGAGTTTTACCAACCTATTTTCTTATTTTGCAGTAGATGTTTTATAGCATCTTTGCATTCTGATTGTTCAGATAAAAACCCTTTGCTTTACACATTATGTAACACTATCTCTCTCTCCCCATAATCTTCCTGTATGTCTTCCTAATTTTCAACCCTCCAATACTCTTTGTAGCAAAACACAACACTTCTGTCTTTAGGAGTTAGTTAATTTAGCCTAAATTAATACTTTTGTAGGCATATTATTCTGTACTGTCTGTTCTCCTTGCTATTATATCGTTCCCAATTAAATATTCTGTTTGTAACCATCCATGATGGGCTAGTCAGGCGGCTGTCATTTGACATATATCTATGTCCACTAAAAGTTACAGAACTGACAGGGGAGGTCGAGACTTAGGCTTTGGTTTTGATTATAAATTGGTGTATATTTTCAAGAGAAAAAATATTTTCTTCCTAGTAATTTTATTGTTTTCTCAAACAAGGGAATTATTTTGCAGTACGGGAAAGTTTGCCTGATTTTTTTGCATGAACATTTTGCATGGGTTTAGTGATTGATGAAATTAACTAACCATACTGTACATTTACAACAGTGGGGTACACCCCAAACACTGTTTGTCCTTCATACTGCATTCAAACCATATTTCAGACCTATTAATTATAATTAATACTGACATAAAATTTAATTTAGGTAACAAGGAAACAAATGTATGGACATATTGGAAGACTATAAATATTGGCAATATAATATGTTCTTCACACTTAGTACTGAATGAGAGCTATAAATACTGGATCTATCTTTCTTGTTACAGGTTTTTCATTATTCTTATACGGCTTCATATGTGGTTTATAACATACATACAAGGTAAGTCATTTTGTTTTTTCAATACAATATGATTAAGTTTCAATGTTTAAAAAAATGTGGTGGTATTAATGAGTTCAAGTAAAAATGTTTACATTTTTTCAAGGGAAGTTTGGGAGTTAAACCCTCCAGAAGTAGAGGATTCAGTTTTACAGTATGCAGCATGGGGTGTAGAAGGAGAGCAACTGGTAAGAAGAGTCATTTAAAATGCTATGTTAAAAATTGTATTGTAATATATTGTGCTAACACTCCACCCCAGACAGATTACTGACCAAAAAGGGAAGTTTCTGTTATTGTAGATTTATTCAGACTCGGGATTATAAAACCTGCAAGGTCCAGTCTTGTTGTTGCTTTTGGCCCTGATTCATAAATTCATGTTTTTAAGTCTGTTCCTATTCAGCCAAACACTTAAGTACATACATATGGATGGACTTAAGCATGTGTTTTAAAGTTAAAGTAATTTGCTTAATTACCAGTAATTTGTTGAATCATAGTCTTTTGCCAGGACTAGGTAATCCTATGAGAGGACTAGGGTTGCAGATGAAAAAAATTTTCAGGTGCAAAATCTGTGAAAATCTTAGGTAAAATGCAACACATTTGAGGCCCAGAGTGGATCTGACAAACAAAATGAAAATGCATTTGTTTCAGTTTCTGTGTGAAATTATTATAAAGGTCAGTTAAAATCCATAATAACAACAATACTTTGCACTTCGATATTGCCTTTCATCCAATAATCTTAACATGTTTTACAAGTAAGTATTAAGTTTTACTAAATCCCGCAAAGTAAGCAAAGAAGAAAAAACTTAATCTGAGAAGCAGCATTAATGCTAATCTATATTTTGGCATCTCTTATGTGAGTGGGTGCATAGAAGAGGAAGATTTAAGGAGAATAAGGAAAACTCAACGCTCAGAATGAAGAAATCACACAGTCCTAGTCTCAATGAGCTAATAGTCTCATTACTGCCTTTAAGCATGAGCCTGCAGCCCCTTCATGCACGGAACTTCAGTGAGAATTCTGCATGCAGATTGGTTATAAATTGGCCACTTGGAGAGGATAACCTGTTGCTTGTGTCATTAATCAATATGGTGGGAACGGAGACTATGCCTCTGGTTGGGATCCATCGCATTAAGCACATGGGGGTAGGAAGCCAGAAGTAATTACTTTAATCTGGAACATGCTTGGCATTCTTTAATAATTAACCACACTAATGTATCAATAACCAGTACATAGTGACAAGATTGACGATAACAAATACATAAGTTATTTATTAAGCACTGCACCATGTACATGCTTGACAGGGAGGTAACGTGTTTAAAACTTAGTAGGAATTTAAGTGTGTCATATTATTTTTTAACTGCAGTTCATAGGAAGATTTCCAGCGCTGCACTGTGCAGTAGATTAATGTGTTAGAGCATAAACAAAAAAACTGTAGGTGATGATTGCTGCTAAATCTACATTATGTGTTCCTAAAATACATCAAAAAGAGTGACACATTTAAAAATTAAAAGTTAGAAAAGTTACAGCATGGAATATAGTTTGCTTAGGTTGTCACATTATTTTATACAGCCTAGGACAAGAGCTCAGAGGAACAGTTATTATTTGAGTCATGACATTTTTGTGGTAAAATTGAAAAAAAGTTTGCAAACAGTTTGGGAGAGCAAACTTTTACTTAATCAATTAATGTACTTTAATATCATATAGCTGTTCATTTGGAAAATTGTCTTGGAGCTCACTGTTTCAAAATGCTATTGTTATCTCTATTAACAATGAAGACACCAATCCAAATGCCCTTAGTTTTATGTGTCATGGGGTGTAGGAGAATCTGAGGGGGTTTTTGAGTCTGAATTCAAATTCAAATTTTGAAAAGGATCTCTTGATTTATAACCTGTTTTTTATAGCACCCAGCACCACAGTGATAAGTGCTTCCCAGATAAAATAGATCAACATAAAAATATACCGAATTAACTTCATGGAAGCTTGTGCTCTTCTCATTTTTCTTGAGTAGTGCTCTTTTTTTGTGGGGGAAGGAGGGAGATACCCAAATCTAGTTATGATAGGAAGGCTTTATCAAAGAGGAGAGTCTTGTGATGTGCCCTAAAGGGATTCAGACACTGGACTGGTCTAATTTCTTCTGAAATTCTTTTCCTCAGCCATATCCCCTCAAACATTTTGAATCAATAGAATTGAAACCTTTGGGGTCATCCTTCAACTGGTGTTGTATTGTTATAGTTGAACTGAATGGAACTCCATGGAAGTCATGGGAGCTGACTCTGCTCAGATATCCCCAGTGACATGGGGCCAGATTTTAAAAGTATTTAGGCATCTATATACGTAGATAACCCAGCAGGGAAATTTGCAAAAACTCCTAGGTGCCTCATTCCAGTGGAAGTTAGGCAGCAAGGCATTTTCAAAAATCCCATGAAGTGTCTATCTCCATCTTAAGGAGCATAAGGTCTTGTATACATGGGGCAGCAATACATATTGGTGGTGTGTGATTTCTAAAGCTCATTAATATGTTGCACATTAATTGATCCACGTAGACCCTGCAGGTGGAATTAAAAGCTCCCTAGGGGCATGTCAACATAGAATTGTTTCAAATAGTACTATGTTAAAGCACACTAGGGAACTTTTAGATCACACCAACGGGGTGTGAGGATCTCATGGGTCAGGAACCAGGTTCCCAGGCAACATTTGCATCCCAACCATCCTCAGGCATTTGCTAGTTACTGTGGGCTGAGTGGCTAATATAACCCTGGTTCCACCAGAGGCACTACCCCTGGGTGTCCTGATTGGAGGAGCACCCAGCCCCGCCAATTGGTCTAGATGTACTATTTAATCTAGACCCTGCAGGTGGAATTAAAAGCTCCCTAGGGGCATGTCAACATAGAATTGTTTCAAATAGTACTATGTTAAAGCACACTAGGGAACTTTTAGATCACACCAATGGGGTGTGAGGATCTCATGGGTCAGGAACCAGGTTCCCAGGCAACATTTGCATCCCAACCATCCTCAGGCATTTGCTAGTTACTGTGGGCTGAGTGGCTAATATAACCCTGGTTCCACCAGAGGCACTACCCCTGGGTGTCCTGATTGGAGGAGCACCCAGCCCCGCCAATTGGTCTGGATGTACTATTTAATCTAGAAGGAAGCACAGGAAGTTGTCCGTAAAACGGGATGACTTCCCAGCTGGCTGCTGCATCAAACCCTGCCTTCTCACCTGACTTCTGAGCTGTGCTATCCTGACCTGTTGTTGGCTCCTGCATCCCTGACATGTTCTTTTTTCCTGCCCTGGTCTCTGACTCATCACCCCGGCTTGACTCCCAACTCTGAATCCAGCTCTGGCCTTTGGTCAACTCCTGACTCCTGCTCTGATCGTTAAGGTTAACCATCCAAGTACCAGTTGTGATAGTATTCACAGGCCACTTTAACACCTCTGGGGTTTGCTCCATGGAGAATGATGGAACCAGCAGAGCTCCCCCTCCCCAAGGAGTGCCTGAATCACTGGAGTGGGTTGTCCATCTTCAGGCAGACAATCTAGCGATGCGGGCCCAAATGAAGCTGACAACCAGAAATCAGATGCTGTGGGAACAAGTACTTCAGCTTCCCTGAGAGAATGGTGTGCTTCAGACCCATCGCCCTCCAAACAAGGACTGTCAATTCCTGTGATAGAATGCTTCACTGGGAAACATCAGAGCTTCTCAGGGCCCCCTCCTGTTCTTATTTCACCCACAAGTTTACTCTTCCCACCAAGCCAAGATAAGCCTGGTAATTAGTCTGTTGACCAGAGAAGCATTGCACCGGGCCTTCCCCTCCCTGGATGGTGATAAGCCATTGCTAACCAAGTAGAATGCCTTCCTACAGTTGATCTCAAGCGTCTTTTATGACTTCCATCACATCCCCTTGGCCAAGAGCACCCTATGGAAACTCTGGCAGGGGCAAAGGCACAGCTGCCTCCTGTGCAGCACAATTCTATTGACTCACAACTGATACAGAGTGGAACAAGGCATTCCAGTTATAGCAGTTCTGATAGGGCTTGCGGTAGAAGGCTAAGGACGAGCTGGCCTGAGGAGAAACCCCATCGGATTGGATGCCTTTCTTTGACCTTGCAATTCAGATCAACAATCGGTTGTGTGAGCAGCAGGAGGAAAGAAGAGGGTCATTGCAGCTGCCTGGCCCGTGCCCCAGTTATCACATCCTGCACAGCACACTGAGCTGATGCAGGTAGACATGGCCCTTCAGCAACTGAACAATGACATTGCCTTAACCTATGCTTCTATGGGAGTGAGCCAGGCCACCCCATCTTCTTCTGCCCTATGGGAAACCCAACCCAAAGGGATGTGGAAAACAAGCAGGCACAGGCTAAGTAAGAGGGGCTGGCCTGGGCGTCATGACAGGGTATACTCCTGAGACCCCAGCTCCAGTCTTTGCCAAATCACACATCAGTTCTCACCACTTGACTCCATACCTTCAAGTGCTGACCTGGCTGTGCATTCCTGGACAATCCCGACAGTTTCCTATGCAATGGGCCCCCTTTGACTCATGAGCAGCTGATAACTCTATGAATGTGATGACATCACAAACCCTGGAAATCCCCTTAGAGATCATGTCTGCCCTGGACTCAGTAGAGACAATTGACAGGTCCCTCCTATCTTGTGAACCAGTGACCACAGAAACCATGCCTTTGGAGGTTACCATTCAGGGACCCAGAAACACCGCATTTACTGTGATCCTCTCCCTGCTCTTTCCCCTGAGCCTAGGCATCTCCTAGATGACCCTCCATAACCATCTCATCCACTGGTAGGAGTAAAGGGTCAGTTTTCCCTTGGAGTTCTGCTGACGGCATTGTTTGGTTCAAGCATGTGGGAGGCACATAAGTATCCTTAGGGGGACTCAGTCAGGGTCTCCTGCCAACTCCACACCCCAATTCCTTTCTAAATATGGTGACTTTGCTGATACATTTGAAAATAAAAACATTGATTCCCTGCCTCTATAACTGCCCTGTAGACTTGCAACCCAGGGGGAAGATTCAATATGGCCATTTTTATGCCATGTCAGAGTCTGAGCTGGCCATCCTATGCATATACCTCCAGGAGAACCTGGCTGAGAGATTCATTCACTAATAGACCTCACCTGCCAGGCCACCAATCCTCTTTGTAAAAATAAAATAAAAAGTGGCAGTCTCTGCATCTATGTTGACTACTGAGCCCTGAATCAGATAACAAAGAATTGATCCGCAAACCATTGGGCTGTGTGGCCTGAAAGTTAATGAAACTAGACTGGGGAGCATATAACATTGACGCATCAGAGTGGGAGATGAATGGAAGACTACCTTTACCACTATGGCCATTTTGAGTACCTTGTAATGCTATTTAGTCTAACAAATGCTCCCATCATGTTCCAACGTCTTGTCAATGATGTGTTTTGGAACATCCTGGACCTCTTTGTAGTAGTATATCTTGATGATATACTCGATGACAACACTGAGCAATATAGTGTACATGTCCAAGCCATTCTGGAGAGACTTGACCAAAAAGGCCTATATGACAAGATAGAGAAGTACACCTTCACCCATAGCTTCATAGAGTTTCTGGGGTTTATCCTGTCTTCAGAGGGTATCAAAATAAGCCCATGTAAGGTAGTAGTGATCTGTCATTGGGCAACACCCTGAAATATCCAATATCTACAGCACTTCTAGGGCTTTGCAAGCTATTTCTGTCAGTTTATTCCAAGGTTTTCTGAGCAAATCATACCCCTTACCTCTCTGCTCTGTGAGAATACCAAGTTCCTTTGGTCCCTGAGGTCCAGCATGCCTTTGAGCAACTAAAGCTCACATTCACCACCACTCCCGTGCTAGCCCACTCCTATAGCACACAAGCTTTTATTGTCAAAGCAGACACCTTCAACATAGAATTCCCAGTAGTGCTCTCCCAAATGTACAGTACTCAGGAGGTACTGCATCTGTGAGTCTTCTATTCTAGAAAGCTCATTCTTGTGGAGCAAAATTGTGAAATCTTAGTTAAAAAATCTTCTGGCAATTAAAGTCACCTTCAGGGAGTGGCACCTCTACCTTGAAAGGTGCTAATTATCCAGTTCAGGTTTACGGTGACCACAAGAACTGTTCGTTATGCAGGGACAAGGTCCTCAATCAGCAACAGCTTTTGTGGGCCCTATTCTTTTTCCCATTTTGACTATATCTCCTACTCCCTGGGATCATAGAATGACAAGGCTGATACACTGCTCCAAGAGGGAGAGTACTATGTTAACCCAGAGAGGTCTAATCAAGAGACCTCCTATATCTTTAAGCCCTAAAACTTCCTTGGCATGATGCTCTATCAGGATCTTCCCGCCCTAATCCATGCAGTCTCTACCATATGGACTCCCCCTCCCCGATGAACAGGAAACTATAAACAAGGAATCATGTGACATCCAGAATGGGCATGAAGGGATGTGTATTCATTTCCCCCAGACTCCTATGAGTTGCAGTTCTGCTACCATGCCATGATTTCCCCCTGGTGGAGCATTCCAGTCACTCCAAGACCCGGCACTTAGCATTTCAATTTCTTTTGGTAGTTCTGAATGTAAATGACAACACAGGCATATGTTGCCTCTTGAACAGTATGCACCTACAGCAAGGTGCCACACAGGAAACTCCTTGGACTCTTCCACCCCTTATAGACTCCACCTAGACTCTCGGTAGCTATTGCATTAGAGTTTAGCATGGAGTTACCTGAGTCCAGATTTTGATGGTTGTGAACCATCTCACAAAAGTGGCTTATTTTGTTCCCTGTACCTGCCTACCGTCCTCTGAGGAAACCACCTGCAAATGGGTGAACCCAGTTGTCTGCATTCATGGACTCACAGATTGCATCATCTCCAATTGTGGATCACAATTCATCTCTCATTTCTGGCATTAAGCCTTCTGAATATTAGGGGTTCACTCTGGTCGCACATCTGCCTATCACCCCAATATGAATGGCTAGATAGAGACAGTAAATCAAATACAAGAGCAGTACCTATGGTGTTACTTCAACCATCATCAGAACAACTAGTTATTTCTGTTACCCCATGCTGAGTTTGCATGTAACAACACAGAATATCTCTGTACTGGACAAAACCCTTTCTTCACAAATTTATCTCACCAATTCCATCTGGAGTTACCCATAACCTCCTCCAACCCAGAAGCCTCAAATTGTGTACAGCAGTTCTGCCAGACCCAAGAGAAGCTAAAGAATCAGCAAAAAAAAGATTACAGGTGATATGCAGACCAACAGCAGCAGAAGGGTTCCACCTTCCCTATGGGCCAGAAGATGTGGCTCTTAGTTAAACATCTCCATGCAGGTGATCCAGTTTTCAGGATGGTCTCTCTATTGGATCTGTCAATATATTAACCCTGTTACTTTTGAGCCTGCCTCAGTCCTTCAGAAAGCACCCTGTTTTGCATGTGTCACTCTTGAAGCCATATGTAAAGGACTCATTTCCTCATCAAACCCCACCAGCACCAATACACATCCAGGGTCATGTTGAGTATATTCTCCATGAGGTCCTAGATTCTAAGGTCAAGCAGAGCAAACTTTGGTACACTGTTGATTGGGAGAGCTACAAGCCTGAGGAATGCTCCCGAGAACCTGCGGAGAATGTCTTTGCCCCTGAACTGATGAAAGCCTTCCCTGTGAGACACCCTGAAAACCGTGGTCTGCTGATGACCTAAATGCTTCCTTTGAGAGGGGATGACATGAGGATCTTGAACTCAGGCCCTGGAGTCCCCAGGTAATCTTTTCATCCCAGCTGCCATCCAGCCTCTTGTCAGTAATGGGTGGGTTGAGTGACTCATGGAATCTTGGCCCCACCAGAGGCACTGTCCAAAGGTGTCCTGATTGGAGGAGTGCACGGCCCCACCAATTGGTCTGGCTGCACTATTTAAGACAGAAGGTGGCACAGAAAATAGTCTGGACAACTGGGTGAATTCCTGGCTCGCTACTACATTGGACTCTGACTCCTCGCCTGACTCCTGAGCCCTGCTGTCTTGACTTATTCCTGCTTTCCTGGTCTGTTCTTGGTTCCTGCTATGTCCCTGATCCCTGTCCCTGGTCTTCATCTCCTGATTCCTGCTCCAACCACTAGGGATGACCGCCCAAGCCCCAATCATGACACAGGGTATACACAGCCCAGTTAGTGTGCAACACCTTAGTGTGCTTTAGAAATCATACTACTGTAGTCCACAGTTCTGATCCACATAGACAAGTCTAAATCCCTTTCATAGTCTAGCCCATGGTCACTAGAGTATGCTCAGTTCTATATGAAAGGTATAACATATTTTTCTGTCATGCCTCTGTAGATTTGGACTGTTCTTCTAATTAGTCATTGGATTAGTTTCCTCAGTAGCTCCCTCGGAGGTGCATTTGGAAATAGTTTAATTTGACAGCTTTTTGCTGAAGTCCAACATATTTTATCTACTAATAAATAATATTTTATTTCTATCAAGGTTCCTTTTGTTTTGGATCCTATAGTTATTTTATGTGACTTTACTTTCTGTTTGTTCCATATTCATATATGTATGTTAGTTATATTTATTACAAGTATTTATTTTATTGATTACATTGACAAGGTCATTATTCTCATGATAGTAAGTGGTTTTGAAGAGATCAAGTTATATATTAAGAAGGGATCAGCAAAAATAAAGATGTATTTCCTTACCTATAACTATCTACACATAAACAAATAAATACATTAATATAACAGAACTAAAGAAAATGGTTTTGCTACCCAGAGTACTAAAATGATTGTTTTGTAGAAGCCTAATAGCTTTTCTGTCAGAATTTGGTGCCCTCAGCAAAATCCAGGATTATCAAATGCTATGACTGGAGATGAGCTGTTATTGTGCTTAAAGGTAATTCAGGTTATCAGTATATAGAAAAACCCATTATCTTGTGTGTAGAAAGAATAATTTGTTGCCAGTATATTAATTGTCTATTCAGCTTTGCCACTTCCAATGTTTAGAAAATATTAGAAAACTGGAAAAAATGCCCTCTCAATCATCAAGATGTAAGAGGGTCCCCAAAGCAAATAGGCCTAATATGCCTAAGATTTTACCTTTAAAACAAACAAACAAAAAGCAAAAACAAAACAACTCATCCTATTTTCATGAGCCTTTGTACCACTTTCAAAGCCTTCTGCCACTTTACTCTATGTTCAGCTGGGTTCGTCCTAGCTGTAATGCATGTAGGCTTATTTTTCCTTCCTGGCTGACAGTGATTTGCATGTATCTGCTGCCACACTATAAAACTCATAGATTTTTTCAGTTGTTCTTTATGTCACTCTATTAATGTGAGAGACTATTTATAATTTCCTTCCTCTGCAGAATGTGAGCTCTCATTGTGGTTGTTAAAGCATTTTTTTCTACACAATAAAAAGCACCATCTCAAACAAGTCTACTGAAATCATATCTCTTTTCAATTATGATCTGGTTGTAACCTGAAGCCTGTGCTTACTTTAGCCAATGAGAAGTGAGTGGGACTGCTCATACACTTAAAGTTAGACATATGCTTAATGGGTGCTGAATTGGTGCCTTAGTGCTCTAATTGTGGGAAGCTTAATTTACTTTATCAAGTAATCCAAGTTCAAAGTACAATTAACACGCAATTTGGTAAACTCAATTTTTGGAAGAGATTTGCTTATAAATTTTATTTCATCATAATTAGTACCGTGAGAGACTTGACAAACCCTCCTGGCAAAAATGCTTCTATTTTAAAAGGGGGAGAAAAAAAAACCCTATTCAAGTTTGTGATCCAAATGGGAGCTTAATTAATTATGATAAAGTAAACTCCTAAATAAATATATTAAATATGCTATTTTAATTCTTAGTTTTCAAAGTCTTTTCCTTTTCTTGACGTGCTGCATTCTTAGCTAAAATAACCTACACATACTGAAATATCAAAGCATCTTTTTCATCCTCACTTTTAATCCTAATGAAGCAAATAACAGTAAGAATGAGAGCAGGATAAGGTGTGTTTTTTAATTTATGCTGAAAACCAAAACATTAATAAGTGTTTTAATGTGATGCCAAATTATTTGTAAATTAAAATGTATAGAGAGGGCCCAGCTGTGCAACCCCTGTCTCACATTGGGAGAACGTACTCAGTAGTCACTTAGACTTCAATAGGGTTACTCATATGATAAATACTTACATGAGTAAAGGTTGTCCAAATGGTCCCTTAATGAATCTGGCCCTGATACTAGCAGGTTCTGAAGCAGAACTGAGGCCAAGGAGAAATGAAGAGAGATAGTTGTAAAATGTTGTTTTTTCCCGCACATGAAAAACTTCATCTTTTCATTGAAAACCAAAAATTTTCAGTCAAAAATTAAAAGCTTTCGGTTCTCAGTGGAAAAGTTTTCAGCCAAAACCCCAGAAGTTTTCAGACTCTGGCTAGAAAATGTAGGGCATTGGGGGTTTTAATAGTTCTACAAAAAGTCAGTTTTTTTCTGTTGAAAGCAGACACTTACTGCAAAACAATCCATTTAATCAAAAACCTGATTTTACATCAAATAAAACATTTCACCAGAAATGTTTTGACCAGCTATAGAAATGAGGTTGCTCACCATTGTTCAGGATGGGGCTATTTGAGAATCTTTCAGTGTAAGTCGAGAGATGCTAGTCTGCTGGATCCTGATTTTGGCAAATAACTAGCTGCACTATCAGTTATAGCTTTTCTGCTTTTCTGCCCAGCCTATATCTGAAAGATTCCACAAGGGAAAGTGAGACAACTCAGGAAGTAGTTAACTTCAGAGTAACTTGGAGGCAGATTATCAGTCAGAGAAGCACCTGGGCATGATAACAGGGTAAGGACCTCAGTTAGAGGAAGTTCCTGAGGAGAAGAAGCTCTAGAATAGGGGAGCACCCGGGACTGTGAGTCAGACAGAAAATGTGCTCCCAGGTCAAGAAGTACAGGTTAGGCAGCAGGCATGTTCCTAGGGCAGAGAGCCTAAAAAGGGATCCTGGAAACAGAGAACTCGCTGCAAAGCCTACTGGGCCAGGAAGCTTTGAAGACATGTTTCAGGAAAGGGAAGAATTCTAGTGTTGGAGTCATGGTAGGCTGGCAGCCCAAGGGCCTAGTGTTTGGGGCTGCTCTTGAGAGATCTTTGTGTCTCCTGACTTCAGAGGGAGACTCCACCTAGGCAACATTGAGAGACCTGAGGTAAGAGCAAGCAGAGGAAGCACCTGGGCAGAGGTATATATTGAACTGAAGAGAGGTAACAGACTGAGAATGACTGAGTCCCTCCGCAAGGAAGCTGAGATAGGAAGGTATTGTGTATGTCTGTGTACATTTTTTCTCTTAAATAAAGGAGACCTTTGCGGAGGATCCTCTTTAATAATCAAAGCTGGTCTGGACTTATTTATACTTTGGGTGGAGGGAAGTAGAGGCAGGACTTACCTGTAGTGCTGTTCCTGAGCAGAGGGGTGTGTGCTAGGATGACCTCCCTCACCTTCACACTGCTGCATTTATTTTCTACACCAGGGCTGGTTTTGTGTGTCCAGAGTAGACATGGGCACTAAAATATTTTCTTTGATCTAGCACTTACAGGGAGTAAGACTAGAGCTCTTCCTTCACTGCTGACGAAAATGCTTCTGAATTATTCACGCATGTGTATTGTAAAATATAAATGTTTGCACCCCAATCAAAACTCTTTAATTCAAACTGTTCCTCAAAAGGAAAATTTGAAGGATAATTTTATTTCAGATATTCTACTGAGTTCATCTCCATTTTTCAGTGATTAATTTCTGCTGTCTGCTTAGCCTAAAAATAGAGGAAGATAAGGGAGGAGATGTGTTCTAGATGTATTTGCTGTAGTTTAAATGGTATTCCATATTAAAGAACGCTTACTGCATTTGAGATACAGAAATGGAGAGAGTGACAGGCAGAAGGTTGGAAGATGGGTGAGAGACCTGTAATTCCCTTACAACAAAGGGCAAGGGTGGATGGGTTGTTTGTTACAGAATGAGCTGCTATATCAGTAAACTGCTTAATGATCACACATTCAAACAAGTGTATCTGTGCAGTAAACCTGCCTGAGTGTATAATTTGAAATACAGTATATGGGCTGAGGTTTGGAAACCCAATAGCCATGTCCTCTGTAGCCAGTCCTCTGAGAGTAATTATCTTGTTCCTGAGCTATCAGAGAGAAAATGTTAATTTGAGAACATTGTGTAGCGTGCATGAGCAGGACATTATTTCCCCACATACTCTTTTTTTAGATGTTGTTAGAAAAGACCCAGAAGGTCTAGCATGAGAAGGTTGAGAAAGAAAGGGGGATGATAAAAAGTCTCTCTTCTTTTCTTTATTCTGTTATCTCTTTGGTTTAGTTTGTGACTTGTATATTGATTCAATATATAGCCTGTACATCCATTCTATATGATAATAGCATGTATGTACACACACACTGTTGAAATCGAAACTAAATAGATAGACCTGCCTTTGTATTTGAAAACTAATGCTAAATTTTATGGCCTTCTAAATTATAAGGGTTTTTTTAAATTAAAAATTATATAGAGATTCCATGGGATAACTGATTATGACTTTATCCTGTGTAGGCTACTAGAGAAAGAAAGAATAGAAATATCTCTGTGTTCTTAAACATCCTGTACACTGTATTGATCAACACGTATTGTGCTACCCAGCATATCTGAATTTTCACGTTCTTTTTTCCTGTTAACCATATTAACTGCAAGTTTAGTAGTTTGACAATTTGTAGGAAGGTGCTGCTGTGCTGGTTGTACCAAAAAAAATAGTACAAACATGTAAGAACAAAATCAGAAAAGCTAAAGTACAAAATGAGTTACCGCTAGCCAGGGATGTAAAGGCAATCAGAAGAGGTTCTATGAGGTAAATTAGGAGAAACACGAAGGTAAGTTTAGGTCCACTGTTTCTCTAGGAAAGCAAGCTAATAACATATGATATCAAGAAGACTGTGTTTAATGCCTATTTTGTTTTAGTCTTCACTAAAAGAGTTAATTGTGTCCAGATACTTAAAACAATAAATAATAACAAGGGGGAAGGAACATAAAACAGAATAGGGAAAGAAGAGGTTAAAGAATACTTAAATAATGTATTCAAGTCCATCGGGTCTGATGGCATTTATCCTAGGGTACTTAAGGGGAATTAGCTGAAGTGATCTCAGAACCGATAGCAATTATCTTCAAGCGCTCATGAAAACCTCTGGGGTCCCAGAGGACTGAAGAAGGGCAAACATGTTACCTATCTTAACAAAGGGGAACAAAGGCAATCAGGATAATTATAGACCAGTCAGCCTAACTTTGATACCTGGAAAGATACTGGAAGAAATTATTAATCAATTTGTAAGACCCTAGAGGATAATAGGGTTATAAGGAATAGCCAGCATGAATTTTTCAAGAACAAATCATACCAAACCAACCTCACTTCCTTCCTTGACAGGGTCACTGGCCAGGTGGATAGGAGTGAACGAGTAGATGTGATATCTTGATTTTAGTAAAGCTTTTAACACAGTCCCATGTGACAAACTAGGGACGTGTGGTCTTGATGAAATTACTATCAGGCGGATGCATACCTGCTTGAAAGACCATAGTTTGAGTAATGATCAATGGTTTGTCAAACTGGGAGGAAATATTCTAGTGGGGTTAGCAGGGATCTGTCCTGGGTGCAGTATTATTTCATTAATGACTTGGATAAAGGAATGGAGAGCATTCTTATAAAACTTGCACTTGACCCCAAGCCTGGAGGAGCTGTTAGTACCTTGAAGGACTGGATTAGAGTTCAAAATGACTTTGATTAATTAGAGAATTGGCCTGAAATCAACAAGATTAAATTCAGTTAAGGCAAGTGGAAAAGTACTACACCTAAGAAGGACAAATCAAATGGACAAATACAAGATGGAGAATAATTGGCTAGGCAGTAGTATGGCTGAAAAGGATCTGGGGGTTGTAGTGAATCACAAATTGAATATGAGTCAGCAATCTCACATAGTTGTGAAAAAGGCTAATATTATTCTGGGGTATACTAACAGGACTGTCTTATGTAACGTAGGGGAGGCAACTGTCCCACACTACTAGGCACTGGTATGGCCTCAGCTGAAGTACTGTGTCCAATTTTGGGCACCACACTTTAGGAGAGATGTGAACAAATTGGAGAGAGTCCAGAGGAGAGCAACAAAAATGATAAATTGAGAAAACCTGACCTTATGAGGAAAGGTTTAAAAAAATTTGGCATGTTTAGTCTTGAGAAAAGAAGACTGAGGGGTGATAAGTCTTCAAATACATTGAGGGCTCTTCTAATGAAGATAGTGATCGATTGATTTCCATGTCCACTGGTGCTGGGAGAAGAAGTAATGGGCTTAATCTGCAGCAAGAGAGATTTAGGTTTGATAATAAGAAAAACCCCAAAATGCATCCAATGAAGTGAGCTGTAGCTCACGAAAGCTTATGCTCTAATAAATTTGTTAGTCTCTAAGGTGCCACGGGTACTCCTTTTCTTTTTGAGAATACAGACTAACACGGCTGCTACTCTGAAACAAGAAAAACTTTCTAACTATAAGAATAACTAAGCACTGGAATAGGCTTCCAAGGGAGGTTGTGGAATTCCCATGACTGGAGACTTTTAGGAACAGGTTAGACACGTGCAGATATGGTCTAGATTGACATAAACCCGCCTCAGCATGAGAGACTGAACTAGATGACTCTTAGAGGTTCCTTCCTGCCATACATTTCTGTGACCCTAGAAGGAAGCAACTATGAAGAGTGTCACGCTTCAAAAATTTAATACTATGAAGCAATTTCCACTTGTGGAAAAAAATAATATAAAATGAGAGGTTTCAGAGTAGCAGTCATGTTAGTGTGTAGCCGCAAAAGAACAGGTGTACTTGTGGCACCTCAGAGACTAACACATTTATTAGAGCATAAGCTTTTGTGGTCTACAGCCCACTTCATCGGATGCATAGAACGGAACATATAGTAAGAAGATATATATATAGATATATAGATATATATATATATACATACAGAGAAGTTGATCAAAATCTGATTCAGCCTTTTCCTACAAAGGTGGGAAATGCCTTTTTTTCCTTGTCTCAATACATTTTAACCTTCCAAGGTTAGTTATATTAGGGGCCATACTTTCAAATAAGCCTCAAAAATACTGCCTGTAAATTTTGCACATCTGTCTATGTGAACAGATTGAATAGTTCACAAGCAAATGGGAGGATCCACACACAAAAGCGTAATGTGCCAAGTTTTTGTGTAGCCTTTCAGAGGCTCATTTGAACAGATGTCTCTTTGATTCCTAGACTCAAAAAACAGTAGGGCAATAAAAGTGACTTTAGAACTCATTCAAATTTCAGTTGTAGCTATGAGTGAATGATAAGAGCTGGGTGTTTGCCACCCAGAGAAAAGGAAAGGGGGAAAAATACAAGGTGATATTCTTCTAAAATCTCATAAAGCAAACATTTGGAAACTTGATAGGTATAGTGGTTTTCTAATTCAGGCTCTAAAACCAGATATGTTTGTTAACAAAAATAATCATATATGACTATTGAAGTCTTTCAGAGAGAAAGTCCCTTCAGTAGTATTGGTCTAATACAGTATTTCCCAAACTTGGGACGCGCTTGTTCACGGAAAGCCCCTAGCAGGCCGGACCAGTTTCTTTCTAGTGGTGGCCGGTACACACCACTTCCCGCAGCCCCCATTGGCCTGCAGCGGCGAACCGCAGCCAGTGGGAGCTGCGATCGGCCGAACCTGCGGACGCAGCAGGTAAACAAACTGGTCTGGCCTGCCAGGGGCTTTCCCTGAACAAGTGGCATCCCAAATTTGGGAAACACTGGTCTAATATATATTTCAATATGGGGCAAGTTAGGAAAGTAAAACCACTAACTCTGCAGAAGAAAGCAAACCACACTTATGTCCTCTGGTCCCCCAGACTCTGTTCATGCCATCATTAGGTTTGGTTCTCTGTGTAACTAATGCTAATTGGAGAGCAGCCTCTTGATACTGAATTCTGCTGGTGGAAGCATCAGTATCTTCCCTCTTCTCCTGCAGCTGTTCTTAGTGTCAGAATTGAGCTCTTATTCACCATGAATGGAACCTTATTCCATGAATGATCTATCAGATTCCAGGGGTAAGGAGTTGAAATCCTGCTTCCATTAGGTCAATAGGAATTTTGCCATTGATGTCTGGAGCCAGGATTTCATCCAAGGGGAATAAGCCCTGCAGCACCAGGCCCTTGAGAAAAGCTGCAGTCATCAGGAAGATCCTGCAAAGGCCCTTACTCAAGGGAAGGACTGAAGATTGATAGTGCTTTGTGGGGAAAAAGGGATTGGAGGTGGGACTGATAAACTGATAAGAGCAACTCTGTCGGTGAAGTAAGACAATCACTACGTTCTCCTATGAACTCATGCAGGAAAATGATAAAAGACAAAAACACCCCATCACCTGTGGGTGAATACTTTTCACAAAGTGATCCCTCCACATTTGACCTCTCAGTCCTTGTCCTCAACTAAAACCTGCACAACACCTTCAAAAGAGGAGCCCAAGAACTGAAATTCGTAATGTTGCTAGACACTAAAAATCATGGACTCAGTAAAGACACTGGATTTATAGTTCATTACCACAGTCTGTAACCCACTAACCTTCCTTTGTCCTGTGACTGCAGAGGTTTTCACTGGCCACTTCACCTTGAATGGTCTCTTACAACATTTTACTCTTCGTGCTAAACTACCTGTTCTACCTTGTATTTAGCTGAAACACCCTGAGTACCTTTCCCAGAGCTGCATAGGCACTCTATGCAAGCTTGAAAGTGTGTCTCTTTCATCAACAGAAGTTGGTCCAATAAGAGAGATTATCTGACCCACCTTGTCTCCTTAATATCCTGGGACCAACACAGCTACACTAAAACTGTTAACTCCGACAGAGGCGGCCTCCCTGCCTGGGTGAAGGGCTTTCTCGTGTTTCAGTTAAACCTTTTGTTAACAAATGAGACCCTCAGAAGGGGAGCACTGTTCAATACATAGAAGCCCTGCCGAATTTACTGATCCCCTCCCCCAGTTGAGGAGATTAAGATATAGTGTACTTGAGCCTGGCCACAAGGAACTATGTGGTGGCATGCACCTTTTACAGTCCCCTATACTTAAAATGTGAAGGTAAAGGTTGACCCACTGAAACTGGATCCCATACTATAAGTGGTAAAGATGACTACTAGCAATTGGAACTACACATGGAACTGGGAGACAACAAAAACAGGTGTCCTAGAACAGACAGGTCACATGAGTGGGTTTGTCTACACTGCAAAGTAAGCCCCAGGGCAGCAAGTTTCAGAGCCTGGGTCAGCTGACTCAGGCTCACACCAAACGGCTGAAAATAGCAGTGTACATGTTCCCACATGGGCTGGAGCCCAGGCTCTGAAACCTAGTGTGTGTGGGGATGGGTGGGGAGAATGTCTCAGAACCTTGGCTCCAGCCTGAGCAGGTACATCTATATTGCTACTTTTTGCCTTGTAACATGAGCCTGAGTCAATTGACCTGGCCTGTGACATTCACTGCCCCCGTTTAGTTGTGTTCGGTTGGTTGTGGATTTTTGCAGTGTAGACGTATACCGGAGGTGACAAGGGCATGTAAAATGGCCACAATGTATATATGAAAGGAAGGCTTACATTCTCCTGGTCAGTCACAGATTGGAAAAGGACTGCCAGTTTCTGCTGCTGTCTGTTTCCAGAAGAAATGAGAGATCTAGCAGGTCTCAGGAGGTGTGTGCCATATTGCAAAAGGGCAGCTCTACATCCCTCTTAGAAAGTGCAAATACAAACCCTGTGCCTTCATTATACAATCCCTGCCTGACACAGTATCCTAGCTTCCATCTTGTCTGGATTCATTCCGTCTTAGAATTTAATTGACTATCAGATGCTATAAAAGAAGAATGTGGCTCCTCCTCCACTGACACTCTGACCATGCTGCCAGACAGTTTGCCCAGATATCATTCCTTCTCTCTTCCTCCCTACCAGTTTTACTGTCTGATCATAGATCAGCCCTTGATATCGCAGTGAGAAAAGCCTTATAAGTACTAAAGATAGTCTAGTCTATGGCAGAGGAAAAGAATTTGGTTTGCAGCTAAATAATATGTAAAGATTCTCTATGATGTAAGAGTGATGCTTCCATATCTAACACTCTAGCTTCTTCCCTGCTGCTTCATCAGTCACAGGTCACCTGCAAACCATTGCCTCCAGTGAGGAGGAGAGGTGTGGGGGTGGTGTAGATGCCAGAGTGTTCAGTGTTGTGAACGAGTCTGTTAGCAACTCAACACCGGAGCCCCGTGGCTGAGCAATACAATCCCTCAAAGAAATCTACCACTGTATTGGGACCATCAGACTTCAAGTCAAGTTCTTCAAAAGAGGCCTGCCACCCCACTGGGTGAAGAGATAGAGAAGAGATAGACCCAGGCATCAAATTGATGTTCTGGCTATGACAATGGTGTAATTTTGCTAAGTCCTGTGCAATTACAAAGATTCAGGGTATCTGTGTTTGCATGAGTCTGAAACCACAGGGGATAGCCCCAGATATTGTACAGTACCAATTTATGTCAGCATAGATACAGACCTACGATGGGTATTTAGCAGCTGTGTTGTGATTAATGTTCATTATTTCATACGGCAGATTTTAAACTAATTAAACATCTATTGAGATGTAATAGCCATGTAGATAATTTGCAGTTTAAAAAAATGATGATGCTAGGACATGACTGTGAGACAGTTGCATTAGTGTAACATAGTAATAATGATCAGGGAAGAAGTAATAGTTAGTATGGAAGAAGTACTTGTGTGTTCTGTTCCTGTTCTGATGTCACTCATACCTGCATGTTATCTGAGCACCAACTCCAATGTATTTTAATTGAAAAACAAAACAATGCTTTGTAACGCTTGAAAAATTAATGTTTTAAGACCCACATACGTCAAACTAATCAACAGCTAGTGAATTAATTCCCACACCCTCCAGAATATCCTGTCATCCTGTCTCCCCTTGTGAAAATTCCTTTGGTTAATCACAATGTTTAGAAAATCAGCTGCACTCTACTAACTGCTGATTGCCATTGTTATTATTGATTACTATTTATTTTCTGTATCATTCACAGTGTATCAGGTGTTTTCCATACAGAAAAGAACACAAGAGTATATTCTCCCCTGCAGCCTAACTCAGTTTAGGGAGCTGGTCATGGCTGCCTAATCCACACGGCCCAACCCCAGTTTAAGTTAGAGATGCTGGGGAACTGTACTAGTTCAGGCCACTGGTGTAAAATGGTGAGCTTCACTCCTCCAAGATCCCAGCCCACCAACTCCTACCATGACTTTATCCTTCCCAAATATGTCTCTTATGCCAGATCACCAGGTAAGTGCGGGCAGCTGACTCAGGATGGGTCTATGCCGCCTTTGCAAGTTTTAAATCTGCAAAGGGTTTTCCTACACAAAGAGACTGCTCCACTGCCATACTCTGACATGGCCATTTTACACTGCCTGAGAGGTTCAGAGCAGCTGTAGCAAATCAGAGAATACAGCTCAGAGTGCATGCCCTAGAGAGTTTTCACTGAGTAATACTTTACTCTGTGAGTAGCCCGACCCATTTCAATGGGGCTTCTTTTGGTGTACATTACAAGTCAGTCTGAGCAACCATATCACATACTGCAGCCAATCAAGAAAGAAGAAGTGGGACCGCTAAACACTGAGGATGGAGTGGAGGTTAAGGATAATCTAGACATGTCCCAATATCTAAACAGATACTTTGCCTCAGTCTTTAATAAGGCTAATGAGGATCTTAGGGATAATGGTAGCATGACAAATGGGAATGAGGATATGGAGGTAGATAGTACCATATCTGAGGTAGAAGTGAAACTCGAACAGCTTAATGGGACTAAATGGGGGGGCTCAGATAATCCAAGAATATTAAAGGAATTGGCACCTGAAATTGCAAGCCCATTAGCAAGAATTTTTAATGAATCTGTAAACTCAGGGGTTGTACCATATGATTGGAGAATTGCTAACATAGTTCCTATTTTTAAGAAAGGGGAAAAAAAGGGATCCAGTTAACTACAGGCCTATTAATTTGACATCTGTAGTATGCAAGGTCTTGGAAAAAATTTTGAAGGAGAAAGTAGTTAAGGACATTGAAATCAATGGTAAATGGGACAAAATACAACATGGTTTTACAAAAGATAGATTGTACCAAACCAACCTGATCTTCTTCTTTGAGAAAGTAACAGATTTTTTAGACACAGGAAACGCAGTGGATCTAATTTACCTAGATTTCAGTAAGACGTTTGATACTGTGCCACATGGGGAATTATTAGTTAAATTGGAAAAGATGGGGATCAATCTGAAAATTGAAAAGTGGATAAGGAATTGGTTAACAGGGAGACTACAGCGGGTCCTACTGAAAGGTGAACTGTCAGGCTGGAGGGAGGTTACCAGTGGAGTTCCTCAGGGATCGGTTTTGGGACTAATCTTATTTAATCTTTTTATTACTGACCTCGGCACAAAAAGCGGGAGTGTGCTAATAAAGTTTGCGGATGATACAAAGCTGGGAGGTATTGCCAATTTAGAGAAGGACCGGGAAATCATAGGGGAAATCATACAGGAAGATTTGGATGACCTTGTAAACTGGAGTAATAGTAATAGGATGAAATTTAATAGTGAGAAGTTTAAGGTTATACATTTACAAAAAAGAAAAAAGAAAATGAGTACTTGTGGCACCTTAGAGACTAACAAATTTATTTGAGCATAAGCTTTCGTGAGCCACAGCTCACTTCATCGGATGCAATCTGATGAAGTGAGCTGTAGCTCACGAAAGCTTATGCTCAAATAAATTTGTTAGTCTCTAAGGTGCCACAAGTACTCCTTTTCTTTTTGCGAATACAGACTAACACGGCTGCTACTCTGAAACCTGTTATGCATTTAGGGATTAATAACAAGAATTTTAGTTATAAGCTGGGGATGCATCAATTAGAAGTAACGGAGGAGGAGAAGGACCTTGGAGTATTGGTTGATCATAGGATGCCTATGTGATATGGCCGTGAAAAAAGCTAATGTGGTCTTGGGATGCATCAGGCGAGGTATTTCCAGCAGAGATAAAATGGTGTTAGTATGTTATACAAGGCACTGGTGAGACCTCACCTGGAATACTGTGTGCAGTTCTGGTCTCCCATGTTTAAGAAGGATAAATTCAAACTGGAACAGGTGGAGAGAAGGGCTATTAGGATGATCCGAGGAACTGAAAACCTGTCTTATGAAAGGAGACTCAAGGAGCTTGCCTTGTTTAGCCTAACTAAAAGAAGGCTAAGAGGAGATATGATTGCTCTCTATAAATATATCAGAGGGATAAATACTGGAGAGGGAGAGGAATTATTTAAGCTTAGTACCAATGTGGACACAAGAACAAATGGATATAAACTGGTCATCGGGAAGTTTAGACTTGAAATTAGACGAAGGTTTCTAACCATCAGAGAAGTGAAGTTTTGGAATAGCCTTCCAAGGGAAGCACTGGGGGCAAAAGACCTATCTGGCTTTAAGATTAAACGTGATAAGTTTATGGAGGAGATGGTATGGTGGAATAATATGATTTTGGTAATTAATTGATCTTTAAAATATTCATGGTAAATAGACCCAATGGCCTGTGATAGGATGTTAGATGGGGTCGGATCTGAATTACTACAGAAAATTCTTTCCTGGGTATCTGGCTGGTGAATCTTGCCCATATGCTCAAGGCTTAGCTGATCGCCATATTTGGGATCGGGAAGGAATTTTCCTCCAGGGCAAATTGGAAGAGTCCCTGAAGGTTTTTCACCTTCCTCTGTAGCATGGGGCATGGGTCACTTGCTGGAGGATTCTCTGCTCCTTGAAGTCTTTAAAACACAATTTGAGGACTTGAATAGCTCAGACATAGGTGAGAGGTTTTTTGCAGGAGTGGGTGGGTGAGATTCTGGGCCTGCGTTGTGCTGGAGGTCGGACTAGATGATCGTAATGGTCCCTTCTGACCTTAGTATCTATGAAGAAGCTGCTAGAATCAATTAAGGCAGGTAATCATCTGCTCCAATCACTTTATGCTGTTCAGTTGCATTGGGTGATTCCTGGCCCTGTTCCAGAACAAAGCTGACTTCTTCCCATCCTCCTGGCCTATAAGGAGATAGACCACTCTGGTACAGGCTCTCTCGACCCTTCACCTCACCAGAACGTTGTGAAGGGCCATATAAGTACCTGAGTTTGAAGTTAGAAATGTATGAACTCTTCCTGGCAAGAAAGACATGAGTGTGAGTCTTGGTCAACAAGCAGCCCAAATAAGAATTGAGCTCTGGGGAGCTCTGTAGAAAGCAGGGAAGAAAAACCTTCACTTCAGACAATGAAACCATAGTGAAGTTGCATTGTGGTTCTGTAGCCTTGGGTTGCAGTTGCCTCCCTTGCTGTGCCCTCCGCCACCTGATCCTGAGACATTGAGCTAGTTGCAGATCCACTGGCATGCCAAAAGCCCACAAACTCTCTATGCTTTCAGCAGCTGGGCCAAGATCCTCAAAGGAATTTAGGTTCCTATCTTCCATTGAAAGCTAGATCAAAACTAGCTCAGATATGTCTACAGATGCTGCAGTCACACCTCCCAATTGCACTGCAGACATACTTGAGTATGATCAATTTTAAAGGTTTATGGTAAATGGTGAAGTTCTGACAGGGATATTGCATGGTGCTATGTAAAGAGAATACAGATTCTTAAATAAAATAATAAAATGTGATTGTGCTTTTAAACTGTTTTTTTTATGATCCAGATAATGATTCATTTGCTTTTATTTTTTGGGGGGATAATCAGACTTACTTACTTTCTAACAGAACTGCCTCTCCCTTATTTTATAACAGTGATTTACTTTAACACATGGAGGCTAAGAACACAGAAAAAATTGTTTTTTTGAGGAAAAAAAAATTACAGCTGGCTTCAGATGAGCATAAACAAGTCCAGTACATGGAGAAATGTATTAATCTTCCCAATCTCACTAACCACAATTTTACTACTTTTCAGAATTGGAGTATGCCAGAGGTGCTAACATATATTATATTCTGTAGCATGTGACAAACCTCTGTTTTCTTGGGATTCTACTGTTGTTGATTCCCCAAGACAAGACACTGGACATTTGGTATTATCATTTCATCTTGAAAATTAAATTTCAGGAGGCTATTAAAACTAGTGGGTAGAGGGTAAATTGTTTCAGAACTCACTGACCCTCATAGCTTGCAGTGTATATTTCTATTATCTTTGACAGTGCACGCTGCTTGTCTTGTTGTTGTTATCAATCTTAGAGTCATGCAAATTGGTCACAGACAAGCTACGAAAAAGTAATTGGAAAAATTCACTCATTATCGTAGTATAGGATTTCCTGTTATGCTAACCAGTTTGGAATCGGGGTTAGTTTTTCAGTGACACTATGATGAATAATCAGTTTATATTAAAGGATATGCTAACTAGAATTCTGTTTGATTGTTATCAGTACCTTCCATTATTTTATTTATTTATTACACTCTAGATCAAAGCAGATGTATTAGAAATAGGTCAAAATTAAACCATTAGTTCCAACTCCTCGCCCGCAATTTTTGGGGAAGTTCATCTCTGAATCTTAACTTTGCACTGGGCACCTGAATCCTTGCTGATGTCCATAACTCCAGTGAAGTAAATGAGATAAATAATGTAAAGACTGCACACATTTATGCTGGGCAGAAATAGAACACCCTTGAACTTCAAGAAAGTTTGGATGTGCTTCTACATTCAGAGTAGAACTTTGCAGCACATATGTCACTAAAATGTGTGCAGATCTCTTCAGGGTAAATCCAGTCCTGCCCTCCATGGCCAGATGCTAGGAAAAGGGGGCCACTGGCAGTGGAACTAGAAGAAAGGTGCACATCATCTGCATAGCACAAAAGCCAGATCCATTCATACACCCTGCTCTAAAATACATAGGGGGCTGAGTGAAGGGTTGGGGGTGTAGTTGGAGATTCTAGCACTCCATGGATCCTCTCCACCTGCACCAGTGGAAGTGATTAAGAAGGCCCAGGAGTTACGCCAGTTATTAGCAATAGATTAGCAATCACAACTTTAAGAGAAGATTTCTCCACCCTTGCACATCTGCCTATTATCTGGCCCTAACTACCTGGACTGGGTGCTGCCCACAGGAATTAGTCCTTGAAGAATATTTCATAATTTGATATTGTGAAACATTTTACAAACCATAAACAAGTGTTTCGAAAGAAGTTGAGGGATCAATGGAGATTTTTTAGGAGCTGACTGAGACGCAGCAAAAGAGGGGGGGAAGGATTGTTGTCACGTATAAAACATTAAAGTTAACAGAATCTTCAATTCTTCACACTAAATTGAAGTGAATTTGATTTATTATCAGAATTAAATTTCTTGCTAATTCAAATTATTCCTAAAGATATGTTTAATTAAAGGCAAAGATTTAATTAAACACAAGCTAGATTTTGTTGGCTTGTTAAATTTGAAAATGAATAGGTTTGTCAAATAACTCTCTAAGGAAATAATAGGTCATGCAATGTTGAGGTTAGGGTTTGATATTTACACACTTTGAAGTTTTATTCACTAAGTGGTCTATGCCCCAAATACTAAAGGGTATGGTGAGAAGCAGTTAAAAAAATAGTAATGCAATTTTCATGTGAGATAGCGTAGCCTGGTTCCACCTTATGCCTTTTTCAATTTATTTTCTTATCATCATGCCTAAAAGCTGGGAAAGCATTTTAGGCACAAAGCCATTGATGAATTTATGAGAATCTCTCTGACACAGTTTTAGCAATTTTTCTTCTAATAATTTTAGAAGATGCAGTCAACAAATTTTAGTGTTCAGTATATCCCTGTAAAACCATAATATTAATAACAGGACATGAGCTTGTATTAACAAAACCCTGCAACATTCACTTAGTGTAGTGTACGTCAGCAATACCCACAGACCCTTCTGGAGATAGTATTCCAAGGGAAGATGTTAAAATACACGTCAACACCCTCTTGAGTAAGTAAGAGTGTGCACCAAGGCCCTACTCCTGTAAACAGTTACACGTGCTTAATTTTACTACTTTGAAAATCCTGACTATTCACATTAGTAAAATTAAGAATGTGTGTGTTTTCAGGATTGGTGTCCCAGATATGTGGTTTGTATTTATTTAATTTATATTACTATAGAACTTAGGGGTGTGAGCATGGGTAAAGTTAGCATAATACCGGTGCTGCAATCACATCTCAGTTTGCAGTGTAGTCTACCCATAGTCTACTCCAGTATTGCCAACTCATGTTTCCCTTCAAGCCCCACCTCTTGGAGGCATGTGATTACATGAGAATCTGAGTTCTTATTTAAAAAAATTGGGCTGCACCTAACACGAGGGTGTCCTGGGCCATGAGTGGGGCTCCTAGATGCCACAGTAATACCAATAATACATTCGTAATTCATAAATAATAAAATAAGTTTACAGACATCAGTTTTGCAGAATAAAGCTTGAAAATGTGGCATGAGTGCAATATACAGTAGAACTGGTGAGGGATTTTGCAACAAAACATTTTTTATCAGAAGATGCTGATTGATCACGACTGTATTGTTTTTGTGGGAAAGGATTGGTTTTGACAAATTTTTCGATTCAAACACATTTTGGAAAAAAAATAAAAATTGTTGAAATGTCTGTTTCAACATTTCAGAACAAAACATTCTGGGCTTCAAATTGTAAATGACTTTTCATTTCAAAATGTCACTTAATTATAATATTTTTTAAAAAAGAAAAAGTGGTCAAAATCTAAACAAAATCTATTGATGTTATTAAAATGAAACATTTTGATTGAGCCAAACCTAATTTATTTTCAGATTTTCAGTTTGCACGGATGTTTGAGATATCAACATTTTGTCATGATTCAGAACAGGATAATTTTTTGAAATCTCAAAAACTTTCTGGGACAGGAAAAACCATTTCCTGCACAGTTCCAATGCACAGCTCAAAATCCAAAGAGTAAATAAAAAAGAAAACAAAATTTCTTGGTTTTTAAGTCAATCTCATGTTTTTCTTGGGTGTGGCTCATGATTTTTGAATGCTTGGAATTTGCAATATTGGTACCCACGTCTAGTCTTTGCTGGGGCATTCATGCCATGCAAAATAAATCCAAATTCTCTGGCTCTCCAAATGGCAATTCACACTTGCATTATTATACATTATCAGGAAGCAGATTAATATGTTCCTTCCATTGCAGTTAGAACTCAATTTCATTTTGAAATTCTAAGGAAGTAGATTCCATTTGATTGCATTCAGCATTCCTGCTTTCAGTTTTTGGAGCTATTTGAAAGGAGCACATTGCCAAATTAGCTGATGATCAGTGTCAGCTGGTTGCAAGATACATGAGAGGTAGTTTTATCCATTGTTGCTGTGTATTAGAGATACTTACTTTATAATATTATGCAGCTCATCAATATCCAAAAAATAATATGCATTAAATTCATTTTCCAGCCTTCAATTGTCCTAGCAAAGTACATTACTGTTCTTACTGTAATCACAACTGTGGGCTAGCCTGTGGCCTGGTTTGGGTGGCTGAACAAAGGAGAATAAAGTACTAACTTACTCAGTTGTGCCAGCTACTAGGATCACAAGCGGGCACGCAGGGCACGTCAGGAGAATTATGTTGCACTAGGCAGGGACTTTAGATCTGGCACAATGTATTTCCCCCACAGAGTAGCAAAAAAACAGGAGGCAGATCCTGACTTCTTGAATCATGGTCTGCTCCTGGGCATCGTACCAATGCACTGACCCTTGATAAGGGCTTGTCACAAAGCCATGATTGAGTCCAATGTTAGCAATTTTCATGTTAAGCATACTACTAATTGATTTTAGTGCTATCTGCTTTGCTATACTAACAGATATGAACATTTTCATTCTAAGGCCTTATTTTCAAGGGGTGGAATATAGTCAATTGATCTATAAAAATAAATGCTCTCAGATGAACCACAATGTGAAAAGTCTTAAACCCAATGACTCTGGGGTTTTGGTCTTTTACATATTTGTAAGAAATCTGCATGGAGTAATTTCTTTGGCTTCAAACACTTCTTATGGGCCCCTATAACTCAAAAATGACACCAGATAAATTATAACAAGTGCTCAAAGTTACAGGCTGGGGCTGAATGACTGAACTTAATGGTGATTTATACTAAGGTATTTCTACAACATGAAGCATGAACACATTATTCTTTTGGGACTAAATCCTGCACAACAGTGCACAGACCTGGCAGTGGAGGGGATGATTTAGAGCAGCATGTTTAGTCTAGGTGGTTGATTTAGTTCTGCAAGGTCCTGCGTTTAAATCTTGTTTAGTTTGTTAATATCTGTATTGCACTCGGTGTCACGGGTAACACAGTTTCATCATTTTTAGCTAACAGATAAAATCATCCCTAGCACTTGGACTCTAGCAGTGAACAAGTGGGTCCCCAGCACAGGTCCCCAGCAGCTCCACTCCTCATGTGCAATGGGGCGAAAGAATTTCCTGTCGGCAGGATAGGCACAGATTTCACAGTGGAGCCTGAGATCAGGAGTAGTGAAGAGGAAAGGGGAATTTGTGATGAGAGATTACACTAGGATGTTTGTGAGAATGTTTGAATGTTTGAAAAGCTAGGTGTTTGGGTTTTTAGGGAAGATGGGGGGATGGGGCACTTTATTAAATAATTAATACTGATTAAGAATGAGTAACCATGTGATTAGTGGAATCAACAACTGGATGTTCCTTGTGAGATTTTTTTCTTATATGCAGTGTGTCAAATTCAATTAGCAACACATACTAAATAGTAGTAACAAGATTAAAGACCCTTTTCATGGTTCAGTTATAAAAGTAGTTCTTAATCCTGCGTGGTGACTGACAGTATAGTATTTAAATGAAAGCTTTTCACTACAGCGCCCAGACATTAAAGGTGTTTTCACAGTTTGAGACAGAAACAACCTAAAAGGTAAGAAAAAAAGAAATACAAGTAACATTTTGTCCTTGTTATTATTCTACAATAATGGACAAGATTGAGCTAATTATTCAAAGAAACCTAAATGAAATAAGATCATATTTCCAGTTGTTCTTTTAGCCAGTTAAAAACATGTCTTTATACATTGGAGTCAATGCTAGATATTGGCGCCACACCCATTTACACTGCCTGAGGATCTGTCTTGGCATAAATAAATGCTTTTAACTGGCTAAAAGAAAATCCATTTGGCAAAATGATCTTATTTCAACTAGGCTTCCTTAAACAATTAAGTAGACCACCTTGCCTAGTGTTACTTATATATATTTCTTTTTCCCAGCAAAAACAAACTTAAGTCCTCGCTTTTTTTTTTAAGGAAATATACATTGACTACAGTGCCTGTCATTGCCTTCTTCAGAAAGTTGGCATAATTAAAATTCTTACTCCATATCTTCTCCAAGCTTAAAGTTGGGTCATATTTTTCAGGTTCAGAGAGATTGTGAACTGCATCCAATTTCAGTTCTTCAAATATAAATGTAATTACTGGTCAATACTTTTGGATAATTTAGATATCTGCTGAAACCATAAAACATTTCATCAATTATTTTTACTTCAAGTTTGAATTAACATAGGGTTTTGAATTTCTGACCGGAAAGTAACTTTGTCCCAAATCACCCTTTGTTCCTGATAATAGCTAAAACATGCTTCAGTGCTCATGGTATGAAACTCTTCAGCTTTATTGCTTCATAAAGTAGAAATACTGATACAGATATTATTAAATATCAATAAAGTCTGTTGTTTAAAGATGCTTAGGGAAATCTGTTTCAACTCATAATTGGGAGGGGGAGAGGAAAGCATTGATAAGGTCAAGAATACTTAACCTTAGATTGGTATTATTCCCACAAGCAGACATATCATAAATACCTGGGCCTTTTAGATTATCTATGGAAATGTATTTACTGTAGTTAAGCAACCCACTGTTGTAGCATGAGTGCATATCGAAGAGATGTTTGCACCAAAACTTATATTATGTATTGTTTATCTAATTGCTATATTATCTGCATTTTCCTGCCTGCAAAGCTATTCTGGTGCGTTCATGTTCTTATGAATTGTTTTGTTGTTATTATTTATTATTATTGTGTGCTTGGCAAATGCAAACATGGCTATGGCACTTTAAAGATAAACAAGACAATAAGCCCTAAGGAATTTACAATTAGAACCATTCAAGAATGTTGACATGAGAGGGAGGGATGAGGGATAACAGAAAAATTAAAGGACTGGGAAAATCCACTTGGCAGAAGCATTATTACAGGAATTCACATCAGCTGTGATTCCACATTTTCCTTTCCTTTTTGTTGTAACTTTTTGTTTGTTTTTTTGCTGGTGTGTGTTTGTTATAACATCGGGTGGCAAAGAGGGAGCAGTTAGTGCCAATAGAGAGATCAGGGATAGCACATTCCAAAAGAACTGTGTTTCAAGGAAGAATTTGATAGCAGTTTGTCCCACACAGACAAACCTTTTCCTTATTGTAGAGAGTTCCATTGTGCCAGAGAAACAGAGCTGTCAATTATGTTCTTCATCTCAGAGCTTTAGGCAAATTTTTAGATATCTGGGCCCCGGCTGGGGAGCACTTTGAAGTAAAGGACTGAGATCTATCATCCAAATTGATTCAAAATTTTATGGGAAGCTAGTGTCGAGAGTGGAGGACAGGTTTGATGCCTTGCTCAGAGAAGTGCTGAACTGTTCTGCATTAGCTGAAGTACATAGGATTGTGTGATTGTTTCCATTATAAACCCTAATCTTTACAACCAGGTTCACTGCCCCTCCTGTTTTTTCTCTCTTGGTCTTTCTTTTCTCTCTCCCCTCTTCCATGTACCTCTTAGTGCTCTAACATTCTGAACTTCAAACTTAGACTCTGAGTACATAAAAAGTGGGGAGACACTTCTGCCCCTTCCCAGGTGTTCACCTACTGGCTCCTTCCTCTAATTCTTAGAAATACCAGAATAGACCAGGAGCCTGGACTGTAAAAAATATCACTTTGGTTTACCATTAGCAACAGCAATGGAGTGAGAAAGAACGAGGTGAAAATAGCCTCAAAACTCACTGTTATCAGAGCAAAGTGTAAGACTCACTTCTGTCATGTTACTTTCCCTGAATGTCACTACAAGAAAAGAAATAAGATACAAGAGGAAGGATCTCGATAGAGAGAAGGGGCTGGCCATTTTAGCAGGCTTCAAAAAGGTGGGCCAGTCTCTCCAGGTGGTTCATGGCCCCTGCCAGCCAACCACAGCTTTCTGATCTCCTCAGAAGAATCTCAGCTCTAAGAAAAAGTTCTGGGGTTGGCTGGGAGGAACCAAGGGAAGTTACTAAAAAAGGACAGATGCAGGCCTCTTCTTGCTTCTCCTCCCTCGATTGTGTTATATCCAGGACATGTTAGAGTGCTCTATATTTTAGCATTGAGGGAGGAGAAAACCATGGACTCCTTAAGATGGTTGTAGCCTTCTCCCCTTTCATTGCTGCTGGAACAAATTGTTGGCAGGAGATATCTTATTTGAAGTTCAAGTTGCAGCCACTTGCCAATAGATTCTAATTGCTGTCTGTGTCCTCACTGGTTCCTTGCCATTGAAGGGTGAGGGGTAAAAATAATGGAGAGAAGAAGAAAAGAGGGAAAGAAAAATGAGTAAAGAGAAATTCTTCCCAAACATCTACAGAGAGAAAAATAAGGAAACCAAACTTGACAATAAGGAGGGTCATTATTACAATATACTTTGTGTAAGATGTTCAGATACCAGAGAGGTGCATGGTTTAAGAGCATAGAGAGAATCAAACAGTACTCAGTTCCTTGGTCTCATTCTTATTTCACTTAATTCCCACGTAATATTACATTGGTGATGTATATCTGTAATTTATATTTGTAATCTATATCTATTAAGCTATATCTATTTTCTTAGGTGGAAATAAAGATATTTGTGCTGGATAAAAATGGGACTAACAAAATATTTCATAATCTATTTAATTGTAATAATTTTTGACTTTTTAGACTCTTTACAACCTGGGTGGTTCTGGAGATTGAGAAAATTTGCTAAAGGAAGTAGAAATATTTGAGTTGGCATCATAGATAAAAATAAAACATTCTTGTGGCTCTGAATCCTAAAAGTTTTTTAGAAATTGATAATACCAGAAAATCTAAAGACATCTTCAATGAAAATTATGATGAAGTATTCTTTATACTGTTCCGAAACTGTGGAAATTGTATTTCTATCACTAGCATGAAAACATTCATTTATGTCTACCAACATGTTGTTTCCCCCCTTTTTCAATTTTACCTAATCTAGATTTATATTTTTGAAAATAACATCTACTATCAACCTGATGTAAAGAGTAGCTCATTGCGACTGACATCCTCAGGAAAAGAAGGAATCATATTTAATGGAATTGCAGACTGGCTCTATGAAGGTAAGGTGAATAATTATAGCTGTTTATTAATATAGGAAGAGATTCTTGTACAAAACCTACAGGAGAAAACTATTCATTCCATGACAATGATGTCTGAAGCTATTTTGCTTTTTCTCTTCTTATTTTCTTGAAAAATTGCCTTCAGATCTTTGCATTAGCTCATATTTTATATTGACTCACAACTTGGTTTTCATATAGTTATATTTTCTAGAGTGCGGGAGGGTCCCCAGAATGCAGGCTAAAAAGCAATGAAAAAGCTCCGCAGCCGGAGCCCCACAAGACCGAATCAGCTGGCATGGTCCAGACAGTTGTCTAGTTGCTGTGCAGACATACCCTTAGACTTCTTTGAAAACCCGAGCTCAAATGGACGCTCTGAAATAAGAATGGTAATTTACATTCCATAGATGTTTAAATGTCTGTATTCAGGTTTTAACGGATTCCATTAATGTTTTGTAAGTATTTTACTAGGTCAGTGAAGTTCAAAACCAGGGAGAAGAGCATCTTTAGCATGGAAGATCATTTTAAATGCACTTCAGATACTGCAAATCTAATATGATTGCATATAAATTGGTGTATTTAAGCATATAAAGTTAATTAAATCAGACAGAGCACATCACCTTTTTGCTAAAACAAAGTATTGCTTGGGTCACATTCATAATTATTCACTTTGCTAGGTAACTTTGGGCCACATTCTGCTAATCTTAGGGTGAATTGCACATACTCACAAGATAGTAGCCTGTGTGATATGCTCTGAATTGGGGGCAGTGTCGAATTGCACTGTGCCAAAGATAATTGAGAATGCCTCCTGGAGATCTCCAAATTCACACTGCTCCCCTTTATGGAGAGCAGTATATTCCTTCCCACCCTCCACGCCATGCAGCTGACCACTCTGCTGTTTAGCACATTGGGCAGACAAAGTTATGGTTCTGCCAATTCTCTTTTCTGGGCAGCATGCATCCCTGGGGAGTAATTAGAGGTCAGCCTAACATTTATTTAGGTCATCTGGAAGGGAGAGGGAGCCTCCACCTAATGACTAGGTAAAGTCTAGCATAAGAGAAGTTCTGGTGAAGTCAATTGGACTATACTAAACATTGGTAAAGGTACTCAAATATACTTACTTGTGGGTAGTATAGTAGTGAGCGAAACAGTTCACAAGATTAAGAGATAGCATTGTGGGATGAGTGAAACTGGGGAAAAGAAAGAGTCAGGTTTCAGGAGGGACTGGGGTGAAGTTGCTGACAAACTTTGGAGCTCTGACATGTAACACTGGCCAAGATCTCTTTCCTATGACTGTGCCTGCCTGCCACATCACTTATGGCTAAGGAAACACTCAGTATAAACAAGGATTACAAAAGCTGGTCCTTAGTTAATAGAGAATGAATGAGGAGATTCTAATGCTATTGTAGATCCTTATGGCAAAGCTACACCTATTGTTAAGACCAGATACTGTGAGAGAAATAAATACGTTAAAATTACCTGAATACAATATAAGTATATTGACTGCAAAGGGCCTCAGTATTTGTAGTATTTGTATACAGTAACTAAAGGGTAACAAGACCAATTTCTGTCATTTATGCCATGTCAATGCGGCATTTTTCAATTTCAACTTGATTGTGCATATCAGAAATTTATCTGTTATAAAAAAGGTTGGTGTGCATTTTTAGAAACTAAAATTTTTATTAAAGATAAATAGAATTGTTGACAGAACAAATTACTTTCTTACATAAGCATTAAAAGACTGGGTGAGAAATATAAATGATAAGAAAGAGAAGTAACTAGTTGAAAATGCACATATTAATGTTACATTTTCCACTGATACCTACCTGAGCTTTACACATGGGTATGTAAAATAGTGCATGCACATACACGTGCCCATGCGTTGAATGTGCATTGTAATATTCCTCTGTGCGTTCAGAGGTGTTAGAATTTCCATTCACAAAACTCACTGGAACATACGCTCATACGATGGTTTGCACCAGCAAATACATGTTTGTATCCACAAGTGCAATTTTTAACGCAAGTGGATATGTAAGGGTTGGAAATCAGGTCCATTAACCTCTCCAAAAAACATGAAGGCTGATTTTCAGCAAGGGCACAACTTTTCCTCTGTTTTAATATGAAGGAAGCCAGACACACTGATGCGGAGGTCCTGTATTTCCAGTTTACTGTTTCAGTTGCTCCTCGTTAATCCCTGTCAGGACAGGCATTGGAAGCCACTTTGTGAGGGGCTCCCCCACCACAGAGGGGGCTCTGTGGATGAGGTAATATCCAGCAAAGGTTATACAGTTGTAGGGGGTTAGGAAGGGTAGCCTGGGACTGTGAGCTCTGTGTGGCCTCTCTCAAGTGATTTCACCCATTCTCAGGCTGTTTGATCCCTGCCCCGTAGTTCTGATGCAGCCCCTGCTCCTAGAGAACAGTCTCCTAGGGATAGGCTATGGTGGAATGGAAGAAGCTGTTCCCCTCCCCACACGCACCATCTCTCTAACACTTGTGAGAGGGTGCACATAGGGGTCTTTCCAGACACAAATCCCCAGAGCATATTGTGGCATGCTGTCTCTTTTCTTCTTTCGTAGGTAACTTGTTAATTTAAGTGGTACTCTGCCAGCAGTAGATATATATGAAATATCGTGTGGTAGCATCAGGCATATAGCTGATTGAATACCTCACAATTATATTAATGGACATTCAGGTGAATTCCAAATAGCCACTCATTTTGACCTTATTTGTGTGGCTTTTTCATTTGCAATTCACAAATACTCATGTTCCTGGGCTTTGGTTTACAGAAGTACTTGGGAGTGTCTGTTCTTTGTGTGAATATCCTTATTTAAATACAAACAGCGGTGTTTTAGAACGAACCAAAATGTTTGCTATATGAATGTTCATAGTCAGGGAGCAGAAAGAATATTCTGTAACTCAGGCAATCAGTCACACATGAACAGCAATTAGTGAATATTCTGAGTGGACAGCTTGTGAATTCTCCAAATTTTGGTTTCCATACACACAGCTGAAATTTCTGTACAACACACTGTTCACTGAAAAAGTACAAATAGTAAATTACCTAGTTAAAAAAAATCAAAGTCTGATCACAGAATAAGGGTAAAAGAGCCAAATTAGTCAGATCAAGTGCTGGGCAGGAACTGGATTTTTCATTTGGCTGGGAATTCAGTAATTTTAAGAAAGAAAGAAAGAAAGAAAGAAAGAAAGAAAGAAAGAAAGAAAGAAAGAAAGAAAGAAAGAAAGAAAGAAAACAAAAATCAAAATTTCATGCAAAATGAGGTTCAATAAAACTGAAGGTTTTCCTCAAATTAAAGAATAAAATATAAATAACTGGATAGAATGATATTAGTGCAAAAATGCCTTTAAATTCTATTGTGCAAATCATTTACAAAAAGAATTAAACATGAAAAATGGATAGAATGATAGTAGGGCTAAATACAAGGCAATAATAATCATCCCACTTATGCAGGTAATTCCACTGATATCATTGGGAATACTCATCTGAGTAAAAACTCATAATTTAGCCTATAATGGTCCTTAATATTCAGGCAATTTAGTCCAGGATAATTTTCAATATTTCTTTATAATTACAACAGCTGCACCGCAACGAAGCATAGAAACAATATAAAATGCAAATGAATGAGTTGGTAATCTGAATCACACAATAGTTACTTCTATGAATTTCCAAGAATATGCATCTGTTTCAGAGGAGCTTCTTCACTCTCATGTTGCCCACTGGTGGTCCCCGGATGGAGAAAGGTTGGCATTCCTGATGATAAATGACACTTTGGTACCAAACATGGTTATTCCTCGGTTTACTGGAGGTCTGTATCCTAAAGGAAAGCACTATCCATATCCTAAGGTAAGTAAAGTGTAAGTGCAATATACAGCCCTTGTGCACAGTTCAGTGAATCAACTGATAGCATTCTGCATTACTGAAGGACTGTTTCTACATAGTAAAAGAAGCTGCTTGTGCTGATGTGGCAGTAAAAGGAATAACATTCAGGCTTATGCTATTTCAAATAGGGTTATAAAGCTTTTTGCTAGACAGAAATCATTAGGTCAGGAGGAGACGTACAGTCTGTTTCATGCTAATTTATTATTGGTATATGCTACAGCTTTTGAATGAAGAATGAAATGATCAGGAGTCAAGAAAAAATGCTGCCAGAATTGCCTTTGAACAGCACAGAGTAGCTGCAGGCGGCAGTAAATGTTTAGCTGCATTTATGTAGATGGATGAAGCATAACAGGTTTCTGATAATACAGAGTATCATAGTATCTGACTGCTACTTTTCATCAAACGATGGAATTATTAACAGGAGTGAGAGGCCTTGGTTGGATAAAATAAGCAGTGATATGAACTTTCCCCAAGTCTTTAAACTTAACAGAACCAAACCTTTCAGTGAGGTTCAAAAACTTGGATAAGGAGCGCCCGTCTTTTGATGAGGAGAGATCTGCAGGTCTAAACATGAGACTCTCTGATACCAGAATTAGAATCCTCCTAATTTCCTATTTGCTCCCCATAAACCCTCCCCCAAGGTTCCCCTGCTCAAAGTCTCCATATTCACTTACCTTTGTTACACTATATATTGAGTTCCTAAACCTTGGCAGCCTCTTTGTTCTGGCTACCACACTACTTTATCTGTATCTCATATGTATTACTTAAGTTCAATATACAGGCAAGCTGAAGAAGAAAATACTAGGATGTTATATATAGAAAAGACATTATAGTCCTGATTCCCCTCACCTATAAGCAGGCTTTATGACTGTGTATTGACTCGTTGACTTCAGTGAAGTTATACCAGATTTATACCCATGAGCAGAGAAATCAGGCTTTTATAAGTAACTGTGGCAGGGTCTATGGCCCATTTAAGGGACAATCGGCAGCTTACAGTCAAAAGAGCCTGGGCACAATCAAGAAGCACCCTATCTCACCCTGAGGGCGAGGCTATATATAAACAGGAAAAGGAAGCCCTGGAGGAGAGATAAGGGACTGGAAGCCATGCTGGTTGCTATGGGCTGCAGGCCCACTCACACTTCAGAACACTAGCTTGACCTAGGCCTCCGTGACTTTGTTTTCTGACTATGAGTTTAGTTTCACTCAGGTAAAAGCCTTAGAAACTTGGGGAAGCAGCAGCTTAACCATGCCTAAGGGAATGGAGAACGCCTATCTGCCTCCTAGAAAAATAAGAAAACCAAGGGCATTAATTTGGAAGCCTTCTTAAAGGGCATGATTTTCTTTGTTAGTTTAGTTTTGGCCTCTCCTTGTTGGATTTTATGCAGCAAAATGCAAATATGTAGAATGGGAGGTGGCTTCTTTGAAGGACGTACCGTGATTGCTGAGACACCAAAACAGCATAATGTGCAGTAGGTATGTATTTTCATTAAAATGTTAAATGTTCAAAACTTAAAGAAAGTAGCAATAGTTCAGTGTATAGATTAAAGATTTGGGTATGATTTTCAAAAATATTTAAGTCCCATTTTCATAAATGACTTGGGCACGCAGAAGTCAAAGTCCCATTGATTTTCCTAAGTCACTAAATTAGTCTTGAAAATTTTAACCTTGTTTCTTCTCCAATTGAAATCAATTGGAGTTGACCCATTATCTTTAAAGGAGGTAAGATCAGACCTTAAAAATACCTATGATTTTCTTAAGAAACAGCATTCTAGAATGGCAATTATGATTATTATTTAGTACAATAGCACCTAGAAGCACCAGTCATGCAATTCTGTCAGCTTTGATGGCTAAAAACAATTAATCAACCAAGAAAAAATATGCAAGGAACTCCTTTTTAAAAAAAAATTAGCATTACAAAGAAGTGAAAAATCTCAAAGCATTAGCAATTCAGCACAAAAGAGATGCACAATATTATTTCAGTAATCTCATTAATGAAAAACATTATCTTCATTTAATTTGTCTATTCAATAACAATTTAGCTTCCAGTTAAACATAATTTATTAATTAAGATTGTGGTTAGGCAACATGGATAGATAAAAGTTGTTGTTTAACACAGGATTTCACTTTACATCATGCAGAAACTATGACATGCTCACTTGGGATCTCACTCTGCAATCCTTACTCACACACAGTAGTAACTACTCAAGACAATAATCCTGTGGAGTGTAAAGGAGTAAGTGCGAGTAAGGGTACCAGAATAAGGACATATGTAGTGTTGACATGCTTGGAATTAAATGTGCATTATATTTTCCACCTAGGAGCATATAATGGATGATATAATCCATTGCCAGAGAGGTAGAGTGAACCATTTTTGAATTAAAAAAACCCAAAAATACAAAAAAATACCATGTGTAAAGTTTTTGCATATATTGTTCATTGTCACTGCTGTTTTAATTCCCAGTTCTTGCCAGAAGTAGAAGTGTGGGAAAGCCATTCTGGTGGCATTTCTGGCCTCACTGGAAGCTGAAAGAACTCAAAATTTCACACAAAGTATTTCCCCCCGAACCTTCAATTACACACCTTTGTACTGGTTTCAAAGTAGCAGCCGTGTTAGTCTCTATTCACAAAAAGAAAAGGAGTACTTGTGGCACCTTAGAGACTAACAAATTTATTTGAGCATAAGCTTTCGTGAGCTACAGCTCACTTCATCGGATGCATTCAGTGGAAAATACAGTGGGAAGATTTATATACATAGAGAACATGAAACAATGGGTGTTACCATACACACTGTAACCAGAGTGATCACTTAAGGTGAGCTATTACCAGCAGGAGAGCGGGGGGAGGAAGGGGACCTTTAGTAGTGATAATCAAGTTGGGCCATTTCCAGCAGTTGACAAGAACTTCTCAGGAACAGTGGGGGGCGGGAGGGGGGAATAAACAAGGGGAAATAGTTTTACTTTGTGTAATGACCCATCCACTCCCAGTCTCTATTCAAGCCTAAGTTAATTGTATCCAGTTTGCAAATTAATTCCAATTCAGCAGTCTCTTGTTGGAGTCTGTTTTTGAAGGTTTTTGGTGAAGTATTGCCACTTTTAGGTCTGTAATTGAGTGACCAGAGAGATTGAAGTGTTCTCCGACTGGTTTTTTAATGTTATAATTCCTGACATCTGATTTGTGTCCATTTATTCTTTTGCACCATAACTCACATGAGTCATCTCTCTGCAGTTAATGGAGCCTACTCATATGAGGAAAGTTACCCGTGTCCTTTTGTGTTTCAAAGATCAGTCCCTCATTTTGCGGACACATGAACTTCTAGAGACTCAACCTAAGTGATCGTCTAAATTTCATGTTTGCCTATAATTGGTTCAAACATACATCTGTCTCCTGTCCGGCACCACTCAGATATGGGTGGACATGGGGTTTGGGCTAGAAATGTGATGAGATGAGTGCAATTTCCAAAGAAAATGTGTGTTGGTATTTCAGTGAGGCATCTTTTAAAGACCACACTGGATCTGTAAATATCCCTACAATGAGTGAAGTGCACACAAGCTAGTTTTTAACTAGTAGTGGTAAAAATTGTGGGTTTGATCATTTTTTCTTGACCCACAAATACATTTGCCCATTCTGCATTAACAGGAAGTCCCCTCCTCTGCAGCAGCATTGCCTCTTCTTCTGCTTCCCTGGGGCTCCTTGGAAAACTTTCTGTGGGTCCTGAAATCTGCACAGTAGAGAGGGGTTGGGCAAAGTGGGAATAGTGCAGGATAAGGGGGTTTACAGCATCTTCCCACTGGCCCTGCGGAGCCCAAAGTTAACAGTATTCAATTTTCTGACTCCCTTCCCCCCACACATACAACCTACCTGAAGAGAGTAAGGAGACTCCGGTGATGGTCACCACCTGGAGAAGCTCTACTGGGGTTATGTTGCCAGAGAATGGAGATGGGAGGAGCCTGTAATGGAACTCTGGAGCGGCCATGGATTGAAGTACAGCACATCACGCACAGGGTCTTGGCTTCCTATGGATCCTCAGTCTTTATGACCTTGGCATATGACCTGTTCTTTGGAGGGTGGGACCCTTCCCCACACCCTAAAAAAAAAGGGGGGGAAGAAATCCAATGAAGATTTGCTCTTCCCTAGCTCCCTACCATTTACCTTAAATTATCTGTACCCTTTTTTCAACAAGATGATTATCCAGCACATGATTCTTTAGAGATGCTATTTTAAGGAGAACTACATTTATTTCTGTTTGGAATACAGGCTCAACAGTAAGCCATGAATGATTCCAATAAGACATAATATTTTAACAGTTCTAGCAGCTATGGAGTGAACTCACATAGATACCAGTAGCTTGATCCCAGAATAATAAAAAAAAAACTTATCCAGATCTAAAAGCCATTTTATTCTGTAAAACTGAAAAGAGGATATGATTTTAAATTTGTGGAAGGTGCAACCAGGAGTCCCATTACCACTCCAAATTAACTGAGCATTTCAGAGCTACTCGGAAGCAGGCAAACTGCAAATAGATATTTTATTATATTTTACAAAATCATATAAAGTTCTACAATCTAGTGTTTATTTATTGGGGTAGTGCCTCCGAGACCCAGTCATGAATCCGGACTCCACTGTGCTAGGTGCTGTACAGATCCAGAGGAAAAAGATGTTCCCTGCCCCAGAGTTCACAATCTAAATCTCAATACAAGACAAAAAACAACATGTGACTACAACAGGCAGATGGAGGAGCCCAAGGAAATAATGAGACGCTCATTACCATGATAAGCAGTAATCTGAGTAATATCTATATTATTGATAATGTGAACCTCAAAATATTTGAAGGTGCAGGATACCATCTGACCTACCTTCCTCTCCTCCCTGAGACATTCCATCCACCACCACCAATCCTATTTATCACTCTTTCTTTGATTGTTCCCCTTTTGTCAGCAGCAGTCTTTAGAGACATGAGAGATCCTAATGGTTCTTCCTTGGCTGCCCCTAGCATGAATGTCCACGTTTGAATATTAGATCTATTACTAGAACATTATTACAAAGCTCATTTAAACTGGACTTTTAACTACCCAACAAGAAAGAATGCCAATGGTGCTTTCTTGGGATGTATGCATGTTCATGCTACAGTTTCACATGGTCTTTCCTTCTGGAATCTTAGGGCTAGTCTACATGATGCAGCAAAGCACTCTAGAGGAGTGTGGATTTTAAAGCAGTGTAAGGTGTTGCACTCTAACTGCCCCATGTAGATCCTGATGGCAGGCTCTTAATAGGGCTACATTAATGCAAACTAGATACCTTTTAGAGCACACCATCATGGTTTGCACAGGGTAGCTAGAACTGATCACATTAGAGCTCTCTACAAATCACAGCCCTCTAAAATGCTTTGCTGTGTAGACAAACCCTAAAACCTAAACACCATGGGGTATATTCTGCCTTTGAACATGCATAATTCTGATAAAATATTAATGGGATTTCCATCTACATGCAGAACTCACAAAATACTTTCCCAGTTAGTGTCATTTGACTGGTCCATTTTTTTGCATTACAGTATCTGTCTTCAGTGAATAGCAGCATGATCGATAGTATGTACTCACTACTTTGGGTTTTGAGCTACATTTTCAATTGTGTAGTTGATTGACTCAGCCATTCATGGGAGATAGTGAGACAGAATTTTATTGTTTTCAATTGAAGATCACTTTAAGGGTTTTCAGGTTATGAAAAACATATTGAAATATACGTATTCCTTAAGTATATTTAGTGGTCAGTATTTCCAGTGCCTCTACATTACATGCTAAAATTTCTGCTTTCTTTTTTTTCAAAGGCAGGTCAAACAAACCCAACAGTAAAGCTGTTTGTAGTTAATCTATATGGACCAACCCATACACTGGAACTCATGCCACCTGACAGCTTTAAATCAAGGTATGTAATTTAATTGTTTTCTGAAACTCACGACTATCTTTGAGACCATCTTTTTCTTTATAGACCAACACAAAAGCTCAATGTAACTGGAGAGCTCTTGATATTCATCCCCAGGGCTGGGCATGGTGATGAGCACAGTGTAAGAACCTGAATAGAATAGAACTCCATGGGATGGGCATCCTTAGTGGAAGTCCCAAGGATGTAGAATATGCACCTTTCTGAGATCCATCAGAGCCCAAATTCATTTTCAGTTTAGTTATTTATTGCACTAGGTATTTACCTCATCAGGGAGCTAAGATTCTAGAGAAATGGTAGAGGGCACAGGGTTTTGAACAGAGATTTTGCTTGAGGTCAGTGTAGAACTGAATTATGCCATTTGTTTGCCTTGTTCCCACTTGCTGGCAAAGTTGGTTTCAGTTTCTGTGATGCACCTGGAAAATACAATGATGGGTGCATTATCAATAAATAAAATAAATACATTTCGATAAACATTTTTTAAAATGTAAAGTGATATATTTAGGAACTCTTCAAATCATTAAATATAAAGGATTTAGTTTATTCCTGCAGCCATATCACCTGTCAGATCCAAGCAGATCACATAAAATAAGCTGTGATCTTGTCCGATCACATAGGCTAGGCTGTGTTGGACTTTGTCAATGTCTGCTAGAGAGATCTCTGGGCACAAAGTAGGTGTTTCAGGAAATAGTGAGATGATTTACTAGGTGTGACTCCTCCTCCTCTTGAGTCAGTCCTGAAGTAGTGACAGCATGGTGCTGCCAGAAATTGTCCTGCTGAAGTTACTGTCTTTTTCATGAGGCATAAAGCTGAGCTCTTGACCCCCTGTGCTTATTAAAGATCTTTTGGAACTTGCTTTAAGGACAGGAGAGTTTTAATTAAAGTCTTCCAGCCAAATTCCAATTTATGTCATTATATTCTGTCAGCCTAAATTCCCATTGCAGCTTCAGCTGGCTATGATATTCCATTTTACTTCTTGCCCTAAATTGTTAAGTAATGTTATTTAGTGCTATTGAACAGAGCTGACTGCATTCTAGAGGTAAAGGAGGCACTCACTGTGTTATCATCACCTTGCCCTTCATCATAGAACAGTTTGAGGCTTATTTAAATATTAGTAAAATAGTTTGAGCTCTCCAGCTAAAAGGTGGTAAATAAGATAAAGAATTATGTTACCACTAGTCCAAAAAAGCAGGGAATACACTTTGTTGTTTGTGCAGTCCTGCAAAGCCTTAACGGTTTTACAGTTTTTAACGGTTCTTTGAAATGGCCATAACATTAACACTATGGGCCTGAATTATCACAGTTTCATACTGCTATAACTTCATTGACATCAATAGAGCTACACCAGAGTCCTATGGTAATAATTCAGGGGTGAATCAGGTCCTGTCAGTTGCACATGCTGGCATGAATACTTACTGTTTTGATAAAAGGAATGATTTTGAAAGGACTGTGCTTGCTGAAAATAGATTTTTCTCTTTGAAAATGGAACCTTTTATGACAAACATGAACACATACCGAATGTTTGCTAACTGTTCACTGGTGGAAGCAACAGCATATGCCCTTCTAAAAGAGCTAAAAAAAACCCAACAACCAAAAAACAAAAAACTGGAGAACAAACTCTTAAATGAAATTAATTAAAATAGTTCTTTAAATCGTACAAAGCCAGTGAAAGTATCAATTATATACAATGGAATTCTTGAAAACTTCAAGAAAAGAAAAAAGAAGCACATAAATTTACCAGTTTTGTAAATTCATTCTTGCTCCTTAAGTGATCTGTTTCTCTCAGAGTAAAACTAAATTGAATTAATGGAATGAATATTGACATTGTTCAGTCTTTCTTTCCATCCTGAGATGTAAAGCTAGCAACAACTGAATTCACAGACTGTCCTCTGTGGTCCTACAGGGACTCACTTCCCAGAATTTGAGACTTTGATGTGAAGCTCACTCTAGCTTTACTAAGACAAATGTTAATATTCTCAGTTTTCTTTGGGATACATTCAGTTAAAAAAATCCATTCTGCTGTTGCATCATGGAAACCAGAGCAAGGCTGTACAAACCTGGAAAAATCAATTTTAATTTTACCTATAAAGCACAATGCCCTAGTTATCTAAAATAGAAAGTTTACATAGTATGAGTCAAGCATCATTTGAAAGTTGTGATCTGCAACTCACATTCAGGTTTGTCAATTTGAGTCATATGTGCACATAAAACATGTACAAACATGAGAGAAATCAAGATTGGGCAGGCCTTTTAATGATTCTGATGCTTTAGTATTAACTTGTTTCAGCAATCAGTGTTTTGCAGTTCCATTTGTAATAAGATCAGCAACATGTTTCTCAAAAAAATGGTAATGGGAGCCTTTAAAAATTCTCTAGATTTCGGTTCACTTTTAGGGATATTTTTATATAGAACTTTTAGCGTAAAAATCTTTCTGAAAATAGATATTGTGCATGCCTTAACCACTAAAGGTGACATATACTTCTCTGTGCTCCCTTAAAGCCTCACTTAGGGTGAGGAATTTAGGACCAGATCTTTGAGTGCAGTTGAATCATGCTCAGTGCAGGATCTGAGAGAGTGGCAAAGCATGCCTCTGATTTAGGGAGCATCTAAAATCTTGTTAGATCTCTAACATAAGTGAGAGCAGCTTCAGGGCTGCTTTAACCTATCCTGGCTGCAAAAGCCCCATTGAAGCCTTCTTCCAGCCCAGAATTGCTTAGGTGCTCTGGACATTTCCCCCTATAGATGAGGTTGTCAGGTGTGGTGTAAACTGGCAGTATGAGACTGGGATTTACCTATGCAAGCATATCCCTGAGGTAAATTACTATTTTATACTGCAAAAGTGGTACAAAGGAGCTGGAGACCCAGTGTCAACAATCTCATCCTTAAAGTGTCTGTGTTCTGAAAAGTAACTGCAAAAATTGCATCACTCAATGTTTCTATTCACAGTGTGTAACTAAATCCGTTCTTCTTCAATGACATAGTTTTTTACTACATTTTATGTCTCTCAATTTCTTGGGGCCCATACAAGGAGGAATGTCTGTGCAATGCACAGAATTGTTGACTAAGAACCCAATTCTGTCCATGGAATGGGTGTTTTGCTCTTGATTTTAATGGAACTAGGATCAGGTCCTATGTTCCAATTGTAAAGCCAAATCTCAGTTACCTATACCTTTGCAATCTTCAAAGACAGATGACAATAGCACAGTCAGGTAGAAAAGATGTAACTGAGGAAAGTTGGGGAATCTTTATAGTTGGTGATAGAGAAGTAGGAAAGACCCCAGGTAGACTTTCAAACCCCAGGTTGAGTTTTAGGACTTGCAGTTAGGGGGGGCAAACAGCAACAAACCATCCTGTATTTACTAGTTAAATTTGATCTGGAAATCACTGAGGAGCAAAAAAGAGAACCATACAACACCATTGTTAAGGAATCACAATTTAGAGTAGAGCTATGCCTTAAGGGACATTACATAAGTTCAGATCTAGGGTCTTGAGCTGGACCTGTGGCTGGGGCCCCCCAAAATATCTCAGCTATTTAATTTGTTTCCTTTTGGGATCACCCTGCTCCTTTTCTCGTAACCTTGTTGAGCTGGATGTTCTGTCTTTATGGCACTCTCATTCCCTTCTGGTCTGGAGAGCGCTAATGATCCTACTGTGGGTAATTGAACTTTTTAAAAAAACTACAAGATATTAAATCACTTTGTTCTTTTTTTAAAAAATTATTTAAATACCCCCAATATAATTTAAATGCCTGACAGAATGCTAAATGTCTGAATTTTGGTTTTATATTTACATGATAAAGCATATAATAAATAACTCCCAAACTTGGACTTTATATGACAAATTTCAACCTCTCCAGTTATTTTTTTTTCTAATCAAGTTATAAACACTTGAAAAATTGGATTTGTGTAAATACAGATAAAATTTAATAATCCTGCTACCAGACTCCAGTACTGTCTTCATTGTTTGCAGTATTTCCACATCATCAGATCCATTTATTTTCTGTTTGTGAATGTGGGGGATGGGGTAGTTAGATATTTAAGAACCTCAAGGAGGTCATCTAGTCCAGTCTCCTGCACTCAGGGCAGGATTAAGTATTATCTAGACCATCCCTGACAGGTGTTTGTCCTTCCTGCTCTTAAAAATCTCCAATGATGGAGACTCCACAACCTCCCTAGGCAATTTATTCCAGTGCTTAGCCACCCTGACAGTTTGGAAGTTTTTCCTAATGTCCAACCTAAATCTCCCATGCTGCAATTTAAACCCATTGCTTCTTGTTCTATCCTCAGAAGTTAAGAAAAACATTTTTTTCTTCCTCCTCCTTGTAACAACCTTTTGCATACTTGAAAACTGTTATCATGCCCCCTCTGTTATCATGCCCCCCTTTTCCAGACTAAACAAACCCAATTTTTTCAATCTTCCCTCATAATTCATGTTTTCTAGATCTTTAATCATTTGTGTCACTCTTCTCTAGACTCTCCAATTTGTCCACATTCTTCCTGAAATGTGGCACCCAGAACAAAGGCACTTGCAACCCTTTGCAGCTTGGTATCATCCACAAACTTTATAAGTGTACTCAGTATGCCATTATCTAAATCACTGATGAAGATATTGAATATATCCGGACCCAGAACTGATCCCTGCGGGACCCCACCCATTATGCCCTTCCAGCATGACTGTGAACCACTGATAACTACTCTCTAGGAACGGTTTTCCAACAAGTTTTGCACCCACTTTACAATAGGTCCATCTAGGTTGTATTTCCCTAGTTTGTTTATGAGACAGTCATGCGATAAAGTATCAAAAGCTTTACTAAAGTCAAGATATACCACATCTACCACTTCCCCCCATCCACAAGGCTTGTTACCCTGTCAAAGAAAACTATCAGGTTAGTTTGACATGATTTGTTTTTGACAAATCCTGACCGTTACTTATCACCCTATTATCTTCTAGATGTTTGCAAATTGATTGCTTAATTATTTGTTTCTTTATCTTTCCAAGTACAGAAGTAAAGCTGACTGGTCTGTAATTCCCTGGGTTGTCCTTATTTCCCTTTTTATAGATTAGCACTATATTTGCCCTTTTCCAATCTTGTGGAATCTCTCCCATCTTTCATGACTTCTCAAAGATAATCGCTAATGCCTCAGATATCTCCTCAGTCAGCTCCTTGAGTATTCTAGGATGCATTTCATCAGGCCCTGGTGACTTGAAGACATCTAATTTGTCCAAGTGATTTTTTAACTTGTTCTTTCCCTATTTTAGCCTCTTCTGATCTTACCTCATTTTCACTGGCATTCACTATGTTAGACATCCAATCACCACCAACCTTCTTGGTGAAAAGTGAAACAAAGAAGTCATTAAGCACCTCTTCCATTTCCAGATTTTCTGTTATTCCCCTTCTCCTCCCCCCCCACCGCCCAATTTAGTAATGGGCTTACCCTGTCCTGTTGCTTCTAATGTATTTGTACAATGTTTTCTTGGTACCCTTTTTGTATCCAGCTAGTTTGATCTTGTTTTCTGCCGTGGCCTTTCTAATTTTGTCCCTACATACTTGTGTTGTTTGTTTATATTCATCCTTTGTAATTTGACCTAGTTTCTACTTTCTGTAGGACACTTTTTTTTTAAATTTTTAGATCATTGAAGATCTCCTGATTAAGCTAGGGTGGTCTCTTGACATACTTCCTATCTTTTCTATACAGCAGGATAGTTTGCTCTTAATAATGTCTCTGAAAAACTGCCAACTGTCTTCTATTGGTTTTTTTCCCCTTAGATTTGCTTCCAATGGGATCTTACCTACCATCTCCCTGAGTTTGCTAAAGTCTGCCTTCTTGAAATCCATTGTCTTTATTTTGCTGTTCTCTCTCCTACCATTCCTTAGAATCATGAACTCATCATTTCATGATCACTTGCACCCAAGCTGCCTTCCACTTTTAAATTCTCAACCAGTTCCTCCCTATATGTCAAACTCAAATCGAAAACAGCCTCTCCCCTGGTAGCTGTTTCCACCTTCTAAAATAAAAAAATTGTCTTCAATACATTCCAAGAACTTATTGGATAATCTATGCCCTGCTGTGTTGTTTTCCCAACAGATTCTGGGTAACTGAAGTCCCTCATCACCACCTAGTCTTGTGCATTGGATGATTTTGTTAGCTGCTTAAAAAAAAGCCTCATCCACCTCTTCTTCCTGGTTAGGTGGTCTGTAGTAGACCCCAACCATGACATCATCATTGCCCTCCTGGCAACACCATCTATGCAGCCAGGCATTCACCTCCAGGATACATCTGTCTCTGCATGGACCCCTACCCTTGATGAAAAGGATCAAAGAGAAAAACACCTGCACTCCAAATTCCTTCACCCGTACTCCCAGAGCCCAATTTGCCAAATTGTTTCATTCCACCCCTCCCCAAAAATCAAAATGTTTCATTTTAACATTTTCAAAATGAAACATTTAAATGTTTCAATTTGAAATGACTTTTTGTTTAGAAATGTCCTTCAAGTTCATGAAAGAATAAATAAATAAATTCTGAAATCAATATGAAACATTTTGTTTCAGGTCGAATTAAACTTTTTGTTTGACTTGAAATGTTTTTTTAAAACTTTTCAATTCATTGTCTCCCTTACCCCCCAACCCCGATTTTTCAGAACTATCAGCAAAGCAACAAATCAATGATTTCCACAGCTCTATCTCTAGTCCTAGCTCTGCTTATAGACTTGTTATGTGATGGGAAAATTCATTCCACCCTCTGTCCCCTCATCTTTAAAATGGTAGTAACAATACCTACCTCACAGGCTTGTTGTAAAAGAGTAAGCCATTAAGATCAGCATAGCAAATGGATGGAACATGTTATGTAAATGCAAAGAACTAAAGTATTGTAATTTAATCATAGACATTATGGTCATCTGATCCTTCCAATTGAATACTTTCAATTCCTTAAGCCCTTATCTGTCATAAATTTCCTATTTAAATTATTATTTATGTTATTTGTGTGTATTAGGGTAATAACCGGGGCCCAAACTGAGACTTATAACTCATTCTTCTAGATGCAATGCAAACACATGGTAAAAGACAGTCCCTTCCCCAAAGAGCTTAGCATCTAAGTAGATAAGAGAGGTGTAGAACATAAGAACAGCCACACTGGGTCAGACAAAGGTCCATCTAGCCCAGTATCCTGTCTTCTGACAGATGCCAATGCCAGGTGCCCCAGAGGGAATGAACAGAACATGTAATCAGCAAGTGATCCATCCCCTGTTGCCCATTCCCAGCTTCTGGCAAACAGAGGCTAGGGACACCATCCCCCCCCCCCATCCTGGCTAATAGCCATTGATTGACATATCCTCCATGAATTTATCTAGTTCTTTTTTGAACCCTGTTTTATTCTTGGCCTTCACACATCCTCTGGCAAAGAGTTCCACAGACTGACTGACTGTTGTATGAAAAAAAAATGCTTCCTTTTGTCTGTTTTAAATCTGCTGCCTATTAATTTCATTTGGTGACCCCTAGTTCTTGTGGTATGAGAAAGCGTAAATAACACTTCCTTATTTATTTTCTCCCCACCAGTCATGATTTTATGAGTCAAGATGATTCAGTCTTATCCCCCCTTAGTCATTTCTTTTCCAAGCTGAAAAGTCCCGGTCTTATTAATCTCTCCTTACATGGAAGCCGTTCCATCCCCTTAATCATTTTTGTTGCCCTTTTCTGAATCTTTTCCAATTCCAATATATCTTTTTTGAGAGGGGGCGACCACATCTGCACACAGTATTCAAGATGTGGGCATACCATGGATTTATATAGCAGCAGTATGATATTTTCTGTCTTATCTATCCCTTTCTTAATGATTCCCAACATTCTGTTTGCTTTTTTGACTGCTGCTGCACATTGAGTGCATGTTTTCAGAGAACTATCCACAAGATCTCTTTCTCGAGTGGTAACAGCTAATTTAGACTCCATCATTTTACATGTATAGTTGGGATTATGTTTTCCAGTGTCCATTAGTTTGCATTTATCAACATTGAATTTCATCTGCGAGGTTGTTGTCCAGTCATCCAGTTTTGAGAGATCCTTTTGTAGCTCTTCACAGTCTGCCTGGAACTTAACTGTCTTGAGTAGTTTTGTATCATCTGCAAATTTTGGCACCTCATTATTTACCCCTTTTTCCAGATCATTTATGAATATGTTGAATAGGACTGGTCCTAGTACAGACCCCCGGGGGACACCACTATTTATCTCTCTCCACTCTGAAAGCTGACCACTTATTCCTACCCTTTGTTTCCTATCTTTTAACCAGTTACTGATCCATGAAAGGACCTTTCCTCTTATTCCATGACAGCTTACGTTGCTTAAGAGCCTTTGGTGAGGGACCTTGTCAAAGGCTTTCTGAAAATCTAAGTACACTGTATCCACTGGATCTCCCTTGTCCACATGCTTGTTAACCCCCTTAAAAAATTCTAGTAGATTAGTGAGCCATGGTTTCCCTTTACAAAAACCATGTTGACTCTTCCCCAACAAATTATGTTCATCTATGTGTCTGACAATTTTGTTCTTTACTATAGTTTGAACCAGTTTGCCCGGTACTGAAGTCGGACTTACTGGCCTGTAATTGCCAGGATCCCCTCTGGAGCCCTTTTTAAAAATTGACGTCACATTAGGTATCCTCCAGTCATTTGGTACAGAATCTGATTTAAATGATAGGTTATAGACTACAGTTAGTAGTCCTGCAATTTCACATTTGAGTTCCTTCAGAACTCCTAGGTGAATACTATCTGGTCCTGGTGACTCTTTAGTTTATCAATTTGTTCCCAAACCTCCTCTCATGACACATCATTCTGAGAGAGTTCCTCAGATTAGTCACCTAAAAAGAATGGCTCTATCTCCCTCACATCCTCAGCCATGAAGATCAGTGCAAAGAATTCATTTAGTTTCTCTGCAATGGCCTTATCATCCCTGAGTGCTCCTTTAGCATCGCAAACATCCAGTGGCCCCACTGTTTGTTTATCAGGCTTCTTGCTTCTAATGTACACAGTGTAGAAGACAGGAAGTATTATTGCCCCCATTTTACAAATGGGGAACTAAGCCACAGACATATTAAGATAAGAGGTACTTAGCCCCCACAACTCCAGCTACAGTTAATGGTAGCAACAGTTGCCTAGCATTTCTGAAAATCAGGCCCTAAGGCCATGTTCCTCAAACACCTTAAAATGCCTAAGCACTTTGAGGATCTGGGCCTAAGTGACTTGTCCAAAGTCACTCAGGAAGTCTGTGGTAGATCCATCAAACTGTATCTCCTGAGTGCCAGACTTTTTTCCTTAACCAAAAGACCAGCATTCTTTCAATATAGCATGCAACAGTACTCAATTGTAATGAGTTTGGTTACCTTGCAGGGTTCATTTCTAGTTGCACAGTATTAACTTTTGCATCAGTGTCCGTAAGTGCAAAAATTTCCCATTAGTACTCATAAATGCATATAGTACCTCTTTCTAATGCACAGTAGTATAAATAATTTAAAAACACAATAAATATTTTAGAAAGTCATCCATAGGACAAGAATCTAGTGTTTACCTTTCTTAGCAGACAATCTGCCAGCAAACTAAAAGAGCAACACAGCATAATTTGTTCATGCTAGCACATGCTGTACTTATTCAACCAGATCCACAACTACTTCATACAGTCACCATATACTAGGGTACACCATCATTCCATTGCCACAAGTGTTAAATAACAGAAATTTCCTGCTACTGTAATCAGTAGATGTTTCACAACCTATTCATTGGCTCTAAATTAGACTACAATGACTTCATTATAGCAAGTTGTCCGAATTTGCAAAATTGGATTTTTTTTCTTGGACAGATTCTTATTTCAAAACATTTTTTTCAAACTATTCTAATTCAAATCTAAGTATCCACTCTTCAGGCGAATTTAGATTGTGAATGTAACTACGCTTTCAGGGTAATTCAATGCAAATCCCTCTTCTTTGTTCAGATTACTGTCTCTGTTGACTTTGCTAAGCACTTAACATGGCAGGCAATAAGATAATGCACATATCTTCTCATTCACTAGGTTCCCCAAATGCACAAGTGAGATAGGAGGATCATACATTTTTAAATGATAATTAATGTGTTAGCAAATTATTATGCTATGAACATAACATAGTGCTCAATTTAGACCACCAAATTAAAGGAAAAAATTGTAAGAAAAGATTTTTGCTCTTTCAACTGAGTGTATCTCAAAGAAGGATGGATTTAGTATCTGTGTGTGTGTGTGTGTGTGTAACATACATATATATATATATATATATATATATAAAGTTCTATCTGTTGCCCAACACTACCAATTATAAGACCCTTTTTTCAGCTCATAACTTTGTCAAACTTTAACCATTCATTCTGCAAGTTTATGTGGCAGGTGTCTGCCTTAGGTTGATATATTAATTTTCAGCCAAAGTGGCTAAGCCATTTCAGAGAACGAGGCTAGAGAAAATACATTGCTTCCCTCATATTAAAAAAATTTGGGTGACTTTTTCTTTCAATCTCTCTAGTGCTCCCATGCTTTGGAGCAGGAACTTCACATGTGCTGGTGGAGTGGGAGGTGGGTGGCCTTTGTGTCAGAAATATGCCTTGTAGTGTCCCCATGAAATCTGAGCAAATTTAGCCAGTTTATAAACCTTTAAAAATTACAGTTTGCACATGCTCTGTAGAGTCACTTTCAATTTTAGCAGCTAAAGACTCTGAAGAGTCCATACTTACTGAGCATGCTCAAGCCTCTCTCAGCTCCTAATGTTAACCAGACTGTGTATGCACCATTCCCACAGAGTGACTTAGTATGCCCATTCCCCCACAACTCCTATATGTGACCAGACTGTAGATGCACCATCCCTGCAGAACAACTGAGTATGCTTTAGCCCAGAGTCATATGGGCAAAGCCAGACTTTCTCTCTAATGGCTGCTTCCAGCTGATATGGCCCAGGGTGGGTCCAGGCACTGGAACTAAGAGCAGGGAACCGGTTTCTCCTGTGCTTTCAATGACCACCCCCCATCTCCCCCCCAAACCCAGGCAGAGTGGAAGATGAAGTGGATGATGATTCAATTGCAGAGAGGACAAAAGCCAGACTGCATGGGGGAAAGCAGTAGATTGGGACAAGGAGTCTGGGACTGGCTGGGCAAGAAGACTGTGAGCTGGAGTGGAGGGGTGCTTTGACTTGAAGCCAGGAAGAATATGGAGGCTGGGACTGGGAACTGGAGGAGAGAGGTGGCTGAAACTGATGGACAAGGTGGCTGGGACTGGGAACCAATGAGGGAAATGGCAACCAGAACTGGGACCTAGTTGGCTGAGAGGAAAAACACTGAGATTAGATGAGGAGCTGTGGGAGGGAAGGAGAATGGGATGAGTAAGCAGTAAAGGGAGACAGGGGTAGGGAAGACTCATTTGACAAGGAACTGGAGTGCAGGTAATTAACTGGCACAAGAAGCTAGGGAAGGAGAAAACTGAGACAAGGAGATGGGAGATGAGGGTTGTGGGTGGAATACTGAGACTGGATATGGAGCCTGGGGAGGAAGACTAGGACTGGAGCCAGTGTGGTGGGGTAGGAGGGAGGAGAGATAGATTGGACAAAGAACCATAAAAGGAGATTAGGACTGGTTGGATAAAGAGACTGGGATGAAAACCTGTGCCACTTAGTATAAATAAATAACTATTCAGTAGAGCAGAGACTGTAACCCTGGTCTAACCCCTCCCAAGAGAGTGCCCTAATCACCAGGCTATAGAATCTCTCTCTCTATCTCCCTGGACCCCTCCTGCCCAATGAATATTTATTATTTATACCAGCTTCAACAGGAGCTATTGAGACAGATGCACTCCTGAATACCCCATAGCCCTGTGTATATGGCACTTTCCTGGCTGGTGGAAGATCTGGGTTCAGGTCCCTGCTCTACATCAAGCAAAGGAGGATTTGAATCTGTCTCCTACATCCAAGGTGAATGCTCGAACCAGAGTGTGATTGTGTAAAAAGGGGCACCACCACCGCCTGCTCCCTCTCCTTGGTTTACCTTGAGAAGGGACTGACTTGACTTAGGCATCTGACTTCAGGAGTGGGTTCACAGCTGTGAATTCCAAGTGGAGGGAGTCACCTCCATCTGGCTCAGGGTTAGGTGCCTAGTTCCCTTTGAGGGGTGGGGCTTAGGCACCACTCCTCTGCTCAGCATTTCCTACTGGCTACCCCATTCAGCATGTTGGCTTCTGTGAATCCCTGACTCTCCCTATGCACTGAATGGAGAGACTGGGCACTTCACTTTTAACATTACAAGATGGCAGGATGCCTAACAGTGAGACATTGCAATTGTTAAGTACCCCTTGTGAATCTAGCCCCAGAGGGCCAAATTAAGGTCGCATAAGCAACCTTATATCTGGCATTATTTAAAATTTTTAAGTGCTTGACTTTGAAACTTTAATAATGTTCTTTTTGTGAATGTGATAAATAGATACAAATAGATTCAACCAAGTACAGGAGTATGTATTACAGGTAAGCATTACTTGGAGCTTGTCAAAATATCGTGCAACATCAATTTATAATTCCAGAAAGACACATAGACGGGGGAGCCTTTATAAACAGGTCATAGAGTAGTGAAATTTGAAAGTAGATTTTTTTTGTCAGTAGATAAGAAAATTAAAAGAATTTTTAAATGGGTCTGTAATTTTTCACATATAGTGAACTAGAAGCGCAATTAAAATTGTGGGTTCATACGATATTTGTTGGAAGGTCACTTTATGGTTTGATTTTAACCATTGGTTTGATGTGGCTTGATGTTAAATACTCAAAATACAAATACTCACCCCCAGTCACTAGTTCCAGTCAGCATGTCAGATCACACTCTGGAAGAACATCCATATCACCTGGAGTCAGGTGGAAAAACAGGGAAGGATAGTCCCAGGCAAAGTGGGCCAATTTAGTTATTCTACCACATGCCATAAACATGGGGTCAAATTCAGACCTGGGGCATCTGCATTGCTTTCCGGGACCCATTATCTTTTGTGTGCAGCATCAAAGTCCCACAAAACTTTCCTACAGGCCACCAATTGGTGATGTAGTAAGATGTCTTTTGACTCTATAATTAAATATCTGCTGTTAACAAGTAATGAAGCTTCCATCAAAACTACATTGCAAAACTAATTAAGTGCAAGCTAACAGCCTCGGTTTAAAGTCGGCCTGAATTTCTAGACACATTGTTTAAGTCCAATGTTGAGCATTTCTCAGCTGGACCATAGAAGCTGCCAGCTGTCGTAAGCAGTGAATTGAAGCAAGCACACCAAGTTTCTTTGTAATGACAAGCTGCAACAGGCCTTCTTAGTAACATCTTTAGTTTGACAGCATAACAGGATTTCTGTAGGAGGTAGATAGATATTCTGTGTCATTAAAATCTGTGTGTTGGACTCCTTTGCTGAGCCAAACATGTCTGGTATTACAAGTTATTTGCTACAGTGAAAGTCGACTAACAGTGACACAGCGTCTGACTTCTGTTCACTCGGTCCCTGCATAGAATACTTATAGTGTATCAGTGGCATTTTAAAATGATCCCACAAATGTTGCAAAGCAATGGTGGGGTTTTTTTGGTTTTGTTTTGTTTTTGTGAGGGATGGATTGAGTGTTTGTGCAAAAGTTTGTTTCTCTTAGTTTGATGTCTGTTATATGTCTAGGACAGAGGAGCAGCTGGCATAGCAAAGAAATACTGCAATCTGCAAACTATTTTTAAAAACATATGCATTCGTTACCACATGTGGTTAGTCTAGGAAAGTTCAGGTGCAACATCTGGTTTCTGAGTAGGTTCTCCTTTTACTTATTTGCTTCTCACACTAAACAGACAAATGAGAATGCAAGTAAATTTACTCTCCTTTTATTCTGACCATGATTCAATGGAACAGTCCTGATTAGTTTCCAATAGCTAACTTTCAGTGCTTTGCTCTAACCTCTCTTCTGTTTCATAAAATACCTAACTCACTTGCACAAAGTTAAGCACATGTTTATGTGGTTTGCTGCATCAGCATCAAAATGGACAGTATATATTTTTGGGAAACTATTTTAAATATGGCAGTAATTTGACATATTTACAATCTGTATTTTATACAGTTTAAATCTTCATTGAATAATTTATTGCATACAGTTATGTGGGACAAAGGCTGTTGAAGGTGCATATGTCTCACAGCTACTTAAAAGATTGCAAGATAACTGCTAAAGGAGCAGAATCTTCCCAGGCAAGCAGCATGCCATAACCACTATTCCCAGTGGAGGCATCCATGACCCAATATATTTGTCATTTGGATATCCAATTACATCCCTCAATACTGATGTTTTCACAGGGAGCAACTCAGTTCAGGCTTTGTTTTCCAGATTTGGTCTACTTACTACTATAATTTAAAACATTATACAGCCTTATATAAATTATATGACCACTATATTTTAAAACTTATGTTTGCCTCAGAGAATACTACATCACTATGGTAAAATGGGTAAGCAATACCAAGACTGTGGTGAGATGGTTAAACAGACCACAGAACATTTCCATTCTTACGGTTTGTGAGACCACGACTGGGGCTTGTAGCAAGGTAAGTCAGATTTCCTTGTTTCTTTCTTTCACAGATTATATTACTGATATTTATCCTTATCACCAGAAATAGTGCTTGGCGTTTAGTCTTCAGAATGTCTTTTGATGCCGTAATTACTAATTAAATGTAATCAGATAACATGGAGATAAATGAAAGGATAGAACTCCAGATTTTACCATGAAATGGTTTAATGCAATCAGCAAAATCGAGAGACCTAATTTTCAGAGTTCCTACGCTTTGTTCATTATTTAACTTCAGATGATCATCACCTCTGAAAATCAGGCATTTTACAGCTAGCTAAGGCAGAGGCAAGATATATCCCTTCAGGTACTCTCAGCTGTCCAGTCACTGTTATTTCTCTCCACATAGTTCCATTCCAGACCTTATTATCTATAAAGGTTTGCATGGATTTAAAGGAAAGATGCAGGATAGTCCCCAGAGGCTCATCGCACATAAACAATATATTTTATAGTTAAGATAATGCTATTTTTTTAAAAATTGAAATTGACATTTCTGGGAAGACTGAGAGGTTTTCGTGGGCTTCAAAGGAAGTCACATATGGTGACTGTCATGGAGTCATAAGGGTGTGTGAAGGGGAGCTAAAGTTCAGAACATTTAGTAGAGAAGATAATTTTTGTTTCCAAATTTCCTGCCGGTAGAAGAAGCCATTGCTAAGATGTGATGTTTTCAGAGGAGCCCAATGTTGAAATAATATTTCACTTTTTATCCTGTAATTTAGCCATGATAACACAGCTCTAAAAAGTGGCCAGTCCCATCAAAAGGAATGTTTATTTTAATGCTTTTGCTGCTGATTCTGACAGCAGCCTCTGTGTGGTGATAGAATGTACACCATTTCAAAAGAGAAGCTTTTTCACAAAGGTTCAGGACACCTCATGATTCCTTGGTTTCCCCTCACTCAAACATGTCTCCATACCTGGTGGTCCTGCTTGAATTGAAGACCATGATAACAATCCCCTTGAGTTCAATAAAAACAGGACTGGAAACTGGGTGTTCATCCTATGATGACCTTTCTATTTCCAAAGACACATGCACCCAACCCTCTTTATACTTTTTTTATAAGTCTGTGTGCCTTCAAGAAATATTTGTGAATGTACACCTTCAGATAGACCACAAAATGTGACAGGTAAAGGAGAGCTTGAGGGTGTTGCTAGAGTATGATTGGATTGTGTACAAGAAAAAGAAAAAAATATTGTATAACATCTTTACACTAACTGCTCTGTAGCACCTCTCAGAAATATTTATTTCATTCATATTGATTGCTGTCGTAACTGGGAATCTCAAACATATAAAAGCTGCAGTCTGAACCTGTCATGGCCCTGGGTAGCTGTGTCCAGTCCCTCGGGTGCACCCGTTTCAATACCCACCCCTTTTCTTTTCCCTGGGGTGAAACCCAACAATCCAACCACTCCCTGACTGGTTTCCAGTTGGGATCATGTGGATAGTAATAAAATGCAGTGACACAGAAGCAGCTTCTTCAAACAAAATAGGATTTATTTGCCAAAAGATTCACAGCATTGAGAGAAGTGGATTTAAAACAACAAAGAGACCCATACACCTACTGTCTTACTTACACTTAGCATTCACCACAAGCCCCTCTGCAGACATGTCTTAGTCTTAGTGCCCCCTGTTCTCTTTGGGGAACAAGTTACAGCCTTCTTGCTGCAGATATTTACTCTCAGTCAATCTGTGTCAGCCTGCAGCAGCTGACAACTTCCTTCCACACCCTTCCTAAGACCGCCATATTTAAGAGTTAGGATTCCTTTGTATGCTACGCATAGCCTTGGGAAGAGTAAAGCAGTCTAGCCTGGATAGAGGCTTAGATAGCTCTGATAACACCTTATCTTTGCCATTGTTTTGTTTCCTGTTGGTTTTGTTCTTACAACCTCATTTTGATCTACCTCCATATCAAGTAACCCACATAAACAAACACAGAGGTATGCAAAATATTCATAAAAAATAACACAGATATTTCCCACTTTGTCACAGCACCCGTTAGACTGAGCGAAAGTTTAGCCATTGACTTCAATGACAGTGGGACAAGACTCAGTGCTTTCTAACTGAACTGAAAAATCCTCAGTGCAAGAATGTTTTACAGCATATATTACCATTTCAGTGCTAATGCATATGCAACTTTTGTAAATATCTCAAGAGTATATCAATATTCATTTGCAATTCCAAAAAGATTTATATCAAAACAAATGATCAAATTATGATAGCCACTTGAATTTTAGTTGATCGGACCACATTTCTGGGGTAGATCCTCAGCTAGTGTCAATTATCATAACTTCAGTGCAGCTAAGACAATTCATACCAGCTGCAAATCTGTCCAATATTATTTTACTAGTAGATATATGGAGTACCTGGTTGTATGGTATGGTGTAAAGGCAATGGTCCTATATGAAGCATGATATTGTGGATACTAAGATTTTGATGTATTCATTAAACTCTTACCCATGAAACTAAACTTAACTATGACCCATGGAAAACATGTTTCAGGTGAAAACAAATGACAGAAATCTGGTGCTGGCTGTTTAGCCAATGTTGCTGAAGGTCCTACAAATTTCCAGTTGTCAGATGATGCCTAGAGTTAAAAATCAAATATTACGTCTATTCAAAGCTTTTTGAAGCTAATAAAAAATTTTAAAAGATCTTATGTCCCTAGTTATCCTGGAAATTCAGAAAGACAGCTATATTTATAATTAAATTATCATCTGTTATAACCTTTTAAGTATTTGTACATTTTTGGGATAATGTGAATGGAAAGACTAGAACAGAGCTCTCAAACTGTGGGTCGGGACCCCAAAGAGGGTCACAACACCATTTTAATGGGGTTGTCAGGATTGGTGTTAGACTTGCTGGGGCCTGGGGCTGAAGCCGAAGCCCAAGGGCTTTACCCCTGCTGGTAGGCTCAGCTTCGGCTTCAGCCCCGGGCAGCAGGGCTCAAGTTACAGGCCCCCCACTTGGTACCGAAGCCCTTGGGCTTTGGCCCCCATGCCCAAGGTAGCTGGGCTCCGGAAGGCTCAGGCTTCTGTTCTCCCTTCTGGAGTAGTGTAGTAATTTTTGTTGTCAAAAGGAGGTCATGGTGTAATGAAGTTTGAGAACCGCTGTAACACAGGACACAAACATTAAATATAAAGAATCATTTTGATGAAAGTAAGGATTTTTTGGTCTGTATATATTTCATAAAGATAATTCTTCTCTTTTAGAAATATGAGATTACATCAGAAGTGTGGCTTTCTAAACAGGTACCGTATGAATGATGTCTGAAATGTGGAATGCATAGCTGCTTCTATTGTTACTTTTATCTCGTTATTTGATTTTCTTTTATGAAATGTAAAATGACATTTTTGTTAAAATAAAATAGTCACTTTTTAGGACCCCCACATTAATATAACATATGATCATCAGAAAAATGACTGTGTAAAAATTACTTCTGTGTGCATTGAGTAAGATCTGCTGACTTTTCAGATAAAAATATTTTTACTCCTTTTTTCCTCCTGTTCAAAACTGATGCAAAGGAGTAGAAGAGAAAGAGGTTGTATAGGGCTCCAGAGGAATGCTTGTGAATAATACAACAAAGTTAATGCACATGAATTGTATGTAGAACCAAAATGTCAGCAAATGGTTCCACTTTCACAGATTCAAATAAAAAATCCAACAGATTGCAAAAATGGATGAAACATATTTATTTAAAACACATTTCAGGTCCCATCTTGTAAGCTGTATGTAAGAAAAAATCATTACAAATTATGATTTTCTGGTTGGTGGTGTCCTTTTAACATATCTATATAATGTTGGATTAGGAGGTGCATATCAAGCAAAGTTATTTACACAGTTCAACAGTCAATGATAGGGCGCTGATTCGTCAAAGCATTTACATGTGCTTATGTCCATCCAAATTCAGAAACGGTGGCTTAAGTCCTGTAAAAGCCAAGTTTGCTTTGCTGAATTGACACAGTAGACAATTTGTCATCATTATCAATAAAACTTGTTTCTTTCATTATACATATGTCCATAAAGGAAACTCTCTAGTATTTCCAACACTAGCAAAAGAGGACAATGCCAAAAATCACATGAGAGAGAGTCAGTTTTGTGAGATTTTCAGCCCAAATATTCAGGCAAAAGAGTTTTGAAAAGGTGTCTGAATTTATAGCTGCTGAATTGAACCATATCTCAGAACCCTTTGAGGTTTAGCCATTCTAGTTCCATTATTTTTACCATGGTATATAAACTCAGTTATGCTGAAAGCCGAAGGACACCTCTTTAACTTTTGTGTAAGCAATGACAATCCACAGATTTAGATATCCAAGCTGATTATTTGATGGAGAGTTTAATACACAGTTTGAGAAAAATGAAACATTTTTATATTTATAGAATGAGGAGCCAGTTTTCTCCAAAGATGGAAGTAAGTTCTTTATGATAGTTCCAGTGAAACAAGGTGGCCGGGGTGAATTCCACCACATAGCCATGCTTATTCAGGTAAGTTTTTGCTTCAGTTCATATTTTGGGGGAGTGATTGTATAATTCCCCAGGCATATTGGTAAGGGGTGTCCTTGGTGATGTCTTACACAAAGAAAAGACTGCCCTAAGTAGACACTTGAGAGCTTCCACATATGTATAATGGGGATAGCCTTTTCTCTGTCATGACCACAGCTCTTCTGCAAGACACATTCGCAGCACTACATAGTCAGGAAGGTGGATGAACTCTCTCTCCATAGTAGGCTGATGCCAAAGATGCTCAGTAGGTCTGTCAACAGCAGGCACTCACATAGCACCTGGTAGTCAATCTCTCTTCCTGTCTCCAGAACTAGTCATAGAGGTTGTTTGCATTCTAAATCCTCTATAGCAAGGTAATGCTCTGTATTAATCCAATAAGTTCCATATGAATATAGAAATCAAGGAAATCTTCAGGAATCCAATTTTACTTTATATATATATATATTTAAATGTCAGTCCAGAACTCTGGGTGCACACACAAAATTTAATTGATCATACATACACGGGAACTAATGTCCAAATCTGAAACCCTCTAAAGTTCAACCAGACTAGTATTCTGCCACTTCCAAGTGCTACATTTTCCAATGACTTTGACTTCTTTGGGTTATCCCTCCTCTCAGGGAAGAGCCTGGGACAAAGCGTGCAGTGTGACCAGAAGTTCCAGTGGATTTGGACTGTGGTGAACTAATATAGAAAGTAAGGCCCAGATCCTCTAACAGATTTTGGCCCCTACTTTCAATTGAAATTAATAGGAGTGAGGCATCAAAAACCCTTGGAGAATCTGAACCTAAGTTATAGAACGGAGAATTCCTCCAGCTCCCACTTAAATCAGGGGGCTGTTAATTCAGGTACCTGAGCTGATCTCAATAGGACACAAGAAGAGAGGTGACTATATCCCAGACAATTTATGCTGGGATTTTCAAAGGTGCCTTAAGGAATTAAAATAGCAGCCATTCATGATACCAATGCTCCTTGGTGTTGCACGCTTACAATAATGTTCATGTTGATCTCAGTATAAAGCATGTTGTTCACAATGCAGTGTGAAAAAAAGAAAGAGCAGTTGCACCTTAATCTATCACTTTGGGCTTGTTTACACTGGCACTTTACAGCGCTGCAACTTTCTCCCTCCGGGGTGTGAAAAAACACCCCCCTGAGTGCTGCAAGTTTCAGCGCTGTAAAGTGCCACTGTAGACAGTCCACCAGTGCCAGGAGCTACTCCCCTCATGGAGGTGGGTTTTTTAGAGTGCTGTGGCAGCACTTTAACATTGCAAGTGAAGACGTGCTCTAAGATTTTAGAATGGGAAACATATGTATGTGTCAAACTTACATCGTTCAATAAACCAGTGATGTGCATGAAAATCAGAGACTATTACGCTAATGTAACAATCAAGGAAGTCCTATTTAGGCATCTTTCCCATTGTATGGTGCTGTGTAGCATTCAAAAATGTTTGAAATAATAACAAAATGGAGGGGAAATGTCTTGTAAGGTCACACTAAATATTAGTTCCGATAAAAGTTTGGAGTGAACTTGTAGGCTGTTTCATTAAACCTGACCAAAGTTTTGGGGAAACTCAATAAAGGCCCCAATTTAATAAAGCAAATAAGCACACGCTTAAATGCATTCCTGTTTGGCAAAGAACTTAAGCACATGATTAACTTTAAGGACTGACTTCGATGGGACTTACACATATCCTTAAAGGTAAACATGTGCTTAAATGCTTATCAGTCCATCCCTTTTCAGCAGAATAAGGACATGGGGGAATATACAACTGCAAAGTGGCAAAGACCTCTGATTGTTTGGGCCAAATTCACCACAACTATGAATAGGTCTAACTCTGACTTCAATGGAATTGTACTACCTTACACTAGTGATGAATTTGTTTTTTTAGTGTATAGCTGCTCCCTGGAGTTAGTTTTTATCTACATATATATCTACATATATACGAGGAAACCAGACATTCCATATACTGATCATTATTCATCAGTAAGCAACACTCTGTATGGTAATGGGGCTGATATGGGGCAATAAAGGATAGGAAATGTGTTTATATGCTGTGCTTTGCACACTGTATTAATCTGATTGTCCATTTCTAAAGCAAACATGGAGACATGAAAATTATATTAACCATTTCACATAGTCTTTTGTCATATCAAATAGTTGTCACACTTTGTGTGAGCCACAGAAGCATAACAGTTGCCTCAGCAGAATTTTAAATAGGTAGTTAGTACTCAACATCTGAAAACCAAAATCCACCATAAACACTTGCAGTAAACAATGGAATGTTATGTTTAATTGCCCACTTAAGTTCTTTCATTGGTAATGTTAAGCAGAAGTAAGCATTGTAGACACAGGAGAAGTTAAGCAGTTTTATTGCCCCCAACATAAAAGTCTAACAACACAGAACTAAACTTTAATGATCAGTGCACTTCTGTTTCAATTAATCATTGGGGTTTGATTATCAAATGAAGCACAGCTAGTGAGATGTGATGGTTTTGCTTAGAACATCTTATATCAACCTTCTTAATGCTAAGTTTTAGAAAAGCTATTAAACAAAATGTCAATTACATAACCAAATCAGGTTATCAAAAGCATCTAATCTAATTTCTCTGGGGCACTATTTTAAAAAGTGTTAAAGCCTATCAATTTATTTACTTGTTGAATGTAAAGTGTTCCATCTGTGTTATGTTCCCAAATATCTTTAGTAATTTATATCATATTGAAAAGAAAATAATTAAAAAATTGGACTGAACCAGGAGTGATATGTCTATTGGAAAATTTTAGTTAGTTTCCCTCCCCTTCTCCCCACCCCAAAAAATACAAATATACAGTGGTTCTTATTTTCTACCATAGTATGAGAATTTAAAAGTAATTAAAATAATTTGGAGCAAGCAAGCATAATAAATTATGTATTACAGCTGTAACCTTGAAAAACAGCCACATTGTTTAATACTTACCAGCAAATGTAAACCACAGCTTATTTTGGAATCTGTGATTTCAGAACTTAAAAATTCGCTTCAGTGCTGCCCTGGATGGAACTTTGTTATAAATGAAGAGTCCTCTAGCCTCTACCATCTAAGCAGAGAGATGCTTAGACTCACTCACTCATTTCAATAGTTTCTAGATGCCCCAACTAACATCAGTACCCCCATTTTAATGGAATATTTCACACAATGGGCCCTGACCTCAGATGGGGCCTCTAGGAACTACTGTAATACCTTACACTCGCCATACAATTCTTTCCCAAGCAGTCTTTTATTTTCTCAATGGTCAAGACACTGTAATTCTAATGACTGGAAGTTTAGGCTCTAATAGTTTAAATGGCAAATATAACAGGTGGACTCTAGGGACCACATTCAGCTCTGCCTTGACTCCTAGCAGGTTAACAACAAAGGGGATTAAAACACCTATCTGCCTACCTCACAGGATGGTGGTAGTATTGGTGTTATTTATTTTATATTGTGTTAATGCCTAGAGGCCTAGATGAGGTCAGGGTCCCATTATGCTCTGCTCTGTGCAAACAAACAGTAAATTTTCTGCAGTAACTGGCTAATGTTTGTACAGCACTTTGAATGCATAGGGTCAGTCTATGCCTCTTTGTGCACTCCAGCTAGTAAAGGACAAGCAAATCTTCAAGAAACACAGGTGATATTTATGTTTAGCTCCTTGCAGCTTTGGGGTCAAATCCTCAGCTGCTGTGAATTGCTGCACTAAAGATCTGGCTTTGATCTTTTGCACCTTTATTCTCATTTCTGGAAGAAAAACACTTATTTGTTAGTTTAAAGTTTTTTTTTAATATAGTGAAAATTTCAGCATGTATTGTGATAGCCTCTAGCTGAAATCAAACTTGCACCAAAATTAAATATATGCCAACCTAGATAAAATATAGAACCTCTATTGTCGATATTGTGTATGATTAATTGAAAACAAATATTGCAATGGAAACTGACATGATTTTACTACCTTTGGAAAAATTAATATTGAGGGAGAAAGGATCCTTACAGTCAATGCCTTTCAGTGTATGTGGGTTTTGTGGTTTAAGTGAGTTATGTTGTACATTAAAAGATTAAAAAGCTGTAAATCAGTAATGATGTGTTCTGACAATCATGTTAGGTAAAGAAAAACATAAGTAGTAAGATGAAAGTCAATACTTACCATTTCTCTGCAGGCTAAAACTGAACAAATCAGTGTGAGACACCTGACATCAGGAAACTGGGAAGTTATCAAAATCCTGGCATATGATGAAAATACTCAAAAGATGTGAGTATTAGTGTTCTTTGTCTGCAGGTAAAATATCTCTGAATTATTGAGATAGAATTAATTTAACTGGAAATAGTGCATATACAATTAAGTAACAATATTTTTTTCATTTGCAAAGCACTGCCATAAATTATAACCAGAGTACAAAGAGCAGTTTCATATATTTGATCTGCCAAAGTAATGCAAGTATCTTTTTTGAAAAACTAATGGAGATATGCTGTGCCATCTACTGACTCATTCTGTTGATTAAATAAAAGGAATTAAACTACAGCGTGGAGATAATAACCTTTCCAACCTGGGTATGTAAAGCTATCTGCACATTTGTAATTTAAGCTGGGTGAATAATGGATTTTTTGGGGCTCATTGAAAATTTAGAAAACCAAAAATACTTTGGTTCAAACTGAAAACATTTTTTGAAATGGTCAATGATGCGAAAAGATCAGGGAGAAGCATTTTGTTTGATCTGAATTGAAATGAGTCATTTTTATTTCCAGCATTTTTTAAACCTTTTAAATTATTTTTTCAAATAAAATTAAAGGAAAATTTGAAACAAAAAGTCATTTTGAACTGAAAAATTGAAATGTTTTTACTTTTTCAGAATTTTTTTTTTACTGAAACGATTCAGCGAAACCAACATGAGTTTGTAAAACATTTCACACAAAAAAAGTGTAAAAAATTTCACCCAGCTCTATTTGTTGCATAATGGGCTTTGCATGGATTTGGGCTTCATGTTGAAAGTTCTTCCTAACATTACATGGATCAGAGAGTTTTCAGAAAAGAGTTTAATTTTATTTGTCTTTCTTGGGCAGTTATTTTTTAAGCACCGAAGATTCCCCAAGAGGAAGACAGTTACATAGGTAAGTAATACTCAGAGAAATATTTACAATAGCCCTAACACAGGTACTATAAACCAGAAAGAGATTCTGTGTGTCTGACCTCCTGCTGTCTCGCAGCTTGTTTAGTCATCTGCACTTGAGCAAAATGAGTGCAATGTAGGTGTAAAATACTACTTTATGCTCAAAAATTGCCAATCATATTTATGTGAATATAATATAAAATTAAAAATTTGGTGAACTCTAAATGCAATGGTGTAATACACATGTATTCTTCAGACAGGTATACTGTATAGAAAGCTTTTTCAATGTGGCTAAAATTATATTTACAAAAGCCCCAATCCTTCCGTGTAAAATTTGTGGGCAGACTGCCTGACCCATGCAGAAACCCCAGTTCTAAAAGCTACTGCTCCCTAATTCTCATTAATTTTTTACTTTTATTCTCACTCCCAAGGGTACCTTTAATAATTAAGGTCTCAGTCCTGTAAGGTGTTTCATGCGGGTTTAGAAGACCTCCCTCAGAGAACAGCTTGTAGGATTGTAGCTTAATGGAGCAACCAACAGCATGTCATATTTGGTGCAAAACTAGCAAAAAAAAAAATTAGCAAGAGAAGAGTAGAGATCAGGGAAAAAAACCTAATGTCTGGTGGGCCTTTGGCATCACTTCATGAGTTTGTTATATTATCAAATAAATCTTTTCTGATGTTTGTAACTAATTTTGTTCTCAGTGTATCAACTGTTGGATTACTGAACCGCCAGTGTCTTTCATGCGACTTCATGGAAGATCAGTGCACATACTTCAGTGCAAAGTTTAGTCCCATGAACAAGAATTTTTTACTACATTGTAAAGGTAAGTCAAATATATTGTTCACAGTAAAAATTGTTTAAAGTAGTGCTTTATTTGTGTATGTCAAATATTAATATCTTCTTCTGGGTAGTGATTTAGTCCCTAATCTAGGAACAAGCTCAATTGCTAAGTCCATGCAGACACAGGCTTCCCCTGTGCAGAGCACATTGGAGGTATGGAACCTAAAATCATTTTTGCAAAAATGTATAAGCTAGAAAATGATGGAAAACAGCCATCTAGCAATACATGAACAGTCCATGTCTTTGCCTGTACATCTACTTCTCTCTGCAACTGTATTTCTGTTTCACAAAAAAAAAATCCATTAGGTTTGAAAATAGAATATATTAATACAAATAGAAAAAAATGCATAGTGACTAAAATAAGGGGTATTTTCATTAAGATACCTGTCAATAAACAAACACACATGGTCATTGTTCAAGGCAATTGCACTTGTGTTTCCCCTCAGTGGTCTAGCAAGGGCATTCACTCTCAGGTTTCCAGTTCGCACCCATTGCCTTTCTTGAGTGGAGACTGAAGCCTTACTCCCTCTGGCCAGAGTATTTCCAGGCTGCACAGTTCCCTGTCTTCACTGTGTTATTCTCAACAGAGACAGAATGCCCAAGCATACTTGTTTGCTTTCTCCTTGGAAACCAGTACTAGAGTAATTTCAACAGTTAGAACTTACCACCCAGTTCTTTTTATGAAAGCCTATTTTATTCTTAAGATAAAAGCATTACAGAGAAAACATATGGTTGAAGCAGGATTCACCCTGATTAGTTCTTGACTGGGAGACAATCTAGACAATCCCTGGGTGCTGAAGGAAGTGGTATGGGCAAGTCAGCAAAGGGTTTCTTACTTTGGAGTCAGTACTGAACCACTGCCCCAGCAAGGTGCAAGGAGGTGCTGGGCTCTGTAGCTTTTGTTCTTATTATGTTTTAGTAAAATGAATTTAATGCGGAATTGTTTATTTGTACATTTGAAATAAGAATGACCTTAATTCTGCTCCCAGCTTTGACATTCACTATACTAGCAATAGGACTGGTCATTAGGGGTCTGACTTTTAGAAATAGAGAGATCCCATATCTCCACTGAAGATTGATGGGATCTATGGATGCTTAGCATGTCTGAAGATCAGGCCCTATGAGCTCAAACGTTGAGCATGTCCCTGCACTTGGTGCAAGCCCCAAGGCGGCTGGGGAGGTGCAGAGATGGCTACACACCACCTTTGTTTTTCCCTATCCCCAATATAAATTAGAGCTGCTGCCCTGGGATCACACATGCCTCTTCTCTAGGTATATTCCCAGCATAATCCCTATGTGAAGATGGAGTACAATCTTTTATACTCCACCTGGGAATCTACAGCAGCCTAGTTATGGCAGCAGTATGGCCCCATGGGACCACTAGAGTAGTTCAAAATTACTGTATTGGGGGCACAACATTTCTAAGATGTCAGAGTCAGAAGCACAGTCCAGCAACAGAAGCTTTTCTCTTGTTTACTTACAAGAGTTTGAGGTAAACCAACTTGAACAGACAAATACCTCCCTCCCCCCTAACACATACACACGTTTTAAAACAAACAATAGGCCCTGCTTAAAGCTGCAACAAAACACATCTCTGCTAAACTCTTTGGGGTCTGCTGGTCAGCTTGATCCTTCAAGCTTCAGTTCTTTCACCTTCTGTTCGCCTGTGAGCACGTTTTATAGTCTAACTTCTCCTTCCTGTTTGCCCGCAGTCAGTAGCACTGTCTCATTATCCCATCCCTTTTCATCTCTCAAGCATCTCCAGAGACTTGAGTGAAGAATTAATTCCCAATTTGCTAGAACTAGTGTTGAGCTGGTATCCTGTCAGACTTTCCTTGTGTTTATTTGTTTATAAGCTTTCCTGTGGTGCTATTTGTCGAGTGATGAAAAAAAACCTGATTTTTATATTCGCTTGCAGTACCAGAAAAGTGGAGAGAAATAATCATTTAGGTCAATCCGAAATGAAACTTTTTCTAATTTTTGGAAAACTGAAAAGTAAAAATAATAATAATAATAATAATAAATAATAAATAATAATATTATAAATAATAATAATAATAAAAATTTCAGATCAAACAAAACATCTTAGTTTGTGAGCTCTTTAAGAGATATTTTAATTTTAAAATAAAATTGAAATAAATTTTGAAACTAAAAGTCATTTCAAATGAAAAAATCAAAATGCTTTATTTTAAAAAATACTAAACATTTAGATTCTTTTCTGAATTTTTGGTTGGTTGGTTGGGTTTTGTTTTGTTTTAGTAAATTGCCCAAAGTCCCACAGGAAGTTATTAGCAAATCCAAGAAGAGAACCTAAATCGTCTGACTTCCATTTCTCAACTTCTCACCTTCTTTTTTGTCTCTTTCCTGTTTCAGAATATATCTTTTAGACAAATATGTCATGTGCAGTGGTTAAAACCATTGTTCCCTTTTCATCCTTTTTTATCTCTTTGTCTTTTTAGCCTGTATACTCTTCAGAGAAGGGACTGCAGATCAGATTCTTCTGTCAATTACACCACTCAAGATCATGAGTAATTTAAGTCAGTGAAGCTGCCTGAGTTCAACACCAGTCTAATTGACAGCAGAATTTGGTCCCATGTCTTCCTGTGTGTTTATACAGCATTTACTAAAATGGGGTACATGTCCTGGTACTTTCTGACCTTAGATACTACTGCAATATAGTAAATAATAGTTTAATATGTTAAACCTGCATTTAACTGTGATACCTAGAAAAAAGATACCAAAAGAGTTCCTTAATTATGGAACTCTTTGGAATTATATGGTATTTTTACTGCTTTTTTTTACTTTTGTAGATTTGCATCACAAAGTGATTATTGTCATCTCTGTGTTCACCTTCCTTCAACTATTGCGATCTTTGCTATTTGTTGAAGTTCAGAGCAACTCGTAAACAGTTTCTACTTTAATTATTATTTGTACTTTTCTCCCTTTACAAAAATAGGGCCAGGCGTTCCAGTTGTTAGCGTGCACACTACAAGTAACCCTGGAAGTAAGTAAGCACCATTCCACAGAAATTCCTTATTATAATCTTTGTTTTAACATAAGTAAAAGAAAAAAAATATGCAATTCATTTCCATAAACCTGTCTTAATTACATTCTAGCAATAAACATGGCTGGAAGTGATAAGAGAAAAAATTAATCAAGTGACTAGAACATTCCCAGGATTTCTCAGTTACATGTTAGGCTAGATGCATATCTTTCATCTACTATTTACACTTGAGTTAATTAGGTGGCAGGATGTTCTTCATCCCTTTCACTCACTATGTAAATTATGTTTCTAGTATGGCATGTCTTCTGTAGTCTTAAAAATGTTTTTAAAGTTATAATCCAATTATTCTGGATTAAAGTACAGACCTCCCAGGGCTGATCATCAAATTTAACTTGCATACAATGAATCAAATACTGCTCTGAGTATACTGGTGCAAATCCAGAGTGCCTTCACTCATATTTTAAATAGGAATTCCAAGAATTGAGTTTTGTGAGATCAGGTCCATTACCTCCACATTTCAGATGTTGCTAATTATGCTGTCTGCTATGGACCTTTGCATTGTCAGAGCAGCCAAGCAGCCAGGGAGCAGCAAACAAGCCACAAACATCAGGAAGTGTAGGACCACCATAGCAGCAATTATTGCCAATCCCTCCAGTCCCACCCAGCATTCCTCCTCCCTGGCAATCTACAGCACAGGCACCTGGCACTAGTTAAACCAGCCTCAAGATGTTCTAAACTTGTGCAGAAGGTCCAGGCCGGTGCACATTATTTCCCAGATCCCAGGGCTACAAAGGTGGCAAGAAGCCATCTTTGTCCACCCTCCTCTAGTCTGGGCCAAGCACAGCTCAGCTACAGGAGAGGCTCTGGCCCTGCATCTTCAAAATGTCATACCGATCAGACCTTTGAAATACATAATAGAGTTACAGCATGTTGATAACTATCCTAATCCACTTAATTAAGGAAAAGCTAACAACTGCCCTTTCTCCTTCATATGTTCAATATTACTGTTTATTGCAGTTGTCAAGCTCTATACTGCAGAAACCCTAAAAGTGATCCAGGGGCTAAGTATATCACTCAGTGCATCTGAAGAAGTGGGGTTTTTTACCCACAAAATCTTATGCCCAAATAAATCTGTTAGTCTTTAAGGTGCCACCAGACTCCTTGTTGTTATTGTGGATACAGACTAAGACGGCCTCTGATACTTAGTACCTCTCTGATACTTTGTAAATTCATTAACTTTTCTGGAGCTGCTCAGTATTTATGAGAGTAGATTTTGGCTCTTTGTGATTTGTTTCTAAAATTCCCATTTGTGAAGAAACAAAGCAGAAATGTGAGTGGAATTTACGTAGAACATTATGGAAAGAAGACAAGGCAGTAGGTCTAGAGAGAGAGTGCTTACCGTTAACAACAACAACAAAAACAAAAACCCAGTAATGAGATACTATTTATTTATAATGTTTCAGTGAAAGATTAGATAATCCCCCTCTATTAATAAAAGAATAAGAGTGTGATTAAAGATTACTTCAAATTATTATATCCTAACGCTATAATTATAACATTTTGGTTTACTGCCCAGAATTAACATTGTAGTTAGATTATCCATTGTTGCCTTAAATGAGGATATATGATTTCAAAAATCCACATTAAGGGAGTGAGATTGGAGAATAAAAAAGAACAGTAGGATCTTTCACCCAAATTCAAAAGAGTTTCAAATCTGTTTCAAATCTGGCTTTGGCTTTTAAGCCAAACTGTTCCCTGGCTCCTCAGTGAAGTGTGGGAGAGGGAGGAATACAGAAAGGTAGTGACCAAGTAAAAGTGTTCTGGGTCATTTTCTTGCACTGGATAGACAGGTGCTAAGGATAGCAAGCTCCTTACTCCCGCTGGTGATAGGTGCATCATGTGCTCTCTCAGTCCTATCCCACTTCTTACTGTCAGGCATCCATTTTGGCAAGGATTGTACGCCTGTCTTCTTGTAAACACAGAGCATTGTTCAGCATAGTAGCATCTCCTGTACAGCCATCCACGCTCCCATTGTGTGTCAGGTATGTTAATATCTGTATTGTGCCTGGCTCCTAAATGGAGTGGGTAGTGAGGGTATTGCTCTTTCCTCCTACCACCTGCCATGCACCACAAGGCAAAATTTAGCCCTTGATATTTAATGAAGACAAAACTTGTTGAAGCCAGAACAGAGAATACAAAATCATTAATACTCCCCTTGCACATTGTGAATTAAGCTGGTAGTTTGGCTTTTGAGTTCCAAAGTAGGTGCACTATAAAACTTGTTTAAAGAAAGAAACTATAAAAAGTTTTAACATTGTATATTTGTCTCTTTTTCTTTAATTATTGGTATCTTGATTTCTCTCTTGTATGGTGATTCATTGTATCTTTTCCACCCTGATTCCTCCTGTTTGTTTCCTGCAGAATTTTACATATTGGAAAATAATGCTGTGTTGAAAGAAACTATTTTAAAGAAAAAGATTTTCCGGACAGAAATTAAAATGGTTCACATTGAGGATTATGGTAATTTTAGCAAAATGTTCCTTTAACACAGAAAAAACTTTCTTCAAATCTTACTATTTTGGATCTTGTAACTACCTGCCTTTAATGGTTTTCTCTTTTCTTAAAAGAACTTCCTTTACAGTTGTCATTTCCAAAGGATTTCACAGATCGAAACCAGTATGCTGTTCTGTTAATAATGTAAGTATCTATTTAGGGTCACTACAAATAATAAAAGTAGGTAAATGGGAATATAAAGAGAGGATTTATTTCTGTATTTTCAGTTGTAAAATATATGTGTGGGGGGAGTGAGTGTAATAAAATATCACTTTCCCTATAACACAGCTTTTGAGTTGGTAAACTAAAAGCTTTGTTATCAGGAAGATGCTGTTTTCTGTCTTGTCTAATAAAAACACTGTTTTGTGAGCTTGTCAATATAAACATGGTTAAAGTTATCGATAGCTATATGTAAGGGGCCAGATCTTCACCTGGTGTAATCTCAAGTAGCTCTACTGGCTTCAATGGAGCCATGCCTGTTTACATCACCAGAGATACTGTACGTTTTTTTGTATAACTTTTTCTTCTGTCACTGATGGAAATAGCTACTGCCTAGAAGTCAGTTAAGACTTCTAGAGCCCCACTGCTTTGGGAATAGCAGAGAGAAGATAAAACACTGGTGCACCTGTGGCTGGAAACATTATGGGCTTGATTCACTGCCCACCAAAGTCAGTGGAAAGACTATGGGAGGACAGATGCACTCGCTGGCAGCCCATACTATAGAAATAAAGTAGCTATGTTTCTTTCAGAACCAGCCTCCTTCTGCTTACTCGTTCACAGGACGTGTGCGCATGGGGAGGGAAGCGGGGCCATGATCACACCTCCAATCCACCCTGATATGTCAGCGGTGATCAATACCTCTATCAGCAATAGCCAACCTCCATTTTTGCCCAGGGAGTGAGGGCTATAGTGTTAAGGCTGTAGTGTTATATGCTGGAGAGCTAAGGCAGGGATTCTTAGTACACACAAAAAGAAAAGGAGTACTTGTGGCACCTTAGAAACTAACAAATTTATTAGAGCATAAGCTTTCGTGAGCTACAGCTCACTTCATCGGATGCATTCATGAAAGCTTATGCTCTAATAAATTTGTTAGTCTCTAAGGTGTTACAAGTACTCCTTTTCTTTTTGCAAATACAGACTAACACGGCTGCTACTCTGAAACCTGTCATTAGTACACACACTCTCCTCTCTCCATATGACCACGCTGGAGCAGACATAATTTGTCCCTGTATTTCTAATTAGCCATATTTGTTTTTCTCACATCTCAGTGGTTACTAACTAATTCATCATTGGTAAATAGGAGTCATGTTAGGACACTCCGACTCTGGAATCCATCCTGATGTTTTCAGTACCCTAGATATATATTCTCCCTTGGAGCCTCACAGACTGGGTTTCAAATTCTGGTTAACAAACATGGAAGCCATATGTCTAATGCCTGTATTATACCACTTGCATACAGCATTTACAGCCTTGTATCATTTACAGTCTTGGGATAGATTTTCCATCAGTACTGTGTGTAGGGAATTAACAATGTGACTCCCGTTAAAATGAATGGAGGGGTACACAGCTAAATCCCTATGCAGCATATTGAAAATGTAATCCCTGATGAACACTAGGACAGGATACATTAAACTAGTATCTTCTGCATAATGAAAATCTCCAAAGATACGTATAGTTATATGTACAAGGCCTAATTTGCAAGCATGAGCCCCTAAATAAGTTGACCAGAATTCCTGCACTTGAGCATTCAGGTCGGTTCTTATGCATTAGTAGGTAAACAGGCAGTAAGTGCTGATTTCAATGCCCAATATGTCATTTGGACATTCCATTTAAGTGCCTACATTTGAAAACTGGGCTCCTGGACTATCTTTCAGTTAGACTAGTGGGTGCATCTTTTTTAATGGCTGATGTAAAATGTGACCTCTCCTTCAGAGAGGAGAGGATAGACATTAGAGAGAGAGAGAGTGTGTGTGTATACTTGCTAGTGCATATGATTGAGCACATTTATATTATAGGCAGTTGTTCTTTGGAGCCAAGGGATAAACTCATTTGACACCAGCGTAATTGGTATCATATGCCATGGCAAAAACTTTTTTTTCTGTAAATAAGGGAACTCAGGGACTTTCATGTAATTTGCTTAAAAAGTGACTTACAAAAAGCTGAGTAAATAAATATTCTTCAACATATATTCAATTCTTGTGCTACAAGTTAATACAAATTTGAGGAAGGCAAAAGAGAAGGTGCTACTATGACTGAGCATTATTTACATATATGTCTGGAGAGAGTTTTAAAATTTTTTTTTTTTTTGCAGAAGTTTCAGCACCCAAGTGTGGTACGGAGGCAGGGTTGGAGTTCCAGATTTGCATGGTATTAGGTCTCCAGTGAACAGGCTGTCAGTGATACCTTAATGTGACCAGAAAGTTATGCCTATAAAGTGATTATTTTGTGGTGCTTGCAAATGGGAGGGAAAGGACCTTAGTGACAAATACAAATTTTTGGTTTTTCTACTTCTGGAATATTGAATTTCTGCTTCTGTTCAGTGAAACCCCATCTTTTGCAGTGCTGAATTTTCAGAGTTAGTGTTAACAGAAGTTATTTTAGAAATCCCTTTAGATGGTAATGAAAATCTGACAGGAAAGACCTTCTCTAGCTCATTTAATGTGGCTCACCCCTCCCACCACCTGAAGAGAAAGAGGTGATATTTCTCAGCCCAGCTTGCCACAACTCTACACTGAGGACACCAAATTAATCTCTTTTTAGAATTAGAGATGACCCAAATGGGATCTGAGAATGCAGAACTTCAGTTGATGTCAATTTAGATTCTGTCTGTGAGACCATTGCAGGACTGAGCCCAGGGGTTTCATAGAGACTTTGGATAGCTCCAGTCTCTAAGGCAAGGTGTGGTTGGAAGCCTGTGTGCAAACTAGATATTTTGTCCATCTAAACAACCTCAAAATTGGCATCTTGCTTCTTTTCATTACCAGAAGTACCACCTCCAAAAAGCAGTACTGTACTTCCAGGAAGGACATCAGGCTGTTTCAGGTAACACTGACTGGCTGATTGTGTGATGTCATTTCCCAGACATTCTACCTTCTGAAAGTGGTACTTCTGTGACTGACTTAGGGTCGCTTTGTTCCTTCTGCACACATATTAGGAGTGTCCATACAATGGTTATTTTAGTGGTAGATCACCAGAGGAACGATTAATACTGCTTAGCAGCCACACTTGTCCATGGTCTCAAAAGGGTGATCTAACTACCAAGCCATCTGGGAATTGAACAGGGAAAAAAGGAACGTTCACTGTAGTCCTCAGTAACAATGGTTAGTGTTATCTGTTTCTATCTGTTTCTTTGCAAAGCAAATGACTTCTGATCCAGTGTAAATGACTGAGATGTCAGTAGAATTATATTTTCTCTGTAAATGTAAATCAGTTTAAAGTGTTCATGTCAACAGGATTGCAGTATACAAGTGAATTTAGGAGAAGGGGGAGGAAAGAAGGATGGGGAAAGGAGCAGTTGAGAGGGAAGGCAAGAATTGGCTGATTTATTGTATCTCTGGGGCCAAGGTTTCTGCAAGTTTAGATGCACAATTAAGTGCACACAGGATGCTGATGCTTCACAGCCTTACTACTTGGGTAGGATGTGTGTGGCATGTAAGCCCCCCTCATAAACTCTACTTCAGCCATTGGGCTGTAGCAGTCTCTACAAAGCAGCTCCATAATTTCTGCAGGGGTTTATAGCTCTGCATGTCATGCATATGCCTGGTACCTGATCCAGCTATTATTGGTATTGTGACTTTCATTACTGGCTCAGAAAAAAAGTATTTTGGACTGAGGCTCCGAATTAGATTGTAAACTTTTGTGGGAAGGGACCATCTTTTATGCTCTGTTTGTACTGTAAATGGCTCAGTAAAACTCCTATCCCAAAATCATAGCTCTGGGTATTATTCCTGCTGTCACAGGCTTCCAGTCCAACTTTGGTCAAATCACTCAATTTCTCTGACCAAACTTGGGTGCCTAAAATAAGACTTCTAAACTTAGGCACCCAGGTTTGAAACTTTTGGCCTTCATGTTTAAGGCCCCAGTCCTGCAACTGACTCTGTGCTGGCCAACCCCTGAACTTGCACCGAATTCCACTGAATTCAGTTAGGTTCCACACATCACAGAGCCCAGCCTCAAAGAGTCTGTTCCAGGATCAGGGCCTAAATTTCCTTACAGTAAGACTCACCTTCATCCTAAGGAGGTGTGAAGCTTAATTCCTTAATGGCTGTAAAGCGTATTGTGACCATTAGAAGTGCAAAGCACTGTTGTTCAAATTTATATTGTGGTCAGAACACCAGGCTATCTAGTAGATGAACAGGCCTCACACAGTAGCGGGTTGCCTCTGGCTAGCCCTATTTCTCTTTTGTGAATTCTGATGCATAGGTCATAAAATACTAAATCGATTTAACACTGTCCACTCTTCAGTTTGTTCCTCCTAAACTACTAATAGATTTCACACTCAGTTGCCTTCAAATATAATACATACACTGTAGCCTATGGATTAGAGAGGTGTACAATAATTGCTTTAAAGTGTGGTTATTATCTCTTTCCTATATAATTAAGATCAAAGTTTAAATTTCAGATTTTTTATTTTTTTTTCATTATGGTTCACCTTACTCATTAAAAAAGTTGGATGATCCAGTCCTTCATAATACACAGGAAATGATTAAGTGGAGTAAAGACTAAGGAATTTAATGTGGGTAATAAAATGAGAGGTGATAACCATTCTTTATTTCTTCTTGAACATAATTAACCTCATTCTTTCAAAATCTGAAGATAATGCATCTTAAATGTCAGCATTCATTATTTAATGTCATTTAAAACTGTACAAACTGTAAGTGGATATAGTGAAACTGAACCAGTAGAGAGATTTTTAAACTCAGAGAAAAAAAATTATCAGGCTGTATATTCCTAAGTAGACATCAAATATCTTAACTCTCCTAGAAGTGTTGTATACTTTATACACGTCTGCTTATACCTCCGTAATGTAGAGGGAACTCTCCACCCAGTATTGAAATGGTGTCAGAGGTGGGCCTCACTCAAGCCAACTGAGCATGTCTATGCGTCACATGGATCTGATACCAGCATGAGACCATAGGGTGGAAAGTGGCAATTTTTTTAACAGGGCAGGTACAATGGTGAAGAAGAATGCCATAACACATGTAGCAGGAATTTAGGGAGGTAAAATGTAACTATTGGTATTTCTCTAAGACCTTCAGCATGATAGCATTCTTGCATTAATGGTTCTCTTCTGGAATCTTCATTTGTTGTAGAGGATGTCTGTTGCAAGTGATAGAACAGTGCATTGCCACAGGGTGCAGTATAAAAATGTATGATAGATTCTACCTTTTTTATTACACCGTGTTTAGAAGCAGGACATCCCAGAAGTCCTTTGCATCTGGCTACATTTGAAGTTATTCTGCAGGTCAATTTTGTGGGGGATCATTATAAATGAACCCTCTACATAACTCTTACGTGTTTTGCATGCTCTCCTGCCAATTAGTTTTTTCATTCTTTTTCCCTTTGGAATGAAAATGACTCTCTGCTCTTTTGGTGGTGTTTTTTGTGGAAGTCTTGTGAAAAACTAGCTCTTTTTAGTCTTCCGGGAGTTTCTCCTTTTTCTAAACATTTAGTAAGTTCCCACTGCCCAACATAGGCCATATGGGAGCTGAGAAACAAGAAGAAGCTTTCCCCAGCTATTTCACTGACAACAGCAGTCGTGTGCTATGGGGAATGCAAAGGCTGCTCCTTTTCAGGGACCAGGACTCCAAAAATGGGATGGGGAGAACATGGTCCATGGCTCAATCTTCTCTAAACCTCCCGAATAGGCATGGCACAGCAAGGGAAGCAATGGATGAGGATATCTCCCTCCCTGAGTGCTAGGAGCAGCACAGTATGGAACCACAACCTTTCCTCCATTTCTCGGATGCAGCTCTGCATTTCCAGTATTCAGAGCTGTGGCTTAAAAGCCGCAATCTGGCCTTTAGTATTTTTGATGGCTGTTTAAAGAATATTCATGTTGCTTTTGCAATACTAGCTGTATTTCATTTCAGTCTATCACATGATGCCATTCTGATAATGTGATCTTTTCTGGTGGTGTTTTTCCCCCAGTGATGAAATGCATTGGTTTGCATGGTTGCAAATGTATTGTCTGCTTTTTAGCTATGATAGGCTCTAGCAGGGAAGATGAATGGGGATGGGGGGAGTGCTTGACATTCTGTGACACCATTGCTTGGGATTGTTATGGGTATCTGATCTCATACTGTTGATGAAGGGTGCGGTTGGTAGCAGGGCCATGTGAGAAATTGCTCACAAAAAAGGAGTGTGTGGTGAATTTTCTCTTCATGTCAGTTTTGCAAAATGTTCTTTTTCCTTTAATGGATTTTTGCCATTTGCAAAAGAGACTGTTTTCCCAGTGATTTAATTTTGAATTTCATAGATAGAATTTATCTGCTGAGCTCTAGTTTCCCTCACTAATTCATATTGCTATCATGATACTTTTTCATATTGTGCACTAGATTCATGAGCTTGTATTGGGAGGGAGTTTGTACTGTGTTGTGGAAGTCCTTGACCAGGCACTATGATAATATTAATTAATAATAACAGCCACTGTGATAAGAACTACATATTCCCCTCCAAGCTCTAACGAGAGCCAAAGCTTTAGCTTTAACTCCAGATGAAAAGATTCTTCTCCTTTCAGTTATAGACCAAACATATGATGAGCTGCCTCTTTCTCCAGACAGTCTGAGGTGTATGTGACTGAATTGCAAGAGGCATACAAATTACCCACTAAGGTCAATGATATTGGTATATTATTGATAGCTTCTGCCTATTTAAATGGCACCTCAATGGTAAACTTCAGCAGTGTTTCTGAATCATTCTCAGCCTTGCTATCACTGCAGACTCATAAGATGCTGCTCCGGTACAAGTACAAAAAATAAAGTTAAGAATTATTAGATAACTCCACTTGAATCCCACTGCTCCTGTTTCGTTGTTGAAAATACAGTAACACTGCTGCAAAATGACATTCATAGAAAACATAGAGAAAGGCATGTAATTGGATATGGCCCTTCTGTGTGTGTGTTTTGATTTTGCTGGCTGTGAAATATGTGTAATGCTTTGCCTATTAGAGAATTCACTTGTGTCTACCCATGCTGAGGTGAGATAGGATGCAAGGAGACTTGCGCTCATGGCCCTGGGTTTTTGTTCACTACTCCTTTTCATACCAGCCAGTAGGGGTCATGGAAGGGAGACACTGCATCCTGTAAAAAAGGTGTAGCAGTGGAAGATACTGAGTGCTTCTGCAGTGCTCCACTTCTGCATTATTAGCATGCTGCATATGAGCAGGTTAACAATGAACAGAAGCTGATTGTATGAAGAGATGGGTATAAATCAAGACCCTGGATCCAAATGCTGCTGCACTTTGGGAAAGATTGGATTGCAATGCAAATTTTGCAGCTCAAGCCCACCTCTAATTGTGAAGTGTACAATAATGGATCTGATTCCATACTGGCTAGGTGCAGTTTCTGTCTGCCATAGTCCTTTTATATATACTTCAGCATGTGAGTAGCTACAATGGATGGAAAAGTCCATGAATTCAAGAAATCGTGTGGCAAGAGAGGTGATGTATGTTGCATTCCCCATTGTATTGAAATAGATTGTGTGTCCATGTTAATGGCTCTTACGGCAGACTTCTTTTTCATACCATACCCCTTGGGGGTTTGATACAGTCAATCCGTGTCAAAACCAGAGACATTTGATAGCAAAAGATTTGAAAAGGGACAAAAAACATAATCCATTCTTGTGCTCCAATAATGGCATTCACCCCTGTGTAAAGGTCTGGCACACCACTTAAGCCTCACTTAAGCCCTGTTTTAAGGGCATAAGTGGGATTTAAATGATTCATAGGATATGTCCTGTCCCTCTGCAAAGGGGTGAATTACAGCCCAAATGATTAATGTCATTTGTGTTAGAAGCAGTTAGAGACTCCAAAGCCCTTGTCTGACGCTACTGATGCCATTGGGAGTTTTGCCACATCCATCAGTACAAGTAGGGCAGTACGGTACGGTCCGCCGTACCGGCAAGATATTTATAGCTGGTATGGCATACCAGAAGGAGGAGGAGCAGAACATCCTCCAGCGCAGCTGTACCGCCCCCACGCAGGGTCTCCTCTGTCTGTACAGCAGCCCTGCCAGAAGACAAGGTTGGAGGCAAGACAGCTACGCCGGAGGAGCTGCGGGCATGGGGCTGCCCTGTAGTCCCATGTTCTGCTCCTTATCCTGCTCTGGTTCCCAGGAGATCCTGTGGTTCAGGGCTCTCCCAGAACCACAGTGGGGAAAGGAGCAGAACCCCCAGCCCTGCCCTTCCACAGAGCTGCGTCTCCTTTGGCTCCGTCTGTACAGCAGCACCCCCCCCCCCCCCGGAGGACAGAGTTGGGGACAGGGCTGGAGGTGATACAGCCCCATCAGAGGACAGGGTTGGGTGGGGTGAGGCTGAGGTAGTACAGCCACCGGAGGAGCTGCTGGCATTGTGCTCCTTTCCCCACTGTGGTTCTCAGGACAGCCCTGAGCCACAAGGCTCTCCTGGGAACCGCAGTGGGGAAAGGAGCAGAATATGGGGCCACCAGGCGGCCCCACACCGGCAGCTCCTCCGAGGAGGCTGCTGTACGGATGGAGGGGACCCTGTGGGGAAAGGCTGGGGGTAGTATAGCTGTGTCAGAGGAGCTGTGGGCATGGGGCTGCCCAGTGGCCCCACGTTCTGCTCCTTTCACTGCTGCGGTTCTGAAGTCTCCAGCACAGCGGGAGGAGGACAGAGATCCCCTCTCCCTCCCCCTCAGGTAAGGGGATTGGATCACGGGGAGGGGACAGGGAGAGTCTGGGGGCCCCAGGCTGGGGGCGGGGTGGGGAGGAGTCACATAGAGGGTCACATGAGGAGGCCACATGCCCCCCGTGAGGGTAGGGGGCATGTACCGATAAGAAATAGATTTCACTGGCCACATCCCGTAGTGGGAGTGGCTCTAAGTGTCCATCACAAACTATCTATGTAGACATCCTTGAAATAAATTAACAACTGGGAAATACACACCAAAACTAACATGTCAAAGCAACCCATCAAAAACTGCACTGCAAGACATGTGGGATTTAAAGTTTGATGCTCAGAAAACTCAGCCATTTTCTACCAAAAAACAAGCTTCAGGGAGAAAAAAGAGCAGTTTTAGAACTCACAATTTTATCGTGAATCTCACAATATTTTTTTTAACTTAAAGCCCCAGCTTTTGAAAGTCATGATTATATGAGAATCTCAGGCCTGTTGGTGGCAGAGAAAAGCTTTTAAATGTGACCGATGTGCATCTAAAAACTCAAAAACCAAGAATCCATATTTTTAATCTCATGGGTTTTAAGTCATGATTTTTTGGGTGCCTGACTCATGATTTTTGAAAGTTTGGGTGGGCAATTATGAAATAGTCAAAAGTAATGAAGAACTGCATGTAGAGTCATAATTAGCTGGACAAGTGCTTTTATGGACAGTTATCTGACTATGAACATTTAGGGTAATAGTTTCCTTAAAAGCTCATCGTTGCTCTAAATCTGATTCTATTGAAGTCAATAGAAAAACTTCCATGGGAGCAGCTAGACCAACACTGAACGCTTTTGGAAAGCCCATTCTAAATGTTAAATATAAATTGGAAGAGCTTCTGAGTGCCTGTTGCTTTTGTACTTCAATTAATGAAGAAACTGAAATCCTGCCAAGACAGTGGTATTTTTCCCACCCAGCTCATATGATATTAAGCGGGGTTCATGTTTATTGTTTCAGAGTTAGCAGTATTGTATGTTAACTCCTTTTTTAAAAATATGCTGTAGTTTTCTCTTCTAAATTAAATTGTTTTCTCAAGACACACAAGAATGAAAACCCAAAGGTAATTTATTGATATGCCATTTAAAAATAATTTATCACAAACTTAGTTCCTGAAATTATAGTTACATAAATATGGTAAATCCTATGTACATTTGAAAACAGATTTATGTACCATATACATGCTAATTAACAAGTTTTCTGAAAGCATACCTTGCAGCTGAACTGTCTATTACCCACAGCAAAAATTAAATTGAATAATCAGCCAGCAGAGCCTATGACACAACAGTGATTGAAAGGGCTGTGTTGGGTTTTTTTTCCTATTTGTACAACTCTTCCAAGCTTAGATTTCTTCAGCAAAATAACAATTTCTGCCTCCATCCTTCTTATACCCTAGAATATTCCCATAGACCCTCTCTAATCTAATTTCCATACAGCCTGCACAGACACTTTTACATTTTAATTTGCATTCAACTGGCAAATGCAGTCTGCACAGAGGCATTTTGCATTTTTTTTACAACTTCATGGTAGCCTGCTTTCTTATTCTGTGTTTATCTTTGGGGAAAAAAATTGACAAGGCTCCTTTTTAAAACTGACATTTTGTTTTCATTGGAATGAAACTTCATTGAAATGAAACTTACCTTCAATGAAAAATGCTTATCACCCCCATAGAAACCTCTTTTCTCCTATTCCTTTCTATCTTTTCTGCTGTAAAATCTTTATTTTATGACTAAACAATAACAACAAAAACAACTTACCATTCATGCCTGCATCCTTTTGTTGCTAGAAACATTGACAGTGAAAAATAATTTCCCCCAAAATGTACTTAATTCTCCTCTGCAGTCTACTTCACAAAAATCCATTCCAGGATGTGATAATGGAGGTATTTTTGTTTTCTAGGAAAACATCATTCTAAAGAGTATTTTATTTCTTGTTCAGTTATCAGGCTGCAATAATGATTTTTCACTTTTGTCACTCTATATCATCTTAACAAATTCCAAAATGGAATTTCCAGAATTCAAATAACCAGAAGGCATAATGTTAATTTCAGGATCACTCTATGTAAAGCACGTGGTTCATTTTCCTACCTTGTTTCTGCAAAAATTATCCAAGTATCCCACGTATTGCATGGCATTATAGTCATACTGGGTTTGCTTTATGCAGTTCAACAAATTATTTTGCTTACTGCTGCCATGTGGGATAACAGCACCGGTTAATGTGATGGTATAGATTAAGCTGACAGTAATTCAGCTGGGTTGCACAAACTGACTGAACTCTGCTGTCTAGGTTAAATAAAATACTGAAGTACTGCAAAGTGTATCACATTGTCAATAGTCTGTATTTGTGTCTGGTGTGCTGGTATTTACAGTGATGAAGCTCCAGGCAGCCAGTTGGTTACAGATAAGTTTCACGTTGACTGGGATTCAGTGCTTGTCAACTCTGATAATGTCATCATAGCTCGATTTGATGGCAGAGGGAGTGGATTTCAAGGCCTTAAAATTCTACAGGAAGTCCATCGTTGCTTAGGTTCAGTGGAAGTGAAGGACCAAATAGCAGCTGTAGAGTACGTATGTGCAAACTTTTCTTCTATTTTAATCCATTTTTACTTTGATTAATAGACACAATTAACTGAAAATTTCCAGCTATTACTGGTCTCCTTTTGCAGAATGAAATATGTTAAATGCTTATCTTTAGTGCAGTAGCACGTTTCGAAACATTAGGCTTTTCATTGCAAAGTGTGATTCAATGAATAAAAAATCAAAGGGAAAAATGTTTTGGATTGATGTTCCTCTTTGATAAAGTTGTCCTTCCGGGCCTAATCTAAATATGAAATCTAATCTAGTTTACATATTTTTCTAGCTTCCTTAGAAAAATGACTCATGGCATGATATACAGTGCTTCATTACAAGTGAAATATAATGTCTTAGACATATAGGGTCAGATTCTGTTCTCACTTAAATCACTGTAGATCTGGAGTGACTACACTAAATCACCAGAATTACAATAATGTAAATGCAAGTAGAATTTGGCCAAAGGGATATTATCCTCTCACTTGATCATCAGTCTTAGCATGAGTAACTCCATTGCCTGCAACAGAGTTACTGCAGATTTTACCAATTTAAGTAAGAAGAGAATCAGGCCCCTACTATATATTTACATGTAAAAATATTATAACACTTTTTATTAAGGGACCACTCCTCTCATTGATTTCACTGTATTTTAGAAATGGATGAATTATTACCTACATTCATGTACTAAGTATGATCATGTATTGTTTGAACAATTTTAGAATGACATGTTTTATATTTCTGAAAGTCATCTGTAATTCCTGAAGACAATGAAAACATTAACTGTCTACAGGTCAAATGGCTTTGCATCTCTGAAATAGGAGTGGAGTTGCAAAGATGTTGAGTGGAAGGACTCTGTCCTCCATATGTAGACCGAAAGCTTCACAAGGTGCCTCACAGGCTCTTGAAAGGAGCAGCATGCTTCTCCCTGCCTCCCTAACCCCCTTTCCTTGCTACCACACACTGGCAGATTTTCAGAGAGGGGAAGGGACCATGGCCACATTCCCAACTGAATGAATGAGGCCTCCTTTGGGACATGGAGCTCTAATAAGCCGTCTAATTGGCTCCATATCTTAATTCTAAGAGTCCTTCTAAATCAGAGTTCTGCGTTCATGAGTTCAGAGTCATTACTCTGTCTTTTATCTGGTTTCTGTGGGTGCACAGGGTGGGTATGCAGGGTGGCCCTGAGAGTTCTTTCTCTCTTGATGCTATTAAGAAGCAGACTGAAGTTTTCCTGAAATTTGTAGTCTCTCTTCTCTATACTGTATTATCCTTCTGAAAGCATGGTTGATGAATTACCTCTGTGGGAGGATTCATAATTTTGATCATTGCCAAAACACAAGTACTGTAGTATAGGGATCTGAAAACAAACTGCAAGACTTCACAAAAATACACCTTTTATTGTTCTTTTCTGAACTCTTAAAAATCTGTTTCTCACTTAGTTTATCACAATTCTTACTTCTACAAATAACCCACTCCACACATATGACTCTCCAGAATGTAACATTTTCTCTTTTTCTTACAGGTCATTACTGAAACAACCATTCATAGATCCTAACCGACTGAGCATATTTGGAAAGGTAACTTACAAAAATAGCAGGAGGACACTGTCAATTTTAAAATCATTTGTTGCAAACAGATTTATTTACGTATTTTGCAAAAAAAACATTTTTGTTACTAACAATGAAAATCACATTTACTTGTCACTATTGAATATTGATTCAATTTTTTTCTCATATTGAACAACTAGCAGCTAATAAGTCAGTTTCACTTTTCTTTATAGTAACTTTCACTTTCAGTTGCTACTGTTGCAAAATTTGCCTCTCAGATACTGCAGAGGAAAATGTTAATTGTTGAGGGGAAAAAACTGTTTTTCCATCGGAAGTTTTTAAAATAAATGTGTGGAAACATTTCTTTTGGTCTAAGTTTCTGTAAAAACTCATTTCTTGTACAATTTAAATTCTAGTCCATATTTAAATTGACAGTGTCCCTTTAATACACAATTTATATGCAGACATTTTTAGATTTTTGAGTTATTTGAGATAAGATCCTAGAGTGTTGAGTAGCGTCCTTTTTTGTGCCATCTCTTAGAAGTCTCCCTTTTGCTGTTTTGTCATCTGTTTAGCAATGTTATATGCTGTTGCCTCTGGCATCATACAGACCCAGGTAAAGGTTTAACCTTTAGCAAAAAGTTAAAGAGAATCTTAATTATCTCACTTGAAACGAGCTTTTAGACGCTTAACACAGGACAAGTTGTATCTTTTGGAAACTAACATTTGTTCCTTTGTGATATTTAGTTTTAAAATATTACCTTGAAAATGTCAATATTTTGTGTCTTTACTACTTTAAAATCTCACAGTGAAAACAAACAAACAATCAAACCACGGCTTCTAACATATACAGGCACCATGGTCATCAGTTATTGAAGCAGTATGCATTCACTATGAAACCCCTAAATTCTAATCCCCATTCTACTACTGCCTTGCTGTGTGGCTGTAGACAAGCCATTTAACCTCTGAGTCTCACTTTGGCTGTCTGTCTGATGGGGATGATAATACTTACTTCCTCGGAGCTAGCATTGTGGGAATTAGTTAATGGCTTTGCAGCCTAGTGAAAATAAAGTGCTGACTATTATTATTGTTCCAAATGCAACAAGACCTTCCTCTCCAAACACATGACCTCCTACTTTACCACTTGAGATGAAAGAAACTATTGCTGTCAAAAGTTCAATAGCATCTGAGTTTATACTCTGTTTGGAGGCTAGCCACAAAAAAAGAAAACATTTTCAACTAGAGCAGGTTGGGGATTTTCCAACAAGATGTTTAGTAAAAAAATGCAGATTCATCAATCTGAAATGTTTCACAGCACATTTTGCAGGCAGGACCAGCCTCATGATTCTGTGAGAGTCAGGGCAGTCAGCCTTTCCATTTTGTTTCAGGAAAAACATGAACTGAAATGGTTTGATTTTTTTTTCCTAAATGATTTTTTTTATTTCCTTTCAGAGGAAATGTTCTAGCTTTTGTTCTGAAATGGAAAAAAACCGTTGTTGACATTTTACAATTTCCAACAGAAGGGACAATCTGAGTGTTGACCAGTTCTATTTCCAACTAATGAAATGTAAGCATGACTGACTTCATCCACTAAGGGGTGCACATCTCTCTTTGAGGAGTTCTTGTGGCACCTAAGAGACTAACAAATTTATTTGGACATAAGCTTGCGTGGGCTAAAACCCACTTCATCGGATGCATGCAGTGGAAAATACAGTAGAAGATATATATACACAGAGAACATGAAAAAATGGGAGTTGCCATACCAACTGTAACGAGACTAATCAATTAAGGTGGCTATTATCAGCGGGAGAAAAAAAACGTTTGCCTTCAACCATATGAAACATAGTTAACGAAGAACATTTCTTTTTCTTTTATATGCAATACATTTTTGATGATCTGACTAAGGAAGTGAACAGATGATGCCCTTTGCTGGAAGAGTAAGAGGATTGTGCGGATTACCTATGCTGATCTCAACCCAGCTGGACGCACACATATTGTCCTGGAGCTCTCCATCATCCTTGAATGTTATAACATGCTTTTGAGCTACTCAGAACAAAGTCTTGACAAATTCCACAATATAAACTACTAGCAGTAATAACAAAAACAGTTGAAATATCAAGAGGGCAAAGTGTAGAAAACACATACCTCTGTCTATCAGGCAGCCCACCAAAACTATCATGCTCATTTGCAGGAAAGTTATACACCCTACCGATGAAGTACATCAGAAGAGTCTCTCTTAATTTTACATGTCAAACTGTGGTGATATATAGTTTACAACTTTCCATCATGGAAATTGAAAATAAGCTTGAAAGTATGACTGTGTAGCTAACCAACTTGTGGAAAATTTGGTAGTAGAGGTGAAGCCACAGAAATTTAACTAAGAACGGGAAGTCCAGATTCTTAAATCATAAAATACCAACTAAATATTGTATAACCATTGAAGGAAACTATACATGTTATATGTATGCCCGGGGAATCCTGGCTGGAAGCAAAGGCACAACCCCAAAGAAAAAATATTCCCAACAGAACTAAACTGGGTTGTTAATGGAGACAAGGTATAAATTTTGAATAAATTGGCAATACCTATCTAGAATTAAACTTGTGCTGTGAAACTACTGCAAAAAGTACAAGCAGAATATTAAACAAATGGCCAAGAAAAAGAATCTGGAGGCAGAAAGAAGTTACTGTTCCATTCAGCTCTTTGAATTATACAAGTTACTGGCACCCACATCAACATTCTCTCATAGCCAAAATCTTTTACTATGTGTGGGCAATTTTGTGTTGTCTTTCGCAATTTAGGCTAGGATTTCTATGAGAATTGGGCACCTAATTCTCTTAGGCTTTTACAAAAATCCCAGTCTTATTCTCTATTTTCTTCTCTGTACCCAGTTAGCATTGACAAAGTTCTGAGTCCAAGAACACACTTTTTGATTTATCTCTTTTTCCTTAACTAAGATTTAGCAAAGTTTTTAAATGCTCCGAGAATTCCAGAAAGATGAACTTTTTTTATTAACCATTTTAGAACTGAAGAAAAGGATATAGAAAATCATCTCAATAAGACGTAAATGAACCCTGGCCAACCGTCTCCATTACTTTTTCGTTGTTCAGTGCCCTTCTGCTGGATTAATTTTTACAGAGAATTATCATGCAAAAGAAAAATCCACCTTCAGAAAGGCAATTTTCTAGCAATAATCAAGAGAGAAAAGATAATAGCCCTTCTAAGAGAAACACAATGAATATAGTAAAAGCATTAAACCTGGACTGCAGGACCTTAAACTCCATCTTTTCAGACTCTGGAGTTAACCTACAAGTATTTCATATAGATTGTCAAATTCATCCAAAACAAAACCCTGGTGGATAGTCTCAAATAAAAAGACTCCAGTTCACACGTCTCTTCTGCATACCACCCTATCCCACCAATAGAGGATGGATTTCAGACACTCTGCACAAAGTGCCTTTCAGGGTGGTGAGATGTGAAGAGGTGTCTTAACCTCATCTTTGCACTTCTCTGATCTTGCTGCTGCTCTGTGCAGGCCATGCCCCCTATACTGCAGTGCAGCAGCCTGAGGGCTGCTTGAACACATGCTACTATAGCCACAGAAATGCAGAGCATTGAACTTACTGGCCACCTTTCTTCTAGCCACATATCCTTTTGGCAAGGTCAGGAGAATGCTTATGGCAGGATATATCAGCAGAGAGTCTCCCACACACATGGGTGATCTCTGCTCCATTTAAGGCAGCACTTGAGCGAGTTTTTGTGGGGCAAAGTGCATCAGAGAATCTGACCCTCTCTAAGGGGAATGTGACAATGTTTCAAGCAGAAATCCCCATTGAAGGCAATGGGAATCCATCTGTAAAGACTGAAGTTTAGAGAGAGGACAGGTGACAGCTCTCCCTTCCTCCTTAGCCTCAGCCTATAGCCTCAGTGTTTACCCAGAAATAAGCAAAAAATCTTCACAAAATATATTAATGTAAACAAAAATTCTCCTATCTAAGCACTGTCTCTGACACACTTACCTTCAATTTTTCTATTTGTATCACTCGCCAATTCTTCTGCAGGCTGAGAGCTAGTCTGCACAATGAGACTATGGTATCTTAAATTAAAATATACCTCTTCTTATTCTTATTAAAAAATTATAAATTATAACATATTTTTAAAGCCTCAGGCTTCATAGCAAGACAGAACTGCCACACTTCTTTTCACTCTTCATTCATAGGTTTTTAATTCATGCTAAACCAATAGTTGCAGGTGTAAATACTGTGGAATGACATGACAAAGGTAGCATGATACTCTTTAACTTCATCTATATTAAGAAACAATGAACAAGAACAATCAAACAGCAAATCATGTTATCTGGTTTAATAGGGATATGGCGGATACATTGCATCAATGATCCTGAAATCCAATGAAAGACTTTTTAAATGTGGAGCCGTTATTGCACCAATCACAGACATGAAGTTGTATGGTGAGTATTTCCCATCCTGCCATTTTATTAAATGATTTGCTTAGAATATCTATACAGCAGATCTGTAACTCAGGTTAACTAAGTTCAGGTAGTGTAGTGGAACTGTATTAAAACTAGGCAAATTGGACATATGGTTCCAATTTTAAAATGAGGATAATTAATTACTGGAGCAATTAAGCACAGGATGTGGTAGATTCTCCATCACTTAGAGGTCTTTAAGATTTTTCAAAAGAAACTAAGGGATTAGGTGTCAAATGCTCCAGAAATCAGTGAAAGTTGGGTACCTAATCCCTTAGGCCCCTTTAAAAATCCAAACCTAAATGAATATTGGATGTCTTTCTAACAGATATGAGGTGAAATCTTGTCCCCATTTAAGTCAGTGGCAAAGCTCTAATTGACTGCAACAGGGCCAGGCTTTCACCATGCTTTGGTTCAATCACAATATATTGGGCTCAGTGCAGGAACTGTTGGGTAAAGTTCTGTGGCCTGCGTTATGCAGTGGTCAGACTACATGATTATAGTGTTCCCTCTTGACCTTAAAGTCTATTAATCTCTTTTCAAGATGAAGACTTACCATCTTTATGGCTTAACAAGCTTCTGCTGGCTTTTAACCAGAAATAAAGATTTTTAAAAATGGAATTTGTCTTGATTAACTCTGAATTTCCTGTTTTCCTTTGTAGCTTCAGCTTTTTCAGAAAGGTACCTTGGCATTCCATCTAAAGAGGAAAATACATATCAAGTAAGTTATTTTAACAAATAATTAAAAGTAATGGTTTGGCTTTTAAAATATACTGCAATTACATTGTGTTGTTCATTTTTAATAGGCATCCAGTGTACTACACAATATTCATGGTTTAAAAGAAGAGAATTTGCTAATAGTTCATGGGACAGCCGATAGTAAGTATTTATAAATGCAATTACATTTGCAGTTACAGCTTTTAATACACAGCTGCTCAAAGAAAGATTAGGTATGTAGCAAGAATACACATTTTTATACTGTTCATCTTTGTCTCCCTTCTAGTAGAATTGTCCATCCAAAGAGACCTGATTGTCAGTTTCAGTTGCCAATTGTAAATCTAAATGGATGACATTTTCCTTTGCTACCTATTTGTAACTCTTAGCTGCTGTATGTTCTAATTTGTTTAAATCTGGTGAAGCAGGATGTTGCTAGTGAAAGGCACTGTATCAATTATTAATAAGGTGACATACATTTTTAATAGTCTTTTAAATTAATCCTGGTTTTGCGATTGAAAGCATAATAAATGTCAGCATAATCAGTGATAAACAGTATCTTTCAGTAAATTAACCCTTTGGCTAATTAATTAAACTGTAACAATGGGGAATACTTAAGCTATTTAGGGCTAGATTGTAATTTGCTCTTGAGCATAGTCATTGGAGTTAGCACCAGTATAACGCGTGTGAGTGAAACCAGAACCAGGCGCAGGGATGTCAGGCAGCAAAGAATTTGGCCTGTGCTAGTTGACAAGTAATTTTGTTTTAGTATATTTTGCTGTTCATGGTAAAGGGGTAAATAGTGACTTGGATTCCCAGCCCATCTAGGGTACTAAACTGCATTTTATGCCTTGCACAGCCTACCTAGATCACATACATGTTTGCTCTGCTCCTCTCAGAACAGGTGGGTGGGGAGGAATGGAAATGGACAGAGTCAATGTGGTGGTCGACCCGGCAGAACTGGCATGGGAGACTTGGAATTTGCTGCTGGTATATGCCAGCAGCAAAATACTACCCCTCTGTCTTCCAGACCAAAGGGGAATTAGGGAGGGAATTAAGTCTGTAAGAGGTGTCTGAGCAGTATAGTGCCTTCCAGGGACTCCTCCTAGCTTTGAGTAGTTTGTGCACCCTCTTCTTCAGGACTGTGCCTCGTAATACAGTCTAGCTAGTCCATCAGTACTTACTGAACCCTAGTTTCATGTTTGCTCTGAATGAAGCAAACACAAGCATGGTCCCAGAGCTGCATGTTTGTACCACCATGAAGTTTAGATTATTGAAATAACATTAAAAAAGGCTTATTTCCTAAATGAACACAGTCTCTTACAATCCTGTGCAAACAATAGAAAATCTGACATGCTGTCATTTAACACTGACAAACATTAATTGCATTTGAATACACCAATGCTACTCACCTTCAAACTATTTCCGTCCTTGCTAAGCAATGGGTGAAAAATAAGAATTCCTACATAGTACCCAGAAAGTATACTGTATTACAGTGCTGTCCATCACTGCAGCACTATTGTTGTTTGCTACGGTATGTATCTCAGGTGCAGTCGGAAAGGGTATGTCTACATTGCAATCATTGGTATGACTGCAGCAGGTGTAGACATACTTGAGCTAGTTTTGATCTAACTAGCTCAAATAACAATAGCAGTGAATCAATAACTATACAGGCAATAATATGGGCTGTACAAGCCTACCCGGGTTAGGACCCTGAGTATGTACTCGATCAGCCAGCCCATGCTGCTGCTATTTTAAATCTAGCTGGGTAGATCAAATATAGCTTGGGAGTGTCTAAATGTGCTGCAATCACACTTCTGATTGCAGTGTAGATAGACCTTAATCAACTACAAATCTGGTAGCAGTTTTCCACATAACTTCAACCAAAAAATGTCTTTATCTAAGAGGAAAATAAATAAATACAATTAATAAATAAGTACAATAATAATGTTGTTCACTAATATGTAGATGTTATTGTCTTGTAGCTAAAGTCCATTTCCAACACTCAGCAGAACTAATTAAACATCTAATAAAAGCTGGAGTTAATTACACTATGCAGGTATGTAATGCTCAGGTGTCTCTCACAGGTGCATTGTTCAGTGTTTAATCTCATTTTGCTTTTTCTCACCTATAATTATCTATGTATGGGCTCTTTGGATAACTTGTATCCCCGCCCAGCATACAGTAAAATCACCAGTGACTGCAGTTAGAATTCTGTCTAACCCCTTTTCCTGATAGTTAGTAAAGAAGTCAAGGAGAGATCCCTGTGACACTTCCACAGGGCTCCTTCTCCGAAGTCAATACATGACCACTTATCTGTGGTCTCTGTCCTTTGGCTGGATTACAGTTAATAACAGAGTGGCTCCAAACCACTTTGTCTCATATGAAATGCTTTAGTAAAATCTAAATCTATTCCACCCAATGCAAAGGGTTCCAAACTGTGGTTTGTGGTCACTGATGATCCATGAGGCACTGGCTGGTCACATAGTACTGATTTTCCTCCTTATTTTCAGCTGCTAAAAATTGCATTAAAAGCAGCTAAAAATACTGTAACAGGCTTCCTCTCCCCCACTGTGTGGGTTGCAGGTGGGTGTAGTTTAAGAGAGCAGCTCGGGGAATGGAAAGTGGAGCAAAGTTTATTTTGTGGGGTGGAAATGCTGGTCACCAGCTGTTGGCAAGTGCTGCTGCTGCTGTTCAATGGCTCTGGCTGCATTAAACTGTGTTGGCTTTTCAATGTGTTTTTGGCTCATTCATTTGAATGCCCCTGCTGCTATGATACATCACAAACCCTAATGTTACTTGTCCATCTAAGAAAATGCTGTAGTTGCCACGGGGATGTATAGAATCACAAATGGGGAAGAAGAGGAGAGGTGGGCCTCCCAATTGTGAATGACAAAGGGAAAGTGGTGCCAGGGCTCCCAAATGGGAAGGGACCTGGTCTGTGGGAATGAGGAGGGGCTGGTGTGCGAGACTACAAATGGAAGGGATGGGAGGTATCCATGAAACACTGTCTGTTAAGATGTGGTTCATATAATGGAAGTGTTTCAGAACTTCTGATCTAGGATCTGATTCCCTCCTCCATGGCTGCGGAGGGCCCTATACAAAGGCACCAGTCAGCTTTGTTGCCCTAAGAGTAAAGGTGTCCATGTGCAGACACCTCTGCAGAAACAGCGGGGGAAAGGGGGTTGGCAGGTTATTTAGGGGACATAGATTGTGCTCTATTTTTATACAGGACCTAGTACATTGTAGCTTCTAATGGAAACAAGTAATACATGATTATAGTTCTCCCTTCCAGACACAGGTAAAGACCCTGTATATAGTACTCCAAGCATTGGGATGGAGCAATGGCCACTATGCTCTGAGGAAGTGGGAGGTGGGGTAGGGCAGGAATTCCTGTCCTACATGTCACTCTGCATCTCTGTAAAAAGAAAAGGAGTACTTGTGGCCCCTTAGAGACTAACACATTTATTTGAGCATAAGCTTTTGTGAGCTACAGTCAAGTGAGCTGTAGCTCACGAAAGCTTATGTTCAAATAAATTTGTTAGTCTCTAAGGGGCCACAAGTATTCCTTTTCTTTTTGTGAATACAAACTAACACGGCTGCTACTCTGAAACCTGCATCTCTGTAGCAACTCACCTGTGGTTACTCAAGCTGAGCTCTGTGGCCTGGATTTCCCTCCCAAATCCTGAAGTCCCTTCTCTATCCTTGCAGCAAAGAGTCCTGTGGCATCTTATAGACTAACAGACATATTGGAGCATAAGCTTTCGTGGGTGAATACCCACTTCTTCGGATCACATGCATCTGACGAAGTGGGTATTCACCCACGAAAGCTTGTGCTCCAATATGTCTTTTAGTCTATAAGGTGCCACAGGACTCTTTGCCGCTTCTAAAGATCCAGACTAACACGGCAACCCTTCTGATTCTTCTCTATCCTTGCACAGGAAAAGCACCCATTATTTGGGGGCTGAGGCGACTACAGTGGCTATTTATGTTCACCATGAGGGAAGGTGTGAGGTTTTGGATGAGGTAGAGAAATAGTAACACCTATGAAAAGGTCTTCCGTTGAATACTTCCTTTGGCTGCACTGAAAATCCCAACCAGAAATGCTTTTCTGAACACAATATCTGAGCATAGGCTTTTATGGCTAAAGATCACAATGCAGTCATTTAGTGCTGGTTTTGAATCCCAATCAAATGAATTTTGCTTTGAAGTTTATCACTTTCATTGATACCATAAAACTATTGAACATAGTCATTCTGTTGTCAACTGAAAAGCTTTGAAAGTCAGATTGAAAAAATTAGAGCCCTAAATATCTGAACTGATTTTTTTTAAGACTGTTTACTTTCTCCTTTTCCTCTGCTAGATCTACCCAGATGAAGGTCATAACATTGCATCTGAGAAAAGCAAATATCACCTTTACAGCACAATCCTTGGGTTTTTTAGTGCTTGTTTAAAGGAGGAAGCCCCAATTTTACCACAGGAACCTGAAGAGGATGAATAAGGAAGCCTGTTTGTACAGTACTGAAAGGAGACTTACTTTGTGGCTCAATAAAACCTTAAATAAAAGTGACTGTAAGATTGCAGATTCTGCAGAAGCTCAAGGGCAGCTAAAGGATATAACAGTGGAACAGCACATTTAGAGATACTGAGCTAATAAACTGGAATTTGAATACAAAGTCCAAACATATTACCGAGGGACAAAACCTATACCTTTGTGGATGAACAACGGTTGGTTACAGTTTCCTGGACAAACTTAGTTTTACATAAGTGTAGAGTTAGTGCATGTTTATTATGTTAAGCCTCACTGTTTGTTCTGTAAGTAGTTGCTCTGTTTTTAATTTAAATGCACATCTTTATCCATTTTTGCATTATGCTCTACCAATCATAAATATTAAGGCCACTTATATTTTAAAAGGTGAGTTGCAATCTAATACTTTACTGTAACATTACAATAAGTGCAATTCCTTTCCTGCCTATTAAGCATAAGAAAGCATTGAGTTAATAAAGGATGTGATATTTTCTATAGTTTCTGTTTAAAGGGAAAATATTGTCCAGTGGGTCATATAACATAAGTATAGCAACTGATTTTATTTTTATTTGTTTTAATTTCAGACATTTATTACTGTTATTGTACCTATTAGTAATCAGTAAGGGCATTTTTGGAAGTGCACTCTTGGTCTTTATGTATATACACAAGACTTCCTAAACAGAAAATCTTTGTATGCTTGAATAATTTTTCAAGCCATAATTAACAGCTGTGTTTTAACAATGTCTGCAATTGAAATACTTCCCCAATCCCAAATGTATCATTTCCATAAGAAATGTTTGGGTTGTGTTTTGGTATTGTTTATAGTAGTTAATAGTTTGCTGGTTACACTCTAATTTTTGAATATGCTACTTTGTCAGGTGTAAATTAGATACATAAATATTAAATTATAGTTTCAGATAAAGAAATTTTATTAACAATGTAATGCCATTGAGTAATATTTTACTCTAAAAAAGAAATCTTTGCTCAGATTCCATTCTAATTTCTGTGGCAGTAGCAGGTAACTGGAACAGTCTGTCAGTTTTTATTTGGTATTCCACAGCTGCTCATTAAGAAGGATTTACATTCAACGGTGTTACGAAGAAATGAAGTATTTTTCATCCATAGCCAAGGAAACTCCTGACAAATGAAATTTTGGTATTTTATTCAGATGGAGATACTAAAATGCATCCATTTATTTCTCAAGGTTAATTACAGCACTAGAAATTGACACTACGAAATAAACAAAGCAGTCAACACAGGTCATCAGAATATTAACCTCAACGATTGAAATCAAACATTATGTTCATTTAATATTAAATATGTTCCAGAAGGTATCTGAAGGCTCTTGACAAATGCTGTGCAATGCACATAAATACATATGTAATTTTTTTCTCTGGATATTATTTATTAATGCTTTTCTATGTGATTAGGATTTCATTTCTTGCGAGATTAAAATTAACATAATCAACATAATTTTTGGAAAGTAATTTATACTATTTAAAATGCAAAGTTTTGCATATTTTATGAAGAATTAAAATTGTTTTTAAGGTACATTGAAATTCATCTGAAGCTTTTTAATCAATATTTTCTTCTGGAATATTTTCTTCTTTGACTGCTAGAGTTTTTTCTGATGCAAATAGTTAAGTTGTCTGAAAGATGGTTTTATGGAGCACTTAAAAGTATTTGTCTATTAATGTTTAGTATTTACTTTGTTTTATTAGCAATTTTTATCTATTTTCAATTAGTTTAATACACTTTTAATGTGCATTTGTCTGGGTCACAGCGTGACCGCAAAGTCTGAGTATGTCTGCAGTGGAGGATATGGGAACACTCTATGTACTAGGAAAGACGTCAAGACAAATTTGAGAAAATCAGTTTTTTCAGCAGCAGCAAGCAAGAAATCAAACACAGACTTACCAACTCTGCTTATACTACAGGATCAGCACTTCAACTTATTAAACAGTTGGAATTTGTTCTTGTAAATTTACCCAGATTATGTCCTTCCTCATTTTCCTCGGATATGCTACCATGAACCGAATTTTCCTACTCAAACACAATGGGTGAAATCCTGGCCCCACTGAAGTCAGTGGGAATTTTACCACTGATTTCAATGGGGCCAGGCTTCCACATGATAAATGCACACATAAGGCCTGCATCTGGATGTACAAACAAGTGCACTCAGTGTATGTACCCGTGACTGGGGTCCCACTATGCCTTCACATGACATCAGTCTGCATATGCTATCTGCATATGGCCATGCACTGTGAACATGTGCCTGCTTTTTATCTAGGAGACAGCAGGCGTGCATTCTGATTTTCATTTTTAATACATTTAGTATTTTTTCTTATTAAGTCACAAATACAAACATTTCCATTGACTTTTCTTTACAACAGTCTATCATTCAAATATAGGGTGAGCATCAGACCTTGGGAGAAGGTTTTACAAATGAAATTATTATCCACCAGTTCAATTTTGGTTTTGCATTACAGATCCAGTCTCTGAATCTACCTAAATCGAAAAAAACAAACTGTTTTTTGTCAGCAACTATCTTTGATCACACTAATGGGATTCAGATTTAGATTTTAATCTTATGAACATCTTCAGAATTATTCTGCGTTGTACAGTGTTTGGCTCCTTTCACTTGCTCTGTTGGCCCAGCCAGGTATTGTTATGTAAATAGAAGCCTGTAGGTAATTACTGCATTATTAGTAGTAATTTGTATTTAAGGAGCACCTAAAGGCCACAGTCAGGAACTATAACCAATTGTGCTAGTTACTGTACACATGAATGGCCCAAAGAGCTTGTAGTCTAAGTACCCCATCTATTTCTAACCACTATGTAAATATTTTAAGGCCAGAAAAACTACTACTAGATTCATCCTCCTTTTAAAATATGACTTTTTTTAGACTATACCTGCTATTTTGAAAAGGGCAATAAAATCAGAATCTGTCCATTTACTCTCCAACAGTTTATATAGCTTAACCTTCAAAACTCCTTCCTGATCTCTCTTCTAGCTATAATACTGGTACTTGCAAGACCCATAAGAATCATGGGTCAAATTGTGTTCTCAATTATACGATGAAATCAGGAGCAATATTATATATATCAAGGGAGTTTTTCCTGAATTATACTGCCTCATAGAAATCAGAATCTGGTCTGTTTTGTTTTTTCAGAGTAGCAGCCGTGTTAGTCTGTATTCGCAAAAAGAAAAGGAGTACTGGTGGCACCTTAGAGACTAACAAATTTATTAGAGCATAAGCTTTCGTGAGCTGTAGCTCACGAAAGCTTATGCTCTAATAAATTTGTTAGTCTCTAAGGTGCCACCAGTACTCCTTTTGTTTTGTTTTTGTTTTTGTTTTATTGATTGACTGAAATATATTCTTTAATCTTAATGCAGTCAGGCAAATGGATTGCTTAGGAGAAACCTGATCAGTATATGCTATCTGCAGCCTTGTCTTATGATTGTTTTTTTTTCTTTTAGAGTCAAGTACCCTCGGGTTATTATATTGCAGGTATCTGTAGACCTACTCACAGATCTGAGAGCCGAGGGTGACTCACTCTGCTTTGAGACTCAGTTTGCAAATATAATCCAATAGATTCATTTAGTCTAGTGTCTGTAGCTTCTCATCGAGAAAGGCTTTCATTTGATCCAAAGACTCCCAGACAGGGGATTTGGTAGTGTTGGGTTTGATTTGGCAGAAGTCATAAAATGCAGAAGGCTCTTGATATTTAACTGAATATCCTTTGCTACAGATTTAGTAGGCATATTGAAAGTTCCTGAAACCTAGAATAATGGCAGAAAGAAAAGACGAGACAGAAGCAACCCTGTATTCCCTCTGCCAGTCTCTTTTAGACAGCTGGAAGCACCTGTTTTATGTCTGCTTTAAGTAATTCCTGCTGACTGCCACTCCCTTCTGGGGAAGAGAGCACTTTCCCAGCATTGGTAAATGAGCTACTTCCATAGAAAATCCTTTTATGCAAATAGCAACACTCCTCTTTTTTTTTAAATTGATTCCAAGGTAGGTAAGTAATAAGTATCAGACCTGAATCCCTCATGTATTACACCTTGGCTTCTACCAACAAGCTATCAAAATCCTAAATCAATACTGTTTTTGGTGATTGAGGTAAGTGCCTATGTTACTGGAGAAGACTTATACCTGAAAACTACAGTGCTATTAAATTTGCTAGGCCAGATCCTCGGGTGGTATAAATCAGCATAGCTCCAAAGAAATTAAAGGAGCTATACTGCTTTTTACATCTGAGAATCTGACCCGCTGTCTCCATTTACGGTAGGGTCAAGACTTTTTGCCTGTGGAAATAGTTTAGAAATACGAATTTCTGCCTTTATATAAGTTTGCATCAAAAAAATTGATTCAATTATTGTTGTAGCCCTTGAGGTCGTAAATGGAGTATGCAGTGCCTGTTTTAATTGTGACGCTCTCAGTGCTGAAGTCCCAGTGCAATATGTAATAATAAAACAACATATTCAAACAAGCAAAAAACCTGCTTTCATAAGATGAAACAGAAAGGATCACAAGTAGTGAAGAGGAAGGCTTAGAAACCTAAGAAAGGCTATAGTACAATGGTTTTCAATCTTTTTTCATAGATACTATGGTAACAAGGCCATTATAAGTACCCAATATAGATAAGCTATGGATCCTTCTTAGCTTATCCAGAAACTGAATACCATTCTCTTGAACAGCCAGACTTCAAGATTCTCTTAGAATGAATTTGGTTGGAAGGTCACTGAATTTTGGTGGTAAACATTTATGCTATCATATACCCAGGGATTTGTCCCCCAGAAGCATAAAAAGCCACCAGGTATTAAGTCACTTAGTGCAACTGTCCTCTCAGGTAGTTGAGGAGGGGCTAATTTTACATTCAACTTATGCAATGCCTACTGTGTATAAGAAGGCTAAAAATAACACCCTTCACCCACAAACAGATGGCCCTGCAGAAATCCTTGTTGATCTATCCCAAGAAAAATCTAAGGTGTTTGATCAAACCATTGGAGTGAGTGGCTAGCTATGTACTCCAGATGAAAGACCAACTGGCAGAAATGAAATAATATGCCCACAAACTGCAAAATGGTCCAGAGAAATTGGAAGGCCGAATATAACCCCAAAGCAAGAGAGAGACTTTATACCACAGCAATATGTTTTGCTCCTGTTAACATTCAAGAGGATACGCTTTTGATAAAATGGCAGAGCCATTCCGAATTCTTAAAGAAGACAGATGTGGTAGCTGTGCCTGCTAGTAAACTCACTAATCAGATCTGGAATGTAATATGCTTCACACATGGATAGAACCTAAGGTGGAATCCTAGCAGAAGCTGATGGTACTGGAAATTCTGGAAGATGTGATGATACAGAAATGGACTAGTGTAGTTCAGAGATGGTGTAGTGCAGCTTTTTCCTGGAAATTACAGAATCAAAGGGAAAAGATCCATAGGGTAAATCCTGTCAGATGTGTACCATGGTTTGTGGTGAGAGAAAGGAGAACCATGTTAATGCAATACTATCGCTTCAAATGACTTTTCTCAAATTAATAAGCAGCATAATTGTATACTGCAGAACGTGACAGTAGCCATACAAAAGGAAGTGTAGGTGATACTTGATATGGGAGAAAATAAACCTTCAAAATAGTCTGGAGTAGCCCGCTAGCTTTGGTATCAGAAAAGGATAGAGCAATATAATTCCGTATAGGTTTCCAATCCAGTATTAACATTTGATCTGACTACCGTACTTTAAATGGATAAAGTGATTAAAAAATAGCAACTGCTACATAAACTCAACCCTTGTCATAAGTGACTTAGGCAAAGGTTACTGGCAAGTGCCATTGTCACAGCAGTAAAAGGAATACATTGCATTTAAAATTACAAATGATTTCCACCAGTTCACTGTCCTTCCTTTCTGACTTCATGGAGCACTGGCTACGTTCCAGAGATTAATGGGTATTTTTGATGGACTTCAAATTGTAGGCAGCAGCCCATTTTAACAGCGTAGTCATTTATAGTACCACCTGGGCTGAGCATCTTGAGTAATTAGAGGAAGAAGTCCAGGTTCCAATGAGTGAGGATAACAGTACGCCCAAAGGAAGGTTTAGGGCTGAACAAAGAGGATAACTACTGGAGATACATACCAGAAGGAGGTCTATGACACCTCACATAGAAAATATTCAAGTTATATTAGAATGAAGAAACAAGCTTCTTTTTGGGTGTTATAAGGTGACCGAGGAGGTTTATGCTACATGTTTGAACACTAGCAGCACCCTTGCATGAATTAATCAAAGCAGAATAAATGAAAAAAAAGTGGAATGGACAAACACATTTGACCGGGCTTTCCAAGCATTAAAAATGAGTATTTGTCCCCATACTGCACAGCCTGGATTTAGCAGCCAAATATATGATTCAAGCACATGGCTCTAGAGTTGAGCTGGGAGCAGCATTGTTAAAGGAAGGAGTAAAACAGCCATCAAGGCTATCTGATCAGAAAGCTTTTCCAAAAGGAATCCAGCTGTGTCCCCACTGAGAGAAAATCCTTACCTAGTCTTACACTTACCTTACAAAAAGAACTGTGAAGCATGGAACATAAACCAAGAGCACAGTTACACAGGTATATCATGTAACTGCATGTGGACTAGAGTCTGTTACTAATATTAGGTAGCACCATACTTCACACACACAGCCTTCTTCACTTAATGGGACTATATGTAGAGTAAGATGCCATTCAATAGGAGTAAGGATATTGGAACCTCACCCTGTATTTGTAGAAACAGCATTAGGTGGAGGGTGTATTGCCTACCTCAATACGTTACAGTGAGAGTGAAATGGGAAGGTTGCCTTCTTTGTTATACAGTAATATATGTTCATTGAATGGGGCAGGGCTCAAAATTGTGAAACAGAGAGTTCTTCACTCATTGAGTAAACAACACAACATTCCACTTCCTTCTAGAAAACAGCTTCCCGTAATAGAATTACTTCTTCTTTTGTTATTTGTCTTTTCTTTTTTTAAAAAAAGCTCAGAACTTCCATAGTTTAAAAACAATATTCAAAGACAGTTAAGGGTTACAGAGTGAGTCACACAAAAATAAAAAAAGGCTAAAATTAGGCCACAGCTGTACAACCTTAACTCTGCCACTGATTAGTCGCCTTCCAGTGGTCTCTATTTACATGCTTGACATACTACTTTTTTGCACAAGCCCCGTGTTATTCATTATGCTTCTTGGGGCTGAAGAATGAAGACGGGTTTATGCAGGAACAATGCAGGAGTGCAGAAGGCACTTTAGTCATTCACTGCACTGTGGGACATTATAGAGTTGATGAGATGGGGCCCTACAGATTTAACAGTGAGAATAAAATACAAACACTGAATAGCTCTTTCATTCACTGTCCACTGATCAACTTGGGCAATTTATGAGGCAGGATCCCTATGGAAAATATAGTTAACTACATTCAGAATGGGTGTGAAATGCATAACTTCCCAGCTGCTGTAATACTTCCATTAAAGTCAGTGGAACTCTCCAAATTTACACCAGTTGAGTGTTCAACTCAGCCTATGAACATGTAATTAAAACTGAAACATAATGCATTTGAACAACTTATCTGAGGCTTGGCTTTGCAATCTTAATATTCTTTTAACAGGTGTAGTAGGGAAAACATAATTAATTATACAGTTTATTCAGACTGAGCCTGCACTGGTCCTTTCTGGCTTTGTTTTTACGTTCTATGTTAAAGAGGATTGCAAAAGGTAAATAAGTATAATGGTCATAGTTAACAATCATAGAATACTAACCCACTCTGAGAAGCTGCATACAGAAGTTATATTTTGTACAGTTCAATTTGCCCCATGAGCTTACTTCTAATCACATCAGAATTGTATGTACATTTTCAGCTTACTTGGAGTTAAATAATATTTAGGAAGGGGATTGGCTTCATCATTTCATGCATACTGGGTTTATAAAAACACACATCCAAAGTGGTATATTTGTACAGTGATTAATGTGCCCACCTCTGCAGCATGTGGCTAGATTTACATACCTTAAAACTTAAAACAATACAAGTGTACTGCTTAGAACAAAAACAAACAGCAACTATCCATCTTTTCATTCAGACCCATCCATCACAAACTCTGCCCCCCACCCCGCTCCTTTTCATTTTTGACACAGTATTAATCAACTGCTTTGGTGAAGAAAGGCACCAAGCAATGTGTTATGATGGTCAGCAAATCCAAACCCTGGCAGACTGGTAATGTGAATTTGAGGCAAGCAGCTTTCACTGGGACTGCAATAGAGACACCAGACCTCAAGAAGTCCAATCTAGGGTCCGTAAACAAAGTGGACTGCCACTGTGCTCATCCATCAGGGAGGTAAAGGATGTCTCCAGGTTCTTTGGAGCGCTGCAGTTTATGAAGAGAGCCAATGACTCCCTCTAAGTCCAATTGGAGGAGGTCCATGATACTCAACATGAACTTTTGGACTGTCCCCATACTGCAACTTCGGGGCAGGTAGCCTTGTGCATAGGCTTTACTTGAACACTCTTCCCCCCCCCCCCCAAAAAAAAAACAAGCCAGCAAGCTCTACCTACCAGGCCTCCAACTTGTAAAAGGGCAGCATTAGACAATACTATGTTCCTGCTACAGGTTCAGAATTTCTTCTTTGCTCACCCAGCACCTTGTTCATGAGTGCTGTGAATGAGCGACACCCCATTTAGTGTCACCCCACAGAAGATATATATACACAGAGACCAAGAAAAAATGGGTGTTGTCATACCAACTGTAATGAGACCAATCAACCAAGGTGGGCAATTATCAGCGGGGGGGGGAGGAATCTTTTGTAGTGATAATCAGGATGGCCCATTTCAAACAGTTGACAAGAAGGTGTGACAGGTTTCAGAGTAGCAGCCGTGTTAGTCTGTATTCGCAAAAAGAAAAGGAGTACTTGTGGCACCTTAGAGACTAACAAATTTATTAGAGCATAAGCTTTCGTGAGCTACAGCTCACTTCATCGGATGCATTTGGTGGAAAAAACAGAGGAGAGGGTGTGTGTGTGTGTATATAAATCTCTCCTCTGTTTTTTCCACCAAATGCATCCGATGAAGTGAGCTGTAGCTCACGAAAGCTTATGCTCTAATAAATTTGTTAGTCTCTAAGGTGCCACAAGTACTCCTTTTCTTTTTAAGAAGGTGTGAGTAACAGAAGGGGGGAAAATAGCCTGGGGAAATAGTTTTACCTTGTGTAATGACCCATCCCGCCCAGTCTTATTCAAGCCTAATTTAATGGTGTCCAGTTTGCAAATTAATTCCAATTCTGCAGTTTCTCATTGGAGTCTGGTTTTGAAGGTTTTTTTGGAGAATTGCGACTTTTGGGTCTGAAATTGAATAACTAGGGAGGTTGAAGTGTTCTGGATCTCTTTGGTCGCAAAAACTGCTCATCTGAGCTATTGCAGTTTTGAACAGTGAGCTAGCAAGCCCTGATAACATATAACCACACCAGCTAGGGGTAGGTTGTCTTTTATTGACCATTTACCTCTAGAGCAATTTCAGGTGAGCATTGTAGTGGGTCGGTTACTAGCAAGGGCTTCATTGCAACCCGCCTTGGATGCAGCTGACAAGGCAGCTTGCTTTATGGCTGCAAGGATTGTCATATGCTGTGCCACTTGGCTGAAACTGTCAAGAATCCCAAGAGATGTCCAGAATACTATTGAGGACCTTCCTTTCAATGGTCTCGAGCGCTTCTTTGATTCTTCCTTGCACTCACAAGGATTGAGGGACTATTCTCTGCTCCCTCGGTATCTACATGCCTATGAATAAAAGGCAATTCAGCAGATCATGGCTGGCACAGAGCTCTGACCCAGTCCAATTTCCAACCTACTGCCTAAGAAGGGACCTAAGAGCCAGAAGAGAAAACCATCTGCCACCACTCCCACCACTACACAGCTATCTTTATCAAACAGAAGTTGTTTATATGCATCCTCCATATAGAAATGGGTATGCTGTGCAATGTGCCAAATACAGATGTGTGAACGGTGAACTAGAAAAAAAGTAACAAGCAAGATGGGCATTGCTGGTGGACAATAATGGGTATATGGAGAGCATGTGATGAATGGGATGACATTATTACTATTTATTTGTGTTGTGCTGAACCTCATTAAAACTTGTGGCTGCAGCAGCTGCCCCATATTTGGGCTAAATCAGGGGTGGGCAAACTTTTTGGCCCGAGAGCCACATATGGGTATGGAAATTGTATGGTGGGCCACGTATGCTCATGAAATTAGGGGTTGGGTTTGGGTGCAGACTCCATCTGGGGGTGCAGGTTCTGGGATGGGGCTAGAAATGAGGAATTCTGGGTGTGGGAGGGAGCTCTGGGCTGGGGCAGGGAGTTAGAATGCAGGGAAGGGAGAGAGCTCCAGCTGGGGGTGCAGGTTCTGGGATGAGTTTGGGGATGAGAGGTTGGAAGTGCAGGAGCGTGCTCCGGTCTGGGACTGAGGGGTTCGGAGGGGGATCAGGGCTGGGGCAGTAGGTTGGGGCATGGGAGGGAGTCAGGGGTGCAGGCTCTGGGTGGCGCTTACCTCAAGTGGTTCCCAAAAGCAGCAGGATGTCCCCCCTCTGGCTTCTCAGCACGCTACCCTGTCCACAGGCACCGCCCAGCAGCTCTAATTGTCCAAGGTTCCCAGCCAATGAGATCTGCAGGGGCAGCGCTTGGGGCGGGAGCATGTGTGGATGCCCCTACATGTAGGAACTGGAGGGAGGACATGCTGCTGCTTCCAGGAGCCATGCAGAGTGAGGCAAGCCCCGGACTCTGCTCCCTGGCAAGAACTCGAGAGCCAAATTAAAATGTCTGGAGGGCCAGATGCAGCACGTGGGCCATAGCTTGCCCACCCTTGGGCTAAATGTAAGAAACTATTCAGCTCTTTTATGAAACAATGGAGACCTCACCCTCACCAAAACAAGGCCACAGGCTGGCTTAGGAACTGAACCATGTGAACCTGTGGAGGTTGCACTGTGATCTGATAACAAACACTGGAGACTTGTTTGTATTGTAGCAGGGTGTCTGTTAAGCAGGAAAAACACCAGAGAAGCTAAGAAAGCTGCAGTAGAAAGCCAAGGGCATAGCCAGAACAAACACTGGGAATGTGGCCCTGAGAAACAAAACCTAGTGAGAGAGAGCTTTTGGGTTAAATGCTGGCTGAAAAGGTTCTTGAAACTGTGAACAAAGGAGAAGTTACAGAGCTTGTACAATAACTGGAGATCTTTAAGAGGCCTGTCCCTATGAGAGCAAAAGTCCTGACTGCAGGTGAAAGGTCTGCAAGCCACTGCTACCCCTGGCCCTGGGGGATAGGGGGGAGAGGAGTAGCATTTCCCTAGGACTAGGGAACCCTGCACTCTAACCTCTGATGGATCATTTGAGAGGCTTTTGACCATGCCAAGGACTGGGCAAATAGGTGATAGGAAGTGCCCCAGGGAGGAAGCCTCAAAGCACTCTGGAGTTTTTACTACCTCTGCCTTTCATAGAACCCTGAGTAGTAACCCAGTGGAGCAGGAGGACCTGGGCTCCCCACCCAACCACCCTCTTGTGCAGGAGGCACAAACCTCTTCTTCCACCCCATTCCCACCAAAGATAAGTGGTGAGAGAGACACTGTAAACAAAACATCTCTCAAACTTGCAAATAGTGCATGTAGCCAGTGTGTATAATCTAGCCTTCCTGTCAATATTGTCCCCCTCTTCCCTTTCCACACCAATTTGGTGCATTTTTGTCTTAAATTAGACCATAAACTCTTTGTGAAATGGACTCGCTCCTACAGTGTGTGTGTGTGTGTGTGTGTGTGTGTGTGAGAGAGAGAGAGAGAGAGAGAGAGAGAGAGAGAATCAGACTGGGGCCTCTGAGCAGTACTGAAGTGCAAATAATGATATTAATCTAAATCCAGAATAATTCAGCTGAAGTCCATAGAGTTGCTGAGGGTGTAATTGCAAGCAAAATCTGGCCTATAATTCTTTTTATTCTAATGATGACTCCACTGAGGAACCTTATAATGCTCCTTATACTTCAGTACCTTTAGGGGTAGCAAATTGAAAATCCATACATGGACAGCTGTAGGGTTCCAAGCCCCCTAGACAGTTACGAGTTAACCTCTAACAGGGTGTAGTACATGAGAGCTTTTTATACAAGTGTCATAGAGTAAAGAGTCTTAGGATCCTGTCAATAAGTGTCTGTGTTTGTCAGTCTTCTACTATATCAGAGACAGCAAAATCCCAGTGCACCACACTTGCTGTACTAAAGAACTGATGGATTAAGGCTATACCATAACAGACCCTTTCACTCCATAAAGAGAGTTAAAAAAAACAAACAATCCCTCTCCTGGTAACTCAATTTAAAGTTGTATTTTTACAAATAATAGAGTCAACTTGAGGCCTGGAAGACTTCAAACTAAATAAATTGAGTGACAAACATGGTTTTTTTAATGTGAACTAGTATCTTGGAATATAAATCTAAAAGTCTGACCCACCTGATTAGCTAACTTAAACAAAAGTAAATTAATTGATAGCTGTTCTACATGTCATTCTTAGTTTCTCTGTGGCTGTCAGAGGGTGAGAATGGAACCCTGGGAAGTTAAGAAGGATGTATCACAAAATACTAAAGTACAAAACTGCATTATTAAAATATATCTACCAAGCTATTAGGAAAGCAATTCAACGTATAATATAATGGTCATCTTTAAGGGTAACTTTATAGGGGTACTGGCTGATGCTTTTGCCAGCTAAATGCTTAAAACAGTGGTTCCCAAACTTGTTCCACTGCTTGTGCAGGGAAAGCCCCTGCCGGGCCGGTTTGTTTATCTGCCGCGTCCGCAGGTTCAGCCGATCGCGGATCCCACCAGCTGCAGTTTGCTGCTCCAGGCCAATGGGAGCTGCGGGAAGCAGCGTGGGCTGAGAGACGTACTGGCTGCCGCTTCCTGCAGCTCCCATTGGCCTGGAGCAGCGAACTGCGGCCACTGCGAGCCACGATTAACCAAACCTGCAGAGGCGGCAGGTAAACAAACCAGCCCAGCCTGGCAGGGGCTTTCCCTGCACAAGCGGCAGAACAAGTTTGGGAACCATTGGCCTAAAAGTTATTGGAGCTAACAGAACTACTCAGTTTTTAGTTAGCTCCTGTTTTAGGTTTTGGTCTGAGGAGGAATTTTTGTGAGAGCTTTTTGTTGTTTTTCAGTCCATCTCTGACCCTTTGGGATTATTAGGAATTGCCTGGAGACAATTAAATGGTATCATACTCCATGCCTCATTGCCACAAAAACATTGATTTTTAGCCTTTGATCCATGTTCCCGCTCACATAGTTGAAATCCCACATAAGGTGAGCATGAGTCCAGCAATTACAGAAGTGTGTTTACTTTGAACTGACTGTGTAGGCAATGCCCTCACTTAGTCCACCCTCTTGGTGCTGCCCTCTGGTGTCATAATAAAAAATATCAAAGTCTGGATTTGTAACTGGTCATTCCACTGAACGGAAGAAAAACAATTCATTACAGTACAAAAAAATGTGTGTAACATATGAAATGTCTCTCTGCTGGCTAGAGGTATTTGTTAATCCTGAATATCAGTTGTTGAGTGCATGTCTACAAAGAGCGAGGTGGGGGACTAGGTTTTTAGACTTATTTCTGACTTCCAGGTCTAGAAAAAGTGACTTATTAGGGAATGCCACACTGTGTTCCATTTTATTCCATTTAACCTACCACCTTATCTAAATGAAGACTGTACAAATGTTATCATGCATGACTACCAAATGTCACTGAAGCTTAGTTATTCAACTGCAGCTTGGTCATGTTTTATATGCCCTTTATTATCGCATAAAATTTATTAATGTGCCATTGAACATAGTTTAAAATGTATCAAAACATTTAAAAAACAACATATAGCTGGACAGTTCCTGATTGCTACAATGAGAGCCAGGTGGAGCGCAAAAGCTGTAAGCAATTTGTGATATTTAACAGCCCTAGTAACATCCCTAATTGTAAATGACAGGGCAATTAAGGCTGAAAAAATATCCCAACAAAGTGGCTTGAGCAATGACAATTGTTCCATTAAAGCAAAAGAAAGCATTCAATTTAATGGGAGTAAACTAAATTGATTGTCCAAATTACCAGTGTCCCATTTAAATGGCTAAGACTGTATGCTGCAATGTATTAGCTGACACACATGACTATTAAAGAGCTGCATATCACATCACAATAACCTCTGCTGAGTTTAAAGACAACTCTGGTACCACCAGTACAGAATATGATAGATGTGCTGCTGATGTTACACCAAAATGAATGCAGTGCTGTATCTATTGCTATTGCTGCACAAGAAAGCTCTTTAGGGCAATGATGGATATTTGAAAAATGAAAACTGTTTTTTTTAATTAAGAAAAGGATAACAATAGTCAATCACAAGAAATTAATTTGTAAAGACTGGATAACAGGATACAGTGCAAGACGGAAGCATGGTCTCATGGTAAAGGTAATGGATTGGGTCGCTGGAGAAGTAAGATCAGTTCCCAGTTCTAACACAGACTTACTGTTTGACCTCAGGTAAAACACAGAGGGACTGCTTCAAAGCCCAGTGAAGTCAATGGAACACCTCCTGTAGACTTAGGGGGATTTAGATCAGATTCTCATCTGAGGTCTTCATCTCTTAATGAGGCTAATAATGTTTCCCCATCTCACAGGGGTATTGTGAGGACACATCCATTAATGTACACACTGTGCTCATTTTCTGTGGTATGGGGGAGGGGGCCATAGAAGCAGATATTTAAAGATGTAGCACATTCAGAAAGGTGCATTAAAATGTATTTGGGTCCATTCCTTTGCCTTGCTGACAGGCATAACAGCATGGAAATTGGGGAAGATGGAAAAAATTGTGATAGCATCTTCAGCTCCTCTGCAAAACCCTATGGACTCTTCTTCACTACCGGCGTAAGCTGACCTAAGTTATGCTACTCCAGCTACATGAATCACGTAGTTGGAGTCAACACAGCTTAGGCTGACTTACCACTGTGTCTTCCCTGTACTGCGTTGACAGGAGACGCTCTCCGGTCAACTTACCTTACTGTTCTTGGAAAGGTGGAGTACCAGAGTCAAGCAGAGAGCATTCTGCCTTCTATTTAGCAGGTCTTCGCTAGACCCGCTAAATCGACACCCATTGATTGCAGCAGTGGCGATTTCCGTGGTAGTGAAGACAAGCCCAGTCTGTGTGAGCTCAGCTCTGCTTGCAATGGAACCATGGCCAGCTGAGGAGGGGAAAGAATTAGGAAACAGCTGATTTATGTAATATGCTTCCAAAGAACTGAGCACTAACTTATACATAGCATCCGGCTATGATATTTCTGCCTGAAAAGGAGAGAGATTCCCAGCAGAATGAACAAAAAGGGAGTTTGGCACTAAAAGGGCAGTAGACAGCTCAATTAGTTGTTAGTGGACTACAGTAAAGTAAATCCATTTAATAAAAAAAAAATCAACAAAAATCCTGAGCTTATAACTTGATGATGAAGATGGATGCCATATTCTCAGGTCTCAATCCACTCCCAGACCTACTATTTTCAGGTAGTAGAGAAACAGTCCTGGCAGAGATGGAAGTTTCAAAGGAATGGATGCTGTGACAAATGTATAAATTAAAGAGCAACATGTCCCCAGGATCAGCTGGTTGACATCCAAGAGTTCTGTAGAAACTTGAGACTGATGTGGCCAAGATCCTAACAACATTATGCCATTGCTTGTTGAAATCAGCTATTTTACTAGAAGACTGAGTAGCAGCAACTATTGTGCCTCTCTTTGAAAAAAGGTGCTATTGTGAGCCTCAATGTTACAAACTGTGGGTTTGATTCTCTTAATACCAATTTCACCCCTATATTACCCCAGTGACTTCAGTGGAGTTACTTCTGGCTTACACTGGTGTAAGTGATAGGAGAATTTGAAGTGAGACTTGCACTTGGTTCCATAGGAAAATTGATACCAGTGGCCTGAGTCACCAATGTGTCACTCTATTTTTTTTGCCAGAGTAATTTCATTGATTGCACTGGTGTGAGCCCTATAGTATTAGAGCTGCTTCAACATATGCCTATCAAATGTCCTATTTAATGTTTAAAAGTATAATAAAACCCAACCAAGACTTGGTTCAGTGGCAAGAGACTAATATTATCTCTGCAGCTTTATAGGCTGAAATATGGTCTTGTGGTTCAGAAATTGAAAAGGGACCCAGAGAGCTGGTTTCAGTTCTACCACAAATGTCCTGTGTGATCGTCACTTAATCTCTCTGGTCCAGCTCCTCCAAGGTACTTAGGCATCTAACCTTTGAGGCTCTATTCCTTGGTTCTCTATCTGTAAAATGAGATAATATCCCACCTTTCTTCCCCCTTTTTGTCTTGTCCATTTAGATTGCAAGGTCGTCTGTCTTTTGTTACTTGGTTATACTATGTTTAGCACAAACGGGTTCCAGTCTCAGTTGTGGCTTTTAGCCACTACCCTAATAGAAATAATTATTCAATACAATTATACAATAATCTGCTCTGCTCTGATTAGTTTGTGTCTTGACATTTGTTGTTTCTGCATTGCATGCACCAACTCTTTACATTTTTCTTCCAAAATTATGAAGTTTTGAAAGATGTCAGCAACATGTCTCAGAATTCAACTCTCATCTCCGGAGGTGAAAATGTTATGGTCACCAAGTACTGCACAAGAACTAGACCATCTAATTTATGTGACTCTCTTCATGTGAATGAAGTGACATTTACTATATGGAATAATTTAAAAATGCTTATAGCATGAAATTGCGAAGTTCTGTTCGAGACCATAAATAATGAAAACTTCAGTTATAGGATTAAATATGGTGACTAATATGGAAAATACCCATAGAATGAGCATTGAGATAGATGTTTTGAAGGGATAAAACACAAATTTCCAATATGACCTGTCACCTGGATCTCAACTCATTATTTTAGAAGGCAAAGAAAATATATTAGGAATCCCTCTGGGTGAATAGCTATGCCTGAAAGGAGGTGATTAATTTATAGCAAGCTGTTAATGTAAAAAATGTTGACCTTTATGCTTAACTGTTTTCTATATATTTACTCTTAAAACTCACTGAGGTTATATAGGTCTTATCACTTTGAAAAAATTCTAGTTATGTCAGATTTAGGGAAGTTATGTCAAGGATTTCTGTGAGTTGCTGCTAAAAGGTTATGATTCAGCAAGGTATCTAAACATATGCCAAATTTTAAGTACATGCTTAGCTCCATTGACTTAAAGTCGGGCATATGTTTTTTGTTGAGTCAGGGCCTTAGTTTAATTTCAGTTGCAAACCCAGACCCATTTCTTATTGTAAGTAATCTTAAAAGGTAGTTTCAAAATAAAAAGTCATAGTGATTATCAAAGGGCTGGATTCAAAGCCCACTGAAGTCAGTGGGAACCTTTCCATTGAATTCAATGGGCTGTGAATGATCCTAAAGTTCTCTGGAACTCTCACACTAATGCTTATATGGAAAATACAATAACAACATTTCAACTGTACAGAAGTAATGTGTTGCTCTCTTTTTAAACGAATGGAGAAAGACTCTAGTTCTTCCCTTTGAAGGAAGGAAATCACTTCATGACGTTTGCCCAGTGTACTGTCTTAGTCAGAGTATGCTAGAGGAGAACATACAGAAGCTTTGGGATTTCAGTGAACTGCATGCTGACAAATACATTAAAAATTCTGAAGGGAATTTGGAGAGTTGATGGATAATAGTTCACTCACTGAACTAAAAGGTAAAAGATGTTTTATGTGAGACACTAATTTGTTGAGAGGCTTGTTGTCACTAAGACTTGGAGACACTTCTTTCCCATATACTACACTTATCACAATTTACACAGAGTGAATGGCATTCTACTTTTTTTTAATTTGTTCAGCCCCATTAAAGCCATGTGAGCTAGGTGGCCAAGATCTGGCCCAGTACATCAGAGCATGCTGAAGGCTGCTCTGACTTTTGCTGATGATCTCCCAGTCTCAGCTGCCCTCGGTTGCACATAACATTGGTTTAAAGCCATTTTTTTACCCCAAATTGCTACTCTTACACCTAGCATAGCTCAGCCAGACTGGAGGAGCTGAGCCACTAAGTCCAATGAAATTACAGAGAGAATTTAGCTCGGCAGAATTTAGGTTCTAAGCATTTACCATTATCACATCATAAAGTTCTAACTATATCAGAGCATTTGGTTTTGTCATTTTATATTATAACACAATAAAAAGAGCAGCTAACCACTATGACTTCCATTTGCTTATATTATAATGTGTGAAACAAGGCAATATGCTCACAGCATTGTAAAACCGCTATTACGGAAATTGATGTATTTCCTTTACAAAATGCAATTCTGTCAAGTGTTGTGGAATATTGATATTAATTATTATGATTACCCAAATTCTCCTACTATATAAATTATATCCACTTGATCTGAAGAATAAAAAGCCAGAGCCAAAGAGGGCAGCCACCTACTTCAGGGCTCAGTCACAGTTTTGGATGAGCCCATATCTGCGTTAGTAAACAAAGGCACCATTCCCAGTCAGCATGAGGTCATACTGCCAATTATCTGCCTAGTCTCCCTTGCAGTCTGTCTCCACCCCCTTCTCAATCACTCCTGCCCACATGGTATGGGAAAATAGCATCATACTAAGGCTGTTCTCCTATGGTTAGCTAGTGTAGAGGAATAAGGAGACACCCGTACTTCCCTGAGTAGGCACACAGGATAGGCTGTGCTCTGGGACTCGGAGTTTCAAGTGTAACAAGATATGTTTGGTCTCTCTATAATTTCCAGAGGGAGGGAAGGCCAGTGCTTGCTGACAAAAATGTGACCAACTGAATAATCAGTAGAATGACAGCTTCAGTGCCTGAAAAAAGAAAATTCTCCTTTGTGTTCTGTTCATTAGTGATTGTCAGATATTAGTCATGACTGAGGTGCCTGCTGCCATTGCAGACTCACATATCACTAAGGCTGTTTAAATACATTTGTTTTGCACTATACCTGTGGCAGCACCAATGCAATATAATGGGGAATTCAGCTACCTCTGCTACAGCTCTAGCAACTCTTTTAAAGAGCCTTAGTGGTAGCTGAGCAGCTAACTGGGAGTATAGATTAAATGCTGCCTATAGGTAACAGTGGTATTACTTGTCAACATTTAGGGACACTATTCAAGGTGGACCACTAGTGGCCATATAGGAAGGAAGGAAAGATAGGTATGAACAGGAACCAAGACAGTATTGCAGTCATCCCAACCGCAGTGTCCTGTGACTCTGTAATCTCTACAGTATCTAAACATAATAGTGTGCAGAATTTATCTGGGTAGTTTACAAAACCAAGCCCAAGATCTTTATCCACAAATAGCGTGCCCCTGCAAAGAGCCAGATCCTCAGCTGATGTAAATAGATGTAACTCAGCTGATGTCAATGAAGCTAAAATAAGTTACACCGGTTGAGGCTCAGTCCCAAAAATCTAAGGTTAAACTAAGACTCATTAAAAGTAGAACTAGAGAGTGCTGCTCTTTGTACAACTGTAGTCCGGATGAGGAAAACATTAAAGTTTGAAGTTAAAGTCTGAAGGTTATAGCTTTGCTCTTGGTTTTCCTCTCATCTTAGCCTGCCCCAGCCATTTGCTCTGAAGGAACTTTAAATTTCTTGGCAGTTGTCACCGCGCATAACGAAGATTAAAAAAAAATCTTCAGTACATGTATTTTACAGCTAACCACCCTGATCATGTTCTTAGTACATTCCTTCCCCTTTCATTCTTGGACACTTTCATCTCTGTGGCAGTGAGAAGAACAGTAAAAGGTTGCAATGGGGTTTGTGCTGCACAGAAAGTCCTCTTCATTCTGCAAGCTCCAACTTCCTCCTGCACTTACATGTTTTAAATTATCCTTATAGCAAACTATTCCAAGAATTAGGACATCTGGAGTGAAAGCCTGGCCCCACTGAAGTGAATGGAATTTTTGCCATTGACTTCAGTGGGACCCGGATTTATCCTGTTATTTTGTAATTCCAAATACTGCTTTCATTGAGTCAAATTAATTATTTTAAGCCACCACAAATTAACACATCTGAAATGCTTCCACATCTATGTACATTTCTAGGCAGAGGAAACATCAACATCTTGCTATATGGTTGAGAAATGGTGCAATGAAAGTGTTTAAATTTATTAGACTTGTAACCCCCACTTGGAGTTTGCCAGTCCTGGAACTCTGGACTGAGGCTCTAGGGGTTCCTACCCTATAGACTGCAACAATAATGTCTACCAGAGCCCTCTGACACCATTTCCGAGCATGCATAGAGTCAGTGTGAGGACAGACTGCACTAGAAACCGCTGCTAGACCAATAGGGATGATATGGACAGGCAGTTTACTGGGCTTGTGATGAAGAAGAGTTGCTCAGCCCCTCTGTGGGAAGGGACAGCCACTGCCTTTCTCAGAGACAAAGAGACTCGTTTTCCTTTCAGTGAGTTTAGCAGCAGAGGGGAGAAGCAGAACAGCTCAGGGAGTCGCTCATTATCTCCCACTCCTACGGGATGCTGTGAACTGCTTTGGGCTCTAGAGCATGGCTCAGGCAGTTTCAGCCCTACAAAGACTAGTGGCAGATATACAAATTGATGCCAGCTCCCAAAAGCCGGCCTAGCCCTCTATAAGATGCCAGAGCAGGGAGCTAGGATAGGACCCCCACCCCGCTAAAGGGCAAACAGTCAGTAAGGGGACTCCCTCTTACTTTTTGTTGAAGACAGTCAATCTTCACAGCAAGGATTATCTAAGTCTGTATTAGTTAATCATTTACCTGCCATTGCAGGGGACCTCAGTCTCTGGTGCACTTTGGTCCATCTTATTCTCTGCTGGTGGCACATAATAATCCAGTCTACTGTGAGCTGTATTACTTTGGTCTAATTTTGGTTGTTGGGTTTAGCATGTGGATGCTGGGTGACTTGGTGGCCTGTGATATACAGGTGGTCAGACAGATGATCTGGTGGCCCCCATCTGGCCTTAAACTCTGTAAGAGTACTGTATAGAATCATAGAAGATTCTGGATGGACGAGACCTCAGGAGGTCATCTAGTCCAACCCCCTGCTCAAAGCAGGACCAACCACAACTAAATCATCCCAGCCAGGGCTTTGTCAAGCCGGGCCTTAAAAACCTCTAAGGATGGAGATTCCGCCACCTCCCTAGGTAACTCATTCACCTCCTAGTGAAATACTGTTTCCTAATATCCAACCTAGATCTCCCCCCTGCACCTTGAGACCATTGCTTCTTGTTCTGTCATTTGCCACCTCTAAGAACAGCCTAGCTCCATCTTTTTTGGCACCCCCCCCCCTTCAGGTAGTTGAAGGCTGCTAGCAAATCCTTCTTCACTCTTTTCTTCTGCAGACTAAACAAACCCAGTTCCTTCAGCCTCTCCTCATAAGTCATGTGCCCCAGCCCACTGTTCATTTTTGTTGCCCTCTGCTGGACTCTCTCCAATTTGTCCACATCCTTTCTGTAGTGGGGAGCCCAAAATGCGATGCAATACGCCAGATGTGACCTCACCAGTGCCGAATAGAGGGGAATAATCACTTCCCTCAATCTGCTGGCAATGCTCTTACTAATGCAGCCCAATATGCCATTAGACTTCTGGGCAAGAAGGGCATATTGCTGACTCATATCCAGCTTCTCATCCACTGTAATCCCCAGGTCCTTTTCTGCAGAACTGCTGCTTAGCCAGTCAGTCCCCAGTCTGTAGCGGTGCATGGGATTCTTCCATCCTAAGTACAGATCTCTGCACTTGTACTTGTTGAACCTCATCAGCTTTCTTTTGGCCCAATCCTCCAATTTTTCTAGGTCACTCTGGACCCTATCCCTACCCTCCAGTGTATCTACCTCTCCCCGCAGCTTAGTGTCAAATTTGCTGAGGGTGCCATCCATCTCACATCCAGATCATAAATAAAAGTGTTAAATAAAACCAGCACCAGGATGACCCCTGGGGTACTCCACTTGATATCGGCTGCCAACTAGACATCGAGTCATTGATCACTACCCATTGAGCCCCACAATCTAGCCAGCTTTCTATCCACCTTATAGTCTATTCATTCAATCCATACTTTTTTAACTTGCTGGCAAGAATACTGTGGGAGACCATATCAAAAGCTTTGCTAAAGTCGAGATATATCACATCCACTGCTTTTCCCCTATCCACAGAGCCAGTTATCTCATCATAAAAGGCAATCAGGTTGGTCAGGCATGACTTGCCCTTAGTGAATCCATGTTGACTGTTCCTGATCATCTTCCTCTCCTCCAAGAGCTTCAAAATGGTTTCCTTGAGGACCTGCTCCATGATTTTTTCAAGGGACTGAAGTGAGACTGACTAGTCTGTAGCTCCCCGGGTTCTCCTTCTTCTCTTTTTTAAAGATGGGCACTATATTTGTCTTTTTCCAAGCATCCGGGACCTCCCATGATTGCCACAAATTTTCAAAGATAATGGCCAATGGCTCTGCAATCTCATCAGCCAATTCCCTCAGCACCCTCAGATGCATTAGATCTGGACCCATGGACTTGTGCATATCCAGCTTTTCTAAATAGTCCTTAACCTGTTTGTTCACCACTAAGGGCTGCTCACCTCCTCCCCATACTGTGTTGCCCAGGACAGCAGTGTGGGAGCTGACTTTGTCTGTGAAGACCAAGGCAAAAAAAGCATTGAGTACTTCAGCTTTTTCCACATCATCTGTCACTAGGTTGCCTCCCCCATTCATTAAGGGTCCCACACGTTCCCTGACCTTTTTCTTGTTGCTAACATACCTCTAGAAACCCTTCTTCTTACCCTTCACATCCCTTGCTAGCTGCAACTCCAGTTGTGTTGTGGCCTTCCTGATTATATCCCTGCACGCTCTAGAAATATTTTTATATTCCTCCCCAGTCATCTCTCCATGTTTCCACTTCTTGTAAGCTTCCTTTTTGTGTTTAAGCTCACTGAGGATTTCACTTTCAAGCCACTGGTACACTGGTCTCCTGTCATATTTGCTATTCTTTCTGCACATTGGGATGGTTTGTTCCAGTGGCCTCAATAAGGCTTCTTTAAAATACAGCCAGCTTTTCTGGATTCCTTTCCCCACTCATATTAGCCTTCCAGGGCATCCTGCCCATCAGTTCCCTAAGGGAGTCAAATTCTCCTTTTCTGAACTCCAGGGTCCGTATTTTGCTACTCTCCTTTCTTCCTTTTGTGAGGATCCTGAACTCAACCATCTCATGGTCACTGCTGCCCAGGTTGCCACCCACTTCTACTGCCTCTACCAATTCTTCCCTGTTTATAAGCAGCAGGTCAAGAGGAGAACGGCCCCTGTTTGGTTCCTGCAATAGTTGCACCAGGAAGTTGTCCCCATCACTCTCCAAAAACTTCCTTCAGAAGCACTCGCCTCCAAACACATCCTCATCACAATGCCTGGGAAGATGCCAGGGAAGGAGCAGGGGTTGGGCTAAATTGTGAATGTTGGGAGGTGGGGAATTTGTTGATTTATTAAAGTTTAATATCTGTTAGTTGATCATAACCCTTTCCTTCTCCAGATCCTGTTTTTCTATTCCAAATAAAGTCCCCCTTTATTATATTGTTATTTTTGGGTGTGCCATTTCTTTGCAAGGGTTTCTGTTGATGTAATTTATTGTTTTTTGGGTCTTATCCTCCTTACCAGCAGTGGTAGCATTATTATTTTTCCTAGGGACAGCACCCCTTGTGTGGCAACACCAAGTGTCACAAAAAAGAACCCAGAACATGGGGAGGGAGAAGCCACTCCAAGTAGCAGGTACCAAGTACCACAGAGGTGGCTTGAATTACATCTCAGGGGAGGGGGATATAGATACCAGAGAACGTTTTGGGGAGGGGAGACCCTATATAGAGGAAATGGTCTCCACTTCAATCAAAATAGAACCAAAGCCCTGGTACATAAATTAAATAAGGGTTTGGAGGAGTGTTTAAACAAAGAGTTGCAGGAACACCAGTAGGAGCGAAGGAGCACATAAGTCTGACACAGACAGCTGGTAAAGACCTCGGTAATACAATAGTATCTGTGTACTCAACAAAGTGCAGGGTGTGACTTTGAACTAGAACAGGGACAAGAATGTAGAAGTACAGTCCATAAAATCATCAGGGAGTCTGATCTTTGTCTTGTATATGGCAACTTGAAAAGCAACATTAAAGGTTAATGTACAAGTTTGTCATCTACTCTGTGGTTACATGGAATGAATCAAGCCTGTCCTTCTGGAGAAGGGTCTTGAAGGGCAGTGGTTCACTAGACATTCCATGGTTTGGATGTCTTCTCCACATTCACATATGGGAGTATCCTTCATGTTCCATTTGTGTAGTAGGGAGCTATAGCATTCATGTGAAGTTCTGATGTGGTTTGCTGTACTCCATATCTTACATGGCATGGTGAAACCAGGAGGTTGGTCTGTAGATTTTGATTATTGATCCATATGTTTTCCCACCGGCTCCTCCACTTGTCTTTTAGTGAGAGTCCTGTGATTTTTAGAGTTTTGGCTGCTAACCAGAAGCTCCTGGATTTAAGGTGACACTTCAGGTGGGCTGGAGACTTCATAGATGGGAAAATCTGGAATCATGAAGGTGCAGCCATATTCTGGTATTGTTGGTGCTTCTCTTCATAGGATGGTGGTAAAATGACAGCCTGCAGCTCCTAAAAAACTTCCCACTGTGTAAGTGTTTAAATAGGAAAATTCACCCAGTTAAGGGATTACAAAACTTTTGAAGATTTTTCTTTCATATAGAGAGGTCACAGGTAAACTTTTAAGAACTGCTCATCCTTAAGCTTGTCAATGTCATCCTTTCTCTCTCTTTGGCAAGCATCATGTGTTGTGGTTTTTTGGGTCCCTACACCCAAATGACTGCTCTCTGTTACCTCCACTACTAAACTGCAAAAAAAAAAAAGGTCTGAGGAAACATACTTATGTAATATTTGGAGCCTATTATCCTGGTGAAACCTAAAGAGATATGCCAATACTCCTCCTTTTGATTTGGTGGGCATTCTAAACTTCAAGCCACCTGCTTAACCATTCACAATCCCTGGAGCAACAGACAATGAACCAGATTCCCTAGACAGCATGGCCACTTTGTACTTTGGCATAATCTCTCCCTAAAGCCATTTTAATCAGACCAAGGGAGATCATCTGAGTGTAAGGCTGATTTTGCAGTGGTACAAAGCCAACATAAGGGTTCTGAGCAAACTACTTGTTACCTTACTGCTGGTGTATCAGGGAAAGAGGGTGTGGTCCTGTGTCTCATTGAATGGTTGTCACATTGTCAACCCCTATTGGTCTTTTCAGCCTGACATAATTTAGAGCTGTGCTCTAGCTGTTCTAACACAGAGAACAGAGACAGGCTTTGCACAGGGCAGCAAGAAGAACTGGGTAGCTTTAGCAGACCTCTGTACCCGCACTCTGACCTTTACTCTCTACAGTTCAACTACAGCCCAAGTTCTGACCCAACAATTCTATAACATTATTTTAATGACTTTGGCCAACCGTTTATTCACATTAATAAGGATTACTCATATGAGTATTCCCCTAAAATTCAGTAGGTTTGCTTGTGTAAGTACAGATTATTTATGAAAGAGGCTGGGGCAAGAGGGTGGCAAAAGGGTGTCAAACACATTCCTTTTTGTTCAAATTACCAATTTGTAAGCATGTGATTTCTCAGACATCCTGCACCCAAAGTGCTCTCATCACTTTTTAAAAACATAAATCTTCTATTTCAAACACCACAGTGCAAAAGAGAAGTCTTCATAGAGAGACAAATATAATATAAATCCAACTAATCTTGTTTTGGGTTGTCTTTTCAGACATACAAGGCCTGATTCACAAGAAATAATTCTTTCAGGATGGGGTCACCATTGAGTATGGATTACAGCTGTTTGATGATAAAACCCCTCTGACGCCACCCCCTTCATTGTCACCTATGACCCAACGCTGGAACTTATATGGAGATATGGAGTATTATCAAACAACTAAAACATATACTTGATGGGGACCCCATCCTGAAAGAAATCTTTCCTGAACCTCCATTTCTGCCATTCAAGCAACCCCTCAAACTCTCCAAGCTCATCATCAGAAGCAAGCTCCTCACAGATCAGGACACATCAACTCAAAGCAGCACCGGACCCTGCCAGAACAACAGATGCAAAACCTGCAGAGGTACCTCCACTGCTACAATAATCAACATTCCCCACAACACACCTTTCAAGATCCATTGGTCCTACACATGGGGCAATCACATGTGATGTGATCCAGTGCATTAAATAACAACTATGTCAGTAAAAAGAAAAGGAGTACTTGTGGCACCTTGGAGACTAACAAATTTATTTGCGCATAAGCTTCCGTGAGCTACAGCTCACTTCATCGGATGCATGCAGTGGAAAATACAGTAGGGGGATTTTATATACACAGAGAACATGAAACAATGGGTGTTGTCATACACACTGTAATGAGAGTGATCAGGTAAGGTGAGCAGGAGAGGAGAGAAAAAACAAAACAAACAAAAAAACCTTCCCCCCCCCCCCCCGCTGGTAATACATCACCTTACCTGATCACTCTCATTACAGTATGTATGATAACACCCATTGTTTCATGTTCTCTGTATATAAAATCCCCCTACTATATTTTCCACTTCATGCATCAGATGAAGTGAGCTGAAGCTCACGGAAGTTATGCTCAAATAAATTTGTTAGTCCCTAAGGTGCCACAAGTACTCCTTTTCTTTTTGCGGATACAGACTAACACGGCTGCTACTCTGAAACCTATGACAGTGAAACCAGAAACTCACTAGACTTTCAAATGAACTCACACAGGAAAATGATAAAAGACAAAAATACCCTATCACTTGTGGGCAAACATTTTTCACCAGAAGAAAAGGGGATCACACTACATCTGATCTAGTAGTTCTCATTCTCAAATGCACAATACTTTCAAGCGCTGAGCCTGGGAGCTTAAATTCATAACTTTGATAGCCACTACAAATCATGGGCTGAATAGAGACACTGGATTTATGAAAAAAGAAAAGGAGTACTTGTGGCATCTTAGAGACTAACAAATGTATTTAAGCATAAGCTTTTGTGAGCTACAGCTCACTTCATCGGATGTATAAGCTCATGAAAGCTTATGCTCAAATAAATTTGTTAATATCTAAGATGCCACAAGTACTCTTTTTCTTTTACTAATACAGACTAACACAGCTGCTACTCTGAAACTGGATTTATGGCTTATTACAACAATTTATAGCCTACTAACAATCTCCCTCTCAGTTACTCCCCCCCTTTTTTTTTCACCTGATGACCAAAGTGGTGTTAATGGGCCACTTTACCTTGAATGGTCCCTTGAAATATGTGTTAATTACTTATGCTGAACAATCCATTCTGGGTTGTATTTAGCTATGACACTCTGAGTACATTACCCAGACAAGAAGAAGAGCTCTGTGTAAGCGCCATAGCTTGTCTCTATCACCAACAGAAGTTAGTCCAATAAAAGCTAGTACTGCACCTACCTTGTCTCGCTAATATCCTGGGACCAACATGGCTACAACACTGCACACAATGAACAGCATAGTCAGTATGTCTCTAAATTGGACTCATATCCCTCCCCCATCTGTTTTTTGTCTTCTTCAACACAGAGCCTGTTTCATCCTAAATGTCTCAAACATTTTGGGGGTGCCTGTAATCATTAATAATAACCTAAACTACCATTTTGTTGCAGTATGCAAGTAATCCATTGATATTCCCAAGTAACAGAAATCTTTCCAGATTTGCTGGCACATGATGCGCCTCTGCCATGTACATTGATCAAACTGGACAGTCTCTACGTAAAAGAATAAATGGACACAAATAGACGTCAAGAATTATAACATTCAAAAAAACCAGTCGGAGAACACTTCAATCTCTCCGGTCACTCGATTACAGACCTGAGAGTGGCTGTTCTTCAAAAAAAAACCTTCAAAAACAGACTCCAACAAGAGACTGCGGAATTGGAATTGATTTGCAAGCTGGATACAATTAACTTAGGCTTGAATAGAGACTGGAAGTGGATGGGTCATTACACAAAGTAAAACTATTTCCCCATGTTATTTCTTCCCCCCACCCCACCCCCAACTGTTCCTCAGATGTTCTTGTTAACTGCTGGAAATGGCTCACCTTGATTATTACCACAAAAGGTTTTCCTCCTTCCCCCTCCACCCCTTCCTGCTGGTAATAGCTCATCTTAAGTGATCACTCTCCTTACAGTGTGTATGATAAAACTCATTGTTTCATGTTCTCTCTGTGTGCATATAAATCTACCCACTGTATTTTCCACCGAATGCATCCAATGAAGTGAGCTGTAGCTCATGAAAACTTATGCTCAAATAAATTTGTTAGTCGCTAAGGTGCCACAAGTACTCCTTTTCTTTTTGCGTAAATCTAAATCTCCTTGCAGTTACACCCATGTAGTTCCTTTTATGTCAATGGGGGTTGCATGGGAGTTAAACCTGTACCCAAGTTTTATTTGTGTAAGAGGAAGGGCCTTTATAAATCAGACCCTATATACTGCATACCTTTTCTTAAGCAATAATGTAAAGTTATGGACCCCCCCCCAGGGGTGCTCACACAAGGCAACAATGAAACTCACTAATACAATGCTATGAAGTTTCCCTCTGCCTGGTGATATCTACAGGTTGTATAGACAGGTTTCAGAGTAGCAGCCGTGTTAGTCTGTATTCGCAAAAAGAAAATGAGTACTTGTCGCACCTTAGAAACTAACAAATTTATTTGAGCATAAGCTTTCGTGAGCTACAGTTCACCTCATCGGATGCATTTGGTGGAAAATACAGAGGGGAGATTTATATACCCACACAGAGAACATGAAACAATGGGTTTTATCATACACACTGTAAGGAGAGTGATCACTTAAGATGAGCCATCACCAGCAGCGGGGCGGGGGAGGGAGGAAAACCTTTCATGGTGACAAGCAAGGTAGGCTATTTCCAGCAGTTAACAAGAACATCTGAGGAACAGTGGGGGGTGGGGTGGGGGGGAGAAATAACATGGGAAAATAGTTTTACTTTGTGTAATGACTCATCCATTCCCAGTCTCTATTCAAGCCTAAGTTAATTGTAACCAGTTTGCAAATTCATTCCAATTCAGCAGTCTCTCGTTGGAGTCTGTTTTTGAAGGGTTTTTTTGAAGAATAGCCACCCTCAGGTCTGTAATCGAGTGACCAGAGAGCTTGAAGTGTTCTCCAAGTGGTTTTTGAATGTTATAATTCTTGACGTCTGATTTGTGTCCATTTATTCTTTTACATAGAGACTGTCCAGTTTGACCAATGTACATGGCAGAGGGGCATTGCTGGCACATGATGGAATATATCACATTGGTAGATGCGCAGGTGAACGAGCCTCTGATAGTGTGGCTGATGTGATTAGGCCCTATGATGGTGTCCCCTGAATAGATATGTGGACACAGTTGGCAAAGGGCTTTATTGCAAGGATAGATTCCTGGATTAGTGGTTCTGTTGTGTGGTGTGTGGTTGCTGGTGAGTATTTGCTACAGATTGGGGGGCTGTCTGTAAGCAAGGACTGGCCTGTCTCCCAAGATCTGTGAGACTGATGGGTCATCCTTCAGGATGGGTTGTAGATCCTTGATGATGCGTTGGAGAGGTTTTAGTTGGGGGCTGAAGGTGATGGCTAGTGGCGTTCTGTTATTTTCTTTGTTGGGCCTGTCCTGTAGTAGGTGACTTCTGGGTACTCTTCTGGCTCTGTCAATCTGTTTCTTCACTTCAGCCGGTGGGTATTGTAGTTGTAGGAATGCATGATAGAGATCTTGTAGGTGTTTGTCTCTGTCTGAGGGGTTGGAGCAAATGCGGTTATATTGTAGAGCTTGGCTGTAGACAATGGATCGTGTGGTATGATCTGGCATCCTGATGCTTATCACACCCCTTTCCCTGCAAAAGACACAAAGGACATGGCAAGTTTGTGCTTGAGATATCCCTACCATCTCAGAGATCCCTGGCTGCCAGCATGGCCCCTTGGGGTTCTGGGAAGCCATTAGGTTGCTTTAACTAGCAGCAGTTGTATACAATGTTGTGTACAAAAAATGAAACAGCCCTGATTGGGGAGTGGAGGGGGGGAAGCTTCAAACTAGTCATTGTGTATGCAGTAGTAGAAATAACTAAATTTAATTAAACTCAGTTTTTAATTAAGTTTATATGAAACAGTATAAATCTAGGTAATGAACTATTGTTTAGTACCTTGATTTGTTCAATTTCATTTTATTGATTTGCATGGTATGATTTATAGGGAATCAGCAGCTCTGGCAAGGAGTCATACAATAAATCAAAACTAGATGAGACAAACTGAAAGTTAATATAACATTAAATAACTGGAAATGTTTCACATTCCATAAAAAATAGAGTGAAAAAACACTGAAGCATGCTTCAAACTGGATCTTCCATCATGCTGTTACACTGTGTTAAAACATTATTAGAGTGAAATTTTGATGTTTTCAAGTACCATTACTGAATAGCACATATCTATTATGAGGTAAAGTGAAGCAAACAAATTATTAAAGCACAGACTTTAAAGTGGCCTTTAAAGCATCTTTTTGTATTACACGCCAAAGTAAACTAGACACATATTGTGGCATTTGTGTACATATGGAAATAGGGTATGAAATTACGGTTTCCACCTAGTGGATATTTGACTGGACTGGCCGGGGTTTTTTATAGTGTTGCCAGAAAAATAATTTAATTTGTTAGAATTTTCTTATGTGGGTCTAAAGATCTGAATTATTATCACAATACACTGGGGTAGCTAATGTTAAAACTTTCTGTGTCTTACTAAAGATGCTGCAGTGTTCCCATTTCTGCAGTTTAAGCAATAAAACTGTTGAAAATACAGCACCTGTCTGCCCACCCGCCTGCAAGAGCACCACACACATCTGTGAGAGAGGGTTTGAGTCACACAAGAGTACTATCAATCTTATCTTTATGTGTTCTCTCTCTAGATACTATAGGTGTCTGTTGAAGTGAGGGTGTTGAGTTGCCTTGGGGTTGCAGTGAACTTGCCTTGTGTGGGGGAGAGTGCCAGGATTTTTGCATTTCAAAAGATGCCGTTAATTAGCTAGTGCTTGATGCCCTGCTGGTACATAAGCAAGAATCAGTTACTATTAGGGTATTCTTTGTGGGGTGTAGGGTGGCTGCAGTTCTGGAATGCATTTCCCCCTCATTGGTCTGAAATGACCCACATCAAATAAGCTTATTTCTAAATATCACTATTTATATGGCAACTATTGCCTTACAATCCAACATAAAATCTGTAATGCATTTCTCCTCACAGCTCCCTGGGTGATAGGAATTATTATTCCCATTTTATAGATGGGGAACAAAAGAGCTAAGTGATTTACCCAAGGGCACACAGAAAGTGTGGGAGAAGCAGGGACCTGATTCTGGGTCTCCATTTCCAAAGTTCCAGGTTAGTGCCTTCACTGCCTTTCCACACTCTTTTGTTTTTCTGAAGTTTTAATGGAGGGTACTTTGGATACTTATGTGAAATGTCAAGAAGGAAGTTTTTGTTTAATCATAAAATCCAGTTATATAAATGTAACTGTATGTGCAACTCTGTGCAGTCACATTGGATGGAAGCTTGGTAATTAAATTATCCAAGGGGGTCAGGTAGAGTGGCTACTGCCACCACTATGCTTCTGTCCCCAGAAGCTTTTATAGCTATTCTGAGGGAAAATGGGCCCTTTTCCCACTGAAATGGTCTATAAGGCACTGTTGCAGGCAGCAGGCAGAGAGAGAATCTGATCAAAATTATTTGACTATTGGGTAATGTAATCAAAATCACTAAAGGATGTAAGCGATTTCTATTGGAACTTAACTTGGCTGCCCTTGGTTGTGTCTAGTTGTACAAGATGGAAGTGTAATTGGAGTACAGTTGTGTAAAAGAGTAATCACAGTGCAAGGGATGTTAGGCAAAAGAGAATTTTGTGTGTGTACACAGGTAAAAAGAAAAGGAAAAGGGGAGGAATGATGGGAACACTGAGCCTTGGGATGGCTCTGGGGCATCAGATTGTTGCTTTGGTGGGTGTGCATGAAAACTCTGTGGGCATGGGGGAGGCAGTTACACCTTGTGTAAAATTAATATGGCTAATATAATGTTATGGAGGTTAAACTATATGGAAGGAATGTGCATTTTCCCAGGACGTGAGCAGTGTATATTGGAGAAGGGGTAAAAGAAATGCAAATAAAACATGGTACTTAATTAAAATCCTATTAGGGCTCCAAAAGGGGCCACAATAGGTCATGCTTTCTTTCTCAGATCTCTGTGTGTTTTGGAGCAGGAAATGAAAGTAGAAAGTAATCAGAACTCTGGTGGAAGTAATATGTTTCCCTTTTAAGACAGTGTCTGAGCTGCTAACAGCTTTAGATCCAGAAGCAAGCTAGGGGGTGGAAATTGTTTCTTTTGTTTTTCAGATACTCTACAAGCAAGGTGGCACCAGCGGAAGAATACCATGGATCTATGTTTTGTGTTGTTTGTCTGTGGTGTTTGTCTTGTTGCTAGCATTGTCGTGTTTTAATGAACAGAAAACCTCATGACATGGATGGGGGATGGCTTCAAAAGGCTGCCCTTGAGGGGAAGATGTGTATGGGAATGCAAAATGCTCAACTAGGCCAGCACCTGTGTAATAGCTACCATGGTAACTGGAAATGGAATGGCAACTAAGGTGGTCCCCACAAGCCCTATGGAAATAATGAGAAGGGGAGGAACTCACTGGGAATCAATGGAGGGGTGTGTAAAATAGTGTAAATCAACAGAAGATGTTTGGACGTGCCCTTCTCCTATGACTATGGAGGAGCAGAATCAATGGTCTATGCAAGGAGAGGACAACTGGATGTATTGTGTATAAGATGTTTTGCTGGGAATGTATATATTACTGGGGGAACAATTACACCAGCCCATAACCAAACTACACCCATCTATACACTGCTATCTGGACTTTGGTGCACAAATGGATCTGTGAATCTTATTGTTGTGAATAATCAAACCAGGGCATACTGCCTGATTCCATACCAAGTGGTCAAGCTGGTTTGGACAATATCCCATTTCTCTGTGAACATTCAGTGGACTTATGATATGGACAAAAGCATGCAAAACTTGCAGGAGCAGCTTGTTGCAACTACCAGCAACTGGACACATAAGATCGTGACCCTGTCGAAGGAGGAGAGGCAGTGTTTTGGGGCTGTCTCAGATATTGGACCATACTGCACTGGTCAGGACTTGGTGTTGCTGTGGATTTTGTATTGTTAATTGTACTTGTGTTACGTTGCGTATGGAGATAACATATAAGTAATTAGTAAGCCCTCCAAACCCTACAGTATACTAGACAACCCGGACCCAACCTTCTCAGGCCCACTCTAATGGGAAGTCTGGAACACTAATTGGAATAGGTGTGGTATGCCCGTATGAGAGAAGGTGCAGGGCACTATACTACACAAGTGGCAGTGGGACAAATCGAATATCAACACTTTCCACCTTGATGCCTGGCCCTATCAGGAAATGTGTCGCCATATGTCCTATGCTTTTCCAGGGACACCTGGACAGGAGGATCCCAAAAGAAAAAGAAAAAAAAGGGGTAGAGTGTTAGGATATAGATATTCAGGCCTGTCTGTAAAGGCCTATGCTCTAAGAATTTAGGTGTATTCTTATCACTTGGCTAGTTAGGGGTATAAAAGAAAGAATCAAAATCACTGTCTGCCGGTGTAAGGGCCGTCTCTCACTGTGACAGTCTGAGGCCCAATGCTTAGGCTAAGATCTTTGGCTAAGCAGCAGAGGCAGCCATAAGCTGGGAAGTGACTGGTCACATCCTCACATTCCAAACTAGTCACATTGAAATAAGGTGCTATTGGGCTGTTAGGGATACAATCCTGTCCTGATAGTGCCTATCGCCTCCAGAGAAAGGGAAGTGCCTAGAAAATGTAAAAGGAAACGTAGTTTGATAGCATCCTGTCTGGCAAGAACTCACTTATCAATAGCAGGGATGTGAAATCCTCACTTCTGTATTGCTTTGTCATTATAGTTCCCACTTTGTTATTGTTTGTCTCTATAATCTCTGGCTGGTTCTAACAAATTTATTTGAGCATAAGCTTTCATGATGAAGTGAGCTGTAGCTCACGAAAGCTTATGCTCAGATAAATTTGTTAGTCTCTAAGGTGCCACAAGTCCTCCTTTTCTTTTTTGCAAATACAGACTAACATGGCTGCTACTCTGAAACCTGTCTGGTTCTGTGATTGTTTCTGTCTGGTGTATAATTAATTTTGTTGGGTGTAAACTAATTAAGGTGGTGGTATATAATTGGTTACATAATCATGTTACAATATGTTAGGATTGGTTAGTTAAATTTCAGGAAAATGATTGGTTAAGGCATAGCTAAGCAGAACTCGAGTTTTACTATATAATCTGCAGTCAATCAGGAAGTAAGTGGGGTGTGGGTGGGAAATGGGAACAAGGAATGGGGGTGGGGAAATTGGAATCATGTTTTGCTAAAGGGGGAAATGGGAACAGGGACACAGGTGTAAGGCTCTGTGGTATCAGAGCTGGGAAGGGGAACACTAAGGAAACTGGAATCATGCTTGCTGGAAGTTCACCCCAATAAACATTAAATTGTTTGCACCTTTGGACTTCGGGTATTGTTGCTCTCTGTTCATGCGAAAAGGACCAGGGAAGTAAGTGGGTGAAGGAATAAGCCCCCTAACAACTAGATCAACATATTCTGGGACATGCTGAAAAGCTAGTCTTTTTCCTCAAAATTTTGAAGTTGAGAGGATGTGGTGGTGTTTTAAGTCAGATGAACTATATGGCGTAACACTATTAACATAATCCAGTCACTGTCCAACATTAAACAATTTTCAACAATGTCTGGGGTTTAGTAAACAGAGACCTCAGCCCACTTTGCACTAAAGCAAACTCACTATAAAATTCATGCCAAAGGCTAGAAATGTATTGAGTGAAACACACAAAAGGAAAAGAATCACAATGCAGTACAAAGCATTGAAACTGAAATGTATTGTTTTGCAAAACAAACAATCAAAACCTATCAAAGTCCTTTTTGGAGACAGTGAATATTGACTCACATCTCTTATTTGACAGGTTTCAGAGTAGCAGCCCTGTTAGTCTGTATTCGCAAAAAGAAAAGGAGTACTTCTGGCACCTTAGAGACTAACAAATTTATTAGAGCATAAGCTTTCGTGAGCTACAGCTCAATCAGAAAGCTTATGCTCTAATAAATTTGTTAGTCTCTAAGGTGCCACAAGTACTCCATCTCTTATTTGGCAACACTGTCCTTCTTGGTGTGAAAGAAAGCATTAGTGCTCTTCAATTCTGAACTGCGAATGATAGCCATGTTCTTGCTTTAGACAAAACAGACAGACACAGAGGTGAGAGCAGAGATAGAATAGTAAAGATGGGGAAATATGACTTTTTGATGGTCTCAGGACACAGGGCATCTGCTCAATCACAGACAGATGCTTTGGGGTATGCAGATTAGCCACTACAGCTGTTGCTCTGGACCATGGCTCGCTTCCATAGACAGGGACATCATCTAGCTGGTCAAGTCCCTCTCTTTCCCCGATCCTTCTCAGGCTGAGCAGAGATGGATGGGTCATCTCATCATGCTGTACAGTTGATTTCAGAATCAGGTGAAAGAGAGAGATAGGACAGGAGAAAGATGGGAGCTCATGAAGGAGGGGAAGAAAGAGCAGGATCTCACATGTATTGCGTTGAGATCCTTGCTGGTACAGTGATGTTGGCCAAAGCATGTCCACTGGAGTATCAAGATCTGGTGTCACAGCAAGAGTCACTCCACTGTAGCTGCAGTGATGGTACAAGATTTTTTCTCCCCCCCACCTCAAATTGCTGTTTTAAGGGCCTGAAAAAGGCTATGGCATTATTTTGTCCACCCATTAGGCTTGATTTACAACACACCAATTTGGGGTCATTGATTTCTGCTCCTCTACTCCACCAGTCATAATCTAACACAGTCTTTGTGTGATATCAGTAGATTCTTTCTTTTTAAAAAGAACAGGAGTACTTGTGGCACCTTAGAGACTAACACATTTATTAGAGCATAAGCTTTCGTGGGCTACAGCCCACTTCATTGGATGCATAGAATGGAATATATAGTAAGAAGATATATTCCATTCTATGAATGTCTCTAAGGTGCCACAAGTACTCCTGTTCTTTTTGTGGATACAGACTAACATGGCTGCTACTCTAAAACCTTTCTTTTTAAATTAATTCAGGCTTTTTGTCTTCCAGTGCAGGTGGAGGTCATGTACTGTGGAGAGCACTGATGAGTTCATCCACCTAGGCTGCAAGTGTAACACCAACCGTTGTTGGGATCGAACCTGGGACTTCTGGAGCTTAGAGTATGAGCCTCTACTGCATGAGCTAAAAGCCACAGGGCTCTTAGCTAAAGCTATAGCAGACTCATTCATCTCTAAGTGGTCTTGGTGCAATTAGATCAGACACAGCACCACACCCAGGAGGTATGTGGGTTACATACTTTCCCCAGCTAAGGAAGTGCATCCCAAGCTTCAGAGACTTCCCAGTTCATATACAGGATGAGTCCCCATTTGTAACACTAGAGAGGGACAGAGCACCGCACCCAGGAGGCATGTGGGTTAAACAAGCAGCATTCAAACAGTGACAGAAATTGGATATTGTGTACTGCAAATGGCTTATGGTGTTCAGCTCTTAACAGGCCAAGTGCTGCTTGGATTTCAATGGGACCAGTTAGGTCAGCTGTGCAGCATTTTTAAAAATCCCAACCATAAGCTCCATGAAAGAGAATTTTGATGTGCAACTCCCTCTTCAACAATAGTCATTTTGAACTAGCAATCCTCTGCTTTCATATTAGTCGGGTGAGGTGGTTAAAAGAGCCTTACACTTGCAGTGTACATACACTGGAGTTGCTTTCTGTGGTTTTACAAGAAAGAAGCAATCCCAATTTCACTGACAAAACAAGGATGCCTAATTAGTGAAGACAATGAGCTAACTCTCTAGAGAAAATGTAACTGCTGTGTGTACTGTTTCTCATTTTTACTCAGGGGTGAGTGAGAGCTGAAGCATTTGCTATCCCTGAGCATAGACACAATCCCCATAGGTAAGCACGTAACTCATATTTTTTGCAGGAAAGCAAAAAAAGATACTGTTCAATTGCTACCTTTAGATATGTGCTTTCCTGGGTCAAAAAAAAAAAAAAGATGATTTCAGGAGAGCTATTGCACACAGAAAGGAGACTTTGATAATCCATAGCCTTTCAGACTAACACAAGCTCACCAGTGCAACCAATATGCTAGTAAAAATAGAAGCATATCACAGGTGCAAAAAATGAGAAATGGATCTTGGATTAAAGACATTAAAAATCAGAGAGATGTCAGTATGCTTCATAAAGACAGAAATGAGGAACATTTTAGTTTCACTGCATCTGAAGCACAAGAAAATTCCTCTATTTATGAAATATCCATACACGCTTCTTACTAAACTGATGACCCCTCTTCCCCTGCTTTTCAGTGAAAGGACTAGCCTCAAGTATAGTGAAAATAGTGGCATACTGATGTTGGTTTTCTATTTAATGGCTGTATGGTGGTCCATGCTAAATGATCTGATGGTATCAGCCCTGTTCATGATGTGTACGTTTTCATTTTAAATTGCTGTTGGCAATCTCAGAATAGAAGCCATGGACTAACTAGACTACTAGGGTGGGAGTTCCCCCAGGGCAGGGTTGAAGTATATACTGTAAGGTTGCAAAAAGAAAAGGAGTACCCGTGGCACCTTAGAGACTAACAAATTTATTAGAGCATAAGCTTTCGTGAGCTACAGCTCACTCTTTAATCTAGCAGGGAAACGTATTACAAATTCCAGGGGCTGGATGTTGGAGATAGATAAATGCAGACTAGAAATAAGGTGTACCTTTTTAACTGTTTCAGAGTAGCAGCCGTGTTAGTCTGTATTCGCAAAAAGAAAAGGAGTACTTGTGGCACCTTAGAGACTAACAAATTTATTAGAGCATAAGCTTTGATGAAGTGAGCTGTAGCTCACGAAAGCTTATGCTCTAATAAATTTGTTAGTCTCTAAGGTGCCACGGGTACTCCTTTTCTTTTTGCGAATACAGACTAACACGGCTGCTACTCTGAAAACTGTAAGGTTGAAGTGATAAAATAAGCAACTTCACTAAAAACCGGTTTCTGTTATAATTACAAAGAAAGAAACCTTCTGTGTCTTCTTTTTTCTTGCTAATTTAAGGACGATTCACCTCAATGGAACATATATTTGTAGCAGTGGGTCTGTGAGGATAAAGAAAAAATTGCTTGACAAAACCAGAGGGAGGAAAAAAGCTCTGAAAATTGAGACACAAGAGGAAGAGGTGGCTGCATTGGTTAATTATTCTGAGTTGCAAACTTTAAAACTCCATTATCTGACATTTCTATCTGGTCCTGTAGCTATCACTAGTATCCAAACCAAAATCCATTTAAACTAAACCTTGATTTTGCAAAGGTTCTGGATACCCCTTTATAAGAACAAAGTTTATCTGTAGTATAGAAAAGGACAAATTCTGTACTCAGAAATGTGCATTTGACTGCCACTACCTTCAGTTCATGGGTGCTTTTCAAATGCATCCCAAAGGAAAAGTCATAGATTCACAGATTGTAAAACTAGAAGCGACCACTGTGATTATCTAATCTGACCTCCTCTATAACACAGGCCATAGGAATTCCCTGAATTAATTTCTGTTTGACCTAGAGCATATCTTTTAGAAAAAAAAACAGCCAACCTTGATTACAAAATTGTCAATGATGAAGAATCTACCACAACCCTTGGTAAACTTTTCCAATGGTTAATTACCCTCATTGTTAATTACCCTCACAGTTAAAAAGAAAAGGAGTACTTGTGGCACCTTAGAGACTAACAAATTTATTAGAGCATAAGCTTTCGTGAGCTACAGCTCACTTCATCAAAGCTTATGCTCTAATAAATTTGTTAGTCTCTAAGGTGCCACAAGTACTCCTTTTCTTTTTGCGAATACAGACTAACACGGCTGCTACTCTGAAACAGTTAAAAAGGTACACCTTATTTCTAGTCTGCATTTATCTATCTCCAACATCCAGCCCCTGGAATTTGTAATACGTTTCCCTGCTAGATTAAAGAGCTCTCTATTATCACATTTCTGCTGTCCATGTAGGTTCTTACAGATTGTGATCAAGTCACCCCTTAACCTTCTTTTTGTTAAGCTAAACTGTTTGAGTTCCTTAAGTTTTTCAGAGTTACTGCTTCCCAGGATAGATTAACCCATCCTGTACATTTGGCCATGTTAAAATGCGTACTGAGAAGCTGGTCCAGAACTTGTAAACACTAGGGAATTAGGATTGTTTTCTTTATTCTTTCACTCATTTAAAATATTCTGTCAAGCACTTAGTAATGTTTATTTGTTTTTGTTTGATTATTACAGTATATAACATTTAAATACTTGGGAGGATAAGTAAAGTTGTTTTCTGAATGTAGTCAAGGATGGAAACATAATAGCATAAATTAAATGAGATAGGCAAAGTTAATCTTTTGCTTTGAGAGACAGTTTGTTTGCAAAGGCTGAATTAGTTCATTTTGCATTTAATAGGATGTCTTATTTGATTTTGGAAAACAAATATGAGTTTTTATTTTTAGTGGAAGCACATCTGTACGCAGTGCACAGTAGAATGGATGACCAGAGGTGAAGGGATAGAACCAGACACCTCACTTGTTTGGTTTTCACACTTAACTGATATCTGTGGAATTGCTCCTGATTTACACTGCTGTAAGGGCATCACTTTACTGATTTAAGACCAGACTATGACTCCCTTGCTCACACCACACTGATGACCATGACTCAAGGCTCAAGAGGGCCTATTTGCTTAAATAACTGATTGCCGAGATGAGTAAAGGGTTCAAATATGGCCATTAGAACCTGATTCTGCCATCCTTACTCACATTGCATACACTGTCACAGCCAAGACTCAGGGGAATAAGAAGGAGAAAGGACCCATCCATTTGACCCTAAGCAAGAGCAGGAGCTACTTGTCTGATACACCCCTCAGTGAGCAAGTGGATGTGAAAAGGACTGGGAGATGCTCCCCTTCACTGACCAACCGAATAACTGACCAAGTACACAGGGCAAGCTAGTGACAGAGGATGTGGAAAAAGCTAATGTACTCAATGCTTTTTTTGCCTCTGTTTTCACTAACAAAGTCAGCTCCCAGACTGCTGTGCTGGGCATCACAAAATGGGGAAGAGATGGCCAGCCCTCTGTAGAGATAGAGGTGGTTAGGGACTATTTAGAAAAGCTGGACGTGCACAAGTCCATGGGGCCGGACGAATTGCATCCGAGAGTGCTGAGGGAATTGGCGGCTGTGATTGCAGAGCCCTTGGCCATTATCTTTGAAAACTCGTGGCGAACGGGGGAAGTCCCGGATGACTGGAAAAAGGCTAATGTAGTGCCCATCTTTAAAAAAGGGAAGAAGGAGGATCCTGGGAACTACAGGCCGGTCAGCCTCACCTCAGTCCCTGGAAAAATCATGGAGCAGGTCCTCAAAGAATCAATCCTGAAGCACTTAGAGGAGAGGAAAGTGATCAGGAACAGTCAGCATGGATTCACCAAGGGAAGGTCATGCCTGACTAATCTAATCGCCTTTTATGATGAGATTACTGGTTCTGTGGATGAAGGGAAAGCAGTGGATGTATTGTTTCTTGACTTTAGCAAAGCTTTTGACACGGTCTCCCACAGCATTCTTGTCAGCAAGTTAAGGAAGTATGGGCTGGATGAATGCACTATAAGGTGGGTAGAAAGCTGGCTAGATTGTCGGGCTCAACGGGTAGTGATCAATGGCTCCATGTCTAGTTGGCAGCCGGTGTCAAGTGGAGTGCCCCAGGGGTCGGTCCTGGGGCCCGTTTTGTTCAATATCTTCATAAATGATCTGGAGGATGGTGTGGATTGCACTCTCAGCAAATTTGCGGATGATACTAAACTGGGAGGAGTGGTAGATACGCTGGAGGGGAGGGATAGGATACAGAAGGACCTAGACAAATTGGAAGATTGGGCCAAAAGAAATCTAATGAGGTTCAATAAGGATAAGTGCAGGGTCCTGCACTTAGGATGGAAGAATCCAATGCACCGCTACAGACTAGGGACCGAATGGCTCGGCAGCAGTTCTGCGGAAAAGGACCTAGGGGTGACAGTGGACGAGAAGCTGGATATGAGTCAGCAGTGTGCCCTTGTTGCCAAGAAGGCCAATGGCATTTTGGGATGTATAAGTAGGGGCATAGCGAGCAGATCGAGGGACGTGATCGTTCCCCTCTATTCGACACTGGTGAGGCCTCATCTGGAGTACTGTGTCCAGTTTTGGGCCCCACACTACAAGAAGGATGTGGATAAATTGGAAAGAGTACAGAGAAGGGCAACAAAAATGATTAGGGGTCTAGAGCACATGACTTATGAGGAGAGGCTGAGGGAGCTGGGATTGTTTAGTCTGCAGAAGAGAAGAATGAGGGGGGATTTGATAGCTGCTTTCAACTACCTGAAAGGGGGTTTCAAAGAGGATGGCTCTAGACTGTTCTCAATGGTAGCAGATGACAGAACGAGGAGTAATGGCCTCAAGTTGCAATGGGGGAGGTTTAGATTGGATATTAGGAAAAACTTTTTCACTAAGAGGGTGGTGAAACACTGGAATGCGTTACCTAGGGAGGTGGTAGAATCTCCTTCCTTAGAGGTTTTTAAGGTCAGGCTTGACAAAGCCCTGGCTAGGATGATTTAACTGGGACTTGGTCCTGCTTTGAGCAGGGGGTTGGACTAGATGACCTTCTGGGGTCCCTTCCAACCCTGATATTCTATGATTCTATGATTCTATGACACAGAAAACTGCAGCAAAGGGTGAAAAAGAGTGGCCTAATTCTCTCCCCAAAGCACAGGGGGACACAGGGGAGGAACTGCAACTCCCTCAGTCACAATTTGTTTTCTGGATCACTCCCATGGTGAGGCAGCTATGTGCTACCTCTCACTAAGGACCAATTGTAAAATTACAGTTGAGCATATCAAGTAATATCTTTATTTCAATGGCATATACTCGGATATTCTTGCTCAATTTGGTTAGCACCTTACTCCATGAGTAGCTTCATTGACTTCAACCTGATTTACTCTGAAAAGTATCAGAAATCTCACACAAAGCCTTGTCTAAATGAATTTGCCAAACAAAATATCAAAGGGATCTAAACCTCTTTGGGCACATCTACATTAACCAGAACCTCACCATCTTGTCAGTGTCACACATCATCATTTTGCAGGCCTCAGTGGTTTAGGCCTTTGACAGAAAAAAACAGTCCAGTGGTTAGGATGCTCAATGTCCTGTTCTGCCACTGATGACTTTGGCCTTGGACAAATCACTGGGTCCCAGATACTCAAAGGTGTATAGGTGCCTAAGTCCCACTGAAATCAATAAGAGTTAGGTGCTTAAATGACTTTGAGGATGTGAGACTTGGTTTATCTGTGCCTCACTTCTCCATCAGCTAAATGGAGATAATAGCACCACCCTACCTCATAAGGGTGTTGTGAGAATAAATATATTAAAGAATAGAAGGTGCTCAGTTGCTATGGTAATATAAGTACCTCAGACTTGTCACTGGTTTGGGTGACCATCTGTATTGAATTAGAATATAATAAATAGTTCTGAAAAGTTATAGGTACTCAGTTTTTATTCAGGCAAGCACCCTAACGCACTTGCTTCCATAGGAGCTTTGCCTGAATAAGAATTTAAGGGATTGGCTCATTTTAATTCTGCTACTTAACGAAACATATTACAATCTGGAGGCGGAACAGGTGGCCTACCATAAACATTGGCAAGTACATTCTTTTTACTGCAATCTCAGAACTAGCCTATATTAATTCATCTTGAAGATTGACCATAGTAACATTGATTAAAGCCAGGTATGTCATGAGCCACTTATTTTAAAAATTTCTTTACATCCTATAGGCCTATAGAGCAGGGAAATAAACTCTTAAAGGAGAAAATAATTATTACACCAGCAAGTGAACATTAATAAAATCTCCCTTTTCCTATCAGTGTTCTTTATAAATTTTACAACCATACATATTTTGTAACATTCTCTGTAATTTAGCTATGGGTGATTGTCTGCTTATTGACTGCTTATGGGAACTGAGTGAAACATAGGCAACAAATAAATTATCTAATAAATGCAATGCTTCTTTTTCTGCTCATGAAATGTCTAAGAGCAGATATTGGTCCTTTAATTTATTTGTTCAACATATTTTCAATTTTTTCTCTGTTAGTCAATAGGAATATTTGAAAATTGAGTTGCACTGCTTACCTCTGATTAGTCCGATAAGTCACAGATGGTTTCTGTCCCTTGACGAGAAGACAGGGCAAGCAATCCTAGTGCAGTCATTTGTACTTTGTGCCTTTAAAACTCAGTTTCTGTATGTACTCATGATGGTGATTTGGAAGTCTGCATTATGCAAACATTGTTTTGCAAGTGAAAAATCACTCAAAAATGCCACAGTCATAGTCAAAGTCAAATGATTTATAAATGCAAGATCATATTAATGGACGATGTTTTGGGGTATTCTCTCAGCTCTAGTCCTGACAAATCCATCCTGAGGTGTGCCATGGTAGACACTTAAGTAAGCATATTTCGATTGTATGGAGTAATTAGTGCTTTCAGAAGGAATCTTCCTACATTATCCTTTTTATAAGCATAGATGGCAGGCTGTGTGCGCTTAGGCATACTGTTGCCAGGGAATCTTATTAACGAAGAAGCAGATACTATAAGGAGCAAGGAAGGAAGGCACGGAAATAATACATTAATTGAGACAGACACATTGTAGCACACGTTATATTAAAATCCCATTGATTTCATGGAAGTTCAGGGTGCTCTGCATTTCCTTAGGCATTATTTAATACCTTGGAAGACTGAGCCCTCTGACTCTTGTGCCTGTCTTCACTGAATGCTGACCACATGTTAAGCACCCATGGGTTTGTTAATGCACCATAGCCTAACCCACTATGGTGCAACTACGTTGTTGAAATAAGAATGCTGCTGCCACGCACCATGACCGCACTGGTGCCGTATGTGGCTATGACAAGCAATATAGCTATTTGGGCAATACAATTATCATAGCTCTCTATGCTATGTTCATTCTATGCTTGCATTCACAACTTGTCTGCCCACTTTGGGGATATGGGAGGACATGCTGTAAGCCTGAGAAATGCATGTCCTTGCAGGACCCAAGGTGGTGTGTTGGGATGCTGCTACATGCCAAACGGATGGCTACTGCTGTGAAGCTTCTGCCAGGTACCCAGGGTTGTGGGGCACCTTGCAGCCTTCTGTCCTTAGTATGAGGAAGCCTTGACTGTGACTGTCAGGCATTTGACTTGGTAATGAAAGATATTTTGATTCCTCCCCCCCAAAAAAAACCCCATAGAACAATATAAAATTTACGTGGGACAAAGTAAATAGATTTAAAACTGGCTAGAAGGTCTCAAAATGTAACTGTTAATTAGGAATCATCAGTGAGCAGGTCTGTTTCCAGTGGGGTTCCACAAGGATCAGTTCCTGGCCCTGTGCTATTTAACATCTTTATAACTGACCTGGAAGAAACCATAAAATCATAATTGATAAAGTTTGCTGATGACACAAAAGTTGGTAAATAATGAAGAGGACAAAAATGATTGAGCAGAGCAATCTAGATCACTTGGTAAACATACACAACATGTGTTTTAATATGACTAAATGTAAATGCACTCTCAGCAAATTTGCGGATGATACTAAACTGGGAGGAGTGGTAGATACGCTGGAGGGGAGGGATAGGATACAGAAGGACCTAGACAAATTGGAGGATTGGGCCAAAAGAAATCTAATGAGGTTCAATAAGGATAAATGCAGGGTCCTGCACTTAGGATGGAAGAATCCAATGCACCGCTACAGACTAGGGACCGAATGGCTCGGCAGCAGTTCTGCGGAAAAGGACCTAGGGGTGACAGTGGACGAGAAGCTGGATATGAGTCAGCAGTGTGCCCTTGTTGCCAAGAAGGCCAATGGCATTTTGGGCTGTATAAGTAGGGGCATAGCGAGCAGATCGAGGGACGTGATCGTTCCCCTCTATTCGACACTGGTGAGGCCTCATCTGGAGTACTGTGTCCAGTTTTGGGCCCCACACTACAGGAAGGATGTGGATAAATTGGAAAGAGTACAGCGAAGGGCAACAAAAATGATTAGGGGTCTAGAGCACATGACTTATGAGGAGAGGCTGAGGGAGCTGGGATTGTTTAGTCTGGAGAAGAGAAGAATGAGGGGGGATTTGATAGCTGCTTTCAACTACCTGAAAGGGGGTTTCAAAGAGGATGGCTCTAGACTGTTCTCAATGGTAGCAGATGACAGAACGAGGAGTAATGGTCTCAAGTTGCAATGGGGGAGGTTTAGATTGGATATTAGGAAAAACTTTTTCACTAAGAGGGTGGTGAAACACTGGAATGCGTTACCTAGGGAGGTGGTAGAATCTCCTTCCTTAGAGGTTTTTAAGGTCAGGCTTGACAAAGCCCTGGCTGGGATGATTTAACTGGGACTTGGTCCTGCTTTGAGCAGGGGGTTGGACTAGATGACCTTCTGGGGTCCCTTCCAACCCTGATATTCTATGATTCTATGATTCTATGAAATGTATATATCTGGGAACAAAGAATGTAGGCCATACTTACAGGATGGGGGACTTTATGTTGGGAAACAGAGACTCTGAAAAATATTTGAGGGTAATTTTGGGTAATGAACTGAACATGACCTCCCAGTGTGACACTGTGGCCAAAAGAGCTAATATGATCCAGGGATGCATAAACAGCAAACTCGAGTAGGAGTGGAGATTTTACCTTTGTATTTGGCACTGGTGCGACAACTGCTGGAAAAGTGTGTCCAGTTCTGGTGCCCACAATTCAAGAAAGATGTTCATAAATTGGAGAGGGTTCAGAGAAGAGCCACAAGAATGATTAAAGGATTAGAAAACATGTCTTATAGTGATAGACTTAAAGAGCTCAATCTATTTAAAAAGCAGGTGAAGGGGTGAATTGATTATCGTCTATAAGTACCTACATGGGGAGCAAATATTTAATAATGGGCTCTTCAATCTAGTAGAGAAAAGTATAATGTGCTCCTTCAGACTGGAAATAAAGTATAAATTGTTTAAGGTGAGAGTAATTAACCAATGGAACAATTTACCAATGGTTGTGGTGGATTTGCCATCACTGACAGTTTTTAAATCAAAATTGGATGTTTTTCTAAGTGATAGGCTCTAGGAGTTATTCTGGGGAAGTTCTATGGCCTGTGCTATACAGAAGATTGGACTAGATGATCATAATGGTCCCTTTTGGCCTTGAAATCTATGAATCTATGCCTCCACTAGCCACAGGCAACACAAGCACTTCCCTCTCACCCCACACGGGCCCTGTTGTCCCTCGGCAGGTGAGTAAAAGACACCCTCTAATCCCTGAACGGTCCAAGCTTCCCCCTGGAGCATCCAACTCCTGGTCCACTGGATACTCACAGAAACCACAGATTTGCTATTCCCAAAGGAACAGAATACCTCACTTTACCAATAAGCATTAGGATCACCAATCTGCTTAACTCACAGCACTTGAACACGTTTAGAGTGAAAACAAGTTTATATTTATTTAACAAAGAATAGAGATTTGAGAAGCAGCAAGTAGAATTAATGAAAACAAATTGTTGCATATAAAAAAATCACACTTTTTAGAAACTAAAAGTAGCTAACATAACATCTCTCATAAAGGTTAACTCACCCAAAGTCTTTCTTCCAGCTTTAAACAGTCAGTCCAGTTGAGTACCTCTGTACCCCCAAGTATAGTTGCAACAATCCATTCTTTTCAGTTGTAAATAGGGTACCACCTACCGCATGTTCTTTTTTCTTGTAGAGAATCTCCTCTGGAGACTTCACAATCTCTTGATTAGCATTTTGTTTGGGCTGTAAATAGGCATCCATTGTGAAGCATACAATACTCAATTTACATTTAGCCAGCTAGATAGATCAGCATCTTCTGCCTGAAAGAACATTCTCTATCACCTTCTGGTGACCAGCCCCAACTCACAGACCTTAAGAGCATATTTTCAGTTTATATACATAGCTCCTCACACATTGTCTGTACATACTTTCACAGTGATTATGATTATCACTGAGACATAGACTTTCAGTGGAGACCTTACATCAGCGGTTTTCCACTGGGGGGGGGGCTCAAGCCATTTCAGTGGGTCCACAAAGCAGGGCCAGTGATAGACTGGCTGGGGCCCAGAGCCCCACCACCCCACAGAAGCCCCACAGCCACCTGGCAGCTGAAGCCTGGAGCCCATCCCCCCATTGCTGAGTCCCTGAGACACCCCTCTCCTCCTTCTCTCCACTGACCCCTGGAGTTTTTAGAGCATGTACAGGAGGCCTTGAAAGAAAAAGGTTGAGAACCCTGCCTTATAATGCATCCTTTGACTGAATAACTGACAGTTGCTGCTATTTATGGAAATAGTATTGCTTTTTTGATGCCTCTCCAGAAGCTGCCGCCAAGAGATACTGGTGGCAGTTTCAGAGGCTGGTTTTGGCCCAGGGAAGATGGAGGCAGCATCTTACAAACAGAAGCACAACACCAAGAGAAGGGGACCATGAGGAGATGGAGGTATTTTGGGATTCCCTCTGAGACCTCTTTCTACTTGGCTTCCCAATAACTCAGTTTGATTCCAGATGTTGTCACTCAGGTCTCTCTATTTGGCATATCAATGCTACGATAATTAAACCATGTGGGGATGGATGCAGGGCACTTCCCAGCTCCAAAGTTACACAGAAACCCTCTCCCTTTATATACATTTACATATTTCATTGCATGTACTATACATTGCAACACACATTTGTGGGTTGGCTTGGGTACCTTGTAGGAACCAATCCCTGTGCAGCATGCTCTGTCATGCATTGTTCATGTTCAGCCTACTCTTTATATCATCTCTACATTGCAGACTGGTGTTATTTCTCATGGCAAGACCAAGACCGAAGCACAGAGTAGTGGTACTACATTGTGAAGGAAACTTGGGATGACCAGAAGTGGGTCCAGAACCTTCACATGAAAAAAGCCACATTTCTGAAGTTATCTAAGGAGCTTGCCCCAGTACTTGAGTAGTACAATGGCCCAATGAGAGCACCAATAGAGAGCACCCCAGAAGCATGTTGCAATTCACCTATGGAAAATGTTCACCTATGCCATTACATACCTGTTGGTAATCAGTTTGGGGTAGGCAAATCATGGAGATTTGCAAGGCAACGAATGCTGTGCTGTCCCCCAGTGTTGTAAACATTGGAAATATTCCTGCAATAATTGTGTGGCTTATTTTGAATAATTATTTTGAAGAATTAAAATATTTATGAATGGATGGCTTCCCACGCTGTGCAGGTGTGACTGATGTCATGCATATACCCAACCTATTCCTGCTATTTCAAACAAGCAAGTACATTAACAGGAAAGAATGCTATTCTCTCATTATGTATGCTTCCATGGCCCACCATGGAATATTCATGGACATCTACATTGGATGCACTGGCAGGGTGCCATTACCTGGGGTTTCTCAGAACCCAAAGCAGTGATAACTTAACAGTTTCTCTCCAGGCGGTGTCAGGAATAAAGCAATGGGGGCACAGCTCATCTGAATGATAAATAATTGGGACAAGCAGAAGAGCTTTAGCCTAAAACTACACATTTATTAGCTCTTGAGTGCCTGTGCACGCGCGCACACGCACACACACACACTGTTTCAATAAAAAGAAAAGGAGTACTTGTGGCACCTTAGAGACTAACAAATTTATTAGAGCATAAGCTTTCGTGAGCTACAGCTCACTTCATCAGATGCTCACGAAAGCTTATGCTCTAATAAATTTGTTAGTCTCTAAGGTGCCACAAGTACTCTTTTTCTTTTTGCGAATACAGACTAACACAGCTGCTACTCTGAAACTGTTTCAATAGGGTTTAGAGCACTTCAAAACATTTATAGCTACCCAAAGTTAAGAAATGGTTCAGAGGAATTGGCAGCTAAACTTCTGGGGGGCCCCACCTTCCATCTAACTGCTGAGGTACTTAGCTGTCAGATTCTGGAGCAAAGAATGCTTCCTTGGACTGCTCCCAAGCAAATTCTTTCACCAAATCTTTCATAGCTAACTTCAATCAAAGCACAGAGTCTCCTTGTGATTCACCATAGTAACCCCTAATGGGTCACCAGTTCTCCTACTTTAAGCAAAACTACTCATTAGCTCTTATCAAAACATTTCTAGTCATAACAACATGTCAGGGGCACTTAGTATCAAGGTCGCTATTCCCTCACTCTCTTCCATGCTTATAATTGGCTACCTTTCTGTCCCAGCCTCCCATTGTGATTAACAAACTCGCAAATATGCAGCTGTCTGACCTTGCCTCATGAAGGCCTCAGATTTCCTAGCTATGTGATATATGGTTTTCAGCTGGCAGTGACTGAACATACAAAATTGCTGATTGCAGTAGTAGCAAATTCTGGGGCACACACAGGAATGCCAGATTATACACAGAGAACATGAAACAATGGGTGTTACCATACAGACTGTAACAAGAGTGATCAGGAAAGGTGAGCTATTACCAGCAGGAGAGCGGAGGGGGGAGGGGGAACCTTTTATAGTGATAATCAAGGTGGGCCATTTCCAGCAGTTTACAAGAACAGTAGGAGGGGAAATAAACAAGGGGAAATAGTTTTACTTTGTGTAATGATACATCCACTCCCAGTCTTTATTCAAGCCTAAGTTAATTGAATCCAGTTTGCAAATTAATTCCAATTCATCAATCTCTCCTTGGAGTCTGTTTTTGAAGTTTTTTTATTGAAGGATTGCCACTTTTAGGTCTGTAATTGAGTGACCAAAGAGATTGAAGTGACAATCTGCTTGAGTCACGTTGTGTGCATCTCAATATGCATAAGGATAAGCAGAAATACTATGGGATGGAATGGATTGCTGACAATGATGCTCGGGGGGGGTCTGCTTAGAGACAGCCACCAAATGCACCTGTTAGAGGTACAGAGTCTGTAACAGCAAAGGCCAGCAGAGATACCTTGTGTGCTCGCATGCTGAAGCTTCATGGGGCTGACTAGTGGAGTTATATGGCACATTGCACTGCTGCCTGGAAATCAAATGTAGTGTTTCTGTACACATTAAAGATATAAAGATGCTGTCTTTACTTTTATTGAAATTCATTTATGCCAAAAAATGTGGCATACCATGGTTCAAATGTATATCAACATAAGACAAAGCAAAACATTAAGCCATGTAACTAAAAAGAAAATTGTCAGGATATTGTCTTCTCTTTCTCCTGCATTGCAACAGGTGTAGAGTGTAGCAGATAATGCTGCTGGAGTGAGGTTCCATGACTAAAAGCCTGGTTCATTGACTGGCTCCTGCAGGCATTGTCGGACATCATAACTGGAGGAGATGGTAACACAAAGTGAATCTCTGGGGCTCATGTACCTTATGGACTTGCTCCCAGCTCATGAGGATACTTTGGAAGGATTCAGTTTTTATTGATAAAATGATGGTAAGTACACAAACTGATGAAAAATATTTTCATTGATAACCAAAATTTACAGCTAGGCAAAGTAAGAAAAATTCTGCTTGAGGATGTATTAGAGTTCGATTTAAAGATATTTACTTTGTATATTTTGACAAGTGGTGTTGAAAATTTGTGTTTTAACAGTTGTAAATGTTTAACTTTTTTAATCTCTGTGTTTACTGACATTAAATAATTAGCATCTAACCCCCACGTAGTATGACCTGCCCATAATTCATGCAAATATAAAAATTTACATCAATAAAAATGCTTAAAAAGAACCATCAAAATTACATATTTTAAAAAAATAATTCTGTCAAGCCTACTCATGAGCCTGAATAGTCTCTCAAACATAGATTCTAAGGTGACACGGGGCCAATATGATCATCTTGTCTAACCTCCTGTATAATACTGGCCATAGATTTTCCCCAAAATTATTCCTAGAGCATACCTTTTAGAGAAACAGCCTCAATCTTGATTTAAAAATTGTCAGTGATGGCACATCCATCACAATCCTCGGTAAATTGTTCCAGTGGTTAATTACAGATGCTTGGATATACCCTTGTGCAGGTTCCTCTTTCAGGAGTAAAGTCATAAATTTTGCTCACATCAGCCTAAAACTGCACTAAAATTGTGATGTGATCTTTGGCTGCACAATAAGGGCTTGTCTTCACTATGGGGGTAAGTCGATCTAAGTTACACTAGCCCAGCTATTGGTGTCTTCACTGCGCTACATCAACAGGAGATGCTCTCCAGCCGACTTCCCTTACTTTTCTCAGAGAGCTGGAGTATTGGGGTTGACCGGAAAGCACTCTGCCATCGATTTAGCGGGTTTTCCCTAGACCTGCTAAATTGATCCCTGCTGCACCGATTGCAGCAGCGTCGATCTCCCCGTGGTGAAGACCAGCCCTAACACATGGGCTTCTTAATCTGCATTGTTCTGCAGTATCAATGCAGAGGAGTGAAGCTAGAGGAATTGTAAGCAGGTTGGGATGGAGACACTGACAAGAGGCATATGAAGATGGACCACTTCTGGTCAAGGGGTAGATGGCACAGGTAGATGGCAAGATAGTACACAAGAATAGTTGCACAGACAATTTGTGGGAAAGAAAGGAGGAATGTCATGTACTGATTCAGCTGTGGCTGCACATTTTCATTGCAGTTATCTTGAATTGGCAATATTTAGGATAAGCTAACTCAGGGTCTGCCCCATTCCCCATACCTCAGAGGCACGATGTGATGGGTGCCTCTCTATTTGTATGTCTACACAGGACTAAAAAAACCCACGGCTGGCCCAAGTCAGTTGACGCAGGCTCACAGGGCATGGGCTCTGGGGCTAAACATCAGGGTATAGATATGGGCTTGGGTTAGAGCCCGAGTTCTGGGACCCTGCGAGGGTGAAGGTAAAAGATGCTAAAAGGTAAAACAATGCTCCTGTTCTGGAGCAAGCACACCAGGCAAAAGGGGCTAACTCTGGAACAGGAGTCCAAATGACATAGCAGTCTCTGGTAGGGCCAATGCAAGTCACATAGTATGAAAATAGAAGAAGCCTTGAACCATGAGGAAAAGCAAAACACTTCAAAAATGCCTCTCAACATCATGGAGTTCCCTGGGTAAAAATGTGGCAGGAGTGGCATGGAAGAATACACGACAATGATCTCTTATGTGGCCTTCCTATGGACACCTGCATGGAGAAGCTATTATACTTGTGTAAGAGGATGAGAGGAAGCTAGAGAGAGGCTACACACCGGAATGCTGGGCTCTGCGAATGCTGAGCAGAACAGAGAGCAGCCTGCTGCAGCTGAGAACAGGCTGTGGCTTCTGTGGTGTTAGATGGAAGTAAAGAAATAATTAAATATTAACTGATATACACATGACCGCCTTGGTCCCATGACAACCACCCAAACATACCAGTGATCTATACCAGTGAAATGCCCATCCAGCTTTTAAAGAGCAATATCACTGTGATTCCTGTTCCCCTGCCACTGCTAAGGCAAATGATTTAGGCATATTTCTCAGCTTAACTCCCCACTTCATAAATTAACAAGCTGAACTATCCTTGCTCTTTGTTTAGGGCTAGTATACACTGCCTTGGCTGCTGTTGCACATCTGGCGAAGACGTGCTATGCTGATGGGAGAGTGCCTTCTTGTTGGCATAATTGGTTCACCTCAATGAGAGGCGGAAGCTATGTCAGCAGGAGAGCATCTCCTGCCAGCTTAGTGTTGGTGTGGACAGCGTTTGGGTTGCTGTAACTTGTGTGGCTTGAGGGGAGGAGGGAGGCTTTACATTGACTTAAGCAGCAGTGTAGACCAGCCCTCAGACTCTGTTGTGGCACTCCTTTTTCTGAATACTTGCCAAATTGCTGAGGGCTGAACACTGGCATTTTCTTTCCTGCTGACTTTTGCTGGTTCATGTGAGAAATGATCGAGCAAAGTCATTTTCTACTAACACCAAACAAAGACGTTTATTAGAACAAGGGAAACAGATTCACTCTAAAACTATATACTCTCATTTTTTCCTCTTCGAACGTATGTTCCCCGGCTCCACTTCTGCTTGGCTTCGTACTACAATTTTAAAGAAACAGTATCCTCCCAAGTATGGTCAGCTATCCTAATTAGGCTAAATCCAGGTGAGCTGGTCATATTAATTAAGACCTATGTTTTCAAGTGACCAGTGATTTTGGGAATCATCAAAGGAGGAATTTTCTGAGGGTGGGTGCTCAGCACTTTCTGAAATTCAGTCCTGTATAAGGTGTCTCAAGTTCGACACCCATATACCTGGGTCACTTATGAAAATGTAGGCAATTGACTTTAAATATAAATAATAAATCTGTGAAACACACTGTTGCTAAACAGAGGCAATCAATTAGCATAAATACAACTTCTGAAAGTTGAAATTGCTTTGCATCTGGCCAAGATAATTTAGCAGAAAGAGCTGAAAGATTAAAAATGAGCTATATCTTGAATAAGAATAAAAAGAAAAGGAGTACTTGTGGCACCTTAGAGACTAACAAATTTATTTGAGCATAAGCTTTTGTGAGCTATAGCTCACTTCATTGGATGCATGCAGTGGAAAATACAACTTCCACTGCATGCATCTGATGAAGGGAGCCGAAGCTCACAAAAGCTTATACTCAAATAAATTTGTTAATCTCTAAGGTGCCACAAGTACTCCTTTTCTTTTTGCGGATACAGACTAACACGGCTGATACTCTGAAACTTGAATAAGGATAATTGTAAGTGAGCTGTCAAAAAGTTTATTTCTCTTCCTTTCTTGATAGGCCCTTCAGCAGGCAGACCAAAAGACAAATTGTGTGACAATTACCTTTAATTGTAATGAGCTACTTCCAGTACAAACCACTGCTAATTGCAGAGCATTTCCAGTTTTATCATGGAGGATGAGGGCAGGAAATAAATGAAGCTATTTTTGATTATATTAGTACTTTAAAGCAACTTTCTCTAGCAGGGTATGCAAATGTGGTACAACAAAAGAGGTTGTTTATGGACATCTATGCAAAGTAGGTTTTTTTGGTGGAGGGTGGAAGTTGCTGTCTGAAAATGATTTAACTACTATAGCTGGAATGCATATAAAATCATTTTAGTGATGAAAATAGCTATACACACACACAAAACCTTCATTGGAAGTAACAGGGAAAAAGATTGTCAGAGAGCCAGTAAATATAAATAAAGCATGTGGTGTGTCAGAGCCTATTGCTTCAGGCAGGGATCTTGTCAACAGCAGTACAGGTCTCTGGTGGGATCAAGAGCACTGGGCTATAGGGAAAAAGAAGAGATAGCAATGATTCACTGAAACTGTTGGCGTGATGGGAAGCGTATGCCTAACGTTGCAGAGTTTAAGAGTGAATTACATCTGTTTTTAAAATTCAGGAACGCCATATTGTGTAGAATCCAAATCCCCAGGCCCTCCTCAGTATTTTGAAGAGGGCATTGTGACTTTTATTGCTGCCAAGGGTGATTTGTTAGGCATATCAAAAAATATGATGATTTGCTGGTAAACACTTATAGAGAGGGGAGGGAAGGTATAAATATTAAAATCTGTTAAGATGGCATATCTGTGAGCATTCTGATAAGACATCAAAATGCATGCTCTTTTTCATGCCAGAAACAGTTTGCTGCATTATCTGTCACACTTATACCTGAAAAGCACTACACTGCAGCCTAAAACTTAGAAAAAAGAGTCTCCTGGAAACAACTTGGAACTGTGTCTTGTGGTATGGGTGCTGGTTGGCAGGATGACTAAATTCCATTCCCCACTCTTCCACTGGCTTGCTGCACAGCTTTGCTGGTTCTGGAAATGGTTTGTTGCATCACTTTACTGATCTGTATATCAAATTTTCCAGCTGCAAAATGGGGCTGATAATATCTATTTCCCCAAGGAGTTATAACATCTGCAAAGTGCTTTGATGTGCAAAAGAAAGGAGGATTGTAAGTGCTAAGTGTATTATGTCCATATAATCTAGTATAGTAATCAGTACTATATAGCTAGTTGCTCCTCTTGGTTGCAGGGAACATACAGTAAGTTTGTATTTTTTGGTAGAAACTGTGCATATTTCGTATGAGTACATTGGGACTCCTAGAATAAATGCTGCCAAATGACTGTACGTGGATTTTAAAGGAATAAAGGGCTCTCTAAACAGTTTTAAAGCAAACATAATGTCATCTTTAAGAATCCAGACCTTTATTCTCCTTATTCTCCCTCCAGCTATGTACAAAGATCTGGTTCTTTTAGGAGACAGTACGCAAAGTTCTGATGAAGCTGATATCTATCCATGTTATCTTTAAAAAAAATGTGCCTGCACAATCAGATTTCGCGATTGGAATGAGAAGCCTCCCTTATAATACATTGGCGATAATGCTATTATAAATAATACTATGGATATTATAGGCCAAATCAAAGACCTTATTGTTGCTACCTAGTTACAGCAAACTTCACTTTTTGAATGACTATTTACACCTGGACCCCATCGCTGAATCACTTAAGTGCCTGGCAGTAAGTCATCATAAGGCCGTCTACAAATGCTAAAAGGGAGAGAGGAGGCTCCATGTGTTTCTATTTATCACTCTCTGATGGGCAAAATTGCTTGAAAGTAAGTTCTCCTGCAGAACTTTACAAGCACCATAAGCTGCTCCATAACTTTTAAGTGATTCTATTCATCTCCATGACAGAATACATTTTTCAGGAATCTGTTCATTAAACTCAATGGCATTTTAATCATGAAATGCTCTGTACAGCATAACCTAATCCATTGGTGGAACTATTTAGTTTGAGCATTGGGTGAATCTCCTAAGGGCAGGTTTTATACCACTTGGGAGTATCTCAAGACAGTAATGGCTGCTAAGATACCTATGCACAGATACTGAAATATATAACTCACCTGGGAAAGGGCATTATAATTTGACATTAAATACAGCCAAACTCTCTCTCTCTCTTGCTGGTCAACTATATTGTATCTGATTCGTGTAGAAAATCATCCAAGTATCTCAAAAACTATTATAACAGTTGTTTGAGAAGGTTAGTCCAGGGAACTGATCACAGGAATGTGAGCTTGCCTTTCATAAACAGAATTGACAGCTGTTAGATAATACTAGACCAGTGTGTTATGACTCCTGAAAGCCCATTGTGGCTAACCTGTTATGCATCACCATATGGTATGAGTGTAGTAGAGTCCCACATGATAAAAAATTAAGGAAGACCAATACATTCTACCACTTGAAATTTAATGAGGAATGAAAATAACTATGTACAGATTTGAAAGATGCTTGCTATGATCTTTTTGAATTCAAGAATGCTACAGAATTTCTAAAAGCTATAGATTAAAACCAATTAAGATTCTCAGGGGTCTAATGAGCATCTTCTGAGTTTCATAACTATCAAAAGCTGCGGTGCTGGTCATGGATATTACAGCTATATATAATAATGACCTTGCACACCAAAGATTGATTATTAAAGGCAAAATAGACAGACTGTCCTCATGACCATGGGCAGAGAAAATCCAAAGCAATGTTTTCTTTTCTCACTCTTATTTGTTGAAGTATATGAAAATTCTCCCACAGCTTGAATGAAAAAAAAAAAGGATGGATTTAAGGCCTGATCCAAAGTTCATTGCAATCCATGTAAGTCAATCCATTCAATGATCAGGCCCTAGTGATTCACAATCAGAGGGGTATGCATTGGCTAAATGTTACTTTAATCAACTTATGTTGTTATTGATGATCTCCTTCAACAAAATTGTTAATTTGGAGAGACAGATTTCTCTATTGCCATGGAACCCTATCTGATGGTCACCAGAATGAGATATTTTGACCAAAAAGATGTGGGCATGGGGATGTTGGAGGGGAGGAAGTCCATGAAAGGTTTTGTGTCTTACAAAGCTGTCCACAGAATGAAGAGCTAGGAAAGAGCACCTCTTTGGGTGGATAGAGACAGGGGACTAGAGCCCAGACTCTGACATCCAATGCCTGGCATTAATCATGTTGTGAAGATGGTAAAACCCTTCTTCCATATTCTCTCATACACCCAAGTCTGAAATCTCTTTACCCATTGACGTATAGAGGGGATGATCTGGGCCATTGTAAACAATGTTTTGTTTTCTGTTTCCCATGTTTCCCTTTCCTACATGTGGGCAGTTGGTTAGCCTTCCTTATGGACTCTTCTGGACAAATCTTGTGAATTGCCATGCAATAGGGCTGCAGATGCTCACCATCAACCAGAATTTGATGCTAACTAGCATCATCAGAAAGAAACATAGGGAGCAACACATGCAAAACAAAAAAAATGCTTCGATTTGAAGACTGCTGATAGAAAACATTACAAAATTAACAGGATGCATATTTATTAGAAATGACTTAAGCATAGCCATGGCAAGATTTAGTAAAAGATCTGCTTAAACAGAATAAAGATAGAAGAAGTGGTTGAAAGGAAAATAGGCAAAAAGCAAATTGAGGAAACATAAAAGTGTCTGAGAGAATATTTCTTAGACCCATGGGCAAAATTCTACTCTTTAACAGAGCACAACAGAAGATCTGCCTGAGAAAAAAAAGAGTTGAAAAGGTAGGCAGCCATAGAAGTTATAGAAATATTAGAAGAAAAGCAGGCTAAGACATAGAGAAAAAGATGAATCTACTTGTAAAGAGAATATGGATTAATATAAAGTGAGAGAGGTGGATGAGTAAATGCAATATGATTTGATTTCATTTGACCAGAAAACATATAAATCAAGAGCTGGTGAGGAAGCAATGAAAGTATTTGGAAAATGAAAAAACAAACAGATACAAAACCCCCAAACTTCAGAGTTATCCTGGGGGTTTAACAAAAATCATGAAGTATAATATTTGGGAAAAAAGCTATGATTTGTGATTAACTAGTATATTTTAAATTTAATTAGGAGCAAAATTAAATATTCATCCAGATCCTCATTTGATATTAACATTGAAGAACATTAAAGTTGATGGAACTATACCAATTTACAGCAGCTGAGGAACTTTCCTATTGTCTCTAAAACTCAGTACCAATCAAAACCACAAGATGCCTGTTTTTGCAAGTGTTTTATTAGTAATGTAGCATTCTGAAACCCTTTGAATATAAAATTAGTTTACTCATGGCCTTGGAGCATTCACAGAGTGTAGTTAAAGTTTGTTTTACTTGCTATTTATATTCCAATACTTTCCTCATGCTTTAATTAGCACTTCTGATAGAGTTCATAATGGTGTATTGCAATAATTGAATAGTCAAATTGAGATTAAGGATTAGTGATTTAGAAGACTGCTACTGAAAAATTCTTCTGCTCAGTTCAAAACCATTATATTATTTTGTTGTTGTGTAGTTTTTTTGTTCTTTAAGGGTTGTTCTGGAGATTTTAGGAGGTAAGTGAGCCAAGATGTGCTTATTTACTAGATTTTTAATCTCTAATTAACATAGTAGTTTGTTAACGCTCCACTCAAACCCATACATATTTTTCTTCTCTTCAGATAGATGCATTTTCCCATTATTCAAGTTATGAGGGTGCAATCTGATTAGGTACCATGCTTAGGGTCAGTTTGTGGCCTAGTGTCCATAGGCATGCAGGAGCATAAGCGGGGGTTAGACCAACCATATGCTCCCACCCAGACTCCCAGGACTGTGAGTCTGGTCAGGATGGGAAAATGGGAATTGCACACCCGCTACTGCCCACTGTGCAAATTAGCAGGAAGCATTAGGTGTGGGTGGAGTGTCAGCTTTAACTCCCAATGAATAACCCAGCATGAACAGTGAGGCCTAGGTTGGAAGGCTAATATTGGTTACTACCCTCTGGGGCAAGTCGGGAGCAGGGACTGATGCCTCTATGGCATGATTCCTTTCCTGCTCTACTCCATGAGTGAAGCAGCGATGCACGACTCCTTACAGAGGGCAGATTGTAGCTGTACACTTTAACTCCCATTCAGATAGCAAATAGAATTTTAAAGGCTACCATACTCAGGCAAAACTCCTATTAGCCATCACTGCTTTGCTTGAGTAGGTCTATGCAATCAAGGCTGTATATTCACACCCAGAGATGCAACATTCATCTAAAGTGGGTTGATTAAAATCACCCCTTGTGCTCCACGAAAATGGGAATATTCCTATGATGAAACCAGTCAGGGCTGTTGTGGTGCTTACTCCATTCATGGTTCTAAAATCCTTTCAGATGCTTGACACCAGGAAAGTATTAAATTATTATTATTTTATAACTGCAGTGACTCAGCATGTCCTCTTCTAAGTACAAGAAGATGTTGCAGGTACCTGGGATGGTGATATGTGATATTTTAAAGGCATTCACTGGAAGTTTAGGACTTAAAATCACAAAGAAAGAATATCCTGATTTCAGGTTTCCACACTATGTTGAACTCGGTTCTTGGTATTTATATACATTGTTTGCAGCATACACAAGATCTGATTCATACCCACTACTGCAGTGCTGGGGAGGAACTGGTGGCCATAGTACAAGTAAGTACCAGTGATACAGGATAAGGTAGGAGAGATGTTCTGGAGCCAAATTTAGGCTTCTTAGTAAGAGATTAAAGTCCAGGACCTCCATGATAGAATTCTCTGAAATGCTTCCATTCCATTCATGCTTCCAGCAGTCACAAGAGTGAAATGCCTGCAAGCTGCATAAACTTTTTAAAAACACAATAACAGAGGCTCAAACTATATGTATACCCCAAATTAAAACACACACACACACACACACACACACACCACCATAGCTGAAAGCCACCATAGCTAAACAAAAGAGTGAAAGACTTTGTTAGAGACAAAAAGATATCTTTTAAAAATAGGAAGTAAAATCCTACTGAGGAAACTAGAAAGGAACAAATTGGCAAGTCAAGTGTAAAAGTGCAATCAAGCAGGATAAAAAAAGAATTTGAAGAGAAACTAGCAAAAGATTTTTTTTTAAATTGCTGTTGGTATTTGTAAGTACAGCAAAAGCCAGAAGCCAAACAATCAGTGGGGCCACTGGATGATCAAGATGCATTCAAGGAAGACACGGCCATTGCAAAAAAAAAAAAAAAATCTAAATGAATTCTTTGCATTGGTCTTCCCTGCAGAGGATGTGAGGGAGATTTCAATACCTGAGCCAGACATTTTAGGTGACACATCATAGCTATCCCAGACTGAGGTATCAAGTAGAGGAGGCTTTGTGTAAGGGCACTGCTGCCCCCTCTCTAACATTCAGTAGGGGTGTTTTAGTTGCTAGCTCCCAGTACTAAAAAGGGGGAAGGGTCGATGGGGAATCAGGACCCTGAGACTGACAGCCCCCAGGAACAATGGGGAGAGGCCAATGCTCCAGGTCGGCCTGAATGACAGGGCAAGCAGGCTAATCAGGGAGTCAGGAGGCCAGGGAGGTCCCGTCCTCCATTTGAGCTGGATTTGCCTGGGTCAGACAGAGTGGGGCTGAGCTAAGGAGAAAGCAGGGGCCCAAGTTGAGCTGTGCCAAATCCAGTGAGAGCAGACCCTGTCCTGGGAGCAGAGCTGCAGCCCCAAAGCTAGAGGCACAGCCCAGAGAGAGCAGACTTGCCCTGGGAGCAGAGCTGCAGCAACCAGAGCCAGAGGGGCCAGAGAAGCAGCCCAGGGAGCTGGAGGCAGAGCAGCAGTGCAGAGACAGAGTGGTGCAGCTGGGGCTGGAGCAGTCTGGAGCTGCGTGCGGTGAGCAGCTGGGAAGACTGAGGGGGACCCTGGGCAGCAGGCCCAGCACAGGGAGACCCCTCAGCCAAGGGGCTCTGCAGGCCAGGCTTGGATCGTAACCCCGACAGGGTGGGGGTGACACTGGGAAGAAGGGTCCTACCACTTAGAGCCTGAGAGTGTTTGGCCACCACCAGAGCGAGTGTCCAACACACACAGCATCCCTGCAGCCAGAGCCCGAGAAGGCAGCCTAGGACTTACAAGGAACAGACTGTGAACGGCCCTGACGTTCCAGAGACACTGTTTGTGATGTTCCCTGCCACAGAGCGGGGTGATGAGTTTCCTTTAACCTTTCCCATTTTTCCTTATTGTTTTTAAAATTAATTGTTGATTAAATAACTTTAATTTGTATGTAATGGTCAGTGGGTCAGAGAAGTGCCCAGTGCAGAGAGAGTACCCCGGAGTGGGGACACCCTAGCCCCTATCCTAGGTGACCACAGCAGGGTTGGGGGGGGGTTGAGCCCCCCACGAATCCTGGGCCCAGCCTTGTTGGGGTTATAAGGACTCTGCCAGACAGGAGAGTGGAAGGGGAGCCCTCAAGGGCAGGGAGGCCACTGGGTAAAGGAAGTGGGAGCGAGGACTCGGATCCTTTCGCTAGCCCACTTCACCGGGGTAGTGCAGAAGCCAGGAAAGTTCCCCACAATAGCGGGATTATTCCCCCACTTACATTTGGAACAATTTGATAAATTAAATAGTAATAAGTCACCAGGACCAGCTGGTATTCACCCAAGTTTTGGAGGAAGTTAAATATGAAATTGCAGAACTACTAACTGTGATATGTTTCAGAGTAGCAGCCGTGTTAGTCTGTATTCGCAAAAAGAAAAGGAGTACTTGTGGCACCTTAGAGACTAACAAATTTATTAGAGCATAAGCTTTCGTGAGCTACACTTCACTTCACTTCGGAAGTGAGATGTAGCTCACGAAAGCTTATGCTCTAATAAATTTGTTAGTCTCTAAGGTGCCACAAGTACTCCTTTTCTAACTGTGATATGTAACCTATGGCTTAAATCAGTCTCTGTACCAGATGACTGGAGGGTAACTAACCTAATGCCAATTTTTTTTAAAAAAGAGGCTCCAGAGGCAATCCTGGCAATTACAGGCCAATAAACCTAATTTCAATACCAGATAAATTATTTAGACTATAGTAAAGAATAGAATTATCAGACACATAGATGAACACGATATATTGAGGAAGAGTCAACACAACTTTTGTAAAGGGAAATCATGCCTCACCAATCTTTTAGAATTTTTTTGAGGGTGGGGTCAAGTAACATATGGACAAAAGTGATCCAGTTGATATAGTATATTTGGACATTCAGAAACCCTTTCACAAAATCTCACACCAAAGGTTCTTAAGCAAAGTAACTGGTTAAAAGATAGGAAACAAAGAGCAGGAACAAGTGATCAGTTTTCACAGTGGAAAGAGGTAAATGTCCCCAGGATATGTGCTGTTTAGTATATTCGTAAATGATTTGGAAAAGGTGGTGAACAGCGAGATGGCAGATGATACTAAATTGCTGAAGATGATTAAGTCCAAAGCTGACTGTGAAGAGTTAAAAAGGGATCTCACAAAAACTGGGTGACTGGGCAACAAAAGAGCAGATGAAATTCAGTGTTGATAAGTGCAAAGTAATGCAGAGTGGAAAAAATTAATAATCCCGACTATGCATACAAAATGATGGGGTCTAAATTTGCTGTTACCTCTCAAGATAGAGAGCTTGGAGTCATCGTCAAGAGTTCTCTGAAAACATCTGCTCAATGTGCAGCAGCAGCAAAAAAATGATTAGAATGTTAGTAGCAGTAGGAAAGGGATAGATAATAAAACACATACCATCGTGCCACTATGTAATCCATGGTATGCCAACACTTTGAACACTGCAGATAGTTCTGGTCACTCCATCTTAAAATATATATATTAGGATTGGAATAGATACAGAGAAGGGAAAAATATTAGTATTATGGAACACCTTCATTACTAGGACAGATTATAAAGACTGGGATTGTTCATTTTAGAAAAGAGATGACTGCGACTGATAAAAGTCTATAAAGTCTTGAAAGGTGTAGGAATAGTGAAGTTTCAGAGTAGCAGCCGTGTTAGTCTGTATTCGCAAAAAGAAAAGGAGTACTTGTGGCACCTTAGACTAACAAATTTATTTGAGCATAAGCTTTCATGAGCTTGAAGTGAGCTGTAGCTCATGAAAGCTTATGCTCAAATAAATTTGTTAGTCTCTAAGGTGCCACAAGTACTCCTTTTCTTTTTGCGAATAGTGAAGTGTTATTTATCCCTTCACATAACACAAGAACCAGAGGTCTTCCAATGAAATTAATAGGCAGCAGGTTTAAAACAAACCTAAAAAAGTACGTCTTCACACAATACACAGTCGACCTGTGGAACTCATTGCCAGGGGATGTTGTAAAGACCAAAGGTATAACTGGGTTAAAAAAAGAATTATACAAGTTCACAGAGGATAGGTCCATCAATGGCTATTAGCCAAGATGGTAAGGGACACAACCCTATGCTCTGGATGTCCCTAAATCTTTGACTGTCAGAAGCTGGGATTGGATGACATAGCATGGAGTACTTGAAAATTGCCCTATTCTGTTCATTCCCTCTGAAACATCTAGCACTGGCCACTGTCAAAAGACAGGACACTGGGTAAGATAAACCACTTGTTTAACCCCATATGGCCATTCTTATGTTCTTCTGTAATATTAATATAAGTGTTTTGGAGAACTTAAATAATGGTATCAGATAGAGAAGAGAGACAGTAATAAAGACAGAGTGGAAAGAAGTATATAAAATAAAAAGAAAGAAAAACAGAAAGAGTGTAGCCAAATAATTGTTCACTAACAAAGATCATTGCACATTCCTTTGAAGCATCTGGCTCTGGCTACTATGGCAGACAAGATATTGGCCAAATGGACCATTGCTCTGCTTCAGAATGGCAATTCTTTTTCACTATGCATTTTTTGTTTTAAAGATAAAGTCTAAAAGAGTAACAGAGGGAGGGAAGTGAACTAGGGTAAAAATTGAAAAGCCCAACACCATTCACCAGATTGTACCATCATTTCTCACAAGGAACCAGACTGAATCAATTTATCCTCCACTTCTGCTTGAGCCCCAGGGTCCAGTGCCATTTCCTTCAGTGAAGCTAAACTGATTTAGGGCAGCTGAGGATCTAGCCATACGTGACTTTAACTACCTGAAATGTTTATTAATGTGTCCTTTCATCATCTCATGCACATTTCATAGTGCCACTTTAGAAAGTCATTCATAGTGCAATGAAAGCAAGAAATAACTTTGATAAAATCTTATATGTATTACAGGTTTTCTGTACATAAAATCAATCCTCTCAATCAATGGGCACTGACTGATTCACCAAATGGAAAGTAAAAAAAAATTCTCATCTCCTTAAATGAGGTGTATGATGTAGTAAATAAAGTGTGTTCTTTTCCCTAAAATGTATGCCTGATTCAGCAAAGTACTTAATCACATGCCTAACAAAAGGTGTGATTTATGTTATTGGCTTCAGTCTGACAACTAATACTAAAATTAGACACATTTAAGTATCTTCCTGAAGCCAGGTTATAACTGTGTTATTACATATTTTGGACTGAATTCAGATGTGGGGGAAATGGTTGCAACTACAATGAAGTTGGACCTGATTCCACCAGGACTGCCTTTGGCCCTTTATGGTTTAAGTCTTACTAAGTGATTCAGACGTCAATGGCGCTATCCCCCTTCCATACCCACTTTAGGACCTGGTCTTTCAAGTACATCTCCTCTGAATCAATCATCATCAGACACATTTAATACCAACTTCCCTTAATCCATGCTGTACAGCAGTGTCTCATACTGTGCAGAAGGCACAGAGATCCTTCTACATTATAAAGGGACTGTATTGTAATATCCCCATCAGATTTCTCCATGCACCTGAATCTCATTTTCAGTGCACCAAAAGTTCTTTCAATTATAGATTGAACAGACAATGTGCTGCATTATAATGACATTCCTTTGGAGTTTGGGGACTCGGAATGAGAAGCTTTAGTGACTTCAGTGGGGCCTTAAGGGAGATAAGCCCTCTCAGCTACAAACGGGAAAATATGATTTCACTTTTAGTAAAATTTGTCCTGACAGGCAAAATTCTGCTCTTGGTTGCACCAATTTAAACCCAGAATAATGACATTGATTTAAGAAGAGTTATTCTGGATTTACACTGATAAAACTGGGCAAAGGATTTATCCCACAGAGCTGTAATACGAGGTCTTATAATTCTAACAGTACCGTTAGGAACAAAAGACAAAATTTGTTCTATTTTTGACAGTATAAAACCTTGCTCCTAGTTACATAGCTGACTTTTTGTTTTAAATGGCTATTGCTGCAGTGATAGCAGTAGGCCTCCAAATATGGGAGTCTCTCAATTTCCTGTAGTCTGCACTGGATCTGAAAAGACAATGACAGATGAAAGCATACACTAGGATTGGAACAGTGGTAGCTCGTGACTTTAACAGGTAAAGCTCAAATCACAAAAAAAAGTGATGGCCTCAGGCATAATACAATAGCTATTAAAAGCTCACCTTATTTTTAGTGAAGAAGCAACAGGCAGACCAGGGAATTGGAGCCACCACTGTGGTGCAGCTATTACCCAGGCCGGAGTGAGGGGCAGAGCATGAGGCAGGCCTGGGGCTTGGCAGCGGATCTTCATGCACATGCATATAGCTCACCCCATGAGAAACGGTGCTCGAGAGGCGTAGGGTGTTGCTCCCCATCCCTGTCTCCTGCCAACCTCTTGCAGCCTTGACTTAACTGCTACAATCCTGCTGTAGTCTCTCCAACAAGTGGTTACTACAGCAATGCCCTTATATAGAGATTCCCGCGAGTGATAAATTGCCATGGTAGCAAGGCACTATTAGCTATACCAAGATTTGAACCTCATGCAGCACTACGTTCTTCAAACTTTCTGGCATTGTGATTCACAACTAAGAGACTGAGTTGTGACATTTAAATCACATCACAATTTGCACTTAAATCTGTATATATTTAGCAGTTGAATTAAAAAACTATGTGCAAAATGTATTTTGTAGATTTTGGCAAGATTTGTTTTGGCTGTGCCTCACTTGCCTGGGCTGATGAGTTGCCAGTGTATGGAAACATCAGAATAAAACTTCAGGCTATGGGAACATTATATAGATGGGATCCAAGACAGCTGCCTGAAGTAGGCAGGCTGACTGTAAGGGGGCAATTGTCCCTCCGGGTAGTCCCTCCCACAACTATGTGATAAGAAAATACATGTGGGTTGGAGAAAGAGGAATTACATGGGGAATAATGGGGGAGAAGATCTGCTTGGACTGGGTAGCTGAACTGAGGGCAGGCAAAAGCCCACTTTTTTTTTAGAATTGTTGTAAAGGAGGTTTATATCTGGATTGCTGATAAGGGTGAGATTAGGCCACAGAGCTTTTGTTTCTTAAAATAAATAAGGGAAGAAAAGTAGTTTGTTACTACAGCTGGTTGGAAAATTTACTTTATTTTCCAGTAACATTTTTGAGGAAAGTTTTCAGGTTTTTGCCAAAAAACACCTAAACCACTTTTTTTTTTTTTTTTTAAGTTTTCACTTTTCAAGCAAACCACTTCACAGTTTTGGTGAAAAGAGAAATGTTCATGAGAAAACTGCCATTTCATCCCCAAAAATGCTGGTACAAAATTGTGGTCAGATCTGTTTATGACTGTGAATAGGAGTATGAAGAGAGGAACTATGTTCCTAAATTATCATGTTCATCTACTCTTTATTCTTCATCTGAAGCCATAATCCTCTGATTGTGACAGCAATAAGCATTTCCACAGGAGTGAATCACAGTTGCCAACTCTCACATGGAAAATAAGCACCCCGACTTTCACAATAAGCCAAAAATCAAGCTAACGCCATTTCAAAACAAGGCCAAAACAAGCCAATCCCTAAGAACCCTAATGCTCTATGTAACTAGATCCCCCCAGTGTGCAGTATGGGGACTGTGGTGGGCCCCGACTGTGCATGCCTGACTCTCTCTCTCCTCCTTGCTCTTGTTTCCCCCTTTGCCAATGAAGAAGAAGAAGAAAAGAAGAAGAAACAAGGTACAACAAGCAATCTACAAGCCAAACAAGCTACAGGCCAAAAACTAGCCAACAAGCAACTCACAAGCCAATTAAGGCAAAAACAAGCCCAATTTCTGTGGTTTTTTTCATGGGTTCAGCATGTCTGGAGTGAATACTGATATAATAAGGGCCCCGATCCTGCAAAAGTGATGTTTCATGCCGACATACCTGGTGCCAGCTCATGCCAAGGCCCCAGTGAACACTGACAAATGCAGAGCTGGAAACCAGTCTGGCTTAGCTATGTTTTAGTATTGTTAAACTAAATCTTAGTGTTGTAAGAATGTGTTTAAAATTTAGTCTTTATTCAATACTTGTAGGTTGCTACACATCTTAATCTTACTTGTAATATCTGTATTCCATGTTATAAGATAATATTTAAGTGTTTGCTCTGTAACTATAAAAATGTTTGCTAAAACTATAAACCTCCACACTCAGAAGAGTATCATTACCAAGTGTGAAATAGTAGTTTACCATAAGAGGTGTTATCTCCTGCCCAACAAAAGAAGGTCTATATACACCAGACAAGCCATTGTGGAATGTCAGTGGATAAAAGACTTTGAAGAGACCCACTTATGAAGAGGGGACATGCACAGGGCCTTGTCCTATCACATCTTGAACACTGGGGGAAGGGAATAAAAATCCCTGTCAAAGAAGAATTGTTGTCACTATGCTGCCTGGAATTTGGAGAGGGCGATCATTCTAAGCATAAGCAAGGGATCTCCAAGCTGCTTAGTTTGGCTTAGCCCTAAAGGACATATAGAGCTTGCCTATTACAGCAGTGTCTATTACTTCTTTGAAACCTAAGACTGTAGCTCTTTCATGGGTGTATGTGTGCCTGCGTTAACCTTGTAAATAACCAATTTATTTTTACTAGTTAATACATTTTTAGTTAGTTTATTACAGGACTGGCTATGAGCATTGTCTTTGGTAAGAGATCTAAGGTACAATTGACCTGGGGTAAGTGACTTGTCCTTTGGGATCAGGAGTAACCGAAATATTGATGTGATTTTTGGTGCAAGGACTATCCATTACAAAGGCAGGCTTGCCTGGGTGGCAAGATAGACTGGAGTGCCCAAGGGAACTGTCTGTAACTCAATATTAAGGTTGTTATAGTGTTTTAGGAGTTCATACTTGGTTGGTGAAATCTAATTATAGACCATACAACCGGTTTGTGTTCTGTTCCTTGACAGTCTGCCCTGTGGTTGACTCGTGAGCTAATCTAGACAACTTGACATGGTGGTTGATGAATTTCAGCCTCTTTCATAAATTCATAGATTTTAAGGCCAGGTGGGACATTAGATCAGCACAGGCCATAGAATTTCACTCAGTTAGCCCTGTAGTGACCCCTGTAACTTAAAGCATACCTTCCAGAGAGGCATCCAGTCTTGATCTGAAGACTTCAAGGGATGGGGAACCCACCACTTCCATTGATAGTTTGTTCCACAGTTAATCATCAATTGTCAAGAGGTACCTAGCACCTTACAGGCATGGAAAGAACAGCAGGTACAGGTGAACTATCAGAACCAAAGGTCCTAAGGCCATTGATATCTCAGCCATAGAAAAGTCACTTTCTCCATTAAGGTCCATAAAAGATGAAAAATCCTGATGGTCCCTCATCTGATGTGAATATATAGGCATTCACAGCTCCCCTCCCCCTAAAGAATCCTGTGATAGCTATTTTCTGTAAAAAGGGAGAGAGAGTATTGAAAAATGTACTTCCTTCTGTTTTACATGTCTCTTAAAGTGCAGAAGAAAAATCACAGCCATAGCCACATGCACATTTGCTGGCTCCACTCCTCCTTTTTATCATTCATATGGATTGACCTGCATTAATTTAGGATTAACCAGTGAACTGTTGTATTAGATGATCTCTAGATATTATTTATTATCTCAGGCAAACAATTCAGAGGCTGTTCTCCACAATACCAGTCCAGAGAAGGCTAAGGATCTATGAAGGTTATGCTCCAGATTCTGGAGGACTTCATTTTAGGACCTAATTTTGGAGGTCAGATTGGCATGGGATGGATTCCAGTACCCTTTATTCACAGTAACTCCTTAATACGCAAACAGTACCATTGACTTTTATGAGACCACTCTTGATGCAAGGTACTATTCAAACAGAGTAAGGGTATCACAATCTGACCCTTAGCCAAGATACCAAATTATTTGATTTAAATAGGAATAGCAGATAGGGCTGTCTCTGTCCCTATTGTTTAATGCCATTCATTTTTGAATGAATCTGTTGTCCTTTGGTTTTGTGCCAATTTGGGATTACAATCAGTCCACATGGATCAAAATCTCCCCTCTTTGCAGATTAATTTTTGGCCATTATTTTTTTCATCTAACACAGACCTATCCATCAGATTCTTTACAAACAACCGCGGGTGCACTTAGCTCTTAAATGAAACTGCAAAATATCCCAGCAACCCACTGGCAATATAAATAAAAGAGAAGCTACCTGATGACTTTCAGATGAAACTCTTCCCCAACAGACTTTTTGGTACTTAGATGAGGAAGTACACGCAGTTGGAAAGATATCTATGCTGTGGGATAGGATTAATCTATTAATGATGTATACTCCCTTACACTCACTCCTGCTATGTCCTTTTAAAGTGCTGCCAATTCTTTTTCCACTTAACATCGGGGGAAAAAACGAAGATAGATCATATGTATAAAACTTCCTAGGGAAAGGTAAAAAGGACCAAACATGTCCAAGAAAAATGCAACTAAATGAAGATAAGAGGTGGCTTGAGCCTTCTTCATTTAAAAGATTTATCATCATGCTTCACTGAGATGTATTTGGGGATGACAACATATATATTATATTATATTATATTCCTGGAATCAGGCACAATATAGCCTGCCATTGAAGAATATATGACTCGTCCCATCTACTCGAGTACTGTATCTACATGCCTAAATATAGAACTAACCTCAATGTCAAGAATGAAACTGGTCATCATAACTGCTGTACAAAAATGGCACAAAACCAGGAAGCTTTTAAACACTTCCCACATGATTATACAATCAGTCTCAATAGATGATTTTGACCTACCCAACTTATTAGCTACATGTTCTTATTGTAATAACCCACCCCATCGGTCCCCTCCCTGATGTTTTGTTATGCCAATGCATTGCAGTACATACAAAATTAGATTTAAGTTCTTTGGGCAAAGGACCATGAGAAGAAATTAGCAGGGACTGAGAATATTAATAACATACATTAATAACATTGTACAGTTTGCACCAGGGGAGAACATTAGACAGTCCAGGTTACTAAGGGGTCTAAAATACACATTCATGAATATATTCATTTTAATCCCTTCAGTAATGTTACACCAAACACATATTTGTTTAAGTACCAACAACTACAAATATGAGCTTTAATCTCTCTCTTGAGCCACATTCCATCATATGGAGAGACACGTTTCGGCATCATCTTAAAGTTCTAAATATTTTATCTCTAGCTTTTATAACACTTGTGGCCAGATTGACTAGGGGCACAGAGAGTTATAAATTATACCCGTGTATCCCTGCGAGATGCCGTGCCTCTTAGGAGGATGCCGTTGTTCTTTCTGCATACTTCCTGTGCAGGCTGAGAGGCTTTAACTTTACAGCCAGAGAAGGCATTGTCTTGACGGAGGCTGCCGAGAGAACTGCATCCCACAGCTGGGTTGGTCATGCCCCCTTCCTTGGTTTGCACCAAAAATTAGACACCCCTGCCATGTCCGGTTTGGATGTCTGCATTTTTTAAAAGGATGTTGAAAAACTGGAGCGGGAGAAGAAAAGAGCCACAAAAATTAGCCAACCACATTATGCTTTAGTCAGATACAAGTGAATGGGCTCAATACAGGGATAAACTGGGTGAAATTTAATGGCTTGTGTTATACAGGAGGTCAGACTGGATGATCTGATGATCTATTCTGGCCTTAAATTCTATCATTTTAAAAGTTCTGGTCCCTTACCGCTGCCTTGGAGAAGCCTGCAACTGATTTTTGCCAATACAATTTTTTCCTCACAGTGGAATTTCTGCCACTAGTGATCTGTGCCAGGATTTCTGCCAGTGGGGAGAAATATTGGGTACTGAATCCATGTGAGGCCTTTAAAAAAAAAACATCAGACCATTACTCAGCCTTAGCATTAAAAACTCAGGGATGGCATCAGTATGGGCACTTATGGCAAAAGTTATGTCCTTGTATGAAAACATGGCATGTGAATGAACCAATACAACACATAGATAACATTGATCATGGGCTAGATTATATGTTTGTGAAAAGGAGCTTTGGGAGAAAAAGAGTTCACTGGGCCCCATATTACTGTCCCATTTCCCCCACCACTGTGCGTGTACAAAGCACAACTGTAGTCCCTGAGCATCTCTGAGACCAGGGATTTCTTCCTTCAACCGCCCCAAAGGAGATGGGGAGGGACAGGGAGGCAATGGGTTATTCCCCGAGGGACAGTACAGCTTCACACCTACACCAAACATGGACCAGTGTATTAATAACACAATCCAGCCCTTTAATATTGACCCTCGGTTGCAAAGAATACCTGGAAGGTTCCTCTGTTTATTGTGTTCCAATGACCAAAGCTAAGGAACCTCTCTCTGAGCATAATCTGATGCCCGAAATATTTCCACTGAAGTCAAGGCTTTCAATCTTGAGTCTGGGGCATTATCTGGTCTTCAATTAGATACCTGAAAATGAGGTCAGATTCTCAGCTAGTGTAAATTGGCACAACTCCATCAATATAAAAGGGATTACCCATAGAATATTATATATATATGGAGGGAGAGAGAGAGAGAGGGCATTGTATTTATATTTAAATACAATAGGTAAATTTTGTATGTCAGCTTTGGCAGCATCCCATTAGGTTGGCCTGTTCAATACCTGTAGCTGACTATTGACTTTTTTCAATGAAATAGATAGTCCTATAAATGGAAGAAAGGTCAACAGATGAAAAAAGAATGCAACTGAGGCAGCTGCAGTTAAATCAATGTTTGTTTAAATTCCTTAGGACATAGGATGCAGCCAGCCAGATTACTTTATGACTGCTTTCCTTGCAATTTAGGGATGTGTGCAAACTTTCACACACACATACCCATTCTTCCAAAGGTGATTTCTCCATCAGAACATTGTTGAGTTAATTCACTTAAGGCCCTTATGCAGGAACATTAAAATCAATGAGTGTTTTGCCATTGACCCAATGAAAGCAGGATTAGTCCGGAAGCCAAAAATATTCTCTTTTATCTCTTTGGGTCGATCAGCATCCTCTGTCAATTCCTGGAGGATAAAAGTTGTCCCTTGATTTGCCTGAGTAGGCCAGCCATTCAACTATGTAGAGTTGTTACTATTTCTCTAAAATAAAAAAAAAGTCCTCATCTTATGATCTGTTACAGAACATTAGCTCCTGATACTTGCCTATGCAATATGCTGTAAATAAGGACAGTACTTCTATTTCTGCCACTAGTGCCCTGTGCCAGGATTTCTGCCAGTAGGGAGAAAAATATGTTAATAAGTACGTCAAATAAGTAATAAATAAGTACGTTAAATCTGCTAAAACCCAGTTACAGACCTTCAAAAATATGAGGCTCCAATCCTACAAAGAGTTTCTCAGGTGCTTAACTTCATGCTCTGTGATAGCTCCCCTTGATTTCAATGCGACCACACACAGTGCATAAAGTTAATTATGTACATATATTTACTGGATTGGAGCCTGCATTGCTATTAGTGATAAGACCAGATTATCTCTCAATTCCTCAGCTTCACAAACACTCAAGAGAAGCAGTTCTTGCCACACTAACAAGTGACATTCGTGTGCAATGCTGTATCTCCTGTTTCTCTCCATTCCAGACCCCTCAATGAAGCAACCTGACAAACAATATGTATGTGTCAAGTCAGTCAACTGAAAAAAAATTAATTTGCAAAAATCAATTCAATTTCCTTTTACATGATATTAATGGTAGAATCATAGTTTAATAGCTTTTTCAAAGGGCAAAATTGCCGTTTAATTTGGCTGCATTTTTTGGACTTCAGCCCCTATTGTAGTCCCCAGAATACCAGCCAGGAAAGCTGTGCAGGGGATCCACATCCAGGCCCTGTGTTAAGGGCTGGATTTCACTTCCTCAGCCACTGTGCACTCTCCTCAAGGAGCCCAAACATTCTGACTTTGTGAAGGATTAATGGATTTCATCCACAACTGATTTTCACTCACAACAGAGGAAAGTATTTAAGCATGACTAACTTTAGTGAACTGTTGCAAATTATTTCTAATTATTTCTAATACATGTACATGCAGTATGCACAATTAATTCCACACCCTGCAATAATAGGTACAGATCGGGCTAAAATTGTAATGCATTTATCATATTCTAAAAAGAAAGTTGTGTGGTATGCCAAGACAAGTTTACCATTACAGCCTCAATGAACAAAGAATATCAGGTTATGATGTTATGGAAATTTATCCAGGATCAAAGTTCACTGAAGATTGCATAGTATGCTGTTCTTTGAATTCTGCTTAGGACCTGAGACAATTGTTGTATAGAATCAAAGTATAATGCCCCATCACTGGAGCTTTCACTGGATTTACAGTTTGCTTTGCTAGCATTTTCTGGCGAATGGCAAACTCATTGCTTTTGCCAAATTGTTAACAATGTTTATATGCATGTTCACTTCCACACTGCTGTCAGTTGCAAGGTTTTGGTACCCTCCCTTGCATTGTTAGATTTCCTCATGTCCTTTTCTTTCATGCCAATCTTCATTTTGTCTCAAGTATGGTTTCTTGACTTTCCTCCTTACTTACTACAATTTTGCCTGCTCTGTAGCTTTTTGGATTTTTGTAACTATTTCTAGAGAGTTTTCTCATAGTCTTTAGGCAAAGTCTCACATACTTTTCTATTGCTGCAGACCACCACTAGCCCGTCTCCAATCAAGGAATCACTTCAATGGCCAAAACTGAAAGGCTGGCTCTTTAACGTCAAGAATGTAACATAATCATCAATATTTTCTTGTGTCTTTTGTGCTTTCGTGTGAAGGAGGAATCTTTCATAGGTTTCATTCTTTCTGGGAACACTTGCTTCAAACTCTGCACATACCCTAGAAACTTTAAAAGCATCTAGGGCTTCTGCATTAGTTACAATTAAAAAGGCCACTTTTGTGGCACCTGAGTAATAATTTAGAGGGCCAGAAGGGACCATTGTGATCATCTAGTCTGACCTCCTGTATAGCACAGGCCATAAAACTTCCCTAAAAATAATTTCCTGAGCATATATTTTAGAAAAACATCCAATCTCGATTTGAAAATTGTCAGTGATGGGGAATCCATCATGAACCATGGTAAACTATTCCAATGATTAATTACTCTCATCATTAAAAATGGCCACCTTATCTCCAGTCTGAATTTGTCGAGCTTCAACCTGCAGAGTCACATACAACAAGAAAAGCAAATGGTGTTTGAAATGCTTTCTTGATTCCTTCACATTTTCCCGATAAGTTAATTCTAGTGTTGGATTCAGATCATCTATCCTTATGGCCTTTGGGTGTGTTCAGGTATCTGGAACTGCTATAAAATTTTCTTGGTGACTCTCAAATCCATCTACTCATGGTACCATGTGTTATTCTTTGACTTAAGATACGAAGAGCTTGTATTTAATAATTAATTTTTAATTAAGCATTATATAATATAACAAGTGCCTGCTGCAAGCTATAGCCTGCCAAAGTCTATTCTGATCTTCCCATTGCAGTTCAGAACCTCACCTTCTCAAATGGAGAATGACAATCAATCTTTGCAGACACATCTCACAGCCTTACCTAACAATTACAACTGTTTCAGACCAGCGGATTTTGGGGAGTTTTAACGCAATTTAGCCCAAGGTAGACTCATTGTCAGAAGGATGCTATTGGACACGGCATTATCCCACCAGCTATTTGAAGGAACAAAGGTGGTCTCGAGAGGTGACAAAGGTCAGAGAACAGGTGGTTGAAACTCATAATTTCCATTCCACAGCTAACATTTGGGCAAAAATATATTACAAACAAACATCAATTTCCCACAAAAGGAAATGTCCAAAATATATTCATTTTGGGGTCACATAAAATGTTTTGATTTTAACTAGTTTTCATTTAATTTTACTTTATATTTTATTTTATAATTTATAACCTAATAAAAATACAATAAATCCCTAAAAAGAAATAATTTTGAAATTAAAAATCAAAACATTCCATTCTCATCAGGTTGAAATGGAAAATTTTGGTCATGCCAAAGGCTTAATTTTAATTTTTTTAAAAACAAAATTTCATTGAAATGGACACATTTCTTCAGGATATTTCAATCTTGAAAATTTGGCATTTTCTGACCAAAAAACTTTCTGGCTATCTTCACCTGGTTCTCTCCAGAGCAAGCAAGTCCATCATCAGTGCAGTGTCTTGTACTGCTGGAGGTGTTCCATCCAGAAGAGCAAACCTCAGGCTCACCCTTATTATGGGGACCAAATTTTTAGGCTGCTTTATGCAAAATGACCTACCAAGATTCTCAGCCATCAAGACCTCTGGACCCTCCTCATGAAGATCCAGCAAAGGAAGAGGAGCTGAGAATAGAGGAGGAAACACCACCACCCTCTTCTTCCATAGATAAGGTAACTATGTCCACGCCGCCATTCTATGCGGATGATTTCAAGGTCTTTCAGGACTTTGTGAAGCACAGATTCATTTGGAGGAAGTCCAGGAACAACAGCACTCCTTGGTGGACATCCTGCATACCTCCACTCAGGGCAAAGTAGTGTTGCCTATCAATTGGGCTCTACTGTCACCAGCCCATACAGCTTGGCAGATTACGGCTACCATCCTACCCACTTTAAAGAGGTCTGATAAAAAGTATCATGTCTCAGCCAAGGGTTCAGAGTACCTGTTCTTCCACCAAGCTCTTAACTCGCTGGTCATTAGTGCCACCAATGAGAGAAATAGGCACTATCGCTTCAAATTAACACCATCTGACAAAGAGCTTAAATGGCTGGCCCTTGTAGGACATCCAACTGAAGGTATTTTATCCCACCCCTCACTCTTCAAGGGAACGGGCCAGCCACCATACTCTGGATGTAAGAAGAGGTCTGGTCTTCCACCTGCACAGAACTAACCCCCTCAAGTTTCACCATAGGTTCTTCATCTCCTTTGTTGAGATGATTATGGGTCACTATTTCTATTTCTGGGTTTGGGGTTATATTCTGGCATGTTACAAGTCCTCTGGAGTATCACCCCCCCAAATGCTCACTGCATCAAGGACTCAATCCAGATCCATACCCTTCCTTAGAAGGGTACCCATCAAGGATATTTGTAACTCAGCCACCTGGTCCTCCGTTCACACTTTCTCACAGCATTGATCCTTAATACATACCTCCAGAATAGATGTGGCCTGTGGTGAAGCTGTTCTACACTCTGTACTAAATCTGTTTCCTCAGCACCCTCTGCCTCATTAAAGTACTGCTTGGGAATCTCCTCAGATGTAGCCTCCATAGGGACAATAACTCAAAGGAAGAAGTGAAGTTACTTATCTTGTACAGGTTTCAGAGTAGCAGCTGTGTTAGTCTGTATTTGCAAAAAGAAAAGGAATACTTGTGGCACCTTAGAGACAACAAATTTATTTGAGAGTTTCAATGGGTTTTATCATACACACTGTAAGGAGAGTGATCACTTAAGATGAGCTATTACCAGCGGGGGTTGGGGGGGGCGGGAAAAGGGAGGAAGAAAACCTTTAGTGGTGATAATCAAGGTGGGCCATTTCCAGCAGTTGACAAGAACGTCTGAGGAACAGTGGGGGTTGGGGGGAAATAACATGGGGAAATAGTTTTACTTTGTGTAATGACTCATCCACTCCCAGTCTCTATTCAAGCCTAAGTTAATTGTATCCAGTTTGCAAATTAATTCCAATTCAGCAGTTTCTCGTTGGAGTCTGTTTTTGAAGTTTTTGTTGTTGTTGAAGAATAGCCACTCTTAGGTCTGTAATCGAGTGACCAGAGAGACTGAAGTGTTCTCAGAATGGTTTTTGAATGTTATAATTCTTGACGTCTGATTTGTGTCCATTTATTCGTTTACGCAGAGACTGTCCAGTCTGACCAATGTACATGGCAGAGGGACACTGCTGGCACATGATGGCATGTATCACATTGGTAGAGGCGCAGGTGAACGAGCCTCTGATAGTGTGGCTGATGTGATTAGGCCCTATGATGGTGTCCCCTGAATAGATATGTGGGCAGAGATGGCAACGGGCTTTGTTGCAAGGATAGGTTCCTGGGTTAGTGGTTCTGTTGTGTGGTGTGTGGTTGCTGGTGAGCATTTGCTTTAGATTGGGTGGCTGTCTGTAAGCAAGGATTGGCCTGTCTCCCAAGATCTGTGAGACTGATGGGTCGTCCTTCAGGATAGGTTGTAGATCTTTGATAATGCGTTGGAGAGGTTTTAGTTGGGGGCTGAAGGTGATGGCTAGTGGCGTTCTGTTATTTTCTTTGTTGGGCCTGTCCTGTAGCAGGTGACTTCTGGTACTCTTCTGACTCTGTCAATCTGTTTCTTCACTTCAGCAGGTGGGTATTCAAGTTTTAAGAATGCTTGATAGAGATCTAGTAGGTGTTTGTCTGAGTGGTTGGAGCAAATGCGGTTGTATCGTAGAGCTTGGCTGTAGACAATGGATCGTGTGGTGTGATCTGGGTGAAAGCTGGAGGCATGTAGGTAGGCATAGTGGTCGGTAGGTTTCCGGTATAGGGTGGTGGTTATGTGGCCATCGCTTATTAGCACCGTAGTGTCCAGGAAGTGGATCTCTTGTGTGGACTGGTCCAGGCTGAGGTTGATGGTGGGATGGAAATTGTTGAAATCATGGTGGAATTCCTCAAGGGCTTCTTTTCCATCGATCCAGATGATGAAGATGTCATCAATGTAGCAAAAGTATAGTAGAGGCATTAGGGGATGAGAGCTAAGGAAGCGTTGTTCTAAGTCAGCCATAAAAGTGTTGGCATACTGTGGGGCCATGCGGGTACCCATCGCAGTGACACTGATTTTAAAGGTATACATTGTCCCCAAATGAGAAATAGTTATGGGTGAGGACAAAGTCACAAATTTCAGCCACCAGGTTTTCCGTGACATTATCGGGGATACTGTTTCTGATGGTTTGTAGTCCATCTGTGTGTGGAATGTTGGTGTAGAGGGCTTCTACATCCATAGTGGCCAGGATGGTGTTTTTAGGAAGATCACCAATGGATTGTAGTTTCCTCAGGAAGTCAGTGGTGTCTCAAAGATAGCTGGGAGTGCTGGTAGCGTAGGGCCTGAAGAGGGAGTCTACATAGCCAAACAATCCTGCTGTCAGGTTGCCAATGCCTGAGATGATGGGGCATCCAGGATTTCCAGATTTATGGATCTTGGGTAGCAGATAGAATACTCCGGGTCAGTGTTCCAAGGGTGTGTCTGTGTGGATTTGTTCTTGTGCTTTTCAGGGACTTTTTTGAGCAAATGGTGTACTTTCTTTTGGTAACCCTCAGTGGGATCAGAGGGTAATGGCTTGTAGAAAGTGGTGTTGGAGAGCTGCCTAGTAGCCTCTTGTTCATATTGCAACCTTTTCATGATGACGACAGCACCTCCTTTGTCAGCCTTTTTGATTATGATGTCAGAGTTGTTTCTGAGGCTGTGGATGGCATTGTGTTCTGTATGGCTGAGGTTATGGGGCAAGTGATTTTCCACAATTTCAGCCCGTGCACGTTGGCGGAAGCACTCTGTGTAGCCATCCTGTTGTTGTTTTGATGTTCAGGAGAATCTTTCTTTTTGTAGTGTTGGTAGGATTCCACCCAGAATCCTTCTTTTTGTAGTGTTGGTAGGAAGATCTCTGTGGATTAGTATGTTGTTCGGAGGTGTGTTGGAAATATTCCTTGAGTCAGAGACATCGAAAATAGGATTCTAGGTCACCACAGAACTGTATCATGTCCGTGGGAATGGAGGGGCAAAAGGAGAGGCCCCGAGATAGGACACAAAGTAAAACTATTTCCCCATGTTATTTCCCCCCACCGTTCCTCAGACTTTGTCAACTGCTGGAAATGGCCCATCTTGATTATCACCACTAAAGGTTTTCTTTCTCCCTTCCTCCCCCGCCCCCGCCCCCTCCTGCTGGTAATAGCTCATCTTAAATGATCACTCTCCTTACAGTGTGTATGATAAAACCTATTGTTTCATGTTTTCTCTCTCTCTCTCTCTCTCTCTCTCTCTCTGTGTAAGTCTCCCCACTGAATGCATCCGATGAAGTGAGCTGTAGCTCACAAAAGCTTATGCTCAAATAAATTTGTTAGTCTCTAAGGTGCCACAAGTACTCCTTTTCTTTTTATCTTGTAAAGTAACTGGGGTTCTGCAAGAAGTTTTGGCTCTATAGGTGCTCCACCACCCACCCTCCTTTTCCTTCTACTTTGGAATCCTATGATGGTCTGAAGTTGAGAAGGAATTGCAGTGACATGCGGCATGAGCTGGCATATGGTGTGGGTATGGACCCACGGATGCTACTAACAAAAATGTCTCTGATCAGTGATGCATGGACACATGCAAATCCACGCATGGAGCACCCTCATTAAACCCTTTTAACGAACTCTACTTACCTTACAAGGCAAGTTACCTCTTCTAATTTCCTAGGAATTTTGCTACTCAGATGACCATTCCCACGCAGGGTCATTGTTAAGAGGTATCTGTGCTAAGCAAACAAATAGCACATCACATTGTCATAATATATATGATGGAATTTTAAATATAGGGTTTACTCTACTGGATGGTGTGGATAAGTAACATTTGATATCAACTATAAGATCCACTAAGGAATAAGCAATCTTTCTTGAGATCTTCTGGATAACCTAAAAATCAAAAGTATAATGTCAATGCAAATTATTCAAAGTAAACAGGGAAACCAACCTATTCCCTCATTTTCCCTTGGAAAATGCAATTTAGTCTACTGTAATCAGGGCTTTCCAAGAGATAAATGTTTCAAAATGATTAATATCTGTGACAGAAAATTATACTGGTAATTTGTGTAGAGCATAGAGAATACTAAGAATAATGTAATTCTGTTCAGAAGGATTTTTTTTTCATAAAGGAGAAGGGTAGATTATGACATCTGGTTAAGCCTTTACATATTTTAATGTGAAGCAATATATTCAAATTCCACACTTTGCTTTAAAATGAATAAATTTGTACCCCCAGGTTTGTAAATTCTAAAAGGTGATGATTTAAGTGAAAAAGTGACATTTTGGTATAGGGTGAAATTTTAATACCTTGGCAATGGAAGAAGATTGTGAGTTCTTAAAATTTCCTTGGTCACTAAAAACCTGCCAAAGTTGCTGAAAGCCTAGAGAAAGATTTCCGAGAGTTCCCTGTTTTGAGGGAAAACATTGCTAACTCTAAACCTTTCATACTCAGGTAATGTATAGAGGACATTGCATATAATCATATTTTATTGAATACATAACTACACCAAAACAAACGTCACCAGAAAGGCACATAGACACATTCAGTCACAGTCAAAGAAGAGTGTCTCTTCTGCATCCAGAAAGCTGATCTGGGCCTTTAGATTTTTTCTTTTTTATGAGCAAAAGAATTATTGCATCAGACATTGAAGGATGATTGTCTATGAAGCATTCCTTCTGATCTGAGTTAATTAGTTACAGTACATATTTGTCAAAGAGAAGGAAGATACCTTATTATTTGTTAATGTTGTTAAGTTCTTTGCAAAGGGTAATGGGGCTACAGACTTTTTCTTTCAAATTTTTGTTTTTCCTTAATATTTAATGATACAAATATAAATTCAAAAGAGGATGCATACAGCATAATTATTCCCAAACACAAGAGACATAACAATAAAACTGCACAATCCAAATGCTCTGTGCAGAGTAGTAGTTCCCATTTATATGTTTTTGTTTCAATATATTGGATGGATGAGAAGTTTTCTCTAAAGACAGATGTGATTAATTTGAACAAAAGTATAGTTAAGCTTGCAATGAACAAAGGTATTAGCAATGTTAGGCCTCAAACTTCTGGATGCTTCAAAAAGCAAGCCTTGCAAAATTAAACTTAAACTTGTGGTCAGAATGTGCTGCAACCAAATACTTTGTGTTGACTCCTATGTACTTATCAACCCCACATTAATCACATTTAAAACCCAATTGTCTATAGAAAATAAAAATGCCTAACTTATACAATTAACTAACAATTGGCTTCAAGAAAATAAGTATGCATCAGTTATAAGCCACATTAACCATACTAACAATTTGGCACACCCTAGTTGGTTGGTCTGTTTTAAAACACGGCTGACAAATAAAATAAAAAGTGCTAAGACACAAGCTAAGTGTGTGTGTTTTGGTCATAAAAAAATACCTGCCCCACATCCCCCAAATCAAAGGAACGTGCAGTTTTCAGCTGTCTGTACCTGGCCAGTGCAAAAAATGGCCAACTGAAGGGTAATTTATTTTCAAACAAATATAGGGTAAGGTTATAAAGTAAAAAAGTCTGGTTGCTCAAGCTAAATTAATCTTAGTTGTAGCAATACTGCAGTGTAAAACCAGTGATAGGTAACTGGTAACTGATAACATTACATATGCTTGTCTTCAGGGTCTTCAGTATAACCTGCCAGGACTGGTGTAAGGTTGTTGTTCATTAGCTCCTTAATAGTTGGTAACGTTACAAGTGCATGTGCTTGTCTTCAGTATAGCCTGCCATTTGTACTAATTCTTATTCAATGCTGGTCTTTACTCTCTCTTTTCTTATTTTGTCTGTGTTGTCCTTATAGTCAAAAATCATAAAAAGCCTTTTTAAAGGAATAGTCATTCTTATTTATCTTATATGGGCACTACTCAACCTCATTACATCTGTGTTTGGTGGTGGGAAGTAGAATCATAGAATATCAGGGTTGTAAGGGACCTCAGGAGGTCATCTAGTCCAACCCCCTGCTCAAAGCAGGGCCAATCCCTAACTAAATCAAGTAGCAACCACCCAGGGCTAAATTAGGACCCTAAGGCATGTCTCCTTCTTCCTTCATCTCCCCAACAGACAGTGATGGATTAGGAAACAAAATTCTCAGAGTGATGTCCGTATTTTATGGAACTCAGGAAGAACATCTGTATGTTAAGCTTAGTTTAAATTGTGCCATAGCTATCTCCATGGTAGACTATTATTTATAGCCTGATCAATGTTACACTTTTTATTTTTAATTTTGTAGTCATTAGATATATATCACACACACACACACACACACACACACACACACACATTCTATATCATCATCACTTACCTTCTGAGTTTCTTTTTAGTTTGAAAAATATGCACTATATATATTTTACTTTAATTCCTATGGACTGGCTATTACCTAGCCTTGGCTTGCCTGCATATGGATGTAAGAGAGTAAGCCCTCCCTGTTGTAGGCCTACCTAGATCACTCATTCCAGGTCTGCTGTTTAGTATGGCTGCAGCCTTGTCACTGCTACCTCCCCAGGGACAAGCATGCAGCATGGACTCTGTGCCAGCCCCAGGTTGACCAGTTGAAATGGCCAGGTATGATGTGTGAAAAGTAAGTTGAGCCTAGAAAATGAATGTTCTCCCCTGAGGAACAAGGTGGAACTGTTACTTTCTGAGTGAGAATGACTTCCTAGGGCTCCTTCTGGGGGAGGAGGGTGGGAGGGCCATAGATACATTCTGCTCAGAGCTGAGACTGAAGTTACAAATGTATATATCATCTGTATATTATCTTATATTTATGCCAACGCAATCAATGGCTATGGAAATTAAGTCATGGGAAAGGATGATGATTTCAACTGAGGGATAAACAGCACATGTAGATGGCTATTACCCTGTTTCAATGCAAATATCCTTATTAATAAAATAAAAGAGGAAGACCAGAACAAAAAAAAAATCTTACATACACACACTAAAGAAAATCAGATTCAGACATTCAGCTATACCAATTTAAATCATTTTTTTTTTCTCCTAAATTCAGGGATATGTGGTCTGACTTTCCATTGCACCATCACATTAACCTTGACTCCTAGCTGGTTTTCTTCAGAAAAAAGTCAGGAGGTTATTGACCCCCTATCATAGCAGGGCTTCTAGGAGGATAAGCCATTCAATGACACCAGCTAGCAATTAGTGCCTGTAGTCTCTTCATGGATCACTACTGGAACAATACCCTTTAAACTTAGCAGACCTCGTGGACTTTCCTGATATTCATACAGCAGTGTGCATTTCTGAAGTCCCATAGCTATTTAAATCTTTTGTGGATGGTCAAATAATGGAGAAGGCAGGGCCCATTTTAGTGGGTGCAGATGGAGTTGTTACACCGAGGAAGGGAGTGGAAGCATGTTAGCTTCATGAGAGGCAACTCTCAGATGTTTTAGAGGTTAAGGAGAAGTTTCTGACATTTGCTTGGTTATCCAAACTGCAATATTCTGAGACTCACTTAAGGTATTATACAATAGTCAGAATGATTTCTAGATAAACTCTTAGTGTAGTTTTCAAAAATGCATCATCTGGGGGTTTTTTGGTTGTGGGGGGGGACAGTTTATAAACTAGTTGTACCCAGTTCTGCTTGCTACTCTTGCTGTGCACCGCTTTTGTATAATCATGGCACATAGAAAGAAGTCTCTAGGCCAGCCCTTCAGCTTGTGTACATCAGCGTTCTCCACTGACTTAAGTCTGTAACTCCTTCACTTCGCTCCGACACCAACAAAGCTATACCAATGTACACCTGCTGAGGATCTGTCCTGCCACTGAGTGAAAGTAACCTAAGGGATTAGATCTAAATGCCAACTCCAGCATCCAATTAATAAACTGGGCCTTTTAAGCTTAAATTCCCAAGTTTGAAAATTGACAGTACTTTGCCCTAAAGCCAGTTCTCTTGTGCTGTAGCAAGAAGCATTACTGTGAAGCCATTAGGGTGGCCTGGAATTTATTTTAAAAATAAGAGACAACAAGAAAATGTAATATTATTTCATCACCCTTTAATTTTGCACACATCTCCTCTTTTGACTGAATCTAGTACCGGTGTGTACATTAATATTGGATCAAAAACTCTAAAAAAACTGTTTAATTTTCAAATTTTCCCTGCTCTTTCTCTAAATGTGGTCCCCATTAACTATTCCAGATTAAGTGGCTGATACTGACTATTGCCCTAATTTACTTGGATGTAAAATACTTGACATGATTTTTGGAGGCCATAAAATGTTTGAAGGCTCATCCTCAAACTGACATGTTCCAGTATTCAGGGAAAGAAAGAAGAAGAAGAAGCTCCTAGGCAAGAGGCCAGCTACTGAGAGCCAAATTCTGGAACTGGCATTAGCTAATTGGCTGAGCTGCAGACTGAGATGTTTCAGGAGAGCTGGAGGAGAATAGAATCCTCACCCCACCGGCTACAGTAGATATGGAGCTTTTCTCTAGCCCCTGCTGTAACTTTGTGGCTGCAGTAGCTCCCATCTGACAGGGGCTAGGCCTGGGGCTCCTGATTGATTAAGAACTAGATGCACCCTTTTATATTTTTAACCCATTTCCCTCCCTCATTCCATCCACCTGTCAGTCTCATCCACTTGTTATGTCTTTTCAACTGTAAGTCTTTGTGGAAATGTCTGTTATTTACTGTATTTCTGTACAGTGCTCAGCACAAAGAGGCCCTGGCCTGGTTGGCCTCTAGGTTCTACCACAAGTATAAATGTTAAATAGGGATAATACATTCACTTCTAGGGGGTTCCATAGCAGGTGGATCTCTGCAATCAGATCTATCCCAGCAAAACTGTGTGGTTCGCTGGGAGTCCAAACGCCCTTCCCCTCAACCTTCCCAAATCCTGCCCTCCATGTCTGCAGTGGAGCCATACTCATCTTACTGGGTCAGATCCTGTGTGTCCGTGATGAACAGAGTGCAATTAAAGACCAGGGCTGCATCTGGCTGTCAGAGTGTATCATGTTTATCAAGACGTGCCCATGGCTTGTGACACCTGCTGATGTGTTTGGGTACGTGGATTGGAAAACGCTCATACGCTGCTCATTGGGAAGCTTAGTGGTTAATCCTAGGCAGTCTAATAAAGAGCAAGAGATCATCAACAACATTGCACTAGCACAGAGGACTAGATGAGGGCTACAGACCAGTGACCTCTCACAGAGAGCATTCATTCTGTCAAGACTGATGGAATTTCTCCCTTCTCCAGGCAGACACACAAGGTAGGATAGGAAGGGCTTACAAAGATGGCATGTGTTCTGGCAAATCCTTTTATTATAGGACAAAAAAAGTTCTGGTTATCTGCATTAAAATGTGGAGTTACAGTTTATGTAAGGTTCAAAACAGTATCCATAAATAAATAACTGACCTGAACCTCTCTTTATGTCCACTGGTTTTACATTGATATAACTCCATTCAGTGGAGTTACTCCTACTTCACCCCAGTGAAAATATAAGGAGAATTATGTCTGACATATTTTACTATGCCCCATTACTTTTTCCCTTTTCACCATGACCACCCTGTGACTTCTTAAAAATGTCCGTGATAAAACAACAGCCTTAAATCTTCAAAGAGCAGCACTCTTGGTGGGCAGATCAAGTTTCCTGGAGAAACCTGAGATAACAGCCATGGTCCTCCCTTACACTGAGCCAGAACAATCTACTGTTTCCTCATATTCCTCTTTAAGGGGGCATTTGTTCTCCCTCACTGTCTTTCTTAGTTTGCTTTTATATGTTGTAGTACTCCAGCATAATGTAAACATGGCAAAAAACCAACAGCAACAAAATCCACAGATGATGCTGAGCAGGAGTGCAATGTAGCGCACTAACCTCTCAAGCTATTCTGGTGGCTAGAGGATCTTAAGAACTGTAGGAAGAAGAAAAATCATGTTACTGTTATGAGCTGGTGAAATCCTGGTTTGGGTTGAATTCAAACCCTGTTGAGAGTGATAGGTGTGAAACTCTTTGACTATCCTGTACTGTAGTAAGAGTTCTTCGCTCACAGCTCAATCATAAGACCAGACCTTTTATTATAAAGTGCAGGCTGCAAGCACATTTGGAATGGTCCTTCTGGATGAACTCTATAATCATATTCCCCTTTGCACTCTGCTTTTCTTCTATCAGTGAGAGTGTATTCACCACATTCCATAGTGTGAATTGAAGACCAGAATTGAAGACCAGAAAGGACCACTGGATCACCTAGTCTGAACTCTTGTATACCACAAGACATTAAAGTTCACCCAGTAGCTCCAACAGAGAGTCCAGTAACTTGTGTTAGACTAAAGCATTTCAGTTCTGAGGAGACTAAACGGTTGTGCACCACAGGCAAAGAACAAGAGAGGACTGAGGTGCTACCAATACCTTTTCAATGGTCCTGATCTTTCAAAAAGAGTAAAGCCTAAATCTATAATATCCTTGATCAATTTTTCATCTTCTTTAGCAATTCCTTACAAAGTTATGGTGGCTGTCATGAATCAAAAGATAAATATCCAACTTGGAGAAGTTAAATCTTTGGAACAGGAATATTGATAGATTTTATTTTCTTGCATGTATTCTTTTATTGATTGGGAGTAAGAGGTATGCTTTAGTTAGCTGTGTATTCTGCCATACTCTCTCCCTAGTGTGCAATGTGAGAGGGAGGTCTTCATTTTGTTAATTCAATAACTGTAAGGAAGTAATTGTCATACCTTTGGTACCTAGTAAAGAGATTTGGTTGAAAATGGGAAAACTCTGCATTGTTGTTGAAGATCTGTTCCCACAAAAAAGTTAATGGTACTATTCATTATTATTATGAACTCTAGTCATTTTTATCAAGACACCCACTGCCACAGTATCTGGAAGAACTTCACATATGCATGAAACACTATTGTTTCCCAGAAGTTAATTCATATACTCTGTTTCTCCCATGGCAACTGAACCAGATAGCCTGAAAGGACCAGAAAGAGACGATTTGGGGTTCAGTGAAAACACTAAGGCTAACTCCACAGCTTGTCTAACTCAGCATAATAAATTGATTGAAGCCAGTGACCTGGTCCTAACTGTCACAGGTAAACTATGGGAATCTGAGAATATGAAGCAGAGGGGCATTTAAGGAACACAGCATACATAATCTTGGACAAATGATTCTTGTAGTTTCTCACAAACCCAGCAGTGCTCTTGTCTATATGCAGGATAGCTCTATTCCAAAAAAGTACTCTGGAACCTTACACCTCTACCTCTGAGGTTGGCCAATCAGGCCTCTTCAACAGGATGGAACAGTCCTGACCTCAGCTTGGGGGAGGTGGTAATTAGGTGTATAGGAAATCCTGGGGATACTTTGTGTGATTTCACAACACAGAGAATAGCCAGTTAAGTGTGGTCCTTAATGAAGGTTTCACTACCTTTAACACCTAAGATCACAGGAATTTTTAAAAACAGGAAAAGAAGACATATGTGGACTGGCTAGCTGACTAGTTGCATGCCCACAGAGCTGCCATTGAAGTGACTATGAGGGACATGAACATATCTGGTGGGATAAATAAGGCCCCTAGATTTGCTGCACACATCTGTCTTCCTCAGCTCTCTAGCTAATACCTTCCTTCTATATGTCTCCCCCTGATAATTAGTTTAATTCACTGTTACACTGCCCACAACATTTTTTCTCTATCAGTTCTACTGCTCCAATTCAAAGTTGAAGTCACCCAGCCTCCAACAGACCTACTTAACACAACCAACTAGTCTGAATAGTGGATCTATTTATGTCACCACAAATCTTGGAAGCTGAGTTGGGTACATTGAGTTACATGTCAGCAGCCTGCAACTCATTTGAGAATAGGATTACTAGATTCTTGTTTATGGCAGAGACTGTTCCCCCCACCCCTTCCATTCTTCTCAGCCACAACAAGATGGGATGCCATTTTTGACTCTACAGTTGTTCTTCATAGAAATATTTTTCAAGATTCATCCAATGTAAGGTATATCTGAAGAAATCAATCCAGTTAAAATCATGTCAAATGGCACCTTTCAAAGTAACTGCTGTACCTCATTTCATTTCTGCCTTTGTCTTCTAAAATCCCAAGCCCTTCCTACCAAAAAAAAAAAAAGTCATAAAAGGAAAGAAAATAAGTTCATTATTAAAATGCTCATTATAAATTCTGTGCACATTGGTTGTGTGCATTTTTTTATTATTTTATTTTTCCTCAGGCAGTAACAGTAAATTAATGTGTTTATGACACTTCTGCAATTCCATCTTAGAATGAGACTTATGCCAGATATTGCATTATAAATACTGACATTAAATCCCATGTGTGCCTCTCATGTAGAAACAAAATAGACAGTATAGTCATTATTCAACTTAATTTGCAATATTTATTACCCTGGGTGGATATGAATGTGTTCATTACATTCACAATAAATGACCTCTGGATTTCTGAGATATGTATTATAGTAGAAAAAACTTGTAAGAAGTAAATAAGATACTTCTCTTTCTCTCCATATATTCTCTTTCTGTTCACTCAACTGTATCTCTATTGAAATACAGACTATACTGATTTTGAATTAAAAGATCTTATCAATCCATTGTATAAAAAAAAAGTATCTTTGCATAAACACTGCATACAACTTTGTGCACAAATGCAAGCATATGAACGGCACTGTTGACACTCCCAGGAAGACATCCATCTCAGAGTGTGTATTAAATACAGAGACAAGGAGTGTGACAGAACTGTTGGTGAGCATGGTTCTTGCCCCATTGTAAAAGCTGACTGAAACACAGCAGAATCCAATTAAACGACCACTACCACCAAATATGGAGGCATGCTATGAGGAATCAATACATCCCATTGCTAATATTCGGAACAAGGAGTCCTGGGTTGACATAGTTGGGAGGGTCAGTCAAGCAGATTCTATAGAATCATGGAACAGGAGCAGTGTCAAGATTGAATCCCTACTCTGGCACCTCAAGTGCAGGAAGGGGGGCCCACAAGGATTTTAAAAATTAATACTTGCTACTTCAGGTTGGTATTAAACCCCCAAGGTTACAACTTCTCTCTGACCTAGGCTTGGTAAATGCTACCACCACCCAAACGCAAAAAAGACCCAAATCCTTGGACCCAGGAAGGAACACTTGGGAATTCCTCCCTGTGGGGTACCCTGAAGCCCTTTCACCACCCCCCTCCGGGAAGAGCTGATAAAGAAAAAGGAAATTAGCTGTAGCTACCAGTTAATCAAACAGCATATGCACAGACCTCTTAGGACTCAAAAATCCAAATCCTTCTTAAAAAAGATAAATGTTATTAAAACAAAAAGAAAATACAACTGGAATTTAGGCTGTTGCTAGATTTTAAAAGAGCAATTCAAAAAATTAAGCACCCAAAATAGCTTTCGTGGGGGGTTCAGCTTAAAGGTTGCAAGCAAACAAAAGCATCTGGGGTTAGCACAGAGGAGATCCACAAGCTAAAATAAAGAATAAACCTAATCAAATTTACCTAAATGTTCCCTATCAAAATAATTCCTTCTAGATATGGAAGATAATATTTTCATACCTGGTTCAAACCTTACACAGCATTGCTGCTCTCCCTGCAGCCAAGAGAACAGACAAAGGTAAAGTTTCTTTCCCATTTAAAAAAGTTCTAACCTTCCTATTGGCTCTTTTGGTCAGGTGCCCAACCCTTTTCTTTTACCTGTGGGCTTGTTAACCCTTTACAGGTAAAGCAAGCAGAGAACAGCTACCAGGAGGGATTTTACAGCTAACTGGCTGGCTGGGTGTCCATCAAAGGGAGCTACCCCCCCACACACACACTTTATTTATCACAGGCAATTTGAATGCAGAAGAAATGAGTGGAAGGACATCAGTTGCACATAAGGCACAGAAGCAAAGCACACTGTGCTGGGCAAAGACTATTACAGAAAATGCATTTCTTGCAGTGACAGAAGCCTAGAAAATGTTCCCTGCAGGTCTGGGGAAATGGGTCAGATGATATATGTTATCTGTTACTCTTCTTACAATTGTGAATACTCTACTGATTTCCAGTACACAGTACATAATTTCAAGAGGCCTGTGGCTTCTTTAGTTTCAACTTCCTGTGGGTTCAGTTCTACAGGCCTGATCATCAATGCTCACTGAAGTCAGTGGAAAGATGCATGATAACTTCAGTGGGTATTGGAACAAACTCTTTGTGTGCTATAGGGTAAGCATGTTATGCTGGCCTCTTTCCTTGTGGGCACATCCACTTTCTGGTGTGAACTAGTACTAATCAGCTGCACACACTGGTACTGCTGCTTGTACAAGGAGAAATATGAAGGAGGCCATTAATTTGTGCTGATTAATTGTTTGCATCTTTTGTATGACTTACATCTTTCCCCATTGCTGCATGATGTGCACCAGATGATGCTTCTTTGTGGAACTGCTGTCCTCTGTTCTCCATCTTTGCTTTCTCTGGTTTTTCCTTCTTTTCTATGCCTTATTAGGAAATGTACAATAAGAAAAAGGAGCAAAGAAAGCAAAAGGATGTTGGTGGAGGGTAGTGTCTTCAATAATTTTTCACTTTTATTGAAATAATTCTGGAACTAATTAGTACTCATGATTTAGAACCAAATTGTGGCATTTATTATTATTAATAATGATAGTATGGCCTAGTATAATAATGATTATTATACTAGGCTATACTATTATTATTATTATTACTATTATTATTATTATAGTATAATAATGATAGTATAGCCAAATCTGGGGCTCCATTGTGCTAGGCATTGTACATACACATGGCAAGAGACAGTCCCAGCCCTAAAGAACTTACATGCTAAATAGACAAGGAAATCAAAGGGTGGGAGAAAGGTGGTATTAATATCCCCATTTTACAGATGGGGAACTGAGGCACAGAGAGATCAAATGACTTGCCCAGGGTCACACAGGAAGTCTGTAGCCGAGCTGGAAAGTGAATCCAGGTCTCCTGAGACCCAGCTAGTGCCTTAGCCATGAAGCAATCCTTCCTCTCACTTTAGCCCCTGGCCCAAGTGAAGGGTGCTCCACAGAAGTGCTTCTCAAGCTATCTCATGTGGGGGACCAGCAATTTTTTTTCCAATGTGCACGCAGACTGGCAGTGGTCCGCGGACCCCCACTTTGAGTAGCACAGCTCTAGAGCCCAACCTCTCCTCCTCCATGAGGGAGGAGAGGGCTCATGTCTTATAGGCACAAGTCCTGCCTAGGTGAGATAGGGGGAATGTGCAGTGTTCACTCTGCTGATGGGGTGGTGTAGTCTGCTTTTTACTTCCCAACACAATGGTGTATGCTGTGTCCCCGGGACACATTAACTGCAATCTGTGCATTTCCTTGAACAACACCATAACAGGCCCTTGCACAAGCTTCTCCCAGGGGAGGCTAAAATCTCCTTATTCTACATCTCCTTAATTGTTTAAAACAAAAGTGAATGTTCAAAGAAACATACCTGTGTTCGAAAGCTGTTGGCCATAGGGGATCAGGAGACAGTGGGCCAAATCCCAGCATCCTTACACATGTAAACATTCTCCTTGCAGCTTTTGGGGCTATGGGCCAAATCTAAAGTCCATTTAAGCCAATGGCAGTCTTTACATTGACTTCAGTGGGCTTTGGATCAGGGCCTAAGCCAGCAGGATTTGTCTCATCATCTGCTTTGTTTTCTATTAACAACTCCTTCATAGAAATGTTTGCATTTTATAACGAGTGGGAGAATGCCTAATTGCTAAGCTTTACTGTGATGTCAATCTGGAAAAGGCCTCCTCTGAAGTCAGCTAATTCATCTTCTGTGTTATTAGTGCAGGAGTTGCTTTAATTTACTAAAGGCTTCTCTACACTGCTTTTGCTCACTTCTAGAGCTGGTGCCTTAATTATCTTTCTTGACAAATTATTACACCCCTAACTGACCTAGCTACAGCCTGGGACATTTTTTTCATCACATCTTCTATAGTTAAAAAAATTACTTTTCCTTAGTTTCAGGCCATTACTCTTTGTTATATTATAGTTTACTATACTAGTACCTCAAACAACCTTCTGTAACTTCTTCCCCTTTTAAAATATCTTCCCATAATGCATTTTTTTCTAATCTGTATGTATAAGAAGGAAAAATAATCTCTCTTGGTAGATCTTTCTCTCTCATTATTTTAGAAACTTTTTTGCCCTTTCCTAGGTTCTGTACCATTTCACTCTGTTTTTATAGTAGGTTCAAAAATGTACTTAGAATTCCAAGATGTAAATGCTCCAGAAAATGTATGTATGAATGTGATCTCAACCAAGAATTCACTTTAGCATTCTTGACCCCATTTACTTTCCTTTTGCAAACATTCATGCAAACACATTTTTTGTATCTGGGAAGGAAATATGTATTAATTGCAGAAGCGTTCATGCTGCCATCTTGAAAACCCTGTGGGTTCAGGAAGCAGGAAGCAGAGAGAATATCATGTGATGACTTAGGTAACCAAACAGTTGCTACTGGTGGAATAAGAATAGCAAATATGCAAAGCAACAATCATTAAAAATAGTTTTTGAACAATCAGTAAGCTGCTATTGATTCACATATGGTGAAACTCACCCCGGGAGATAGGCTAACACAGAACAATGTCTTTTTTATTATTATTATTTATATTGCTGAAGTGCCTAGAGGATCCAACTGAGATTGAGGTTCTGTTGTACTAGGTGTTGTACATGCATATAGTAAGAGACAGTCCCTTCCCCAAGTGCTTAGAGTCCAAAATGGATGTGACAACCAAAGAGTGGGCGGGAGGGGGGAAAGATCACATTTTACAGATGATAAACTGAGACAAAGAGAGATTAACAGCCTGATGGAGCACCCATTGACTTCAGTGGGTATTGGTGGGGGTCTGTGTGACTTACCTAAATTCACAAGTGAAGTCTGTGAAAGAACACTGAATTGAACCCAAATCTCCTGAATCCCAACCCAATGTCTTAACCACAAGTTGAACCTTCCTCTTTTTGTTTTGATTTATAACAAACAGTGGACATTCATTGCTTTTCACAATATGTAGGTATTTCAAGATGGAAATGCTCCTTATCCTGTGCTGAAAAAAAGTTATTTCATACTGATATTTGTTTTCAGGTAATTTACAAGTTACAGTATGCAGGCTGTTTGTCTTTTTTTAAGGAGCTAAAACTGCATTTACTTTAAATTAAAACAGATCCAAGAGAAGGAATTGTCTGTGGATGGTTGTCATTCTTTAGATGTCTGACAAAATACAATAATACATTTTCCTTAATTACATGTGTTCTTATCACCAATAAAGACAAACTATCTAGACTGTCAAATGCTAATGCAACCTGACTTTTTTTTTGCTCTGTGAAACCTGTCAAAGCACTTGTCAAGTGATAAACTCCCTTCCCCCACCATATTAAACTCTATTTGTAATCAGTAATTTCCAATTACTGTTCTCTACTCCCTTTAATAACTCATAGTTTAACAATGTTCTTGGCTGAAAGTACATCTCCCAGCTATCTTGGATCAGTCTTCAAAACCACATATTTGACATTTACTTTACATAAATTAAGTGCCTAATCTCAGGATCAAATGAAAGCTCTTCCTTTGGTCTGTCCCTTACTGTAATGTCTCTGAAAGGAAGTCAGGAAGTGGGCTCAACAAGGAAATCTTTAAAGACACATTTCACTTTGAAAGAGGAGCACCTAGAGGTAGAAAAATCGTAGACGTTAGAGATGGAAAAGACCTATGTTATCATCTAGTCTATTTTCCTCCTAATGCAATGGTGCTCCCCACACTGCAGTTTGCCCACTTGAGTTGTAAGAGTCCCAACCTTTAGGTCTTCCACTACTTCCTTTATTAGATCTCAATCCACAATGTTGAAGGGAATATTAGCTTATTACATATTATTTGTAGAATGACATGCATGCTAAGCAGTCAGTCTAGACTTTCCCTTTCTTATTATCAACCCATTATTTTATAACCCCACATACCACATTTATCTTGTTGCAAGCAAACCCAGCTCCTTATGTGGTCACGGGGTGGGGGGGGGGAGCATGGATCAGCATTCACATTGTACTCCCTGTCAGTACCCAGCCCGGGGCGGGGAAGCTAATTATCAAACCCATGGACCAAATTGAGTGATAAATCCTGATCATGTCCCACCTGAAGCACATTGCCAATATGCTAAGAAGATGTGGTCATAACAGAGCAACCATTATCTTTGTCTGACATGGATCAGTGCCTCTGAGTATGTAGCCCAAAACTGCATTGACACTTTTTTCACTGCCATCCTCAATTGCAAACTCCTGTCAAGACTTACTTTATAAAATGTAGTCCCAGGAAATAAACAGATGGATGACAAAGGAAGGGAAAAGTGAAGTTATAGTCAGTATTGATATAAGCAGGGTCTGAATGAATGCTTCCCTGACAGCTAACTGGGAAGAGAAGAGACTATGGGTGTGTTTATGTAAATACAGTTTGCTTCTGCTCTGTTTACATATTCATCAGATAAAACTTTGTCAAAGTGATCAACTTTGGCTGGGTTGGGTACAAATGACCTTATACTGAATGAAGGGGTAAAATATGGTTAGCAATGTTGTAATTATTGTAGGAATACAAGAAAGCAGGACTGTGCTTAACCTGTGCCACATGATGGGGGTCACCCTCAGTTAAAAGAACCTTGTTAAGCAGGGGCTGAAATGTAAGCGCTCTGTGAAAGTTGGGGGGATGGACATTTCAGTTAGGGGGCTGTAGGTCTCAAAGGCTTTTCCTAGAGTGGTTTAGCTTGTTTCTCCCCACTGTTCAAAGAATAGAGCTAAACAGGCTTTATTAGAAGCCTCTTTGTTATTTTAATTACTAAATCGGAGCTGAGGTAGGACTGTGTTTCTGCCCTGCCTGCCCAGAGCTGGAAATCACTGAGAGCTGAAATCACTTGCATCAGGACTGTTTCCTGTACAGAGCTAAAATCAGTATGAGAGTTGGCAGGAGCTTAGACAGTAGAGTGAGCATAGTGGTGTTTACTCTCTCCCTCTCATGGCAGGAGAAGAATTCACACAGATGTACCTGTGAACTCTGGGTCTGTGCTGACCACGCACAATACCTGTGAGTGTGGTGTTAAGGAGGGAGGGCACACTACAAAAATGTGCGTGTTGGATTCAAGAACCTGTAGCAAAGGACACTTCCCAGCATACTCTGGGGAGGGTGTCTTGCTCATCCTTTTATGTTTATGAATTCCGCTTGTGCTGTTTTATCAGATTAATGCTAGATTACTTTTATTAAAGAAACTCTTTCTACCTCAGACTCTGTGCTTGCGAGAGAGGAAGAACTGCCTCTTAGAGGCATCCAGAAGGTAGAGTGAAATTTTCTCAGGTTAGTGGGTGGGGCTCAAGCAGGTTTTGGTTATAATATTGAAAAGAAACCCCCTAGATATTGAACCCAGCCCTTCTTGCTGCCCACTCCAACTGGCAGAAGGGTTACATTACCATAATATTTGACCGTTCCTTCTCAGCCTTCCCTTCAAAGATTTTAAAGAATTTTTAAAATGTTCTGTACATTTTAGAGATAGCGACACAAACTCAATATTTATTTTGTTTGCCCAAGATGCAGGAAATCTGTGTCACAACCTGGAAAGGAAATTAGAATCAGAACACGAAATCGGATGATCTGCACAACAGACAGTCCTCTGAGAATCTGAAGATTAATGATGATGAAGAAATTCAGTTTAGCTGAGCATTCAGTAGTTTAGATGTATCTTTTCAACTGGAAATTGCATGAGATCAACCTTGCAAGAAATCTTACAATAAACTTCCTGGTTTTGTCAAAGCTAGAAATAAAGCAAAAAGAATCATTGTTCCCAGGAGAGTATATCAGTAATTCTGTCTTATTAAAGCTGAAACAAGAGAACACAGACAGCTGCAGATAAAGATTATTAATTATTATAGTAAAGGCTCAGGACTGGCTTATGTTTTGGATACAGCTCTATGCTTACTGTTAAAAATGGGCATCTTAACGTGTATGAAGATAATAAAACCTGATAAACTATGTGAGATATGGGATTCTGAGACAAAATTGCGAAGTGCAAGCCTAATTGGCCATTTCCAGAGAGAGCCAAAAGATGTTAGGGCCCTAATCTAGGCCCCAGAGGATAGTGTGGCAAGACACACAATAGGAAACTTTTGCATAATGAAATAAAATATGTGCAACACAGAATAGAACTCCTAGACAATTAAAGGTATATCTTGGCTTCTGCAGCACAGATATACCTGGAAGATAGTTTCTGTAGCCTGCACAGGCTTTGAGCCCAGCCAGCTGTTTCAGTAAGAAATCAGCAGGCCTGAGACAGCCTGTTTGTTTATTTTTTCTTAAATACGCATATACACAAATACATAAAAACCTGCGTATTGGCGAGCAGCAGAGATGACTGTCATAAAACATGAGAGTGAGTGCACCTCCTCCATAGATTACTCACAATATCTATTCTCAAAGAACCTTTCACATCATATTCACCACCATATGTGGCACTGGAAGTTCAGAAGCGGAGAGCTACCTTAACTTAAATCTCAATTGTCATCGGCCTGGTTGTGGGAGTTCTCCACAGCATAAACATGATTTACAAATGAAAATCATTTTAATTCCTCTACTGTTCCTGAAATCTTGCCGAAGGCAAATCTACTCCCAGTTTCTTTTTTTTCTGCAGTGTACCAAGGAAAAGCAGTGGGACAGATGTAACTAATGACTCCGTGGCTAACTGGCATGACTTCTGGGTGAAAAGGTGGGAGGAAAAATAGTGTCCTCAGGGTTGCTGACTGCGACATTAAAGTTGCAGCACGTTAAGATGCTATAGTCAAGACATGTCAGGTAGCAAATATGTAAGGAGTCAGCACTAGAGTCAACTACTTAATATTAGTTGAGTCATTTTACATATTGTGATATTTTGCAATTAATTTTTTTTTAAATTATTTGTCAGATCTACAAAGAAGGAGCTACCATATGTGGAAAGACCCTAGGAAGCCTTTTTATGTATGTTCTGCTGACTCCTTTTACTGGCTTATGGCCTCATATTTAAAGTTGCTGTGCACTCACAATTGTCACTGAAATTATTGTGAGCTGTGGATGCTGAATGCCTTAAAAAAGCCAAGCCTCTAATTATTTATTATTCAAGTGCTCCATTTGGCCATTAGTTATGACTAGTCAAGATATTTAAATTAAAAGGAAAGGAATGGAGAGAGTAGAAGAGTCCCTGGGTGAATTTCTGGTACCGCTGAAGTCAATGGGAGTTTTACCCTTAACTTAAAGGCAGCTAGGATGTCACTCCTGGGGCATAAAAGTGGTTGACAAGAATATATGAGTTTTAGGTTTAGACTTGAGAAAGATGCAATCATCTTTTGAAAATTCAGCATTGGCCACAAGACACAGAGAGGCTTGCTCATAAAAGAAGGTTTCTGGCACTGGAAAAAATGAAATGGATCTAAAAGAGATGATGGCTTGGTGAACTCGGAGAGGTCAGGGAGTTCTACTTCAATAGACCTGAAGAGGTGTAGCAGAGCAGAAGTTGGCCCAGAGTTTATTTTTAGAATTTTTCTACATTGGACTCAATACCAGCATATGAGGAACAGAGTTTTTATATTAAATTCACAATGTGCAAAAGCATTGTTCTCAGTTTAAATGTTTTATATACTTCATAAATTCTGATGCTTTTCAGCATATAAGAAAATCCCAACCTCACAGAAATTCATGTTGCAGAGGGTAATTTTATCCAATTCATAAATCTTAATATCAAAGATTCTGAGTTCCCAGTTATCCAGATATTCATTACCCAAGGGATAATAAAGTACATTGGTAAATGTTTGAATTGATCCTATTTTAATGTTGCACTCTAGAGGTGACAAAATACCATACATAAAATCTCATATCAATCTTGTTTTGATGTCAAAACAACGATGATCCAAAACATTATGCATACTCAAGGATGAGAGCCTAAAATCATAAACCATAAAATGTATCATTAGAGGTTATATTTTTCATAAATGTCAGCTATTCTCTTCTTTCACAGTACCACTGCCACAGCAAAGTGAAAGATCCTAGATAAAACAACACTCATTTTTCTCTGACTTGTTTTCCTTTATAAATTATATTAAAACAAGCCATTAATTATTATTTTTATTTGTCTTGCGGACATGATTTTTGAGATTCAGTACTTAAAACAATAAATAAAAAAACCCTGCTCTGTTTGATATGCCACTGGATTTTTAAAATGAATCTCTTTGTAGAAGATAAGGCCCCCATGGGCAGCTAGACTTTGATACAAGCTGTGGAATGTTATAATTATTTTATGTCACTATGAGGATAAAAAGTACGTGTTAGTCTAGTTTCTCTCTGAAGTTGGCACTCTGCAGTGTAGCCAAAAAAGCAAGCAAAACAAAGCAAAGCACTGGGATTCTAAATTGTATGGTTTTAACATAGTGATATTTTGAAATAAAAAGTAATAGTTTACTCCTCAAAAAAAAAAAAGAGTGAATCTGGTATCTTTTGGGAATATTTGGTGGCTTCTGGAGCTCAAGGGAGAAGCAGAAGATGGGTTCTGGTGATACTGGCATTCTGTGAGGAAGAACTTCAGCCCAGACGTAAGGGTGAAGCGGAGGGGGCTATGTGGGAAATGGCCCAGGGAATAGCAGCAGCAACAGAATTACAGGAAGCAGCAGATGGCTCCTATTTATAGGGTCTCTGGGCTGGTACTCGGAGCAGTGGGTGGGCCTGGGTCTCCATGGCCTAAGCCATGACAAGGGGATAAGGCTTGTTTAGAGGCCCAAGTGAAGTCTTAAAGAGTCTCCAGGGAAAAAGCCCTGGGGGCACTGTTCTACACCAGGGCAGGCACAGATTTAAAGCTAGCCTAGCAAGGTACATTGATGACATCTTCATCATCTGGACCCATGGAAAAGAAGCTCTTGAGGAATTCCACCATGATTTCAACAATTTCCATCCCACCATCAACCTCAGCCTGGACCAGTCCACACAAGAGATCCACTTCCTGGACACTACAGTGCTAATAAGCGATGGTCACATAAACACCACCCTATATCGGAAACCTACTGACCGCTATTCCGACCTACATGCCTCTAGCTTTCATCCAGATCATACCACTCGATCCATTGTCTACAGCCAAGCGCTACGATATAACCGCATTTGCTCCAACCCCTCAGACAGAGACAAACACCTACAAGATCTCTATCATGCATTCCTACAACTACAATACCCACCTGCTGAAGTGAAGAAACAGATTGACAGAGCCAGAAGAGTACCCAGAAGTCACCTACTACAGGACAGGCCCAACAAAGAAAACAACAGAACGCCACTAGCCATCACCTTCAGCCCCCAACTAAAACCTCTCCAACGCATCATCAAGGATCTACAACCTATCCTGAAGGACGACCCATCACTCTCACAGATCTTGGGAGACAGACCAGTCCTTGCTTACAGACAGCCCCCCAGTCTGAAGCAAATACTCACCAGCAACCACACACCACACAACAGAACCACTAACCCAGGAACCTATCCTTGCAACAAAGCCCGTTGCCAACTCTGTCCACATATCTATTCAGGGGATACCATCATAGGGCCTAATCACATCAGCCACACTATCAGAGGCTCGTTCACCTGCGCATCTACCAATGTGATATATGCCATCATGTGCCAGCAATGCCCCTCTGCCATGTACATTGGCCAAACTGGACAGTCTCTACGTAAAAGAATGAATGGACACAAATCAGACGTCAAGAATTATAACATTCAAAAACCAGTTGGAGAACACTTCAATCTCTCTGGTCACTCGATCACAGACCTAAGAGTGGCTATACTTCAACAAAAAAGCTTCAAAAACAGACTCCAACGAGAGACTGCTGAATTGGAATTAATTTGCAAACTGGATACAATTAACTTAGGCTTGAATAGAGACTGGGAATGGATGAGTCATTACACAAAGTAAAACTATTTCCCCATGGTATTTCTCCCTCCCACCCCACCCTCCACTGTTCCTCTGATATTCTTGTTAACTGCTGGAATTAGCCTACCTTGCTTGTCACCATGAAAGGTTTTCCTCCTTTCCCCCCCCTGCTGCTGGTGATGGCTTATCTTAAGTGATCACTCTCCTTACAGTGTGTATGATAAACCCATTGTTTCATGTTCTCTGTGTGTGTGTGTATATAAATCTCTCCTCTGTTTTTTCCACCAAATGCATCCGATGAAGTGAGCTGTAGCTCACGAAAGCTTATGCTCTAATAAATTTGTTAGTCTCTAAGGTGCCACATCTGCTCCTTTTTTTTTTGCAGACTAACACGGCTGCTACTCTGAAAACTGAAATTACTGTTTCTCTAAAGGAGTCAAATCTCTGGGTTGTTAACACATTGCTTCTCACTAACGTATCAGAACTTACATACATACCTAACCATCTAAATATAAAATCAGAGTTGTTGCTCTACATCTAATTTATCCATTTGAAGAAGATAGGTTTGTGTTGGATATTATGGGTGTCAACTGTGAACCTCAACTGTGTCACAACAATTTTTGTGTATTTATTTTTTAATATATACAGACAATTTTATAGTATTGGATAGAAATCTGCCATCTAGTATAAAAACTATAAGATACATGCAAAAACACAGAATATGTAAAATCCTCCAGAGGTAAGTGATTTCAAAGAGGCTCTCATATATCCAGATCACGTAGAGATCTTCTCTCACTCAGATGGTTAACATACCATTTACTATATTTTACTATACTAATAAAATGAAACTTATTTCATCAAAATAATAAATTTAACAGATGGTTTTTCATTGTTTTAGGTGGGGATCTCTCTACGTTTTAAGACGGTCTACAAGTCGTCCCAGCATGCAGCTCAAATAACCAAAATATACTCATTCCTATAAACAACAACAAATGCAGAGATTGTTTCCAATGGTATTACCATAATCATACTGATAATTCCATTCCACCCAAAAAAAGAAGGGAGGAGAAAGACAGTTCGGATGTTTTAATTGCTAGGTTAGTAGCACTTTCCAGGTACCACTGAAAACCACTTATTTATAATTTTTTGCTCCAGCAATTGCCAGATTGAGATGTGCATCTCATTGCCATGAGGGATTCAGCGGGAGTATAGGTATACAATCTTATTCCAGCCTGCTTCAGTACCATACAAACAATAATATAAAACAGCAGATCAGTACTTTATAATTCCAGTCAAAAAAGTTTAATGAAAGGAATTAGGTTTCTTATAATCAAACAATGGGTGAGGTTTTCAGCTGCACAAAGGGAGATGTGGGAGGCACACTTATAGCTCCATAATTTTGGAGCTGGTTCTACATTGGCCCTGGCATAAATTAGAGCAGCCCTGGGCTACGGAGGTATTGTACTGTAATGCCAATTCTATACATTAAAAATCATGAGGTAGGCCTCAAAAATTATGAGATTGGCTTAAAAATCATGAAATCCTTTAAAAAAATATTGGGCTGGTTTCATTTGTTTTCTGCTTTCTGAGCCAATAGGGTGCACTTATATACCCCCAACCCTTTCCCCACCACTACGAGGACTTGAAACTTACTGTTTTTAAATGAAAGCTGAGATTCTCACCAAATTACATGAATCCAGGAGGCAGGAGGTTTAAGAAAAACATCAAATATCATGAGTTTGCAATACTGTATATGTCTGAAGTTCAGTGCCTCCAGGAACTACTCATGGGACAACAAAGCACCATGTTGTCCCCAGTCTGGGCAAAACACAGTCTGGCCCCATAGGGTGCTATGCAATGAAAGCATGCACGCTCTTTTTATGGTGCTTTCTGAAATTAGCAGGCCACCTCCAGTGCTCGGACTTCATGTAATAACTGGGGGTGCGGAGTGGAATAAACTGTTTCACTTAGGAACATTATACAAAAGACTGAGTGTTACATCCAGTCCTTGAAAACACTGGTCTACTAAATAAAGCATTTTCTGTTTGAAACAAACTAATGAAATATAATAGTTTACCAGAAAATTGTCTATATCTGATGTTCCCTTCATTAATTAACCACCTCAGATTCAATATGATCAGCTTCCATATTAGTGCCTGAAGTTGATAAATTTCACAAAATTCATTGTGTCCTCCTGGTTAGTAAAGTTATATGCATGTTCTCCTGTGACAGGGTGTACCAGGCCCTTTGAGGCCCCCTGCTGGAGGCCTTGCAATCCTACCACACCCTGCCCCAGAAAACGAGCATTGAAGGTGAGTCCTCCAGGCCTGTCTAGAAAGGCTACAGGGAAGTGGCCAACCAGAGTGACACAGGCTCAGATAAAAGGAGCTGCAGGGGCTGAGCTGCAGGCAGGAATCAGAGGAGCAAAGAAACCAGATAATTGCATCAGGAGTAGCAGAGTATATAGCTGTGATACCTCCTTTGTATTCGTGACTCGGGCATTGAGCCATTATATGTTCCATGGTCTGTTCTGGATGACCACAGTCGCACACTGGAGAGTTTTTAATTCTCCCATTTGTGCATCAAATATCCGCATCTGCCATGGTTTGTGCCGATGTGGTTTAGGGTTGCCCATATGCTTCACAGAAGATTGAAAGCAGAGATGTGCTGCGTTGGGTCTTCTACAAGGTGTTTGTTTGTGACTTCTTGTGAATTCCATTTGGCTTCCCAAACTTTATCAGGTTGAAGTCACATTGTCAAAGTTTAGTGCATGGGTCCAAAAGTGCTTGTGCGACTTCAAGTGCTGGTGAGGGAGGTCGTTGAGGTCCTCGTGGATGGGAAACTTTCATTTTTCTCTATTTGCTGGACTTTCTGGAGTGTTGCGGCATCATGGCGAATGGATGACAGAGGTGGTCTAAACTTCAAGTTAGCTGGACTTTTGGGGTAAGGCTAAGTGAAAAACAGTTAACTTAGATAGGTGAAAATTTCTAGGACAAATCATTGTAAACTGTATGGAAAATGTAGAGAATTAAGATTTTTTCAGAACTTTTGAGGAGATGAAAATGGTAGCGTGTTCAATTTAAAAGCTCATGAAATTAAGAGAAAATGCATTTTTTCAGATCTGACACAGGTTTCTTTTTAATGCAAGAATTTAGTCCATTTGGCCCCTTTAAGGACCTAGTTCTGGTCTGAAGGAAAGAAATGTCAGGTATTTTTGTCCCTTGAAAATCAGTTTTAGTTAGACTAGGAATTTGTGATTTTCCATAAATCTCGCTTATTATTTCACTCTAAGCACAAATGGTTTTAACTTGAAAGCAACATTTATGACAGAAAGTTGGTCAGTCACTCTCAAGAGGACATCTTGTATTTTCTTGCCACTGTGAGAAGAGTAGTTGATCTTTACATTAATGTAAATATATTATATTATAATAATTTACTTTTATTTTGTAAGGCAACATTCAGCTATTTTATGGAAGACTTTATTTAGTCTTCATTTTTTAAAAAAAAACTACTTAAAACACTGGAAATTATGGTGCAAATAATTATAACTCAGCAAAGAAAGGGAATTTCCAACTTTTGTTCAAGTTAGTATGTGCTTAAGTGCTTTCCTGAATCAAAGCCTTAAAGCATTATTTCAGTGGTTGGAATCTGATTTTCAAAGGCACAAACCCATCAAATCTCACTGAAAAAGAAGCCGTGGATGTTTGGTATCCCTTTGCATTGCTAAATAGCTGCTGTAAAATAAAAGCACAAAATCACCAGTTTAAACTATCTTAATTACTAAGGAAATGTTTAAATTTTAACTTCTTCATATGCATAGGATTTTCCACATATCTTCATAATACAGAGGAGAAATTATCCAAGTCTGCCCTTTCTGGTGGTTAGAAAAGTGATTGCAAGCCTGGCCTCTTGGGTTCTATTCCCTGCATTGTCACAGATTCACTAAGTGACCTTGTGCAAGTCATGCAACAGTTTCATGGCTCATTTTTTCCAGCTGCTTTTTACCTACCTCACAGGGAGGTTGTGAGGCTTCATTGCTGTTTGAAGCTATAGTATTAATGTTTCTAAAGGACTTTGAAATCCTCAGATGAAAAGCACAATACAAGTGCAAAGCATTATTATCATCATTATCATCATTCCAAAGTCTCTAATATAAACAGATGGTTGTAACAAATCACTTTCTGACTGACACAATTAATTTCCATGTTCTTGTTGAGATGGAATCATGAAATTCAGTTATAGTAATTCATTATTGGCCACCAAGTACATGAAAAATCCCTAATGCTAAATATGACCTTTTCATCACAGGTGACTAAAAGGTCTTTTTAAAATTCAGATTTTTAACTGTTTAAGTGCCCTTCCATATACATTTGTGGAAAATTTTCACACACATCCCCCAGAAAATCAATTTTTTCCATTAGTATGTGGTTGCCTTGGGTATGAAGCTTTCAATTATGAGGAAAGAATTCGGAGCTTGAGAATGCTATTCACTGGATTTTAGCCAAGACATTTTCCATAAATCACATAACCAACCCCTTCTTGTCATCAGTAGGCCTGAGACTGTAGGAGCACTTGTGCACAACAACTGGTTAGAGTCAGTAGCTATGATAACCACATTACAACCCCTAGGGACGAGAACTGTAGGAGTTCCAACTATTATAACCAAGTAGGCAGCAAAGCCCTGGATGTGCTCAACCAGGAATGACACTCACAGGCAGGGCTAACAAAAGAAACAAGGGCCTTTACTCTCAGTCTGCCTGGGCTAAAATAATTGAATTAAATAAAGTCGCAAATGGAATTGGACAAATATAATTACAGTATCCAAACAACAGTCAGTGATCATGAGATCCTTTGGTTCTAGATCAACTTGAATCCCACCGATTCCACTACAGCAAACACACAGTCCTTCCCAAGTAGAACCTTAGGGATGAGTCTTCCATGTTCAGGCCCTTCCCTGCTCAGGGCAAGCCTTGTCCCAGGTGAAACCTCCTCATTCAGGCTCTTCTTTGCTTAGGCTAAAGTCCAGAAAATTGCTCTGGAAACTCAGGACAAGAGATCTGATGCCTCACTTTTCTGCCTTGCAAGATGGCTTCCATCTTTACTTCTGTCCCCAGAGTGACCTGAATTTTGAAGGGAAGGCACTCAGCTCTCATAAAAAAAAAAAGTTTCTGCTTAGTTCTAAAACTGCAGCAGCTTAGTCAACTGCTGCGATGCAATAATGCCTCTTTCAAAGTTAATTACAATAACTTTAACCCTAGGTCAGCAAAACGCATTTAAACACATGCTTAACATTAAGCATTTGGGAATTAAGCACATGCCTAAATGATTTGCTACATAGATATGTGATTATTTTCATGCTTAAAATTAAGCACCTGCTTTCCTGAATCAGTCTTTATTGAGTAGGTGAAAATCACTACAATCACTGGAAAAAATCACTTCGATATCAGGCTACTTTGCTCATTGGAGGCCATTATTTTGCTCATGGGAGTCTGAATGTTTCATAGGTTCATAGAATTTAAAACCAGAAGGGACCATGAGATCATCTAGTCTGGCCTCCTATTTAACAGGCCATTAATTTTCCACCCAGATATCCCTATTTTAATCCCAAACACATCAATTAGACTAAAGTATTTTAGTCACTAGGAGACCAAACTGTGTACCACAGGCCGAGGATAGGGGAGACCCAGGTGCCATCAATGTCCGAGGTCCCTGTAATGGCAGGGAATAGTAGGTGAGATATACGCAGGTGAACCCAGCAGACGAGCCATGCCCCATGTTGTAGTGGAAGGTGAAAAGACTAAGGCTCTGGATGTTAGGGTTCACTTTAACTTACCGATGAATGAAACGTTATCTAAGTCAGCTCAATCAGTTACTTAACAATAGATTGGGACAAACAGAGAGGTTCACACATACCAATCTTTGGAAGACAGTCTTGAGCAGTTAATTTGTCCCAAAGTATGAACTTAAATTGACTTAGATTTATACTGTACTTGTTTAGGGCAAGGAAAAGATTAATGTATCTTACTCACCTTATCTTATCTATTTTTCAAAACAGAGAGACATTTATACCCACCACACACAACATCATTCCAGATGTTAATAAACCAAACAGTACTAATAGCATCAAACAATAGTGACATGAACTATTTTGTCCTGATGGTACCTGGTAACAGTTCATATATAAATTCCTTAACAGAACATGCATCCTGTGTCAGACAGTTCCTACACATACAAAGAACAGAGGTTATTGAAAGTTTACCTACTACAGTAGTATATTTCCACAATAAAGCTTAACATAAGTGCAAAGAATCCTGGGCGTATGGTTGTTCCTAGTCTTCTACTGGATATTGGCTAACACAGCTAATTTGACCTGGAGAAAATTATTTTCCAACCCCAAATCTGGTGATCAGATCTTGAGTATGTGATCAAGACACAGCAATGAGGCATCTAAAAAGAGGATCCTCTGTACCACCTAAGAACACTAGTCCAGTTGTCCTGGCTCTATAAGGATACAGGGAACTAGAACCTGGGTCTGTGAAACCTGAGACAGCTGGTGCACCCACATTTTCTTTGAGAGGGTATGCAGAGCTGCATCCAAGGACCACTGTGGAGATTAGGCATTAGTAGAGACCAGAGCGGCAGCACCCTGCATCCTTCTGATTGCCCCACACTTTCTATTTAACCTGGAAGTTGTCTGGGAAACCGCACAGACTTCTGTCTTGCTGTGCTGTCAGAGTTCACCTTGCTTTCTGGTCTCTGGCCTCCAACCCCAGCCTGACTCTGACCCTGAATCCTGGCTATTAATGCTGACTCTAGAGATTACTCTGATCTATGCTCGCTGACTACCACTTCATGGCCATCCTTGATTTGCGGTCATGGCTGCGCTGGTGTCCACTAGGACAGACAGCTATACCCTGGTCCTTTACAGTCTCCAGATGTAGCCAATCTGCTTCAGAGGAAAGGGGGAAAAACACCCAAAAAAACAGAATACATCTACCGAACTGTGCATCAGGGGAAAAATGCATTATTTCCCCCTGCAAGTGACTAATTGAAGCCCGGCTGCATGAGGTTTGATTATAGTCATTATCTTAATGCAGAAGTGCTAGTGTTATGAGCGTGCTGATGGCAATACTCATGAAGCAAGGGGAGAACTAAGGGGACTCCCAGGTTCCAAGGCCACAGGAACCAATAAAACATTCCAACCAGACCCCAGGCAAACAGAGACCACAGAATTTCTTCCAGAAACTGGATTAGGTATCTAGTCTTGTTTTACAGACTCCAGTAATTGTAAATCCACCACCTCCCCGACAGTCTGTTCCAATGTTTAATTATATTCACAGATAGGAAATGCATCTTATTTCAAGGTTGCATTTATCTAACTTGGGCTTCTAGCCACTGGATCTTCTTACACTTTTTTCAGCAAGGTTAAAAACCCTCTTGCTTTCAGACCTCTTTTCCACATATATGCAGCGAGTAAGCCATTTCTCAACCTTTTCTTCAATAAGCTGAATAAAAGGAGCTCCTAAAACCTCACATCATAAGGCTTGTTTTTAAGCCTGTGAATCACTTGGGGCACTCCTTTGAACCCTCACCAGTATTTTCACAGCCTTCTTGAAGTGTGAACCACAACTGGTCACAATATTCTGGTAGCAGCCTTACCAATGTTACATACAGAGGCAAGATCACTTTCCTACTTCTATTTAATAGTCTTCTTTTGTACATCCAAGGATCGCATTGACCCTTTTTGCCAAGGCATTGCACTGAGAGCTCATGTTGAGATGATTATCTATAAAAACCCCCTATACCCTTCTCTAGGTCACTGTTTTCCAAGATAGAGACTCTGTAGGTATAACGTGTATCTGTGTTTCCAAGATGTATTACCTGCATTTGGCTGTATAAAAATGCATTGTCTTGGCTTGCAATTGTTTAACCTGATGATTTGGATCACTGCCTAACAGCAACCTGTGCTCCTCATTATTTACTACCAACAGTTTGTGTAATCTGAAACACTAACCAGCAAAGATTTTGCATCACTGTCGGGCTTGTTGGTAAAAATATAAAACAGTTTTGGACAAAGAACCTATCCCTGGAGGACATCCACTTAGAAACGATCTGTTCCCCATTAACAATTACATTATGAGATCTGTCAGTGAGACTGTTTTTGATCTGCCTAATGTGTACCTTGTTAGTTCCTTATAATGCCATTTTTTAATCAAGATGTCATGTGGCACTAACTCAAATGCCTTGGAGAAATCTAAGTATAGTATAACAACACAGGGGCTTTTACAAACCAGACCTGTAATTCTGTCAAAAAAGATGAACAGTTTTTTAACAGATAGATAAGAAGACCCTACCTTCCATGAAACCATGCATACAGACAATTAAAAACTGTGTTCCTTATATGCTCATTTGTGCTTGAATGAGTCATATGCTGGTTTACATACATGATGGTACCATCATTGTCCGATTATTGCCTTTCCCATTTGTAGTTAAAGTCTTCCCACTATCCAACTATCTTTGCAAATGTGACACTTGAGCATTTTTTATCATGATCTAAGACTGTTAGTGACAAAAACGTAAGTATAATTAAATGGCAAAAATCTACATTAACGGAGTTAAAACTACTTGGTGATATGTCATCCCTTTGCAGGAGGCTGAGCAAAACTAAAACTTCTGAAAACCAGGAAATGCAGAGTTCTCCTTCTAGCATTTGTAGTGCTTGCCAAGCCACCCAACAGCAGCTTCATCAGCTCAAAGAAGGGTCCTAAGGCCCCCAAAAAATCTACTCAGTTGACACTCATTGACAACATGTGCCATTGACTGATGGAGACTACAGTGCCAAAGTGGGTCGTCTCAGAGATCCCATATGTAAAGGTTGGCTGTGCATATTCCTTGACCAGTTCAAACCTGTTCAGCAGAGCCCAAAGGTGACACAGCAGGTCAAATCCAGGCAGTCAAACTCTCAATTCAGTGACAAGGAAAGCGTGACAAATGTCTTTAGCCAACCACTCACCGCACCATAAGGCTACTGATGACAGATTCCAATCTGGCAGTTGAGACCACAATGGATTTCCTTGACATAAGTTGTGCTCTGGGGTGACTGAAAATGTCTGCATACATCGGGAGACCTGAATTGGCATGTAGCTTTTCTACCAGCCTGGCTGTAGACTCTCCGCAACGAGTGTGTAGAGGAGTTATGTTGCTCAGAACTGGTAGCCATGGGATAGGAGTGGGGCATAGGGTGCCTGTGATAATATGCATGGTCAGATTCCATTTGATGTCAACCATTTCGTGTGAGAAGAATGACACCACACAGGGGCACAGTATTCTGCTGAGGAATAGCACAGCACCAGAGCCAGTGCAATCTTAACTCTGCTGTCTTTCAGCAATGTGCCAATACACCCCATTAACACACACAACTTTACTTTGACAAACCTACAGTTGCTGAAATGTTCACCTCCTTTTACAATCCATTCGTTCTCATCCAAAGGAGTTAATCTAAAACTATTAAAGGTTTGTGTGTGCACTTCTTTATTCAATGTTTACTGACATTTACTGATGAAAATGTAATCTTTCCAAACCTAAGTACAAGGCAGCAGAAGGAAACTGGATTGAGGAGTTCTGTAAGCTGGGAACCTCTTAAATGATCCCAAATTTGGATCACTAATGCCACCCTGCACCCCCATGAGGCACATCACATTTCAAAGCAATCCAATTAACTGTTTGGATTTTAGAGCTCCTACAAGAGTCACGCTTTAAAGCATATAAAATGGTGGGAATGGAAATCCTCTAGCCATTTTTCTGTATTAGTGCATATGCAGTTTAAAAAATATACATTTCCTTAAATACTCAATTTGGATCCCCCAAAGATTTAATGAGTGCCATGAACTACCACAGGTAAAACTTGAAAGATTGAGGTCATGTTGACCTGTAACTTATCAAAAATTTGATTGGTAGCTCTGGGCAAATAAAAGCTCACCTAGAAACTTTTTTTTAAAATGTCTGTTTTGAGGGGCTTATGTCTATGGAATCCCAAGATGAAATGAGTACAAATTTGGCTCACTATCCTACTCTTCACCCTCCCAAAGGACACCAACTTACAAAGAACTCTGACTAATATGTTGATTTTAGAGAATTAAGAAAGGTAGATCTTTAAACAGAAGACATGATGCAACCTTAACTATAATGGAGCTCCAGCACTACTATAAAAAATTTGAGCTCATCTCAAACAGTGATACAGACTGGAACGTCTATCATTTTTACAGAGGCAGAAGCCTGTTCCTTCAATATTAATCTAACCTGTCATCTAAAACCTGACAGTGTTTAACCCCCTGTACAACAAAACACAAAAGCACCAACTTAGCTCTCATTGAAATCAATGGGACTTAAGTGGTTTGCTGAATCAAGGCCTAAATGGACTTCATTCCATTTTTGCCACGCACTGAAAAATCATAAGCAGCATCCCAAGAGGCTGGAAAGCTGCATATTTATGAATACAGGATCTATGATTACGATAAAAGCATCGTTTATTGATTACAGGCTATACTCTGCTGTTAAAATAATGAAACTAAATAATGTGAAGCATTAAAGAATTGGAATTTGCCAAGAGAGGGCAAAGTGCCCCACAGAATCCAATGTTGATAGCCATATTGGCCTGAAGGGCAGGATTAGCTGACAACTAATAATAAATATATATAGTAGTTTTAATCCCTTTAAAAAGATGTAGTTGCATACAAATAGTTTATAATGTATAGACTATGTTGCCAAATGGAAATCCTTCACAAAAGGAAACCAATTGACCTTTATTTCCTAGTCATTTACCAATAAATCCACTAAATAAATATCTGACATAAGGTCCTTTAGCATTCTGCAAATTATCAGAATTTGTCCAAAGGGGTTTTGAGACACTGTGAGAGTAAACAGATGAACAGACAAGAAAAATAGCAACTTGATCCAATGTGAGGGGCTGGTGAGTTGAAGGCTGAATGTACTAATCCCATGAAAATTGCTGTTTGATGAAAATCCTCTTTCTATCATCCAGAAAATCTGTGAATAAGGAGAAGTGGGAGGTGGAAGTCTTATTTGACCTCAACAGTTGATTATCTCCTTCCAAACTATTGGATTATATTCTTATCACTACAAATGTCAGAAGCCATAAAACCCTCTCAGAATGTGATGACTTTTTAAATTTCCTAAGGGTCTGATAAAGGAAATGTAATAGTGAAATCATCCAAATTCTTTATTGCCTGTTAAGAAAGGGTTCTGCAATATTTTTTCTTTCCTTTTCATCTGCTTATATAACCTTTAACATTTAATATAAAGATGCTTAAGTACCAGATTTAAGGAGACAATATGAATTAACAGAGTTAACCCCTAACAATGATAGAAAAAAAGAATGCAGAAATAGAACAAATATGATGGAGTTTCAGAACAACACTTCAATCTCTCTGGTCACTCGATCACAGACCTAAGAGTGGCTATACTTCAACAAAAAAGCTTCAAAAACAGACTCCAACGAGAGACTGCTGAATTGGAATTAATTTGCAAACTTGATACAATTAACTTAGGCTTGAATAGAGACTGGGAATGGATGAGTCATTACACAAAGTAAAACTATTTCCCCATGTTATTTCTCCCCCCCCCACCCCACCCCCCACTGTTCCTCAGATATTCTTGTTAACTGCTGCAAATAGCCTACCTTGCTTGTCACCATGAAAGGTTTTCCTCCTTTCCCCCGCCTCCCCCCCCCCCCCGTGCTGCTGGTGATGGCTTATCTTAAGTGATCACTCTCCTTACAGTGTGTGTGATAAACCCATTGTTTCATGTTCTCTGTGTGTGTATATAAATCTCCCCTCTGTTTTTTCCACCAAATGCATCCGATGAAGTGAGCTGTAGCTCACGAAAGCTTATGCTCTAATAAATTTGTTAGTCTCTAAGGTGCCACAAGTACTCCTTTTCACATTGCTATACTGTTTCACAATTGTTACTAAGAGCCTTTAAGTAACTGCATATAGCTTTAATTTAGAATATATTTTTACTGTTTCGAAGATCACACATATTAATGCTGCCATATGCATTTCTGACAAAGCTTTGGATTGTAACATCTTAGACTGGGATCATTTCTACATTTATACAATGTACAATGGACCCTTATCTCTACATGGCTCTCAAGGCAAAGTATATTATTAAGAATTACAACAAGTAATATAAATCCTGATATTATATTATATAATATAAATCCAGTTGTTGAGATATCTACAGTGCTATGAAAAGTTTCCCTACTATAACCAGACATTTTATGCAGAATTTTACCTGCTAAATTATAGGCCTATTTAATCACTGATAACGTTACTGAACCATTGAGAATATGGACAACAGTGATCCAAATTTTCCTTTATGGTGCATGAAAACAGTATTATAAACAAAGTGGTTATTAGCTTCTGCCTGAAGGTGGATGAACATTCTGCATTTGCAGACAAAATTGTCTTATAATTGGTCCATTCAACCTTGAATAATTAAATAAATCATTCTTGACATTCTCCATATACTGGTTAGCTTTTCACTTTCCTGGAACTCTATGTGCTGTGCAAATCCTCTGAAAACCAAATACAGTCATTAAATGTTGGGCCAAATTCAACACTGTCCTAAGCTGGCAAGTCATAATACCAGCTGCATTTCCATAGTATTTTTCATTCAAGTATTTGAATATTTTTAAACAAACATCAACTATGTTTACCCTTTGTGCTTTAGGTATGTATATTAACTCCCTTTTATAGACAGCTCATTGTTTAAATGCAGACTTAGAGGTAACTTTTCTCTATTCCATCTCTTAAGGTCTTGATCCAGCAAAGCGCATAAGTACATGCTTAACTTTAAGTGATTTCCATGGGATTCAATGGGATTACTGACATGCTTTAAGGTTAATCGTGTGCTTACGTGTTTTGCTGGATTGGAGCCTAAAGCATTCACAGACTTGAGCGTTAGCACCTTCCCTAAGCCTCAATATAGATTCCCTTCCCCAGTCCTGAACACACACAAGTAACTGCCGGTATCCCTATGAGATCACCTCTCCTTAAGGTCAGTCCTCTTCCTTCAGTCCTTGAACATACCTTGGTACCTACCCTCCATCTACAAGACAGAGAAGATAAAATCCTTTCCCCTGTATCTTGAACATACCTTGGTTTACAGCCCCTACTGCCTGCATGATCCCTGTAAATGGTCATGCGAGGCTTGATTTATAGAGAAACCAAGCACCTGCAGTTCATCATGGGATTGTGGGTACTCAGCATTTCTGAAAGGCAGGTCCATAATGTCTCTTCAACAGAGCAAGGATTCCTTATAAACATATAGATAACTTGGATACTTGATTATCCTGGTGGTGTCTTGCAAGGCAGGGAGAGAGATAGATACCCTGCTTTCTTCCCTAAGCCTCTTGGGGTAAGAGAACTCTGCATCTAGAAAAAGATCTAGTGGTGTTTGTGTAGTGAACCCTATTGGTAGATTTTCTGCTAAGGACTTCAAATGGATATGATGGACAGGTAAATATGGGATCACAAGGGGAAGAGCCATGTGGGAATCTCAGAGAAGGAGCTGGAAGTTGTTTTGGGGAACAGGTCTAGCAGTCAAATATTGAGAGTTGCTGGGCACCTGCAACTTTCAGTGAGGCCAATGGGGGCCACAGTTCTCTTGGATTTGATCACCGGAGCTCTCTTTTCTCTAAATCCAAATAATTTGTGAATACTTGGCAGGCTGATAGATGCTGTCCTCCTGAGAAAATAAATATTTTAATAACTGGTGAAGAAAGTTGCCACTATGGGATCTGGTTCAGCAAAGAATTTAAGAATAGGATTTAAGAATCCTGCTGAAGTCAATGACACTACTCACATGCTTAATTACTATGCTCAACTGGGCCTTGATGCTGATTAGTTAAGTAAGAAAAAGAAATGTATAGTACCTACTCACTTAAAGAGACATTATACTATTATCTCTACATATATACCTCAACTGGAGTTTTGCCTGAGTAAGGACTGCAAGATTTACACCTTTAATATTATATTCCTCTTATATTATTAATTATAGAATAGGAGCCAGAATAATGTAGCAGAATAAAAAATTGATTTAATTCTATTTTTATACCTATTTCATGTTATTTTACCTTTGAGGGGAAAACAGATTATAAATTCTACATGCTTGGTCTGTAATAAAAAATAAATGATCTCATTTAAAAATTAACAATTAAATAATTAGACATTAAATGACCAGATTAGTCTGGGAATAGGTGCCATGGGGCTTATATACAAGGAAGGAGTGATACAACAGCAGAAAACTAATTTTAGTCAAAGAACATTCTCCATTATTCTACACAAAATATAGCCTTTTGGCTTAATTTTGGATTCATCTACTTACAAATGGAGCTTTGAAGTCAATACATGTTACCAACCTAAGGTTCATTCTAATGTGCACTTAAAACAGCTTTAAATGGAAAAGTAAGAGTTGTCACAGAGAATTCTATTGGCTGAAATTATTTGCTACAATAATTGTTGACACTTAGCCAGAGTTTATCCATAGTTGTCATGGTCTTAATTTGATTTTTTGATGAACCCCTGCAATGTAGACCTAAAGGCTTAGTCATTACAGGATACCCAAACAGGTATATTTAGGGCTATGTCACAGGGCATTCCTTCAGCTACCCCATTTGCCACACTGCATGGCCCATTTGGGTGGTCTCTTATTCACAACGGACACGAAGTCTGGTTCCCCCCCCCAACATTTTAAACTTTTGAATTTTTAATCTTTAGATTGTATCTTCATTTGCAGAAAAGAGCACAGGAATGTGTCCATTCCTTTCAGCTTTCTCTAGTACATCCAGCTCCCTCTAGGAGCTATTCCCTTACTTCCTGTTCCTGCCAATTATATATCTTCCCCTTATTCAACTAATTACCTCGTTAACCCAATGATCTCCACCATTACAGATTAATTGATTCCAGTGATGCCCATGATCGTCTGTGTTATACAACTGCCTAAGTGACCAGGGCACTACATCTAGCACTCTGTCACAGGCTGGCATTAAATGACTTTTGGGTTTTGGCTTGAACTGCAGATTTTTTTTGGAATGCAAATGGAAGCGATGGAACGTCAGCTCTCCTGGAATCTACATCTCAAGAAAGGCAAAAAAAGATAAAAAATCTCTCTATGGGTGGACTAGATATATTTAGTGATTAGAGCCACAGTTTGGAAGCCAGAAATCCCTAAAGCTGGCTCTGACCCTGACCCACTCTGTGATGTTGGGGCAGAGTCAACTTCTCTGCCTCAGTTTCCCCAACTGCAAAATGGTGACGAAAATACCGAACTACCGCAAAGGAATAATGTGCAGGTTTGTAAAACTGCTTGAAAATAAAAGGCACTAGGGATCTGATTTTCAGAGATGCTGAGTACCAGCAATTCTAACTACAGTCAATCGGAGCTATGAGTGCTCAGCACCTCTGAAATCCAGGGCCTATGTAAAATGGCTATTATTTGTGGAAAAAACTTTAATTGTGCTGTCAGTTTCAGAACTTGATCTATGCAACCCTAACGTATTTCTTATTCATATGAGTATACCCATGGATGCCATTGAGACTGCTCATGTGAGTTAGAATTACACACATGGCTAAGAATTTGAGCCCAGGTTTTTAAAGGTATTTAGGCACTGCAGTACTCAGTGTTGCAATGCCTAGTGATTTAGCATCCCAAAATCTCATGTTCAAAGGGGATTTAGTAGCCTAAATCTCTTATAAAAATGAGATTTGGGCTCCTAAATCCATTAGGCATTGCAACACTATGCACTGCAGTGCCTAAATACCTTAAAAACCCGGGCCTCAGTCCTTATTCCATAACATCTTTAGAGTTATAAATACTCATTGGACGGAGTCCTGAGCCCACTGAAGTCAGCTGAAGTTTTATCACTGGCTTCAGTATGCCAGAATTTCACTCACGATGAACAACTATTTACAAATATTTCATATATTGTTGTCAGTGGATAATATTAGCATTCTATATACATGCATTTAAATCAAAACAGATAAAGAATCATCATAACTGGTATCCTTGGAGAAGCAAACATCAGTGGGCTGAAAGATATTTCCACATACTTTCTAAGCTATGTATGTGATGAAAATTTTCCACAGACTGTCAATCTATTCCCGAGAATGAATGATCAATATTATTTCTGGTATAACTGTGACTGGGTTTCTTTAGATTTTAATGTAGAAATATTCTGTTACCTGTGATACTACATAACTTTTTTTCTTCCCCTTTGCAAACATTTCTCCAGCCTCACAATTAAAGCTCAACAAAAAGAAAACAGTTCAGCAGCTGGAAATTATTTAAACATGTTTCCTCAGACTCACAATTAGAGTTACACAAAAGCGAGGCTGCTAAATTTAAGGAAACCGACAAACAAAGGAACTGTTTTTCCTTTAATGCCATTGTAAATCTGGAGTAACTGCATTTAAATTAGTGAACACCAAACCAAACCAAAAACTATGGCAGCTCATGTGGAGTAAGAGGCAGCAAGATCTTATGTGTAAATGGAGATATTTTGCCCACTAAACTGAAGCATGCTCTCCCACGTCTCAGTTCCTCTGGAAACTGGGACTTATATTTAAAGTGTGCTTAAATATGATCTCTAGCGACCTTTCAAGGTTTAAATTTTTTTGCCTGTATTCTTGCAGATTCTGTAATATGGTGGAAGTTTTATAAGCCCAAGTGACTAATATATTTAGTTAAGATATTACTTGGTATAAGAAAGGCTTTGAAAAAGTTAAGCAGCTCTTGTCATTGAGAGGTTTGCTTTTGGTTCTCAATTAATCAGATGGGTCAAAATGCTGTTTTATCAGTGACCATAGGTCACAATAGTCTTAGTATGTGAGAAGTCAAGTTTGTCTGTGTTCTCCCCTGTTAGTCAACCCTGATGTGGATCACTGGCTTCTAGAAATCACATTTTGTCTTCACATTTCACGTATAAAACAATAAAAGTGGAATCCAAATGTTGCACTGAGTTGGTGAGATATGCTCATAACTAAAGGTGGTTAAAATGCCAATTGTTAAGAATGCATTTTTTTTAAGTTTCCAGTGACGTTTAATTTTTTCATTTTTCAAAAGACACATGTTCTGTATCTAGGTTTTTGATATTTTCGCTGATTCTCTCCTCTCTACTTTGTTTTCTCCTTTTGAGTGGCAAAGTAGAAAAAAAATGGAATAGGGCAGAAACGGGGGGGGGGGAAGAAGTGGGCAGAGATAAAAGGAAAAAACCCAAAATAGAAACAAAGACCTGTAGAAAAGAAGTAAACTTCTTCAAAGACTAATTAGAAAAATTCAGCAACAGGATGAATTTCCCTCCATACATTGGATATTTATTCAACCCATTGGCAAGAAATTTTGAAGCGCATCAATTTTATATGTCTGAAAGGCAGATCTTGCATTTCAAATAAACCCGTGCAATATCCTTAGCAAAGGGATGTATGGAACCACCAGATTTCTAGATATATTATTTACCATTTCTGATGTACCTGACTGTTCAATAGTTCTCATTCTAAATGCATAAAGTGCCATCCCATCCTCTCTAGTTTCAGAGAGAGAACCACATGATAGGTACAATTTAATTCCTAGTTTTCCTCTCTTATGGAAAGCTGCCAGTGCTGTCTTAAACGTATTATGGAGTGATGTGAGAACTCTACATCACTGAGATTAAAACAAAGCTCCTGTTATAAAGGATGATTTTTGACTCCCTTTTCCCTTCCTGGAAAGTTAGCCCAAAACACCTAAAGAGGCAAAATTACAAAATTAAGGTTGAGTCAGCAGTTGAAGTTGGTCAGAGATAGTGAATGATTAATTATTGCATGGCAATTGGGAATGGGTTGGATACCTTAAATAAGCATTACCATGTCACTTAACAAAAATGCAGGTGGAAGCATTTGTGAATGGAGGAGGAGGAGCAGTATAGTGTTTAAAAATATTTGGTTGGGTATTAATTATCCTTTCCAACATTATTTTTATATGGGAATGGTCTGTTAATTTCTTCATGTTGTGTACTTCAAAAGACCTGTTTCTTCACAAATACATTTCTGCACAAATAAGCCTTGGAACATCTACAGACTAATTCTGCCTTCACCTCTTTCTAATCTAACCATTATATATTTCTAGTGCACCAACCACTGCAGTTACCTAGGGAAATATAAAATATTTTGGGATACCTATGATAAATGTAAACAAGATGAGAACACCACCTTTTGTGGCGGTCTCAAAAGACAAATACGATATTTTGAACAGTAACATTTAGTAACTCTAAAAACCTTAAAACTCTTTAGATGTCTTGGAGGTGACTGGACATTTCCTTCAGTGTTGGTGCCTTGGAAGTATGATGCTGATGAGTATAAATACTTGGATTTGAGTACATTGATATGTAATTTGGAAATGTTATTTAGCTATAAATACTTGGTCAAATCCTTGCTTTTAGTGGGAGCTATATTCATGTTTCCAATCTTTAACATACTCACTGTGAGCAGGAAATAGACTTCAGAATTAAATATGAGAGCTATATCATCTTGGGAAGATCAACCTGTTCAGTGACAATGAAGACTAGATCAGATAAAAGCAATCCTAGTTAAGATAAAATGGCCTATTTCTAGTTATTACTGATACATGGGACAGGGCAAAATGTGTCAAGGATAAAATAGTCAATGACTAGTTTTTTTAGGTTTAGTAAAACAAAGAGTATGGGCTATATCCTCAGATGCAAATTGCCATAACACCATTGAAATCAGTCTGGCTGAAGTCAATCTGACATTATAGCCCTATGTTTGGCACTATTGATATCTGCAGAAATTTTGGGAGGTATCATAGCATGGCCTGTATTACAAAGCCAGGAGATCAATGAAACAAACATATTTTCCTCCTTAATTGTGTAAAACTCTGGACCAGCGTTAGCAACTCCATTGACTTTGGTGGAGTTATAGCCATTTACAAAGTTGAATTTGGCCCCAGGTAAATTAATTTTCTCATCCATAGAAAGTAAAATTCCTGGCATGTTGCCTGTATTACAGATGGATCAGTCATGTCTCACTGACACACAGCTCTTTGCATCTGACACAGTTATTGATTCTGCATTTTGTTATTCTGCCAAATGCAACCAGTTGTTGTCTTGTAGGTGGTAATCCTTATTGTTGTTTCATAGATGGAACATCAGTCCATCAATCTTATTTCACAACAGGCTCAGTGTTTCAGCCAGAGTCACTGCTCTTATCTTCTCCCTCTGCTTCTAAAACACTATCAGATTATCCACAATTGCATAGGAGATTGGACTGGCTGGAAGTAGAAAGGCCCATGACAGTTACATGTCATATAGTGTAGAGATAAAATCAACATCCATTCTTCCCAGTGTGTCCTTGTTTTGATCTGCCAGGGGCTGAAAACTCTGGCCCCCTATCCAGCAAAATACTTAAACATATTTGCAACTAATTTTTCCTCCATTGTTCCTGACTAAGACACCCAAATAAGCAAGGGATTGTATAAACATGTTTTAGAGGCTGGGCTAGTCAATATCTTTGTTTAATGTGTAAGAGATATTCATCATACATGTAGTTGCTTCATTATAGAATATTGTCTCCCTCATTATGTAGGGGGCTTGCACTTAGAAATCCAAAATGGATCAGTCTGGAATGTAGCTACAGTGAAATATGTTCTGACAAACTACTTAATAAATGTCAGTAAAGAAATGATGCACAGCCAGCTTCCAAAGAGCCATTTGCCAAACAGCAGCAAAAATATCAGTGTTGCTTTGATTGTAAACTTAATTATTTTTCTTGTCATGTAGCTTGTGGCTATGTAGTGAAAGCTACTTTCTCTCAGATCTGCTGAGATGAAAATGGCTGTTTGTATGTTGATGACTACCTCTTACACATTAAACAAAGATATTGACTTGCCCAGCCTCTAAATGCCAATAAATAGGAACACTATGTTTTTTATGAACTTCAATAACAGAGAAGAACAATCTGTCCCTCTGTCTGGCTATAAATGCACCAAAAATGCTCTTTAGTTACCAATAGAAGAAGCTTTTGTTAGCCCCATATATCTACTGAACATCCTCTTTATATCTTCACATCACATTCTGATGTAAAGGAATACCATTTATGGATGGTACAAAGATTCACTGAGCAGGAACACTGTTTGAAGGAAGCAGCAGAAAAAAATCTCTATGGAAGATAATCTAAAACATAATATTTAGTAATTATCCCATAAGAAGCAGGATAGAATGCTGGCAGCTCTTCTTGTAGCTGAAATCAAGATTTCATGGTGGATACCTACCTCTAAGTATCAGAGGGGCAGCCATGTTAGTCTGTATTCACAAAAACAACAAAGAGTCCGGTGGCACCTTAAAGACTAACAGACTAACTCCTGTGTTAGTATTTAAGGTGCCACCGGACACCTACCTCTAAGTACACCAAATGCTATTCAGAAAGGTTTGCTGAAGTTGTCACTGGAACAAATGGCTTCTTTAAAAATTGCAAGTAAGAGTTGTATTTGGTAATTTACTCAGCATTTTCTTAATGTCAGTTGTCACCCAATATCTACATTAATGATCCCAGGTGTGACAAGTGTTTGTATACAATATGCTAGCTCCAGCAAGCTATTTGTACTGAAGTCACATTGATTTACATTATTGATTTCATTTCAGCCTCAGTGATTAATTATTCAAGCTGCTTTCATTAGAAATCTGTGACTTCTCTATTTCTGCCTTTTTTGTGATGCATGAAAATGATGTCTACTGTGATGAAATAACACCACTGAAAAGGAAGACAAAAATAGGCTTTATATATACTGTAGGTCATGTTTAAATATTTATAGAAAGGATTTTCCCCCCATAATTCAACCTTGAGATACCAACCTGTGTATGATAAAGTTAAAAGCTAAAAAAAAGTTTTACTTTAGGGAATGATTCATTTTTTAATTTGAGGACTATTGGCTCTGTTATGTTTTCTTGTGATTGTGGTATACATAGCTATGATCCCATATCCTGTACATTGCATCTTGAAATGTTAAAAATCTGACTACCTATTCATTAGGACTATGAGGGGATTCAAGATGGAGGATCCTACACTCTGTTTTCTCCCTCACTGAGATTTTATATAATTCTTCTTTATTTCCTTAATCTAGAATAAGCCATTTAAAATTATTACCATTCTCCCTATGTATGGAAAGCATATTTGAGGTAAATCTTAAATGTTCCATTCAAAGACATGCTCCAAAGCCTGGATATTGAACAAACTTTGTGTAAAATGTATCCCAAACCTCTTAGGATGGGAACATCCATCTGAGGTAGAAACGTCATTAGGGTGAGCTTAGATCCCATTTCCCAACTTTCCTGCACAAACTCAGCACTTACAACAGCTATAGTAGCACTGAAGACAGCAGGAGCCTTCTTAGTGTGGCTAAAATTGAACATCTCACTTTTTCTTTTTAAATAATGACACTAACTAGGATAGGAGTATTTGTGGCACCTTAAGGACTAACAAATTTATTTGAGCATAAGCTTTCGTGAGCTACAGCTCACTTGCATGCAGTGGAAAATACAGTGGGGAGATTTATATACACGGAGAACATGAAACAATGGGTGTTTCACCATACACCATACACCATAACAGGAGTGATCAGGTAAGGTGAGCTATTACCAGCAGGAGAGCGGGGGGAGGAGGGGGCAAGGGGAACTTTTTGTAGTGATAATCAAGGTGGGTCATTTCCAGCAGTTGATAAGAACATGTGAGGAACAGTAGCGGGGGGTGGGGGGAGGAAGGAATAAACATGGAGAAATATTTTTAGTTTGTGTAATGACACATCCACCCAGTCTTTATTCAAGCCTAAGTTAACTGTATCCAGTTTGCAAATTAATTCCAATTCAGCAGTCTCTCACTGGAGTCTGGTTTTGAGTAACCAAAGAGATTGAAGTGTTCTCTGACTGGTTTTTGAATGTTATAATTCTTGACATCTGATTTGTGTCCATTTATTCTTTTACATAGAGACTGTCCAGTTTGGCCAATGTACATGGCAGAGGGGCATTGCTGGCATATAATGGCATATATCACATGGGTAGATGTACAGGTGACCAAGCCTCTGATATTGTGGCTGATGTGATTAGGCCCTATGATGGTGTCCCCTGAATAGATATGTGGACACAGTTGGCAAAGGGCTTTATTGCAAGGATAGATTCCTGGATTAGTGGTTCTGTTGTGTGGTGTGTGGTTGCTGGTGAGTATTTTCTTCAGGTTGGGGGGCTGTCTGTAAGCAAGGACTGGCCTGTCTCCCAAGATCTGTGAGACTGATGGGTCATCCTTCAGGATAGGTTGTAGATCCTTGATGATGCGTTGGAGAGGTTTTAGTTGGGGGCTGAAGGTGATGGCTAGTGGCGTTCTGTTATTTTCTTTGTTGGGCCTGTCCTGTAGTAGGTAACTTCTGGGTACTCTTCTGGCTCTGTCAATCTGTTTCTTCACTTCAGCAGGTGGGTATTGGAGTTGTAAGAACGCTTGATAGAGATCTCGTAGGTGTTTGTCTCTGTCTGAGGGGTTGGAGCAAATGTGGGTATATTGTAGCACTTGGCTGTAGAAAATGGATTGTGTGGTGTGGTCTGGATGAAAGCTGGAGGCATGTAGGTAGGCATAGCGGTCAGTAGGTGTCCGGTATAGGGTGGTGTTTATGTGACCATCGCTTATTAGCACCGTAGTGTCCAGGAAGTGGATCTCTTGTGTGGACTGGTCCAGGCTGAGGTTGATGGTGGGATGGAAATTGTTGAAATCATGGTGAAATTCCTCAAGGGCTTCTTTTCCTTGGGTACAGATGATGAAGATGTCATCAATGTAACACAAGTAGAGTAGGGGCATTAGGGGACGAGAGCTGAGGAAGCGTTGTTCTAAGTCAGCCAAAAAACGTTGGCATACTGTGGGGCCATGTGGGTACCCATAGCAGTGCCGCTGATTTTAAGGTATACATTGTCCCCAAATGTGAAATAGTTATGGGTGAGGACAAAGTCACAAAGTTCAGCCACCAAAGGTTTGCCGTGACATTATCGGGGATACTGTTCCTGACGGCTTGTAGTCCATCTTTGTGTGGAATGTTGGTGTAGAGGGCTTCTACATCCATAGTGGCTAGGATGGTGTTTTCAGGAAGATCACTGATGGATTGTAGTTTCCTCAGGAAGGCAGTGGTGTCTCGAAGATAACTGGGAGTACTGGTAGTGTAGGGCCTGAGGAGGGAGTCTACATAACCAGACAATCCTGCTGTCAGGGTGCCAATGCCTGAGATGATGGGGCTTCCAGGATTTGCAGGTTTATGGATCTTGGGTAGCAGACAGAATACTGCGGGTCGGGATTCTAGGGGTGTGTCTGTGTGGATTTGTTCTTGTGCTTTTTCAGGGAGTTTCTTGAGCAGATGGTGTAGTTTCTTTTGGTAACTCTCAGTGGGATCAGAGGGTATTAGCTAGGATGTAGAGAAGACCGCTTCTTATATTTACAATGGGGAAACCACCTACCACCTTTTTACTAAAGATATGTGAGAGTGATGCCCCAAATCATCCAGCTGATGGCTTAAAATCAGCTGAGACAAATACCAGATACACTAAATATGGATACATCTGCAACACTGACAGTTGCTTGAACTTGAGTAGGATGTACAGAGATACAGAAAAAACACAACAAAGTCTGTAGCCAGGCTAAGTAGCATTTTATTTCCTCACTGTTCTCCTGTGATCTTGTTTCCTTTCATGTTCTGTTGTTCATTGCTGCAATATTCTCCCTTCAGTACCATAGGGCTGAATATTGACAAGACTGTATTTATAACAACTCTCACCAGTCACTTCTGGAAAAAAAAAAGTCTTTAGATTCCAAAACTCTGTATCCATCAAATCAGAGTGTATGACAATCCTAGGGTATTTGGAGTGGTTGTGAAGCCTAATTAATGCTTGTAAGGTGCTTTGGAATCCTCATGTAAGTAGAATGGTACTATTATTCCTTCTTCATGACTATAAATGTAACCATTTGAAACTCATCATTTGTGATATCCATCTGGCAGCAGCACACTATATAATATAGTCAGACAGAGCCATCAAGTTTATTTTAAGCCAAACACTAAAACAGTGCCATGCAATATCCAGTTCAATATGTTTGCTTCCAGAAAGCAACATGGTTTCCTTTTTTATGGCAATACCTAGTTTCTTTACTTCAGATGTTACTACACAAAACTAATTCCACCCTTCTCCCCTATATCTTTGTCAAGTATTCAGAGATTCTATGAATCTTAGACCTTTACTCACTAATTCTCGGCAGTACTCTCCATATTAGCCCTCTCCTTACTACACGTTTTCCCCTCTCTAGCAGGCTTGATTCTAACCTGGGGAGAAATGAGTAACAGCCTCTCAATCTCTGCTAGTAACTGCAGAGAGCAGTTATTTATTTGTCCCTTGTCTTCAAAGTAAGTAGTTCCCTACCCTGGCAGGGTTAAGTAAACACCTGCCCAGTTTTCAGGATTTCCTATATCAGATGGAGAAGGTTTCTATTCTTCCTCCCAGAAGTATCTCCACTATAATAAAGCTACTTCTATTCTGGCATTGCCTCTGATAACTGCTCCCCAAATGACCCTCAGCTGTAGCTGATTTGCTGTTTAAGCAGTGACTTCACACTGCAGTATTTAAACCATTCTTTGTTTGACCAAATGGGAGTGTAGGGATGTTCAGGCTATTTCAGTAAGCGGCAATATATAGCCATATACAAATCTTCATAATTAATTATGGACAGTGCTCCACCCCTAGTTAAGGCTTCAATCTACTTTTCTTATAAAACTTATATTTATCATCTCATAACTGTGTCTAAAAAAGTTAATGTGCTATAAACACTTGCCAGATTCACTCTTAAGACAACGGGCATTTTTTAAACAAGATTTGAAGAAAAATAGTCAAATTCTTGGTACCTGATTGGTAGTTAAAAAATCCTGATTTAAAGGATGCATGCTACTCCAATTATTTTTCAGTGTTTTTGCAACCTTTATAACTTAGCCTTTAAACTGTTCAGAAAGTTTTTGTTTTATGCTGAAAATATTGTGGTTTTAATCTGAGAACATGTTTTCTATGAAATCAGTCAAAACATTTTTTTTAAATTATGATTGCTTAAAAGGTACTTGAAACATTAATGTATCTAACCATTTTTGTGTTCCTGTTGCTAAAATAGATAGATAGACAGATAGAATGATAATACTTCAAACTTTATTGTAGGCTTTTTGTCTAATAGCAAAATCTACTGCATATAGAGAATATAATGTGTATTTGTGGGGTCACATTGATATGATGGAAAGTGGTGTCACTGGATGATAAAAGGCAAAATATTGCTGTTTCTGGGCTGGTGAACTGGAAGATATCTGCTTTGGTGTCTAAGCTATATGTGTTGGTAAATAGCGGGTTGTGAGTGTTTGTAGTCCATAAGCAAAACATTATGATGTAAAATGGGTATAAATCAGTTTCTGGTTTATAGGTAGGGACTAGGCAAAGATCTTTGAATATTGAGCTACCATCCATTAAATGGTCATTCCCACTCTTTTACAAGAGTAGATAATGAAATTTAATGACAGGTTTCAGAGTAGCAGCCGTGTTAGTCTGTATTCGCAAAAAGAAAAGGAGTACTTGTGGCACCTTAGAGACTAACAAATTTATTAGAGCATAAGCTTTCGTGAGCTACAGCTCACTTCATCGGATGCATCCGATGAAGTGAGCTGTAGCTCATGAAAGCTTATGCTCTAATAAATTTGTTAGTCTCTAAGGTGCCACAAGTACTCCTTTTCTTTTAATGAAATTTAAGTATCCTTAGTATTCATAATTTTTATGCTGGAAGGTGTTAATGGCTGCTTATCAAGCAGGTTTGATCTATAGGTAAATACATGGTATACTTAGCACCTTTCATTCAGATTAAATAAAGGGGTGATTAAATACCTCTGTGGGTAGTGTTAGCTGAAACAAGAGAAACGACCACCCAAGTCACAAACCAGCATGCTAAGGCCTGGGCAGAAGCTACGCCCTGTGGGCTGAGGGGTTTTCCTGGGGCCTAAAGGCAAACACAGATACTGGTTAACTGCTTGGGCCAACGGGCAACAATATGTTCCAGACTTGATGTTAAAGAGCAGAATTAAGTTCAAGGTTACAAAGTTGTTGTTGACAGATTTCCACTCTATACGGCTAAATTCAGTGCCTTGCATAAGCCGTATAGAGTGGAAATCTGTCAACTTCATGAAGCGAATACAGACTAACACGGCTGCTACTCTGAAAGTTGTTGTTGTTTTTTTTTTTAATCTGCTCTAGGTAAAGGTGAAGTTATCATGCCAACTGTAAACCTTAAACTTACTTGTCCAGTTTCTGAAATGTGGGCACAGTTTATCTGAGCAAAGTAAACATATTGGAAAGTAAACATCCCTAGATGCAGATCGAGTAACACTCAACATTTCAAGTACTGAAAAGATAAATGCTTTGTCCCAGGTTCATAAATGTTTTTAGGATATTAACATCCATTAATTTCAATGGAATTTAGGAATGTAAATACCTTTGTGGCCCTGGGCCTTGGATACTATGGCAATGAGTGCCATAGAAAACCTTAATGGAGATGGACAGATATTTGGTTCACCTACAAATTTTCTGATACTTAAAAAAACAAAACAAAACCCTGATTATTCTTTTTAAAGACAAATGAAGGAGATGAAAACTTTCTGAGTGGATGCCAAAAGGAATGTTTTAAAAATGTGCACTAAAAGCTATGGAAAATACATAATTTCATGTTAACTTCTACTGTGAGCTAATGCAATGGGATATCTATGGACATTCAAGTTTCATTTTGATGTATTTTTCTTTAAAAATGTCCATAATGCCCTAAAGTAGTATTTGTATTAAGTGATGCACTGTAAGAATTTTTAATTTTTATTGAGTACCAAAGTAAATTGCATCAGAAGGCAGATAATCCCAAATTGGTTTGTTTCTTTTAGCAAATTAATTCTCTCTCATGTATGTGAGCGCATATGGCAGCAAATTCATTTAAAGGGAATTTCCAGATATTTGAACTGCCAACATTATTTTAACAGATTTTGCAGATAAAATGCTGCATTCTTTTTAGCAGCCAACATCTAGCTGGGTAATACTATGAACTGTCTATGGCATCATGAGGTAGAAGTTGTGAATGGAATTAGTTTGTCATGTACATTTGAAATAGAAGCATGGAAAAATTTAATCGTTGCTCATATTAGAGCTGGTTAAAAATGGTAATTTTTTTCCCCTCTGGAAAAATCTCTTAAAAAATAAAAAACAATTTTTTGTCAAATTTTCATGGAAAGTGTTGAAGTATCATCAAAAAACCAATAACCTATTTTTGAGGGCAAGGGGAGGGACTGACAAAAAACTCAAGATTATTTTCCATAGACTGTAGACACTTTTTGTGAAAAAATTTGTTTTGAGAGAGAGTTTTTGAGCAGTCCTATCTGAGACGCAATAAGAATGGCCATACTGGGTCAGACCAAAGGTCCATCTAGCCCAGTATCCTGTTTTCCAACAGAGGCTAATGCCAGGCGCTTCAGAGCGAATGAACAGAACAGGTAATCGCCAATGATCTATCCTCTGTGCCCCATTCCTATCTTCTGACAAACAGAGGCTCGGGACACCATCTCTGCCTGTCCTGGCTAATAACAGCCATTGATGGACCTATCCTCCATGAATTTATCTAGTTCTTTTTTGAACCCTGTTATAGCCTTGGCTTCACAACATGCTCTGGCAAAGAGTTCCATAGGTTGACTGTGGATTGTGTGAAAAAATACGTCCTTGTGTTTGTTTTGAACCTGCTGCCTATTAATTTCATTTGGTGATTCCTAGTTTTTGTGTTATGAAAAGTAAAAAATACTTCCCTATTTACTTTCTCCACATCTCATGATTTTATAGACCTCTTTCATATCCCCCCTTTGTCTTCTTTCCAAGCTGAAAAATCCCAACTATTTTATTAATCTCTCCTCATGTGGCAGCTGTTCCATGTCCCTAATAATTTTTATTGCCCTTTTCTGAACCTTTTCCAATTCCAATACATCTCTTTTCAGCATTCAAGATGTGGGCGAACTATGGATTTATATAGAGGCAACATGATATTTTCTGTCTTATTATCTATCCCTTTCTTGATTCCAACACTGTTCACTTTTCCGATTGCCGCTGCACGTTGAGTGGATGCTTTCAGAGAACTATCCACAATGACTCCAAGATAAATAAGAGTTAAGGTCCTGATTCAAAGATTACAGAAGTTAATGCAGAGACTCACATGGGGCAAGGGTTTTGGATCAGACCCCAAATGAGATGGCAAAGGAAAAACAGTGGGAGTTAGATGCCTAATAATTTATTTGATTGGACAGCAGGAAACAAGAGAAGCAAAAGCAAGCATGGTAGGGGTGGTGGCTGCCCCTCTTAATCCACCCTCTCCATCAGTTCTCTGCTTAGCCATTTGCTGGGCAAAGAGCCAGCTGATTGCTTGGAAGGTGCCCTCCCCACTTGCCTATCTAAGCTAAACCTGGGCTTTTCAAAATCATCTTAGTGCATGTCTACACAGCCCATGGCAGGGAGCCTCCCAGCCCAGGTCAACAGATGCAGGCTGGTGGGGCTCAGGATAGCGCTCCAAAAATAGGTGTGCAGATAGGACTTTGAAGTGTCAACTCAGGCTCTGAAGCCTAGGGAGGGGGCAGGCTTTAGAGCCCAAGCCCCAGCCTGAGCTGCTTTTCAAAGAGCTGTCTGTACAGCTATTTTTAGAACGCTAATGTGACCACTACTAACCTGACTGTGTTGACCCACGATGGGAGGCTCACTGCTATGGACTGTGTGGACATACTCTTACTCCCCACTTAATTGCTATCATACTGTAACATTCCCCTCTGGTGTTATCCAGACCAGTGATCTGCTAGGTCATTCCAATCCTTGACTCTGGGAGCCAGCCTTACCCTGCTCTGCTGTGAGAACCCCCACTCCTGGGCTCTGACATGTAAGCTGCTTCTTGGATTGTGCAACTGAATGACACTAGACAATATCTCTGGTCCCAGATACAACCCTAGGAACTGCTGTCTTGAAGTGTTCAGTCATGCCCGCTGGACACGGCAAGCTTATATGAGTTCATCAATTTAACAAAGAAATTGATATGTACGAGGCTTGTTATCCCAAGGGGAGTCTCTGACATACTTCATACCAAACACACTGCTTCAAGTAGAATAAACAGATAGATTTTAAGTGATTATAAGTCAAAGTACAACAAGTCAGAGTGGTTACCAAAATAAAATAAAATAAAATATAAGCATGCAGTCTAAACTCTCAACCCTAATAGACTGGGGCAGCAACTAGATTAAGCAGTTTTTCTCACCCCACTGGACATTGCAGACCTTAATATACAGGTTTGTTCCTTAAACTTGGGCCAATCTCCTGTGTTGGAGTCTTGTCTTCCTCTCAGCTTGCAGCATAGGTGGGGGCAGGAGAAGGGCCCACTATGTGTCCACTCTGTCTGTTTTATAATGTCAGTCCATGCGTTTAGGGAGCACATGCCCAGGCATGTCTGGAGGGCATTGCTTAGTCTCTCCAAGCAAGGTTGAGCAATTCCCCTGGGGTGGCCTCATGCAGGCAAGCCATTGCATTGTAGCTCTCTTGCTGGACAAATGGACCATAGCCTGATTCTGCAAAGCCTTATACATGTTACTAATTCTGCAATGGGATTATTCTGAGTGCGGGATTGCTCCTGCAGTGGTGCCCACAGCTGTACACATGATGCCAGCTCAGGGTAAAAGGAGATTGTGCCGTAGTGTGGAGTCAATCCCAATCCCAGGTGGCTGCAGCTGCCCCTGCAAGGAGGATAGAGATCCCCTCCCTGGGTATTGGTGCCTCTCTCCAAGCCCTGCTGGGCAGCGGTGGTGAGGTATGTAGCTGCTTGGGCTGCCTGGATGATGGAGCGGCCCCCCAAACAGGGCTCCAATCAGCAGGAAAAGGCTCCCACAGACTGCCAGGGATGGCTTCCGCCCTCTACCCAGCTGCTCTCCATCCCTGGTGTGGGTAAAATGGTGGCCATGGCTCAGGCACTGGGTGACTTGGGGCTTCTCCTGACTGCCTTCCCTCTCCTGGCCATGGGCATTTGTGCTGTCTCCTGGTATGAGATGGATATGAAGTGGCATGCAAGTGCTGCGGTTACATGTTCAGCAACCCACCTGGCTCCATGTCCACATGCAGACCACAGCTGCAATTTTGCACACAGCCTCCGCAAGCTATGAGACTTAGGCAGCCCCCAGTTCCAGCCCTGGACCTCACACTGCAGATGCTGCTTCATCTTTACTGGGTCCAGGCTCTCTTGGTACTGCCACTGCACAGGCTATGAGATTGACAGCAAGAAGTTCATTTGGGAAGGTGTAAGTGACTAGCAGTGCCTGTTGGGATGTGGGTGCAGAGTGTGGGGAGTCAGGCAGGAGGCTGGGGGTAGTGCTGGGTTGAGGATGCAGGGACCAAGATGTGGAGACTCCCTTTCCTGCTATGCGAACAATTTTTGGGCATGATGCTGCTAGTGAGTATGACTCACAGGACCTGGCCATAAATGTTTTTACTCACTCCATTGTGAGGCAAAACTAATGTTGACTTGAGTTTTCTTGAAGACTTAAAGAGCTGGCCTCTAAAAATGAAATAAGGGAAAATGTTTATGAATATTCCTCAGATATTCTGGTTAACTGCTGGAAATAGCCTACCTTGCTTGTCACCATGAAAGGTTTTCCTCCTTCCCCCCCCCCTGCTGCTGGTGATGGCTTATCTTAAGTGATCACTCTCCTTACAGTAAAAAGAAAAGGAGTACTTGTGGCACCTTAGAGACTAACAAATTTATTAGATTTCAGAGTAGCAGCCGTGTTAGTCTGTATTCGCAAAAAGAAAAGAAAAGGAGTACTTGTGGCACCTTAGAGACTAACAAATTTATTTGAGCTGTAGCTCACGAAAGCTTATGCTCTCTTCATCGGATGCATTTGGTGGAAAAAACAGAGGAGAGATTTATATACACACACACAGAGAACATGAAACAATGGGTTTATCATACACACTGTAAGGAGAGTGATCACTTAAGATAAGCCATCACCAGCAGCAGGGGGGGGGGGGAAGGAGGAAAACCTTTCATGGTGACAAGCAAGGTAGGCTAATTCCAGCAGTTAACAAGAATATCAGAGGAACAGTGGGGGGTGGGGTGGGAGGGAGAAATACCATGGGGAAATAGTTTTACTTTGTGTAATGACTCATCCATTCCCAGTCTCTATTCAAGCCTAAGTTAATTGTATCCAGTTTGCAAATTAATTCCAATTCAGCAGTCTCTCCTTGGAGTCTGTTTTTGAAGCTTTTTTGTTGAAGTATAGCCACTCTTAGATCTGTGATCGAGTGACCAGAGAGATTGAAGTGTTCTCCAACTGGTTTTTGAATGTTATAATTCTTGACGTCTGATTTGTGTCCATTCATTCTTTTGCGTAGAGACTGTCCAGTTTGGCCAATGTACATGGCAGAGGGGCATTGCTGGCACATGATGGCATATATCACATTGGTAGATGCGCAGGTGAACGAGCCTCTGATTGTGTGGCTGATGTGATTAGGCCCTATGATGGTATCCCCTGAATAGATATGTGGACAGAGTTGGCAACGGGCTTTGTCGCAAGGATAGGTTCCTGGGTTAGTGGTTCTGTTGTGTGGTGTGTGGTTGCTGGTGAGTATTTGCTTCAGATTGGGGGGCTGTCTGTAAGCAAGGACTGGTCTGTCTCCCAAGATCTGTGAGAGTGATGGGTCGTCCTTCAGGATAGGTTGTAGATCCTTGATGATGCATTGGAGAGGTTTTAGTTGGGGGCTGAAGGTGATGGCTAGTGGCGTTCTGTTGTTTTCTTTGTTGGGCCTGTCCTGTTGTAGGTGACTTCTGAGTACTCTTCTGGCTCTGTCAATCTGTTTCTTCACTTCAGCAGGTGGGTATTGTAGTTGTAGGAATGCATGATAGAGATCTTGTAGGTGTTTGTCTCTGTCTGAGGGGTTGGAGCAAATGCGGTTATATCGTAGCGCTTGGTTGTAGACAATGGATCGAGTGGTATGATCTGGATGAAAGCTAGAGGCATGTATATAAGCTTTCGTGACCTTCGGCTCACTTCATCTCACGAAAGCTTATGCTCTAATAAATTTGTTAATCTCTAAGGTGCCACAAGTACTCCTTTTCTTTTTGCGAATACAGACTAACACGGCTCCGACTCTGAAACCTCTCCTTACAGTGTGTATGATACACCCATTGTTTCATGTTCTCTGTGTGTGTATATCAATCTCCCCTCTGTTTTTTTCCACCAAAAGCATCCGATGAAGTGAGCTGTAGCTCACAAAAGCTTATGCTCTAATAAATTTGTTAGTCTCTAAGGTGCCACAAGTACTCCTTTTCTTTTTGCGAATACAGACTAACACGGCTGCTACTCTGAAACCAGCAAAGTTACTATTAGTTACTAATAGTACTTCAGACCTGAATTCCATTCTACTGCTTGCATAAGCAACAAAACAGTCAGCTAAATGCTGATGGAAGAATGTTTAAAAAGGACAACTTTGATTTTTCAGATTCCAAGTTGTGCATGTAGAGGTGGCAATTAAACAAAAATAGCATTAACATATCCCTTTGACTTATAAATTGAGTAAATCCGAGCTGGAACTTAAAAAAAAAAATAAAGGCAGCCCATGAGATCTAGCTTCATATTCACTTTTATTACTTTAGCTGCTCTTTAACTGAAAAGGGATGAGTGCTTTAATCCTGAATGAGTTTTTTTCCCCATAGAAGAACAGATATAAATATCAGTTCTGGTTGTATTATCTAGTGAGAATTTTGGTCTCTATTTTCCATTAATATGATAATGCTTCTACTTCTTTCAAGTACTGAGCTCCATTATTAAGGGGAAATACTTAAATAGGTTTTACAAAGGCTGTAAGCATTGTTATTTGAATTTGCCATGTTAACAGGAAATTCTTTATGCTACAGTATTTCACTCCCATTTTTGACAATGTTTATTCTCTTTAAATTTAAAAAATAAATACAGGGTGGGAAGTGGAACATATTGGAAGGCTTCCCCCTCCCCCTTCTAAATGTTCTTCCTGTGTTTACAACTGAAATACAACTAAGCAGAATACTTGCATCAGAAACAAGAGGGAATGAAAACAATATCAGAAAAATGCACAGTGGTGAGATCTGTAAATATTTCCATTAACATGAGCATTAAAATATTTCACAATGCTAAATCTTTGGGGAATCCATGAGACTTTGCAAAGAAACACGTAATTAACAATTGTTACTGCTGTACAGAACTTGAAAAAAAAACTGCTCCATAAATCTTCAGCTTTTCCACATCTAAATTCTAGTCCTGAAGCTAGAATGTGACCCAAAGCCCACAGAAGTCAATTGAAAGATTCCCATTAAGTGTGGAGGTCTTAAAATGAGCAATAGGAAAGCTCCTATTAACTTCAGTAGCACAGGGAGATCAGAAAATAAATGTATGACAATTCTTCATAACTACAGCAATAATAATATTGCAACACAAACAAAAATGGCTCATAAGATTTCTGTAGGTTGTAACAGCAAACAGTCCACAATTATCATTTAATTATTGGAACAGTAGTGCCTAGAAACCCTCACCAAGATAGGGACCTGCATTGTACTAGATATTGTACTACACCCCACTGACTCCATCTGTGCAACACAATTCCTTCTAGCTCTTTTCATGTCACCACACTGAGTCTTGATTCAACCTTCTTCACAGTTAATGGAAGGGCTCTCATTGACTCCAACAGGAGTTGGCCCAGACCCTTAATTCCTCACGCTTTTTTGAGGCCACACAGCATGACTACTTGGCAGACTGGGGCAATCCCCAATCTCAAACTATCTGGGAAACTCTGTGTTTAACAGACTCCAACTTGAAATCTTGTTTTTTTCTTCAAAACACAAATTGAAGGTAGTTTCAAATTTTGCCTCTGAATCCCGTTTACCACATTTGTAGTTTTACAAACATGATTTCTTATGATTGATTTATTATGAATTTAGATTAGGGCTGTCAAGCGATTAAATAATTAATTGTGATTAATTGCACTGTTAAACAATAGAATACCATTTATTTTAAATATTTTTGAATGTTTACTACATGTTCAAATATATTAATTTCAGTTGCAACACAGAATACAAAGTGTACAGTGCTCACTTTATATTTATTTTTATTACAAATATTTGTATTGTAAAAAAACAAAAAAATGTATTTTTCAGTTCACCTCATACAAGTACTGTAGTGCAATCTCTTTGTCATGAAAGTTGAACTTACAAATGTAGAATTATGTACAAAAAACCCTGCATTCAAAAATAAACAATGTAAAACTTTAAAGCCTACAAGTCCACTCAGTCTTACTTCTTGATCAGCCAATCACTTAAACAAAGAAGGTTGGTTACAATTTGCAGGAGATAATGCTGCCTGCTTCTTGTTTACAATGCCTGAAAGTGAGAACAGACATTCACATGGCACTGTTGTAGCTGACATTGCAAGATATTTACATGCCAGATGTGCTAAAGCTTCATATGTTTCATGCTTCAACCACATGATTCCATGCTGATGACAGGTTCTGCTCAATAATGATCCACAGCAGAGCAGATGCTCATTTTCATCATCTAGTCAGATGCCACCAGCAGAAGGTTGAGTTTCTTTTTTGGTGGTTTGGGTTCTGTAGTTTCCGCATCAGAGTGTTGCTCTTTTAAGACTTTTAAAAGCATATTCCACACCTAGTCCCTCTCAGATGTTGAACAGCACTTCAGATTCTTAAACCTTGGGTTGAGTGCTGCAGCTTTCCTTAGAAATCTGACATCTGTACCTTCTTTGCGTTTTGTCAAATCTGCAGTGAAAGTGTTGTTAAAACGAACATGTGCTGGGTCATCATCTGAGACTGCTATAACATGAAATATATGCAGAATGCGGGTAAAACAAAGCAGGAGACTTACAATTCTCCCCACAAGGAGTACAGTCACAAATCTAATTGACGCATTATTTTTTTTAATGAGCATCATCAGCATGGAAGCATGTCTTCTGGAATGGTGGCCGAAGCACGGAAGGGGCATACAAATGTTTAGCATATCTGGCATGTAAATACCTTGCAACGCCAGATACAAAAGTCCCATGCGAACACCTGTTCTCACTTTCAAGTGACGTAAATAAACAGGTAGCAGTATCTCCCATCAAAGTAAACAAACCTGTTTGTCTTAGCGATTGGCAGAATAAGAAGTAGGACTGAGTGAACTTGTAGGCTCTAAAGTTTTATGCTATTTTGTTTTTGAGTGCAGGTATATAACCAAAAAAAATCTGCATTTGTAAGTTACACTTCCACAATAAAGAGATTGCACTTCAGTGCAATGAGGTGAATTGAATGAGGTGAATTGAAAAATATGCTTTTTTACAGTGCAAATATTTGTAATAAAAATAATAATATAAAGAGCACTGTGCACTTTGTATTCCGTGTTGTCATTGAAATCAATATTGAAAATGTAGAAAAACATCCAAAAATATTTAATCAATTTAAATTGGTATTCTATTGTTATAAGTGTGACTCATTGCGATTAATTTTTTTGAGTTAGTCGCGTAAATTAATGGCGATTGATTGACAGCCCTAATTTGTTTTTCTCCCCTGTTGCCAAGTGAAAAATCCACATAAACTGACTGTGCCATGGTGGAGCTTATGAGCTTCATACTGGCAGACCCCAATGACTGTCTGGTGTTGATAGCAGGATTGGGGCCTGATTAGCGGACTGCAGAGGCAAACCAGAAAAAGTGAATATGCCCAATGTTCTGGAAAAAAGGCACAAATGCATACCCAAACTGGAACAAATATGGATTATTCTTCCCTCCCCCATCAATTTCTTTTAATTACAGTGATCATAGGTATTGCTTGCAGCAATAGTAAGTATAAGCTGTAAGACAGAGGTACAATTTTTAAGATGACAACAGGTCTTCAACATTCCTGACTGTGTCATAGATATTTCGGATATACTGAATAGCTGGGTATGCTATAGAAGATCAATAGTGAGCCTGAGTGAGACTCGCCGTTACATGTTAGAAGTGGAATGAACTATTTGCGTGTTGCCGAATTACTCACTGTAATTTGGCAATTAATATGCTAGTACCTCAGAGGTGCAAAATTTAAGTGAAATTGCCACCAGGAAATATGATGAATCTTTTATCTGACTAGATGTTAAAAGAGGACAATTATATTCACCTTGCTCATAATGATTTTAATTCCTTTATTTGCAATGGTTTCAATTTAACCTGTCTGTTTTTTTAACTCGTTTTAAAAGGTAGCATGTAATATGATCTTCACTACTCGTTCTCTATAATTAAGTCACAAAAAACTACTTTAAGATTACATCGAGGATTCAATTTAAATTCACAAAAGCTAAGAAATTGAGAGATAATCCTGAAAATCTGTCCTTAATGCAGCATCTGTGAAAATCAGGAACTTAGTGTTTCAACAGGTTTCAGAGTAGCAGCCCTGTTAGTCTGTATTCGCAAAAAGAAAAGGAGTACTTGTGGCACCTTAGAGACTAACAAATTTATTAGAGCATAAGCTTTCGTGAGCTACAGCTCACTTCATCGGATGCATTTGGTGGAAAAAACAGAGGAGAGATTTATATACACACACACAGAGAACATGAAACAATGGGTTTATCATACACACTGTAAGGAGAGTGATCACTTAAGATAAGCCATCACCAGCAGCGGGGGGGGGGGGGGGGGGGGGGGGGGGAGGAGGAAAACCTTTCATGGTGACATGCAAGGTAGGCTAATTCCAGCAGTTAACAAGAATATCAGAGGAACAGTGGGGAGTGGGGCGGGAGGGAGAAATACCATGGGGAAATAGTTTTACTTTGTGTAATGACTCATCCATTCCCAGTCTCTATTCAAGCCTAAGTTAATTGTATCCAGTTTGCAAATTAATTCCAATTCAGCAGTCTCTCCTTGGAGTCTGTTTTTGAAGCTTTTTTGTTGAAGTATAGCCACTCTTAGGTCTGTGATCGAGTGACCAGAGAGATTGAAGTGTTCTCCAACTGGTTTTTGAATGTTATAATTCTTGACGTCTGATTTGTGTCCATTCATTCTTTTACGTAGAGACTGTCCAGTCTTCAGTCTCTCTGGATGAGTCATTACACAAAGTAAAACTATTTCCCCATGGTATTTCTCCCTCCCGCCCCATTCCCCACTGTTCCTCTGATATTCTTGTTAACTGCTGGACTTAGCCTACCTTGCTTGTCACCATGAAAGGTTTTCCTCCTTTCCCCCCCCTGCTGCTGGTGATGGCTTATCTTAAGTGATCACTCTCCTTACAGTGTGTATGATAAACCCATTGTTTCATGTTCTCTGTGTGTGTGTGTATATAAATCTCTCCTCTGTTTTTTCCACCAAATGCATCGGATGAAGTGAGCTGTAGCTCACGAAAGCTTATGCTCTAATAAATTTGTTAGTCTCTAAGGTGCCACAAGTACTCCTTTTCTTTTAGTGTTTCAAGTTGTGCAGCCAAAAATTGAGCTAAAATTATTGGACACTTATACATCTTGCCTTAATCTCTCTAGGCTACATTGAGAGTTGGTAGAAGTGGCTGTATCTCCACTGATTTCAGTAGATTCTGTTGACACAATTCTCAATTGTGCCCTCTTTGTCTCATTTTTCCCCATGTGTAAAATTGGGGCCATAATATTTACCTACTCACACAAGAGTTATGAGGATAAATTAGTTAATAGCATACACTAATTTAAAGATACAAAATATATAGATGATTAAATTTAACAAGCATTTTCGTAATTTACTGTATCTTAATATTATGTAGCTAATGTTTTCTATTTCTTATAGTTAGTCCCTCTTCCCCAAAAAATAAAAACAAAACAAAACAAACAGGACAGTGTAGGTCATTTAAAGGGAAACAAATTCTTACATCTCTGCTTTCACCATCTGTCTGCCCTTTGTATGAACTGAAAAAAAAAAGACTATTTAACAGTAAGATGCATATGTTCTAAATAAATAAATATGTTCTTTGAATACCACAGCCTACACATGCTATGTTTTATGCATAGTTTTTTCAGTGTCTTTCTCAAATGTTATGTGTTAGACAGACTCCTTTTTTGTGCAAGTGTGCCTTGCTAAGTGGTCTGCATGGAAAACAAAATTATATGATTTGTATCATGTTGTTTGGGACCATTCTTGTAGTGGCACAGTGAGCACACTTGGGAGAGTCAAGATTGATTTCAGTGAAGAGCTCCTAGGGGTGAAACATCCTACCCTACCTTTGTCACAATATACCAACCCTCATATCACCCTGTTTCTAATGCACCTATGTTTTCCATTCATTTGGCACACAGGGTTTTGTGTAAGAGTTTTCCTGAAGCTATTTTCTGATATTACCACTAAAGTAAACATGTGGGAGCAAGGCTATATATATATGTGAGAGAGAGAGAGAGACAGACAGACATGTAGCCTTGCTAACTTATATAGGGGTTTCAAAAACTATTCACTACTGCCTACATGAACATCTCTTCCTTCTCTAATGAGCGTGCCTCATTATTCCTTTGAGCCAACCTGCAGTTCTTCTGTAATATATAGGTTTTCAGACAGTTACACATCTGCTTAGCCATCTGTGGTAGCATCACTTACGTTCCATGGCACAAACAAACCTGTGGCTTTGTGTGCTATGGAGAGGCCCACATCAGATACACTGCAACTGCACTTTGATTACACCTGTTTGTAAGCATACTGGGAGACACTCAGATTTATAACTTGCGTTGTACTTTTGTTCCCTGAATTAATGAATTGTTATGTGTATTTCATTTAAAGGTGTGTTTTGATTCTGCTCTTGTACCTAACACATAACCACACACCTTTTAAGTAGGTAATTTAGGCCCTCTATGTAGGTTACTCCTTCATGAGTTTGTGCTTTATTTTTATTTGTTTCTAATGATGCCCACAACAGGCCAGTGATACATAAACGGAAAAGAAAGTGCAGTCCTTGCCTTGAAGAGAGGGCAGAATGGGTAAGGTCTATGGCCCCAAATTGAGGTTCTCCCATTTTCTTCATGGATCTTAGATCACCTCAATAAAGGTGTATACCAACACACTTCCACCTGATCTGGGGTGTGGGGTGGGGGGTCTTATGGCAGCAAAACTTCTGTTTGGCAAGGCACATACTCTTTCCATTTCCCCATCCCAGTCTTTTGTCCTTTAGTGAGAAAAATACATGCTCTTACCCTGGATGAGTAATGAATAATATCACATTTGAATGAACCATCCTATATCTACAACATCTAATGCTCTTATTTGTTCCTTTTGAAACCTATAACAGACAGAGGGATACAGTAAGCAAGTCAATTTTATCAACAAACTTTCTTCCATATTAAATATTTCATTCATTCTAGAATCTGCAGACAGCTTAATAATAGGCTTCATGTCACTGCCTAGCAATGTGCTGAAAAGCCAGAAGCAGATTGAGGTCCTGATAAAGAATCTTCCTGCAATAACAGTAGCTGGACTGTCAGTTATCCTCCCTATTTCTTTTGTCCATGAAAACACAACCTAAATATTTCACGGATGGTGTGATTACATCTGACAAAACCCAGGGTGAGAAGCATAGGCAACGATGTTCTAATTTATTTTTGCATTCTAAGTATGCTACAGTATAGATTTATAAAAACACACATGGTTATCATACTCATGGTTTTGAGGCATATGTAGTCCATCGTCCTGCCAATCCATGATTCTTCTCTACAGGATGTGTGCTAGTGCTTTGTCCCAGATAGTATTACATGTCTCAGGTGATGAGGATCCCACAGCTTTCCATGGAAGACTATTGCATCCGAGCAGTCGAAAGTCTCTGGAAAGCAGGGGTTGTACTCTGCACCAGGCTCACAATCTGGGTGGAATTTATTGAGCTGAGCAGGAGAATGGTCTTACTTCACCTTATGTCCCTGCTCAGCTGTGTCACTATGTAGCTCAACATTATTTATAAGAACATAAGAATGGTCATACAGAGTCAGACCAAAGGTCCATCTAGCCCAGTATCGTATCTTGCAACAGTGGCCAATGCCAGGTGCCCCAGAGGGAATGAACCCAACAGATAATCATCAAGTGATCCATCCCCTGTCGCTCATTCCTAGCTTCTGGCAAACAGAGGCTAGGGACACCATCCTTGCTCATCCTGTCTAAAAGCTATTGATGGACCTATCCTCCATGAATTTATCTAGTTCTTTTTGATAATTATTTTGTGAATAATTAATTATTTTTATTAAGTAAGTTGTCAAGGTTCCTTAATCAGAACTAAAAAAAACAACATTAATAATAATTTTCCAAAGGGGACACTGAAGAAGAGAGTGACGGTCACACACCTGGTCAGTGGCAAAGGCAAGAATCAAGCTCAGGTCTCCTGACTCCCTGCACAGTCCAAGTCACTAACCTTTGGATCATTCTGTCTCACTTTATTATTTTCTTTTTACAATTGCACCTCCAGGGTAGCAATTCTCCTCACTTTGACCTTGTTTACCCTAGAAAATACTTTGGTATAACGTACATCAGCAGAGGTGTCAATAATCCATACCCCTGAGCAACATATGTTATACCGTCCTAAGTGCCTGTGTGGACAGAGCTATGTTAGTGGGAGAGTTTCTCTTGCTGACATAGCTACTGCCTCTTATGGGTGGTGGAGTAATTAAGCCAATGGGAGAGATCTCTCCCATTGGCTTAGAACCTCTTTACCAGAAGCTGCACCACCATAGCACTTCTAGTGTAGGTGTACCTGTATTTGCTATCCTCAGAAGCCCTCATGTGACAGGAAACCTTATGCCGTCCAAAAGGCTTGCATATACATTTTCCCAGAGCCCACAAGAATTCACCTTTACTTGTCCAGAGGAGTTTATTATGTGGCAACATGTGCTTCCTCTCAGCATCTCTCTAAAGACCCTCACTTACATCCTCCATGCAGCAGCATAGTGTGAAAATCTAAGCAATTCCTTATCTTTGTGACTATTAAGCTGAAAAAATTGCTTTTCAGGGGCAGATCCTCATCTAGTGTAAATCAGAAGAGCCTCGACGATTTTAATGGAGCTCAACTCATTTACATCAGCTGAGAATCTGGTCGCAGTATTTATTTGGGTGGTTGTCCCTCACTCTCTAAGGCTAAGCAGTTACTTTATGCAAGAATTTTTCAGTTTCATCTTTATTGTTAATAGAATATGGCAAGATTTTGCTTCTGAAGCATTTTAATATGTATGCAGATTCCAATTCTATTTTTATGGCTTCAGTTTTTCAGATTTATTAGAAAGCCTTTGATGTGTCCCAAAATATTTCCATGTCAAGCCATAATAGCAGCAGAAATATTCGAAATGATGATATTTTATGGTATATCAGTAACTGGGCTGTCAGTAGCAGATCTCTGACCATTTTGTAGTTTCATTTCTGTTTAAATTTACCTTTGTCATTAACTACAGGCTGTATAAATTCACTGTATCCATTAAAGACTATAACCCCAGGCAAGCTCCGTGAAGTCCTTCTTTAATTCATCTCCTAAGAATATGTTCTCTCTATACTTGAGGTATTGGTATTTTTATTCAATCAGTTTTTGTCTAATATTCTTGATTTGTTAGCCTCCCTCTTGATTAATTAGATACATTTAATTTTAAGTACAGGGCTTCTTGGTGCAATTATTATCTCAGCCAAATGAAGGCTTTTGTTATACAACCTGAATGTAGATGGAGAATTTTTAAAGTACAGATATTTTATTTAGCATGGAAGAATTTTTGGTAGCACACAGCGTGCAAAGAAGACACTTTGACAAAGTTTTAGATCTGGGGGTGACTGAGGTTCAGCGCTGTTAACCTCAGACAGTTGTTTGCTACAATGAAAACAATTCTCCACCACAAAGATATGGATCTTTTTTCCCCTCTAGCAGAACACTCCAGTGAGAAATATAATGAATTCTTCAAAGAGTTCATAGCAAGACTCCGAATATTATAGCAATTCTTTTAACATTCTATTCATGCCAATAACTCTTTTTGATGTTACTGCTAATGAGTGAGTTTCATAAAAGAAATATCTGTGGTATTTATTACAATGGACATGCTCCTCAACAGCAAGTGTGGGTGAAAAGGGAACGTTAAAAATAAAACTTCCTCCCCCAAGTTGTTGCACAACTTCCAAAGTGTCCAAAACTGAAAATGCTTTAGAGAGAGGGAGAGGTGGAAATTTCCAACATGGGCTCTGCATTGTTTCACTGCTCCAGTGGCTCAAAGTGCCACTGCATTTAGCTTAACTGGAAACTGAACAACTCCTCTTCTAAAGTGTGATCCTCTGGTGGCAAAGACCCACCCTGATGAACCCCCATAATATCTTTTACACTAACTTCATTCCTGCAAAGGCTGTGGCCATGAGGAAGGAGGACTTAATCAGAATGTCCTTGAGAATGCTTGTCCCTCGAGTCTTGTCATACAGAGATCTCTTGGGAAAGGGTGCCTTATCTTTGGCAAATATCTCTCACCTTTGACCTGATAAACTCACTGTATCAAACATATAGGATATTTATCCATAAACAGTAACAGGTAAGGTATCTACATAAAACTTGTCACTTATCAAGATTATAAATATAGTGAGATATATGTACAGGTAATATATAAGGAATAACATGTTAATATGGGAAGTACGCTTTCTGCGCTTGTAGTAGAAATTAGTCACCAGGACATAATGTGTTTTGTTGATGACCTGTTCAAACAAGGGTGAGTTGTCAATCCTCCTTAGTGAGCCAGCGGGGTAATGCAAGATTCTCTCCTGTACCCTTATCACCTCCTAGAATAGTCAATGGAAAATCATCAAACACAATGTCAAATGGTCGAAACCACTTGGAGGTGAAAAGGAACATTATAGCAGGCAGGAGATCATCCTGGCTATGAATAAAAACAAAAGGCTGTTTCTGTATCACACAGGGTAGGGAAAGGCACTGTGGATTCATTCACTGAAAGATCAGGGGGCTTTCATGAACATTTGGATCCTAATTCTTGTGAAATTGGACAGTTCTGCAACACACAGTACGGGGGGGGGAGCGGAGAGCCTACTTTATTATACAGGAAAGGGAACTATTGATAAGTGTGGACCCAGCTTTATGTTTTAAGATTTTGTTTTGTGTGGTAACCATTTGCTCCCATCACTTTCTCTCATTTCAATTAAATCTTTATTCTTTCTTAAATAAATCTATTTTGTGTTTTAGTCTAAGTGCTCAGAAGTGCTGTATGGTTTACAGCAGCATTGGTTTCAAGTAAAAGTGATGAACTGGGACACATTGCACCTTTGGATGAAGAAGATCTGGAATCTCTGTGAGTAGCCAATGGCAGAGGCTGGGTATCACAGGTGAACACAATTCACTGGAAATCTGGGAGTGGGTGCTGTTAATCTGCAAGGTAAATATAGGCTAGCATAGCCCAGAAAAGAGTGCTTGACCATCTGAAAGGCTGGTGGTGTTAGGGAGCCGATACCCAGAAACACATATTTTACAATAAAATCCAATTGGCTAAGCCTCCTGAGAAAAATATAGACTGGATAAAAACAGAAGTACTATAATCAACTGGTTATTGTGTTGTGTGCACCACTGCCCTCTAATGGATAGAATCAGAATTGCTCAATGGTGTCTTAGGCCCTATATGTCTAACTGTTTAGCTAAAGTGGTAGAAACATAAATATGTTTTGCTTATATCATTGTTACCAAGTAGCAAGGATATGCAGCAGAGTGGCCACTGTGAAGTCCTAGAGACCCATGGATCAGTCTTAAATTGTATTATGAGAGGAGGAGGTTTTTCCCCCCAAAAAGTTTCCAATCCAAGTGCCTCTTGTCTTGTTTCAATGGTCCTTTGAACACAAATTTCTCATCTCTAATTATTTTATGGTTGGAACTTCACTTGTTTCATCCTGTTTTATTTTAACAGCTATGAGTACAAAAAAAAAGCTTAAATAGAAGAAAGATACACAAATGCAGCTGGAGAAAAAAGTACTAAAATTGCAAATTACCACTAAACACCTAACAATCTCTTTTTCATCTGTTTATGCAATGAACACCTGTGCCTGCTTGGCAGTGCAGTTAGATGAAGTATGGTAGCTTCCAAGTTCACAGTTAGTCTTATTCTTTACTTCTATATGCCTCTCTCTCCCATTTTGACAGGGATTTTGTTGCTTTTGTGATTATCTTAGTGGCATCAAGAGGACATTAAGGAAAATTCACGTTAGTTATTTGTAACCAGCGTTCTTTGGGATGACTCTGAATATTCACACTTAGGTGCACTGGGCAGTTTATTACCCATGATGGTAGAGCCTTCTCCAAGCAGTGCCCATTAGAATGCATCTGTGCCCTCTCCTGCCGCTCCCCTCAGCATCTCTGAATGTTCTGAGAGCAAGGTTATATAAGGGGGCACTGAATCCTGTACCACCTCTGTTTCGACCCGTGCTAGCCCAGAGAAACCATGATAGGACTCTAAGGAGGGCAGGAAATGTGAATAGGCAGAGTCATCTCAAAGAACTCCATGTGATGTTTTGGGGATCACCCAGACCAGTAAGGGGTTCTGTCATCATCTGCCCTATAATCTAAGGGTGCCTGAATACAGTGCTGCTATGGCTCAGATGCCTGACACCAGTAGCCAACCCACAAGTAGGAAGTCTCATCCTGGCTTTCTGAAGCCTAGATACTCCTCTCAGGTTGACTCCAACAGCCCTTCCAGTTCCAAGTCTCCCCAAATCCACCCTTCGAGTTCTTATGTATCAGACACTTGGATTTTCCCCTCTGTTTCATCACCCCTGAAGGTGTGGAACCAGCTCCCAGTTATCCATTCACTTTGGCCCCCCATACTCCACACAGTTTGTACAAAAGATATCTGCTTGGGATAAAAATAAACAGAAGGTATAGTTAATAGAAAAAGCACAGATTCAAAGATGAAATAGTACGGGAGAGCCAAACATAAACAAGTTACACAGTAAATAAACATAAAAACTCAATCTCAGGCTTCACACTTCTACATTAGATAAAATCCCATTTCTAATACAAAGTTACTTATTGCCTTTTCACAGTTTCTCATACCTCCTAGCCATACGAACGGTTCCAGGTGCCCACCTCTTTGTGCCTCTCAAGTTCCAATGAAAGCTTCACTTTCAAGCCTCCTTTTTAAAGGATTCTTCTTTCCTTCCCTCCCCACGCCCCCGCCTTCCTGTCATGGAGAGTCATGGTTTCAGAGGGGGCGGGGAGGAGGGGGGAGAATTCCCTCTACTTGACAGCCAATTGTCAAAATATGGGTAAAGAAACAACGATACCCTGTCTTCTTTGATCTGTTGCTACTACAGAAAATGCACTTTGTAAAAATTCTTGGTGCTGTAGAAAGGCCCTTGGCAGGACTGAAATATTTTTAATCAGGATATTTTACTGAAAATATCTTTGTGTCAACGATTTGATGTGACAGAAGTATGGGAATACACATTCTTTAAAAAATCAAGAGTTGTGAATGAATCCATAACTGAAAGAGTGTATTATGGAGTTTAGGGTTAACTTTTTAACAAGAACTTTGAGATGAACCTGTTCAATTTTGTTAAATCTAAAATTGAATGGAAACCTCATCTTTCTTCCATATTAGGAAGTATCTTGACCCTTGACCCTACAGCTGTTTAGTATCTCTTCAACAGCACCTGTCAGGAGCAATTTCTGAACTTCTAGTATAAGAATAATGTTATGAGAAGCTTCCCTGAAAAGGGAAAGTAGGATGAATTGAAAGGGGGTAACATTTTGAATTGTTATGCATAACAATTCAAAAATGCATAGCATTTTTCTGTAACTGCTAGGACCCATATATCTGAAGTAATGAGACTCAAACTGTCAATGAAATAAGCTAGCCTGTTTTCAAACAAAAGAAGGGGTGTATCCTTGCCCATTCATCTACAACTCTCAAATCTCATGTCAAATCTGAGGTCCTGTATAAGGAAGGAGCACTGATTTTACTTATCAGGATCTGAATGATTTCTTATTGTATTGAGAATGAAATGAAGACATATGTAGTCTGCTGATTCTGTTGTGGACATCTTTGAGATGAGAAATAAGATGAAGACTAAAGGATAAACTTCCTCTGATAATTAAAATAGAGTAGGAGGTCTCCTTCTAGCAGTAGGATATAAACTCTGTGATTGAGCAGTAGATTGGGTTTCCTTTAATTTTTCTAAAGGTTCATCCATTTTGTTACTGAAAATACCATAACCTTTAAAAGGGAGATCCTCCACTTTGACTCTTTGCAGTCAGTAAAGGTGAACACAGTAATGCTTGCCTCCTCAAGGTAACAGCAATGCCAAAGTCAGAAACTCGGAGTGCATGCTTCTTCACATGTTGTCCTTCCATCAATATTACATTTGATAGTCTCTTTGTATCATCTGGCAGATCCTGTACGTATAATGCCATTTTCCCCCACAGATGGAACTGGTAATGGTCCATCCCCACCTGGTAATTAATCACCGTAATTCCAAGAGAAGAGGAAAACTAAAACCTATCTCCTTCTCTTTTTCTTTCAAGAGGAGCTGAATGGGCTTACCAGAAACAGTAACCACCAGAGAATGTAGCACAGGGTTAGTATAAAAATATGAAAACTCCTTGTGAGGTATCTGATACAATTAGTCTGTTTTCTTAGATCTAGGCTGAGAAGAAGCAGCAATAGTCCAAAGAGTCTTAGCAAGACCATCCAGTATAGGTGACAACATCCTATTCCTGGAAGAAGCACCAAAAATGTTGGACACAGGATGTTACACTTCCACAGCAACGGAGATAAATTCAAAGTGGATACCATATGATCTGCTATGTCATGGAACTGCAAAGCATCCTCAGGAGGAGGCAGTGCAGAAGCAACACACATGTTTGTCAGGTGATAAATCAGAATCAAAGTCTGATCTGCTCAAAAAGAGGAGCTCTACCTTCATCCTGCTCTTCAGCAGACTATCAGGCACCACTGTCTGAGTGGCAGATAGCTCTGCTGGCACCAGATCCAAAGACTCCTCTGCCACTGTATCCTTTAGGCCATCATATCTACATCCATAAAGCAGATGATTTAAAACTTCCTGTGGAGGAAATCAATAATATCAAAGAGCCCTGGACTGCTAATCTCTCCAACAGCTGAGATCATGGAACATATCCATAGGAGGGGACACAAACTATTCAAAAGACTGAGGAAACCAAGACTTAAGTGGCACATATCTGGACAGTTCAGGTCTTTTAACTCTTCCTTTATCCTCTGAGGATCCATCCTCAGATCCTCTGTGGATCTCACCGGCGATAACAATGGCACCTGAGGATGTAGAGATATAAAAAGGTGAGAAGGATCTGCCTGCTTCTTCTTAGCATATGGGCAACGTATCTCAGGGTGCATGTGACTTGAATTCATCACCAGATTTGGTCCACTGGTTGGATCATTAGCTTCCCCGGCTTGCGCCAGGTCCTGACGGGGAGTACAATGTGAACATTGATCCATGCCCCTCATCTGCCTGCTGATACTGTAGAAATCTGAGGGGGAGTCAAAGTTAGACCTGGAGAAAGACTCACAATATCATCTGCTCTACCCTTCATTTCAGGTGAAGAGGATATAGATCTAGGAGCTGATGTAGCCTCTCACTTCCACTCTCCCATTTGAGGAACACTCAAACTGAACAGTGAACATCAGGCACCACAGTATTGGTTCTTTGTGGATCTGAGGAGAACACTGGAGCAAGACAGACCACTATGCTCTCCTGCAAACATAGCTAATGCCAAATCTGGAGACAGAGACATTGTGCTGCACCTCTGGGCTGTGAAATCAAATGTGGAATAGTCTTAGGTTTCAAAGATGGCATCAAAGAGGCCATATCTGGAGCAGACTGATGAGAAGTCTGACCCATAGGATCTGGTACTGCTAACAGAAGCCATCTCCTCCCTCGCTTTTGTCTTCAGAACTGACGGCATAATTTTAGACTCCTCAACAGTCAACCAGACAGAAAGAGCCTCCAAGCCTTAACAGCTTTAACAGGAGGATATGGTGCACCAGGAACAGGATGGAACCAACAAAGACACCAATCCCCAGGATCCTTTAGACACCTTAATCTTGTGAGATGAAGCAACCAGAGGCAAAATAGTCTGATCCAAAGATTAAGAGATCTATCTCCCAGAACATGATAGTTTAGCACAGGGGTTCTCAAACTGGGGATCAGGACCCCTTAGGGGGTCATGAGGTTATTATGTGGGGGGTCCCAAGCTGTCAGCCTCCACCCCAAACCCCACTTTGCTCCAGCATTTATAATGGTTGTGGCAAAATACCTTGTTCACCTCAGCAGGCTCAGTCCTTTTTAGCCTTGGAGACTCAGGTTTGGGGCAAGGCGAATCCTTATAGGTGGCACAGGGTCCTGCTTCTCCTCTCCTCAGTCAGTCCCTTGTGCTTGTTTTCCTTCCCTTCTGGGGAGCGAGTGCAGCCTCCCTACTGGGAAAGTTTGGTATCTTTCTGTAAACAGCCTATTGGCAGCTTCCCTGCTCCTCTCACTCCCTCACACTCCTCCTCCTTCCACCCAGGGGAGGGTTTAAAAAGGTCCCAAGTAGTTGGAGTCAGCTGAACCTACTTGGTTTCTTAGCAACCCCTTTTCCAGCTGAACCTTATTGCCCCATGGTTGTCTCTCCTCAGTGGATAGGGAGGGGCCTTTTAATCCCCTGGGACTAATTACTACCCCCCTTTTGTAGCTGTTTGTGCTGGGTTTACCACATGGTGTTAAATATATTAAAAAGTGTTTTTAATTTATAAGGGGGGATCACACTTAGAGGCTTGCTATGTGAAAAGGGTCAGCAGTACAAAAGTTTGAAAATCACTGGTTTAGCAGCAAAAGCTTTTTTAAGCAGAAGCACCTGCAGTTTCTTCTATCTGTCCTTTTGCTCTGGGTGTAAAAGTTTTGCAAATAGAACACCCAGAAGGAAAGTGGCCTTCTCTGAGGCACTTAAGGTATCTAACACAGTTGTCTGACACTGGGAAGACAGCTGGGCATGAAGCAGATTTCTTAATCATAGAATCATAGAATATCAGGGTTGGAAGGGACCCCAGAAGGTCATCTAGTCCAACCCCCTGCTCAAAGCAGGACCAACTCCATCTTAATACTTAATACCCAACTCCATCTTTGGTTCCACTCTCACACGGAACTTGACCTAAAAACTATTAGCTATACTATAAAACTACCTTAAACTACACTAAGAACAAACTATCCAAAGGCACTAAATAGTAGAAAACCCCAGATCTGCAGACTGAAGTGGTTCACTTCCATCTGGTACAGCAGGGCACAGCATCCCCTTACACAGACTCATTCTCAGAATTTTTTGAGACATTGAGAGTAGAGGTAGGAGTGAACGCACACGTACTCTAATGGACACTACTTGGAGAAGGTTCTACCATTTGGATGCGCCGAGTAGCACATTATCCATAAGTGGGAATGTGAACAGTCACTCAAAGAAGAACTAAGCATTTGTTTGGTAGGAAGTAAAGTACTGCCATGGATCAAAAATTGGCTAAGTCAGAGAAAGCAAGAAGTGGGAACAGGGAGTATAATATCATCATGGCAAAAGGTTAACAGTGCGTGCTGTAAGGTTCTGTCCTAGGACTAATGTTATAGTTCAAAATTATTTGGAAAAGGGGGTGCTCAATCAGTGCTTAGAGACTAGCCACAGTGAAGTTAAAGGCAAAACTTCCATTGGCTTCAATGGGGCCATGATTTCACTCTAGGCCAAAAATAATGTAATTTAAAAATTCAACCAGACCTGAAAAACATTTGCATCCCGAAAGGATTTCACACATTAATGGAAATGCATCTGAACCAATGAGCCAAATTCACCCCTGCTACAATTCCTATTGAAATCAGTGGGGTCAATAGAATGAATCGGCACAGTATTTTTATCCTATTCAGACCTGAGGATATTAAAATGAATATTTTTTTCAGCCTCGAAATAATATGGAAAGGTTACACTGCAGCTCCAGTCATACAATAATGAAACAAAGCCAGCTGTCCTTTTCTAATGTTTCTTTTCAGTACACTGTGGAACAGATTCTGATCACTGTTACACTATTGGTAACCTGTAGTGACTCCATTAGGTTTGTTATGGATTACCCAAATATGTGATGGAGAACAGAATCTATCCCTTTGCAAATAAGAGTCCCTTTGTTTCACTGGTATTTTTAAGACAAAACATTCCATCTTTTTTTCCGTCTCTCTAGAAAAACGGTTTGCACATAGATTTAGTCAGCTATTACTTTTAAATTCAAGAAAAGAGAAACGATAAATGTGACAGCATGATATAAAAGTCCTGTTATAGTTATTATTCTTTGTAATGTGAATTATCTGAAAAAAGCATTTGATTATAATTTCATATTATTAAACACAATATATCACTATAATTTAAGAATATAGGATGATTTATCCTAGAAAATATATCAGTAGCAACTAGAAACATGATTGGTCTTCTCTCTGCAGCCTCTTTCAAGGTTTTCCTGAATATGTCCCTAGATTACCTTTAAATATAATTATGGAGTTTGGTTGTTATGAAGTAAGGAATAGGCTAAGTGCCAGTGTGAGTTTGAAAGACCATGTATATCAAAATGAGATGAGGAGACAGTGACTAGAATTTAAATAATATAATTTTCACACACTTTAAGAAACAGAAGGGTCAGAGAAATCCAAAGAATTTTAATGTTGATTTTTATGCACACAAGGAAGGCCTAGTAGCAAAGATGAGAAAACAAAAGGAAGATTAACTTGAGCCTATACACAAGAGGGAAATTTTAGCATGTGGATGAGAAATCTTTTCTTGTGGCTTAAGATAGATGGGATTTTGTATTTCTAAGTCAGTATACTAATGCTAATTTATCTAAACTTTAAAATCTTTTGCTAATTATTAGGGCTAAAAGAACACTGCAAAGCCAACTTTTTCTGGATTATAAAAAGTCAACTCTGCATGATCAGTTCAAAGGATTGGCCCTGGGCCAACGACTGCTTATTCTGCTTCTCACTTTTCAAACAAAACCTTCCTTTAAATTATGTATGACAGAGTTACAAGATCAAGGTCCCATTGTGCTTAAGCATTTTATAAACACATAGTTAGAGACAGTCACTGCCCCAAAATTTACAGACTAAATAGAAAAGACAGATAAAGAGCAAGGAGGGGAAATAGGTTTAGAGACATGAAGTGACTTGCCCATGTTACACAGCAGGTCAGTGGCAGAGGCAGAAAAAGAACCGAGTTTATCTGAGCTCCAGTCCAGTGGCCTAAGCCACTGGACCACAATGCAAGAGAACTGGATGACGTAAATTTGAGATTGAAAGAAGCTCAAAAGTAGCTGCATTCGATGCAAGAGAGCTAGGCTTCTAGATATGGCAGGAGAATTGAAAAGACAATTGCTTCCCACCCGAGAGCAGAATGAGTTGCAAAGGGGCTGCAAAGAGTAGGTTGAAGGTCTGATCCTTACAACTCTTACTACTTGGTGTAATGCATGGACTTCAGTGAAACTGCTCAGAGCAGCAAGAGCTACATGCAGTAGTAAATATTTGGAGAAGTACTTCTTATGTTTGAAGGAGGTAAGTACACATTCTGCCCTCAGGTGCATAAAGATAGCTCCCACTGAAGTTCAGAGGAGTTGCACAAACATTTTCCAGGGTGCAATCTGGCATTATGGGAGCAAATGACAAAGTATTATAGGTCGATATAAGGTGCCAAAGACATTGGGGAAGATGCTCCAACATGCTTGTCTTCACCAATCACTCGCAATATGCCCATACGCTAGAGGCAGAGAAAGCAGGGTAGAGGTATGGGACGCCGATGTGGCACAGGTCCACCAATAAGGAATTCCCCAGTGACAGAGGAATTTTCTGCTGGGCACATTTGACTGTATTAAAGCCCTTTTGTGTCACCCATATGGTGTAAAGAGGCAATAACCAAGTTTAAGAATATGGCCCATAGATTTCTTCCTCCTCTCCCTCGGTTATAGTTCATTAACAATCGGGTAAATAGATACAGCCAGAGTTGTTCAGTCAATAATTAACATCAGGTCCAAAACAAAGGCAAAATTAGGTATGTATCTTTTTAATCATGCTTTTCTCTTCCGATTAGGATGGTTATGCAGAACATACTGCTGAGGAACTCCAATAGAGAGAAATAATGGAAATGGGTAATCTGAATCATTTCAGACAGCTGTTTCAGGGAGATATGTTTATTTCTTTAGATACTCCTGAACACACATACAAGTTATAGGACTTCCTGTTGTTCCTTTACTTCAAGATCAGATGTTTATCCACATCCAGGAAAATAAAATGACTTCTGTGACTCTGAACGACATTATTCTTAGAACAGGAATTCACAAGGTCCTAGCTGCTAACTTTTAATGAGCCCTAGTAAGATTTTAAGAATTACAAACACGTTCCTCTATGGAAGAACAAGCACTTTGGCCTGCAGTGCCATTAGCATGCTGATGACATTCAGCTCTATAGGGGTTGTTACCAGTGGTGGATCGTGACTTTTTTGACAAGTAAGGTGCGAGTCACAAAATAGTTATTTCCAGCTCCACCCAATGTATAATTTAATAGCAACTAAAAGCTCTCCTTATTTACAGTGAAGAACCAGCAGGACCTGGTAGCTAGAACTGCCACTGCCCCTGCTACCCAAGCTGGCATGGAGACCAGAGGACGAGGAATGCTCAATGTTCAGCAGCAGCTCCTCATGTCCATGCATGGCACCAACCCAGTAGAAGAGGGAGCCAGGGAAATGTAGAGTGCAGGCCTCATCCCTTCCCCCTGGCAACCCTCTGCCTCCCCATACACTACATTCTTCAAACTTTATGGCATTGCGTTTTGCTACTGGAGAGAGTGAGTTGTGATAAAAATCACAATTTGTTCTTAAATCTATATATATTTATCAATTAAATAAAAAAGATTATGGAACATGTATTTTATAGCTTTTGGGAATTCTTGGTTAGGCTGTGCCTCAGTTGCCTGTGTGGATGAGCTGCCTGTGGTTGTTACAGTTGTTACCCCAGTCACCAGACAGTGACATCTGAGATACCACAACCACACCTTATTATCAGGAAAGGGAGCTATTTGTGTAGCTGAGACCATATGGTGATTGACATTTTTATTGCTAACTTCTTTCTCTCTTTATTTTTTGCCATTAGAAGTGATCAGTATTATTGCTCTGCTTCTCCCAGGGCCTGAAGGAGGGAGGGATATCTTGGAGAAAGCTGGCTGAGACTGAATCCAGACTAAGTAAGGCTGATGGTTGATTTCCATGGAGTATCAAAGGCATGATCTAAACCTCATTGAAGTCAATGGGTATCTTGCAAATGACTTCAATGGACTTTGGATCAGGTCCTTAGAAAAGAGAGACTCATGGTAGGAATAAGAAAAGGAGTACTTGTGGCACCTTAGAGACTAACAAATTTATTAGAGCATAAGCTTTCGTGAGCTACAGCTCACTTCATCGGATGCATATGGTAGGAATAGTATATTCTTCACAAAATATTAGCAAACAGCTATTTTTGCATTCATCTAGCTCCAACATTTCTGAAATTTTTATGTATATATATTCTTAACATTCCCTGTACCCATTTTGACACTCACCAATGGGACATAGTCTACAAATTAGTAGACTTTAGTAAGTTTATCCTGCTTTGAATTGAGTTTCCATAGCCTTGCATTACAGTCTTTATGAGATTTTGCTAAATCATTTGGTCCACACCTGCTCTCTTGATAACAAATATTTTCTTTAATGAAGTATCTAATTTAATCAGTTTTTCTCTTTGGGATCATCACATTTATAGAGTTAGCTGCACCTTTGGGGTTAGCTGAGACCGCTCTGAAGTCTCACTCATCTCAGGATGGAATCCCATGATTCTCCCAGTCACAGCCTGGAGGGCAACAGCACCCCTGTTTACCCACCAAGATTTGTCAGCAGATCCACCTAAGTTTGGCACCAGGAAGAAATTTACTTTTGGAAACCGTGACCAGTAGATAAATGCAGGGGCTCAAACATAATTTATTTATACATAGGAACATAGAAATAAGAAAAAAGGGTTAAACAAAGAAGCCTATATTCATCTGGTCTTACCTAAAGTTTTGCATTTTCCTCAAAGCCTAGGCAGGAGAAACTTATCCCAGGTACCCTAACATCTGTGGACCAGGGCTCCGTTTACTTCCCTGTAAACACTGCCTCTCCCTGAGCTCAGGGCTTCAGGTTTTTATCTACTGTAGAACTCTGTTCCAATGCCTCAGCTGAAGGCCCTTTCCACTGTCCCAAGGTAAGGGTGTTCGATTCAGCTTGGTCAGAGAGAAAATTTGACAGGTGTTGACACCTGTATTGTCGGTTAAGAACTGCTGACTGGGTTATGTTAAAATATTGTTTCCCTTCTTGGGGCCCTATTGTGAATTCTTGCAAAAGTTAACTCTTTGAACCCATTTATTAGACAGCATAACAATGAAATAAATAGAGGTACACATAATATTCATAATATAATACAGATAGCTCTGACATCCTTCAAAGGTATCTTCAATTTAAGGCTGAATTAGGATATATTAATCATTTGCTCATTGAATCAATATGTGATTAAGACCCAATTGGGCAGAGTCTCAGCTGGTGTTATTTGTCATAGTCCCATTGATTTCCTGGCAATTTACAAAGGTCTATTGAAGTCATCAGGCCTATGACAATTTACATACTCTAGGTATCTGCACATTGGTTGTATTTGCACATAAAATTTGTGACATTGAATAAGTCTGGAGTGTGCATTCGAGGATTCTCAGAAGCAAGAATTGTTCATGACAGTAACACTATGTTTAAGTTTAATATTAAAGTCAATGAACTTGGAATACTAAGAAGAACTAACAATGAGGGTTTTTTTGATGTGGTAATATAATATGAGAAAAAATGCATGCTTCGATTTTCAAAGATTAGTAGGTGAATGAAGATTTAAATAGAATGCTAATATGGTTTGGGAAGCCTCAAGGAAGCTACATCCTTCATGTTTAAATTCTAATTTTAAATTAGCAAGATGTTTCATCTCTCAGATGAACATAATGGACATGTAGGATTTTATATACACAGAACAGGTGCAATACCTACCTTTTTTTTCTACACAGCCCATTTTATTACTTTGAAACTCAATGGCACCTGAAGTAAATGCCATTTAATATGTGTCACTGATTTTTTTCTTCACTTCTCATTACAGGTTCCAAACAGGACTGAGAGGTGCAATGACATAGTACTGCAAGTAAGGCAATCCTTGTAGTATCATGGGTTAAAGGGAAGTGGAAAACTCTGCAGACCTTGAAAGAAAGTCTGTTATGACCTTGCTGTTCCCTCTTTTACGTTTTTGGTATGTAAATCCAAGAAGCTCAGATATTCAGATAACCTATGGATGAGCATCTATACTTGACTCTGAACCAAACAGCCTTACCTGCTACGTTTCACCCGTTGCTAGTTAAGAATTAGCCCATGAATACTTGCTTAAGTAAACAAATTTTGATCTCCCTCTTTCTTCCTTTTCCCTCCTCCTGTGCTGAACAAGGCACATATTTATTTCCAGCAGCTAAGTGTAAGCGTTAGATCAAAGGTAAGGAAGTAGGGACTCTTTGCTATTGCTTGAGAATAGTCTCTAAATAGAACTGATAAAAGGAACCCCACATCACTTGATTCAGTAGGCTGGACAATATACTGTAGTTCAGTGGTTCTCAACCACTGGGGGGGAAGCAGAGGTCTTCCAGGGATTACATCAACTCATCTACATATTTGCCTAGGTTTAGATAAAAAGCACTAGCAAAGTCAGCACAAACTAAAATTTCATACAAAGACTTGTTTATACTGCTCTATAGTATACACTGAAATGTAAGTACAATATTTATATTCCAATTGATTTATTTTATAATCATATGGTAAAAATGAGACAGTAAGCAATTTTTCAGCAATAGTGTGCTGTGACACTTTTGTATTTTTATGTCTGATTTTGTAAGCAAGTAGTTTGAATGTGTGGTGAAACTTGGGGGTATGCAAGACAAATCAGACTCCTGAACGGGGTGCAATAGTCTGGAAAGATTTAGAGCCACTGCTGTAGTTAAATACTCTGGCCTGCCTACATTTTTCAGTGATTAATGGTTTTAGGTACCCAACTTCAAGAGATCTGATTTTCCAAAAGTACTGGGCACCTGAATTATGAAAAATCATACCCCTATAGGTGTCTTAAGTTAAGTAACCAAAAATTGAGCCAATCAAATTTTCATCTTGAAAATTTAACCCTTTTTGTTTGAGAGAGTGTTACTTATAACTAGACTATAGGGACCTGATCCAAAACCCACTGAAACCAATGAAAAGAAACGTTCATTTCAATAGGCACTGCACTGGATCATGTCCTAAATAAGATGGAATGTAGTAGGTATCATAACATATTCAAAGCTCAATAATGACCTCGGATAATACATCATGTAAACCACCAAATAAAATAATCTATGAGTTTGATGGTTTAAGGGGAACCCATATGCAAAACAGTGATTTTACCACAGCCAAGCATATAAAAATCAACATTTAACTAATATTACCACATATAACAGCAACAATTTTATTTCTCTAAATAACTACTATTTTTCTAGCGGAACATATAAATCCATTTCTACACAATGATGTCATTCACTCCCAGCAGCCATTAGAGCACATCTAGTCATGGAGATGTGGATATTATACATGGATTAAACAGTTTTACTGCCATGCAAAAGAGAATTGTGAGATCTTTTCATTTACATCACTATCTTATATTTTAATGTTTTATGAGATAATTAATTAGCTATTTTATTTTGATGTCTGCCTTAATGACTCCTGCAGAACTCCACTAAAGTTAGTGAGGCTACATAGGTGTGACTGACAGCAGAACTTTCATAGAATCACAGAAGGTTAAAGTTGGAAGAGACCTCAAGAGATCATCTAGTCCAACCCCCTGCTCAAAGCAGGACCAAGCCCAACCAAATCATTCCAGCCAGAACTTTGTCAAGCCGGACCTTAAAAACCTCTAAGGATAGAGAATTCACCATCTCCCTATGTAATCCATTCCAGTGTTTCATCACCCTCCTAGTGAAATAGTTTTCTCTAATATCCAACCTAGACTTCCCCCACTGCAACTTGAGACCATTGTTCCTTGTTTTGTCATCTACCACCACTGAGAACAACCTAGCTCCATCCTCTTTGGAAACCCCCTTCACATAGTTGAAGGCTGCTATCAAATCCCCTCTCACTTATCTCTTCTGCAGAATAAATAAGACCAGTTCCCTCAGCCTCTCCTCATAAGTCATGTGCCTCAGCCCCCTAATAATTTTCATTGCCCTCTGCTGGACTCTCTCCAATTTGTCCACATCCTTTCTGTAGTGAGGGGCACAAAACTGGACACAGTACTCCAGATGTGGTCTCACCAGTCTGAATAGAGGGAAATAATCACTTCTCTTGATCTGCTGGCAATGCTCCTAATAATGCAGCCCATTTTGCTGTTAGCCTTCTTGGTAACAAGGGCACACTGTTGACTCACATTCAGCTTCTTGTCCACTCTAATCCCCGGTCCTTTTATGCAGAACTGCCGCTTAGCCAGTCGGTCCCCAGCCTGTAGCAGTGCATGGGATTTTTCCGTCCTAAGTGCAGGACTCTACACTTGTCCTTGTTGAACCTCATCAGATTTCTTTTGGCCAAATTCTCCAATTTGTCCAGGTCACTCTGGACCCTATGCTCACCCCTCCAGCATATCTACCTCTTCCCCTAGCTTAGTGTCACCCGCAAAGTTGCTGAGGGCGCAATCCATCCCATCATCCAGATCATTAATGACGATTTTGAATAAAACTGGCCCCAGGACTGACTGGTTGGGCACTCCGCTTGATACCGGCTGCCAATTAGACATTGAGCCATTGATCACTACCAGCTGAGCCCGACGATCTAACTTTTCACATTGCAATAATATTTCTCAGGTTCAGGTCCATTTAATAACAAGGCCAAATCCTCAGCTAGTGTGAATTGTATACATTAATTTCAATGGATTAAATTGATTTACATCAATTGAGGCTATGGCCCTCTGATTTGAAAATGTTTAACATTTATTAGCCTTCCTTAAGTAGAACTGAACTCTACAGTTATTGACACAAATTCACTCCTGGTGTAAACTCATTGAAGTAAATGGAGTTACATGAGGCATGGTTTTAACTACAATTTAATACAAAGAAATGCTTTTCTAATATATTGTATTATATATGGACTACTATACTGTGTTTATCACCATAGTATGGGAAGGAGGGAAGGATATCTCAGTGGTTTGAGCATTGGCCTGCTAAAACCAGGGTTGTGAGTTCAATCCTTGAGGGGGCCATTTAGGGATCTGGAGCAAAAATTGGGGATTGGTCATGCTTTGAGCAGAGGGCTGGACTAGATGACCTCCTGAGGTCCCTTCCAACCCTGATATTCTGTGAGTCTATGAACCTTCCAGAAGCTCATTAAGCAATATGCCTATACATCCATCCATGATGTTTATTCTTTCCTCCAGGGGAGAAGGTGTGTGATGGAGTTGTCTTGTTTGGTAGGGTTTTATTTACTTATTAAATATTCTTATTGCTTTGAATTTATGTTAGAGTAGGAAAGATAAAGACAAATTTGCCTTGTAATTGCAGCCAAAGGTGGTGTGGTTTGTGATTGTTCTTCATTCCCCTAGGAGTTCATTCTACAGTCTCAGACCAGCCCTTAAGAAAGTTCTGTCTCCTGCACAGATGAGCTTTACCCTTACTGTAGACTCTATAGTGTAGAGTTTCATTGTGCCAAGACTTTGAACTTGCTTTTAAATCTATGGTAAACCTTAGAATGGAGGATAAGTCTGATGTGCTCACAATAAACCAGGTTGCTGAAGAGATGTGCTGTAGCATTCTGTATTAATTGGAGTTTCCTGTGTTGAAGACTTTATACCCAGGTATACTGTATTGCTGTAGTCCAGCCAAGAGGTGACAAAGGCATGAATAACTAAAATCATGTCACTGACTATCAAGATGGGACAAATTCTACTAGCCAACTGGAGATGATAGCAGCATCCACAAGCAATGCTTTCTTTGTAAGAACTCAGTATCAGTGAGGAATTCAAGAGTATTCCTAAATTATGGCCCAAATTGATCAATAGTGGATGTGTACCTTCAGCCAAAGATGGCTACAATGTGGCTTCAAACTCTTCAAAATATTTTCCTCTGCCCAATAGCATCGCCTCTGTCTTGCTCAGGTTCAACTTCAAACATCTGTTCTTCATCAATGACCTGATCTCATCCAAGCATTGGGCAATTTTGATAGTTCTGGTGTGATCATATGCAGTGAAGTATAGATAGAGCTGTGTGTTAGCTGCCACCTTCCTCGAGTAAGACAAGAGTATCTCATGGTCAACAGTATCAAATGCTGCAGAAAGGTCCAGGAAAATGAGAATGGATGTCCACAATCTATCCATTGATAGCAGTAGAGCATTCATCAGTACCACAGAAGTGACTTCAGTTCCATGTCCTGGCAAGAATCTAGTTTGTGCCAAGTCTAGAACATTACCTTCAATAAATTAGCTTGTAATTGGAGTCTGAGTAGCTCCTATATGAGCTTACTCAGGAATGGGAAGTTTGACAGTGGATGATAGTTGGCTAGAATCAATGTAACCAGGATGGGTTTCTTCAGTATTGAAGGAGGAAGGAAAGATTTGTCTTCCGAATGATGCATTGTCAGGAATGGCACCAGTTCTTTGTAACTCTCTTTCACAAGTTAGGAAGGGGATCAGTCAGATTCACAATTCTTGGCTTGAGTCTTCTTCAGGGTGCCCAGAATTTCTTGAGTGACTGTACTGAGTTCCGGGCATGCAGGTGGGCTGTTGGTGGTGTTGATAGGTGAGCATATCCATACTGTTTGAAAAGGCTTCACAAATGTGTGTGATCTTTTCAGCAAAGTAGAATAATGATCTTCACAGCACTTGGTGTTTGGTTCTCGTGCAGGTAGTAGGCACTCAGAATTGATGAATCAGTAACCACCCTGGATAGCTCCTTAGAGTGGGATTTTTCAGTTTCTGTGGAGGTTGATGGGAAGGTTTTTTTGGACTGTAATACAGCTTCAGCAGAGGCTTTAAAGAATTTGTTATGGTTCACCCTGTCTGTATCAGCCTTTGTTTTTGAACATCAGTGCTTGAGTTTCTGCCCCCTCTCTTAATCCAGCACAGGGTGTCAGAAAATCAAGGAGATTAGGATGGGTTCTGGAGTGGGAAGGGTGATTTGGGAGACAGTTATTGATGACTGAGGCTAGTGTAAAATGATGATGAGTCCTCAACTCCTCCTCCCACGGGAGGAGTGCTGCTTCATTTAGCAGGCTTTAGAATTTGTTGGAGTCCACAAGTCTTTGTCTGAATCAGGCTCATTGGTCTTTCTTATTACTTTAAGGTCTCTGACTATGTCTCTGACCACCTCCTTAATGAGCTGATGTCCTGTCCAAGATGGTGGATAGGTTGCAATGTCCTCTATCTTGACATCTAGGCTGAAAATCAGGTCCAGGGCATAACTGGCTGTGTGGATTGCATCAGAGATGACCTGTGAAACTCCCTAGGGAGGAACTTAAATGCCTCGTCATTCCTATTTTTTTCCTGACAAGGATTTCTGTCTTCACTTGACAATATTTTCTTGGGTGACATAAATGTTTAAGAGACCTGAAAATTATTCTGCTTATTGATTTTCCTTCATACTTAACAGATCAAATCAAAAGGATGTTAAGATGAGGCTCCATTTCTGGTGACATCAGTTTTGCCTGAAAGTTTCCACAATAACGACCTTTGTGCTACTCTAGGAGAGGTCATTTAAACAAAGGAAAATAGTAAAAGTGTATGCCCCTTTTAGGTTAATGTATAATTTATTGTTCTTTTTGGGATGCTTTATATATCTCACAAAATATTTCCACAATGATGTAAGTTCAATTTATTCAGTTAAAAGCCAGAGCACCAAGAAAAAAAAAGCTACATTATTTTGCTGCAAATGTTTAAATAACCAAACTGTCTTCGTCTCTCAAACAAATCTGTTTTAGTCCACTACAAGAAAGAGAATAATATGAATGGCTGTCAGAAAGATTACGCAGTGCTGTGTTGTTGCCAAAAGGAGCCATGTCTCTTTATGAAATATTGTCATCTGGGAAGCTGTATTTATGACTGTAGAAGCACACTTAACAGCAAAAGTTACACAACTTTCATTTATGAAAAATAGGCACCTTGAAATCAATGGGAATTAGACATCTAAACTGCTTAGGCATTTCTGAAAATTCAGTATGCTCCTATCTGAATCTTTAAGCATCTAAATAGCTTTGAAAATCTGGCCCCACAGCCCTATTTTGAGGACACAAATGGTTCATAGACCTTGTGCTGTCCCCTTTGCATAAGGGTGAATTTCACCTTTGATGTACATGTGTAAAGTATATCTGGCCCCTTACGCTGGCCTTCTGCACAGGGATGAATTTCATTCCAAGAGAAACAAAACATGCCCCTAAATACTGAATTCTCTTGTTTTCTCCAAAAGGGGAAACTAAATTAGTTGATGTTTGTAGGCGCTATGAAGATGAAGGGAGAAACGAAGCCCAAGGCCAATGTAGTTTCATCCTCTTACACTAGGACTGAATTTGGCTATATTGCTATAGAAGTAAAAAAATAATAATTAAGCATTGGGGTTATGTTAAATGACAGCACAGCATATTTTCATGTCATACAATTCACACTAAAAGTTCGAACAAATGTTAAAACCACTCCGAGTGGAAAATTTGTGCTATTACAAATAAAAGAACAATCCAAAGATTTGCAAGTCCACATGCACAACAAGGAATTTTAAAAAATGAGTTTTTGTAAAAGCCTGATCTTCCACAATAAGGCAAATGCAGATCCCTACCCCCCAACTCCTGGAGCACCATCCTCTAGAAGGTACATGTTGTTTTCTTAATAGACTTTATGGAGATCCAGCTCTCACACCTTGCAAAGGAGCACAGCCATTGTTCTGCCTGGCCATACAGGAGGGAGCTCAAGTATCAGTTCAACAAATCACTTGAGCACATCCTCATGGTCATCCCTCTTCAGCAGATTACTTAAGCACATGCTTAGATACTATGCTTCAGTCCCATTGAAGTCAATGGGATTTAGGCATATGTTTAAAAGCTATGCACAAGTTCAAAAGTTATGCCAAATAGGATGGATTGATCAACTGGGACCTGATTTTGGGAGCTAATATTTGCCCCATTCCACCAAGCCGTAAAGGAATTAATAATGTCAAAAGGAAATGAAGGGTAAAAATCAGCGGTCCAAAGAGGAAATAGGTCTCTCCTTTTTCCTGTTCCTCTGCAAAATTTGTCTCATGGGAGAAAAGTTTCTTTTTATTGCTACTTTCTGTTGAATTCAGTGGCGTTGAACACCAGAGCACCAAAATGACTCAATGAGACCTTGTGCCAATTTTTCAAAAGTGCCTAAATCCTATAGAATTGGAATGGGAATTATGCACCTCACTTAGGCCCTTAAGCCTCTTAGGCACTTTTGAAAATGTTACCCTGTCTGAATCTAAGAAACTATAAAATAACCAATACATGTCACTATCTTAACTCTCTTCCCCTGCAGGGGCAGAAAAGGAAGGATCCTTCTCCTCTCCCATGTGCAGCATTGAATGATTGGTTGGGTGTATTATAGACCATTTTAGTTTTCCCACTTTTTTCTGAAGTAGTTGATGTTGGCTGCTACCAGAATGGCCCACTTGTCTGATATGGTCTTGCAAATCCTTTCTTCCTGATACATGAGATGTCTGATCTCTTTCTGGAACCAAAAATATTTCTTTCTAGATCTATTTGGCTAGTAATACAATAAGGATATCCAAACATCTGAGCTGAACTTTCACAACTTCTGATTGACTTCCTTCACTGTTGGTGGCTCAGATTGTCTATACTTCTCCTATCACTTAAAGGATAACTTTAAAACTATAAGCAAGTGGATCAGCTACTGTAAGTCAGCAGAGCTCCACTGATGTTGACAGTGCTATTCTGATTTACACCAGCTGAGGATCTGGCTCTTTTTAACTGAAATTAAAACATGCACATTATATAAAAAGAACTGCAGTCTATCTTCCCAAAGAGAGCAACTTTCATGTCAGCTAAGGCAACCCTACTGCACTGAAAAAAAGCTGAATTGCCTCTGTCTTCACGAACAAGGTCAGCTCCCAAATTACTGCACTGGGCAGCACAGTATGGGGAGGAGGTGACCAGCCCTCTGTGGAGAAAGAAGTGGTTCAGGACTATTTAGAAAAGCTGGATGAGCACAAGTCCATGGGGCTGGATGCACTGCATCCAAGGGTGCTAAAAGAGTTGGCTAATGTGATTGCAGAGCCACTGGCCGTTATCTTTGAAAACTCATGGCAATCTGGGGAGGACTGGAAAAAGGCTAATTAAGTGCCTATCTTTAAAAGAGGGAAGCAGGAGGATCTGGGGAACTACAGGTCAGTCAGCCTCACCTCAGTCCCTGGAAAAATCATGGAGCAGGTCCTCAAGGAATCAATTTTGAAGGACTTTGAGGAAAGGAAAGGGATCAGAAACAGTCAGCATAGATTCACCAAGGGCAAGTCATGCCTGACTAACCTAACTGCTTTCTGTGATGAGATAACTGGCTCTGTGGATGAGGGAAAGCAGTGGACATGTTATTCCTTGACTTTAGCAAAGCTTTTAATACAGTCTCCCACAGTATTCTTGCCAGCATGTTAAAGTAGTATGGGATGGATGAATGGACTATAAGGTGGATAGAAATCTGGCTAGATCATGGGGCTCAATGGGTAGTGATCAATGGCTCCATGTCTATTTGGCAACCAGTATCAAGAGGAGTGTCCCAAGGGTTGATCCTGGGGCCGGTTTTGTTCAATATCTTCATTAATGATCTGGATGATGGCGTGGACTGCACCCTCAGCAAGTTTGCAGATGACACTAAACTCAGAGGAGTGGTAGAGACACTGGAAGGTAGGGATACGATACAGAGGGACCTAGACAAATTAGAGGATTGGGCCAAAAGAAATCTGATGAGGTTCAACAAAGACAAGTGCAGAGTCCTGCACTTAGGACAGAAGAATCCCATGTACTGCTACAGACCAGGGACAGAGTGGCTAGGCAGCAGTTCTGCAGAAAAGGACCTAGGGGTTACAGTAGACAAGAAATTGGATACGAGTCAACAGTGTGCCCTTGTTACCAAGAAGGCTAACAGCATTTTGGGCTCTATAAGTAGGAGCATTGCCAGCAGATTGAGGGACATGATCATTCCCCTCTATTCGGCATTGGTGAGGCCTCATCTGGAGTACTGTGTCCAGTTTTGAGCCCCACACTACAAGAAGGATGTGGAAAAATTGGAAAGAGTCCTGCAGAGAGCAATAAAAATGATTAGGGCCTAATCATGATTAGGGCCTAATCAGTTGACTTATGAGGAGAGGCTGAGGGAACTGGGATTATTTAGTCTGCAGAAGAGAAGAATGAGGGGGGATTTGATAGCTGCTTTCAACTACCTGAAACGGGGTTCCAAAGAGGATGGCTCTAGACTGTTCTCAGTGGTACCAGATGACAGAACAAGGAGCAATGGTCTCAAGTTGCAGTGGGGAGGTTTAGGTTGGATATTAGGAAAAACTTTTTCACTAGGACGGTGGTGAAGAACTGGAATGGGTTACTTAGGGAGGTGATGGAATCTCCTTCCTTAGAGGTTTTAAAGGTCAGGTTTGACAAAGCCCTGGCTGGGATGATTTCGTTGAAGATTGCTCCTGCTTTGAGCAGGGAGTTGGACAAGATGACCTCCTGAGGTCCCTTCCAAACCTGATATTCTATGATTCTATGATTTCAAGCCCTTATTCAAAACTGTCTTTTGCAAGGAAGCTTACAATGATGACTGAAGAAACTGTAACCATCCCCATGACAAAAGAAGAAACAAAACAAAACCCACCATCATCAACACAACAAGAAAAAAAAATATACCCAGCAATCTCCAAACTGAATACCATCCTCCCTCAGCTGAGAAAAAATGTTATCTTACCATGGACATCTGAGTTTCTTCTCTTCTACACCATTGTTCTACATTTGTGTCCCTCTTACATTGTGTCATAGTTTGTAAATTCCCTCTGGCTAGGGACCATGTCTTAACTTGTTTAGAGAGGCACCTACAACTTTTTGAGATGTTTGAAATAAACAAATGATAATGGTTTTGCTAAGTCAGTGAAAATTTGTTAGGAGACAAGACCGTTAGCTTAAGTTTCTCTGCTGTCATTCAGACTGCAAACGGTGTTACCATCTGCTTTCCTCTGTGGTTTCATCCCAGACTACAAAATGTGCCCTGGAGTAATTAAAAAAAAAGTACCAGTTCAGTTTCATATTGCAGCTTGATGCTTGTGCCAGTCATTGGCAGAACTCTGCTTTTATGCAGCAACAAGGTGTTAAGACAAATGACTTTTCTGTGAGGGGGTAAATTTTCCCAAAGGAATGTTGAGATTCAGCCACATGACCCCCAGAGATGTTAGTGGGAATCAATTTGGAAGTTTTGAATTGCCTTCCTTTCTATGCTGCCTCTGTGGAAGCTTTTCCTCTAGTGATTGAAAATATGTTTTCAGTCTTTTCAAGGTGATCGTGGGAGCTTTGAATCTACCACTTGCAATAAATCAGTTTTTTTAAGTCCTCAAATTTCTATTCGATGAAGTATGATTTTGTAGACCTATTTTTTTTCTCAGAAATGTTATAGTCTTATTACAAGCATAATGGTGCACTTACAAGAGACAGGAATGGATTGGGGTCGGGGACTCTTTAAAAACCAGTGTCCTTTTTGTTCTTTAGACTGAAATGTCTTGGACATTGTTTAAAAAGCCCCTACAAAGTGAAATTCTTGAATGAAGTCCAAAGTAGCAATTATGGGCCAAATTCTCTGCTGGTATTAACTGGTGCAGCTCCACTGGTTGTGCTGCCTTGGCAGCATGTGCTTTGTAGGAGACTCAAGCTGTAATCAGACAATTTCTCTTGAGATATCTCCTGTTTCAAAAGGCCCCTGGCCCCTTTTAAAAGCTAGAATCTATTTCAGGGAACAAATGTAAAATACAGGAGGAGGAAGAAGGAAAAGAGAAAATAACAAGAAAAAAACATAAAACATTTCTTCTCCAGTGACCATGTTCATTTCATATTGCCACATTCCATTTCCAAGCTCTGTTTTAGGGGCTGTTCTCAAGGGTACGAGATACTGATTTCTATTAAAAATATTGTTGCCCTTTTTCCTTTTGGATTGGTGAGATGAGAGGTGCATTTATTATAATCTCTGACCACAGTCTGAATCTTAATATCCAGTGAGATAATTAATAAGATCAAGATCAAGCCAAGTTAATTTAGCTCTGGGCTATTCAGGACTATCTGCTGGCTGTTTCTCCCTACAATTCCATTAGTGATTGCTTCTTTCCTTTTGCCTTTGTTTTTCCTCCCTCTGTCAGAATGATTCAGATTATTTATTACCCTTTAAATTGTCTTTTTTGTCACAAATGTAGGTGCAGATAATCGAAATCTCACATAGCACTTTGTGCAATAATTGGTTATTATTGCCAGGGGAGACTGTGCTTAAAAGCTAAAATCCTAATTCTTTGTGATGTTTTTCAGTTTTTAAACTTATTTTCCAAGGGCTATAGCATAGTCTCTTGCACTGAAAGCACTATGAAGCTACAGTGGGGATGCCCCTGAAACCTGCTTTCTAGATTCTGCCTATCCCATTGCATCAAAGCAATCTCCACCAGGCGTACAATGCACTCCTTTCCACAGTCTCAGGAAAATGACAATGTAGAGCAGGAACTAAGTGCTGTTTCATGAAGGAGCATTAGATCCTTCTGGTTTCAGAAGAGATCATGTCATGTACAGTGACTGGTTTTGGTCTCTGCCTCTGCCCATTCTCCACCAGAGCCTGGATCCCTTACCATCCAAAGTCATCTCTGGAGCTTTTCTATGGAGAGGGAGATTATGCTGTATTAATTCTGCTTCCATCTTCTTCCTGAAAAGCCACAAAATAAGTAGAATGCTTGTCTTGAGGTCATGGCACTAGATGGGGACCTCAGAAGATTTAGTTCCAATGATAGGCTCTGTGACAGATCTCTTGTGCTTTAATCTCTGTCTTTATGACTCAGTTGCAAAATGGGGGATAATAGTTTGCTGCCACAGAGAGGGTTTCCTGCTCTGACAACTAGGCCTGATCACCCATGCCCTAGACATTGCATCTAGAAAACAAAAGAAAACAAATCCTATGATTCTTCAGATGCAATTTTTTCATGCAAAATAAAAGGAGGCATTTTATTTATAGTTACCTTACTGTACATGCCTTTATCTTTTATATATGCCATCCTCTCTTTCAAGTATTCAAGAGGATAACTTGTCAACAATTTTGTTTAATAGTCAGAATGTTAACATTCTGATAGACCACTGTAAACAATACAGTTCAGAGAAAGTCTTAGAAAAGTCTGAGAAGCATTAATGGAGAGAAGAGACGGAAAACAGATTTACGTGTTATAAGTATCCTCTAAATCAGGGTCATATTGACCCCTTTGTAGGAAAAGCTTAGCACAATGGTCAGAAAACTCAAAGGCCCACATCCTCATTGGGAGTTAGGCACCTAAATACCTTTGAGGCTCTGGGCCCAAAACTCTGAATCTTTTCTTCAAATTCCTCCCCTTAAGCCCCGACAAAACAGGTATTGGGAGAGACAACCTGCTGCCCCAATAAACCTGCTGATATCCAGAGATCCAATTAGAAACTCAGTGGATCTCAGGAACTTGCAGAAGAGAGAGACATTTGCTCAGAGGCCCATTGCATCCACACTACTCCCTGCTCCAATCCCATTTCCTAAAGGCATCATGGCCCTCTTGAAACTATATCTGTCTGAGCTGCTGATCTGAGCTCCCCACTTCAACAGGGATTCTAGACTGGGGATCCCATGGAAGATGGTGACATACGTAAAATCCTTACAGATTTGAGGGAGGATGAAGCTGTGGAAAGTGGCCATCTTCTGGTTTTGCCCTGCTGTTCGAACATATCTTCTCCAGACATACAGCATTGTGGTAGAGGGATTCTGCTAGGATCAGGGTAAGAGTATGCTTTGTCATCTGTCATCAATCCCTCCCCCTCCAGCCAATTTCTACCAAATGTTATTTCCCTTCACTTGCAATAATCAGACAAGAGCATAAAGGCCTTAGAACTGGATACTGCAGGAACATTACCCACACAGAAAGATCGGCCATTCACCCAGACAGAATAACTGAACATTTACTGTGGAAAGTGACTGCAGGGGCTGGGAATGTTTGAAGTTTGCCTTGGGCAATGGAAACCCTAGAGCCAGCATTGGTTATCTAAAAGGGCCACAATGCTACAAAGAGCACACATGATGAACAGTACACACACAGAAAATGAAAAGCCTTTGTCTTAGCTCCAGTGAACAAAGCATTCTAAACTGTCAGTTGTCCAAAGGCAGCTATGTGCTGCTAGACTCTGTATCAGCTGCAATGCCATCAGAGTTGAATTAAATTATTTAATAGCTTCCTTTGCTCTAAAGAAAATGTAATCTTCACCCTACCTGGCAAAACAAAGTACAATCCCAATCCAAAAACTTCTGCTTTGTTTACTGTACCATCTGTTTATTTCTTCCAGAACTTCATAGTTGCTGATGACCGAAATTTTGACACAGCAGGACAGATTAATAGTTTGCTGGGTCAAGTGTGTGTAGACCCATATATAAAACACACATTTTGGGTCAAAATTAACTGCACAATAGCATAATAGTTATTTGTGCCTGTCATTTTCCTGAATGGAATTGTTGGTTGCTTGAATTTACTGATAATAAAAACCCTATAATTGACCACCACTGTCCTTATCATGCAGCTACAAGAAGAGGGTAACTGTAGGCTTCATATTAGGTGTCAGCGGGCAACATTAGGCCCTGCAGCCACATTTGGGAAACCTTTGCTCTCATAAATTGCATGCACTAAAATCTATAGCCCTTGAAAATGAATGTGAGGGCTCCCTGTCAGGGAATCACATACATTACTTAACTAATTAATTAGAGAAAATAAGGATAGATTTAGTACAAAATAGAACAGGTATGGATAATAGCTGGTTACAGGAATGGGCAAACTTCCAGGAGAATAAAGACCCAATAGGCTTTGTCAATGGAAAGCTGAAAAAATTGGACTCCATATTTTATAAATTCCTCCCTCTTGATTCAGTCAGGCTGCTATCTGGTAATAAATGATAGGGCAGTATAGTTACTTATAGCAAATTGGGATTTTTTTTTAAACAATTGGGCTTAGGATGACGAGGAGAATGCACTTCCTTCAACCACTGGGAGTTCACAGATGCTTCACATTTTACTTTAAATCAGGTACCAAGAAAAGCTTTTATAAATATTTCAACCTGCTTTTGACATTTCTCTGAAATCCATTGGTAGCTGCCATGAGTAGCACAGGCCAATATCCTTACAAGTATATATCTCAAAGAGTCTTTTAGACTGTATGATGTGGTGAAGTTCTATCTAAAAAGTGTTTGAAATCCTGTTTGTAAAATTTGAACTGCAAACAGCTGTTTGGTTTGGCCACATTTTCACCTCTTTTTATTAACTATTCATAAAACGTTCACATGGATTTTGTTATTTTGGCAAAAATGTTTGGGGAATACATATTTGTTCACACAAATCCCTATACTGTATTTGCAAGCAAGACAAGTAGCTTTTTTTCTATGCTGTTTTCCTATAGTATTTATTTATTAGCCATTGTTCTCCTACTTACGTTTAGTCACCCAATCAAGGATAAGAAACATACCATGGGACATAAGTGACTGATCACATTCTATGGATAACAGATTGTGAATAATCAAAGTGAAGAATTTGAGAGAAGTTTATTGGAGAAATTGTTCATTAAAACTATCCAGAGAATACTTACAAATAAGGAATGAATTTGCAATCAATGGGATTGGTTCACAAATGGAATTTGTCAGAGAATTAATCAAGAATGAATCATTCAACCTGGTCTCCTTATAGGGCTAGAGATTTCACTGGATCCATATGTGGAATCCTATTGATGTAACTGGGATTTCCATGCAAGTCTCACAGGCAGTATATGTGCCATAAGGATAAATTCTGTTCTCAGTTACATCACTATATAAGCTAGAGTAAACTAGAAAACTTTCAAACAAAAGAAATCTATTTTCTTCCTTTTACACAGGAAGAGGATAGATTTACTTTGGATGATGATGATGATGAATATACTCAAATATACTTACTCTCACAACACTACTGTAAAGTAGTTAAGGGATACCTAGATACAGTTCATCACATGCATCCGATGAAGTGAGCTGTAGCTCATGAAAGCTTATCCTCAAATAAATTTGTTAGTCTCTAAGGTGCCACAAGTACTCCTTTTCTTTTTGTAGATACAGTTAGAGTTATTGGTAGATATCCTGTAGCTATATTGTAAATCCATAGTAAGTACTTTTATGGAATCACTCCTGATTTACACTGGGGCAAATGAGAGAAGAATCAGACCCAAAATATCTAACATTGAAAAACTTTGTCTGACTCTGGGAGGGGAAATCTTCAGGTTGACTGAACATTTCCATTAAAACAATTCATGTGAGCTATTTCACTGATTATGTTGAAAGAAAAAAAATAATATACTGTGACTTTGTTAACACTGTGTTTGCATAGAAACCACCTATATTTTAATATGTAGTACTGAGTAAAAACTTACAAGAGAATTGCTTTCATCTTAAGTGCCAGAACTGCTTAACTTTTCTTTGAGGTTATGGCATGTAAACTTCTCATAAGATAATGTTATATGAGGTATCCAAAATACTAAATGTCAATTTATTGAAGAGTTCAGTGAGCTGGAACTGATCACTTCAGCAAATGTTTTGACAGGGTAATTTGTTACTGCAATTCATTCAAGATTTTTCTGGCCTTGACAAAAATCTTATATTTTAGCTTATTTGAGCATAATTTTCAGTGTTCAAATTATCTCATAGAAACTCAGTGACAAGCAAACTGAACAGTGGCAAGAAATGCATGGACTGTGTCTCCAAATTAAATTTATATAAGAAGAGTGTGACATCATTCAACTACTTACATATTTTATGGAGTATGAGGTGCTCAGATCCTGAAGCTTGACCTGAACATTGTGTTGCATATTCAGGTCTTTAAGTATGAATGAGCATCATGTTAGCAGCTGCATAGCTAGATATATGGTACTGCATTTTCCAAGACCTTTTAGTGATATAATATCTGTACGTTGATATGATAAATTAGCATAGATGAAGACTTTGATTTGTCTTCTAAATCAATTAGTAAGATGATAGGTTTTAACATTATCTTTTTTCTTGCACTACTCTGATAAGAATATGTTTACTCTGTCTCAAGGACTACAATCATTGTGGGATCCATAATGGCAAGCTCCAGTTATCTAGCACATTACAACTAACAGAGGCCAGGTATAAATTCAAGGGAACCACTGGCTTCTCAATAGCAGCCCCAAGACTCTGGGACACTTTCTTAGCAGAGCCCTAGAGAAGACCCACCATATTGAGGTGATGCTGCAAAACAAATGTCTTCAAAGTATTTCTTAAAGAACCAGAGCAGAAGAGAACCTCTCCAAATGTTCCAGTGACGAAAACAAAGAGTAAGATGAAGAACTGGCTATCTCTTTGGGACAATGGTCACTGCTGTTCATAATACATATACAACGCTTAGATTCTAGTGATAGGCATTAAAGAAATACTCACAGACAGTAACATATTGCCAATTTTGTTAGGGTAGTAACAGAATATCATGAATTAAAAATATCATGAATATGAAATGGTCCTATTTGGGCACTATTGTATATCCACACAGACAAAAGGCATTGGGCCAAATTTTCTGCTGGTGCAAATTGGAAAAGCTGTTGAGGCTAATGTAGCAGTATCAATTTACACCATCAGAGAAGCTGGCCCATTGCTCTGATGGCATGCTGCAAAGCACCACACTGTTTATGACATTTTGACCAGTGAAAATATTCATTTATTGCAGCCATGTTATGCAATATGGTGTTTGAGAGCCATACTAGCTACTTTTCAGAGTAGCAGCCGTGTTAGTCTGTTTTCGCAAAAAGAAAAGGAGTACTTGTGGCACCTTAGAGACTAACAAATTTATTAGAGCATAAGCTTTCGTGAGCTACAGCTCACTTCATCGAATGCATCCGATGAAGTGAGCTGTAGCTCACGAAAGCTTATGCTCTAATAAATTTGTTAGTCTCTAAGGTGCCAAAGATACTAGCTACTGTACTCATATTCTGAAACTCATAATTAAAGCACTCTCCTGGTGACAGTCTCCACAGTTCATTATCTAGAATCATTTCTATCAGGTAAAAGATCTGTGAACTTTTTCATAATTCCCTCAAAGCCAATAAATATCCAAGTCTATCTCAGTGAAAGTGAGTATATTCCTCAATGTGCTGTGGTGGGGTGGTGCCCCACCCCCCATGCCAGATTGGGCTTCAACAGGCCAGAGCGGCTGCATAGGGCAGGAATCAATCAGGGAGGGCCCGTTAGAGGGCCAATATTACAGCCAGCCACTCAGGGCTAGGCTAGGCCCTATATAAAGGCTGCCCAGGAAGGGAGCAGGCAGTCTCTCCCACGCCTTCAGAGGGTGAAGGTCTGTCTCCTGTGTGAGGAGACTAACACCAGGGACTGGACTGGACTGGACTGGACTGGCAGGGGAAGCAGAAGGGAACTCCTGCCCGGTACCTGCCGGGCTGCGGGCCCTGAGAAAAAAGGGCCTAGCTGGTGCAAAGGGGCCAAAGGGGAAATGGCCCAGGGAGAGAGACGGACAAAGGAAGAGAAGGAGGGCAGGAAGGCTGCCACCAAAAGGTCCCTGGGTTGGGATCCAGAGTAGAGGGCAGGCCTGGGTTCCCCCCCATCTTCCCCCTTGCACTTCCACCTGGCTATTAGGAGTGGCCATCATGGACTGCATCAGACCCCTGCCAAATGGGGTTAGACTTTGGGGTGTGGTTGGCCATTGTGGCTGGGGTGAAGAGAAGGACTGCTGATAACTCCAAACCCCTGGAAGTGGGTGAGACTGGAGCAGTGGGCAGTGCTGGAGGGCAGTGTCCTGAAGAGGACCCCACAAGCTGGGAGCAACGCGGGTTGAGATGCCAATCTAGAGCGAGAGACGGATGGGACGCCACAGGCAGAGGGCACTCCTTATGAACTAAGCTAATTCCCAGGGTGAACAACAGGAGGTGCTGCGGTGGTGAGTCCAAACCCCGTCACAGTTGCCTAATCCAGAATCTTCAAGTATTGAAAACCATCTTGTAATATATGTAATAGTTATCTGAGCATATAGTAGCCCTCCAGGCTATGAATTATGCTTATCGAATATGACATTATTTACTCTGGCCTAATGAAACATCATAGAGACACTGGTAGATACATAAAAATAAAAGGAGTACTTTTATTTAAATAAAAGGACACCACCCCAATACCTCTGCAACTTCAGTCTCTGAACCAGAAGAGCTTTACCCTCTGATTGTTGGCTTTTTTTGGCTGTTCAAGTTAAACACAAGGTCAGCCACATGACACTAAAATATCTTCTCCCCTTTTTATGATCCTTTTCTTCTTTGCCATAGTTCCATTTAGTTTAGAATTTTTTCACCTCAGCCTCCCACCATGACTCAAAGTCCATTATTTTTGACTGCCAAGCAAGACCTTTTCTTTTGAGAACACTATGCAATACAACCTTAATGGAAAGTGAACGTAACATCACTTAGTTCAAGTAGATTTTCTCTTCATGTTACACACCATCTCCCATTGTAGAAATGCTCCCCATTGTGACCTTGAGCACTGATAGATGACATGGATCATATTTACACTCAGACAGAGCAATAGTGCCTGTGGAATTTATCATTTTATCCGTAGTTTCCCATGACACGTGACACATGTTTGATAAGCACAAAGTAGTTTCTCCAAGAGAACTACTTTTTGCTCATGGCAATATTGCTGCCTTACAGAAAACAAACAAAAAAAACCAAATAAAACAAAACAGTAACAGAGGTGGAAGTTCCCAAATTAAGGGCTGAATCCTATGCTTTTGGAGACTTACATATGGAAATCAAATCTGACATGATGTTGGAGGAATGGTCCCCATTTAGGTCCTGAAAAAATTCAGATATTTCCACCAGCATGCTACAAATTGTGTGTGTGCATACACAGTATATGGAATATGTGTTCTTGCATAAAGGATTTCTTGGCACGAATTTGTGATGGCAATATTTAGTGGTGTTGCCAATTGGTCTTTATGCACGACAGCCCATGTAACTGCCAATTTATTTACTGTTGAAATTTTTAAAATTTGCAGTAAAAATATTTGCACAAATTTCTGCTGCTAAGATATTGCAAAAATTTAACATTTCTTAATTAAATTTTTAATCATTTTTTTTATCAGTTCCTAATGCAACCAATGTAAACTAGGCCTGAACTTGCGCTACATTGCATATGAGCAGATTCCTGCAGAGACCTTCTGAAGTCAATGAGACTCTTTGTGAGTGCAGGGTCTGGTTGTATGTCTCATATTGTAGGATTGAGGACTAAATCTGTAAAGACTTGCACAAAATCAGGCATGAGCAGGTATGTAACTATCTTATTGCCTTGTCAAGGATATCTTCCCCCTCACCTCTCTGAAATTACTATGGTACTATTTTGCAGTGCAAAACAGAATATTTGCTAGTTATCAAGAATAATCATTATCTTACTGTAATTTCATGCCATTTCCCATTTATCAGTCAAAATGATTGGCAATTTTGCTTCTTTATTTTCCTTTACTTGTTCTCGTGATCAGGTTATAGGTACTTTTTGTTTGAAAAGTCACCTGGCTTTAACCAAGCCAGCTTTTGTTAAACTTAACAGGTCTTTCGTGAACTCCTAGAACAACTTATTTGTAAAGTAAATGATCAGAAAATTTTCTTCTGCTCTACATTACTGTATTAAAATTTAGCAATTGCCTACAAGAGCGAGTGATTATCACCCTATATGTCAGATAATTTACTAGGATATGGAATAATGGAATCCAATTGTTTGATTGGGATTTTGTAACACTGCGTTTAGAATACTGCAGACTACTTCAGTACAACAGATACACCAGTTTGTTGTTGTAGAACAATCAGACCGCCATAAAATATAGTGATTTACCTTCTTCAAAACAAACAGTAGAATTCATTGCACTTATAAATTAGAACTACCAGGAGGAAAAGGAGGACTTGTGGAGAAAGTAGACTAAAGCTATCATTTAGAGCTTAGGGTTGGCATTTTTCAGTGTTACTGAGTATTAGATTAAATCCCCTTGCCCAGTTCTATCCCAATAGTGCTAATGACATTATTAAATGGATAATGATACCTTACTATTTTAACACTCCCAACATTTTAATTCATAACTTAAGTATGGAGTTCTGTTCTACCAAGAGCTGGTGGAAATGTGCTCTAATGCTAGATTGTATTAGATTGACTAGGAATGCATTTCAATTATAAACTCCTTGTAAGGAACAATTGGTGAAATCCAGCCCACCCCCCGCATTGAGCAAAACTCAGATTGATTTAAACAGAGCTAGGATATTACTCTTTGTCTTTTTCCATGTCTTGTTTGAGCCTAAGCCAATAGGCATCAACCTCTTGAAGAAAACATACTGATGCATTCCTTTTTTACACAAAGAAAGGTATGGAAATAGCATTTTAATATCTGTCACCTGAGCTTTTTTCTTTGATTGGTTTGTTGCCAGTAACAGCAACTTTCTTAGCCTGAGTGACCATACTGACTGCCCCATTCTGATTAATGCTTTCCTCCTTCTACTGGTTTTTTGCCTCATGGTCTTCCTTTTCCCATTTCCATAAATTCTCGTAGCTTCAGCATTCTTGGAATAGACTATGATAGATAAACTCTGCAAAGGACTAATGCACCTTCCAACCCCTTTCAGAAAGGCTTATCATAAATTCATTTGTCTTGGACTCTTTTCATAAGCTCCCGGGCCATATTCATTCTGATCTAAATTGGCCATGTTAATTCTACCATTACCACATCTTAGCTATTTATTAACCCAAGACACAATCAGATTTGAAAGGAGGAGAGTATTTTTTTTCCTAGGGAAACCCATGTAATTAAATGCACACTCCACTCCCAGTCTGCAACTAACCTGATGCACCTGATAGCTTATTCAAAAGATGATGCAAAATATTTCTGCAGCTGCAGCAGCATCTTGATTTCTTCTGTTGCACATACAGTACTTGCTAAATATACCCACCCTGATGATTCTTGTCACACGTGATCATGTTGCTAAATCTTTGCTGAAAAGCTAGTGCAAGCTACATCTCCCCCCCCCCCTTTTTTCCCCCCCTTCAACATTGACACACCCTTGCTGGTCTCTGGCTAACTGTCCCATTCTGATTGTCAGATTCTGTGCTTCTGGAAAGTTACAGCCCATGGGAAGTGGGCAGCTTTCAGCTACCTTTTTGCCACCCTGATTATGGTCTGCTTTGAGGTCTGAAATAGCCACCACATAGGAAGCTCTGTGGAGTATTCTAATTTACAGCAGTCGTTCCACAGCTGTGTATGGATTTTACTGCAGTTCAGAGTTCTGCAGCACTTTGCTTCTTGCTCCATCTCCCTCTTGCCCCCTACACGACCACCTGCAAGGGTGTGGGCAGTCTAGGGCCACTTACAGCAGCCCTGTGCTGTTCTTGCACTGGAAAGGAGTTCCTTTATGATCCTGCTACACTGCTAAAACAGCATATAGGATTCGGAGTGGGGACCAGATTCTCTCCCATTGCATTTAATGGAGTCACTCTATATTTACACTGGTGTAGCTGACATCAGAATCTGACCCAATTTGCTTAGTATTTGAGTTGCTAGCAAATGACCACCTGAAAAGCTAATTAATCAAAGGGATAGGATCAGGCTCCAAGTGCATGGGGTAAAAATAATCCGAATGAGAATCAAGTTCACCCAGTTGAACTTTGCACATTGGTACCATTTTATTTGAGGTGTCCCAATGCAGTGTTTTAATGTGATAGAAATGTTAGTGCTGCCTTTTACTGTATAGAAAATATCCATACGTGAGTATTGATTTCCTGTCCTGTGTTTTTCTTTGAATTCTGCCTGGTTCTGGTAACTGATAAGAAGAACATATGTTTTCTTTCAGCACTGAGGTTCTCTCTTTTCCAACAGAGATAATAAAAACAATAGCAGCTCAGACAGAGATGGCTTGTCTTTGTTTGCATTTGTAATCTGATGGTCATTAACTTAAACAGCATTAGAAAGAATATTATTCTTAATAACATCCCATCCACAAGACTGATAAATGGAATATCATCATCAATGGAATATATTATCAAATGTTTTTAATGCTCAATGTTCTGAACAAGCAATTATGAAAATATCTAATGTATGTAATTGCTTATTAAAATCATTAGCACACACTTATATTCTGATCAATGCTTCCTCAAAGTTATAGCCATCATTGTACATTTATTTATATAGATAGATACACACACACACACACACACACACACACACACACACACACAGAGTCAGATGCTCAGCTAGGTTAAATTGTCATTCAACTGTCATTTAACTGAATTCAAAAGCTGTGCCTCTTTACACAAGTTGAAGATATGGTATTAACTGTCTACATTTTCGAACAGGATTTGTGATTTTGGGTGCCCAGCCAGATACACCTTAATGGGGTTTGCTTTTCAGAGGGAGGAGCACTTTCTGAAAAATCAACCCCCTTAATAGGTGAAATCCTGACTCTATTCCAGTCTATAGGAGTTTTGCTACTGACTTTGTTATCACTGAGATTTCACCCACAGTATTGCAGATTGGTCACTGAATATCATTAGTCATAAAAGCTAGATGGCTTGCTACAATGAAGTGGTCAAAAGTATCAAAATAAGTAAAGGGGGTGGACCATAATAGAAGATTTTACATGTCCAACATGGTCACACAACCTAAAAGGAAAGCTCTAAATGATCATTAGATTTCCCCCTGGACCCAGGCTGATTGCATATAGTTCTAAAAATTAAATGTGACATTTAAATTATGAAAGTGTATGAAGATAAAATGCTAAATGTGAAGAGCCTTAATTGGGAAATCAAGACTGAGATGGCATCTATATTCTCTCTCATTCAAAAAATGTCACTTTTCTAATTTGCCACTATAAATTGTATTATTATATGTAAATCATCTTATTAACCCCTATGTTCCATCTCCTTATCCCGTATTACAGAATAGAGCAGAATTGCGGGGGGGGGGGGGGGAACACAATAGGGTATAATAGCATGAGGTGAAGAATGATGGTATGACTTCCAAATAAGAGTCAAGAATTTTAGATGATACATTATTATTGGAATTGAATAAGAATAACAAATTAATGTTTAATACAGTAACATGATATTTAACAATAAGGAATAATAGCACATTACTATTAGGGAAACCTTCCCAGTCCATCCTTGTGTTAAGGATTTTCATTGTTGTAAGGAGATATGGGAAGGAATCCATGTATATTTGGGGGGGGGGGGGGCACAGGGGTGTGGTGGGAGGGGGAGAGAATGGGTGGAATTTCTTCTGTAAGGGAGAGACTTACATTTTGTATACCTACTGTGTTTTATTTTCAATGGTTGTTTTTTTTAAAATATCCTGAATCCATTTAAGTCTTTAACTCAGTGACCATTCTCTTCCTCTCCAAGTCAGATGTACCTTTGGAAAAATAACGGATATAGAAAGAAATCCTAAATTTTTTTTTAAGGATGTGTGCTGGGATCCAAGTAATAAAGTAATCTGTACAATTCCTAAAAAGCCATATTGGTTTCCTATGGTATGATCAACCCTCTTCATTTCCCCTTAAACATCATGCTTTATAGTTGGAATTAAGTGTTTGTCTTTGGTTTGTTAAGACTGGCTTGCATTTTATTAGATTGGTTACCAATTTAAAACAAAAAGCTTCATTTTTGTTAGCAGAAAAGATTTAGTGGCATATATGTTCAATAAGAGGTCATAAGACTTTTCAGTGGAGTCAACTTGTTTTTGTATCTCAGGGGAGTTATTGTCTTGAAATGATGTATTAATTTTGCAGAATCCATGTTTGGTTTAGAAAGGCTTTCATTTCGGTTGATACATAACAACAATCCTTGCACATAGACCCTGAATGTCCAAAAGCATTGAAGAATCTGCCATGGCATTGTGGGAGGGGGGGCAGGGAAGGAATACCATCTACCTAGGTACTTATATGGCCCTATTCAGGATACGTCAGCATCTCATAATAATTCATGGATTTTTATCCTCACAACCCCTCTGTGAAGTACTACCCCCCCCTTTCCCACATAAAGAACTCGGGTGCCAAGATTAGATTTGCCCAAGGTCACATAGGAAGGAAAGTTCTGTACACTAGGGTAGCAGAGTGGATCTTTAATAGTTATTGTTAAAAAAAACATTAAATTGTGCCATCCAGATGTGCATTTGCCTCTGCTAAGTAACAAGCCAATTCCATTGCGTCCGTACTTGATCTTCCTTACCCTTTACCATTTCACTTGTCACGTCAGATCTAAGACTAGACTGTAAGATTGTAAGCACAAGGACCATATCTTTCAGAGAACTACCTAGTTAGTATACCTTAGGATCAGGTAAACTGTTTAAAATAGAATAGTGATATCAAGTTTACTCCCTGCTATCCTAGCTCCAAGCATTGGATCCCTGGCTTCCATTGGTCTGGCTGTGAGGGAGAAGGATCAGGTTGGGAGATGGAGATTTTTCTCTTGGTACGTGTGAAGTTGACCTTGTGTGGAGAGAGCGAAGTTAAAGTCTCCACAAAGATTAGCACAGAAGAGCAGAAAGATAATTGGGACTTCAGCACCAAGTGCCTGACTGTGGAAGCTCTCCACCTTATTTATCAATGTGGAACGTTTCCTGATATAAGGGATCTTCTAGACCTCAGTCACAGCTTTTTGTGGGAAGGATGGGCTTCCCTTCATCACTATGTGAAGGACTCCTCCTGAGGGTCAAAATGACAGTCTAGACCTATACATAGGATGCTTCCGCTGACGTGCACAGGCAGAAATTGTGGAAAAACATCGTTTGCCGCATAACCTAAGTCATACAGAACACAATGCCATCCACAGCCTCAAATCAACCCTGACATTATAATCAAAGAGGCTGATAAAGGAGATGCTGTTGTCATGAACAGGTTTGACTACCAAAAGGAGGCTGCCAGACAACTCTCAAATACCAAATTCTACAGGCCTCAGATGGCTGACCTGGAACAATGCTTCCTTCACTCTCGTCCACTCATGCCCCTTATCTACCTATGCTACATTGATGACATCTTCATCATCTGGACCCATGGGAAGAAAACCCTGGCAGAATTCCACCATGATTTCAACAGCTTCCACCCCACCATCAACCTCAGCCTGGACCAATTTACACAGGAGGTCCACTTCTGAGAAGCACGGTGCAAATAAGTGACGGTCATGTTAACACCACCCTATACCAAAAACCCACCGACTGCTATGCCTACCTTCATGCCTCCAGCTTCCATCCTGGACACACCATACGATCCATTGTCTACAGCCAAAGTGCCGAGGTACAACCACATTTGCTCCAACCCCTCAGACAGAGACCAAACTAACAGAACTCCACTGGCCATCACATACTGTCTTCAGCTAAATCCTCTCCAACGCATAGTCAGTGTTCTACAACCCATCCTGGACAACAATCCCTCACTTTGACAGGCCTTGGGAGGCAGGCCAGTCCTCGCCCACAGATAACCCGCCAACCTGAAGCATATTCTCACCAGCAACTACACACCACACCATAGTAACTCAGGAACCAATCCATGCAACAAACCTTGATGCCAACACTGCTCTACACCATCACAGGACCTAACCAGATCAGCCACACCATCACCAGTTTATTCCCCTGCAGGTCCACCAATGTAATATATGCCATCATGTGCCAGCAATGCCCCTCTGCTATGTACATTGGCCAAACTGGACAGCCCCTACATAAAAGGATAAATGGACACAAATCAGATATTAGGAATGGCAATATACAAAAACCTATAGGAGAACACTTCAACCTCCCTGGACACACAGTAACAGATTTAAAGAGAGCCATCCTGCAGCAAAAAAACTTCAGGACCAGACTTCAAAGAGAAACTGCTGAGCTTCAGTTCATTTGCAAATTTGACACCATCAGCTCAGGATTAAACAAAGACTGTGAATGGCTAGCCAACTACAATGGCAGTTTCTCCTCCCTTGGTGTTCACACTCAACTGCTAGAAGAGGGCCTCATCCTCCCTGATTGAACTAACCTCGTTATCCCTAGCCTGATTTTTTTTGCTCGCACATTCATACTTCACCCAAAAAAGCTTATTTTTCCATATGTCTGTTAGTCTATAAGGTGCCACAGGACTCTTTGCCACTTCATCACTATGACGAAGACACAGAGCCCCTTGGCAGACTAACAGGGAAGAATCTGACTCCATGTGGATGATGAAGAATACACTTCACAGTGCTGCTCCTGCCCCTTCCATTATGAGGATGTAATTTCTATGTACAGTCTGGCAACTGTGTGGAATCTAAAACTCTCAATCTAGGAAATGAACAAATGCAAGTGGGACCGTAGAGCATATGTACCCACTTCTGACAGCCATTTCCCACCCTTGTAACCACTGCACAATAGAGAATCACAGTTGCAGATCTGTATGAATCCCTGGGCTGTGGTTGCTATGGTCTGAATAGAGACCCCAGTTCTTTGGCTGAGGAGAATATAGATTCCAGATAAAACTGACTTGCAAGCACATTTAAATTCCCAATGCTTGAGAGAGAACACAGTGATACTATGAAAATCTTGAATCCTTTGTAGGTGTTTTCTGATTGTAGGGAGTTAGTGACCCAGCAGAATTTCATGTCAAAGAATGCAAATCCCAATTTCACTATAATTTTCAAAACCAAGCAGCAGATATAGACAAACATTTCCTACTACATTTTTGTCTTGGTGAGCTCTTCAGGGCTGAACTGGCTCTTGCTATATGTGTTTGTACAGTGCTTAATCCAAATGCACCCCAATATCATTTTGGATTGTTCGGTAATATTGCAGCACAAATAATACAAACACCTCTGAGCCAAATTTCAGACACAAATATCAAGTTTTGGATGATATTTTGGCAGTTTTGAATTCAGATCAGAATTTGGGGAAAATATGTTTGGTGCCGCTAGCAGTATAATTTGTACTACTTCATCCATTAAAGTAGGATTGTATCTAAGTAACATTTCTAGAAAATGGGAACCATGCTTCTAAGTCACTTATTTAGTGTTTGTGTCAAGGCAGTGCCTATGAGCCCCAGCCATGGATCAGGAACCCATTGGCTAGGTGCTGTACAAATATTGAATAAGAAGAGAGTGTCCGGATCCAAAGAGCTTACAGTCTAAGTTTAAGGGAAAAAAACAAGTGGAGCCAGACAGACGGGGATTACAAGAAAACATTGAGATAATATTGGTCAGCATGATAGTGTTTTGAGAGCTCAGCCTATGTGGCACTAATGAAATCTGCACTTCTAGAGCCCATGTTGGATATTGTGGACTGGTAAAATTCAGGTAAAAGTGAAATAGGTAAACAATTGATTTTTAAATTTATCTGAGGTAAACTTCTTTCCCCATCTTACCTGTACAAATAAATCTCTCAAGGCCCTTGGAAATAGTATCGCACTTATTTAATTCCACTCACCCCATCCCCAGATTAATTTCTACATGAGATATTGATGACAGCAACTTGTATCTCACTACCAAAAATTAAGCTCCCTAAAAATGAGGAAAACTTGGACTTTGAGATCTTTTGAGCTCCTAACTCGGGAAAACCCCTGCCATTGAAGCTAAAGGAAACATTAGCAAGGTTTGCCTAAACCAGGGGCTTAAGGTTGAGCTGTTAATGGCTAGGAATGACTTGCAAGTTAGGCCTTCCGAACATCCGAGTACCTCATAGTTTGTTGTAATTTAATACCTAAGATTCTGATCCTGGAAGCTGACAGACCCCTGTGGCCACACAGTGCCCCACTGACATCACTTGGGCTCTGGAAGGGAGTCTGTCTCTGCCCTCAACAATCAGGCTGAGACTTAATAATTTGTTTTGGTGATCATTTTAATAAATAGATAGCTCCAGCTGGAATATCTTTTGATATTTTAGTGTATTACAGTTTCTAATGAGCGGTTCCATAAGTGTCTTTAATGCAGTAGCTAAACGGATACAGAACAAGATATTTAGTATGATTCCACACTTACTTGCTTTATTAGTAGTTCATAACTTTAATGATGGACAGTGAATGGAATTTGTTCCTTTCAAAAAAAAAGTTTTTATTGATTTACAATATTGCCAGCCTACTGTGTCTCATTTTGCAAACAATAGTTTAATATCTTTCAACACAAGGTGTATGCACATATTGATTGCTGATTTTATGTGTAATTGGGATGCATATGTGGATTCTAAATCCCAGATTTTTAATGAGTTGTCCACAGTCCTGTTTACAAGCCTGATTTTGAGTGGAGGATCTCCTGTCACTCTGACACTTTATTTCAATATATATGGTAAGGGAAAACATGGATTCTTTATCCTCGGTTTACCCAGAGTTAAATATTGTTACAGGGGAGAATTTTCAGATGTGACTACTAGATGTATGCTCCTGAGCATCTAAGTCACTTTTAAAAAATGACTTAGGTTCTTAAGTCACTTAGGCACTTTTGAAAATTCTACTCTATAACAATAAATTAATTATTAATTATTATTATTATTACAGCATGAAACAACCTCAGTCTATTTCCAGCTGTGACAGTGGCCACTGGTAGCAGCTGCTACTGACCTGCCCCATACATACAGGCATGGAAGGATCTGATTTTACCAGTAGATGTCAGTAAACATTGACTTCACTGTACAGACACAAACCAATTAAATATTTCCGTCAATAATAAACATTTATGGATACACAAACTGAGAAAAATGCTGCTTTTGAACATAAGAAATCAATTTAAGCATACTTACTTTGTATATTTTGACATATGATGTTGACAATTTGTGTTTTAATGGTGGTAAAGCTATAACTCTTTGAATCTCAATGTCTGCGGTCTTTAAATATTTGTCTAACCTGCCTAGAATTTTTGATGACTTTGCAAATTTTTTTTAAAAATGCTTAAAACCATTGATATTATCCATCAAAATTATATTAAAAAATGGAGGTCCACCAAGCCTAGCTATATGCTTTTTTAACCTTGATCCTGTTCACATGACTGAGGCTAAAAAATAGAGTGGTATTTTACTCCTGTTTCACATATTCATTACTCAAACCATAGGTCATCCCTTGTTCCAAATGGTAATCAAAAACCCTGAAGTAGCTCCTGGCTAGCGCATTGACTAATTTGCAATAGAAGCAACCAGAATATGGCCTACTGGCTTACACCATAAGCCAGTCAACAACCTGTGCTCGTAAAGAGGGCTACAGTAGTTCTAGGACAACTCCTGGTAGTCTCTAGTGTTAGGTTTAACTGTCCTGGAGCAATTTCTCCATCAAAGGATGGTACAAGATCCCCTCCTCCCACTTTAATTTACAGCAGCTGAAGATCTAGCCCATCATTCTTTTATTATTACTGTAATGTCAGAGATTATTCTAAAACTTGTTTTTAAACTTTCCTTCCCCAGTCAAAAAAAATGCAAATGAGGGGAGAAAATAGATGAAAGACTATGGTCATTCCTGTGACCAAGATTCACAATGAGATGAAAACTGTATGTTACTCTATTTGAATGAGAGATTTAGGCTGTAATCTCATAGTCCTTCTTGGATGTCAAACTCTATAGAGTATTTATTCATCTGGGGAATTTAATGAAGAATGGAAACCCTGTGAGAATATATTTATATATTTCATGGCATGTATCCTAAAACAAGAGTTGAAAGAGAAACCAGAATTGGATATGTGACATCACTCAAACCTACTTCTTTCTCAAAGATTCCATGGGTGATCCCCACACAAATTATGGCTGCTTGCCTCTGGTGTTTATGTCCTTTTAACCATTTGATTTGAGCTTGTGCAATGTACACTGAAAACTCTTGGGACATGAACTTTGACTATCCAAATGTTTCAAAAGCAGCATATGAATCCATGGTATTCTATATATAATCTTCCCCTCCTCTGAAAATTATGCTGGGCCTTTCAATTCCTAGACACTGTATTAATTGGTTTAGATGAGGAAAAATGACTGACTGGAAATAAACTTTCTTTTATGGCTTTTCCACTGGTAACAAATTAAACAAGACTCCCCAGAAATCTTCAACAGTTAACAGTGGGTCCAATTCTGGAGGAGCAGTTAGGGACCAGTGCAGGGTGAACACTTTGCCTGGCTCCATCCATTCATTTTTCTATTTGCAGTCAGCTTCTATTTTTATTTGAAGATTGATTGTGACCTGGGCTGTACACCCATGCAAAGGGGAATACGCCTTGTGCTCCTTTTGCCCTTATTCTTCTGTGCAACCTCCTTGATGGCAGCTGGCCAGGAAGGCCCAGATCCTCAAAGGAAGGAATAAGTGCCTAGTTCCCAATGGGAAGTGACTGGAAAGTGCAGCCAAGACTGAACTGATATGGGGCTGGGAGCAGAGGGAGAGAGAATTTTCTACTGGTATGGGCCAATAGCAAAACTTTAGCCCTTAGGCAAAGGGGGGGGCTCTCTGAGGGACAATTCCCTCCCCACTATGCACAACCAGTCTTAGGACAGATTGAGAGAGCTCTGTGCAGTGACATTCTGCTCCCCACCTCCTACTTGACTGTGTCTTTCCCTCTCCTTTTCAAATGTGGAACACTATAATTTTAATCCTCCTCTTCAATGGCTGTCTTGACTTTGCGCTGAGAACACTCAAATACCCATGGCTGTATTTTCTATTGCATATTTACCAATTGAGTAAATGCTGGCTGGAAACCTATTGTACTAAAAGTTCTGTTTATTTCATTTTCTGTGATGTATTTTTGTTTTGTTGTTGCCTTTTTATTTCTTTTACAGAGTACCATATTGTTTTTAATGAATCACTGGGCACTCTGTCATTTTCCTATGGAAGATATAATTCTTGATACAGCTGGGTATTAATGTGTAATTTACACATTCACATACACACACTAGTAATTGAAAAAGCTTTATAAATTGTAGGCTTCTCAGTCTTGGACTGTACTTTACAGTGTGCTGTGAGGAAGTGTAACCATATAACATTACACAAAATAACTAATGTAAGAGGTCTCAAACTATTGATAAGATATATTTGCCTACCAACACAGTACCCTATTAACACATAAGCCGGGTGCTCTCCTTTTAGTACTGGGTCCTAATGGAATACAGGCTCCATATGAAAGACTGTAATAAGACAGTTTCTTTATCTTCCCTAATAACTCAGTCCCTCTACTTTTTACCTTCCATTTTCCTGATGAGATTCCTGTACATATAACCCCCAAATCACCACTAGTCATTTTTTTCCCCAAACATGGTGCCTAGTTAGTTTCTTTAATCCAAATATAGGCTCTTAACTATAAGTGACCTTATTTTCAGATAGAATGAGCACCCAGAATTCCCACTGAAATAAATGGGAATAGTAAGGACTCAGCTAATGCAAGTCAATTTTATTTCAAAGCCCACTGATCTACAGATCAATTTCATAAAGCAGGCAGAGGGTATCAGAAATTTTTGTTACATACAAGGTACAAAGCTTTCAGAGTAGCAGCCGTGTTAGTCTGTATTCGCAAAAAGAAAAGGAGTACTTGTGGCACCTTAGAGACTAACAAATTTATTAGAGCATAAGCTTTCGTGAGCTACAGCTCACTTCATCCGATGAAGTGAGCTGTAGCTCACGAAAGCTTATGCTCTAATAAATTTGTTAGTCTCTAAGGTGCCACAAGTACTCCTTTTCTTTGAAGGTACATAGCATATCTATGTGTACTAGTGCACTATTGGCATCAAACTCACATTAACCTCTCACAAGTTTTTGATAAACCCTTCATTGTCTCTTGAAATTTGCATTCTCTATGCTCCTCATTCTCTCATGTTACAGTAGTCAAATGCAAATTATAGGCTAAATACTGATCCTGATGATACTATGCAGGATGAAACACCATTGACTTTACTGGATTTGGCCTGACTTCACAGTTATTATTTGCAACACTGAGTACTAAATTCATGGCATTTTTTTTAATGTCTCCATCAGCATGGTCTGCTGAGTGCTCTCAGGTGGCTTTGGTTTGAGAAACTCACTTATTTGCATGACAATAACCAGGATATATGTGCATAAGAACATATGGTCCCTTTTAGAACTTCTCAGACTACAAAATGCATTTATCCTTTGCTTCATATTCAAAATGTCATATGATTTACTTACTATTTCTTCACAGGTTTCAGAGTAGTCTCTAAGGTGCCACAAGTACTCCTTTTCTTTTTACTATTTCTTGATGTACTTCCAATATGCTCTCACCCATTTTGCATTCTGTATAACAAAGCATGTGAGTACTAAGGTATCTATTTCATTTTTATTGATTTTAACATGCAAAATCCTAATAAAATATACATTGTTGAAAGAACTGCCATAGCCCTGCAAGAATACTATGCATGGAATTCTGTTTATTAAATGCCACTCATATGCAATCATCAATCTTCAAAAAGCTTATTTTTCTCCTGATATAGTTTATGCACCTAAATAATGAGGTGTAGCAACTGGAAGAAGGCAACTAGAGGCACAACTATTTTGTTATGAATTACACTATAGAGAGATGAAATCCTGACCCCATCAAGTCAATGGCAAAACTCCCATTGATTTAAGGGGGCCCAGGATTTCACCAAGTATGCACCTCAGGAACCACATCACAAAACACAGAAAAGTACAGATGACTAATGTGTTTTTAAACTCACTGCCTGATTCATATCACAAAGTAGATCGTGTGGAGATTGCTAGGAATTCAAGACTCTCCGATCCTTGAATGGCTAAGGCTGCTCTTTTTTGAAAGTTTTCCTCAAGTGAAAAGTGAAATAGCTCCAGACCACATGGAGGAACTTGTGAGTTTTGAAATAGAACTTAACAGGAAACTTGCAAGATTCTTATTAGAAGTGGGTGAATAGCAGAAAAGAATCCTTCAGTATTCTTTTGAGTTTTAAATAAATTTGCTTCTGCCAGGCTTCCATAGTTTGCAGAACAAATATTTGAGCTACAGGAGTTGTTTGACCCAGATGCTTGCAGAAAAATATTTCAGAGTTACATGGAAAAATGATCTCAAATCAATATCATTCATTCAGAGAATAGAAGATAAACCATGTGATACAGATGAATTACAACTATGCAGTACAGCTTGAATTTTGAATTGTCATAGTCAATCCCTGACACATGTAATTCAAAATTATTATAAATCAATACATTCAAGTGACAAATACATTTGAGTAAATGGCAAATTCCTCCAAAGTACACTAAGAGCAGAAAAATGAGGCTAAATTCATCAAATAAATTATGGTTGTGCACAAGTTGCTGAACTCCAGTTCTCACCTGATAGGAGTTCTTCATTTTGCTAGTTGTTATTAATTATTTTACAGAAATGACAAATGTAATGTAAAAAGAACTGCCACGACAGCTTTGTTCCTCTGGAATGATGCAGGTTACAAAGCATGTGAGAGAGAGACAAAGCAGGAAATCAAACTACTCCAGAGTCTGACCCCCTTTATGGCATGTTGCAAAACCCTGCTCTTTTGTAAAGCCCCACCCCCCATCATAAAGTGACCGAATTTATATCTCTAAGCAGAACCTCCAATATATAAGGAAGGGAGAAGACTCCATGAAGTTCCATTGGCAACTGCTCTGCAAATATAATTTAGAGGGCAAGTGCTTAAATGCTATGGCGATAGATACCAGAGAGGACCCTGATTTTTTTTCTGTACGATTAACACTTAAAAGACTTAAATCCTTTTGAACTTGAACTTGATCAGTGTAAGGTTGGGAGGGGAGGAGAGGGGAGAGAAGGATAGTGTTGCAATATATACTGTACACTGGTTAGCACCATGCACAAGTACACTGGATAAGGAGGTTACGGTTTTAACAATAACAATATACAACCTGGATACTTCCAATGTACTTAGCTAGTTTGTATACCACATGATTTAAAAACCCCCACTTTATTATGGACAAAAACTTGCCCTGGGTTCTGCAGAAATAAAGTACTGGGGTAGAGATGTACTGGAATGAAAAGAGAAGATAGAGAGTAGAGGGGTCCTATTTCTAATCCCGGCACCTCCTTTGTATGGCGCATCTACCCGAAGTGCTCCAGAAAAAACTAGAAAGGAGAACTGGCTTCTGAACCAGATGCTATACCATATGCCAGAGGGAACTCATCTGCTAGCTAGAGAGTGCCTCTCATCTTGGGTAGCTGCAGTTAGCAACATGTGTTTTCTAGGAACACTTTTTAAAAAAGTGTTGATGAAGGAAATATGCACCCCTGTAATTCTGCTTCTAAGACAACATTTTGCACATACAAATAAGTTTTTCAGTTCACTGGAAATTTTAAAAAATTTTGTGCTGAACTAAACATCAATTTTTGGGCAAATTAAGATGTTAAAAGTAGTTTTGTGCCAAACAATATGTTTCATTTCAATTTCAAACTTTATATTTTGTTTCTTTTTTAAATAAAATTAAAGGAAGTTTCAAAATGAAAATTCATTTTGAATCAAAACATCTTTTTGAAAGTATTAAAAAAATTGATTTTTTTCAGTATTTTTTCGTTTTTATTTTTTTCCCCCGCCAAAATTGTTTGCCAAAATCCACCTGAAATCACAAAAATGTTTCTGTGTCACTGATTAGGTTGAAAAATTTCACACAGCTATAATTTTTCAGGATTCTCACACCTAAGTCTTAGCTCCTTAATGTGAAACCAGTAAAATTATCATAGCTCTTGAAGTTTTGTGTCCTTGAGAAGACAAAGTCAATGGGGATACTCATGTGAGCGCGTGTTCACCCACATTAATAAGAGTTCCATATTAATAAAGGTGCCACAAACTCCTGCACTGTGATCAGAATCCATGACCTTTGATTTTAAAAGCACAAGCTTCTGCCTATTGTGCTAAAGAAGCTGTTTAATTAGCTCAGCAGCTAACAGAAGTGGTATAAATGAGTAGACCTGAGCTATTCCAGCAGGTAGACAGCAGTGAAGTATACATACAAATGAGCTACTCAGACTGCCTCCGATCATTCCCCCACCTGCGGCCTTTTCAATGCACCTTCATTTTATGCTATATAAATTGTGATACAGAGCCTCTGCCTTTAAGAAAGGAAGAAAACAAAAATGATCCATGATATAAACCATTTTCTTAAACTATCTCGCTCAGGAGGATGAAGTCTGATTAAAAAGAGATTAAATAGGTTTAGCTTGACATATTGAAACTGTGTGGGATCCCAAATCTTGTTAGCAGCATACAAAATTGTCCTATTTAACTAGAATTGCATTTTCTATATTTGGTATATGATAAATATTATTCTACACAGGGTGAACCTGAAGGTTACGGAATCCTTAATCACATGAATTCCCTAGTTTATGACAATTGTCCTCTCTAGGAGGAGCATTCTATGTAAGCACTTTTATTTTGATTATACTGCATATACTGATATACAGTTCACCCTAGTTGAAGAAATACATGAGACTTTTTTTTTAATTAATAGCAACTAAAGTTTCCAGGTTGTACTCAAAGTTATTTCAATTTCTATTCTATTATCTGCTGAAAAATACTTCAGTAATTTTGCACAATAAACCAGTTCAAATGGGAGCTGTGAGTTCAATTCTAAAATGTTTGGCCAATACTCATTCATGGGAAGCCAATATCTTGGCAGGGGTTATAGCATTAACATGAACATTCAGCCTATCACCTCAGCACATCTCTATGGTTTTATTTTTAATGATACTGTATTGGTTAGCATTTTATTGAGATTCTGACTTGCTTGAGGAACCAGATTGAATAATTATACATTATATTAGCATCTGTTATTGCCAATAAATGTTAAGGATAACCTAGTTACTAAGAAGGCAAAGGAATGGAATGATGTTCATATACATTAATTGATGCTTACAGCAATCTTTTTGTTATTCTTCAGACTAACCTGTCACACCTTATTTATAGTTTAATGCTGAATGAGAAAGAGAAATCAAATTAGCTGCTTATTGTGAATGCTGCAGAATGTTAACACAGATTATGCTAAAAACCTGAGCATGTAGTTCATAGTACTGCTCCTGATTTTGATGGTTTAAAGAGTCCACTAGAGAGAAGTTTACTGAGCAAAGTCCCCATTGCTGAGGGTATACTGTAAGTATACAAAGGAAGTGGTTGAATTATTTTTTGCAAATAAATTAGCTATTAAATTTAGCTTTTTTTTCCTCTCTGTAAATAATTTGTGATCTAATACAGATTTCTGTAAATGGATTTGTTATTTGCAATATTCACCAAATAGTTTGTGCCAGCATCTTTCAGCCTGTGGAGTGGTCAACAACCAGTTTAACTATTTGCTATTCATTATGGTAGTGTGTGTTTGCTCACCTAAAGCACATCACTGAAGGACTAAAACTAATGACAAAGAAAAATGTATAATAGCAAATAATTTTGTTCATGTACAAATATCACAGTGCACAAAGTGTTCACATGTGAACACAAATATCTGTAAGAAAACAGAAATTCCCTATGCATTTCATAGGTTAATGGATTGTAAGGCCAGAAGAGACCACTGTGATCATCTAAAATGATCTCCTGTATGATCTCCTATAGAACTTCCCTGAATTTGTGTTAGAAAGACATCCAATCTCGAATTAAAAATTCCCAGTGATGGAGAATCTCCCAAAACTCTTTGTAATTTGTTCCACTGATTAATTACCCTCACAGTTAAACATTTGCACCTTATTTCTAGTCTGAATTTCTCCAGTTTCAACTTCCAGCCATTAGATCTTGTTCTTTCTTTGTCTGTTAGATTGAGGATCCCATTATCAATTATTTGTGCAAACAAAATACCCTTGGTTAAATACTTGTGAACAGAGAATAACACGGTAAAAAAAAGCCATTCAGGGTTCCCAGAAATGTTCATAAACTCTCTCTCCCCTTTCTTCTCCCCAAGAATAAAACCTGCTGTAGTTTGTAAGTGAGGCTCTTTTTTGTGAATGGCTGCAATTTAAGTTCTGCCAATAATCTAGTGACATCCATCAGTCAGATTTTTAAGTACAGGTAATATGAGATAAGAGTTTTAAGATTTTCTACAAAAACAAATATACACAGGAAACAAATACTTTTATCAGGAAAATGGGTTACACACTACTAGGAAGTAAAAAAATGAGTTCATCTTTCTGCAGCAAAGTGCACTGAACAGACTGTCTGGACAAGTGCTGTGCCCCTTAACAAGCACTGATGAACCTTCATGGTTTTCCCATATTTGTGAAAATCACTTTGTTTAGGTGTTTACCTTTTAGGGAGCATTGTTCAAACAATATTATTTTCTCCTAAGGACTTGAAGGATACCTCTCTGTGACATCAGTTATATGGTATGTGTCCTGATCTGTACAAGTATCATAGTGTCAAATCGCAGCTGGGGTTGTATGGCCATAGGTAAGAGTAGGGGAACACAAGAGGTCTCCTTATCCCCTTAAAAAGCTATCCATAACCTGGGTAGTTGTGTAGGGCAAAAGCGCAAACTCAAATGGAGTCTATGTCCTACTCTTTAGGCATGTGGGTGGGAGTGGGTGAATGGGTGGGGCTTTGACTATTCCCCTTTCACAATATGATCTCCATCATAGCTGTGCTTGCATATTGGGCAGAGTCTGGAGTGCCAATCAGAACAATCATCTGCTTGAGCATTTCCATTCCAGAACCAAACAGTGAAATCCTGGCCCCACTGAAGTGAGTTAGAATTTTCCATTGACTTCAATGGGACCAGGAGTTCACCCAAATGCTTCAGGGTAATTCTAGGTTTTCATTTAGCTGCCGCATCCCCTACCAAAATGGTAGGCTTTTTATTCCTTAGTCTTTAGGGCACTGGCCAGAATTTCTTCCCAGCACTCATGTTTCTCATGAAAAACACGAACCAATTCTACCTTTCTAGGTACTTATAAGGCCCACATTACCGTAGTATCTGAGTGCCCCAAACTACTTAGTGCATTTATCCTCAGAAGACCACTGTGAGGTAAGGAAGTGCTATTATCCTATTTTACAGATGAGAAACCAAGACCCAGAAGGACTAAAAGATTTGCCAAAGATCACACAGTGAGTTTGTGGCAGAGCAGGGAATTCAACACGTCTCCCCCAAGTCAGCACCCTAAACATTGGGCCATCCTTCCTCTCACTTCTACTCCAGCCTCCTTAATAACACTAATGGACACATCCCTTTTAAGAATTTCCCTAGAAACAGGAGGATGTTTCCAGATTGCAAACTCAGCAATAATTCACTCCAGAAATTAAAGGAATCTATTGTTTCAATCAGTGAATGTCCAAAGAGTTCAAATATATTCAATCAAAAGCTAAGCTTTCTCAGGAACATTAGATAACATCTTCAAAAGCACCTAAATCCCATTTTCAAAATGGAAAGTGACACTTAGGAGACTAAGACTTTCATAACTCTGTTAAGTCAATGGCAGTTAGGCGCCCAACTGCCATTTGTGCCTTTGAAAACCTCCCCCTACATTTTTTAAAAGCAGGATAAAAAACGTGGGTCAACCAAAAAGAAGTCTCTTTCAAACCAAGAGAAAAGACAACAAATACATAACGAGTCTTTTTATCTATTGAAAAGGAGAGTGAGCAAGCCTGAAGTCAAGCCATCCCAGGCTGTGATCTTGTCAGATCACACAAGCTAAAGCTGGTCTGTACTTGAATGGGAGATCTTCAAGGAAATCCCAGTGTGGGGCAAAAAGCGGTGTTGATGCCTGATGCTTCCTTCTGAATCAAATACTGAACTAATGGCCCTGCATGGCGGAAGGATGCTGTTGGAGGTGCTATCTTCTGAAGCAGACATAAATTGAGGTCCAGACCACTTGTGGTCTTCAAAAATTCCATGGCACTTTGCACAGGAATAAGCACATTGCCTGTATAAAACCTGGCCAAATCCTACTCCCCATTAACATTCCCCTTGTGTTTCCAACTGAATATAGTATTTTTTTATATTTTTTGCACCCCTAATTGTGTGCCATGTTGTGGTTTTTGTTATGTAGCTGCCATATCTGCTTATAAATATTCCCACCTACTTATAGACCTTATTCGATAATGTGAAACCAGTGAAGTAGCACAGAATAGATACAGAAAGATAAGGACCTTCACAGTCTGGTACATAAGAATTTTCCTTAATCTTCAATAAAGCTATCCATGTAGAGAAAATTAGAAGAGTACAGGAATACAGTGCAGTACAATTTTCACCAAGAAGCTCTCAAATTCTCCTGTAGTTTTAGCATGTATTCAATGGGTAAGTGAGGAGAAAATACAATTCCGTTTCTGTATCAACCACTAAGCCATATCTCCCATTGAGGTATTTCTGCTTCTACCTTCGCACCAGGCTTCCACCAGGATAAAATGTGTGAATTAAGCACATTAGTTAATCTAGCCTCACCATGGCCCTGAGAAGTGGCTAGGTATTATCACAGATGAGGAAACTGAGGGACCAAAAGGCTCCGTGGTCCACGAGCAGCATATAGGTATATGTTTGAATTCAGGAAAAGATGAACACAGCCTTTAGGCTGAGTGCTCAGCTAGTTTCTGAGTGCACTAGCAGCTGAGGAAGGCAAAGCAGGGGCAGTATTTCCACAACTTCTGGCCTGCCCCCCAAGCTTTTAGGAGCATCCATTATTTTCCACTTCAGCTCCCTACTATGTATCCTAATAGCCACCACTGAAAAATCACCATGTGTGTGACTGGACCAAGACGGCACAGAAAGTGTGTCACAGTGACAGGAAGAGAACTCAGGTCTCCCAGCTCCTATGCCTGTGCTTAAACCAAACAGCCCTGACACCCAGTAATGTAAGCTCTCTTGTTAAGAACCGGTGACAGCCTCTGCCCTAGGATATAATTCTGCCCCATAACTAGTCCTTTCAAAGCTATATTATCTAACTGGCCAAATCTGATCTGAGAGAGAGAGAGTGGAGCCCTTACACAGCCTCATGTAACTAAGTTCCCACTGAAGTCAATGGGGCTGGAACTGTAGGTTGAGTAAGGGCTCCACAATCAGACGCTATGGAACAGGAGCAAAGTATAACCCAGCATGAGTTGGAAAACCATTTTCAGAGACGAGTGATCAGTGGTTAACAGTCAAGTTAGGAGGACCTATCAAGTGTGGTCCTGCAGGGATCAGTTCTGGGTTCAGTTCTGTTCAATATATTCATCGATGATTTAGATAATGGCATTGAGAGCAAACATACAAAGTTTGTGGAGAATACCAAGCTGGGAGGGGTTTCAAGTGCTTTGGAGGACAGGATTAAAATTCAAAATGATCTGGGCAAACTGGACAAATGGTTTGAAGTAAATAGAATGAAATTCAATAAGGGCAAATGCAAAGAACTCAATTTAGGAAGGAACAATCAGTTGCACACATACAACATGGGAAATGACTGCCTAGGAAGGAGTACTGTGGAAAGGGATCTGTTGGTCAAAGTGGACCACAAGCTAAACATGAATCAACAGTGTAATGCTGTTGCAAAAAAAAAATCAAATATCATTCAGGGATGTATTAACAGGAATGTTAAAAGCAAGATACAAGAAGTAATTCTTCCGCTCTACTCTGCTCTGTTTAGGCCTCAACTGGAATATTGTGTTCAGTTTTGGGCACCACATTTCAGAAAAGATATGGACAAATTGGAGAAAGTCCAGAGAAGAAAATAATTAATGATCTAGAAAACATGACCCATGAAAACAGGAAAGATTGCAAAAAAATGGCTTTGTTTAGACTGAAGAACAGAAGACTGATGGGGGGATACAATAACAGTTTTCAAGTGCATAAAATGTTGTTACTAGGAGGAGGGAGAAAAATTGTTCTCTTTCACCTCTGGCGATAGGACAAGAAGCAATGGGCTTAAATTGCAGCAAGGGCAGTTTAGGTTGGACATTAGGAAAAACTTTCTAACTGGCTGGGTAGTTAAGCACTGGAATAAATTGCCCAGGGAGGTTGTGGAATCTCAGTCATTGGTGATTTTTAAAGAGCAGGTTAGACAAACACCCGTCAGCGATAGTCTAGATCAGTGGTTCTCAAAGCCGGTCCCGCTGCTTGTTCAGGGAAAGCTCCTGGCAGGCTGGGACGGTTTGTTTACCTGCTGCGTCTGCAGGTTCAGCTGATCGTGGTTCCCACTGGCCGCAGTTCGCCGCTCCAAGCCAATGGGGGCTGCGGGAAGCAGTGCGGGCCAAGGGACGTGCTGGCCACCTTTCCCACAGCCCCCATTGGCCTGGAGTGGTGAACCGCGGCCAGTGGGAGCCGTGATCGGCCGAATCCGCAGACGCGGCAGGTAAACAAACCGGTCCAGCCCGCCAGGGGCTTTCCCCAAACAAGCAGCGGACCGGCTTTGAGAACCACTGGTCTAGATAATACTTAGTCCTGCCTTTAGTGCTGGGGACTGGACAAGATCACCTTTCAAGGTCCCTTCCAGTTCTATGATTCTGTGAGTAAGGATGGCGGAATTGAGTCCTTAGAGAGCAGTCAGTGAATGGAAACTACAATACTACAGTAAGGTATCCAGCCACAGGTGAATATCCAAACATATATCCTTTTTTTGCCTGAAAACCTGTAGAGATTCTCTAGTTATAGACATGCTACTTTGCAGTACTCAGGAATCACTCCAGAAATGGAGAACTTTTCTAAATGTCATTTAAAAGGTTCAATGATTTTATTTCTCATTTCTTAACACTAACGTATGTGCATGTTATCCTGATCAGCTACATTGTCTAAACCCATCTAGGCCCTCCATAACCAATCCTTTTGCTATCCATACTTTATCCATTCCTATTGTCTCCAGTTCTTTGTCTGTTGTCTGTCAAAAGTTGATCCATGACTTATCCAGGAGTCAAGTCCTGGAATAACTCTACTATCTCTGATATAAATTCTTTATGGTCATTTATAAGTGGTCCATTGCTTTCTTATAATCACTTGTTTACAGTGTATATATAGATTTGAAAATTCCCTAATTATTGATCCCTCATCTTCAATTAGCCGTCAATTCTTTTTAGTCCTTTTTGCTTGTTTTTAAAACTCTTCCAGTTGTCTTCCTTCCTTGGTGCCTTTTTGTTTTTAAATGCCCTCTCCATACCTCAACCTCCTGAGGCCCAAAAGAGAGAGACAAGGAGGAGCAGAGATCCAACAAGGAGGGACACAATAATAGTACCGAAAATGTACATGAATCATTATTTTAGCATAAATCCCGTTGACCATTACAGCCGTGTGAGAGCAGTGACTATTGCTCATGATATTAAGAGTTTCAGTCCAGTGAACAGGGGAGAGGATGCACCCATGGAAATGGGGCAGTTTTCATGCTGCTGTCTGTGGATGGGTGTTACAGAACGTACACAGACACATCAGACAAGTTCAATTTCCCAAAGAGCCAGACATTTGTAAACCATTTTTTTCTGTCATCTCTAAATGAGCCTTTAACTTACAGTGCAGGCTGCACTGCAATTTCCTTTTCAGTTTTACTAGCCCTCTGCAAACACTCCCAATTTCCTGGATTAGTATCCCACCCTCGTTGCTAATTGTTGTGTCTTCTGGTCTTTACACAATAAATGTAATAGGAAGGCCCAACCAGGGTACAGTTTAGTCCAAATAACCCTGATTACTAACTATATACAATATACAAGGCCTAGCTACATATATATACTATGGCTCTGGCAGCTTTCTGGTGGCTTTGAAAACATAGAAAACAGTGAGCAACACAAACTCTTTAAAGGGATACTATACAATCCCTACACACGACTATGTCACTCCCATTAGCATAAGAAGGGAACTCAGAGAGGTGTACCTTCTGGAGTTTGTGGTGGAGTTGCTTTTGCTGGTTTTTAAATAGAACAGATGAGCAGAATCCAGTGAGACAAATTAGTCTCTGAGTGATTCTCTCAAAGGGAAATACAGCATTCCCATCCCTTGGGAAATTTAAAATTAGACTACATAAGATACAAGCAAAAGCTTCTTTATAATGAACAATTTGTAGGACCGAGTAGATGACCTCATAAGTATGGTCTCTCTCTACCTCAGGGATTCAATAGACCTTGAAAGTGATGTTATTTTACTTCATATAGGTCTCTATTCATCTGTTTAGCTCTAGTTCCAAGCATACTGGTATAAGTTGATGTTTTAGGACCCAGTTGTGCAACTCTTACCCATGCTCGTGAGCACTAATTCATAGGAACAATCCGATATGGGTGGTGTGATAAAAGCATGAGCTAGTATAACATACTGGTGATTGCCCTTCCATGCAGAGCCATGGAGGATATGAGTCTGCAACAGCCCCACCTAGAGAGTCTAAGCTTAACTCTTAATAAATCTATAATTCAAATGTTCCACCGAATTTAATTGGACTATTCATGAGTTTATCAATTTGAGCCTGGGCTGTATAATTGGACCCCGAAATCTATGTGCTTTTTCCTGGAATGAATTTTGATTGTGGTTTGTCTATCGGTATCTGAAATATTTTCTTTTCCCCTCCTCATTTCCCAGGTATTATTGAATTTTAGCCAAATTTTCCCTTTGCTCATTTCACTTTCCTTGGAGTCTGATTCTCCAGAAGTCCAGTATATTGGCGTTACTACCCTATCTGCTGGCATTTTAAAGCTGATGGTATAAGGGGAAGAAAAAAGAGTTGATGGGCTAAAAGAAGGCTTTGTGTGATAAATGTCTTAACAGAATCCGTGACATCTCATTGAGCTAAAATTGCATGCATGAAACAGCCCATTTTCCTGAGGTCATCAGAATGATAAACCATTCTCAGGACAACATAGTAAAAATGCCATTGTTTTATGTAAAACAATTTTGCAGTACAGTCTACCTCACATTGGGCAATTTGTCCAGGAATAAAAGGCAAGTATACACTTTATATGAGCATTTCCGTTTGAGGAATTTCACCATCTGCATCACAGTAAAGAGAGTGAATAAGAAGCAGAACCTAAAAGAAATGAGATGAAAGGAGAAAATGGCATAAGATGGAAGTTATGGAAGAATGATAGCAGAGCAACCAATTGTGCTTAGTGAAAATTAATCAAGGGGACCAGATTCTGCCTTGGCAACATGAAGATCTTAAAGAGGGTGGAACCAGCTTTTGATGATTAATTCTCAGCATAATTCTCAAGGGCCATAGAGCTGCCACAATAGCGGTATGCCACATGCCACTCACAACTTGCAATTTTGCATGAGTGCTGTGAGTTCTGGCTATTTTTGACTGTGAAACGACTCGCAGGAAGCTATCACAGTCAAGTTTAAATTAGAGCAGCCCTAAGAAAGCTGTAACTTGCTTAGGCTAGGCAGGCTTAAAGAAATGGGACTTAAAGCTGAGCCCCAAAACAGAAAATTCTGCCTCAAAATTAACATATTGTTTTAACACTAGCTGTGCAACTTTTTATCTGTGTGCATAACTGTATTATCTATGCTATGGGTTTGGAAAATAATTAAATAGATTCTTTTTTTGCAATTTTATTTTTTTTTACTTTATTTGAAATACAGTAGAACTTTGTTTATCAGAGCCTCCATTACCTATCTCTCTGGAGTAACCGAACCACCAGTGCACACACAAGAATATATTGACGCTTCAGCCCCAACCCCCAAAGCTCCACCACCTGGTGTTGACAGCCCAAGCCCCTCCCGATTATCTGAATTTTTGATTATCTGATCTGGGCCCAGCCCCAATTAGATTGGCTAAACAGGGTTCCACTGTATATTAAAAAGCACTTGTGGAGAGGCATAAAATGCATGGCTTCAAAATAAAATGCTGACAAAAGTCAACCCAGATAAACTCCCTGTAATTAATCCCAGATAGTCACCTTACCAAGGCAGAAGACTTACTTTGTATTTATGTAGTTGCATCTTACATATGTGAATACACACACACACACACACACACGTATTTTACACCTATATATGTGTAACCCCCACCCCCTCTCCTCCCTGGCTTACTCGTGAGCAGGCAACAGTCACCTCTGTGCCTGATGTTGTTGACATTAAAGGAGATTCTAAGTATCCCAATGGTGATGTTGGATAGGTGGGTATTCTCTATTCACCCCTCTGCTGCAGTCCCGTTACTCCTAAAGGAATTTAAAATTGGTGGTGCCTCTACCTGGCTGGCCCCTGTACACCTCCAGGAATAAAACGATTCTAATAATGATGATGATGCATCATGTGGCACGTGTGTAACTCAAAAATACCAATTATAAATAATATACTTCAAATATACTTATATTAGAGTTAACACACCTTTACTTAACAACTTAAAGAAACAGGGTAAAACAAATTGAGATTAAATATCATTACTAATTTATATCCACAGGGGGCAGTTGAATAAAATCAATTAACAAATACAGTATATAGAAATAAATGAAAATTATCTAACTGGCATTTACACTTCAACCATTTACCCCACCCTGGAGCGTATACTCCTCTGGATTTCAGAGTCCGAGACACTTGCGTGGGTGCACTGGAAGATCTGCAGCTGGGAACAGCACTCTGTTAGTGTATTAGTCGAGGCAAGGCAACAAGCTGCACAACCCCACTGATGATTGGAGCTGGCCCCACCAAATGTCAGCAGCTCTGGGTCTTGGTTCGATGGAAAGATCACTCTGCCTCTCCTCAGACTCAGTCTCTCTGCTGTGCCCCTCTCCTTGCAAGTAGTTTCCCAAACCAGAATGGGGGTTACTCACAGTCCTTCACTGCAGGCCCACCTCAGTTAGCTCTAGGCACAGCAACAGTCTCTGCCCTGGCTCCAGTGAAACCACCAACAACCTCTGAGGCTCCCTGCTCGATCAAAGCCCCTGCAGGCTCCCAGCAACAGCTCCTGGCATCCTAGCAGCAGCTGGTATGGACAGAGCTCCACACTAGCAATCTGGATCCTCTTCCCAAAATGGAGCCTACCACCTGCTCTCCCCGTATTCCCTGGGAGAGGAAGTCTCTCACTCTTTCCCCAAGGCATCATGTGAGTTGTAGTCTCGAAGGCTGGATTGCAGCAGACAGGATCTTCCCATCTGGAACACGCCCAATAAAGTTCAGAGGCCCCTCTAGTAAAGGGTACCTACATATGGTTTCCATCTAAACACAGTACATATCCAAATCAACAGCAGGTTGAGAAGTATAAGCGAAGCTTCCCACTTAAGTGTATTAGACAATTTTGAATGGGAATTCACTCCATGGATTCACAGTTTATAAGGCCAGAAGGGACCATTGTGATCGTCTAGTCTGATCTCCTGGATAACACAGGTCATAAGACTTCCCTGCTGTATGTTCAATAGCTGTGCATGAACTAGAGCATATCTTTTAGGGAAAAAAAATCCAATTTTGATCTAAAAATTTTTACTCATGGAAAATCCACCTGAAGCCTTGGTAAATTTTTCCAATGGTTAATTACCCTCACTGTTAAAAACTGCACCTTATTTCATGCCTGAATTTGTATAGCTTCAGCTTGAAGCCATTGGTTGCTATTATGCTTCAGTCTGGTAGATTAAAGAGCCTATTATTATCACATTTCTTTTTCCCATGTAGGCACATAGACTGTATCAAGTCACTCCTTAACCTTCTCTTCAATATAGAGCTCAATCTATTTAGTTTAAGTCTTTCACTATAAGACATGTTTCCAATCCTTTAATCATTTTATGGCTCTTCTCTGAAACCTCTCCAATTTTTCAACATACTTCTTGACGTGTGGACACCAAATTAGGATGAAGTATCGGGTAGTGGTCTCACCAGTGCCAAATAAAGAGGTAATATAAGCTCTGTACTTCTACTCACAATTCTCCTGTTTATACATCTAAGGATCACATTAGCACTGCATTGGTAGCTCATGTTCTGCTCATTATCCACATGGTTACCAAGTGTTTTTCAGTGTCACTGCTTCCCAGGATAGGGTCCCCCTATCCTGTAAGTACAGCCTGCCATTTTTGGTTCTTAAGTATATGACCTAATACTTTGTCATACTGAAATAGATATTGATTGTCTGCACCCAGCTTACCAAATGATCTGATAAAGCTAAATCTAGCCAACCATTAGGTGCAGTATAACTTTTTTTTTAAACTACAATTACAATACATTTTCCTTGAACAGAAGAGAAATAAATCCACACTTCATGGAGCAAAGTACGGATTTGTGTAGACTTAGGATTCTAGGCTCAAATTACTGTAAATTCTCTCATTTAAACCTTTAATTTTCTCATATTCCACAGCTAGAGGGGTACCCATAATAAGACAGTTAGAGGCACCCTACCTATACTATCAGAAACATAATTTCTCTAGGTGTAATTTCATAATTAGATTCAATTCTTTAGTCAATGAATTATTAAATATATCATGCCATTTCCTATTACTGGCAGAGGACCGTCTGAACAAATTGATCTTACCTCATTAAGTGAAGTGTTCAGCAGCCATTTTTCAAGATTCATGGATGGCAAAATAGCAATATTTATAAACATGTCTCAAGAAATCTGCCCTTCTATGCACAGAAGGGTACACAAATGACCTTGCATTTTAACTCAGTCACTTAGGGCCAAGTCTGGGCCAACTAGGAGCAGATAAGGAGAGTGAGACCTGCCTTTGCATCCTTTTCACACTTCCACTGTAGGAGAATAAACAGGGACCAGGCACCAAGTACTTCTTCCCAACCTAGTGCAGGTGGGCAGGTTTTGGATGGAGAGGGGGTAGAAGGGTGGGTGGCCTATGTGAGGGGGTAGCAATCTGTCGTGATACCTTCAGATTTGTTCTGTGACTTACTGCTGGGACAGGTGAAACTATGGGCTGCCCCTTGCCGAGAGCTAGTATATAAGCACAAACTAGCCCTTAGGGGGGCAGACTTACCAAAGGACTCAGCACCCAGAATGGGGTCCACCTTGTGATAAGAACTCAGCATGTTTAGTGCACGTTGAATGATGAAAAATCTTTTGAAATTCTGGCCCAGTTGTCCTTTGAAAATGTGGTATCTCCTACCTAAAGGATTTGGGCATTAAGTACTGTTTATTTATTTTATATATAAATGTATATTGTTTGGGGCTTTTGCTGACACTAAAATTTGCTGGTTCCCCCCCCCCCCCCCGGTTGAACCACATTTAAACTCTCAAGGGACTGATGTGCTAATGAGACACCACAACTTTGTGGAGCTCGGAGGAGTTACTCCAGGCAGAGATTTGGCCCATTCGGACTAATAACCTAAAATGCAAATAGGATCTATTTTCAGAATCTGTAAACATAAAAAAAATTATGACATCACTCAGGAAATAAATAAAGGACTAAATTGTGTGCTACAAAAACCATAGTTTTAGCCTGAAGCAGACAGAATGAGTCAGATTCTGCTCTCATTATGGGCCTGATCTCCTGTGCCCTTTGAAAATAAAGGGACAATTGCCACTGAATTCCATGGTCTGTGTCACGGGTGCAGCCCTCCTTGCCAGACTGGCACCTCCTCCTGGTCAGTCTGGGGATTAGCTCAAGGCCGAAACCCACACCCCTGGTACCCACACCCGCACTCTCTCTCTGCACATGCCGATGGCTCCTCTCTCAGCTCTAGCACAATGGGGCCACCGTCTTGGTCGAGGCATTGAGATGCTGCTATAATATTATTATTGTTCTGAACAATAATAAAGGAGGCACACTGTATATGTCAGCAGTGAATGTTGTCCTAGAGCTCCTATTGTAAAATGTAAAGATGGAGAAAAGAAGCATGCACTGGCGCTGCTGAGTGACTTGCACATCATAAGCTGACAAAACTAAATTTTTGTTTATAAGATTACAATAGAAAGGAGCAAGCACAGAAATGTGGGACTGGAAGGGACCTCAACAGGTCATCTAGTCCAGTCCCCTGCACTGTGGGAGGACTCAGTCTTGTCTAGACCAGCCTGACAGGTGTTTGTCTAACCTGTTCTTAAACATCTCCAATGACAGAGGTTCCACAACCTCCCTAGATAATTTGTTTCTTCTTAACTACCCTTCCAGTTAGGAAGCTTTTCCTAATGTCTAATCTAAATCTCCCTGGCTCCAATTTAAGCCCATTACTTCTTGTCCTGTTCTTAGTGTTTAAGGAGAACAATTTAACAACCTTTTATGTACTTGAAAACTTATGTCTCCCCGCAGTCTTCTCTTCTCCAGACTAAACAAACCCATTTTTTTCCAATCTTTCATGTTTTCTAGATCTTTTATTGCTCTCCTCTAAATTTCTCCACATCTTTCCTGAAGTGTGTGCCCAGAACTGGACATAAGAATTCAGTTGAGGCCTTATTAATGCTGAGTAGAGTGGAAGAATTACTTCTCATATCTTGATTATAAACTTCCTACTAATACACCTCAGAATTGTTGACTCATATTTAATTTGTGATGCACTAGAACCCGCAGATCCTTTTGTGAAATACTCCTTGCTAGGCAGTCATTTTTCATTTTGTATTTGTGCAATTTATTATTCCTTTCCAAGTGAAGGACTTTGCATTTGCCCTTTTTTAATTTTATCCTATTTATTTCAGACCATTTGTCCAGTTTGTCAAGATCATTTGAATTGTAATACTGTCCTTGAACAGAATAGAACCCAGGAAAGATCCTTGAGGGACTCCCCTCAATATGCCCTTCCAGCTTGATTGTGAACCACTGATAACTATACTCTCTGACTACAGTTTTTCAACCAGTTGTTCACCCACCTTATAGTAGGTTCATCTAGACTATATTTCTCTAGTTTATTTATGAGGTCATGTGAGACAATACCAAAAGCCTTACTAAAGTCGAGCTATATCACATCTACTGCTTCCCCCAACCCACAAGGCTACCTCCTCAAAGAAGGATATTAGGCTGGTTTGACATGATTTCTTCTTGGCAAATCCATGTTGGCTGTTACCTATCTCCTTATTTTCTTCTAGGTGCTTACACATTGAATGTTTGAGTATTTGCTCCATTATAATTCCCTGGGTTTTATTCTCCTGTTTATAGATAGGTACTATACTTGCCCTTTCCCAGTCCTCTGGAATCTCTCCCGTCCTCCGTGAGTTCTTAAAGATAATTGCTAATGGCTCAGAGATTTCTTCATCCAGTTCCTTAAGTATTCTAGGATGTATTTCATTAGGCCCTTCTGACTTGTAGATACCTAATTTGGCCAAGTAATTCTTTACTTCTTTTCCTATTTTAGCTTCAGCTCCTACCTCAATTACAATGATGTCCACTATGTTAGTCATTCGATCACTGCAAACTTTTTTTTTTTGGTGAAAAACAAAAAGGCATTTCACACTTTGGGCGCTACTGCATTTTCTGTTTTCTTTCCCTCCTCATTGAATAATGGGTCTACCTTGTCCCTAGACTTCCCCTTACTTCTCATGTATTTGTAAAATGCTTTCTTGCTACCCTTTAGATCCCTAGCTAGTTTAACCTCTTTTTATTCCTTGGTCTTTCTAATTTTGTCCCTACATCCTTGTAAGGGTTTTTTGGGGGGATTGTTTTTTGTTTTTGGGGGGACGGGAGGTTGTTTTTTTAAAAATATTCATCCTTTGTAATCTCACCTAATTTCCACTTTTTTGTACGATTCTTTTTTGAATGTCAGGTAATTGAAGATTTCCTAGTTAAGCCAGAGTGATCTCCTACCATAGGGTTGCACAACCTATAGCTCCACCAGAGCATTTCATAAGGCCCATGGCCTGTTTCAACACAATATACTAACAGACGATGCATTAGTGTTTTGTCGTTATGTTTACATCATTTTAGTTTACACAAGTGTGTAAATAGACAATACTATATATGGAAAAAAAGCTATCTAAATACACATGAAACAAGCTGAACTTAAAATATAAATTAATACAGGTGATTTTAAATCTTATTAAAATATGTAGGATTTGTTTGGCCCATGCAAGGTTGTGCTTAGGTTTATATGGCCCTCCTGTGTAATAAGGTTGAGTACCACTGTCCTACCATACTTTCTATCTTTCTATGCATTGGAATAGTTTGCTCTTGTGCAAGCATACACTTCTCCTGGCTGCATGTAGAGGGGAGGCCAAGTTGGAGGGCGAGCCCACGCTGCGCTCACCCTCCAGTGGTGGTTCCTGTCCCATGGGGTTGGAGGCAGTTCCCTGCTCTGTGTGCTGCATCCTAATTCACTGGGTCATGGCTCCACTCAGGTTTGGCCTGGCTGCCCCTTTGTCAGGACACGGGGAAGGCCCTGCCAGACCTTAGTAACAATGCAACCTCATGCACCAGGTCACAACACCCCGAGCAAGGATCCAAGTCCAGTCCTGTGGGACAAGAACTGTGGCTGCGGGATGAATGTGGGGTAAGCTTGCTCTGCAACACCCCTGGCCCACACCCTTGACATTAAACTGGGATTAGGGGTATGGTGCTATTCTGGGTTGTCGATGCCCCCTCGGCAGTTTAATAGACTGCACCCATTGAATCAGGAGGCTACATCTGGCCCAGATTAAAAAAAAACTGTAGTAAGGCCCTGCTGTAATACAAGATACAGTGCCAATTGGCAAGCGCTGCAAGGAAGTAAACCTGTAGCTCCACTGGAGGAACAGAACACACATATGTACAGTGGGAGGGTTCTGCAGTTCGTTAGATGGAAGGAAGGGGACTTCAGATTTAAGATCATTATTTGTTTTCAAGGAACTGAGCTAGAGAGGCATTGAACATATTGCCTTCACTGGGTATTGCAGGTGCTCAATACTTCTCTGGTAAGGCCATAAATACACAACTGAGAACTGTCACATCGCAAAGTGGGCCATGTGATGATTGAATTGGAAACTCCCAGTGGAAAATCCAATAAAAAATATCAGAAGATACCTGATGAAAAGGGCAAAAATATTTAGTGCTTATGAAAAAGGCAACTACTGTACCATGGTGATTTACATCAGTCCTTATACACCCACCACATTCTCTCTGTATATACAATATAAAATTAGACACATGTCTGAGCTGTGAAGTTCAGTGATGTTTGTAGTTGCCACTCTAGAGATTATCTTGGATCATGAAGTTTAGATCTAAATTTCCCCGGAGTTCAGAGGGATTCACATCTGGCTTGGGCTTTTGTCCCTCTGTCTTTCAGTTTAACAATGTAGCTATTTTTTTGGTGCACATGTGCACACAGGCATGAAATAGCCAAAATACGTTATTCCTCTATTCCCTCACACCTTCATCACTAAAGATCAAGTCTAGCTCCCACTGAAGTCAATAGAGTCAACGGTTTCCTTAGCAGTTGTATCAGTCCCTATGAGAATCACTAAACCATCGTTTTCACTTTCCCTCTTTTGTATGTTACAAAACAAATGCAAAACATTTAAAAATATTTTTGTTCACTGTGCTACAAAATGGTAATTCTGTGGAGTGATATATTGTAATATGAAATATTGAACCTTCCTTTCCCTGCTTCCTTATATTTTTCTCAGCTTCTTCCCATTGTGTAGTCAATTCAAATAACAATGCTTAGGGCAGAGTATGTCATCACAGAGTCCAGTTATGGAAAACCTGTCTTCCAGATGGTTACTCAGTAATAGCCTGAGGCTGTTCAGCTTGCAGTTCTGAAGTAGAGCTAAGTTTTCTGAGTAATTAGTAAGTCAAGGAATTTACTGGACTAGTGTGTAGCAGTGTACCCATGCTCCTGTGTCAGTCACCATTTTTAAAGACTTTACAAAAATAAATAGTTATATCTGTATATATGGTTAGTATGAAACAGGTTCCTCCATTGACTTCAGATTTAGCAGGCACAGGGAAAAGACATCTAGCAAAATATTTATATCAAATGCAAATAAAATTGATCTTATTCTTATTTTCCTTTATCCAAAAATAAATGTGGGTGTTAGTTCCCAAATTTACACTCTTCTCTTTAACTGTGTAAATTTAATCTGGATTGGTTTTAAAGAAAAAAGGCAGTCCTGCCATTCTCCAATGAAGAAATGGAGGCAAAAAATCTATGTGTGCTGAAGGGACTAGGAAGATGGTAGGAGAGAAATTTGAAAAGTGAGAAGCAATTAGAAGGTTTCTGAGTGTGGCTGGACCAAAAGACGACTGAGAAGAGGGGAGCCAATGTGTGCACAGACAGCATGTTTGGACCACAGAGCAGGCAAATTCAATAGAAATCCTGTCCATGAGACAAAAGAGAAGTGAGCTTCCAAAACTCCCAGTTATTCAAAGAAGCATTCCAAGTGGTACTCAGATTGTCACAAAATTCCAGCTGTGCATTTCATTTGGAAGAGTGTTTGGTGCTAGGTACCTGTACCAGGGTGCTGTGAGGCATTTTGGAATGTAATCCCATGTCACAGTGCAACATAAGGCTAGAATGCTTGAAATCCAGGAGTTGTAATTGAGGTATGATGAAGAGCCAATTGATGCAAGGACAGATTGGGGTGAAGCATGGGATACTGGTGGCCATTTCAGGGATGCTCCAAGATGGACTAAATATTGCTCTCTTGGATACAGTTTCTCTTTGTTCTCCTAGAGAATAAACACAAAAGTCCTGGTCAGCTGACCCTTAGCTGCCATCTCAACAATTTCCTCAGAGGACTTTACAAATAAGAATAACTGTTTAGCTTGTAACTCCATTACTATTTTGAGCTTGCTTTCAATTCCAGATTTCATTTCGGAATGCAGCAGAGGGCTAAGAACATTTGTTATTATGTGTGGAAAAACAGTCTTGCTTTATAATAGGGCCCAATCCAACCCCCACTGAACTCTATGGGAGTCTTCCCTGGACTTTAGGGAGCTTTGGATCAGGCCCTAAATTTTGGATTAAAATGAAGTGATTACTGAAGTCTGTGCAGTTCTGTTTGGAAGGACATTGACAGAGGATTTCTGATAAGAAGGTAATTCTATTAATTGGGAAAAGTTATTAATGTTAATAGCTAGGAACTGCAACCACTTCTATCTAAAATATCAGAGCTGGTTAAATTAAATCCAATAACACGGAGACAGTTTACAAGTGGCAAATTTTTAAAATCTCAGGACTAGTTTAAGATAATTCTTGTGCATGAAATTAGTCCTTGGGAAACATGGAAAATGTGAATGCTTTGCATTTGCTTAATAATAAGGGAATTTTCAAGCTGAAACGGTTGTTTTCTTGTATAATAATGCATGTTTTATTTAGACAACAGAATACCGTCAAGAAATAAGGCTATTTCATGGTAATAAGTATTGTAAGCTGTTATATTTTCATTAAAATGGGAAAAATACAAGTAAATTGTCACTTATAACTGTTAAAACTGTGTGACTTGATCCTTTCTGAAGCGTTATGTTTAAATCCTAACAAAAAGATCATCTGCACCTCAGAATGGAAGGTGTGAAAGAAACTGAGCAGCTAATCTGTCCTAAAGTGAGGACTCAAACAAGCCTTTTGTGGGACAGCATTGTTCTCCCAGAATCAGCACATAGCAAATCCAGATGCACAGTGTCCCCATCCCCCGAAAATAAATATGAGGCATTGGTCTAATGAGAGCGGCTAGTGGCAGAAAAAGGCCGTCATACCTGAAGCAGGAATGGGAGCAATGTGCTGGATCCAAGGGATGGCTGGGGAAAGCCAGGCTAGTCTGTCTCTCACGCTCTTCTCCACTCCACCTGGGAGGCGGGGGGTTCCTTTCCTATGTGTTGAGCCAGAGCTGGTGAGCTCAGCACAGTTCTCTTCTCTCTCTGGGAGTTGGGGAAGCTTCAGCACCTGTGAAGCCCCCAGATATGGTAATAGGATGCTGAGGCCACAAATCAGATCTTGGGGGGGTGGGGGAGAGAAGGGAGATGTAGAGGAAGTTTGGCCTGGCTCAAGCTCTTCCTCTCTACCTTCACCACAACTATTCCAGCAACTCCCAAGCATTCCTAGTGCAACACGTATTGCTGCCTTGGTGGTGGAGGTTGTATAGACCTAGCTCTTCAAAATCTCCATGTTCAGTTATTTTGGCAGACTACTAATGTTTTCCTAAAGAAGGCAAACAAGAGAAGGGAAATGGTAACTTTAAACAATTTGTAATTTGGCTAAAACTGAATAAAGTTTCATAGGATTAAAAAAAAAAAGGCACTTCTCTCTGGGAAATTTCAAAGGCCTGCTGCAAACAATGGAGGTGATAGAGTTCCACAAATAAAATAAAAGGTCACAAGAATCTTTTAGAATGGGAAGTGTTAAGCAAACTAAATATAGGCTACCAGCACCCCTATAATAATAATAATACTAATTAAGAAAAAAAATAGTGAGCTTGGTTTTTTGTATTACCGGCTAAAATAAACATATTTATAAAAAAATATTTTTCACTTAAGAATACAGGAAGTAAATCCAAATGTCACTAATCAAATAGCTCCGAGGATTGATTGAATACAGTGCATCAGGGAAGAGCAAATGAAAGGAAATTGAAGAACAATCAGAATAAAGAGCTGCAGTAGCTGCTTCATATTCAGGGCCAAAGGAACAAAGCTGTTGAGAGGAAGAACTCACAATGAATAAACAAATTCTCACATGCTTTTCTGAGGGGCAAACTTTAAAAGAAAAAAAAAGAGAGAGAGAGAGAGAGAGAGAGAGGGGAATACTAAAGAAACATGTATGAGCTTTTCTCAAGGGCAAAGACTATAAACTGGCAAAGAAAAATTAAAGGGCTGAATAAAATACATTTAATATTTCATTTTACAGAAAATGAAATGAAACACACTGCTCTCAGAGCTAGAGACTGATTATTTATAACCAGCTTTCACACACCACCTTCCTACGGTTCAGGGAAATTTTCCAAGGCTGATTTTTGTTTCTTTTCATGTTATTGAATATATTGAGTGCATCTCTTTAGAGCCTCAGATGATATAAATCATCATAGCTCCTTTGAAGTAAATGGAGCTGCACTGATTTACAGCAATTGGGACTCTTGCCCATAGTCTCTAATACATTGGCACTTAGTTATCGCCACGATCTTCGTACTTCCATTTCAGTTATCATTAGTTTCTTCACTTTTACTAACCCCTCCCCCCAAAATACGACTCCTGTTTTGGGGACAATAATTTGCACAGAGGAAGGGAAGAATTATACCTCCCCCATCCTCCCCACATTTTGTTTTTAATGTTATCCCAAACGGAGACAAATAAATGGGACATAAACAAAGATATGTGATTATAGCTTAAATCAGAGAGGGGAAAGGGAGTGAGGGTGACATACATAGCATGTTTCTTGTTATGGTTCAGATAGCCTCTGAAAGAAGGTACATTTGATACAGAATGAGAGGTACCTAGAAGAAACAACCCCTTCCCTGGCCTTCCTTTCAGGCCAGACTCCAATAGAGTTACTCATGTTCAACAGAATAGTTCGTTACCCCCCAATAGTTCTACTAGAAGAAACAGGACTAATAATTGAGTAAGATGCTACTCATCTTGATAAGTGTATCGGTATCTGGCCTTGCAAACAGTAATGTGTGCCAGACTTTAAGTCAAGGTTAGCCTCACCCACTGGATCCCCATGCAAAAGTCCAGTTCCAGGCACAATGGCATTCCTATCACTCAATGAGTACAAATATTAAGTAGGAATTAAGTGGTGGATTGACCTTGGGATGACTCTCTGCACAGATAAATTTCACCCAGAACTCAGTCAGGTATGTTTAGACAGTCATGCTACCCCACCACTAAAAGTCCCTTGCAAGATTACAAAAAAAGGGTATAGTACTAAAGAATGCAAAATGCAGGGGAGTTGTAAACAGACACACAGATACTGCTCAGAACGTTAAGCAAAATGCCTGCGACTGTTCACCAAGGTTTTCCTCCCCCTTTGTAATAGCTCCCATTCCTTTGGAACTGCATACAACAGGATTTTCCTGTAAGAGAGCAGAGTATCATCAGTTTCTTTTTCTTCTGGTTTTTTTTTTTTTTTTAACAAAACTGACAAAACAAATCTGTGCATGGTTGATTTTTCAAGGCCTGTATTTTGTTTATGTTTCAAGAAAAGTGGGAAAATAATGTGAAAGCCTGAGGGGACAGTAGCTTCTGGCATATGCTATTCTTTCACATATTGTAAGTGTAATGGTGCATACCATCTTGAGTGGTGTGAAAAATGTTAGACTGTCATCTGAAGTGTCAAAAAGATGTGGCAGCTTTGTTTAATCGAGAGAAACTTTGACCATTTTAACCAAATTTCATTAGGACAAACTTCTTGGTAATACAGCTAATGCAGTAAGTCATTACAACACCCCATTTTTCATGTCTGAAAGACATTTGTCACTGTAATACCTAAATAAATCAACAACAGACGCTAGAATATTGCTGACATTCTTATTAAAACACAGCCATGTATAATACTCATGGACCAGAACTGCCACATACCACAACCTGAAAAGGAGAAATGCGTCTTTAGAAAATGACAAATGAGTGTGTAGATGGTATAATTATCCAACAGAGTGTGCCAGGGAAATCCAGACTACATAATTAATTAAGACATGAGTGTGATTGGGGTTTAAGCTCCTCACCCCATCCTGTTGAGTTCAGTGTTAGAACACTTTGTATGATCTTCTAATGGAAATAAAGTCATTCTTATTTTCTTGGACTTAAAATTATACATGTAACTTGCTATCGGGCCAGATCCTGAGAAGCGATGTGCAACCATTCTAAATCCTCAGAACTTTTCAGGATATGGTTCTATTTCTGGGCCTCACAATAAAAACTCTAGGTTCAAGGCATGCTCACTCATATTCTATACATAGTTTTATATATGCATAAAGATTTTTACATACTGCCCTGAGTGCACATATAGAACTACTGTTGATGGTCCATAGTGGGGCATATAAAGATGTTTTATATTTGAGAATTTAGTACTGTGCAGAATGTGTTATTTTCTTCAAATATATATTTCACTGCAAAGAAACAGACCATACACAGAAGACTATTTAGACTGTTTTTTAATATACCCAGTCTGTCTTTTTTTGGGGGGGCTCCTCACAGTTGCAAAATGAGTCTTAAATGGGAGAATCAATAAATATCAATGAACTGAGCACTTAACAGTATCTTAGCATAGCTTCCTTTGTGCTTCCCTCTTCAGCTTCCAGATGCACAGAATTATGCCAGCCCCTTTCAAATCCATTGCAGCAGCTCCATCAATGGCCATATTTGTATCATAAAAGTACCTATGGTGTTTTGCTTTGGCTTAAGGTCCCTAATGGCTTTACTGGCCAAATTTGGTGGCGATACAATCAGTGGTGTAAATTGTTCAATAAGAGATGCAAATCAATTAAACTTGCAACAGTGTGGCTATGCAAAGTGAAAAGAAGTTTACACTGACTTTGAATACTATGGGGACAAAACTCAGTCCCTAGCATAAGCAGATGCAGTTTCTGTTGAGTCTTTATAGAGATATGTTACAGAAATTGGCCAAAACACTGCATTAGCACTAGAGTTCCATTCAGTCCTGATTACACCGACTTCTGATGGTGCGTGACACCTGGTTGTGGAAAAAACACTTGCAATCAGGGTTGGGGAGCCATAAAGCACCTGCAATCCTTGTGTGCTTTGTATCACCAGAACACTCATCCACGGGCATAGGGGGCCTGCAACCAACCAAGCACCAAAAGCAGGTATCTTCTACAAGAGCAAGAAGATGGCCAGGGAACTAGCATGCACACTCATCCAGCAACCCTTTGAAGGCTACGTATCATCTACTTTCTCCTGAAGAGACCCTACCTGACACAAAGCTATCCCTGCGAGTACAGTAAATACAAATTGTTTTTCCTGAACCAGGCAGGGAGAAATCACACCTACTTTCTCCTAAAAGTGTTTAGGACTTTAAGAAATGGTGGTTACTTACAGTAACAGGAATTTCTTTGAGATGTATGGTCCCAATCTGTATTCCACATGTGGGTATGCATGTGCACCATGCTCCCAAGTCCGGGGATTCTAACCAGCAGTGTCCGTTGGCCTGCCCTTGCCCAGTAGGCCTCCTTGTGCTCCCAACCAAGGCCATAAAGAGGCAGTGGGGGTTGTACTGTGAATTTAACCAGATCCAAAGCAAAGGGAATGGAAAGCCAGTAGTGGAATACAGATAGTGGAATACACATCTCAAAGAGCATTCAGTTACAGTAAGTAACCTCCATTTCTTCTTCGAGTGCTGATCCCTGTGTGTATTCCACACATGGGGGATTGACAAGCAGTGCTCAGACTGGAGGTGATTAAGAGGAAGCTGGTAGCAAAGATCCTTGCAGTACTGCAGATCTCCCCTGTTGCATCCATATCAGAGACCTGGACTAGTGCACTATGTTTAGCAAAGATTGGCTGTTCTGCATATGTCTTGCACTGTGACTTCCTGCAGGGATGCTACAGAGGTGGTCTGTGCTTTCGTGGAGTGGGTTGTTATGCTGCCAGGAGGCGGGATGTGTGCTTGCTTGTAGCCCTCAATGATGCAGTCAGAAATCTATACAGAGATTCTTTGAGATTATATGGCTTGACATCGGGGTCTCTCTGTTACTGTGATAATAGTCTTGTTGACTTCCTGATAGGTTTTGGTTTTTGCAGGTAAAATGCCAATGCATGCCAGACATCAAGGGAGTGAAGTCTCTTCTCTTGTGGAGAAGCATGGGTTTTTTTGGGGGGAGGGGGGCAAAACAGGTAAGTAAATACACTGGTTGATGTGAAATTTGGAAATGACCTTGAGAAGAAATTTAGGGTGGAGGCACAGGGATAACTTTTCTTTGTGAAAGACCATACAAGGAGAAAAGGAGTACTTGTGGCACCTTAGAGACTAACAAATTCATTTGAGCATAAGCTTTCGAGACCTACAGCTCACTTCATCTGATGCATTCAGTAGAAAATACAGTGGGGAGATTTATATACACAAAGAACATGAAACAATGGGTGTTACCATACACACTGTAACCAGAGTGATCACTTAAGGTGAGCTATTACCAGCAGGAGAGCTGGGGGGGGGGGAAGAACCTTTTGTAGTGATAATCAAAGTGGGTCATCAGCAGTGGACAAGAACTTCTGAGGAATGTGGGGGGAGGAATAAACATGGGGAAATAGTTTTACTTTGTGTAACGACCCATCCAATCCCAGTCTCTATTCAAGCCTAGGTTAATTGTATCCAGTTTGCAAATTAATTCCAATTCAGCAGTCTCTTATTGGAGTCTGTTTTTGAAGATTTTTGTTGAAGTATTGCCACTTTTAGGTCTGTAATCGAGTGACCAGACAGATTGAAGTGTTCTCCAATGGTTTTTGAATGTTATAATTCTTGATGTCTGATTTGCGTCCATTTATTCTTTTACGTAGAGACTGTCCAGTTTGACCAATGTACATGGCAGAGGGGCATTGCTGGCACATGATGGCGTATATTGGCGTATATTGATAGATGTGCAGGTGAACGAGCCTCTGATAGTGTACCTGATATGATTAGGCCCTATGATGGTGTCCCCTGAAAAGGTATGTGGACACAGTTGGCAACAGGCTTTGTTGCAAGGATAGGTTCCTGGGTTAGTGGTTCTGTTGTGCGGTGTGTGGTTGCTGGTGTGTATTTGCTTCAGGTTGGGGGCTGTCTGTAAGCAAGGACTGGCCCGTCTCCCAAGATCTGTGAGAGTGACGGGTCGTTCTTCAGGATAGATTGTAGATCCTTGATTATGCGTTGGAGAGGTTTTAGTTGGGGGCTGAAAGTGATGGCTAGCGGCATTCTGTTATTTTCTTTGTTGGGCCCGTCCTGTAGTAGGTAACTTCTGGGTACTCTTCTGGCTCTGTCAATCTGTTTCTTCACTTTATCAGGTGGGTATTGTAGTTGTAAGAATGCATGATAGAGATCTTGTAGGTATTTGCCTCTGTCTGAGGGGTTGGAGCAAATGCGATTGTATCGTAGAGCTTGGCTGTAGACAATGGATCGTGTGGTGTGGTCTGGATGAAAGCTGGAGGCATGTAGGTAGGCATAGCGGTCAGTAGGTTTCCGGTATAGGGTGGAAGAAGGATCTGCCATGATGGCTCCTAGCTCATGGACCCTCTTGGCCTAAGCGATAAGCACCGGAAACTCCATTTTCATGGAAAGATGTGACATAGATCATATCACTAAGGGTTCAAATGGTGGTCTGGCAAGTTTTGACAGTATGAGGTTGAGGTTCCATTGTAGGGTAGGTTTAGTCACTGATGGGAATATGTGGATCAGGCCCTTCATACAATCATTGTAGTTCGGTGGGTGAAAACAGCACGCCCAGCTACCGGAATCAGGATGGCACTAATCACTGTGAGGTGGACTGGTAACAAGCTAATTGAAAGACCAGACTTCTTTAGAGACAGGAGGTAATCTAGAACATTTGGGATGTTTGTAGTGATTGGTAAAGGTTGATTCTCTGCTTGGATGCAATACAATCGCTTCCATTTAGCTAGATAATGTTATGGATGGGGATGTAGGCAGTCTTGACTAGTAGTCAGAGCACGAGTCAGGTCTAGTGGGCAGAGCAGCGATCCAGGTTGGGGAACGAAGCTAAGGGTCAGCACCAGAGTCAACTGCCAGTTACTAGAGCCAGGGCTCAAGCCAGAGTCAGAACCAGGATTTGAAGCTCAGGGTCAGAGCTGAGGACAGAGGCCAAATAACAGAGCCCAGGGTCAAGCCTGAGTCAGCCTCAAAAGTCAGAGGCTGGGGTCGGAGCCAGAACTGATAACTAAGGACTGAAGATGAGCTATAAGGGCAGGAGGAGATGCAAGGATCAAGCATGGAACAGGATGGGAACAGGAGCAAAGGGTCGGGTAAGCCAGGAACAGAACAGGAATCAGGTTGGATGCAGGAGGCAAGCACCATCAGGGTCCAATGCAGCCACAACAGGAAACCACTTAGTTGCTCAGATAAATTTCCTGTGCCTTATTCTGGCTTAAATAAATAGTGTAATTGGACCAATTGGTGGAGCTGAGCAATCCTTCAATCAGAGTTCCTGTGGGTGATGCCTCGGCTGGGACTACTAGCCTTTCAGCCCACTAGGTTTCAGTAGACTTTGGGTGGAAGCCAGGATGCAACAGCTGTCTGGGAACTCCCAGACCTGGGTTCAAGACCTGGGATATCATAGATAGCAGGTCCTAGTCAAATCTTTCCTACTCTGGGTAAGTATATCCTGAAGGGTGATGAGCCAGAGCATTTGGTTTCCAATGCCTATCCACACACCAGACCGTGAAGTGGAGTGAGCTGGGATTGGGGTGTTTGATTCTGCCCCCATCCTGAGTTAGGAGTCTGACAAGAGATGTATCTTAATTGCAGGATGGGCTGACACTGATAGGAGCTCTGGGAAACAGTTCAGACCAGTTGGTTGCTAGGAGAATGATACTAGCTCTGCCATAATGTATCTTTCTTAGGACCCATGGAAAAAGGGGAATGGGAGGAAAAGCATATCTGAAACCATTCGTCCATGATAACAGGAGAGCATCACCTTGGGAGTCATGGCCAATGGCTCCTCTGGAACAATATAGCAGACGTTTTTTGTTTGTTTGTTACAAAAGATGTAACTAGCACTGTAAGAAGTTATTCAACAGAGAGGATAGCAAGATATTTTTGTTGCTGTCAGTTTTAAGATAAGCAGATGGCATGTCTTGGTTGAATAGCTTCTCAGTTGTAGGATTTGGACAACCACATCAGTGTACCTTACACACAGTCACAAATGTAAAACATACAGTGGTCCTATCAAACATGATCCGTAATAACCCAAGCAAAATGAATTTCAAATCAATCATGGGAAGATTGTCAGGAAATGAGAGCAGAAAGGTATTCCTACCCATCTCTAGTGTCATCCGCTATATGGAATTTTCCTACCAGATCTTTGAAAATGAAAATAGCTATTTCTAAACCCTGCAGAGCAGCAGTTTGATAATCAGTGGTTGATGAGCATTAAAAATGCTTGGCATTTTTTTTTAAACATATTCCAATAGTGACAAGATTGCCGGGGAGGGAAGAAGGAAAAAAAAAAGATGCTGAACTGCTTTCATATGACATTTTTGGTGATGTAAACTGACATAAGCGTAATAAGAACTCCCTCTAGCTTTTCTGAGAGGACATGAACACAGTGTAGAAGAGTGGTGTGAGGTATTTGTTATTTCTGCCTAGATGACCCAAGCAGGACTGAGACCCATTGTATTAGGCAGCATGCATGCAAATAGCAAGTTACATCCCTGCCCCACAGAGCTTACAATCTAAGTAGAAAAGACAGAGAGAGCTGGAAAGGGAGTATTATTATTATGATTTTGCAGCTGGGGAGGTGAGGTACATAGGCCTGAATAAATAAGGAGTTAGACTTCTCAGTCTCAATGTATGCTCCATTACGATGCACAAAACTCCCACTGAACCGTGTAGATGCCTAAACTCGCTTGGTGCTTAAGTTCTTGCAGCAGAAGTTTCATAGGTGCCTACGTTTCTGCCTCCAAGTATATATACCGCTGCCTCTTTCTAGCCAACCAGGGGCCTATCTCCACATAAGCCCCAAAGTAATTCACAAACCAGGGGAAGACAGATGTTCATATGTCTAAATTGCCTGAAGGGCCCGATCTGGTATGCGTGTTCAGAGGCCACTTTCAGGAGCAGGTGCCTCAGACAAATTCACACAAAACAGTTAACAAAGAATAAAGAGGAAGAGGAGGTGGCCTTCCCCCATAGTTTTTAGCATAGTAGTAGGGTACTGACTTGGGATGTGGGAACCATGGGATTCAAGTTCCCTTTCTACAGAATGGGGAGAAGAGATTTGTCACTACTCAGATGAGTACTCTAACCATTGAGCTATGGGGGGGAATAGATTCATAGATACTAAGGTCAGAAGGGACCATTATGATCATCTAGTCCGACCTCCTGCACAGCGCAGGCCACAGAATCTCACCCACCCACTCCTATGAAAAACCTCACCTATGTCTGAGCTATTGAAGTCCTTAAATCATGGTTTAAAGACTTCAAGGAGCAGAGAAGCCTCCCTCAAGTCAACCATGCCCCATGCTACAGAGGAAGGTGAAAAACCTCCAGGGCCTCTCCAATCCGCCCTGGAGGAAAATTCCTTCCCGACCCCAAATATGGCAATCAGCTAAACCCTGAGCATATGGGCAAGATTCACCAGCCAGATACTACAGAAGGTTAGTCTTAGAATATCTTAGTCTCTCCTGTGGAAGCTGTTTCACTGTAGATAACTACTTAAAAGTAACTGGGAGCAGGGGGAGTGGATCCTGGGTCTCCCACATCCCAGGTGAGTGCTCACACCACCATCCTATAGAGGCATTCTCATGCTTATGCTCTGACTTGGTCTCTAAGAGTCATTTGATCCAGACACAGTGAGCGAGAGAATGAGAGCACCGGCATGAGAACAACTATATCAGGGGAGAAGAGGGATAGGAAGGGGATTGAGGGAGCTAGTGAGACTGGTGGGAGTGGACAGCCAGCTTCAGGCTGGGAAGGGGCGTCCCAAGTCCCGGTATTTCCTACTCTCATTCCTATGGCAGTTCTTTGTCCCCCACCACACCCCAGAGGCTGGTGCACATGTTCCTGCACCTCCCCTGGGCCAGGTGTCTTCACCGGAACCTGAGGTGGCTGAAAACCTGGACCCAGCTGGGCCAAGGATTCCTACCTGCTCCCTGGTAGCCGGCCTGAACTTACTGTCGCAGCAGCTGCTCCAACCCCTCCTCTCATCTTTGGCTACCTCCCCCATGCAGGAGTGGAATAAAGCCAAGTCCCGCTCTCACCTCCGTGAGCTACCATGGGGGTGAAAACATAGCTCTGATCCCCCAGCATTACCATTGCAGGGGCAATAACTACCCCACAACACCCCTGCTTGATAGCCTGGTGGTTAGAACACACACCCAAAAGACAGGAGACCCAGAATCCAGTGCCCCTGCTCCAATTACTCTTTCATTATTTAGATACAGTGCAACTGCTTCAATAGAAGAGATTATGAGATCCCCCACATCAGAATATGCCATAACTAAATAATTTTAGAGCACTTATCACGACACTGGCAGAGATCTGTTCAAATCCCTTCTCCCTTTCAGGCAGAGCGAGAACTTGAACTAGGGATTTCTCACATTCCAGGTGGGTCCCTAACCACTGGGTTAACAGTTAATAAGAACATAAGAATAGCCATACCGGATGGGACCAATGGTCCATCAATCCCAGTATCCCATCTTCTGATGGTGACCAGTCCCAGATGCTTCAGAGGGAATGAACAGAACAGGACAACTACCAAGTGATCCATCTTCTGTCATCCTGTCCCAGCTTCTGGCAGTTGGAGGTTTAGGGACACCTGGAGCATGGGTTTGTATCCCTGACCATTTGGATAATAGCCATTGATGGACCTAACATCTGTGAACTTCTCATTTTTTTAACCCAGTTATACTTTGATCTTCACAAAATCTGCTGGCAACAAGTTTCACAGATTGTCTGTGCGCTGAGTGAAGTACTTCCCTAGTTGTTGTTGTTGTTTTTAAACTGCTGCCTATTAATTTCTAAGTGATCCCTAGTTCTTGTATTAAGTTACGGGGTAAATAATACTTCCTTATTCACTTTGTCCATACCATCCATGATTTTAAAGACCTCTATCATATCTCCCCTTAGTCATCCCTTTTCTAAGCCGAACAGTTTCAGTCTTTTAAATATCTCATCATATGGACGTTATTCCATACCCCTTCTCTGTACCTTTTCTAATTCTAGTATCTTTTCTGAGATGGGATGACCAAACTGCACTCAGTATTCAAGGTATGATCATATCATGGATTTTTATAGTGGCATTAGGATATTGTCATTCTTATTATCTATCCCTTTCCTGATGGTTCCTAACATGGTATTAACTTTTTGATGGCTGCTCCACAGTGAGCCGATGTTTTCAGAGAACTATGTGTGATGACTCCAAAATCTCTTTCTTGAGTGGTAGCAGCTAATTTAGGCCCCATTATTTTGCATGCATAGTTGGTATTATGTTTGCCAATGTGCATTACTTTGTACATATCAACACTGAATTTCATCTGCCATTTTGTTGCCCGATCACTCAGTTTTGTGAGATCCTTCTGTAACTCTTTGCAGTCAGCTTTGGACTTAACTATCTTGAGTAATTTTGTGTCATGAGCAAAATTACCATCCCATCTCATGGTTTATGCCCTTTCCCAGGTCATTTATAAATATGTTGAACAGCACTGGTCCCTATATAGACCCTGCTATTTATCTCTCTCCATTCCAAAAACTGACCATTTATTTCTACCCTTTGTTTTCTATCTTTTAACCAGTTACTGATCCATGAGAGGACCTTCTCTCCTATCCAATGACTGCTTAGTTTGCTTAAAAGTCTTTGGCGATGGAACTTGTCAAAGATTCTGTGAAAGTTCAAGTACACTATATCAAAGGCTCACTCTTGTCCACATGCTTATTAATTCCCTCAAAAAATTCTAATAGATTGGTGAGGCATAATTTCCCATTACAAAAGCCATGTTGACTCTTCCCCAACGTATTGTGTTCATATACAATTCTGTTCTTTCCAATAGTTTCAAAGCACTTGTCTGGTACTGAAGTTAGGCTTATCGTCCTGTAATTTCTAGGACTGCTCCTAGAGCCTTTTTTAAAATTTGGTGTTATATTAGCTACCCTCCAATCACCTGGAACTGAGGCTGATTTAAGAAATAGGTTACATACCACAGTTAGTAGTTCTGCAATTTCATATTTGTATTCTTCCAAAGCTCTTGAGTGAATACCATCTGTTCCTGGTGACCTATTACTATTTTATGTATCAATTTGTTCCATAACATCCTCTACTGACACCTCAGTCTGGGACAGTTCCTCAGATCTGTCACCTAAAAAGAATGCCTTTAGCGTGGCTATCTCCTCAATATCCTACAATGACGACCAATGCAAAGAATTCATTTAGTTTCCTTGAGTGCTCCTTTTGCACTTTGATAAGCTTTCTGTTTCTGCTGTACTTAAAAAACAATTTTAATTTATTTTCCAGCTAGATTTTGTGTCTTCAACTGGTTGGTCTTCAATTCTTTCTTGGGCTGCCTAATAATACTTTTACACTTGACTTGCCAGAGTTTATGCTCCTTCCTATGAGGGATCTCCTCCTCCTCCTCCTCTTCCTCCCCAGGATTGTTGCTAAAACAGCATAAGATGCCTAACTCCAAAGAGGGTTCACAAGCAAAAATAGGTTCCTCCCCACAGCTCACTCTTAGGCACCTATGTCTGTGAGAAGCACGGGGCTTAGCTCACATCCCTCTGGCCAGCAGACTCCCTGCCTGGCATGCTTGCTTTTGTGAATTGCATTCTAAGGTGCCTATTTCCTCCCTCTCATTATATAGGAGCTTAGACACCTAACTAGGGCATTCTATAGCACAATGATTTTCTCAGGCACCTAAAAGAAGTTAGTTCTTGTGACGCTCAGCACACTGCATCTTTAGGTGCCTGAATACTTTTGAAAACCTTGCCCTAAGTTGCTTGTCCAAGGTCACATAGTAGGTCTGTGAGAGAACTAAAAATCAGAAACAGATCACTTGAATGCCAGTTCAGTATCTTAAAAGCAAGATCATCCTTCCTATTTCTACTAATAGGAAAACAAAATTAATTTCGTACTGTATCCTACTCAGCCTTTTAATGGAATAAAAAGTGACTTTGGAATAGATTGCATGAAAAGCTGGTTTGTATATGGGTATGTTGTATAGCACTATATCCAAGTCAATGAATAAAACGAAATACTGTGGTAAAATAATTGCATAGTCATAGGTCTCAGTCTCAGACTAGAACAGACAGGCACATATTAACTAGGGATCAACTGTCCTTGCAATATGCATATTTAACTCCATTGAGGCTACTGTGAATTATGGCCACGTAGTGACAGGAGAACAGATCCCTTTTCTCTCTTGTGAGTGCAAGAGGAGTAAAGTTATTTATGTATTTAAACTCAACAGGATCTAAAATAATATACAGTGACATTTGAAGAATCTGGACACTTGAACAGTTAACAAACCCCTGGTGTCATCAGTGCCACTGCTGAGAGCCAGTGACCTTTTATAAAAAAATATTAAGAAAGCCATTGATATTGTAAAGGGTGACATCATGAACTGAGTTCAAGATCAAGTCTTAGGTACATAAAATGCCTTTAGACCAATGAAAAGCCCTAGGAGACATCCAGTAAATCACTGTACTGCCAATATTTATCACCACATTGAATCTAAAGCCATTAATTCTGTTTTGCTTCTAGTACTGCAACCAAACCAGTAGGGGGAAAAATTGTGCAGATAAGCATTATCCCCATAGGGCAATTAGATTACTTAGACACCTCTAGGAGCCTTTCACTACAGACTGCAAAGTATTACATACATTACACCTAACACATGTAATTATAAATTACACAGACAGTAATTGTATACCTTCCTTGGAGAAAAAAATAACAGGGAAATGTACTATCAGATGAATGAGCTGCAGGAACAACTGCTGATTTGTTTCACTAGCTGGTATTTAATGTGCTGCTGGCCTATGAGGTCAGAGATTCACAGGTAAGTCTTCTTCTAACCTGATGTGAAGAGACTGACAGACAAGGAGACAGAGTTACCTGGCTAATTTACTAGTCAGCAGTCTCTGAAACAGTTGTTTTATACAAGGCTGCACCTCAGAGGCAATAAATCTAGACAAGTTCTTTTGGACAGAAGAATTTACTGCCAGAAAACAGAAGTTCAGGAGCAGGGTCCCATAGAAAAGTCATATTGGCCAGATGTATATTTCACTATATACTCAGTTCAAATTAAATTTACAAAAAAAGTCTAAGTTGCTGTCCACCCATCTGTCCACACCTATTCCAGAGCTGTATTATTGATTGTCTTTTTTCCCCCCTCAAATACTGTAGATTATTTATCAGTGGCTATTCAGGATACTGTGGAGGGTGTATAATGATCAGAGAGTACCCCACTTTCAGTCATCACAAAAAAGGGGATCAAAAGAATATCTTTCAAGACAGCTAAAGTGACACTGAATCTGCCACATTTTAGTATAAGTGTCATTTATTTACCTTTCAGCAATGAAAAAAGTTATTACAATGACTTTGCACAATTCAAACACAGGTGAAATTTACAATAAACCAGATTAGGGGGCATATGTCTATTCCTATTTTTTGGAAGCCAGCTCCAGTCCTTCTGTTACCATTAACTAGCCTGGATTTGCCTTTGGAGCACTCTATGCAGCTATTATTTTCTGTAAATAGGATGATCTCTTCTCTGTGAGGTAACTGGTGGTTCAACTGGTCTAGAGAATGAGAATCCTGTATCTTGTACTATATGTAATTTCACCATTGGGCGGCAATTCACTAACCATGCATAGTATTGAAAATATATAGATTAGTATCACCTGATCATCTTTCCCGATGCATTAATTGTAATATTGTTGAGACACTGTGATTTTAGAGATCTAGAATTGTAAAAGACTTTCTACTGATGTTTGTCCCTTAAATAATTAAGTGAAATTAAAAAAAAAACAAATTTTTCAGACTATCATGTTCTACTTCTAATGCAGAAAATGCCACCAGATTCCTTCAGTTTAAGACAAAACAACAAACCATGAAAGAATAAATGTATAATTAACATAGAAGAGCCCAGTGTGAGTAATATATGTAATATACTGCCTCCACTTTGCATCCCAAAGCAGCCACCTCTGCAGACAGCAGAATCTTAAAAGGTTCAAGAAAAAAAAAACTTCCACTGTTACTTTCACCACAAATCGCCTATCTTAAATTATTAATTTTAATTAAGTTAGAAAGGGAGGGAACTCGATTATTTTGAAAAAAAATGACCTAACCTTTTTTCTTCAGTTGTTTTTCCAAAAACCATGCAATTTTATACATCTCCCCCCCCAATAAACACTTCAATCCTCAATTTCCAAAATTAAGTTTTTGTGGCAGCAGCCCAGGTGTCATGAGGAGGAACCTCAGAATAATACACCTGTGCACATAAATAATAGAGGAAAATAAATTATGTTATAGGTCAGAATTTGGATGCAATCTTTCATAATGGTTATTGCAAACAATAACTTAATCCATGTTCAAAAGCTAGAAAACTGTCAGGATGAAAGGGCACATTGCAGGCATAGGAATTCAATCACAAAAAAGTAAATAAATAAGATCTGAATTCATACTTAAGAAGAGAGACAGAATCAGCAAACCAAATCTTCTAAAATGAGGGATTCCACTGGGCCCATACTGGCAAACGTTCAAAGATTTGAGTGAGTTAGAGGCAAATAAAGAGATACCCAAGAGGCAAGCCACAGCTAACTATGAGCTGCAGTCTGGAAATAAAGCTTCATTTAAGTTAATACTTGCACACAGAATGAGCCCAGTATCTTAAGGGACAAATCCTTCCCCAAGTGTATAATATTCATAACTGGCCTGAACCATGTGGAGGCCCAAGGAGCAAGGAGCAGAAAGAAATTGTGACCTCTAGGTTGCTGACAGCAGAGCTGCTCTCAGGCTGTTACAGCAACTTCAGCCTCAGAGCTGCAGCAGCGCCCTGCCCCCACACTTTGTGAGGGCAACTGTCAGTAGATCTGTACAGCAGGAGATCCATCAGCCCAGCTCCAATCTTCCCTGGGGGCGGGGGGGGGGGGTGTCTCTGCCTCACCTAAGAAGCCTGAGTACAGTAGGAGACCTCAGGTGAGCCAGGCTGCATGGTGCAATGGGTGGGAATCCCAAATCCTAACCTGCTTTTATGACATTTAATCCAGGCTATTCCTATCATATTCCATAGTAAGAGAGAAGGTTTCTGAACAAGAATAACTGAGGGTCCAATTCTGCAATTTGTTGTGTGTAGACAGACTGCAGCATACACACGGAGCCCCACTGTAATCAAGTGCCTGTATGCAATGAATTTTAGGATTGGGGCCTAAACGACTCATCCAGAGAGGGATTCAGTATCTGCTGAGAACCTGTAATTCTCATTGATGCTAATGTGAATTGAGAGTGCTCAGCACCTAATGGGGGGCACCGAGCATCTCATAGGATGCGGCTCTTAGATGAAAATGCAGTGCCCAGCCAACTTTCTAATTACCAAATACCCTCGCCCTGCCTCCTTCCCCACCCCACCTCTTTTCCGAAGCCACGCCCACACACACACTCCATACCCCCCTCCCTCTGTTGCTTGCTCTCCGCAACCCTCACTCACTCATTTTCACCGGGCTGGGGCGGGTGTGTGTGTGTGTGTGTGTGTGTGTGTGTGCGGGAGGTGGTGAGGGTTCTGGGGTGGGGCAGAGGGGTTTGGAGTGTGGGACAGGGCTCCAGGCTGGGGCAGAGATTTGGGATGCTGGAATGGGAGAGGGCTCCAGCTGGGGGGTGGGAACTCTGGGTGAGGTTTGGGTGCAGAAGGGGGTTCAGGGCTGAGGCAGAGGGTTGGGATGCAGGAGGGGGTGCATTTTCCAGGAGCGGGTGTGGGCTCCAGGAGGGGGTTCTGAGCTGAAGCAGGGGGTTGGAGTAGTGCAGGAGGGGGTTTGGGGTGCGGGCTCTGGGTGGTGCTGACCTCAGGTGGCCCTGGCATTTCCCAGGGATAGAGGAAGTCAGCACGGCTCCCAGGAAGCAGCGGCATGTCCCTCTGGCTCCTAGGCGGAAGGATGGCCTGGAAAAATCATGGAGCAGGTCCTCAAAGAATCAATCCTGAAGCACTTAGAGGAGAGGAAAGTGATCAGGAACAGTCAGCATGGATTCACCAAGGGAAGGTCATGCCTGACTAATCTAATCGCCTTTTATGATGAGATTACTGGTTCTGTGGATGAAGGGAAAGCAGTGGATGTATTGTTTCTTGACTTTAGCAAAGCTTTTGACACGGTCTCCCACAGCATTCTTGTCAGCAAGTTAAGGAAGTATGGGCTGGATGAATGCACTATAAGGTGGGTAGAAAGCTGGCTAGATTGTCGGGCTCAACGGGTAGTGATCAATGGCTCCATGTCTAGTTGGCAGCCGGTGTCAAGTGGAGTGCCCCAGGGGTCGGTCCTGGGGCCCGTTTTGTTCAATATCTTCATAAATGATCTGGAGGATGGTGTGGATTGCACTCTCAGCAAATTTGCGGATGATACTAAACTGGGAGGAGTGGTAGATACGCTGGAGGGGAGGGATAGGATACAGAAGGACCTAGACAAATTGGAGGATTGGGCCAAAAGAAATCTAATGAGGTTCAATAAGGATAAGTGCAGGGTCCTGCACTTAGGATGGAAGAATCCAATGCACCGCTACAGACTAGGGACCGAATGGCTCGGCAGCAGTTCTGCGGAAAAGGACCTAGGGGTGACAGTGGACGAGAAGCTGGATATGAGTCAGCAGTGTGCCCTTGTTGCCAAGAAGGCCAATGGCATTTTGGGATGTATAAGTAGGGGCATAGCGAGCAGATCGAGGGACGTGATCGTTCCCCTCTATTCGACACTGGTGAGGCCTCATCTGGAGTACTGTGTCCAGTTTTGGGCCCCACACTACAGGAAGGATGTGGATAAATTGGAAAGAGTACAACGAAGGGCAACGAAAATGATTAGGGGTCTAGAGCACATGACTTATGAGGAGAGGCTGAGGGAGCTGGGATTGTTTAGTCTGCAGAAGAGAAGAATGAGGGGGGATTTGATAGCTGCTTTCAACTACCTGAAAGGGGGTTTCAAAGAGGATGGCTCTAGACTGTTCTCAATGGTAGCAGATGACAGAACGAGGAGTAATGGTCTCAAGTTGCAATGGGGGAGGTTTAGATTGGATATTAGGAAAAACTTTTTCACTAAGAGGGTGGTGAAACACTGGAATGCGTTACCTAGGGAGGTGGTAGAATCTCCTTCCTTAGAGGTTTTTAAGGTCAGGCTTGACAAAGCCCTGGCTGGGATGATTTAACTGGGACTTGGTCCTGCTTTGAGCAGGGGATTGGACTAGATGACCTTCTGGGGTCCCTTCCAACCCTGATATTCTATGATTCTATGATTCTATGATTCTATGGCCAGGAGTTTTCCACACGCTGGCCCTTCCTGCAGGAGCCACCACTCCACCAAGAACCGGAGGGACACTCCAGCCACTTCCTGGGAGCCGTGAGTAGCCAGGCATGGAGCCTGCCTGCCCCGGTGTGACCAACTGGACTTTTAGCAGTCCGGTCAGCTGAGCTGACCAGAACCACCGCCAGGGTCCCTTTTCAACTGGGTGTTCCAGTCAAAAACTGGATGCCTGGCAACCTTACCATGTGCTGGCCAGATGCATCTGGAGAGTCTGGTCTGAGGAATCTCTCCTCCAGGCCAATAATACCTGCTGAGCCACTCTGCATGAGCTAGTTAAATCCAATTGCTGAAGTAGCCTATTTGGGGCCCTTACATGTACTCCTCTACTGCAAGGACCTCCATGTCCACACGGTCCCTGTGTATGCTTGCCCTACCCTCATCTTTCTAATAGAAATACATGGCTCTTCACAAACCACAGAAGCTAAGGCTGGATTTGCCTATTATTGAATTAGTAGACCGCAATGTTTGGACAGTCTCTTATACAAAGGAGATAGTCTGAGACCTTACTGGACTTGCTAAAGAACTGAGGCAGAAAATATTTCTTTAAATCAAAAGGTACTAAACATGCATTGTACCACATGGTCTTGTACCACATGATCTAAATTCATGGAACAGAAAACTGCAGAACATACAGATATAACTATACAGCTGAACTCAAACACTTAATTCTGTAGAACATCTACTCAGTGATGAGAGAATGTATATAATCCAAGTTGGAATAGACATATAGAGAAGAAAGACCGAGAAAGCTACCAAATTGGCTGGAAAAAGTGATACAAACCTAATTAGTCTAACACCTAATTCTCAAGGGCCATAACATACTGCAGACATAACATTTATGAAAAATTAAGGGCTCAACTGTGAGTCTACCTGTGCACCTGCACAGTGGTATAAGGGGGCATAATGCTCACATGTGCGGGGTACCTGCATCACAGAAATTCACTGGGTCTGTTACTCCTTCTCCTGCACAGGAGGGCAGGGAATAGGCAAAGCCTTGGAAGGAAAAGACTAGTACTTGCTCCTTGGAGCAAGGGGGAAGTAGTCACAGTTTGGCCTCTTCTCTGTTTGTAGGACAGCATAGATACATACTGCCCCATACTCAGTGCAGATTACAAGCTGCTGACCAGTCAAGCCCCGAGATAATATGCTGAGTGAAGACTAACAAGTAGCAAATTTTAACTCAAATTCTCCAAATGAAAGTTGTCATTAATATCTAAATGTAACACCTATTATCCAAAGGTTATATATACACACATAAATAAAATTTAAGAATCCTTTGGCTGATGCAATTTTATATATCCTTATATATAAAATAGTATTGACCAAAGGATTCATACATTCCCATATCCAAAATCCAGGGTTGTAGCATACTCTCTATTATCAGCAGTAAACTAGAACATCCATGCAGTCAGTGAAATCAATGAAATCAGCTACAGTCAGTGAAAGTTAATCACCTGGGAATTCTAAGTAAAGCTTACCCACAGCAGCAAAAGAGGCTGATGCCCAGTCAGGCAAAAAACAAAGTATAAATTTAAAAAATGCCCAGAGCAGCATCAAAGGCTGCGCACCCAGGCATCAAAGTAAGAGAGAGGAAAAGAAATTGATGCTTGTTTTAACCACAAAGATATTAAGTTTCCATCTGTAATCCAAACATAAGAGCCCCTGCCCACTTTGTGCTGTTATTACAAACAAGTGATGGATCAATACATTGCTCGTCCAACTTCACGCTACTTGTTGCTGCTTTGTACACCTATCAAGAACCAGAAAATCCAAAATGAAACCCTTGTTTCTTATGGAGAGTCTTAATACATAACAGGTAATACTCCTCTCCTGCTGTCCTCCAGATCTGTTCTTATCTATGATTAGTGCTCAAAAAATAAAGCTTATTTTCTTTTACTTTCAGAACATCAATCTCTTCTTCTGACCAAGTTTTGGGACCCCACAAGGATCATTAACAAAACCCATTCTAAAGTGGCTAGTGCTGGGGAGGCTGAACTTGGAAAGGTTTTAATTAACTTCCATTTGAAGAAGCAAACAAAACTCAGTCTTCTGCAAAATTGGACAACAAATAGCCCCTCAAGAACAAACTTCAAGAGGTCAAATCCTTACTGCTTATTTTGGGGCTAGAAATACAAACTTTCTTTCAGTTTTTCCATGTTTACTTCCAGTCCAAGGAAATACAAAGAAACATTAAACTGAAAAGTAAAGTTTTTTAAACATTAACTATTCTTTTTCAAAGTAGTCAAATACTTTTTTGCAGTTATGGGAAAGCTTTGGGTCATTTCTGATCTTATCTCAGCTTATTTTCCCCATCCATAACTAATATAATTACTGAGTCAACACTACTTGAACAAAATATAAAGAAAAGACAGGGAATTAAAAAGGAAAAGAAAAAAATCTTTCTGCAGGTAAAAGAAATAGCTCAAAGAGGCAGCCAACATGTAAAAATATCCCTCAACTGAAAGTATAGTACAAAAAAATTTTAACTGAAAAGTGAACCATAAAATCCAAGGAAGGAATAAGTTCAGATCTGCTCTGTCATTCAGAACTTAGTGATACTACAAGCATGATAAACATGCCACCTGCTTAACACTGAATCATAGAATATCAGGGTTGGAAGGGACCTCAGGAGGTCATCTAGTACAACCCCCTGCTCAAAGCAGGAACAATCCCCAACTAAATCATCCCTCCTTGTGCCTCAGTTTTGGAAAAAAAATGCAAAATGGCAGCTTTTATTCTTAAATTGTGAATTTTTACTTATATAATACCGAATCCTATGGCCAAATCACTCAAGCATTACTCAATAGAATCATAGAATCATAGAATATCAGGGTTGGAAGGGACCCCAGAAGGTCATCTAGTCCAACCCCCTGCTCAAAGCAGGACCAAGTCCCAGTTAAATCATCCCAGCTAGGGCTTTGTCAAGCCTGACCTTAAAAACCTCTAAGGAAGGAGATTCTACCACCTCCCTAGGTAACGCATTCCAGTGTTTCACCACCCTCTTAGTGAAAAAGTTTTTCCTAATATCCAATCTAAACCTTCCCCATTGCAACTTGAGACCATTACTCCTCGTTCTGTCATCTGCTACCATTGAGAACAGTCTAGAGCCATCCTCTTTGAAACCCCCTTTCAGGTAGTTGAAAGCAGCTATCAAATCCCCCCTCATTCTTCTCTTCTGCAGACTAAACAATCCCAGCTCCCTCAGCCTCTCCTCATAAGTCATGTGCTCTAGACCCCTAATCATTTTCGTTGCCCTTCGTTGTACTCTTTCCAATTTATCCACATCCTTCCTGTAGTGTGGGGCCCAAAACTGGACACAGTACTCCAGATGAGGCCTCACCAGTGTCGAATAGAGGGGAACGATCACGTCCCTCGATCTGCTCGCTATGCCCCTACTTATACAACCCAAAATGCCATTGGCCTTCTTGGCAACAAGGGCACACTGCTGACTCATATCCAGCTTCTCGTCCACTGTCACCCCTAGGTCCTTTTCCGCAGAACTGCTGCCGAGCCATTCGGTCCCTAGTCTGTAGCGGTGCATTGGATTCTTCCATCCTAAGTGCAGGACCCTGCATTTATCCTTATTGAACCTCATTAGATTTCTTTTGGCCCAATCCTCCAATTTGTCTAGGTCCTTCTGTATCCTATCCCTCCCCTCCAGCGTATCTACCACTCCTCCCAGTTTGGTATCATCCGCAAATTTGCTGAGAGTGCAATCCACACCATCCTCCAGATCATTTATGAAGATATTGAACAAAACGGGCCCCAGGACCGACCCCTGGGGCACTCCACTTGACACCGGCTGCCAACTAGACATGGAGCCATTGATCACTACCCGTTGAGCCCGACAATCTAGCCAGCTTTCTACCCACCTTATAGTGCATTCATCCAGCCCATACTTCCTTAACTTGCTGACAAGAATGCTGTGGGAGACCGTGTCAAAAGCTTTGCTAAAGTCAAGAAACAATACATCCACTGCTTTCCCTTCATCCACAGAACCAGTAATCTCATCATAAAAGGCGATTAGATTAGTCAGGCATGACCTTCCCTTGGTGAATCCATGCTGACTGTTCCTGATCACTTTCCTCTCCTCTAAGTGCTTCAGGATTGATTCTTTGAGGACCTGCTCCATGATTTTTCCAGGGACTGAGGTTAGGCTGACCGGCCTGTAGTTCCCAGGATCCTCCTTCTTCCCTTTTTTAAAGATGGGCACTACATTAGCCTTTTTCCAGTCATCCGGGACTTCCCCCGTTCGCCACGAGTTTTCAAAGATAATGGCCAAGGGCTCTGCAATCACAGCCGCCAATTCCTTCAGCACTCTCGGATGCAATTCGTCCGGCCCCATGGACTTGTGCACGTCCAGCTTTTCTAAATAGTCCCTAACCACCTCTATCTCTACAGAGGGCTGGCCATCTCTTCCCCATTTTGTGTTGCCCAGCACAGCAGTCTGGGAGCTGACCTTGTTAGTGAAAACAGAGGCAAAAAAAGCATTGAGTACATTAGCTTTTTCCACATCCTCTGTCACTAGCTTGCCTCCCTCATTCAGTAAGGGGCCCACACTTTCCTTGGCTTTCTTCTTGTTGCCAACATACCTGAAGAAACCCTTCTTGTTACTCTTGACATCTCTTGCTAGCTGCAGCTCCAGGTGCGATTTGGCCCTCCTGATATCTTTCCTACATGCCCGAGCAATATTTTATACTCTTCCCTGGTCATATGTCCAAGCTTCCACTTCTTGTAAGCTTCTTTTTTATGTTTAAGATCCGCTAGGATTTCACCATTAAGCCAAGCTGGTCGCCTGCCATATTTACTATTCTTTCGAGTCATCGGGATGGTTTGTCCCTGTAACCTCAACAGGGATTCCTTGAAATACAGCCAGCTCTCCTGGACTCCCTTCCCTTTCATGTTAGTCCCCCAGGGGATCCTGGCCATCTGTTCCCTGAGGGAGTCAAAGTCTGCTTTCCTGAAGTCCAGGGTCCGTATCCTGCTGCTTACCTTTCTTCCCTGCGTCAGGATCCTGAACTCAACCAACTCATGGTCACTGCCTCCCAGATTCCCATCCACTTTTGCTTCCCCCACTAATTCTACCCGGTTTGTGAGCAGCAGGTCAAGAAAAGCGCTCCCCCTAGTTGGCTCCCCTAGCACTTGCACCAGGAAATTGTCCCCTACGCTTTCCAAAAACTTCCTGGATTGTCTATGCACCTCTGTATTGCTCTCCCAGCAGATATCAGGAAAATTAAAGTCACCCATGAGAATCAGGGCATGCGATCTAGTAGCTTCCGTGAGTTGCCGGAAGAAAGCCTCATCCACCTCATCCCCCTGGTCCGGTGGTCTATAGCAGACTCCCACCATGACATCACTCTTGTTGCACACACTTCTAAACTTAATCCAGAGACACTCAGGTTTTTCCACAGTTTCGTACCGGAGCTCTGAGCAGTCATACTGCTCCCTTACATACAGTGCTACTCCCCCACCTTTTCTGCCCTGCCTGTCCTTCCTGAACAGTTTATAACCATCCATGACTGTACTCCAGTCATGTGAGTTATCCCACCAAGTCTCTGTTATTCCAATCACGTCATAATTCCTTGACATCACCAGGACCTCCAGTTCTCCCTGCTTGTTTCCAAGGCTTTGTGCATTTGTATATAAGCACTTGAGATAACCTGTTGATCGCCCCTCATTCCCAGTATGAGGCAGGAGCCCTCCCCTCACAGACCTTCCTGCCTGTGCTTCCTCCCGGTATCCCGCTTTCCCACTTACCTCAGGGCTTTGGTCTCCTTCCCCCGGTGAACCTAGTTTAAAGCCCTCCTCACTAGGTTAGCCAGCCTGCTGGCAAAGATGTTCTTCCCTCTCTTCGTAAGATGGAGCCCGTCTCTGCCCAGCACTCCTCCTTCATGGAACACCATCCCATGGTCAAAGAATCCAAAGCCTTCTCTCCGACACCACCTGCGTAGCCATTCGTGACCTCCACGATTCGACGGTCCCTACCCAGGCCTTTTCCTTCCACGGGGAGGATGGACGAGAACACCACTTGCGCCTCCAACTCCTTTATCCTTCTTCCCAGAGCCACGTAGTCCGCAGTGATCCGCTCAAGGTCATTCTTGGCAGTATCATTGGTGCCCACGTGGAGAAGCAGGAAGGGGTAGCGATCCGAGGGCTTGATGAGTCTCGGCAGTCTCTCCGTCACATCACGAATCTTAGCCCCTGGCAAGCAGCAGACTTCTCGGTTTTCCCGGTCAGGGCGGCAGATAGATGACTCAGTCCCCCGGAGGAGAGAGTCCCCGACCACCACCACCCGCCTTCTCCTCTTGGGAGTGGTGGTCGTGGAACCCCCAACCTCAGGACATCGCATCTCATGCCTCCCAACCAGCGGAGTCTCCTTCCGCTTTCTCCCCCCCAGACATATCATCTGGTCCACTCTCCGCATTGGTACCTGTGGAGAGAACATGAAAGCGGTTAGTTACCTGTGTCTGTGTTACTGGAACCCGGACATTCCGCTTACCTCTTCTGGAGGTCACATGTTGCCAAGCTTCTTCACTGGCCTCTTGGCTCCTCTGTGCAACCTGCTCTACATCTTTAGAGCTTTGTGCCCCTAGAAGGCTATCCTGAGTTTGGTCCAGAAAATCCTCAGTCTCTCGTATACAACGCAGGGTCGTTACCTGTTGCTCCAGACCTTCAATCTTCTCTTCCAATATGGAGACCAGCTTGCACTTCGTACAGACAAAGTCGCTTCTGTCCTGTGGAAGAAAGACAAACATGGCACATCCAGTGCAGGTCACAACAGCTGAATTCCCCCCTTCCATATCACCTACCTACTACGGAGCTTCCTCAGAGACGTTGGCAAGATGTAAGCCTCACTGGGCTCACTCCAGGCGAACTCCCAGGCAAACTCCTGCTGTGAGCTGCTCTGCTGTCCCCGCTGCTCCGCTGCCGCTCAGCTGGTTCGCGAGGCTCCGGCTATTTTTAAACAGCCAGGCTTCCCTGACGCAAACACACAGACACCCTAATGCCCGCCCCCTGCAGGCTAGCAGCCAATCAGACACTCACTCAGGCTCCCTCCCAGCAAACACACGCTCGGATACTTCCTCAGCAAGCAAACACACACACTCGGATACTTACCAGTCCCAGGCAAACTCCTGCTGTGAGCTGCTCTGCTGTCCCCGCTGCTCCGCTGGTTCGCTGCCGCTCAGCTGGTTCGCGAGGCTCCGGCTATTTTTAAACAGCCAGGCTTCCCTGACGCAAACACACAGACACCCTAATGCCCGCCCCCTGCAGGCTAGCAGCCAATCAGACACTCACTCAGGCTCCCTCCCAGCAAACACACGCTCGGATACTTCCTCAGCAAGCAAACACACACACTCGGATACTTACCAGTCCCAGGCAAACTCCTGCTGTGAGCTGCTCTGCTGCCCCCGCTGCTCCGCTGGTTCGCTGCCGCTCAGCTGGTTCGCGAGGCTCCGGCTATTTTTTTAATAACCTCAGTGAGTGTTGCAGTATACGTTCAGTAAAAAATGTTAGGATTTGGCTACTTATTTTTGTGGTAATCTTATTTTGCCAAACTGAAAACGCAGCCTGGACAGCCAGGCTGACATTCTCTGTAGAGGAAGAAGATTCCACCCTTTCCCTTAATGCACTGGTTCACTTGTGCAATGTGCATGAAAAATTATTTCCTTGTCCCAGCTGGTGATCAGATCGTGACCTGAAGCATAGATGACTGATCTCTCAAAACTTGAGATTGTAACCACAGAGGCCAGCTATATTCATACCTTTTTTTTTATTGTTTTGAGTGAACATCTAGGAGTCTTTATTAGAAAGAAGTGAATAGAAAAAGCATATGTAACTGCTGCTATTATTCCCAAACATATTGGGAACCCAAACACATCCTAATATGGGTCTTTAATGCACAATCTTTCTGACTCAGCAAGTGAGCCAAAGAGTTCAAACAACTAAGCCATATAAGAACAAAAAACAAACATGAATGTGAGGCAATATATGCTGTAACAAGTTGCTGTCTTCAGCCCATGCCCTCCTGGCATAGGGTGGCTCTGCAGCAGACCTGTCTCGGTTTCCCTTAGGTTCCCAGAAATAATCCACTCACAAAAAAAGTCTTTAGAACAATACCCACTTCCTTGGGGTCCAATTTATTTAACATTGTCCATCTCTCAAAGCAAGCCCCCTTTTACCCATCCATAGGTTCTGGGTTTTCCACAGCCTTCCTTCCTAGGATGGTGTGGTTCAAGTCTTAGCCTCCCGAGCCTACAAGTTCACCCCTTTAGAGCTGGGTTTCTACAGCCCTCCTGCTGGGACTATATCCTATACGTCCTAGCTTACAAACTCACCCCTTGAGATCAGGATTTCACGGCCCTCCTTCAAGACAACATGTGCTGGCTGAATTCTTCCTCCCATAAGCTCCTCCAAGTCAGCCTCTGGTTTCACCCAAATCCTACTTGGGTCACATGACCCACCAGTCACATGACTCATGTTTCCCACTAGGGAAGGAGCGTTGGCTGTGTCACTGGTGGGGTTGAGATCTACTTGCCTTTAAAGGGCCCATCAAGTTGTGACATTGTTTTAAAAGACAAACTGTGCTAGCATAGTGGAAAAACATTGCAGTATATGGAATGAATCTAGTAGTGCAAGAAAGAGTTAGAAAGAGAAAGTGCAAATCATTGGATTATTTCTTGTAGAAAACTTCTTACTCAGAGTTCCCCCTTCTACCTACAATCACAATTTGTGTGCATCTAACCTACTCTGACATTGATAGATTGACTAATTTAGTAAGAGTCTGTCTTTAGTAAGATTGGAGAGGAAGGATGGTTTTGTGATTAATTCAAGAACAAGGCTATAGCTCGCTCAGCAGATCTGGGTTCAGTTCTGCATTCTGCGATAGCCTCTCTGTGTGATGTTGGGCAAATAATTTAATCTCACTCTGCCTCAGATTGTAATCTATAAAATGGGGCTAATAGCACCTCTTTATTCTATACTTTGCTCCTCTTGTAAACTATTCTGGTCAGGGATTATCTCTTGCTATGTGCCTATACAGTATTTAGCACAAAGGGGCCCTGATCCTAGAAGACCTCTAGGTGCTACTATAATAAACAAATGATAATAAAGCAGATCTTTTTTTCAGCATAGTCTTTTGTCCAGAGGCAGCTAAGACTTCAAATTGCTTATCCAACAAGAAACTCCATCCCACCCTCAATTTCCTCACTCCTGGGAAATTCATTCTCTAAATGAAATTAAAATGAAACACTTCTGTAACCATCTAAAGGCATTTCTCTGCATTCTGTCCGAGACTAGTGTACCAGGGTTTCATTTTTGTTCGTTTTCATTTGTCTCGACCCCCCCACTGGGTAAGGCAACTCCCATCTTTTCATGTACTGTTATATATATCTCCCTACTGTATTTTCCACTCCATGCATCTGATGAAATGGATTTTAGCCCACGAAAGCTTATGCCCAAATAAATTTGTTAGTCTACAAGGTGCTATAAGTACTCCTCATTGTTTTTGCTGATACAGACTAACGCGGCTACCACTCTGAAACCTGTCATTTTTATTCTTGTTTCAGTGGATCTGATTCTCACATGGGCTTATGTGTATAGTTTCATTCTTGCTTTATTTTAAGTTAAAATATGACTGCCACTCCCTACTCCGAAGGCAGCCAAATTCTCCTTGTTTTATTCCCATTCAGCCCTCTGCATACTTCCCTTATACTGGTAGCTGCCAACACTGATCTCAGCCCACCCCTGGCCTCCTCCACTCTTATTCGCCAGTGGGCTGGAAGCCTACATCTTTACTTGCCCATGTAGAAATTCTAGGCTGGAAAAAAATCTAATTTCCTTTTACAAGTAGAAGATTTATTTATTTGTACAAAGTTACATTTAATTCACATTTTCATATTTTGGTTCAAACTTGCAGATGGATAAGGTACTATCTTGGCTGGCCCACATTACAACTCATCCCTCTGCCAATTTGCTTCAGACATATTAGTCTGTGTGAAAAGACTTGCCTTACACACAGATTTTATTAATAATGGAACAGTAAAATCAGTAAAGAACCCAAGTACTGTAGGTTTGTTGTGCATAAGTAACTACTGCCTCAGGCTCCTTTCTTTAAATATATGTATTATATATATATATTTCATCAGGTTTCAGTCCCTTGTGATTTTGTGCAATCTCTGAATCATTGCTAAGAGATCTACTTTATATTTATGTTCACTGATTTAATGCTTAGATATTTCAAAGCTTCTTTTATACCCCCCTTTCAGTACATTTTACCATCTTGCCATTTAAAGAATTATATTTTAACCTTCAAATGGGAGAAGCTTAAAAAAAAGTAAAAGAACCACTAGCACTTGAAGACTGTAATGTTATTCTGGTCAAAAGCCAAGTCTAGTGGCTGTTCAGTTGTTTATGTGAAATGAATTGTTTGTTACAGTTTGGGTTCTCACTGAAGAAGTGTCCACATCACAAGAAATACCACTGGAAGTTACGGAATCAAATATTAGACTATTATTTAACAGCTGTGATATAACTCAAGAGCCCTAATCAGGATCAGAATTTTGTTCTTTGAGGTCTGCAAGACTTGTATCCAGATATTGTTCCTGCTCCAAAGAGATTATCGGGAAAGAATTTACTTGTCCTATAGACTGTCTTCCTGCAATTAAAGGACTCTTCAAAACCATATATTTTCTAATGTTGATGTACACTCTAATTTTAATAGTCACGAGACAGGCTGGTTTGAAAATTGTAAATATTTTTCATGACATTTCATAAGAAACCAAAAAATTAATTATTTTATCAAAATACAATTTTACACTTTTTGGTTTGGGTTATTCTAGGGGGGAAATGATGTTTTTAGTTCTCCATTGAAGAAACAGAAAAATCCAAATGTTCATTTCCAAGAAAAGGCCAATTTTGGTAAATATGAATGTATATTTTTGTGATGAACCTTTCCCTGTAGTGGTAGATTATTCTACCTACATCAGTCAGGAAGAGGTTCCTGACAGCCTAAATTTTTCTTTTCCTAATTTCCACACTTAAGTGGCACTTTTAATAGTTCCTTTTCCTCCTTCAGAAATGTATGAATTCTGGAATATTTGTGCAAAGCTCAACTAAAATCCATGAGCGTTCCACATCAGCACAAGGGGCTGTACAGTCAAAGCTCATTGTAGGATCAGGAACTCGTTCATTTTTTTTTGCTAAGTTCTACATATTTAGCTTTTAGTCTTTGCTCGTAAGTAGATTTCACCAGTGTCCTACTAACTTCTGTTGCTTCTCTCTGAACTCTCTCCAAGTTCTTAGCATCTGAGTTATCCAAGAGTGAACACAATAAATCAAGGTGCAGTTGTATGAGATGTGCATTATCTCTCATAACTCGTCGAAAATCCTTTTGTGCTGCTATCTTGCATTTCAAACCCATTATCAACTAGTTTCTGGGTTCCCCTTTCCACTGAATAGCTTGTATTTTGGATTAATTTCCCAAGTTATGTTGGTTAATTGGAATCTCCTTTTACTTTCCAGTAGGATCAGGAGGGAAATGGTTTTCCCATTCTGAGAAAATTTTTGACATTTAAAATTCTTTCCCCCCCATCATGAATCGTGACAAAAAGTTGAAATCTAAAATTTGTTTTGCAAGCCAAACATAAGAATTTTTGTTCAATAATTGCAAAGTATCTAGTTTTGATATTGACCTTTTATCCCCTCCACCTTTTACTGTAAATATACTAAAATTATGAATGACTTTAAAACCCCCAGAAACTTTCCCATTCAACAATCTCAAAACTGTTTTTACCAAAAAAAAAATTTGAGTCTGGTGTTTTGAACTGACTGTTTCACAGTTTTGGTTTCAGTGACTTGGGGTTTTTTTGGCCGAAAATGTTCTAAAAAAATTCCCAACCAGCTCTGCTTTCCACCACCATTTCTACTCTCTCTAAATCCCTTTGTAGGATTTCTCTCTCCATACTGGTATTTGCCACTTCTTCCAATTAATTATCTTCTGTGAATTCCTTTAATTAACTGTTTACTGTCTCTTCCAGCTCAATACAGTGCCTTTCTTTATCTTGTTTTCAATCCACATAACAGTATACCCAACCACTTCCAATTAAAATCATTTTAAAATATGGTTTTGTGAGACTTTCTCTCATCCCTGTTAGCAGTGACCATTAGCCTTGTTGACACTCTCTGCAGAAAGGGCAATGACTGCATGGAGACTGACTTAATCCTTTACTCCTATAGGTGATCCATCTGCTTCAGATTCCATAGATTCCAAAGCCAGAAAAGACCATTGTGATCATCTTTCTAGGACCTTCTGTAGAACACACAAAACTTCTCCAAAAATAGCTGCCCATGATGTACCTCTTTTGTGGATAAATTCTGTGTATTTCAGGCTCTAAAAGGGTCTGCCACATTTCACAACAAGCATTAACCACATTATCCCAAAATGGCTTTGTTAAAAGTAGAATTGCACCTGAGATTCCAGCAAGGTAGAGCAGCAGGTGGGTGTTGGGTGTGGGGGCAGGATGGTATGGAAATAAGGGAGAAGTTTGGCAAATGGGATGTCATATGGAGTGACAGTCAGAAGGTAAGGTGAATGAGGTGGCAGAGTAAATGGTAGATGCAGTGGGAAGAAGTATGGTGGCGTGCTGGTTTGGTTGGGAGGCCACAGCAATGTGGGAGAAGTTTACATGGGAGGAAGTTCAAGAACCTGCTGACTAAAGAGGAGCAAGAGGGATGGGCTGTGGGAAGCTGCAAGGCAGGACTAGGAGTGATGCTGTGAAGTAGCACTGGGGGAGAACTGGAAGGTGAACGGGTGGAGAGGCAATAGAGGGAAGGTAGACCACAGATGAGCATGAGGAAAAGTTAAGTAGGCTAGGAAAAGAAGCAGAGGTCAGAATGTTACAGCTCCCATGGGAAAGCAGCAACCTTTTAGCCTGAGGTGTTTTAATTGAAGATTTCAAGATGCAAAAGAGAATACACTCACGGCTCTAATAAGTAATCCGAGCACTTAAAATACATGGACTGCAAATAAGAGAAGGAAAAGCAAATATAATAATTTTAAACTGATTTTAAACTCTTTTTAAACTGATATCATAGTTGGATACATAAAATTGAGGCAGGTACTTACAAGGAAAGACTAATGGATATAAGTAATGATGGCAATTCAACATCTTCTACACCCAACCCTGACATCTTGTTACCAAATAGGCCATTCATGACTGATGCCATAACTAGTATCTCAATGTTAACATCTCCAGGCAAGTATTGACCTGATGATTGGAAAACTCACTCTACGTTTCGACAGTTCAGAGTGCAATTTTGTCCATTTTATTTTCTAGCCTAAACCCTAAAAATAAAAAGAGTGACAGGAAATATTGACTCTCTGTTTACTCTCTACATTAAGACTTTATGTAGGTTTCTTTCTTCATCTAAAGAGTGTTTTATACATTTTGACAAAGTGTTGAGAAAAGGGGGACGTTTATTTGGCATGCGATGAACTAGCTGGATTTTTTCTCAGGGTGGGAGCCAGCAATACCACAGTGCTAATAATAAACTGTGCTTGTGGAATAAAGTATTGTTATGATTGAGTAAGGCAGAATTGGGCCCTAATTGAACAAGGGGAGGTGGCACAAACAGAGAACATTAACCTCTGTACTTGGGAGCTGGTACTTGGCAGAGAGTATAGACAATGTTCACTGGCACTAGTACCAGACAACATAATGGAACTGTCTTCTTGGATTTGAAGTTGGGTATCTAATTACAGAATAGATGTATTTATCTATCTTTATACACAGATAAGATCTGCAGATGGGTGGGTAGGAGTTGCTCCAATTTAAGTACTTTGCTTCCTTGATTATTTATATTACATTAGCATGTACAGACCACAGCTGACATCAGGGTCCTGTTGTACTAGGCATAGCACAAACAAATTATGAGAAAGTCTCTGCCCAGAGGAGTTTACAATATAAACAAACATGACAGATGAGAGAAAACAGAGGCACAAAGAGGAAAGTGATGTACTCAATAGCACACTGAGCTTAGTGACAGAGTTGGGAGTAGAACTCAGACCTGCTTAGTCTGATTGAATTGAACATTGTTTTAGTACAAAATGAACAATTGGGTACAGGTCCAGGATTTGTTTTCTGTGGACCCATGTATGAACAAAATTTCACTTGTGTGAATGTCCATGAGAAGTGGTAAGTCAAAATTCGGTTTCTAATTCACAAAAGTATCTGTTTTTTTTTAAACCATCTGCAAAGCAGAGGTGCACAGATGAAACACTAGGCATATCAACAGCAGGAGCAGAGGTGGCACCACAATTAGCTAATGCAAGTTTGGTTTAGGTTCAAGATCCTGCAAGAGTGCAACCCAAGGGGATACACATGTACAAACCATGTGTTTGTGACCCAGAAGAATCTATGTTGTTGGCTATTATTCATGTATTAAATTAATACTACAGACTTTGCTATTATTATCCATATTTAACAGATGGGAAACTGAGGCATGGAGTGTGACTTCCTCACTTCCACATCCTGCCCAAATAATATCACACAGGAATTTTGTGGCAGAGCCAGGAATTGAACTCATATCTCCTGAGTTCCAGCCAGTGCCTTAAACACAAATCTCTCTCTGGTAGAAAATACAATGAGCGAAACACTGAAATTCAAAAGGTTGCACTGGTAACTCACCTGTTAAATTAGTTGAGGCACTTTGCTTGACTCTGTTGTGAAGTAATCAGATAAAAGAATGGGCAGTGTGCCTAGACAGCATTTCTCAAAAGGGACAAAAATAAATTTCCCTATTTATTTTGAGTTAGGGGAAATGTATGACTTTCCAATCAGTGCAACCTCTCATGGTGCAGTGAAATGTAGTTTCCAATATGCAAAGGGTCCCTGAATAACTTTCTAACATCAGTATTAGCAAATATACTGCTTCTTTTCCTTGGCTATCTGCAACACAAACATGTAATTTTGCTGTTAGTGGAGTGCCATGAAAATTAAATCAGCGATAGAGTCCAATATGTTCAGTCAATCAACCACTAAAATGTTTTCCTCTTATTTACTAACTCAGGACTCTACCCAGCAATGCATTGGCTACCCGAGTGCAGCCGCTAAAAACTCCACCAGACTCTTTAGCATTGCAGCCATGCTGCCTCCACCATAGTACTCTAATCTATAAATCTAGGCATAGAGGAAGGTTATGGTAAAAATGATTCCAGAGTCCTATCCCTTGACCAACTTGGGGATGTCTTCTACAACCATATGATGATTGGCTGATATAGATGTCAATCATGTTTCTGGTAATAGTGATATCATGAGAACTCAGCAAAGCATATTCAAGGAGCATGTTTTTGTTGGTTGGTTTGGTTTGGGCTCCTTTGCATGCCTTTCTGATGGGTTTTGCCAGGGCATGGTGGCACCTGGGGGGGTCCACAAATCGGGGCCAGTGGTAGACAGGCTGGGGATCAAGGCAGAAAGCTCAGAGCCCCAAGCCTCGGTGCCCCATATCTGAAGCTTGGAGCCCCAAGCCTTCACACCCTGCAGCTGAAGCCCAGAGCCCAAAGCCCAAGCAACCCATGGGGAAGGTGGTCTGAACCCCAGCACTCCACAGAGCTAGAACCCGAAGCCCTGGCCTCCCTTCTTCACATGCTGAAGTCTGCAGACACCCCCCACCCCCACCCAAAGTTTTTAATAGCATGTTGCGGGGCAGAAAGAAAAATGTTGAGAACCCCTGGCCTACTTGGTGGAATTCAAGTGTTCAAGTCATTGCTCACATGGTACCAAACAACAAGACTTTCAGCCGCTTTATCTTCTCCCTTTTATACCCAAAGATGTCACTGTGTTACTCCCTTTCTGACATGGCCTTGGCCATTCCTCTTTTCTGGGAGGCTAGGTTCATTTTTTCTACAGTGCCCCAAATCTAAAGTCCCTTTTAAGCCAATGGGAAGTCTCCAATGGGAAGACTGTATGGGCTTTTTTGATCAGGCCCCTAAAGAGTAAGCCAACGATGTGTAGCACATCATGTCTTCTTTCCGCCCAAACAGCTGTTAATGGGAGTTATTCATATCTAGTGAAAGGAAAACAGAAACCCCATCTTACAAGTTACCATAATACATTCTTGAGTGAAACTTACACCCTTGCTGAGATTATTAGCTGCAATTTGCAGCTTTCTTCTCAAATGTGTGGCAGGGAGGGAGGAGATGCAGGGCTGGGATCCCAAATATATGACTGTGGGCTTCCTTCCCCCACATAAACAATACACAGATACCTCATGAGGTGCTGATTAAGGCTGGATGTGTTATCCGAAGGTCATTAAGATCAGTCATGTTTCGATTATGCCAAACCTTCGCTGTGTCATTGCTGATAGTTGTGGTCTCAGGAGATGGCAGCATGGGCACACTGGCCAAGGGAGGAGAGAGGCATGCACGGCTTTAGCTCTCTCTCTTCTGAGGAAGGAGAGAGATCAAAGAATGAGGTCAGACATTGCACTCTTCAAAAAACAAAGCCACTGAAGGATTTGCCTTTGCTGTTACTAATATAGTGGAAGGGACTTTTTGTAGTTTTCAGCTTCCTGGCTTGAGTTGCTTTGTAGTCCATGAGACCATCAATCATTACTCGGTTGCAATGTTCATAGCGTTGGTCATGCCAAAGCACTTAACAGGAAAAACCATGCCATTTTACTCCACTTTCCTTTAAAAATCTTTCTCCAGAGGGACAGCCTTGATTCATGCCTTGCCATTGGATCCCATGAGCAGATGACAAATTTGGACATCAACCTTTAATGTTGCTATTCAAGTTGCAATATGAAAGAAGAAGGTGCTAGGTGTGTCCTTCTAACTGAGTGAGAAGGGTTACCGTACATGGAAAAAAATCCCTAATGGCAGACAGAGCTGTCCCTAGGGACCCTGGGCAGCACAGGGCCAGCAGCCCAGAGCCTCTGGACTTCCAAGAGCTAAGCAGATCAAAGCAAGCATATCTATCACACTGAGGAGAATTAATCTTCAAGACTCCTTATAAGAAATGTAAAGGGAGGTGGATAGTTTTTGCTGTTTTTAAAATTAAATAGGCAGCTAGTATGGTTTTTAAAATTATTATGAAGACCATGTTTAAACTTTGTTGTAATGTGCGTTGTTTACCTGTACTGCTCAAGACCTGAATGCTTGTGTAGGAGGAACTCTTTAATACCCTTAAATACCTTCATGCTATTTCACATCTGATACTCCCTGATAAAACATAGGATCCTTGTCTTATAACAGGTTTATTCAAAGTGATACAAGCTATGAAAGTGAGATCTTGGAAGAGTGTTGCAGTTTCCATAACGTAATAAAAATACTGTAATGATAAATAATAATTAATAATTGTGTGTAATAAGCATATCATAAAAACAAATTTTATATTTTCCAAGATCACTGCTTTTATAATTTATACTCAGGTAAAGGAGAAAATCCCTGGAAATATTCATTTTTAGGAGGGGGTTCATAAGACTTGAAATTTTAGTGAAAGGGGTTGACAGGTTGTTAAAGTTTGGGAACCACTGATCTACAGAATATAGGGATCATGAAACTGACATCTATAATTACATAATGATTCTAAATTGTAAGTTTGTCTTAATATCTGTTGTATATTGATATTAATACAGAAAGGGACCATATTAGTCAGTCAAACATCTCAGGAGGGATCTTTAAACTTAGTGGCAGTCTTGTGAGAAGGTAGAGAGAAGTGTCTGTTTGCTGAATAGCTAAGCACTCAATTTAGTTCAGCAAATTAGCACTACAGTAAAGTCAGGATGTACAACAATTAGCTGCTGGAAGAAAAAGTGTTCTTCATGCTATGCTGATGTAATAGGGTGCCACTCTTCTTCTTTACTGAAATGTATTCAAAACTGACTCACCAATCAGTCTGGTGCTAACCAGATTCTTTCTGGCTTGGCTTTAATGTTGCCTAGGTCAGAGGTTCTCAACCTTTTTCTTTCTGAGGCCCGCTCAATATGCTACAAAAATCTTCATGGCCCACAATAACTGGTTTTCTGCATATAAAAGCCAGGGCCGGTGTTAGGGGACAGCAAGCAGGGTAATTGCCTGGGGCCCCATGCCACAGGGGCCCCGCACAAAGCTACATTGATCAGGCTTCAGCTTCAGCCCCGGGTGGCAGGGCTTAGCTACCTGTGCTTCAGCTTCATGCGGTGAGGCATCGGCTTTCTGCCTTGGGCCCCAGTGACTGTAATGCTGGTCCTGTTTGGAGGCCCTCCTGAAATCCGCTCAAGGCCCCCTAGGGGGCCCTGGATGAGAACTACTGACATAGGTAAACTAAACTGAGTTTAGCTATTTAGAACACATAAGGTTAACAATTTAAAAATTATCCCTAATTGCTGGACTAGTTTAGCCCATCTGTGTATTTGTACCAAGACAGGTCGCACACATCTATCAGACTATTCCTTTGTCTTTCAGATTCAGGGTCAGAGGCTGATCTTATTTACATTGATGTAAAACACTGTCAATTTCTACACATTATTTGGGATTTATTCTAGTGTACAACAAAATTAGAATCTCACCTCCTTCTGTACTAAAACTTCAGCAGTAACAATTTTCCCAAAACTTGGCTTTTCTATCATGAAAATTACTTCTAGTCTTTATTTATACCAAAAGTTGAAACAAATATTGCTTTCTAATAAAGAGGGAGAATGAAATGCTATGAGAAAGCTTGCCTATCCAGATCATTTGTTTCACATCTATCTGACTATATTAATTCATCTCAGGAAACAAATATTTATATATATATATATATATATATATATGTAATGCCACTTTAAATTTTGGTTCAGAAGGGACATTTTGTCATTCAGATGAGTTACTATGTCACATTGCATTATCAAATGTAATAGTCCAGAGTACCTAATTCACAAAATACTGTCTCCTTGTTCAAAACCAAAAGTGGTATAAACCCATTTATAATTTAAGTAAGTTGCTGGCAGTTCGTAAAATGGCTTTCCCAGAGAATAATGAAGTAGACTGGTGGGGCAAGAAACCTGATAAGTGACTGTCCAATATAAGTCATAATGAATAGTGGCTCTGTCCCTGCAAGAAACTGCAGTACCAGAGAATCATGTTATACAGTGTCTTTTATGTCAAGTTATAAATTAAATATGATCCTTATTGTGAAAGCTTCTGTCACTACAAAATGGGAGCACAGTATAATGCCACGTCCCTTTCTAGAGTGTACAAAATATCTAAGTGTCAGATTTTGGGCTGGTATGAATGGGCATAGATCCACTGACTTCAACGGAGTTTTGCACATTTATATCAGCAGAAAATTTGGCGGTAGGTTCCCCCTCCACAAAAAAAATTGTATTAAATTTAATATTTTAGTTAATAAATGGCATTATTTCTCTCACTATATATATCTATATATGTAGCTAGGAGTGTGTTTGTGTGTGTGTCATAAAATCATAGAATATCAGGATTGGAAGGGACCTCAGGAGGTCATCTAGTCCAACCCCCAGCTCAAATCAGGAACAATCCCCAACTAAATCATCCCAGCCATGGGAGGGACAGGGAGATGTATCCATGAGAGAAGTAAAGAATATTTCCATTTATTTATTTGCATTTATAAAACCACAAGTGGTGTCTCTCTCATACTCTAATTGCCTCTGATAATTGATTAAAGACAGTCAACCCAATACAATCAATACAGAAAGAAACCAAGCAACAACCCTTCAATATAGAACATTTTACCCTGTCCTATTATTATTATTATTATTACACACAGAACTCCTGATCAGTATTGGGGCCTCCTTGTTGTAGGCACTGTACAGAAGAGAAACTGATCCCTGCCTAGTGCTCTTAAATAAATAGGTCCCAGTCCTATAAACACAGACATGCTCACCTTCAAGCTCATGAATAGTTCTATTATGGTCAATGGAATTACACACATGTTTTTGAAAGATCTTAAGAATCTAGTTATCTATGTAGAAATTCCTATTACTTTAACAAAATTAAAGTAGTTTTTTTTACAAATATACAGTATAATGTAAACATTTACATATAACAGAACATTTACTATGAAATCGTACACTCTCTTAGAAAGTCAGGTTTAAAATTTAAATTGCTAACGTATCCCAGTCTGTATTAGCAGAACTGGTTGGAATATTTCAATGAAAAAGAGAAACAGGTTGTGATATTTCCCTCTTTTCCGCTGACTAGCTCATGTGTTAGCATATGAAGTACAGGTTTGCTACTCTTTGTGTTGAAGATTTACTAATCTGCATTTTCCACTATAGGAAAATTTAATATGGTGTGTCCTATATTTTAAATTTCAGTGTAAAGCTATTCTCTTCCTCCCTGCATACAATAACTTCCATGCACTCCTATCAAGCGAACAGACTTCACATGCATGAAGATGGTACTATAAACCCTTTCTTAAGGTTATTTGCAGTGCAGCTCATTTGGACACCAGAAAGTTCCCATTGACTTAAATGGGAGTTATTCTACAGGCTGTACACCTCCATGTGAACCATGCCATTTAGACTTATTTATGGCTCCATATCACTAACCAAAGTTTTCCCTTTTGTATTAATTTAATTATATCATATTACTAAACCTTGACTTTTAGATAGATGCTCTAAGAGGTGTATTCTCAACAGGATGCATTTGTGCAACTTCCCTTAGCACCAATGGTAGTTATGCACGCATGGAGAGTTGGTAATAGCGTTAGGTTTGTAGCCATTGCTGGCATTCTCATTTTTCCTTGAGTAAATTCTTGAGCACAGATACACATGGCTCCCATCTCTCCTTTTGCTATGAATTTTCCTAGGAACAGAATTAAAAATACCAGTTTATGTAAAATAGAATGTTAATCTAGCAAATGCAGATTGTAAGCACTGCATGAGAGCAACAAGAACCTCAATGGGAAGCTAAGAAGGCTGCAGAAGCAGGTCACAAAGATCTATTTTCTCTGGGAGCTTCTGTATGTTAGAAAATTGTAAGTAGTTCCTGGCAGCTCCAAGCCACACATATTAAATGTACCTACGAAGGGTTTTTGACAGGTCTCTACAAATCTAAGGTCTAACATCCCTACAGAACATTTTCAATTTTGTAGGAGGGCAAAGAGGGGAAGCAAGACACTTTGTGCCACAGCTAAAGATTGTGGGAATACTCATTGGGCCCAATTCTAGCCATTTATGCTAAGGCATTTTGAACCTCTCTGGTAATATAAAGGGGCCTTAATCACATTGTAGTACAATATACCAACCCATTTTAACATTCCTCTGCGCCACTCTGCCATGGTAAAGTATAAATGAAAATTTGGGTGGTACAAAGGATGTGCTGCAGCTCAGGTCAGTTTTCATTATTTAATAATTGCAAACATCAAAGTTGAGTAGGATCTAATTTTAAGATTAGATATGTGCCAATGTAACCTACTAGCTTTTTTAAAGAGGTTCTGTGCAATGGTGGAGAGAACAAATACTCTCTGTCCTTCCCATGCCTTCTCCTATTTCTAAAAAAATCCATGGAAGTAAACCTTGAAGGTTTTGATATTTTTGCACACATACCAATCTGTGTTAAGTTCCAAAATACCATGGCATACAGGAGAAGTGGAACTGTTCAGAGCAAAGGGCAGTTGATAAACCCTTGTATGCTAAGTGATAGAGTTGAGTTTTTCCCTATCTACTCTATAGAGCAAATAGATCAAACAAATGGAAACCTGGCTAGTATGGTGGATGTTGTGTCTGAAATTGAAGGTAGCAAATGCACTAACTGCTTTGGTGAAGTTTCATCCAGTTCATCAAAGAGACCTTCCACACATTGAGAAGGTGGATTCTTTCCCCTCTAAATGCCACACAGTTCCCCAAACCAAACCTATGTTCTCAGGCTTTGAAAGAGGAGGAGTGAATTTCACCTATACTTATCTCTACAGTGTAACAAGTAATCACTGGGACACGGTTCTCAACCTTTTTCTTTCTGAGGTCTCCCCTCCCCTTCAACATGCTATAAAAACCCTACGGCCCACCTGTGCCACAATAACTGGTTTTCTGCATCTAAAAGCCAGGGCAGGTGTTGGGGGTAGCAAGCAGGGCGATTGCCTGGGGTCCCATGCCACAGGGGCCCACCATGAAGTTACATTGCTCAGGCTTCCGCTTCAGCTTCAGCCCCGGGTGGCGGGGCTCAAGTACCTGGGCTTCAGCCCCATGCGGTGGGGCTTCAGCTTTCTGCCCTAGGCCCCAGAAAGTGTAATGCTGGCCCTGCTTGGAGGCCCCCCTGAAACCTGCTCAAGGCCCCCGAGGGGGCGCCGGACCCCTGGTTGAGAACTACTGCACTAGGAAGCAGCACATATTTAAATTATTTTATCACAGAATTAAACACACAAGCCAGTCCCTCTTTTGAAGAAGTTTTAAACAAGCAATATTAAAATGACAGAGGATTTTTTCTTCATGAAAAGATGGTTTTGTGATCAGTTTGATTTTTGTTTAATTATGCATATAGTTCTTTTATCCCGTGCCCTTTATGAAACAAAGGACTCCATGAATTTCAAGGAATACCTGAGAAGAAATCATAATATAGAGTTACAGGGGACAGAGCTAATATTGTTGCCTGTTATATTTCAAAACAGGATGACTTTAAAATACTAACCTTGGGGTTAGGTTATGCTTCAGGCGCTTCCCAGAAACAATTCCCTCTCCATATCTGTTCTGTCATTTTTTATAAACTGAACAGTTTTTCCCTCCCATAATGTGTTATTGAGAGATGTCCTAAGATGTGCAAGTCTCCTAAGTGTTAATTAGTTTGTGTGGAAAATAAAAAAAAAAGTCAACAAGTTTTAAGGAACTGTTGTTGCAAAATGCAGCACTAATATGGATTTCCTTCCAGATGTACCTCTGACTTCTTATCAAGACTTGAGATGTACCATTAATAAGATGCCAGAGTCTTATACTTCCCTTTTACCCATGTTGCTGAAATATCAAGTGGTACTTCATTGCCAGGGAATCAGCACGCGTATTGGAAAAATGGCACTTTCTGAAATGCAGTAGCATGTTCAAGTGGGTGGTGCTTCTAGAAATGGAAATTAATGATATGAGGGACATGAAGCATCCTCATTAAGTAGTGGTTTGAATTGCCTAGTGTTTTCTTGTTTCAGTGCATGCTGTGGCTACCTGGTCAGGGATCTCTGGAACATGTTTAATTATTTGTGTGATTTTGTTTCTGTTGTCAAGAGTACAGAATCTTGGGTTGTCACATAACCATAACATGCCATTCCCTGCCCCCCACAGTATGCCTTGATTTTGTGCATTTCACGCTAGGCCTATATGCAGGGGAAAGCAGTGTCCATTGACTCCCCCCCAAAGTAAGGTCAGTGATTGCATTGTCAAGGCTTTACATGTTATAGGGAAAATCATTGGGAATACAAAATTTTCCCAGCCAATATCAACACTCTTTGTTTTCCTACGTCTCCACTGATAACGTTTGTGGCACTTTCTTAAGAGAGTGCAAGAATTTTAAGGAAAGATATTCCAAGTCTAACTTGTTTAATAAAATGCCTCAAAGCCATCTGAGCCAGCCCGAGGTCAGATCTCCAGCTGATGTAAAACAATGTAGTGCCATTGGAGTCAGTGAAGATATGCCAGACAACACTAGCTGAGAATCTGGCTTTAAGAAAGAACATTGACAACATTTGGTTGCTGACCCAACAAGCTGCACTTCAAAGATCTGTGTAATATTTGGAGTTTCACTACTACAATAAAAATGTGCAGCACTCCTGGTGCCCTTGGACAATCTTTTAAAAAAAATTCACGACCCCAGTTCCCTTGATAAACATAAGAAAAACAAATTGACTTCCATCACTTGGTCCCACATCCGCAAAGGTATTTATGTGCACAGCTCCCATTGAAATCACCTGAATACCTTTGAGGATCTCAGCCACCATCCCCACTAGAGTCCTACACTATAGAGAGAAAGTAGCCTGCCACAGTAATAGCTTTTTGCTTCTCATGTATATACACACACATTCAGTTTAGATTTTGAATGGAAACATTAAAGGACCAATATTTTCAAAAGTTGCTACTGATTTTGCAATATCAAAATACGTAAGCAACCCTTTTCTCAGAGCTGAACTTTTCAGTTAGTAGAGCATTGTCATACTGTAAACTGCCTTGTCACTAGATTATAACTGGAAGGCAAGTAAAACATCAATATATGGAGCTTGTGAATTTAATAATGCACACTACTGTGACTGTACATTGTGGCTGACTGCCGCTTTACAAGATCTCAGAGGACTTTGTTGGAGAGGGTGTAATAAAATGATCATTACTTTAAAATAATGTTCAATCAGTTCTCTAGTAACTGCCTGTGCTAGGAAAACTGGTCTGTTTTGGTTACCTATATCAAATATGTCATGTGTTTAACGGTGACATTTCTAACAAAACAAGTGTTCAATTGTGTTTCTTAGAAACTTGATCTCTTTTCTTTTCTCTACAATGCTTAATTTTGTCCATGACTGGCCCCTCTACTAAGCAATAAATAGTCTAATCTAGGGCGCATTGCTCTCCCTATATGACTTAGCTGAGATCAATATTCATTAACACGAGTAATTCACCACACAATGAGGACAGTACTCTAGAAAATATTAAAAGACACATGGGAAAGAAAAAGAAGGAATACAGCATGAAGGAAGCAGATCATGTTTGTAAAGCTGTAGGTAGACAGAGAGGAATTTCTATGGGAATGCTGCTTACTATGTGTCTCCTCATTTCACCAGCATCTAAGGCTGGCATTTTGTCAAATGTGAAATGTTGTTCTCCCAGATTCTGAGTAGAAAGAATCTTTGATGAAGCACATGGAAGTTAGTGATGGGGAAACCTCAAACAAACATCAGAATCTGGGTTTGGTTTGGACAAGTTATCAGCAATAAGCAGATGGGCAGGTTGATGGGGCTCAGTAAGCCATTGCTACAGGGCAGGGTATATAAACGTTGTTCCTCCAGCCTGAATCCCCGATTAGTAGTATATACTGGACCAGAAACTGAAGGGAACATAGGAGCCTGCTGCAGTTACCCATGGCCAGAGCATGCACCATGCTGGGTTGGGGATCCTCTGGATTAGGGCAACAAGCAGGGTCCCACTCAGGACTGGCTGAAAGTCACCCCCTGGTCACAACAGAGGAAGCCATGGACAGCGCATGCAGCGGTAGACACCCAGCAGCTGGGGCACACAGCAGACAGCGAGTGCAGGCATCTTCCGCCACCACAGGGATTTTTACTTCACGACAGTATGTGTGTGTGTGGGTGGGTGTGTGAGTTGTCCCCTTGGATTGAGGAGCATAGAATCATAGAATCATAGAATATCAGGGTTGGAAGGGACCCCAGAAGGTCATCTAGTCCAACCCCCTGCTCAAAGCAGGACCAAGTCTCAGTTAAATCATCCTAGCCAGGGCTTTGTCAAGCCTGACCTTAAAAACCTCTAAGGAAGGAGATTCTACCACCTCCCTAGGTAACGCATTCCAGTGTTTCACCACCCTCTTAGTGAAAAAGTTTTTCCTAATATCCAATCTAAACCTCCCCCATTGCAACTTGAGACCATTACTCCTCGTTCTTAATTCATAATTTGTGCCCTGGCCAACCTGTGTCCTCTGGCAGACTGTAAGAGATCAAACACTGTTTATCCAACTCAGAGAGGGAATGTAGGGATAGGGTTAAAGGCAATTTGGAAAACTCCCCTTTTGTGGAGGGGCAGATTCTGTGTCAAGCACCCCCACAGGTAACAGCCTCAGTCTTCTACCACTACTAATTCACAGGCATGACTCTGCAGTTGGAGGCAAGAGGAAGCCTCCCCAGATCCCCATACAGGTGAGTCAACTGCTTTTCTTCCTGGAGAAACGGAGGCATAGCTCAGTGTTGCTGTGGTTCATACCCCAACCAAAAGTGCGGAAACTAAGGAAGTTAAGGAATACAACATAACATGTGATTCCTATCCAAGAATGGGAAAAGCCCAAGATATGTGTGCAGCAGACATGTAGCCACTGCCTATGTAAAAGAAAACTCTTTTCAGAAGGTGGCTATGGATATTGGGGCACACCTCAATCAAGGGACTCTGATTTGCAGCTTGATGGACATGGGCCAGAGAGGGAATCTGTCCCTGGGGAAGGAACACAGGGTTATCCCAAAGAGTGGAGATGGTTTCTTCACACATACACAGCCCATGGGGAGAGACACTCCTAGAGAGGGCATACCACCTGACACAAGTATCAAGTTCAGGTACTCATTCCATAGGGGTTCAGTTTGCTGATGAACCAGAATAGGAACCAGACTTTGGGGGAAGGTAGCTCCCACAGAATACAACAGGGTTGGGGCTCCTAATGTGAGGAACAATGAGGATACAATCCCTTTTCCCAAACCCCTTAAATCTCATCTGAGAGGAAGGCTGGGACCCCACTGGGCTGAGGACCCACTGTGGAAGTGTGTGGAACTGACAGTAAAAGAAACAAATCAGAGGATTTTTATTTTGTCAGCTAATTCACCTGACCCTATTCAAATGCTCTGGTGGGACACAAATAATTCTGTTTTGCTCTGTTCAGGTTTTATGTTACAACTATCACCATATCTTAATGCCCTATGGCATCTGGGCACCTAAAACCAAGGAAAGCATTTAACGTGCAAAATTCTCCATGTACCTGGGCTTAACTTCTTGCTCAGGCTTATTTTATATTTCAGCATGTCTTGTCATTTCAACATGTTAAGATAGGTTCCCAATCCAGTTTTATTTATGCTTCTTGTGCCAGCAAAATAATAGAAACTGTACAGTTAGCATATCATTACTTTTAACACAAAGATTAAGCCACTGTACATTAATGGCTGTTGTCAACAGGTGTTGCTTCATTGACTTCAGCAGAGCTATGGTGATGTATCAGAGCTGAGAAGTATGATTTTAATGCAATGCTTGGTCTTATATAAAATCCTATGGACTGGATGTTGATGATGGAGGGGGTAAGGGATTTGGAGTGCTTAACTTATTATGCATTATCCAGCCCTTACTTCTAGCATCACTCCTACTGCATAATCAAATGACAACACAGCCATAATTTGATGGTGATAATAAGACATTAGCACAACAAAGGCAGTACATGATACTAACACACTTATAAATCAGGAACCAGATTCAAGAAATAAATTGTTAGAATTGTACCTAATCTCTTTTGCTGATGGTTCTTCAAGATGAAGTTAATTGAAACAGCAAAAATTTCCAGACACCGGAAGAAAAAGAAATTGACAAATATTCTAAAATGATAGGGACACTTATTGATAATGACATGTTACCAACCTTCAAGATCAAGAATATGACAACAAGAGTGGATGTCTGCAAGAAACACAGCTTCCCTGGATTCATTTAGATTTGTTCTGTTCCTCCTATAGGACTGATCCTCAGCTGTCATTAGTATGGTATACTTTACAGCTGTTACTTTGACAGGTGGCCAGCCACTTTTTTGGAATTTAAAATTATCTCCCATTTGTGATGTGTTAACTGATTGAAAGCCTTCTTCAGTTGTATTATACTGCAATCACAGCTGGGTAGAATGTTCCATCAGAACATTTATCTGATGGAAAACACAGTTTCTGAAAAATTGAAATTTTCTGTTGGGAATATCAAAATGAAATAATTAGTTTTGGGCCAGTTTGATCCAAATTGAAACATTTTGTTTTGTTGACCTGACCTGAAAGAGTTTATTTCAAGTCAGTTCAACATTAATCTGTATTTGCCTATTTGCTTCTTTGCCTCATGGGAGTTGTAGTTCAATTCCCCACTCTCCCTTATACCAGCAGGAAGTAAACTGGACAAGAGTTGGGCAGACTGCCAGAGAACTATCATTTAGATTTTCTTTAATGGAAAAATCCAAATTTTCCAATGCAAATTTTGGTTTTATATTCAAATGGCATTATCCCTTGGAAATTTTTTTCTAATAGAAAACTTCTAGCTTGCTAAAATTTCTTTCCTTAGAATTTTATGCTAGAAGTGTATTTTTTCCAGTCATTCTGTGGCCATCCCCATGAAACCATTATACACCACAGCATCTATTTCTTCATGTAACAACTTTTTTAAACCCCTTCAAAACATCCAGCTATTTAGCAGATATCTTTCCTTGCCAGATTTAATGAGCTTGTTGATCCCTCTAAGGTAGGGGTCAGCAACCTATGGCACAGTTGCCAAACACGGCTAGCGAGCCAATTTTTAATGGCACAGTGCTGTCTGCGGGACCCGGGCAGATAGTAGCATGCCTCTAAAAATCCGGCCTGGCCCGCTCTTTTCTGCCCCACGCCCTCTCCTTGCAGGGCAGGCAAGCTTCCCCCTCCCCCCGCCTCTTCCCCCAGCATGCTGGGTTCCTGCCCCTCCTCTTCTCCCTGCGGCCAATCAGCTGATGGCCCTTGCTATGAGCAAGTGGGAAAGGTAAAAGTGGAGCCGCAGCACACTCTCTGCTCCGCAGACCTTGGGGAAGGGGATGGAATTAGGGCATATCCCCTCCAGCCCCCTGCCATGAACCACTCAGGACAAGGGGCTGGGAGCACCCCCACAATCCCATCTGCCCTGATGCCTCCTCACACACACCCAGCCCTCTGTCCTCACCCCACATCTCCCCACACACCCCAGCCCCATGCCCTGACCCCTGCACCAACAACCTCAGCCCTGACTCTGGTACACACACATACCTAACCCCCCACCCCGACTCCTGCACCTCCTCACACACCCCCACCCCTGCCCTGACTCCTGCACCACCCACATATAACCAGCCCCACCCCACACCCATGCCCTGACTCTTGCACCCTCCATATCCCCACTTCCACCCTGAGCACCAAACAGGAGCTCCTGCACACACACCCCACATTCCTACCTGCACCCCTCGCACCAAATAGGAGCTGCCCACGTAAGCACTCCACACCCAAACCTACTGCCCCAACCCTGAGCCCCCTTCCTCCTTCTAGCTCCTGGCCAGACCCTGCACCCCTACCCCCAGCCTGCTCCTTCACCCCCAGCCCTGTTCTCAGCACACTCCCACCCTCATCTCAGTGCAGAGAGAGGAAGAGAATGGACTAGAACCAGGGAGAAGGTAGGTACCTACTCTATGTGGACAGGGCCGGGACTCCAGATCGGCAGTGGGCTGAGCAGGGCCAGCAGCTGGGACCCTTCTGGCAGGACCTGGCGGACAGAACCCCAGACCGACAGCGGGCTGAGCGGCAGCGGGCTGAGCCGCTCAGCCCACTGCCAGTCTGGGGTCTCGGCCACTGGCCCCACTCAGCCCACTGCTGGTCTGGGGTTCTGGCTGCCTGCCCCTTGCCAGCCAGGGTGCCAGCCGCAGGCCCTGCTCAGCCCGCTGCCAGCCTAGGTGAACAGAACCCCAGGCCAGCAATGGGCTGAGCGGGCCGGCGGCATAAGATCAGCATTTTAATTTAATTTTAAAGGAAGCTTCTTAAATGTTTTGAAAACCTTGTTTATATATGACAATAGTTTAGTTATATAATATATAGACTTATAGAGAGAGACCTTCTAAAAACATTAAAATGTATTATTGGCACGCAAAACCTTAAATTAAAGTGAATAAATGAAGACTTGGCACACCACTTCTGAAAGGATGCTGACCCCTGGTCTAAGGTAACTGCATTTCTTTGTGCATATTAAAGTAAAATCTATTCAGTTCAAAGTAATCTGTTGATAATTTAATAATACAATCTCCATAATTGTATTCTGATTAATTATGCTTTGTTCACGGGTCATATCATTTAGCAGGGAGGATTAATTGGAAAGGATTTGTAATTTTAAATAGGCACTATGAGCCAAAAAATTTGTTACTACAGATTTACCCTGGTGTAACTGTTTTGAAATCTTTAGAGTTATGCCAGATTTGCATTTATGAAATGGAGAGCAGAACTGGTTCCTGTATTTGTATATTTTAAAAAATGGAATTTTAAAATTTTTGATGATTGCTAGGTTATCTTACTAGTATTGTATTTAAATCCAAAAGAATAAATAAAATCAAATCATACTAGTCTCTCACTGCTAAGACCTGGGTTTGCCTCTGGCTTTGCTATTCTCAGATGCAAAGTTTTCTACCTCCAGTCCAGCCAGGAACACATTTCAGTATAGTCAGCACTTTTTGGTCAAGGGAGCATTAGATAAAGAAACACAAACTATGCCAAATTTTTTAAATTTAGCTGCCTATAGTCTGGCTTCTAAGTCCACATATAGCCACCATGTTTTCATTAAGTACTGAGAACCTGCAATTTCCACTTACTTTACTGACAAACAGCCCCCCAACCTGAAGCAAATACTCGCCAGCAACCACACATCACACAACAGAACCACTAACCCAGGAACCTATCCTTGCAAGCCCGTTGCCAACTATGTCCACATATCTATTCAGGGGACACCATCATAGGGTCTAATCACATCAGCCATACTATCAGAGGCTCATTCACCTGCGCATCTACCAATGTGATATATGCCATCATTTGCCAGCAGTGCCCCTCTGCCATGTACATTGGTCAAACTGGACAGACTTTACGTAAAAAAATAAATGGAAACAAATCAGATGTCAAGAATTATAACATTCAAAATCAGTCAGAGAACACTTCAATCTCTCTGGTCACTCGATTACAGACTAAAAGTGGCAATACTTCAACAAAAAAACTTCAAAAACAGACTCCAACAAGAGACTGCTGAATTGGAATTAATTTGCAAACTGGATACAATTAATTTAGGCTTGAATAGAGACTGGGAATGAATGGGTCATTACACAAAGTAAAACTATTTCCCCATGTTATTTCCCCACCCTCCACCATTCCTCAGATGTTCTTGTCAACTGCTGGAAATGGCCCACCTTGATTATCACTACTAAAGGTTTTCTTCCTTTCCACCCCCCTCCCCCTCCCGCTGTAATAGCTCATCTTAAGTGATCACTCTCCTTACAGTGTGTATGATAACACCCATTGTTTCATGTTCTCTGTGTATATAAATCTCCCCACTGTATTTTCCACTGAATGCATCTGATGAAGTGAGCTGTAGCTCACGAAAGCTTATGCACAAATAAATTTGTTAGTCTCTAAGGAGCCACAAGTACTCCTTTTCTTTTTGCGAATACAGACTAACACAGCTGCTACTCTGAAACCTGAGATGCCACTATAGTTCTGACTGATGCTAATCTTTAGGCTACTAAATTTAGATGTGGTGCCCTTAGTATTTTACTAGGCTGTAGTTTTTCTTCTGGCCTGAACAAAACATGCCAGATACATATTACTCTGGAAGCTGTTCTTACAAAAAGACATTGCATATGTTTGGCGGGTGCTTCACAACTGATACTGAGCTATTATAGATATGTTACCACATTATGTATCAGTCTGCAGGAGGTAAAAGTCAGATGCACTGACTGTCTTAGTTTGCATAAGGAAGCACTAAAGCAAATTTAAATTACATTAAACTAGTCTTGAGCATATTTTAAATAGCACACCAAAAATAGATTTAGTTACAATTAAGTCAGAACTGCTTAATGCAAAACAAATAAAATGCACTCTTTCAACTCCAAATTATACAGTTCACAATTGCATACACTCCACTGAGCTTAGCATGAGTCCACAAGACCGTTAAGGTTCTGGAATGCAAATATCAGAACCAAATTCTCAGCTAACAGAAAATCAGCAGAGCTCCACTGACATCATCTGAAGATGTGGCCCCAGCTATCCTTTTGAATGCTAGAGGAACATACATACCACTTGGTCGAACAATGAACAGTTTAGATTAAACAGAGTTTAAGTGCTGACTCAACATATGGTCCTATAAAGTAAATTGTAGTGAAATATTTTAAACAAATACTAATTCAATGGTAGTTACATATGTAGCTATACCATACTAATCATGTGATTGGCACTTAAGGGGTCTATGTGTTTATCATAAGGATTCACGTACAAATGATATGCAACTTAGTGAAAAGGTTTGAGAGTACTCAGAGAAGGACCTTTAAATGAACACAATGTATCAGTCTGATTCTCAAGAATGGCACCATCTCCTTTCTTTTAGATGACTGAATTATTAATGATTTTTTTTCAATTGACAAATAATGGAGTATATCACATTCAGATGGCTACAGAACTAGCAGCTTAACATCTCACAAGACCTTGACTAAAGCAGAGAAATAATTCTTAGCAAATACTTTATTAGAAGGATGCTTTCTGTTCTTGAATTGTCCAAACATAGATGACAACTTTCTCAAAGCTATTTGTTACATTGCATTTTTTGCTGTACTACTTAAAAATAGATATAGTTGGTTCCTGGCTCCACTGAAGTTAGAGTCTGGTGGACAGGGTATTCACCTAGGATGTGGGGTTTGAGTCCCTGATCTGAATGAAAGCAGGAACCTTGAGCCTGGGATGCCCATATTCCGAAGAATGAACTAACTTCTTGGCCATTTGGGGGACTCCCATGCATATTTTGACCATAAATTCTATCCTGGAACACTATCTCATCAAAACTAACATGTTCCTTTAAAAAAAACAAAAACCAACATGTGGAACTAAGGTACAGAAAGAGAAAGATTAAGAGACTTGCCCAGGGCTATCCAGAAAGTATATGGTGGAAATTGACCCAGGTTCTAGGTGGAAGCCTAACCCCTGAGCAATCCTTCCTCGCTACTAGCTGGCACATTCTTTAAAAAAGAATGAGACCATAACAAAGTTAATTAGAACTGGGCAAAAAGTATCAGCTTCATATGCTAACACTGAGCCTCATGTATATTTTGAAAGAATTCATACATGTGTCCAGTAAATTTTGCTTTCTGTTCTCTTCCATTTCCTGCTGAGTTACAGTAAACTACCACAAACAGCTTTTCTCCCCACTCCATGTTTGTTTGGTAGCTAGGTATTATATGCTGGTATAGTTAATACTCTGTTCTTTGATTATACACAGTGCATCTTGAATATACATGCAAAAGTTTACACCAGTCATATTTTAAATAATATTAAAAAAAAGACTAATGATCTTTAGGCCTACAAAAATAATATGGTCAAGATAAAGACACCATTATAGTAAATCAAATGGATAGAGGGTCAACCGTAGTAGGCTAACCACATTGTGTTTTTGAAAATTTTTAATACATGGAATTAATCTTGTGTTTTTGGTCTACTATTGTACGAAAGAACTGCCAGACCAAACAGTTGCGTAAGCATAGCCGTGAGCTCAGGCAGTTAAATTAAAAACTGTTGTTCAGTCATCATGACAAAGGAGCAAAAAGCTACCAGAAGCAAAGCTAATATTTCAGTTCTGTTTGGTGCTGATCTGCAAACCTTACTCACACAGATAATTCTTACTAGTGAAAGTATTCCCATTGGCTTCAGTAGGACTTCAACTGGAATCCTTGTGGAAGAGTTACTGTTCCTCAACTTTCATAGACAGAGGGACAATTAATGATTTGCATTAAAACCTGGACCAGGCATAAGCCTTAATATGTCACATATGTGGCTCAAATGGAATTCTACTTTTTACAATTACATTATGTTAGCCATAATTATTCTGGGATATATCAAGGCAAATGTAGAGCATTTCCAGTGTGAACTCGATTGAAGTCAATTGTGTCACTGAGATCTGAACCTGGCCCAGTATGTGGTTATCAGCAATTACCTATGTGCATTGTGGAGTTGCTCTTGCAGTCATTCCACACTCAAAGGTCCCATTGATTTCAGCAGGAGTTTTACGTAATGGATGTTTTCACTTTTAGGCCCCTGAGGTTAATATTTATCATTCAAACAACAACAAACAAGGGGTCACTTGCTTTTGCTTTGCAATATTTAATTGTCAATATGTTATTTCCACAGTTATGTGAGCAACAAAGAAAAATCTATTTTGCTGAGGGATTTTGTTTTAACGGTTGTATTACAGTTCAAAAGCTCTCCACATTACAACATGAAAGTTTGAATGACTAGTTAAGGAATGGAAGGCATCAATGGCTGATTGGCTGAAATTTCTGAGCTTGGTGAGATTGCAATATGGGTAAATAGACTCTCTTACTGTGAAGGAGGCTATCTGAACCACAACATTAGTCTTGTTTCTGTTTTTGTCCCTCTGGCACTACGATTAACTAAAGACTTTAATTTTTCAGCATTCCAAGCACATTAATCGGCTTGAAAAGTTGGTGCATTCATTCACTGTGACAGCTCTGCCTTGCTGATCTCTATGCAAATGTCACCAAAGTAACATGCAAGAGAAACTAAAGTTTGCAAAAAAGAATGTGAATTATATTCAACTTGCTGCAAAAAAATATAGAATGACAGATATTGCAAAGTGCCCAATGCTCCCCAGTCTGCTGTGTGGCACTGGACAAACCATGCAAAAGGTATCTGTCAGGTTTGGGGGGAGAAGTCAAGGAACAGACATGCTGTATGACATTCCACTCCCCATGCCCACCATGTCACATACCATGTAGAAAATGGAGATTAACTAATACTATTCAGAGTACCATTAACTCCCTTTCTGTCTCTGAAGTTAATGTGAGCAGAACTACTGATTATTCTATCTTGAGTTTTGCATGGTGTTCACCACAATATCTGGAAGAGGAGGACATTGAAAGGATCACAGAGACAGCCTTCTAAGCACCTGTTCAGGGACCTGAGACTTTGGCCTTTTGCCTGAAGATCTGTGGCCTATACTCTCCAGAAAGTGTCTCTTGGCCCTTATCTACTGGCGTATGGCACAGAGCAGGAATCTTTCCTACCTTAATTCCATAATTTAGTAAAGTTTCTCTCACTGACAAGAGAGTTCTGTTTACATTGCAGAAAAACAAAACAAAAACCTGTTTGCCTGATTTTGCAAACGTGATTGATCCAATGTTATTTGGCCCGTAGCTTGCTGACATAGCATTTCCTCCAGCAGATTTCTCTCAGGGTATGTCTACACTGCAGCTGGGCACACGCTGCCCAGTGTGGGTAGACAGATCTGCCATAGAATATTAGGGTTGGAAGGGACCTCAGGAGGTCATCTAGTCCAACCCCCTGCTCAAAGCAGGGCCAGTCCCCAACTAAATCAATGTTCATGTTCAAATTAGCATGATAAAAATAGTAGAGTAGCCAGGGGCAGCACAAGTGGCAACTGGGGCTAGCCACCTGAGTGCATATCCTGGGGATCTGGGTGGGTTTGCACTCCGGTGGCTTGCCTGAGCCACCATCCATTCTACCCTCGGCTATACTGCTATTTTTAGCACATTAGCTCCTGCAGAGCTAGTGCACATCTGTCTACTCACACTGGAAAGCACACTCCCAACTGCTGAGTTTTTAAACGTGTTAGGAAGTGGATCCAGCTTCCTGTGAGTTGTGGCTTTTTCCTTCATGGCCAGTGAGGAGGCTTTGGATGTACATAAAAAATGTTTTTTAATGTTTGTTTTGTGAAGGGAGGGCGTCAGCCACTGTACAAAGGTTGCACCTTCCCCCTGCGACCCACAGCAGTTCTGGACCTTCAGTGTGCCCTCTTCCCTGTACCTTGTAAGTTAGGGGTTGGAACTACTGGAGCCAGCACTAGGGAACAGAGAGATTTCCCTGCTGTGCAGAAGGAGCCAATCATGGGAAACACCAGGGAACTGGGGATAAAGGAATCTTAGGACTCAGTAAACCCTGCCTTCACATTCTTCAACCCAAACATGCTTTCCAGCTTCCCCTCTCCACTCCCTCCCACAATCCCTCTGTTGCCAGCCTCCCTTTCCATGCCCCCTTCCCATCCTCCCTCATTAGTGTCCCCTTTCAATTCTTTCATCCCTCCTATAATCTATTAAAACCCAGCGATGATAGTGACATGCACCAGCTATAAACCTTCTTACTCTTCTTATATGTTGTATCCGCTCACCTTAATCCTTGTCTGTCTTATCTATTTGTGAGAAGGACTGTGTCTTCTAATGTGTTTGTATAGTCACTGGCACAATGATAAGGCTGCGGCTCAAGAAGTTGTCTCTGTACATCAATTACATTCCAATGTCTATGAGAAAGTGGGTTGAACATTTGACTCTCATAAGCATCCTTGTTAGCATAGCTGTCTGTGCTCTACTAGGAGAATTAAAGACCCCTCCCCCCAAAAAGAACATGTCTGAGAGGACTAGGGACACAGCAATGGCCTCATTGTACACATGTGCCAAGTAGCACGGCCTGAATTCATTGTTGGAATGTAGGCAACCACTGTTCTACAGCTTTTATAACTGACACTGGCAAGTGCGTGTACCCCGCAGTGCTCGGAAGTCATTATACCTGCTCCTGGCTTCTGCTTGCCTAATGCCTTCGTACACACCAAGGCTGGGTGAGTCCATCTTCTCGTCCTCTTTCCCTCACAGGAGGAAGGGTTGCAGGATCTAGAACTTCAGATTGAAGCTTCCCAGTGGCAGGCTGCTTGTCCATAAATAATCTTCCATCTTGGTACTTATATGGCCCCTATCTCTGTAGTATCTGAGCACCTTGCAGTCACTAATGTGTTATCCCATTCCTCACAGGGGTATTGTGAGAAGTGCTAACAAACACCCCTGTTTTATAGATGGGGAACTAAGGCACAAACAGGCTAAGTAATTAAGAGACCCAAAGTCACACAGGAAGGCTGTGACAGAGCAGGAATTGAATTCTGGTCTCCCCTGTCTCAGGCTAGTGTCCTAACCACTGAACTATCCTTCCTCTCTCAATAGGTTTCTTCCACACCCATGAACTATAGGAAAGGACAGTACATCTAGCAGAGTTCTATCACAATATATCAGGTCAGTCAAGGATAGTGAGAAAGTCTTTTGTAGGTTAGAAAACCAAGTAACCTGGTCTGATGCTATTGACAGAATCTGTAACCATATAGATCACTGTTGCAACTACTGTTATATATTTGCAGCAACTATTATACAGAGGCTGTTGTGTGAAGTGTCTATGGGAAGGTTATGATTGGCTGGTTATAATTATGCTATCTGTATATGTGTATCATTTTTGGAGTTGCAGTTATGAATACTGTTTGTATTTCAAACTTGTGCTATGCTTCTGGGGAACACCCCAGACAAGTTGGTGTCAGCTCTGCCTAGTGTTCTGGGTGGCCCATTAAGGACCATCAGCTATACAATTGACCCATTGAGAGAAGGTGGATACATCTTGTGATTCAGCCAGGTATGCAGGATCATGCCTGTGGACAGAACTCTAAGGTTTTTTTATGTGCCCCAATGCTTGTTTTTGGAACAAAGAAAGAGAAGCCAGATGACAAAAGACTGCTGCAGCTCCTCCATCTTGTCTTCTTACCTCTGGATGGACTTTGAAACAAACAGAAACTCTACACATCCCAGCTGTGGATGTACTCCAGAGACTTGATTTGAACCTGCAGTTTATTCCATCACTGCTACCAGCCTAAACCAAGAACTTTGCCATTACTGTATATAATTGATTCCATTTAACCAATTCTAGCTCTCATCTATATCTTTTCCCTTTTATGAATAAATCTTTAGATTTTAAAGGATTGGTAACAGTGTGATTTGCGGGTAAGATCTGATTTATATATTGACCTGGGTCTGGGGCTTGGTCCTTTGGGATCAAGAGAACCCTTTTTCATTTACTGGGGTATTGATTTTCATAACTATTTGTCCTCATCACAAGTGGCACTGTGGTGATACTGAGAAACTGGAGTGTCTAAGGGAATTGCTTGTGTGACTTATGATTAGCCAGTAGGGTAAAACCAAAGTCGTCTCTGTCTGGCTGATTTGGTTTGCCTTAGAGGTGGAAAAACCACAGCCTTGGGCTGTAACTGCCCTGTTTTAAGCAATTTGTCCTGAATTGGGACTCTCAGTTGGGTCCCACCAGAACCAGCATAGTTACACCTGGGGAATTAAAAAAAAAATCCATGCAAATTACTTACAATAACTCATTTATTACCAGATTATTTGCACAGGTAACTAGTGAACAGAGCTAGATGAGTTAATCAATAGAAGAACTACTACTAATCTATTTTGAGGCTAATAAAGCTTTGTTCTTAACAACTCTCATATTTGTCACTGAGGATCATGGCAGGATGGTTAACGCTTTTCTCTCCCATTTGTTGGGATGCACCCCCTCCCGCCAAATGATTGTGCTGCACTGTGGATAGAGTACTAGAGTTTATTCCTGGTGATTTCCTGTCATCAATGGCTGAACTCTAAGCATGACTTCCGCACTCAGTTACTTAATTAAGAATACAGTTATTATCCTTGGAGTACAATCATTTGACTTAAATATCTCATTCAATGGAAATAAAGATGCATGTAAACACATGGGGCCAGAGCCCACATAAGAACATAAGCCCAAATCGGAATTACTCTGTTGACATCAATGGAAACTGCACGGATTTACTTCTGCTGAAGATCTGGCCCAGGAGATGTGTCTGTTCACTAAATAGGATAGTTTTACCTTAACAACTAAATCAATTCAAGCTACAGCCTTTGTTTTTAGAATAATTGAGGGAGAGTACTGTTACTTGTTATACTAAAAAGGGACAGTATTTAATTCTCCTGTTCTTGATAATTAGGGTGTGTCAATTTTAATTCCTGTTGCACATTTAAGAAACAACAACAGATTGAGGGATGCACATCAGTTACCCCCTTCACAAATCTTAACAGGTGTGTCCCTTCTGTTCTTATGTTATTATTCTACCTATTATTTCATTTGACATTTCATTGTGTCATAAGGAAAACATATAATTAACCGTTTGTCCATACAAGGACATTCAAGAAAATTAATTAAAGATGCAAATTTAAAGTGGATTAGTTAAAACAACACATTAAAATGTTTGGGTGTACACTGTTGTTCAGAATTAGGCCAGGTCTATATTACTGACCTATATCGCTATAACTACATCTCTCAGGGGTGTGGATTTTTCACACCCCGAGTGACGTAGTTCTATTGATCTAAACCTCCATTTAGACAACACTATGTTGATGGGAGAGCTTCTTCCGTCAACATAGTTACCGCCTCCTGGGGAGGTGGATTAACTCACCAACTGGAGGAGCTATGCTGCTGTAGCACTGTATGTGAAGACAAGTCCTTGGTGACCTTAATTTGATTTAGATTCACTTTGGAAGTGAATTAAACTAAAATCATATTAAGTCCACTTTTTATTCTGAATGATGGTCTTCACAGAGGGTTTTATTGTGGATTAATTAATCCACTTCAAATTCACACCTTTAGTTAATTTGGATTAATTTTCCTGAATGTTTCCCAGGGCTCATCTACATGGAAACAGTCAGAAACCAAATGTTAAGATTATATTTTATCATGGGGCTGGTTTCAGCCATTAGGCTTAGTCCTAAGTAAGCGGCGCTGTGGACCACCCCTGGATTAGCTCAAAGAGGCACAATTCCCTACCTTGGGGTCGGGGAGGGACAGAAGTTTAAGTTAGCTCACTCTTAGGCTTTGTCTACACTACCAGCTAGCAGTGCGATTCCCCTGCTTGCATACACCATGCCTCCGCCGCAACCCATGCTACTGCAACTATACTGCTATTTAGACTTGAGGTAGCAGGAGTCTGTGTATGCAAGCAAAGGAATCACATCTCTAGCTCCTAGTGTAGCTGTAGCCTCAGGATGCAGTTTACTCTTTCCCTTATAATCTGTCCAGCAATTAGGGGATGTAGACAAGGCTCCCACTCCCTACCTATCTTTACACTCCCCCCACCCACTTGCTCTCAAGGAGGAGTATCAGGTGAACAGTTTAAGCCTCAATCTGACCAGAATGGCTGAGCAGAGGAAGTACAGGGCAGTCTTATCCCTCTTATGCCCCTTGCATGATCAAGTAAGAGCGAGGGTCAGTCTAGCCCTCTGCTTTTTAAAATTCCACCCCCAGTGACATCAGAGCACAAGTCTGGTTGAGTTTTGATGAGACTTGTGCTCCTAAATCACTTGGGATTTAAAGGCAGTACTTTTGAAAACCTCAATCACCCATATCTGGCGCAGTTTACTGACTCGGTTAGACCTCAGCTAAACCAATATTCCTACTGTTATTACTGCTTGCTGTGCGCTCCACAATATCTGTGAGAGTAAGGGGGAGACGTTTATGGCAGGGTGGGAGGTTGAGGCAAATCGCCTGGCTGCTGGTTACGCACAGCCAGACACCAGGGCTGTTAGAAGAGCAAAGGAGGGCTCAGTGCGCATCAGAGAAGCTTTGAAAACCAGTTTCATGACTGGCCAGGCTACGGTGTGAAAGTTCTGTTTGTTTCTCCTTGATGAAACTCCCCGCCCCTTGGTTCACTCTACTTGCCTGTAAGCTAACCACCCTCCCCACCTCCCTTCGATCACCTCTTGCAGAGGCAATAAAGTCATTGTTGCTTCACATTCATGCATTCTTTATTAATTCATCACACAAATAGGGGGATAATTACCAAGGTAGCCGAGGAGGGGTGGTGGAGGAGGGAAGGACAAGGCCACACAGCACTTTAAAAGTTTAAAACTTATTGAATGCCAGCCTTCTGTTACTTGGGCAATCCTCTGGGGTGGAGTGGCTGGGTGGCCAGAGGCCCCCCCACCATGTTCTTGGGTGTCTGGGTGAGGAGGCTATGGAAATTGGGGAGGAGGGCAGTTGGTTACACAGAGGCTGTAGCGGCAGTCTGTGCTCCTGCTGCCTTTCCTGCAGCTCAACCATACGCTGGAGCATATTAGTTTGATCCTCCAGCAGCCTCAGCATTGAATCCTACCTCCTCTCATCCATCTCATCTCCTCCGCCACCTTTCAGCTCAGCCCTCTTTTCAGCCCGCCACCTCTCCTCCCGGCCATTTTGTGCTATCCTGCACTCTGACATTGTCTGCCTCCATGCATTCATCTGTGCTCTGTCAGTGTGGGAGGACAGCATGAGCTCAGAGAACGTTTCATCACAAGTGCAGTTTTTTTGCCTTCTAATCTTCGCTAGCCTCTGGGAAGGAGAAGATCCTGTGATCCCTGAAACACATGCAGCTGGTGGAGAAAAAAAAAGGGACAGTGGTATTTGAAAAGACACATTTTATAGAACAATGGGTACACTCTTTCACGGTAAACCATGCTGTTAACATTACATACATAGCACAGGTGCTTTCGTTACAAGGTTGCATTTTGCCTCCCCCCACCATGTGGCTAACAGCGGGAAACATTTCTGTTCAGCCATAGGCAAAAAGCCCAGCAGGAACAGGCACCTATGAATGTCCCCTTAAGAAAAGCACCCTATTTCAACCAGGTGACATGAATGATATCACTCTCCTGAGGATAATACAGAGAGATAAAGAACGGATGTTGTTTGAAGACCAGCAAACATACACTGCAATGCTTTGTTCTACAATGATTCCCGAGTACGTGCTACTGGCCTGGAGTGGTAAAGTGTCCTACCATGGTGGATGGAATAAGGCTGCCCTCCCCAGAAACCTTTTGCAAAGGCTTTGGGAGTATATCCAGGAGAGCCACGAATGCCAGGGCAAATTAATCATTAAACATGCTGGTTTTTAAGCCTTGTATAGTATTTTAAAAAGGTATACTCACCAGAGGTCCCTTCTCCGCCTGGTGGGTCCGGGAGGTAGCCTTGGATGGGTCCAGGGGGTACTGGCTCCAGGTACAGGGTGAGAAACAGTTCCTCACTGTTGGGAACTGTCAGGAAAACCGGTTTCTCCGCTTGTTTGCTGTGAGCTATCTTCAACCTCATCATCATCGTCTTTCTCATCCCCAAAACCTGCTTCCATGTTGCCTCCATCTCCATTGAAAGAGACAAACAACATGGCTGGGGTAGTGGTGGCTGAAACCCCTAAAATGGCATGCAGTTCATCATAGAAGTGGCATTTTTGGGGCTCTGACCCGGAGCGGCCGTTCACCTCTCTGGTTTTCTGGTAGGCTTGCCTCAGCTCCTTAAGTTTCATGCGGCACTGCTTTGGGTCCCTGTTATGGCCTCTGTCCTTCATGCCCTGGGAGATTTTCACAAATGTTTTGGCATTTCGAAAACTGGAACATAGTTCTGATAGCACGGATTCTTCTCCCCATACAGCGATCAGATCCCGTACCTCCCGTTAGGTCCATGCTGGAGCTCTTTTGCGATTCTGGGACTCCATCATGGTCACCTCTACTGATGAGCTCTGCATGGTCACCTGCAGCTTGCCACACTGGCCAAACAGGAAATTGAAATTCAAATGTTCGTGGGCCTTTTCCTGTCTACCTGGTCAGTGCATCTGAATTGAGAGTGCTGTCCAGAGCGGTCACAATGGAGCACTCTGGGATAGCTCCTGGAGGCCAATATCATCTAATTGCATCCACAGTACCCCAAATTCAACCCAGCAAAACCAATTTCAGCGCTAATCCCCTTGTCGGGGATGGAGTAAGGAAATCGATTTTAAGAGCCCTTTAAGTCAAAAAAAAAAGGGCTTCATCATGTGGACGGGTGCAGGGTTACATCGATTTAACGCTGCTAAATTCAACCTCAACGCCTAGTGTAGACCAGGGCAAAGACGACATGTATGTAGCTTCTCATTGGAGGTTCTTTTGTAATCTCTCTCTCTCTCGGGGGATGAACATTAACTTTGCTAGATGGAAATGGAGTGATACTTATAATTTCATCTTCAGTGACTACCTCAACAGGGTCTGGACCCATGGAGGCCCTAACAATTACTGCAATACAAACATCTTCAGAACATTTTGCAGTCAAACAAATTAAAGCATTAAACTGTCCTTATGATGCTAGCTGTCCTTTCCCAGAGTTTGCTTTCCCCAATGGAGGGAGAAGGGAAACAGAGTCACAAGGAGATGACTGTGTGCTTGATCCTGCTTCTGTTGAAGCCCAGGTGAGCTATCATTGGCTTTATTGGGAACGGGATTTGGCACTAGAACCACAGGGAGATCATTTGCTCAAAGCCATATAGAGTCAAACAGTGCTGCTTTGCCATACCCTAGTGAGCAGTTATTTGCATGGGACCTGGTTTATGACCATTAATGAATGGCTGTTCCAGGAAGTAAGGTGACCCCTGATGTCCTTTGTGTTCATTGAAAGTTGCCCTGTGCAGAGGGCCAGCACACAGCATTTTCATAACCCCATCTGGAGAATTTCAATAGCACTTAACTGCTTCATAGACTCTCTGTACAGGGGTGAATTTCACCCACCATGAGTTATGTTCTTAGATATGTTGTTCAGGCATGTTTGAACCAGTGTTTCCCAAATTTCTGTGAGTTGAGCTCCTTTTCAGGAAAATGAAACCAACTGCTCTCCTACCCAAAACCCCCATGCCACCAAAACTGTAAATGTCCCCCGATTCCTGTAACCTCACCATGTGTCCTTAAAGATCTACACATCTTCTGTGCCCCCATCCCTCCTATACACACACTGAGGGAAATGCTGATAAAGATCTTCATAATAAGATCCTTCCTCTCATTTCTTACATCCTTTCATGGGCACTGAAATAGCTAACAACAACATTGATATTTAAAGTACCATCTGAGTTGAAATCATTGAAATGAATGGGTCAGTTGAAAGCTCAAGAGATTTTCTTTCAGGCTCTCTGCAAACTCAGGTAGACATGTCATCTGTTACATTTACTTCACATTTTAAAAATTTTGAGACACCCATTTAAGCCAGCATAAACCTCAGTTTTTGGGTGCCCAACCTGAAAAATTTTAAGAAGGATTTGGTTTTCAGAGGGCAAGTGCCTGATTAAAAGGTGTCTGAATCTGGGCGCCAGAAATCACTTGTTACTTTTGAAACTCCTGGAGTTTAATCAGTAGTTTATAACAGGCAAATGAACAGAAAAGGCATAAAACATGATGGATTCCATTTGCTTATTATTGTTGATAACCTGATCAACCTTTTGGTGGGGATAAGGTTTTGGTCCTATTACAGAAAGGCAAAATAAAAAAAGTGTCAACATTGGGTTTAAGATATTGACATGAAGTCTCCACCCTCGCACAGTTTTCTTTAGCCATTATTTGAACTAGCTTTGAATGCTTTAACTAGTAAAAGCCATGACCTACAACTTCCCAAGTCACAGGAGACAGTCAAACCTTTCTTCTGAATAAGAGCTTAAGAAAGTAACTACACTCATAGTTTTAACTCATCTATTTTCCCACATACGTAATTATCATGTAAACTGTATTACCTTGCTCAAGGCTTACTGCAGTATATAAACATCTAGTTTATATAAATGAAGCTTCCTGCAGCATAACAGTTACGCGTGAGGAAATTGTATCCAATAAAACAGGCACTCTAAAAGAGTAACCCTTCAGGGAGCTAGAGTTTAATGGGCCATGTGAAATGAGGAGTGTACCCAAACTGATGGGGGAAGATTGTTTGTTTAATTTATGAGCAATGAGGTCTGCATGGAAACAAGGTCACCCTAAGAACACAAATTTCTACATTTGGCTTGATAATTGTCAGTTTAATATTGCATCCAAACAAAAATATATACTTTTCTAACTGCTTAACTCTAGTAAGAGTAAAAAGGAGTGAAAGCTGCAGCTTTAAACCCTATGAAAATGTATTCTTGATGGATTGTGTCATGTTTGAACAGGGACTTTAAACTTTCAGTCCATTTAATAACAAAATTGTGTTAGACTTCATGGTGGTCATCATCTCTTTTATTTAAAGAAACACTTGTACTGGAGAATAGGAACAATAATGAGCTGAATTTGCTTATATTGTGCTTCTGTTTAGGAAGGAAAGCTATCCCCTGAAAGCGATGCACCATTACACTTTGCAACTTACTGAGACTAGTAATAGCTAATACAGGTTTTTGACAGAGATAGTGGGTCTTGTGCAGAAGGAGGGTAATGTGTAAAATGGTGTAATCTGCACACTGAGGGAATGGAAAGGTAGGGCTTCAGCAGGGAGAGCAACCAATGGGTAAACATAAGATAATGCAGATTTTAACCTCCATGTGCTATCTAACTGGTTGATTTTCCTGCTACAGCCTCACTTCTGTCCCCTGAACATACAAGTATCACCTGTTTATGTTCACTTCCACCAGTTTACTAATCACACCAACACTGAAGTCACCTCTGAATTTGGCTCATAAACCCACCTGCATACAGCTTATGCTCCACAGGGAATGGAGGATGTTCAGCTTCTGAGATGGATTTCACTTACGCAAGATTGGGCACTGTGTTCTTAAACAGAGATAGGCCTACCCAGTTCAGACAAGCCTGACAACTCCAAACAATGGGGTGATTAGAGGCTGGTAGGTAAAGGAACAGAATCTCATGCCAACTAGTATAACTCATTACTGTAATAGTGGCAACCTGCGTTCTTGCTATACAAAGACCACTGTTAGCTGAACTGTTATCACCACAGTCCAAAGTAAAAAAAAATCTACAGAGACACACAAATTTGAGTCTTCTTAACCTTATTGCCTCTGGTCCTCCATTGTCTCTGCTGTGCTGCTGCCATCCGTTATCCCAAGTACATTCTACCTGGATCTATCAGCGGAGTTCAGCAGCAGCATCAAGCAGTTAATAGTGCCTGCCAGGTGCTTGTACTAGTTTATTTACCGAGGAACATTTTTCTGTTTCAGCATTAGATCCAGCTCATTTACTCAACAAAAAACCCAACAGCCACCAGATGTTATGTTAGGCTAGTGACTAATTATTAAAGAACACAACAGCCATATAATTTCTGAGGGTGGAGAGAAAAGATTTCAAGACCAGTGTGAACAAGGAAGCAGTGTGAATGCAGAATTCACAGAAAATTTAAGAGATGAGTAAAACACTTTGACTGTGGGGTTTGGGTTTCATTATATACTTCCACTGAGAGCTGCAAAGTCTTTGAAACCTAGGCTGGAATTGGCTTGCTTTTGAACTAGGAGTAGTTCATTGTTTTTCAAGATTTCCAAGCAGTTTATACTGAGTTTTGCTTTGAGTCTGAGATCAGCTTGAACCTGAACCTCAAAGCCCCTAAGAGTTAAACCCATGTGGTTCAGAAACTGAACAGAAGGGTCATCCTCCAAACATTAGAAAGTGAAGCTCCCAAATTTCCATAAAACTTCTCTAGTCCAATTATGAGAAATGGGTTATTTAATTAAAAGGAAATGTCACCGCAGTTAACCAGACCCTTCCCACCCTCCCAGGATTTATATAGATTTTGCAAACACAGGGCCAGATCCAGATGGTGTAGAGCCATTGATCTTACTCAGGGGGCTAAGCCAGGTGGGAGAATGTCAAGCAGGAGTATTCTTATACCCTCTTCCCAGCTACCATAACACCCCATCAGGGATCTTTTACCTGGAGTGCAAATTAGAGTGCTAACCCATAGCTGGGATGGGGCACACAAAGCAACCTTTCACCTCAATCTCTATGCTGAGTTCAGTCTAGGTATAGGGATAGATTAGACCCTGAGTGCCACTTCTGAAGTGCTGAGCATTCCTCATTCCTGCTGAACTCCCCACCTCCCACCTCCCAGTAACATCTTTACAAGAGTAGTGCTGAACTGACAGCAAGGGTGTTTAGACATCAACTAATAAAGAGCAAGGAGGATTTTGAAAGTCACTCCTTAACTAGGGGCCAATAACTCATCCTCTAAGTAAGACTGATGAGCACTAGAAATCATTGTATAGAGTACCTGTAGCACATGAAAAAAGTCTTTGGAGTTCACAACATCGAAGAAATATTTATATCATTTAGGGCCTGGTCCAAAGCCCACTGATATCAATGGCAATATCCCCATTGGGTTAGATTCAGTCCTAGCTGAGAAAAGAGTAGAACAACATTTTATAAGGGAAAAAAAATAATCTCTCTGAGGCATACAGTGATATTTAAGAATTGCAAAGACAATGAAGAACTCAAGTTGTAGTGGGCTCCTAAATAAGGAGATATTTTCTCAACATAACTGCCTTGAAAAAATTGCTTTAGATTTTTTTTTTGATAAACACAAAGCATAAAAGAAAATACATATGACACCTCTGAAATGGAGAGGACATTGACACCTCTACTGAAACTCCCCAAAACCCTTACAAGAAGGATGGAGCTGAACACCATAAATAAGAAATACAGAATAAAAACAGACTCCTCTATATGCAGAAGAGAAAAAAAATCACATTTAATGCACACAGAGATGAAGGAAAGATCAGAGTGAATGAGAAAACTGGAAAAGCAAAATGACTAAAACACTCCGAGCCAGATCCTTAGGTGGGATAAGTCAACAGCTTCATTGACATCAATGGAACTATACCACTTTATGCCAGCTGAGGATCTGGTCCATACACTTTTTAAACAAGCATTTCACTGGAACATCAAGTCAATAGCTGGGGAGTTACATTTGTTTAGTAGAACGATAAAAGGGATCACTGGCCACTTTTAAATCGAACACCCATAAAAGAAAATTGAGAAAGTAGGCTTTTTAAAGCCTGAAACTTTCTACTGTCTTTGTTTCAATTTATATGAGGAAAGAAAAAGGCTGAGTGTATCTACCATCCCTGTAAATGAAAGTGAACTTTTAGACTTTACACGCTGAAAGGAGAGTATCCAGAGATGAGTGGCAGGATTTTCAGATGTGTCTCTGCAGTGGCCACTGGACTTCAGCTGCAGTTCTGAGTATTATGTACATATGAAAAAATCAAGCCCATGTTTGTGTCAGTGGTGATCACTAGAGTTGGTCAGAAATCTCCCAATGGAGCATTTTGGCATCGGAAAATACTGATTTATCAAAATTGGAACATCCGTAAGAATGTTCTAATTTGACAAAATTCCAACAGAAACTAGGCAAGTTTCTGACAGAACATTGCAAGTTGCGGAATGTGCCTGGTTACACCTGTCAGCTTGTCCATCTGGCTCCTTGGCAGCCTGCCTGGTGGGCTGATGGGGAGCAGAGAGCCAGGCAGCTCTGGCTCCCAGGCTTGCGGCTCCTCAGCGGCCTGGGCCCAGGGGTTCCCAGGCTCCCAGCCAATGCTGGCCATCTGGAGAGCAGTCCCAGAGCCAAGTTTCCTGGGGCTTCGAGGGTCTCTGCCAGGTGGGCTGACTTGTAGTTGGAGCCTCCACACTTTCAACTCCTTGGCAACCTGGAAAGCCCTGGCAGCACTGTTAACTTGACTCTCTGGGCTTCAGGAGCCCCAGATGTTTAAAAAATTCTGATGTAATCACATGATTCCAAAAGCTGTGCATGAGTCTATAGCACTTATGCCTTAAGCTAGCCCAGCTCCCAAAACTACTTTTGCCTCTGCCTCCCCAGCAACTCCCTGTTGAACTCTTCAGTCCATCTCCCACTCCATTCACCATGATTCCTTCTCCAGTCTCCCCTTCTCCATCCAAGTTCCCCTTTCTCTTTCTCAGATCCTGAAATCAAAGGGACTGAGAAAATTGTGTCAGTTTCCTGAACTATTCTTGACAAACCTTACTGAATTAAATCTAAGTATTTTATGAACTCATTAAAAAGCAAATCTGTATGTATTATGGGATTATACATAACCTCAAGAAGTGTTATGAGGTTCAAAGGGCTCTTTTAAACAATGAGCTAAGACAAGAATGAATTGTTGGTTGAGTAGGTTTCCTACAAAATACTGGGGGGGGAGGGGAGAAGAATGCAAATGCCCACCTCTGGGCCTGATCTTTGAAGCTTTACCCTGGAGATGGGACATTTGTCCATGAATTACCTAGTCCCAGTACTGAAAAGCCCAAACAGTGCAAAGAAGTAACTCAGTTTCATGAATGTGCATATTCTGAGCCAAAGCAGTGGTGTATTGGTAACCACAGAAAAAAAAACCCTTGGTGGGGACAGTTCACTGTCCCAAGCCCTGGCTGGAATTGGGGTGATCTATAAGCTTAGCATGATGGTGGTAGCTTGATGGAAGCATCACCTAGAGGTTAGGAGATTAGGTCCTTCTTAATGCAAGCAGGAGGTGGTAGGGGATCCCAGGCCCTCCAACTCCATCAGACTCAGGCCTTGGGCCCTGTGAAGATTTCCAAAGGCCAGGAACCCAAGAATACCTTAAGGCTGTCCTCTCTGAGCCACCTCCTACCTCTTCACACTCTGTGGTCCAAGCTTTGCAGTCTGTAGCAAAAGGTAACAAAGAAAAGGTACTAATTGCACCTTCAGTCTGTCTGGGCCCAGCAAACAGGCTCCTTTTTCCCCCAAAGGAGCTGATACAGCACCCCTTCTCAGGAGCTTCCAGGGCAGGTCTTCTGCTTTGTCAGCCCCCTGCTGAACTCTCTGGCTTCCTTTTAAGCTCAACCTCCATCTGGAGCATGAACTGCAGGTGCAACTGGGCAGGGTCATCTGGGGCCATAGTTGTTCTTTAACCCCTTTGGTCCTAGTGCAGGGTTTATAACCTTGTTATACTTGGTAGAATGTGTCTTGGCTCTTTTAATTGTTTTAAATGTGTGTTTCATTGTCATGCTTAGACTAAATGTGCTTGCTTAGAAAAAGCCAGCTGGTAACTTAAAGTGTGGCAATTACACTGTTTACTATCTCTGGGCAATCTGATTTTATTGGGGAATTCACAGCGTACGCAGGGAGCTGTGCTATAGGAAATACCCTAGTCAGGAGGGAGAGCAAGTCTGTAGATGACACTAAGATGGGGGGAGAGGTAGATATGCTGGAGGGTAGGGATAGGGTCCAGGGTGACCTAGAAATATTGGAGGATTGGGCCAAAATAAATCTGATGAGGTTCAACAAGGACAAGTGCAGAGTCCTGCACTTAGGATGGAAGAATCCCATGCACCGCTATAGGCTGGGGACCAACTGGCTAAGCTGGAGTTCTGCAGAAAAGGACCTGGGGATTACAGTGGATGAGAAGCTGGATATGAGTCAGCAGTGTGCCCTTGTTGCCAAGAAGGCAAACTGCATATTGGGTTGCATTAGTAGGAGCATTGCCAGCAGATCGAGGAAAGTGATTATTTCCCTCTATTTGGGGAGGGAGGCCACATCTGGAGTATTATGTCCAGTTTTGGAGCACCCCCCCCCCCCCACCACAGAAAGGATGTGGACAAATTGGAGAGCATCTAGCATCGAAAATGATGAGGGGGGCTGGAGCACATGACTTCTGAGGAGAGGCTGAGGGAACTGAGCTTGTTTAGTCTGTGGAAGAGAAGAATGAGGGGGGGGGATTTGATAGCAGCCTTCAACTACCTGAAAGGGGGGTTCCAAAGAGGATGGAGCTCGGCTGTTCTCAGTGGTGGCAGATGATAGAACAAGGAGTAATGGTCTCAAGTTGCAGTGGGGGAGGTCTAGGTTGGATATTAGGAAACACTATTTCACTAGGAGGGTGGTGAAGCACTGGAATGGGTTACCTAGAGAAGTGGTGGAATCTCCACCCTTAGAGATTTTTAAGGCCCTGCTTGATAAAGCCCAGGCTGGGATGATTTAGTGGGTGTTGGTCCTGCTTTGAGCAGGGGGTTGGACTAGACCTCCTGAGGTCTCTTCCAACCCTAATCTTCTATGATTCTATGAGAGAGGTGTGTCTCTGCCCAGGAGAGGTGTGACTGGAAAGGCAGAAGTGTGCCCTTGCTGGACCAAAGAGAGGGGGATACAGCGCACAGTTGCTCTGAACTGTTACATATATTAAGCACATGTTTGAAGTTAAACACATGCATAAACATGGTCTGCAATAAAAAGGCTCTCCTAAATCAGCAAGATAATATTTTCTTATTTCATTTTAAAATTGAGGTTAACAGAGTGAAACATTCCTCGCTCCTACTGTTCTAAATCTGGAACTGTTACAGTGTTTAATGTTGGTAAGTGATGAATGCCTCCTGGAATTGCTTTGGGAGCCTAGGATGCTTCAAACCTCCCAGAAAATGCATAGTACCTTGCAAGATCATGAAAAGAACTTTAATATTATGAATTAGCTAGAGAAAGCATTTGCAATGTCAGACTTGTTTTAGCCAGATATTTAAAGAAAAAAAAAATAGTACAATGTGTCAGCTTACCAGCTGTTTCCTGGTCATTCAAATTGGATATGAATCCTTACCATTCATTAATCTTGTGCTATTGATAACAGGTGGCTGATCTTATTTCCCACTCATTCCCAGCTGGATAAATTTATTACCCAACACACAATACTTCATCTGGAAAAAATGATTTAAAGTACCAAAAGGCATAAAATATCTTCAAGATTCTGAGCATCATTGGCAAAGGAGAGTTTTCAAATTCCAAGTACAGAAATTAAAGTATTTTGTATCAGTGCATAATGGAATCCATTGCCTTATCAGCCTTAGAGACTAGCCTTCCGGTCTTACTCTGTTCTGGCTCAGAGTCTGTGATGGGGTACTCCTCCCACTGTGGCAGTTTCCAGAGGCAACCTGGATAACTAAGAAGAGAAGGTTGATCCATGAATCTGTCATATTGAGAAGACATCTCATTAAACCATTTATGGCCAATAGAATCAGCTCTCTCTTCTCCTAATAATCTTCTGGCTGTGAGTGAATGATTTCTGCTGGATTCTGAAGGCAGGTCACAGACTGATACACCCACCACAGCCCCCTTGGTGCACTGCACACAGAGTTCTTAGATTCGGTTTTTTCTTTTAACATTGTTTAGGATGCAATTTACACTCAGGGGACATAGCTTAACACCAGGATGAGACATTTTCCTGAATTCTCTCAATACTCATCTTAAAACTCTAGAGAAGACAGCATCATCCCAGATTACTCTACAAATGCATGGAATTCATTTGCTTACATAAATGGAGGCAAGAAAACTAGCAGAACAGGTGCTCACTTAGCAATAATAAAAGTATAACCATTGTAACTGAGAAGTTTTCTTCTACTGCTGCATTTTCATATCCATTCCTATCTCCAACACTTAGCATTTTTATAGCACTTTATATTTTCAGAGCACTGTACAAATATTAAGTAGTTAATGCTAATTCCTCTGTTAGGGGCATATTTTCCTACAAATAGTTTTTTCATCAGAAACCACATGTTGAACATGTTCATGCTGAAATCACAACTGTTTGCAGGAAAGGGCCAGTTCTGACACATTTCTGATTTGAAAAAGTTCTGACAAACATTTTGAAATTATCAAAACAGTTTCCTTTTTCAGTTTGAAATGAGTTATTGTTTAGATATTTTGGCCAATTTATACTTAAAAAAATCTATTTAAAAAGGTCAAAATCTAAATGAAATGTTTCAGTTGACCCAGCCTGGATTTTCTTTCAGGATTATCAATTTGTGAAAATTTGAGAGCTCAACTTTTTGTCTTAATTCAGGATGGGAACAAAACCTTGAAAATTCTCATGAGATGAGAAAAAAATCATTTCCTATCCAGCTCTATAAATATTATCCAATTTTATAGATGGGAAACAGAATCGCAGACTAGAAAAATTTAAAAAAAAAAATCACATAGCGAGTCAATGTCTGTGTGTCAGTCAGAACTGGAATTTAAAATTTAAATCCCTAAATTTAGATACCCAGGTTTGCCCAAGACCCTAGATTAAAATTTCAGGACTTCCTTGATCACATACCCACTTTTCAACATGGAAATTTGGGGTTCCATTCCTACCTTTAAACTATATCCCTCTCTTTCAAGAAAGCAACATTTGTGCTTAGGTCTATCCTGATGTAATTTGTGCAAACGGAGAAGAAAAAAAGAAAAGAAAATAGTATTGCATGCATGGCAGCTTGCCCAACTTAAAATGCAGGCAGGGCAAAAATCACTACTACAGAACAGCAAATGCATAGCAGCTTGGGAAATCACACAGAAGACCACTTCTTAAGATCTAGGAAGGCTAATCAGCTATTATGGGATGTACCAAAATAAGTCAATTTCACAGTTATCGCAAAATGGAGACATTGATAAATGTAGTTTAAATGAAGTGAAGTATTAGATCAACTTGCTGAATGAGAAACATTGCCCTGAAATGTAAACCTGCAGTTCTATAGCTGAGAACATGCAAGGGTCCTAGGCTGCATATCACCATCTTTACATACATCTCGAATGATTTTGTCAAAATATGCCATTTTAATCAAGTACCATTCCTTAGAGTATTGAGTCACTCAGTATATTATAAGTACAAAATACATAAGATTTAGCACAATGTGCATTCTGTGACCACTGTCTAAACTCTTATAATGAAAAATTGTATAGGTTTAGGTTTAACTACGTTGTAAATTCTTTTCCTATAAGTAGCCAGTGGAGTCAGATTTCCAACAGCCATTTATAAAGGAAAACGTAATGTGTCTTGGTTAGACTTCAGATGAATGATAACTATGCCATTATCTGTACTCAATACATTTGAAATATAAATGTAATCAAACTGATGCTACTATCAGGGGATAAAGTTGAACTAGAGTTTAGGGTGTCAAGCAAAGGTAGGGAAAGCCTCTGTATATACTCTTTGAAGTTGAGTGATTGTTAATATCCTGCTAAAAGATACTGTTTGCCATACCAAATAGGAGCATCTACCCATATGGAAATATAGGGATGGGATCTCTGATTGAAGGACAAATGATGCCCTTCAATTAATATGCAGTTTCCATTGACTTCATTATGATTCCCTTATGCAGCCAAATGGAGAATGTGGCTTTTATTTTGTCTTTTCATCAAAGCGGGACAGCAGCACTATTGTAGTTAAAGTTGAGAATAGCTTACTGTTGAACAGCTGATTTTTCTAAATGCTTGATAATCTATATGCTTACTCAGATTGTCTTGCAAACTTGTCCGCCTCATGGTGATCTGGGGTAGAGGTATGTGACATGTCATATGGGGTCACAGCCATGCACCATGTCACAACATCCAGAGTGGGGACCCGGGCCCAGAGCCACAAAACTGGGGCCACCAGTGCCGGGTGAGTGCAGAGCAGACTTGCTCTCCAGCTTCATGTGAAAGGCACCTAAAGGTTACCGGGGGCAGTCACTTCCACAATTCCTGTGTTAGCTCTGCCACTGATTACATGATCACATACTATTTATTTCTAAAGTCACCACCTGCCCAAGATTTTCCAGGTTTGTCCCTTTTTTCCAGGTAGCTGTCCTGGGAAATCTGTAAGGATGCTCAATACATGCTGCAAGCTGTCTAATTTTATGGGTTCATAAAATTCAGGGCTTTACACATCTCATTGCATTTACTATACGTAGATTGCTTCACACATTTTTGGATTGTTTACTTTCCAGAAACCAGTCATTGTGCAGCACTGTCCATCATTCAACTTCCTCTTTATCTTCGTATTCTTAACTTACTTTGTCCTTTATCATCTAGTTCACTGTAAATAGTTCCCTGGGTGTTCTCCCTTGTATCTTAGTTGGCTCAGACATTCTCTCTTCTTAGTCTACTGACCTATTTAGCACAAACATTCTGTTTTCAACCTGCTTATTCATTTCCATCCCTAATTCTATCTTTCAAAAAATGAGGCCTCCCTCCATATGTTTATTATTCATGTTGGCCAGGCCTCGCTACAGGATTGAGTGGATGCTGGAATGTCTGTAAGTGTTGGTGTAGGTGGGTGGATGCTGACTAAGAGTCCGTGATTGGGACCCCATCCACCAAGGGAGCAGGGAACTGGATGGTGGCAGGAATCTCTGTGGGGACCTGGCTTGGGGGCAGGGAGTGTCTCTGGGGTGGCTAGGCAGTAGGGGATCAGTTTGGGTGCTGGCTGGGGAGCAAGGACTCTCTGGCGAACAGGAGTTGGGAGACTGGCCAGGGGGACAAGTCTGGCTGGGAGATCCTGGGATAATGTTACATTCCTTTCTTACATTCCCAGAATGCACAAAATTAAATCAGATACAAACATAAATACCCCTATTCAAACGTTGCAATGTAATACTACTTTATTTCTTAGAATTCAGAACACACAAGAACCCCAACATAAAGAGAAAAAACAGGCTGCTCCCTAAGGCAGAACTCACTCCAGTTTGCTGTAAGCTGGCTCTTTCCAGAATGACTTTGCTCACATGCTTTGCTACAGAGCCCTCTAGCCTGCAAGCAGGATCTAGAACACCCCCACCCCATTCTGTTCCCTTTGGCCTCTCTCTTAAAGCAATAGCTTCCATATCCAACACAGTCTTCAATACACCATACCCTTCACTTTCTTTCCCTGCAACCTGCCACGTACTTTCGCCTCTACCTCCCCTTCTTTAGTCACTGCTGCTGTTGCTGGCTGCTTCCATGCTTAGATTCAGCAGGGAAAGCAGCCAGATGGGATGCTGTGGCCTCTAGAAGTTTCAGGCAGAACTGCAGCTTCTACCCAGATGCATGACATTCAGGCTGAGTTTCAGGAATACAAACAGGGTTGCCATATACATGAGTGTCAAGTGAGATGTATAATACTTAGCAGAAGCTGGAAGTTGAATAGTGAAGGAAAGAAGGGAAAGATGGCAGGGGATGTCACCTTGGAGCATTGGGTTCTGATCCTGCCTCTCTCGCAAAGTTCCTATATAATGATGGACAAGTAACACAAATTAAAATTTTCACATGAAACCACTGTTCCTCATTTGCTAGTTACCCAACTCCTGGGCCCTGATTTGTAGAAGTGCTGAGGATTCAGAACTGTAACTGAAGCCAGGAAAGACGGTCCCATGGTCAGAGTGCTGGCATGGGACTTGGGAGATGTATGTTAAATTCCCTGCTTCTCCACAAACTTCCATTGTGACGTTGTCAAGTCAATCTCTGACTCAGTTATCCATCTGTAGATGGAAGATTACAGTACATCCCGATTTTACTGGGGAGTAGTGATGCTAAATACATTAAAGATTGCAAGGTGCTCAATCACCATGGTAATGGGGGCGGGCATATAAGTATCTAAGGTAGACGGTCAATATAATCTGTAGTTTGAATATCTACCGGGCTACAAAAATACTAAGTATTCTGAAAAATCAGGCCCTAGGTATTTCAAATTGGGCATCCAAAATTAGCAGACCATTTTTGTGCTTCAGATTCCCAGAAGTAAAATAGAGATAATGATATTACTTTGTGTCACTTCTCAGGTGTATTATGAAGATAATTCATTAATATTTGAGAAGCACTCAGATACTACGTTTATGAGCACCACAGAAAAAGCCACCAGGAAATAAATTCTCTATTCACTGCATGGTTTGGACTTGCAGTAAATAAGGCATAGGGCCACATACTGAATGATGAGACTAAATAAAGAGCTACCTGTTCAGTGAGAAGTGATCATCCTGCACAATAATGAAGCAGGGGTCCCATGAGAAACCAGTATGTGATCATGTAAAAATTACATTCAAGACTGTATCATTACGCGTATGTGCATGGGAGCCAAATTAGAGTTGCACAGGCAACCATAATTTTGACACTTTCCAGTGCTTGACTTTGCAACCTTAACATTGCATAAAAAAATGTTAAAACAATAACTGATATATACTGGGGATGATCAATTCACCTTTTGGTTAATGTTACGGTATTTATGGGTTTTAGCTTCAGCTTTCCATGTTTGGTTAGGTAAGGCAGATAATGCTCTGCTGTAGATTTGGACAAAACGCATACCAAAGGCTATAAATTACAACCTTTAAAACACTGATAAATAAAGTGGTGGGGTAGCTCCGTTTGATGCACACCCAGTCAGCTGTAAAATCCCTCTTGGTAGCTCTTCTCTGCTTGCTTTACCTGTAAAGGGTTAACAAGCCCACAAGTAAAAGAAAAGGAATGGGCACCTGACCAAAAGAGACAATAGGAAGGCTAAAACTTTTAAAAATGGGAAAGAAACTTTTCCTTTGTCTGTTGTTCTCTGGGCTTCAGGGACATGGAGCAGCAATGCTATAAGCAGAAACACTGTGTAAGGTTTGAACCAGGTATGAAAAAGTATTTTCCCTACCTAGAAGAAATAAATATGGATAGGGAATGTTTAGTTAGATTTCATCAGGTTTCTTTTTTATTTTGGCTTGTGGATCTCCTCTGTGCTAACCCCAGATGCTTTTGTTTGATTGTACCTTTAAGCTGAACCCCCAAGAAAGCTATTTTGGGTGCTTAATTTTTGTAATTGTTTCTTTTAAGATCTAGCAAAAAGCCTAACTTCCAGATGTATTTTTTCCCTTTGTTTTTAATAAAATTTACCTTTAAGAATAGGATTGGATTTTTGGCATCTTAAGATATTTGCATGTGTTGTTTGATTAGCTGATAGAAAACAAAGGGAATTAGCTGTGGCTTTCTCAGCTCTTCCCTGGAGTGGAGTGGGGGTGAAAGGGCTTGAGGGCACCCCACAAAGAGGAATTCCCAAGTGCTCCATTCTGGGTTCAAAGGGGTTTTTTTGCATTTGGGTGGTGGCAGCATTTACCAAGCCAAGGTGAGAGAGAAGCTGTAACCTTGGGAGTTTAAATACTTGCCACTCCAGGCTTGCATTATTTTTAAAATCCTTGTGGGCCCCCACTTCCTGCACGTGAAGTGACAGAGTGGGCATTCAGCCTTGACAAACACCTATTACATTTAGTATCGACCCATGTAAAACCAGAACATACACACAATATGCAGTTATTTTTTTCCAATTATTTCTTAGTATTTTCTATTAAAGCAGCAACAAAGGAAGCTGTCAGATCGGTCTCTCTGATAGAAGTACTCAAGAACATAGGTATAGCCTGTTTCAACTCAAGCATCACACATACTGTTCACAGTATCATGCAGAGGAGCTGATTTTTTTGGCTCACAGAAGATATGAATATATCAGTCCTAAATGAAAAGGTAAAGTGAACACAAAGAATGCACCTGAATTTATGGTTGAATTATAAAGCAAAGTGCTTCAGTAAGGTGGTACAGAAAATGACCAATGCAAGTGAAAATTCACAAGCTTGCTTCAAGGAAAGGTTTTACAATTTTTGTACTAAAGTACAGACTCATACAATCAGAAGAGGGGACATAGAAACTATCAAGAAAACCTGATAACAGAGTGAGGAAAAGAGGCTATTCCTGTCATAGATTAAAAACTGGTTAAGAGAGAGGAACAATTAGGAATATATAGGCAATCTCAGGTTAAAAAGAGGTTAACAGTGGTTGCCCCAAGTCTTGGTAATATTTTCATATTTCTTAACCTGGAAAAGGGAATGAATAGGAGGTAGTAAAGTTTGCTGATACTTGCATGATATACTTTTGGTTATGGAAGTCTAGGAAGGACCATGAGGTTTTTGTAAGGATTCATGCCCAACTGTAACAGGGTCAGGACTCATCACCAAGGCACCTCCTGCTGGTTGCTCTGGGAATTAGCTCAGTCCAGCTCTGGAGCACCGTGTGCATGTTTTCTTGCCTGTTTTCTGCTCTACTCCGCTGTTTTGGACCCACATTGCTCCTCCGCTCAGCGGTGTCCTCTTCAGGACACTGCCCTCTAGCAGTGCCCACTACTTCTTTCTCACCCCCCCCCCCACCAGGGGTCATGGCAGTTCTTTGGCTTGCATCCACCTCAGGGGCCAACCACAACCCAAAGTCTAGCCCTTCATTTCAGGAGCAAGTTGCAGTTTGTATTGGCCATGCTCCTCTGTGTCCAGGTGCAGTGCCAGGGGGAGACCCAGGCCCACCTGCTACTCTGGATCCCAACCCAGGAACCCTCTAGTGGAAGCCTCTCTGCCCTCCTTCTCTCCCCCTGTCTGCCTTTCATCCCTAGGCCACTTCCCCTTGGCCCTTTCTGGCAGGGGCCTGCAGCCTAGCAGGTAACAGGCCAGAGCTCACCCTCCACTTCCCTGAGCCTTCCCAGCATGCACACGCACACTCCCCCAGTCCTCCTTCCTTGCTTATCAGGAAGAGACTCCCCTCTGCTCTACTGGTCAGCCCCTTATATCTGGGCTACCCCAGCAGCTGCCTCCTCTCTGGCTCCTAAAAAGCCTTGCCCCTAATTAGCTGCAGGTTTCCACAGCCTCCATGGCTGCTTCTGCCCCACCCTCTGCTGGAGTGGGCCATCCGCACCACTACACTAACAAAATTAGGATTGTGAACAATCTACTAGCATCTTAAATACCAGTGTGGCTTAAGGCAACATGAAGCACAATGGACCTGATTTCCACTGATTTAAAAGGAGTTTGGATCAGGCCTACTGAAGAGAACAACTTAACCTGCTCATACACAGTGCTAGTTTCTGAATTAGTTCTGACAAAAAAGACCTAGGCACCATTGTGGGCTAAACAGTAAAGGTGCCTATTTAATACAGAATGGCATCAAAAAGAGTGTTATTGCAAAGAAAATAAAGAATTCAAAAATATTGTCAGGCTGTTTAATGGATTAAAATATATGCATCTTCAGTCAGCTCATTGCACATAAGGAAATTATAAAAGCTATTGAGAAGGACAGCAAGACTGGAGGGATGGAAATGCTTTCTTAAGAGGAACCATTTAAAAGAGTATTCATTCGGACTTTTCACAGGTTCAGAGTTCTGCACTAGAAGTGATTTCAAATTCAGTGCCTCGGATTATTTTGGAAGGAAGAATAACGAGACAATAGGCATAATGAATACATGAAATGATTAATGATACAGAGAGGGCAGTCTAGTTCATTTTTATCACTTTGCAAGAACAAGAGAATACAATTAAAAGGCAAACAAATTTTAAATTGATAAAAGGAAATATGGTTATACAGCTTATAATCAGACAGTGGAATTCACTACCACAGGGTATTGAGACAAATAGTTTATAAAATTTAATTTAAAAGAATTAAAGATTTCAACAGCAGATGTTGCTCTTATTCAGACACTGTGTATACATGGCATCATGGCATACATTTATCACCAGATAAGGCAAGGAAGATTTCCATAGTATAGCATTGCACAAGTTAGATGCACTATTGTGGTTTTCCACTTTCACTGGACACATACATCAGTGGCTGCTTTTGGAGACTAGATGGAACATTGATCTTTTTCAGTAAGGCATTTCTATTTTTCCTATAATAAAATAACCTAATTTATCATGAATAATCTGACATCTACTTGAGGAAAAAAGAAAAAAAAACTAGGAGGAAATTTTAAAAAAAGCTATCCCTGTAGCATACAATAAAAAAAATTGTTGCGAGTCAAAACTGCAGAAAAAAAGGAATCAGAACAAGACATGTATGTGATAAAAACAATACTTTAAAAAGAGGTAAGTAGAAATTATTTTGTCCTTCTCATATGGGTCTCAAGGAACATAAGTAAAGTTTAGAATAAATGTAATTAGAGATTGGGTTGGAATAGAGGTTAACTAAACATTTAGGAAGAACTCTTAGGCAGATTAAAGGCAATAGGTGTTCTGCCATTGACTTCAATAGGACCAGGATTTCACCCTTCCTAATTTTCATTGAGCCCACAATTCTCTGATATTGTCTCAAAATGACAGATATAATAACTAATAAGAAATTGTATTTCTAAATACTCATAGCTGTGGTGTATTGAAGATTGTATTGGAATTGCAAGCTGTCACTTTAAGAGTAGGGGGGGTTTCTTGGTCCTGCTTTCAGGCTGGGAGACTCTGTAGTGAAGTATGTGATCAGGGCCTAGCAGCATTCAGTTTAGAAAAAGACAGCCTAGAACAAGGTGGGGTGAGTTGTGCTCTGCTTTATGGAGCAGCCTGCTTTCTCTCTCTCTGATTTTGGTTACTTAGTCTTATTCATTATTCTAAAAATTAAAGTAGTGTTGTGTTGCAACATTCCAGAAAGAATATTTAAAGTTTATCTATTATCTCTTTGTATGCTGTGAACAAAACAATACCCATAAAAGGTACATCAACATTATTGTGACCAAGCTTTGAAACTATATGTTTTCTGAAGACCAAAAGGTACTAAAAGTAGAAGTTTAGCAAATGTCTCAACTCATCTTAGAATGGGAGTTTTACACATCTACATGGTAGAGTAGTATGGATTTAAATCGTAATTTTCAAAATTTCCTCAGTGTTTAAAGGATCTTCATGCACCTATATCCCTATTTATGCACATTGGCCCTGATTCAGCGAAGTACTCAAGCACATCCCTAATTTAAACATGTGTCCCATTGACATCAATGGAACTATTTGCATACTTAAAGAAAGGCATGTTATATATCTTGCTATATCATAGGCCACAAATTTCTCCTCCCATTGCAGTCAATGTTAAAACTTCTATTGATTTTAATGGTGTAAGATCAAGTCCTTATAGGGTGAAATTCACTTTATGCAGAGGCCCAGCACAAAACCGATATACCACTTAATTCCAGCACTCAAAAGAATTTTAAAACATACAAAGGGGATTTTTTTTAATTTACTGTGCCTTAAAAGAGAAGCCTAATGTACAGATGTCAATCACTTTTATAGCATTTTCAAGAAAATTCTATTATCCTTTACAAACATTCCAGTTAGAGTTTCATACTATTTCTGATGTTTCCAATTCAGCCATTGGTTGTGTATCTGCACTATTTTCTAGTGTCTCTACCCTATATTTTAATTGAGAAATTCTAGTAGATTCAGAGTCAAATTATAATAAAGGGTGCAGAACTTAAAATCTAAACACTGGCTAGCTGCAAAGATTGCCTTATGTGCATGATCCATTGTTCTATGGGCAAACAAATGGCCTTCAATGTTGCAGCTGCTAAGGAAAATCACAAAAGAGTCTGAGACATGAGAATTCCTCCCACCATGGGCCTAATCCATGTCAATGGAAGACTTCAACAAGGTTTGGATCAAGACCCATTTATTTATAGTCCTTGGGTAATATTACGGGATACAAATTCACCTATTAAAGACCAATCCTTTTTTTTGGGGGGGGGGGGGGAATACAATATGAGCCTGATCTATACACTATTGTAGTCTAATGAAAGACTCTAAGAGTCTTTGCTTCAAAACCTACAAGACCAGGAGAAATGCGCTATATGGCCACTTAAATACAGAGAATAAATATTCTATTATGATTATGGTTACAAAAGTGTCAGCCCTAAAATGGGTTTTGCCATGATTGAATAAATAAAAAAAATGTATTCTATTGTAACACAACTTGTATGGCGCACACACAATAAATAAAATAGCATAAAGCATCAATCACAGCTCCTGATATTAGAGAAGGTATTAAATAAAGAGGGGGGAAAAAGACATGGCAAAATATTGGACTAAATGTAAGTCAAGATAAAAGAGAATTGACTCATGAATAATAAATGTAGATTTCATTATATATCAAGAAGAACAAATCATAGCAGATTCTAGTTGAGTAAAATGATTAATAGCACAAGTTCAAATCACAGATACTATGGCTGAATATGAATAGGTCAAATTATCTGGAGATGAGGTGTTACAAACATAAATGTGTGTCCTTGTGGTGAAGATAAAGTAAAGTAGTGACAAAATATAGTAAGAGCATCTTATCACTCATTCACTGTTATTGTCCTCAGTCACTTATGATTATCAGGGGAGGATATATAGAAGGTGACAAGGTGTAAAGGTGGTCAAACGAGAATTACCAGGCAGCACTGTAAAAAAAAAAAAAAAAAAAAATAATCCATCTTGTATTCATCTCACATGATCTCTTAATCCCACAGCTGCACTCCATGACAAAGTCATGGAATATACTTCCGCACAAAGCGAAGATGATTGAAATAATGAATGGTTCCTAATTTTCAGAATAAACTGTTCAATTTATTTGGTATTCCTCAGCTGCATATCTAATTATCTAAGGCATTATCAAATACAGGCAGATAATTCTGTCTTAGTGTCTCATTTCCAGCACACAAGTGAAAGGAAAACAAACTACATCTATGAAGCAAACCTGGGAGTTACTAGTTTGAGGCAGCAGACTAATTCTAGGTTCAGCAACCTACTAATTTCATAAATACAGTAACTCATTTCATGAACAGCTCATTAGGAACACTGGAAAAGAATGTAAAAGCCCACCGTTTTGAGGGCATTGAGAGGCCAAATAGAAAATTATGTCAAACCTTAGCAAGCTTCTAAATCACAAGTCAAAATATAGTCAGATTAAAGGATGGAGTCTGCACACTTTACTTATATGGGGTGGTACTGTGTCAAATGAGTAGTCCCATTAAGGTCAATTAAACTTGTCACATAAGTACTACTCAGCATGAAAAATGTACAAAACTTGGCCCTAAATGAAGCAAATTTCCTCACAAATATCCCATCTTAACTCTGCATATACATGGTGTCTCTTTAGTGGTATCTGGGTAAAGACAAAAGATTTAAAGGATTAGGTTAGCAGGAAAGTGAACTGCTGTTTTATGTAGTAGATCTGAGTGTGGCAAGAATCTTCAACATGAAAGAGCTCTCCAGATTGGTTAGTCTCTAAGATGCCACAAGTCCTCCTTTTCTTTTTGCGGATACAGACTAACACGGCTGCTACTCTGAAACCTAGCTACTGTAACTAACTTGATCCATGGGCTAAGAATAACCTTCAAGCCTGCTTTGTAATGTTGACTATCTGGAATAATAGAAAATGTGATTGACAGAAGTAGTAGCAACCTGAGGATAGTGCTAAAATTCTTAGACTAAAATTGCAAGAGTGAGCTTGGGCAAAGCTAAGAATAGATTTTGGCACAGGTAGTGTAGAGTCTGGAAAACTCTAGAGTGTGGAAAATTCCCTGCAGTGCACCTGCAGAAATAAATGTTTTCATACTAATAGGAGAGAATAAGGACCTGGCCCATGCCCATTGAAATCAATGCAAGTGCTTTAATTGTTTCCAGTAAGCATGGGATCAGGCTCTAAATGATGTGCAAGGGCCATAAAAATTAGGTATGAGCTGATGTTTGGATATTAAGGATTCCAGTAAAGTTTTGTTTGCTTTTTAACCGGTATTATTGGCCATATGAAATTCAAACAACTTGTATATATTTCATATTTGATGTACTCAAACTATAAGCAGGTGAAACAGACAAAATAAAAGCAGGCAAAATGAAAAATGGTACAATTTCCTGAAATGTTATCTGAAATTAAATTCTACCCCGTGGTTCCCTTTCATCTAATGATGCTGTACTATGGGCCTGTCAAGGTTCCTTCCCCACTAGGGTACAGATGTGGGGACCTAAATGAATACCTCCTAAGCTTACTTTTACCAGCTTAGGTTAAAACTTCCCCAAGGTATAGACTATTTTACTTTTTGCCCTTGGACTTCCACTACCACTACCAAACTTCTGGGTTTATTTTTGAGAAAGCGTTGTTTGGAAATGTCTTTTCCCCCCAAAATCCTCACCAAAACCTTGCACCCCCCTGCCTGGGGAAGGCTTGATAAAAATCGTCACCTATTTGCACAGATGACCACAGACCCAAACCCTTGGATCTTAAGAACAATGAAAAAAAGCATTTCTTACAAGAAGAATTTTAATAGAAGAAACAGTAAAAAGAATCACCTCTGTAAAATCAGGATAGTAAATACCTTACAGGGTAATTAGATTCAAAATATAGAGAATCCCTCTAGGCAAAACCTTAAGTTACAAAAAAGACACAAAGACAGGAATATCCATTCTATTCAGCACAGCTTATTTCCTCAGCCATTTAAAGAAATCATAATCTAACACATATCTAGCTAGATTACTACTAAATTCTAAGACTCCATTCCTGTTCTGTCCCTAGCAAAAGCATCACACAGACAGACAGACCGACCCTTTGTTTCTCCCTCCTGAAAGTATCTTGTCTCCTCATTGGTCATTGTGGTCAGGTGCCAGCAAGGTTATCCTAGCTTCTTAACCCTTTACAGGTGCAAGGGTTTTTCCTCTGGCCAGGAGGGATTTTAAAGGTGTTTACCCTTCCCTTTATATTATGAGAGGGCCTGACCCCATAGTTCTTACTCAAGCAAAGCCTCCATAGATTCAATGGAAAATTCTCTTGAGTAAGTGCAGGAGAGGGTTCCTAAATTTAATATCCAAAACAGCCACACTAAGCAAAATCCTAGAGCTGAATCTCCAATCTAGATATGAGTTTGCCAGTATGAGCACTGCATTTGAACATCCTGACATTTGGGAAAATCCAGATGCGGATCCAAACTATAAAATTATGGAGTGTCTCGAGCCAGGGTTATGGTTCTTCCTTCTTGTCTTTTTCTCCTTCCATAATTCCCAACAACTCTTTATCTGAAGGGTCTCTCAGAATCAAGAGTTATTACTAAAACCAAGCACAGAAATTCCCTTTTCATCATATTGCCAGCTTCTTGAATAGTAGGCACTTAAGTGAATGTCACTTAGTGTGAAACTAGAGCTGATCAGAAAATTAAAATAAAAACAAAATCACACTAATATTTCACAGTTTTGATTTCTGGTATTGGTCATATTTTTGGCAACCTTTTCTGAGCAGTTTTAATGAGAACAGACCACCTCTGAAAACCATTATTTCAATTATTGGTTTTAGGGAGGCTTTAGCCTGTCTCGGCTAAATGCCATTGAGCATTTAAGATACTCTCCTTGCAACACATATCCAGAGGGCATATTCAATTAAGCTAGAAATGTTTACCAGAAAACCTCAAGTGGGGCTCAGTTTTAGTGCTGTAAATTGGTTATGAATCTTGACAGCTAAGATCTCCTCTTGAAGATAATGATGGATAGACTGAAGAGCCATAGCATACTATTAACAAGTTGAAAAGGAGTACCTGTGGCGCCTTAGAGACTAACAAATTTATTTGAGCATAAGCTTTCGTGAGCTACAGCTCACTTCATCGGATGGACAACGTCCCTTAAGTGTGTCACTGGCCATTGAAATTAATCTTATGGTAAAAGATTAAATCCCTATCCATTTCCAACTTGGAGATGACGGAATAAATGTTTGAACAGGACATTTATTTCTCAATTTTTTGTCAATCCCTCACCTCCCTATTACATTAAATGTGTTTTAGATGAGGTAATTATGCTCATGATTATGGATCATCTAGATAGGAGGATGATAGAATAGGCTAACCCAAAATATTAGAGTTTTAGATATTCATACCCAATATCATAAGCAGCAAATGATCAACCCCATGAAAGCTCTAGATTTATGCTCTTTCTATTAAGACAAGCTTGACTTCTTGCAACTCCGTCAGTTTTCCCATGACATTCACCATCAACCACCCTGGGCACATCAACTGTTGTGTTTATTCTGAAAGACTTTAACGGGGCCTGATTTTCAGAGGGTGATCTTCAACACTTCTTGAAAATCTTGTCCATTAGTGTTTCATAAGAGACTTTGGGTATCTAACTTGAAGCACATTAAAGAAGCTTGATTTTCAGAAAATGCTGAGACCCTGTCTTGTCTTCTGAAAATCAGGTTGCTTTAAGGGCACCCAAAATTTGAGGCCCGCAAGATAAGTCACTTTCCAAAATGTAGACCACTTTCTTTTTGTACAAATCTATGAACCAACGGACACTTGATTGTTCAGTCTGCTGCATGCTACATTATAGTCATCAGGTGACTTTATAATAGGCATTTGCCCAATGATATTTACCAAAACTATCTAAAGAAGAGAATGTCCTGTCAAAATGCTATACACAACATACAGTGATTTATATGTTGTGTTACTTATTGTTGGTGGTCTACACAAGAAGGATGACTTAGTCTTCAATTTTTGATCTCCTAATGTTTTGGTGGCATGAATTTTGATATATTTTATTTGAAGACAGATAGTCATTTAGAAGTTATGATAAGTTGTTTTTGTCATAGACTTAATGTGGTGTACAATGGTGACAACTAAAAGTGTCATATCATGAAAAGGAAAATGTGCATGGCCCTCTGCAAGGTCAGAATCTAAAATGTGGGATTTGGGGATCGCCCAAGTAAGAAGAATTTGTATTTTGATTAAATTTTTGTGCTAATTTTAGCTTTCATTATTCTAATCTATTCTCTTTAGGTCCTTATATCCTGCTTATCACTATAATCTCTGTATATTCAGTTCCACAAACAAGTGTGGTCCCACTGAAGACACTGGTAAAACTTCCACAGAGTTCCACAGTTACAATGATGGCTTAACTCCGAGTGATTTTGAAAATCCCACTCAAACATGTTGAGTGGCTTGTCCACACATCTGTGGCAGAGCCAGGAGGAGAACCCAGATTGCCAGGCTCCTTTGTCTATTATTATTATTAATATTAGAAAGCATGTCATCCCAATAAGCCAAAGAACACTCATTGAAGTCATGCCATGGCATCATTTAACCGCACAGGGTTAAATAGCTGGTAATATCAGTGGGTCAAGTTTCACAACCATTCTACTAATACCAATATTTGAAATATGCTTCTCTTCAAAAGACAGAAGACTGCAGCTGAGATACTTTCAAGTGACATGTATTTTACTGAATCACTAGGGACTGGCACACCCAGTCACCAACTGTTCTCTCTAGGATAACTACTATGCTGTTCTTGCGCATACAGCAAGCAAATATACTGCTTGTCTGCCAATCAGCAAGGATTTTTGGCACACTGAGAGATGTAATGGCTGCTGATCAGTGCAGGCTTGGTCCTCAACATATGTAGCAGCTTATGTTTTGAAAATGAGTTTGCAACTGTTGAATTTTGAACACCACTTTTGTGACTTAACCCCTCCCCCCCAAAAAAAACAAAAAACAAAAACAAGTTGCCCCAAAAAGCCATCAATGTCATGTTCTTAGGATGACTCTGGCATATAGAGAAAGATCATTTTCCGTAGACTGATGTTAGGGTCTTGAATCAAAGCCTTGGGGGGAAAAAAAGAAACAAGTCTTTTGGGCACACCACACACACTTAAAATAAAGTTGTACTATAGACAACTTCATATATACAGTGCCCTAGAATCCATCTTATCCAAAGCCCCTTATTACCCTAATTTAGGTTTTGTCCCCAGACAAGCATTACTTACATGGAATTTCTCCCCTCCTCTATGAATATGAATGAGCTACTAAGCCCCATTCCACTGGTGGCTGTCCGAGTCTAATTAACTCTGTAATGCCAAGAGATAACCGGTTATATCTTAACTACAGTTGTAGTGATAGAGGTAAACTAGGCCATCTCAAGAGCAGATGCTTCCAATTATTTCGTTTTTCACATGGCCGGGGCTTTATCCTATTTCCTGATGCATTTTTCAAAGCATGATGTCTTTTTTTTTCCCGCTAGACTTCTCACATCTGTGGCAGAACACCCATAGTCCTGAGGTGTCTAATGGAAACAGACATTTTCCACATTCCAGGGTTAATTTAACAGAAATTGAATCATACTACTATTGCCTTATTTCCTTACACTGTATTTTTCATGGATTTTATGCTGTTTCTAGAGGATCATTGCAGTAATGGAAAAATATGGAAAAGACTTAAGCTCCTTAAAACCAACCCTTTTGCAAATGCAGCATATACCTCTCTAGACCAAGAGTGACTCAGATAGTAAACTGATGTTTACTGCACTTAGTCCAAAGAAATCTAAATGTCAGCACCAGTTATATCCCTTCTTCTGTAGGAACCAACTGTAATTATCACAGGGAAAAATGAGCAGCCTCTCATACCTTTTAATTTCATAAAGTTTTAGCATCACTATAAGCATTAATAAATAGGGAATTTCTTAATACATATACTTGAAGTTTCAATTATCCCTTTATCACTTTACAGAGAACCGTATGGCGGCAAGCACTGTTTTCTTGTCCTACCTGAAGTTATTTGGTGCCAAATCTGCTATTTTATTTTTAAAACAGCCATGGGATCTATGAATAATAAAGACATATGGGAATTAACAACACATTCTTTTTGAAGCACCCTGCCATGGAAGTGTTGAATATTTTCCATTGTGTTGTCCTTAAACCATCATAGAGCATGTATCAGAGCATTGTGTTTCTGAATTCTATCGATAGAAATGAAATACTGATATTAAGAGCAAGGACTCATTTTGATGTACTGACAATGATTAAAACAGGTTCCACATTCAAAGGTGACAGCTAGACTAATGAGGAAATGTAAAGACAAAACACACCACTGTGGGCAAGCATCAATTTAACTTATTTCTAGTGGTGCAATCTCTTTGTTCTATAGGTATAGTCATCCAGACTGTTATAGTATTTCTCCTTGTAATACTGTACAGTAATCTATTAAATGGCAAAATGAGAATGGGAACAGCTGCTTCTTGGAACCTACTTTTGTATTGTAAAGTTCCCAATATATGGACACAAACGTTTTTTCGATTTAACATTTAAGGAACAAAACCTGACTTTTTCCACCATTTTGTCATTTCAATCCCATTGTCATTAAGATGGATATAAATAGGAGTCATGTGGCTTTCCATCCCAGTCATGACAAGCAGTAGAATCTAGCAGGGTTAGAGCAAAGGTCAGCATCAGGAGTGCTAAGGTCAAATCCAGGCTCTGCCACTGAGTTACCTTGGGTAAATAACTTCACTTCTCTTCAATTTCCCCATCTCTAAAATGTTGATAATACTTAGTAACTTCCCTTCTAGGAATTCTGTACATTTTAGTGGTGTTTGTGAAGAACTATGAAAATGTCTAGTGTCATGCAAATGTTAAGTGCTATTAAATCCCTGGATATTTTGAAATTTTGCAGAGGAGACAAAAAAGTATAACAGTAGGAACATATCAACACATTTGTGGAAAATATGATAACTGGGGACAGATAGGTATTGTATTATCCACAACAACCATGGGAAAATTGGAAACCAGCTCACGAAGAATTATGCAGTAGAACTGGGGAAAGTACAAAAGAGTTGCCTAAAAAATATAAAGTAAAGGATTTCTGCGAGGTGGGCTCACAGAGCCATTTTGTGAAGAAGTCAGAGGAGAGGCTGCACTTGGGGAAAGGAAAAACATACGGGGCAGTGAGTAGACAAGTTGGCCACCCCTGATATTGGAAGAGGAAATGCATAGGAGGTGTGACAAAGTTCCTCCTCTACCTTGGTGGGTCTTGCACTTATTGGTGGATTTGCTTGCCTTGGAGCTTCACGGCAGCCGTCAGTTTGGCCGTTTTTGTGAACCCACAGTCCAGGTCAATTCCTCCTGTGTCTGACCAGGAGTTGGGAGGTTTGGGGGGAACCCGGGCCCACCCACTACTCCGGGTTCCAGCACAGGGCCCTGTGGAATGCAGCTGTCTAGAGTGCCTCGTGGAACGGCAGTGCGACAGCTACAACTCCCTGGGCCTCCTCCCAACACCTTCTTTATCCTCACCATAGGACCTTCCTCCTGGTGTCTGATAATGCTTGTACTCCTCAGTCCTCCAACAGTCTGCGTTCTCATTCTCAGCTCCTAGCGCCTCTTGCTTCCAGCTCCTTACACACACACCACAAACTGAAATGAGCTCCTTTTTAAAACTCAGGTGCCCTGATTAGCCTGCCTTAATTGATTCTGGCAGTTTCTTGATTAGAACACCTGCAGCCAATCAGCCTCCGTCTCCGGAAGGTTCCGGAGTGTTCTGGAACCTTCCCTGTTACCTTACCCAGGGAAAAGGGACCTACTTAACCTGGGGCTAGTATATCTGCCTTCTATTACACTCTTGTAGCCATCTGGCCCGATCCTGTCACATATCCCGCTCTCCCCCCGCTCAACACTACGGGGTTGGGCAACTTGGGACATCAGGCAGTGTACTCATGACAAGCCATCTGCATTGCCATGGTGGCTTCCAGCCTGGTGTTGTATGGTGAATTGAAAAAGCTGTAGGGACAGAACCATCTGGTCATCCTTGCATTCTTCTCTTTATTTTGCTGCACCCACTGGAGGGATGCATGGTCGGTCACAAGGGTAAACCATCATTCTAGAAGGTAATAACATAGTGTTTCCATGGCCCATTTCACAGCGTGGCACTCTTCCAACCATGGCATACTTCTGCTCTCTCGGGAGGAGTTTCCTGCTGAGGTAGGGGATTGGGTGTTCTTCATCTCTGACCATCTGCGATAGAACAGCTCCCAATCCTACTTCAGATGCATCTGTTTGTAAAATGATTTCTTTGTTGAAGTCTGGAGCTATAAGCACGGGGTTACTGCAGAGGGCTGTCCATAGATCCATGAATGCGGCATCTGACCACTTCACCATGTCTGGACCCCGGACTTTTATCAGGTCTGTGAGGGAACTCGCTCTGGTAGCAAAATGGGGAATAAATCATCGGTAGTACCCCACCACACCCAGGAATGCCCAGACTTGCTTTTTCTGATTTGGTCGGGGCCAATTTTGGATAGCCTCTAATTTGTTTAGCTGGGGCTTGACCATGCCCCTTTCTACAATGTAGCCAAGGTATTTAGCCTCGGCTAGCCCTATAGCACACTATGCTGGGTTGACTGTGAGGTCAGCCTGTCTTAGCGTGTCCAGAACCGCTTCCACCTTTCCTAAGTGGGTTTCCCAGTTGGGGGTGTGAATAATCACATCATCCAGGTATGCTGCTGCATAATTGGTATGGGGCCATAGGAGCTTGTCCATAAGACGCTGGAAGGTGGCAGGTGCCCCATGCAGTCCAAAAGGAAGAACAGTATATTGAAACAGACCCTCTGGTGTAGAGAATGCCATCTTTTCTTTCGCATCTTTGGCAAGGGGAATCTGCCAGTATCCCTTTGTTAAATCAAGGGTGGTCAAAAAATTGGGCATTGCCCAGGCAGTCAACTAACTCATCAATACGGGGTATGGGGTATGCGTCGAATTTGGATATCTCATTCAGCCAGCGAAAGTCATTACAAAACCTAGTGGGCACCAACACAATCGGGCTTGACCACTAACTGTGGGACTCTTCGATGACTCCCAGCTCCAACATCCTTTTTACCTCTTCCTTGATCTCCTCCCTTTTTGCTGCTGGGACCCAATAGGGCCTTAAAGTTACCTTTGCCCCAGAGTCTGTGATAATGTGGTGATATGCTTCGGTGTCCGGCCTGGTTTGGTTGAAAACACGTCCTGGTATCAGTTGATCATATCAGTTACCTCCTTCTTCTGGTTTGGTGTCAAATCAGTGGATATCCTGATCTGCTCCTGCATGTTATTTTCCTGGATTGGGGTCTCTTGGGCCACTACACATGCCTCTCGTTGGTGCCAAGGCTTTAAGAGATTAATGTGATAAATTTGTTCTTGTTTCCGGCGTCCTGGCTGCCGCACCTTGTAGGTTGCTTACCCCTCGGGTTCAACCACCTCATAGGGCCCCTGCCATTGGGCCAAAGGCTTGATTTCTGCCGTGGGTACCAACACCATCACCCCATCCCCCGGTTGAAACTGTCGGACTTTTGCCTGGCGATTGTAATGGGTTTGCTGGGCCTCCTGCACCTTTTCCAAATGTTCCCATACAATAGGGGTGACCCTGGCTCTCTGTTCTTGCATCTGCAACACATGGTCAATTATATTTCTCCCCTCATTGGGTTGCTCTTCCCAGATTTCTTTTGCAATATCTAGTATGTCACAGGGGTGGCGTCCGTATAATAATTCAAAGGGGGAAACCCAGTTGAGGCCTGAGGTACCTCCCAGATTGCAAACATAAGGTAGGGTAGTAGGGTGTCCCAATCCTTCCTGTCCCGACTTACCACTTGCCTTATCGTTGCCTTGAGGGTTCGGTTAAACCTTTCTACCAGCACATTGGTCTGCGGATGATAGACTGAAGTTCTCAGGGTATGTATATGGAGCAGCATACAGAGGTCCTTCATTAGCTTCGACATAAATGGGGTACCTTGGTCTGTTAATATCTCCTTTGGTAGCCCCACTCGGGCAAAGATCCCCACCAACTCTTTAGCTATTGTTTTAGAGGCCGTGTTCCACAGGGGGATGGCTTCTGGGTAGTGAGTAGCATAATCCAGAATGACAAGTATATATTGGTGGCCCCAGGCTGTCTTCTCCAGGGGTCCCACTAGGTCCATGGCTATTCATTCAAAGGGGACCTCTATGATGGGGTACTAAAGGTGCCCTCAAGAGGGGACGGGGAGTGTGCAGTTGACACTCCGGGCTGGATGCACAGTACCTCCGCACTTCATGTACTCCAGGCCAGAAGAATTGTCACAGGACCCGTGCCAGGGTTTTCTCTACCCCCAAATGCCCCACAAAAAGATGACTATGGACCAGACTTAATACATCATTCTGGTGTTTTTGAGGTACTAGGATCTGCTGTACCTTCTGCTCCTGTACTGGTGCAACCCGGTATAAGAGATTCTTCTTCATTATGAAGTAGGGTCCTGGTCCCTGGGTTTTCCCTTCTATGGGGACCCCATCTATTTTGGTCACCTCCTTCCTAATGTTGTCGTACCTTGGGTCTTCAGCCTGGTCCCCTCCAAAATTTCCTCTCCCGGGGCTAATCTGCCCGAGATCTAGGGGGCAGTCTGTTGCCTCTACTGGTTCAGAGGCATTAGAGTGTGGGTCAGACTAGGGTACTTCTCCCTCCTAGGTGGCCTCCTTTTCAGCTGCTTGGGTCCGCCTACCTACAAGAGCGACCCTCTTGCTTTGGGCCAGTATTTGGGTTCCAAGGCCTTAGCTGCCCTTCTTTCCCTTTTCGTCTTTCTACGCTGTCTGGGAGTGGACAACAAATCTGGGGATATTTCAGAGTAGGTTGGGGGTTGACAGTCTACTGTGGATGCCTCACTACTTTCAGGGCTTCCCCCTTTCTCCAATTCCCCTACCGAAAGTAAGTCTTCAAACCCTGGGAAGTCCCTCCCTATAAGCACCGGGTATGGGAGTTTAGGGACTACATCTGTTGCTACCTCACTAGTGTTCCCCTGAATCTCGATTTTTACTGGGATGGTGGGGTAATAACCAACTGTGCCATGGATGCATGTTATCCCCGTACGCTTAGTCCACAGCAACTGACTACGCTTCACCAGCTTCCCCAAGACAAGCATGATAGCACTCCCTGAATCAACTGGTGCTGTGGTCTCTACCCCATTTAGCTTCATTGGTCTGGTGTACATATGTGGAGTTAGTGAGACCCCCTCAAGGTAGATTAGGGAGCATGGGTCTGCCCAATTCCCCAGGTTACACTGCATAGGCTCCTAGGCATTGGGACACTGTGCAGCTATGTGTCCCCACTCCCCGCAGGCGTAACATCTGAATGGAGCCCTAGGCGTTCCTCGGTCTCTTGGTATGGGCAGTCTAACATCACGATTCTCTTCCCCCTCAGTGCTCAGATTCTTTGTGGCTTCTGGTGGGCCTTCAGCCCCTCTCTTTTTCCACCTGGGCTCTCCTGGTGGCCCAGTCACCCAAGCTCTAGGGCTTGATGCTGCTAGTTTAAACTGGGGTGCTTCTTCCTTAACTGGTCAGGTCAGCTCCCTTGCTGTCCTTGACCAGTTCCCGCCTTTCTACCAGCACGACAACCTAGTCGTAGGTGGAGGGTTTGTTCTGGCTTACCCAGGCGCGAAGGTCTGCTGGTAGTCCTCTCATGTACCGGTCGATGACAAGAACTTCTAGTATCTCCTCCGGACTCTGGGACTCAGTTCGTAACCACTTTCATGTGAGATGGATGAGATCATATAATTGGGACTGTGGGGTATTGTTTTCCTGGTACCTCCACTCATGATATCGCTGGGCCCGCACTGCGGTCATTACCCCAGATCTGGCCAGGATCTCTGCTTTCAGCTGGGGGTAGTCTGCCGCAGCCTCTTCAGGCAAATCATAGTAGGCCTTCTGGGCCTCCCCACACAGGAATGGAGCAAGGATACCAGACCACTTTGCTCGGGGCCAAGCCTCCCACTGGGCTGTCCTCTCAAAGGCCAGGAGGTGTCATCCTCCCGCGTCATTTTCTGCAACCAATTGCTGGCCCGCATGATCTGCATCCCATCATGGCTGCGGTTCAGCTCTGTAAGGGCCTTTATCTGGTTTACCAGTTCCCGCAACATAGCCCGGTCTTGAGCAGCCTGGGCCATCAGCAGGTGATTAGTCTCTTGAGGCAGCCGCACTGCCTCCTGTTGGGTGGCTGCCTGGAGATGAATAGCCTCCTGCTGGGCAGCCCGTGGCTTGTATTACTGCCCGCACTACATCCTCCATGGTGATGAAAAAAAATAAAAATAAACCCTCTCTTCCCCCCCAACATTCTCCTTCTTTCACCACGCTGTGCATACTAGATCCCACTGCCAACACCAGTTGTGACAAAGTTCACCCCTACCTTGGTGGGTCTAGCGCTTATTGGCGGATTTGCTGTGCGACAGCTACAACTCCCTGGGCTACTTCCCCAGGGCCTCCTCCCAATACCTTCTTTATCCTCACCATAGGACCTTCCTCCTGGTGTCTGATAATGCTTGTACTCCTCAGTCCTCCAACAGTCTGCTTTCTCACTCTCAGCTCCTAGCGCCTCTTGCTCCCAGCTCCTTATACGCACACCACAAACTGAAGTGAGCTCCTTTTTAAAACCCAGGTGCCCTGATTAGCCTGCCTTAATTGATTCTGGCAGCTTCTTGATTAGAACACCTGCAGCCAATCAGCCTGTCTGTTGATTGTCTCCAGAAGGTTCTGGAGTGTTCTGGAACCTTCCCTGTTACCTTACCCAGGGAAAAGGGACCTACTTAACCTGGGGCTAGTATATCTGCCTTCTATTACTCTCTTGTAGCCATCTGGCCCGACCCTGTCACAGAGGTTAATGCCATAAAACACTTGACACAGGGTAGCAGACTGGAAGATTACTTTCCAAAACAAAGCCAGCAGATAACATAACTTGGGTCCTCTTGTGAGAGGAAGGTTTCAGAGGAAGGGGCATGTGGCCTGGTTAAATGGTGGTGTTATCAATGCTCAGGTAAGCTTTAAAAAAAAAAAACACTGGAACTTTTGGGTGCAAATCTGAATTGAACCCAAAGCCAGAAGGCATTGACATTCATCAGTCACTATAGCTAATTTGCATTCTACTTAGTAAAGAGGAATTAGGAGACATTACAAGATGTCAAAGCTAAGACGAAACTTACACAGGCTGTACTACTGATTAACACAAACATAGCAACAGAGAGTTCAACTAAGGAAGCAAATTAATTCTCAGAATATGAGAGTCTGAGAGTTTCAACTGGCAAGGAACTTCCAGACCCAGGGGAATGTGTGGAGAAGTGTGTAACTAGTAAACAAAAAGTTAAAGTGGACTCAGCTTTCAAAGAGAATGATGCAAAATTCCTACTACTCTTGACTAGAGGAAAAATCCTGGTAGTTGAAGTAATTACCACTCAGGAGAGGATTTTTTAAAAGGTCAAAGTCAGGTTTAAAGTCAGGAAATGCACATTGTGGCAGACCTCAGCTCACAGTACTCAGACTAGGACATGATAGCTGACATAAAAAATAGCAAATGGTGTTGTAGGGGTTTTTTTCCTGCTAAGTTGTTTATTATTTTGCTTTGCAGAAGTGGGTAAGCTGCTGGACTAACACATTGCATTTTTAATGGCTGTGAAGGACACCTAGAGCATACGATACACATTTTTTGTTTTGTATGTATTTTAAACAGCATATGGCTGTTTGAATTCTAACACCTCTAGGGACTGCATCCAAACTGGCTAAACTTAATAGCATTTTTGGGTGCACAAGGAAGAAATGGCAATAATAATTTTGAACCACCCTGTAACAGGGTGGTTGGGGGGGCAGAAGCCAGTCAGCCCTTTTTAAAGGCAGAACCTTTTTAAAAATAGGTGTTTTGGCCCAGGAAATTGGATTATCAGACCCAGCTGGGAAGAGCTCAAGTGATTCTCTTAAAAGCTGAGAGATTGCAGTTGAAGAGGAGAGCTGCAGGAAGTGAGAGGGCTCCTATGGCAGACCTGGTGGGGAGCCTGTTTTGGTCAGCAGAATGGCTTTGTTTTGTGAGTTGTGTGTGTTGAGTAATAAACTGAGCCCTGAGAAAAAGGCCCTGATCCAGTGATGAGCTGCCAAAATCTTAACAACCGGTTCCCTATAAAAAGTTCTGATTTAAGGGATGTGCCCCAGTATGTATTTTTTGTACCAACAGGGTTACCATACGTCCGTACGGCAATTTAAGAACCAAAAAGCCTGACCTGTCTGAGAAAATACGGATGTATGTTAACCCTGCCTAAAGTTCTGTTTCAAAAAGATGGGTCTGAACTAGAAATGAGCTCAGTTTCACATGTGTGGGTCTCCGCCACTCCCTGGGGGTGTGCTAGGGTGACCAGATGTCCTGATTTTATAGGGACAGTCCCGGTTTTTGGTCTTTCTTATATAGGCGCCAATTACCCCCCGCTCCCGTCCTGATTTTTCACACTTGCTGTCTGGTCACCCTAGGGTGTGCACATGTGTGGGTCCCAGCTGCTCTCTGCCTGCCTCATTGAAGGAGGTGTGCAGGGTTACTGACCTGGGAACTGCAGGGCACGTGTGGATGTGGGGTCTGCTGCAGACAGGGATCTGGGGCAGGGCTAGCTGGAGGCAGAGGGTGCAGGGCTGGCTGCGGGCAGGGCAGGGAGTGCGGAGCTGGCTGGAGACAGGAGGGTGCAGGGTTGGCTGGAGGCAAGGGAGTGTGGGGCTGGCTGGATACAGGGCAGGGGCTGACTGGAGGTAGGGGCTGGCTGCAGGCAGGGCAGGGGGTGCAGGGCTGGCTGGAGACAGAGGCGGGGTGTGGGCAGGGCAGGAGGTCTGGGGGTGGCTGGAGACGGGGCTGGCTGTGGGCAGGGCAGGGGGTTTCAGGGCTGGCTGGAGACAGGTTGACTGCAGGCAGGGCAGGGTGTGCGCAGGGGCTGATGTGGGCAGGACAGAGGGTGCGGCAGAGGCTGGTGCAGGTAGGGCAGGGGGTGTGGCAGAGGCTGGTGCGGGGGTGGCTGGAGACGGGCTGGCTGCGGGCAGGGCAGGGGGTGCGCAGGGGCTGGTGCGGGCAGGGCAGGGGGTGCGCAGGGGCTGGTGCGGGGGTGGCTGGAGACGGGGCTGGCTGCGGGAAGGGCAGAGAGTGAGGCAGAGGCTGGTGTGGGCAGGGCAAGGGGGTGTGGAGATGGCTGGAGACGGGCTGGCTGCAGGCAGGGCAAGGGGGGCGCAGGGGCTGGTGCGGGCAGGGCAGAGGGTATGGGGGGTGGCTGGAGACACGGGCTGGCTGCAGGCAGGGCAGGGGGTGCGCAGGGGCTGGTGCGGGCAGGGCAGGGGGTGCGCAGGGGCTGGTGCGGGCAGGGCAGGGGGTGCGGGGGTGGCTGGAGACGGGGCTGGCTGCGGGAAGGGCAGAGAGTGAGGCAGAGGCTGGTGTGGGCAGGGCAAGGGGGTGTGGAGATGGCTGGAGACGGGCTGGCTGCAGGCAGGGCAAGGGGGGCGCAGGGGCTGGTGCGGGCAGGGCAGAGGGTATGGGGGTGGCTGGAGACAGGGGCTGGCTGCAGGCAGGGCAGGGGGTGCGCAGGGGCTGGTGCGGGCAGGGCAGGGGGTATGGGGGTGGCTGGAGACGGGCTGGCTGCGGGCAGGGCAGGGGGTGCAGCAGGGGCTGGCTGCGGGGGTGGCTGGAGGCAGGGCAGGGGTGTGGCAGGAGCTGGCTGCAGGCAGGGGGTGCGGGGCTGGCTGCAGGCAGGGCAGAGGGTGCGGCAGGGCCTGGCTGTGGGCAGGGGGTGCAGTAGGGGGTGGCTGCAGGCAGGGGGTGCAGTAGGGGGTGGCTGCAGGCAGGGGGTGGGTGCTCACAGGGGGAGCAGCAGGACACAGCCCAGGCCCAGCAGAGCAGCCGGGGACCCACCAGGCAGCAGCGGGAGCCCCAGGGCCAGGGGAGCAGCAGCAGCAACAGGGCTCGTGCCCAGGGCCAGGCAGCAGCCCACATGGCTCCCGCAGCACAGCGCCCCCGGCGGCCGGAGGAGGAATTACATCACTTCCCGGCCGGAGCCCATCAAAGCCTCAGCGCCCTCTGCAGGGAAGCAGGTTAACAACCGGTTCTAAAACTGCTTCAAAATTTAACAAACGGTTCGCGCGAACCGGTGCGAACCAGCTCCAGCTCACCACTGCCTTGATCCAAACTCAATGTGGTGTCAGTCCTTCTAGGGCTGGGAGACAGGCCAGCAGTCTAATACACATGCATGCACACAATTATACCTACACAATGTTGGGTTGTTCAAATCCAGAGGTATGGCCCCATTTCAGAGAAAGTTCATGAAATTCAAACCTAGATTTGGATTCTAAAGACCCCTAATGTTCAGGGAGAAGGGGTGGATACAAGATTTTGTTTGGGGACCATTTCCACTTCCAATGTACAACAAAGAACACATTCATGTAAGCCAATGGGAAGTGTGCACTGATATTTCGTGAGTTTCTTTACAATCAATTGAGCAAAGAAAAAGTTCTCACCCTGAGTCCTAGGAAAACTACCTCAAAGGATCGATATAATGTGTGTGTATACGACAATTATTCTTATTTTTAAAGTGTCTCATTCAAAGATTTGATGGTACTCTTGGCATCAAGGGAGAACATAAAATGATGGCTCAAAAGCTTTACCTACATTTATTGTTTAACAGAGCAGCAGCTTGATAGCAAGCTCTTTTTCTTAAAGAAGGCAATTTTCTCTGTGCAGCTCAAGAAGAATGGACACCAATGGGGAAGGCACCAACACTTGATTGCAGTTGCTTTCTTACTGGGCAGTGCTAAGTCAAAAGTTTAACAACAAAAATAAACATTTAAACGCTGTACTAGAAATTGTCAGTTCTCTCTCCCTTTCAACCTGGGGCTGCTCTGATAGGCGCAAGTGTATGTTTTAGTGCTCTGCAGGATGAAACACACATACATGGTCATGCTCTATAACAGCCCTTTGAAACTAGATCACACAATAAGAAAACTCTTACACTAAGGTTTGGTCTATGCTACAGAGTTAAGCTGCCTTATGTCAACCTGTCGATCTAACTATGTCAGTGTACATACTACAGACTTGCTCCTGCCAGTGTAAGTACCCTACGACAACAACATAACTCCACCTCCACAAGAGGCATAGAGCTTATGTCGTTGTAGTTACAGTGGTGTCTGTCTAGACTCTGCGTCCCTTACATCATCTGTTGGCTGTCTTGTCAGTTTCATAGCTCTACTGGAAAACTGGCTACTGGCTCCCCAACCAGGCACCTGCGGGGTCTCCACACCAACCCAGGCTGCTACCCATGCTCCCGGCTTGGGCTGCCACCCAGGCTCCCAACTACAGCCAACCAGTGGACTAGAAGCTAAGAGTTCTAAACTCCTAGCTCCACCAAACACTTCTCTGTGACCGTGGGCAAGTCAGTTAATCCCTTTGCACATCTGTTTCCCCTTTGTAAAACAACAATGATCATACTTAACTACCTGAGGCTTGATTCATTAATACTTTTAAAGCTTCAAAAACCTTGGAATGTATACGGTAATCTTAACATGTGATTTTCTGGTCTTGTACCACTGACTTGCTGAAAAAGCTTGAAAAAACTGTGTAGAAATAGACTACAGATGCCAATAGCTCACTTTGAAGTTCTGACTTTAAAAAATGAAGGTTTAGCCAAACTGTTGTGAAGCCAGAAAATTAGGCTTAAAAGGAAAACTAATTGCCCTTAAAAGTTAAGTATTTTTAAAATTTAATTATATGACAGTTGCACTCTGATACTCTAAAATATTCTAATGCGGTATTCAGTATCTGTCACAGTTTAAAACAGCATGTGTAACCTCAGCACTTTAAATGAAACATACATAAGATATCAGTTACCGCAAGTTATCACACACAGTCTTCTTGAACAGGGCAAGTTCAACTAACCAACCTGTTCCATTAGTAGTAACTAAGTGACACATCTGTCCTCCACATACTGCACCTATAATGGGGCACACTCACTGCTCATGAGTGCCCCCTTGGCCGGGCATGTGTGCCTGCACTCTCTCTGTTGTTTGTGGTGAGTCTTTGGTGACTCAGCCCTCCGGGTGAATCACACAGTCTGTCTTTGAGACAAAAGCAAAGCAAAAGCCCTTCTGGAGTACAAGTCCAACAGGGAACTCTTCCAGTGCCCTCTGCAACGTTTCCCTCAAGTTGTCCCTCAAGTTGTCCCTGCACCAGCATAGAGCAACGCCTCAGAGCTCCCTCCCCGGTGACAGGGTCTTTACCCTCTTAGGGACATTAGGGCTGCAGCTCTCCAGCTGGACCACTGCAGTTCATTTCCCCCTCTGGGGTGCCTCAACATCCAGACCATTTTTCTCAGCGGCTAATGTGGGGAAGGGGAGACCCAGGTGTGCCCACTACTCCAGGTTCCAGCCTAGAGACTCTGTAGATAGCAGCCATATGCTGTGTCCATTTATCTAAGTCACGCTGCTAATCTAATTCCCTGGGCCACTTCCTCACAGTACCTTTACCCTTACCTCAGAACTTTATCCTGATGGAGTCCCAACCAGCTCAGGGCTCCTTCTTGCTCTCCCTGGCTTTTGGCAGCGCAGCGCAGCGCAGCGCAGCGCAGCGCAGCGGTCCGGTCCTGTCCTGTCCTGTCCTGTCCTGTCCTGTCCTGTCCTGTCCAAGGTCCTGCAGCCCAGCCAGCCAGCCAGCCTCCATACCTCCAGCAAGGAACTGAACTTACTCTGGCCCTCTAGCTCTTCTTATACTAACCTGCTGGGCCCTGATTGGCTGTATACCACACAGCCGTGCTAGGCAGCTTGGAGGACCCTCTCCACTGCCCATTTATGGGGCAGGGTGTGGCAGGGCCACGAGGCTTCCAGCAGGGAACCCCAAAGGGTCTGTTATACCCCGTCACAGCACCATACAGAACAGTAGAGCAGAGAGAAATATACATAAGGCACAGAAGTCAAGACTCATTATATCACTGACTTCATCCACCTGTCAAGGGAGCATATAATCGCCAGCATAGTTCTCAACCTGCATGGCCCAACAGGGGACTGAGGTTCAGATTCTCAGCTGACGTAAATCGGCTTAGCTCCCTGGAGCTCCAGGAGCTACAGCAGTTCACACCAGCTGAGAATCTGACTTTATCAGATATTGATTGTCAATATTTTTGGGAAGGAGCAACAGAGAGTAAATCTTTTTTTTTTTGTAAAGATCTTATCTTGCTGTCTTTTAAGTTTGGCCATAAAGAACTCGATCCTGCAAATATTTACACATTGGAATAACTTGAATCATAGGAGTGTTATTATTATTATATTTCTTATGACAGTGTTTAGGGACCAGCTGAGAACGGGGCCCATGGTGCTAGGCATTGTAAAAATGAGGCAGTTTCTGTGTCAAAGGGTTTACATCTAAAATTACAAAATACAAAGCGTAAGGAAAGTGACATAACACATGAGTGGCATGCTGGTTTGCAAACATAATGTTAGTTCCATTTTTTATTATTTAAATCCTTTGCCTGGCATGTTGCCAGAAAAGGTTTTTCTAGATGCAAAGACAAATAGGAATATTCATACTGAGTTAAATAATTTGGTAAATAACTCCTGTACATAAATGTTTGCAGACTCAGGCCCTAATTCTTGAAGGAAGATGTTGAATTTGGAATAAACCAGAGAGTCTGTGTTGGTATTGCAATTTCATCTTTGTTTCAAGTGCTGTATGAATACCTTTGATTCTGGGCTTAGGTGTTTGTAACTTTCTCACTTTTTTCTCTTTTTTCCCTTCCTTATTCATGCCATCGAGGGTCCTGAGACAGCAAAGCATTTAGGCACATGAGTAGTGCCATTGATTAAGCTTAATTGTCCAATATAAATGAACACATGTATGTGGAAAGAAGTAAAACATTTTAAAATAATGCATATTAAAGAAAGAACATCAGGAACAGAGATGACAGCAATGATCATGTAGTCTAGTTAGAGAGACAAAGGGGGTAAGGTAATATCTTTTATTAGACCAACTTCTGGTGGCGAGAGAGACGAGCTTTTGAGCTTACACAGAGTTCTTCTTCAGGTTTGGGAAATGTACTCAAGAGTTTCAGAGTAGCAGCCGTGTTAGTCTGTATTCGCAAAAGGAAAAGGAGTACCGGTGGCACCTTAGAGACTAACAAATTTATTAGAGCATAAGCTTTCGTGAGCTACAGCTCACTTCATCGGATGCATTTGGTGGAAAAAACAGAGGAGAGATTTCTAATAATAAATTTGTTAGTCTCTAAGGTGCCACCGGTACTCAAGAGTGACATAGCTAAATACAATGTGGAACAGACCATTTAGCATAAGTAGTTAACACATATTTTAAGGGACCATTCAAGTGCTCTATTAACACCTCTCCAGTCATAGTGGGGCAAGGGAAAAAACTGGGGTGTGGGAGTGATTAAAGTGGTTTATAGATTTTTGTGATAAGCCATAAACCCAGTGTCTCTATTCAGTCCATGATTTTTCACATCTAGCAGAGTTATGAATTTAAGCTTCCAGGCTCATCTTTTGAAGGTGTTGTGCAGGTTTCCTTTGAGGATGAGCACTGAGAGGTCAGATATAGAGTGATCACTTTGTGAAAAGTGTTCACCCACAGGTGACAGGATGTTTTTGTCTTTTATCATTTTGCTGTGTGAGTTCATTCAAAAGTGTAGTAACAGTCTTGTTTTTCCCACATAGGTGCTATTGGACATTTAGTGCACTGTATGAGGTACACATGTTATGATAAGCATATATGGGACCAGTGGATCTTGAAAGGTATGTGCCAGGAGGTGTTGATCATTGCAGCAGTGCAGATATGGCTACAGGTTTTGAATTTGTAATTCTGGCAGAGTCTGGTGCCGCTTTGAGTTGGTGTGTCCTGGTCTGTGGGATCTTCTTTCTCATGAGCTTGGAGAGGTTGCAGGGTGGGGGGAGGGGTTCAGGAAATATTTCTTTCAGGATGTGGTCCCCATCAGGTATGGGTTGTAATTGTTTGACAATACCTCATATGGGTTCCAGTGTGGGGTAGGAGCAGACAACTAGAGGTGTGCAGTCAGAAGTGGGGGAGGGGAATATTTCTGTACTGAAGCAGGTTCTCTCCGTGTATTTGGGTGGCCCATTCCTTGATGTGATCTACTTCTCTAGTGGAGTGTCCTTGTTTGATGAACGTGGTTTTAAGTGTGTTAAAGTGTATGTCCCAGGCCTGGAAGCTTAAATGCATAACTCTGCAAGACATTAAAAATCATGGTCTTTATAAAGATATTGGATTTATGGTTTATTACAACAATCTGTAACCCATTAATTCCCCCCCTTTATTATCCTATGATTGAGAGGTGTTAACTCTTGAATGGTCTCAGAATATGGGGTTAACTGCTTATAGTGTTCCACTTTCTATTTAGTTGTGAGAGTGGGTACCTTTCCCAGACCTGAAGAAGATCTCTCTTAGCTCAAAACCTTGCCTTACCAATAGAAGTGGTTCAGTAAAAGATGTTACCTCACACACCTTGCCTATCTGATATCTTGGGACCAATATGGCTACAACAACATTGCAAACAACACTGCATTTAACAAATTATTATTCTTATAGATAATCCTTGACCAGAAATCATACAATTTTTTTCCATTCACGATTAAATTTTAGGAAGAACAAAAATCCTGACATAGCCAAAAATCTTCCTTAATGAATATGGAGAAGGCAGATTAAAAAATGAAAGTAGGAGAAAGCAAATGAGAAGGAAGTCAGAGGCAGAAGAAAGAAAGATCCCATGGTACACTGAGTAAAGAGAAAGACTTAACTAAGGGATATATGAACAATATTTTTCTTCAGATCAGCAGACTTGGCCCTTAATCTTGTATTTCTCCTATCCATTTATATATATCTGAGTGATAGCTTGACTCCAGATCATAAAAGCAATATTTCCTAAATACTAGACCCTGTCAGTCTGGGTTTGTAAACATTTGACGTAAAAAAGACTGTATGCCATAAATACCATATAGAAATCCAATGAAAATAAAAAAGGCATATATGAGATTGGAGGAAGTTCTTAAAAGTACACTATAATGTCACTAGTGCTTACAGTGGGACCAAACCCTGCTGTCCATTACCCTGGTTCAAATTCATGAATATATGGGAGAATCTTAGGGTTTGCATATAAATACTTCAAGCAAAAATTGGTGAGGACTTTAGAAATATGGCAATTTATACTCAGCAAACACTTCTGTTTAGACCCATAGAGTTTAAGACCAGAAGGAATGACCAAATCCTCTAATGTGACCTCCTGTTTAGCACAGGCCACCAACACCACACAACCACCCCCATACTAACCCCAATAACCAGAATTAGACCAAAGTATTACAGCCTACAGGAGATTCATCTACTGTGTACCACAGGAAAAACATAGGAGGGACGGAGTTGCACCGGTGCCAGATGATTAGGTGAGGTAAACCCAGATGATCCTGGCAAGTGACCCACTTCCCATGCTATGGAGGATGAAGGCAAAATGATATCACTGGCATGGGGCAATTGCCCTTTATGGGGAATTGGGGCTCAGTTTGCCCATAGCTGCCTTATGAAGGTTACACCTGGGTATAATTGACTGCTCTAGGTGGCTGATTATAAATAAGCACCTGGACCTAATAAAGGTTAACTAAGCTTAGTCACTGGGGAATGCCCAAGAGAGACAGGAAGCTGTTGTGGAGAGGAGTTGCAAAGAGAGGCCTGACCCAGAGAGCTGAGCCAGGAGCCTAGATGGTGAGCTCTCCAGGGAACCCTCCAGAATGGGGAACCTGTAAGAGGTACTCCTAAAGAGGAGACCCTCCTAGACCAGGGATTGGCAACCTTTGGCACCGGCCCATCAGGGAAAGCTGCTGGTGGGCCGGTTTGTTTACATGCAGCGTAGGGAGGTTTGGATGATCGCAGCTCCCACTGGCCACGGTTCGCCATTCCAGGCCAATGGGGCTGTGGGAAGCGGTGGCCAGCACATTCCTCAGCCCATGCCGCTTCCCACAGCCCCCATTGGGGGCCGCGATTGGCTGAACCTGCTGACACTGCAGGTAAACAAACTGCCCCAGCCCATCAGCAGCTTTCCTTGGTGGGCCGCATGCCAAAGGTTGCTGATCTCTGTCCTAGACAGATGGCTGCAGTTGACAGGTAATCAATAGCACCTGGTCTCAGCCAGGTGGTCTCACAGGCTGTCACTGGAGAAGAGTCACAGTGGTTGGGCCTCCCTGGATACCTCCAGAGAAAGACCTTACTCCAGTAGAGACATCAGGCCTGACAGCAGAGCAGAGACTAGAATTGAGAGAACTCCTATGGAAGAGCCTGGATAGGAGCAAACATTGGACTTGGGTGGGGGAACAGATGGATTAAGAATGACGAGGTCACCCAACTCTGGGTTGAAAGTTTTGTTTATGTTCTGTGTTGGCTTTTCTGTTAATAAATGAGCCCTTTCACAATGGTCAATTTTTAATGAATGCCATTAACTCATGATGAAGAAAACAAAATCACTTTAAGAGTTTATCTTGGAGAAGATGAATATTCCTTTGGGACTGGTGTCCTGATTTCAAAAATACCATATATTATGACATCTACCTATCTAATCCCTCCAAACTGACATTAAAACCAAATGCAATCTAAAATGGCACACAGGAGAGTCACTGATGGCTTGACTGCTCTCCCATCACATTGGCACAGAACACCAAGGACTAACCAATCCGCCTTTGTTCATTTTATAAGTAACTTGGTGTTGACTGCTGTCAAACAATGGACACAGGAACAAAGGTCTGGCGTGCATTTTAATTCGGCTACCATGTCAGAGAGGTTTCAGAGTAACAACCGTGTTAGTCTGTATTTGCAAAAAAGAAAAGGAGTACTTGTGGCACCTTAGAGACTAACAAATTTATTTGAGCATAAGCTTTCGTGAGCTACATGTCATGTCAGAGAGGCAAATGTTCTCAAATGCAGAGGCTAGAGCAACTGAAAATGGAGCCAGCACTTTCTCTTAGTATATACTACCCAGCTTACCAAAATAGTTTACAGAACCAGAAACAAAGGAAAACAGTAGGAGACTCTCCAGTACCCCGCAGGATGTGACAATACTCAGTTAACAAATAGCTTTTAGCAATTCACCTTAGCCAGTGTAACTCTTCAGCCTCAGTTTTTTTCAGAGTGTCACGAACTAGAAGGAGATTGAATTTGTACAACATATTCCTCCTTGTAATAGTGCAAATTGACTCTTTAAGATAGAACCCCAATCCCCCACTACACTGACCCTAGCAGCAAGGCATCCTGGGACAGTGCAGAACCTGAAGACCATTCTAAAGGGCCAGTTTTCCCCAACGCTGTCATCCTAATGAAAAACAAATAGCTGCTTCCAACAAGATTTATTTATAGGCTAAAACTGAAATTTATGAATTAAATAAAACATCCTAGCACTGAAAGTTCTTGTGATATACATTCTGCCCTCATCAGTGGGATCGATCAACCTTTGCTCTCATGTCTTTCTACCCATCCAAAGTATGTGTAGTACAATATATATCTCACTTGTCATTTGTTATTCTTTTCCAACTATCCAGTCACCCTTATCATCAGTAAAAATGATGTGCAGCTTATTGTGGATTTTTTTTTTAAATCCAGAGATTACGGTGCTGTAATACCAGCATACGACAGAGATTTATGGCTCCTTTTCTTAAGCTTTACAGAGTGTCAGGCTACAATAACAATGAAAAAACACACAAACAAAACCCAACAATCTCACAAGTAACTCTTCAGTATGAATGGGACATTACACTTCAGCTAGATATGATGGCCCAGAGCCTAGGCTTCTGAAAACTGGAGTTGTTCCATGCAGTCAATGGAGCTATTTATACCACCCGAGGACCTGGCCTATTATGTTTACCTGTGCATACTCCCATTGCAAAAAGTATACATCGGACAAGTCAGCAGAATACACAAGATGCTATATTCTCAGCTGGTGTAAATTGGTGTAGCTCCATTGAAGTCAATTGAAATACGCCAATTTATACCACCTTAGGATCTGATCATGGATAGCATGTGAACTGCAGGCTGGGGGAAACTAGCCCACAGCCCCACCCCTTCCACGCCCCCCAACATAGGCCAGAGGCCCTCACCCCAAGCTAACTCCACCCACAACCCCGGAGCGTTGGGAGGGTAGGTGGCACGGCCTGAGCTGCAGCCACCCCACAGTGAGACTGGATTCCAGACACATGGAACAGGAAGCCGGGGGGAGGGCTGGGGGCGGACCAGGAGCAGGGCCACACCCAGTTATCTGGGGAGGCACAGACTCCCATAGTCTATGATACCCACCACCCATGGATCTGATCCATGATTTGTAGTAACTACTAAAAAAGAAGAAAGGGAAAGAGTGGAATAGTCATAGTATGAGAGTGTTCCATTTCAAACAGTTGACAAGAAGGTATGAGTAACAGTAGGGGGAAGGACGATCCCTCACTCTCACAGACCTTGGGAGACAGGCCAGTCCTCGCTTACAGACAGCCCCCCAACCTAAAGCAAATATTCACCAGCAACTACACACCACACAACAAAACCACCAACCCAGGAACCTATCCTTGCAACAAAGCCCGTTGCCAACTCTGTCCACGTATCTATTCAAGGGACATCATCATAGGACCTAACCACATCAGCCACACTATCAGGGACTCATTCACCCGCACATCTACCAATGTGATATATGCCATCATGTACCAGCAATGCCTTCTACCATGTACATTGGCCAAACTGGACAGTCTCTAGGCACAAGAATAAATGGACACAAATCTGACATCAGGAATTATAACATTCAAAAACCAGTCGGAGAACACTTCAATCTCTCTAGTCACTCAATAACAGACCTAAAAGTGGCAGCCATTCTTCAATAAAAAAACTTTTAAAACAGACTCCAACGTGAAACTGCAGAACTGGAATTAATTTCAAACTGGACACCATCACATTAGGCCTGAATAAAGACTGGGGGTGGCTGGGTCATTACAAAACCTAAACCTAATTTCCCTGGTACTAATTTCCCCCTACTGTTACTCACACCTTCTTGTCAACTGTTTGAAATGAGCCACTCTCATTTCCACTACAAAAGTTATTTTTCCTCCCTTGGTATCCTACTGTTAATTGAATTGGCTCATTAGCACTGACCCTCTACTTGGTAAGGCAACTCCCATCTTTTCATATGCTGTGTATTTATACCTCTCTACTGTATGTGCCACTCCATGCATCTAATGAAGTGGGTTTTAGCCCATGAAAGCTTATGCCCAAATCAATGTGTTAGTCTCTAAGGTGCCACAAGGACTCCTCATTGTTTTTACTCATATATATGAGAGTTTTCAGGATAAAACCCTAAGTGGCTCATAGATACAAGACTTCCCAGGACTCAGTGAAATCTTCAGTGCTAGAACCTCTTTTGGAATTTTGAGTAAGTGCACTTAAACGTGTAGGCTTCAGCTGGTGTAAGTCGACATGGCTTCATCAGACTTCCCAACAGTCCTGGGTTTCAAAGGACTGTCCCACTGTGATGCCCCAAATTCTTTGTCCCAGTTGAAGTAGAACATTTTCTTACTACGGAGGAGTGCATGGGCCAAATTTGATTGGCATAGCAGCCTAGCACATGGGGTTGCAATGCCAATCAACTAGGGCCTGTCTGCCTCTCCATCTTCATCACCAGAGGGGCAGACTTGCTAAATCAGAATGGTGCTATGTCCTGCTTTAGCCACTTCAAACACTCGGAGGTTTGCTTCATTGATTTTGATGGGGCTACCATGATTTACTCCAGCTGAGGATATGGCTGGTAGTACCAGCCCTGAATACATGATAATTTTACAATCTTATCATGCTTCTAAAACTTATAGGTTTAATAAGCAGCTACATCTTTTCCGAATGTGCTTCCTATGAAACAAAACTAAAACATGGTATAATATCAGGAACATGTCCTGGAAGGAAACAATCCAGTATTTCATCAAAGGATGGAGGATGTTAAATATTTTAAGCATATTCTGCTTAAATAAAATAGAACCCCCTTGGATATTAAAAATATATGTGTTTATTGTTACCATTTAAGCAATGGAACATCAATATTCACAATAAAAGAAAATACAAAAGGATTTTATTGCCTCTTGCTAAGCATGGACAGTTGTGTAAGTCTGCCTTTGGTAAATGAAGCAGAAGACATGAAACATAATTAAAAGGGGGGTTGGCAGCATAACTGTGCTTCTTTTTATTAATATTTAGCATCCTACATTACAATTTAAGGAGCAAGAGCGCAGGAAAAGGGAGAAAATTTAAAGAGCCAGGCGAGAAGACATAGAGGTGTGACACTGACAGACGAGCACCGCAGTAGTCCTGGCTAATTTATTCTTATGGAACTGTTAAACAAATAAATTAAAAAGCCTCCTACTGACTGCTTTCAAGAGGGATAGAAATTGTTTCCGATTCTCTGGGAATCTATCCTTTTTATCTTTCTTGTCCTATCTTTGGTGAATTTGAGTAAGAACCACCATTGACAGAACAATTTCTAAGAGCAATTCAAATCCAAAGGGCCCTGTCCCTGTTCCGATTGACTGAGGTTAGACTCAGGATTCAGGAATAATTCCACTGAAGACAGAGGTAGTTCATCCATGTTACTGAGATCGGGATCCGGCTCAAAACCTTCACTCAAAAGGCAGGCCCTCTCCCAATCGTCCGCCCAAACTGTAACTCTGCAGAGAGTGGTTCATGCTGCAAAGCGGCATCTGGAGCACTAACAGGTGGGATAGCCTGTGCTCCAGACTCAATATATTCACTTTGAATACACGCTGGCACTTAATAGTAATTGAGCCAATAGATAAACACTACCCAGAGGACAGCTGTAAAAGGGTGGCCTACCCCTTTAAGAGCCAAACAGCTGGGGCCAATCCCTTCTGTTCACTAAACAAATGGAGCTGAGAAGGGAACAGTTGTTTTTATGAACAGCTGCAGGAAAGGGGGACACTGCAGAAACAAGCTGCAGGAAGGGGAGGACTTCTGCATTAGTCTGTGGAGAAGGTGGGAAGACCTGTGAGCTGTGGCTGAGTAGAAAGCCTCAGCTTGCAGTTTTGCTTTCCTTTTGTGAGTTCATTGGCTGTATGGACACTAAATGGAGCCTAAAGGCAAGGGCTAAGGACTAATTTGGACATGGCTAATAATTCCCCAGGCTAGTGAGGAAGGTTGCCAGTTTACAGTAATCGAATTACATCATGTGTTATACTGTGAAAATATTATTGTGTGTGCCTGCTTGCTGTTTGCACTGAAACGTACAACAAACATGGGGCCTTACTGTGCAGGGGGCAGGGGCGGAGGCGGGGAAGCATTTCCTGGGTGATGCTCAGATACACCGCTCCAGATTCTCTGCTATGCTCAGCCTCAGTCAGATTATAGCCCTTGATTCATAGGCTGGTGCCTGGACCTGGTATAGATTATAGTGGTTGCTACAAACTGTCAGATGGTAATGGTCCTCTATGGGCTGTCTGTCAGGCAGAGATTCTCTGAGTGCATCAGTGCTCCAACCACACCCCGTATACCCAGAATGCCCCCTACACCAAGCCATGACAGGGGTGGCAAAGGAACTAGCTATGATGTCTGTACACCTCTTTAAGACAGGCACATGTCATGAGAATTCTCAGCTGGTGAGTACAGCCAAGTTTCCATTCCCTGTCCCTGTACACATATCACAAAGGGCCAAATAAGAGACATAATATAGTACAATATAAATTCCAATATAGATTGGTATCTTCACCTTCAGCTAGAGCTAACAAGAGTAATAAAATCCCACAATGAGCCAAATTTTTCTCTGGATGCACCTGTGTAATGGAAAGTAATCACTACTACTTTTTGCCATAAAAAGTAATCAGATTACTCATCGAGATGACATTTTTCAAATTATCCCTTACAGTAATCCTCTACTCTAAACATAAATCTGATTACATGTAACTCCCTATAGTAAACCATTACTTTAACAGTCCTGAATGTGTTAACCCCACATAAATATTTTAGTGACACAGAAGTTCAAAAATGAAAACTTGATAAAAACAAGAGATACCATAGAATCTACTAAAAGAAAAGGAGTACCCGTGGCACCTTAGAGACTAACAAATTTATTAGAGCATAAGCTTTCGTGAGCTACAGCTCACTTCATCGGATGCATTTGGTGGAAAAAGCAGAGGAGAGATTTATATACACACACACACACAGAGAACATGAAACAATGGGTTTATCATACACACTGTAAGGAGAGTACTTGTGGCACCTTAGAGACTAACAAATTTATTAGAGCATAAGCTTTCGTGAGCTACAGCTGTAGCTCTAATAAATTTGTTAGTCTCTAAGGTGCCACAAGTACTCCTTTTCTTTTTGCGAATACAGACTAACACGGCTGCTACTCTGAAACCTGTAAGGAGAGTGATCACTTAAGATAAGCCATCACCAGCAGCAGGGGGGGGAAAGGAGGAAAACCTTTCATGGTGACAAGCAAGGTAGGCTAATTCCAGCAGTTAACAAGAATATCAGAGGAACAGTGGGGGGTGGGGTGGGAGGGAGAAATACCATGGGGAAATAGTTTTACTTTGTGTAATGACTCATCCATTCCCAGTCTCTATTCAAGCCTAAGTTAATTGTATCCAGTTTGCAAATTAATTCCAATTCAGCAGTCTCTCATTGGAGTCTGTTTTTGAAGCTTTTTTGTTGAAGTATAGCCACTCTTAGGTCTGTGATCGAGTGACCAGAGAGATTGAAGTGTTCTCCAACTGGTCATGCATTCCTACAACTACAATACCCAGAGCTGAAATTGTGGAAAAGCAGCATCGCTTACCCCATAACCTCAGCCATGCAGAACACAGTGCCATCCACAGCCTCAGAAACAACTCTGACATCATAATCAAAAAGGCTGACAAAGGAGGTGCTGTCGTCATCATGAATAGGTCGGAGTATGAACAAGAGGCTACTAGGCAGCTCTCCAACACCACTTTCTACAAGCCATTACCCTCTGATCCCACTGAGAGTTACCAAAAGAAACTACAGCATTTGCTCAAGAAACTCCCTGAAAAAGCACAAGAACAAATCCGCACAGACACACCCCTGGAGCCCCGACCTGGGGTATTCTATCTGCTACCCAAGATCCATAAACCTGGAAATCCTGGACGCCCCATCATCTCAGGCATTGGCACCCTGACAGCAGGATTGTCTGGCTATGTAGACTCCCTCCTCAGGCCCTTCGTTACCAGCACTCCCAGCTATCTTCGAGACACCACCGATTTCCTGAGGAAACTACAGTCCATTGGTGATCTTCCTAAAAACACCATCCTAGCCACTATGGATGTAGAAGCTCTCTACACCAACATTCCACACAAAGATGGACTACAAGCCGTCAGGAACAGTATCCCCGATACTGTCACGGCTAACCTGGTGGCAGAACTTTGTGACTTTGTCCTGACCCATAACTATTTCACATTTGGTGACAATGTATACCTTCAAATCAGCGGCACTGCGATGGGTACCCGCATGGCCCCACAGTATGCCAACATTTTTATGGCTGACTTAGAACAACGCTTCCTCAGCTCTCGTCCCCTAATGCCCCTACTCTACTTGCGCTACATTGATGACATCTTCATCATCTGGACCCATGGAAAAGAAGCTCTTGAGGAATTCCACCATGATTTCAACAATTTCCATCCCACCATCAACCTCAGCCTGGACCAGTCCACACAAGAGATCCACTTCCTGGACACTACGGTGCTAATAAGCGATGGTCACATAAACACCACCCTATATCGGAAACCTACTGACCGCTATTCCTACCTACATGCCTCTAGCTTTCATCCAGATCATACCACTCGATCCATTGTCTACAGCCAAGCGCTACGATATAACCGCATTTGCTCCAACCCCTCAGACAGAGACAAACACCTACAAGATCTCTATCATGCATTCCTACAACTACAATACCCACCTGCTGAAGTGAAGAAACAGATTGACAGAGCCAGAAGAGTACCCAGAAGTCACCTACTACAGGACAGGCCCAACAAAGAAAACAACAGAACGCCACTAGCCATCACCTTCAGCCCCCAACTAAAACCTCTCCAATGCATCATCAAGGATCTACAACCTATCCTGAAGGACGAGCCATCGCTCTCTCAGATCTTGGGAGATAGACCAGTCCTTGCTTACAGACAGCCCCCCAATCTGAAGCAAATACTCACCAGCAACCACACACCACACAACAGAACCACTAACCCAGGAACCTATCCTTGCAACAAAGCCCGTTGCCAACTCTGTCCACATATCTATTCAGGGGATACCATCATAGAGCCTAATCACATCAGCCACACTATCAGAGGCTCGTTCACCTGCGCATCTACCAATGTGATATATGCCATCATGTGCCAGCAATGCCCCTCTGCCATGTACATTGGCCAAACTGGACAGTCTCTACGTAAAAGAATGAATGGACACAAATCAGACGTCAAGAATTATAACATTCAAAACCAGTTGGAGAACACTTCAATCTCTCTGGTCACTCGATCACAGACCTAAGAGTGGCTATACTTCAACAAAAAAGCTTCAAAAACAGACTCCAACGAGAGACTGCTGAATTGGAATTAATTTGCAAACTGGATACAATTAACTTAGGCTTGAATAGAGACTGGGAATGGATGAGTCATTACACAAAGTAAAACTATTTCCCCATGGTATTTCTCCCCCCCACCCCACCCCCCACTGTTCCTCTGATATTCTTGTTAACTGCTGGAATTAGCCTACCTGCTTGTCACCATGGAAGGTTTTCCTCCTTTCCCCCCCCTGCTGTGGGTGATGGCTTATCTTAAGTGATCACTCTCCTTACAGTGTGTATGATAAACCCATTGTTTCATGTTCTCTGTGTGTGTGTATATAAATCTCTCCTCTGTTTTTTCCACCAAATGCATCCGATGAAGTGAGCTGTAGCTCACGAAAGCTTATGCTCTAATAAATTTGTTAGTCTCTAAGGTGCCACAAGTACTCCTTTTCTTTTTGCGAATACAGACTAACACGGCTGCTACTCTGAAACCTTTTCTTTTTGTGAATACAGACTAACACGGCTGCTACTCTGAAACCTGTCATAGAATCTACTGAGTCATTTCCCACCCTGAAGTGTCCTGACTTTTCCCAACACTGCCCATCCTCCACAATTGCCAACTACCCCACCTCATTGGCATGTTGGTGTGACTACTAAATTCCAGATAAATGATTTAGAAGCCCCATTAATTACTGCTAAAGTTATTCATTAAAATTCAAAGCTATGGCAAAGAGAAGCATAGAAAACTGAGATACTTCCAACATCTAAAGACAGATAAAGGGATGTAAAGGAATTGATGTCTTTGGGGGAAAAAAAGAGTCTCCACATCAAGATGACAGCTAAGGGACTTTGATATAATTTGGAACTTTTGTGTCAAGTATCTGAAAGACTCAAACATGAATAGCAATCAAAGCAAAAAATGTTAGCTGGGAACTTTTGGTCTCAGCAGGACAAATCCTTTGCATAAGAGAAAAATATTCATATAAGAACACATGCAGATGTAAAAATGGAAAATATATCATTATAATCATAAAAAACCCTAGGATGCACTTTCTTTCTGTCCTTGTATTCCTAAGCAAGTTCCTAGGAAAGCTTTGTGCAAAAAAAGAAAAGATATGTTGGTTATAGATAAATTTCTGAATATCATTATATCTGCCAATGGAACATTTGTTGTTTCAGCCATGTGAAAGTGAATTTAGTGCTCATGCAAATGAGGGAACTGTATAACGGCTTCAAGAGGTTCATGTCAATTGCAATATATATGACTCTGTGGAATTAATCTGAAAGAACATTGTATTGAGCAGGGCATAATGCAGGCCAGAAAGGTTTCCCACAGTTCTTCTAGTGTACTTCAACTCTGACCTGGGCATCTCTTGAACAGCAACTTCCTGCTGTGTCATATTATTCAGCAGCTTTATTATATACACAAATGTGGAGTTAAGGTGAAATTACCAAATATGTTTTCACTTGTGATCTAAATTGGGATTTAAGATCAGGTCTCCATGTGGGGACAGGCAGTGCATTAACGTACTGTCACCAAAACCCCAGTGACAAAGTCCTAAGTAAAGTTGCATTATGAATTGGCCTGTTTTTCATAATTGGTTTTCCTTGATCTTTAATAGATTCATTGTACCGGGTAAGTGTTTGCAAAACAATTTGCATGTTTAAATATATGTACAGAGATAATGACTTCCCATATTTAAACACAAACAGGGAATGGGAGACTGCAGTCCCCAGTAGGGAAACTCTCATGGAATCAAATTTAGCCCTGACGAATATGATACAACTCCACTGACTCCAAGGTGACTGATGGGACAGACCCTCAGTGAGTGTAAATCAATGTAGCTTCACTGAAGTCAGTGGAGTTATGTTGATTTACACTGGCTGCAGGTTTACCCCAAATGCATACTGAACCTGAAGCATCCTGGCTTAAAGTTGTCTTCACGTTTTATGAACAACAAATGGCACATGAAGAAGTGCACCAATTATGATGGCCTCTTTTATGTATTCCCTTATGGACAAGAACTCCGCTTTCAAGAGCTTGCACATCTTATTAGTTCTGTTATTTGTGAACTATACCCATCTACCCTTCAACCTAGACACTTTTAGTTCCTTTTATACATGTAAATGGGCTTATTTTTTGCAGGTGCTTTTATCACCCAGCTCCTTTAACAGTAACTAATAGTCAATATTTTTTGTACATGCCTTCAAGACCACTGAGAAAACTAGAGAAGGAAATGCCTTTAAAAATGTATTACAGGTATTATTGTTGGGCTCATTTTTTTTCCTGTAGATTTCAATGAGACTCCTTGCAGGACTGAGGCAAACAGAATTTGGCCCACAAATTCTCAAGATAAGCCATGGGATGAGCTCCTGACTCTGTCAATAGTAAAACTCCTATGGAGCCAGGATGTCACCCCCTTGAAGTGTCAGGAATGCCACAGATCAGGGTGTCTGGTAGTGTTATGCAGAGAAACTTGCACTAATGTCTGTATAAAGCTGAGCATTAGCCAGTACGATGAGTTACTTACATTCATAAAGCCTGCATTTCATCATTTAAAATAAAATTATCCAGTTACCTTCACAGCACTGGATTTTCTCCCAGTTTAATACCATCCAAATCATCAAATTATACACGTGAAACTATAATTCCCTGAATGATATACCCTTCTCCTCCAGCCTATACACTGCCTCAAGCATTTCTAAAATTCAGCTAATTACATTCAATAGCCTTCATCTGCTCCTGTGGCTGAAGAGGGACATGGACTGACTTTAAGTGAAATAAATTAATCATCCTAATACAATCACAGTGATTTAAGTGAGAGCTGATTGTCAAGCAAGGCTCCCTGGTGTTCAGAGGCGGGTTGTTTCCTCACTTGCATTTTTTCGTGAAAATTTATGGAAGGGTCTTGGTTTCCACATCAGAATGGAAACAAATTCTGAAACTTCACCTTTTTTACAAAACAGCAATGTTGTTTTCTGGCCAGCCCAACCAGAGAGGATGGCATTTAAGCAAGTGCACAGCAAAATTCTTTCTGCTTTGGAAACAATTTTTTTGCCAGACTTCCCCAGTTTAAGAAGCAACTAATAATCTGAGATTTCTTCCTGTGCATGCTCTCCCTTTACCATAATTCTTTCTCAGTGTCTTTCTGTTACCTTATTCTGTGCAAACTTTTTTTCTTTGGGGATTTCAGCAGCTTCTGAAGTCCAAGGGGTCCAAAAAAAGGAGATATATGCATGAAAGTTATCAGTGGAAGAACACACCTCCCAAGGGAGGTTAGTGCTAATTATGAGGTTCAGCTAAGTTAACTCATGCTAAGTAAGCTAGGTGCAGTAATCAGTGTCAATATAATCAGCAGGAAGAAAAGAAAGTATTTCCAACACAGAAGTTTACTTCTTAAAAACATTTTTACCATGGAAGCTCTTTGAAACCATGAAATACAACACATTAGTTAATGTATCCAGCCACAGATGGAGAGCATCCAATATGCAGATCTTCACAGATGTCAAGGAGAATATTCAGCAGGAAACATGTCCCATACCAGGAGCAAAACCAGCCACCTTGCAGGAGATTTTTCAAAGACACTAATGTGAGTTAGGTCTCAATTTTCAATTAATTTTAATGGGAGTTGGATGCCTTGCTGCTCTTTGAAAATACGCCCACCTCCCATCGTTCATTAACATGTCTTGGAAATGTGGTCATTCAACTGAAATAATTGTATAGGTAAAGACAATACTTCATTGGCATTACCTGATCAAGAAAAAAATGGGGCCTGACTTATTAAATATTCTAATTTCCCTGTAAGCATGGGAACATGCTTTATTGTCTCTAAAGTTATCTCTGTGCATGCTTATGACACCCTAATGAGTTGATCCAATTACATCACTCCCTTGAATGCTAGCCCCTACTAAACTCATAATCTCTCTAATCACTGGGGTCAACAGTTACTCATTGAGAAATACACAGTGCAGTAAAATTTTAGGAGAAACTTCACTCTAGTATTTTGTATATTCAGGGCCTTTGGAGATAGAATGTACATGAAGAATTGCTTTGTTTTCTCATTTATGTTGTCAGTTCCACTGCATTTTATCTACATCTCCAAGCTCTTCCTTTTTTCTCTACGCGTACTTCAATTTCCCTTCACGAGTTCTGTTTCTCCATATTTCTTTCCAGACCATTTCTTCTGTTGTTGCAAACCAGGTGGCTGGCTCATTGTGACCCAGGAGAGGGCGCTCTAGGGAAAGAAATCTTTGTCAAGGCCTTTCCTGGAGTTCCTCCCCTATTATTCTGTCAAACGGATTGGTTCCTCCAACCTTATCCGTCAAAAATGGGCTGAAGAAACGCCCAACCTGAAGAATCCCCTGAGCTCTAGGCCAAAGCTGCCCATTGCCCGCAGTCTCTGTTTATGGAACTACAGGGCCAGGGGCTTTCTCTCACTGTTCAGTTCTTGGATCCCCTGTAGAGGGTTCTGGGGAATCTTCACTGGGTAAGAGAAGTGTCAATGTGCATCCATCCTTGTCCTGTGTCCACCCACTTCCGCCCCTAACTGGCCCAGTCTCCACCTTCATCTCCAGCATGGACCACAGATCATTTCAGGATCTAGAAAAGTAGGAATGATGCTGCAAAGGTAGCACCCCACCCTCCCATTTGAACAAGAGTAGGAAAGTCCATGCACAGAGGGTCCTCTCCATGTGTAAAATGGAATTTAAAACATTCCAAAAGAAATAAATAACTGTGAGGTTTAAAGATGGTGGTGTATCAGATGAAGAAGGCAAACAATATTAAAAGTACCTGATAATTACAACAATATAAAAAGAAAAGGAGTACTTGTGGCACCTTAGAGACTAACACATTTATTTCAGCATAAGCTTTCATGAGCTACAGCTCACTTCATCAGATGCATTTGGTGGAAAATATAGTGGGGAGATTTATATACACACACAGAGAACATGAAACAATGGGTTTTATCAAACATACTGTAAGGAGAGTGATCACTTAAGATGAGCCATCACCAGCAGCAGGGGGGAGAAAGGAGGAAAACCTTTCATGGTGACAAGCAAGGTAGGCTATTTCCAGCAGTTAACAAGAACATCTGAGGAACAGTGGGGGGTGGGGGGGGGAGAAATAACATGGGGAAATAGTTTTACTTTGTGTAATGACTCATCCATTCCCAGTCTCTATTCAAGCCTAAGTTAATTGTATCCAGTTTGCAAATTAATTCCAATTCCGCAGTCTCTCGTTGGAGTCTGTTTTTGAAGTTTTTGTTGAAGGTCTGTAATCGAGTGACCGGAGAGATTGAAGTGTTCTCTGACTGGTTTTTGAATGTTATAATTCTTGACGTCTGATTTGTGTCCATTTATTCTTTTACGTACAGACTGTCCAGTTTGACCAATGTACATGGCAGAGGGGCATTGCTGGCACATGACGGCATATATCACATTGGTAGATGCGCAGGTGAACGAGCCTCTGATAGTGTGGCTGATGTGATTAGGCCCTATGATGGTGTCCCCTGAATAAATATGTGGACAGAGTTGGCAACGGGCTTTGTTGCAAGGATAGGTTCCTGGGTGAGTGGTTCTGTTGTGTGATGTGTGGTTGCTGGTGAGTATTTGCTTCAGGTTGGGGGGCTGTCTGTAAGCAAGGACTGGCCTGTCTCCCAAGATCTGTGAGAGTGATGGGTCGTCCTTCAGGATAGGTTGTAGATTCTTGATGATGCGTTGGAGAGGTTTTAGTTGGGGTCTGAAGGTGATGGCTAGTGGCATTCTGTTATTTTCTTTGTAGGGCCTGTCCTGTAGTAGGTGACTTCTGGGTCCTCTTCTGGCTCTGTCAATCTGTCTCTTCACTTCAGCAGGTGGGTATTGTAGTTGTAAGAATGAATGATAGAGATCTTGTAGGTGTTTGTCTCTGTCTGAGGGGTTGGAGCAAATGCAGTTATATCGTAGAACTTGGCTGTAGACAATGGATTGTGTGGTATGATCTGGATGGAAGCTAGAGGCATGTAGTTAGGAATAGCGGTCAGTAGGTTTCCGATATAGGGTGGTGTTTATGTGACCATTGCGTATTAGCACCGTAGTGTCCAGGAAGTGGATCTCTTGTGTGGACTGGTCCAGGCTGAGGTTGATGGTGGGATGGAAATTGTTGAAATCATGGTGGAATTCCTCAAGGGCTTCTTTTCCATGGGTCCAGATGATGAAGATGTCATCAATGTAGCGCAAGTAGAGTAGGAGCATTAGGGGACGAGAGCTGAGGAAGCGTTGTTCTAAGTCAGCCATAAAAATGTTGGCATACTGTGGGGCCATGCGGGTACCCATCGCAGTGCCGCTGATTTGAACGTATATATTGTCCCCAAATGTGAAATAGTTATGGGTGAGGACAAAGTCACAAAGTTCAGCCACCAGGTTAGCCGTGACATTATCAGGGATACTATTCCTGACGGCTTGTAGTCCATCTTTGTGTGAAATGTTGGTGTAGAGGGCTTCTACATCCAGGTGATGGCTCATCTTAAGTGATCACTCTCCTTACAGTGTTACATGTTCTCTGTTTCATGTTACATGAAACATGTTACATTGTTTCATGTTCTCTGTGTGTGTGTATATAAATCTCCCCACTGTATTTTCCACCAAATGCATCCGATGAAGTGAGCTGTAGCTCCCGAAAGCTTATGCTCAAATAAATTTGTTAGTCTCTAAGGTGCCACAAGTACTCCTTTTCTTTTTGCGAATACAGACTAACACGGCTGCTACTCTGAAACCTAACAATATAAAAGTCACCCATGAAATTCTTTTCTTATCTAAACTACCAGAACCTCCCCTCCTCTATACTTCTAAACTCAAGCACAAACTGGCTGCTTTCAGGTGTATCATCCTTATAGGATTTCACATCCTTGGCTTTACATCTTAAATGTTGCAGCTGTTGTCTCCTGCTCTCTGATTTGCTGTTTGTCCCTCATTTAGTTTCTCTTTAGCCCCATTTTTTGCCCCTCTTTTCCTTTCCTTTTACACTTTTTACCCCTTCCCTTGAGAGTTCCCTCTCCCTTTCTTTATGTGCCTATTTTGCTAATTCCCCGCCAACAAAATCCCAATCAACAAGTTGTAAAAACCTAGCCACCCCGAAACAAAACAATAACAAAAATCATGGAACTGACAGAACACTTTCAAACCATTGCATTGTTCATTCTCTTTGCATGTTCTATTCCTTTCCCCTGCATTTTTCTGTCTTGTCTATATAGATTGTAAACTCTTCAGGGCAGGGACTGTCTTATTCTATATTTGTTACTGTGACGTTCCCCTGATGTTATCTGGACTGGTTATCTGCTAGGTAACTCCAATCCTTGACTCTGGGAACCAGCTTTACCCTGCTTTGCTGTGAGAACCCCCACTCCTGGGCTGTTCATGCACAGCCTCTAGCATGTACGCTGCTCCTTGGATTGTGAACCGAATGACACTAGCCAATATGTCAGGTCCCAGACACAACCCTAGAAACCTCCATCTTTCAGTGTCTAGTTATGCCCGCTGGACGCTGCAAGCTTATATGAGTTTGTCATTTTAGCAAAGAAATTGATATGTACCAGGCTTGTTATCCCAAAGGGAGTCTCTGACACACTTCAAACGAAACGCACTGCTTCAGGTAGAATAAACAAACAAATTTATTAACTACAAAGATAGATTTGAAGTGATTATATGACAAAGCACAACAAGTCAGATTTGGTCAAATGAAATAAAAGCAAAATGCATTCTAAGCTGATCTTAACACTTTCAGTACCCTTACAAACTTAGATGCTTCTCACCACAGGCTGGCTGGCTGCTTTTCAGCCAGGCTCTCTCCTTTGATCAGCGCTTCAGTCACTTGGTGGAGATGTCTGTAGATGGAGGTGGAAGAGAGAGGAAGAGCATGGCAAATGTCTCTCCCTTTTATTATGTGCTTTCTTCCCTCTTGGCTTTGCCCCCTCCCTGCCCTTCAGGCTCAGGTGAGCATTATCTTATTATAGTCCCAAACTGACCAAAGGAAGGGTGGTGACTCAGTTGAGAATCCAACAGATCCTTTGTTGCTACCTAGGCCAATGTCTTTTGTTCCTGTGAGGCTGGGCTGGGTTTGTCCCATACATGCCCTGATAAGGTGTGAACTGCCCCTCTGCTCTTGGAGAGTTTTGGGTGGACTTGTTTAAAGCCATGAGGACACATTTTCAGCCTCAGAACTATATACATGAAATTACAACCTATAACATTACTATGACAAGCATTACTATCCCATTACTATAACAACAATGCTCAGTGCATCATGAGCCTTCCGAATACACCAGACATGACAAACTTTGCATTGGATACCACACAATCATATTATAGGGATGAATATGGGGGTGCAGGGTATTCCAAACAATTAAGGGTACTGAAAGTGTTAAGATCAGCTTAGAATGCATTTTGCTTTTATTTCATTTGACCAAATCTGACTTGTTGTGCTTTGTCGTATAATCACTTCAAATCTATCTTTGTAGTTAACAAAACATCATACCTCCTCTCTTAGTTTACTGCAAGAGGGCTCGTCACTGACTAGCTTGAAGGCAGTGCATCCGGAGTTCTCTTTCCTGGACAGGGCATCTGCTACCAGGTTTTCCCTTCCCTTTATGTGTCAAACTCCTGCAGGATCAGGCTCCAGCGCAGAAGTTTGGAGTTTGTGCCTTTTGGTTCTGTTTAACCATACCAAGGGCGAATGGTCTTTCAGGATCCTAAACTTTCTATTAAAGAGATGGGCCTCAACTGTTTAACTGCCCACACCATAGCATAACATTATTTTTCATGACAGAGTAATTTTGTTCCGTTGGTGACAGCTTTTTACTCAAGAGGGCAAGTGGGTGTTTTTTGTTACCTTCCCCTGTCTGCATCAATACTGCACCCACACTAATGTCAGAGGCATCTGCACATAGCTCAAATGTTTTTTCAAAGTCAGGACTGGCTAGTATGGGCTTCCACACAAGATTGTCTTTATCTTATAAAAACCCTTTTGGCATGCTTCTCACCAAAGGACTTCCCATGGGATAATAAGCCTGGTACATATCAATCTTTGCTAAATTGATGAACTCACATAAGCTTGCAGTAGGCATAACTGGACACTGCAAGACGGAGTTTCCTAGGGTTGTGTCTGGACTTCTTGAAAAAATTGCCAAAAACACAGATCATACTGCAGTGACAAAACACCATAGCAGTAATGAAGGCAATCTTATCCAACTGATTCTGCAGGGAAACTTTAAGTGAATGGGAACATACATCTGCACTGATTTGTTTCAATGCCCCCTTCTTTTCACCAACATTGCTTCCTTCAGAAGCTGGATTTTCTTTGAAGGTTTCCCATCCAAGTACCGGCCAGACCAGACCTCACAGTTTATGAAACCTGGTAAAATCACAACCCATAATGATGGGTGCAGAATAAATGGTCAAAAATAGCCACAATTAAATAAGAGGAAAATAGAAAGCCATTACAGATTAGATAAACCAGGCTCTGTATTCAGTATCTGGCTTTTTTGTTATTTAAATGATGATAATTAAAGAAGGATTTGCTGTTTTTCAAATGACAGAAATTTGGGAAATATAGCAAACAATAAGGAATAATGCAATCAAGGGACTTATGTCATTTGAGAATGGGACATAGCAGGTAGCAAATGCTATTGAAAAAAAATATTGGTTATCTTGTAAGTGCAAATGCACATAATACAGTTAGAAAACAAGAAACCAAAATTATTATTGAAAATTCCTAAAATCTTCAATCTAATGTGTAGCTTCAGTGGAAAAAAAACACCACAGGTTTTTTGCTATATTGTTAGCCACAGTATGTGCCAGGTAAGGTCACAGTATCATCATATGAGGCTTTGGGTAGACTTCACTTTTGATCGTGTATGCAATTCCTACTACTATACTTAAGAAGAATTGTAAATGGGGTTGATGGTTTGAAATGATATACATTGTGAAGGAGAAATGTAAAATCTGGAAGTGCTGTGTTCTTGTTGAAAACAAGAGATCTTGCACTTACTAAACTGACATCCATAACATCTTGATGACACACACAAATTAAGTAATAATAAATAGACTGCAAAAGTGGAAGTTATTAAAATCATTGTTCAAACAAAAAATATGAGTAACCTGGAATCTCAGTTAATTTAACATCCATAAAATAATCAAATCAAATTTGTTCTCCTTTCATTGACATGCTGCATATAACTAAACAATGTCAAAAACTAATTAAGTAAGGGACCGTTGCTTCAAACCTTTACTCACATGGGTAGACTACAATGCACCTGTTACTTTTTCTGTAAAATATTTTATTTAAGCTTTCTTTTTATACCAAATTAGTATTTCAAACTAGATAATGTTGCCACCATTCAAAACACTGAAATATTCCCCCATTGATTTTAATGGGAGCATGATATTTATGCATAATGCAGTTCTTTTACAATCCCCATTTTAACTTGCACCTTCTTACTCCTTTTGCCATCTTGGTATATATGTTACACCTACTTAGCCTCTCTTACAAATCAGGTAAGCAAGTGCAAGGAGTCTAGCTTAGTCTGTTTTATACAGTACTTTTGAACGTGGTTCAAAGAAATCAAAGACTAAACAGCTGTAGGATGAGAGGAGAGAAGAGACTGGGGTAAAGCTCCGAATGACAGAAATTGTGCTAGATCTTGCACTCAGAGGGACTGAGGGCCTAATCCAATGTCAGTGGAAATCTAAGATTTAAATCAGGCCTTATGAGTACAGCAGTCAGGATTCAGATAAAAGACTGAGATTAAAAGGCTTCATAACCCAATCAAGGACTCCCACATTCCAAATGAGGATTTTGCTGACTCATCATTTCTTTAATTTTAAAAAAAAAAAAAAGAGTCCCAATGTTTTGACTCTAAACCTGTATCTAAATTGCACTCTCAGATACATTGTATTTTACAGTTCAGGGCTGCAGAAAAGAATGATCTCTGAAGCTGAAAGAGCTGAGCTGCCAACTATATATTGTTTATGACATCACTGATAGGCCTTGATAAATGTACAGAGTAACCTCATTTGGCTTGCTATTTGTCAAAAGATATGGTTCGATCACTTTTAACGTTTCCCCCTCTCCCCCCAAGGATTATTTCTTAGCCAGGATAAGTGATGAAAAATGATGGCATATTATGTTATGTTACCTCATTAACACTGGCATGCACCCATACCTTTCTACTGCCCAGCTTCCCATTAATATAGCACAACACCATTCCTGGAAGGAAAAGGCCAGAACTCAATCTATTCTGCATAAAATTAGATAGATGACCAAATATTAATAACACTCACTCAGTACATTACAGACCTCAGCATTTTCCATGCAGGAATAATATGGCTCTTCAACTGTCTAGTATCTCTTTCTCATGTACAAATGTGAAAAGAACTTTGCTACCATTTTCCTTACACACTAATTCCTCAGCAGAGACTGCACAGAGTAGGTAGAGAGGTCAGATTTGGATGCTCCCCAAGCAAACATCAGACTAGTCAAATTCCAACATTCTGTTACTGTCACAACAGATAAAGTATAACCAGGCCCACTAGTCTACTCAGAGCCAATTCCTTTGCTAATGGTAAGTAATTTCTGTGGCATATTTTTCTTACCCCTTCAATGACATTTCTGCAGCTCGATGTTATACGTTAGCAGAATATCAGAGACCATAAATAATACAGGCTGCTCTTTGTGTGAGAGTATTCCAAATACACAGCACTTGGTGATGAGCACCTTATCAATAACCCTCCTTTAAGTGCAAAACAGAACTCAATCTTGACTATGGAGTTGTGGGCCGTGCCTCCAGAATGATAGGCTTGAGCCTCAGATGGAAAAGTAGTTCCAAGACACCTTTTCACTTTCTCCAGTTCTAGTGCTAGCCAGGAGTTGAACCAACCACCAGCATAAGTTAACACAGTCACAGAGCTATACTAATTCATGCCACTTGGCATAAACTATGGTACAGTTTAGAGACCATTTGCTGCCTAAGATCACTGGAGCATAGCTCCAGTCCTGCCCCCTGTAGTATCATAATACTATCAAAAATTGCCCTATATAGTGGGAAGAAAAGTGCTATGGAATCTGTACTGACTGAACAGAAGACACAGGACCTTAGTTTTTAAGATCTTATTAAAAATAATTATCTTATAATAAGCTTCATGAGACTCTGTTTACCAACCTCTGAAAACTGAACAGTTGATCCAGACTCTGCCATGGTTTTAACCTACAGATCCAGGGAACCTAAACATCTTTAAAATGAACCTCTCAGCAAAACATTCCTCAGATAACAGAGCCCAAGAAAGATGCAATAGCATATTCAAAGGCAGAATGCCAACAGCGAAAATAAAAAGCAGGACAGAGAATAAATGTCCCTCTAGAATAAATCACATTATACACAGTAATGTTGTGTTCCATTATAATGTCTCCTGTAATTAAAGGTGACTGTATGGATTGGATATTCTCACTTTAAAGAGATGAAGTACTACGCCGAGAAATCAAAAGTGAAAGGGCTGATTAAATGAATGTTAAAATTAGTTAGAGAGGAGTGAACATGGAGCACTCACTAAACATACAAAAAAATCAGACATATTTCCATTGTGATTAAAAAGATAATGGAGGTATTATCAAACCACAGATGAATAATATATATATATATATATATATATATATATATATATATATATATATAATGATAATCCCATTGCACGCAGTAATTATGTATTACATCAGCTAAAGCTGGGGGGGAGGGGTTGAGAGAAAAATCCTGAGGTTTAGAAAACATTCCCCTTAGCTACAACTAAAAGGGTATTGTCTTGCAATGCATGTTTATCATATTCACTCAAAATTAATTTTATTGAATACAAAATGGCTGTGATGTTGAAAAAGGCATCTAGAGTAGCTGAGGAGTATGAAACTGATGTGTCACCGTTTGCTCTATTGCAGTATGGTTGCTCTCCATGGTTTTAGGTGCTGTCTGTCAGAAAACTAACCTCAGGGATTTTATTTAATAAAATCCCCTTGCTTTTATAAAGCTTGTAAAATTGGTTTTCCATCCAAAGAATGGTCTGATTTAAATCTGACTTTTTTTTCTGAGAGAGGTTTAGAAAATGGGATTCACTTGTATTACCCCTCTTCCTTTCTAACCATATATGAGAAAACAACTTGTGTTATGTGTGTGCTATAACTTATAAAAGCCATCTGATTCTTACAAACAGGAAGAGGGTACACAGCTGCCTGAATGTGGTTTGGGAATGTGGTTGTGGCCTTAATTTTTTATATACTATGGGCTGGCCTGTCTTTAAAGATCTGCCCAAGGATGGGGCCTTCCATATTTGTATTTTCCCATTTCTATGCAGTTGGGGGAAGAGATGCTACTGACCTCATCACTCTATGGGGGATCTGTTAAGAAGGGAATTATGAATTTTCTGGGGGTGGGAATATGAGGAACAAGGGACATGTCACTTGCTCTGAAACTATCCCCTGCTCTGTTCCTGGATTTCTGTGAAGAAATCCAAGTGGGAGGCAAGAAAGCTGGGGCTTGCACAGCCTCCATCTATGAATCCTCAACTGATCAGCCACAGGGGACTTCAGCCATGGAAGAGAGATGGAGGACTAATGGGGCCAGAAGATGTTCTCATCTGAGAAATAAGGTTCCTTTTCCTGCAGATCCCCAAGAACTGTGGGCATAGGAGGCGGCACAGCTTCCAAAATCTGCAGCACCGTAACCTCTTCCACCAGAGGAAAGGGTTAAAGGAGAACATCACACAGTTCTCATGACCTCTAGGCTCCTTCTACAGATTTGCTTCTGGAGAGGGGTGAGTTGTTCCTAAATTAGTATTACTCCAGAGAGAGCTGGTGAAGTTTAGAAGCAGTTGGTGAAATTAAGTTACACAATGTTTAGGTGGAGAACCTGATTGTACCATCTCTATATTGTGCATACTTTTGCCAGAGAGATAAGATAAAAAATATCAGTTAAAATTAAATAAAACTAAAATTGTAATTAGAGTGATTTGTTGGGCTTATATGAATACATAAAATTAAGGTTAATCGCCTGATAACAGGATTTAGGCCTTGCCCATTGAATTTCAATAGCTCATGGTTAGTGGTACTAAATTTCCCTATTCCCCTCATATTCTCAATCATTTCCTCCACTGTGGGAAGTAGTAAAGCCAGAAAGCGTTCTCCTCTGCTTTCTGGAACATGACGTTGTCCTCTGTGTAGCTTAAAGAAGATCTATGTTTAGTTGCATTTGGCATCCAACAGATGTCTGCCTAGTTAAGGTCCTCCAAGAGTACAGTATTATGGGGTTTTGGTTGGGCCATGAATTTTTATTGTTTCTGTCCTCTAATCCAGGGCGTCTGAGGCAGATGCCCACTGCAATTTATCCTTTGTTTTTCATTTCTTTTAGCTTTCATTTCTTTTATTCTATAGTTGTTCTATTTACTATTAAACATCATCACACCAATCTTGTAAAAACATCTGGCACATAATACCATCTTTATACATCTCCCCTTTCTACTTTTCCATATAGATAATGCCCTGGCTTACTGAAAATTCAGCTGTGAGGCTCATCCCACCAAGTCCGTTCTGCCCAATAGGTCATACGCTTTCCATTATTTAGTATCACTTCTAAATCTTCTTGCTTATTTCATAAACTCCTTTTATGTTCAGAGAGATCCTTATGAACTTCTTTAGCATAATTTAAAACAATTATTCACTTTTGGTTTGATAATACCTTGGTCACCTTTTTTCAGACAAAGCTCATGTATTAACGTTCAGGCTTTTCAACTGTTTGGTGAGGAAGATGGCTTTAAGTGTTTCAGACAATGTTCAGAATTTTACATTTGCCACCATTACATAGGATACCAGAATGGACCTTTCACAAAGTTCATTGGTCATTTTTGCCTCTGAAGCAGAAAAATATAGGCACTGAGGAAAGTTTAAGATAGGGATTGACATTTTTGACTTATTGTCTTTGGCAGATACTCCATATAAAATGATAGAACTAGATCATCAATGAGGATATTCATAGATGAATCTAACGACGACTCTATCAACATTAGTTCCATTTCAGCAGCTTTCTTGTTAAGGACATATGATTAGGATGGAAGACCAATGAATTACAAAGTGTGTTTACTAACAAATCTTGCTACACAGCTGGTGATCACATGGTTGCCAGAAACTTCAGTGGCACAATAAGATAGTCAGTGATGGATATTAACTGAATATCCAGACAGACCACCATAAGGACCGTGCTGGTGATCTGTCCAGGTGGCACTTGATCCTGCCAGTGATAGCTGGAAAATAACTTGCATTGGGAAGGTTATTTAGATTGTATTACTGATTGCTATAATTGTGTGTTGAACTCCTGGCAGCATATAACTTTATTTGTCCGCAACTGTGCCTTGGGGATGAAACTTTCACTGCATAAGCTTGTATGTGACCTTAAACAAATTTTCATAGATTCATAGATACTAAGGTCAGAAAGGACCATTCTGATCATCTAGTCCGACCTCCTGCACAGCGCAGGCCACAGAATCTCACCCACCCACTCCTACGAAAAACCTCACCTATGTCTGAGCTATTGAAGTCCTCAAATCATGGTTTAAAGACTTCAAGGAGCAGAGAAGCTTCCCTCAAGTCACCCATGCCCCATGCTACAGAGGAAGACGAAAAACCTCCAGGGCCTCTCCAATCTGCCCTGGAGGAAAGTTCCTTCCCGACTCCAAATATGGCAATCAGCTAAACCCTGAGCATATGGGCAAGATTCACCAGCCAGATACTACAGAAAATTCTTTCCTGGGTAACTCAGATCCCATCCATCTAATATCCCATCTCAGGGGATTAGTCCTATTTACCCTGAATATTTAAAGATCAGTTACTTAACAAAATCCCATTATCCCATCATACCATCTCCTCCATAAACTTATCGAATAGAATCTTAAAACCAGATAGATCTTTTGCCCCTACTGCTTCCCTTGGAAGGCTATTCCGAAACTTCACTCCTCTGATGGTTAGAAACCTTCATCTAATTTCAAGTCTAAACTTCCTGGTGGCCAGTTTATACCCATTTGTTCTTGTGTCCACATTGGTGCTGAGCTGAAATAATTCCTCTCCCTCTCCTGTATTTATCCCTCTGATACATTTATAGAGAGCAATCATATCTCCCCTCAACCTTCTTTTAGTTAGGCTAAACAAGCCAAGCTCCTTAAGTCTCCTTTCATAAGACAAGTTTTCCATTCCTCGGATCATCCTAGTAGCCCTTCTCTGTACTTGCTCCAGTTTGAATTCATCCTTTTTAAACATGGGAGACGAGAACTGCACACAGTATTCTAGGTGAGGTCTCACCAGTGCCTTGTATAATGGTACTAAAACCTCCTTATCCCTACTGGAAATGCCTCTCCTGATGCATCCCAAAACCGCATTAGCTTTTTTCACAGCCATATCACCTTGGCAGCTCATAGTCATCCTATGATCAACCAATACTCCAAGGTCCTTCTCCTCTTCCGTTACTTCTAATTGATGTGTCCCCAACTTATAACTAAAGTTCTTATTATTAATCCCAAAATGCATAACCTTACACTTCTCACTAGTAAATTTCATCCTATTACTATTACTCCAGTTTACAAGGTCATCCAGATCCTCCTGTATAATATCCCGATCCTTCTCTGAATTGGCAATACCTCCCAGCTTTGTATCATCTGCAAACTTTATTAGCACACTCCGACTTTTTGTGCCAAGGTCAGTAATAAAAAGATTAAATAAGATTGGTCCCAAAACCGATCCCTGAGGAACTCCACTGGTAACCTCCCTCCAACCTGACAGTTCGCCTTTCAGTAGAACCCGTTGCAGTCTCCCCTTTAACCAATTCCTTATCCACCTTTTGATGTTCATATTGATCCCCATCTTCTCCAATTTAACTAATCATTCCCCATGTGGCACGGTATCAAATGCCTTTCTGAAATCTAGGTGAATTAGATCCACTGCATTTCCTTTATCTAAAAAATCTGTTCCTTTTTCAAAAAAGGAGATTAGGTTGGTTTGGCATGATCTACCTTTTGTAAAACCATGTTGTATTTTGTCCCATTTACCATTGACTTCAATGTCCTTAACTAATTTCTCCTTCAAAATTTTTTCCAGAACCTTGCATACTACAGATGTCAAACTAACTGGCCTGTAGTTACCCGGATCACTTTTTTTTCCTTTCTTAAAAATAGGAACTATATTAGCAATTCTCCAATCATTCGGTACTACTCCTGAGTTTACAGATTCATTAAAAATTCTTGCTAATGGGCTTGCAATTTCAGGTGCCAATTCCTTTTCAGATGCCGTTTACATGAAGTACCCTACCTCAAGTCCCCTCGGTTGGACGCTTGCATTGTGCTGCTCAGTCACAATATTTTTTAAAAGCTAAAAAAAGCCAGTTGGCGGTGTTTGCACAATAGCATGTATTTCTCATGACTTCTTTTCTGTGTACTTCACCTTTAAATGGACAGAGGCGGCTGTGATCAAAGAAATGCAGCCTGCCTCAGATGAGACACACATGCTGTTTGCTTTCACATAAGGACCTTACTGTGGTTTTCCTGTCTCACTGTTCACTTAATATAAAATAAGTTACTGCTCAGACTGAGTGTACATACTTGCTCTTCAGGTATGGAATAATATACCCATTCAACATTAAAATGATAGACTATTTCATTAAAATCTTGCAATTCAAAATCATTCAACAGTCAGAAAATAAAACCCCAGTGACCTTAGGAAAATAATACAGAAAGAAATATGGGAGTTGACTTAGTTATCATTCAGAAAGTTTATAAAACATACATCAGAGCACTATTGGAGCAAGACACACATCAGTGTCAATTCATACTAGTAGAGGACTGACAGAAATGTGTAAGTTTTAAAGGACATAGTTGGGTTAATATCATATAATAAAAATATTCCTTACTTGTATTATTAACAGCCAGATTATTAAAATTCAAATCCTATTAAAAAACTAATTTATTTTTCATCATTTGTGGTGCCTTCTTACTTATCACATTTCACTCAGAGCTTTGGCAATGGAAGCAGACTGAACAATTTCTGTCTGATGGGTCACTTTTACTTTAAAGGTCTCAGGGACTAACTCAGTTTTGCAATGACTGGGATAAAGACATGACAGAGAAATATTTCCACCCATAGAAAAGAAAGAACGTTTTCTAGAATAAAGGAAATCACAGAAACGTTTCTAATTTTAGGTAAAACCTTTTAAAAAACCCCTCAATATTAAGCCAAAATGGACCCAACAAAGTCCTTGTAAACATCAAGGTTACATTTTATATCATCGTTACATAATGAAATTTGAACCTACAAAGTTAGAGACTAGAACATCCCTCTCATTCTTTGACAGAAATATTTGAACCAAACCTATCCCTTGAGAGGTTAATAAATATTAGATTAAGGGCTATAATTATATCTATTATTAGGTTTGGCATTTTCAGTACAATATGTTAATTTTAAAACAGTTCCAGAGATTATATACATTCTAATAACTCTTTCCTCACATTCAAATGCACATCATTTCCACTCAGTCATAATGATTATTTTATATTTGAATTGACTTTATATCCTTGGCTCTGATGTTGTGAAAATCGATTTACTAGACCCATTGAGCTTGTGCTAGTGATGTCTAGAAGTCTTTTCATTAGTAAGCACATTTAATATTACTATGCACATAAAGAGCAGAGATCAAATTGCTTCGAAACAGTGAGCAAACTCCACTTTACCTCAGTGAATGTGAAAATGGAATTGATATGACCCACTAAGTAAGTGGGGCCCATCTTTGGAGACTATATTGGTGCTGTACTAACATTTTGTATACAGTTTTCACCTATATGGGGCCTCCCTGCCTAACAACATGAATGAGGAGTATGGCGTGGGGCCATGTGGATCCTAAGGTTGGTCCTTCCTTTCCTACTCCATAGTTAGGGAAATAATTTCTCTCCCCTTCCTTTTGCAAAGATCTCCAGTGCCTAGTCTAGCAGAGCTACTTGGATGGGATGCTGGGGAGATCAAAAGTAACGTGAACTGGAAAGGAAGTTCTGATGGGGTGAAGGGGGCTCTCACATAAGCCCCTTGTCAACAGAGATAGCTTGTGTGTCCCATGAAGGAGAGTCTCAACTTTCATTTTTTAAAAAAGGGAGGGGGAGAGTGAGTTAATAGCTCTTTTCTTTTGAAAAGCAACCTTGAAAATTTAAAGTAACTTGAACAAATGTCAAAAGACTGCTGGGGTTGAAAAGAAAAAGGAGCTGGACTCTGTTACAGAAGTGCTCTATAAGGCCCCAATCCTGCAGTCCCTTACGTGCTTGCTTAACTTTATCAATGGGACTGCTCGTGGCATAGGCATGAGCACATGCATAAGAATTTGCAGGATCAGGGCTTAGATGAGATGTCTGTATATATGTGAATGGTAGATAACAGATCTCCCAGTAGATGGCGCTCGAAAATACACAGCATAGTTCCTGAGTTTTGCAAGACTGATAAAACTTGTAGCAGTTGACAGCAAATATGCTGACATCAACTCAACAGGTCCCACTTCTCCTGCAGGACACTGAGGGAACTTCAGAGGCCCCAAATATAGAATGTTTTGTAAAATGAGTCAGTTACATTTGTCAGAATACCCTTGCTGACCAAATCCTCCTGAGCACTGTCCTGACCGTACAAGGCACAAATTAGTTACATTTGCATGAGCCAACATCAATTTTTTTAATGGATTTTCCTCTAGATCAGCTCACGTAGCCTTCAACAAGTACAATTTTGTTTATAATTTCCATTCCTCAATAGTAAGTGAATGACAAACCTCTATAGTTTATGAATAATTTTCCTGGGGCACATCCATATATATTATGTTTGTTGGGTGCTTGCATTGAAGAAAGAGAGAGCAATATGTTTTCTTCAAGAGGCAAGAAGGAGAATAGGAGCTGGCAACATTTCACTCTTATAAGCATTTTAATTGAGAATGGAATTTTAAAAGGGAGCCAGTGACAAGGAGAAGGGAAAGGGAAGGGGAGTGCATGGTGGTCCCTGAAGCCCAGAATAGGGTGGAGAGGGAATTGGTTAAGGGGTTTTTGGAGTTGAATGTATGGAGAGGATGATCTGGGGAATAGGAGGATGTGGCTGGGGTTATTGGGGCAAGGGAGGAGATAGGTAGAAGGACGTGGTACTGGGAAGGGGAGTGTGGCTTTATTTGGAGCACTTGTGGTACAGAGCTGGAGCTAGTTGATTACAGTAGAGAATGGCTGAGGAACATATACGCTGGAGATACTATATGTAGTGGGGCCAGGCAGTGGGAAATGTAGGTCTTATAATCCTATTCTACATAGGTAATGGCTGTAGGTGGATAATTATATACTTGCTCCCTGTTTCAACTTTAAGAGTTAACTCCTTTACATGCATTTCAGGCTGCAAGTCTTTTCTGTAATTCAAGATCAAAGGAGATTCCACCACACTTCAGAGACAATAATTCAAAGTGATGCATTTTTGGGGGTGGGAGACATGGTTCAAGGTAAATCAGTTAGAGTGACCAGATAGCAAGTATGAAAAATTGGGACACGGGATGGGGTCAGATAGGTACCTCTATAAGACAAAGCCCCAAATATAAAATTGGGACATCTGGTCACCCTAACCTCAGGTTACCTCAGTAAGTGATGTTGGATATTAAATGGGTGGCACCTTCCCACTGGAACCAATATTAAAGCAATGACACAACATGTAGCTATTGGGAAACAATGAGCTGATGGAGATCATAGAATCATAGGGCTGGAAGGAACCTTGAGAGGTCATCTAGTCCAGTCCCCGGCACTCATGGCAGGACTAAGTATTATCTAAATGTGATGTGTAAAATCAAGGGCCCACATTTTCAAAAGTGATTCGTTATTTTGGGTGCCTCATCCTCTGAAAGCTATCCCCTTTTAGATTTCCTCAGTTGGGCATCCCAAAAATAGGGCACACAAAATCACTAATTACTTTTGAAAATTCATTAAACATCTTGTAGCACATTTCTCAAGAATATCGGTGCAAGCCCTAAAATTCTAGTGTCCTGATTAAACCACAGTGCTGATTGTTTGATTTCATTTTGCTTACCTGTTACTGTGTTATAGGTCCTTGTGGGCTGGTGTGTCAATGCAACAGTGCCCATCTGGCCAGGCAGAGCATTGCATGATGGTGCATTCAGTCTGGTAGGGTGGCTACTCGGTCCCTCTTGCCCAAGTCCTGGTTGGGTTTGCGGATTTTCTCCTTATTCCTAGTGGGGTCAGCTTGTCCTAGTGCCCAGGAGGTCTGGAAATCTTAAGTCTTTCAGGGCATTGGTAGGGGACCCAGGCCTGCTCACTTCACTGGTTTCCAGCTTAAGTCTCTCAGGCTCAGGAAAATCCACACCCCTGAGTGATGCTGTTATACCAACCTAACTCCCAGTATAGACAGTGCTATATTCATAGAAGAAGCTCTCCCGTCAGCACAGATAATGTTTTCATTAAGTGCTACAGTGACCTGGCTGCAGCACTGTGTGTGTAGACAAGCCCTAAAAGTTTTCTGGGGCACTTTAACGTAGAGTGTATTATGTAAAAGTGTATTAGGAAACTTTTAGTGCACACCAGCAGGGTCTACACAGACCAGTTAATACACAACACATTAGTGTGCTTTAGAAATCACACCCCTAGTAGTGTGCACTACCGCATAGTATAGACATTCCTTAACATTTAGATCAATAGCAGTCACTGCATGACCTAAACTGTTCAGTCATGTTGCCATTATAATGACTTTTGTTTAATCCAAGAGGTGTCTACATTTCAGCAGTGGGTGAAGGAAAGAAATTCTGTAGGTGTATGTTTTGTACTCCCATAAAGCATCCTGATGCGGAAACTGTGTATTGCTCTAAATGCCAAGCACAGTAAGGATACTCAATAAATAATAAATGAATAACAACAATTATAATAAAACACTCAGGCTTGCAAAAGGCACTATATAAATCAATAAATAATAATATATGTATCACATAATACATTGTCTGATCTTTTCCTACTTAATCTAAGGCATTAACTTCACTGTAAAGCACTGAAATAATCCTATATGAAGGTACATTCATTGGCATTCTCCTCCTTCTTTATGCTTAAATATTATTGTGTCATGAATCAAACACTGGAACTGGTAAATGGTTGCCAAGATTACAAACCATCCTGTTAGACTGTTGCAAGGAAATAGGCCAGTAATTTTTAAAGCAATGTGATCTTCTTTTCTGTCTACTCCTGGAGTTCTTTTTTTCAGAATTTTATCAGTAAATATATTTGATAGTTTTGATCTCTTTAGGGTAATTTTAGAATGCAAAACTCAAAAAACCAAAAAACAGGTGGGAGAGCAATTTTCTTTAGAAAAAACATCAGTTTAATTTCCATCCTCCACAAAATTGAGATGAGTAGACAGTACTTGCTTGAAACTGATAAAAGGACTGCTGTGCCAAATTGGAATAGCTTTTAATGCCTGTGCAATTCCTGTGTGTGTGTGACTGTGATTACTCTTCTTTTTCCTTTCTTTGAAAGGTGATAATAAGCAAGAACCTTGTCACCTCTGTATCAGTGTTTAAAGAATTTATTGTGGAAAAACTTATTAGGTTTCTTTTCCTTCCAGATATTATAGTATAATTAGTTTTCTTTTTAAATAATCAGCATATTGAGCCTATCTGAACATCCAGCCCTAACTGTATTATGTCACTGCAACTGAACCATTTCAAGCTAAGAACTCAACATATCTCATAAGCTCAACAGCACTGGACCAGGGCATGAGTCTCTAGAAAAAATGTAGCTGCTTCAGGAAATGGTACTGATGATTCATTAGATGTAATTTTCCCATTTCCATTAATATTGAACCAAATGAGCCACTATAACTTAAGGTTTCAGAGTAGCAGCCGTGTTAGTCTGTATTCACAAAAAGAAAAGGAGAACTTGTGGCACCTTAGAGGCTAACAAATTTATTTGAGCATAAGCTTTCGTGAGCTACAGCTCACTTCATTGGATGCATTCAGTAAGGGGCACTTTCCTGCTGTTGTCTTTGGAATGGAGCGTATAATATTCCTGTCCCCAGTAGACGGAAAGTCTAGCACAGAGCTGATCAACATTTTACAAAGAAACATTTTTGTACTGGAAAATACGATTTAATCTAAATCTAAATTTTCCATGGGCAGATGTCAGAGTTTCAGGTTTCCAAACTGACAATTCAAAGCAAAATGGTTTGACATTGACACTGACGTCACACTTCAATCAAAAATGTTGATTTTTTTTTCATTTCAACACTTGCAACCCAACATTTTTCTGAACATGAAAATGTTTGATATTTTGATGTTTAAAACCTGATGTTGAAATATCAGAATTTCTCACAGCGTGGAAGTTTTGTTTTCAGAGCAGTTCTCATCGAGCACTATCCCAGTCTAGTCACAACCTTAGGCTGTGTCCATAGTTGAGTGCATACCCGACTACTGGATTTTGTGCATGCTTATGTGTGCTCCCAATACTTGTGCCCAAGAGTCCAGATATACTCTATTGGACACTGGTATGATCACATGTACACACACATATCTGCAACCACACTGCTGCTGTAGGTACATAATAATAGTGCCACTATTTCAAAGCCGGTATCCCAAGATTTTCTGTAGCAGAGGGATACTTTAGGAACCTCTTCACTGTGTTTTGTTGGTAGTGTTCCCTGCCTGCACACATTTGCTGATGGCAGCTCCTAATCATGTTACCTCTCATTGTCATGCCCTACATAACTTAGTGGAAGACAGCAAGCAATTGGGTGATGAACTAGTTCTGCTCCTGCTCTATATTGTGGGACAAATGATTATGCAGTAGTGTAGTAGGTGCTCAGTGAGATGCTGGATGGAATTTGGGCAGAATTTTAGGACACATTGAAGATGGCTGACCTTGAGGGTCAATGAAAATTCATTCAGTTCACACTGTATATATGGTGAATGCCTGTATTGTTATGGTATGCCCTTTGGTTGACTGTTGCTGCTGGAGCAGGAGAACCAGCAAGGTGTGGAGGGATCACATCATTCTGGAAACCTGGAATGACCAACAGTGGCTTCAGAATTTCCAAATGAGGAAACAGACCTTCATGGAGCTGTGTTATGAGCTTGCACCAATCCTTCAGTGCCATAACACTCAATTCAGGGAAGCCATACCAATTCAGAAGCAGACTGTTATTAGCTAGTGGAAGCTGGCTACACCAGACAGCTATAAGTCCATTGCAAACCACTTTGGGGTCAGAAAGTCCACTGCTGGAGTCATGGTTATGCAGCTTTGTGAGACAATTAGTACATTGATTTACCTATGGATGGTTGTCATAAGAAAAGTTCCAGAAATAACAGCTGGTTTCCAAACAATGCAGGGGCCATCAATAGCACTCATATCCCAATGCTTTTCCCACCAAAAGGGGAAAGTGAGTATGTGAACTGAAAAGGTTACTATTTAATCACTCTGCAAGGCTTACTGGACCAGTGAAGTAGATTTATTAATACAAATCTGGGAAACACTGGAAAGATTCAGAACATGGAGGTGCTGAGGAGATCAGGATTGTACTTGGTAAGAACGGCCTTCATTCCCCAGAAATTATACATTTGTGTACAGTGTGTCTGTGCCAACGGTTACTTTGGGGGACCCTGAATACTCACTCTTGCTTTGGTTCATTAAACCAGATCCTGACATCAGTGATCCTGGAAAATAGGAATCATAGAATCATAGAATATCAGGGTTGGAAGGGACCCCAGAAGGTCATCTAGTCCAACCCCCTGCTCAAAGCAGGACCAAGTCCCAGTTAAATCATCCCAGCTAGGGCTTTGTCAAGCCTGACCTTAAAAACCTCTAAGGAAGGAGATTCTACCACCTCCCTAGGTAACGCATTCCAGTGTTTCACCACCCTCTTAGTGAAAAAGTTTTTCCTAATATCCAATCTAAACCTCCCCCATTGCAACTTGAGACCATTACTCCTCGTTCTGTCATCTGCTACCATTGAGAACAGTCTAGAGCCATCCTCTTTGAAACCCCCTTTCAGGTAGTTGAAAGCAGCTATCAAATCCCCCCTCATTCTTCTCTTCTGCAGACTAAACAATCCCAGCTCCCTCAGCCTCTCCTCATAAGTCATGTGCTCTAGACCCCTAATCATTTTCGTTGCCCTTCGTTGTACTCTTTCCAATTTATCCACATCCTTCCTGTAGTGTGGGGCCCAAAACTGGACACAGTACTCCAGATGAGGCCTCACCAGTGTCGAATAGAGGGGAACGATCACGTCCCTCGATCTGCTCGCTATGCCCCTACTTATACAACCCAAAATGCCATTGGCCTTCTTGGCAACAAGGGCACACTGCTGACTCATATCCAGCTTCTCGTCCACTGTCACCCCTAGGTCCTTTTCCGCAGAACTGCTGCCGAGCCATTCGGTCCCTAGTCTGTAGCGGTGCATTGGATTCTTCCATCCTAAGTGCAGGACCCTGCATTTATCCTTATTGAACCTCATTAGATTTCTTTTGGCCCAATCCTCCAATTTGTCTAGGTCCTTCTGTATCCTATCCCTCCCCTCCAGCGTATCTACCACTCCTCCCAGTTTAGTATCATCCGCAAATTTGCTGAGAGTGCAATCCACACCATCCTCCAGATCATTTATGAAGATATTGAACAAAACGGGCCCCAGGACCGACCCCTGGGGCACTCCACTTGACACCGGCTGCCAACTAGACATGGAGCCATTGATCACTACCCGTTGAGCCCGACAATCTAGCCAGCTTTCTACCCACCTTATAGTGCATTCATCCAGCCCATACTTCCTTAACTTGCTGACAAGAATGCTGTGGGAGACCGTGTCAAAAGCTTTGCTAAAGTCAAGAAACAATACATCCACTGCTTTCCCTTCATCCACAGAACCAGTAATCTCATCATAAAAGGCGATTAGATTAGTCAGGCATGACCTTCCCTTGGTGAATCCATGCTGACTGTTCCTGATCACTTTCCTCTCCTCTAAGTGCTTCAGGATTGATTCTTTGAGGACCTGCTCCATGATTTTTCCAGGGACTGAGGTGAGGCTGACCGGCCTGTAGTTCCCAGGATCCTCCTTCTTCCCTTTTTTAAAGATGGGCACTACATTAGCCTTTTTCCAGTCATCCGGGACTTCCCCCGTTCGCCACGAGTTTTCAAAGATAATGGCCAAGGGCTCTGCAATCACAGCCGCCAATTCCTTCAGCACTCTCGGATGCAATTCGTCCGGCCCCATGGAATCTAGTTATAAGCTGTTAGAATGGATATGTGCTTGGTAGTCTGAAGGCTTGTTGGCGCTGCCTATGCGCCTGTCTGGATGGCTATGTGGCACACATTATTCATATAATCATCATCCACTGTGCAGTATGTAACATTTGTAAAGGTAAAGGGGAGAAGTTCTGTCCTGAGCAGGCTCAGTTCTAGTCTAGTTTATAAATTCTGTACAGGCAGCTAGATCCCACTTATACACTCACTGATTCTGGTTCCCAGTGGGGAGGAAAATCAGGGATGTCATATGTGAACACATCTTGTGTAGTGACACAGAGTTGCCTCTCTCTGAGCCTGAGGAACCACTACTCACCCCTGGTGGGTGGAGCCAGATCAGCCCTGCCCCCATGCCAGAAGCAGAAGGTAGTGGCAGGAAGTATAAAAGGCTAGCCCTGCAGCTCAGTTGGCCCAAAGCCATGCAAAGAGGCAAATGCCTCCAGCCTGCTGCAGAACTCTGGAGCTGAAACTGCACTGTGCGGCGCCCTACCCCTGGAGGAGATCAACCCTGGAGAGGAGTTGCTTGGCCTGCTGTGTACCCTGAGGAGATAGAAGACACTTGGACTATGGAACCCTAAACCTAGACTGTGGTAGGAAATAGTCCTACCTGGTCTGGTTTTGCTGCCAGAAAGCAAGTCAGCGTATTTCGGTAGGATCCCCGCTGAACCAGTGGCAAACCATCTGCCAGTTAGGGCACTGGGTTGGGTCCCACTGGCTGTCTTAGCCAGGAGGCTTAGTCAAAAGCCTGCTCCCTGCTCTGCCACACTCAGAGGGCCAGAGTCCCAGACTGTGTGTTTAGTTTCACCTTATTTTATGCCTTGGTCTTTCTAATTTTGTCCCTAGCTGTTTGTGTTACTGTTTTTTTTTTATATTAACCCTTTGTCATTTGTCCTAGTTTCTACTTCTTGTATATCTGTTTATTGATTTTCAGGTCAGTCTCTTGTCTAAACAAAGGTGGCCTCTTATACTATCTTTCCTATGCATTAGGATAGTTTGATCTTGTGCCCTAAATAGTGTCTCTTTAAAAAACTGACAACTCTCTTGAACTGTTTTTTGCCTTAGACTTGCTTCCCATGGGATCTTACCTACCAATTCAATGAGTTTGTTAAAGTCCGCCATCTTGAAGTCCATTGTCTTTATTCTGCTGCTTTCCCTCCTACCATTCCTTAGAATCATGAACTGTCTCATTTCATCACTTTTACCCAAGCTGCTTTCTGCCTTCAGATTCTCAACTAGTTCCTCTCACTTTGTCAGAATCAAATCTAGAATGGTCTCCCTTCGAGTCCTTTCTCCACCTAAAAAGTTGTCTCCAATGCATTCCAGGAACTTGTTGATAATCTGTTCCCTCCTGTAATTTTTTCCCAACAGATGTATGGGTAGTTGAAGTCCCTCATCACCACCAAATCCTTTGTTTTGGATGCTTTTGTCAGTTGCTTAAAAAAAATCTCATCCACCTCTTTCTGGTTAGGTGGTCTATAGAAGACACCATCACTCTTGGGTTTTTTTTTTATCCCTTTTATCCTGACACAGGGACTTTCAACGGGTCTGTCTCCCACTTCTATCTCAATCTTGGTGCAATTTTATACGTCTTTGATATACAAGAAAAAACATCCTCTCTTTTTCCCCTGCCTGTTCTTCCTGAACAAGCTGTACCCTTCTATACCAATACTCCAATAATGTAACATTATCCCACCAAGTTTCTGTGATGTCAGTTATGGTGTGTTTGTGATTATTCACTAGCATTTCTAGTTCCTGTTTATTTCCCATACTTCTTAAAAAAGGCACTTAGTACTTCCACCTTTCCACATTTTCAGTTATTGTCTTTCCCACACCTCTTTCCTTTTAGTCTGTCCTTCTTGAGCAATCTGTACCCTTCTATATCAATACTCCAGTCATGTGTATTAGTGGTGATTATTCACTAGTATTTTGACTTCTTCCTGTTTATTCCCCATACATCTTGCATTAGTATACAGACATCTAAGATGTTTATTCCCTCTTGTATCTCTTTTATTCAGTTTCCCATGTTACCCTAAGATTCTGACCCTTTATCCAGGCCTGGACATACATTGTTATTGCTAGTATGTTTTCCTCTGTTATTGTTCTTTGGTTTTATTTTTAACATGTATGAAGAAAGCCATTAAGACACTGATCAACCCCTTTTATGTATTTTTGATGAATGGTTCTCAACCAGGGGTATGCGTACTCCTGTGGGTATGTAGAGGTCTTCCAAGGGGTACATCAACTCATCTAGATATTTGTCTAATTTAACAACAGGCTACATATAAAGCACTAGCAAATTCAATACATACTAAAATTTCATACAGACAATGACGTGTAGATACTGCTCTATATACTATACACTGAAATGTAAATACAATATTTATATTCCAATTGATTTATTTTATAATTATATGCAAAAATTAGAAAGTAAGCAATTTTTTGGTAGCAGTGTGCTGGGATACTTTTGTATTTTTATGTCTGATTTGTATTTTTATGTCTGAGCAAGTAGTTTAAGTGAGGCAAAACTTGGGGTTACTCAAGACAAATCAGACTCCTGAAAGGGGTACAGTATTCTGGAAAGGTTGAGAATCACTGTTTTAGATATCTGCTACATTGAAAAATACTAGTACTTTTAAAAGCACATAATACATACACTGCTCTTTCCTCATACCTTCCATGTATCTGTAGGACTTAAGATATTTCTGGACCTTTGGTGGCATGGTTTCACTCTTGGGAGCCAAAGGTCCTGCCTCTTCAAAGAGAAGGAGAACATTATAAATTTGGCCTTTGGGGAAAAAATCCCTTCACATTACATAACCTTGCTGTACGAGGCCACAATTTTGATACTTTTCAACATTCCAGGAATGTAACTGCCTCATTATCCTTACTTCTCAGACACTTTTTGCAGCCCATGAGGAAGGAGCGGAGAAATGCAGACATGGGGCACAACTATTTTTCTTTTATAAAAGTGTTTGGGGAAAAAATAGCTTTAGAAACCAAATGAGGAATTGTGGTTGATCAAAAATAAATGAAATCATTGATTTGTAACTCTGCCTCACTTGAGGATCATTTACAGCTGGAGCAGAGCAGCCCGAACAGCACTGCTGTTGAAACACACAGACACACAGCAATGCAGAGCTTATTATCCAGGGAGGAAAAGTCAGTGCACAGTATTTCAAATGCTCTTGATATGAAAATCAGGAATTTAGCATTAGACCAAGAGGGGATATTGGTGGGCAAGGTGTGGGGCCCATTGTAACTTACCAATCTGAGGTTCTGGTTCCTGCCACAACTTGGGGTCCTCCTCGGGTTCATAATGGGAGACTTCTTCAACTGACTGTTCTAGGTAAAGGAGCAGAATCACATGCTCTGGGTCTTCTGGGACATCCTCCATGGTCCCTGCTGCCTCCTCAGCCTGGTTTTCATAAACACGCTGTCAGACAACGAGGCTGGTGGAATTGAGTACCACAGTGGAAAACTGTTCTGGTGGGGTCAGTGCAGCATGCCACTACCAGTGAACAGGAGACGGCAGAAGTGTCAGGAAGAAAGGGTTCCGTGCATTGTAGCTATGGGGGTGGAGGACTATTGAAACTTGAGACCTGGTACATGCCCTTTACTCCTGATCACACTGCAAACTGGCACCACTATGGGGCCGTGTCAAAGCTAAGGTGTGTATTTACCCACACCCCTCAGACATGCTAGATTACTTGCCCTCTGCTCACCTTGAGACACATGCTTTTAGGGTGTAAATGTGGACAATATGGGAGTTATGGCACGTGTACGCTTGCTAGCATAGACGTACCTTTAGAAAACTATCCTTCACCAGCATCCTGGGTACAAAAAGGCCTTAGCAACTAGAAAAGGAGTACTTGTGGCAACTTAGAGACTAACAAATTTATTTGAGCATAAGCTTTCGTGAGCTCACTGTAGCTCACGAAAGCTTATGCTCAAATAAATTTGTTAGTCTCTAAGGTGTCACAAGTATTCCTTTTCTTTTTGCGAATACAGACTAACACAGTTGCTACTCTGAAACTTAGCAACTAGAGATACCTAAATACTTAACTGGGAGAAAGTGAGCACGTCACTTTTTGCTGGTACTGGACAGAGCTCAAATGGCCTAGTGAAGTTTTGCTTTCTACAGAGAAGAAAGTTGGGAGAGAGAGCTGACTATTTCTCTTCCGTCAAACATAGGTATATGTTTAGATGGCAGCTCATGCTAGACACACGTGGCCAGATACTCAGCCAGAATAAATCAGGTCAGCTCATTGATGTCAACGGAGCTTTAATAATTTACATCAGCTGAGGATCAGGTTCATAAATAGGTAAGGGCAGGGTGGACAAAGATGTCCTTTAGGTCAGAACAGTAAGACACAAGCTATGGGGACGAGCCAACAGGGTTCTCATGGTGTCACAAAAGAGTGATTCTCCAGGTAAAACTGTAGAGAATTAAATAATCCCAAAGCACTGGATTCATTGGTACCAGGACTTGAAGGAAGATCATTAAGACTTCAGATCTGTTTAGTTTGGTATATAATCAGGACTGGAAAACATCATTTGATACAAAGGGGTTGTTGACAAGGTATCTGGCAAATACTCCAAAACATTACTATTGGCATGTATAGTTAACAGATGTTAGAAATTAAAAGCTGACAGTTTTTATGGGATAATTAAATCTCTCTCTAGTTGACGACTGCAATTTAATTTAATCAGGAGTAATAGCCCCCCATAATTTCCATTGTAGTGATGTGCAGTTTTCACCTAGAGCCTGGAACAAAACAGAGCAGAGCTTTGTCAGGGGCTTCAGATAAAATGTTGCTGATCTTAAGACTACTAATATATTAACTCTGAAGTATTTACATTCATTTGTTGCTGGAAAAATAAAAGGAAAAATTACAAGTTGGTGGAAATAATTACAGACAAAAATTGTGGTCTATGCCCAAGAGACAATGATGGTATATGAAGTCAATTTTCAACTATACTATTATGGAAAAGGGAAAAGATTTTGTGTCTTCTTTTAGCAGGTAGCTTATCTAAATATATGAGTCATATTCTGTCACCTTCACCCTGACAATATGGGAAGGTTTTCCATGAAGGGAGTAGGCATCTTTTTTGCAATATGGAACTCTGTTGGATGAAACGGAGAGACAGAGCTGAGTATCATTAGCATGTTGAAAACACTTACACCACTTTTCTTCACTAACTCTCCCAACAGTCCCATATAGACACACTGAAGAGGAAAGGTAATAAGGTGGACACTTGTGAAAATCCACATGAGAGAGACCTGGAGCAGACAAGTACTGCCCAAAACAACCCTTTGGGATTTTTCCAATAAAAAAATAGTGAAGCCAACAAAAGACCAAACCATCTATCCACAATCAAGTCAGTAAGTGAATCAACAGCACACCTGAAACAACAGTATCAAAGGTACTTCAATAATGTCAGCATTGGCATGTTATATTTATCCATTGTCAGGAGGAGATAATTTATGTGCCACCAGTACAATCTGAATGTCATAACTGGTATGAGGCCAGAATGAGACATGTCAAGGAGATCCAAAGCATCTAAGTAAGCACCCAAAGAGTTTTCTTGCCACAATTTTGTTCATAATCTTAGGCAGAACTGTACAGTTTGAAACAAGTCTATATTTGGCCAGGATGGCTGGTTGCATGAATAAAGTTTGTATATACGCTTCCTTAAAAGCACTTGGCATTCTGCTCTACTTACAGGAGGAACTGACAATCTCCACTGACAAGGAACCCATTATTTCCCCTACTAGCCTTCAACAGCCAAAACGGAGATGGGTCTGAAGGACAGATTGTGAATTCAAGTTATCCTAGCATGTCATGAATCTCAGTGAACACCACCTAGATAATCTCAAGCAGACATTCCATCTTCCATCAAGATCCTCATCTGCTAGCAGAAACACAGGCTGTGCAGTCTGAATCCAATCAGTTCTCTCTGAAACATAGGAAATTTTCTGACAACAGGAGATTGTCCAAGCAGGGAAAACAGCCTAAATTAACATAAAGTAGATCGCCCACTACATGAAATGAACCTGATATTTGAGATTTTGTAGATACTATAGTTGAGCAAACAAATCAATTTTCTGCCTCCTACACAAGCCCTAATCTTAGATCTTAAGAAACCTTTATTGGCAGTTGGTCATATATAAGTTAAAATGAATACTGTGTCATTATAAATTAATACTATGCACCAATAAACGATTTGGGATAAACCCTTTGCTAGCTCTGTGCCATAAGGTGGATAGCCTCATATGAAATTACAACTTCCCTGTGCTTATCAGTAAAGTAGTATTTCCCAGCCTTATGTAATAGGGATAAATACGTAGATTTTAAAACTTAGGGTGGAAAAATAACATACCATAAATTACTTGTCATGGTGGCCACTTTATGTTGTCACAATATCTTCTACTGTGTGTGTCAATACCAAGCATTGGGTCTGTCAAGGTTCCTTCCTCACTCTGAACTCTAGGGTACAGATGTGGGGACCTGCATGAAAACCTCCTAAGCTTACTTTTACCAGCTTAGGTTAAAACTTCCCCAAGGTACAAACTATTTTACCTTTTCCCCTTGGACTTTCGCTGCCACCAGCAAACGTCTAACGGATATATTACTAGGAAAGAGTCCGTTTGTAAACGTCTTTCTCCCCAAAACCCTCCCAAATGTTACACCTCCTTTCCTGGGGAAGGTTTGATAAAAATCCTCACCAATTTGCATAGGTGACCACAGACCCAAACCCTTGGATCTTAAGAACAATGAAAAAGCATTCCATTTCTTAAAAGAAGAATTTTAATAGAAGAAAAAGTAAAAAGAATCACCTCTGTAAAATCAGGATGGTAAATACCTTACAGGGTAACTAGATTCAAAACACATAGAATCCCTCCTGGCAAAACCTTAAGTTACAAAAAGACACAAAAACAGGAATATCCATTCCATTCAGCACAGCTTATTTTCTCAGCCATTTAAAGGAATCAGAATCTAATGCATATCTAGTTAGATTACTTACTAAATTCTAAGACTCTATTCCTGTTCTGTCCCCGGCAAAAGCATCATACAGACAGAGAGGCTTTGTTTCTCCCTTCCCCCAGCTTTTAAAAGTATCTTGTCTCCTCATTGGTCATTTTGGTCAGGTGCCAGTGAGGTTATCCTAGCTTCTTAACCCTTTACAGGTGAAAGGGTTTTTTCCTCTGGCCAGGAGGGATTTTAAAGGTGTTTACCCTTCCCTTTATATTTATGACAGGGTCAAGTTGTGCATACTTTATCTCTGCACTTCAAGAGAAAGATAACCTGTTTCAGAAGGGACAAGACAGAAGTACTGGTAAGCATGGTCACTAACCCATTATAACATATACTGGTTTGCAATTATAACTTATAGTGCTCTTCCCACGAAAGTGTACAAAGAAGTTTTCAAGTACTCACAGATAGTGTTGAGTAAATGGGGTGTGTGGTAGGGAGAGGTGGTGATGGGTAAAGATACCCTTGCAGTAAATGTAGCCAGGAAAGTAAAACACTCATGTCTAATATTGAAAACTTGCTTGTGCCTAAAAATGTACATTGAAGAAAGCATTCAGGGAAAGTTCAATCTTAAAGAAATTATGTCTGTTAAGACAATGACGCCATATCATCCACTTTAGAATTTCCAGCCCTATATGTTCTTGGCAGAAGACAGGCTATATACCAAACTATTCAGATCATTTTCCATCTTCATGAATCAGTATTTTTCACCCAGTCATGCTAGCAGTCCCCCGTTATTCTCTATTCTTCAGCTGATTCTCATTGTATGTGCTTAGGAAAGATACACACATCTTCATAAAGTATCATATGTTGTCTCCAGAATGAATGCACACATTCAAACACATTTGGTAGAAAAGTTTGTAAATTATGATATTACAAATACAGGAACATCTGTACTAAAATTGGAAGCTCTATGAATTCATCAATTTGGATGGATTCTTGACATTGATTGAGAGAGCAATATGCTCCCAATATAATAAAATTAATACTTGCTATTTTTCATAGTCAACTAAGGTATAGGTTGGTTTGTCGTTCTTTTTAAGTTGAGTAAATTCTACATAGAACTGTGTAAAAAAATCACACAGTATGAAAATATTGAAATGTGTCTTTCAAAGCAGTTTGACAAAATGGTGAAAAAATACTTACCTCATAAAGAAAACAAATGTGGTTTCAAAGATTTCAGAAAAAATAAGTTTTTCTTCCAGTGAAACTAAAAAAAGTTATGTATCAAAGTTGAAGGGGAGACTGGTATGAAAGAGTCAAAACGATACATTAGTTTATCTTGTATTTTCCCTGTCTCTTCATCTGAACCCTATCAGCCTGCTCAACATTTCACACTATCACAGCAGAGAGACCTTAGAAGAGAAACAGGTGGCATGGGCTTTGAAAGAAAAATGAGAAGAAATTTAGATAAGCCAGAAGGAGAATTTATTCCTAAATGTTGTCTTGTATTTTGGTTAAGTTTATTTCTAAAGAACATTCTGTTTGTTTGTTTTTTTGTGTATTATTTTGTTGGCAGAGAGGAAGATGGATGAGCTACAGGGATGCTGAGAAGCAAGAAAATCCCATTGAACTGAAGGGTACAAAGGATGAATGTGGAGGATTTAGGAGAATGCAATAACAGGAACACTGGTCATGGGAGCAAATGCACTAGCACTCTAATTCAGTGGTTCTCAAACGGTGGGTCGAACCCTCAAAGCGGGTCGCAACGTGTTTTAATGGGGCTGACACTAGACTTACTGGGGCCCAGGCTGAAGATGAAACCTGAGGGCTTTAGCCTTGGGTGGTGGGGCTCTGATTACAGGCCCCCAACCTGGGGCTGAAGCCCTGGAGCTCTGGCTTTGCCTCCTGCCCTTGCCCAGGGCATGGGGTGGCGGGGCTTCGGTAGGCTCAGGCTGCCTGCCCCCCCGGGGTCATCTAGTACTTTTTGTTGTCAGAAAGGGGTCGCAGTGCAATTGAGTTTGAGAACCCCTGCTCTAATTACAGGGCACCAGAGGAAAGAGAAAAGAATGGAAAGAATAGGAAAATTCCCATTGCCATCACTACATGAAGTCCCATCTTTGCTCTGCTATAAAATATGTTTGGAAATTGGTCTTTCGCTCAGTTTAAAAGAAAAATAGGACCAAGCTTCCATGTTCAGATCTAGATCTCCCATTTTCCTCACGGGAGTTCAGATCTAGGGTTTGAGCCTATTCCCAGATGTAAGATGGTTCCAATTAAAATGGTTTCCAATGCAGTGGTGGGGCAACAAAGGAGGAAGTAAGGCCAAGGTTTTTACAGTGTTTAGGTGTTGCTGCACTCCGCGTCATTGGACCGAAGTCTTATTTTCAGAAATGACTTAGGAGCCCAAGTCTCACTGAAAGTCAAATGGAATTAGGTTCCTAAACTTACTTAGATTATGTAACATTGAGCAGACCAACATCTAAATACCTTTAAAAATCAGACCCTAAGTGGATACCATAATTCAAGGTTAAAAGGAAGAAGTATTTCTATACTTAAGAATTCTCATAAATCTTTGCAAGAAGACATGGAAGGTCTGGAGAGCACAATGATAGCATCAGCACCAGGAATTCCAGCAGCAATTTCCTGGAGTTATTCTAAGAAAATGGAAGGTTCTCTTAAAAAGAGTGGTGCTCCAATAGGTGAATTCCCAACATGATTTTGAGGAAGGCTTTGGAGGAGTTCAAGATATTTCCGTATAGCATTTTTTGTTTGTTTGTTTTTAAAAAGGTCTGGGATCAAGAGACATGGGCATTGAAGGAAGGGGAGATCAAACCTACTTGTACTCCGGATCTCAATGGGGCAAAAGTGACATCAGAGAAGGACTTAGAATATGCAGATAACTAAATGGGGGGGGGATGTTAAACTTTGCCAGGGCAAGCGGGTGATTGATCTGTTTGGTCCCATGCTTCTCAGAAAAATACAGAAGATTTTCAATTTATATTTTACCTTTGCCAATAGACACACACAACAAAATTTGTAAATCTCCACTCAGTATCTCAGCAGTCTGGTAAGGGTTTAATTGGAAGTTTACTCCTTTGCAGTCAAAAGAGGCACTAGCATCCTTAGCTGGCAGATAACTTCAAAAAGCAATTCAGCTTCTCAGATTTGAGCTCCTATTTGCTTCTTCTATGAGGATGTTCAGTATTACTGCAATAGATCACCAGGGCTGCTTTCCTCTGATGTATTGTTGCAATACATCATTTGAACTGTGTCTGGCAGGAACATGAATTTCAGACATGGACCTATTTTATATGTTTTATTTGTGGACAATCTTAAGAAAATCAATGTGGAGTTCAGAAACTGGAGCTTAAAAAATACAGCAATACCTTCCAAAATCCTTAAACACCTAAAAGCCTCACAAAAGTTTGAGAAACACTGAACACAGGAGTGGAGGAACATGGCATAGGTATCCCATTCAAATAATGGCAGATCTGAAGATTTGACTGGGTTTCTGTTCATTTCTAGTTAATCGGTAAGGGGTCTCAGGACCCTAAGAAAGTACACATGAAACCTTCCCCTCTTTATTTTGAGCATAAACATAAATGGATCAGTCTTTATACACTCAACAATGCATACTTATATAGTCTTGGGAATTAGGAAATGCTTTGCTGATAGAGGAAACAGTCACAGCAATAATAATATGACTTCCTGCTCCAGTTGAAACACATCAGAGCCAGACAGGGAAGAATAGGTCCTGCTCTTTCAGCCCTGTACTGCAACCAGGGACTTTCTGTGATATGCCCTCTGAGAAGGGAGGTGATGCGAATAATCAGGAGAAAATAACTGCCTTCTTATTTCAACAGTCATAACTGTTCAGGTATAGCTCTTCTCAGAGTTATCATTCGGTCTTTTTTTTACAGTCAGTTCAGGCTCTGTGCAGTAGCTGTAGGCATATACCTTGAACGCTGCACTTTACCTGCTGAATAGACCTACTTCACATAAGAGGACAGTGGCATTGCAAATGCAGGTGCTGACTGCTGTCAGATCAGAGGGTCTGTGTGACGCTCCTGTTCTTCCAATACTGTGGTGGATAAATGGGGGATTTTATTCTTCAAGGGTTGTGCAGTTCAACGAACATCTTTTTCTTTAAGAAAAGTGGCAAACATATGTAATTTATGTAACCTTTTGCCATTTTAAACACAAATTTCCTGTTGTTAATTTATTGAGGCAGACTGTCTGCGCTCAATGCAGGGCAGTGAGGATGGTGTCAAGGAAAAGGTTACAGATTCATGGTTTGAGGTTGTACTGTTACCAGGCAGCTTTAAGTTATATCACTGGCATAGGGCCTATGAGCCCTGCTCCAGTGGGGAAATAGGCATAGTGTTGTGTAGCTCTGCCATGCCTCTTCTCCTGCACTCCTCCTTTCCCATTGGGGGGATGTGGTAGAACTAATGCAACCAGCAACAGCACAGATGTCCCAATGTGGAGTTCCTCTCTAACTGAGAAATTCACTGTTGGTCTAGGGTGACCAGGTGTCCAGGTTTTGACCGGAACTTCCGGTCGAAAAGGGACCCTGGAGGCTCCGGTCACCACCGACGACTAGGCCATTAAAGGTCTGGTTGACAGGGCTGCAGCACTAAGGCAGGCTAGTTCCTACCTGTCTGCCCTGGAAGCAGCCAACCGGTCCGGCTCCTGGTGGGAGGAGGGGGGGCGGATGGGTCTCCATGTGCTGCCCCCACCCCGAGCACTGGCTCCGTACTCCCATTGGCTGATAACCAACCAATGGGAACTGAGGGGACAGTGCCTGCAAGCGAGAGCAGCATGCACTGCAGAGCGTCTTGCCCCCTGCCGCCTAGGAGCTGGACCTACTGGCTGCTTCTGGGATGCAGCAAGGAGTTGGACAGGCAGGGAGCCTGCCTTAGTCCCTCTGCTGTGCTGCTGATCGGGAGCAGCCTGAGGTAAGCCCACACCCCAACCCCAAGCCTCAACCCCCTGCCCCAGCCCTGAGCCCCCCCCCAAACCCAGAGTACCCTCCTGCACCCCAAACCCCTCATCCTCGGCCCCCATCCCAGAGCCCACATGCCCATCCCAGAGCCCTCACCCCTTATGCACCCCAACCTCCTTCCCAGCCTAGAGCCCCCTCCAACAGAATCATAGAATCATAGAATCATAGAATATCAGGGTTGGAAGGGACCCCAGAAGGTCATCTAGTCCAACCCCCTGCTCAAAGCAGGACCAAGTCCCAGTTAAATCATCCTAGCCAGGGCTTTGTCAAGCCTGACCTTAAAAACTTCTAAGGAAGGAGATTCTACCACCTCCCTAGGTAACGCATTCCAGTGTTTCACCACCCTCTTAGTGAAAAAGTTTTTCCTAATATCCAATCTAAACCTCCCCCATTGCAACTTGAGACCATTACTCCTCGTTCTCCAACACTCCAAACCTCTCATCCCTGACCCCATCCCAGAGCTCTCACCCCCTGCCCAGAGCCCATACTCCCTCTGCACCCCAAGCCCCCCAACCCAAAGCCCCCTCCTGCACCCCAGAGCCCTCATCCACCCCTGCAGGCAACTTCCTGCCCCAGCCCAGAGCCCCCTCCCACACTCCAAATCCCTTGGGCCAACCCCCAAGCCTGAAGTCCCCTCATGTACCCCAAACCCTTCATCCCTGGCATCAGCCCCAATCCAGCACCCCCAGCCCAGAGCCCTCACCCCTCAACCCCCTGCCTCAACCTGCAGCCCCCTCCCACATTCCAAATCCCTCAGCCCCACCCCACATCCTGAAGCCCCCTCCTGCATCCCAAACCCCTCATTTATGTTCCCAACCCGCAGCCCGTCCCCATGTAGAGCCCTCACACACTCCTGCATCCCAAACCCCCCCTCATCCCCAGCTCCATCCCAGAGCCCGCACCCCCAGCCAGAGCCCTCACCGCCTCCTACACCTCAGCTCCCTGCCCCAGCCCAGATCCCCCTCCCGCACCTTGAACCCCTCCTTTATGGCCACAGGCTGCACCCCCATTTAGAGCCCTCACCCCCTCCTGCACCCCAACCCCCTGCCACAGCCCAGTGAAAGTGAGCGAGGGTGGGGAAATCCGAGCCACCAAGGGAGGAGGAATGTAGTGAGCAGGGAAGGGGAACGGGAAGGGGCAGGGAAAGGGGTGGGCTTTGGGGAAGGGGTGGGGCTAGGGTGTTCGGTTTTGTGCCAATAGAAAGATGGCAACCCTATGTTCGTCCCTGGCAGCTGGATTTCGTCCTCCTTTTTCCCACAAAGTGGTGAAAAGAGTTGGATCTCAGAAGAGAAGTTGATCTACTGTGGTGTTATATGTTAATTTCTAGGAATCTGAGCTTAGGATACACCAGAACTCTTAACAAAAGAAGAGCTCAGCTCGCTCCCTCATCCCTGCCAGAGCCTTTCCCCACTGCTGGAGCCTTTTCCTGAGGAGGGAAAAGGCACAGGCAGCAGTACACTACACTGCTACAAATAGCTGTGTAGATGGGAGGGGGCACTGCTTGTGCATGTAGGTTCGGGCATGTTTATATTCTACTTTACTCAGCTGTGCCTTGCTGTCTACACTGCTATTTATACCCATGATGGGGACAATGCAGTGTAAGATAGTGCAGTAAGGAGTGTGCAGTGTAGACATACCATTAGGGAGCAGCCTGTTTTGTCTCTCCCTGTTTTGGGGTTCTTTTATGTTATCATTCTGAAATTCTAAGAAATAAAGTAGTGGTGTGTTGCAACCTTCCAGCAAGAATATTTATGTTTTTATCTAACTTTTGTTATGCTGTGAATATAACAGAAACCATACCCAGTTCTTGGCTAAGAATGTGAAAGCTAATTTCTAAAGCCTGCTTCTTTTTTAAGCAAAGATACAGATGGAATCCGATGCAACCTACTTAAGTATTAACAACTAACCAAATTAGTTCCTGCTTAACTCACAAATACAGTGTCATGCATTTGCATGGCTCTTTGCAGGCAGAGTAAACACAAGAGAAGCACAATGCAAAATATTAGACAAGAGATCAGGAAAAGCAAGTTGTGGGGGTTAGTGATGATGAGAAGATGAAAGAAGAGAAGTGGGATTAAGGAAGGATTTGAAGGAAGGGAGAAAGAGGGCAGGCAAGAATAGGGAGGCAGCATCAGCAGTACTATGGCGGAAGGCTGGAAGCTGGGATTTCAGGGAGACAAAGGTAGTGATAAAGTGAAAATAGGCATGAGTGTGAATGGAGGGAAATGAGGGTAGAGCGGTAGGTGTGGGCAAGATTACATAGGACCTCATAAATGAAGATAAACAAGAAACTTTAATGTAATGTTGTAGCTGACAGAAATCAATGGGGAGATTCAAAGAGAGGATCATAGAATCATAGAATCATAGAATATCAGGGTTGGAAGGGACCCCAGAAGGTCATCTAGTCCAACCCCCTGCTCAAAGCAGGACCAAGTCCCAGTTAAATCATCCCAGCCAGGGCTTTGTCAAGCCTGACCTTAAAAACCTCTAAGGAGGGAGATTCTACCACCTCCCTAGGTAACGCATTCCAGTGTTTCACCACCCTCTTAGTGAAAAAGTTTTTCCTAATATCCAATCTAAACCTCCCCCATTGCAACTTGAGACCATTACTCCTCGTTCTGTCATCTGCTACCATTGAGAACAGTCTAGAGCCATCCTCTTTGAAACCCCCTTTCAGGTAGTTGAAAGCAGCTATCAAATCCCCCCTCATTCTTCTCTTCTGCAGACTAAACAATCCCAGCTCCCTCAGCCTCTCCTCATAAGTCATGTGCTCTAGACCCCTAATCATTTTTGTTGCCCTTCGTTGTACTCTTTCCAATTTATCCACATCCTTCCTGTAGTGTGGGGCCCAAAACTGGACACAGTACTCCAGATGAGGCCTCACCAGTGTCGAATAGAGGGGAACGATCACGTCCCTCGATCTGCTCGCTATGCCCCTACTTATACAACCCAAAATGCCATTGGCCTTCTTGGCAACAAGGGCACACTGCTGACTCATATCCAGCTTCTCGTCCACTGTCACCCCTAGGTCCTTTTCCGCAGAACTGCTGCCGAGCCATTCGGTCCCTAGTCTGTAGCGGTGCATTGGATTCTTCCATCCTAAGTGCAGGACCCTGCATTTATCCTTATTGAACCTCATTAGATTTCTTTTGGCCCAATCCTCCAATTTGTCTAGGTCCTTCTGTATCCTATCCCTCCCCTCCAGCGTATCTACCACTCCTCCCAGTTTAGTATCATCCGCAAATTTGCTGAGAGTGCAATCCACACCATCCTCCAGATCATTTATGAAGATATTGAACAAAACGGGCCCCAGGACCGACCCCTGGGGCACTCCACTTGACACCGGCTGCCAACTAGACATGGAGCCATTGATCACTACCCGTTGAGCCCGACAATCTAGCCAGCTTTCTACCCACCTTATAGTGCATTCATCCAGCCCATACTTCCTTAACTTGCTGACAAGAATGCTGTGGGAGACCGTGTCAAAAGCTTTGCTAAAGTCAAGAAACAATACATCCACTGCTTTCCCTTCATCCACAGAACCAGTAATCTCATCATAAAAGGCGATTAGATTAGTCAGGCATGACCTTCCCTTGGTGAATCCATGCTGACTGTTCCTGATCACTTTCCTCTCCTCTAAGTGCTTCAGGATTGATTCTTTGAGGACCTGCTCCATGATTTTTCCAGGGACTGAGGTGAGGCTGACCGGCCTGTAGTTCCCAGGATCCTCCTTCTTCCCTTTTTTAAAGATGGGCACTACATTAGCCTTTTTCCAGTCATCCGGGACTTCCCCCGTTCGCCACGAGTTTTCAAAGATAATGGCCAAGGGCTCTGCAATCACAGCCGCCAATTCCTTCAGCACTCTCGGATGCAATTCGTCCGGCCCCATGGACTTGTGCACGTCCAGCTTTTCTAAATAGTCCCTAACCACCTCTATCTCTACAGAGGGCTGGCCATCTCTTCCCCATTTTGTGTTGCCCAGCACAGCAGTCTGGGAGCTGACCTTGTTAGTGAAAACAGAGGCAAAAAAAGCATTGAGTATGTCAGAGCAAAGGTGGAAGAAGACTTAAAGGTGGGCAGATGTTGCTCAAACTATGTGGCTATCTGCTATGCCCTTCCCAAACTCAGGCCATCATCAGGTACTGCATATCAAGTTCTTAGAAAGCAGGCAGAAGGAGGAAATCTTATACACTTCCTCAAAGCACCACCTCAAACAAGAGTTACTTCTGGGAGTAATCAGTTAGCACTGTCCATCACTGTGCTGACAGACCTGGAGGAGAGGGGAAGCTCTTTGGAGCAGGATATTATATTGCCTTAAGGTCTCCTAACACTTCTGTATCCACAATTACCTTCACACAGGAGATTGTTTTCCTCCTACAGATGTTTCAGAGTTCAGAAAATTATTTTCATCTGTGAAGTTAGAAAATGCTAGGTTATTGCCATTTCTTTCTCTTTATTTTGGGGGATTTTTTTGTTTGCTTGTTTAAAAAGGATGGTAGGATGAAACATAGGATAAGAAAACCAGCTTGGAGCCATTTAAATTAAATATCAGAGAAGAACTTAGATACTGGTAGTGCTGAGTTTTAGCCAGGGGTGAAACATAGAGAAAGAGAAAAATAGACTGTAAGAGAACTATTACTCTTATCAAGAGCCCAACAATATAATAACCAGAGAGAGAGAGAGAGAGAATGTGTGTGCAAAAGAGAGATTTGGTAAGCACTTAACACTGAAGTGCGTTTATGAGACAAGTATGGAGAATGAGTAAACTTGTTTTCAAAGACAAAGGTAAAAGCTGATGCCTCTAGCTAGGTGTCATCAAATCTGATGAACCATCACCTCTCAAGTGGCCATTCTTTGCCAAGGAAGAGGGACAGGACCAAGCAGATCTGCATCTTAGCAAACAACAGTATGAATCTTCTTTTACCACCAGACTCCTTGGCTGCAACCGCCCAGCAGGAATGGACTGAACTATAAAATGAGAGGCAAAAATACCCCAAATTCCCTCTCCCTACAGATCTACCTTTTCTACCTAAGATGACAAAAGAAACAGGCTATGGACTTTGGGAGCAGATCCTGGCCTGAGAGTTTGATCAGCAATGTACTGAAAATATGTGGTAAGCGACTTCACCTTGAACCAAGTCTATTCTGTTAAGTTTGGAAAGCGGTTTCTCTTTATTTTTCTTGTAACCATTTCTGACTTTATTGCCTCATTTCTTGTACTCCCTAGAAATCCCTCTCATTGTAGTTAAATAAACTTCTTTTATTTTTTAATCAAAACAAATCTAGTGTTGTGAATTATTTGGGTAACTCTATTTAGGGTGGCAGACTACTGTATTCAGAGTAGCAGCCGTGTTAGTCTGTATTCGCAAAAAGAACAGGAGTACTTGTGGCACCTTAGAGACTAACAAATTTATTTGAGCATAAACTTTCGTGAGCTACAGCTCACTTCATCGGATGCATTTTGTATGATATTTAATGCATTCAGTGGAAAATACAGTGGGGAGATTTATATACACACACAGAGAACATGAAACAATGGTTTTTTTCATATACACTGTAAGGAGAGTGATCGCTTAAGATGAGCTATTACCAGCGGCGGGGGAACTATTTCCCCATGTTATTTCCCCACCCCCACTGTTCCTCAGACATTCTTGTCAACTGCTGGAAATGGCTCACCTTGATTATCACTACAAAAGGTTTTCTTCCTCCCCCCCCGCAGCTCTCCTGCTGGTAATCTTAAGTGATCACTCTCCTTACAGTGTGTATGATAACACCCATTGTTTCATGTTCCCTGTGTGTGTATATAAATCTCCCCACTGTATTTTCCACTGAATGCATCCAATGAAGTGAGCTGTAGCTCACAAAAGCTTATGCTCAAATAAATTTTAGACTCTAAGGTGCCACAAGTACTCCTTTTTTAAAAAAAAAATTTCAAAACACCCTACAATTATTTTGTGGAGTCATTATGTTAATGTAAATAGAAATATTAATCATGCTTATATTCCACAGTGTGGGTTTTCTGTTTCCCCACATAACTGAGCTTGTTTTCTCAAATTAGTGCCTTTGCACCTTCTCATTATGATATGACAGAAATCTTGAGTCAGTTCTTTTAAACTTTACTCCTTTGATGCTGTTTCACAGAATTTCTAAAATACTATGTGTCCCAGAATAATTATAGGCAATGAAAAAAATGAAGCTGTTATACCCATCTCTTATGTTCTAACTGTAACCTTTCTGGCAGGTGGAGTCAGCAACAACAAGGCCAGGTTCAGTATCTAGGGGTTCCTCTTAACAATGCAGAACAGAACTGACTCGAGGCCCTACCCAGTAAGCTGGGAAAATCTTATACCTCTAAGAGGCAATACTTCCCTTCTCGCAAGCACTGCGCCAGCGTATAACAAAGAGAACTTTTATTAAAAGGGAAAGGGAACCCAGCATTAATTTGGGAAAACACCACAACCCCATTCAAAAGCACAGTCATAAGCAAAAGCACAGTCATAAGCAAACCTGACCACACAGCATGTTGGGCAGTGTCCTTTATCTCATTTTCCCATCTTGTGGTGGGAAGTCCAATGAATGAAGGTCCCTTAACATACCGCTCTTTTCTCCCTCTGCTGCACCCTACTCACAGTTTGGCTGTCCTGGCTAGTGAAGATTCAGAGTTCAGAGGTACGTTCATGGGTTTCACTTTCTACACCCGGGGGTAGGTGGCGTCGAACAATGCCCCTGCTGCTGCCCCTGCAACTGGCTCACAGCTGCTGCTGCTTCTCTGCTTCCACTGCTCCTCTGCCCCAGCTGGTGGCAACTGTCTCTCTGCTGCCACTGGCCACCACTGCTTACTGCTCCTGCAACGTCACGTGCTGAGGTTCTACCTCTTAACCCAGCTCTTAGTGATTTCAGCGCTCAGCGATTTCCGCAGGTAGTGGGGAACTTCACAGCTGGTGTAGTGTCTGTATGGTCTCCCACTGCAAGGCTTAGCCCTACACCTGTGCAGCAGTAATGTCAGCTCTAGGAATCACCCAACAGAAACAAGGACTCTCAATTGAGTCTTATCAGCTCTGTCGTTAAACACTGGAGAAAGGCAGCTCAAATGCTGTTGTGAACTCTCTGGGCAGAATCCACACCTCCAGGTAGGAACACCGGTTTCTACTCACTCTCTCATATTCATTAGGATTTGGCATCTCTACCCCTCCTTAGTAAGTGAGGTTCAGTTGAGAGTGACCCCTCAGTCAGGACATGCTAAGTACACTTCTGCTGCCTTTAGTCATATACTAAGGATAACAACATTTCATTACCCCATGCATGCAAATACTAGAATGATTTGTAACCCAAAACCAGCTACATCTGCTGTGCACCTAGATGGAGTAGGTTTGTCTATGCAAACACAGTCTGCTCATGAAGTCTTTTCCTCCAGCTCATCACTATGTGTCAGGGGAGTTCATTCAAATCCTGTTTATATAACCATCAGCATACTCAGCCATAAAGAAAAAGGAAAAGGAAAAATAAATCAAGATGGAAAAGGTGAGACATGCAATGATGAACTTACACTCTTCTCTCCAATATTAATACCTTGTCAGCATACTATAATGAAATACACATTTCACATAGCTTAAAAAATCATATAGATAGACTACTAATTTTATAAACAAAAATAATCTTACGCATATCACAGAAAAACTATCCAGAACATTATCAGACACTTAACAGCCAACTAGCTGAATTGTATGAAGTAATTAGATATGTTTTTTCCCCTAACTGTCATGTAAATAAGGTAAAAGTACAAGGCAAAATTCTCAAAGTTCCTGAGTGATTTAGGAAATTAAATCCCATTGGCTTCTAGTGGGAATTAAGCTCCTAAGTCATTCAGATACTTTTTTATCTATAGGCCAACATTGTAAAGCTCTGGTCTTTCATTATCAAGGGGCCAACGGAGTTCAGTGACAAATTCCTTCTGAAACTCAGCAGGAGTTGGACATGTAACTTCCTCAGGTTCTTTCAAAAATCCCAGCCCATCTAAGTTAGGAATCTAAATTTATATTTAGGCATCTAAGTAGTTCTGGCCTGATTTTAAGAGGTATAAAGCTCCCAGGACTGTCATTCAGATCAGTTGAAACTGTAGGTGCTGAGATCAGATTTATTTCAGCACTGAAATGTGGATTTAGATGGTTCACTTTAGACACCCAAGTTTGAATGTTTTGGCCTAGCTATTTAGGTTTCAGCTAAGGTTGCCAGGTGTCCGGTTTTCGACTGGAACACTCGGTCGAAAAGGGACCCTGGCAGTTCCAGTCAGCACCCACGAGCAAGCCAGCCATTAAAAGTCTGGTTGGCAGTGCTGTAGGTCTAAGGCAGGCTAGTCCCTACCTGTCCTGGCACTGCACTGTGCCCTGGAAGCGGCCAGTAGGTCCAGCTCCTAGGCGGGGGGGGGGGGGCACAGGGCTCCACACACTGTCCCTGCCCCAAGCACCGGCTCCGCACTCCCATTGGCTTGGAATCAGGGCCTGCTGGCCTGCTTCAGGGACACAGTACGTGGCCAAGACAAGCAGGGAGCCTGCCTTAGCCCCCCTGCGCCGCTGAACAGGAGCCGTCCGAGGTAAGCCCGAGTCCCAACCCCCTGCCCCAGCCCTGAACTCTCCCCAACCTGGAGCCCCCTCCTCCACCCCAAACTCCTCATCCCTGGGTCCACCAAAGAGCCTGCACCCCCGGCCGGAGCCCTCACTCCCCCGCACCCCAATCCTCTGCCCCAGCCCAGAGCCCACACCCCCTTCCACACCCCAACCTCCTGCCTTAGCCCAGTGAAAGTGAGTGAGGGTGGGGGAGAGCAAGCCACTGAGGGAGGGGAAATGTAGGGGAGGGAGGGTAGGGTGTTCGGTTCTGTGTGATGAGAAAGTTGGAAATCTTAGTTTCAGTATTGCCTTTCAGGAGGGAGAAAGCCCTAACAACAGAAGTTTCCTGTATTGTAGCCACTGTAAATAACATTTGCATGCTCTGCTTTCTATTATTGTGTTTGTTACCTTTGTAGCTTTCTTCCCTGTGTTATCTTTCCTCATTTACCAATAAAATTTACAACATTGGGTTCTGGATGGCTAATTTAAACATTTTTGTCATTAATATAGTAGAGGCATTTGGCTGTACAACACACTAAGTTGATGATACCGAAATATTCTTGCTCTGAAGACTCTTTGCCTAGATGCTTTAAATCAGTTAAAGTTGCCACATGACAGCTTGTGAAACTTGGCTTTCATATGCTAACTGTAGATCAAGATGGGCTTCAAGTGGAACACATGCTCCAAACCTCTTAAGACTTTGTCTGAACCTAGATCTGAAACTGATGACTAAGGCTCACATTTCATTTTTGACTCCACTCAGTATATTTGCATCTGGATACATAGGGAGAATTTTCCATCACTCCTAAAATACCTATATTGACTGCATTTTCTCTATCTTCTACAGGTTTGTAAATACGATTAGCCACAAATGCCAGACAAATCTGGATGTTCCATCTTGTTATTGTGATGTAGAGGGAAAAAAAGGCTTGATTCATTCAATGTTGATGTATTTTATTTGTGAAAGTCCAATAAAACTAGAATATGACTTTAAAACATCACTAAAATGCTGTATTATAAGGAAATTCCTTCATATCAGGACATTTAATCCAGATTCTCAAGTAAGAGACGAAAGCTGAGCCCAGGGAGATTTCACCAGCCTAATACAATTCACACATCCCAGCAGCTCAAAAGCTTTCAGTTTCAGTCTAGGCAACCCTAAGGGAAAGCCTCTAGCCTGAGGAACACCTCTGAAGCACACTTGCAAAGTGAGGTTTTTGTTATAGTTGCATGCATAGCACAAGCAATCCACAGATAAACTAAGCCCTCCTGCTATTTCATCCCAATTAAACCCAATGAGATCCCCTACAGAAGTGGATGGCTGTTTCTGTGCCACGGAGGTGGCCACTCTGCCACAGATACTCCACCATGTTTATGAAATGGGAATGAGGGTGTTCCCTTGAGGGAGGGTTATTCAGCAGTACAAGTGCAACCTTGTTGGAGTGGCCAGTTCTAAGTAACATGCTCTTTATGCTGGAGGATCCTTCTTCCGCTGACACAGGTCTTAGAAAATGTGAAGTCCGATATAAAGTGCATGTATTTTAACTATTATTATTGCAGGAACAATGCTCATGCTCAGGATGCATGGTGAGTGCTGTCCCTATTCTTCTCACAGGATAATTAAAATACACCAGTGACATAAATATAAAGGGAAGGGTAACCACCTTTCTGTATACAGTGCTATAAAATCCCACCTGGCCAGAGGCAACATCCTGTTACCTGTAAAGGGTTAAGAAGCTCAGCTAACCTGGCTGGCACCTGACCCAAAGGACCAATTAGTGGACAAGATACTTTCAAATCTTGGGAAGGCTTTTGTTTTGTGCTCTTTGTTTACGTGTTTGTTCTCTCTTGGGACTGAGAGAGGCCAGACAGAAATCCATCTTCTCCAACGCATCCTAATCCAAGTCTCCAATATTGCAACCAGTATAGGTAATCAGGCTAGGCAGATTAGTTTATCTTTTGTTTTATATGAATTTTCCCTCTGTTAAGAGGGAGGTTTATTCCTGTTTTCTGTTACTTTAAGGTTTTGCCTAGAGGGGGATCCTCTGTGTTTTGAATCTGAATACCCTGTAAAGTATTTTCCATCCTGATTTTACAGAGATGATTTTTACCTTTCTTTTTTTTAATAAAACCCTTCTTTTAAGAACCTGACTGATTTTTTCCATTGTTCCAAGATCCAGGGGTTTGGGTCTTTGATGATTTTGTAACCAGTTGGTTAGTATATTATTCTCAAGCCTCTCCAGGAAAGGGGGTGTGTAGGGCTTGGGGGGATATTTTGGAGGGAAGACGTCTCCAAGTGGTCTCTTTCCCTGTTCTTTGTTTAAAACGCTTGGTGGTGGCAGCATACTGTTCAAAGACAAGGCAAAGTTTGTACCTTCGGGAAGTTTTTAACCTAAGCAGGTAAGAATAAGCTTAGGGGGTCCTTCATGCAGGTCCCCACATCTATACCCTAGAGTTCAGAGTGGGGAAGGAACCCTGACAACCAGTGAGCTCCCGCCACATCAATCTTTAGATTTGCATCCTAATCTCCAAGGCTCCACCCAGGTCCAGCCTGACCGACACTTTTGCTCTAGTTTCTAATTTCATCCTCTTTTGTGCCCTCTGCTCTGCCAGTGATACCAAAGTCACCACCCCCTTTGTTTCCTTCTCCTGTTCTGACCTTTTTAGTTCTTCCAGGTCTCCCCTATAAGCAGAAAGCCTCCTCCCCTTGACTCAGTGGGTAAGGTGCTTACCATCACATCATTCAAATCCCTCCTGAAAACCCATTGTGCCTGCAAGGTTTACAAATAGCATTGCCAATGGAAGCAAGTTCATTCATGGTCTACAAAAGCAAATTCCATTAACCACCTTCCCCAATGTTATATATAGGCTATCTGTCCCTTATCTTCCGGTCTCCTGGATTCTCTCTCTTTTAGGCTGTGATCCTGCAACTGGATCTATGTGGACAGACGCATATGCCCTAAAAAGCACCGCTAAACTAAGTGGGAACCGGCTCAGACACAGGGGTCCCTATGTACAGATCTACTGCAGGATTTTTACTTAGAAGTCTCAGATTTTTTGCAGCTTTTCAAGGCCAGGCATCAAACTCAGGTCCATTAAAACATTTTGTTTCATTTGACCATCAATTAGCCTAAATTTTAAATTGAAATTTTTTTTCAAACAGGCAAATCAAAATTTTTCATTAAGAAAATTTGAAACAGGATGATTTGACAATGTTAACATTTTAATATGTTTTTGAGTTGAGAAATTCATCAGAACTGACCTGTACCTGCAACAGTTTTGGTTTCAATTAATTGACATTTTATTGATGGGCAAATGTCTCATAAAAAAATCCTGATTAATTGTAGTTACAACTAAAAAGTATTCTTTAAACTAAAAGGACCACGGACACCCAGTCATGTAGAGAAACTATGTAATAGCCAATATAATTTAATTAAAGATAGGTTGTAAATTGTCCGTTTACCTTTGAGCTGTCTCGATGCATTTTATAATGTCAAACTCCCTTAAGTACATGACTTATTGAAATCCCAAAATGTATAATGAAATTGTAACCTGGTCAAAATCCCAACCAGCAAAACATTTGGGCATATGCATTCTCCTGTTCTGAGGTTAGCTTCCCTGTGTGAGGGTGAAAACTGTATCCTAATTTTTGAACTGTGAATGCAAATCTGAGAAGTCCCATAGTTTGAGGTATGGGTTTCTACTCACATTTAAGTTTTGGACTTGACTCTACATCCTCTTCCATTCAATGACCTCAAAGTATTTTACAGCGATTAACTAAGCCCCCAACTCAACAACGAATTTAAGCATATTCTGAATTATAAGCATTTGAATAGTTCCATTGAAGTCAATTGGGACTGCTCTTAAGTGATCAGATGAATCGGGATCTTTGTAAACCTGAGATGGGTAAGGATTATCAACCCCCTTAATCCATCACTGAAATACAGCCATGTCAGTTACCTATTGGATGGAACACAGCAACATAGTTTAGATTATAAAGGCAAAAACCCACTACTAAATAATCTGTACACATTATGAATGTTATAATGTTTAACATTTACATAGCACTTTTCATGTCCAAAGAACTGGAGAAGCAGGATTTTTCTGGCTTTTATCCCCAAAGGGCATGCTGATGGAGATTCAGGGGAGTTTGCACTGGCAACTCAATGAGAATCCCTCCTGATCAGTGTGTTTGCACCCACCTTCTCGGCCTGCACTGCTGAAAGGGCGAAAGCAAACTGACCTTTTATCTATCCTCACAGCTCTCTTCCTTCTATACCCTGTCTAGGCAGCCTGTGGAAGGTCTAGTCATCAGTAGTACTTGTGCTACAAATCAAGGTTGGTGTTAGTACAGCATTCACATTGCTGTACTTTCATTTCATTAAGATCTTGTCAACTAAACTTCACACTTTGCTGTGTCATGAGTCACTTTATTTCAGGTTGGCTTCACTCATGCACTTGTGTTTTGACACACTTGTGCCTTTTTAATTCCAGAGTCACTGGTGTTATGTTCTTGTTTCAGGCATGAAATATTAATTGTATAAGACAGCTCTGTTTTGGGTAATTAATAATTCTGTTTGTGCTCCAGATCACACAGTTTCACTTTAGATTCACCCATAACACATGCTATTTCAGACATTTTGTGTCTATTTCTTCTTTAAAAAAATTCATAATCATCAGGAGCTGTTTTATAGTAAATTAATTTAATTTTATAGAGGGGATTGTTTTTTTTTTTTGCTGTATCAGCTCTCATAGATGAATACCAACAATATTTTTTGTTTCCAGTGCCTCCTCCCTTCAAAATCAATAGAATATGGAGACAAACACAGGGATTTTTTTCTATTAATAGTATAATTTTATTATTAACTCTTGGGAATGGAAATTACTGAAACACATTTCATTAAAGTTGTCTTGTCTGCATAAGAATCAATATCACTGTTTCCTAAAAACAGAATAGCTATGTTGCCAAAAAAATTCCTTTCTATGTCTCCGCTGTGTTTTGCTGTTCTTCTAAAATCTTATCTGTTTGCAGCTCTGAATGTTATGCTGTCTCCTTTGCACATTCTGTGGTTCATCTAGAGACTTTATAAGGTCTTATAGAAATCTGTTGGCTTCAGCTGGTGACAGAAAAAAAAGTTGGTCATATGATTATTTTCAAATTTTGCTGGATATTGTAATTGTATGCAGCTTCAAAATTCTTAAGATCCTGGAGAAGAGATATGAAAGTTTGTCCATTTCTCACAGTTTCTGGGCTTAAATCCAGGTATACAAGAAAAAAGTCCAAAAAGTTAAAGGATTCTGTGGATCCATCTGGCATAGGCTCGAATCAATGCCCTACACTGGTAGGAAAACAATTTCACAAAAGGATTGGGCCATGCTCCTGGGGCTCACTTTGATTGTGGTGCCATAGGGCCCAGTTCTAGTTTTAGTGGCATTTCTTCCTTTAGATCCCAAAGTGATGTAGATAATGTGGTGTTCTGTACCATGGTTATGCTTTGCACCAATCCACACAGAGAGATTCCCATTGATTTCAGTTGGCTTAGGATCAGGCCCTTAGCACTCCATGATGTCAAAAGAGGAACCCCTGGCACCCCTAAGATTGGAGAACTTAAAATGGCTTTTTTTGCAGTTTTCCCCCTCTCAGTGGATACCAAACACAGCTAGGTGCTGACCCAAAATCCACTGAAATCAACTGAAAGATTCCCAGAGACTTCAGTTCACTTTAGTTTGAGGTCCTAAAGAGTGAGTCCCATATAACAAATAACAACAATTTCCACGGAGATGCATTAGGTTTTAGTTTGGCTCGTAAGATGTTTCCCTCAGATTTTATGCATGGAATGGAATAGAGACACTTTTGTTGTTGTACTAGCTAATTAAAAGGTTTTTACCTCTATGCTTGTTGGTTTAACAATAATAAAGATGTACAATCAATCCTTCTGTTCCCTAAGGAATCTCATGAAACATGCTGGCTTTCTCAAAGTGTTTACATGAATGCTGACTCTGAAGTTTTGGGTTTTTTTAAGGTTCAGAGTCAATTTTTTGAATTTTAAAGAGGTATAAATGGCTTCTGTGGGGGCAATAGGTGACAATATACTCAAAGAAAGAGAGAGACTGACTCAAGCTTTGCCTAATACATCAGCTCCCTTTGGGTATGTCTACACTGCATCTGGGAGAAGGTCTCCTATCATAGACTTGTGCAAGTGGGTCTCACACTAACGTTCTAAAACTAGCTGTGTAGACATTGCAGCTTGAGCTGGAGGCCAAGCTCTCAAGCCTCAGGTTGGAGGCTTGAGAGCCCAAGCTCCAGATTGAGCCATAATGTCTATACAGCTATTTTTAGCATAGCACAAGACTGTGGACCTGAGCTGGGAGGCTCATTCCCATATGTAGTGTCGACACAGGATTTAAAAGTTTGCTCAGTTTGTTCTCTCTTTCCTGGCCCCCCTTGCCCTTTGTCACACCTACCTACTTCTGCAATTTGAAGGTTTCAGCTGAGACTAGATGTGGTAGCAGTACCTCTGAAATACTGAGATAGGTTATTTTTCAATTGTTCCAGACTAATGCTACAAATGAAATTACATGACCGATACAAAAACACCATGAATGAATCTATGATAAAGCCTAATTTCCATCCTGATTTGCAGATTAACAAAGGAAATTGGCTTAGACTGGGAAAAGTGCCCCCAAGTCCCCAGAGGTTCAGTTCAAGTAAATCTCTGAAACTTTTGAGGACTGCCCATCATTAATAATTACACGTCCTGCTACCAGAGCTCACCATAAGAAGCATAAGACCCTATATGAAGACAGATTAGTGTTGGTTTTAGTCAGGTTTCCAGAAAGAACACCATATATTAGAGTGGAGAAGGATAGGAGAGCTGGGGGAGCTTCAGGGTGGTTTGTCAACAGTGATAGGAATTGTCATGGGGGTGGGGAAGAATGTTAAGGATGGTTTTAAGAGTGATAATGTGGATTTGATCAGTACGCTCAATTTCGGAGTGGGGGCAAGGAGATTTAGTACCTAATGGGTAAGGCACCGACATTCCTAGCCAAGGACTGTGTGTTCTAGTCCCATCTTGAGCAGACAATACTTTGGATAGGGAGGCTGGTCTAGTGGGCACAGAAACAGGCTAGAAATCAAGGTTCAGTTCTGACCTCAACTACAAACTTCCAGTGTGACTGGGGCAAGTCACTTACTCTATCCTGTGCTTCAGTTCTATAGCTCTCCACCTGAGTTAGGTAACTTCCCTTTCTCGCAGGGGTGATGAGAGTATGAAATCCATTAGTGACTGTGAGGTGCTTGGATACTACAGAGATGATGACCACATAGATCTGTCTTCAATTGTCTTTTAGGATGGAGAGGGGAGGAAGTGGTAGCAGACTAATTACTGTGAGATACTAAAAGGATGTGATGACAGGATACAGCTGTGTGTAGCTGCATACTTTGCACATGAATCAGACCTGCCCTGGTTGCTGCCAGTATGGTCCTGTATACACACGAACTGATACATTTTTCCCCAAGATGCACTTTTTCAGAACAGTGGTGGTGAGAAATCCTTACCACAAGTAAAAGCAGGGAATCTTTTCACCTACTTAAAAAACCCTCTTTATGCACTCACTCTCATAAACCTAAAGATCAGAGATGCCTCGTATGAATATTAGGGAATCTTTTAAAAGCTGGTCACTTTTCTACATGTAGCAGAGTGCAATAGCTGGCAATAATAGCTGGCTTCCAATTTTAATTGCCTCTCTAATGTGGACTATGAACCTCTATCTTCAATATTTTTCAATTCAGTGACAGGAAGTTGAAATATTTAATTTGGTTTCTCTAATTGACTGATTGCATAGAACTTATTATTTTATTGTTATTGATCTTCTATGCCGTATTTTACAAAACTACAGTAAAATAGAAATAGTACATAAAGAAAATAATAGTATTATGCCAGTAGGCAATAAAAATTACAGAGTGGATATAATATCACAACTATACTATATTACATAGCAACCATCGCTCACATGGTTCCTTGCAGCCATCAAGAAGACTATCTTAAAATAAGGTAGCACTCCATTAAACAAGAATTAGAGATCATAAAAGGAGGAAAGCATTCCCTGCCATGGCCCAGGCAGAGCTAACACAGTATCAATTTCTAGAGAAAACTTCTTTTACAGGAAAAAATGATACAGAGGAGCCAATTCTCTATTACAGCCCCTTTACTCCATTTGGCAGTGCAAAGGGATCTTAAAGTGGGCATAAATTATATGTACTGATTTTAAGGCTCCTTTACACTACCAGCATGATGTAAAGAAGCCTTGGTGTAAATAAATTCAAGCCCATACTCTGAGAAGGCAAAGTATCAAGCCCTGTACATAAACCATACTGTCACCGCCTTGTCTTTATGTTTGTACTACATCTGGTATTTCAAAATGAGTCTCTATAGCTTATTAAATGTGTTTTAGATGGAGCAGAACATTTTCTTAATGAAATTCTAGACATTATGGGTCAGAGTTTATGTTACAGTCCAGACTAAAAACAGCACTGTACTAACAACTGTGGTGATTATGGATCTCCGAACAATGGTAGACCTGAGAGAGAGGGGAAAAAAGACTTAAGAATGTCGATTTGGTGTGTTGTCTATTAGACTTAGTCAATAGATAGCCAAAAAAGCCAACGGATTCTTCCCATTGATTCACAATGTGTGATGCCATAATGGTTTCTTATGTGCACTGGCTCTAATTAAGTTCCACCATAAGCAGGCTGAGCACTTAAGACAGAGCCATTATTCATGTTGTCCCACTAATCCCTTCCATCCAGACTGAGTCACTGGACTAGGTTAATTCTTGCTAACATAAGGAATTTGCAATTGGGTGTCCCTAAGCCAACCTAACTCACCATGGCCTTGAGGTTTCTACCAGTGGCAAGCAACTTCATTCTTTATCAGGGGCTCAGAGAAGCCTTCCAGAAAAGGCTCTTTCTAGGAGCAGGCTAACTCAATACACGCCCAGTTTCCATAAGCACACCTCCTCTGGAGTCAGTTCTGCATGATTTTGGCACTGCATACATACCCAGCATGGGGTTGAGCTGCTGACTCCTTGTGTAACAATGACCCTCCTTAGATCATCTGAGGACTAAACCCAAACCCTGGACTGAAAATCTTCAGTTAAAGGACCAGGTCTCCTAGCTCAGAGACAGTGGCAGACTCACATGCCTCCTTAAGTACTCCAGTCACTAGCAAGGGATTAAGAGCCTCTAACATCATTTCAGCATGCCCACTGTGGCACAACATGGGCCTGCAGGTGCATGGCCCTCCACTCTCTCTGGGGTTCTTGTAAGAAGCCACCCACAGGCCAGAATACTTTAATTAAGATTCCCCATGGTGTGGTTTTAATTTATTAAGTCTCTACATCAAACTACTCCTTGTTCCAGCCCTTGTTCTCCTTGATTCAGGATCCCACTAACTCCTTCAGTCAGGGATCCCACAGCCCTCAGTCTTCTGGGGTTCATGCTGGTCATTCAGGCTGGCTGCAGCCTTCACTCAGCTTCTCTACACTGGCCCCTTTCAACTCCGTCCCTTCCACCCGGCCTGGGATAGTCAGGTAGCCCTCACTGCTTCCTTTGCCTCTCTGGAGACTTCTCTTTTACCTCCAAGCCAGGACTGATTTAACCACATGAGTTTCCTATCATGTGGCTACACTGATTTTCCCTGTATGTGAAGAAGGGCTGAATGAGTCACAGGTGGACCATTACCCATAAAGGGCCACTCACCCTGTAACATTGTCACTCTGTGGCACTAATGTTTATACTCCCCTTTTGCAAACTAAGCAGGATCAGACACAGTTAGCACTTTAATTGGAGGCCCTCTGGGAATACCAGGTTCATTCCATGTAGATGACCACACTAGCAGTGTTAATACTTGAACTGCTGCAACCTTTCTCCTGATGGACTTTCTACCACCACGGGCCCTCTGACAAAGTCTTCACAAGTGAATCAGGCCCACTCTCGCATCCTCTACCCATCCCCATATCTGGGTGACAGAGAGTCAAAACGAGAACTAGATACAAGAGAAAATGCCAGCCACAAGTTCAGTATCAGTTAATTTCTGCACTTGCCTTTGATTTTGTAGTAGATTATTATGATTCACTGGAGGCGGACAAGGGAGTGAGACTTTGGTGTTATTGAGTACTGATAGTTCCACTGGGACTAGCAGCTTGCATGAAAGCAATGTTATTCTTCAAGTGCATTTTTTCAGTGAATGATGCCCCAGTGAAAACTGATCAGCAGCTGACATGGAGGTACCAAACAGCTCTCTAATTAAAGCTGGATTGATGAACCCAGGAAAAAGCCTTGCAGAGTTTGCAGCAGTGGGGTCTTCCAGAGTTTCTAATGATTCTGTTTTGTGATGTTTCCTTTCATAGCAGGTCTCACATTTTTGAGACTGAGCATTGAAGCACCTTGGGCAGATGAGACTCCCAAAGATACATAACACACACAAGTGTGTGAACTGAAATGTTAATGTATTTGTTTTGCAGTGTATCTTGTTTATTTATTTATGTCTGTATTTATTTTGATGGTGCAGTAGAAGCAACATGCTCAAAGTTTGCATACAAAGAAGGATGAGTTGGAACTCCCAAAATAAAAACTAAAAACAAATGAACAACACCAACAAAAACAACCACCACCACCAGGGAAACTTCTTAAATTTGTGTTAAGGATACGAGTATGTCCCGATCTTACGGAATTGCTTTGGCAAACTGTAAAAGATGTATGAAATGAAAAATCCATGAAGATGCTTCTGCACCAGCACTACTACATACTCAAGTAATAACTACAAACAATTCAGAAAAGCCCTAAAATCTAAGGAGGAAGAAAAAATAATGTTTTTTTCTTCATTATTTTTTAATTTCATTTCATACTTTTGCTCCCTTGTCAAACATTTCTGATGGAGTGTCTGTCTTTCCTCTTTCTCATACAAACTACAGAAAAAAGAATTAAAACCTTTTTAAAAGGAAAAAATATGATCTGTTTTCTATTTCTTTATCCTGTGGATTTTTAAGCCATTTATAACACTGAAAACACTCCTTTCAATTCTTGTATTCGTGACAATGTCTTGGATCACAATCCGAGTCAAATTTAGATGACTGTTCGTAGGACATTATGCCATCGGCAGTGGATTCTGGGACACTTGAGCCTTTTCTTGCTGTATGTTCTTGGTGGATTCAATTTGCAGAAGCCAAACTATGTGATTGTTAGAGGACGATGTGGTCCAGAGATGACCATTTACGTTGTCAAACCTGGCAGTAGCATTTGAAAATGATCATGAACTGATGAGTTGTCGAGGAGACCTGGCAAAGGTGGGAAGAGCTGCACTGAGCTGGCTCTGTCCTCTTGGACAGAATACTGTGGCTCACGATGGACACCAAAACGTCACTCAGGGGATTTGAGTACTACACCTGCACCAGAGCACTACAGGAATCAGTTCAAGGCAGGCCCTGAGCTGTCTTGAGAGCTGCATGAAGAGCTTCACCTGCAGAAACCATTGCTGTATGCAACATTTGTATTGGTCCTACAAGACCCAGCAATAATGCTGCATATCTTTGAGCACAATTGCCTGGCATCTGGCTGGTTAACTATTTACATATAGAGAGAGACATCTCTTTTATAGAGCACTCTTGTAACAGGCTGAGCACTTGCTATCCACCTAGAAAATCCCAGGAACACCACTGCAATTCACAGAGCCTGAGTTAGGCACCTAGGCTCCCTATACAATGAATGGGGAGAGAGACACACCTTAGACTGCAGTTCACACAAGGCAGTACACCAGACAGGGAGCTACCTAAGTGATCCAATGGGAGATGCTCATGAGAGGGGTGTGTCCAAGGCCCACCTCTCTCACAGAGACACGTGCTAAGTCCAGGCTGCAAGGAGGCACCTCTCTTAGCTTGTGAACCCTCTCCTAGAGTTAGTCACATCAGGCACATGTAGCAAGAGGCTTGGGGAGAAGGGAGGGTTGCAGGGGAAGGAGGGTCATCCTGGTCTCCCACCTCCACACAATTCATATTTATATACAGTGAAACAGCCTCAAAAGGACAGATTGAGGGAGAGCCACATCAGAATATCCCATAGCTCAATGCTTAGGGACTTATCTGAGAGGTGACAGACCCTTGTTCAAATGCCTTCTCCTCATCATGTGGAAGAGGTCTAGGACCAGGGGTTTCTCCTCACATCCCAAGAGAGTATCCTAACCATTGGGCTAAAAGTAAAGAAGGAAGTCCTTCATCTCCTTCCCGCCCCTCACCCAGTTGTTTTTTTTGTATGGAGGTAGGTGCAGGGGTGAAAGCAACTTTAAAGGACTTACTGGTATGCCGGGTGGCCAGGGTCCTGGGCAAGGTGGGGAAGGGAAGCTCTGGGGCCCTGGAAGGGGTAGGGCTGGGGCTAGACCCCCCCAGTCAGCCCTTCAGTGCTGCCCGGCCCGTACCGCCCGGGGCTCCAGCAGCAATTTAAAGGGCCCGGGGCAACTGCCCCTTTTGCCCCTAGAAGTGGCCCTGCTGGTACCAGTGGCCACTTTCTTACCGGTACGCTGTACCAGCCCGTGCCGGCTTATTTTCACCTCTGGGTAGGTGGCTTGTGTGCACCCCCACCCTACCGACTTGGGTCCCACAAGCAAGTTAGTGGGAGGCACAGTTCATGGATTGCCCTGGGGTTGAGGCAGGAGGTCGGCGTCCAGACTCCCAGAGTGAGGCAGCAATGCACATGCAGAAACGTAAGCACCTAGGGAAATTTTTATGCAAAAACCTAGGCACCAAATGGGTTTAGGTGCCTACAGGCTCCAGCAGCAGCTGAGCAGGAGTTTTATGAACCGCAGTCGTGGCTAAAAACAAGACTTGGGCACTAAGTCTGGGGGTTATGTGCTTAACTACCTTTGTGAATCTAGCTCTATATCTTTCTCCACGGTATAACATGAAAACTGCCTAATTAGGAATTCTGGAGAAAATTCTCATTAATTTCCCTGGGCTTTGGACCATGACCATAGTATTGGGAAGTGGAGGGCAGGAAAAATTGACTTCTATACAGATCTCTTATATCCCTATTTGAAAGAGTCTCCGTGTGTCATAGATCTGTCCTTTTCTATCTTATCACCTTGTCATTGGAATGTGTCAAAATCATAAACATCACATATTTAATACATGTATTTTACTCTACATTTGGGTTTTCCATCACTCTGTTTGTATAATCCATTTTTAAAAGCCTCCTTTTAAATTAATCTTTTAGCCATACTGAAGACTTTGCTTAATCTACATTTCAAACAGGGGCATTTTTATTTATTTGTGATCTGCATGAGGCTTCCAAAAGCTCTCTCACACACTTACTGAAGTACCTTCTGTTATTACACATGTACTCATCCTGCTTGTTTGGCTAGGTCACTCTTACATGCTTTTAAAGCTGGTTTCTCCAAAACAATACAGCCTGTTTCAGAAATAATAGGCTTTAATTTCCAGGTGATATTAAATGTGCAATCATAATATGACCATTTTACTTTAAAGAAAGAAAAATCACAGGATTCACTAACCATTGGTCAGGACAAAGATCAGATCTGGAAATACGCTCACCATACGATGCATTAGGAAGCAATAAATTACTGTATCCATTGCTTCTCTCACCTCTTTTCCTTTGTATTGCAGTTGTCAAGGATTCCAATTTAAAAATCAACCATAATTACGATATTGTTATCTCTCCACGCCTTCTTTTGTCTCATACTTATTCACATTTCTCCAATAAGGGAAGGGAAAGAGTCTATATCATACTTTGTTACTTTTTTAATGTGTCTCTCAGATCTAAGAGTATGCATCTCAAGCAAAATCCTAAGACCACTGAAGTCAATGGAATTTTTGCCATTGACTCAGATACAAGAATTGTACCCTTCATGCACCTCCTCAACTTGTTTTATGGCCTTCATCATGTTCTTGAGCTCAGCATCTGCATTGTCACCCAAAACTACACACTGGCATTTTAGGTTAGGGTTTTCAAAGGAGCCTACGGGAGTTAGACACACAAATCCCAGCCTCAAATGTTTATTTATGCTATCCCAAACATACAGTTCTACCCAGCAGCATCCACTGTAGAAGTGCTGTATATGAGCCTGACCCAAAGCTCATTAGAGTCAATGGGAACTTTTTCATTAACTACAAGGGGTTTTGGACCAGACCCTAAATCAACACATCAATTCATAATGCTAAATGTGAACCCATTAACCGTATTTTATGCAGCTTGTACTTACAAGAACGAGATTCTACTATTCTCGTAACTTTGATTGTCTTAACAGCCATGGAACCTGTAAGAGTGAATGACTTTTGAAAATCAGTCCCCACATTGTTGACAAACCCAATTTATCTTTCAATTTCTGACAGGCATTTCTTCTTAATACAACACATTTTTCTTGAGCAAATGTATCGTGGCCAATGCAAAAAAAAGACCCTGTCTATTGCTGAAGAAGTGCAGGAGTGTCTTCTACATTCCTTTGTTTTACCCTATAGGTTTCCTGTTAGTGTTAACAAAGAAACTGGCAATCTTCTGCAGCAGTACCTCCATCCAGAGGCATGTAATCTGCTGGTCTCTCTTGACCGGTGAAGATAAGTAATGTGAATAGAATAGGTGATGTGAAGGTGGCAGCTTTCTGAGCATCAAGGAGGTCATCATGCAACTGCCTTTTTGAATATTGTACTAACAAACCACTCTCTTTTGAAGACTGAAGAAATGAAATCACTTGCTCTGCCTATACTTGATATCCATGCTCAAATATTCAGTTGGCCAGACCAACCCAAATACAGGTACAATACCTCTCTCTGGGCAAAATTCTGCCCTCATTTGCACCTAGTAAATGAGTAGGTTGGGAAGTAGAAAAACATTGAATATTTCCCTGCATATTTCAAATGAACTTCACTGAATCTTGAGCATCCAACTACATGCATCCCGTTATACAAAAGATCAGAAATGCCAAGCGCGTGCACATAGTCATACTTAAAAGTTCCAAACAGATTCCTTAACATTAATCAAAACACAAATCATCCCTTGAAAAGTCCTAAAATATATATTAATAAATTAAAAAGGTGTGGTTCCCCCCCCAACTCTAAATAAATCTTACAACTTCAAAGGCTGCATGAAAAATATTCTTTGCAAAACCTGCAATGACTAAGACATCATAATCAAATATTAAAATGCATCTGCATCAAATACTAAAATAATTATTTTCTAGCCCTAAAGGAGCTGTGAAACATAGGTTAAAAATATGGCTATGCCATGAAGTGACTTTTAATTATTCACTGCAGCAGAAACAAATTTCTTCCAGTCTTAACAGGACCTTTGACGTATAGCAAGCACTATTACTCCTCTCTAAAAGGAGTGTTATAAACATTGCTCTTTTTAAAAGGCATTTTTCTCTAGAGTTGTAGCATTGGAAAATGTGCATGGTAGGAACATGAATTAAAGCACACATATTATTATTAGTTCAAAGGTGTGAAGAATGATTATTTGCTTTAAAAACGTGTCACATTGCTGATTTCCCTCAGGTACTCTTGCTGTGAACTTGGCGATATCTCCACATTTGTGCATGAAAAATGGGTACTTAAACAAAGAACCAACTTGTTTCCAAGAGTAAATAACTTTACCCTGGAAAATGCAGGGATTAGCAGTGCTACAAGAAAACTGCCTCATACAGCCATGTTATCCCATTGACTCCTCGGGTGAACAAGGCAGGCTTCCATAAGGGCAGAGTCTCACCTTGTTAAAGTGGAAAGAGTAAATCACCTTCATAGCTTGTCACTCCAAAAACACATCCAAGACCTGGTGGTGTCACTTATCTCAAATAGTGTCTTGGGAGTGCAGCATGTTGACGGGGGCACTCAATCAGGCAGTGTTCAAATATTTGCCTATTCTCTCCATGTTCACATTTGGGTTTATTCCTTAGCTTCCAGTTGATCAAAATGTCACCATTCTTTGCGACCCCAGCTCTCACTTTCTTTAGAGCCCACCAGTGTTTTCATTAGAGGTTAGTACCTGGAGGGAGTTGTTCTAAAGGAACCAGGTTCTTCAAGATCATCGGCATTTCCCCAATTTTGTTACTCTGTAGCCTTCCACAGTGATATTTAGGGGTAAGGGATTTTCAGAGGCAAAGCTCTTTCCAGACTTCAGCCTCTTGGCTGAGGGAAAATGTCCATGCAATGGTTGTCCGGAATCATGCATCTGTTTTTCTCTCTCCTTTTTACTGAAGGCATCCCACCTCACTGATGGTTGTACAATTCCTGGAAGGCAGCATAATGACAAAGTGGGAGTCAGTTAAAAGTCCCTGTGATAATCCTGCAGGATTGATTGAATTAACTATCAGTTTTGTGCATATGGCTTGAGCATGACCATCCTGGAGGGAAAGGGGGAGGATCAGTACTTTGTAGTGACTCACACAGGGTGAAATTAGTTGCTTGGAGTGTTTTTGGATGAGCTCCCCATTTTGTGTTGGCCAATTTCTGGAGTACACAATTCCTGGAGTTCACTTTCTTCTCAACTTCTTGAGGTGCTCTTTGAATGTCAGCTTTCAGTCTAATGTGACCCCAAGGTACACATGGCTCAAAGATTGTACCATGACACAATATTTTCAGTTTTTGCTTGGCTTGATGGTGTATCAAATACAAGGTGCACACCTGTGTCCTGCTAGGGTTGGCATTCAGGAATCATGTGTGAGAATATTCGACAAGTATACTCAGGAAGCCAGTTAGAATAAACTTAGTGTCCTCAAATCTTTTCAACTTGGTGACAATGCAAAGAGCTGTATTAAAAAAGCATTGCCTGTTGGGAAATTCTGGTTGGTCATTTGTATAGACATTAAAGAGTAGGGGTGATAACACTGAACCCTTGGCGCAGTCCATTCCACTGAGTATGCCATTGACATTTCTCATCATCCATTTCAACAAAGAAATGAGGATTCTTGAGCAGGGAGGAGATGACTTGGACCACCTTGCTATATCTCAAAATGCTTGCCAATTTCAATGGAAGTGCATGATTGTTCACTGTGTCAGAAGCAGGTGACAGTTCAACAAACCCAGAATCTGTAATTTTGCAGTTTCAAAACCATCTTCATATGTACTGAGTTAGGTTTAAAAGTTGGCCACATCATTAACATCCTGGGCAAAAAATTACTTGGTCATCAGTCAGCTGCCCATCCGCTTTTGGTGCTGTTCCACCCAACTCATCCTGAATGGTAAATCAGCCCAAAAAGCAAAGCACAGAACAAGACAAGTCAAGGAGTATCTTCACCCACTCTTCAGAGACTGCAAAGTCACAATAAGTAGCTCAATACTTGAGGAGCTGTGGAAACCCTGAAATGGGGACTCGATGGTATATTGAATGAATTATTACTGCACTTCTGGACAAGGTCACAAAAGTGGCTGCTTGACTTCTCTAACCCTTGCATGCAAATAGCCAGACTGTGGAGACTGGTCAAACCACACTGTTGGGATTTTTCTCCAAGACCTTTCTGTGATGCTCTGTACCTGGGGGGAACAGCCTACAGCCCCATGTTCATCTTTATAAAATGATTGTGTGGTATCCAATGCAAAGTTTGTCATGTTGCATGTCTTCAGAAGGCTCATGATGCACTGAGCATGGTTGTTATAGTGATGTTACAGTAATATTATAGGTTATAAGGCTGAAAATGTATCCTCATGGCTTAAAGCAAGCCCAGACAAAAAATCTCCAGAAGCAGAGGGGCACTTCACACTTCATCAGGGCATGGATGGGACAAACCCAGCCCAGCCTCACAGGAACAATAGACGCTGGCCTAGGCAGCAACAAAAGAATCTGTTAGACTTTTGAGTGAGTCATTCCCCTTCCTTTGGTCAGTTTGGAACTGAAATGAGGTAATGCTCAACACACCAAGTGACTGAAGCGCTGATCAAAGGGGAGAGCCTGGCTGAAAAGCAACTGACCAGCCTATGGTGAAAAGCATCTATGTTTGTAAGGGCATTGAAAGTGTTAAGATCATCTTAGAATGTGTTTTGCTTTTATTTCATTTGATCAAATCTGACTTGTTATGCTTTGACTTATAATCACTTAACATCTATCTTTATTGTTAATAAATCTGTTTGTTTATTCTACCTGAAGCAATGTGTTTGCTTTGAATTGTGTCAGAAACTCTCCTTGGGATAACAAGCCTGGTACATATCAATTTATTTATTAAATTGACAAATTTATATAAGCTTGCAGCATCCAGCTGGCATAACTGGACACTGCAAGATGGACATTCCTAGGGTTGTGTCTGGGACCGGAGATATTAGCTAGTGTCATTCGGTTGTAAGTAGCTGGGAGCAGCTTACATGCCAGAGGCTGTGTGTGAATAGCCCAGGAGTGGGGGTTCTCATGGCAGAGCAGGGAATGGCTGGCTCCCAGAGTCAAGGATTGGAGTGACCTAGCAGATCACTGGTATTACTGCACTTCAGGACAATGCCACAAAAGTTACTGCTTGACTTCTCTAACTCTTGCATGCAAACAGCCAGACTGTGGAGATGGGTCAAATCACATTGTTGGGATTTTTCTCCAAGACCTTTCCCACTCATTTCCCAAGAAATTAGCTCAAATCCAGATGCATAGCTGAGGTGTTGTTTTTTTTCCTGGCATACAGCAACACTATGCTGAGTTGTTCAAGCTCAAATGCCATGTGGGGGGAGGGGGAGGGAGTGGAGGAATATAGAGGTTTACCACAGCTCCAAAAGCATACGATAATAAATCACATTGTATACATAGATTAACACATGTTCATTACAATTTAAATTGTATCACACTTTATAATTGGCTTACTCATTTTTGTAACCAGTCCTCCAAAACAGATCCAGAACTGTCCGTGGGCTGCAAAATATGCTAATAAACAAAGCTGCGGCTGCAAGTTTATCACACGAGTCTTTTTATTATTTCTTTATCTACTAACTCTATGTTATTTACAAGGCCACTTGTGAATTTATGCCTGTCCATTGTTAAAGTGTTTCCTTACTTATGATTTTTTTCATTGTTCATGCAAGGCCTACACACAGAAAGACCCTAAATCTGCACAGAGTTACTGTGCAATATCTTTACTCTGCCTAACCTACAAGTTATATGAATGGCAGAGTAACTTAGTCAGAAAAGTTTCAGAGTGGTTGCCGTGTTAGTCTGTATCAGCAAAAACAACGAGGAGTCCTTGTGACTAGAGACTAACAAAGCCTTCCTGCCTTCCACAGTCCCTATTGAATTCAAGGATTATAGGTATATAATATTCCACTACCCCTACTATATGCTATACAGACTCTCTCAATAACTAGATTACACATCAGTATTCTTAGATTATTACAGAGTAATTCCACTTCTGTTACAATCAGAATTCCCCACGGGATGGAAATTCTGATTTTGGATCAGCTCTAGCACATATACATTAAACATTTCATTAAAAAGCTGGTACGGTGTTTTACAAGATGAACATCTACAGCTGTTAATAACTTTTGGGAAATGAGAATCATGTTTTTCTTGAAGTTGTCTTGATATCATTTCTAGTGCCAATTCCCGGCCTGCTGCCATTCATAATAAAACCAAACCCATTGTTGCAAATTTCAAAACAAAGAAAACCATCAAAGCTACAAATTGATAAGACTTAATCAACCATCACACAGAAAAGTGTTTTTAGATGATATAAAGAAAAACTGTAAAATTAATTAAAAACACAATAAAATTAGATTAAGGCCAAGATCTTTAAAAGTGACTGGCGATTTCAGGTGCACAACTTTGCAGTTTAAAAGAGCCCAGATTTTCAAATGGTGATGAAAGCCCAATCTCTGAAAACCAGACCTCTTTAAGGTGTTCGGGCACTCCAAAAATCTGACGTCTTGTGGGGAGGAGCATGTGAAGACCTGCAGGATCCTCCATTTTTTTTCATTTATTGCCTAATATTGTACCTCATGTCACAACACAATCCTCCAGAGCCCAGTTTTCCCATCACCAGCCAATGAGGGTCAATCAAGTGAGAACACAAGGAACTGAAGAAGAGAGATTTACCTTTCCTGTGTTTCATTCCTTGCCACCCTAACATTTGGAGAAGAGGATAGCATATTGACTGAGATCCAGTCAATCCAGTCAACACATTGTCTTCCTATCCACTTTTCCCAAAAGAGATGGTAAAAAAAATGCAAAAAAGAATATGATTGTCATTTTGTAACAAAAAGACATTATTCAAATAGCGTTTATTTCAAACTTTTAAGATACACCACAATGCTCTAGTAAAATGTTGCACTGTATTAAAACTAGAGAGTCTCATGCACTTCACTGGTCCATTTATGCCTAGAACATCCACTGAAATTTTGCAATTGGCCATTACTTTGTTATACATGGGTAGAAAAACGGAAAAAGGCCATTAAATTGCGAGTAGGCCCCCCACTTCGCTCAGCCAACAATGGTATGAAACTAAAGAGGTGAAAACTCAAAGATACTTCTTAAGCAATCTTGTAAACTTCTACTCAATCACTTGCCTAGAATAATTATTTTTGGTGGGTAAATAAAATATTGTAAAGCATCATCATCTCCCTCATCACAATAGTAAGGGTGGATGAACAGGTTGTGTTCCTTAGATGGTAAATTTTCATGGTAACTTTGCAAGGTTGCTCTAAACTATGCGGAAGCATAAAAGCTGTAGGAAAGCATTCTATTGACAGTGGCTGTATGATTTATTGGAAAGGAAAACTATAGAACAAGAAGTAACATTTCCATTTTGCTAATCTGTTTATTTAAAGCTATCCTTCAAAGACTGGCCATAGAGAAGTAGTCTAACAAATCACAGGCTAGCACAGAAAAAAAAACAACGAATAAAGAGCAAAGAAGTGACTATGTGACTACCTGAATTTTTATTGCCCTAGCACAGGGATGAGTTAATAGACCACAGAAAGACCCAAACGGCAAGAGATTGCCCTCAAACTATCAGAAATTTCTAAACTGAAACTAGATGAACATGGGTTTCAGAGTAGCAGCCGTGTTAGTCTGTATTCGCAAAAAGAAAAGGAGTACCGGTGGCACCTTAGAGACTAACAAATTTATTAGAGCATAAGCTTTCGTGAGCTACAGCTCACTTCATCGGATGCATTAGATGAACATGATAACCTATTGCAGCAACTCTGCAGTTTCTGGGAGAACAGTGTATATTAGCTATTGATTTTCAACACTGTCCTTTCCAATATTAGTTATTAAACTCTGCCTCAGATAGCCATCTTTTATAAAGTGGGTCAAATTCTCAGGGGAGTCCCAGCTATGCTGAATCCGATCTACTCAGATGGAGCTACATCTCTGCCTTTTGCTCTCAGAAGAAAAGGACCGAATCCACCAGAATTCTTCTTGTTTTACACCTGGGCATAGAATGCTGACGCAGTATCCCTGCTATCATTGGACATTGCTGCCCACCCAGACCCAGACAGCTCTGCTAGCTGGTGTGAGGTAGGGATATCTTATTACCCCACCTTCATCTCTGTTATTATCCTATCCCTGCACAATTCCTCTAAGGCAATTATGTCTATCGGAGCACTATATGAAGCAAGATATGTACTTCCCAGCCACATTCTGGCTGGCTACTGAAGAGCAAGGTGGTACAGGGGCTAGGGTTCTGGGCTAGGACATGGAAGACATCAGTTCTATGCTATACCACCATGGAATTCCCGTGTTACTTTGGGCAAATCACTTAGCCTCCCTGTGCTTTAAGTCCCCATCTGTAAAATGGGGTGTCATGAGGATGAATAAATTAAAACATTGTGAAGAACTGAGATCTACAGATAAAAAAATACTAGAAATAGGAATTATTAACAGAAGGGGGGTAATAATTGTGCCTTCCTGATTCAATGGAGATACCCCAGATATGAATGTGACCCAATGGCTTTGGCTAATTTCAGCATAATCCTTAACACAGTGATTCTGGTGATTGAGAAAGAGGAGCTCTTCTGAGTCAATACTGAACTGATACCCCAGAATGCCAGGGGTCTGTAAAACCAAGATCCTGACCACACTGTATACATTGAAAACTTAAAAGCAACCTTCAGAGGAGTATGGACCTTAGCCTTGGTGCTATGACTGCATACTAATCTGCATAACAATCTGCATAATTAAATTTTTGCCCACTTAAAATCCCCCTGAAGCTTCAACTGGAAGTGGTTTCCTTTTTCACTCTATTTCCCTGGTTATATAGAACCATAGTAGCTGGATGCTACACTGATGCTGTGCTGGAAAGCACTGGGGCCAGCTACGAAGTGATTGGACAGCACAGGCCATGCTCCCTGGGAGTGCCTCCATGGGCCACCTGAGAGGGAGAATGAGACAGAGCTGAAGGCAGGGCCATGGAACAGTCACTGGACTGGAAGGCAGGTGACCTGAGTTCCATTGTGGACTGTGTCACTTTGATGAAGTCACTTTACCTCTCTGTTTCCTCTCCCTATGTCTTGTCTATTTAGACAGAAATGGTCTCTTATTATGTGTTCGGACAGTACCTAGTACAAAGGGATCCTGATCTCACTTGTGGCCTCTAAGCCCCACTATAATACAAATGTATCCCACACACCTTCTGGGTGTGTGTTCTGTCCCATCTAGTGGCACTGAGACCATTTAGAGAGAGAGATTAATGAGTCTGGTCTACAGCCTTAGCTAAGAGCCATATGACTTTTAGCTCATGCAGTAGAGCAGGGTCCCCAATGCCGTGCCCGCGGGTGCCATGGCACCCACCGGGGCATTTTTGTGCACCCGCAGGACACCCACTGCTGAAATGCCGCCCAGAAGTATTGCTGTTTCTCGGTGGCATTTCAGCGGCGCTGCTTATTGCCGCTGCCGCTTTTCGGCGGCGGTATTTCGGCGGCAGGGTGTCTGGCGCCCGCCACACTCTTCTGGGAATAGCAATATTCTATTCCCACAAGAAAGGTTGGGGACCACTGCAGTAGAGGCTCATGCATTTAGCTCCAGAGGAACCAGGTTCAATCCCACCCGCCAACGACCTGTCGGAGTTACACAAACAATACCAAATAATAAGTAAGGCTCTTTTTCTGTGCTTGACTACCTAGCTGCAAATAGGAAAAGCCACACCACAATTTCCAGGGATGCCCTGGCCTGCACTCACATGGAGCCTAGAGGAAGAATTCAGCTTAATTCTGGCAGAATTTCCCTGGGGGACTCAGGTTTCTATAATGACCCCTCAGAGCAAAAGATTGAATCTAGGCCATTTTTCTTAATCAGGCTGTAAACGCTGAGTGCTTTGGGATTTTTGGAGTGTTTATCTAAAGCATTTATATGCCCACCCTCACCCCAAAATCTGAGCATTTCGGAACCTTTAATGTATTTAGCCTCATAACACCCCTGTGAAGTAAAGAAGTATGATGATCCCCAGGACAGACAGACAGAGAACTGTAGCACAGAGAGACTAAGTGACCTGCCCAAAGCCAAACAGGAAGTCTGTGGCAAGCCAGGGAACTGAACCAATCTTTCCTGAGTCTCATACTCAAGGCTTAATCCCTGGGCCACCCATCCTTCCTTTCCAATATGGAAAACTTCACAATTAAATGTCAGTTATTATTAGCCAGACAAACCAGGCTTCTGCTGTTGTAAGAAAAATCTATCCCAACACAAACCATAAGGGGAATACTTTGCCTGTTTAATAGCATATACATGATATAACAAGACAAATGAACTTCCTGTACTAACTCAAATCTGGGTCGCAGATGATAATTTAAAAAACAGCTCTGAAATATTATAGACACTTCACAAAGTACTGTGTATGCATATAGCTTTAGCACTGGCAGAACATTATTACTCTATTAATGTTAATTCTCAATAATATACCAACAACTGTTCAGTAGTACAAGCATATGTTTATAGCCAATTCTTCATCCACAACATGGTTGCTTTCTAAACCAATACTAAAATCTGTGCTTGCCTGTTTCTATTTAAATCTTTAAAACACCACTTCAGTATCATTCAGTCGTTTTTTATTTTCCTTGATTTTTGGCATAACTCCATAATATATTGCCTTGCCCCTACCACTGAAAATGTTTGTCATTTCAAATACTTTATCGCTACTGTGTTGATTTTCTCCAGTAAACACACAGTGCTTTATACATTTGTCTTCCATTAGTCTCTTTAGATCCATGACACTCCCAGTATTCAGAAAGACTGACACGTCAAAGGACTTAAATTTTTCTCTAGTTTATATATCCACTCACAGCACTAGGTCACATTCATAGTAGTTCAACACTCTGGTATATTGGACACACTTCTGAGGTGTCATTCTAAGTATGTGTAGAACCCCATTGCTAACACAATGTGGCTCTTTGTTCCCCTCTAATGCTTGGCTCCTGTACAGAGGTTTCTGAGTCTACTAGGGGCTTCACTCTAACAGCTGTGGTCCTTTAGCTCAGACAGTAGCAGCTACTGCTTTCTGATGCAGAGATTGTGAGTTAGGTCCCCACAGACAACCCACTAAGGATGTAAAAATTAAATGCATCTTTAAAAGCAACTCACCTTTAATCTGGGAACAGGAAAACTGAAATGCGTAAGTGATAATTGTATTACTAGTTCAGGGCATTGCTACGTGGAAAATTTAAGTTTGTTGGGTGCTTTACATTTGCATTTCAATTTAACATGTTTAGATTGCTTTTAAGGCTAACCTCAACTCTGAATTTCCTGGGTTTGTTTAGTTGTGAGATAACAACATCCTTGTAATTTTTTCTAATCTTAAATTGTTCAAATGTATTCCCACCATAGCTCCATCTTAATGTAGTGTTTCAATAAAACTTTCACATGTGCATGTATAATTTTCTCATCCTGGTATTATGGGCATCTTTAAAAAGCCTTCTCACTATATAGAGCACAGAAAATAATTGTGTATAATATCTTGACTTTTTAAATAGCAACCTCTAACAAAACCCCAGTGGCAAGCAGTGTGATCCAGGGAATCTCTGGGTAGTGACTGGCAGAAGCTCTGGGTTCTGACTGCACGCACGCACGCACGCACGCACAGTGACTTGGGGGTTGGTCACCAAAAAATTAGAGAAACAGGTGTCTTTCAGGTTTCAGAGTGGTAGCTGTGTTAGTCTGTGTCAGCAAAAACAATGAGGAGGAGTCCTTGTGGCACCTTAGAGACTGAGCAAGGGATATTTATCTCTGTCTGTCTGTCTGTCTGCCTATGTAAACTGAGTATTGTATGGTTCACAATGGGCACACAATATGCTAATCAAGTGATTGCAAATTCTCCAGGGGAGATCCTAGACAGGAAAACACAAGCAGCAGGGATTATCCTGTCTGCAAGTACAGACTGGATTTTTGGACTATAACAATAGGAAGTGAGACAAACTCTGAGCCAAGAAGATACTATGCTTTTCTCATAAACAGAAGATCACAGCCAATCCTGGCTGAAATACACCAGAAGGATTTTGGGTGAGCTTTTGCGCCATATAACATGACAATGTCTTATTAAGTAAGTTTAGGCTCTAATATACATGGTATCATTTATTTTATATGTAACCTTTTTGCTTCCAGTATTTCTGCTTGCTATGATTTGAATCTCTGTTCTTTGTTAAATAAACGTATACTAGCTTTCTCTACAAACAAATATAGGTGTTGTGTGTTAAGTGGAGCTGTATTCTGTGGTGTAATGGGTAAACTGTGGTGTGTTATTCCTTTGGGAACAGAGGATCTAAGAGTTCTGTGAGCAAACAATGGATCAGGGGCTGGGCACTCCAGAATGATGCTTGGAGGATGCAGGAATCGGAGCATGCTCGTCCTTAACCTGCAAGGGAGAGTAGGGCCTGTGGAGGCCTGGAGGGCAGTGCTTGTGTTGCCAGAGACTGGAGGTGTTGGTGAACTCACACTACAGACAGGGGGTAGTGAAGTGCCTAGTAACCATGGCAATACAAGCTTTTTGTGAGGTGTCATTTGCCTTTATTTATGTTGTGTCCCAAGTTCAACTAACTTAATTATTAAATGGCACCACTGATATGTCACAGGAACCAAGCTGAACCTTGGGGAACAAATTGGGTTTGGCTTTTTTAAAAAAGCCTCCATCGCTCTAGAGCAGGGTTCCCAAACGTGTTCCGCCGCTTGTGGAAGGAAAGCCCCTGGCAGGCCGGGCCAGTTTGTTTACCTGCCGCATGCGCAGGTTTGGCAGATTGCGGCTACCAGTGGCCACGGTTCATGGCTCCAGGCCAATGGGAGCGGCTGGGAGTGGCGCAAGCTGAGGGACGTGCTGGCCGCTGCTTCCAGTAGCTCCCATTGGCCTGGAGCAGCGAACCGCAGCCAGTGGGAGCCGCGATCGGCCGAATCTGCGAATGCGGCAGGTAAACAAACCAGCCCGGCCCGGCAGGGGCTTTCCCTGCACAAGCGGTGGAACAAGTTTGGGAACCACTGTTCTAGAGTTAAATCCCAACTTCTGAATGCTAAGCCAATCATTAAGATTGCAAGAGCTGCTTTCCATGCATCTCTGGTCTCCTGAGGCTCCTACCATTGTTATTCACTCTGGTCTTTATCTCTTTGATTGGTCAGTGTGTGAGTACTCAGAGCAGGAACTAAGTCCATGGGGGTTGAAGATGCTGAGTCATCAGATAGGAACACAGAGAGAAAGACATGCTATCCCTGACTATCTGCTTTTCTTCTGCTTTGAAAACCTAATGCTTTCCCCCCCCATTTCATAAGTTGTTTCCTTTCTGAGTTGCTCTCAGCTTTAAGACTTGTGCTAGAAGAGTTCCTCACAGATGAACAGTACGTAGCATGACCCAAAGATCAGAAGTTTGGAATTTAAGGCCCTACCCTGTATCAATGAAACCAATGGAATTTTGCCTGTGTCTTCAATGGAAGAATGATCAAGGTCCTGGGATAGTAAAAGCAATGTGTATTGTGTTTTCCAGATGAAAGAGCAAAAGTGTTTTAAGTTAGAGCTGTAGACAAAGCAGAAATTCTGCTTTTCAGAGGATTTCAAGATTTTGAAGTCTCTTTTAGTTCCTGTTAGGAATGAAACCTGAGAATTTCAAAATTATTTGCAAAAGAAAATTCAAAGAAAAAATGGGTTGAAATATTTTGTTTCAATAAGTTCAACAAATGTTGATATTTCCCTTGCTATTTTATATGATATAAAGCATAATACAAAATAAAAAATTCAAAACAGTTATTGTGATGAGAAAAATCTAAATCCCTCATTCTTACAATATTGAACTCCACCCCCCCCAATGAAATTTTTTTTGAAAGGGACACTTTTGAAAAATTTTTGACAGAACTATATTCTCCAATGGAAACTCATTTGGTTGACGTTTTTCCAGTTTGAAGTAGTTTTAAGATTTTTTTTTCCATGATCATGCTGATTTCCAAAATTAAACACAGCAGTTAGGAAAATCCTGCTGACATTTGAAACATCAGTGCATACGTGTTCATTACCGCATATTTTTCAAAATTTACAAAGCCATTCATGGGGTCTCTATCTGCATATTCTCGTTATTGAAAATGGAAGCAGAACTATGTCTTCTATTTTCAAGTTCAATTATTTCTTTACCTTTCCTCATATATGGCCCAAACTTACTGACTTCCCTGCACCACAATTAACAAAAGATGTTCAAGTTCTGTCCAGAATCAGCCCTACAAGTTGCAAACCTACAGCTGTTTCCTGCAAAGAACTGATTTAGAGCTGTGTGAGTAACTGATTTTTCAGTTCCAAAAAGTTAAAAAAAATTATTTCATGTCAAACAAAATGTCTCATTTAGACTTAAACCTTTTTAATTTTTATAAAATAAAATTCAATTAAATTTCTAACTGAAAAGTCATTTTGAATAAACAACATTAAAAACATTTTATTTTGAAGGTGTCCAGATGTTTTAATTTTTTTCAGAATTTGTTTTATGAATTTTTTTCTGTTTTGTTTTGTTTTCTGATTGAAACAATTTGGTGAAGTTGACAAGAACCTACATTTTTTGGAGAAAAGAGTTTCAGATGAAAAAATTCACCCAGCTCTATTCTTATTAACATCTATGGCAAGTTTTCCCTGTCCTTGTGAGCACTTCCTACAGTCAGTCACTTTCTGTGTACAAAGCAGTTTTCCAGCTAGATTGTTATTGTCATATAGCTCAGTAATTTAGATTGTACAGTACAACTTGAACACATTCAGACAGCTACTGCTTTGAGTGATACCAGTGTAAATCTGCAGTAACTCCAGTGACCTAAACTAAGACCCTGATCCTCTATACTTAGGGTATGTCTACAATGGCAGAGTTACAGCGCTGGCAGTTACAGCGCCACTCAGAGAGCTCTGAAGGAAAACAGCTGTTGTGTGTTCACACTGTGAGCTGCCTGCGCAATAGAGTGTCCACATTTGTGACACTTGCAGCGGTATTCGGAGCGGTGCACTGTGGGCAGCTATCCCACAGAGCATCTCTTCCTCTTCTGCCGCTAAGAGTTGTGGGAAGGCAGAGGAGGTCATGAGGCATCCTGGGTCCTGTCCCAATGTCCCATGATGCATTGCTTCATATCCCAAAAATCCCTGTGCTTCCATCCACATTTGGCGCCATCTTTCAATGGGTTTGTGTACTGTGTGCTCTGCCTCTTCGGTCTGCAGGAATAGATCCCACACTGTTGACCAGAATGCTGCTCGCTCTCACTAACATGCCATGAGTGGCAGTGGAGTTATTCCTTAAACTACAAAGGCAAGAGGAGTTCGACATTGATCTCACCACATGTAGTAGCTACAAACCAAGATTGCCTGTGGCATTGATGGGAGGTGCTGACCACAGTGGAATGCCACTTCTGGGCTTGGGAAACAAGCACTGAGTAGTGGGATCACATTGTCATGCATGTCTGGGATCATGAGCAGTGGTTGCAGAAATTTCAGATGAGGAAAGCCACATTCATGGGATCATGTGATGAGCTCACCCCAGTCCTGCAGTGCAAGGATATGAGAATGAGAGCTGCCCTGCCATTGGAGAAGTGTGTGGCGATTGCACTGTGGAAGCTGGCTACTCCAGACTGCTACCAATCAGTCACAAACCATTTCAAAGTGTGAAAGTCGACTGTTAGACTCATGTTGACGGAAGTGTGCAGGGCCATTAATCGCATTCTGCTCCAAAAGATTGTGACTCTGGGCAATGTGCATGACATTTCACAAATGGGATTCTCTAACTGCGGAGGGGCAATAGATTGCACACACATTCCAATTCTGGCACCAGACCACCTAGCCACCAAGTACATTAATCAGAAGGGGTATTTCTCTATGATTCTCCAGGAATTTGTGGATCACCATGGGCATTTCACAGACATTAACGCAGGCTGGTCCGGAAAGGTGCATAACGCATCTTTCGGAACACTGTCCTGTTCAAGAAGCTGCAAGCAGGGACTTTGTTCCTGGACCAGAAGATCACCGTGAGGGAAGTTGAAATGCCCAATGTGATCCTTGGAAACCCTGCCTATCCCTTAATGTGGTGGCTTATGAAGCCATACATGGGGCACCTTGACAGCAGCAAAGAGCAGTTCAACAACAGGCTGAGCAAGTGCAGAATGACTGTTGAGTGTGCTTTGGGCCATTTAAAGGCCCATTGGCATGGCCTATATGGGAGGTTGGACCTGGCCGATGACAATATTCCTATACTTAAAGCCACATGCTGTAAGCTCCATAATATTTGTGAAGGGAAGGGTGAAATCTTCACTCAGGCCTGGACTGCACAGGCTCAGTGCCTGGAGACTGAATTTGAACAGCCAGAGACCAGGGCTATTAGAGGGGCACAATGCGGGGCCATAAGGATCAGTGATGCCTTGAGGCAGTAATTTGAAGCTGAAAGCCACTAATATTTGTTGCTATGCTCAGGAGTGCAGCACTTGTAATGCAAAGAAGTGATTGTGATTGGTGCAGGCGATGCACTATGAAGGTTTAAGAAAATTGCCTGTTGCTTTGCAGGGCTGTCATAAATATAAAGGGAAGGGTAAACACCTTTAAAATCCCTCCTGGCCAGAGGAAAAACCCTTTCACCTGTAAAGGGCTAAGAAGCTAGGATAACCTCACTGGCACCTGACCAAAATGACCAATGAGGAGACAAGATACTTTCAAAAGCTGGGGGGAGGGAGAAACAAAGCTTCTCTCTCTGTCTGTGTGATGCTTTTTCCGGGGACAGAACAGGAATGGAGTCTTAGAACTTAGTAAGTAATCTAGCTAGATATGCGTTAGATTCTGATTTTTTAAATGGCTGACAAAATAAGCTGTGCTGAATGGAATGGATATTCCTGTTTTTGTGTCTTTTTGTAACTTAAGGTTTTGCCTAGAGGGATTCTCTATGTTTTGAATCTAGTTACCCTGTAAGGTATTTACCATCCTGATTTTACAGAGGTGATTCTTTTTACTTTTTCTTCTATTAAAATTCTTCTTTTAGAAACGGAAAGCTTTTTCATTGTTCTTAAGATCCAAGGGTTTGGGTCTGTGGTCACCTATGCAAATTGGTGAGGATTTTTATCAAACCTTCCCCAGGAAAGGAGGTGTAACATTTGGGAGGGTTTGGGGGAGAAAGACGTTTCCAGACGGACTCTTTCTAAATTATATCCCTGTTAGACGTTTGGTGGTGGCAGCGATAAGTCCAAGGGGAAAAGGTAAAATGTTTGTACCTTGGGGAAGTTTTAACCTAAGCTTGTAAAAGTAAGCTTAGAAGGTTTTCATGCAGCTCCCCACATCTGTACCCTAGAGTTCAGAGTGAGGAAGGAACCTTGACAAGGGCTCTTTTTGCTCTCAGTTATTAGAATAAAGATTCAAACCAAAACAATCCTTTTATTAAAAAACACATCAGCACTAAGGGGGATGGGGGAAGGGAGGGGCCCAGGAGGAGGAGTCGTCCTGGGACAGTTAAAGATTTGTGTATGTCCAGGTATCGTATGCAACCTTTTCCTTTGGAGTACAGTGCAGCAGGTACTGTACTTCAGCAGGGCTAAATTGCAGAGGGATGGGTGTTGAGTGCAGTGGGTACTGAGAGGCTGCAGTGCTGGACTGTGACAAGGGAGGAGTGCAATGCAGCAGGTACAGACTAGAGCCAGGAGTTTGATAAGAGTGTGTTGGTGGTGTCTGAGGGGGCATGGGAAAGAGTTTTATTACAAGAAAAGGAGTACTTGTGGCACCTTAGAGATTAACAAATTTATTTGAGCATAAGCTTTCGTGAGCTACAGCTCACTTCATCGGATGCATCTTTAAATCTCTAAATTTGTTAGTCTCTAAGGTGCCACCAGTACTCCTTTTCTTTTTGTGAATACAGACTAACACGGCTGCTACTCTGAGTTTTGTGACAGTGGCTGCAGGAGAAGGCAGGCATGGATCTGCTCAGTTTGCAGTGCTAGTATCACCTGAAGCATGTCCACTTGGCGCTTCATAATGTTTATTCTGTGGCTTCATTCTGGCATGCCATATTCTTCTTTTGGTCCCTCTTCTTTCTGTCCCGCCACTCCTTCAGTTCTTGTTTGTCAGCCGTGGAGTGCATCATGACATCATGCAAAAAGTCCTCTTTAGTTCTTCATGCCACTTTCTAATTCTGCGCAGCCATTCAACTGGCAATAACAAAGCCCCAGGTGACTGGTGAGCAGGATCTCACTATCAGCCCCAGGCGGCTGGCGGCCGGGGTCCTGCTGTCAGCACAGTGCATGGCGCGGCTCCCACTGTCAGCCTTGCACATTAATATAATTGCAGCAAAATGTCTGATTATCAAAAAGAATAATATAGCAGACATAACATAATACTTGAGTGTTTATATTATTCCAGAAAATTTTTCTTAAACCATAGATCTTCTTTGGCTGTTCCAAATTATCCCAATTAATAAAGGTCCATTATTACTTTTCCGCAATTTTCCATGTCTTATCTACAACTCAGCAGCAATTATTTGACAATCATCCTGCAATTCAAGTAGTTATTAGCTCTTATTATATCTGTAATGTTCTGGAGGCCTATAGATCATATTGATAGACATTTCCTTTTCAGAGAGTTTACTCAGAACTGCTGAGTTCTCTTTGAACACACTGAACACAACTGCAGTTCAAGGTTTCTTGGTAATCTTCCACCTTGTTTACTTGTGTATTTACGTGCATCCTTGGAAGTGTAATAAATGTGTTAGATGCTGAAGAATTGAGAAATTAATGATCATAAATAACAATAATAAGAAATCTTGGTAAAATTTGCATTGGTAAAATTTTTGGTACAACTGATCAGCCTCAATTCTAGTCTGTGATAATTGCTTGCAAAACTGTTTTATTGTTGTAGTACACATCTACAACATTAGCTGTATCTACACTTGTGTGGAGAATTATTGACTGGATATTAATGCAGTTCTGGGTAATTAAAAAATTGTTGGTTGGTTAAAAATAAGCAAGTGCTGGATTTGAGAAATACTGCTAAAAAGTTAACCTGAAAAGGACCCAGAATTAAAATTGGTGAGTTAAATGGTCTCTGGCCACAATGAAAAGCAGTTACCCTATTAGATTCCATTCTGTATGGGCTACAAAACTTATCCAACTGGCACATCTAGTTTGTTAGATTTCAGCTATGAAATCAAACTGGCACCTCAGCAAATTCATAAAAATTCACACACACACACACACACACACACACACACACTCACACACACACACACTTTCTTATAGAATCATAGAATCATAGAATCATAGAATATCAGGGTTGGAAGGGACCCCAGAAGGTCATCTAGTCCAACCCCCTGCTCAAAGCAGGACCAAGTCCCAGTTAAATCATCCCAGCCAGGGCTTTGTCAAGCCTGACCTTAAAAACCTCTAAGGAAGGAGATTCTACCACCTCCCTAGGTAACGCATTCCAGTGTTTCACCACCCTCTTAGTGAAAAAGTTTTTCCTAATATCCAATCTAAACCTCCCCCATTGCAACTTGAGACCATTACTCCTCGTTCTGTCATCTGCTACCATTGAGAACAGTCTAGAGCCATCCTCTTTGAAACCCCCTTTCAGGTAGTTGAAAGCAGCTATCAAATCCCCCCTCATTCTTCTCTTCTGCAGACTAAACAATCCCAGCTCCCTCAGCCTCTCCTCATAAGTCATGTGCTCTAGACCCCTAATCATTTTTGTTGCCCTTCGTTGTACTCTTTCCAATTTATCCACATCCTTCCTGTAGTGTGGGGCCCAAAACTGGACACAGTACTCCAGATGAGGCCTCACCAGTGTCGAATAGAGGGGAACGATCACGTCCCTCGATCTGCTCGCTATGCCCCTACTTATACAACCCAAAATGCCATTGGCCTTCTTGGCAACAAGGGCACACTGCTGACTCATATCCAGCTTCTCGTCCACTGTCACCCCTAGGTCCTTTTCCGCAGAACTGCTGCCGAGCCATTCGGTCCCTAGTCTGTAGCGGTGCATTGGATTCTTCCATCCTAAGTGCAGGACCCTGCACTTATCCTTATTGAACCTCATTAGATTTCTTTTGGCCCAATCCTCCAATTTGTCTAGGTCCTTCTGTATCCTATCCCTCCCCTCCAGCGTATCTACCACTCCTCCCAGTTTAGTATCATCCGCAAATTTGCTGAGAGTGCAATCCACACCATCCTCCAGATCATTTATGAAGATATTGAACAAAACGGGCCCCAGGACCGACCCCTGGGGCACTCCACTTGACACCGGCTGCCAACTAGACATGGAGCCATTGATCACTACCCGTTGAGCCCGACAATCTAGCCAGCTTTCTACCCACCTTATAGTGCATTCATCCAGCCCATACTTCCTTAACTTGCTGACAAGAATGCTGTGGGAGACCGTGTCAAAAGCTTTGCTAAAGTCAAGAAACAATACATCCACTGCTTTCCCTTCATCCACAGAACCAGTAATCTCATCATAAAAGGCGATTAGATTAGTCAGGCATGACCTTCCCTTGGTGAATCCATGCTGACTGTTCCTGATCACTTTCCTCTCCTCTAAGTGCTTCAGGATTGATTCTTTGAGGACCTGCTCCATGATTTTTCCAGGGACTGAGGTGAGGCCGACCGGCCTGTAGTTCCCAGGATCCTCCTTCTTCCCTTTTTTAAAGATGGGCACTACATTAGCCTTTTTCCAGTCATCCGGGACTTCCCCCGTTCGCCACGAGTTTTCAAAGATAATGGCCAAGGGCTCTGCAATCACAGCCGCCAATTCCTTCAGCACTCTCGGATGCAATTCGTCCGGCCCCATGGACTTGTGCACGTCCAGCTTTTCTAAATAGTCCCTTAGTTTCTTACAGAAACTTTTAGTAGGGGCTTTACAGGAGGAGAGGCACATAGATTCATGAGATGTCTTCAAAATGCCTTATTTAGTACGCATTTTATTTTACCCTTGTGGGACACTGCTGTGCAGTTATCCCACACAGTAAGAGAGCTTCCCACTTACAGAAGTAGTTCAACTGAACAATTCTATATAAAACTGTGTCATACATAGGACAAGTGTCAGGTATTTTGGAGTTGTAACCATGTGCCACAATGTTAGTTATTAGGATGGTAACACAGACCCAATCAAAAATGTTCATCTTGTATGTACCATTACCAGCTTTGACAGTGGAATTTCGCAGAATCAGGAGTCTAAACCTGCAGTTTTATTTTGCCTTTCCTTACCCCATCTCCTCCCTCCTGTCCCCACTTCACATTTGCTTTTCTAGTGCAGGTTGCAAAGAGATAACAGAAAGTTTTGTAGCCACAAAAGTTTGGATTTCTCCCTCACCCAACCTGTAGACTTTGAATCACAGGTATGTACCCAGTCTGCAATAAGTACTCTGATATTGTGTTCACTGACCTACCCGAGTTCCAGCTTCTCAGGCACAGCTGCTCTCAAAAAACAGGGCAAAATGAAAGTAAACTGACTGACCAAAACACAATGTTGAGGCTGTTCATCTAGTGCTATTAAAACAAAGGGCACCTTTACTCTTTTTATGCAAGTGCACAACAAAGGCATCCCTTATATAGCCCCATGGACAGTGCACAGGAGTGGGACTCAGGACTCCTGGGTTCTATACCTAACTCTTCCACTGGCCTGATGGGTAACCTCAGGCAAGACAGAGCCCCTCTGTATAATGGGGATAGTGATACTGACCTCCCTTGTACAACACTTTGAGATTGGAGGATGAAATGTGTGTTATCATCACACCAAAATCTATTCCAAGTAACACTGGCATAAATACAGTCGTACTTAAAATAAGGTGTTATACTGGTGTAAAATGAGAGCAGAATTTGACTCAATAAATAAAGGCATCGTTCTCTCTGCTATCAGCAGGTCAACATAGCAGGGGATTAAGATACAGTGAAGTCTGCTAAAAACATAGCAATTGCCCTAGATAGCTAATTAAGAATTTGCAGTTAGATAACCTTTGTATGCACTATATATGCTATAGTAACTACAGAGGCATGGAGGAAACTATTTATCTTGGGCAAAACTGGCAAGTTTTCAAGGCCCTCCATTGTAGTTTTATTCTCACTGTTCCTGATTGTGTTTTGTCTTCTAATCCACATTAAGTAGCATTTTCAGTTAAACAAAGCAGGACTGGGAGCATTCTTTTTGACAGTGTTTTCTGGTATCTTTTTTTTTTTTCTCGTCTAACTCATACTGCTAGGCAGTTCAGAGATCCTCAGAATCAAACTTCAGAAGCCCTTGGGGTTAACACTAACTTTCAATCTTGCAATTTCCTCTTTGGGGCTGAGAAGAGATATGCAAGATGTGGGTTAGACGGTGACCATTACAATGAGGCTGGTGACATTTACTTTTCTGGTGCCTTTTGCAAAGGGTAAAAATAAATTCAGTTTGTGCAAGTCTTTGCTAATTGCACCACAATAAAAATACAGTTTTGCCAGCAAAAATTGCATCAAGCTTTTGTTTTAAGTGCATCTGGAAGCCTTGGATAACAGGGGAAAGAATTGGGGAAAGAGATTGCCTCTCTCTTTGAAGTGAATCACAGCAACCCAGAAAGCAACATTTCCAGTCTTACAGTGAAATTTTGGCAAAGAAACAAATCAGTGTTTTTGTACCCTGCCGTAGCTGTATAGTTAGTGATAGCTCTGCAACAGCAATTAAAATTTCATTAATATGGAATGCATTTGGATAAATGAATAGGTAATATAACCATTATAATGACATTAGGTTTGCCTTGAGCTTTAATTTATAATGGCTTTGTATTCACTTCTTTACTTTGTTTTGGACAGATTGTATCTCTAACAAGGAGTGGACCCTAGTCACATATCGTTCATGTGTTTGAAAAGTATTTCATTAGGGAAACTGCTGCCACCTATATTTATTTGAAAATGCTATTTGTTTTCCTCAGTACAGTACATCTCAACACAAATAAAGAATAGACCCATATAAGAGCTGGCAAATATTGGTTCATCAGTTCCAGAAATTAAAGCATCCACTAATTCTTTAGTATTTTCTCTACATTTCTGAGTTGCTTTTGGAAAAGCTGAAGAGCAAAGATAACTCATAAACAATATCCCTTTGGGTCCTTTTTACAAATCTTATTTGTAGACTTTCTAAAAGCTTTTGGGTAAATATACAGATGCAAAGATGTGCCCTGAACATTTTAAAGGTTCCATTACCAAATAAGTAAATGCATACATAAACAATCTGTAAATAAAATTAGTTAAGGTTTACTTGTGGTGATGTCAAACATAAATTAGCATAAATTTATTACCACATTAGCTGATGAAAGCTGAGTGATCGTAAAAAACAAACATTTGGGGAATTCACTTTGAATACATAGTTCTTCTATCAAGAAATAACTTGATCAATATAATACCTACCACTTATATACTATCTTTTCATCCATAGATCTCAAATAACTGTTTACTCCTGAGGGCATTCTGCGCCAAAACATTAACAATTCTGCACACAATACTTTAAAATTCTGCAAATTTTATTTATCAAATAAACGTGGAGGCTCCAACATGGCATTAGGGAGCACAAGCCACTGACTGCACAGAGGTGGGTGATCATTGTACAGCCCCGCCCCCAGAGATGAAGCTGCACCCAACCCTGACACAGCGTAAGGACCAGGCCTGCCCCAGAAACAAACCAGAGCCCTGCCCCTCCATGTCAGGTGCACCAAGTGTGAGCAGGCAGGCTCAGCAAGGCAGGATCTATGTGTGGAGGGTCTTAATGTGGGGGGATCAAGGTACTGTATTTAAATTACTATTAACTTTTAGTTCCATAATCTGTTCCTCTTTATCAGTCAAGATGAGGTCTAATATAGAATCCACCATGTTGGATGCAACACTTTCTGAGGTAGGAAATTGTACCTGTGCATGTTACTTTGCAGGCTGCAACCATTATCCTGATGCTAGGGTAGCACTGGGGGCACTGCTAGTGGAAGCATGGTAGCGAATATGCAGTAGAATGAGAGGGGGTGGTGAGATCACACGTTCAGCAGGTCATAGGACAGGTGGTAACAGCAATTTCCATTCATTAACCTGAACTGTGGTGAGGCAAGGTGGCTGAAGGATCATTGGGTACTTGAACTTCTAGCCCCCGGGATCAATGTTTAATGCAGAAACTCCTTGTTGTTACAAATTTCCTATTTTTCAACATTTAGTTATGTGTTTATTATTGGCTGAAAGACATTAATTCCATCATGTCAAGGTTTCTTAAGATTCTCTGCGGTACAATCCTATCCCTGTATCAATGGGGATTCTGCTGAAACTGATGTTCTTGCTATATAACTGATACCATTGTACCATTTCTTTATGTTCCTTCTGTTGTGCAGCAGTTACCTTGCATTCTATTTGAAGGGAGCTGTAGCTCATGAAAGCTTATGCTCAAATAAATTGGTTAGTCTCTAAGGTGCCACAAGTCCTCCTGTTCTTTGGAAAGAGAACACCATTTATTAGTCTGTTTTTTGGTGGGGACAAATATTTCAAGTATTTTCCTCACATCCTCACTAATAACTGATAAGATAATAGAACAGAATCTTTGAAACCACTACAAAACCACATAGCTATGCACATTATGATTTACATAACTATTATAATTTTAAAATGTAACTATGAACAAGTAACATGTAGAATTAATAAGACTATAGTTCATTGTCTAAGCATTAAACTCTCTCCACTCAGTGACATAATCCTTACATGGATTTAAGTCTGACATGTATGTGATCATTGAAGGGGAAGAAAGTAATGTAGCAATATAGTGCCTTCATTCATTCTGTCACTTACCAGGAACCCACACCAGCTCAGATTTTGTAAGTTAAACAGTATTAGCTGCTCCGTTGCTGTGTTTATCCTACAAGAATCTGACTGACTGTGTATGTTTACGTCTTAGTGCAATTCAACATGCCGACAGTTCAATTTCAACCTGTCTTCTCTTTAATCTCTCTCTCTCTCTACTTTGCTCATTGGATTGGCTGAACAAAGCTGCAGGTTAAGGTTTCAGTGATCACATGTCATTATTTCCTGATTCCCAGTGTATTTAGCTGGAATCAAAAGTTCACAAAGGATACAGCTTATTTAAGGTACCAATGAAGAACTTAGTTTAAAATGTAATAGGGACAACCAACAGCCTGTATGGAAGCATTTAGTGATGTTGAACATAAATTAGTCACTTTTGACAGTTTGTCAGTGAGTTTGTGTGCCTCAGTTTTTTGGTGCTCAAGTTGACACCTTAAAGGAGGCCTGATTTCCCAGAAGTGCTGAGCATCCTCTTTCTGAAAATTGGGCCCCTTGAAGGTGTCTCAGATTGGGCACTCAAAGCTTGAAGTATCAAAAATCATTAGCCATTTTGGAACAACTTGGCCATAATAAATTTTGTTTAAAAATATCCAAAATGCTATTGTCAGAGGATTGAAGTCTGACCTCCGAAAGCACAGTAAGTTCTCACTCAGGCCAATGGGATGTGTGTGTGTTTTACTAAAAGAAAATTTCCCCTTGAATGACTCTATTGGAGGGGGGCATTGGTTAACTTGGAATTGCTCAACAGAACTGACTATTGTTTCTTCATGACTTAGTCAAAATAAAGCCTCAGAGGGAAAAAATCCCACTTACTGTTCATAATTTATGCTGTTGTCTTCATATTTTTTTCAGCTTGGAAAGGGAAACCAACTCAGTTATCAGCTTTGTCACCAGTTTCTAAACAGTCACTTCCTTATACTCATGGACTATTAATTTACTCTATATTTCAGTTTATAGAATGTGGAAAATACAGTTTACCCCACTTTGACATCTTACACTAATAAAATAAGATAAACTAGCAGCTAACCCTATAAAAGTCAAGAAAATTCAATCTAAGTCCCTCCCTCAGACAGTTGTCCCCATTAGTCAGTGGCACAGTGATGATTAGCTAGATTCTTCTTGATTTGAAAAAGAGGGAGCTGGCTGAAGAGCATTCTCCATGAGGAGCCTTTGGCTTTGGAACTAATATCCCCTCTTTATCCAAAGAGACAGTTGGATACTAATGGGGACAGATGTCTATGGGAGGGACTCTGAGTTTTCTCAACTTTTGTATGGTTAGCTGCTAGTTTATTCGTTTGTGTAGCATGTCAAAGCAGGGTAAACTGAATTTTTCATATTCTGTAATCTGAAAGAAAGAAAATAAATTAATAGTTCATGAGAATAAAGAAATGCCTGTTTAGAAACCCAGGACAAAGCTGACAGCTAGCTTCGTTTCCCTGTCCATGCTGAAAAAATATAAAGGCAACAGTATAAATTGAAGTCAATGGAACTATGATAATTTACTCTAGATGAGGATCTGCCCATATATATTCACTGCTAGATTTCTAGTAAATAACCACATTTTCCTAATAGACTTATAGAAACCTTACTGTACTGAAGAAAATGACAGGTTTCAGAGTAGCAGCCATGTTAGTCTGTATCCGCAAAAAGAAAAGGAGTACTTGTGGCAATTGGAGAACACTTCAATCTCTCTAGTCACTCTATTACAGACCTAAAAGTCGCAATATTACAACAAAAAAACTTCAAAAACAGACTCCAACGAGAGACTGCTGAATTGGAATTAATTTGCAAACTGGACACCATTACATTAGGCATGAATAAAGACTGGGAGTGGATGTGTCATTACACAAAGTAAAACTATTTCCCCATGTATATTTTCCCCCCTACTGTTCCCCACACGTTCTTGTCAACTGCTGGAAACGGCCAACCTTGATTATCACTACAAAAGGTTTTTTTTTTCTCACCTGCTGGTAATAGCTGACCTTACCTGATCACTCTCATTACAGTGTATATGGTAACACCATTGTTTCATGTTCTCTGTGTATTTAAAATCTCCCTTCTGTATTTTCTACTGCATGCATCCGATGAAGTGAGCTGTAGCTCACGAAAGTTTATGCGCAAATAAATGTGTTAGTCTCTAAGGTGCCCCAAGTACTCCTTTTCTTTTTGAAGAAAATGAGTGGCACAGTCATTTTGTTGAGCATTACAGCTGCAGTCCTATATTTAAAACTAAACACTGCTTGATCCACAGTCACTGACAATCACTGCCTTTGCATGCAAAAGATGGCAAGAGAAAAACTGCATAATTTTGTCAATATAAAGATTCCACTGAAATTTTACTTACTTCAGATAATTTAGATGACAAATATGAGGCGAGATTAAAGAGGCTAGGACTTTTCAGCTTGGAAAAGAGGAGAATAAGAGGGGATATGATAGAGGTATATAAAATCATGAGTGGTGTGGAGAAAGTGAACAAGGAAAAGTTATTTACTTGTTCCCATAATATAAGAACTAGGGGCCACCAAATGAAACTAATGGGCAGCAGGTTTAAAAGAAATAAAAGGAAGTTCTTCTTCACTCAGTGCACAGTCAACCTGTGGAAATCCTTGCCTGAGGAGACTGTGAAGGCTAGGACTATAACAGGATTTAAAAGAGAACTGGATAAATTCATGGAGGTTAATTCCATTAATGGCTATTAGCCAGGATGGGTTAGGAATGGTGTCCCTAGCCTCTGTTTGTTAGAGGGTGGAGATGGATGGGCAGGAGAGAGATCACTTGATCATCACCTATTAGGTTAACTCCCTCTGGGGCACATGGCATTGGCCACTGTTGGTAGACAGGATACTGGGCTGGATGGACCCGGAATGGCCATTCTTATGTTCTTATCAGAATTTAAAGCTGGTAAACTGAAATGGCTACATTGCAGAGTAAAATGCAAAAGCAGAACTGAGCTAGATAATCATTTTCCTTTTAAAGCAGACCACAACTGCAAAGAGAGACTTAATACACTCCTATTACTATAGTTAAGATGGATGAGTGTGCATTAACCCACAGTATTTTATCAATATAGACCACTATTAAAGGAGACTTCTTAAGGGATGGTAGGGAATCATCTATTAGTTTTCATTTTTCCCCTATTTTCCTCATGGGATTGGCTCCTACTGAGTTTCTTTTACCTTTGCAGTGTCTATCATGTAGGGACTTCACCTGTGGGATACTGAGCACCTCCTACAGAGTGCTGAGTGTCCTCAAATCCCACTAAATTCACTGAGAGAGGAGGGCACTCCAGGATTTTGTAGGATCAGGCCCATTGGACATTGATGTTAATAGTGAGAACAACTAGAGCTATGTTATGGATTAAAAAAGAAAAAAGTTGGGGTGGATTATAAATCTTCATGCTTCAGGACATAAGCCACCCTCCAACTAGTGGTTCCATAACTGCCCACTGGTGGGTATGACTGATAGTTTGGACACTTGGAAGATCCAAAGACTACCATATCAACTTAATAAATATTCTATGTATATTTATGGGCTAGGGATTGTGTTCTGGCTCCGTGGGAATTACATGAGTTCCCTGCAGAAACTAAAATCACTGGGAGGTAATTAATATAATTCCCCAGACAGGTAATCAGCCTGGAGAAGACTCACCATGTGGGAGGAAATTGCTTACACTGGTTTTATCTGGTTAAAGAGACCTGACAAAGATCTGAGAACTGTAAAAAGTAACCACCCAGAATTAAGGAGATGGGTCATTCTAACTTGATCAAAGAACTGACTGAAACTGTGACCGAGAGAGAGACCCTGAGGAAAAGACCTAAAGTACTCTGCTTCTATCATGGTCTCCATGTGGAAGATGGATGACTGCCTGGTAAGGTGAGACCTGCATATAAGCTTTTTATTGATTTTAAGAGATGTTTTCTTTGTAATGTTTTGTTCTGAGTGAATAGCACTCTGCTTTATGAAGGCTGGCTGGCAATGAATAGCCCTGCCAGACTTGCTAAAATGATCACAGTGAATTGTGGAAGGATTGCAGACTAAATCCCTGGCCTAGATGGAGAGAATTGTGGATCCCTGCCCTGAAAAAGTTGATGGTTAGAAGCTTGAGACCTAAGTGGTGTACCCTCAAGGGGTACGAAGGGGTCAGATGTGCAGTTACCTCAAACTGTGACACAGGGTTTCTTGCACCTTCTTTCTGCAGTTGGTACTGGTCCTTACTGGAGATAGGATATTCAGCTAGATGGACCAATGTTTTGATTCAGCATGGTCATTTTCCTGGGCCTAAAACACCCTGAAGAAGATCAGAGAGGGAATTTTAAAATATGCATATTTGTGTATTTCATATAACTCTTTCTAGTAATTGTTTAAATCAAGTAGAAGAAATAAAGAAAAGCACGCATACAAAAATGGTATTTCTTTTTGGAAGTCATCGTTTTGGTCCTTGAGTACAAAAACAGGATGTCAAAGGGAGAAAAGTACATCGGAGCAATTGCTTAATTATGATAGGTGAAGTTGATACTTTGGCTTTTTAAGCTACTGTAACAGCTGGAGCCTTCAGGAGAGCATAAGTCTACAGTTGAGCTGAAAGGAGATGAGCTACCTCTAACTTTGATTGAGAGTCCTTGGATATCCTTGATAAGAAACATATGGTGAGCTCTCTAAATAAAAAAGTGTTAGCAGAACTAGTAATCTATCAAATTCTAGTATTATGGAATAATGTTTGCTCACAAGAGTCCCTATATATAGCAATTAAATTAAAACTTCTAGTTCCATGTGTATACTGTTTTAGACTGGTATAAAGTCAGTAGTGTTGGTACAATGGAGTGGAGAAGTGGGCTTTTTTTTGATTCTCACTTGTATCACTTGCATAACTCAAATCATGGCTTCAGCACTGGTGTGTAATACGGCCATTTATACATCATACCATCATTTATTATATATATAAAGCCGTGTGCAAAGTAATAATATAAAGTATGATTCTCTCCAGAATTTATTTCACACAACACTAAATTTTAACCATTCACAGGAAATAGCAATTCATTCTGCTTAACTCAGATTTACAACTAGAGTTGTTCACAAACCTGAAAACTGAATGTGTTTTTCAATTATTTCTTTTTTCCCCATTAAAATTTTCATTAGGAAAACAAGCGATTTCTTGATCAGCTTTGTTCACAAACTCCTTTGATGGTACACAGTTTACTGACTTCTGAATATATACAATACTTTTGGTCATGTGACTATGACTTCACCAATTCTACTCACACAGGTGCTCATGAAAATCTCACCGATCTCAGACAATTACAATATGCAGCAAAGATGTTATTCAGAGACTTGTATTTTTCCTTTTTGTTTAAGTCAAAGGCTCTCAGAGAAACATCCTGCCCCTATTTATTGACATACAACACTGTTGAATTTCTGGTATATCACTACAGGGAACTGCTGTGAGGACTGATATGTGAAATCATGTGGAATTTACAATGCGTTCTTTTTGAAATGCCAACACCAATCGAGCTAATGCAGAGACAATTTAAAGAATTTACCTTGCAGCATATGGATGGACTGGGATGAAACTATGGGTGAAACTATATCTGAGGAAGGGGAAGGAGGACAGCCAAGATGGATTCCTAGTTGTTTTGGCATTCCAAGACGGCATACCTATGATGTTAAGCACCAAAGTTTTTCTCCTACAATCTGATAACTCTCTTTCCATTCCACTAGCATCTAAGGAGGTTGTTAAACAGCTACTAAAGTTAAATATTTTTTTTAAATCAGCTAGACTTGATAACTTGCACCCAAGAGTTTTCAAATAGCTGGTTGAGGAGCTTACTGAACTGTTAATGTTACTTTTTACTAAGTCTCAGAGCACTGGGGAAATACTAGAAGACTGGAAGAAAACTAATGTTGTGCCATTTTTAAAAGGGGTAAATGGGATGACCCAGATAATTATAGGCCTGTCAACCTAACATTGATCTCTTGCAAGATAATGAAACTGCTGGTATGGGACTCGATTAATAAAGAACTACAGAAGGGTAATGTAAATCATCATGGGTTTATGGAAAATAGATCCTGTCAAACTGGATATATTTTTATGATGAGATTACAGGTTTGGTTGATAAAAGGTAACAGTGATGAAATAATATTCTTATATAATATTCTGAAAGGCATTTGACTTGGTGATCACTTTTTTTGTCTTTGAATTATAGCAAACACATACATTCCTGTTCACTACTAGCCATTCCAAATTATTTTGAACAGAGAGTTTCTGATTTGGGGCTCCAATTCCTGGGCACCTTATAAGGTGATGTAGGCCAAAAACACCTTAAAAGCTGCAGATCTCCTGACACAGTGGGTGGAAAGGGAAAAGCTGCAAATGTCTTGCTCAAGGAGGCTCCATAGTTTCATTCACTTCACATGCAGGGGTTATGGTTATGCAAGGGGCATAGCTAATGAGATATGCATGGACAGCATGGAGCACATGGCCACAAACCTGCACCAGAGGGAAGCATAAGATTGCATATGCTGTTTTTCACTATATATCAAACATCTGGGTAAGTATCTTGGACCTTGCTTTCGTACTGATTGTCAGAGCCGGCCTTATGGTAGGGAAAGTGGGCGCCATAGCCAGGGGACACTGTGGTGCAGAGGCCAGGGGCTTGGACTTTCCTCTCTGCTTGCAGGTGCAACCCTGTGCGGCAGGAACATCCGTTACCCTGCTCCTGAGCAGAGGCCCCCTGCTCGTTGCCCTGCGTGGTTTCCCAGCCTGGCTCCAAGTCCTGCATTTGCAACGCAGCCCATCTTCCACCCTTACCACCCACCCTAGCTACCTTCTGTGCATTGGAGTATTTTAACCTCCCCCTCCCCAAATAACCCACCTTCCCTGGGACTGGGGAGAGGCACTTGAATATTGGGGATGCTCAATATTGGGGTGGGGAGAGATCTGCCCTCCTGGAGCCCTCATGTCACTGGGCCCCTGGTAACCCCACATCAATATGATTCTATCTATACACCTCTGGGTCCCTCCCCACTTTCTGGGACTCTCAGGTCACCATGCTCCTCTGCCACCACAGCCCTCTGGTGCCCTCCTGTCACTGCACCTCCCCTTGGGCTGCTGACCCTCTGGGGCTCTGGCAGAGGAGCTGAATGCCGTGTTGAGTGGGAGAAATTGGGAGGTGCAGGAGAGGTACAGCTCTGCCCCGGAACCCGCTCACCCTGTCGGAGTGCAGAAGGCTGCCTACTACAGTGTCTTGGCTGCCTGCTCAACGATTAGATGAGGGTTCTCTGTAGCACTGGCTGGGGGGGTCAAAGTAACTGCTGTGGGGTTTCCTATGATGCCCATCACTGGCATCCAGATGTGAGACACTGCAGAGCAAAACCGGCCCTAGGCGTGGGTGACGTGGTCAGGGAGGTGCTGTGGTTAAGAGGCAAGAAGCAGGGTGGGTATGGAGTGCAAGGTCATGGAAGGGAGTCTGAGGCAATGAGGGATGGAGTGAGAAGCAGCCGGGGCTGGGGTGATGGGGAGCGTGGGAAGGCAGCTGGGACCAGGGGAGCCAAAATACAAGATTGCCCAGGTGCTATTTTCCCTAAGGCTTTCCCTGCTGATGGTAAAGATTCATAGTTTCTGGCAGTAAAGCCTTTTCATTCCAGCTTTGCTCAAAGAATCAGGACTGGGGCTTGTGCTGTATATCATAAACAAACACTTCATAAAAACCAGGAGTGCCAATTGCTTGACAACAGTTAGGTAGCTGGTGTGCCAAGACCACTGCCTATCACCTTGGCCATATTATCTCTCTGCTTCTTTGTGTTCCCCATCTGTCCATGCCCTGCTGTTGTCTCTTGTCTTATAATTTGATGATAAATTCCTTGAGGCAGGGACCATCTTTTAGTTTTGTTTGTATAGCACCTAGCCAAATGGAGACCCTAGGAGCTACTATAATAAAAATTAACCTCCAGGACAGCTCCATGACATCCCTTTGAAATCATAGTTCTAAAATTATCCTTTGAACAACACAAGCCTTTCATGCAGGCTGTCGTCATAGCCAGCAGCAAAAAGATTCACATTTCATAGACGGAAGTGATGTACCTTTTACTTGGCATCTCCCCTCCTCTTGGATGAATATGACCATGTGGGTGATAGCCCATATAATTTCATTTTTCCTGTAGACATAATGGGATGAGTTCAAAAAAGAATGACAAGATTTCCTTTGAATGCCTTTCCTTTTCTCATTTACAGTTTTAAATAAGACCCTTACGTTTTCTGCATGAGCCACAGAGGGCTCACTGTGTCATGTCTGATATTGCAATACATTAATTGTGGGTGGTTTAAGTTCGTTTGTACAGTAAAGTTATTCCATTATTGGCTGTTTTAATATCAGGAAAAGGGCTGAAAGCACAAGCCATAATCTGAATTTATCTTTACCTTTTAAATTACCAAATGCTGACCGCTTCTTGTCAAACGCTGTCATGCAAATAGCTATCTTCCTGTGAAAACTGCTAAGCCATTAATCACCCTGATCAGGATTCAGAAACCAAAGAGGCATCTCTAAATAAAGCATAATGAGTAATATTGTACATAGCAGCTTATGTAACTGCTTATTTTGAACAAAAGTCCACAATTTTGCTTCTTCAGTTTTAGCTTGCTGACCTCTGTTTGTAAGATACTCTCTTGTATATTATTCAAACTGAACAGGTAGAAAGATTGTAATCCCAGAGAAGCATTGCAATATAAACAATGAGCGAATGTGTTTCCTCTGCAGATTGAGAAAGCATGTCTGCCTTTCTCTCAGGCTACCAGTAGATGAATCTTTCATTATTCACCTCTCTTCAACATAATCAAGTAATTAGGAATACAGAGATTGTCATAATGAATCAGACCCATGGTCCATCTCATCCAGTGTTCTGACCCCAATTGTTCCCAGTGTCAGATGCTTCTGGGGAAGGTGTAAGAAATTCTGCAGTAGCCAAAATGGACTGCAGAGATGAAGTTAACCCCTTATACAATTATCAGGCCAAATATTAAGCATCCTTCTTATAACTGGTCCTTTCTTTGTGGAGGTGCTAGGATTTCTTCTTTGTGTAGTGTGCTGAGCATGCTGGCCTAATAATGGTTATTGCCTAAATTAAATCTCAGGAGAGATGAACCAACTCTTCCACATGGTCACATCCATATCCTATTTACAGATTATATTCTACACATTACTCATTACCTTTACAAGGTTTGGATTGTCCCCTATCATTTTGCTTAGTGCCACTCAGTTGCTTGCAATAATGATCTTCTCCACTTGACAGGCATGACAACAGCCCTCAGAGTTATGCTCACCTTTGCTAGACAGCCAACGTTAGGTACAAATAGTCTATCATTGTACCAGTCTTCTAACCGGCATCTCATTCCGCCCATCTGACTGAGAAGCCTTTGCCAACACAAGCTGTTCAAACTTCAGTCAGTTCTAGCTATCCTAGATTTACTTTCCTAAGTGTTGAAGTTACAGGTCTCCTGTACAGTTTATACAAAGATGCATGGCCACAATAAAATAAAAACCTCTGGTCAGAGTCTCTGGCGAGGTGCAGCTGCTTTGCCCCACAGTACAGGTGTCATCTGTTCTCAACTCCATGGATATTTGCCACAGTGCCAGGTGGGTTTCCATGGCATAAAGCTACCTCCACCCTCACTGACCACCGCCACAAGAACAGAGGGGGGAAAGGTTGCCTGGCCGAGGGAAAAAAGCTGTGGCTGGGCTAGTCCTGCATAACCCCAATTGCTGAAGGGTTGATCTAACAAACCATCTCTGCACACCATTCCTTGACCCAGGCTCGGTACAGGAAAGATACCCCAGAATCTGGCCTGCCGCCTTACTTTTACTTAAAATAATAAGCCGTAGCACTTATGTAACCCTACCTCTTCAAAGCATGAGATAAACGTGAGCTTATCAGTCCTTACCACACACCCCTCAGGTGTTTAACATTTTACAGATGGGGAAATTGAAACACAGCAGGCTTGCAGGTGCAACTCCCGTTGAAAACAGCAGTTGCATGAGTTCATGCCCATGATGAATTTGGATGAGTTTCTCCAGTTCACCTTGCAAAACGTTGGCAGCACCAGGAACAGCAGGCAGGATTTCCCAACCCCAAGTCCCACTCACTGTCTGCCAGACTGACTTGTCCATTTCCCCACAAACATTGATAAAAAACAGTGAATTATAATATTATTGACATTTAAATGTAATTATTCTTCTGCAGTCATTTGGAACAATAACCACCCCACCCCCTCTCTGTTTGTCTCTAATGTGCCTGTCACTAGGGTATTCAAGTACCTGTATTTCAGGCCCTGAACCTGCAAAGTATGTCTGTAATAGAAGTACTTGAACACCATAATGACTGGCGCATTATAAGAATCTGATAGACAAAGAGAGAGAGGCTGACTCCTTGTTCAAACAACTGAAGAAAGATAGGTATGTTTAAATGGTGGGGCTCCGTCTCTCTTGTTGAAATTGTGCCACCGTGTATAAATCATTAAACTTTCACTGAAGCAGGGAATGGATCCCAGGTACCTCTCATCAAGAGGATGCCCTGATCACTTGGCTATAGAGTCTCTATCTGGCTAAATGACTAATTATTTTACACAAAATGGAACAGCTTCAACAAGAGACAGCCACCCAGAAAACCTATAATCCAGTGGTTAGAGCCCTCGTGTGTAGCGTAAAAGATACTCTGAATCAGACAGAGTGGGGACTTAAACCTGGGTCTCCCGCATGCCAGGGAAATTCTGTAGACATGAGAGTATGGAGGGTGGGGAGTGGCATAGGCACCCCCTTCTTCTCCTGTTTTGTGAATGGTGCCTAAGGCTGCTTTCCTCTCACCCTCACTCTCCAGTATTTTTGGCTAAAGTTATTGAGCATGTTTACGTCAAATTCACAAAGAGTTTCAGAGACCTGCATATTTTGGCAAGTGAACTACTCATCCCAAAAATTTTGCCCAGCTCTAATTATAAAATTATCTTAAAGATGTGATTAAATTCTTTGCTGGATTGTGGCCTAAATCCTTGACCTGTGCTAAAATGAGTAACACCCCAAAATTTATGGTTATTCTTACTGTGTCAGCCTTGGGAAACTAACACTCCCAGCACATTAATGATTTTTGCACAACAGCAATTTATGAATCTGCACAAATTTAAAAGCAGTGACCCAGAGGCCAATGTCTCCTATCAGTTACAAGCCTCTTGAGTCATTCAGCCCCACCAGTCAACTTTTCATTTCTATTTGCCATGTCAGTTTCACTTTACGGTGGATCAGATCTATAAGGTTTTTCACATCTAGAGTGGCTTTTTCATCAATTACAATTTCTTTTTCAGAGGCTTCTGAAGTTTCTTCATTGATTTCAACACTCTCCACATAGAACTCAGCCATTATTTCTTGCTGTGTCTATTCTCTTCCAGACAGCATACATCACCGAACTCTGTGTATTCCATATCACAGCTACAAGTCTGCCCTCCACAGGAGAACAGATATGACAGCTCCAAAGGATTTTAAATGGTCTTTTAAAGTATTTTTAGTGGAAACCATTATTTTACATTAACTAAATGAATATTTTATTTGAGACCATATAATACCAGTGGATGAACCCTTAAAATTAATTTTCTCCTTCAGAATTTATACGGGAAGATGAGAAATTGATACCCGGTAGACAGGGAAGAAACCAGCTTTCCAAAGGGGGGGAAATATTGAAAAAGTTGGTCTCTCCAAAAGATTCCATCAAAGAATTAAAGTTTAGAGATCAGACCCAGATGGCTCTATCCAGGACTCTCAGGGTTATTACAAAGCAGAAATTGAAGCACTAATATAAGATATTATAAAATGCATGAAAACCTGGTACAAGGAATTGATCAGACATGGTATAGAAAATCTATAGTACAGCCATAAAGAAGATGTGAAAAGGTATGCTCACTGAACCTCATATGATTAAGCTTTTGGCTTTGATTTGGATGAGCATTCTAAAATGTCAGATGTTTGTGTTAATTTCTTTATTCCATAAACCTGAAATTCATCCAATAGGCTCTTCTGCTGTCTCTCCACACTTACTGTGTATGTGCGTGTGCATGCGCATGCACCTACACTTTCTGCCAGTGAGAAAAAATGCAAGAATAGCAAGTCCCATTAGGTTTTGGCACATATGCTTCTGCAATTCAAATGCAAAAGATGCAAAAATGAAAAATATTGGAAAATATATCAAACTATTTCATACCATCAGAAATAAATATTCACCCAATTCTTCCAAGTCATATGCACCTGTATAAGGAGAGAACATAGGCCCTAGTCTGGGGTGAATTTTCAATTCATTTTTTTAACTGAGTATTGGGAATTATACCAGACTCACTAACGGCTGTCACTAAAGAACCAGACTCACTAATGGCTGTCACTAAAGAGTAGCATGGAATTACAAATCATAGTCATACATCTGATCTCTATTCCATGTGCAATAATGTCAAGCATTTCTATCAACTACTGATTTACACCAATGCAACAGAAATCAGAATCCAGTCCATGGAACATATAGACTTATCTTTCAGCACACAGTTTTCAACTGGTTACTCAAGTATTTACATGTAATCTCAACTGCGAACTGTACCTGATAAATCAAAGAAATAAAGTACCTAAATATACACGGCTCTTCTGTCCCTAAAATTTATTATATTCTTATTAGAAATGGGTCTTCATCAAAATCTCATTTCCTAGTGCTTCTGAACTTTGGCAGAGGTTAATTCCAAATTTAGATCCAGATCTGAATTTTACAGCTGGTCCTTCCCTCTAAGGGGCTAAACCAAATCCCTGAATCCTAATTAGAGTGGGGGGTTGAAACTCAAGATCCACATCTGAATTTTGTAGCTGAGGCCTGTTTCTAATTCCTATCACAGACACACAACTCTTTGCTACAATTATTTATAAATCACACCGATCTGTTGCACCGGAAATCCAGGTTTCCCTGTACTGAATAGCTCATTGCAATAGGCAGCAAAAGCTGTCAAATATATTGGCCAAGTTAATACAAATTAATCAGCTTAAGTGTCTGGTGTGCTAGACACCAATGATTCATTGAAGGGAGGAGAACTTCTCTGCAAGCTGACAAGAGCTGCTGTAAGTGAATACAAGAAGGTTGTTGCTCTAATATTCGTTTGTCATCTGCTTTGCCATTTCCATTTTAAAAAATGATGGTACATAAAACACTTCCCCTGGAGAGAAAACCAAAGTTCAGGTGCTCCACCCATTTCCATTTGCTGCTTTCCTCTTCTAATGTCAGCTCCATTTGTCTGCCATAGGAACTTCAAGTCTTTTAAATTGTCTATTTACTCACTTGCAAGTTTGTCCTCTTATTTGGCTGTACTCTGCCATTCATTTATTACTTTCAGCATTCACTGTTCAGAGCATCCCGCCATTGGCAAACTTTTCCTACTTTTCAACACATTGCATGTTATCAGTTCCTTCTCCTTTGCTGGCCTGATATTTCTTTGTTTCCACACAATGTGATTGATTTCTGCTTTGGAGGCGGTATCTTTTCCAGCCCATGCAATCGCTCCTTTCCTATCCTTAGCTCTTTGCAGGGCTCTCTAATCTTCTCATCCAGCATTCCATGATCTCCATAGAACCTTCCCATTCCCCCTGTTTATCTTTCACTGTATCTAAACTTTGTCCTGGTTTATTTGGAGCAGCCAATAAGATAGAGGTTTATTCTAAAGTCACTCATAACAGCAGTAATTTGTTTAACACTGTACTATTGCTCTGCCAGTGATTTATTTGCTCATTTAACAACTGCAGAATATCATTCTACATTGTTGTACAACCCTTCACCAGAAAGTCCTGTACTTGGACTCCTGAATCTACCTCACTTACATTTCCATAATAATTGAATATTAACTATATTATAGTGTTGAATCCCTTTAACCATATAATGTAGATTCTGAGTGAATACTTTTTTCCTCTTCAGTCACTTATTAATGGTAATGGATGATGACAGGAGTTTTAACTCTTGAATGCAAATCTTTCTGTAAGGGGCATCACATTGATGATATTTCTTCTGGCTACTGTAGCAAACTGCTGCTCTGGCATAAGATTTTCAGTTACTGTCAAGGAAAAGTCACCCTGACTAGGAACTTTCTTTCTTACCATCATTTGTTTTATTACCCTCAGTTAAATGCAGTCCAGTTTGTTTCCACTTACTTTAAGAAAGTGAAAGCAGTATTTCTCTCAAAACCCAATTACATGTGCCAATCATATTTCCAACTGAGTAGTGCATGGTCCTGGGGATATTCCCTCCAGATCCGTGACTAGCTGTTCGGAGCAATCAAAGATGAAAAAGCCCCAAGTTTTAATCTCAGCACAGTGCATGCTGGGACAGGATTTAGGGATTGTTTACAGTGTTGTGCAAATTCCCTTACAGTGCAGAAATAATCAATAAAGCATATTACAGGTTACACACACATAGGTAGTACATTGCATGTGTCTGTGATATTGCCCACAGGGAGGACAAGGAAACTACTACAAGGGGCAGTTTTATCAGTTCTCCTTTAACCCACGTAAATGGGACTTGTGTTTCCTCTGGAGCTGAGGAACCATGATTCTAATTCAAACCCCCCAAGTATGTGTATGGTTTATCTAGCCACTGGATCTGTTGCCTACATCACTGTTTTTGTAACAGTATTTCAGTATGAAGTTTTGATTTAAGTAACTCCCAGTTACATGGATATAACAATTATCTAATCTACTGGGACCACTGGGCACCACTCCTCATAAGGGACAGACATAATACCATGTTATTTATCTGACTAATCACAATTAAGCAATACAGAATATTATTAGAATATTAGAATATTCATGATTAATTCCTAGAAGAATAAATTTGAAAATATTAAGTTTACCAACACACACACTTGAAATGCGTGGACTGACTGAAGGAGGACTGACAATAAGAACCCTCTACACCATTCTGTCATTGAAAGTTGAAAATGTGGCCCAAGGAGGTAAATTTTTTAGACTTGTTTACTGTTTATTAAGGGTACGATTCTGTTCACGGAGGTCATGGATTCTGTGATTTTCTGGGACATCCGTTACTTCTGGGGCAGAGCTGGAACAGCTGTCAGCCGCAGGCCCACCAGAACAGCTGACTGGTGGCAAGCCCCAGGGCCACCCAAACAGCTGACCTGCAGCCAGACCCAGGTCCACTGGAGCAGTTGTCCCCAACCTGCCAGAGCAGTAGGTGGAGTTGGGTAAGATGCCCTGGGGCTGAGGCAGCAGCGGTCAGCTCCTGCGGCAGGAGCAGCAGTGGGGCTGGAGCAGCTGCAAGCCCCAGAAGCAGCACTCTGTCCCCACAAAAGGTATTTTTAGTAAAAGTCAGACAGAATTTTTGTTTATTGATCATGACCTGTCCGTGACTTTTACTAAAAATACCTGTGACAGAATCTTAACCTTACTGTTTATTGTTCACTCAGCACTACTTAAAAAAAAAAATCAACAGTTATGTTCAGAATGTTGAACAATATATGCTGGCTAATTTTTTATATTATATAAATCTGTATTATCCGCACTATATATACACACATTAGTATGCATTAAGCACAAATATTATAGCAGTTATGTAGACTAATTTGGCCTATTCCTTTACTATAGTCCTGTTAATTTACACTAAGTACCTCATAACACATTGAATTAGCTAGCAGATAGGAAAGCTGTCAAGATCAGGACATATGATTATTTTACCATAGGAACAGGCAGGGAGTTATTCTCACAGACCAGTATTGGAATATCCCAAAGGAAGAGGATAAGACATTGGATTGGTCTATCCTAGTAGAGACCTAGTATGGTCAAACAATTGACTAGACAATTTATCAACAAACAGGTAAGTCAGGTAGGAGCCATCTAGCAAAAAGTTCCATCAAACCAAATACAACATAACTGCTCTGAGGAGGATACTGTTGAGTAAGTGGGGCTTATGTTCATTAATCTCATGTATACTCATGAAGCCAGGTAGGCCAGGCCTAGAAGGAGGAAACTTTTTCGAGCAAGTGTTACTATGGCCAGAGCCATCCCTTGGGTAGGGCAAATCGGGGCATCCACTCTGGGCTCTGCACTTTGGGGGGCAGACTGTCAGACAAAGTGCAACGAGCAAGAGGGACAGAAGTTAGGCTGGCAGGGACAGACTGAAAATAGAGTGGCCCACAAACGGGTAACTGCAAAAAGGAAGGGCACTCCTGTAATCCATTTGGCATGTAGACAAATTAACAAGCAATTTGGGAACAAATTCAGGTCTTCAGGGAACAGGTAGCAAGCCTACACTCTCCTTCCAGAGTTGGGATAAACACACATACACACAGGTCCTGGTTCCCGGCCCCCCTATGCTTTAACACACAGAATTTCACTCTCCTCTCAGAGCTTATTTTCAGGTCAAGCTTTTCCTTTATGTCCTTTCTTCATCCAAACCTTTCCTCTTCTTTTTTTCTCTTGTAGTGCTCACTTCACTCAATTTGCTAAACTCACTGCTGCTCCCTATGCTTTGAAATACCCTCAGAGAGTTAATTAATTTTCCTTAGCTCATGTCTCCTTCCCTTCCTACATTGCTTCTCCTACATTGCTCCACTCTCCCTTTGTTTTAAAAGTTATAGTTGTTACAGAAACCCCCATCGCAGAAACACAGAACTGGACAACAAAAAAAACAGAAGAAATTATCAGAACACTCAAGATAAAAACTTTAATCTTACTGGATTTATTTTACTAATTATTTTAATCCTTTAGGAATGTTATAGCTGAATATATTCTTAAGTGTCTTGAAGATGTGGCTTCCAAGCCATGGAAGGGTGAACTCTGTTTCTAATCCTAGATGCTTACTAAAATATGGAATATAGGTTTTCCTTATTTCTCAATAGTAGTTTTCTTAAACTTAATATAAAGTATGGAAACTGCCTTAAGTTAACTAAGTTAATTCAACAAAGTGGGCAAATAAGGGGATTTTTTTAATCAATTCTTATCACAAGTTTTACATAAAAAGGTAACAAATAAACAAAAGAATTAAACATTTAATTAGGGAGATTAACTATTTGTTTTAAAAAAAATACATTGCCTTAATAACTTTAAACTTTTAATGCCTCATCTTGTATAGTTATAACTAGGGCTGCCAATTAATCACAGCTAACTCATGCAAATAACTCAAAAAAATTAATGATGATTAAAAAATTAATCATAGTTTTAATCACACTGTTAAACAATAGTGTGCCAATTGAAATTTATTAAATATTTTGGTGTTTTTCTACATTTGCATATATATTGATTTCAATTACAATACAGAATACAAAGTGTATATTATTTTTATTACAAATATTTGCACTGTAAAAATGATAAAAGAAATAGTACTTTTCAATTCACCTCATACAAGTACTGTAGTGCAATCTGTCATGAAAGTGCAATTTACAAATGTAGATTTTTTTGTTCCATAACTGCACTCAAAAACAAAACAATGTAAAACTTCAGAGCCTACAAGTCCACTCAGTCCTACTTCTTCAGCAATTGCCAAGACAAACAAGTTTGTTTACATTTACAGCATATAAATGCTGCCCTCTTCTTATTTACAATATCACCAAAAAACAGGCATTAGCATGGCACGTTTGTAGCCAGCATTGCAAGGTATTTATGTGCCAGATATGCTAAATATTCATATGCCCGTTCATTCCAGAGGACATGCTTCCATGCTGATAATGCTTGTTTAAAAAATAATGTGTTAGTTAAATTCGTGACTAAACTCCTTGGGGGGAGAATTGTATGTCCCCTGCTCTGTTTTACCCACATTTTGCCATATATTTCATGTTATAGCAGTCTCGAATGATGACCCAGCACATGTTGTTCAGCTGAAGATTTCACAAAACGTAAAGAAGGTACCAATGTGAGATTTCTAAAAATAGCTACAGCACTTGACCCAAGGTTTAAGAATCTGAAGTGCCTTCCAAAATCTGAGAAGGTCAAGGTGTGGAACATGCTGTCATAAGTCTTAAAAGAGCAACACTCTGATGTGGAAACTACAAAACCTGAATCTCCAAAAATGAAAATCAACCTTCTGCTGGTGGCATCTGACGCAGATGAGGAAAATGAACATGCGTCGGTCCGCTCTGCTTTGGATCATTATCGAGCAGAAACCATCATCAGCATGGACACGTCCTCTGGACCGGTGGTTGAAGCATGAAGGGACATATGAATCTTTAGCCCATCTGGCACATAAATATCTTGCGACGCCGGCTACAACAGTTCCATGCCAACGCCTGTTCTAACTTTGGGTGACATTGTAAACAAGAAGCGGTCAGCATTATCTCCTGCAAATGTAAACAAATTTGTTTGTCTGAGCGATTGGCTGAACAAGTTGCCGCGCTGAATGGACTTGAAGTCTCTAAAGTTTTACCTTGTTTTATTTTTGAATGCAGGTTTTTTGTATATGTTTCTACATTTGTAAGTTCAACTTTCATAATAAAGAGACTGCACTACAGTACTTGTATTAGATTAATTGAAAAATACTATCTCTTTTGTTTTTTACAGTGCAAATACCTGTAATCAAAAATAAACAAACACTGTACACTTTGTCATCTGTGTTGTAATTGAAATCAATATATTTGAAAATGTAGAAAACATCCAAAAATATTTAAATAAATGGTATTCTATTATTGTGTAACAGTGCAATTAATCGAATGATTAATCGCGATTAAGTTTTTTAATCGCTTGACAGCCTTAGTTATAAAACACACTGTTGGCACCATTCCTCTTTAATTATAAGTTTGTTCTATATAACATATATGTTGTGTATGTCACAACTCATTTTTATTTTTACTTTGTTGCACACAAACCAATTTTATATTTAATTATAAAAATACTTTTTAATATAAGTGGTACCATACTATTTTAATGTTATGGTGGGTTATAATCATCATAATACCAATTTAATTTTTTTGCAAAGCTCAAAAAGGCCTCTGTTGTAAATATATGTACATATATTTTAGCCTCAATAAATGAAATTGCAAACAATTGATTTAAAAAGTATTATTATTAATCATAGTCTTTTAACTGAAAAAGGAAAACTATCTAACCTTATTAGCGATAAACAGTTAGCTAAATGGTATTGTCCTCCATGTATCACAGAAATAGCAGCAAATTTTCAGTGTTCCAATTTTTTGGTTCAAAGAAAAAACTGCAGGAAAAAATCTCATTATGCAAAGGTAATATTAATGCATATCATAACCTTTTAAAGATGATTTTATAAACTTGTTTGTGCCTTTATTAAATATTAAAATACAGTTATAAGCATATTACAGCCAAAAATGTTTAAAAATGTAATATATATTATGTCTAGTTATGTTGCAAAATGTTAAAACTAAACAAACTCATTTCAACAGGTTTCTACCTTTGTCTCCGAAGCACAAGCAAATGTCATAAAAGTCTATTACCCTCAAAGAGTTTTCATGAACCTGCATTTAAACTTAATTTTGCTTTAATTTTTATATTTTTTGTGTTATGTTAAAATGTATTGGTTATTAAAGTTTACACTTCCAAATATTTCACAAAAGTATAGTTGCTATCACAAACAAATTAATTCTAAAAACCTTGGGTAACAATTATATTGCTAATTCTCTTGCTAAATCAGAGTGCTCAGCATGGGGGGAGCAATATACTTTCTCACAGAGGACTGAGCATCTGTTTTAACAGTAAAGCACTATATATATTATGAAAAACTAGCAATGCACATGTTAAGGAAATAAAAAATCATCTAAAACATGTATATTCATGCTAAAAAACTGGGAAAATCCGAACAAAAAGCAAAAACATATTTTAAGAAAGGGAAAAAAATTAGAGTGAAAATCCGGGTTATGCTTCTGTCATATGCTGTACTAAAACACACATTGTGTTATAAATAATTTGGTCCCTATTACATTGTAAATAAAGTAAGTTCATCTGTGTGTAAATTCAGGTTACTTAGAACAAGAGAAATATAAAAAACAAACAAAACAAAGAAACAAGTTTAGCATGATAACCAGCTTAAGCTGTTTAAGAGTGCATCCCACAGACTGGAGACACAAGAAGATATCAAAAAAGAAAAGGAGTACTTGTGGCACCTTAGAGACTAACAAATTTAGCTTATGCTCAAATAAATTTGTTAGTCTCTAAGGTGCCACAAGTACTCCTATTCTTTTTTGTGAATACAAACTAACACAGCTGCTACTCTGAACGAAGATATCAGTGCACAGTGAAGAAACCCTTAGGAAACAGAAGAAGAAAAGAGAAGGTGTTTTTTTTTAAAAATAGACCTGTCAACTACACTTCAAACTACCATATATGGACAACCATAATAAAGACCCCTAGCCAGGCCAGATCTGACTGTTATTTAAACTGTATATTATTAAGCAACATGAATTTATGCATATACCTGTGGTTTTAAATCTCTCTCTCATTGTAATGTGGCTAATTTAGTGATGATGTAAAAGCAAATATATCATTACTGTATACTTTGTTATTTAATATACTAGCTTCTTATCAGGAACATGCATTAGACCCAATGGCTGGGGAAAACACTATTCCAGAGTCTGGTACCTTTCAAACTAGGAGACTTCAAAGTCTAGATGAAATTATTGGTTAAGTTTCAGAATTTTTTGTATTTGGAATGTCTATTGGAACAGGACAATATGAAAAAATTACATTAAAAATAACTATTTTGAGCATCAGGCTGCAGAAACCATCTGTAAACCCATAATTCATGGCATTGAGGGTTTAGCTACTAAAAAAATCCAAAAAAAAAAGGAAATGTGGTACATAATATGCATAACATTGCTAAACTGTTTAGCCAAACACTAGCAAACTTAAAATTAGTCACAACAAATTATGAACAGGTAAAGAAATTTGCACTGCTTTATGGGAATTACATCTTAAATACCATAACCAACTCCTTAGGGAACCTTAAAAGGGGAAATTGCCTAACCTTATTAGTGATAAACAGTTAGCTAAATGGTATAGTCATCCATGTATAACAGAAACAGTGGCAAATTGGCAATGTGCTAAATTGTGCAGATAGATCTCCTTTACTACCATTCATAATTTGGGTTCAGTGACACTGCATCCTAATCAAGGCACATATTATTCAAAACAATCTTGCTCACTGTCTACTGCCATGTACATTTCTTTTATGGTATCACTACAAATATCAAATCCTGACATAGCAACCTTTGATAAATTAGTTACTGTCCATTCAATAGGTTAGGTAGAAGATGGCATCTACAAGGAATGACTATATTAACTATTGGTGTATCATACAGCAACAGAAACCTGGAGAGAACCGTACACAGTGTGTTCCATTAAAGGATATCAGTATGTATGCCGATGAGATGTTTTTGGCATCGTAACTCCAGTGTGTAGCCATGATGGCTTGGACCAGTACCATGAGACAGAGAAGTCACTCCTGTCTCCTGTCCGGTGAAGCTTATCAAATGATGATAACCTGCAGTAAGGGTGACCTATAATATGGATGGGCAGTACTGTATAGTAACTCATTGCAAGTAATTTATATATGGCAGCACCATTGGTAATGTCACCACTACAAATTTCCATTTTACTTCTCATGTACGTAGCACTGTAGGACACAGAATAATAATGCCTATCCCAGTTTTTCAAAAAAAAATAAATGTATTATGCAAAGTGAGCTCCAATACCAGGATGAAGTTGAAATTTCACCTATCAGTTTTTAACATGCATATTAATCCATTTACTTTACATTTAAAAACATTACTAGATAGAAAAGATTTAGATTAGCTATAACATGCACAAGGAAGAACAAGCCTTCAGAGACCTCATCCATGATTGGGATCTTAAAATACTCCATTTCTCACACTTAGATATAAGTTGCATTTAAAGCTTTGTATTATTATAAAGATGTATTAATTTTAGCTGTGTTAATTATACATTGCCACTTATGCAGCTTGGCAAAACACTTTAAATCACATATAAAGGCTCTCACCACTCCTTCAAATATTAATTTGGCAAAGGTGTCACTATAACAATTATCAGGGTGACAGGTGTAGTGCCTGTTGACCAATATATGCTGGTTAGCACATAATATTAGTATTATAGTCACTTCCTCATAGTAAAACTCTTTGGGATTATTTAATTAAAGGGTAACAAATTTAGCCAAATTGACCCATGTTTACTTACACTATCAAGCTCTATTTTAAAACAGGCTTTAGGAAGTATATTAAATAACATGTATACCTATCTATAGAGCAAGGGCAGGTCATTCTCAATATCAGGCCCTCCTTTCTGTAGTTTACTATCACCAGAAACTTGCACAAGCTACGGCCTTGCCACAATCTGATCCGAGAACATTGTAAGATCTACCTCTTTGCCAAAATAACGAGGAGTCCTTGTGGTACCTTGTGAGGTGAGTGTGAGACGGCAGTTATTGAAAAGCTTTGGCAAAGAGTCGTAGCCATGTTAGTCTGTATCAGCAAAAACAATGAGGAATCCTTGTGGCACCTTAGAGACTAACAATTTTATTTTGGCATAAGCTTTCGTGGACTAGAACGCACTTCATCGGATACATGGAGTGAAAATACAGGAGCAGGTATAAATACATGAAAGGGTGTGGGTGGCTTTACCAAGTGTGAGTCAGTCTAATGAGATACATCAATTAAGAGCAGGATACCAAGGGAGAAAAAATAACTTTGAAGTGGTAAGAGACTGGCCCATTACAGACAAAAAGAAAAGGAGTACTTGCGGCACCTTAGAGACTAACAAATTTCTTTGAGCATAGGCTTTTGTGAGCTACAGCTCACTTCATCGGATGCATGCAGTGGAAAATACAGTGAGGAGATTTTATATACACAGAGAACATGAAACAATGGGTGTTACCATGCACATTGTAACGAGAGTGATCAGGTAAGGTGAGCTATTACCAGCAGGAGAGAAAAAAAAAACCCACAAAACTAAACAAAAAAAACGTTTTGTAGTGATAATCAAGGTGGGCCATTTCCAGCAGTTGACAAGACCATGTGAGGAACTGTCGGGGGGTGGGGGGAAATAAACATGGGGAAATAGTTTTACTTTGTGTAATGACACATCCACTCCCAGCCTTTATTCAAGCCTAATGTAATGGTGTCCAGTTTGCAAATTAATTCCAATTCAGCAGTCTCTCCTTGGAGTCTGTTTTTGAAGTTTTTTTGTTGTAATATTGTGACTTTTAGGTCTGTAATAGAGTGACCAGAGAGACTGAAGTGCTCTCCAACTGGTTTTTGAATGTGATAATTCTTGACATCTGATTTGTGTCCATTTATTCTTTTACATAGAGACTGTCTGGTTTGGCCAATGTACATGGCAGAGGGGCATTGCTGGCACATGATGGCATATATCACATTGGTAGATGCGCAGGTGAACGAGCCTCTGGTAGTGTGGCTGATGTGATTAGGCCCTATGATGGTGTCCCCTGAATAGATATGTGGACACAGTTGGCAACAGGCTTTGTTACAAGGATAGGTTCCTGGGTTAGTAGTTTTGTTGTGTGGTGTATGGTTGCTGGTGAGTATTTGCTTCAGGTTGGGGGGCTGCCTGTCAGCAAGGACCGGCCTGTCTCTCAAGATCTGTGAGAGTGATGGGTCATCCTTCAGGATAGGTTGTAGATCCTTGATGATGCGCTGGAGAGGTTTTAGTTGGGGCCTGAAGGTGATGGCTAGTGGCGTTCTGTTATTTTCTTTGTTGGGCCTGTCCTGTAGTAGGTAACTTCTGGGTACTCTTCTGGCTCTGTCAATCTGTTTCTTCACTTCAGAAGGTGGGTACTGTAGTTGTAAGAATGCTTGATAGAGGTCTTGTAGGTGTTTGTCTCTGTCTGAGGGGTTGGAGCAAATGCGGTTGTATCATAGAGCTTGGCTGTAGACAATGGATCGTGTGGTGTGGTCTGGATGAAAGCTGAAGGCATGTAGATAAGTATAGTGATCAGTAGGTTTCCGATATAGGGTGGTGTTTATGTGGCTATCGCTTATTAGCACTGTAGTGTGTAGGAAATGGACCTCTTGTTTGGCTGGTCCATGCTGAAGGTTGATGGTAGGGTGGAAATCATTGAAATCTTGGTGGAATTCCTCAAGGGCCTCCTTCCCAGGGGTCCAGATGATGAAGATGGAACCAATTGGTTTTTGAATGTTATAATTCTTGACGTCTCAGTCGGAGAACACTTCAATCTCTCCAGTCACACGATTACAGACCTGAGAGTGGCTATCCTTCAATAAAAAAACTTCAAAAACAGACTCCAGTGAGAGACTGCTGAATTGGAATTAATTTGCAAACTGGATACAATTAACTTAGGCTTGAATAGAAACTGGGAGTGGATGAGTCATTACACAAAGTAAAACTATTTCCCCATGTTATTTCTCCCCTCCACCCCACACCCCACTGTTCCTCAGACATTCTTGTTAACTGCTGGAAATGGCACACCTTGCTTGTCACCATGAAAGGGTATCCTCCTTCCCCCCCCCCCCCCCCGCTGCTGGCGATGGCTCATCTTAAGTGATACTCTCCTTACAGTGTGTATGATAAAACCCATTGTTTCATGTTCTCTGTGTGTGTATATAAATCTCCCCACTGTATTTTCCACCGAATGCATCCGATGAAGTGAGCTGTAGCTCACGAAAGCTTATGCTCAAATAAATTTGTTAGTCTCTAAGGTGCCACAAGTACTCCTTTTCTTTTTGCAAATACAGACTAACACGGCTGCTACTCTGAAACCTAACACGGCTATGACACTTTGCCAAAGATTTTCAATAACTGCCACCTCACACTCTGTCATTTGGCCTACTTACAAGGTCTTTGTTATCCCTATCTTTTAAAAAACCTTGCTGCCACAGGGAAAGGAGTTCTCTGATACAAAGTTCTCCAATGCCTCCCATTTACTTGAATGCTTGACCCACTTGAGAAACTTTGGACAAATCATTTGATCACTGCAGAAGTTATAAGCACAGGCCTATTTGCTGTTCTCTGACATCAGTGATCACAGCTATATATATTCTCTGGCAGGTAATCACATTCTAGTGAAAGGTTATGGTGAAGCAAAATAATTGCTCAGTGTGACCTTCTCATGCATGTGGCCCATGTGTTCATTTTTCAAATCTGTCTGGCTTTGGGTAATTACAGTATACATTAGGTAGCAATCACTCCATATCATCCAAAGACTTGCTTGTTGATATGTATTATTTTTGGTATCAACCACTTGATAAATAATCAATGGCAGCTTAGATACAGTAATGGATGGTGATTTTGGAAGGAGCTATAACAATCGCTGTGATTCTTCCTTTTCCTCCTTCTAAAGTCCATGGACTAGTTAAATACAACTACATTTCTTGGTCTATGTTTTGCTACTATTGCTTTAAGGATTACAATATCTAGACAAAAACATGGCCAATTCAAGATGTCTGTATGATATTTTTCAGAGTAGCAGCCGTGTTAGTCTGTATCCACAAAAAGAAAAGGAGTACTTGTGGCACCTTAGAGACTAACAAATTTATTTGAGCATAAACTTTCGTGAGCTACAGCTCACTTCATCGGATGCATTTTGTATGATATTTAATTTCTGTATAAATAAAAATAATTTAAGAGCTTAGATTATGATCATTTAAGTGAAAAACAATGTGTGATAAAGTTTTAATGTTAACAATGCTAAAAAAAAGTAACTTTTTTGCTTTTCTCTATTGCCTTCCATCTGAGGATCCTAAAATGACTTACAAATGTTATTAAATCACACCCATGAGGTACTTTAAGTTCTATATTACTGATGCACAACATTGTTAAGGTAACACAGTAAATCAGTGGCAGAGCCCAAACCAGAACCTAGTGCAGTGATTGAAATCATTAGGCCAGATTTCCAATGTATGTAATGATCAATGCAGCATCATTAGGCCAGATTTCCAATGTATGTAATGATCAATGCAGCATAAAGTATGCATATAACTGTAAGCCAGTATGTAGGCTCACCAGCTGCAGAAGGAAAAGTAATGTCCCAAATAAAGTCTCTTCTGATGTCTTTCTTCAGGGCTTGTTTTATTTCCAAATGCACAAACTCAAAATCAGAACAATTCAACTCAAACTAGTCAAAGGTTGCCAAGTCTCACAAGATAAAGCTGCGCTGGATTTCAAAACAAGCCCAAACCACCCAAAACAAGCCAGTCCCATTTTGGTTGCCACTGGTCCCCATCCACAGTGCCACCGGCCAACTGCTGGTACAGCTATCATACCACCAGACCCCCAAAACACACACACAACCTCGGTGGTGTACCACACCATTGGAAATACCCCAAGAGTCACTGACCAACAACGGTGGCACTGTGCTACACCACTCTCCCCCTCCCCCAGCGTCCTGTGGAGCCCCTCCATATAGCCCCCAGGCTCAGCCTGGCCATACCACTCCCCAACCTCCCCCCCCGCAACTCGCCCCAAGCAGCCCCCCCGCCAGCTTTGACACCCTCTTCCCCACACAACCCGCACAGCCTGCATCCCCCCTGCCCCTCGCAGCTCCCGCAATGGACCTCCCCCAGCTGGTGCAGGTGCGATGCCACCACCAGAGATGCACCAACAGAAAGACCACTGACCACAGCTGAGCTTTTAATAATGATAAAAAAAAGAAAAGAAAAAGAAAAAGAAAAAGAAAAAGAAAGAGCCTTGCAGAACTAGCAGCCATGCAAGGGCAGACAAATCACAGGCTGCTGCTGCTGCAGCCTGCCAGCCTACAGCTATCAGTACCTCCCACCCACCCAAAACACAACCTCCCCTGTATCAAACCAACCAACCCCCCTGTACGTAGTAGTCCAGGCAGGTGGCAGTCAAATGGAGAGATAGTAGGCACTGCAGGGCACACAAGAAGCAAGCGCATGCAGCGTGGAGAGGCGAGATGGAGGAACCCAGAGTGGGTAATCGTCACCTGAGAACTTTTAAGCTTCAGTCAGCTCGGAGGAGACAGGATGCACACATCTTCACTGATAGTCTCCTTTGTGCCAGTTTCTCTTTTCCTTTTATTATAACCATGCTCTGATCAGCCATGTGATACGCAGGCACACAAATAACCTGTTACATGTAGGATTTCCTTCACACCTTGTCAGAACAACTAATCATGGGTGAACCTCCAGAGATTTGCTTTGGTTCAGACTTTGAAAGATTCATATCCTAGGCTAAATCAGGCCATAAAATCAGGTTAGGCTATCTCTCACTAGATCTCCCAAGCCAGAAATTCCATGATGACAGATTTCACTGTTGTAATTTAGTACTTCCATTGATGGTCAAAAACAAGCACTTTTTTTTTCTTTATATAGTAACAAAAGTTAACCAAACAAAAAAGTCTTGGGTTCACTTTACATTTTGGTCTAAGTTTTTGGTTGATTATGCATTTATCTGATGCAGCTTTATCAATTCTCCTGATTTTATTACATGTCTCATTTTGATGTTTTTCTGTAAGCCCTGGCACCGGAAATCATGTGAACATATAAATCTCAGCTTTCTTATTTTTTTTAAGTTTGTAGCCATTATAGTTGCAGACAAAACTTTGAAAATGTGAATTGTATGTAGACTGAAGGCTCAGAAACAAGAAAACAAATTTAAAAAGTAATAAATACTAATAAATAAATATATAAATAAAAATATTAGAAGTGTTAGAAATTTAAGCCAATCATTTTGGGGAGCTGATTTCTAAGCGTTTGAGGGCTAGCAACATTTTTGATCTGTTTGATACAACCTAATTTATGTCATGATCCCAGTTTTCACAAGTTAGCTATCTGAATCAAGGCACCTAATCCTATATTTGGGGCTCAATTCTGCAAGGTGCCTAATCATGCAGGTCCTGATTCAGACAAGAAACACGTGCTTAACCATAGTATACTAGCTTTAATTTTGAAGTCAGTGGGACTATTCACATGATTGAAATTAAGCATGTGCTTAAGTGCTTAGATGCATTGGGGCCAGCGTGGCAAGCCACTTACCAGACTATTCAATAAATGTAAACTACCAGCACTTAAGAGCCTAAAAATAGGTATTTGTGTCCCCAATTGCTGATTTTAATCATAACATCTATGGTTGACCCATATATTTTCAAAGACTGTATACAACTACAGTGAATGAAAATTCAGGCTGGGTTCTGCTTAAGTGATGACAGAAGTGGGAAAATTCTACCAATTCCTAGTAATCATTTTCCAAAGCTTCACTTTACAAGAAAGATTTACAACAGAGAGGACCAGGAACTCCTGGATCATAGCTCAGGTACATCCTCCTAATTTCCATTACTGAGTATCTGGCTTGGATATGCCTACAGTGAAATCAGGAATTGTGATTGCCATAGGTGTAGATGTAGCAGAACTAGCTAGATGAAAGCTAGTTTGAGTAACAATAGGTGGCAGCACAGGTGGCTACATGGGCCATAGCCCCACCCATCCAGGTACATACTGCAGAGGCCACCAACTGTGCTACCATGACTTCACTGCTCCTGTCACTCAAACTAGATTTGATCTAGCTAGCTCAAAGCTAGCTCTGGTATGGCTACACCTGTGGCAATCACAACTCCCAATTGCCATGTAGACATATTCTGACTTCTAGAGCATTTTCCAAGAAAAAGAAATCTACATGTGCATCACAGAACATATTTGTATTCAAAAACGCTTAAGAGTTACATCTCCTGGGTGTTGCAATATGTTTTTTTTAATATGATTAACAAGTCATTAGCTGCTATTATGAAGAGCACTGAGAATACACTATTAGGAGATGAAAGAATAGAGGATGGAAATTTTCTTTGGGTTTTTTTTTTATAAAGCTCATGATTGTTAATACTTTCAGTTATAATTGAAGTATTCTGGTTGTTAAAATACTAAGTCTTTGGATAGATTATTCTATTTGATGTGAGTCTCCTAGTTAAAAAAAAGTCATCGGCCTTTCCAGCATCTACATGCAATGCTTTTGCCTCATTGATATGTCATGTATCATTTAACACCAATCATCAATAATTGATTAGGATTCTCTGATCCATCAGAATGCAGATCTCAGAGCACACAGTTGTATGCATTCAAATTGGTGACAGGGAGAATCTTGCAGAATATTCTACCGGTGGGTGAAATTCTCCCCAATGCAAAGGGATTATGGATCATTTTAGTTGCACCTAAACTCTATCTTGACAGCATAAGTTGGACTTAAATGATGCATAGGCCAGTGCTGGCCCTCTGCATCGGAATAAACTTTACCCTAGTATGAAGGGCATGGGCCTCACAAGAGAAGAGAGTTTTGGGGAGAGATTTGAATGAAAAGTGTGTGCACGCCTGGTGGACTAGGATATTTGGTTTCTATTTTCCATTCTTATTTCAACTTTTGTTGCGGGAGTCAAAAGATGAGAGAACAGAATGGGGTCTAAGGGCTGGAAATAGCACCAGCATTAATCAAATTCTTTAAGTCCCCTGGATCTTTATAATTCATCTTATAGTGGTAAAATCCTGGCCCTGTTGAAATCAATGACAAAAAGTCCATTAGTTTCAATGGAACCAGGGCTTCACCCTAGGAAGTTCTGATTTTTTTTAAAAGTTCATTTTAAATTACCTCTTTTCTCTGAATACAGCATTTTTGCCTTTGTGGTGAAACTTTTAAACATAACCACTCTAACCCAGGTGGAGTTTGTATTGTTCTATCTTGGCTAAAAATCTCTTTTTCTATGCTATATTGCAGAAGCACACAGCCTTTTAACTTCCAGTTATAAATTTCTAGAGGTTTTTTAAATAAACATTTTAATTCACCAAACCAAACCACTCTGTAGTATTAATTCACTTTATAAAGTTTCAGATTAATTCTTTCTTCCCGTTCCTTCTGAGAGGAGGCCTCTTTCTCCCCTCACTGCATGCTTGTATGTCCAGAATACTAATGGGAGTTATGGACACTCACTGAGGAAAGAGGAGACTGCCACAGTATGTTTCACTTTCGAAAACCTCAAAAATCTAGATTCCCAGTTGCACTGAGTTTTGACTTGATGCAGCAGAGGAAAGTGATGGGTAAAGGTGACTGTAAATGCTGATCATAGTCCTGGGTCAGGGGAAAGAGGGAAGCCCAAATGGCTTGGTCTCCATTAGAAAAGTTGCACTGGTTTAACTAAACTCATTCTTAAATTGATTTAGGTAAACTTTTGCAAACCCTTAACGAAGGCACACCTTAATCCTTGCTTCAACTGGTTTAGCACAATCTGGTAAATTACAGGTGCAAGCTCAACCAATTTAAGCAAGGGTTAAAGCGTGTCTTCTTTAGGGGCTTGCATTAATTAATTCTAGCTAGTTAAAAGTCCATTTAGTTCAACTGGTGCAACTTTTCTAATATAGACAATACCTTAGAGCAGTCTTTTCTGGATGCGTTATGTTACACCAACAGCTGCAGTTCTATCGGGACCACTGCATCAGTCAAGAACCAGGTGGAGCCCTCTGCACTTCTACAAAGGGAAATCCTCATGGTGGCCATAGGCAGGACCAAGAACCCAGCTTTCTGTGTGTATGTGTATACACATGCAAACCAATACTGCCTGAAGAACATTTGAAAATCTGAATTTAGCTCCAAATCTTGCTCCCAGCACAAATCTCAAGCATCTTCTCTGTACTGTGGTTCAATCACTTTTGGGTCTAGAGTGGAAAAGAATAATTTTCAATTATCTCTAGGCAGCAGTGTGGCGTCTTTAGTCACGCTACCAGTCTCAGAGCTGGAGATTCATCTGCATCATATGCACCCTGTACTTTGTGAGGAAGAGAATGGCTGATGGAGCTGTTTAGTGATATATCTACCTCCTGGTCTCTTCTCCACACTGTTGCACATCAGCTTGCCTGGAGGCCTCATATAGCACACAGGGGAACAAGCTTCATAAATCTTGGTTTCTCTGTACCCCATGCACCCCATAAAATGGAGCCACCGTGGCTCTGTTTTTCACCAAGCCATTCACATCTGAAGAGGGAGAACAAGATTTTCTCCTGGCTTGTAATAGAAAAGTCATCTCATTGCTCAGGGTCTCTGATTGGGAGCATTCCAATGAAATTGTGATCAGGTAGAAGTTGAATTCAATTCTTGGTACCAAAAACGTATCTGCAAAAGTGAGAGTGTCCTTTCGAAAGTTTGGCCACCAATGAACTAAACATTAACCAGCTAAACTGAACTAAATTTATGACATTAAAGACTAAGAGAGCTAAGTATGTATTCCTTGTCTAAGACAAGTATGTGATAGAAGATTACCTCTATTAGAAGGTTATAAACACCAAGGAGAAAGAGGAAATAATTTATTGCCGAACAAGGGGATATAACTAAGGAAAAAGGAATTAAAATAAGAAATGAAAATTTAGTGTATTCCCATAAAAGCTTCCTAAACAGTGAAATGTGTCAGTCTCAAAGGGAATTGGTGAAAGTCTCATTAGGAGGACATGTACAACTAGAAGACAAATCTCAAGGTAAGGTACTAAACTAACTGAGAAGGTTTGTATTGGCAGTAGGATGGACTGGATTATCATCTTTTTTATTTCTTCTAGGTCTGTGCCACTTCTAACTCTATGAATGTGCAGTCTGGACATGACTAACCAATCTACATTTAAAAAGTGTTGCAGAATTGCCAAAACACTAAGCAACAGAGCAGGAGTGTTTTTGATGGATTAACTTAATTTATATCTGCTTCTGTGACTATTCTAACAATCATTCCCAAGTATACAGGCTACATATTTAAAGAAGTCTTGGGTCAATTTATGAATTTGAAAGTAATTTTTCCTAGGTCAATAGAATATCAATTCCTATGGCCTACTTTCCTGTATAGGATAGGAAGTCTTTACAGGTATGGAGCATCATGAAGTATAGAATGCCACTTAGGGCCTGATCCAAAAGTGATTGCCATCAAAATCTGATTTTATGTTTATTGCTAGGGCAGAGAGATGATCAATAAGACATACTGGCCATTGAAAAATGCAGTGTGGGTGCAATATATGCTCCAAGTATGATACCTCCCTTCCAAAACACTTGGAATTCTTAGTGTACCCAAAACATATGGCCAAAATTTCCATTTTGCATATTTCTAATAACTGTATATTAACATTCACTTTGCATAGCCTAGACAGCATCACATGGACTCTGTGAACTCAATTAAAGAAAATGATTCTGTGTCTTGCATTAATTGATACTGTTTTTATCTGTTCACAGATGTCCCTCTGCATATAATATTCTGCATTCAGATCCTTTTCTCATTTAGCTTTAACTTTCCCCTCTAATTCTACATATTCATCTAAAATCAACTGATATACATTAGAAATATGGGGAGAGTTTCTTCTGAGCTCTGGCATTTTTGAACCACTCCGGATGTGACAAAGGCACTAGGAAACAGCTGGATCTGGATAGCTGAAATTTCCCCTGGTAAGGAAATTTCAGCGGGAACACAGTATATGGCTACTCTACATTGTAAACTGGGCTTCAGACTCAAATTTGAGCCCAACCTCCATCCCTCCCACCCCTATCCATACAAAAATCTTTCTGACGTGGGTCAGCAAGCTTTCTAGACCCAGGTCCTAGAACCCACCAGAGGAATCTTACTGGGTCTCATGCCTAAGCCCCAACATTTTGCAGTGTGGATGCAATTCAAGCTCAATTCACAGACTCGTGTCTGGAAAGTTCATCAATGCTATCCTACAATCCCCTGGGCCTGTGTTTCTCGGTCGTTCTACCACAAAAATGTCCCACGCGATTGCACCGAACCAGAAGCAACCCTCCTTGATTCAAATACTGTTCAAATGAACCTGCTCAGTGTTTAAGTCTTCCTTTCCACACAGACCGTTCACCTGGAAACACATAAGTGTCTCTTGTGTTAGTTATGGCCGCCAAAAAGAAGAAGTAGCCCCAGACCTGGCACCAGGTATGTTTTTGCCTCCATCTTTGTTAATAATATACAAATTGGAGGGATTTCTGTCCTATGACCCAGTATAATTATTATTATAACCTAGGGGTTGTATCATGTTTCCATTAATGGCAGAACTCACACCCACTCCCTTCCCTAACACATTCCCAACCAGTGGAATTCTAAATGGATACCAAGAACTTAAAACAAAAAAAGTTAAACTAGCACTTATGAAATTTTCACTAGATACTCTCAGATTACCACAAATATGGATTGGGGCAATACAATTAAGAGACATGAATTGTCTTCCCTGCTAGCATGCTGCACAAACCAGCCATGCCAGACCACTCTGAGCCCATCTGTCTGAGTACTCCAAACTGTACCATAATTAGGTGGAAGTATATGTAGCCCATTGGTCCCATAGTATAAGTCCTAACTGTCCCAAGAGGGCTTTATATAGTCCTGGGGCATGAGTGAACACAGGGTGCTTTGAAGAAGGCTGTAATACCTCTCCAATCTAAAACAGCATCTTGTTGATTTTCCCATGATTTTAATCCACTCCTGGCTGGTTATGCTTCTATACTTCTCACAGAGCAGCAACTCCAGGCAGTTGGTTAGATTTTTAGAGCAGGGCATACATTCATAGATTCCAAGGCCAGAAGAGACTATTGTGATCATCTATTCCGACCTCCTATATAACACAGGCCATAAAACTTCCCCAAAATGATTCCTACAGCAAATCTTTTAGAAAAACATCCACATTTAATTTAAATATTGTCGGTGATGGAGAATCCAGCAAGACCCTTTATAAATTGTTCCAATGGATAATTACTCTCTCTGTTAAAAATGTATGCCTTATTTCCAGTCTGAATTTATCCAACTTCAACTTCCAGCCATTGGATCACGTTATACTTTTCTCTGCTAGTTTGAAGAGCCCATTATTAAAATATTTGTTCCCCTGTAGGTACTTACAGACTAATCAAGTCATCCATTAACCTTGTCTTTGTCCAGAAAAATAAATTGTGCTCCTTGAGCCTATCACTGGAAGGCACGTTTTCTAATCCTTTAATTATTCTCATGGCTCTTCTCTGAATTTATCAACACTTTTCTCAAATTGTTGACACCATAACTGGACACAGTATTCCAGCATCAAGCACACCGGTGCCAAATACACATTGCTATCACCTGTCTCTTAGTAATAACTGGGGTTCCCTCCAACAGGGGTAGCCTCAATGAGAGAGGATACCATGACATCATCTGGAAGGAGGGTCCCAACTATGGGATCATTTCTCTCTACTCCAGCTTGAGGTTCTCCTTCCCCAAGACTTTCATCCTCCTCAACACCACATAAGGCTGTCAGACTATGAACCTTCTCTATGTACGTATCTCCCTTATCTCATCCAGTTCAGCAATTCTGGTCTCAAGAGCCCATATGTGCTCTGAGGGCCACGAGTTGCTTGCATCAAATGCACATGTACGGCACCTGCCCACAAGACCTCCTACTGGTTCCTCTAGTGAATCCATAATGCTGAATCTGTCATTGCATTAATTTCCATGGCAACAGATGCTGACGCCACAAATAGAGTTTTAATCCCAGAAAACAGAAAAAAGAAAAAGCTGGGTTGTGAAAGAGAATTCTTTTTCAAAGACCAATATTAAAGATAATTGCAAAGTGAATCTAGCAAATTACTTGCTAATTTTCTTTTATATAAATATTCTCTTTTTAGACTATTGTGCCACTAAGAATGGCATTCTCACCTTGAAGCTCTATAGGATTAAACTAACATTCACGGATAGATGATTAAATATGCTAATATTTGTCTCATTTTGATTATCCTTGATTACATGACATCCTTTTTTCTTATCAGCTGATAAGATATTTTAATATTAAAATTGAGAAATTATGCATGATTATTCTCAGTGGCATCTGCACATTTCAGAAGGTATTGGTGGCAGTGTAAATCCCAGTTTATGAGATATAAATAGTAATATTTAGGATGTGTGTGACCTTGGGGGATTTCCAAAATGCATTACAAAATTAGGGCCCAATCCAGAGCCCATTGAACCAATAGGTGTTCAATGAGGCCCTTAAATTGACATACGAGTTGTAATTATGCCTAGGGTCATCCTGCTTACACTCTAGTTCCCCTTTTTGATACTCTTCAGAGAGGGGAAATCACAAGACTTTTTGCATGCAACCTTGTATTCTGACCATTTCTCCTAGCATCTATCCTCACCATCCCCTATCTTAATTGCTCTTTGAAGTGCTCAGTAAATTATCCCAAACAATCTGAGGCTAGAGACCTGAATGAGACAGTTTTCTTGTCTTTTGTGATACGTAAAGAGGCACTCTCCTATTCAGCAGTGGTGCTGAAAGATTTGCAAGACCAGCCTTAAATGTTTATCCATAGGGGATCACTCTATCCAGTAAAATTTAGAGCAGCCCCTAATCTGCTCTAAATTAAGTGATCCCAATTTGGACTGCATGTAGTGAAAAGTTCCTCTCCTAACATGGTTAACTCAGCATATCTTGACTTGTTTTGGGAGATCTGGCTCAGAGTGAACATTTCTTAGAGGTATGGATGGGATCTTGATCCAGCCCCTTCTGTGGATTTGGATGTATTAGCAAACATTGAAAATTCAATCCAATGGAAATTCACGGGAAACCAATATAACTCCATGAAAACTAGAGCTTTCTCAAAGTCAGATTAAAATCAGCTGTGGCCGCTGCTAATGCATCCAGACTCATTAGCAGTAAACCGATGGGATTACAATGTAACGCTAGCAGGAAAAATATGCATCTGGATTTCTCCTAATTGTTCTGAGTTTGCCATAGACTTCAAATGCACCTGAGTTTGGGGGAGACAATCTAATCAGAGTAAAGATCTCTATGATGATAACAACTAAACAAAGAGCAATTATAACTCACACTCAAAAACTACATTAAAAGAACATTAAGGTTGTGACACAAACTGAGAAAAGTAATAAAATGCACAGGTAAAGGAAGACACTTACTATACCCTATTTTCTACAATACTTGGGCACAACAGGACATCTCCTTAATTGACTTCTTGATGTGCCCTATTGGAGAATTAGAGGGCATAAGGCAGGTTTCACTCCTAAGTGCATTTTCTTTCATGGTGCTTTGTCTCAGCCTTCACATTGTTTTAACATAGGGGTGGGGGGGGTGTGCGTGAGCGAGCAAGAGAATTCACTTTTATACTAAATGCTACAGGAAAAAATATTAAAGGGGAATTGTGTAAATGTTAAAGTTTAAACCTGACTTTGACATTTGGAAACCTCTGAACTGATGGTTTTAAAATGTTCTAAATGTTTCCAAGTAATCTCATTGGAAATACTGTTTCACTGGCATAGAACTTACATTTCACAAAGCCCTGAGTAAAATATCTATTAGGTTAAAGCCTGTCCAGTCACAAATTATTTTGCTATTCACTGAACAATAAAAGCAGAAATGATTATCTCAATCATATCACATGGATCAGAAAATTTTGACGTCCCAGTTAACATTCATTTTAGTGGCTCTTTTAAAGAGTATCATTTTCAAACCTGCCTTATGCCCTCTAATTCTCCAATAGGGCACATCAAGAAGTCAGTTACTTATAATCTCTTTTTTATCTTTAGCTATTGCAATGCTGAGAGTGACTTATAAATTACTGAAAATATATCTGCAGCCATGTATGTCCCAGGATGTTACAGACACAAGGTGGGTAAGATAATATATTTTACTGGACCAACTTCAGTTGGTGAAAGAGAATGTTTCGAGCTCCACAGAGCTCTTCTTCAGGTCTGGGAAAGGTTATCAGAGTGTCACATGGTGACGTGCCAGGTGGAATAGGTTGTTATGCATAAGGAGTTAACAAGAAACTAATCAAAATGAAGTGGGTTATTGACACCTTGTCTCTCAAAAGATATTCAAATTTTCATTTTTATGATCAATACCAGTCTTAAAATATTTGGTAATGGCAGTCGAACAAAAATATATAGAAAAGAGATACTGGTAAAATCAGTATCTTGTGTCTCAATTATTGTTAAATGCTTTAGTTTAATACATTATTTGCTGTTACTTAAGGATTCTGAAACACTCTTACAGTACTCCAATTTTATAGTAATTAATGCAACTCATTTATTATAATGAAGCTAATTACAAATAATCACAATCTCATATCTCAGAATAATATACTTTAATAATTTCAGCCAAATACCACAAATGCTTATTATGATGGAATGCACCCTTGTATTCACACTCTACATACCACTGTAATACTCTGCATACAAAATATGTCTTGTAAGGTATCATCAGAAAATTAATGAAACTTGCAGGTCAATGATATGGTGAAATATATGTACAGTTATGATCCAATAAAATCACAATTGAAATGTATTTACCAGACAGTCTGGGCAGCGGGCAAGCCTGTTTCTCACCTGTTTCTTAAAGACAAAGGACAAGAGGAAACCCCTACCCAGGTGTCAAAGCTGATTGGCAATCACGTATCAAGCAGCCATTTTTTGGCATGGAAAGCAGGGAAGGCAAGAGATGAGAAATATGCATTTCAGCATATAGAGGTGAAAATAAACAGCATCCACCACACTCCATGTCTCCTTGCTGTCAGCTAGAAATAATTTTATTGGGGGGGGTACTCTTGGGAAAATGCATTTCAAAGGGTGATTGAACTATAAAACTGAGGGGCAAAACCACCCCAAACTATCTTTCCCCACTCATCTCTCTCTTTTCACCTAAAGGGAAAAAAAAGAAACAGCCACTGGACTTTCGTAGACTAGGATTGGCTTCCAGTCTGGTCAGTAACGTTACTGGTACATCTGGTAAGGGACTTCTTGAACCAAGTCTAGTTTGTTAAGTTTAGAAAGTATTTTAATCTTTATTTTTGTAACCATTTCTGACTTTAATTCCTCATTACTTGTACTCATTTAAAAACCTCTCTCTTCGTAATTAAATAAGCTTGTTTTATTCTTTAATCAAAACTAAACCAGTGTTGTGAACTGTGGGCAATTCCATTTGAGATAGCAAATGTTTCATCTTGCCCTCACCTTAGAGGGGCAACAGACCTAATATATCTGGACTGCCCAGGTGAAGTCTAGACACGTTTTGGGGGGGGGGAATCTTGGACCTGAGCGTGTGTGGGGGTTACCATGTGGTAACCACAGCTGTGTTACCAGAGAAATTCCCCAGACTCTATTTTGTATCCCTGACCTCCATTTTTGAATAAGCAAGAGTCACTCCACCCGTGGAAGCTGCAGGTCACATGGTACTTCAAAAAGTAGGGGAAAGATCAGATGCATAGACAATATAAATTTGGTGGGAAAACTAAAGTAGGAGAAAGGTCAGCAAATCATAACTCTGAGGTAATCAATGGTTGCAGGCTAAAAACAGAACTGGCCGCAAACATGCACGGACCGTTGGCAGCGAGCACGTGTCGTGAAGATTGACAGAGATATTAGAAAAAACCATCTAGAAAGTTCTGACAGGACAGTATAAAAGACAGTTGGCAGAAGAGAGATAGCAGGAGCTGAAGAGAGCGTGCTAAGGGTCTAGACGTTGACAGGAAAGGGGGTGGGGGTGGGGGTTAAGTGAAGAACGGATGAGAGCAAAGCGAAGCAAGCCAAAGTCAGCAGACAGAGTAAGCCCGTCAATTATTAGTGCAACGTGTGTTCATGCATGCTTGGGCGAGTGAAGGTGTGTGTTTGTTTTACGTTAATTGTAAAAGCAATGTATATACGCAAGACTTGCTGTACGTTTAAGAATTGCTGTCAGCAGCCTGCGACAGACTGGCCATCTGTAACAGGGTGCAACCACTTAGAATCATCTCAACTATGTGACTGTGGTGTGGAGCGCTCTTTAACTTGTTGCAAAGGCTTTGTGTTTTAGATTTGTTGTATTAGGGATTATTATTTGCACCAATAAAAAGGTGTCTTGTTTTGGAAAGAAACGCTGTCTTTGTGTCAATCATTTATTGGAAGGCTGTATCTGCATCTTCCAGGTGTTTCCTTAGCCACCCTGGAGACCTACACCTTAGGAAAACAGATTGGTTTGTAGGCGAGCTATTCTGGGGGTACCTTAAATCTGTTTTTGGGGTAATGGCTGCTGGAAGCCAGAGCGTGACTGGAGTATGTTGGCAGGCTGCCGCTATACACAGACACTCAGGGCGTTACCGGCATAATGGCAGGCTGTTTGTGAGCAACTCAGTTGGGAGCTACATAGCAAAGCATAGTGAGGCACCAAAGGTTGCAGGGCAGGTGGAGACAGCCCTCTCTGATCTGGATTGCACGCTGAAATGTCTACTTATACACACACTTATCTCTAAGCACTTCTGTAGAGGCATCAACTTCATGCGACTACTCTTGTGCTTAACGTTAAAACATATGCGTAACTATTGTCAGGAGCAGAGCTAGACTGGTGCAGTAGCCATGTTTTCTTTATTAGTTTTGGGGGGAGCTTCGCTATTTCAAAACGTCTTCCATTCCAGAATACAATAAAAAATAGAAATTTTCCAAAAACTGAAATTCTGAAGCAAAAATCTATGTTTTGAGTTTTTTTTTTTTTGAAAAAAAATCAAAAGAGTTTGTTGCAATTATGACTCTTCTCCCCTCTCCCCCCCATTTTACAGAAGGGGTCAGACTGGCAGAACATCCACCCATTAGCTCCATATTTTCCTCTCTGCCTATATTTCTAAACCTATCAGATGCACTGAAATTTTTCCAGGTCACTTGAGTGTGTATGATATTTGATCTGAAGTTTCAGAGTAGCAGCCGTGTTAGTCTGTATTCGCAAAAAGAAAAGGAGGACTTGTGGCACCTTAGAGACTAACAAATTTATTAGAGCATAAGCTTTCATGAGCTACAGCTCACTTCATCGGATGCATTTGGTGGAAAAAACAGAGGGGAGATTGATATACACACACAGAGAACAATGAAACAATAAAACCCATTAAACAATAGGTTTTATTGAGGTAGCGTAGGGCCTGAGGAGGTAGTCTACATAGCCAGACAATCCTGCTGTCAGGGTGCCAATGCCTGAGATGATGGGGCATCCAGGATTTCCAGGTTTATGGATCTTGGGTAGCAGATAGAATACCCCAGGTCGGGGTTCTAGGGGTTCTGTGAGGATTTGTTCTTGTGCTTTTTCAGGGAGTTTCTTAAGCAAATGCTGTAGTTTCTTTTGGTAACTCTCAGTGGGATCAGAGGGTAATGGCTTGTAGAAAGTGGTGTTGGAGAGCTGCCTAGTAGCCTCTTGTTCATATTCCGACCTATTCATGATGATGACAGCACCTCCTTTGTCAGCCTTTTTGATTATGAGGTCAGAGTTGTTTCTGAGGCTGTGGATGGCATTGGCACCCTGACAGCAGGATTGTCTGGCCATGTAGACTCCCTCTTCAGTCCCTACGTTACCAGCACTCCCAGCTATCTTCGAGACACCACTGACTTCCTGAGGAAACTACAATCCATCAGTGATCTTCCTAAAAACACCATCCTAGCCACTATGGATGTAGAAGCCCTCTACACCAACATTCCACACAAAGATGGACTACAAGCCATAAGGAACAGTATCCCCAATAATGTCACAGCATACCTGGTGGCTGAACTTTGTGACTTTGTCCTCACCCATAACTATTTCACATTTGGGGACAATGTATGCCTTCAAATCAGCGGCACTGCGATGGGTACCCGCATGGCCCCACAGTATGCCAACATTTTTATGGCTGACTTAGAACAACGCTTCCTCAGCTCTCGTCTCCTAATGCCCCTACTCTACTTGCGCTACATTGATGACATCTTCATCATCATCTGGACCCATGGAAAAGAAGCCCTTGTGGAATTCCACCAGGATTTCAACCATTTCCATCCCACCATCAACTTCAGCCTGGACCAGTCAAACAAGAGATCCACTTCCTGGACGCTACGGTGCTAATACGCGATGGTCACATAACCACCACCCTATATTGGAAACCTACTGACCACTATTCCTACCTACATGCCTTCAGCTTTCATCCAGACCACACTACATGATCCATTGTCTACAGCCAAGCTCTACAATATAACCACATTTGCTCCATCCCCTCAGACAGAGACAAACACCTACAAGATCTCTATCATGCATTCTTACAACTACAATACCCACCTACTAAGTGAAGAGACAGATTGACAGAGCCCGAAGAGGATCCAGAAGTCACCTACTACAGGACAGGCCCTACAAAGAAAATAACAGAATGCCACTAGCCATCACCTTCAGCCCCCAACTAAAACCTCTCCAACGCATCATCAAGGATCTACAACCTATCCTGAAGGACGACCCATCACTCTCACACATCTTGGGAGACAGGCCAGTCCTTGCTTACAGACAGCCCCCCAATCTGTAGCAAATACTCACCAGCAACCACACACCACACAACAGAACCACTAACCCAGGAACCTATCCTTGCAACAAAGCCTGTTGCCAATTCTGTCCACATATCTATTCAGGGGACACCATCATGGGGCCTAATCACATCTGCCACGCTATCTGAGGCTCGTTCACCTGCGCATCTACCAATGTGATATATGCCGTCATGTGCCAGCAATGCCCCTCTGCCATGTACATTGGTCAAACTGGACAGTCTGTACGTAAAAGAATGAATGGACACAAATCAGACGTCAAGAATTATAACATTCAAAAACCAGTTGGAGAACACTTCAATCTCTCTGGACACTCGATTACAGACCTGAGAGTGGCTATTCTTCAACAAAAAAAACTTCAAAAACAGACTCCAGCAAGAGACTGCTGAATTGGAATTAATTTGCAAACTGGTTACAATTAACTTAGGCTTGAATAGAGACTGGGAGTGGATGAATGATTACATAAAGTAAAACTATTTCCCCATGTTATTTCTCCCCTCATTGTTCCTCAGATGTTCTTGTTAACTGCTGGAAATGGCTCACCTTGATTATCACCACAAAAGGTTTTCCTCCTTCTCCCTCTCCTTCCTGCTGGTAATAGCTCATCTTAAGTGATCACTCTCCTTACAGTGTGTATGATGAAACCCATTGTTTCATGTTCTCTGTGTGTGTTTATAAATCTCCCCACTGTATTTTCCACCAAATGCATCCAATGAAGTGAGCTGTAGCTCACGAAAGCTTATGCTCAAATAAATTTGTTAGTCTCTAAGGTGCCACAGGTACTCCTTTTCTTTTTTGCCAATACAGACTAACACGGCTGCTACTCTGAAACCTGAAATCAGTCAGTGTCTATGCAATTACAGGATTGGCCTGGGATTAAAATATGTCAGGACTTGATATGGTATGACCCCAAATCCTACCCAAAATAAATGGGTAACATTGTGCCTGATTTGGTCTCAAGGAACAAACCTTATCAGGACTCTGACCTGCCTAAAAATTGTGGCACTTCATCTCCTTTTTGAAGATGAAAATCATAGCACTTAGAAATGGAAAAGACATATTATAATGCTGGAGAGCATTATCAATGGCAGAGGAGAGAGAGACACACACACACACACACACTGACATCAGTGGGCTATAAATTGGCTGCGGACAGGAGTGGTAATACTTTACATGCCTGAGCTCAATAGCACACAGTGCACGGGACATTAAAACATTTTTACTGACAGAGAGAACGTTGGCCAGGACACTGAGTTTATCATCTGATCGGCATAAAGTCCTAGCGAGTCATCATGCAGGAGCGGATATCAGCAATTGGCAGAATTTTTTCTGAGTTAATCTGAAAGACAATTTACAAGTGTGACTATTACTAAAACACCCATGAACCTTGGAGTTTACTTGTTCCCTCATTAATTATATAAATATTCAAAGTTAAAGAAACACTAAACTTGCCCCTTTTAAATATAAAAACTTACATTTTCAAACTTGAGCTATAACTTAATCGTCCCATGACTACATGACATTTAGCATGCAAGTATATGGTGTCTGCTTCTGCTTTGATTGAAGTCATTGAGAGTTTTGCTGTTAAAGGAATAGGAAACAAGAGCAATCCCATGGTCAGTGAAATATTTACTAGGAGTTTTCATCACAGCATTGAAATGTCTGGCTATGCTACATAAAGGAAACTGATACTTTGTATAAAATAGTTTACCAATATCAGTTAGCAGGCCATTAAATTCATTACATAATAAAGATTTATACGGATGAATTAAAATCATTTAATTCCAGGAAGGTCTTAGGTGGACCTTCTAGTTGAGATTTTCAAAGTAGCTTAGGGGATTTAGACTCATGTATAACACATTTTAAACCATTATTCCTAATGTTGTTGCTTTGTTTAAATAAAAACACAACTTGGATTTTTTTTGTACTCATATTTCCTTCGGTTCACTTTGACATCAGTTCCACAGATCAAAGAAAATACATCAGAACTGTAGTATCTGTACAGATTAAGTGATATGGGAACGGAGAAGGAGAATTATTTGCAAATTGCCGTTACAAACATAAAAATGCTAATGGCAAGAGATTTCTTTTTAAAGGTAATTATTTAGTGAGGACAATGGTCATTGTTTCATCAAAACACCATTAGAAACAGTTTGCTTTTTGTAGTATTCACTGAATAATTCATACATTCAAAAATAAATCAAATTGTTTTATATATTTATTTGGCCTCCACAAGACAGATCCTTCATTTTCCCTAATATTTACACTTGTTAATACTTCTCTGATAGATGAATTAACAGAGTTACAGCTGAATTAGTAGAGTCAAATTGAAATTTTGTATTTTTGTGATATTTCAGCAGTTCAAGAGAGCTGAATAGTAAAAGGTCAGTTTCCAGCCAAGGATAGCAGTTAGACTACTCATAAGCTGAGACAATAACCTGTCATGCTGACCAATGTTGTCTTATTGTTTCCTTCTAACTCCTCCATTTATCTGTATCCATCTGTTGGCTCTTGTCTTATGCTCAAATTGTAAAGTTCTTTAGAGCAGGGATCATCTTTGTTCTGTGTTTGTACATTACTTAGCACATCGGGGACCTGGCCAATGACTGGGGCTCCTAGATGATCTGGAAATACAAAAAATAAAGATGATAATGTTTTAAAAAAGCTGTAAGCTATAATGCAACAAGCAGGTTAGACTAGATGATCATAGTGGTCTCTTCTAGTCTCAGAATCAAGGAAAACAGATGTTGTGGCAATAGGTATTTGGCTCTGGAAAAGCACCTGTTGTGATAATTTTGAAATAGAAGAGCAATTTACAATAGTTCTTCCCCCCCCTTCAGGAAAAAAAAATGGCAGAACCATTTTAAGTCACCTTTGTGCAGACTAGCACTTGCAAACATTCATCCAAAAAAAGAGAAAGTTCTGAGCAACTGGAAACAGAGTTGTACTGAAAGCTCTTACACAATGTTACTATTATAACATTAATTACACAGTGCCTAGAGGGCAGTTGAACACACTGAACTGGCACTGTACAAACAGAACACATGTCTATATCATCTTGATCCCATTTGGAATGCAAATTTTACATCATTTGTATGCATGACATGAGCCCTAATGGCATCTGAGATTTTAGAAATCACGAAGGTTAGAGTGAATTTCCACCCTTTCACTATAGAGCATATGCTTAATATTTCAATATTAATGTATATAAGAATCAGTTGCTTAGGCCTCTGGCTGCGCTATTACCTCTCCTTTTAGTGCAAGGCATCCAGTGGACCTGCTGGAACCTAATGTCTCATTAATATAATCAGGGCATCATCACTTTGTTGTATCCATATCCAATTCATGGATATGCTTTAGTAACAGATGAAAGCATCAGCTTTGTCTACACTTTCTCTAGGAAAAAAAATGCACCAGAAACACATGGAGGACAATAGAAATTGCACATCAAAACATTAATGTTTTTAGAAAATGACCCTGAAAGATGAAAGCTAAAAGATGGTCCCAATACACCCATTTAAGTGCTTGAGAAAAACAACAAAGCAAGTAGAAAGAAAAGGGAGAGCTAGCATCAAAGCATGATTTTAAAGTGCTTTTCCATCTCCATAATTATCCAAGGTGCTGATAATTCAGAAGGGAAAGGGTTTATCTGAACAATTAACATCTCTTTCTAAAACACAGAATAAAACTTCCAGAAGAGTTATTTAGTTTTAGAAGTTTTCCTGTAAAGGAATTCAAATATTGTGCATCACAGTGGAAGGAGAAGGAAAAAGTCAGAGGGCAAGTTCAGCTTGCTGCATACTTATGCTACTGCTGGGCCATCACCAGAACACATCAGATGACAGTAGTTATACTTAGAGCAAGAGAGGACTCAAAAGGGGGATCCAATAGATGATTTCCAAAGTGCAATTAAGAAATATGTCACTGATCTCCTTTTATGTAGATTTCTTTTTGTCCTCTTGCTGCTACAGTGATCTAACAACTGTTGAAGTCAATGAAATATTCCATTACCTTCACTGGACATGGGATCAGGCTCATACAGCTTCTAACTGTCCTAACTAGCAAAGTCCTTCTTCCTTACTAGTTTTTAAACAGTCTATCTAAACTTCTCCTTTAACTTAGGGTGTGTCTTTTTTTTATTAAAGAAAAGAAAAAAAGGTGATTGCTAGAGATAGATTTTCCTCTGGTCCCTAATAGAGTGGACAGTACAGAACACAGGTGATGCTTGAAAGGAAGTAAGCCTACTGGTAAAAATCACATTATATGTTGATCAATGTGTATTCCATCTATAATTGTTATGCACCTCAGAAATAAATATGCACACCAGGGTGTTTAATATTAGGCACTTAAACGTCTAGGAATGTAAACAAAGATCACAGTCTGCTCTCATTTATGCTGGTCTAACCCCTAGCAGTATCATTGAAGTTAATGGAATTGCTCAGGTTTTAACCCAATGTAACTGAGAAGAATTTGGCTGGCTGTGGCCTGTTTTTCAGATATGTTGAGCACCCAGAACTTCCACTGACCTGTGGAGTGGCTCAGCAACTAAAAATTTTGGCCAAACCATCAGCTGATGATCCTGCACTATATTTAATTGTCACCTTGTCAGCAGGATCAAGTCCTTTTAAACTGTATTTGCTGCTGCTCAAATTAAAGTTAATTTAGAATCAAAAATGTAACTTATCACTTTTGTTGGGAATACTGAGAAAGATACCACATAGCTTTCAACAAACCTACTTCAGTAGAGCTATGCTGGATTTGCACCAGTGTAAATGAGAGCAGAATTTGACATGAGCATTTTGTAATATGACAACCTCTTACCAAGAAATGAAAAGTGATACCAAAATAGTCACCCCTAGTTACTACGATCCAAGAATGAATGGATAGTGCTCCCCATCTGCCTGTAGCAAGCACTTAAGGTTCATCCCTGCCAGGGCTGAATACCTCATATAACAGCAGTTTGTAAGCTCTCAAAACCATCTCAGAACAGTTATTTTAACAAACAACTTGCCTACACCTCTAATTTCTAGAGCTGGGCAGAGAAAGATAATTCCATTTCATGGAGGATTTTGATTTTTTTGAAATGGGGTTTTGCTTCAATTTGCATCAAAACACAAAAATCTCAAAGTTCTCTTCAAAAAGGAATGCAACCCTTGCTCAGGGGCAGTCCGCATGGCAGGCTGCCCCAAAGACACCGACCCCGGAAGCCAGATGGACGACTTTTCAGAGACAGTCTGGCAGGGGGATGCTGAGGAGTGGGGTGGGTGACCAGGAAGGAAACCAGCCAAGTTTCCGATGGGTTCTGTCATAACATCATCCAAATTAACCATTTCCACAAAGTGTTTCAATTGCAATGGATTGGCAAATTCCAAATGAGGTGTTTCGTCTGATTTTTTCCAACCAACTATATTAAATTACCCTACCTCCATGCCTCGTGCCCTGCTAGCGTAAAACAGAAGTAAAGATTAGGGCTCCTCTGAGTGCCATGGGGCTGCTCTGTAATAATTTATGTATACTGTATAGTCTACATGTTTGTCTGATTGTTGTAAGTGGATTTCATGTATGACTGTCTTGGACTAAATCAATAGGGCTATTGATAAATTAACAGGAAGGCAAGACAGTGACTTGAAATAAGTTGTCCCTCAAACACTTGGTGGGATGGGGTGGGGGATGTTACGAAACACATGAGACAATGCACAGGCCTTTTGCTTTGATGCTCTGGCTTGGTCCTCTGTGGAGATCAAACTAGTTTTGAGTATGCTGCTCCCAGGGGCTTGTGAGTGATGAGTGATAGCAACAGCAGTATGTGTTGCATCATAGCACGGCGGAGGGGTGGGGAACTTGGGCCCCACCCATTCCAATCCCTGTGATTGGGTCCTGCTGCCCCAGGAGCCAGCAGGCCAGGAGCATAGCCAGTATTGCTGGGGCGGGCCACGCTGGAGACACTGGCTCTGCCAGAGGGGCCCAAGCTGCTGGACAGGAAGCGGCATGGCGAGCAGGTGCTAGACAGTCCCAACTGCGGTCTGCTGCCCAGGCCCAGCCACTGGCCCCAGGCATGCGCGGTTCTCCAAGCTGCCTGAGCCAGATGCTGCTGGTGAGTAGATCCCTGCACGGTTGTATCCACATCTGATTGACTATTTACAAAAATGGTCCATGGATATCCACAGATTTGCAGGGCTCTACCCATCATCTTCAGTGGACTTTTGGACAGGCACTTGGTGAGAGCAAAATTGGTAAGCAAGAGAATGTTACCTTCAACCTTATAAGAGGAAGTTACAAACCATAAATGTGATCCTGCTCCCATCAAAATCAATAGCAAAATTCCCCACTGATTTCAAAGGAAGCAGGAGAAAAACGGTGTACCCAATACTGCACTCCTTACTCAAGAAACCTCCCATTAAAATGGAAGTAACAAAATATAATAAAATAAGCATAGTACTGAATGTTCATATAGCCCTTTGAAAATTATCTATTGACTACAATCTTTAACACATTCCAGGATTTTAGAAAACCCATATTTGTGTATTAATATTGCACACCTTGCAGATGGTTCAGCAAATTTATGCTTGAAGTGCACATTGGAAGTTACAGCCAATACAGAAGGCATAATACTCAAAATAGTTTGACTGTGTTTCACAGTTGCATTATTGATGATCACAGCCATTAATGCAGATCAATAGTAAGCCACTCCAGTTGCAGTAATTTATACATTACACATGCTTTGGTTTTTATTTAATGTGATTTCATGAAAAATGACATTGGAATAATGCATGTCAAATGAAACTCCAGCCTGTGCATGAATTACAGTGTTGAACATGCACACAAGAGTAACATTTTGAAAAAAATCCAACTTTCAGTGAAAGCTTTAATTCCTCAAGGGAGACAAGCTTTTCTTATCTCTGTACTCAACCTGTTAACGTTCAATTAATTCAAAATTTTAAAGACACAGATGAGACACACTGGATTTATAAAGGTAAAAATGGCAATCCCTGTATATTCCCAGGAAGCCACCATATACACGTTAACTTGGGAACTCTCCCTCACACTGTTAGTAAAGCTAGCCAGTAGTATATGAGCAGTCATAGAATGTGAAGCTAATCTTGCTAGAGCTCCGCCAGTATGATATTGTTGGATGTATTTCCATTTTTGTGCCTGGATTGAACTCTCATAAAACAGTAAACTAATGTCTAAAAATAGTCACATCAGCATATACACCATCTGCTCTTATTATTGGTACTAAAAAAATAATTTTAGGTATAAGCCAGCGACTGTGGACTCTGATTTTCCTTTACTTATTTCCATAACATCTAATCTTTTTCATCATGACCATATAGTGAACTTCCATGACAAAAATCTCCAACAGGCCACCTGAGGTTAAAGATCTCCAAAGCAACACCAACATGCTTCTACAGTTCCTGCCCAGCAGGGACAATGGTGCTGTGTAGCCATGGATCTACCAGATCTGTTCCTGGTCCAGTCTTGCCCTGCTCAGAAAACTGCCTGTGTTAGACAGTACAGAGTGAACCCCCAGGTAGCTGTATCCTGTGTGGTCATGGATGTATATCTCTGGTGTAGCCTCCCCAGTATTTTTCCCCTTTCCTTCTTCACCATTCCCACTGGAAGTGAGGGCAGGAGAGACAGACACTTTGTTGGTGGCCAGTGCATAATTTTATAAAGTTTATATGTCTCTGTTGTGCACACTGGGGCTAAACCTGTATTTCCTTCATTGGAGATGCAACATGCTGCATACCGCAGCACGCAGACACATCCGAGACATGCATGTTCAAATGCCACCTCATGCCCAGTGTGGATTTGCACACGGTAAATAGTTCACCAACCCTACACATACACCTTTACATTTTCTTTGGTAAGCTAGACAGACAGACAGACAAAGAGATCAGTCACTATAAGGCAGGTTTTCTAATCCTTTAATCACTCGTGGCTCTTCTCTGAATCCTCTCCAATTCATCAACATCCTTCTTAAGTTGTGGTCACAGATATTAGACAGTGTTCCAGCAGCAGTCACCACAGTGCCAAATATAGAGGTAAGATAACCTCTCCACTCCTACTCAAGGTTCCCCTTTATGCATCTCAGGACCACATAAGCTCTTTAGCCATGGTGTTATGTTAAATACTCATGTTCATCTGATTATCCACCACAACCCCAAAATGTTTTTCCAAGTCACTGCTTCCCAGGAGAGAGTTCCCCTAAAGTATGGTCTACATTACTTGGTCCTAAATGTATAGGTTAACATTAAACCATATTAAAAATTAAAACACATTGTTTGCTTGTGCTCAGTTTACCAAGTGATCCACATTGGTCTGAATCAGTGACCAGTCATCTTTTTTACCAATACCGCAATTTTTATGTCATCTGCAAACTTTCAGTGATTATTTTGTCTCTTCTTCTGGGTCATTGATAAAAAGTGTTAAATAGCATTGGGCCAAGTAAGGATCCCTGCAGGACTCCACTGGATATAGACCTGCCGGATGACTATTCCCATGTTAAATTATTCATGCAGTGTTGGTTCCAGGATATTAAAGAGACAAGGTGGGTGAAGCAATCTTTTTTAATCAGTGACTTGGAGAAATCTCTCCCTCCCCCATAAAGGCAGAGTGAGTGAGTGAGTGTGTGTATACCCACTCAGACCCCCACAATAATGCATTTTATTTATATATATATATACACACACACACACACACACACACACACACAAACCCCGCAAGAGAAAGCACACACACACACACACACACACACACACACCATTCCTCTCTCCTTTTCAAATAGGTTAAAACCACTGATTTTAACCTTCCAATTGTGTGAACTATCCCCATCAGGTTTCAGTAAAACCAACTAGATCAAATTTATGCTCCTAAATGAGCAATTTCAATTCCTCATGTTTGTTACCCATGCTTCTAACATTGGTGTATAGGCAATTCAAGAATTTCTTCTTTTCATATCTTTTGGTTCTTTGATTAATGTTATTCTCAACATCTTGACTTTGTGCTGAATGCTCATATTTTCCCTCTTTTTACCCTCCCCTTTTGCCATTATTTTAATCCCTTCTGACTACACTGGTCAGTCTGTCCCCAAGGAGATTGGTCCCCTTCCACAGAGGTGAAGGCTATCCAAGCTATATAGCCCACTCTTCCCCAGAAGGTGGACCAAGAGTTTCACAAACCCATAACCTTCCACCACTTACATAACCAGCAATTCCCTTCCAGAATGTTCTACCTTGTCTTCTTCATTCATAGGACTCACTGCCTACCGTGGAGTTTCTTGCACTTTCCTCTGAGGAATCTGGTGCCGGCCACTGTCAGATAGGCTACTGCACTAAATGGACCAATGGTCCGATGTAGTAAAACAATTCCTATGTTTCCTCCAAAGATTTAGAAATAGCTTTATTGTGGCTTGATTACTACTTTAAGTCAGCTGAGCAGTACATTTTCTTTTTTCTTTATTTCATTCATTCTCATAAGTTATTTCTTCTAAACATATATTAGTTTATTTAAATTAATTCAGCAGGATTTAGACACTTCACTTCAGTGCAAAAAGAGAGTCAGACATGACCAGTTTTAGATTCACAACAAAATATGGAAGTTTTGGATATCTGAAATATTATAAATATGTTGTATACATCCATTGCTGTGAAAAACACCACCACATTCCTTTCAAATGTTCTACAAAACCTTGGGCATCTTTAATGGGTTTTAAAGAGGATAAAGACAGGCAACTTTAAGTGCATTTATCCCATAGATATCGATTGTGAGAGCACCTCATGGCTACCGATACATCACCTGGCAAATTGTTCTTCAAAGTGAGCATGAATGCAGTTCAGCATATAGTGAAGGCCAAGCTTAGAAGAACACTTGGAAAAAAACCTTGCATCCCAGCCAGCAGGAAGTATGAGTGTTTCCAAGTGCTGGAGCCAACAAAGCTGCTGAAATGTGAGATAACATTCAGTAGAAGATCCCTACATCATGACCTCACTCTGAATGTGACTTTTGTTACATTTGTTTGCAATAGGAGAAGTGAGCCTAGGATCAATTTCATGACAATTTCACAAAGGGAGAAAAACTGGGGCATGAACTGAATGCCAAACTAGCTGATAGAAACAACATATGTTCCAAAGTCATCTAAGGGAGGAAGCAAGGGTGGGAGGGCCAGAGACCTATGAAATCTGAAGCAAAGACACCAATTTTAAAGTTCTCGCTGATTATTATAGATAGATAGATAGATACACACACACACACACACACACACACTCCAATCTCCAAACAAATCTTTTACGTATTTTCTCTGTCAAAACCAAAGAGAACCCAAAATTCACCCAAAAGGAGTAGAGCCCTACACTCTACATTTAACGTTCCTGTGGTGGGCAGAACTCCTCAGCAGCCCAACACTGTGGCATTTAATTTCAGAAAGGGGAACTATGCAAAAATGAGGTGATTAAACAGAAATTAAAAGGTATAGTGACTAGAGTGAAATCCTTGCAAGCTGCATGGACACTATCATAGAGGCTCAAGTTAAATGTATACCCCAAATTAAAACACACAGTATAAGAACTAAAAAAGAGCCACCGTGGCTTAACCATGTAAAAGAAGTGAGATAAAAAGGCATCTTTTTAAAAGTGGAAGTCAAATCCTAGTGAGGTAAATAGAAAGAAGCATAAACACTGGCAAATTAAAATGTAAAAATGTAATAAGAAAAGCCAAAAAGGAGTTTGAAGAGCAGCTAACCAAAAACTCAAAAGGTAACAACAAAATGTTTAAGTACATCAGAAGCAGGAAGCCTGCTAAACAACCAGTGGGGACTCTGAACAATCGAGATACAAAAGGAGCACTTAAAGATAATAAAGTCATCCCGGAGAAACTATGCTTCAGTCTTCATGGCTGAGGATGTTTGGGAGATTCCTAAACCTGAGCCATCTTTTGTAGGTGACAAATCTGAAGAATTGTCACAGATTGAAAGAAAAGGAGTACTTGTGGCACCTTTGAGACTAAAGTTTGAGCATAAGCTTTGTGAGCTACAGCTCACTTCATCGGATGCATGCAGTGGAAAATACAGTGGGGAGATTTTAATATACACAGAGAACATGAAACAATGGGTGTTACCATACACACTGTAACAAGAGTGATCAGGTAAGGTGAGCTATTACCAGCAGGAGAGAAAAAAAAAACCTTTTGTAGTGATAATCAAGATGGGCTACTTCCAGCAGTTGACAAGAACGTGTGAGGAACAGTCGTGGGGGGGGGGGGAGGGAAGAGAAAACAAACATAGGGAAATAGTTTTACTTTGCATAATGACACATCCACTCCCAGTCTCTATTCAAGCCTAATTTAATGGTGTCCAGTTTGAAAATTGATTCCAATTCAGCAGTCTCTCGATGGAGTCTGTTTTTGAAGTTTTTTTTGTGAAGAATTGCGACTTTTAGGTCTGTAATCGAGTGACCAGAGAGATTGAAGTGTTCTCCCTTCTGCCATGTACACTGGCCAAACCAGACAGGCTCTATGTAAAAGAATAAATGGACACAAATCAGACGTCAAGAATTATAACATTCAAAAACCAGTCAGAGAACACTTCAATCTCTCTAGTCACTTGGTTACAGACCTAAAAGTGGCAATTCAACAACAAAACAACACTTCAAAAATAGACTCCAACGAGTCTAAGGGGAGATATGATAGAGATATATAAAATCATGAGTGGTGTGGAGAAAGTGAATAAGAAAAAGTTATTTACTTGATCCCATAATATAAGAACTAGGGGCCACCAAATAAAAAAAATGGTAGCAGGTTTAAAACAAGTAAAAGGAAGTTATTCTTCACTCAGCGCACAGTCAACCTGTGGAACTCCTTGCCTGAGGAGGTTATGAAGGCTAGGACTATAACGAGGTTTAAAAGAGAACTGGATAAATTCATGGAGGTTAAGTCCATTAATGGCTATTAGCTAGGATGGATAAAGGAATGGTGTCCTTAGCCTCTGTTTGTTAGAGGGTGGAGATGGATGGCAGGAGAGAGATCACTAGATTATTACCTGTTAGGTTCACTCCCTCTGGGGCACCTGGCATTGGCCACTGTCAGTAGACAGGATACTGGGCTGGATGGACCTTTGGTCTGACCTGGAATGGCCATTCTTATGCTCTTATGTCTTTTAGTATCTAATATTTAAAGGATTATTTATAAAAGAGAAAAGAAAGTCTGTTAAAATAGTTAAGGAAGTCATATACTTATAATTGCAAAGTTCTTGGATCAGGTTTGTAGTAGTGATGTTACAGACAGCTGGCTTGTAAAGTCTCTGGCAACTTCCAAAAGATTTGAAGGTCCTAAGTCCACAGTCTATATGGTCCTATTAGTATACGTCCATAGTCCAGAGATCAGAGCAAGAAAGAGGAAAAATGGAGATGCTTCAAGGGTCCTGGTTAGACTGGATGTAAACTACTTTGTGGGTGTTGCCCAGGAATATAGCACATATGTAGATGCCAGTTAAATAGTTATAAACTTCAGATACAAAAATACATGCATATAAACAGGATACTCATACTCAGTCAATCATAACTGTTTACCTTACAGGACACTTTTTACAAAGATTTGTTGCCATAGTTAGACAATGGCAATATCAGGGATATAAATGGTCATGTTTCAATCATACAGCATCACAATGACATAAGCATCACAGATACTCATGCAAATATTTGCGTCAAATCTGTGCCTAAAGTGATTTATACATGCCCTCCTCCTGCTTATATAAAGTTTCAGACACCCAGTCAGGAACCAGAGAAACCACTTTGGTTAGGTAACCAATCACAGAGAAGGAACAGGAAATTATGAATAGTGAACACTCAAAAGTCATACATTTAAAAAAAAAGTTCATTGATCTGACAGTTTTCAGGCTATAATTAAAGGCCTTTAAAAAAAAGTGCCTAAAATTGGACATTTGTGATACTTCCAGCATCAGCACTCATGGTAATACCTAGTTACACAAACATTCATGACACTATTTCCACAACTTGTTTTTTGGGACCTAAATAAGATACTTCAGTATCTAAAGTGCAGAGAACCACATCCATCATTTCCAATGTAAGTCACTGTTTATTAGCTATTCTCTGTGATGGTTACTTATCTCAATGGCATTCCTGACTACTGAAAAATCAGGCCACTTATCTTGGCCAAAATATTCATCACAACAAAACTAATGTATAAATGGCAAGGAAGCAAGTAGGCACAAATTGTATAGAAAGCAGATGGAATGTAGGAATAGTTGAGAGGAGAGATGTAGATTGGAGTAGAGGTGAGTATACCACTGAACAAATGATACAGAAGGCACGAGGATACCTGTAGGAGGAGAATGGGTAACAAAGGAGCAGGGGAGGAAGATGATTTTTGAAGCAGCATTTTGCATGGATTTGAGGAAAATCAAGGAATCCTGAAAGGAGACTGCAGCAGAAGCCTAGATAAAAGCTGACTACAATGTGTAGAAAAGCTAGCCAGAGGGCTGAGAAGGAAAATGCATCTTTTTGGGATGTTCTACAAGGAAGAAGGGAAGTGTTCAGTAGGAACCAGGCTGTGATTGGACAAAGTTAAAAAAAAAAAGTAGGGCCAAATTTTCTACTGATGTAATTCAGTTAACTTCAGTGGAACTGTTCCAATTTATACCAGCAGACAAGGATGGATTGCACAGAGAATAGTGGAATTGTTTACAATGATTGAATACTACGACTGAAATTAGATGAAAGTTTCTGAAATTAGATGAAGGTTTCTAACCATCAGGAGTGAAGTTCTGGAACAGCCTTCCAAGGGGAGCAGTGGGGGCAAAAGACATATCTGGCTTCAAGACTAAGCTTGATAAGTTTATGGAGGGGATGGTATGATAGGATAGCCTAATTTTGGCAATTAATTGACCTTTGACTATTAGTGATAAATATGTCCGATGGCCTGTGATGGGATGTTAGATGGGGTGGGATCTGAGTTACCTACAGAGAATTCTTTCCTGGGTATCTGGCTGGTGAATCTTTCCCATGTGCTCAGGGTTCAGCTGATTGCCATATTTGGGGTTGGGAAGGAATTTTCCTCTGGGGCAGATTGGAAGAGGCCCCGGGGGGGTTTCGCCTTCCTTTGCAGTGTGCAGCACGGGTCATTTGCTGGAGGATTGTCTGCACCTTGAAGTCTTTAAACCACGATTTGAGGACTTCAATAGCTCAGACATAGGTTAGGGGTTTGTTACAGGAGTGGGTGGGTGGGAGAGAGAATCTGTGGCCTGCATTGTGCATGATCATAATGGTCCCTTCTGACCTTAAAGGGCATGATTCTATGACTGAGAGAGCAGGGAAGATTTGGCAATTATTGAATTATATTGCTGTATCATTATACTAGACATCTACAAACAAGGGACAAATACATCCAGTAGGAAAAACTTGTGTGTGCATGCATACATGTACCAAGATAAGAGAAAAAAATATATGCAGTGACAGATCTAATATGCAGATTATGCTCCGGACATTTTAAACATTTTTTTCATTTTATAAGTGTCAGGAAGTCAGTTGTGTCTGAAAGTCCTCTGGATTTATTACCAAAGCTGTCAAGGAAGCTGCTCTACATGCCTGATCCAAAGGCCACTGAAATAATGGAAAGTCTGCCTTTAGATGAGGCAAAAATATAGCCTGTCCATATTTTATGAGAGGGGAAGAATGCATAGAGAATAAAGAGAATTAAACCTTGACCAAGTAACAGGTGACTCCTCAGCAGCTAGGATAATCATTTATTTATTTGTATTAATCACAGCCATTATTCTGAGTAGAAGAGGGAAATGGAAGACTGTTTCACTAAAGTCTATCTGATTATGCAAAAAGAAAAGGAGTACTTGTGGCACCTTAGAGACTAACAAATTTATTTGAGCATAAGCTTTCGTGAGCTACAGCTCACTTCATTGGATTCATTTGGTGGAAAATACAGAGGGGAGATTTATATGCACACACAGAGAACATGAAACAATGGGTTTTATCATACACACTGTAAAACCCATTAAAACCCATTGTTTCATGTTCTGTGTGTGTGTGTATATAAATCTTCCCTCTGTATTTTCCACCAAATGCATCCGATGAAGTGAGCTGTAGCTCACGAAAGCTTATGCTCAAATAAATTTGTTAGTCTCTAAGGTGCCACAAGTACTCCTTTTCTTTTTGCGAATACAGACTAACACGGCTGCTACTCTGAAACCTATCTGATTATGGGAGAGGTGCACTCAGCAGTCACACCTCCCCTTCTTTAGCAGGCAGTCCTGTATATTTTGTTTATTTCTATGCTGTGTTTGGATGCCCTACATCATATAATTGGATCCATTTAATATGGAGATAGGAGCCTGTTAGCCAACAGCTGGAGAGACATGTCTGCTTGTGTAAATAAAAAGAACGTTGCTGTCATTCATTTCTAACCATAAGAGAGACGCTGTGGTTAGGTTGCAGCAGTTTCCAATCCCCCACATTAACACATACTCCCTTCTAAGCCAGAAATCCCTCAAAAAAAATAATTCATTGTTTTTAAAATAATGGCATAACTGTTCCTGAGAATCACAAAAGCTATTCTTGCCAGCTGGCACTAGTCACTTAGCAATATATCAAAGTAATTGCACCTCAGTTATGGATTAGCACAATGCATCATCCAAATGAGAAGCCCTGATGATATATTGAAGAAGATAGGGCTTCCCAGGAAGAAGGGAGTCAAGAGGTAGCCATTTTATTTTATTATGCAAAAAGTGGGGGGGAGGACTAAGTGAGAAAGAGAATTATGTTAAATATGGATTTTCGTTTACACTGTTGGTGGTGACGACAAATACAAACAAAGATCCAAGGCAATTCTTGTGACATTAGAATGTTGCTTCTCTCTGCAAAAGTCTGCTTGACATGATTGGTTTGAAAGTATATTGGGGAAGCATCACTTACAAAGCATTCCTTCTGCTCTAAGCCACTGGCTCTCAGGCTTTCCAGACTACTGTACGCCTTTCAGGAATCTGATTTGCCTTGCGTACCCCCAAGTTTTTACCTCACTTAAAAACTGTTTGCTTACAAAATCAGACAAAAATACAAAAAAAGTGTTGTACACTATTACTGAAAAATTACTTGCTCTCTCATTTTTACCATATAAAAATCAAATAAATGTATTGGAATAAAAATATTGTTCTTACATTTCAGTGTATAGTATATAGAGCAGTATAAACACATCGTTGTATGAAATTTTAGTTTGTACTGACTTCACTAGTGCTTTTTAGGTAGCCTGTAATAAAACTAACTAGGCAAATATCTAGATGGAGTTGATGTACTCCCAGAAGACCTCTGTGTACCCTCGGTTCAGAACCACTTCTCTAAGCAGCAAAATACAGCCCTGCACCTCCAACCTTTACTTGGGTAACCACACGAGTATTCCTATTAAATTAATAGAAGTAAGGGGGCAATTTATGAGTGAGGAATACCTTGTGGATGGGTGGAGGGAAAGATTAAGAAATGTGATATATCTGGACTTTAATAAGACTTTTGATATGGTCTCGTATGACCTTCTCCTAAACAAATTAGGGAAATACAACCTAAATGGAGTTACTATGAGGTGGGTGCATAAACTGGTTGGAAAAAACAGTTTCCAGAGTAGTTGTCACTGGTTCACCGTCAAGCTGGAAAGGCATATCAAGTGGGGTCAGGCATGGGATCAGTTCTCAGTCGGGTTCTGTTCCATATCTTCATCAATGACTTAGACAATGGCACGTACATTTGTGGACAATACCAAGCCGGGAGGGGCTGCAGGTGCATTGTAGGATAGGATTAAAATTCAAAATGATCTGGACAAACTGGAGAAATGGTCTGAAGTAAATAGGATGAATTTCAATAAGGACAAATGCAAAGTACTCAGGAAGGAGCAGTCAATTGCACACATACAAAATGGGAAATGACTGCCTTGGAGGGAGTACTTCAGAAAGGGATCTGGAGGTCATAGTGGATCACAATCTAAATATGAGTCAGTAATGCTGTTGCAAAAAAACAAAAAACAAAAAACACAAAACAAAAACAAAAAAAACCCACCACACCCACAACCCCACAAACAAAAAACCACCAAACATACATTCTGGGATGTATTAGGAGTGTTGTAAGCAAGGCACGAGAAGTAATTCTTCCACTACACTCCACATGGATTAGACCTCACCTGGAGTACTGTGTCTAGTTCTGAGCGCCACATTTCAGGAAAGATTTGGACAAATTGGAGAAAGTTCAGAAAAGAGCAACAAAAATTATTAAGAGTGTAGAAAACATGACCTGTCAGGGAAGATGGAAAAAAACTGGGTTTGTTTTGTCTGGAGAAGAGAAGACTGAGGGGGGATAGATAATTTTAAAGTACATAAAAGGTTGTTACAAGGGAGGTGGGAGGTACATTGTTCTCATTAATTTCTGTGTACAGGACAAGAAGCAATAAGTTTAAATTGCGGCAAGGGAGGGTTAGCTTGGAGATGAAGAAAAACTGCATGAAGAAAATATGCACTGGAATAAATTGCCTAGCGAGATTGTGGAATTTCTGTCATTGGAGGATTTTAAGGGCAGGTTAGACAAACACCTGTCAGGGATGGTCTAGATAACATTAATCCTGCTCTGAGTGCATGGGACTAGATGACTTCTCCCTTCCAGTCCTATGATTCTATACTCACCTGAGTAAGGGCTTTAAAATGAGGATCATAGTACTGATAGTTATCAGCTTTTCATTAGCTGACATCCCCACCCCCAACACACTCTTATAGTAGGCTACAGGGTTTTCTTGTAACAAATATTAAGCTTAAAGGGTGCTCTGGAGTGCTAATTGTTTGGACACATTATTGTCATGTGATATTTTCTTAGACAACTTGTGCAAGTTTCCAAGTGCACATTTTGGATGTGTTGTGAGTCATGAAGAGTCTTTATTTTTCAATACCTCAGCAGTCAACCTAATAACTTCTTTCCTTGAAGGATGATGATGTATTTTTTTAAAAAATGGGGCCAGCAGTGATTAGAATGCAAACATAAGGCATGGGCCAAACTGCATCCTGCAGTCCCCAGCATTAGTGGGGTATGTGGACCCAGATCTGGAATAATGCTTCCAAGTTTGAACAAATTGTATTAGCAGAGGTGTGTGGAGAAGGTGCCCTCTCAGCTCTGTGTGTATATCCAGCCAGTGCAATTAGTCCCACATTCATAAGTAGCGCAGTGATTTATAAAGTTGAAAAAAAACTAACCCTCATGAAATTTAGCTACGGGAAAGCACAAACATAGAAAGTACCAGTTCAGTGTTAGCTACATCACTGTGTGCTGATAATGGGTAGCATACTTATGCCTCAAAAATATTTAGTTCAACAATGGCATATTAGATGAATTATGGAATTGCTCAAAAATGCCATCCTGGCAGGCTACACAGGAATATTATAGCCTCTGCAAACAATTGATGTGTTTTAATTACAGTCTATTCATTCAACCAAACCCAGAAATAATTAAAATACATATTCTGTAAATAGTAATGCCACTTCACAACTAGGTGAATGTATAAAACCCAACTGTTCTTTGCAGGAGAACAAACTATGTGGGGCAAAAGAAATTGAAGTTGCAATGTACTGGGCCAGATCCTCATTTGTTATAAACAGAAAAAGCGCCCATAGACTTCAGGGGAGCTATACTCAGTCATACCAGCTAAGGATCTAATCCCTGGAGTTTCTTCTCACAGCAGAGATCATGTTTGTCCACAATTGGAAGTAGCAAAAAACCCACGATTTCTTAAGCCCACAGATATCCCAAGATACTTAGGAGGCAAGTAGCACCCATTTGTTGTTTCATGGCTCCCTCAAAGAAGCTTCCTCCTTGACACCTGTCTTTACCAGCTCCCACTGACCTTTAGACAAAGGGGGGGGGAAGGATCAAGCTAATGCAGAGAGGAGCATATTACTCTTTAGTTTGCAGAATTCCCTTGTGCAGATGGTGGGAGTGCAGGGAAATATGCACTTCAGTCTTTACTTTTTGCAAGCAGGTTTTTTTCTCAAAGATATTTTCACAATTCATTTTGGCTAGTGAACAAAATACATTGGATGTCAAAAATCATGTGATGAGTCCTGATGAAGTAATCAAGTACCCCCAATATGCTAACTGGCTCTTTATTTTGCTTCAATAGGAAAAAGACTGGCAAGTTCATTCTCATTTGTAGAGACTATTTTGCAAAGATGGTGTCCTCATTTCTTTTGGACAACTGTTCCCCACACCACAATGCTGTCCCTGGGGTTTAATGATTAAAAACAAGGCAGAAGGCGCTCTCTCTCTCTCTCTGTGTGTGAGAGAGAAAAAGATGCTAAAGGCAGGAAACCTCACAGAACAGTTTTAGTTTAACTTCAGGGAAATGAAAGCTAGCCAGTCCTGTGAGTCCAGGTGTGCTTCATATCAAAGATGTATCAGGGTGGATTATAGTCAATTCCCCCCACCCAAAAAAAAGGGGGGGGGAGAGTATTGTCAAATGCTAACAGGTGAGATCATGTGTTTCTGCCTCAGTTCTTCAGAGTCAGTTTTGTATTTCTATGAGAATTTAAGAGCACAAATGGCACAGGCTTAAGGTCCTTAGTTTGGGAAGTTTGCCCATTAAAACTCTCTGATACATAGGGGTGGTTAGATACCATGGTTATTACAGCTTCTGCCCTGTGTTTACATAGAATATATTGATATAAACATGAATGTCATTGCTCAGGTTCCTGCCTGTGATTTTTGTGGGCTTTTCTATATAGTGAGGCAATGCACCCTAGAGCGGGGTATGAATTCTAAAGCACACTGTGCTGCACATTGACTGAAGTAAAGCCTAGTAGTGCCCACTAAAAGTTCCTTAGTATATAATACTTCCTTTATTCTGACACTTTTGCAGGTTCTGTTTTAACCATGGTAATCTGTTGCTATTAAGACTTGCAATGAAGTAAGAACTTAGCGTAGGTGACACCCACAAGCCCAAGCCCTTTTATCAGCTGTGTAACTCCAGAAATGGAAGCCTAGTTCATGTCCGGGCAACATCACATCTCCATAAGTGACCTCTCCAGTGGGCCAGATGCCTGAATTTCCTTGCCCTTTGAAGCCCCAGAATGGTCAAAACTTTGTTAAATAAAAATATAGTTCCAGGAAGCAACCTCTCAAGTGCAACATTTCCAAAAGAGGCAAGTTCTCACACACTGCTCTAAGGCCCCTGTAAATACTCTACCAGCAAATGCCCTCCACTTTGTTCTTAAAAACAAGGTTAGCCAAAATAGTCATTAAATCATATTTTTGCTTGTATTTTGGCTAACATTTGTTTTAACACTCAAAACCACTTTAAAATATAAAATCTTGAAAATGGGACCATTTCAACAATTGAAATGATCCCAGGGTCCTCAAACATTTTTTGCATAAGCGCAAGGTGGCTAGTCCTGATTCTGCACACTTCTGGAAAGCCAGTTATATAGGCCCAAATATTCAAACAGCCTGAAGTTTTCGGCATCAGTAACTCAAGTAGTTAAATGTCTTCGCAATTTTGCGCAGGCACTTGATGGTGTACAGACAATGGCCAGATGGAAGACCCTTCACCAATTTTGCCCTGGAAGTCTCATTGTAAACTCGTTTATCATTAAAGAGCCCCATGTTTATCATTGGACTTTCTGTTTTGCCCAATAGACCCAATGTAAGAGTAACCTAGGTTACTGCAGTATGGGTCTTTGTATCCCATTAATGTGTGATAGGTGTGGAATTTACTCCTTCAGCTCATCCAACAGGCACAGAACAGATCCAATTCTCAATTAATTCAGTGGAAGTCTATTGCTGATACTGGGCCTTGCATGAGACTTAAGAAAGGTCTCAAGTTCAAACTCAGGATAACTCTAGGTGAGGCAATATCCAGAGAAACATCTCAATCTCTTTCATACCATCCTTTGGTTGCTTGGTTACATACATAAAAATCCTGAGGGCTTGTGCAATGGTCATCAGGAGTGTGATGGGGAGAAGAGAATCCTTGACATATCATTGTGTCCTTTGCATCAGTGGATGATCTTTTCCTGTATAGACAAATATGATCAAGAGGGAGAACAGTAGGGGAGCCCCCTCAGGTGCTCATCTTCATTAGAGAGTCTTCGCTATGATGAACCATCCTTGTGCTTATGTGTCCCCTGCTACAAGACTGATTTTAATTTAGAGCTATTTTGATCAATGCCACTTGAAGATCAGTCTATATTCAGCAGAGAGAGCCTAAGATATATCAAGTGATAGTAAACCAAGATGACATTACTAAGTAATTTTTAATACTAATTATATTTGTCCTCAAACATGAAACAGAGCAAGTAAAAAATGCAAACTGGTAAAAATGCAGGAGAAGGACGATACATTTATTCAGCTGGGTAAGATGTGCTGGCATAAAGGGCTAAAAGCTTAAATTCATTACAGACCAGGTTTCTTCTCAAAGCATCAGACAGTATATTCTCTTTTTCAGACTTGGTATTTATTATACTGTAGTGTTGACACTAGCTTTATATTACACACATACCTAATGGCAGGTGAGTACTCACTAATGAAACTAACTTAAGTCACAACTATCAACAAAGGTTCCTATCCTGCAACTGATTGAGTGGGTGGACCCCTGAACTCCAGCCACATAGGAACTAGTCATGGAAGTCTGTGGGGGTTTGTGCATGCCCAGAGGTTTGCCCACAGGGTCAGTACCATATCAAGACCTTAAGGTGCAGTTTACCCTGAAAAAGGAGTCTGGTTCCACAGTTGGAATCATTGAGAGACACTAAGATTCATTTACAAATAAAATATGCTAACAGCTAGCAATACAAGTTTCCTGTGGGAACTGAATCTCAAGGTATGTTCCTGTTCACTCATCATGATCCTAATTCTAAAACATGCCTTGACACTTCAGTTATAGACTCAGGTGAGATATATTAGAAGTGAAGTTACTGCCAGTGATGTGCAAACAGAAAATAGTTAAGTCTCAGGTTGAGTTTGCAACAGCACTTTTGTCACTATCAACTTAGCAAAAGAGAGCCTGGGAGTGCAAGGTGGCTTTGTGGGGTTCCATTTTTGAAGGGTTACTTTTTAAAAGAGATCTCCACTTTAAGGAAAATGTAAACATGAAGAAACTTGTCTTTAAAAAAAGGAAAATTTTATTTAGTGATTAAAGAGGACAGGACTGCAGAATCAGGACTGCCATGTCACTTATTTGGGCAAACAACATTTTTTCTTTGGGCTAGAGGATGACATGACATCCCCTTACACCACTGTTCACTCTCCTTGCATTTTGGATCTGGGCATACATGAGCGAGTGAGCTGCATGCCTACATCTTTCCCCCTCTTGGAGTACATGGGCAGGGAGTGAGTGGGGAATAGTTAGAGCCTTAGCACCACCCACTTGCTGAGATAATACAGTAGAGGTTTAATTTCCTGTTAAACAAGGGCAGAATATATACTGCATCAAATCCAGGGGATTAGCCCTATGAGATACTCTCCCTCAAAGACACCCCTCAGACAATTCCCCTTTTCTCCTTCCTTGAGGGAGAGAATAACTGGTGCCTGTATATGCCAGTAGCCAATTACAACATATTTTGCATTGATTCAACTGCATTACCCAGGCAGTTGGGTGTGCAGAGCCAAAATAATGGTCTTGTAGCCAAGCCTTTTCCTATATTAAACCCCATATAATATCAGCAGTCTCATCATATAATACAGAGCTGGTTGGAAAGTGTCAATAAACATAACATTTTAATCGTGTTAAAGTTTTGCAATAATTTTCATAATTCTTACTTCCATCCACTGTTCATTTTGCAACCAGCAACAGAAGTGGTGCAAAAATACTAAAAATGAAATATTTGATAAAATATCTAAAAATGACTGATAGCTCAGTAACTTTCAGATCATACTTTAGGACTGTTCCCATATTCTTAGAGATCTTGAATGAGGAATAATAGTCAAAAATGTAAGTATCCAGTTTTTCAGTCAGTGTTTCAAAAGGATACAATCAGCTATGACAAACAAATAAAATCTGTGCTCTAAAATCATTTAATGCAATCTGGCATTGGAGAAACTATATTAATGTTATCAAAATCACTGCAATTAAATTTCAATATGAGGAATTTTGAATTGCTTAGGAAAGTGCACTATAAGTTAAATATTTCTAAGCATCTCTGAACTATCCATGTGTTTAGAATCTTAGAATATTAGGGTTGGAAGAGACTTCAGGAAGTCATCTAGTCCAATCCTCTGCTCAAAGCATGACCAAACACCAACTAAAATCATCCCAGCCAAGGCTTTGTCAAGGTGGGCCTTAAAAACCACTAAGGCAGGAGATTCCACCACCTCTTTAGGTAACCCATTCCAGTGCTTCACTACCCTCCTAGTGAAATAGTGTTCCCCAATATCCAACCTAGACCTCCCCCACTGCAGCTTGAGACAATTGCTTCTTGTTCCATCATCTGCCACTACTGAGAACAGCCTAGCTCTATCCTCTTTGGAGCCCCCCTTCAGGTAGTTGAAGGCAGCTGTCAAATCCCCCCCTCCCTCTTCTTTTCTGCAGGCTAAATAAACCCAGTTCCCTCAGCCTTTCCTCGTAAATCATGTGCCCCAGTCCTCTAATAATTTTCATTGCCCTCTGCTGGACTCTCTCCAATTTGCCACATCCCTTCTGTAGTGTGGGGCCCAAAACTGGACACAATACTCTAGGTGTGGCCTCACCAGTGCTGAATAGAGGGGAATCATCATCACTTCCCTTGATCTGCTGTCAATGCTCCTACTAATGCAGCCCAATATGCCAATGGCCTTCTTGGCAATGAGGGCACACCGCTGACTCATATCCAGCTTCTCATCCACCGTAATCCCCAGGTCCTTTTTTGCAGAACTGCTGCTTAGCCAGTCGGTCCCCAACCTGTAGCAGTGCATGGGATTCTTCCTTCCTAAGCGCAGGACTCTGCCCTTGTTGAACTTCAGATTTCTTTTGGCCCTATCCTCCAATTTGTCTAGGTCACTCAACCCTATCCCTACCCTCCAGTATATCTACCTCTCCCCCCAGTTTAGTGTCTTCTGCGAACTTGTTGAGGGCGCAATTAATCCCATCATCCAGATCATGGATAAAGATGTTGAGAAAACCGGCCCCAGGACTGATACCTGGGGCACTCCGCTCGATACCGGCTGCCAACTAGACATCAAGCAGTTGATCACTACCCTTGGAGCCCGCGACAATCTAGCCAGCTTTCTATCCAACATATCCAACAATTTACCCAACATCCATCATTCATGTTTAAGTGTTATCAATACTAAGAAGAGCCACTGTACTTCTTATACTGTTAAAGAGCATCTTTAATATTTCTACAAGACAAAAACTAACCACCACACACACAAGAAAACAGTATCATAAAATAGGAAATGCAAGCTCCTGGTGTAGGTAGAAAAGGGAAACAAAGCTACAGGGTGAAAAGATCAATCTACAGCTTTATGAAAGTTATATGGATGAACAAGCTATATCTCCAACACAAAGGGACCATTATTACAATATGGAATCTCCATTGAAATCAACATGCACCCTTCAAACAGCTCAATACTGGTCTTTGCCTCATGTTTGCCAAGCTATTAAAAAATGCTATTAATCTTTCCTCATGTGTCAATCTCTCCTCCCACCTGATAATTTTGTTGCTCATTCTCTATTGTTCCAATTAGTAAACATCTTTCTGGTAATGCTACAGTCAATTTCAAGCAATAATTAGGTGAAGTTACAGTCACACCATAGAGCAAATATGGAAGCAATGATATTTTCTTGTCTCACCAAGTAATGTGTTCGAGTAGGCACTAGAGCCACTGGGATCAAGTAGCCTGTCTGAAGATCAGACCACACAGATGCCTGAGTATGGATTTGGGTACCAGCTCACATTAGGCCCCCACATTTGATATGGGGACTGGGTATTTAGCCTCTAAAATGCCATATGAGGGGGTACCAATAATGGAGAAACAGCCTGATATTCAGCTACTGTTCATGGGTCTTAATATTTGGAGGATTTTTGAGACCCAAATATCATGCGAGTATCTACCTGTGTTTTTCCTCTCCCCTACAAGAGTCTTGGGAAGCTCTGCCTTCCTACATAATGTACTGTCTTCTTTCTAGGGAGTGATCCATTATCTCTTCCCCTCATCCCCACAGGTGAATATTTGGTAGAAGGGCTATTCAACTGGTCCCTCCTGTGACACTTCATATTCACCATGGTGATATAATTATGTTTTTGTACAAAGTATGCCCTGTGAGGCATCATTCTGAAAGTCTTAATCTGTTGAACATTAATATCCTGTTAAGTTGTATGTACATTCATTGTATATGAGGTTATGAAGCTTTGCTAGGTATGTGCCACTGAAACCTGTTGAGAGGTTCTGAACATCCACAAGCAGCCTTTCGGATACAATAAAAAGGCCAAACAATGTTGATGGACTATTGAGGAAACACTCACACAGATTACGCCAGCAATTGGGTACAATAGAAGCTTCTCAGAGATAGCACTACACAATGGAGACTGTTTGACTCAGGTCACAGCCAAAGATATTTCCAACAAGTTGGAAGAACATATGAAAGGGGAAGTGACATCATGACTAGGTCACACTCCCCACAGAAGAGAACACCTGAGGAACAAAGACTGACTGGGCTGGTGTGCACTGAGGGACGAAGGATTCATGCAACACAGTGTCTAATGACCTGCCAAGCATTCAGAGGATTGAGGCAAATAGGAATACAAGAACGGATACTGGATGAGACTAGTGATCCATCTAGTTCAGTATCCTGACAATGGTCAGCACAACCTACCTCCGAAAAAGGCAAGAAACCTTCATTTGTTCCCTTATGCAGTCACCTGCCAAACATATCCACGTTGTGATGCAGCTGTCACTATTAAAATGTCTAGGAGGTAATGTCCCTTCCTCCTACACCTTTGAAAGGTTCTAGAAGAGGGGTCTACTTTCTGAAGACTTAAGTCATCAACAGCAAGGCCCATCCAAAACAGAGACTTATCTGCCTCAGAGCTCTTGGATTAGTCCAAAGAAAAAAGTAACTTAGCCAATACAATGAGCTAGCACAAAGTTCAGAATGTTCAATCTTAACTTTTAGGGAGGACCATTCTTGTAGGATGGGGATCCTTTGCATGTGGATTTTTCCCCCTTTACTCCATACCTCATCTATTCACCTACAATAAGGACTGGGCCAAATCTGCCCTACGTAACTAATGGTGTTCTAGAAATAGGATTTTCCATTTTAGCAAAATTCTTAAATCCTTGCAGCCTTGATCTTGTTATTCCACTGACACATATGATGGGAATTTCTCATTTTTCTCAGCTATGACCATTGACAGACCGTGATCTTAAACACACATGTTGAATCAGGGAAATGGGGGTTGGGTCGGTGGAGAAAAAGTGGATCGGTTGTTCATAGAGTTCATTTATGCATCAGATACCACAACACTGGGATGATGTTACAAACCATGGGCCTAATCCTATCCACAGTGGAAAAAATTATTAGGCTCTACATTGGCTCAGCCAAGCTAAGGAGGGAGTTTTGGCTTTAATGCTACAATTTTCTTGCTTTTGAGAGTTTCATTCAAATCTTTGTTATTTGCATCACTTTTTCCACAGTATAGTAGTTACGTTGTTACTTAATGCAAATCAAAACTATTTGCAAACTAAGGAAGATTCATAAATATTTGGAAAAAACTGTTGGAATGAGATATTAGCTTCCTGCCAAAGAAACAGCTACCAAATATAAAAGTGTACTGTAGCATGCTATGCAAGTTTCTCATCCACTACAAATATGCAAAAAGGATAAGCTCTTGAGTCTAAGCCCTTACAATAGTCATTTCATAAATAATGGTATCAAAAACTTGACACTGTGTTAAGGTGTAAGCCTGTGCAACACAAAGACTGCATCATTTTGCCTTAGAATTATTTGGGGGGGGGGGTTTGGAAATGAACTAAATGACTGCTTTTATTTCTTTGATCAGAGATATGGCACTGAGAGAAGTCTCAGTCAGGGGATTTTCCCCATTAATGGTATCTTTAAAAATATAAATTTTAAGTGGCATTTTATTTTATATCCATGGTAGTTAATTCTTTTATTAAAGTGGTCTAGTTTTAGGAGAGTTTTCATATTGGCATACAGGAATGTAATGCATGTAACTTTGCATCTATCAGAATGATTATCTATACTTCGTGGAGGTATACATTTGCATGGTAATATCTGTTAGACTATTTTTTGTCTAGCACTCTGGAATGTTCCACATACAAGAAAGAGGACAGATTAAAGAGTTCAGAATCCTGGAGGTCATTTGAGCACAAAACAGGACTCTTGAAATGAGCTGAAACATGGACAATGAGTCCAAATAGTTCCTTTCCTGTCTCTCATACAAAGATTACAGCAGTTGAGATTCTGATAAAAAGACTGTGCGTGCCTGCAGTAGAAGCTGCTTGAGGGGGAGAAAAAAAAAGTGACATAAGATGTGTGGGATGAATAAAACCCACCACATCAGTGCAGAAGATAACCCATTGTTGGTGACCTCAGATTGCTGGAAAAGATTTCATAGAGGTGACTTGGTCAAAATTAGATCTTAGAATAATTCACTAAAACCTGAAGGAGCAGATACTCCAACATGTAAACACTTTAAAGATGTTGCTTAACACAGTGGTTCTCAACAGGGTTTGAGCCCCCTCTGGGGGGCAGCCAAGCATGGCTGGCATTAGACTCGCAGGGCAGAAAGCCAAAGGCCTGCTATGTGGGACTGCAGCCTCGGGCCCTGAGCCCCACCATTTGAGGCTGAAGCAGAAACCTGAGGAGCTTAGCTTCATGGGGCCCCCCCCTCTGATATGGAGTCCTGGGAAATTGCCCTGCTTGCTACCCCTTAACACCAGCCCTGGTTTAACAGACCTGCTGCCTGCATGAATTCAGAGTCCTAGCTAGTTACTTTAGTGACAAAATACATTCTTACTGCCTTGTTTTTAACAAAGACACTGCTGTTAGACCTACAGAATCAACCCGGGTTACAGTGAGCTGGATTATGTGCCTTTTAAATCAAACATGTTTAATTTCAAATCAGTTTGAATCATACTTGAAATTCTCCTCGTCAGGCTTAGCAATAAACAACCCACTGAAAAGAATCAGGGAGGCAGTTCTTACCGCTGAGCTACTGGACCAAGTTCTTCTTTCATGTATAAAGGTGCATTTATTTATATTGCAGGAGCACCTGTGAGCCTTAGTCATGGCCCAGGATCCCATTGTGCTAGGCACTGTACAAATCCAGAAGAGAAGAGGGATAGTCCTTATACTGAGCCAAATGCAATAGCCCTAGTCCAGTCATCCCTCGGACCTGATGTGAGTTTTGCCTGAATAAGGACCACAAGACTTAGAAGCTGCAGCCTTGTAATGGAGAGCAGAATTTGGCCCACTCTTTCAGTCAAACAGCACCACATCAGTTCATATTCATAAGATTAAGAGGCTAGAAACAATGGGCAAAATTAAGCCCTGGTGATACAAGTAAATGGAATTTAAAATGCTGCATGAACTGGTGGGGCCATCAGAGACGTTCTGATGAAGGGTGACAAGCATGTAGTAACAGTTCCCATGATGCTGTGTGGCAGATCAGGGAAGGAAAGTCACACAAAAGCGTTGAAGAAATGTCTGCCCAGGAGGTGCAGTAACAAGGCTGACCATAAAAGAAAGTGATTGGAAAGATAGTGCCTCGCACAGATGGCTGTTGTGTTAGGGTATTGAAGAGTGCTTAAGTTACTTAAGAGGATATGTCCCATTGAATTGTGCTCTTAAGTCATGCAGTTTGTTGTTTTGAAAAAGAAAAAAAAAGTCTCCTTCAAAGCTTTGTGCTGAACTGCAGTATATAAAGTGTCATTTTAACATTTATGACAAAATGTCTGTAGATGTTCAACTAAATGAATGTCATATCATGCTGATCATTTACAATTGAAAAAGTATGAGGGAGTAACTACTGCTTTGAGGAATGGTACCATGCACAGTCCAAAGCCCAGCCTGTATATAGTTTCACTTTTATTCCTCCCTTATTAGGTCTCTATGTATATCTGGCTCACACTAGCATTTTCTCTTCTCTACTGCAACCCTCAAGCTAGCCCATTGTGATGGTTCCACCTTTTCACTTATACCCAAATGTTCCAGACACTGGAGTTCCTTCTCCATCTGGGGCCCTCTGCAGTGCTGGAACTGCATTTGGAGAGGCCTACCAGGAGCTGGGGAGGGGGCAGGGAAGCCATCCCATGCCTTCAAACAAGTCAGGAAATCTTTTCTTCATTTCCTCTACTATAAAGAGGTCTTTTTGTAGATTCCACTGCCATTAGGCTTTATCAAACTTTAGTGAGTTTAAAGCTGCTAGTCCTAATACTGGTTTAGCTGGTGTGTTTATTATGCAAGTAACCCTTCTGCCAAGTGGAGTCAGCAGCAACATAGGCCAGGTTAAATGTCCATGGGTTTCCCTTAACAGGAAATAGAACCTTTTGCAACCCCCAACGCCAGCCCAGGTGCCTCTACGAGGCAATACTTCCCCTCTCGCAAGCCCTGAGTCTGTATATAGGAAGGGAGAAAACTTTAAAAGGGGACCCAACATTCAACTGGGAAAACAATTCAAAAGCATGTGACCACAGGCAAACGCCCCCTCCCACAGCAGGTTGGGGGAGCGTCCTTTGCCTCAGAGTCTCACCTTGCAGTGGGAAAGGTCCAGACAAACATCCCTTAACACACCACTCCCCTCTCTGGCACCCTGGCAGTCCTTGGTTAGTGAAGACAATTCAGAGGTGTGTTCGTGGGGGGGGGGGGAGAGAAAAGGGTTGAGCAATGCCTCTGCTGCCTGTACAACTGGCTCAATTGCTGCGGTCATGGTCCCTCAGCTGCCACCGCTCTCTGCTACCACAGTCCAGCATCTCTGCTGTCACCTCCGGCCACTGCTGCCACGTCACATTCTGACGCTTCACCACTTCACCCAGCTCTCAGTCATTTTAGCAGATAGAGGGGAACATCCCTGCTAGTGCAGTTTGTGTTGCCTTTCACTGTTCCCACACTAGGTTTTGGGCTTAGCCCTTAGACCTGCTCAGCAGTGGGAGGCTCCTAAAGCTCCCCTAACTGGAAAAAAGGACTCTTGAATCTAATCAGCTTTGTCATTAAACACTGGAGAGGGGCAGGTCATATGACATCTAGGACTACTTATCCCCACCCACTTATCTTGACTGGGATTTGGCATCCCTACCCCCTGCTTAGCAGAGGGGGGTGAAGCTCAATCAGGGCAGGCTAATCACAGTTCTGCTGCCCTTTAAGTCATACAATACAGATAACACTCCATTATCCTTGCATTCAAATACTAGAGGGATTTGTAACCCAACTAGCTAAAATTGATCATTTTGACAAAGCAATATCATGCTGTGCATGTAGGCAGAATAAGCATGTCTATCCAAACACAGTCAGCTCTTGGAGTCTTCCCCACAAGGGCAGCACTAGGCATCAAGGGAGAGCTCATTCAGACCCCAATGTAAAGTGACTTTCCTTGTACCTGCATTTAACGTTACATTTCCCCACTAGGCAGAGTGGATGCCCTCAATATCACCTGTATCAGCAAGACTAACAGGCTGTTGTGTCATAGTAATGGGCTAGACTTTTCCTAGTGTCTATCTCAGGAACAGAGTTTACTTGTGCCCCTAAATATCCTTTTCCTCATTCTGTATTGTAAGCCCAAAAGAAAGCTACACCCTTGTTGTGAAACACCTCTTCGGAGGTGTTCCGCTGCATACACTATATGCGGTCTACTTTTCTGTTTGCAATTCTCATTAAATTGGTTTGTTTTGTGGCACTTCATGCATATATTCTTCTCCCCCCACCGACTGGTGGACATACCTCTTGTGGATTGTAGTATGCAAATCTGTTGCAGATCTTTGTTATACGCTTCCCTTTTAAAGTTGCACAAGGCTGGTGCTATGCTGTTGCACCCTGATCTTGTTATGTGCATGTCTAATTGCTGGTTGTACCTGTTTTGTCATTTGCACAGAGGCTAATAATTGTGAGTACTTTCATTAGCTCTGTGGATGTCTTATGTGCTGTGGCTAGCCTAATGGCTTTTTTTCATGTTAAGAAATTGGAGGACAACTTTTGAGTTTGATTCCTATCCTTCAGCACATCACTCCCCACCCCCCCATGAAAGTACAGTCTTCTCAGCTATAGCTAGGTTACTCACTCAGTCATTTCCATAGGTCACTGATTTCTCAGTGAATTTCTTCATATGGAGGGGTTTCTCTTTGGAAAGCAATAGGCCTCAAATAATTCAAACAGCCTGTGTGAATTTTTCTTGTCTGCTTCAGTGATCTTGCCACTTGAGATCCATGCCTTTTTGCCCAATACATATTAGAAAATGAGAGCTATGTGTGCCATAGGCCACTTATCTGCCTCCATAGACTCCTTCCACCCAGTCCAGTTCTCTGACAGACTTTAAAAGTGGAAGTATTTAAGTGATATTTTTTTGCCTTCTTTTGCATGAATGCCAGAGTTAGTTTTTAACTGACACCACATATTATCTTCATTTCAGCTGCTCACAGGAATGGAGTTCCACACAGGCTAATGGAAAACTATAAAGGGTTTTGTTTGCAAGCTCTTCAAATATATATTCTGCTGTCAGCAATCCAGATCTGCACACAAAACAGAGATCCAGGATCTCAATCCCTTAATGTGCCTTTCTTGAACAGCCAGTGCACCAGTTATCTGCAGGGATACAATTCCTGCATATGGGGTGAAATCTTCACCTCATTGAGGTTAATTGGAGTCTTTCCCATTGATTTCAATGGGATAACCAGGATTTCAACCCAAATCTTTTAGCCAAATACAACATAACACATGGCAAGCTCTGATGCAACATAGCCAGGACAAATTGCTGTGCAAGGAATCCTGAGTACAGTTCATCTGTGAAGTATTTTTGTTCATAATTAAGCCACATTCTCCTGCAGTAAGAGATAGAAGAAATTTAAGCATCATCTGACAACTTTTGGAATTTAACAGGCTGTGCTAGAAATGCTAGTTCATTCGCTCATTCTATTCTGTGTTGCCAAGAACATTAATCTTCACGTGCTCTGTTCCCATCACTGTTGCAGTGAAAACAGTTAAATATTAAGAACATAGCAAATTCTCCAACAATGAGTAAAATTATTGGAAATAAGGTTGTGACTTTTCAAATAAGCAGCTTATCTGTCATTTTGGTAATGCTGCAGTCCTGAAAGTTTTCAGATGAAAATTAAAAAAATGGAAATAGCGTTTGCCTTTGTTTGACCATAATGAATAATTATGGATTCCAGCCATATAAAAAAAACCTCACACACTTTGTAGGGAACACTCATGGTAAACTGCTTCAGCATCAAGCAAAAGACAACGGTCAGAAAAATAAATATTACTACCATCCTTACTGATAAGTTCTTAAGGAATTAAAAACATTGATTTAGATATGGGAGCAGTGGACAGGAATTCATTAAGAAGCAAAAAATATAGCATAACAATGAAAATCAATGCAGTTGGCAAACAGAGCAACAAAAAATGCAGGCTGTGAAGACTGAGTGACAATGAAATACAGAGATACTGTAGCAATAAGGCATAACAGCACAATACAAGAGAAGGAAAGGGCCCTACTCAGTTTGTATAGGGAACAGCAAAGGAATAAAAGCATTTATTATATTGATAGTTCATAAAACTAAAGAAATATTCCATCTTGCATCTGTAAGTGGAGGACTGACTAGCTGGGATATGCATTAGTAAACAAATCTGGATTTTTCCCTCTTTACATTCCTCAAGTGAATCCATCTCATCTCAAAAATGGTACTATTTTCACATTCAGAAGCGAGAGGAAAATTTGTATCAGAGGATTACAGCTATACAAATTTATAATAAATGCCCTAATTTGAGAGCGATAGGAGGGAAAGTCTTATTTGTATTACAGGTAATACTACCTGCCATGATTGTCAGTGTCACAACAGGTGACAACTAAAGGCCCCTGTTCTCACCCTGGTCCAAGTTGAGCAGTACCATACTCTGTAAGTAGCCCCATTTGGCTCTGTACTTCTACAGATCTGGGCTTGCTCTTGGAAGGAGTCCAAGCTCCGTCAAAGTGTGACTCCCTTTTCCTGTAGAGGACTGGTTTAAATAAGAGGGGTGAAATCCTGGCACTAATCCATTCAGTAGCAAAACTCCCACTGACTGCCAGAGGGCTGAGATTTTACCTGATATGCTAACAAGGAGGCTAGCTGAAGCAGAGAGGCCTCCAACCTAGTTACCAATGCCCTGTTGAAATCTGCCTTATGCTAACTGCTGCCCCATCCCATAGGGGACAACACAGAGATACCTGTTGGTGGTGCCAGAAGGAAGAAGTCATTCCTGAAGACATCTAGCAGAGACTGCACAGTGTGTTGTACCAAGCTTTAGCTTGCACATTGATCTATTCCATCATCTATTGGGACTGGATACCTTGTTTTTGTTGCTCGTCAAGCAGTTTGCACCATAATTGAAAATTGAAAAAAAGATGAGGCTCAAGCCACAAAAAAAAAAAAAAAAAAAAAACAAAAAAAACAGATCCCAATTTAGACTTTAAACATCTCAAAGTTCAAGGGTGTTAAGTTTGAGATTAACTCATTATAAAGACTGGGGCCATTAGCAATTGTTTTTGGGTTTTTTTAAACTATAAACACAGGATAACACAAAGTTCAGGGAATTCATACTAGATCTGATTCCATCCTACTCTACACAATGTTCTCGATTGAATAATACCAATAAAAAGGCAAATATTTCAGTTCCTGGCCAATGGGAGCCACAGGGGTGGTGCTTGGGGCATGTAGAACCCCCTGGTTGGCCTTATGTGTAGGGGGGACATGCCACAGCTTTCAGGAGCAGCATGGAGTGGGGAAAGCCCCTGACCCCACTTCTTGACTGGAGTGCCAAAGTGGGGCAAACGCTGGACCCTGCTCCCCAGCAGGAGCTCAAGTGCCAGATTAAAATGTCTGGAGGGTTGGATGTGGCCCCCAGGCTGTAATTTCCCCACCTGTGTTACACTATTCTGAATAATGAATAGAGCAACAGTAGTAATGTCTGATGTTGTTTAATACTGTTGTTCCTTTGTAGACTATATTGTACGCCATGAATTCTATATAATGGTGACATTTCATTTTATTGAAACTGGTTTATAAAATTAATGTGTTTGCAAGATTGGGATCTGGAGAGGACAGTCTTTCAACTTAAGGTTTTAAAAATGATTGTTCTACAAAGCTTTATTTTGCTAGGACCTCTGTATGCAGAGGAACCGCAGGATGGACTAGATGACCTCCCGAGGTCCCTTCCAACCCTCATATTCTATTATTCTAACCTAGGATATTTATTAATTGCAGAGCAAAAAACCAAAATGGGATTCAGAAGTATCTGAGGTATAAGCCATTTATTTATTAAGGTAGATACCGATAGGTGGTCAAAATTTCCCAAAAAGTGTGACTATTTCCCATCAAATAGGAAAAATTGTTCCATTTGTACTATTGTATTATTTAGTCCAAGTGTTTTGAAAAGACTGAATGAAATATTTTGCAGAATTTTCATCCTATGTGAAATTTTTCCCATTCTGCACTATGGTTACTTTATAAAGTTTGTCTTCTAGCACTGTTATACATGCTCTAAATAGTTACTGTGAGCTAGATTGCCTCTGACTACATACTGGTCCACTTGCATCCCTGCATGGGTTGGTTACTTATTTTCCACCCACTCATAGTAGGTGGAATGAGTAAGAAGTGGGGAGCCTTGTTTAAACCTACACACATACCTGGGTCAGATGGGGATGTAATTTTCTGCTGGCATAGCCACCAACAGTTTAGTATCCATCTGAAACAAGGGCACAGGGAAGGAATTCTGAGTCAAGTGTTTGGGATGATTTTAAAAACATGGTTAAATATTTCACTGCTAAGACATCATCTCTGGGACAGAGTCTCAGTATAATCAGCATAGCTCCATCGACTTCACCAGCTAAGCATCTGCCCCATCCAGTATGGCTGGATGAATAATTTCTATTGCCTATTTCTTGCAAATAAGGCTGCAAGTTTTAAATATCCAAACAGAAAGCAATTTAGACAATTGAGTGGTTTGCTAGTGTGTTCAATATTAGAGTAGATATATTACAGAGTTCAAGCCACTTAAAATATTTGCAGAACTTACAGCATTTAGTCCAGAAGTGACAACATTCCACATAAGTTCACCATTTCATGGCTGAATTGAGAAATCAGTCTACATCCTCTGTCTTTGAAGATACCAGATCAAAGGCTAACCAGTCCAACCCATCTCTAATAATTTGAGAGTAGGAAGTTTGCAGGACATCTCATTATGTCAGTCCAGCATTTCAGTACTCAACCCTATAGATAGGGGGTCTTTCCCTTCTTTACCTCCTTCTCACTTGTATTTCTTCCACCTTTACACTGCATGAGCAAGCTGCTATATTTATTAGGCACCATCAGTACATTACAACATTGTTCCAAGTGAAGCGTACTGTTAAATTACTAACCCAGGTAATACTTAATAGGATAGTGACAGACATAGTTAAGGCATCTGACCTAATGATTTATGGGAGAAGTTACCAAAAATCAATGATTCTTCAAAATATAACTGTGCCATGAATAATGGAGAATTCATTCATTTTTTCATTTCCCTTAAAAAAACCTCTCTCTCTCTGTCCTCTCCCATTAAGTTAATCACAGAACGGCTTCTTTTAAAGCCCATTGACATTAGAAAGGGTTTGTAGGTCATGGCATTAACAAAGTTAAGAATCATTTGAAAAGCACAGTTCAGAAGTTGCATGTATCCTGATGTGCGCCAGTTAGCCTGTTCTGCAACACAGAACATTAAACAAATATGATAAAATGAAGTGATTATAGTAATCTAGTTTAAATGAATGTGATATTTGTACTTTGACCCGCTGATGACACTTCAGGTGAAGTGAGGACAAGCTGCAAAAAAATGGTTCAGCAGAGTCACCCTGTGCAGATTGCTTTCCTGTACAGAAAGACAATAGAAAGGTAGGTGTACGTGCGGAAAGGGAGCACTTTCCTTGGGACTTGTATTAATTGGAGTAACTAGCAGACAAGAATAGGTCATAAAAAAAATTCTATGCATATCTACACTCTGCAGGATGGAAAGAAGTGTATGGGCCAAACCCACCAGTTCACTACTATGTTAATGATAAACCAAGGGATGAGATTATTATACATAAATATAATAGTGTGTGTATATAATAGTGATTTTTAAGCTGGCATATGCAAATTTGTTTAGCACAATGATGCATGTTTATGAGTAGGATGATAAACTACTCAAAACTTTTTTTAAATGTAGATAAGCAGCACTAAATGGCCATATAGCCAGGACTACTTTAACCAACTGCAAGAGTTAAACCAATTTTTATAGTGAGAAATTCTGAATGAAAGTAATTACTCTCTCATTACTTAAATGTATTAAGTTTGTGTTTTGTTAGATCCTAGCACCATTCTTTATTCGATCCCATCATTAGCACACTAGTCTGGGCCTTGGGAGCCCAGGGTTCAATTCCCTGCTCTGTCAGATTTCTTGTCTGACCTTCAACAGGTCACAATCTCAAAGCCTCAATTGCCCATCTGTAAAACGGGGCTAGGTAGCACTTCCATCTCACAGGGACTGATTCTGAAGCATTAGACAGGTTTCAGAGTAGCAGCCTTGTTAGTCTGTATCCGCAAAAAGAAAAGGAGTACTTGTGGTACCTTAGAGACTAACAAATATATTTGAGTATAAGCTTTTGTGAGCTACAGCTGTATTATGAGCTACAGCTGTAGCTCATGAAAGCTTATGCTCAAATAAATTTCTTAATCTAAGGTGCCACAAGTACTCATTTTCTTGAAGCATTAAGGTGCTTTTATGGCCCTGTCACTGAAGAGATGCACTTTACCAGTCAAACAAACACTGGGCCAAGTTCCTGAACGTGTGTTTAACAAATCTGCTATTGGTTTCTTCTCCAGAACGGAGAAGAGAGGATAGAGCAATACTCACTTGTATCTTTATGGGGGCAGAAACCAAGGGGCCTGTCTTCCTTCTCTCCTCCCCTCCCCCCATTAATTTGCTTGTATATTAAACACACAAATTTCCTGTAAGAACAAATGTTTTCTCACTGAGAAAAGTATAGAGTAGTGGTATTAGGATTTGACAATGATTAACAAACTGTTTTGGCTGAAACCTGGATTACTAACAGGCATAATTCAGCAAGCCTCCATTCTGCTTTTATAAAAAGGTAGGATTCCTCAGAGAATTATGAAAAGGCTAATAAAATCTTTCAAGAAAAGAATGGAAGTTTTTGTATAGAGTATCAAATCAATAAAACTGGTTTGATCTACTTCTTGAACAGATGGATTAAGTAAAATCTCTTATGTATGCTGGCGGCGGGGGGGGGGGGGGTTTGGAGGTAGAAGAGGGGGTAAACAAATCAAAACCTCCACTTTTTATTGTAAAATCTCTATGATCCTATCACATGCATGCAGGGAATCCAGAGCTCCCATACACCATTGTAGTTAATCAAAAGAGCAGAAGGTAGGAGAATCGCATATTCCTTACAATTTAGACTTTGAGCCACTTACAATTCTTAAACGGCTAGAAGAAAAGGAGTACTTGTGGCACCTTAGAGACTAACAAATTTATTATTATTAGAGAACAAATTATTAGATTAGGATGCATCCGATGAAGTAAGCTGTAGCTCACGAAAGTTTATGCTTAAATAAATTTGTTAGTCTCTAAGGTGCCACAAGTACTCCTTTTCTTTTTGCGAATACAGACCAACATGGCTGCTACTCTGAAACCTGTCATTAAATGGCTGGCTAATATCTCTATTCTGATTTCTGCTGTGGTGTAAACACTGAGCTAGTTGCACACTGAGAAAGTTAGAACTTAATGTCTTAAATACTCTGAGTTTTTTTCCCCATCTCAAAGAAGTCTTACTGGTTTTCAAGCCTGTCAATTCTATTGATAGTCTCTCAGTAAAAAAGAAAAAAACATCCTGATCATTGTCTCGTAAGATGCCACTAGGAGTGGGGAATGGAGAAGTCTGGATCTGTATGCGTTTCTATACCCTACATTTTTATGTTCACAATTGCCATACTACACCACTGTATTAAGCTAAGAATACAATCAGCATCTTTCAGCTAGGGGTATTGATTAGTTGCAGTTAACTCATGCAACTAGCTCAAATTTAATTGTGATGAATTCCACTGTTAAATAGAATACCAACTGAAATATATTAAATATTTTGGATGTTTTTCTACATTTTCAAATACACGGATTACAATTACAACATAGAGTACAAAGTACACGCTAGTAGCTCTTGCATTGACACAGCAGTTGCACTGTGGGTGCAACTGGCTGCAGGGTGCTTTGGGAAGGGTTTACAATGCCTCACATGATGCTGGCTCCTCAATCCCATCATTCTATTGGCATCCTACTTGATTGCCAGCTGCTTTTCAACTGAAGTAGAGGGCGGGGAGGGGGAAGAAAGAAGAGAGTCTGTGTTGGGGGAAGTGTGAGGGCATATGTGAGAGACAGTGTGTGTTGGGGATAGAGTACGTGGGCATGCTGTTTCTAAGTTCAGACAACTGCTGAAAGCAACCATTCCTGAGGTTGGGGGGAGGGGGGGACGACACACCTGACATCAACCCCTGCCTCCCTCCCTGGCTCTGCACAGCACTGCAGTGCCTGTCACTCACCCCTGCCTGCCTCTGTTTGTAGTGCAGGAGAGAGCAGGAACATTTCATGTTAAGGATTTGCTCTTTTCTGCCCAGAATAGAGGCAGCACATTCAGCTGTTAGAACTTCACAGGCGCTGACAGGGAGGTGTGCATGGCTGCAGGGCATCAGAGTTCAAAACAGTGAGCAGAGCAGTCATGGCAGGCATTGTGGGATACTGGGGAGGTCAGTTCTGGAGATATGAACGACAGTGTCTGCACTGATGCTTTGTTGTGTTAACTTTGCTGCAAAAAGCTGTAGGTCTCTCGTCGAGGTGGTTTTATTTTGTCGCCAAAACTGAAGAGTTGTCACCAAAAGTGGTATTGCAGTTTGTACACACCCACTGTGTTATTGCCAAAAGCAGCCTTTTGCTGACAAAAGTCTGCAGTGTAGACAAGGCCTTAGGTGGGGGGGGGAATCTATTGTTGAGGGAGCTAGATTCTATGAACAAGACAGAATACAATTCCACAATAGAAGAGGTGTGAAGATGTTGAGCTGGCACTACACAATTTCAGACAGAAGGCCTAAAAGCAAAAATCCTGTTTTTTGTAGCATTCGTGTGTTTGCTTTTGTATTATTTGGTGTCTGCTAATCAAAACACTCCCATCTATTCTTCATTGCCTTTCAGTCACAAAGAATGGTTATTTACCATACAGTAACTGACTCCTTGAGATGCTCTGTGAATGTAGATTTCACTCATCGTGCACATGCATGGGAGCCTAGAAAGTCCTCTAGCAGCATCCACTAGGGGTCATGTATGCATCCTGCATATCATGCTCTCCCCCAAGGCCATAGAGCACAGAGTGACCCTCCCTCCCTCCCATCTGCTCCTCAGTTCTTTTGCCATCTGGAGTCCAGAGGGGAAGACTCAGCTGCACAGAATCTCTCAACATTAACTGTTTTCTTTGAGTCTCTGAACATTACTCCCACTCATGGATGAGTAGCCAGATTCTGACATCCAGCAGTCTGTCAATTTAGAGATTATCTGAATGACTGGGTGCACATCCCTGCCAACCTCTTGTTATTGCCACCAGTGAGTAATGTTTAGTAAAGGTATGGACTGAAGACCATGTTGCTGCTTTACAGACTTCTGTTAATGGACCTTTGCTTGATATGCTGAAGTTGACAGGGCTATGGTCAAGTGTGCCATAATGTGAACTGGAGGATCTCTTAATTTAAGAAACTGTCCTGATATTCAGTGAATGATCTAATTAGATAATCTGAGCCAATATAGGACCAAACTGAGACCAGCCACCATAGACCACAAAAAAAAGCACTGTGGGGATCTTCAAAGAGGTCTTGTTCTGATAGAACAAATGAACTCTGCATCAACAAATGAACTCTGCATCTAGAGTATGAAGTTTTGATTCCCATGGGGATTTGAGGACTCAGAGTAAAGGTATTTGAATATATTGAATATTAAAGTTGGACACCACCTTTGGAATGAAGTCTTAATGTTTCTCTGCATGGAAAAACCATGTAGGATTTGACATGAGCACTTGAATTTCACTTATTCTACAAGTTGGTATAATTGCCCCTAGGAATGCTACTTTGATAAATGATGCTAAGAGAAAGATAAAGATTACTAAGGGAATCCATTGATTAAAGAACCAGCCTTAAGGAATCTTGAGTTGAAGCGAAGATTGAGTCAGGCCCTTTAGAAATCTTACAGCAGTTTGACCAAAAAAGGGGAAGAACCAAATATTGGTGGATGACAGGCAGAGATTGCCACCAAATGCACTTTAATGGAGTTTAGGAGATTATCAGGATTAATAATAATCAAGAATGAGCAGGATAAATATCAATCAGATCACAACCCCTTACTTTACTCAAGTTGAAAAATAGCTTTCCTTTTGCCTTACAATCTCTCGTAGAGGACTTTCCACTCTAACACCATCTTCTGGTCTTTGTGACCTCTCTCTCTCTCTCTCTCTCTCTCTAACCCCACATCATTAGGTGCAGAGAAGTTGGGTCTGGATGAAGTACTAGGGTGGCATTCTGAGAGAGACTCTTTACATGAGAGTATTAACTGTCTTCAATAATAGATCTGAAAACTATACCTGGTAGAGCCATACAGGCACACAGAGAATCATTTGAACCTTGTCCTTCCTCACTTTCCATACACTCTAGGCATTCATTTTCTTCCTACTAAATTCCCAGAGAATGGGAGTTGATCACAGGAATCAGGAAAGAATCTATGAGGAATGCAGGCTTCTTCCTCTGAGAACTAGATAGATATTTGTGGTCTTCAATGGCAAGCTGATATATTTGATGAAATCCCTGTTTCTGGAAGACTTGTAGAAGGACCATGTCCTTTAAAGTCAACTTGTGAGATGACCTGTTTCGCCTGCTTAGCTGATCCACCAGGACATGGTAGATGCAATGCTAGGATCTGCTAGAATGCATTTTTCCATATCAGAATGGCTTCTCAACAAAAGGGGTTCTGTGCTTGCTTTTGTCTTCTCCCCCAGCTCTTTATATAAATACATAACTGCTGAACTGTCTGTTAATACTTACATTGACTGGCCCTTTAGAACTGGAAGGAAGGATTTGCATGCTAAAGAGCTAGACCTCAACTCCAGGACATGTAATCCACTCAGTTGGTTATTGACCAAGAACTGAAAGTCTGAAAATGATCTAAGTGAGCTCCACAGCCCTTCCTGGAGACACTGGTGATCAGGACAGGGCTCAGAGTTTGGAAAAAGATGATAAGGGATTCTTGCCCTTTTCCCCATACTATGAATGCTTGAGTAAAAATACTGATTTGATCCATGATTGCACAGCTCTTAGTCTGAGTCTTGCAAAAAGCACCACAAGTACACAAGGCCATGTGGCCTGATACAGAGTTATCTTTAGCTAATGACGTATGAGAGCAAGCTTGAATCTGATGTTAGTTGATAGATGTTCTTGGATCTCAAGGGAAAAAAGCTCTTGCTATTCTTAAGTTTAAGTTCAGTCAGTCTAAAGAAAAAAAAAATCAAACCTACAAGATCCAACTCTGAAGATAATGCAATAAAATTTGAGATTAGTTGGACTACTTGCTGTGCTTCAGTTCCTCAGACTAACCAGTTATCTAGGTATGGGTACATGTATCCCTAGATAGTACAGATGAGCTCTGATGACAGATACTGCATAAAAACCTCAAGATGCCATAGGGAGAGGCCAAAGGGAAGAACCATGAACTGAATGATTGCCTGTTGCTATGAAAACATAAAAGCTTCTTGTGTGCTTGATGAATGGACATGTATCCTGTAAATCAAGGGTACCAAACCAGTCAATGAGATCTGGGGAGGGTATAATAGAAATGTGGGTTGTCATGAGGAATTTGATTTGTGTGCACATTGAGGAGCCTGAGCTTTAAAATGGGGGCAGGGGTGAAGTAGGGGAATAGCATCTTTTTCCTATGAATTCTTGAGGAACCAACTGTTGCATGATGACTAAGACAGGTCCCTGAATGGGGATACTCTTGAATTGAATGGTGTACTCATTCTGGATGAAGGACCCATTGGTCCATAGTAATTAATTTAAGGTCTTAACTGGAAAGAACAGAACCAAAAAAAGTAAGGGGAGGTGGGGGGAATAATTTAGATCCATCTAAACTGAATAGTATCCTTGATCACAGGATGCTATTTCTTTTCAGGCCATGCTTAGGGCGAGATGCCAGAGAATGAAACAGAGGATTTAGTCTGAAACATTGATCTTTGTCTAAGTTGATCAGGATATTTCTACCATCAAAAAAAATTCTGAAGTGGATGGTTGAGGTCTGCCTGAAAGGATCTTGTGACCAGTAGCATTTTCTTCGGAAAGCTGGTGTATAAAGGCACAAGAATCTTAATGTGACTAGAATCTGTCACTAAATAAGGTGTATAATGCTGAAATGGACGACAAGTCCTGATCAAAAGGAAGGTCTTTTGACCTTAACTGCTGTCTGAATTTCCTTGGGCAAATGGAAAGCAGATAACCAAAAGTCCCTTCTCAACAATTCAAGATGCCATTGCTCTTGCTCCTGTATTTGCAGGATCTAAAACAAGAACATCCCTGCAGGCTGCTATCAGTTGCCTCAGTGTGAATGGATTTAAATTGGTCTCAGGTTCAGAGGGAGTTTGTCTATGAAGTCTGCTGCACTGGCCTAATGAATATAATGGTACTTGGTGCAGCATCATTCAGTAATTTAAGATCCTGACTTGTAGGGAAGCAGAGTAGAAGATATTTGGGGTGGGTGAGATACAGGACTTGTTGGTTATTTCTTTTGGTATGGACTTTAAGTGTGGATTTCTCATTAGCAGCAGTATTGACCAGAGTCTATGGAGATATAGGATTTGAGTTCCTCTACACTCCTCCAGGTGGCACTTGATATTTATGATCCCTGTGTATGGAGGGTGCTGAGATGAAGTTGATCTTACCTATGGAACCCTTGAGGATTCAAGTATCCAACTCATTAATGAATAGGACCACCCTATGTTGTGCATACAGTTGGGCCAATTCAAAAAAGCATTTCCAGCATTTTCACTATCCTCAAACTTTTGAAAAGCCTTAAAGTAGTCTATATTTGTAGATACTGAGGACATCATGGCTGCCTCTGGCAAAAGGATTGTTTTGGGAGAAGAGGTTCCTTCTGATATACCACCTTCTCCTGTTAGCTGTTGCTCAATTTCCAAGTTTGCCTGCTTTGGGGAAAAGATAAGTTCTTGAAGATCTTTGTGGGGATCCACTCCTGGATCTTGAGAGGAGGAAACCGATAGTCTAGCTACTGTAGCCTCAGGGGACAATATGGCCAGGCTTAGTAACAATAAAGGTAAGACATGGCGGACCAGGCTGCTGGTGGGGGAAAGAAAGCTGAGGAGAACCTCTGGAGGGGATATGAGAAATTTTGCCAACTACTGCCTGTGAGTGGGGATGCTAGAGATGGTTCTTTGCTTGAGACAGCTCAAGAATTTGAAGGCAATTCCTCCAGCAGAGACATGACTTGTCTGGGCATATGGAATTTCCTGATCTTTAACAGAAGGATAAAAAGGGAGATCACTAAAACTCTGGATTCATGCTTTAACATAGAAGAAAGAAGAGACTCATCCAACAGAAGTGACTAGCTCTGGGGTTACGGTAATCTCCTTCTGAGAGGTAGAAGAGAGCCATTTTGGTGCCAGCTGAGAAAAGACTGGTGTTTTTGGTGCCAAATGCAAAGATGTTGAGGCATTTAGTCCCAAGAGTTTGGGTGATGAGTTGGGGAGAGTTGACAACTGTGCCATGGGCATCAGTGCCATCTGGGATGGTGCATATGTCAATGTGGCTGCCAGTGCCAAGGGTTGAGAGATGTGGGCACCATACTATGTTACAGCCCCAGCTGACTTGGCACCACTTTAGCCTCCTTCAGAGACCATTACTCAGGCTTTTTTTGGAGTAGCACTAGGGACAGCAACTAGTTCTAAGTCAAATTGGGTGGGGTTCTCCTGTAGTTAGTAGGGGTACCTAACCGTTCCAGTGGGACACTAAAATGGGAACCCAATTCTTAAGTCAATAGGAAGAATCCGGGGTGACTCCTCTCTGTAGCACTGATTGTGCACCCAGACTCCTAGGGTTGAGCTGTCCTGCCCTTTTACAAGTTCTAAGTCCAAGGTAGGTTTTGTGGGATGTCTACAATCTAGACTTTCCTTTTGAGAGCACATCTTGAAAGTCTGGAAATATCACTTACAGGGAATAGGCCTTAAAAACAGTATAGACACTTGTCATGTTCATCCTTGAGGAGCAGAGCTACACAATGGGCACAATTTGAGGCCTGGAGGAAAAGGCTGTGACATGAGAACAGCCCAACTAATAGGTACCTAACAAGAGTGTAATGCTGCCTTTGTTTGTGCCAATGGGCTATATATTTACAGAAAACCATCCTGAACTAAGCTTGAGACATAGGTCGGATTCTGTTCTGTCTGACAAAGGGCAGTCAGAGAACTGAGGAGGAGAGTCAGTCAGTCATTCTATCCCTTATGCCCTCAGGAGGGAAAGCATGAAGGCATGTAGGGTGCATGTGTGACCTTTAGTGGACAGGGCTAGAGAAAGTTTTCTGGATTCCTGAGCAGAGGGTGCAAGTGAACCATCAGTGGGATCCACATGTACACAGACTCAAAGAAATCCCTAATAGTCCATTAGACTCCAGGAATTTCAGAGGAATCCCTTTTTTAAAACAGTGGGACCTTATCACTCTTAATACTCAGGAGAATATATTCCCCATCTCTTACTTACAGGAGAAAGTTTGGCCACAATTGTAACACATTCATTTATCATCTCCATCAGGGAAATAATTCAAAAACATTCATCTACCTAATCAGACAAAAGAAGCCTACACACTAAAAATATATAACGCACACTTGATTAACATGTATGCACAGCAGGTACTGATGCATTGCTTAGACCAAAATACAGACTAACATGGCTGCTACTCTGAAACCTGTCAGTATAAAGATGGAGCTCACTGAAACAGCTGGGCTGAAGAGAGGAGTGCAGTGTTCACCACTCGCCAGCTGCTGCGGGCGATTTCTCAGTGCTATGAAAGCCTATCAAAGGGGCTAGGGACTGCTGACTGGGCCATTGCGTGACTTTCTGCTACCAGTGTTATTTATCAAAACAAGTGTTTTAATGCGCTTCCTGACACCTAGAGCACAGGACTGTTCAGCTAGAGCCGCTGTTGTGTTCCAACTCAATTCCATCCATTTCAGGGATAACACAGCCTTGTGATATTGCTAAGCAACACAGAATTGTTTATGCTATTCTTCCCCCCCCCATTATCTTACCTTCATTCTTTTACTCTCATGACAAAACTTTGATCCCAGTGCTTCAGAGACCAGTCAGACTGGAATTTCAGAAAGTCAGCAAGTGACTATAGCAGTTTGAATTATTTCACTTTTCTCCAAGTTCATATGTCACTTCTTTGAAGTGTCCAGTAGCAGCCCCATACCACTGTTTCTGAAGACAGAATATCACCTAAACCTTTTGAAAAATTGGCAGTCTATATTTGGTGGATTGTGAAGCGATGCATTACTCAGATCAGAAGTGATAACAGGGGCCTAGGTAATAGCGGATGGATCCAACAGCCTTGTGTGTGGTGGCGGCCTCAGTTTGCGTTTTGTCCCCCCCAAAAACAAAAACAAAAAAAAAAAATCAGGTTGATTTCATAAAGTCACAATTCAGTGAAAAGATTCTGTGAACAATAAAATTTTGACTAACCGTGTTTCAAGTTCATGATTGAAGCCCAGTAGTGACCATTAGAAAGATGACAACATTTGCCTAATTACCACAATCTATTTTAAGAAACCAGAAAGAAGTTTCATTGGGTGCTGTCACCTGGCAAAGGCTGAGCACTGTCAATTGGTAGGATTGGGGGAATTTACACAGCATGCCTGCTTCATGCCAGGGCCCCAATTCTGAGTTTATGAAAACTACATTAGGTTAGAATTAAACAAAAATAACCCACCCTTCAGCTCTGCAGATCTATAAGCCTACAGAGCTCCCATGAGGAAGAGGTTCCCAGTAGGGAACATGCTATAAAGGTGGAATTCCCACTTTTGTATATGCAGGGTTTATTCTGCTCAAATGGGGTCCATAACAATTGTACTCTGCACATATTCTCTCCCCCCAAGAACTTAAACCTGTCTTTACCATCTAACACATCCTTAGGAGAAGTATCATCCCCATTTCACAGATGTACTGAGGTCATAGAACAAATCCGGACAGAACTGGGAACAAAACCCAAGTCTGACTCCCAGCCCTGCATTATAACCACTAGACCATGTTCCTTCACCCATGCATAGTCCTCTCTTGAAACATTGTCACCACTGAGACCCTTAGACATGCTTTAATCTTGTGTCTCCCTTCAGTAGCATCCCACCTGGTTGGCCAGATTGTGAATCCCCTCCTCATGCTCATGAGGAGAGCTGGGTGAATAATCCCTCCTCTCAAATCAGGCAGAGAAGATTTGAATCCACATCACCCAAGCAAATTCCTTAATCAGCAGACTATCAAAGTTGTTTTCTTTCATTCTTGACCCAGTGAATGTTTATTTCTACAAAGTGGAACAACTTCAGCTGGAAAAAAAACTAAGGACAACCCGCTCCAGAATAGCTTATAGCCTTGTGGTGAGGGCTCTCACCTGGATTTGGAGAAATCAGAATCTGTTCCACCTTGGTGAGTCAAACCCGGGTCTCCCATATCCCAGAGATGTGCCCTAACAGTTAGGATAAAGGAGGTCAGGGAGAGATGTGCCATACATTTGTTTGATAGCCCTGAAATAGTCTTCCCCCCTCTTCCCCACACATGAAAAATATCACCCAGCTCTAGGTGCTAGTAGTTACTCACTTGAATAATCTCATTGAGTCAGTGACCAGGAGTTATTTTTGTAATACTTTCATCAGTTTTCCCTTTAACAAGCTTCTTGTGTCAAGTCCACAACGTCCTAATCTGGCCCTTATTTGCCTGCATTTTAAGTTGTCCTCCATTACAAACGTGCCAGTATTCCCTTTATTTTTAGCAGCATGCCTGTTACTTCAATACTCTTATGTATATAGCATCTTTCCTCCTTTGACCTCCTCCATGAAATTCCAGGCATTTAACAATCATAAATATCAATAAAGTGGGAGACAGAGCTCTATCAAAGATACACTCCCATAGCTCCAAAAGCAGAGTTACTTCTGCAATATTAGTATAAAGGCAACACTTACTCTTCTTCAGATTTCTGAACTGTAATGTAGTCAAGTTGTGTAACAAGGGACTACTGTATTACTTTGTTATACAACTGTTTCATTAGGAAGAGTCAAAGAACACTGCAGCTACTGATACTGCTATACTAATTAGTCTCTCTATTGAACAAAAAGATGCACAAAGTGTTACCTAAGGGCAAAATTCCACCTAGAGTTGTCGTGAATGTTTTCCATCAGATACAAGGAATAGAAATTTCAGAGCTTGTAGAATAATTAGGCAAGAGTCCATATCTCCAAATCCTCCAATTCCTATGGGAATGCTTGTGTGTGTTTTTATTGTTAGTGAACTCAAACAAGCAATTTGTCCCTTAAAGACATTTACAAGCAAATATCATGGTTGTATCCATTTAGTTTTAGCAAGATGATAAGTGCATATGTAACTTATTAGGTGTTGTGTCCTCCTTTCTATTTAAGGTGTTGATGTGGCCCTCATTACTATATGTGCATTTATCCTTCGAATACCCCTGTAAAGTGCTATTATCCCCATTTTAAGTGTGGGGAGTGAGCTACAGAGAGGGTTGGGCACAGATCCTCAGAAGTGCTTAAATACCATGGTAATTAAGCTCCTAAATACCTTTAAGATCTTGGCCTGAACTGACATGCCCAGGCTCATACAGGAAGTGTGGAAGAGCAGGGAATAAAATCTTGGTTTCCCCTGAGTCACAACCCCTTAACCCCTGGGCCATCCATCCTCCCTTTGTGCCCGGTCCAGATATAAAGCTGCCACAGACAACTACGGATGTAGTCTTAGCTTAGTCTTTGATAATCACAATGATAGTTACAGCTACACAGATGGGTCTGATGGCTCTGGCACATTTCCAATGGAGGCCACTGAGTACAACAAAGTCTGAGCATCCCTTGCTTAGAATTTGGTTAAGACTGTTCCTGCAAGCCTGGGACTGGCAGCTAGCTGAGTCAGGAGTAGTTGATATGATAGGAAAAATGTGTTGCTTCTATGGACTCGTTACAATTTCTTTTAATAGTATCCATGTTACAGCACAACTAAGATGGTATCCGGATATCTGTAAAGTGATCAAGTACAGCTAATAAATGTACAAGTAATTGTGATTTTAAAAAAGTTTCAAGTGTAATGAAGAGGAACCTCTTCCAAAACTCAAAGTGCTTGCTCAGTACCTCTGAGAATTAGGCCATATATGTTTAGTTTTTTGTGTTCAAGCACAACTGAGGCTAGAGTTCAGAGAAGCTAACTCAAACACATGACAATGCTCCTGATTATTCTCTTATTTCCCTCATCACCAGTCTACAGTATTGCTAAGAAAAAAATGAAATTGTTCATAGGATTGTAACATTTAATTAGCTTTGCAAAACACTGAGCAGCACATCAGATAATGAAATCCTGACTAAAGCACAGATGTGCTAACACATTTCAAACTATTTTTAGTTATTTCAGAGAGAAATTACACGCTACATCCGCAAGACACATTTGTCACCAAGAACAAAAAAGGAAACAAATATAAATATTTTCTGATGTCAAACAGAACATATGTAGCTGCAGGGAAACTGTTGTACAGTCAGTATTTTGATTCAGTTAAAACAACCAGTTAGATTGGAACTGGCTACATTGGCAAAATTCCGAAAGACAAAAAAAAATGGGCCAAATTTCAATGTCAAGATAGTGTATAACAAAACAGGTAGTATGGGCATAGACCAAGATCAGCTGTAACACTGAAGAGTAGTTTGTTTGATGGGGAGAAGTGGGAACCAGTGAAGGGATGCAAAAAAAAAAAAGGGGGGGGAGACATGGTCAATGTTGCGAACCAAACAAGTGAACTTATTAATTTTCCAGTTTAAAAAAAATTTTATATTGATAGCTCTTAAATTCATTTCCTCTCAAAAATGTAAGGGCCAAAGTCAATGGAAGTCTCAGGTTTGGAACAAGACCTTTTACGAATGAACCTGCCACACCAGGAGTTACTCAAAATATGCTGCCCTTCTAAAGGGCTAAACCTAGAGCAAATTGCAAGTGATCTGCTTTGTAGATTTGGGGTACAGTTATCAGACATGTCAGAGTGACTTAGGCACCTAAGTCCCATTGAAAGTGAGTGGCAAGCTCCCAAGAGAATCAGGAACTTGGGAAATTGTGTCCCCTTAGCCTTTAGGGCTGCATTTGTGCATTTCTCACTACTTCAGCTGCGATGCTGCACTGCCATTCTCTAATATCCCAAGAGCTATTACAGGGAAGAGGCATTCAAACAGACCTGTCAGTCAAAACTTTTTAAAAAGGAAAGGTACTGCACTCTACAGCAATTCTTTAACATACAGAAGCCAACAATAGTGATATTGCAGTGACTAGAGCAGTATCTCTTTAAGGGCCAAAATAAGAGGCATACAACATTGGCTCAGAGAGCCCCATGGGAGTGGGATGCTCAACAGGAAATGCTCAGTTCAAAGCCTATTGAAGTAAAGGATTCAGAAGGAAATTGTCACTGCTTTCTACAGACAGTTTTCCAAGACACTACTGCAGTGATTGGGGCATTCACCAGTTTCCCATAGGATACTCGATAGCTATGTTAACATGCAACAACAACTTCAATATTTTTGTTTCATTAACAGCCAGATACCAGTTAGGGCATTAAAAAAATTCACCTCTGAGCTTTTCATGAGGCTAAATGGGTGCAAACTTGAGCAAAATGGAATATAATTTTTTAACCTGGCACAAATTAAAAGATAAAATTTGCATCTTAGTTGGGTTCCTGCTTTTGTTCTGTTCTCCCTTTTGTCCTTCTGCCCCCACTATGTTGAATTTTCTTTTCTGCTAGTGAACCAGGGAAGTTTGATAAGCTTAAAAATGCCAGTGTCTGATGTTTCGGGGTGGGGGGTTGGCGCACACCTGCCCACTTACTAAGAAGACATTTCAGTTTGATCTTTTTCCTGCAAGATATTTTGTTGGGCCACAAAATGCCTTGATACACACAACTGCTGTTAAACTACAACATGCATCTATGCAAACAGTATTAACTGCTTTACAAGTTGCCGTCAGCTGGTTGAAGAACCTGGACAAATTGGTGTGGCTTATTCCATGCTTAGATCCTTAGTAGCAACTGGAAAGGTGCCAGAAGAATAAACTACACAACAGATGTTAATTGGGTTTTAGATCACACAGAAGGACTCCATATTGTAGATGACTTTAAATATTCCAGTCACTCAAAAGTACAAGACTATGTTTCCCTGTTGCACCTTAATATTCACTCTGGCAACACATAAGGTATTTTGAAAAGAGAGCTAGGAGTTTGTTTAAAGATAAACCTGGGTGAAATTCAACAAGACCTCAGTAAACAGGCTTTGTGCAGAGAAATAAGTCAAGGGTTGAATGCAACAGAATCCACCCCAAACCCTAAGGGCAAAGGACAGCCCCATACTGTAGGTCTACATTACAGTAAACGCATCTGCAACTGGTTCAGCCATAGGTGTTTTTATTACAGTGTAGACACCCTCAGATAATCCTCAGCTTCAAGGGACTAGAAAAGAGATCTTGTGTCCTGTCTCATCCATTCATAGGAATTAGTTTTCACTAGATTTGTGTAATCCTGGATCCCCCGATTGGTCTCCAAACTCTGCCCCAGTCTGCTGTGTGGCATGGACCTGGGCCCCAGGTCCCTCACATGTAAAGCCATTCTGTATGTCTGCTTTGCAAGTGACTATATCTTGTGTATTAGAGGAAAATCTTTTACTTGACCAACTTCTGTTGGAGGTCCTGAAGAGCTGTGTGTAACTCAAAAGCTTGTCTCACCAAACAGAAGTTGGCCCAATAAAAGATGTCACCTCACTCTCCTCGTCTCCGAGGAGGAACACATCTACAGCCAGGGAACATACCTTGCATAGCAGTTTTGCTTTCTTGGGGGCTTTCCCCAGTCCCAAAATTCCTGGAAAACATTCAGCAGCTTCAAAGCCAAAACATTTAGAGTAGGGGTAGAGATGGACCCACCTATCCAACCCATGAGTTTGTCTACTTGAAATCTGAATCCAGATTCTCCCCACCCCAAAGAGACATAAGGGGCAAACTAAGATTCCCAGATCTTAGCCACTGAATCTCGGTATGTTCTAACTTTGCATCCATATTTCATGGCTTGAGATCAACTCAGCTCTCCAATGTTTTTTCTTTGGAAGATTTGGAATGAAACAGCAAGACCTCTGTGCTTGTATATTTCATATTCTTCTCACTCACCCTGTGAGAATCTTGTCTTTCAAATACAAGCTCTTTGGAGCAGGGAACATTTTGCTCTATGCCTAGTACAATGAGTCCCTGATCTCAGTTCAGGCCTCTAGGCACCACTGAAACACAAAAACCCCTAAACCTTGTCCTAGACAGTGGATTAGCATATCAGTTGGGGTTCCTCCCAACCCCCATTAAAGCTTGGAAATACCTTAGCTAAAACAAATGTTTGAGAGTTTGACTTAGACCTTCACTCTGCCTTGTTTGTCACGTCAGAAACATTAACCTGAAAGAGTAAAGGCTTCCAGTGAGATTTGCTTAAATGAGAAAAAGGTAAAGTAAAGTCCAGGACCGATTAAACTAAAATTTAATTAGCTTTAGGAAAATGCATCCATATTTATAGATTTTATCTAAACAAAAACCTCCTTTCACTTAAAAGCATGCAACTGTTACTGTCCAGGTGCTTATTAGGTTCTGTGTATTAGTCAGTCAATAAACAAAAGGGCCATTAAAAATTAATGGGAGTTTTGCCTAAAGAAAGATTTTAGAATTTGGTCCCCAAATTGATACAGTTTCCAAATGTTTAGTGTTTCCTTCAAAGCTAATGTCTGTAGAGAGACCTGGGGTTACTATTCAATTCAGGTAAAAGCAGCAAGAAAAATACCTAATCCCCTCATTTAAGGTTATCTACAGCATTGGCAGAGTTTGAGAAGTAAAGCACCTGCTGGACTGCATCTCAGATGGCTGCATTAAATTGAGGTCTAAACATCTTAAGACAGATCTTTCTAATTAGCTAGCAGACTAGCTTGGCTCTTACAAAGAAACCTGCCTAGTGTGTTTCACAGGCCAGCCAAGCTCACTTACATTACCTCAGTAACTCTTCAGTGCACCACAGATTACTGGGTATACCTGACTGATGGATAAAAAGCTCAGATGCCTTCCCAGAAACCCAGATGAATTAGAGGAATTAATAAAACCTAGCTGAGATCAAGGTGATTTGGAACCACCAGCTTCACAGTAACCAACCATGGTTTCCCCATACAGATAATGCTCGCCATTTCACCTTCTGCACTAACAATGGGAACTTCCTCCAATAATGGAAGAAATTCACCCCTGTGCAACAAGCCAGTGCAATAGCTTTTATCATTTCTGGCCTACACTCTGAACAGGAGTTAATTTCAGCCTATATGAATAGGATGGCCTGTCTCCTGACAATCTCAGAGGGCTTTTATAGGTTATTTAACTACTGTATGTGTTCACGTGAATCTCCTTGATTTAGTTCTTTGTACATCAATAGCAACCTTAAATTTCATCTAGGGTTAGAGATGCAGTTCTCAAGGGTGAATGCAGATTTGAGTGCACTGCACATCATATTAGCCATTATTTTAATTTCATTGGCTCACAGGGTGCTTGGTGCGAGGCATGTGACAAACAGGAGAAACATTCGAAGAAAGCCAGCCAGCACTGAAAATGCTGAAATACTGAAAAGGCAAAAGAGGCTCAGATGCAAACCCAGAACTCTACTGGTGCTTTTGAGATTTTTAAACCAAAAGAAAGGGAGACTGGGGAAAAGATGAGGATTTTTGTTTAAATCCTGTTTCTCTGCACATGAAGGTGGTAGGGCAAGTCAGCTAGAAGGGCCCAGACATGCCAGAAGAGTGATAGTTAGACAAGCTCAGTAGATGTTCCTGAAGATGTATAGTAGAAGGTTTAGCCTCTGGCAAGACCTAAAGATTGCCAGAGTTTCATTCAGAGGAATATGGGGGTGGGGCAGGAATAGTATTGTAAAGTAGCCTATGTGAGTAGGTTGTACTGTTACAACATGTATTAAGAAATTTTCCATCCTATTAGAAAAGGATGTACCTCAAAGATTTACGAATAGCAAAGTGTAGCCAGTGTATCATGAGGGAATGCTAGAACTTTCCCTAGCTCTTACCCCAGACACGTTAGACAATTGCAGCATAACTAAGGGTCTGTGTACACTGCAGCTAGGAGCATGTCTCACAGCCTGGGTAGACAGACTTATGCTAGATTACTAAAAATAGAGGTATGAACATTGCAGTATTGTGACAGCACAGCTAGTGACCCAAGTGCCACAACATCCAAACTGCTACTTTTAGCATGCTAGCTCAAGTGGAACTGGCATGAGTCTACCTGGGCTGGGAGGCATTGTACCTACAGTGTACACAAACTCAAAAAGGTACAGAGGAGTCAGTCTTCAAAAAGAAAAGCAGAGATCACCCGATTCCTGATTTCTTTTTTAAATTAACGTGATGCCTCTTAGCCATCAAACCAAACTTGACACATTATAAATGATTGCTCTGAGACAAAATAGACATGGCAAACATCCTGGTCAGGAGACTGTATTTCAACTGAAATTAATGACCCTGCTCTTCAAGGGTCAAAGTTTGTTAACCTACAAGTGATAAAATAAAATGGTAAATCCTAAGTTATCCATCACTGCCAGAAGGATATACAGCAACCTCAGCAGCCTTCCATGCTAATGTTCTCCCAGAAGAGTTCTTCTGGTAGATTGTTACTGTGTACTTAAAGGTTTCAGAGTAGCAGCCGTGTTAGTCTGTATTCGCAAAAAGAAAAGGAGTACTTGTGGCACCTTAGAGATTAACAAATTTATTAGAGCATAAGCTTTCGTGAGCTACAGCTTAAATCTAAAGGAGAAAGGCAAATCAAGAGCCAATGCAGGAAGCAGAAGCCAGACAAATTCAAATGAGAGATAAGACTTAGTTGTAATAGGAAAAGGTAATTTAATCAATGAAAGACCATCAAAAGTGGTAGATTCTCCACCTCTTGGTGGCTTCAGATCAAGACTGGAAGCCTCTGTCTGGATGACACACGTTAGTCCAACAAGTTTATTGGGTTCAATAGTGGCAACTAGATAGAATTCTATGACTAGCATTATACAGAATGTCAGAGTAAGTGATCTAATTGTCCCCTCTGGCATGAAAAAAAAAAATCTATAACAGCAACCACTTCAGCAACTTTTTGGTGCCATAAGCATCTTTAAAACAAACCACTCACACACCACAATCTTCTGCATAGAGAAAGGCAAGACAGTTTGTCCCTGAAAAGCTGAACAGAATTTTTCTACCTACCTTTGACACAACTAGCTAGTTCCCTTAGACATGTGATTGCTGCCCTACAGAGAATTACAGCAAAAGACAATGTTCACTAAAGTGGATCAATTTTTTTAACCCAACCCTAATCAAAACAATGTTTTTAAAAAAAAAAAACAACGTGTTCTGCTTTTAAAAAAATTTAAATAAAAGCTGAAAAGTTATTGAACTCAAAACTTGAAGCTAAACATTTCTATAACTATTTTGGAATGTTTTCAATAGTGACTTGGAAAGAATCATGGAAGTTTTTCAAGACAAATGCATCCATTTAAAAATAAAATTTCCTTTTCCCCCAAACCCACTGTAGTGTTCTCTCCACCATTAACCACCACTTTACAGAACTTTGAAAATTCCCTCCCACCTCAAAGACACTGATTTCCCCTTCTATACAAGAATCTCCACAAGAAAAACTTGAATTTCACAGATATTTATTTTATGTAACTAATGCACAACAGCATAGTCAGTCAAAATCAGGGCTGGCTCCAGGCACCAGCGTTCCAAGCAGGTACTTGGGGCAGGAGTTAGAAAGGGGTGGCAGTGTTTCTGCGATGGTGGCAATTTGGCAACAGCCCCTTTGCTGTCCACAGTGGCAGTTTTTCCCCCCTACCACTTGGGGTGGCAAAAACTGTAGAGCTGGCCAGGGTCAGAATAAACCCAATACCATGGAATTTATATAACCAGTCAGCACAGATTTTGAACCTCAGATACTCACTGAATGCTGAACGTATTCAGCATATAATTGACAAACTTTGAGACTATCATGCTTCCAGACAAACAGAAAGAGGGGATGGTTGTTGACTAAGTGATTATGAATTATTTTCCCAGCCCAACAAAAAAACACCTTTCTACTGTAAGGGCATGCCACATGCTGACTCTGTAGATAAGCCAGGTAAATCTACAGTGCTCCAGCCTACTTTGTACCAACTTGCTGAGTGGACCTTGCTACCACATACAAACAGTATGTCAAAGTGCACTATAGACCAGTCAGTTCACACGTATCCTGCCACTATGAACTATGCATGGCCAGTCAAGAGGTGACTGTATAGTGCTCTAGTCTGTCACATCAAGATGCTGTGTGGACTAATCCAGCCTGCACTTTCTCTCTGGTAACTCCAGGGAGTACAGAGTAATAAGAGGGGAAAGCAGAACCTTTAATAATTAACTTTGGTCCTAGAAGCCCTTGCTTTACCACCTGCTTTCAGAGTCCCTTTGTAACTCACCTGAATTTCCTTCAATGTGGCAGTCACCTCTCTGCAGGGAACTAGTACAAGGCCTATATATCACCATTTAAAATTCACTTAATCCCTCAAAATAGGGCTCAGTTGGGGTTTACATAACATGAAAAACCATTCCTCAGCTTACATTGTGGTGCCTCCTCAAGTGTGTGTTCGAGCTGTCTGGTATGAACATTCTGAAAATATTAAAAACTTCTGAGCTGAAATATTTTTAGCCTGGATTTTAAGAATAAGTGATCCCATAACAAGCTGATCTTGACATTCCTACCTTTAACTCTTTTGTAGGCATAAAAAGTTCCAAATTGGAACACGTAAAAAGTGCCATTTTTAAAATCACATTTGCACAAGTCAAAAATAGCAGAGCCTACTTTATTCCTACTTTGTTAAAATAATCAATTTTGGAGCCTACTGTGGGAAATTTAAAAGGAGTTTGCTTGACGAAGTTCCAAGAAGGGTAACCGGAACTAAGCCTTAACTATAGCACTCACTACCAACAAACTAGAATACTACTATATGCATGAGTTCTAATAATTGCATCCAGTAGTAGGACCAAGGTCTCTGAACTTCTTGGCAGTTCAACATTCAGAATGGTCATGATTATGCTGGTGAATGTTTAATAAAACTGTACATTCTGCTTCCACAATGAGCTATATAATGGCTGCATGCATTATTCATAGTACACAAGACCATAATAGTTCCTGAGCTTGGGTACCGTGGATTCAAAATACAAAATAAGTTGGTGTTCCTGATGTTTAATTTACTTCCATTTAAGTTAATGGGACTTTTTTTGCAGATAAGGAAAGGAAATGTACCCTAGTAAAATACATATGAAAAGTAGTTAATATACTTCAAGTATCCTTAGTAATCTGAAAAAAATCAAATGTTATGGTCCCTTTCTAATGCAAAATAGTATATTTAAAAAAAAAAAACTTAAGATGTGAAAAGTGTCATTACATAAACTTACCAGTTGATAGTTTAGAGTGCAGCACAAGTGTGTGTAGGAAACAAATACGTTTGCTGTTGTCCCATAATTTCAAACTTGTAAATAAAACTGTGGCAATATTTGAGATCCAAGAGAACAAGAACTAGCTTGAAATACACAACCTTCCTGTTGAAATTAGCCTCTGTTCAGAAAGAAAGTGTTGACAGACCCTTAAACTATGACAGTGCTATAATACCAACCAAATGTCATGTTTACCCATCACCCATTCAAAAGTTCACATCTCGACCAACAGAATGCATGATAATTCTCTTCTTAATAGCTTTTCTGTTTTCTATACAGAGTTTTGCAATAAAGAAGCCTCTTAAACAAGCATTTGCATTCAACTGGAAGTTAATCTTTGCCTAACATAGTTTGACATAAATATGAGAACAGTCCCATTGATTTAAGTGCATTGCTGGATCAAGGTATTCAACAAGGAAGGGTTTACACCATTATGAGAGGCACTGATGAGTCCTCATCTGGACTTGTGTGCAATTCTGGTCTAGGTTTAAGAAAGATTAATGCAAACTGGAACAGGTAGAGAGAAGGACAGCTGGGATGAGCAGAGGAATGGAAAGCTTTCCTTATGAAAAGGAGACAGAGCTTGGCTTGTTTAGCCTAACCAAAAGGCAGAGACCTGGGTGGGTTTCCACCTTCCTCTGCAGCATAGGTCACTTGCTGGTTTAAACTAGCATAAATGGATGGATTCCCTGTAACTTGAAGTTTTTTAGATCATGATTTGAGGACTTCAGTAACTCAGAATTAGGTTTCAGAGTAGCAGCCGTGTTAGTCTGCATTTGCAAAAAGAAAAGGAGTACTTGTGGCACCTTAGAGACTAACAAATTTATTTGAGCATAAGCTTTCATGAGCTACGTTTTTAGTGTTGTGTTTTGACAGGTGTTCTGATTTATAAATCATACCCATAAATTATGTCTAAAACTGCTTTGGGATCTGACAGAGACTAAGCGAAGAAATATTACACAAAAGACCTTGATGCATCCGATAAAGTGAGCTGTAGCTCACAAAAGCCCATGCTCAAATAAATTTGTTAGTCTCTAAGGTGCCACAAGTCCTCCTTTTCTTTTTTCAGAATTAGGTATTTCTTTACAGGAGTGGGTGGGTGAGGTTGTGGCCTGCAATGTGCAGGAGGTCAGACTAGATGATCATGATGATTTCTTCTGACCTTAAAGTCTAATATTGTGTCATGGAGGATAAGCAGTTTTTAACTAGGTAAGGGAATTTTCAGGACAATTACTAGATATTAAAAGATATGCTGCTTTCCTATAACTAGGAGATTTCAATAAGTGTGGCTTTTAGAAAAAAAGCTTGTACTGCATGATGGGCCAATAAAAATGAAGACTATTGGAAAACAAGCATCAAAGGCCATCTTTAAAAGCCTCTGCAAACAAACAAGCCTGAAATTGCATTGTTCTATATGTGGTTTGTCCCTCTTTACACTTCTAAAAATTTACGTTTTTAGTGTTGTGTTTTGACAGGTGTTCTGATTTATAAATCATACCCATAAATTATGTCTAAAACTGCTTTGGGATCTGACAGAGACTAAGCGAAGAAATATTACACAAAAGACCTTGATGCATCCGATAAAGTGAGCTGTAGCTCACAAAAGCCCATGCTCAAATAAATTTGTTAGTCTCTAAGGTGCCACAAGTCCTCCTTTTCTTTTTTCAGAATTAGGTATTTCTTTACAGGAGTGGGTGGGTGAGGTTGTGGCCTGCAATGTGCAGGAGGTCAGACTAGATGATCATGATGATTTCTTCTGACCTTAAAGTCTAATATTGTGTCATGGAGGATAAGCAGTTTTTAACTAGGTAAGGGAATTTTCAGGACAATTACTAGATATTAAAAGATATGCTGCTTTCCTATAACTAGGAGATTTCAATAAGTGTGGCTTTTAGAAAAAAAGCTTGTACTGCATGATGGGCCAATAAAAATGAAGACTATTGGAAAACAAGCATCAAAGGCCATCTTTAAAAGCCTCTGCAAACAAACAAGCCTGAAATTGCATTGTTCTATATGTGGTTTGTCCCTCTTTACACTTCTAAAAATTTACGTTTTTAGTGTTGTGTTTTGACAGGTGTTCTGATTTATAAATCATACCCATAAATTATGTCTAAAACTGCTTTGGGGTCTGACAGAGAATAAGTGATGAAATATTACACAGTAGACCTTGACTGTCCTTGAAGGATATTCAGAAACAGAAAGGAAAATAACTGCCCTGCATCAAAGGAATCAGAAATCTACTTCTTTCTGGTATCTTCCCTGAAGGATGAGGTTCTGAAGACCATGCCTGTCCAGAAACAGACTCGTGCTGGTCAATGTACCGGGTTCAAGGCTTTTGTAGCTAGTGATGACTACAACGGTTATGTCAGCCTTGGTATAAAATGCTCCAAGGAAGTCGCCACTGCTATTCGTGGGGCAATCTTGGCTAAACTACCCGTTGTACCAGTATGACGAGGCTACTGGTGTAACAAGATTGCAAGGTACAGTATGAGGCTTGCCAAGGTTACTGGTTGTTGTGAGTCTGTTCTGGTGCATCTGATCCCAGCACCCCATGGTACAGGAATTGTATCTGCCCCTGTTCCAAAGAAACTGATGATGGCTGGAATTAATGGACTTCAGCTAGGGGTTGTACTGCATTGGGCAACTTTGCTAAAGCCACCTTTAATGCAATCTCCAGGACCTACAGTTATCTGACCCCTGACCTCTGGAAGGAGACTATTCACCAAGTCTCCTTATCAGGAATCTACTGATCATCTGGCTAAGACCCACACCAGAGTCTCAGTGCAGAGAACCCAGGCAGCTGCTGTGGCAACTTAAATGTTTTTGTACAAAATACAGTGATAAGTGGGGGGAAAAAATGGAGAGAAAGAAGTCTGCCCTGATGTGACTGAGGATTTAGTGCTATACATCCAGCTGAGGCCATCATTAATTCTCACATCACAAATTCTGTATTTACAAACTATTTTACATTCCACCTCTTAAAGGTGGACTTGTCTATGCCATTATTATTTCCATTAAGCATGGTTTGTAGCTTGAATCTCCTGATTGAGCACAATTCAGTCGTTATGTCCATTAGATATTGAGTTTAAAAAAGTGATTCCTCCATGTTACAATAACTGGAATACATCTTCTCTCATTCTTTGAATTACCTTATTTCAGGTTATTCAGTGTTTCAATGCTGCATGCAATTTTTGGAGTACAGCAGTGGCATTTCCCCCACCAACCCACACCCAGACCAAATCCAATTAATCTTCTCATTATGACTGCACTGCAATGCTGAGTGCAATACATATTTGTGGTGCCACTTATTTAATCTGGGTTAGAGTTAAAAAGTTTGATCATTGATTTAAAACATAAAAGTGAATGAATCAATAAAATTGGTCAATAGAGACTTGTAATAGAAGAACAAAAGTTTCATTTACTACATTCAGTTAAAACTCAAGCACTTCAAACCTGATTTGCAAATGATCCCTGTTCAGCAAAGCACCTAAGCATATGCCTTAAAATATCTTAAGTACTTTGAATACTAATGGATTTAAGCATGTGCTTATCTGTTTTGCTGCATCAGGGCTATCATCCCGATTTCCTTACTATGGCAACACTCCTTTGACTCTAAAGATTTCAGCAGCTGGACTCCAATAAGGAATTACCCAAATGTAGATGTCAGGATCAGATACTAGTTTTCAATGTAGGATTTTTGCTACAGAACAAAAACCAATAGCCAGATCTTCAGCCAGTGTAAACGGACTTCAGTAGAGCTAAGCTGGTAGGTAAGAGTAGAAGGTCTGGCCCAACATATTTAACCTCAGTGTCTTAGAATAACATTGCTTAGACACATGATACACTTTAATATGGACTTTAAAAAGTCTAAATATTTTCAGTTTTTTACATTAGTTTTACTGTAAATTCAGTACCTTCCCACCCTCTACTCTTTAGGATGGAAGAAGTTAAGTGTCCATACTGCTCAGAATAATGGTCCACCTAGTCCAGTATCCTATACTCAGACAGTGGCCATTACCAGATGCTTCACAGGGAATGAACAGACCAGAGTAATGGTCATCCAATCCCAGTTTCTAGTTGTCAGAGGTTTAAGGACACCCAGACCATGTGGTAACGTGACCATCTTGACTAATAACCGCTGATGGACCTATTCTCTGTGATCTAACCTAATTCTTCCTTTAGCCAAGTTATACTTTTGGCCTTCACAACATCCCCTGGGAACAAGTTCCACAGGTTGACTGCATTGGTGAAATGATACTTCCTTCTCTTTGTTTTAAGCCTATTGGTTTCCATTGAGTGACCTCTGGTTGATGTTAAGGAGTAAACCACCAAAAACTACCACTTCCTTATTCACCTTCTCCACACCATTCATGACTATTTTGACCTTTATCAAGTACCCCACTTAGTTGTCTCTTTTCCAAGCTCGACAGTCCCAGCTTTTTTAATCTCTCCTCATATTGCAGCTATTCTATACTCCTAATAATTTTTTCTTGCCCTTCTCTGTACCTTTTCCAAGGCTAATACATCTTTGAGATGGGGCAACCAGAATGGTACACAGTATGCAAGGTATGGTCATACCCTGGATGTACACAGTGACATATGATTGTGTTGTGTCATCTATCCCTTTCCCAATGGTTCCTAACATTAGGTTTTTTTTGACTGCTGCTGCACACTGAGCAGATTTTTCAAAGAACTATCCATGACCCCAAGATCTTTTCTGAATTATAACAGGTAATTTAGACCCCCATTATTGTCTGTATAGTTGGTATTTTTTCCAATGTGCATTACTTTTCACTTAACATTGAAATTCATTTATTTTGTTGCCCCATCACCCACTTGTGTCAGATCCCTTTGCAGCTGGCTTGGGGCATATCTTGAATAGTTTTTTATTGTCTGCAAACTTTGCCATCTCACTATTTATTCCTTTTTCTAGGGAGTTTACGTTGAACAGCACTTAACTCTGTGAACACTGATCATTTATTCCTACCCTTTTGGTCTCAACTAGTTACTGATCCCAGAAAGGATCTTCCCTCTTATCCCATGACTCTGCTTTGCTTTAGAGCATTTGGCGAGGGACTTTGTCAAAGACTTTGATAACTTAGGTACACTATATCAGCATGCTTGTTGAAACCCTCAGACAATTTTAGTGAGGCACGATTCCCATTTACAAAAATGTATGTTGACTCTTCCAACATATTGTCAGGTTTCAGAGTAGCAGCCGTGTTAGTCTGTATTGGCAAAAAGAAAAGGAGTACTTGTGGCACCTTAGAGACTAACATTTATTAGAGCATAAGCTTTCGTGAGCTACAGCTCACTTCATCGGATGCATTTGGTGGAAAATACAGTGGGGAGATTTAGACACACAATAATGGGTTTTATCATAAACACTGTAAGGAGAGTGATCGCTTAAGATGAGCCATCACCAGCAGCAAGGGGCGGGGGGGGGGGGGGGGGAAGAAAACCTTTCATAGTGACAAGCAAGGTAGGCGATTTCCAGCAGTTAACAAGAACATCTGAGGAACAGTGTGTGGGGGGGTGGGGGGTGAAACAACATGAGGAAATAGGCTTGTGGAGAGACTGGGAATGGATGAGTCATTACACAAAGTAAAACTAAGTTAATTGTATCCAGTTTGCAAATTAATTCCAATTCAGCAGTCTCTCATTGGAGTCTGTTTCTGAAGTGTTCTCTGACTGGTTTTTGAAAGTTATAATTCTTGATGTCTGATTTGTGTCCATTTATTCTTTTACATAGAGAATCTTCACTCTCTTCGGTCACTCAATTACACACCTGAGGGTGGCTATCCTTCAACAAAAAAAAAAAAAAAAAATTCAGAAACAGACTCCAAGGAGAGACTGCTGAATCGGAATTAATTTGCAAACTGGATACAATTAACTTAGGCTTGAATAGAGACTGGGAATGGATGAGTCATTACACAAAGTAAAACTATTTCCCCATGTTATTACTCCCTCCCCCCCCCACTCCACACTGTTCTTCAGATGTTCTTGTTAACTGCTGGAAATGGCCTACCTTGCTTGTCACTATGAAAGGTTTTCTTCCTCCCCACCCCCCGCCCCTTGCTGCTGGCTCATCTTAAGCGATCACTCTTTTTACAGTGTGCATGATAAAACCCATTGTTTTGTGTGTGTGTGTGTGTGTGTGTGTGTGTGTGTGTGTGTGTGTGTGTGTGTGTGTGTGTGTGTGTGTGTGTGTATTATATATACACATATAAATCTCCCCACTGTATTTTCCACCAAATGCATCCAATGAAGTGAGCTGTAGCTCACGAAAGCTTATGCTCAAATAAATTTGTTAGTCTCTAAGGTGCCACAAGTACTCCTTTTCTTTTAGCTTCTTTGCTCTAGTCTTCCATGAGTATTCCTTTAACATGTCAGTCATTCAAGGTTCCCCACTGATTGTCAGGCTTCTTGCTTCTGACATACTTTAAAAAAAAAAAAGTTAATTTGACATGCTGCTGCCAAAAGGCACAAGACTTTGTTTTAGTCTGCTTAATTATACTTTTACAACACTTGACTCGCCAGAATTTATGTTCTTCCTATTTTCCTTAGTAGGATTTGATATCTAATTTTTAGAGTATGTGGTTGTGTCTCTAGCCTCCTCTTGTACTCTGCTGTGTAGCCAGAGTGGCTTTTTTTGGTCCTCTTACTATTTATTTGGGGGTATGCATTTAGTTTGAACCTGTATTATGGTGTTTTAAAAAGTTTCCATACAGCTTGCAGGCATGTCAAGGATGTTTGATTTTAATTACATTATGGTCACTATTACTGACTAGTTCAACTTCATTCACCTCTTGGACCAGACCCAAAGCTCCACTTATGACTAAATCAAGAATTGCTTCTCCCCTTATGGGCTCCAGGACAAGCTGATCCAAGCAGCAGTCATTAATGGTGTCTAGAAATTCTCTGTATGCCATCTTGATGTAAGCTGTACCCAGTCATTATGGGGGAATATTTGAAATCCCCCCTTATTTTGGAGTGTTCTGCTTTTGGAGCCTCATATGTCCCTGAGCATTTCAAAAATCACCATACTGCTATATTATAGAACTCCTATCCCTAGATATTTTAATGGTGCTGCCTGATTCATTTAAGAGTTTTTACTCCATTTGATTTTATGCTTTCACATGTAGTGCCCCTCCCCCTGCCACTAGCACCAGTCTTATATCACCATATCCCACTGAATATCTTCATTCTACTAAGTTTTGGTGATGCCTGTTTTAGCACAATGCTCTCACACTCACTCATCTTACTACTCAGACTTCCAGCTTTGGATACAAGCACTTCTAAAGTGTGTTGATATTTAGTTGTCTGCCTTCATGTGACAATTGAAGGAGACTCTTGTTTGACTGTTTCTACCTGGTGTTTTGTCAGCTCTTCTCCCCTCTTCACTAGGAGAGAGAGTATCCATTTTAATATACTCTCCCCTAAGATTTGTCTGTCCAAACCACATGCTACTCTGCACTTGTCAGCTTTCCCCTTAACCTTCATTTAAAAGCATGTCTATGACCCTTGTAAGTTTACATGCCAGCAATCTGGTACTGTTTTGGTTTAGTTAGAGCCTACCCTTCCCCTGTTTAAATTCCTCCCTTCCCCAAAAGGTTCCCCAGTTCCTAATAAGCTTAAATGACATCCTCTCAACACCATTGTCTCTTCCACACCTTAAGATGCTACAGTTCTGCCTGCACAACTGACCCTGCACATGGAACTGGAAGCATTTCAGAGAACGCTACCATGGACTTCAATCTCTTTCCTAGCAGACTAAATTGGCCCTGCAAAACCTCTTCCTTCTCTTTCCCAAGGTCATTGGTACCTACGGTGGCAGGTCAGCCACTGGCCAATTGGGAGGCCCCTGGAAAAATGGACACTCCCTGTGCCCAACCCACCCATCTAGTGCTCCTGCTGGGGGAGTGGGGCTGGGGCACAGGGGCTTGCCCAGACCCTGCTCTCCAGCGGGAGCACCAGGCAAAGGGACAGGGGTAGCCCACATGCCCCAACCCTGCTCCGCAGCATCAGTAAGAGGGGTGGAGAGGACTGCAGGCAGAAGAGATGCCCCCCCACTTGCTCTGGCCCAGGCCCCCAGAAACCCCTAATCCACCTCTGGGTACCTACATGCATCATAGCCACTGGCTCCTCCCAAACACTTCACATATGTTTGTGTCAAGAGGTCTGCAAACATCAGGTAAATTCACCATGCAGTTCTCTTATCAGAGCCAACTGTCTGTCTCTTCCTAATATCTGGGGTTTCCTCCCCAGGAGGGGTATCCTCAATGCAAAAGGATATTACATCTGAAAGGAGGGTCCCAACCTAGGTTCCCTGTAAGCTCCATGGCCACACAGCAGACTATTTAGGGCTGTGCCCCTCCCACAATCCAGGTGCTGCTTCAAGGAGAGAGAGAGAGAGAGAGCGCGCGCACGCGCGCGCGCTGGGGAGTCCTCTCCCTGCCATAGCCCCACAGCAGCCTACACCCCAAACCCCTCATTCCCAGCCCCACCCTAGAGCCTGCACCCCCAGCCAGAGCTGCTGTACCCCAACCCTCTGCCCTAGCCCCTCCATATTGGTGCACATAACAAAATTCATTCCACACATGGGTGGGAAAAATTAGAGGAAACACTGGCAACTATAAAAGAAAATCAGTACTTGTGGCACCTTAGAGACTAACAAATTTATTAGAGCATCGGATGCATCCGATGAAGTGAGCTGTAGCTCACGAAAGCTTTAGAGACTAACAAATTTATTTGAGCATAAGCTTTCGTGAGCTACAGCTCACTTCATCGGATGCATCCGATGCTCTAATAAATTTGTTAGTCTCTAAGGTGCCACAAGTACTGCTTTTCTTTTTGCGAATCCAGACTAACACGGCTGCTACTCTGAAACTGGCAACTATAGAATTGTTTCCCTCTGCTCCAGCTTCATATTCTTCTTGCTTGATTATCTATCTATCTATCTCACACACTCACTCACTCACTTTCAGAGTGGAGGTAGGATGAAGGAATAAGTGCAACGTGGGCTTCTGAATGAAGTTAGTTACTGTGTGATATTAGTTCATGCTACCCAAGTCTGCTGAAGCAAAAGGTCAGACTACTCAGAGGCTGAGCTGAGTTAAATGCCTATGGAAGGACATAGGTAAATCGCCTCTCTCTTAGTAAAAGCTGGCATCTGTGTTATGGCCCAATGTTTTTGGATAGGAAATCTAAATGCTGTTATGGAATGGGGTATGCTACTGGTATCTTATTTTAATACTCTTTCACTACAAAAAAATTGCAGCGTTTTTAGTAACTCAATGTAGTGTTATAATTCTATAACTAAACTGTCATTCTGTGGGGTGAATGTTTCCTAATATAGAGTCTATAATTTCCTTGCATAGAACAATCAGACTTGACCACTTCAGATTTTTACAGCCAAACAACCAGCAAAATACTTATTGTTCCACCATCATTTATATTATTGGAGTATAGTTTGTCACATATGCTCTGAGTGCAAAGTCATTCAAAGAAAATGAAAGTCTGGAATAGCTCATTCATTAATTTTCACAGCAGTTGGTGCCCTGCTGGCATTTGAAAATAGTGTAAGGAAGAGTTAGAGATTTAGCTTCATTTCAAAATTACATCTACTTCTACGATTTGAGAAATGTTACAAATAGATTAAATCGCATTAGTGAAAGCTAATTGCAGAGCAAAAGAGGAATATTAAATGCTAAGTACCAAAAGCCAATTTCAAAGCATCATCTACTACATGAAAAATTACACTACAAGTAATAAACGGCAGTGAGGTCTAGGTCTCTCTGTACAATGCTTGAATCCCAGAGGATGCTGGCCATTGAAGTGTTAAATGACAAACTGAAAAGAAAATATTCTCTGTTCAGTTCATAGCTCCAGGCTCTACCAGACTTTTCTGCAATTAGAGCCAAGGTCTAAACAGGTCCACAAGCCTGGAGTTCTTATGTTTGTAATAAAGCTCTTTAGGGCTTGGGGGCAAGGGGAAGACCACTTTGCAAACCTTTAAAGCCATGCAGATCTCTTAAGAAAGGGCTATGGTTTCCTACAGATTCCCATCAGCCATTCATTTGCAAGACTCCCACTATCTTTCTATTAAACTATCCTGCTGAAACCCTTAAAATAGAGAGTTTTTAAAAAAATTTATCTTGTAATAATGGCCCCTTGTTTTAATCTCTGCAGTAGTCTATCACCAAAGGGTGTGAACAATTCCAACAGAAGGCACTCAAAATGCCTGCAATTCAGAATGATTAATGAGTGGGCTACCCAAAGAAACTTGAACCACTTGTGCTTGATATTTTAATGTGTAAATTGTACATTTGGCTTTAGTGTTGGGGGAAGTCAAAATGCTGCACATAACTGAAAATAGTGTGGGATTCTGAATATTCAGTTGAAGTTTCAGCAAAACCTAGTACGAACCTGGGAGTTGGGAAGCCAGTGAAAGCTTGAATAGCACCCTAAAGTCTAGTCAATGAGGTAGTGTGTGTAGTAGGTTTTAAAGCATGGCCTCATGTGCCCATAGTGACTAGTACGCTTTAGGGATAACAGGCTATTAACTTTGCCAGCTAGCAGCGTTACACCTGTCACTCAAGTAATAGAGATCTAGAGTTTGGTGATGAGGTTCAAATGCTGACCCATGGTAATCATTGTTATATTTAGAACATAAAGTGGACACTGCCAATCCAGATAGTATTACTGTACAAATACTCTAGTTTTCAAATAAGGGATGAATACATGACAAAGAATGACTGTGGATCACTTGCTCTCCTCCTCTGCACCATGTGTCAAACTGGCTGGCTGGGAAGAGAGACAATACAACTGCTAAATTCCTCTAGCAAACTGGGTAGCAGCAGGTAGCTTTTGGTGAATGAGCGTATGGCTACCAATCTACCACTGGGGCAGCCTATGGGAGTTGAAATATATTAAGTGTAGAGGTGCAGGTACTTCAGGTGGATGTCTAGAAATCCATGGGGTGATTTTAGGGTTTCCTATAGATCTGTGGGTCCCCCACTCTGAAGCTATCCACATGGTGGGCTGCCTCAGAGTCAGAACTTGGAAACCCTAGGATCCCATCCTCAAATACTGGCAGGTTGGCTGCTGAGGAGCTGGATAGGCAGCAGTTAATCAGGGAGACTTCCAATAGAAGTGTGCCTAGGTTTTACTTCTATTGGACATTCCTACACCAAACAACGTTTAAGTTACAAGAAACTTAAGATGTTCTGCACCAGGGGCCTGATGAAAAAGCCCACTGAAGCCAGTGGGAATCTTGCCACTGACTTCAATAGGCTTTAGTTTAGGGCCTATACCATTACTAAAATTGAAGTTACTCAATTAAAAAGCCAGCAGCAAATCCACATAACAAATGCAGCCAAGTCCTCCACACACACTAGCCCCCTTCTCACAAGCCTGAGTAAAGAGGAGAAACCATGCACAGTACCCTAGACCAACGTATTCTGACAACATAAGTCATACGGAGTTAGACCAATGGTCTACTTAGCCCAGTATCTTGTCTGACAGTGGCCAGAGCTAGATGCTTCAGAGGGATTGAACACAACAGGGCAGTCTCCTGTCATCCAGTCCCAGCTTGTGGCAGTCAGAGGTTTTAGGGACACTCCGAGCCCAGGCTTTCAATCCTAACCAATAGCCATTCATGGACCAATCATCCACAATTTCATTAGGCTGTTTTAAACTTAATAGGCAGTAAGTTCATTGGTGACTCCTGCCTGGTTCTTGTTATGTGAAGGGATAAACATTTCTGTATTCACTTTCTCCACATCATTCATTATTTGATTAGACTTTTATCATATCCCCTTTAGTGGTCTTTTCAAAGAGAAACAGCTCCAGACAGTTTAATCTCTCTTTATATTGAAGTTATTCCATAGCCCTAATCATTTTCATTGCCCTTCCCTGCACCTTCTCCAATTCCAATACTTCTTTTTGAGATAAGGCAATCAGAACTGCATGCAGTATTCAAGGCATGGGTGTACTGTGGATCTATATAGCAGCATTATATTAATTCAGCCTTATTATCTATCCTTTTTGTAATGGTTCCCAACAGGATTTGCTTTTTCACACATTGAACAATTGGTCTTGAGAGGTAACAGCTAATTTAGACATCCAATTTGCCTCATAGGCACAGAGTGTACCACTCACTGCTCATCAGCACCTCCTCCTGGTCACTCTAGGAATTAGCTCTTGAGGTCATACCCCCCTTCCATGGTTTGTATGCAGTTCTGTCTCTTCCTCTGGTCTGCAGCCCCTCTCTTGCTCCAGGAACTTCACCATCATCATCTTCTTGACTCAGCCTCCTCAGATATATTACTCAGTGTTCCCCCTTCTGGGGTAGCAAAGCCCCTTCTCCCTAGCAGTCCTAGTCAGTCATTTTTCTGTCTCACTGCCCCAAGGTTCTACTCCCTCAGTGGTTGTTAGAGGAACCCAAGTCCCACCCTTTACTCTGGGTTTAGTAGGGACCCTCAGCTCAGCAGTTCTCAGTCTTCCTCTCAGTGCTCACTACTTTTTCCCTGGACTGCTTCCACCCATGCCTGGGTCCTCTTCTCCCTCTGCATATACCAGTTCCATAACCCTCCTCCCAGGGAGGGACGACGACGACGACGACGACTACTACTACTACTACTACTGGCTGCCTGCCATCTTTCTTAACAGCCTACATTTGTTACCAGCTACCTGATTTTATAGGCCCTGCTTCTTCCTGCAGAGTTGAACCCACTTGCAATTAGTTCCCTACTCCCACCTCCAGGTGCTGCCTGTGAACTCAATTGACCTCTCTAGTCACCTTAAGCCCTGTCAATCCTGTGTGGGGTGGGCACCCCATCACACTCATACTGAAGTTCAGCTTATTAGCCTATCATTGCCATGACCACTACTAGGTTTGTTAACAAAAAAAAAAAAAAAAAAAAAAAAAATCAAAACCACCACACACACACACACACACACACACACACACCACAATTTGGTGTGTACACTAGCTACACATCTGATTTAAGCAACAGGTCACATATCCCAGTTAAATTGCAGAACTTAGACTTTTCAGAACACTTGGTGATGACCATGTGACTTGTTTAATCAATTTGTTCCAAAAACCTCCTTTATTGACCTCAATCTGGGACAGTTTCCAGTCAGCAAAAAAATAGTTTGGGCATGGGGATTGCTGCTGAGGATATGGGGGAGAACAGCAATGCAAAGAGTTTAGCTTATTTGTAAGAGCTGTGTCTTTGACTGCTCCTTTAGCATTAACCTTGTTTGTCCAGCAGCCCCACTGACTTGCAAACTTACTGCCTCTGATGTACTTCAAATGTCTGTTTGTGACATTAGCCAGTTGCTCTTCAAATTCTCTTGGCCTGCCTTCTTATAGTTTGGCAGAGTTTATGTTCCTCTGTTTTCCCTCAGTAGGGTTTGGCTTCTGATTTTTAAAGGATGCCTTTGTCCATCTTTCCTCTTCTGTTTAGCCATGGTGGCCTTTTTCAGTCTTTATTATTATTTGGGGTATGCTTTAGTCTGGGCCTTGTATGGTGTTTTAAATAGCCCTCATTCAGTTTGCAGGCATTTTACTCTTGTGATTGTTCCTTTTAGTTTCCATTTAACTAGCTTTGTCATTTTTGGGTAGTTCCCTTTTTGGAGTTAAATGCTACCATGGTGGGTTCTCTTGGTATTTTCTTCAAGAAGGATGTTAATACAATACAATTTATGGTCACTAATGCACAGCATTTCAGCTCTATTCACTGCTTGGACCAGCTCGTTGTGCACCACTTAGAACAATTCTTGATTTATCATCATCATCATCATCATCACCTCCTTGTTGGTTCCAAGACAAATTGCTCCAAGAAGCAGTCATTTATGGCGTCTAGAAATTCTCTATCCTGCCTGATGTGACATATACCTATGCAATGAGGATTATTGAAGTCTCCTGCCCCCCTTACTGTGTTTTCGGCCTTTGCAGCCTCTCTGGAGGCTTCAGTCATGGTCACCATCCTGGTCAGGTGGTCAAGAATATTTTCTGCTGCTTCTAATGGGGGTGTTACCTATACTGGCCCTGATTGGGCCCACCTGGCCTAATTCATCCCTATTAGCCAGTTAAGCAGTGATCAGGGTGAGATTTAGGCTGTGAAGGGGCCACTAAGTGGAAGCCAGGCTCAGCTGGCCAGGAATAGGAGGGGCCTGTATAATGCCCAGGAGTGGAAACCAGAAAAAAGGGGGGGCTGCAGGCTTCCATCACTCTGTAGAAGAAGGAAGATGTGTTTAGAACTAAAAAGGTAATAGTTTAGAGTTACTCCCTGGGAGTAACTCACAGACAGCTGCAGCGACACAGGAGCCAGCAAACAGAGCTCTAAACAGGGGAGTTTAGAAGCGGAATTTGTATTGTGGTGCTTGTTTGGGGTTTGCTTTTGCTGGGGGGGAGTGGTCTTTTTGGTGTGGCTTGTGTTTCCCAGATTAACAGGATTTAGGTGGGAAGGCGATGACAGATACAGAGGCAGCTGTGGGAGTGACTCCTGTAGTGGAAGAAACATTGAGGATGACTGGATGTGGAAGCTGTGGTATGCACATGATCCTGGAGGGGGGAAAACCAGTAAGAGTTTTTTCTGCATGAAATGCCGTCTGATAGAGCTGATGGAAGAAAAGATCCGAGGTTTGGAGATGCAGGTGGAAAGTCTTGTTGAGTTTAGGAAGGGGTTTGAGCAGATGATGGAGCAAAGATATGAGGTAGCTGAAGGGAAAAGCTCAGACTCACGGATGGAAGCAGGGCTGGGGAATTTTGAGGGGAGACTGGGTAAGTGGTCAGTGGAAGCATGCAACTAAAAGAACCAGGCAGAGGAAAAGACGGGCTAGTGAATGAGAAATACAGCTCAAGAATAGGTTTGCAGAGTTGGAAAATGAAGAAGGGGCTCAGCAGGTACTTGTTGAAGGTGGAAGGGTAAGGAAGAAGAGGAGAGAGGCTAGTCCTATAGGAAAAGCGGAAGAGTCAAGGGAGACTACACCAAATATGAGCCCCAGGAGGCTACAGGATGGGTTGAAGAGGATTATAAGGGAAAATAGGAATGGAAAACTTGCAGCCAGAGGGAACGGGAGAGACTGGAGAATAGCACCATCACCAGGAAAAGGCAGGTCTATGTGATCAGGGACTCTTTATTGAGAAGAATAGACAGGCCTATAACTAGAGCTGATCCTGAGAATAGAAGGGTGTGCTGTCTTCCAGGTGCTAAGATACGGGATGTACACCTGAGGTTGAAAAGGATCCTAAAGGGAGCGGGAAAGAATCTCCTAATTATCCTTCATGTGGGAACAAATGATACGGCTAGATTCTCGCTGGAAAGTATTAAGGGAGACTATGCTAGGCTGGGGAAGACGCTTAAGGAAATTGAGGCTCAGGTGATCTTTAGCGGGATCCTTCCTGTTCCTAGAGAAGGGCAACAAAGGAGTGACAAGATTATGACTGTCAACAGATGGCTTAGGCAGTGGTGCTATAAGGAGGGCTTTGGGATGTATGGCCACTGGGAGGCATTCACGGACAGAGGACAGTTCTCTCGGGATGGACTTCATAGAATCATAGAATATCAGGGTTGGAAGGGACCCCAGAAGGTCATCTAGTCCAACCCCCTGCTCAAAGCAGGACCAAGTCCCAGTTAAATCATCCCAGCCAGGGCTTTGTCAAGCCTGACCTTAAAAACCTCTAAGGAAGGAGATTCTACCACCTCCCTAGGTAACGCATTCCAGTGTTTCACCACCCTCTTAGTGAAAAAGTTTTTCCTAATATCCAATCTAAACCTCCCCCATTGCAACTTGAGACCATTACTCCTCGTTCTGTCATCTGCTACCATTGAGAACAGTCTAGAGCCATCCTCTTTGAAACCCCCTTTCAGGTAGTTGAAAGCAGCTATCAAATCCCCCCTCATTCTTCTCTTCTGCAGACTAAACAATCCCAGCTCCCTCAGCCTCTCCTCATAAGTCATGTGCTCTAGACCCCTAATCATTTTTGTTGCCCTTCGCTGTACTCTTTCCAATTTATCCACATCCTTCCTGTAGTGTGGGGCCCAAAACTGGACACAGTACTCCAGATGAGGCCTCACCAGTGTCGAATAGAGGGGAACGATCACGTCCCTCGATCTGCTCGCTATGCCCCTACTTATACATCCCAAAATGCCATTGGCCTTCTTGGCAACAAGGGCACACTGCTGACTCATATCCAGCTTCTCGTCCACTGTCACCCCTAGGTCCTTTTCTGCAGAACTGCTGCCGAGCCATTCGGTCCCTAGTCTGTAGCGGTGCATTGGATTCTTCCATCCTAAGTGCAGGACCCTGCATTTATCCTTATTGAACCTCATTAGATTTCTTTTGGCCCAATCCTCCAATTTGTCTAGGTCCTTCTGTATCCTATCCCTCCCCTCCAGCGTATCTACCACTCCTCCCAGTTTAGTATCATCCGCAAATTTGCTGAGAGTGCAATCCACACCATCCTCCAGGTCATTTATGAAGATATTGAACAAAACGGGCCCCAGGACCGTCTGAGTAGGGAAGGAAATAGACTTCTAGGATCGAGGCTGGCACAACTCATAAAAGAAAAGGAGTACTTGTGGCACCTTAGAGACTAACAAATTTATTAGAGCATAAGCTTTCGTGAGCTACAGCTCACTTCATCGGATGCATTATGCTCTAATAAATTTGTTAGTCTCTAAGGTGCCACAAGTACTCCTTTTCTTTTTGCGAATACAGACTAACACGACTGCTACTCCGACAACTGATAAAGAGAGCTTTAAACTAGGAATTTGGGGGAGGTGGTTGGGAGATGTCCAGGAAATCTCCACACCAGATTTTAGCATTGAGAGGGAAGACGACAAAGTAAGAAAGGATACAGCCGTGGGTAGGAGAATGTATACAAGGAGCGAGGGCGGTGTGGATACTAGTCTAATAGGTTATACTGGCTGTAGAATGACTGTACCTAATAGGGTACAAAATGTGAGCGAGGCCAAACAGCAAAAATTAAGATGTGAGGAGCCTAGGTAACAAAATGGAGGAACTAGAGCTACTGGTGCAGGAAGTGAAACCAGATATTATAGGGATAACAAACATGGTGGAATAGTAATCATGACTGGACTACAGGAATTGAAGGGTATGTGCTCTTTAGGAAAGACAGAAACAAAGGTAAAGGTGGTGGAGTAGCATTGTATATCAATGATGAGGTAGAATGTAAAGAAATAAGAAGACAGAGTCCATCTGGGCAAATATTACACTGGGGAAGAAAACTAGTAAAGCCTCTCCTACGATAGTGCTTGGGGTGTGCTATAGACCTCCGGGATCTAATTTAAAAAGGGCTCTATCCATATCCAATGTCTTTATTAAAGTAAATACTAATGGAAGCTGCGTGATCATGGGAGACTAACTTCCCAGATATAGACTGGAGGACCAGTGCTAGTAATAATAATAGGGCTCAGATTTTCCTAGATGCGGTAGCTGATGGATTCCTTCATCAAGTAGTTGCTGAACTAACTAGAGGGGATGCCATTTTAGATTTAATTTTGGTGAGTAGCGAGGACCTCATAGAAGAAATGGTGGTAGGGGACAATCTTGGCTCAAGTGATCATGAGCTAATTCAGTTCAAACTAAATGGAAGGATTAACAAAAATAAATCTGCAACTAGGGTTTTTGGTTTCAAAAGGGCTGACTTTCAAAAATTAAGGAAATTAGTTAGGGAAGTGGATTGGACTGAAGAACTTATGGATCTAAAGGTAGAGGAGACCTGGGATTACTTTAAATCAAAGCTGCAGAAGCTATCGGAGGCCTGTATCCCAAGAAAGGGGAAAAAATTCATAGGCAGGAGTTGTAGACCAAGCTGGATGAGCAAGCATCTTAGAGAGGTGATTAAGAAGAAGCAGAAAGTATACAGGGAGTGGAAGATAGGAGGGATCAGCAAGGAAAGCTACCTAATTGAGGTCAGAACATGTAGGGATCAAGTGAGACATGCTAAAGGTAGAGTAGAGTTGGAGCTTGCAAAAGGAATTAAAACCAATAGTAAAAGGTTCTATAGCCATATAAAATAAGAAGAAAAGAATAAGTGGGGCCGCTAAACACTGAGGATGGAGTGGAGGTTAAAGATAATCTAGGCATGGCCCAATATCTAAACAAATACTTTGCCTCAGTCTTTAATAAGGCTAAAGAGCATCTTGGGGATAATGGTAGCATGACAAATGGGAATGAGGATATGGAGGTAGATATTACCATATCTGAGGTAGAAGCGAAACTGAAACAGCTTAATGGGACTAAATTGGGGGGGCCCCAGATAATCTTCATCCAAGAATATTAAAGAAATTGGCACCTGAAATTGCAAGCCCATTAGCAAGAACTTAATGAATCTTAACTCAGGAGTAGTACCGAATGACTGGAGAATTGCTAATATAGTTCCTATTTTTAAGAAAGGAAAAAAGTGATCCGGGTAACTACAGGCCAGTTAGTTTGACATCTGTAGTATGCAAGGTCCTGGAAAAAATTTTGGAAGAGAAATTAGTTAAGGACATTGAAGTCAATGGTAAATGGGACAAAATACAACATGGTTTTACAAGAGTTAGATCGTGCCAAACCAACCTAATCTCCTTTTTTGAAAAACACATCTTTCAGATAAAGGAAATGCAGTGAATCTAATTTACCTAGATTTCAGTAAGGCAATTGATACCGTGCCACATGGGGAATTAGTTAAATTGGAGAAGATGGGGATCAATATGAACATCAAAAGGTGGATAAGGAATTGGTTAAAGGGGAGACTGCAACGGGTCCTACTGAAAGGCAAACTGTCAGGCTGGAGGGAAGTTACTAGTGGAGTTCCTCAGGGATCGGTTTTGGGACCAATCTTTTTATTACTGACCTTGGCACAAAAAAGTGGGTGTGCTAATGTTTGCAGATGATACAAAGCTGGGAGGTATTGCCAATTCAGAGAAAGATCGGGATATTATACAGGAGGATCTGGATGACCTTGTAAACTGGAGTAATAGTAATAGGATGAAATTTACTAGTGAGAAGTATAAGGTTATGCATTTAGGGATTAATAACAAGAAGTTTAGTTATAAGTTGGGGACGCATCAATTAGAAGTAATGGAAGAGGAGAAGGACCTTGGAGTATTGGTTGAACATAGGATGACTATGAGCTGCCAAGGTGATATGGCTGTGAAAAAAGCTAATGCGGTTTTGGGATGCATCAGGAGAGGCATTTCCAGTAGGGATAAGGAGGTTTTAGTACCATTATACAAGGCACTGGTGAGACCTCACCTAGAATACTGTGTGCAGTTCTGGTCTCCCATGTTTAAAAAGGATGAATTCAAATTGGAGCAGGTACAGAGAAAGGCTACTAGGATGATCCGAGGAATGGAAAACTTGTCTTATGAAAGGAGACTTAAGGAGCTTGGCTTGTTTAGCCTAACTAAAAGAAGGTTGAGGGGAGATATGATTGCTCTCTATAAATATATCAGAGGGATAAATACAGGAGAGGGAGAGGAATTATTTAAGCTCAGCACCAATGTGGACACAAGAACAAATGGGTATAAACTGGCCACCAGGAAGTTTAGACTTGAAATTAGACGAAGGTTTCTAATCATCAGAGGAGTGAAGTTTTGGAATAGCCTTCCAAGGGAAGCAGTGGGGGCAAGAGATCTATCTGGTTTTAAGATTCTACTTGATAAGTTTATGGAGGAGACGGTATGATGGGATAATGGGATTTTGGTAAGTAATTGACCTTTAAATATTCAGGGTAAATAGGACTAATCCCCCTAGATGGGATATTAGATGGATGGGATCTGAGTTACCCAGGAAAGAATTTTCTGTAGTATCTGGCTGGTGAATCTTGCCCATATGCTCAGGGTTTAGCTGATTGCCATATTTGTGGTCGGGAAGGAATTTTCCTCCAGGGCAGATTGGAGAGGCCCTGGAGGTTTTTCACCTTCCTCTGTAGCATGGGGCATGGTTGACTTGAGGGAGGCTTCTCTGCTCCTTGAAGTCTTTGAACCATGATTTAAGGACTTCAATAGCTCAGACATAGGTGAGGTTTTTCATAGGAGTGGGTGGGTGAGATTCTGTGGCCTGCGCTGTGCAGGAGGTCGGACTAGATGATCAGAATGGTCCCTTCTGACCTTAGTATCTATCAATCTAGGAGGGAGTTGAGAGGCTTCCAAGGTAGGAGAAGACTCAGGGGAAAAGCAGCAAAGAATAAGAGTGCAGACCTTGACTCCTGAGTAAGAGGCGCCCTGAGCTGGAACCTGGAATAGGGAACCTGGGCCACCCTCTCAGCCACCAAGGATGTAGCATAGATCAGGCAAAGGACAGTGGATTGCCTGTGTGGGATGATTTGTTCCTGGAAAAAAAAACCTGTTAGTCTTTATATATACACACACACACACCACATAGTGACCTGGCTGGAGGACCAAATTGTGAAGAGGCGGCTGTGGTTCCTGGAGTGAGAAGGGAGGATTAGGGACAGTGCCATAGGATAGCAGCACCTGGCAGAGCTAATCCCCAGGAGATGCTGCTAGTGGCATCAAGTGGCCCCCAGGACACTGTTTTTTCTTCCTATTCAAGCATAGAATTTCTATCTCCAGAGATTCAATAGTACAGTTTGGTTCTTTTAAGTGTGATGTACTGTCATTTATATACATGCATGTATAGATTTACACTGGCATTACTGAGGTCCTTTGATCATTGAACCAAGTTCCCATGATGCCTATTGTAGCAAATCCTCATTTAATGCCAGATACTCTAGTTCAGCCATTCTACTATTTAGACCGGGGTCGGCAACCTATGGCACACGTGGCAAAGATAGCATGCAAGCCAATTTTTAATGGCATGCTGCTGCCTGCCAGGTCCCAGCTGTTGGCCCCACTCAGCCCACTGCCAAACCCAGGCTGGCAGTGGGCTGAGCAGGGCTGGCAGCCAGGACCCCGGCAGGCAGCAGCATGCCATTAAAAATCCTGCCTGCCCTGCCCTGCTCTTCTCCCCCTCCCATGGGGACAGGGTGAAGAAGCTTGGCCTGCCCTGCAGCAGTAGCTGGCAGGACAAGCTCCCCCTGCTTCCCCCCAGCATGCTGGATTCCTGCCCCTCCTCCTCTCCCTCCCACTGATCAGCTGATGGCTCTTGTGAGGGAGGGGGAGAAGCAGAGCCACAGGGTAATCACTGTTCCAGGGAGGAGGCAGAGAAGAGGTGGGGATGAGGCCTTGGGGAAGGGGGTTGAATTCAGGGCATATCCCCTCCAGTCCCCTGCCATGAGCTGCTCTAGGCAGGGGGCTGGGAGCACCCCCATGACTCTAGCCCACACCCCCAGCCCTCTGCCCTAACCCTACACCCCCCCATGAACCCAGCCCCATGCCCCGACTCTTGCACCTCCCACATTCCCACCTGCACCCCTCGCACAAATGGGAGCTGCTCACGTAAGCACTCCACACCCAAATCTCGTGTCTCAACACTGAGCCCCCTCCTTCATTCTAGCTCCTGGCCAGACCCTATACCCCAACCCTGTGCTCAGTGCCCTCCCACCCTCAGCTCAGAGCAGAGACAGAGGAAGAGAATAGGCTAGAACCAGGGAAAAAGGTAGGTACCCACTCTATGTGGGCAGGGCTGGGATCAGAGACCAGCAGCAGGCCAAGTGGGGCCAGGAACCAGCAGATGTAACCGCAGACTGGCAGCGGGCTGAGCCGCTCAGAGGTTCTGGCTGCCGGTCCCTTTCTAGCTCGAGTCCTGGCCACAGGACCCGCTCAGCCTGCGGCTGGCCTAGGTGAAAGGAACCCCAGGGTGGCAGGACAAGATCAGTATTTTAATTTAATTTTAAATGAAGCTTCTTAAACATTTTGAAAATCTTATTTACTTTACATATGACAATAGTTTAGTTATATAATATATAGACTTATCAAGAGAGACCTTCTAAAAAAGGTTAGAATGTATTACTGGCATGCAAAAACTTTAAAGTGAATAAATGAAGACTTGGCACACCACTTCTGAAAGTTTGCCGATCCCCAATTTAGACTTATTTGTCTAAGTACTCAGGCATTGTCAGTGTTCTGCTGCTTGTCTTCCTGTATTTAAAAAGGACTCTTACCATTGACTGTTCCTCACTAGTTCAACTTTTTCTAGGATAAAGGGTCCCCCTTTAATTCATCTAAGTAATGTCTCCTTCACACTTACCAGCTAGACCCCAGCAGTTAGTTTAAAAATTATCTATATCCTTTAAGTTTTACATGTCAGCCTTGTTCCATTTTGGTTCAGGTGGAGCCCATCCTTCCTGTATAGGTTCTTCCTTCCCCAAAAAGGTTCTCTAGTACTATATCCTTCCCTGCCCCCTCAAATCATTCTCTCATCCATGCATTAAATTCTGTAGCTTTCTGGGGCCTGTGTGTGGAACTAGAACAGTTTCAGAGAATGCTACCATGGAAGTCTTTGGTTTCACTCTTACCTAGTAGATCTAAATTTAGGCTTAGGGAAAGGAAGGAGAGCAATCCCTGTGTCATTGATACCTACATGTACTGTGACCACTGGCTCCTCCTGCCTAGAGGTCTTGAGATCTGCACCCTGTGCACCCAGCAGGCAGTTTACCATGTGGTTCTCCCAATCACCACAAAGCCAATTATCTTTCTAATAATTTAATCCCCCATTACTATTAAGTGGTGTTCCCTCCCCGAGAGGGGTATCCTCAGCATAAGAGTATCCAGATAATGTCATGGTATCTCCAATATTTCCTTCTGCTCCAACAGAAGATTTTCCTTCCAAGACTGATAGTCTTTGGAGCTTGTTGAGACAGAGGAAACCTTTTAGTTTACACTGGCCTGCAGTTCAGACTGTGTGGGGACATGCCCTCAGACTCCTGAATCACTGAATGCTTTTACCAGTCTGGGCCCAAAACCTTATATTCCATCCATTGACTGACAGACTAGGGACTCGTGATCTACCAGATCATACTCGTTAATAAACAGGTTGCTGCATCCTGCAGTAGGTTTGTTTCCAGGCTAACCAGATTTTTGGACTGCTTTCTGTAGCCCCGACACCCATACGCTCCCAAGTTAGTAACAGTCAGCCAGCCTTGAAAATGAAAAGGGGTAGTACAGATTAAAAAAAAAAAGCATTTCTCCCTAGCTAATAAACCAAAGCTCCTTGGCTGAGATGGAAGGGAGCCCCAAAGGTTATAACTCTTACCCCACGAACATAGGGAGCAAGGAGCTTATGCTTCAATCAGCTCCACAACTCCCTGGTGAGTAGGGACACATTTATGTTTTCCCATGCTGAGTGGGCCAGGCTGCTTCCTTGGTAGTTTCATAGGTCAGGGTATGCAGCCTTCCTCATCTTGCATGCCCCACAGCCATGAGCTTTTTTTCCCCCAGCTGGGTAGTGTCCCAAGAGAAGGCTTTTACAGGGCCTCAGAAATCACCTCTGCATCAGACTCCATTGCTGGCAAGAACACGACATTCCTTGTCAAGCCTTAAAATTGCAAGCAGGTTATCACAACAGCTTTGCCAGTTTGCAAACATCAGAATAGTCAAACATTCTAATACTTGGAAAGTTTTTTGTATTTTAAGCAAGTGATATTTTAAGGTAAGTTTTAGTTTGTCTCAAAGGAAGGGTCATCTGGAGCAAGAGAAACTGATAAGGTATAATTTAAAACACTCTGCAATCTAGAGAATCACCACATACTACTGAAGCCTACTAATCTTAGATCAAGAAAGTTTACAGCTGGGAAGGTGCTTACAGGAAGTAAACAAGAGTAACACATAAGCTTGTTCAAAGTGTTTTATCAAGATACTTCACTACTTTCCTCAGGTTTCATCTCAAAGTACATCAGAGGATGCTTATAGCTCTTTAGGCATCTATAGCTAAACTAGAGCTGAGCCCATAATTATTGTAACACAAGTAAATCATGAGTTTATTGGAAACTCATACAGGAGGGCAAACAAGTCTAATTTTAGACATGGAGCCTCGGGCTTTTTTTAGCCTGCTCATCAGCCTACAGGGATGGCAATGGGCATACCTGCCTCATTATTGTTCTTGGGAAGGCTGAAGATGGCAAAAAGGAAGTTTCAAGTCCCAGCAATTTATAAACCATGATAATGATGAGCCACAGCTGTATATACATAGCCATAGTAGGCAGAGTGCCTGTGTTTAAATATACCAGCATATGACAACACCTGGCTCTTCTATAGAGCTTTTCAAAGGTCATCAGTACCATGTTCCCCATGTAACGGGGGGGGGGGGAGTAGAGGTACAGTGATAAAAATAAAATTGTCCAAGGTCACTCAGAGCCATAGCAGAGCTAGGCACAGAATCCAGATCTCTGGAGTCCCAGTCCAGTATCCACTAGAACCTTGTAAGATGCACTTACAGCCAGGTGCAGGGATGTGCCATTTTAGTTTTCCAGAGTAGGTAATCCATAAATTCAGCAAAGCTTTTGGGTATTGAACAGCATCCCCTTCTGAAGGTTTAGTTTATCAATTGAAGATTGAACAAAAGGGCAAGAAAGGACTGATCAGAAGCCTGATTAAGGGCTACCTCCAGTCCCTTTATCCACAAGGCACTTGACCTTGATTCCTTACCTAGCACCAGGGCCTCTGAAGAACCTTCGTGCTGACTGTAGCTTTTCTCCTGACAGTACAGAACCCCTTCACAGCCTGGGTCCCCCATAGCTATTCAGGAGATCCTCCAGCAGTTCATTTCCCTGAGAGTACTACTCTTTAGAAACCCCTCTCTAGACTATTCTCCTCTATCTGAGCTCTCGTAGCTTTTTATGAGGTCTATGTGCTTGTTAGCCAATTAGCTGACAACTAGCAAGTTAGGCAATTAATAACTTACAGATGGGCTGAGATGGGCTCATTCTTACCTGTCATTGGTAGATTAGGTCCTGACTCCCCTTAAAGGGTGAGGACCAAGCTGCTTACTAAAATGTAATACAGTAGATGTAATGCCTCGCTGTCATTTTAAAACCATGCCAGTCATAATTCCCATGAGCTCCTTACGTTACGAAAGGAATTATACTGAATCCCACCACACCAGTTACAGCTCCCAGAACCGCTACAGCCCACTTTCAAAGCTTGAAGCTCGGCATCCAATTCCCTTTAAGAGTCAAAGGGAGCTGAATTTTAATTCTTTCAGTCCTCTTTGAAAATCCTCACCTCAAACCTGTATTCATTTTTAAAAGCACGTGAGAACTCTGAATGCGGCCAGGGTATGTGATTTCAAGTTAAATGAAGTTTAATCACCCAGTGTTATGCCAGTGCTCTCTAGGGAACTCTTGTTTTTTTTCCTGAAAAGTACTTAAATTCTCATCCACAAATTATTTTCCACAAAAAAATTAAGAAAAAAACTAAAAGATTCAAATTCAAATGTATATATTTGCAATTTTTTTTTAACAATCAGTTTGTTTTGTCCTCCTTTTTTCTTCTAATCCCTCCCCCCTACTCCCTCTTTGCCTCTAAATGCAATTAAATAAATGATGTCTAGGAGCTTTGAGTTATTTTTACACACACTCTCTCTCTCTCTCTCTCTCCTTTATAGATTCATAGATTCATAGATACTAAGGTCAGAAGGGACCACTCTGATCATCTAGTCCAACCTCCTGCACAGCGCAGGCCACAGAATGTCACCCACCACTCCTATGAAAAACCTCACCCATGTCTGAGCTATTGAAGTCCTTAAATCATAGTTCAAAGACTTCAAGGAGCAGAGAAGCCTCCCTCCAGTCCCAACCATGCCCCATGCTACAGAGGAAGACAAAAAAACCTCCAGGGCCTCTCCAATCTGCCCTGGAGGAAAACTCCCTCCCGACCCCAAACATGGCAATCAGCCAAACCCTGAGCACATGGGCAAGATTCACCAGCCAGATACCCAGGAAAGAGTTTTCTATAGTAAATCAGATCCCATCCATCTAATATCCCATCTCAGGGGATTTGGCCTATTTACCCTGAATATTTAAAGATCAATTACTTACCAAAATCCCATTATCCCATCATACCATCTCCTCCATAAACTTATCGAGTAGAATCTTAAAACCAGATAGATCTTTTGCCCCCACTGCTTCCCTTGGAAGGTTATTCCAAAACTTCACTCCTCTGATGGTTAAAAACCTTCGTCTGATTTCAAGTCTAAACTTCCTGGTGGGCAGTTTATACCCATTTGTTCTTGTGTCCACATTGGTGCTGAGCTTAAATAATTCCTCTCCCTCTCCTATATTTATCCCTCTGATATATTTATAGAGAGCAATCATATCTCCCCTCAACCTTCTTTTAGTTAGGCTAAACAAGCCAAGCTCCTTAAGTCTCCTTTCATAAGACAAGTTTTCCATTCCTCGGATCATCCTAGTAGCCCTTCTCTGTACCTGCTCCAGTTTGAATTCATCTTTTTTAAACATGGGAGACCAGAACTGCACACAGTATTCTAGGTGAGGTCTCACCAGTGCCTTGTATAACGGTACTAAAACCTCCTTATCCCTACTGGAAATGCCTCTCCTGATGCATCCCAAAACCGCATTAGCTTTTTTCACAGCCATATCACATTGGCAGCTCATAGTCATCCTATGATCAACCAATACTCCAAGGTCCTTCTCCTCTTCCGTTATTTCTAATTGATGCATCCCTAACTTATAACTAAAATTCTTGTTATTTATCCCTAAATGCATAACCTTACACTTCTCACTATTAAATTTCATCCTATTACTATTACTCCAGTTTACAAGGTCATCCAGATCCTCCTGTATAATATCCCGATCCTTCTCCGAATTGGCAATACCTCCCAGCTTTGTATCATCTGCAAACTTTATTAGCACACTCCCACTTTTTGTGCCAAGGTCAGTAACAAAAAGATTAAATAAGATTGGTCCCAAAACCGATCCCTGAGGAACTCCACTGGTAACCTCCCTCCAACCTGACAGTTCGCCTTTCAGTAGGACCCGTTGCAGTCTCCCCTTTAACCAATTCCTTATCCACCTTCCGATGTTCATATTGATCCCCATCTTCTCCAATTTAACTAATAATTCCCCATGTGGCACGGTATCAAATGCCTTACTGAAATCTAGGTAAATTAGATCCACTGCATTTCCTTTATCTAAAAAATCTGTTACCTTTTCAAAAAAGGAGATTAGGTTGGTTTGGCACGATCTACCTTTTGTAAAACCATGTTGTATTTTGTCCCATTTACCATTGACTTCAATGTCCTTACCTAATTTCTCCTTCAAAATTTTTTCCAGGACCTTGCATACTACAGATGTCAAACTAACTGGCCTGTAGTTACCCGGATCACTTTTTTTTCCTTTCTTAAAAATAGGAACTATATTAGCAATTCTCCAATCATTCGGTACTATTCCTGAGTTTACAGATTCATTAAAAATTCTTGCTAATGGGCTTGCAATTTCAGGTGCCAATTCCTTTAATATTCTTGGATGAAGATTATCTGGGCCCCCCGATTTAGTCCCATTAAGCTGTTTCAGTTTCGCTTCTACCTCTGATATGGTAATATCTACCTCTATATCCTCCTTCCCATTTGTCATGCTACCATTATCCCCAAGATCCTCTTTAGCCTTATTAAAGACTGAGGCAAAGTATTTGTTTAGATATTGGGCCATGCCTAGATTATCTTTAACCTCCGCTCCATCCTCAGTGTTAAGCGGCCCCACTTCTTCCTTCTTAGTTTTCTTCTTATTTATATGGCTATAGAACCTTTTACTATTGGTTTTAATTCCCTTTGCAAGGTCCAACTCTACTCGACTTTTAGCCTCTCTGACTTTATCCCTACATCTTCTGACCTCAATTAGGTAGCTTTCCTTGCTGATCCCTCCCATCTTCCACTCCCTGTATGCTTTCTGCTTCTTCATAATCACCTCTCTAAGATGCTTGCTCATCCAGCTTGGTCTACAACTCCTTCCTATGAATTTTTTCCCCTTTCTTGGGATACAGGCTTCCGATAGCTTCTGCAGTTTTGATTTAAAGTAATCCCAGGCCTCAACTACCTTTAGATCCATAAGTTCTTCAGTCCAATCCACTTCCCTAACTAATTTCCTTAATTTTTGAAAGTCAGCCCTTTTGAAATCAAAAACCCTAGTTGCAGATTTATTTTTGTTAATCCTTCCATTTAGTTTGAACTGAATTAGCTCATGATCACTTGAGCCAAGATTGTCCCCTACAACCATTTCTTCTATGAGGTCCTCGCTACTCACCAAAATTAAATCTAAAATGGCATCCCCTCTAGTCGGTTCAGCAACTACTTGATGAAGGAATCCATCAGCTATCGCATCTAGGAAAATCTGAGCCCTATTATTATTACTAGCACTGGTCCTCCAGTCTATATCTGGGAAGTTAAAGTCTCCCATGATCACGCAGTTTCCATTAGTATTTACTTTATTAAAGACATTAAAAAGGGCTCTATCCATATCCAAATTAGATCCCGGAGGTCTATAGCACACCCCAAGCACTATCGTAGGAGAGGCTTTACTAGTTTTCTTCCCCAATGTAATTTTTGCCCAGACAGACTCTGTCTTATCCATTGCATCGCTTCTTATTTCTTTACATTCTAACTCATCGTTGATATACAATGCTACTCCACCCCCTTACCTTTGTTTCTGTCTTTCCTAAACAGCACATACCCTTCAATACTTGTAGTCCAGTCATGACTACTATTCCACCATGTTTCTGTTATCCCTATAATATCTGGTTTCACTTCCTGCACCAGTAGCTCTAGTTCCTCCATTTTGTTACCTAGACTCCTCGCATTGGTGTACAAACATCTTAATTTTTGCTGTTTGGCCTCGATCACATTTTGTACCCTATTAGGCACAGTCATTCTACATCCAGTATAACCTATTAGACTAGTATCCACACCGCCCTCGCTCCTTATATACATTCTCCTACCCACAGCTGTATCCTTTCTTACTTCATCTTCTTCCCTCTTAATGCTAAAGTCTGGCGTGGAGATTTTCTGGACATCTCCCATCCATCTCCCCCCAATTCCTAGTTTAAAGCTCTCTTTATCAGTTGTGCCAGCCTCGATCCTAGAAGTCTATTTCCTTCCCTACTCAGATGAAGTCCATCCCGAGAGAACTGACCTCTGTCCATGAATGCCTCCCAGTGGCCATACATCCCAAAGCCCTCCTTATAGCACCACTGCCTAAGCCATCTGTTGACAGTCATAATCTTGTCACTCCTTTGTTGCCCTTCTCTAGGAACAGGAAGGATCCCGCTAAAGATCACCTGAGCCTCAATTTCCTTAAGCGTCTTCCCCAGCCTAGCATAGTCTCCCTTGATACTTTCCAGCGAGAATCTGGCTGTATCATTTGTTCCCACATGAAGGATAATTAGGGGATTCTTTCCCGCTCCCTTGAGGATCCTTTTCAACCTCAGGTCTACATCCCGTATCTTAGCACCCGGAAGACAGCACACCCTTTATTTTTTTCCCAGTTTGGAAAAATTGCAGAGTGGTAAGAGGAAAAATGAGACTAACTGCCACACTGCAACTTTTTGAAAAGTTGTTAGAAATTTGCCCCTTGGAAATTTGCTAAGTTTGTAGTATCATCAGAATTTGAATGCACCAGTGATCACAGCTTCTCTTCATTACAGCCAGTCTAACAACAGAGCAGAAGCAGCTTTCAAGATTGCCAATAAATTAATTTAAAAAGAGGTGTACTGGAAGAATAAAGACTCATGAACAGCCTTAGGGGACTGGAGAAAAACCACCAACAGGTGGCCTAAGCAGCAGCCCAATACAGAGTCTCATGTCATATGCTATATAGACTATTTCCAACAGCCAATCAACTTTTGAAAGCAGCAGTTGTGAAAAAAGGTGTCAGAACAAATTCAATTGTGAGGACAGCAAGCCAAATACTTCTATGACAGAGGTACAAAAAAGCTCTCTGAATTTCAGATAGGATAGCCACTAGGAGTGCAGACAGCACATAAGGACAGAGGCAAAAGATGGAGGATGGGGACTTTAATATGTCCACACTACCGGCCGGATCATCAGGCAGCGATCGATCCAGTGGGGGTCAATTTATCTCATCTAGTCTAGATGCGATAAATCAATCCCCGAGCGCTCTCCTGTCGACTCCTTAACTCCACTGCCGAGAGAGGTGCAGGCAGAGTCGACGGGGGAATGGCAGCAGTTGACTCACTGTAGTGAAGACACCGCGGTGAGCAGATCTAAGCACGTCGACTTCAGCTACGTTATTCTCGTAGCTGAAGTTGCGTAATTTAGATCGATTTCCCCCCCCTCCAGTGTAGACCAAGGCTAAGGAGTAGTGTCAAGGTTAAAGATGGTAGAAGAACAAGGAGAATTCTGCTGCCACAACAGGAAAAAAAAAAGTAGGAATAGTTATCCTCAGGGGATGGCCCTAATGAGTCTAGCTATATGAATGTGGATGGAAGGGGAAGGCTCTGGTCTGCATAACCTGTTAACTAAATTCATATACATATAAAGTGTCAGTAAGTGGCACTCAAGAATATGTAGTCTGAGTTTTGTACGACAACACATCTTGTTGCACACTACAAATGGCTTTTTGGGTGCAGTACTTCCCGAGGGCCTCTTAGCAACACAAACCAAAACCTTTTTAGGGGTTCACTGCTATATCTCCCCATACTTCCTGGTTTACACACAGAACAGAAAGCAGAAAGAGAAAAGCCTTTCCATCCAGAAACAGGAAGTACCAACAAATTCACAAGAAAATCTGCCATTCTGTGATCCACTGCCCTGTGTTGCACATTTAAGCAATTTATAGGAGTGTCTGAAGTATCAGTGTTCATTAGATCCAGTCCGTTGAAACTTTAGGTTCATTCATCCCTGGGGTGATGTTATACTCATTGCAAATGCACAGATTGGACTGTTTTTTAAATAAACTTTAGCCACTTTTGACAATCCCACTTTGACACTGGACTAACTGATTCCATAGAAGTCAATAGCAAGACTCAACAATTTAATTGCTAGCAGAATAAGCCAACATTTCTTGTCGTACTTAAGTGGTTAAAATCTCTTGGCTTTCCACAAACTTCCCTTGTGGCACTCTCCAAGGCTTGTAATAATTATCATCTAGAACTGTGTGACTGCTTGTTTCTATTGCTTAATTATGAAACAATAAAAAAGACAATATTGATTTTCAATCATATTATACCAATGTTCCATTTTGCTAAAGTTATATAAAATACCTCCTATTAACCAGAGATGGGCTGAAGAAGCAGAGACTAGCGAGGCAGTAAGTTTATTTTATTTTTTAAGACCCCCCCAACACACACACACACTTATGGTCACCATATTTTACAAATGATTCCAACTGGCTGCTTTGCTGCAAATAAGATCCAAAAGATAAATATCTTAACATTTTTATACCACACCATCTATGGCACCCAATTAGCTCATGTCATAGTCCACAATATATTATTTATCTTTGTATAGTGCTTTGAGCTATTTTAATAAAAAGCACCATTGTGTAAATACTAAATATGAGGCTGATTTCTTTGTGCATGTTATTTGAAACAATACATATGTCAAATCCTCAGCTAGTGTAAATCAATGAATTCTATTTACTTCAAAGGAGGCATTAAATCTACACCAGCAGAGGATCTGCCCTGAACACTGTTGTGATTATTGGGCTGTAAGAAGTCTGCGGAAGTTTATAAAATGTCACAATAGCCTATAACTTTTTTTTACCAGCTTGGGAATTAAATCATGACAAACTGGCCAAGATTTCTGTAATGAATGGTATGAACAAGTGCAAGAAAACCAGACACACTAAAGTAGTCCAAACAAACAAACAAACAAAGGCCTGTTGATATGGATTACTCAAGGATTATGTTGAGGTTGGACCTGACAAACAACATATAATTGGTGGGCAAAATGGCCGGGGGGAGGAATATGTGATGGGGTGTACTCGCCAAACCATCCCTGAAAGAGTTGAATTAGGCTAGCTGGACCCAACCTCTCTGGCCCTTCTAATCTCCTAAACCACTGTCATACCAAGAAAGTATTATGGAGAGGGACAGTTGTATAGGGGCTGGAGTACTGTGCTGGGAGCCAGGAGACATGGGTTCTATGCCTGGCTGTGCTGCCCTGCTGTGTGCCCTTAGATAAATCACTCCACTTCTGTGCATCTTCACCCCCACCCTTAGTTTGTTCAGACAAACTCTTTGAGGTAGGGACTATCTGTGTGTGTGTGTGTGTGTATATATATATATATATACATACATACACACAGGATCATGGCTGAAGCCTCTACCTGTTCCTATAATATAAATAATAAAGTTCATTTGACACCACTCCCAGAAACCAACCATTTCTGAAGTAGCTCTTTTGTCAATGCCATTACAGTGCCATAGTTTCTCCCTGAAGACAAACTATGATGAAGGGTTGAACAAGAGGCAAATGGGTATTTTTCCTCCCATCACCCCACTGAAAGGGAAGGCTGATGGGTAGGAAAGTAGTTGGGGGGGGCGAATACTCAGAAGTGGGACCCTCTCTTATAGAAAGGGCCAAAGGCTGACAAGCATTTGAGACCTACTATTGCTACTTCCTTCCCAGAAGTAGCATCAGAAGCCAGTCTATTTAGGTTTCAGAGTAGCAGCCGTGTTAGTCTGTATTCGCAAAAAGAAAAGGAGTACTTGTGGCACCTTAGAGACTAACAAATTTATTAGAGCATAAGCTTTCGTGAGCTACAGCTCACTTCATCGGATCCGATGAAGTGAGCTGTAGCTCACGAAAGCTTATGCTCTAATAAATTTGTTAGTCTCTAAGGTGCCACAAGTACTCCTTTTCTTTTTGCAGTCTATTTAGGAGTGACTTATACAATGCTAGAAGGCAATATTCACAGCTGACTCAAGCCTCGGGGTGTAAATGTGCTTGCTGGGTGAAGTACTTTCCCTTCTCTACACTAGTCTGTCTGTAATTGTCCTTCACATCACTATAAAGCTGTGATTACATATTTAAATATCATCATTCCTAAGATATTAAAAGGAGCAACTCTTGTAGGAAAGCTCAGGAAGTTCATTGCACACCTTCATTCTCCCTGTCCCACATTTTATTCACCAGCAGAAATTGTTTATCAATATTTTAATGTCAGACAGGCTGCATGGGAAAAAAAGAAGGAGATCTGAGCAGATGGTTGGTGCAAGCTGCATACTGCAAATAGTTTGTGTAAGGCTATGCCTCTTGATATACTACAGCTACAGACGAGATCTGCAGCACTATCTGCTGGAAGTAACAATCTCAGAATGTGCAGTGAAAAATAAGTCAGGTATTCATTTTGTTTTCATGGTTACTGGAAAAAAATATACATTGAAGATAGAGGCCCGACTGTGTTTTTAAGGAAGTACATACCTGAAGTTAGTTCAGTAAAGTACAGTGGAGTTAGTCCAGATTTACCCCAGTATCCCTCAAATCTGAGTCATTGACTTTAGTGAGAAATTAGACATAGACAGGTCCAGATTCTCCAACTAGGTGCTATTACTTTATACTACACTGCTGGCATAATCTGGGCCTTAAATAAATGTATCCAGACCAGGGAGAATCAGTCCAGTATACAGGTGACTCTGCAGAAATGAAAAGTTGGCATAGGAGTTCTATTGGAACTTCCTATCCTTGATGCCAGTGTAACAGGAAGCAGAAGTGTGGCCAGCAGAAAACTAGCATGGCCATGATTCCCTTATGCAGTCATGCAATCCTCATCTCTCTGGCCACTGCAGCCTGGAGTAAGGAAGAGCAACCATCAAGGGGCTCTAACTGGCCCTGGAGAGAGCAGCCTCAGGATTCAATCCCACCCCAATTTCCATTTTAGTATTTTGGCTTTGGCTGAGAAATTGATCTGTTATCTCACAATCTGAGTTCAGATGCCCCTTTGACTTGATCAATAAACTAAATGACTTATAGAATGAGGAAGTGGGAGCCGTTTAGTTTCTAGTGGTATCAGCAGAGAGAGCAAGAATCCCACCATTAGAAGCAGCCTCTCAAGGTCATGAGGAGCAAAATCTGGGGAAGTGGCCCTGTCTGTTCTATAACTGCCCCTATGAATTATCGGAGAACTTGTCCAGGGCCAAAAATCAAGTATCTTTCACAAGCACTAATATTATACAGTACTAATTTAAAGAAAAAAAAAGCCATCTAACTCTGAATAGGAATAAAAGGTAAAGTGAGCTTGAGAAACCAAGGACACTTGCATATTCGTCCTGTCCCACCTGATTATAGATTTTATATTTCTGTAGCACCTACAAGCCTCAACTGAGGTCAGATCTCATTTTACAAGGCACTTTACACAGTGAGAGACAGTCCCTGCTTTAAGAAATGTACAATCAAATAGATTAACAGAAAGGGAGGCAGGGGAAAGATGAACTGACTTTAGAGTTAAGACCAAAAGGGGACTATCAGGTCATCTAGTCTGACCTCCTGTATATCACAGGCCACCACCACCCAGCTCCCGCACACTATTACTGAGCTATTACCAGCAGGAGAGCGGGGGGGGGGGGGTTGTGGGGGGGAGGGACATGGGACAGGGACACCTTTTGTAGTGATAATCAAGATGGGCCATTTCCAGCAGTTTTTCCCTTCCTACTGTTCTTGTAAACTGCTGGAAATAGCCCACCTTGATTATCACTACAAAAGGCCTGTGTCCCCCCTTCCCCCCCCCCCGCTCTCCTGCTAGTAATAGCTCACCTCTCCCGATCACTCTTGTTACAGTGTGTATGGTAACACCCATTGTTTCATGTTCTCTGTGTATATAAAATCTCCCCACTATATTTTCCACTGTATGCATCCGATGAAGTGAGCTGTAGCTCACGAAAGCTTATGCTCTAATAAATTTATTAGTCGCTAAGGTGCCACAAGTACTCCTTTTCTTTTTATGGATACCGACTAATGTGGCTGCTACTCTGAAACAAATGGACTATTTATTCTATTTTTAGCACGGCCTTTGAAACATTTAGCACCATTATGGATTGATTTGGGTTTCTTTTACTAGTATTAAGAGAGGTGAATAGCAGAAAACACCACTAATGATTTATCTAAACCTTTACAAGAAGAGGGTCTTTCCTTCATGTACCATTTGGTATATTTAAAGACTGAGACATTGCCATAAGATGTTAACTACCCCAACATTTCCATGTAACTTCAGAACTTTTGTATACATGAAGTGAATGTCATACTCTAAGCTTTAACTCCCCACACATTTTGTGAGTTTGATAAGCAGCAGGTCTTTATAGATTTGGCTTATTTCCCAAATAGTCACAGAAATAGCTAACACAGTGGCTCTACTTCACTGCTAAACATACCACTCTCCCATCCTGCCCCACACTTGACTCCCACACGCTTCCATTCCAATAAGTAGTTAAATGAAAATAGATTTTTACATTAAAGAGATTCTCTGAAGCCCTTCAAAGGAGCTATACTTCTGATTAATTTTTGTTTTTCCTGGTATTGACTGGATATTATACAGCAGGCATGCAATGAATTTTGTTCCTTTCTAAAAAAATTGTTTGACATTGATTTTTAGACACACTGAATACAGATAGTTTTGATATACAACCGTCTTCCTAGAAGTTTTAAATGGTCAATGAAGTTAATTTCTACATTCTGTTCTTTTATTTGTATACAGCTGGAGAAATGGTTCAAAGAAAATGTATCTCCTGTTTCGTTTTCTTTTCATGTAGAAATAAAAAGGTGTACAAAAATAGGAAGAGCCAATTGCAGTCAAAATACATTTTATATTGATGTACAATGAAAAATTAATAATCCAATAAATATAATAGCTGTACTAACCCTAAAACTGTGGCTATTATGAAGAGAAATTTGAAAGTGAATTATAAAGAAATACAAAAGCAGAAGTATTTGAGCTAAGCTTTATCTTACAATTCCATTTCTCTTTTTGAAATTGTAATTTTATAAAAGAACCCCATAATAGAATTCATTTAAAATCAAATTTTAGTTTAAAATCCCTTTTGTCCGGGCTGTGCACATTTGTTTTCATTTATACCTCAATGATTAATCAGGTTTAGGGCCACTTGGAGCAATTATATCCTTTGAAATATTTCAGGACTAAATTACCTACAAACTAAAAAAAAAATAATTTGTTTCTGTTTAAGCCAATCAAGTTATGCAAAACAATATCACCTGCTGATTTCTATTTGGTTTTAGACTATTGACAATAAGTATTTAGAGTTGGCTGGGATGTATTTATATATATATATATATATATATATATATATATATTACTATGACCATAGTCTGAAGAGTCTTTAATCATCTCAGTTATAGTCACAGGGCACTATTCTGCCATCATTTACAATCATTGAAGACTAGAGTGTAAGAAATTGAAATTTAAAGGCGAGGATGTCTCCTTTAATATACACCTTTTAAATAGTTAATCTGTTCCTCTGTCTAGATTCTTATATTGGCCCTCATCACTATTGTATCTGAGCACCTTTCACCATGTTCTAACCAAAGCAGAATACAAGAATTGGAGGTGTCCCGTTACTAAGGCAATAGCAGAGGTGCTTGTGTCACATGTGAATGATGGTGGAGGGGATGGAATCAGGAGCAGTAAGGACTGTGCTTCTGAATGTCTCCTGTAGTTATGGACCAGAAAAGTCTTGTATAATTCCTAGTATACCCCAATATTCTGACTGGCAAAATGGAACTGCTTTGATAGTGTCTTTCATTCCCTCCCCCCTCAATTTAAAGTCTCTTCTCACTACTTTATGTTTTCCTCCCCTCCCACAGAATTGACTTTTAGTGACTGGTTTCAAGTCTCAGGAGCGACTGTCAGAGTGGTGATTACTGGGAGTCCCACACTTGTCACTAAATCCTCAAAACTCAGCATCTTGCACTCATTTTGTGCTTCACCCATTCTTTCTCCTCTGCCATCTCCATGTCTTCCTTCACCATATGCTAGCTGTTGTGTATTTGGTTGTTGTGGTAATAGAATCTTGTGTTGCTATGGCAATTGAGTTAGATTATTAGGGGATAGCCCAGCCAGTTTTGGTTGATTTTTGGTTAGTTCAGTGGGTGGCAATTGATTTCTTCCTAAAACTGTTGCCCCCAAAGATATAACACTAGCAGTTATTGTGCCTCACTGACTTTTGGTGGGCTTTCTTGCACACCCCTGATGATTACTTCTCATGCCTGTTAGCAGAAAAAGTGGTGGTGATACAATCCATATTTATGAGCCATGGGCTTGAATCACTCTTATAGCAACACGATTGTGCAAATCACAGCCACCTGAATCCATTGGGGCATTGCCACACCCTTTCTTCCTCCCTCCCACCCCATGGGAGAGCAAGTTTCAGTACCACTGTTGACCTTCTTCAGGAGTTCTACCAGAGTATGGTGGTTTTAGAAACTTTGACTGGAACTACATTCCAGAAGATGCACTGAATCTTTATCTCCCACCTCAATGATTTTTGAGATGCACTATGTGGCTCCAAGCAGAGTAAGGGGCATGAGTCAGGCTACACCTGGAGGTAGACTTCCAGCGGCAGGGAGCTCACTATCTGGGTTCTGCCAGCAGTGTTAATTTGGGTCAGAGATCTTATGATCACTCTTAAAGGCACTTACACTCTTTGGGCAGGAAATTGAAACATGAACATTTGACATTGTCTTCTCACTCTAATTTTTCATTTCTGAGACTAGATGTATACCACGAAGCCTAATTAAAGCTGAAAGGGCACAATTAAACTGAAATGCTTTTAAAACTATGAATTTAAAGGATAAAGAATTTAGGACTATAATGAATTGTCAATGACAAGATTTTTTTTTTTTTGCTTACTATGAATGTTTCTTTAAGCTACATTGCATGGCCCTTCTCCATTGACATTTGTTATGCTATGGATGAGTTAGCCATTTATTTATGTATTTAAAATTGAAGTGGAAATGCTCAAATACATGTGCTAATACAAAATCAAATGGGACAAATGGTACTTAGACTAGAATTACTTCAAAGGAGCAATTCAAACATAGGAAATGTTTCAACTGAAATCTTTCTATCTATGGTACTTACGTGACCCCAGTTATTATTGTATCAGAGCTCCTGAATCTTTAATGCATTTATCTTACAACACCCCTGTGAAGTAGGGAAGTGCTAGCACTTGCAGTTTAGAGATGTGGAACCAAAACACAGAAGACTAATGCCCAGATTTTTAAAGGTCTTTAGGAGTTGCTCTGCTCAGCATTGCAAGCCTAAGTCTCTTTTGAAAATGGGGCATTGGCCCAGAACCTCCAAAAGGTATTCAGTGCTCAGTGGAAGTTTGCTGCTTAAACACCTTTAAGGATCTGGGCCTTAGGCCTTGCAACACTGAGTAGAGCAACATCTAGATATACATTTAAATACCTGAGCCTAAATGACTGCCTACGTTCACACATTTGTTAGTCTCTAAGGTGCCACAAGTACTCCTTTTCTTTTTTACATTCACACAAGAAGTCTGTGGTGACCTGGGAATTGAACCCATGTCTGAGTCTCAAGCTAGCACCCTAAGCACTATCCTACCTCCCTAGTCCACCGAGCAAGTTTATTGTTTTCCTAGCAGTGTTTGAAGAAGATCTGCTGTTGTACAATAAAGTGTGCCAGGCAGTCACTACCTCATAGCACTTCTTTTCATTCTTTGGTTCTCCTCCTATGTGCAGTGGTTCCAGACCCTTGGTCCTCACAAGCCGAAGGAAGGCTCATGTGCTGCCACATTCCCCTCAAGCTTACCTTCCTATCTATTTTAGAGAGTTCTTTACCATTTCTTCCACCTCTTGTTTTATAGAGAAAAAAACATCCCACCACATTTCTGGCTACCTTAATAGTCATGGCTGAGAAAGACAGTTCAGCTGGCAAAAAATATGCATCTCTCCTGTCAGATTTAGACTTGGTCCGAATAATCTGTGTATTTACAACCTCATGGCTTAATTATTGTTGTTCTCTGTACTAAGATATGAAATGAGGCTATAGCTATACTTAATTCAGAACACAGTAGCCCATCTGCTCAGCAAAGCAGACCACAAAGACTCCATCACCCCAATGCTGTTCACTAACTCTCCCTGGAATATCAGTTTATCATCAAGCATTCAGCCCTCATCTTCAAAACTAACATGCTACCTATACCACAGAACTGTCCCATGTGTTCATGATCATGAAGCTCTGCTCCCTGGTAATATCAACTTCATAAAACTGATGAGCATGGAGGTCTCTCAGGAACTCACCCACTAATCCAGAACTCACTCCTAGAGGTCAGACTGACCTTGAATCTCCACACCCTTCAAAACAAAAATGTAAAACTCACCTATTTGCTTGTGATACCATCACTTTTGTTTCAAGTTTTTCTTTAAAATATATAAAAATGAAGTAATAGATCCTGATCAATCCACCTACTGACTTTGGACTGCTGAATTTTGCAGCTTATTTCTATCTCTTGATTGAGCCAGTCGAGACTCTGCACTGTAAGACCACCCCAGAGTTTGGGTACATTCAGATTCAGAGCTGGACCAAAAGTTTACATCAGAGGCCCCATCAGAAAACTGAAATTTCACACTCTTAACACACAAGTGTGCTGTTTGATTTAAGTTGTTAGGAAATCATTAGGAACACAGCAACAAACAGCAGCTTTCCTTGTTCTACAGGGACCTGATTCTGCCACCCCACCTTGCAGTCAATAGTACTTACATATGGAGTCTCAATTACTTCAGTGGGATTACAAATATGAGCAAAAAGAAAAGGAGTACTTGTGGCACCTTAGCGACTAACAAATGTATTAGAACATAAGCTTTCGTGAGCTACAGCTCACTTCTACAGCTCACTTCATGAAGTGAGCTGTAGCTCACGAAAGCTTATGCTCTAATAAATTTGTTAGACTCTAAGGTGCCACAAGCACTCCTTTTCTTTTTGCGAATACAGACTAACACGGCTGCTACTCTGAAATATGAGCAAGTATCACTCAGTGTGATTCACAAGGATAGAATCTGGCCAAAAAGGCAGCTAAGCAGGAACCAGATGCCATCAGTAAACATAAAGATAACGTTTATTAGCCAAAACTGGAATAAAGAGTGAAATAACTTGCCATTTCATACAATGTGGAAGTATATGAATTGGGATAGGCCAAGGAATGGAAATCTCCTGTTTACATTAACAGTGTCAGATTAACTGAACTGGGCAGAGGCAACAAGTAGCAGAAACAAGAGCTAATGCTGGTTCTTTGGTGATTAAATCTGAGGTTGGACCTGATGTTTCTGCTCTAAGAATGGTGAGGAGGCTGAAAATAACAGTACTGTGTATGTATACCCCTGCTAACGAGACAGGGTGATAACTCAGCTGTACGTTTTTCCTTTGTCCTTGTAGAAGTCTTCCTGTGTTTGCTTGTATCATCCTTAAAATAATGTCCTGAAATCCTGACTTTGATTAATCTCCTACTGAGCAGCTATATGGAATAGAGGAACTATTTTGTTATGTAAGAACACAAAGCTTTATTGTGGCAATAATCAAAATAACTTGCACCTAAACATTACATCATTAACACAGTAACAGTGTTGCAGAATAAGGAGAAAGCACTGCATTAAACTTTTAGCCAGAGCTAGAATTCATATTAAAAATTTCAAAAGCTGGAGCCCAGAGTTGTAAGAGTCAATTTCCTAATGATCCTTCAGGCTTCCAAGCATCTGAAAAACCTCAAAGGCAACAAGGCTCCATGCAAGCACACGGGTCTACTTGTGAGGATCCAATTGGGGATGAGGCCATAGGACTTGACCCAAGTGCTCAATGATAGAGAATTTTTTGCCTGCTGCTAAATACTACCTTGGGTTACAACCTAGTCCCAAATCGGAGTCAGTACTGGTATTAGAGACCACCCAGCAAAAGATAGGTGTCTGGTGTTGTAGGTGGAATTGGTTTCTCAACAAAGCTATGGGGCTTGATGCAGGAATTAGTGTGAAATTCTATTGCCTGTGCTATAAGTAACAATCAGAGTCGATGGGACCATTAGTCCCTTCTGTTTTATCAATATAGGACTTCAAAAGAACACTGGATGGAAGACCACAGTTAGCCTCAGTTTCCTTTTAGGGTATCAATAACTAGAGCTTGTGAAAGGAGCAACTGTTTCTACATAACGTAAGGTTTCCAATTTCCCCCTGTATCAGAGGGGGAGCCGTGTTCATCTTTATCCACAAAAACAGCAAGGAGTCTGGTGGCACCTTAAAGACTAACGGATTTATTTGGGCATAAGCTTTTGTGGGTAAAAAAACCCACTTCTTCAGATTCATGGAGTGAAAATTACAGTTACAAGAATAAATATATATTGGCACATGAAGAGAAGTTGAAAATGAGAAGTTGCTTTGGGGGATGTGAATTATGATTACTGGACAATCCCTCACATTCATGAGAGAAATGCTAGCAGAATAATGCCCAAGACCCTTCTTTAGCCATTGCATGTCCTATCAGTCACAGCAGGACTGAGCTGTACATTTGGGCTGCATTTTCTACTATGCTAGGGGCCCCTCTTGTAAGTGGGAGCTTTGTTGTTAAGGCTGACTGCCCCCCTCCTACCTGGCAGTTCTTTCCTGCTCTGCATCTGCGGTGTGGGAACAGTCTGCAGGGAGGCAGAGAGACTCCTGCAGAAGAGGAGGCTAAGACCAGTTCTCATCAGTATCGACAACTTCACTGGCCCCAAGAAGGTGGCTGGTTTAGGGAGAGACTAGGTACCAGAGAAACACAGAGAATACATTACATAGCAGGACTGGAAGGGAGCAAGAAAATGAGATTTCTTACAGTGCTACAGGAAGGATAACAGCCCTGCTGTCTGCTCCCCAGTCATACCAGATGGGAATAGCAGGACTTGAATTAGTGATTAATTCAAACAAAACACATTGAGCAAATGAATATAATCAAACATTATTTGATATACCAGCTCTGTAATCCAATCTAATTCCAAACTAATCACATTTGCAAGAAAAAACAGAGAGCCATTTGCAAACTAAACAAAATAAGACTCATGAAACAGACCTGAGAAACACAGGAAAGGCCAATAAATATGTAAATTGGCAATAACTTAGCACAGTTGTGAATCATGTAACATCAGTGAAGGACACCAACATGTACATGAACCCTAACAAGTGGCACAAAGAGGCAAATCCTGATCTCTAATGTTCTTTTTGGAATAAATACACAGTATTCAGGAATGGAAAGAAACCAGGACTGTAAGAACAATTTTTTAAAATGTTTTCTTGGTATTTTCTACAGGTGTTCTCAAACCCTACAACCTGCAAGTTGGGTGCTCTGCAGGGTGATTGCTATATTATAAATCACAGGTGTCTGTATCAGACAGGTTTGTGCACTTGTTAGTTCAGTGGTTCTCAAACAACTGGTGACCCCTTTCACACAGCAAGCCTCTGAGTGCAACTCCCCTTATAAATTAAAAACACTTTTTATATTGAACATTATTCTAAATGCAGGGCTTGGGGGTGGAGTCTGACAGCTCAGGACCCTCCACACAATAACCTTGTGGCACCCTGAGGGGTCACAACTGCCAGTTTGAAAATCCCTGTGTTAGTTGTTCAGAACTGGGAATGGGGATGGAATCATTCACAGCTATCTATCCACCTTTCCTGGTTACTTACAGGTTTATCATCCAAACACATAGTACAGGTAAAAGCACAAGTCAAATGTGTAGTACTTCAAATTATTACCCTTAAACATGACTAGCTGGGACACTGGGTTTACATCAAGTTTTAAAAGGTTGAAAGTATAGGGAGAGGATCAGAACAGTCATAAAAAAAGCAAGTTGAGCCAAATTCAAATCTGGTGTGGGCTCCTGTAGTTCTATAGCAACTACTCTTCCCACCTGGATTTTTAAAAGAAGCTAGAAGAGGAAGATGAGGAGCTGGGGGCAGCCTTATTGAAGTCAGTCATCCTACTGTATGTAAAACATAAGAACATGAGAACATAAAAATGGCCATACGTACAAAAGGTCCATCCAGCCCAGTATCCTGTCTACCGACAGTGGCCAATGCCAGGTGCCCCAGAGGGAGTGAACCTAACAGGTAATGATCACGTGATCTCTCTCCTGTTATCCATCTCCACTATCTGACAAACAGTGGTTAGGGACACCATTCCTTACCCATCCTGGCTAATAAACATTAATGGACTTAACCTCCATGAATTTATCCAGTTCTCTTTTAAACCCTGTAATAGTCCTTGCCTTCACAACCTCCTCAGGCAAGGAGTTCCACAGGTTCCCTGTGCACTGAGTGAAGAAGATGTGATCTTACACAAACACCCTTGCAATGGGCTATGTCAGGGATGTGGTAATAAATATTTTATTACCATATTAAGAACAAAATTAGTAATATATTTTATATCAATTAATTAATATTTATTAAAAGAATATGGCCCAGATTCAGGCAAGCACTTAGGTAGGTACTCAAAGTTAAGCACCTGCTTAAGTGCAACCCTGAATAGATATACTGTCCTGGAAATCAGGGACTGTGTTTGTACAAGTTGTGCATAGTGGCCTGTATTGAAAGGTCAGCATTTCTCAACAGCTATCACACAGTGCTATCTGTACCAACATGGTCTCCCTTATATTGAGAATAAGGAAATGAAATGGCTATGGAATCTCATATGCCACTATGTAGCAACTATTCATATACTCCGTAACAATAATGTACTGAATGCCAAATGTTAACACATCTGATAGTTAATTCTTAACTACATTGCAAAACCCTTTTGGTAGAGTGTCCCAAGTTAACACACCTTGAGTAAAAAGCCTGGTACCCAAGTTCCCATCACAATGATTACTATTTGCACAGTACAGGATGTTACGCACATATAGCCATGATAGGTCTGAAGCAAGCAGCATGAGTTTCTGAAGGTGGAAGTGGTCTGAATTCTCCATTACTGCTAGAGTTAGCCAATACTCTGAACTTTCATACCATAGACAGGATAATCAAGTCTTCTTGACTCTGTGTCACCATGAGAATTTGTTCTCTACGCTTTCCTACAATTTTCTGAATTGTACTTCTTGTTTCAACAGTTCTGCACTTAGAAAAATAGAAAAATTCCATTTGCTTAGTGTGATGGGGCTTAACACCCCACATTGGGCCAGAAAGGTTAAAAGGCAATACCCGTGGTAACCCCACTCCTTCGGGCCAGTTGCTGAGCATGCTCTAGCTAGAGGAGTTGGTTCAAAGGAGCTTGGAAGCCCAAGCAAGGGCTGGTGGACAGACTGCAGAATAGAAAAATCCTTCTCTGGGCAGCCAGCTGAAGGTGGAGCTGAAAGGGGACCATGTAGTAGGTAAGGCCCCAAGCAGTACTTTTTCCAACCACCACAGCCTGTGAGAACCAGCAGGTCTTCTAGGATCCTGCTTGCTCATTTGGATATTTTTGAAGCTATTGACCCCTTGGACAAAAGGAGCCATGCCCCAAACTGAAGGAAGGTAGGAAGGCAGCCCAGGGTAGCAGATTTAGACTCTTTATAGGGAGGAATCGACAGGTGTTACTTCCCACAGGGCCCTGGGCTGGGACCCAATGGAGGATGAGAGCCCACGCCCCTACCATGCCTCACTTAAGGATAAAGGCCCAGATTCAGGAGGAGGCTGAAAACACTCCTGGCCTGGGGTCAGGAACCAGGCATCACTACTGCCCCGAGACAGAGAGTAGAAGTCAGATGTGCTAGCCACCAGATAATCTGGTCCTCTAAGCCCCTTATCACACTTGGGCATCAGTTCTGCAATCAAACCCACACAGGTATAGGGTATGTCAAAAGTGCAATTAAACACCCATGACTGGCCATTGTCAGCTGACTCCAGCTCACAGGCCTCAGGCTATGGGCCAGTCCAATTGCAGGCCCCCCTATCGCTCCCCTGCCCTCCAGGGTCCCAGAGCCCGGTCTGCAGCCCAAACCTGAATGTCTATATCTCAACAAAACTGCCCTGTCACCAAAGCCTGAGTTAGCTGCCACTGGCCAGCCGCAAGTGTGTGGTTGCACTACAGACCTACCCAAAGGGTCTGCCTGTGTGGATCTGACTGAAAAATCCAATCTTTTGTAAAGTGATTTTTAGGTTTGCATGCTTCCCTCTATTGGAGAGTGTTGGCTGCCAGATGTGACTGCCATTTGTGAGCCAGTGAAAGGTGTGACTCAGTGAACTTGAGCTATAGTTATATACATACAAGTCTACTAGCAACACTATAATTGTAGTACTATAAATTTATGATGGTAGTATATTATATTGTTATCACCATGACATCTCATGTGGGTGACACTGTTGTTTACTACATTTATGTTTTTTCCAGCAGCAAGATTTACCATCTAACATTGTCCCCATTAGGCCTTATATTTTAGAATTTTTATTTTTCAAATCATGCAGCAGCCTCGTGGTTCTAAAATAAACTGCAAGATTAAACTAAATTTTCTCTCAGCTGAAACTCCTACCACAGACAGATGGCAGAGAAGGTCAGTGGATATTAATAGGGCTAGTTAAAAACCTACAAACTTTTGCCTTTTTTGATATTTTTACTGTATTTCTTACAGATCTTCTTGCTGTAAACCTTATTATGTCTGGATATCATCTCTTGTTTCTAGCTCATTATGACAATATCTATTCTTTCTTGCTCCCTCTCTGTGAACTACCACATCACCCTACTAAAGGGATGCTAATGTTTGGCTGACCTAACATCAATATTTCCCCCCCTCCACTGCTCCTCTCTTCAGATCATCTTCTGATACATTATTATTAAGAGGTTTCAGAGTAGCAGCCGTGTTAGTCTGTATTCGCAAAAAGAAAAGGAGTACTTGTGGCACCTTAGAGACTAACAAATGCTCTAATAAATTTGTTAGTCTCTAAGGTGCCACAAGTACTCCTTTTATTATTATTAAGAGTCTCACTGGCTCTGTACCTGATCCTAATCCACCCTGTTCCCTCTTTGAATGCTCAAGCAGCATTTCAGTAGGCACAAGGGCATTAAAGTCACATCCTAAAACAAATGAAAAGCCATCAGCACTAAAAACAAACTTTTTTTTCCCATTTAATAGAAGTAGGGAAGTTAAAACCATGAGTATTCCATGATTTTAACTGTCTTTATACAGACTGGCACCTAGTACAACTTGCATAACAAATCCCTTTTGCTTATGTACACTAAATATGTGTTCTGGAAGCATCTCCTTCCATCACACTGAGAAAATAAGTTGGTAATTGGTACTGTGGGCATTCAAGTAACAGCAACAGCATACAAGATGCAGTGCATATATGGCATATGCCTTAGACCTTATAATTTGGAAGCCAGAAACAAGATGATTTCAGGACTCGGGATTAAAAAATAAATAAAAACACATTGTGGTGGGGCAGTGCCCCACCCTCAGGCCAGATTGGGCTACCGCAGGCCAGAGCAGGTGCGCAGACAGGCAGCCAATCAGAGAGGGCCTGTGGGGAGCCAATCAGGGCTAAGCAAGAGGCAGCCAATCAGAGCCAGGCTAGGCCCTATATAAAGTCTGCCTGGGGGAGGCAGTTAGTCTCTCCCAGACCTTTAAAGGGGAAGGTCCCTCTCCTGGGTGAGGTGACCAGGCCAGGTACATGCCAGACTGTGGGCCGAAGGGGAAGCGGCCTATGGAGGAGAGGTGGACAAGGGGAGCAAAGGAGGGCAGGGAGGCTGCTGCCAGAGGGTCCTTGGGCTGGTACCCAGAGTAGAGGGTGTGTGTCTGGGTCCCCCCTTGTATTATACTTGGCTGTTAGAAGTGGACTGCACCTGACCCCTGACAGAAGGGGGTTAGACTTTGGCTGCTGGGGTGAAGCACAAAGACTGCTCTTAACCCTCCTGAAAGGGGGTGAGCATGGACTAGGGGGCACTGCTGGAGGTCAGTGTCCTGAAAGGGATGCTGTGAGAAGGGAGCAATGTGGGTCCAGATGCCAACAGAGGGTGAGAGACAGATGGGATGCCACCAGCAGAGGGTACTGCACATGGACTGAGCTAATTCCTAGAGGTACCAACAGGAGGTGCTGCAGTGGTGAGTCCTAACCCCATCAAACACGAGCACAGGACAAATTTGCTAAGAAGTCTTAAAGTGAGTTTGGGACTATCCAGCAGACAGCTACATGTACAGTGAAAACACCAGTCAGTGCTTTAGTGTAGTTGTGCCCAAATCCCAGCAAAACTTGAGTTTCATCTGAGTTTCACTTGGGGATGTGGCACTGTCAGAATTCAAGGGGTGCAATTCTATGCAAGGCAATGGAGAAATCCAGCTGAAATAGGGCTGCCAACTTTCTAATAGCACAAAACCAAATACCCCTATCCTGAGGTCCCATCCCTGCTTGCTCCATCCCCCCCCGTTGCTCATTCTCCCCCACCCTCACTCACTTTCACTGGGCTGAGGTTGGGGGGTGGGAGGGCTCAGGCTGGGGTGCAGGCTCAGGGGTAGGGCTAGGGATGAGGGATTTGGGATGTGGGAGAGCTCCGGGATGGGGCAAGAGGTTGAGGGGTGGGGTTATGGGCTCTGGGCTGGTGGTGCAGGCTCTAGATGAGGCCAGAAATGAGGGGTTCAGGGTGTGGGAGAGGGCTCTGGCTAGGGGTGTGGACTCTGGGGTGGAGCCAGGGATGAGAGGTTTGGGGTGCAGGAGTCTGGGGCAGAGAGTTTAGGGGTGTGTGTGGATGTGGACTGCAGGCTCCAGGAGGGAGTTTGGGTGTGGGAGGGGACTCTGGGCTGGGGGTTTGGGTGCAAGATGGGGTTTGGGGTGCAGTGTCCTGGTGGCACATACTGCGGCTCCCAGGAAGCAGTCACTAGGCCCCTGCTGCCCTCTAGGTGCATGAGCCGCCGGGGAGGCTCCACACACTGCCCTTGCACCCGCACACACCATCCTTATACTTCCCATTGGTCACTGTTCCCAGCTAATGGGAGATGTGGAGCCAACACTTGGGGCTGGGGCAGTGCATGGAGCCTCCATGGCTGCCTAGGGCCCGCAGGGACTTGGCGGCTGCTTCCAAGAGCCACGCGGAGCTATGGCAAGCAGGAAGCCTGCCTTAGCTCCAGGCCGCCGCTGAACCGCCACCAGTACTTTTAACGGCCCCGTCGGTAATGCTGACCGGAGCCGCCAGGGTCCCTTTTTTTGACCAGGCATTCTGGCCAAATAATGGACACCTGACAACCCTAAGGTCAACTGAAGTTACCAGGGTTGATGAAACTCGGTGCACACATTAGAAAGTAAGGATGGTCCCTTAGTTAGAGTGCTAGTCTGGGACTCTAAATCGGTTTCATTCTCTTAAAAAAGATGTCTTTAAAGACGCTGCAAGACATTCTGGCCAGCATTTTTCATAAGTGACATATTTCAGGTGCTCAATATGAGAGAGACCTAATTTCCAGAGACTAGTTGTACTTTCTGAAATCAGCCCCCCCCCCCCCGACAAGACTGAAGCAATCACTAGTTATTTTTGGACCTATTGATTAATGTGGGCTAAAACTCACTGTAGGAACTAGGCCTGTTGAGGCTGAATTGGGCACGGGTGATTTGCAGGTTTAAATAGTGAAGTCTCTAACTTGAAGTCTTTAAACCATTATTTGAGGACTTCAGTAACTCAGACAGAGGTTAGGGGGTCTATTTCAAGAGTGGGTGAGGTTCTGTGGCCTGCAATGTGCAGGAGGTCAGACTAGATGATCACAGTGGTCCCTTCTGACCTTAAAGTCTAAGTCTCTGCTCCCCAAGAGACTTCCTGTGGGATGTTAGGGAACTGAGGCAGAGACCTACCTGTGAAATGGCAGCAACCCTGTGAAATGCCATACCCTACCTGGCTGTTAAGAAAAATTAATTTAAAACTTGTCCTCAGATACTATGGTAATAGTGCACCTGCCCACAAATGATTTGGTTTGTTCCTACAGTTCAAATGCTGGCCCTTCTACAGAGCACTGAGAATTCACAACCAAGTAAGCTCAGTTTTCATGATGATGATGATGATGATAATAATTAATTAATAAAAATACAGAATAGAGATGATTAGCTTGTCCATGGCTTCTAAGTAAGACAGTTGAAGCGCAGCATTAACAGATCTCTTATTTTTGTACTCTAGCTTTTCCTTCTTATTTCTACTTTGTGAGCGTTCCTCACACAAAGTTCATGTCTCAGATATTAGTGTTATTGGTTTCCATTTGGCAGGCAGAGCAGAGAACCAGTAACTAAAATTTACACCCTGAGCTTCTTGAGGACTTGTACAAGGTTCTCATGAAATTTTGAAATACTTTTTTTTAATCTTATGGTTGCTAAAAACTAAGAAGCAGCTGAAACCTAAAATCTACCTTCCATGGAGTGTGTAGCTCCTGTCCCCTCCTACTGGATCATCACTGTTGACTGGTGCATGGGACAGGAAGGATGTATTCTTTCCACACTCTTCTCTATTTCACCTCTTCCACCTCCCTGGGGGAAGTAGGGAGTGCAGCCTTTGAGCTTTTCCCATAGCCCAAGGCGTTGTTTGTCTAACCCATTAAAGTCTCCAAAGACAGATTCCACACCCTCCCCAGGTAATTTGTTCCAGTACTTAACTACCCTTATGGTTAGGACGTTTTCCCCTAATGTCTAACACTAAATTTCCCTGGCTGCAATTTAAGCCACTTACTTCTGCTCCTGTCCTCAATGGTTAAGGAAAACAATTTGTTACCATCCTCTTTATAAACCACCTCTTGCATACTTGAAAACTGTTATGTATCCCCTTAGTCTTCTCTTTTCCAGACTAAACAAACCCAATGTTTTTCCAATCTTTCTTCATAGATCATGTTTGTTTAATGAACCCCTTGACTGTTACACCCATCACCACCAAGTCCTGTGTTTTGGATGATTTTGTCAGTTGTTTAAAGATCTCATCCAACTTTTCTTCATGGATAGGTGCTCTATAGCAGTGGTTCTCAAAGCCCGTCCAACACTTTTTCAGGGAAAGACACTGGCGGGCCAGGCCGGTTGGTTTTACCTGCCACATCTGCAGGTTCGGCCGATCATGGCTCCCACTGGCTGTAGTTCATCGCTCCAGGCCAATGAGGGCTGCGGGAAGGGCAGCCAGCGCATCCCTCGGCCCACGCCTCTTCCCACAGCCCCCATTGGCCTGAAGCGGCAAACCGCGGCCCATGGGAACTGCATTCGGCCTAACCTGTGGACACGGCAGGTAAACCGGCCCAGCCCGCCAGGGGCTTTCCCTGAACAAGCGGCGGACCGGCTTTGAGAACCATTTCTCTAGAGTAAACTCCTATCATAACATTACCCGTGGGTGTGTGTTTTTGTTTGTTTGGTTTTTGTTTTTTAAAAACCCCTTTTGTCCTTACCCAGAGGCTTTCAACAGGGCTGCCTCCCACTTCTATCTCAACCTCAGTGCAAGTGTTACATCTTTGATATACAAGACAACACCTGCTCTTTTTTTTCCCCCCCCTGCCTGGCCTTCCTGAACAAACCGTACCCTTCTATACCAATACTCCAGTAATGTAACATTATCCCACCAAGTTAAAGTTATGATGTCAGTTATGTTGTGTTTGTGATTATTCACTAGTATTTCCGGTTCTTGATTGTTCCCCATACTACTTGCATTAGTATATAGATGTTTGGTTTCCCCACTAGTCCTTTGTCTTTGGCTCTGCTGTGATTGCCCATGTTCTCCCCATGCCCTGATCTCCATGTAACCAGCAGCCAGGTTCCTCTCTGTGAAGGAGCAATTTCCTCCTCCCCTGGTGGTACCACTACAGTCCTCTTAAGCTGGATTTCTTTCTCAAAACTTGAAGGTCTCCATATGCATGTTTTCAATTAATTCTGCCTGTGTACAGGTGCTCCTTGGTCACCTCCTCTCATAACTCTCCCCCGCCTCCTGAGAGATTCTGCCAGTAGGGACCTCTCCATTGGCCATTAGCATTTCAGAGATACTTGGGGAAAAAAGAATAATGTATGCTTCATTGTTTGTTCCTTTTGAAGTGTATGTCACTGATTGCCTCCCTCCCTCCCAAGGCTGTTCTTTCCAGGTCCAGCTCTTAAGTAATGAGAGCCCCGCAATGGGGAGAGAGCAGAAAACAGAGTGAGCTATCAAAGTAAGGAGAGTGTGGCTGTAGAGAGTTCAGCAGCCCAGGTTCTATAAGCTAACCACAAGAAGGGTGACAGAAAACTCCCCTCTCCCCAAAAAAAGAAACAGAGGAGAGGAACAAGTCTGCAAGATTAAAAATAATGCAGGCAGAAGTCCAGCAGCAGAAGGGGGTGGTATCCAGTTTATTGTGCTATATGCAGGGTGTAACATTACCTGCCTCATGGGCAAGTGGCGTATGGTGCTCAGAGTATGGGCTCTTGAAGCCCGAGTGGCTGAACTGAGGGAGCTAAGGAGACAGAGGTAATAGATGAGAAAATAGAGCAGTTCCCCCACCCCCAGTCCAACAGCCTTGTTGCTATTCAGGAGAAGCTCTCCTTTCCTGAGACTATCAAGTTGAAGTGGAGGAAAACAATCCTGTAGTTGGGACCATCCTTCCAGCTGTCATGGTATCCTCGTGCACTGGAGATCTCCTTCCTGTGGAGAAAATGCCAGTTTCTATGAAGGGCCAGGAAATAGTAATTGGAGATTCAATTATTAGAAATGGATAGGAAGATTACAGTGATTATAGTGATTACAGAAAGAACCACGCTGCCAGGTGCAAAGTTTGCTGACCTCTCAAGACTCCTAGACAAAATTTATGTGTAGTGCTGGGGAGGAACTGCTAGCCATGATACATTGTAGGTTCCAATGACCTAGGGAAAGATAGAGAGGTCCTTAAGACCAAATTTAAGTTGCTAGGTAAGAGATTAAATTTCAGGACTTTTATGGTAGCTGTCAGGAATGGCTCATGAACATGGATGCCAGCCTCAGGGAAGACTGTTACAAACCAGGGCACCAACCCCAAACAGATTTTATTCTATGATTAGATTTCACCAACCAAGTATCAAGTGTGAACTCCTCAAGCACTCCAACGGCCTTAATATGGAGTAAGACAGACCTCTTGATCACGCCAGTCTATCTTGCTACCCAGGTAAGCTTGCCTTTGTGGTAGCTGGTTCTTTACATCAAGAATCACACTAATATTAAGGTTACTCCAAGCCCCAAAGGACCAGTTACTTACTCCAGGTCAAGTGCGCCCTAAATCTCTCAAAGACAACTCTTATGGAGCCAATCATATAATCTAAGTAACGGTTTATCAACAAGGAAGAAGAAATAAGTTATTTACAAGGTTTAAAATCAGGTAAATATACACAGAACTGAGTTATAGTCCTCCGTTTCAAAAGATAATAGAAGCTGTTAAGCTCTGTCTGTCCTTTAGGACGAACCCAAGCTAAGCAGCTTAGGGATCCCTTGCTTATGCTTAAAAATATTGCCTTCTCCAAATTCCTTCTGGTCAGGGATTTTTATTGCCTTCCCAGAGAGTTCAACCTGTGATTGGACAAGGGTTTGTACACATCCCCTCTTCATGGGCATGGGGGTACCATCAACAGTCCATCTGCTCACAATGGCTTGTCTGGTGTCTTTAGGTCTTTTGTTAGACAGGACACTTCCTATGGTAAACTAGTATTTCACTTAGTAATGCTTCTCTCTTGAATAATAAGAGCATGGCAGTTTCAATATAATCAATTGCCTGACCGTGATGGTGATTGTAAAATGCACAGGAAGATTACTGTGGTTTTTTGCCTTTGTAGCCTTTCTAATGGGGGACTTCAACTATCCTCATAGTGACTGGGTATATGTTACCTCAGGAAGGGGTGCAGAGAACTTCTGGACACCATTAATGACTGGTTCTTTGAGCTGTCCTGGAACCTACAAGAGGCAATGCAATTCTTGATTTAGTTCTAAGTGGAGCACAGAATCTGCTCCAACAGATGAATATAGTTGGACTGCTTGGTAATAGCAACCATAATGTAATTAAATTTAACTTCCTTGTAGGGGAATGGATGCGAAAGAAACCCACCACACTAGCATTTAACCCTAAAAAGGAACTACACAAAAATGAAGAAATTAGCTAAATGGAAATAAGAGTCAAGAGTCAAAGCCAATTAAATGAGGACTACATAAAAACACCATGAAAGGCTCAAACTAAATGTATGCCTCAAATTCATTCATTAATTCTCTCTCTCTCTCTCTCTCACACACACACACACACACACACACACACACACACACACACACACACAAAAGTAACACTATGGCAGCATAGCAAAGTAAAAGGAGAGGTGGTAAGAAGCAAAATAGCATCCTTTAAAAATTGGAAGTCAAATGCTAGTGATGAAAATAGGAAGGAACAAACTCTGGCAAGTCAAATGTAGAAGTACAAGGCAGGCTAAGAAAGAATTTTAACTAGCTAGAGACAGAAAACTTACAGCATTTTTTTATTATTCCAGAAGCAGGAAATGGGGACACTGGACAATCAAGATTGTAAAAATACTTGGGGAAGATAAGGCTGTTGCAGAAAAGCTAAATGAATTCTTTGCTTTGGTCATTACTTAAGAGGATATTGGGGGAAATTCCCACACTTAAGCTTTTCTTTATAGGTGACAAACCTGAGCAACTGTCCCAGGTCGGGGCGTTAATAGGAAGTGGTTTTGGAACAAAATGATAAATTAAACAATAGATTACCAAGATCAGATGGTATTCAGCCAAGAGTTCTGAAAGAACTCAAATGTAAAATTGCAGAACTACTAACTGGTATACTATCTGTTGCCTAAATAATCCTCTGTACCAGATCCCTGGAGGTTAGCTAATGCAATGCCTATTTTTAAGAGATTCCAGAGGTGATGCTGGCAATCATAGGTCAGTAAGCCAAAACTGCACTACCCGACAAATTGGTTGAAACTATAGTGAAGAACAGAATTATCAGACACATGAACACGATACGTTGGGAAAAAAGTCAACATGGCTTTTTAAAGGGAAATCATGTCTCACCAATCTATAATTATTTAAGGGTGTCAACAAGCATATGAACAAAGATGATCCAATCAATATAGCATACTTTTTCAGAGAGCCTTTGACAGTGACCCTCACTAAGGGCTCTTAAGCAAACTATACAGTCACAGGATAAGAGGGAAGGTCCTTTCATGGATCAGTAATGGTTAAGACAGGAAACAGAGTAGGAACAAGTGGCAAGTTTTTTACAATAGAGGGGGTAAATAACAAGGTCCCAAAGGAACTGTATTGGAACCTGTGCTGTTCAAGATTCATAAATGATCTGAAAGAGGGGGTAAGCAGTGAGGTGGCAAAGTTTGCAGATACAAAATTACTCAAGTTCAAAGCTGATTGCAAAGGTCTCCCATAGAACTAGGTGACCAGGCAATAAAACATTGCACTCAATGGCAGCTGAAATTCAAAGTAATGCACTTTGGAAAACCATCTGACCTATACATAAGCTGTTACCCACTCATGAAAGATCCTGGAGTCCTCATGGACATCACTGAAGACTTCTGCTCAACGTGCAGCTGCAGTTAAAAAAAGCTGCTAATGCTAGGAAGCATTAGGAAAAGGATTGCTAGTATCATAACACCACTATATAAACCTATGGAATGCCCACATCTAAAATATTGTGTACAGTTCTGGTCACCTCTCAAAGATGTATTAGAACTGGAAAAGGTACAGAGAAGGAACAAATGATTAGGGGTATGGAACAGCTTCGATATGAAGAGAGATTAAGAGAGACTGGGACTGGTCAGCTTAGAAAAGATGACTAAGAGGGAATACAACATAAATCTATAAAATCATGAATAGTGTGGAAAAAGTGACTAAGAAAATAACATGAGAACCAGAGGTAACCCAATGAAATTAATATCCATCAGGCTTAAACACAAATATAAAGAAGTACTACTTCACAAAACAGTCAGCCCATAGAACTTGTTGCCATGGGATGTTATGAAGGTCAAAAGTATCTAATTCTTTTCTGAAACCAGTTATAAGTTCATGGAGCATAGGTCCATCAATGGCCATCAGTCAAGATGGTCAGAAATGTGACCCCGATGCTCTTGGTGTCTCTACAACTCTAACTGGAAAAAGCTGGGACTGAACAGCAAGGGAATGATCGCTCAATTGCTTTGTTCTGTTCATTGCCTTTTGTAGGCACTGCCCACTGTCAAAACAGGATACTGGGCTAGATGGACCAATGGTCTGACTCAGTAGGGCTGTTCTTATATGGTGATAACTTAATCTTAAGTACTAGAGCTCATAGGAAAAAAATTTTTGTTGAGAATATTCTGATAGTGGAAAAAATCTTTAGTTTGGGATAAAAAAGTTTTACAAGAGTGCCTAAGTGACTTAGCAGCCTAAACCTTATGAATATGCCAATTACCTATGTTACTTTTGAAAATGGGACTTAGGAACCTAAGTCATTTTGGTGCTTTGGAAAATGTTCATCTAAGTTTTTCTTCAAAAATGCCAAACCCCAAATCTACATTTGAACTCGTGACTTTTCTGTAGAATAAGCAATTTTAATGAATAGCCATTTTTTTACTGAAAAGTGTTTCAAGTGAAAAATTTGACTTGCTATATTAATTATGTATTATGAGTTTATGCCAGGGCAAAGAAATGTCCAGTTAAATATCATGTCTTAAGATTTTAGCATAATTACAGATAATCTTGCTTGTATATATTATCCTGCCCCACTCATCTTTGTACACACTTGACAATATTTCCATTAAAAAAAAATTAATATAACCAGAGGATCTATGCACTATAAATCTGATTGCATTACCAGGTCCCTAAAAGAACAAACCCTCTCCACATGAAGAGCTTATTAAATAATTGGCTATCTCTTTGCATGTCATTGAAGTGATTGTTCTTTATGGTTATTGCTCTCTGGTTTCAGTTTACATAATTTTTCCATTTAATACAAGGAGACAGTAATTTAGCAGGTTGGCCAATAATGGCCTGATTAGCAAAAACATTTTTAGCAAAGACAAACTAAGCATAGTTATTAGTATAATTTTATTAAGACAATAAATCTTTAACCAAAAGTTCAGACAGGAGCCAGTAGATTCTATATATCAAACCAAATTGAATGTAGCTAATTAGACTTCTTCCAACCTTCAGGTGAATTTGAAATTCTGAGCTAGACTGACTTGCACAGCAAGGGCTATGTTCATAGGTTACACTGCCCCAGAAATGGTGTGCCTCAAAGGGATTATCTGAAATCACAAATCCTCCCCTTCTTAATCTTCAGTTAGAGGTTGTGGGACTAACAGGGATAGTTATTTTCAGATAGGCCATACCAACAGCAAATTTCAAGTACACTCTGCATTCTCTCAACTAATCTAGTTAGTGCACAGAGGAAATGGAACCAAGGGTCCACACCTCCATGCCCTTCTCCTCCAGGGAAGGAGTAAGTCACTGCTGAGGGTCACCATGCTCCATAGTGAGGCTAACCCACTTAAGTCCTCTGAATCAATTCTATACCAGGGCTGCTCCTGAGCCAATCCAGCTATGTACCACTCCTTATTCCAGTCCCTGAGCAAAAACTCAATCTGATCTTAAGACCATTCAAATCTAAATTGATAATACAAATACCCAGTGTCACATTAGCATGGAATGTGCTTTGTTTATTTCATATTGAATTGATAGCTATAGTATATAGTGATATTCTACATATTGATTGGATTATTAAGGATACAACTTTAATTATTTTTTTAAATAGCATCTCAGTTGTCTGTACAGCCATGATTTATGATTATTGTGCCTCCTCTACCTTCTAGGATTTCTCCTTTCTGGCCTACAGTACCCTCAAAAGACAGTTTGCCTGCCTCATAAACACAAATTAACTGTGCTCTGGCAGCCAGAGGACTTGGGCTTTAGCATTCTGGGACCCAGAGTACTGCAGTGATACACGGCCCCGAGAACTCAGTTCTGATCTCACACCCACTGCCACATCACAGCAGATATCTTGGCAAATCAACAGGGCTGGTTCTCCAGGGCTTTGCCCTGTTTGTTCTTTGATAATCCATGCACAATGCTGTCCGTCTGAGCTATATGTGTCTTAATAGTGATAGTAATAGTCTTACACTATCAATCATTTGGCACAGGTGTAAATGACTACAAAAGGGGCACGGCAGTGGCAGGGGGTCAGGTCTCAATGTGAATTTTCACTGCAATCCATCTTAATGAAATGTGGCTGGAATACTACATGCTGGGCTTAAGTGTAATCCTCAATCTGGAAATACTGAAAGTTTCATACAACATGCACCTATCCAATAACTAATGGGAATTATATGCATACATTCAAGAGGGAAGAGACACCTGAGATTCTTACCGATCAAAAAGCAAGTGATACCCAGCCTCTGAATAATCAGATATGCAACTACCTGGCAGCTTCACTATATGATAATCAATTTAGTCATGCTCAAATAACCTCTCCAAGAGTACTCCATAAAAAGAAAAGGAGTACTTGTGGCACCTTAGAGACTAACAAATTTATTTGAGCATAAGCTTTCGTGAGCTACAGCTCACTTCATCGGATGCATTCGGTGGAAAATACAGTGGGGAGATTTATACACACACACACACACACACACACACACACAGAACATGAAACAATGGGTTTTATCATACACGCTGTAAGGAGAGTGATCACTTAAGATGAGCTATTACCAGCAGGTAGGAAGGGTGGGGGGAAGGAAGAAAACCTTTTGTGGTGATAATCAAGGGGTGCCATTTCCAGCAGTTGACAAGAATGTCTGAGGAACAATGGGGGGGGGGGAAATAACATGGGAAAATAGTTTTACTTTGTGTAATGACCCATCCACTCCCAGTCTCTATTCAAGCCTAAGTTAATTGTATCCAGTTTGCAAATTAATTCCAATTCAGCAGTCTCTCCTTGGAGTCTGTTTTTGAAGTTTTTTGTTGAAGAATAGCCACTCTCAGGTCTGTAATTGAGTGACCAGAGAGATTGAAGTGTTCTCCAACTGGTTTTTGAATGTTATAATTCTTGACGTCTGATTTGTGTCCATTTATTCTTTTATGTAGAGACTGTCCAGTTTGACCAATGTACATGGCAGAGGGCATTGCTGGCACATGATGGCATATATCACATTGGTAGATGCGCAGGTGAACGAGCCTCTGATCGTGTGGCTGATGTGATTAGGCCCTATGATGGTGTCCCCCGAATAGATATGTGGACACAGTTGGCAATGGGCTTTGTTGCAAGGATAGGTTCCTGGGTTAGTGATTCTGTTGTGTGGTTGCTGGTGAGTATTTGCTTCAGGTTGGGGGGGCTGTCTGTAAGCAAGGACTGCCATGAATCTGATCCTGAGCCTATTAAAGTCACTGCTAATCTGCCTGTTGATTTCAATGGGCTTTTCATGCTTCCCACAGAACAGTAGACAGTCAATGCATTGGCATTATGTGCAATAGCCCTCTCCCCCTCAAAAAAAAAATTAGATTCTGAGTGAAGCTTGCATGTAGTACCAGCATCTGCCATAAACACAAACACTTGTGCATTTTGATCAATTGTTGGCTGTGAAAGAACACATCATCCAATGTAGACTGCTTATAAAAATATTGCCATTGTAAAATACTGTCAAGCACAAATTTATGCTACAAGAATCCTTTAGAAATCAGTCATTGATGAAGTTCACCAGTTTCCTCATCACCTTATGCTTTTATCTTATCACACCATTGATTAACTGTCTATAATGAGCAAATCTTAGGGATTATTGCTACATATACAATTTGCAGTAATTATGAGGTCAGTGATAATTATATGCCTTATTAAAAATAGTGCATTTTTCCCCAGGTTCAGCTGAAGGAACTTTGCCATTCTCACTTTATGTAAATAGCCTCAAAGTGTTTCTCAGTTGGAAATGAATTTCTATTTATAGGTGAACTGTGCATTTAGAAGCACAGAAGCACTTTAGATATTAGCCACAACAGCAAAATGACTTTTAATCACCTCAGACTGAGTTTATTTTAAAAAAAATTAAAATTGAATGATGAATAAAAAAACATATTTTTGCTGCTGAAATTAAATGAGTCCTTTTATTACCTTCATTTCTATTTTTCCACATCATCTTCAAGTCTAAGACAGTAACATTATAACTACATAGTTTCTACATCACTTCTGAATTGCAATTACTGAATTAATCAAGTGATAGCCTATATCCATCTCATAGGCTAGGTATGAAAAAAACAGACAAGGTTTATTTTGATTTCTCTGTTTCCGAGCCCCAATGTTTAATCTGCATGTTTTAAATGGACAGTGAAACATTTTGCCAGAAAGTATTTTTGTTTCATCCTTGTAGCTTATACTGAGAGATGACTGACTACCAGCCTTGGTAGTAATGAGAGATATTGTTAATCAATGGCCTGATTCTGCAAAGCCCAATATATACTCCTTACACACAAATGTACCAGAACTTGGCAATGGGGTGCTGATGCGTGGAAGGGCTTTTCACGTGGGTAAGATATGTATATCTATATTATATGGATTAAATGCAATTTAAGTGCTGTGCTTTCAAATGCGTTAAGCCAACGATGTGCACCATTCATGAACTGTAGAAGTAGTATTGTCTGGTGTTAAACATTCAATGTATTCCGCTTTATCATTCATAGATTCCAAGGCCAGAAGGGACCATTGTACTTATCTAGGCTGACCTCCTGTATAAAATGCAAGCCATAGGACTTCCCTGGATTAATTCCTGTTTGAACTAGAACAGGTCTTCCACAAAAACACCCAATCTTGATTTTAAGAGCAGCCATTGATGGAGAATCCATCACAAGCCTTGGTAAGCTGTACCAACAGTTACTTCACTATTGGGGGGAGGAAAACAACTCTTGCACCTTATTTCTATCAAAATTTGTCCCTCTCATTGTAGCTTCGACTGCTAGGTTGATGAGCCCCTGTGGAGGGCTCCACTCACCACAGACACCACCTAGCGGTCAGGAAAGAGGCAGGTGCTCTTTTGCCTTAGCACTTACTATTGACAGCCATCACAACCCAGCAGTGGCCTGTGTCCTACTGTGACTCAGCGCCTCCAGCTGGGCCAAATAAAGAGTCCAAAAAAGTCTAGTTCTGCTATCCAGAAAAGAACTTCAGCTCTGACCTGGCCTGAATCAGGATTAGGGGTCTTTAGTATGAGAGAGGCTTTTCACCTCCAGCCCCATCAGAGAGTGGTGGTTGGGGACCCCAGGCTCACCCTATCCACTAGGTTCTGATCCAAGGCTCAAAAGTAGGTACCAGGCAGGTACCTATCAGACAGGTTCTACCAAGCAGGACTTGAAGGCATGCTACTGGTCCAAAGGTCCTGTCCTGTCCTAATGAATGTTTCAGACTTCTAGTTGCTGTAAATATAGTGACAGAGAGGTTGGGGATAAAAATTATCACAATTGACACAACGACTATATATTGCTTTCAGCAGAGACAAATTGAAAGTTTTTATTTTGCTTTCAATCTGACTGAAATACAAAATTACAGAAACATTTTTTAAATAGTGAAACTAATATAAATAATAATAAACTGCTTTATCTTTTTTTTCAGTACAAACAACATACAGTAGTATCTAGTGATTGAGTTCAATAATGAAATCTCTTGGTACTGTCCACTGATTTCCTAAATGGAATTTTATTTTACTTTGATTTTCCCAGCTTGCTTTATTGTAGGCAAAACATATAAATGGTTCACCAACTGAGAGTTTTGCCAGCATGCTTATGCTACAGACACTCTTATGGTCAGTTAATTCCCTGAACTATAATTTCTATGTTCAATATTTTGAAAAGTGGAAGAGCACAAAAGAAATACAGGCAAGCCCATTTAAACAGACATCAAATATGCAGTAAAATAAATGCATTAGGAAGAACAGATGTACTGTACACTGACCTCAGAGATTAACGTTAGTACTTTCTTTACAGACAATAGAGAATAAGATTTCATGGACACTACCAAATGTTGACATACATAATCTTTATTGTTAAGCAATTAGAACTTCTCTGTAGCAACTCATCTAATTTGTACAATCCTGTGTATGAGAAATAGACAGTAATTTGTATAGGCTCATCAGGGCTAGGACTGTTTTTCCACTCGGTGTTTATACAGAGTGGGGCCTCTTGGTGTTACTACAGTCCAAATACATAAGGATGATGATACTTTCTAAGCTCCCAGTCACCTTAGTATCAAGGCACAAATTACATAACTAGAAAAAAGCATCAATGTGTTCTAGGAAAGGAACTAACTTCTGTTCCCTATCACAATGAATATAAATCTAGGCTCAGCTAGCCACAGTGTCCCCATCTGTGATAGTGAGGTGCAGAAGAGGCTGTGCTCTGAGTAAGAGAGGTCTTAAATGCACTATAAATAAGGTCTAGAACCTTAAAAAGGGATCTAATACCTAACAGTAAAATAATGTATGTGCATGAGAGGCCAGCAGCAGCAGCCACTCTACTACACTATTGCTCTCCTGGAATAAATTAGTTTTCCAAACTCTTAGTTCAGTCATATCCATACAGTGGCCTAAATTTTGCCTTCTTGCATCCATATGACCTCATAAGTTGCAGTCTAACGTGAGTGCTAAAAGATAATTAAAATGGAGCACAATTTGACCATTAGTAGTAGACCATTGGGGCATGAGGGCAACACATTATAGTTCCCAGTTCTTCACTAGCTTGTTGATAGCCTCCTCAATGTGAAGTGCTCATTCCCAATCTCCAACCCTGACAACTATTCTTTATTGTGATGGCTGTTCTGAGAGGTGTTAGTCCAGTGCATCAGTGGCTGGCATATGCCTGCCTGAAACTGCATCAACAAGTCATGTCAATAGGGGTGCATCTGTCATATCTGTGGCTTGGGCAGTCATGCCTAGTAGTAAGAGCAGTGGCAGTCAGAGGCCAGGAATAGCATGAGAGTCAGGAACCAGGAGTCAGAGCCAGGGTCAGAAGTCCGAGAGTGAGATAAGAGACAGATCCATTGCTACAGCTGGCAGGAAGTCCACATTCCTGGAACTCCTGCTTGGCTTAAATAGAGTGCCTCGCCCAATCAGGGGCCACCAGAGAACCTGTCAGTCCAATCTTCTGAGATGTTACTTCCTGTTTATCTCCACAGGGTCTATGTGACAATGCATACAGCCCTATCACAGCTGCTGGGTAGAACCTCACAATATATTCCACTTATCAAAAATAATTCCCAGTAGGATAATGAAGATTAATTTTCTTGGCATGCACCTCTGCTGTGTAGTCAATAAGAAGCTGTCTGTCCAAATGTGGTTTGACAAGTCTTTCAGCTAAGTCAGAGATTCAAGTGAAAAAGATCAGCATTGTAGGATGTCATATGGATTTATGACATTCTCTTAGGGAAATATGGATCCATAAACCAATAAATGCATTATATACAACCACATGCAGCATAAGGGTCCAAAAGAAGGCAAACAACATTTGACCATACCCTTCTTCCGCACTTGTCATAATTTAAGACTACAACTGTGTCACAAAATCCGTAACTTCCATTGACCTCCGTGACATTATCTGCCCTGGAGCTGGAGCTCCCAGCCAGACTCCCCACAAATCCCAGCCCCTACCCTGGTGGGGGGACCCTGAAGCTTCCCAGATGTGAGGGATGCTGGAGGGACTTTCTGCAGCTGCCCAGCTGCAGCAGGGGACCCCACCCTCAGTTCCCAGCTGCCCCTGTGGGGTGAGAGGACCCTACAGCAGCCCAGACCCTACAGGCAGGGGGACCCCAGAGCTCCCAATCACTGCAGCGGTGGGGGACCCAGGAGCCCCAACAACAGTGGGTACTGAACACGCCTCCCCATTTTGTCAGGGATATTTTTAGTGAAAGTCAGGGACAGGTTATGGGCTTCCATAAATTTTTGTTTATTTCCCGTGACCTGTCCCTGATTTTTACAAAAAGTATTTGTGACAAAAACTTAGTCTTAGTCATAATCTATAATTTTATATAGGTTATACTGTATAGTTTTTTTAAAAAGTGTGTATATATAAAGATAAGGAAGAAATTTATATCAACTAAACCCTCCTGCTTCTCAGCATATCCACATAAAGTGCTCAGGACATATTTGTATGTTCATTTTATAATTAACAAGTAATTAAGGGTCACAGCTGTAAATTAACAATCTTCATTAACTAGTATGAATCAAAGACAACATTTATTAGAGGTTTAAATTTAAGATGATTTGAATTGTCTACTAATGTGTTAGCTCAGTTATCGATATGAATATGAGAGATTTTGATTTAAATGAGAATAAGTCTGATCAATCAGAGGTGAAGATATAAAATGTTAATTGCTTTAACAAATTGCTGCTATAGTTTTCTATAATTATGTAGGAGTAAAGCTTTGACTTTGCATGTGTGTGAGGCTTTGGGGCAATTGTTAGTTAACTTGAGAAGGATTAAGATGTTACACTTCAAAACAGTCATTATAAACAGGCAACATTCAGTTTAATAAAATACATTCTCTCTGGTCTATAACTAATTATAGGATTTTCATCTTTTATATTATGATGCAGGACCATCTATTTGTTCTTTGTTTGTACAGCACCAAGTCCAGTGGGTTATGGTCCATGAAAAGGGCTCCTAATGGTAATACAAACAAATCATAATAATTGGACAATACACTAACAAAATGCATTAGACTACAGGCTGAGGGTCTGATCCTGCAAACACTTATTCGTTTGAGCAACCTGACTCTTTTCACCTCACTGATTTTAATGAGACAGGTCACGTAAGCAAAATTATTTGCACTTTTGCAAGATTTCCCCCCCCTTAATTGATTTGTCTTTGTTTTGCCCCCTTTTTACATATTTATGGCGGGAAGGAACAAAATCATGAGGTTGTCTTAAGAACCATGAGATTTTAAAACAAACATGGCGTTCTTTTTATTTGCCTTCCAATTTTTGAGCCTTTAGACATCACAATTTCAAGTTTTTCTCCATAATCATTAAGGCTAGAAACTTTTTTGAAATGAAAGTTGAGATTCACACATAGAATATCAGGGTTGGAAGGGACCTCAGGAGGTCATCTAATCTAACCCCCTGCTCAAAGCAGGACCAACCCCAACTATATCATCCCAGCCAGGGCTTTGTCAAGCCTAACCTTAAAAACCTCTAAGGAAGGAGATTCCACCACCTCCCTAAGTAACCCCTTCCAGTGCTTCACCACCCTCCTAGTGAAAATGTTTTTCCTAATATCCAACCTAAACCTTCCCCACTGCAACTTGAGACCATTACTCCTCGTTCTGTCATCTGCTACCATGGAGAACAGTCTAGATCCATCCTCTTTGGAACCCCCTTTCAGGTAGTTGAAAGCAGCTATCAAATCCCCCCTCATTCTTCTCTTCTGCAGACTAAATAATCCCAGTTTCCTCAGCCTCTCCTCATAAGTCAAGTGCTCCAGGCCCTAATCATTTTTATTGCTCTCTGCAGGACTCTTTCCAATTTTTCCACATCCTTCTTGTAGTGTCGGGCCCAAAACTGGACACAGTACTCCAGATGAGGCCTCACCAATGCCAAATAGAGGGGAATGATCATGTCTATCGATCTACTGGCAATGGTCCTACTTATACAGCCCAAAATGCCGTTGGCCTTCTTGGCAACAAAGGCAAACTGTTGATTCATATCCAGCTTCTCATCCACTGTAACCCCAAGGTCCTTTTCTGCAGAACTGCTGCCTAGCCATTCAGTCCCTAGTCTGTAGCAGTGCATAGGTCTTCCGTCCTAAGTGCAGGACTCTGCACTTGTCCTTGTTGAAACTCATCATATTTCTTTTGGCCCAATCCTCTAATTTGTCTAGGTTCCTCTGTATCCTATCCCTACCAGCATATCTACCAGTCTTCCCCATCTAGTATCATGTGCAAACTTGCTGAGGGTGCAATCCATGCCATCCTCCAGATCATTAATGAAGATATTGAACAAAACCGGCCCAGGACCGACTCTTGGGGCACTCCTCTTGGTACTGGCTGCCAACTAGACATGGAGCCATTGATTATTACCTGTAGAGCCTGATGATCTAGCCAGCTTTCTATCCACCTTATAGTCCATTCATCCAGCCCATACTTCTTTAAGGGGGCAAAAGACTTATCTGGCTTTAAGATTAAACTCGATAAGTTTATGGAGATGGTATGATGAGATAACATGATTTTGGCAATTAATTGATTTTTAAATATTCATGGTAAATTGGCCCAATGGTCTGTGTTGGGATGTTAGATGGGGTGGGATCTGAGTTAGTACAGAGAATTCTTTCCTGGGTATCTGGCTGCTGAATCTTGCCCACATGCTGAGGGTTCAGCTGATCGCCATATATGGGGTCGGGAAGGAATTTTCTTCCAGAGCAATTTGGAAGAGTCCCTGGAGGTTTTTTGCCTTCCTCTGTAGCATGGGGCACAGGTCACTTGCTGGAGGATTCTCTGCTCCTTGAAGTCTTTAAACCATGATTTGAGGACTTCAATAGCTCAGACTGGAGGTTTTTCTCAGGAGTGGGTGGGAGAGATTCTGTGGCCTGCGTTGTGCAGGAGGTCAGACTAGATGATCATAATGGTCTCTTCTGACCTTAATATCTATGAATCTATAAACTTGCTGGCAAGAATACTGTGGTAAGACTGTATCAAAAGCTTTACTAAAGTCAAGGAATAAACACATCCACTGCTTTCCCCTCGTCCACATAATCACAAGACTCCGGGAGCTGCAGCTTTAAGGAGAAAAAACACCAAATGTCATAAGACTCATGATAACATCACTTGTACAGTGGCATATGTACTTACACATACAGAGCAGTGGTTTCTTAATGTCAAACCAGCCCCACAATCCCTCTTGGCCACAGCATACAATGATAGAATGGTAGATAATTTAAATTTGTAATTGCATAAAATCCAACCTTTATCACCTTGATTGATCTATCCTTTAGCCCCATATATATTGTGCCAATCACAACACGACTTCCTTTCTTCTCGTATCCTGGCCTTCCTTCTCCATGTGTGGCCATGTCTTTTCACCATAAAATCTTCCCATCTCTTTGGAAGTTGGCTGAGTGGTCGTTTCAGTTCCCATGGGTACCACTTGGTGACAACTGTAGTTCATTTATTGTCAGTAATTCTCACTATATGCCCGGCCCATCACATTTTACTATGCCTACTCTCAACATTCTGACGTTCTGCATTTCACTCTACAGTCAGATCACTTCATGGGGATATGGTCACAGATTGAAATTCCCAGAATTCTTCTTTCCATCGCCCTCTCCATGACAGACAGTTGCTGCTTCTCCATCAGTGCCCATGTTTCGCTGCCATACAACATTGCTGGCAGTACTGTTGAATTGAAGAGGCTAGTGTGTGTTGCCTTATTGATTTTTCCTTGGAGGACATCATTGATAGAATTGAATGTGCATCAACCTGCTTTCTTTCTTCATGAGCGTTCATCTTCCTGATCGTGGCGCATGTTAATTTTTTGGCCAAATAGACATATTGCTCCACTTCTTCTATTTGTTCTTCCTTGATTGTTATTTGAACTTTTGGCAAGGTATCAGACCACATACATTTCGTTTTGGAGCGGTTAATCTTCAGTCTGACTTGGCTGCTTTTTGTGTTGAGTTCTCGCAGCATTTTCTGTAGTTTGATACTATTTTCCGTGATCAACACAATATTGTCCGCAAATCTGAGATGGTTTAATTGCTCTCTGTTGATGTTGATTCTGCCCTTCCAATTCATCCACCTTATTACCATTTTGAGGCAGGCTCAAATGAATAGTTTTGGTGAAACAGTTTCTCCTTGTTTCACACCTTTCTTAAGGAGGATGTGAAGGGGAGTATCAAATAAAGTTATATCTGTAGTGCAGTCAGAATTTGCTTCTTTTAATAGTTTGATGTAGTTTGTGTCAATGCCCTGCTCTGCAAGAGATTTCAACACTGCATTGATCTCTATGCTGTCAAATGCTTTTTCATAGTCAACAAAGGCAGTACATAAAGGGAATTTGTATTCCCCTCAGCATTCCAATAGCTGGTTTATAGTGAAAATAGGGTCCATTGTGCTGAAATCCCTTCTAAAGCCTGCCTGTTCTCTCGGCTACTGCTCATCCAGATTCTGTGAGAGCTGGTTTGTTATTATTTTGGTGAATAGCTTGTATACATGTGAGAGCAGACACACTTCTTCAGATAGTTCTGGACGATAGTTCTTTAGATCTTCATGATTGCCCTTCTTATACAGCAGAATGGTGTTAGACTCCTTCCAGCTACATGGTATCTTCTGCATTTCCATGCAACGGATAAACCTCTGAGCAAGGGTTTCCCAGAGGCCTTGGCCTCCAGTTCTTATTTAAATTGTCAGTTCATCTTTACCTGGGGCTTTTCCTTCCTTCATTTGGTGAACTGCATGTTGAACTTCACAGACAAGGACTGGGAATATATGCTCATTGGTCTGTTGAAGTGTTGGTACTGGGACATTTATCTGAGACGTGAACAGTTCAGTGTAGAAATCTTTGCAGACCATTTCCATGCCTGTTCTGTCAATTACTGGTTTTCTGTCCCTGTTCTTCAGTGCCATTATTGTTAGCCCCACAGTGTCAATTCCCTTTTGCATTTTCAGCCGTCTTAAAGAGCCTTTCATTTCGGTACTTCTCAAAGTCCTCCTTTAGTTGTCTTCTTATCAACTTGCAGAGGAGGGAGTACTCAAGTTTGTCACCATCATTTTGCTTCATATTCCTCCACTTCTCTAGCCAGTTCCATGTTTCCACTGAGATTCTTCCCTTCGCCCTTTTCGATCTTTTTCTCGGTTAATTTCATGCCTTGCCTCAATTTATCAGTGAAGTTTTTATAATCCTCATCACAGTTATCTATAAGACTCCAGTCTTCCTTGGAAATGTTTGCTTTCAAGATTGCTTCACCAAATATTTTTGGCCACAGTCTCTGATTTGCCCATCTGTAGAGCTTTCTTCTCCACCTTTTCATTTAAGCTGAGCCGTGCTCTGAGAAAGTGATGGTCACTAGTGGTGTTAAATGATGGCACTACTGAGATGTCTTATACAATGCACTGCTTATCGATCAGAATATAGTCAATCTCATTCTTATTCTTCACATTGGGTGCAATCCTGTCCACCTCCTCTTGGCCTTCTTCTTAAACCAGGTGTTACCAATGAACATTTCTTTCATCTCCACCAGAGTTTCCAGTCTCTCTCTTGTGGATTCCATTCGCCAATGCCGTACCTTCCAATGAACTTTTCACTTTCTTTCCCTCTTCAAACTTTGGCATTGAAATCTTCCATCACGATCGTATATGTGGATTTTTGAGCGAGGGTTCCTCAAGCTCCTGATAGAATTCTTCCACATCGTCATCTTTGCTTGTGCTTGTGGGAGCATAGATCTTGAATAATCTTGAGGGTGCTGTTTTTCTTCAGTTGGAGGTGTAGCACTCCAATGCACGATGACTTGAATGTGCAGAAGATTATTTTTGAAGACCATTTCTTGTTGATGATGAAGCTGATTCCTCTAACGGTTCTCATGCCTTCTCCTTTTCCCAACGTGATGGTACTTTTGTCTTTCCACTTCACTTCCATCTCCTTTCTTCACTGTGTTTCAGAGACCAAGGATGTTGCAGGCTGTCCTTGCCTTCTCCTCCATTAGATGGTTGATCATATTGTTTCTCATCAGTGTCCTGCATTTATAGGTGCACACTGAGAGGGTAGTCTTTTTCTGGCCCCTGAGATTCTTAATAACCTCTCATTGACTGATCTCCCCACCACCATCGTAGAACAGATCAAGGAGTGCACAAGGAGTTGGGGCCCATTTATTCATGTTGGTTTAGCCATTTCTTCGTCCACCCACTGGCTATGCTGTCAGTGGAGCATTTACCTCCTCAACTAAGATAGCACCCAATCTCAAAAAGGAGGACAGCTGTCATCTCCCTGAGTTGGTAGTATGACACTTTAATAGCATGGTTGAACCTACTGAAGAATACACTACACTCTCCTCACTCTCAGACAAGCCAGGGTCACTGCTCTGCCACTTCGAGGCATTGAAGTAGGATTTTGCAGCAGCCAACCTTTATAATAATTAAAATATCTAATAAATTCTGAGTGTGTGTGGGAGGGCAAAGTGTAATGGATAGGGTCTTCTGACTCAGTGTTGCTGAGTTGTGAGTGGTATGGATGTGGCGGGGGTTTGTGGTTGTTAGGTTCAGGATTCCTGAGGAGAGAAAATATGCAAGAGCAGGGGTGGGCAAACTTTTTGGGCTGAGGGCCACATCTGGGTGGGGAAATTGTATGCAGGACAGGGGGTTGGGGTGCGGGAGGGAGTGTGGGGTTTGGGAGGGGGTGTGGTGTGCAGGAATGGCTTCAGGGTAAGGGATCGGGGCAGAGGAGGGGTGCAGGGTGCAGGAGGGGGTGGGATGCGATGGGCTCAGACAGGGAGTTGGGGTGCATGGGGGTGCAGGGAGCAGCAGGAGGTTCAGGGTAGGGAGTTGGGGTGCATGGGGGTGTGAGGTGCAGGCAGGGGCTTAGGGCAGGGAGTGGGGGGCAGGGGGCAGGAGGGGTTCGGGCTCTGGTCTGGTGCCACTTAGCTAAAGCAGATCTGAGGTGGCAGTGGCTGCGTGGCCCCTGGGGAAGAGGGGGGGCACAGGGATCTGCATGCTGCCCTTGCCACACCTCCAGGTACTTCCCCTGAAGCTCACATTGGCCACGGTTCCCCGTTCCCGGCCAATGGGAGCTGTGGGGGGCAGTGCCTGGAGGTAAGGGCAACAAATGGACCCCTCTGCCCACCCCCCCAGGGATGTGGTGCCAGCTGCTTCTTGGGGGGGGGGGCAATACAGTGGGCTGGTTCCAAAGCCCTGATTTTCCGGATCCAGCCCGCACGCCATAGTTTGCTCACCCCGTGCAAGAGGCTTTTGGAGGTAGTACACAATGCAGGTTATGAGAGGATTAGTGAACAGCATTCAAGAAAGTATTCCATCTACTGACACATCATTGAATGTGTATCCTATCGGTATAGGTATTTGCTAGGCAAGGCATGGGTATAAATTAAGGCAGTAATGTGATGAGCCTACAAGGCCTGTAAGACAATAGCTTAGCTAAACAAGGCCTAAGGCACAAAAGCCTTAGCATAAGCAGCTAACCAGGAGTAACACATAACCTTCAAATATCCCAAGATAGAGTGCTGTAACGACTGCTGACAGGTAACCACAATATGCTATTTTAAGTTCAGAACATCGGCAGATATCTGACCACAAGAGTGCTATGCTAGCTTAATGATGTATATGCTAATAAGCGTGAGGTAAAACGCATAGTAACCTATAGTAGAAGAGCGCCCCAACATCAGTCAGATGAGGAAAAGGGGCTGAAACTCCTATTGAATATGAATTAGGCACAGTGGCATCAGCATAACATATAACAACAGTTGTATGCTGGCCTGCATGCCCTGGGAGATGCAAGTCTTGGGAGATGCCAGGATGACTGCTACTCATCATGATGATGATGATGATGCTGAATATGATGATGAGCATGACTAACATCAGGTCCTTTTGCAAGGGATGCACATTCTGTATTATCTCTATCTACCTTGCTGGCTTGGAGTGTTTGTAACTTTGCTAACAGTGTTAATCAAACTATTTCCTAAGTGTGAATGTTGCAACCATGCCCATCAGGGTTCCCAATTCAACTTTAATTTTGGTAATACTGGGCCTGATCTTGGGACAAGGACCTACCAAACCTCACAGCATTAATTGGGAATTCTTAAGTAATCAACATAATTAATACACAATCAATAGATCAGGCAATACCTGGTCTTGTTTTATATGTTCCCACCAGAAAATCTCTGGTGTTAAAGTCGAGCTCAAATATACAAAATGCAGTGTGAATCAACTGCAAAATTTGTATCCTTCAACATTTCCAAAGTGTTTAGTCACACTTTCTGACTGTAAAGTGGGTGAAGTCTTGTTCATCGAGTGGTTTGTTTTTTTTAATGAAGATGCCGTCCTCTGGGTACATAGCCAGTGTAGAACTGATGAGCAGAAAACAGAAACCGATAGGTAAAACACTCCGCTTTTGCACATTGTCCGGCACTGTAAAATATCCCATGAGAACTCATCTTATAAAAATTACTATGAAATATGAATATGAACACATGCTAACACTTTGCATTTCAGATTTGATTACCATCATCATCAATGACAGCCCTGGCCTCACTAGAAAAATGCACTTGTACTGCAGCTCAAACATGTATGAAATGTTTTAGCTAAACAACCACATTCTTACTTTGCTATTCCAATATATTCTCCCTTTGTGAAAATCCTAAATATAGCAATGCATAAAAATATATTCCCTGTCTATGTGGTATAAGACCCAAACATTGTTATGATTTCTTCTGTTCACACTAACCAACTGCTTTGGACAGGTACTATAAAGCAAATCCTATTTGACCCTGCTTCCCCTGATAATTTTGCTCATCATATTTCCAACTGAATCTCCCACAATAACCATTTTCTCAAGACCTTCCATTTTTGCTTAATATTTTCTAAGTTCTGCATTGTATAAATATTTACATGATTCAGTCCTGAGGGAGGACTTGAAAGGGAGGTTTCATTGCTATTATTTAAGGCCAAACAAGATGAAGTAGAAGACACAGAAGAAAAGAAAAGAAAAAAAAGCAGACTCCACTCTGAGCAGTTTAGGAAAAGGAAATCACTCATGGAAATATAGATTGCCATCACAAAAACTATGAAATCCTACCTCTCCTATAGCAGGTGGTCATTAAATAACACTGATTTCCCAACTAGATCTGAGATCATCCATAGATTACAAAGGTCTTTACAAAGGAAGATAGTTGTAATGATCCCATCCTCCAGCTGGGGAATTTGGGACACAGAGAGAAGTAGTGATTTGCCCAAGGTTATAAAGCAGATCAGGGTCAAAGCTACAAATTGAAGCCTGCTCTGCCAACTCCCAGTTATATGCCCAATCATCTGGATTATGCTTCATCTTTAGCAGACTCCGGCTTCTTGCAGGTCACGTGGTATTTTAAAGCTCCATTATTCTATTCTGTTGGAATCCAGGATCTGAATGCAAATTGTAGTACCGTTAAATCATTATATACCTCCAACATGCATGATTATCTTTATGGTGTGAAAAGTGCCTGGTGCAAAAGGTGAAGTAGAGATCTCCCAACATGCATTACTTCCAGTCTGATGTACCAGATGCCTCTTAATAGAAGCCCCTATGTAACATACGACTGCCATATAATAGCACATTATACTAGACCAGACAGCCAATATTGTTTACCCATTGTTCTACCTGAGTTGAGGATCTTTTTTGTCTTGAGCAATACTGATGCATTCCAGGTTCCCTTGGCATGCATTTCTCCATTCCACTGAGCAACACTGAGTTCCCCTAAAACAATGAACATCCCTCCTTTGTGAGATGCAGAATTCGAATCTGAAGGCAACAGGATTCTACAGTGTTACTTGAGAGAATGTTAGCTGAGGTGTTTTTCTGTTTATGCAACCAAAGTGCTAATTCAACATATGACAGAAACCCATATATAATACTAGAGATTTCTATATTTGATTTTACGTTCCACATTCAGTAGTCTACGAACACTAATCATTACTATCTCTTTATGTGCTGACACACTCCAGCGATCTTTGTCTCAATTCATTACTTTAATTTGTTTTGGTTTCTATTACCAGTGTTCCTGGATCTGTCATGTTGTCAACATGTCTTATTTTCAAGTGCTCATGATTTTTTTTCCTCTCCACGTTTTACAGTCACCACTGGGTTTTTCTTCTGAGTATGTCAATGCTTGAGACTACATGTCTAGACCATGCAAATTGACAATTCAGAGTAAGCACTAAGCCCTTGGACTGCTGAACTAACAAGACATGGCTTTGAAATTCTGTGAATTCACCCTGTGGGTATAATTCTTACAAGGCCCAAAGCTAGTGCTCATAGATTCAAACTCAGAATAAACCATCGTGCATAGGAAAAGTTTTCGGTGTGGTTTTGGAGTTACTGTTGGTTTTCTGAGGAAGTACAAGGAACTATGACTGGAGAAAAAGGTATAGGGACACTGCACTTGCCAACATTTGTCATTCTGGATGTATTCAAAGCCTCAGAAAAGCAAGATGGAAAAGACCTCTCAGGTTTAGGCACATATCAGTTGCTCTGTTGAGCCCACCACTGCCCCGTGTTTCCAGCCCAACCCTCTCAATGAGGAGGAGCCCTGGCTGAGACATTTGACATTTGTTTAGGAGGTCAAGTCTTACCTCATTCTTGCCTTCGCTTTTGTTCACCCTAATCTGATACTGCTCCAGGTCCCCTTGGCAGGGGACCATTTCTCCAAGAAAACTATTTTTGCTGCTTACTGTGCTTATCGTAAAACATTTTTGTACCCTCTGTATTATATTTTTCTCCTCACTGTAACTGAATGAATAAACCGATCATGAAAAATTTATTCAAGGGATTTCACTTTTCTCTGTTTGCAAACTGCCAATGAATAAATTGCAAAATTTTCCAGTGGATTTGTTATTCAAAAATGAGCATTTTTTAAAGTGAATACATGAATTTGCTAATTGCTCACAAATATTTCATTCAAAAACTCAACATTCTAAATCTGTGCTCTGATGAATAGTTACTAAATCATGTGGTATTGTTTCTGAGTGGATGACTTCTGTAGGTCAGACCAAGTGTTCTCTTCAGGCCCTAAACTCGAATTAGCCAACCAAAAGACTGAATCCTGAATTGCACACTTGAATGTAAAATTCGCAATTCAGAACTGGAAACCACATTCTCGTTGGTTAGCTCTATGGTTCACAATGTACTGTACTGGAGTATTTAACACTCAGTTTTGGGCACTCCTCATGCTAGAACATTACTTTGTGAACATTCAGTCAAACCAAGCCCCCAAACGATGTGTATACAGTGGAAGTGGGTTCATTTGGAAGTTTCAAGGAATATTTATGGTCTTCTTTTGCAGTTTTTATGTAGTGCTAATCCTCTGTTCATTATACCTTCCCATTTAACAGTGTCCATGTTTGTAATTAATTTGCTATTTACCTCCTCTCCCAGGTAATTAAAGGAGATGTTAAATAAGACCAGACACTGACCTCTCTTTCATTATCCTTTGTTTAGGGTCCTTAAATCAGCTTTTAATCCAGGCACAGTTCTCATATACAAGCCAGTTTGAATTATTTTCTAGTGACATTTCATCAGACATTGTCAAATGCTTTGCTAAAATCAGCATCTATTACACTTACTGCATCCCATTAATCCATTAATTTCATAATTTAATCAAAAAGGTGATCAGGTTTTCCAGCATGATTTATTTAATAAAAAACAGGCTTCTTACTGCCATTAAGAAATCACAAAGTTCTTTCATCGGACTCGAATAATTGTAATATAACGGCCATAAACCAAACATTGAGAATCCTAGTCTAGATTCTACCCGATCACCATTCAGAACTGATGGAGAGGAAATTGTTGCCATTGCAGTACTAAGCACTGGAGGTGCGATTCTGTACTGTGTGCAGAACTCACAACCCAGTAGGAGGTGGCATTTAATGCAGCATTAAATTGCCTTTGTGCCCACTCAATCTTGGCATCTTCAAGGGCTAGAGAGGGCCCCAGAGTAATTTAGATAGCTAGCTAAAATTGCTAATGAAACGTTTTCTCATCCAAAACAATTTGTTCACAGAAAAAAGTTTCATTTTGACAAAATATTTTGGTTTTCAAAAATTTCAAAACAAAAAATTTCAGGGAAAGAACCCAAACTTTTTCGTATTTTCTCCCCCTTTGATTAATAACTTTACATGCATCATATAGTATAATTTCCAAAAACCAAACAAACAGATTCCAAACAATACAACAAAACACTGAACATAAATGCACTGTACAGTGCAAAATGATAATTATGTAAAGTCTTCCAGAGCTAGCTTTCCTCTGTGGGGGGAGCTAGCTTTTCTCCTATAGGGGGAGCAGAGTTTCTTTTCCATTTAATCTTTCTAGCACTGGGGCATACAACTGTATGGCCATCTACAACTCCTAGTTAATGTTATTTTTTTAAAAATCACTACATACCAGATTATTAGAAACCATCCCAGATGGGATTGCTTAGAGGGTATTTCTGTATTTGTGTGTTGATTCTTTCTAATTGAAAATTAATAAGGATTAATTTTTAAATACATTACCGTCCATACTGTAATATGAAAATTATAGGCTTTTCAAAAGTAAGGAGACTACAGTGAAAGGAAAGTATGGGATGTTGCCACAGTGGGAGTAAATTATATACAGTCCTTAGATCAAGGAAATATTTTCAAGTCAAATTGGTTTATAATTACATCTGAAGACCTGCTCAAGACACAGAAATTTCCACTCAAAATCTGCACTAATATTAAGTTAGACAGCAACATCATAAACAGTAGATGAAATAAATGGATTAGAGCCCTTCATAACAATTTTACAGGCATAGACGTGTTCCTAAATTAGCAGTCACTTATCAGTTCTCTGTACTTATTTAAAATGTTCTTTTAGTGCCACAGGAGTAAGATACAAAGAACAATTTTTTTCCATTTTTTTTAATAAAGTAACCCAAAATGATTTTAGTGCTACATGACAGCATGGAACTAAATGGCTTGGTGACCACAGAAAAGTGTAATGTAAAACAATGGTGAAGATTAAAGACCTCAATATGCAAAACTATACTGAAATCAATGGAATTTCTGCCTAAAAATTGATGCCAGGATTTATCACTAAATGTAGTAGCACTTAACTCTTCCCCTGCATCCAAGGAAAAAATATCATTTTATAAAGTGGTTTCCAAATCTGCTAAAAAACCTGAAGACACTTGTAATTGAGACACTTATGAAAGTAATCAGAGAGAGAATTGTCATCTAATGAACTGGGCTGGTAACCAGAAACTTCTGAGTTCTAATCCCATCTCTGATCCTTACTTCCCTAAATTTGGGCAAAGACACGAGGGTCTGATCTAGCAACCCCCTGATCCACACACAGAGGGAAACACCTATTGGGGTCAACTTGTTGGGCTCACTTTCTCCAATGTGAAACTATCCTAGTATGGCCAATAATATTATTAATAGTGTGGAAGCACTATTGTGGTAGGAAGTTTACAATCTTTAGAAAATATTCATAAAGTCATGTTAAGATAACTATTTGACACTGTTTTATCATCACACTTTGGCTATTCATCTTTGCAAAGAGTTCTAAATCACTGAAGTTATCCTGTCACATGTTAAATACATAAATATTCAATGTGTATTTAATAAGATTTTGTATCATTTTATTAGTCTGGAAGTTTTAAACTGCACTGAAAATCTCTCCATCACATACCTACACATATTATCAACCTTACACACTATAAAGGGCTGATCCTGCTTCTATTGACTTCTGTGGGAGCAGAACGCCGACCTGTATGGGCCTGATACAAAGACCAATGAAGTCAAAGGAAAGACTTGTGTGGACTTGAACAGACATTGAATCAGATCCGCTAGCCAGATAAAAATCAAACCATGTTTCCTGAATATAACTGGATTATTAAACTGAAAGTACATATTTCTTATATGTTCTTATATCTCCTATACATGGATCACTGATACTTTACCTGGAAGTTTCCCATCTTAATAACTATCAATTATTCAATATTATACAGGGTTTTTTTGCGTGTCAGAGTTACAGTAATTAACTTTGTACCAATCACCAGGGTGCAAATTAATATTCATGTACTTTTATAGAAAAATTATCTTGAAACTTCATAGCAGGGAGGGTTAACATGATTCATTAATATTCTACACAGGTTCCTCTTATAATTCATTAAGGAAATATTAGCATAATTGTGTGGAATTAATTTTCTTGAACATAGGTTGATATAAGGGTGGGATTAATGGGACCAGTGCTAATCTACGAAACATGGCTTTTACTATGCTCTTGGACTCCAGGCACTGATCATCATATCTGAGATATTGCTTACTAGGTGCACCCTGATATTGCACAAGGAATCAGAGATGGATGGAGCCAATCAAGCTGAGGATTTGATTTTCACAAAGAAGAGAAAGATCTCCTCTATCCCCTTCATATAATTATCTATTTTGTGGGGAGGAGAAAGAGAAAAACGCATTACTCAAAATGAACAAGAGGCTGAAAGAAAATGAAACAAAGTGATAGGCTACAAATGAGCAAAGAGACCAGAGAATGGAATATCTAATGATAATAAAGGGTGAAGAGAAAGTTCAGCAACTGAAAGAAGGAAGTGATGGAAATGGGAAGGGACAGAGTGAAAATTAAATAGCGCAAAGAAAAAAAAGTTTTCAAGGAAATAAAGAAAAAGCAATCTGAATAACTAATGGTAGGAATAGAGTAATGCAATGTTATCTATGGGTTTAGATAACAAGATATTAGAGATAGGAGGATATTAAGATATCTGATCCACCCATAGATAGTACCTGCACGTAAATCCAACCCAATGGTAGCTAAAAAAAAGTTGGGATAAGTACTTGGAAGTAGCCCTTATACTATTATGTACCTGCTGAATAACGTCATTGAAATAAATGAAAGAACATGTACTCTGAGCCATGATTGAGCTCTTGGTCAATTTTTATATCTTACATTGCCACTCAGTTTTACATATACTGAGTGTCGCAGTTTCAAGAAAAAACAATGAGGAGTACTTGTGGCACCTTGTAGACTAACAAATTTATTAGGGCATAAGCTTTTGTGGGCTAAAACCCACTTCATCAGATGCATGGAATGGAAAATACAATAGGAAGATATATATATATAGCAATACATGAAAAGATGGAAGTTGCTTTAACCTGTGGGGGGTTGAGATAAATCAGTTAAAGTGGGCTATTATCAGCAGGATGAAAAATCACTTTTGTAGTGGTAACCAGGGTGGCTCATTTCAAACAGATAACAAGGCGCCAGTAACTGTAGGGGCAAATTAGGATTGGGAAATTAGTTTTTTTTAGTTCTTGTAGTGACTCATCCACTTCCAATCTTTATTCAGGCCTAATTTGATGGTGTCCAGTTTGCAAATTCATTCCAGTTCTGCAGTTTCTCGTTGGAGTCTGTTTTTGAAGTTTTTTTGTTGAAGAATTGCCATATCTGTTATTGAGCGTCCAGGGAGGTTGAAGTGTTCTCCGACTGGTTTTTGAATGTTATAATTCTTGATGTCTGATTTGTGTCCATTTATTCTTTTGCATAGAGACTGTGTGGTTTGGCCAATATACATGGCATTGCCCCTCTGCCATTAGTCACTAGGCCAACAGAGCCCATGCCCGGGGCCCTGGACAATTGGGGGTCCTGGAAAAATGGGCACCCTCACCCCCCGACTTGCCCCACCCCCCCGGCACTCCTGCGGGGGAGCGGGGCAAACCCAAGAGCACTGGGGGAGGGGTGTAGGCAGAAGGGGTGGGGAGCGTCCCCCAATTACTCTGGCCCAGGGCACCACAAACTGGTAATTGGCCTCAGCAGAGAAGGATTTATTAGTCAACTGGAACACAGCATTGGAAGTGCTTAGGTTAGAATACAGAAATGAAGGTTAGAACATAGTAATTCTAGTCAAGCAACAGGTCACCAGCCAAGCTGCAGTGAACTCCATATTCAGGCTCGCTTGCTCGCTCTCGGACTTCCTTCCTTTGTCAGTTTCCAGGTGAGAGCCCCAAGCTTCTTCCAGAGCCCACACTGATTGCTCACCTCAGACACCTCTCAGTTGTTTGCTCTTGAGCTGGAGTATCTGCTCCACTTCCCTGCTGAGAGGCAGATAAATCCTCATCCCTGTGTGTCATTGGTTGCCCGGTGACAATGTCTTTGTGATTGGGCTTTCCATTCTCAACTTGGATTTTCTGCTGATAATAGTCCATTTCAACCAGTCGTTTTAATGATCCATTCATTTCAGACCGCTAGGCAACCCACACTCCTATATCTCTTAGTTTGGCCTGTGAGCAAATTCAGTTCTTTTCCCCTGACTGGGTAGCAATGCAATGTAAAAGGAGAAACTGAGGCACACATAGGATTCATAAAAGTTACAGAAAATTCCCACTTTGTCACAAAAACTCTATACATCTCAGACTTTAAGACCAAAAGGGACCAACATGATCATTCTAGTCTGAACTCCTGCACATTGCAGGCCACAGAACCTCACCCATGCACTTCCGGCTAAGTTACTGAAATCCTTAAATCATGATTTAAAGACATCATGTTACAAATGATCCACCATTAACTCTAGCTCAAACCAGCAAGTGACCTGTGCCCCACACCGCAAAGGAAGGTGAAAAAAACCACAGGGTCTTTGCTAATCTGACCTGGGGGGAAATTCCTTCCTGACCCCAAATATGGTGATCAGTTAAACCCTGAACATGTGGGCAAGACCCACCAGCCAGACACCTGAGAAAGAATTCTCTGTACAAACTCAGAGCCCTCCCCATCTAGCATCTCATCTCCAGCCATTGCAGATATTTGCTAATAGCAGTTGCGGATGGGCCATATGCCATTATAAGCAATCTCATCATGCCTACCTTTCCATAAATTTACCAAGCTTAGTTAGTTTTTTGTTCCCACTGCTTACCTTGGAAGGCTGTTCCAGAACTTCGCTTCTCTGATGGTTAGAAACCTCCTTCTAATTTCAAACCTAAATTTATTCATGGCCAGTTTATATCCATTGGTTCTTGTGCCAACATTGACCCTAAACTTAAATAAGTTCTCTTCCTCCCTGGTGTTATTCCTCTGATGTATTTATAGATAGCAATCATATCTGCCCTCAGCCTTCTTTTGGTTAGGCTAAACAAGCCACGCTCCTTAAGTCTCCTCTTGTAAGGTAGGTTCTCCATTCCTCTAATCATTCTTATAGCCCTTCTCTGCACCTGTTCATTTGAATTCATCTTTCTTAAACATGAGACCAGAATTGCACACAGTATTCCAGATGATGTCTCCCCAGTGCCTTTATAATAGTAATAACACTTCCCTATCTCTACTGGAAATACCTAGCCCCATGCATCCTAGGAGTGCATTAGCCTTTTTCATGGTCACATCACATTGACAGCTCTCATAGTCATCCTGTGATCAATCAATACATCTAAATCTTTCTTCTCCGATGCTGCCAACTGACACATCCCAGCTTATAGCAAAAATTCTTGTTAGTCCCTAGTTTTGCACTAATAAATTTCATCCCACTTCTATTACTCCATTTTTCAAGGTCATCCAAATCTTCTTGTTTGATATTCTGATCCTCCTCTGTGTGGGCAATGCCTCCCAACTTTTTGTCATCCACGGATTTTATTAGCACACTCACACTTTTGTGTCAAGATCATTAATGAAAATGTTAAATAAAATTGGTCCCAAGACCAATCCCTGAGGAACTCCATTAGTAATCTCCCTCCAGCCAGACAGTTCACCTTTCCATATGACCTATTGTAATCTTCTTTTTAGCCAGTATCTTAACCAATTTTAGATTCTTATATTAATTCCCATCTTCCCCAATTGAACTAATAATTTTCCATGCAAAACTGTATCAAATGCCTAAGTGAAATACAAGTAGATTAGATACAGCATTTCCTTTTTCTAGAAAATTAGTTATTGTCTCAAATAAAAAAGAGACAGAGAGAGATCAGATCAGCTCCAGCCCAGCTCAGCTAACTACTTCCCTTTTCTCCAACACAGCAAGTTATTACCATCTTTAATACCATCTAGGAGACTATCAAACAAGGGTGATCTTTCCTTCTAAAGACTCACTTCAGCTAAAGAGAAAGGGAACAAGGGATGTTGTTAAAATGACAGCCTTACGTAAAAGTTTACATTTCAAATGCCTTAAATGTTTTTCCTCCTTTTCTGTATCTTTCATAAAAGATCAAATGGATTTTTAGTGGTGTTTGCCATGATGCTAAGCAGGCAGAGATCTTTGTATCCCATACGCAGAATCCTGTTTGACATTATTTAATTTTAGACAGTGACGAGGCTGTGCACATCATGTGAACACTTTGACTCTTTAGATTCATATATTTCATAAAAATTAATACAATATAGTTAATTATTCTTCCACCAATGGCATTTCAGCTAATGATGTAAAGTGGGGATTTACAAAGGAGCCTAAAGTTCAAAGCAGATGAATGCTTTGGGATTTGGGCAATGAACTCCCTGAAGCTCCTATAAAAATGCTAGCTGAAATCACCAGCTACCATCCCAGCCTTCCAAAAAAAAAAAAAATTAGTAAGAAATCACCCTGAGGATCCAGTGCACAGAGGATTGTATTCCCCTTACCGCAATTCTAGTGGATGGTCAGCAAGGGGAGCTCTCTAGGATCTGTTTCAGAGTAGCAGCCGTGTTAGTCTGTATTTGTAAAAAGAAAAGGAGAACTTGTGGCACCTTAGAGACTAACAAATTTATTTGAGCATAAGCTTTCATGAGCTACAGCTCACGGATCTGTGTCCCCTTGCATAAAAGCATACAATGCTTGAATCTGCCTCATCACTAAAGCTGGTTGGGATATCATTTTTTGTTCCTGTGAAAAGTTTTGACAGAAATGAAACATTTTTGTCAAACTTTAAAAAAAGAAAAAAGCTTTTGGGTTTTCATTGAAAAACCAAAAACTGAAGAATGTCAGATTTTGGGTTTTCATTTTTTGCACAAAAACCTGAAAAAATTAGTTGAGAATTGGCATTTCTTCTTGAAATTCTTTTTTTGATGAAAAAGCCAGTTTTCAATTTCTAGCAACTCTTCTCATCACTTATCATTAAAGACTAGTTGTTCATAATTACTTTAAAACTCAGCTGCTTTTAGTTACATCTTGTAATAACCAACAGGATTTTCAGTCTACTTCATGATTCATTCATTGTATTATTAGAAAGAGATTTATTTCAAATTGCTCCTGAACAATGGAAAGGTATGGACAGTAGGGGAGGCAGCAGCTCATGTGTCAAGCAAGGAGAAGGAGACCTTTTCATATTCTCCTAAAAAATGAATATAAGGCTCCATTATTGTACAGGCCACTAGGCCAGGCAGCCATGGAGATAATTTATTTTTGAGCCCTAACTAAGTCTAAAGCTGTGATAATTCTTTAAAGCATTGAACATACTCTAATTATAGTCATTCCATGAATAAAATTGAAGTAAATTGAAGCAAGGTTATATTTTCAAGCATATGGAGCGCAAGGAGGTTGGTTCTTAAACCAAGAGTCTACAACAGCACTTAGCATTTAGAAACAAAACAAAAAAATCCTCTCTCTAGGATGAACAACCAACAATTTTTGGGTGGAGGAGAGGAGAAAAAAGTTTGGGATTACATCAAACATCACATGCAATTGTGTGCCTACTTGTATATACATATGCAAATGAGAATGGAGATATCTAGATACCCACTTGCAGGTACAGATTCAGAAACTGTCAAGCAAATTGTATTGTCCAATCTCCAAATACTTATAAAATCCTAAGGATTCTCAGGTCATTACAGTGACCTGTGATGCCCTATATGTTCAGCAGTACTCTTACTCCGAGAAAGCTGCTTTACATGTTTCAACTAGTGTCCAGAAATTGAAGGAGGGGAATAAAAGAGAGACATTTCTTAACGTATTTTGGGATGGTCCAAGATTTTCCTCCAGCCAGCAGAAGTTAGAGATGTCCAAGTTTCGTTACAAATCCATACCTGATGAACCTCTTAGTCATCACAGGTTAGCAACTCTTCATCAAGTCTTACTGAATTTGGAGTTAGGCTCATAACCAAAAATAACCCAACATCCCACCAGGGAACATTATTCCATCACTCTGCTACTGACCGCAAGTCTTAAAATAGCAGAACCTTAAGAATATTCCTTGGTTCCAAGGCCAGTCGGGGGGTGGAGGGGGTAGGGCCATTTGGCCTGGGCCTCAAGCGCAAAGGGAGCCTCAAATGTAGACACTTGTTAATTTTTTGGCATTTGATAAGTTTTGCAACTTGTTTTTATGCACATCCCTATTGGACCAGAAAAGTATTTATTAAATAAAAAAATATTCAAATTATGTCTCACTTTTTTTTTGATGTCTTATTTTGTTTTCATGTGTCATCATTTTTTATTTTCATTATGGCTAGGGGCCTCAAAAGCTGGAAGTGGCCTGGGTCTCTGGATCTGTGAGAGGGCCTGCTTGGTTCCCAGCTGAAGCGAGTTGCTTGTGTAACTCATGGGTCAATGTAAGACAGTGGCCATCACACTTGTTCCCCAGAGGAAAGTGTTTGGTTTAAGAAGAACCAGACTTACCTTGCCAGCCCACTGAATAAGTGGGACTGGAGTGAGCTAACTGGCTGCCTTTTGAACAGCCAGGAATCCAGTGGCTTGTAACAGGCCTCTCAAAGACATCAAGCGTGAGGTTGATAGAAAGTCATCAGGCTTTCTCTCATAGGATAGCTGAAGGGAGTCCAGACCTGCTGAAAGAAAGTGGTGGTTAAAGTCAATGGGAGAAAAAGTTACCAGTGTGGCTCAAGGTTCATTTCTATGTTTGAGGCAAAATGAAAAATGAAGAGAGCCTTGTAGAGTTGCAAACCTATGAAAACTGTCCCTGCCAGAAAAAGCTCAGTAAAACTCCTGCAAACCCAAGCCACTGAGCTTTATACAAATCTCTGACCTACACTTAAAGTGATCTGTTATTCCTATTTTTCTGCAGCATCCCCAGGCTCTCTCCCATTCATCTTCACTCCAGCTAGAACCATTTTTAAAGTAACGTATACATTTTTTCCATTCCAGCTCTGGTCATTCTGTCTATAGCAGCAACACTGATTCACTTGTGTGTGCCTGTTAGGTTCCTAAGGGAAAAGACCTAAGTTAGTCTTTTCTAGCTTGTCAACAAGGGACAAAACCTTTTAGGCCACTAAGTCTTTTATTAAATCATGCTTCTGTATCTTTTCACTGCTTTCTAGGGTACTTCCTTGCAACTTCTCCATTCTCTGCCCTGTTTTTTCAATAATATCTTTAATCCTAAATCTCACAGCTAAACCAGCCTGGTATCAGCTGCAGACAGTCATCCTGATAGTACAGCAAAATACATTACATTGGAACAATATTCACAAAAATTATAATGGAAAAGGTTCCTACATAATTGTACCAAGTTTTAAAAAACCTGGCATAGTCTGTTTCTGAGTGAGAGCGCCTGATTCATTTATTAATCATTCCCCTCTACAATCAAGTATTTAAAGAAACACATGCTTTATCTGCAATCTTTACAGCAATAGGTCTGCCAAAACACTCATGATTTTTTTATCTGTGACAATACAAAATAAAGAACGAGCCTAGCAGTATCTAGGTATGCATAGTATGTCTGTACATAGAATATCAGGGTTGGAAGGGACCCCAGGAGGTCATCTAGTCTAACCCCCTGCTCAAAGCAGGACCAACCCCAACTAAATCATCCCATCCAGGGCTTTGTCAAGCCTAACCTTAAAAACCTCTAAGGAAGGAGATTCCACCACCTCCCTAGGTAACCCCTTCCAGTGCTTCACCACCCTCCTAATGAAATGTTTTTCCTAATATCTAACCTAAACCTCCCACACGGCAACTTGAGACCATTACTCCTCGTTCTGTCATCTGCTACCACTGAGGACAGTCTAGATCCATCCTCTTTGGAACCCCCTTTCAGGTAGTTGAAAGCAGCTATCAAATCCCCGCTCATTCTTCTCTTCTGCAGACTAAATAACCCCAGTTCCCTCAGCTTCTCCTCATAAGTCATGTGCTCCAGCCCCTTAATCATTTGTGTTGCCCTCTGCTGGATGTTTTCCAATTTTTCCACATCGTTCTTGTAGTGTGGGGCCCAAAACTGGACACAGTGCCAAATAGAGGGGAATGATCACGTCCCTCGATCGGCTGGCAATGGTCCTACTTATACAGCCCAAAATGCCATTAGCCTTCTTGATAACAAGGAAAAACTGTTGATTCATATCCAGCTTCTCATCCACTGTAACCCCTAGGTCCTTTTCTGCAGAACTGCTGCCTAGCTGCTCAGTCCCTAGTCTATAGCAGTGCATGGGATTCTTTCGTCCTAAGTGCAGGATTCTGCACTAGTCCTTGTTGAACCTCATCATATTTCTTTTGGCCCAATCCTCTAATTTGTCTAGGTCCCTCCATATCCTATCTCTACCCTCCAGCGTCTCCAACACTCCTCACCATTTAGTGTCATCTGAAAACTTGCGGCGGGTGCAGTCCACGCCATCCTCCAGATCATTAATGAAGATACTGAACAAAACCCCGGCCCCAAGACTGACCCTAAAGGCATTCTGCTTGATACCGGCTGCCAACTAGACATGGAGACATTGATCACTACCCATTGAGCCAGACGATCTAGCCAGCTTTCTATCCACCTTATAGTCCATTCATCTAGCCCATACTTCTTTAACTTGCTGGCAAGAATACTGTGGGAGACCGTATCAAAAGCTTTGCTAAAGTCAAGGAACAACACGTCCACTGCTTTCCCCTCATCCACAGAGCCAGTTATCTCATCATAGAAGGCAATTAGATTAGTCAGGCATGACTTGCCCTTGGTAAATCCCTGCTGACTGTTCCTGATCACTTTCGTCTTTAAGTGCTTCAGAATTGATTCCTTGAGGACCTCCTCCATGATTTTTCCAGGGACTGAGGTGAGGCTGACTGGCCTGTAGTTCCCCGGATCCTCCTCCTTCCCATTTTTAAAGATGGGCACTACATTAGACTTTTTCCAGTCATCCAGGACCTCCCCCGATCGCCATGAGATTTTTAAGATAATGGCCAATGGCTCTGCAATCACATCTGCCAACTCCTTTAGCACCCTCAGATGCAGCGCATCCGGCCCCATGGACTTGTGCTCGTCCAGCTTTTCTAAATAGTCCCGAACCACTTCTTTCTCCACAGAGGGCCAGTCACGTCCTCCCCATGCTGTGCTGCCCAGTGCAGCAGTCTGGGAGCTGACCTTGTTTGTGAAGACAGAGGCAAAAAAAAGCACTGATTATTGGACCCAGCACCTTATTGATTTCATTAGGGATTTCTCCTTAATAAACGATGTCAAGATATGACCCACAGTGATTTATTCATGAAGAGGAAGCCCAGGAAATAAGACTAATAAGCAAACTAAGTAGTCAAAGGTGAGAGATCAAGTTCTGTAATGAATTAGACATTGGTTAATAGAGGAAACAAGGAATGGGAATAACTGATTATTTTTTCACCATTGCAGGTTCTCACTTTAATAGCTGTGGATGATGGAAGTGTAGAAAGGATCTGCACAGGCACTGGCTTTATTTTAATATGGCTATTAATGAACTGGAGGTGGTGTACAGTGAGGTGGTGAAATTGGTGCATGGCACAGAATTGTACAGGTTAGTGAAGTATATAGAGCAGAGGTTCTCAAACTTCATTGCACCACGATCCCCTTTTGACAACAAAAATTACTACATGACCCCAAGAGGGGTATTAAAGCCTGAGCCCACCTGAGCCGCACCAGCCCAGGTCAGGGGGCCAAAGCCTGAGCCTCATTCCCCCAGATGGGTGGGGGCAAAGCCAAAGCCCCAAGGCTTCAGCCCCAGGAGCAGGGCCTGTAACCTAAGCCCTGCCACCCAGAGCTGAAACCATTGGGCTTTGGCCCCGGACATTGGGGCTCGGGCTTTGGTCCTGGGCCCCAGCAAGTCTAACACCAGGCCTGGCATGCTCTGGGGTCCTGACCCACAGTTTGAGAACCCCTGATGTAGAGTATTGTGAAGCACTTCAAGTGGATAAAACCAAGCTAGGCAACTGTGTCATAAGACCCCAATTCAGGAAAGTAGTTTCTTGAATAAGGATGCTTTCCTGCACGGAGGTTGAAGGGAAATTAAATTGAATATATGCAAGTGTAAATTAAGGCACATAGAAAGGAACAATCTGAGCTTCTCATATACACGGATAGGATCTAAATTAACCATAACCACTCATGAAAAATAACAAAGCATCCTTGCAGGTAGACCAATTAAAACATTTACTCAATCTGCAGTGTCAGAGAAAAAAGGATAGAAGACATGTTAAATGGAGAGAAAATAATACTGAAAATGTAACGTCTCCATACATGTTGACGGTACATCCTCACAAGTTTGTTCGCCATATTTCTGAAGAGATATAGCAGGAATAGAGAAGGTCAATAAAAGTAATTAGAAGCAGGGAAAGTCTTCACAGATGAGGAGAGATTAAAAAGATTAGAACTGTTTAATTTATTAAGGTTGCAAATAAAAGATAGTGCCATATAGGCATATAAAATAATATAAAGAAGGTATAAAGAAGCCCATGTAGACACAGCTATTTGCCCTGTCTCATAATACTAGGACATGTCCAATGAAATTAAAAGAAAATTTTAAAACTAAGGAAATGAATTTTTTAACACAACATCTATTTATCCTGTTGTAAGATAATACTGAGACAAAGATTAGTAGGATTCAAAAAAAGAGGATCAGACCTTATATGGATAATAAGTATATCATCCACAGTTAAATTAGCTAGGATAAAATTTATAAGCAATAATCAACCTTCATGCTTTGGGACATGAGCTAACCGATAAGGGCTCAGTCGTGAGTCAGCCTAGGCAGGGTAAAAGGTTGTAAGGTGCCTCCTTGCACCTCTACAAAAACTATCTGCATTGCAGGTCACAATACAGAGGAGAGGATAAGCAGATCAGTAGGAGGTGGGTGGGCAGAATGGAGGAGTGGATGTAGCCTTAACTCACTGACTGGTGCCATGGTGGGAAATACACTGCAAACATGGCTCAGCTTACTTCTTCCACAGAACAAAGGGGAAGCAGGGATCAAATTGTGACTCAAAAATAATTCAGTCCCTGCTCTGCTACAGGTCAGCAAAATTATGCATTGTCCCTCACCCAGGGCACTCTGCAACGTGCCAGTATAGCCCCAAGGACTAAAATCTGCAAGATGCTGCTGAGCATTCCTGTGAGGCACTGAACATCCTCGCTCCCACTGACTTCAGTGCTGAGGGAATTCAGCCACTTGCAGAATAGAGCCCTAGTTGCTCCAGGGTAGGAAGAAATTTCCCTCAAAAGCACATTATTGCAAAATGTTCTACTATTAGTAAAGCATCTAGGAACTGAATAGTGTCCCTTAAATAGTTTGTAAGCCCTCTAGCAGTGCTCACTGTCTTCTATGTTTTAGAAAACAGCCAGAGCAGCCATGTGTCTGTGTAGTGAGGCCTGTGAATATTTAGTAAAAAAAATTATTTAGACTCTGTTGTACTGGTGTGATTTGTTTATATTGCTACTATTGTGTACATAGGAGCTGGAACTAGGGGTGCTGCTGCAGCCCCTGGCTTGAAATGATTTCCATTGTCTACAGAATTACAGTTTGGTTAAATGACTCTCAGCTCCCACACTATAACAATTGTTCCAGCACCCTTAACAGTGTAAAGGACAAAAACACAACATGGTGCTTAGACCTTCCTCTGAGGTCTCTCTATATTGTCTATATAAGAAATTGGATCACACCAGCGGTCTGTCCTGTTTGACAATTCCTTTCTTCCTATTAAACACACAAACCATTATGACACTTTGAAATAATTTCCTCCCCTCCCGCCCGCAATTCCAAGCATTCATTAACATCCTAGACAGGGACTGTGCTTTCCTCCCGCCCCCGCTCTTCCTCTCTCTATTTTTTTCTATGATTCACATCATCATTGTGAAATATATGGTACGGTGCAGTGCTAGTTAACTCAGTTAGCCCTTTAGAAATTTCCCATGAAATCACTATGTGTATTCACAGCCGGTAGTGGGTCAGCATGCCCTTTGCTGCTTCAACAAGCAGCAAAGGGCATTCCCCTCCTCTCTATGAAGAATCCCACACTATACTATCAGGATTTCTTTTGCAGAAGACACACTAGCCAGCATCCCTGCTTATTCTCACTGGACTGGCTGCCTTAGCCAGCAATAGGTTTTAGGCCTAAACTACAATCCAATGCCTCAAAGGATTTTTGTGATTAGAACTCATGATCTCCTGCCTCCCAAGTCATACTTTTCTTTCTAACGTGGATTTCACCAGAATCAAAAGTTTTTAGCTGTAGATTCCCTTTGCAGCAAACCTGAGCTACTGTTTCTGTGTGACCCATATCTTGATACATTCTGTAAGGGACAAAATAAATGAGCAACTGAACTCCATCTCATCCAGTGAAACTGGAATGGAATTGCAACTTGTAAGATTTTTATCCTAGAATGTCATCGTTCCCAGCATAAATTCTCTGTAACACACAGACATTTGTGCTGCTAATTCTCTTATTTGAAGAAATCTCCTTGAATTGATAAATCCAAACGTACTGAAGGGCAGGTGGCTCTGCTGCCGTAGATGTCATTATGAAATGGATATTATGCAGCTAGCTTGAGCAATGACCCAGTTGGAAATGAGTTAGGGATGACAAAGATTATTGTGGGTATGTTTTAAAATGAAAATTACATATAAACCAGGTGAAATCTCTATGCAAATTTAGACCATTTTGCAGATCTTAAATTGAGACATTCCAAACTTATTTAAAACAGACTCAAAATGCAGCATTATTCTTTCTATTCATTTTCATACAGTGCCATATAATCCAAGGTTTATAGCCTATTATCATGGATAACAGGACACAACTGCACTGCATATTATCATTACTAGAGAAACCACATTTTTCAGGAAAGTTGCTTAGAACCATGTATTTCAACAAACCAAATACACTGGGACAGCGGCAATTCTTTTTTGCTGGTTTGTTTTTTTGCTGTTTACTAATGTCATACTTTGTTATCAAGAAGCCTTTTCTGGTGGCTGAGTTCTGAGCAGCTCATCCTAAGAATATACAACATTTCAAATAATACCATTTCCCCTTGCATTACTACATCAGAGTGCAACAGAAAAATTACACACACAGCTTTGTAAGGTTATTAAATCATAGTGCTATCATTATAGCTGCCACAGACATGCAAACAATCATAACTTACTTTTCTGTTTTCTTATTTACCCTTCACTTTTCCCCCTGCTTTTTTCTCCAGTCCATCTCCTGTTTCAAACCTATATCATTGTGAAAAATTAAATATAAAAAGAACTGTATAAATCCATCATACATACATCCCAAACAGATTCCTGCACCCTGGGTGAAATCCTGATCCCATTGTATCTAATAGAAAAACTCCCATTGACTTCAGGAGGGCAAGGATCACACACACACACACACACACACACACCCCTATCTGATGCTCCAGAAATACATTCAAAGTAAAAAATATTCTGTAGGGCTTCCTAGTAATACTCTCATCATTAGATACTATGGTAAGAGTCTCATCTCAGTTATGTTGATTTAAAACTGGAATCATTTTATCCAAGTACATCAGAATCTAGCCCAACTGCGGTTGAAACATTTGATCGTATACATAGACACAATTAACAAACTTCTTAAGCACTGTGTCAATGTGTGATAGTGACAGACAGGAAAGAATATGGGAGGATGGGACCTGAGGTCATGATTCCTGTACTCTGGGGGACCCAGAAAGCCAGAAATACAGACTACATTTTATATGAAGGTCATCTCTTAGAGACAGATTATAGTCATCACTTATGCAGATTAAGGTGAGGTATGTGGCTAGACAGGTGTTTGTCTAACCTGTTCTTAAAAATCTTGAATGTTGAGGATTCCACAATCTCCCATGGTAACTTATTCCAACACTTAATTAAACATACAATTTGAAAGTTTTTCCTAATATATAGCCTAAATCTCTCTGATTGCACATTAAGCCCACTAATTCTTGTCCTACCTTCAGTGGACAACTTTGAACAGGTGTTCCAAGTCTTTATAGCACCTATGAACGGATCTGAAGATCTTTGCAGATCCCCCATCCCCTCAGTCTTCTTTTCTCCAGACTAAACACATGCAGTTCTTTTAATTTTTCTCATAGGTCAGGTTTTCTAAACTTATCATTTTTGTTGCCACTCTCTGGACTCTCTCCAGTTTGTTCACATATTTCTTAAAGGGTGGAGATGGACAGTACTTCAGCTGAGGCCTCATCAGTGAGAGTAGGGTGGAGCAATTACCTTCCATATCTTATATATGACACTCCTGTTCATATACCCCAAAATGATATTTACCTTTTTCATAAAAGCATTACATTGTTGGCTCATATTCAATTTGTGATCCACTATAACCCCCAGATCCGTTTCCTCAGTACTGCTGCCTAGTTAATTATTTCCCATTTTGTAGTTGTGCATTTGATTTTTCCTTCTTAAGTATGGTACTTTGCACTTGTCTATGTTGAATTTCATCTTGTTGATTTCAGAACACTTCTCCAATTTATCAAGGTCATTTTGAATTCTACTCCTGTCCTCTGAAGTGCTTTCCACCCTTCTCAGCTTGGTAAGAAAAATCAGCAAATTTTATAAGCATACTCTCTACTCCATTATCCAAATCACTAATAAAAATATTGAATAGTACTAAAGCAGGACACTACTAGATACATCCTCCCAGTTTGACAGTAGTTTGTCAACTACTCTTTGAGTACAGTTTTTCAACCCATTGCATACTCACCATATAGTAGTTTCATCTAGTTTACTTATGAGAATATCATGTGGGACTGTGTTAAAAGCGTTACTAAAAATCAAGATGTATCACGTCTACTGCTTCCCGTCATCCACTAGGCCAGTAACCCTGTCAGAGAAGGAAGTTAGGTTGTCTTGGTATGATTTACTCTTGATAAAACCATGTTGGCTCTTACTTAGCACCTATTAGCTTCTAGGTGCTTACAAATTGATTGTTTAATAATTTGTTCAGTGCAACAACTATTAAGTAAAGACAGGAAGGCACTGTTTTGTGTATATATATATATATATATATATATATATATATATATATATAGTTGATAGACTCCAAAGTTTAGTTTCATCTGATGGCTGTTCTTATATGAAATGAACTGATAATTTTAGTTCAGTTCCTGGTGGTCAATTATCTCATTACCAAAACTATGCAAAACCAATATTAATTGGTCCTTTTCTTTGTGCTCTCATTAGACACACCAAGAATTGAATGGTCACAGAATATAGATTGCTATCTCGTGCCGAGAAAGTCCTTTTAGGTTAGAGTTGAGACAGGTCAGTGTGGGAACAGGCAGTGAAGATTATACTGTCATTGGCCCTCCTGAGTCTGACTTTTACATAAATAATGCCTTTAATCTTCAGAGATGTCAGTCTAACACATCTCAATAACTAAACTCACTTAAGAAATAATAAAGTACAATATGCATTCAACTGTTAGGACACAACTTGCACAATTCTGGGTGAAAAAAAGTAAATCTTCTCTTGTCCTAACCCTTCTCATCAGTAAGATCTTTTGGGCTAAAAGGATAATATTCAGTAGTTTTGTGAAGGTCAAAAAGAACCATTTCTAAATTCTGTTCTTCAGCCTCCTTCTTTGGGTTCTTTTGAATGAGGCATGGAAGAGAGCAAATGAGAGGGCTTTAAGATCCACTTTAACATATTTTAACATTTTTCTATGCAAGGGGATGAATAGAAGGCCAGTTAGTTAATCTTCAGCGGAGCTCATACAAAGAAAGAGCAATAGATGATCAGCAAAGCAGAGACTATTTTATAGCTGGCATCAGTCTTTGTAAGAATAGTGATGAATCCACACTTATGTGATTTATGGAAAATCATTCAATGCACTCTATTGGACCTAGAGTTCATAATGCAGGATTTCAACTGATCTGATAGCACTTAGAAAGTTAATTTTAAAAGATCTTTTAAAATAGGAGGTACCATCTAGGGTCCTTTCTTGGAAAAATCATCACCTAATCACAGTGCCACCAAATCACACAAATAAGAGATAGAAAGGATCATCCACTCCATTCCAGGTCAATGAAGGATTACTCTCTACACAACACTTTCTACTGCTTTTTTTCCCACATCTGATTTTAAAAATGTTCCCTGTTAAATTGACATCGGTCATTTTCACCATCTGTAAATTGATTTTAATCTAGAAAAATGGGAAGGACGTTCTTGCAGATAAGGAATTAGGTTGGGAGGGACTCAGGAGTTCTGGTTTCAGGAGATTCAATTCCCACCTCTTGTGTGATCTTGTGCAGAACACTGGGATTGAGATTTTCAAAGATTACTAGGAGATTTAGTAACACAACTTCTATTAATTTCAATGCTAGCCCTTGGTTAATTCCTCTAGTCATCTTTGAAAGCCTCCTTAAGGTTACCTTTGCTGTGCCTCACTTCCCCATCTATAAAATGGAGATAGTAATGCATCCTGTCTCCTAAATTCCCTTTAAGATGTACGGCTGCACAGCAGCCTATTAAGCACCGTGCAGGCGCTCAGGGCTGCGGCAGGGAGAGGTGCCTCTACCTAGTGGTCCCAGCCCAGCCCCAGACCTGCCATGGCCAGGGGAGAGGCATCTATCCCACGGCCCCAACCCAAGCCCAGCCTGCACCTGCCGCAGCTGGAGGAGAGGCACCTCTCTCACAAGTGCAGCCCCAGAGCTGCCACAGCAGGGAGAGGCACCTCTCCCTTCCAGCCAAGGTGCTGCTCCAGGGAGAGGGCTGGGGGGGAGTCCTCTCTCCCCGTCATAGCCCCAGGGCAGCCTGCACTCCAAACCCTCATCCTCAGCCCCACCACAGAGGCCACAGCTGCAGCTGGAGCCCTCCTCGCACCTCAATCCTCTGCTCCAGCCCTGAGCCCCTCATCCCCGGCCCCATCCCAGAGACCGTACCTCCCAGCTGAAGCCCTCACCCCCCGACATCAACTCTCTGCTCCAGCCCTGAGCCTCTCATCCCTGGCCCCATCCCAGAGACCGCACCCCCAGCTGAAGTCCTTATCCTCCCACACTCCGAAACCTCCCTCCTCCCCTCGCCTCATGAATTTCATTATGTGCACCAATATGGAGGTGATCTGTCACACTTCACCTCCATACTGGTACACATAACAAAATTCATTCCGCACATGTATGGGAAAAATTAGAGGGAATACTGCCTGTCTCCCACTCTTCCTGGCTTGACTATTAAAACGGTCAGCTCTTTAGTACAAGGACACTCTCTTACTCTGTGTTGTAATATCGTCCTAGGCACTATAATAATTATCTGGTCCCAAATTTTCCTTCTTTATCCAACAAAAGTTTCCATGACACAATTCAGCCAGTTGACTATTCCGACAGAAAAAGAATCTCAGATGTTTCCAGTAGCAGACACCACCATTTCCTAAGTAACTAGTTCTTAAGGTGAGAAGGGGCATGGAGGAATGGCCAAAGCCTCAGAAGCATTTCCTGAGTGTTACGCACATTTCACTGAAGCAAAGATGAATTAATCTATTCCACTCAGACTCACATTTTATGGTTAAGAAATTATATTTTTCCCAACAAATAAATGTTCATTAAATGTTATTTCAATGTCACATATGAATTCATTATGCATTCTTGCCCAAGAGGAATGTGCTGTATAACTGTAGTGATAATTTCAGTAGTCAGGATAGTTTTAGTTTGATTTTATACAAAAAAAACTGACACAGATGACTCCCTCCATAAGCATTGTTCATATTGTTGTGTAAATTTGAAAATTACAAACTACACCTCAGGGTGCTAGGCAGCCTACTCCCTTATCTGTGCTGAAAAACCTATTTTGTAAAAGTCCAGAATATATCTCACAGCCATTTAATGCTGTTGGTCCCTAAACAATAGTGATTGATTTTGTTTGGTCTGGCAAACACAAATTATCCCATAATCATTTTAGCCTGCCAGCGATGCTTATATTGACTTGTTTGTGTTAAGAAGAAAATGCAGTGATTGTAATGAAAAAGGGAAAGGGCTAGAGGCAAATAAAAGATTTTTTCTGTGCTGAGAAAAATGCATCTACTTTAATTGTCAGTACAGAATAGGTATGGTCTGCTGCAAAAGTAACATGAATTTAAAAATAAAATGGCACTTTTGTTTCCATCTAAATTTGCCCTTCAACTACCCGTGATGTAATTTTAGACTCATTTTTTCTACTGTATGGCTATGACAAGAGAACACAGAATAAAGAATGTAAACAGTATTTGTCACTGGTTTGAAAATTATAGATGGGACAAAATTGGAAACCTGAATATAAACCTTTTTTTAGTTTTGGAGGGGATTTAAGTTGAATCATTGGATATGAATTAGTTGGATCCACCATTACAAGGGCCAATTTTGTGATAGTTTGCAGGTGGCCTATATCTCCTGAGAAATGCTACTATGGTGTTGTCAAACCTGAATCTTTGTAGGCCTTTGCAGCCTTTCCATTGGAATCTATTGTCTTCCTCTATCACCATTTCCTGGCCACACATCCTGGCCTCCAGCCAAGCACAGCTAGCGCTTAATTTTTCTGCCTCATCCCCTAACTGGGTCCTATTCACTCCTCACTACCTTGGTGTTACTGACTATGTAGTGGGTGCTAAATTTTTGATTTGTCATCTGTTTTGCACTGTCTGTTGATCCAAAAATATCTGATGAATATTAGCTGTGCTACATCTATGGGCATACGGAGGTGTACAAAATGTGTGTGTTGGCCCATGGTGGGTAGGAAGAGGAGAGAACATCTCTGGTCAATCACCAGGAACCTAGAGAGAAGAAAAATCTGCTGGCCCAGACTGTGGAAAGCCCCAGTCATCCAGTTGCTTTCCCACATACCATCCCCATATCTCCCCTCTACCACTGCAAGGCAACAAACAATTGGGGGTACATTCCAGGAGATAGTGTGGGGGAAAGGAGGAGGAAAAGGACAAGAATGAATGAATGTGGAAATTGTTGTTGTTGTTTTCACGGGGGGTTCGGGGAGGGGAGTGGGCAGAGAGAAAGACTGATGTTTGTAAGTGGGTAGAGATGAGGGGGGGAATTGAAGTAATCATTTAGAAGAGAGAACAAAGAAGAAATTGAGGGTTGGTGAAGGGACTGGAAATATGGGAAGGTGAGAGACAAAATGATAAAGAGGGGAAAGAAAAGAAAAGAAATGTTAAAGATCATGGCTGAGAATAAGGAGAGAAACAACACAGACAATGAAAAAGTAAGGGGAAGGAGTGGGGTAAAGGCAAGAGAAGCAGAGCATAATCCCCATTGTTACTCCTCATAGAAAAGTCAGATTGAAGGGAAACAATGACAAATCCCCAAAATATGCAGGGGAAGGAAAGAAAAATGGAGAAAGACCAGTGAAGGAAAACAAAATAAAAGGGCCATGTGGTTATTTTTATCTTATTTAATAGAGAGATCAGTGTCAGAAATGTTACATTAAATTAAATTGAATGAGATAGAATAGTTGCAAAGGAGTGAGGAATTGGTACTGTTTGAGGTTTATCTATGACAGGAAAATGACTTGGCTTGGCTTTGAGTGCCATATATCAGCTCAAGGTCACGCAAAAATTCACAGCCCTTGAATATATAACCCCGCAGTTCATACATAGTATGTAGAAAATTCAAACACAGTATGTACAAAGGCCATACTGGGTCAGACCAAAGGTCCATCTAGTCCAGTATCGTGTCTTCTGACAGTGGTCAATGCCAGGTGCCCTGGAGGGAATGAATAGAACAGGTAATCATCAAGTGAAGCATCCCCTGTCACCCATTCCCAGCTTCTGGCAAACAGGCTAGGGACACCATCCCTTCCCATCCTGGTTAATAGTCATTGATGGACTTATCCTCCATGAACTTCTCTAGTTCTTTTTTGAACCCTGTTATAGTCTTGGCCTTCACACCATCCTCTGATAAACAGTTTCACAGGTTGACTGTGCGTTGTGTGAAAAAATACTTCCTTTTGTTTGTTTTAAATCTGCTGCCTATTAATTTCATTTGGTGACCCCTAGTTCTTGTGTTATGAGAAGGAGTAAACACCACTGGTGTTGCACTCCATAATTTTTTATGGAAATATGCGTATGAGTGTGAATATGATGTGACTGGAATATGCTTTATGCGAAAGGTCTCTTGTAAGGTATCATTACAAAGGTTATGAGAACACCCCTGCTTTCCATCTGAAATGTCTGCTGGAACTATCAAGGACTGTACCAGGGAAAGGATTGGGCCCAGACTAGGAAGGAGTCTAGTCTGTGAAAGAAGCTTATTGGAACATCTCTGAGGGTGAGATTTTACCTGTAAACAGTTTTTTAATGTATTAGGCTTAGACTTGCATGTTTTTGCTTTATTTTGCTTTGTGACTTTTTTGTTCTGTCTGTTATTACTTGAAATCACCTAACGCCTACTTTTTATTCTTAATACAGTCACTTTTGTTTATTATTGAACCCAGAGTAAGTGATTAATAGCTGGGGGAGCAAACAGCTGTGCATATTTCTCTATTAGTAATATAGAGGGCGAACAATTTATGAGTTTACCCTGTATAAGCTTTACAAAGAATAAAAGTGATTTATTTGGGGTTTGGATCCCATTGGGAGCTGGGTGTCTGGGTGCTGGAAATAGGTAACCTCCTGAGCAGTTTTTGGTTAAAGTCTGCAGCTTTGGGGGCGTGGACCACACCTGGGTCTGTGTTGCAGCAGGCTAGCATGTCTGGCCCAACAAGGCAGGGATCTGGAGTCCCAAGATGACAGGGAAAATGGGCTTAGAGGTAATTCCAACACATCAGATGACAGTCCCAAGGGGGTCTTTGTGACCAAACCCATCACAAATGCTTCCTTATTTACTTTCTTCACACCAGTCATGATTGTATAGACCTCTATCACATCCCCCCAGTCGTCTCTTTTCCAAACTGAAAAATCCCAGTCTTATTAATCTCTCCTCATATGGCAGTCGTTCCATACCCCTAATCATTTTTGTTGCCTTTTTCCAATTCCAATATATCTTTGAGACAGGGCAACCACATCTGCATGCAGTGTTCAAGATGTGAGCATACCATGGTTTCATAAAAAGGCAATATGATATATTCTGTCTTATCTATCCCTTTCTTAATGATTCTCAACATTATTTGCTTTTTTGACTGCCACTGCACACCGAGTGTATGTTTTCAGAGAACTATCCAGAAGGACTCCAAGATCTCTTTCTTGAGTGGTAACAGCTAATTTAGACCCCATCATTTTATATGTGTAGTTAAGATTATGTTTTCCAATGTGCATTACTTTGCATTTATCAACATTGAATTTCATCTGCCATTTTGTTGCCCAGTTTTGAGAGATCCTTCTGTAGCTCTTCACAGTCTGTCTGGGAATTAACTATCTTGAGCAATTTTGTATAGTCTGCAAATTTTGCCACTTCACTGTTTACCCCTTTTTCCAGATCATTTATCAATATATCGAATAGGACTGGGCCCAGTACAGACCCCTGGGATACACCACTATTTACCTCTCTCCATTCTGAAAACTGACCATTAATTCCTACCCTTTGTTTCCTATCTTTTAACCAGTTACCAATCCATGAGAGGACCTTCTCTCTTATCCCATGACAACTTACTTTGCTTAAGAGCCTTTGGTGAGGGACCTTATCAAAGGCTATCTGAAAAATCTACGTACACTATATCCACTAGATGTCCCTTGTCCACATGCTTGTTGACCCCTCAAAGAATTCTAGTAGATTGGTGAGGCATGATTTCCCTTTCCAGAAGCCATGCTGATTCTTCCCCAACAAATTATGTTCATCTATGTGTCCGACAATTTTGTTCTTTATTAGAGTTTCAACCAGTTTGCCCAGTACCGAAGTCAGGCTTACCAGTGCTTGTAATTGCCAGGATCACCTCTGGAACCCTTTTTAAAAATTGGCATCCTCCAGTAGCTATCCTCCAGTCATTTGATACAGAAGCTGATTTAAATGATAGATTACAACCTAAGGTTAGTAGTTCTGCAATTTTACATTTGAGTTCCTTCAGAACTCTTAGCTAAATACCATCTGTTCCTGGTGACTTATTACTGTTTAGTTTATCAGTTTGTTCCAACACTTCCTCTAATGGTGCCTCAATGTGGGACAGTTCCTCAGATTTGTCACCTAAAAAGAATCTCCCTCTCATTCTCAGCCATGAAGACTGATGCAAATAATTCATTTAGTTTCTTTGCAATGGCCTTATAGTCCTTGAGTGCTCCTTTAGCATCTCAATCGTCCAGTAGCCCCACTGCTTGTTTAGCAGTATTCCTGCTTCTGATGTACTTAAAAAAATAATTGCTATTACTTTTTGAGTCTTTGGCTATCTATTCTTCAAATTCTTTTTTGGCTTTCCTAATTATATCTTTAAACTTCATTTGCCACAGTTTATTCTCCTTTCTATTTTCCTCACTAGGATTTAACTTTTACTTTTTAAAGGATGCCTTTTTATCTCTCATTGCTTTTTACTTTGTTGCTTAGGAGGTGGTGGCACTTTTTTGGCTCTAGTACTATGTTTTTTAATCTGGTGTATATAAAGATTAAGTTGAGCCTCTATTATGGTGTCTTTAAAAAGTTTCCATGCAGCTTGCAGGGATTTCACTTTGTGCACTGTAGCTTTCAATTTCTATTTAATTTCCCCATTTTTGTGTAGTCCCTCTTTCTGAAATTAAATGCTACAGTGTTAGGCTGCTGTGGCATTTTCCCCACCACAGGGATGTTAAATTTAATTATATTATAGTCACTATTACCATGCAGTTCAGGTATATTCACCTCTTGGACCAGATCCTGTGTTCCACTTAGGACTAAATCAATTGCCTCTCCTCTTGTTTGTTCCAGGATCAGCTGCTCCAAGAAGCAGACATTTAAAGGTGTCAAGAAACTTTATCTCTGCATCCCTTCCTGAGGTGATATGTACCCAATCAATATGGAGATAGTTGACATCCCCCATTATTATTGAGTTTTTTTTTTATTTTAATAGCCTTTCTAATCTCCCTGAGTATTTCACAGTCACTATCACCATCCTGATCAGGTGATTGATAATATATACCTACTGCTATATTCTTATTAGAAAATGGAATTACTATCCCTAGAAATTCTATGGTACACTTTGGTTCATTGAAGATTTTTACTTCATTTGATTCTATACTTTCTTTCTCTGAGGGGAGACTGCTGGGTGAAGAAAATGGACAGTGGAAGCATATAACTAAGAGAACCAGGCAGAGGAAAAGATAGGCTAGTGAAAGAGAAATAGAGCTCAAGAACAGGTTTGCAGAGTTGAAAAATGAAGACTGGGCTCAGCAGGTGGTCACTGAAGGTGGAAGGGCAAGGAAGAAGAAGAGAAGAGTGGCTAGTCCTATAGGAAAAGGGGAAGAGTCAATGGAGACTACACCAAATATGTGCTCCAGAAGGATACAGGATGGGTTGAAGAGGATTACAAGGGAGAATAGGAATAGAAAGAACTTGCAGGCAGAGGGAACAGGGGATAGACTGGAGAATTGCACCGTCATCAGGAAAAAGGTAGGTCTACGTGATCGGTGACTCCGTATTGAGAAGGGTGGACAGGCCTGTAACCAAAGCTCATCCAGAGAATAGAAGGGTGTGCTGTCTTCCAGGTGCTAAGATACGGGATGTGGACCTGAGGTTGAAGAGGATCCTAAAGGGAGAGGGAAAAAAAAATCCACTGATCGTCCTTCATGTGGGAACAAATGATACTGGTAGATTCTCACTGAAACATATCAAGGAAAACTATGCCAGGTTGGGGAAGACGCTTAAGGAAATCGAGGCTCAGGTGATCTTCAGTGGGATTCTGCCTGTTCCTAGAGAAGGGCAACAAAGGTGTGACAAGATTATGACTATCAACAGATGGCTCAGGAAGTGGTGCTACAAAGAGGGCTTTGGGGATGTATGGCCACTGGGAGGCATTCACGGATAGAGGACAGTTCTCTCGGGATCGACTTCATATGAGTAGAGAAGGAAATAGACTTCTAGGACGGAGGCTGATACAAGAAAGCTTTAACATTGAGAGGGAAGAAAACAAAGTAAGAAAGGATACAGCCGTGGGTAGGAGAATAAACATAAGGAGGAAGGGCAGTGTGAATACCAGTCTAATAGGTCATACTGGCTGTAGAATGTCCGTGCCTAAATTGGATAAAGAATGTGAGCGAGGCCAAAACATCAAAAATTAAGATGTTTGTCCACCAACGTGAGAAGCCTAGGTAACAAAATGGAGGAACTAGAGCTACTGTTGCAGGAAGTGAAACCAGATATTATAGGGATAACAAACATGGTGGAATAGTAGTCATGACTGGACTACAGGTATTGAAGGGTATGTAAGGAAAGACAGAAATAAAGATAAAGGTGGTGGAGTAGCATTGTATATTAATGATGAGGTAGAATGTAAAGAAATAAGAAGCAATGGAATGGATAAGAGTCCATCTGGGCAAAAATCACATTGGGGAAGAAAACTACTACAGCCCCCCTCCCCAAGTGATAGTGCTTGGGGTGTGCTATAGACCGCCGGGATCTAATTTGGATATGGATAGAGTCCTCTTTAATGTTTTGAGTGAAGTAAATACTAATGGAAACTGCGTGATCATGGGAGACTAACTTCCCAGATATAGACTGGAGGACAAGTGCTAGTAATAATAATAGGACTCAGATTTTCCTAGATGCGATAGCTGATGGATTCCTTCATCAAGTAGTTGCTGAACCAAGAAGAGGGGATGCCATTTTAGCTTTGGTTTTGGTGAGTAGTGAGGACCTCATAGAAGAAATGGTTGTAGGGGACAACCTTGGTTCAAGTGATCATAAGCTAATTCAGTTCAAACTGAATGGAAGGATAAACAAAAATAAATCTGCGACTAAGGTTTTTGATTTCAAAAGTGCTGACTTTCAAAAATTAAAGAAATTAGTTAGGGAAGTGGATCATACTGAAGGATTTATGGATCTAAAGGCAGAGGAGGCCTGGGATTACTTCAAGTCAAAGCTGCAGAAGCTATCGGAAGCCTGTATCCCAAGAAAGGGGAAAAAATTCATAGGCAGGAGTTGTAGACCAAGCTGGATGAGCAAGCATCTTAGAGAGGTGATTAAGAAAAAGCAGAAAGCATATAGGGAGTGGAAGATGGGAAGGATCAGCAAGGAAAGCTACCTTATTGAGGTCAGAACATGTAGGGATAAAGTGAGAAAAGCTAAAAATCAAGTAGAGTTGGACCTTGCAAAAGGAATTAAAACCAATAGTAAAAGGGTCTATAGCCATATAAATAAGAAGAAAACAAAGAAAGAAGAAGTGGGACCACTAAACACTGAGGATGGAGTGGAAGTTAAGGATAATCTAGGCATAGCCCAATATCTAAACAAATACTTTGCCTCAGTCATTAATGAGGATCTTAGAGATAATGGTAGCATGACAAATGGGAATGAGGATATGGAGGTAGATATTACCATATCTGAGGTAGAAGCGAAACTGAAACAGCTTAATGGGACTAAATTGGGGGGTCCAGATAATTTTCATCCAAGAATATTAAAGGAATTGGCATATGAAATTGCAAGCCCATTAGCAAGAATTTTTAATGAATCTGTAATCTCAGGGATTGTACCGTATGACTGGAGAATTGCTAACATAGTTCCTATTTTTAAGAAAGGAAAAAAAAAGTGATCCGGGTAACTACAGGCCTGTTAGTTTGACATCTGTAGTATGCAAGTTCTTGGAAAAAATTTTTGGAGAAAGTTAAGGACATTGAGGTCAATGGTAAATGGGACAAAATACAACATGGTTTTACAAAAGGTAGATCATGCCAAACCATCCTGATCTCCTTCTTTGAGAAAGTAACAGATTTTTTAGATAAAGGAAACGCAGTGGATCTAATTTACCTAAATTTCAGTAAGGCATTTGATACGGTACTACATGGGGAATTACTAAACTGGAAAAGATGGGGATCAGTATGAAAATTGAAAGCTGGATAAGGAATTGGTTAAAGAGGAGATTAGAGCGGGTCATACTGAAAGGTGAACTGTCAGGCTGGAGGGAGGTTACCAGTGGAGTTCCTCAGGGTTCCTTTGCGACCAATCTTTTTATTACTGACCTAATAAAATAAAATGGTTTGAAATACGGGGAACAGTAATCATGATAAAAAAATGGTAGAGAGTATGTCAAAAATGTTGCAAAATGAAGTCAGAATTCCTTGCTGACTTAAAACATATTAGTAGAATCCATCAGTCCCACCACAGGTAAGGCATATTCATTAGTACAATACATAAAAAGTGAGTGGCACCAGACCCAAAATATCTCTTAGGGAGACATCACACATATAGTCAGGGCCAACATTATTAAATGCTTTAAAGACCCATGGGACCAATTTAAAGTCAATCTGCCTCTTTATAGGCAGTTACTGTAAAGAATGCAAGTGGGAATAGTACTATTATGTTTGTTCAAATGCTGCATTCTGCAAGGAAGTGTCACTGAATCATTGCTGGGAGCAATGGACATGTGCTAAAAATGCAAGATGGAAGTGGAAAGCCAGTGCCATTTTGAGAGGCATGCTGATGGGTCTCAACTCACTAAGCAGGAAAGAAAAATAGTCCCTAGTCTGAATTCAGAGGGGATTCCCTGCTGGGCTGATGCTGAGACACTATTGATCAGAAAAGTTGTGAAACTATTTGCTGTTCATAGACAGTAGGACTGAAAAAAGAAAAGGAGTACTTGTGGCACCTTTGAGACTAAAATTTATTTGAGCATAAGCTTTCGTGAGCTACAGCTCACTTCATCGGATGCATCCGATGAAGTGAGCTGTAGCTCACAAAAGCTTATGCTCAAATAAATTTGTTAGTCTCTAAGGTGCCACAAGTACTCCTTTTCTTTTTGCGAATACAGACTAACATGGCTGCTACTCTGAAACCTGTCATCAAGTAGTACTGAAAACATTTGACAGGACTAAATAGCTCAATTCATCCTCTTAAATTAGTTCAATTCACATGGTAGAAACTTTTTTTTTTATGGAATCATCATACCATGCGATTTAACATGCCATTTGGCAATAGCCACAGCTAGTATAGTATTTCATTTCCCATAACTAAAAGTAAAAATTCAAGATATGATCAAACAGAGAAATATATGGTGTAACAAGATATGATATGGTCATATGTATACAGTCACCCAGATGATACAGTGATGGGTACAAAATGAAATGTTTACAAATTAGTACTTAGCAATTGTATCCTCTTTGAGGCAGGGACTTTTAGGGTATGTCTACCAGCAATCGGCAGGCACAACTGCATAGGCATACTCAAACTAACCTTGATCTAGCTAGCTCGTTAAAAAGTAGCAATGAAGCCACTGCAGCATGGGCAGGAAAAGGGGCTAGCTGCCAGAGTACAATCCTGCCTGTGACTGCATGTGCCTGCCCATGGTGCTGCCTGTATTCATGCCACTGTGACTACACTGCTATTCTTAGCGAGCTTAAGCAGAGCTAGCTCAAGCATGCCTACAGGTTCTGTCCCAGTTGCAGCGCAGACATACCCTTAGATATGTCTGTACAGTGCCCATCACAATGGCTCCTCATCCGTGACTCGGGTCTCGAAGCACTATAGCAATGTAAGTAATAAACCACAGAATCATGGCAGTTAGAGACTGGAAAAATCACATCTTTTTTTCTGTCAGTCTATCTTCCTGAAAATGCAAATGGCCCCACCATGTGTTATTCATATTAAATGTAATGGAATGTAGTACAAGATATAGTTCAAGCTGCTCTGAAATAATTTAGAAATAATGTATGTTATTGACCTCGTTACTGTCTGAACATATTGATTTCATTTAATATGGGTTTGTAAGGAAAAATGCAAGAAGCGATGGATAGCTCAAAATAAAGTTACTCTTCTGCAAACACTTGAGGGTTGTTATGGAACAACAGGCGAGCCATTGGCACTGAGGACTCCGGCTTAACCTCCTGCTCAGCTTACTGAACTAGTTTTGAGAAGCAGGATTAAGGCCTACGTGTTGACAGAAACAAAGGTACTCTGTCTGGATAAAATGGGAGTGTCTTTTTCTCTCCAGAGATAGTGATTGGGGAATTGTTTGGGGGAACCAGACTGACTGGGGCATCGGCTGTGATACCTAGGCCTCTATCACAGGATGGGTAAGGTGGGTGTAGACTGTTTTAAAATCCTTTTTCTCTAAATGATTTGTTCCCTCTGTTAAAATAAATGTAATATTTTGGTTTAAGAAAGCAGTCTGGTCACTATATTCACCACTTGTCAGACTCCTACAGGCAAGAACCACTGGTGTCCACTCTCAGTAAGACATGCTAGGTAGGCATGGTTGATACAGAGTGCGATAACCAAGGACCTGGGCTAAAAAGTGGGGAATTAGGGAATTCTGTCCCAAGAAAGGTAAAGGCATGAGGCCTGACCCCGGAGGGAGAGGCACTCAGAGGCCAGAAAGGGGATAGAGGTGCAGCTAGGCCTGCAACCATGATAGCTGTAACTATATGTGATGTAACAAAAGAAACGCCTCTGGATAAGAACAGGTAGGGTTGGGGTTTCCTTCAGTTGATAAATACAGACTTGTGAGTTCTCAAAATTCTGATTTGACAAAGACTCTTTAATCAGAAACTCCTTTTCTTTTTCCAGTTCGACTGGCTGTGAAATTGTCAGGGTATAATTTTGATTCTTAATAAGACTCCATATAAGCAGGCTCAATTCAAATTTATCAATCAACAGTATTAGTCAAAGATTAATGCAGCATGATACAGAATACACAAGGTTATATGTTACCAAACCAATTCTGGAGAACTGACTCTGCAGCTCAATTCACTCCTAACAACTTTCAGAAACTCAGTTCCTTATATACCATAGATCTTTACAAAGGACAGATGAAGATATTCCTTTTCCCACACCCCAGTTATCTGTGGAGTTTCCTTTATGGTATCTCAGTTTACATGATTGATCAATTGAAAGGTATTTCTAATGAAATCATTATTACAGAAAACATCTGCGACAACAAGGAATTCCTGATGAGTTAAAAATTTCTCTCGGTAATTCATTATCTCATCGATCACAGAACACATTTGCAACAACAAATATCACTTATCAGTTACAACTTGTCCCTTCCTGGACAACTGGACACATTCTCCACAGGTCAGATTGGTCAGAATAGACTATTATCCATACTCCATCATTTGGACACACAAAGAGGTTCAACCTAAATTCAGAGTACCTAAAATTATAATAAAGAGTATCAGCACTTTGGTTCATACACAGAGGATTGTGGGAGTTTGGTATCTGCTAACAGAATGCACCTGTAAAACTGCTGGGTGACCCTCAAAACTTGTATATAAAATTGAAGTTTTATGAAACACATTATAATTTACTGAAATGAGCTGAATTAACCAAAGGAAAAGTCATATCGGTCACTGTACGTTTATTGTTTCCCCTTTACATCAGGAATCTAAACTTAATTACTGATCTGAAAATTCAATACATTTTTACAGCTAGAAAGGTTTGTATTGACTAATTTTTATTTTGCAAAACTATAAAGCAACCTTGAACCTTAACAGAGTAAGTACCTAAAAATTCAATTACTGCTCAAGGAAGTCAGGGCCAGAAATGTTTGAATTATGAAACCAAAAGGAGGGCAATTTGTAAACATGGAAATACACTTATAGTTTATAATACAGCTTTTTGTTCCATGATCTGTTACATTGCAACATGTCAAGGATCGCATTATCCAGAAATAAATAGGAGCTTGGATACATACACAGCTTGCTTGTGTATCGTAGTAACAGTGATGCTGGACAGTTGGATCTCAGTTAGAAATGTACTCATGCTATGCAGTTCTTACATGACTTTTTCAGAAAGCATAAAGTCCTAGAAGCAACAAACTGTAAGCAAAAGTATATTATTTAATTCTTAGCATCATTTCTTTTCAAGAGGGTCACAAACACATCCAAGAATATGCTACCAACAGTTTGCCAGAATGTGCCACTGATTTGTAGGAAAAGCCAATCATTTATTTCTAAATGTTATATACCCTAGTGTTACCCCTTTTGTCCTGAGTAGCTAGCCAAAGTTCAGAGCCCTGGGAATGTTCCAGTTGGGAGTAGAAATTGATAATGAAGTCTGGTATTTTCTTTGATGCAGTCTTGTTTATTTACAAGGAATACATAGAGGCCTGCTTCTCCAGATGCAGGAGGAACCAAAGGCAAAAGGAGTGGGTTTTTTGCTTACAGGTCCAAAATTTCTTTTCATCTAGTTCTGTTACCCAGAACCTCTCTAGGTTTCTCTCAAGGTCATGCTTCTGCTTGGATTCCTTCAGGCTCTCTCTCTCTCTCGCTCTGATTCTGTGTTCCTCACCCCCGCCCCCCGCCTTTCCCAAAACAATACTCAGCAAAAAACCTTCAGCTCACACAGTTGAAACCTCCTGGGCAATTTGACGATTCCTTTGTCCGGTGTGGGAGCTTTTGGTTAACTCATGGTTACAATCATGTTAATTGAAAGGTGTGTTCACACCCATAAATCTCAATAGTGTTTTTACCACACAGAACAAGATTTCACCCAAGTCATAACAATGCTGTCAGTTTAAGAATAAATCTCTCTCATACTATCAGTATGGTATATAAGCCAAAGTACATAAAACTTTGACATTTTCACTATATAGAACAGCTTAATGCTTTTAGCTGAAAATAGCAGCACAGAGTGGACTTTTCAGACTATTGTGACTTGGAACATTTAAAAAAATAGAAAAGGGTAAGTCCTTTTCTTTTTGTGAATACAGACTAACACGGCTGCTACTCTGAAAGCTGGTTAGGAACTGACTCCAAATCCAACAGATTATCTCTAGATGGTTGAATGTTCATCTCTAGTACACAAAAATGGGACACTTATCTTCTGACATTTTTCTTACTGATACTTCAAAGATCACTTCAGGAGTTGCTCATAAGGAACTGGCAACTCAAGAGCAAGAGCTGCTGTACTACAGATAATGGGCCACAGGGAATTCAAACAACAACAAAGCAAAACGGAGCCAGAAAAAGAAGAAAAAAATTATTTTTCTTTTAACTCTTAACACAAGAGAAATATAAAAAAGTGGGGGGGAAGGATGGAGGGGAAGAGGACTATGAGGGTTCCTGGAAAGAGCACATAAAGCAGAAAGAAGGAAACTGGGATTATATTTCCTTCTCTTCTAATGAGAGTTACTAAGAAAGAGGCATTAAAAGAAAGACAGCCCTTTTTCAGATGAAGTTTATCTATAGTGTTACAACTCAAGTGAAAAACACAGCCTCTGGGTTTTTATGGCTTAAGCCTCTCAAAAATATGGCACATCTTTTTCAAATACAGATTTGAACACATTGCGACTCTGTGCTGCTATATTTACTTACAGTTTTGGAGTAAAGTGATAAAATGAGACCCTCAACCTCTGGGGAGGAAAAATAATCCTGAAGCAGCATTAAAATGTATTGGATGAAACTCTGATCCCAGTGAATTTAAGGACAGAAAGAATGGTCCAGTGGTTAGACTGCTTGCCTGGCTCCTAGAAGCTGTGGGGTTCCCATCCTGCCTGACCCTACACAAGTCAATCTCTGTGCTTCATTTATAAAATGGCAATTATAGTTCTACCCTTCTTCGTGGGGGATGTTGTGAAGTGATCCCATACTACTGTTGATTAGGTTCATTAGTAATTTACCTAGATCAGAGTTTTGCCATTGACTTCAGCATGGCCAAGATTTTACCCACAGACATTCTGAATACAATTTTTGACACACAAAATATTCCTTTCCACTACCTTTAAGATACCTCCAAAGCACACAAATAAAATGGTTGGATATACCTGTGACTGATTTATAAATTAAACAGAGCTGGTTGAAATTTTTTGCATCAAAAAGTTGTGGTTTATTCAGGTTTTTTTTTTATGAAAATTTTTTTGACCAAAGACAAATTTCACATGAAAAATTTCATTTATCAAAAAAAATTTTCAATTAAAATGTTCAAAGTAAAATATTTTTTTAAAGGTTCATTCATTTTGGTGGAAAAAAATTCTACTTTCCACTTACTTTTCTACTTCCCTCCTCTTTATTTCTTCTTCTTCCCACTACCACCACTCTACCCCACCTCACCTCACCACTTCCACCACTGGAGAAAAAAAAAAAAAAAAAAGGGAAAGCATCAAATAAAAATTTTACTGCCATTGAAATGAAATTTTGAAAAATAATTATTTCAAAAAAATTTTATCAAAACTCCAGAGATTTCAGTAACCCAGTTCAAGGAGCTATACTTATCCAATTAGGGAGCAGAAACTATACCATATGACCTATGTGTCCCATAAAAATCAACACACATCTTGATTTTGGAATAGCACTGCTCTCAATAAACAGCTCACAAGCAGTCTACAGACCAAGTATTATTTATAGAAAGTATTTTGTGAATACTTTTAAAGAAATTAATAAGTTGTTTGCAGAGAGTTGGAGGACAGTAAGAAAGGCACAATTTATGCCATAAAATATTCCCCATAAATTATTTGCCCAGCTGTAGTTGAGGCAAATAGTCATCTTTGACCTTTGACATCAGATAAAGGGAAGTGATATTTTTCTGATAATTTCACTGGAGAAAAGAGACAGACTATAGGGAAATGAAATATGAAGAGTGCTACCAGGGAAGTAAATAAATAGACTGCTTAACTAAGATATCCCTAACAGCTTAACAAGGATTTTAATTTTCCATACGACTTTCAAAAATATTTTGTGGATGAATTAGTTTGAGATTAAATTAGATTTCTAGGGATAAAGAAGTTTGGCTAAACTCCACCATTCTAGCAATCTGATTGTCTCTCTGTTTCTTCTAAACCATGTGCTTAAGAATGAAGATTGTAGCTTTATGTATTTTTTCTGCAAGTTTGTGTTTAATATCTATCCCAATTTTAATTCAATGGGTCGGATTCTCTGGTGCATTACAGTCCATTTGTGCCACTCAGGTCCATTAAAAAACCCTATGTCAACCATACAACATAGAGTTGCCCAGCAGTAACTCTAAGTAATGTCTGGGCTGGACAGGGCCAGCTCTCAGAATCAGGAAGCTGTTGCCTGATCTATTGAATGTATATTGATTATATGACTAATTTAGTTTCTCTAGTTAGCACTCTGAAATGTGGTAGGTTTTTGTCACAAGAATTATATTATATTTTTATTGTATTTTATTTTTATTATTATATATTATATTGTAAGAATTACTAGTCAGTTGGGAGCTCAAATGTGTGCAGATGCAACACACACTTAGGAATTTATTAACTCACTTGGCTACACTTGCGAGTTAGAGCACATTAAAGCAGCCCCTGGCACACTAGCTACTACCCGTCCACACTGGCAAGGTACATAGAGTGCTCAGAGTCCATGGCTAGAGCGCTCCTGGTACTCCACGTTGGCGAGAAGATTAACGCTTGCTGCGTCTTTGCTTAAACACCCGGGCATCAGTGTGAACGAGGTGTTGCATTACTGCACTCTGATCAGCCTTAAATCCCATAATCCCCTTAAGTCAAGTGACCACTCTTGTCATTGTTTTTGAATCGCTGCAGGAATGCAGATATGCCCTTTGAAAGCTCCATTTCTGACAGCTGGCATGTTTACCTGCTCCAAGACACAGCAACCATTAGTGTGGAATGCTGTGTGAGAGAGAGAGGCGGGGGGGAGGTCTGCTGCTGTCTGAACTTACAAGACAGCATGCTGACCTGCTCTCAGCCCCCCCCAAAAACGACTCTCCCCCCCACATACACACACAACACACTCCCTGTCACACTCCATCCTACCCCTCCCCCCCATTTGAAAAGCAAGTTGCAGCTACTTGAAGGCTGGAATAGCTACCACAATGCATTGCTCTCTGTGGCCATTGCAAGAGCTGCTAATGTGGCCACGCCAGTGCGCTTGTAGCTGTCAGTGTGGACAGACTGCAGCGCTTTCCCTACTGCGCTCTACAAAGGCTGGTTCATCTCAAAGTGTTCTACATCTGGAAGTGTAGCCATGCCCTTAGTATCATCTTCCCCTTCATCATTTTCACCATCACCAGTGATTGTCATCCTAGCATCTCCCCAGGCACGCAGGCCGACATATAGCTTTTATACTGTGTTATACTGACATCACTATCTAATGCATATTCAGTAGGGGTTTCAGCTCCTTTTCCTTATTGTAATTCCTCTCCTTTTTATATTGGGGTGCCTTCTCCCATATGTTATTAATCCTTTTACCTCCAGCTTATTAGTATATATATAGTTACCAATCAGTTACCATGGCATTTTTGTGGTCAGACATCTCTTGATGTCCCTTACTAAAGATATACCAAGCTGCTATAAACTAGTGTCTTGTGATTTTCTATCAGCAGTTTGCAACACTTGTGATTATTACAAAAACTATAAACAACCTTTGCTGCATCTTGTGACTTAAGATTACTGTTAGTTTGCTTATGCTAATGTATTGTTCAACTACCCCTACTCAGGCTATAAGGCCTTATGCTTATGTTAACTGCTTAAGCTATCCTTATAGGCCTAGGCCTATAGGTCTCTTGTGTTTCTGCTATCGGTTCCTTATCCCTTTACTTTTACTTACTATATAACTATCGTTACTGCATAGCTATATGCTCACTGTCTGGGCTACACTATCTCTACCACAATTAAAAAAGAGTTGCATGTACATAGATACACACAATAGACCAAAGTTTCCCCACATTTATACTCCTTAACAGATGTTTATGCAACTTAAAATTGCCATATGCAATTCAGGCAGATTTGAATATTTGGCCAAGCAGCTGCAAAATATAGTCCATTCCATGTATTATGCAGATCAGTGTTTAGTAACAGCAACATGCACTTTTAGTGATCATCCACTAACCTGCACAAGAGAAATATAAATAGGGTTGTACGCTTATCATGTAGAAAGACGACCTTTAAAAAAAAAAATGATGCAGACTATTCTTGTTATTAAACTTAGAATAATCAAGAATAGCAACTCCAGTCAGGGCCAGATTAACCTTTTGTGGGTCCCAGTGCCCGGACCATGGCCCCACCCACCCCCGCTCCACTGGGAGGCCTCTTCCCCCCCAAGGCCCTGCCTGCCACTCATATGGGGAGGAGGTGGTGAAGAGAAGGAAGCGGGGGGGGGGGAGGAGCAGAGAGGAGCGAGCAGGAGGCGAGGCAGGGAGAGGGCGGAGAAGAGTGAGTGGTAGGCAAAGCCTTGGGGTGGGGGGAAAAGAGGCCAAAGGGATAGGGCCTCAGGGCAGAGCACAGGTGGGGCAGAGGGGTGGGGCCTCAGTCCAGGCACCAGTACCCCTTCTGGGAGCGGTCCCAGGACCATGGCACCATTGGTGCTATTATATACCTGGTACTGATTCTAGTCTCAGCTATTTTTGCTGAAGGTCTCAAATATTGACTGTGAGCTCTCTCATGCCAAAGGAGGAGGATCTTGTGGTTAAGGCCCAGGACTAGTATTCCATTGAACTGGGTTCTGACCTGCTTTTGCCACAGCCTCGGTATGCCACTTAGGCAAACTGCTTAATCCTTCTGTTTCTTTGCTCCCTGAAACTTAAAACTGGGATCATAATTCCTTTATCTGCCTTGTCTATTTAAACTGTCAACTCCTTGGGGTAGAGACTAGCTATCTCAGTTGGAAGCTCTGGGTGCTACCTAGATACATATAAATTTTAATATCTGAAGGTCTGAGTGTTGAATTATAAGAAGGATTCTGCGTGGACTCCTCCTGAATGTCGAAACAGACTGTACTTCTACATAGAGTGCTTCCGCCGACTTGCACGGGCTGAAATTGTGGAAAAGCAGCATCACTTGCTCCATAACCTCAGCCGTGCAGAACACAATGCCATCCATAGCCTCAGAAACAACTCTGACATCATAATCAAAAAGGCTGACAAAGGAGGTGCTGTCGTCATCATGAATAGGTCAGAATATGAACAAGAGGCTACTAGGCAGCTCTCCAACACCATTTTCTACAAGCCATTACCCTCTGATCCCACTGAGGGTTACCAAAAGAAACTACAGCATTTGCTCAAGAAACTCCCTGAAAAAGCACATGAACAAATCCGCACAGACACACCCCTGGAACCCCGACCTGGGGTATTCTGCTACCCAAGATCCATAAACCTGGAAATCCTGGACGCCCCATCATCTCAGGCATTGGTACCCTGACAACAGGATTATTTGGCTATGTAGACTCCCTCCTCAGGCCCTATGCTACCAGCACTTCCAGCTATCTTCGAGACACCACTGACTTCCTGAAGAAACTACAGTCCGTCGGTGATCTTCCTGAACACACCATCCTGGCCACTATGGATGTAGAAGCCCTCTACACCAACATTCCACACAAAGATGGACTACAAGCCGTCAGGAACAGTATCCCCGATAATATCACGGCAAACCTGGTGGCTGAACTTTGTCCCCAAATGTGAAATAGTTATGGGTAAGGACAAAGTCACAATATATACCTTTAAATCAGCAGCACTGCGATGGGTACCCACATGGCCCCACAGTATGCCAACATTTTTATGGCTGATTTAGAACAACGCTTCCTCAGCTCTTGTCCCTTAATGCCCCTACTATACTTGCGCTACATTGATGACATCTTCATTATCTGGACCCATGGAAAAGAAGCCCTTGTGGAATTCCACTATGATTTCAACGATTTCCATCCCACCATCAACCTCAGCCTCAGCCTGGACCAGTCCACACAAGAGATCCACTTCTTGGACACCACGGTGCTAATAAGCGAGGGTCACATAATCGCCACCCTACACTAGAAATCTACTGACCGCTATTCCTACCTACATGCCTCCAGCTTTCACCCAGATCACACCACACAATCCATTGTCTACAGCCAAGCTCTATGATACAACCGCATTTGCTCCAACCCCTCAGACAGAGACAAACACCTACTAGATCTCCATCAAGCATTCTTAAAACTTACAATACCCACCTGCTGAAGTGAAGAAACAGATTGACAGAGACAGAAGAGTACCAGAAGTCACCTACTACAGGACAGGCCCAACAAAGAAAATAACAGAACGCCACTAGCCATCACCTTCAGCCCCCAACTAAAACCTCTCCAACGCACCATCAAGGATCTACAACCTATCCTGAAGGACGACCCATCACTCTCTCAGATCTTGGGAGACAGGCCAGTCCTTGCTTACAGACAGCCCCCCAACCTGAAGCAAATACTCACCAGCAACCACACACCACACAACAGAACCACTAACTCAGGAATCTATCCTTGCAACAAAGCCCGTTGCCAACTGTGTCCACATATCTATTCAGGGGACACCATCATAGGGCCTAATCACATCAGCCACGCTATCAGAGGCTCGTTCACCTGCACATCTACCAATGTGATATTTGCCATCATGTGCCAGCAATGCCCCTCTGCCATGTACATTGGTCAAACTGGACAGTCTCTACGTAAAAGAATAAATGGTCACAAATCAGCCATCAAGAATTATAACATTCAAAAACCAGTTGGAGAACACTTCAATCTCTCCGGTCACTCGATGACAGACCTGAGAGTGGCTATTCTTCAACAAAAAAAAACTTCAAAAAAAAAAAAACAGAGTCCAAGGAGAGACTGCTGAATTGGAATTAATTTGCAAACTGGATTCAATTAACTTAGGCTTGAATAGAGACTGGTAGTGGATGGGTCATTACACAAAGTAAAACTATTTCCCCATGTTATTTCTTCCTCCCCACTGTCCCTCAGACATTCTTGTTAACTGCTGGAAATGGCCCACCTTGATTATCACCACAAAAGGTTTTCTTCCTCCCCCACCCCCTTCCTGCTGGTAATAGCTCATCTTAAGTGATCACTCTCCTTACAGTGTGTATGATAAAACCCATTGTTTCATGTTGTGTGTGTGTGTGTATGTATATATAAAAATATAAATCTCCCCACTGTATTTTCCACTGAACGCATCTGATGAAGTGAGCTGTAGCTCACGAAAGCTTATGCTCAAATAAATTTGTTAGTTTCTAAGGTGCCACAAGTACTTTCTTTTTGATCTCCAAAGTATTTTTCGGGGAAGACCAGAAACAAACGCAAACAAAAAACAAGTCTGAATAAAAATCACTGTCCCTGTCAATTCGTCAGGAGTTTAATGGCATAGTTTCTGACATTTTACTCATGCCGTTTCTCCAGTCATCTACAGTGTCTTCCAGGAAAATAAGGGTACACAAAATCTGAATTTCTAGAGTGAAAAAGAATAAAGGTGTTTTTCTTTTGGAAAACAAAATCTCAGGTCCTTTAAGGAAGCAAGAGATCCAAAATCCTCTTTATTCCTCTTATGGGACACATGTAGTAGCCTTGAAGCTGATCGTAGATCCATGAAGATGGCTCAGAAGTATTAAAAAGGGGAACAATCAACGGTGGAGTAGAAAGAAAGAAATGGTTTGCTGCAAGATTAGCTGCATAGGATTTATATAACTAGTAAAAAAAAAAAAAAAAGAGATGAAGGGTCATGGTGGAGAACGACTCAGTAGAGGTAGAGTGCAAGAGATGAGATCCTGAATAGAAAAGATCTGGTTGATGGGTGCCAGGCAAAATAAGAAGTTTCAGAAAGAATCTAATTTGAAAATAAGAGATTAAAAAGAAATAGCATAAAAATCCATTCAGGCAGAATGTCTGTGTATTCACTGTATCAAGACAAGAACAAATTGCCAAAACAAACAAAGTAAAGTAGTGTACAGTACAAAAAAAATAGCTGAACCTAAAGATATATACAAGTAAGAAAACCATACATTTCCCACGAGTTGCATTTGTCTTTCAATTTGAACTAGATACTACAGTCCAGTATTTTTCTGCAATTTCTCCTATTTGGTATTTTCATTTTCCATTGACTTCCTGTTGTAACTATACTTTATGTGAAATGCATGAGAAAACAATATGAATGCACATTTTTATTTACAAAAATAGAATTCATATACCTTCTGCTCCAACATCTCAGATGTACTGCATCTCCTCTAATTTCTCCTGCCTCTTGTCTCTCATTCTTCCTTGTCTTCTTTCAGGGTGAAACTCAAGACTGTGGAGAGGAGCCAGCCCAACATCTAAAATTCCTACCAAGCCTATTTTGAGAGTTTAAGTAGTACTTATGTATTGTCTAGCCCGAGTGCTGACCCTCTGCACAGGACTGATTTTCACCCTAAGTGAACAGTGCAGATTTCTGATTATATCAGGGAGAACGTGGCAATCGGATATTCCAAATCCTTCCTTCGCAAATATATTGCAAGCATGACAGGAAAGCAGAAGCAACACTTCGCTTGTGGAAGGGTTCATGGCTGTACCTCTTTTCTGACCTTCTGTCCCACCTGAGCTTTCCCTATAAATAACTGCATGACGTGGGTTGTGATATGGGCAATGTATCAGCTTCCATCAGAGCTGGAAGAAACTTGAACTTTGGAAATACAGTCAAAAAGGAAAGTCAGGACTAAATGTAGAGGTGATTTAAATTAGACTACCATACCTCTTACACTCACTCTGCCAGCTTATAAAGGACTTGAAGGGTCCAGTTTATTGTTCTGCTACAGCCCCTCATTATAAATAAGGTTATAAATTCAATACATCTTTGCCACATATCTGTCAGATTGTGCCTATAAAGGTAAACAGGAAACCCCTAAAGAGAGATATTTTCTTCCTTATATGCATTTTAAGTAAATAGGTAATTTCTGCATATATGGGTGACCCCTCAAGACCGGTTGACTCTCCAAGATGAAATACATTCAGTGGGTGAAACAGTTAAGTACATTTATTTCATAGCTTATAAATAATTTGAGAGGTTTAGTGAATTAGTGTCTCCCAGGATGTTTTACATATTATGTGGAAAAGGAAAAGACTTCACAACAATGAAGTTGTCCTTTCCAGTTGCCATTATTTCCATAATAAAAGCTGCCAGATACCAAGCTGCCTTGATATATGACATGTTTAGTTTTATTATTATTAGCTACCTGCTATTTATCCAGCTATTACTTAAGTCTCTTGGCTCAAAAGTGGCCTTTCTGTGCAGCAGCTACAGATCTTCCAGCAGCAACCGAGGCACAGAGCCACAAAGGGGACTATACTTTTATATGTATGTGGAGGATGAGCCAGCACTACTTGTACATATTGGAATCCACAACGTCTGGCTTAAGCCCTTAGGCTTCCCTGTATAATGGATGGGGAGAGCTAGGTGCCTGAGAATGAGATCCATCAAAGGATGCACACTAAGCTAGTCAATGGGAGATGCCAACAAGAGATGTGTCTCCTAAGCCCTGCCTCCTCTCAGAGTTCAATGCCTAACACCTATGTCTCCTTGTGATCCACAGCTGGGAACCCCTCTGCGGGGCCAGCATTTCCCATGCGAATGGCTTAGGCCAGGCATCTGCTTAACTTCACCCAAAACAGCTAGCAGGGACGAGGAAAGTAAGATGGCCTCCCTTCTAACTTTTAGCCCAGTGGTTAGGGTACTCATCCAGGATGTGGGAGACCCCAGTTCAATTTCCCTCCCACCCCTGCTGGTGAGCTGAAGGGATTTGAACAGGGGTCTCCCAACTCTCAGGTGAGTGCCCAAACCACCAGATTAGAAGGTCATTGAAACTCTGGCCCAATTAATATTTAATCCAAAAGAGGAGTGGCTTCAACAGGAGAATGAGAGTGCCCCATTTTGGAATATCCTACGGACAAGTCCTGAATTAAGGTATTAACAGGGTTAGGAAGCCCTGAGCAGGCAGTTTGTGGATCAGTGTAGTACCTAGGTCTGTTTTAGGCCTCCACATTGGGGTTTAGGCACTTAAATCCTGTCATGGATCTGGGCCCAATCCCTTTCTCCAGGGCATCTGATATCTCACTGGGATCCACTGTTTTGTTCTGTGTATAAAGCACCCTATCACACATTACACTACGGCTAGCTCTCTTCTATCCTCACACTGTCCATCAACATTTATAGCCACAATAGCAGACCTTCTCAGGAGCAGTTACTAACTGCTGGGTTTCATCTTTATCTTTTCTACTTAAAATAACTTCATTGTTCATAAATAGGGAATGGTGTTTCCAGATCTAAACATATCAGTTCTTTCTTCCTCAACAAAAGGATATTACATTTAATCACAATTCATGAACTGCAAACCCTCTCTGCTATGGCTAGTCTGTACCAAATTTAAAGGCTTGTTAAACACCTCACAGCTGCTAAATCTGTGTTAGCTATGCATATTTCTTCTAAGCCTTTTGTTTGAGGCTTTTTTTTTAAAAAAAAGTAATGTCTGCTTCCTGAGCATTTTACTTGTCACACCTTGCATCTGGTGTGGTGTTTTTAAACCAAGTAGCTGCTTCTACTGCCTTTTAAATACAAATCCGCTTCATTTTAAAAAGCTCACCTAGGGAAATCCAACTCTCTCAGTACTCAGTTTCCAATCAAATTAACTAATTGAGAGTTGATTAAAGACCTTTCACAATTCTGATTAACCTGTGGTTGGAATCATAAAACCTTGTTTTTACTACAAAAATAGTCATTGAAAGACATTAATAAGTAATCAATCTGTCAAAGGAAGGAGAGAAAAATCCATTGAGAGAAAGCTAAACTATCACAAAGATATATGAGAATCTGCCAAACCAAACCAAATCACCCCAACACAATTATTTCTTGGATAGCTGCAATTTTGTTTTTCTTGGCTATGCATTCTTTTACTTTAGAAAATCATCATCATTTAAAGTTTCCAAGCACCAAATCCTGGAGTCCATGCTCTGGCAAAATGCCCATCAACTTCAGTGGGAGTTTTGCCTTAACAAAGAGTGCAGGGTTTGGCCCCAGACACTTCCAGACATTGTTCATGGGGAATTAGGAGCAAGGACATAAGCAAGTGCATATATTTTTCCACTTGCCAACTTCCTTATCACTGTTCTGCTCCATTTTAAAAATAACATTTACCTGCCAGTAGTGTGTTAGTTCTTTTTGTAAGGCTTCCCACTCCATACTTGAGTTTACCAAAAAAAAAAAAAATCACATATTACTATAGTCTGGCAGTGAATGCTGAATACTACCTGTTCTTTCTCTATTGAAATGCAGGCTCCGACTCCCATTTTAATCTCCATTAACCTCACTGTCACAGCAGTCCTAATTATCCACAAATTCTGCATCATCTATTACATCATCTAGATAAACCCATCATTCACTACTGTAATCCTGTTCAGCCACAGCTATCTATAACTGATATCATCAGCAGAAACATCAGTTTGTCCTTTAGTCTCCATTGGAGATATCAGAATTTCATCTGCAAAATTTTTGCTCTCTTCTCCTTGTGTCACTTAAACCCACATGTACAACTAGTGCTGGCTCATCCTCCACATACAGATAAAAATGCAGATGTGTTGTATTCTAGTTGCTATACATATTATATTAACAATTCTGGTCTTAATCAATCAGGCCTTATCCTTCCTTTGACTCCAATTAAAGTTTCATACATGGAAGGATGGCAGGGCTGGGACTTAATTAAGAAATAAACTGTAATAACATCAGTTAGTTTCTTATGAGACAAGTTACAATTAGTATGAAATTAACAGTTTGTAAAATATAAAGCATCATTTAAAATAATCATCCCACATTTCTCTCCTTGAAAAGGAAAGGTCTTATTTTTCTTCTTTGTCCTGGGGAACTGAGGAGGGGGAAATTGTGGGGAAATTATTCAAAGAACATTTTCACAACTTCTGAATAGCTTTGCAAACTTTTTTGTGCTTTTTTCATCAACATCAGGGCGTATGCTGGTGAATGGCTATTCTCGCAAACACCTGTATTAATTTGCAAACAAGTATATTTGCACAATTACGTGTATTTGCTGTTCACACCAGTGGTGCTTACCCTTTGCTTACAAAATTTAAATTATTTAGAAAATAGAAGCAATGTCATGTGCTTTGGTAAGCCGCCAAATACAATGGATAGAGTCATCCATGGAAGGGCTGAACCTAGGACTTCCAGCTCTAGAATGTGACTTGCTACTATTTGAACTAAAGGAGCAGCTCCATTAGCTTGGAGTCAATAATAGACTCATAACTCCTTTATAGCAGAGGACCCCAAAGTGTAGACTGCCCTAAGGGGGTGTGGAGGACTGTCCAGCGGGGCACGGTGGGGTCCAGGCCAGACCCCTACAATGGGGGAGGGAGAACCATCCAGCCCTGCTACACTCCTAGCTCTACTCCGGCCCTGCCCCCAGCTGTGACCCTGGCTCCCAGCCCTGCTCCTGGCCTCGTCCCCAGCCTCAGCCACTTGCCACATCTCCATACCCAGCCCCCACAGCAGCTGCAGCTCCACTTCCACCCCTGGCCCCAGACCCACCCCCAGCTGCAGCCTCAGCCCCTTTACCCCATCTGCATTCCCCACCCCCCAGTCCTACTCCCGGCCCTAGCTCAGAGAGGGCAGGGGAGCACAGACAGGGATATGGGGGGGTACAATCCTCAAAAGTTTGGGAACTACTGCTTTATAGTGTTTGTGTGTCAGCAAATCTAGATAAATATTTAATTTTCTCAAGGTGGTTTCCATGTGTTAATGTCCCTTTGAGAATTGCCACTTCTTATTTCTGCCACCAGAACATCAGCCCATTAACATTTACATTCAAATTCTGGGAACAAATCAAGCAATAGACTTCACTCTGCATGTGGTACTCAAAACATACAGGCTAAATATCATCCCGCAAACATTATGTTATATTCCAAGGTACCCACATTTTCTTTTATACAGCAACAACATGTTAACCTCATGGTCTCTTCTAGAGACCAGACAACTCTAGTATCTGGAATTATAAAACAATGAAATACACAGTGATGCTGTGTGTTGCAACATGTCCCAGGATGGTATGAGGAGAGTGTATGGGGGAGGAAAATCTGCTAAGTGTAGACATCTAGTACGTCAGCATGGAATCTGGGGAAATCTTTTATATCCTTTCATCCATGAAACCAACATATTTTGTCATTTTGATATCCACGTCACTAAATATTAGAGACCCTCCCTCACAAAAATTTCAAATAGACTAAAATAATGACAAGTCCTTCAGATTGTCAATGATGGAGGAAAGCCAAGTAAAGGTCAGTGGAATGGGTGTTAGTTTTTCTGGTACTTTTGGATTGTGAATGCGATTGTGATGGGTATTTATTTTGTAGTGCTTGTTGTGTTAACATTGTGTTACACTGAATGCTGATGTGGGGGACAGATGCAAGGAGGATGTATACAAGTGTGATGATGTAGGAAATAAATATAAAATGCTGTTTCTAGTACTGTCTATTGGGAGCAGTATGAAATACTGTACAAAGAGGAAGGACAGCTTGTCCATGACTATGTGCAAAGTTGTCATATTGCAAGATTAACCTTTAAGGACTCTTACATTTTAGAGCCCAAAGTGACACAATCTTCTGTATGCCTCCAGATGTGACTTTGTCATTCATTGCTGAAACCTTCAAGAAAGGAGTGAACATATTTGCAGCAGCCTGAAGCTGTGATGGATGGGAAATCTCTAGGACAGAGTGTCAGAGAGACAAATGCCACCAGTGAACTCAAAGTGACTACCAATCGAAAAAGCTGAAATGGTTCTTTGAATCACATCACTATGACTGCAATCAACAAGATGTAAAACAGCAAATCATTCACATGACATATAGTGATGAGAACATCTTTTTGGTGGGGAGATTGACTCATGGACAGTCAGCAAAATGATAACCGGCTCAGAACGAACAAGGCTCTTTCGGTGACTGACATATTTAAAAGATAGCTTATGGAACATGTGGTATTAAGATATAAAGACCAATAACTGAAACCAGATGTTGCATTAATATTCCTAAATTAAGTGTCTATGGTAGAAAAATATAGAACAGGACAATGCAGCACACAAAATAAGTGTAGGTGATGTTTATGAGAATATGTTTCTTTAAATCCACAGCAAGAAGCCAGGCATGAAAACTCTAGTAGAATCTCTTCAGTGAAAGAGTCAGTGAGTTGAAAGCAATAGAGCTGTGCAGATTTACACAAGCTGGCCCCTAAGGTAAGGTTAAAACCAGCTCTACAGTAATTAAGGTTTCTGAACTAAAATGAAAAAAGTATACCGTGACCAATCTAAACAGGATTCTTCAAGCATGCGATTGATGTAGAGGGCAGATCCAGGAGGAAAAATATTCAATAACTGAAATGCCAGCACCAAAAATATATCAAAACTGATGGTGTTCCTCATTGTGATATATTCACACTCCACCTAGCTTCAGATGACTTGCACCTTCATGAACAGCTTAATACAGACTATGTGGATCTGAGACCAGGCACAGACATTCCCTTTTGAGGTTCTACAGAATCTATTTGCCAAATCCCCACTACTGGCATTTTATGTTGTTTCTATTTCTGCAGATGCCAGCTGCTGTGGTTTCAGTGCAGTGCTTCTCCAGTTAAATGGAGATGACTGGAAGCCTCTCTCATTGTTCCAGATAATTTCAGATTGAGACCAAAGATGCCTAAATAGAAAAAGAGTGACTGGCAAACATATGGGCACATGAGGATCACAAGGCAAGCTGCCTACCTCTTAGATGTCAGAGATTGCTTTGCTTCGGATGAGGTTTAAACCTACTGCACCATATACCCCAGGGAACCCAGAAGTGATGGTCAATACCTTATCAAGGAATCCTGTTGATCATGCAGCAGCTTAGGAGGATATAGTAGCACATTAACTGGCCTTTCAAGCCTCCACCATGCAAATTAGAGCTGACTAAAATAGCCATTAATGCTGCCACTCAACTTAAAACTGCATCCAAAATTTGAGACATGGCTGATCCAGTTACTTAACAAGGACTTGTGCTTATAAACTGTTTACAAGTATGTCAAACACACTCCCTGCAGTTAACAAAATTACAGCACGGAGAGAAATTTTCTGTCCTTGGATACGCCAGGATAAAAAGCCAGTGAAATGGATTATACATTAGCTGTAGGAATGTGTGTCATTTTTCTCATTGTTGAAGTACTTTTAACTCCCTGGTAGACTGTAAGGGAGATTTGATTTGCCACAATTTCATTTGACAGACAGCAGGAACGTAGGCTAACCAAGAGTGTAAATTGGTCAGTGTACAGTACACTGTGAGTATTATTTCATCAGAGTGGGGCCTTACCTAGACTGGCAAAACTACACATTTTATTTTGAATGTCATGTACCTTTCTCCACTTGATATTTCATGGAAACATTTTTTGCTGAATACTTTATTGCCTCTTGGGATAAAGCTTTGGCACAGGAAATAGGAAAATTCATTTGTCTTCCTGTGATGCAATATATGCTTGATATTGAGCCTGCAATCAGCCATTATGGCACTGCCAATTTCAATCAAATCAAGCAAATTATTCTCTTCAAGTCATTTAATCTGAGATCAAACCAAAGTCCATCTCTGAAACATATGATGTTTTGCATGTGGTAAAATGCAATTGTACGCATTGAATATACATCTGCAGTTGTAGCTTGATTAGATAGCTTGCTCTTTTTTCCTTCGTGCTTAAATACTCTCTCCTCAGATCTATCTATCATGGCCAAATACACAACATTTCCAATATATGGAAAGCAGATACACAAGCAGAATTTCTAATACGTCAATAACTCTACCCCCCCCCCAAAAAAAAAAACAACCCATACCTCATTAACACAAGCCAGCTAGAGCCAACAAGGTTTGGCTGAAGCTTTGTGAGGTGGCTTTGCTTCCTTAGAAATAACAGGGAAACTGAACAATATTTCCTCCACTCCCTTTCACTATGGCCCAGGCATTAGATGTGTTGCAGCTGGTCTCCGCAGAAGTGAGCAGCAACTTCTACGGATCACATCTTAGGGACATATTTTTGTACTAGTGTTGTAGTAAGTTTAGAACTAGATGCAGTCTATATCAGCTATAAGGATTTCACAGAGCTTTATATTTGTTCCTTCAGCAACTAGGGAATACAATCACATTTCTAGTCCAAGAAATTCAAGAGTTCAGCTCCCAGAACATCTGTGCAATCTTCCTACTCCATGTTCCCCAAATAAGCTCATCTTCCAAGCATGATTCTTATAAATTACTGACCATATAAAATACCATGGGGTATTTGCTTGATAACTACCAAAAAGTTATGGTGGTCCTTAAGGCTAGTGGTCCACTGCTAAATGGAAATGGTAAAATTATGAATAATAATGGAGAAGTGTTCAATAAATCTTTCTGTTCTGTATATGGGAAAAACAGGTGTTGCATTCATATGATAACTCTTTCCATTCAACTAGTATCATGGGAAGCTGTTAAACTATAGCTATTTAACTTAGACATTTTAAATCTGCAGATACAGATAACTGGCATCCAAAAGTTTTCAAAGAGTTGGCTGATGAGCTCTTGGCCTGTTGATGTTGACTTTAAGCCTTGGAAAATTGGGGAAGTTCCAGAAGAAAGCTAATATTATGCAAATATTTTTAAAAAGAGTTAACAGGATGACCCAGGCAATTATAGACCTATCAATCTGGCATTGTTCCCAGGTAAGAATGGAGCAGCTGATAGAGGATTCAATAAATATATTACCCTTTTTTGATTCTGTAATTAATGCCAATCAACAAGTTTATGGAAAATAGATTCTGGCAGACTCAGTATCTTTTTATGAGACTGCAAGTTTGATTGATGAAAGTGATAGCATTGATGTAATATACTTCAGCTTCTGTTAGTCATTTGACATGGTACTGCATGACAGTTTGATTAAAAACTGGAAGTTAAAATTAATATGGCACATATTAAATGGATTCATAGCTAACTGATACCTCTTAAAAAGTAACTAAACATGGAATCATCATCAAGTGGGTATGTTTCTAGTGGGGTCCTTCAGAGATTGGTTCTTGGCCATATTCTATTTAACATTTTTATCACTGATAAAGTTTCCAGATGACAAAAATTAGGGGAGTGGTAAATAATGAAGTAGACAGGTCACTAAACAGAGCAATCTGAATCACTTAGTAAGCTGGGCACAAGCAAACAATGTGTTTTATACAGCTAAATGTAAATGTATGCATCTACAAACAAAGAATATAGGTCATACGTACAGGTTGGAGACTATCCTGGGAAGCACTGACTATGAAAAAAAGATATGGGGATCGTGGTGGATAGCCATCAGAACATGAGCTCCCAGTACAACCCTGGGTCCAAAAGGGCTAATGTGGTTCTTGCACAAACAGGCAACTTTTGAGTAGAAGTTAACAGGTTACTTTACCTCTGTATTTGGTAAAATACTGGTACAAACACTGTTGGAATACTGTGTCCAGTTCTGGTGTTCACAGTTGAAGGAGGCTGATAAATTAGCGAAGGTTCAACGAAGAGCCCCAAGAATGATTAGAGGAGTAGAAAACATGCCTTATAATGATAGGCACAGGGAGCTCAGTCTATTTAATTTAACAAAGAAAGTTAAGGGATTATTTGATTACAGTTTAAGTATTCGGGGTCAGGAAGGAATTTTCCACCAGATCACATTGCAGAGACCCTGGGGATTTTCTAGTTTCCTCTGCAGCAGGGTACAGGGATTACTTGCTGGTTTGAATTAATTGCTGGCTTTTCTGTAGCTTCAAGTGTTTAAAACAAGATTTGAGGACTTTGTTAATTCAGACAGAGGTTACGGGCCTATTACAAGAGTGGGTGGGCGAGGTTCTGTGGCCTGTGATGTGCAGGAGATCAGACTAGATGATCATGATGGTCCCTTCAGGCCTTAAAGTCTATGAATAAGTCCCTGCATGGGGAACAAATATTTGATAATGGGCTCTTCAATCTAGCAAAGAAAGGTATAACATCATCCAATGGCTGGAAATTTAAAGTGGAAATAAGTACATTTTTAACTTTTATGGTCATAGTTCCAATGGTTATATACCAAAGGCTATAGTATATTTTCCATCACTAGCAATTTTTAAATCAAGATTGAATATTTTTCTGAAAGATATGTTCTAGGAATTATTTGGAGAGGTTTATTTGGAGAGGTCTGTGTTATAGAGGAGAACAGACTAAATGATCACACTGGTCCCTTCTGACTTTGGAAACTAGACTATGAATAAAAAAAGAAAGATAGGAAATGATTAAATACAGTATGGCTTTAGTAGAAAATAAAAGTCCATATAAGGAGATAAATGCTGAGGGAAGCTTTAAGATTTTATAAAGACATATAGAAAGATACCTCTGAGAAGCTACACATTGCTAATGATGGAAGGGAAAAGAACCTGTAGTTCTCTTTTTTTTTTTTTTAGGTTCTATATAATTTTTTTCATGGTTATAATTAGCCTGTTCCAACCAGTTGGAAAAAAAGTTACAAGTCTATGTGGATTTCATGTAATTAAAACAGACAAAATAAACTAATTTGGGTCAAAGTGTGTATGACTCTGGTTTTTAGCAAGTTTTTGGGGAAGGGATCATCTTTTTGTTCTGTTTGTATGGGGCCTAACACAATGGGGTACTGGTCCATGACTGGGCTGCTAGGTGCTATGGTAATACAAATAATAAATAATGTGTATCATGTATGTTCCAATTCCTAACTGGGCTAATTAAAACAGATTAGTAGAGCTGGTTGAGAATTTTCCATCAAAATGAGTTGGGTTTTTTTCAAACACAAAATGCAGTTTTCCCAAAAATCAAAAGTTTTCTTCAGGAAAATGTCAAGATTTCATTTCAGGTTCTCTCCAATGTAAACATTTCACTTTGTTGAACTAAATTAAAAACCTTGTTTCAGGTTAACGCAACATTAATCTGTGCCCACCTAAACTGCCATGACACCTCATGGGAATTGTAGTGCCAGAACCTCCTGTCCCCATGCTCTCCTATGGGCTGGTCTCCCCAGTCAGACTACATCTCCCATGATGCACTGTACATTCCACAATTTCAATATGATTTTTTTTTGTCTCCGTTCAGGAAAAAAACAAAATGTTGAAATATCAGAATTTCCAGCTACATGGAAATTCCAATTTGTGATCAGTTCTGCTAATTATGGAAGTACTAGTTGGGTTTCATAGCTAAGACTGAGTTTTGCACTTAAAAAGGATTCAACCACTTTGCTACATATAAAGAATACAGTGTATCTAACTAGGAATTCAGAATGAACTCTGAGAATTTACAAGTAAATCAATTTAGTCTGAATTAAGAGATTTTTAAATAGCTCCTTTATGAAATTTAGCACCCTGTGCCAGATTATTTTTTTTAACTACCCAAATGATCTTAATAGTAGATTAACACAGATGCTTTAAACTTCCAATATTTTACTGAAATCTTGTGCATTGGCTACATTTGGAGAAATATTTGTAGGCTTAGTGGACATTTTTGTTGTTGCTCTTCACTGAAAATTTCTTCTTCAATGTTCAGCTACAGAGAAAACCTCAAAGAACTTTACTGTCAAAATGGCAGATCATTTTCCCTTATTGCTCCATATCAAAGTGAGCATAACAGTACCCTTACTGAAGATGTGCTTTCAAAAAAGCCACTACTTCCCCTTACTAAACTGCCTTCAGGGAAGTGGCCCCTGACAGCATTTATGTACTACATATAAAAATCTCAATCATTTCATTTTACATTCTAAAGAGAGAAATAAGGTGGGATCTGATTTTCCTCTCACATCAGTATAAATCAGGAGTAACTCAGATGAAGTCAATGTGGTTGCACCTGTGTAAAACTAGTTAAAGCGAGAAGAGAATCAAGTTCCATGTATGAGCACTGGATAAATGCTTAGACGTAATGAATGCTTTCAGGAACTTCCACTTCAATGCATCCTGTAGTGGTCCGAGAATGAGTCCAGTTGTGTTAATGATGCTTGCACGCTTGGGTTCACCTCAAAGCTCTGAAGTATAGATTGAAACAGTTGCCTGAAAGCAGAGCAGAAGGTACAATAATGAAACCATAGCCCAATAAAACTCATAGGCTACAGGTATTTTAGAAGCACATCATGCAATATATGTATTTACAGTAGCCTCATATGTCTTCTGTTTATAGTTCATTTGTGTGCAATAGGTCTTGACCAGTACTGGTCTTTGACATGGGCTGTAAAATACATTCTAAAAAGGACCCAATGGAGAATAAAAGTCAGAATCATGACAGAATGAATGATTTCTAATACATCTTTCCCACCCTTGCTTTCCATATATAGGATCCATGGGAGGATATTTTTCTCCACAATACAAATTAAGGATCCAGATTCAATTAACAAATGCATCAGGTTTCCATGGTGTGGAGGTGTGGGTGTATTGTATTATTACAGCTGACCCTAAACAATGAGTCTAGGTATATTCCATTCCCCTGCATGAGATCTTTCTCTGTTGCCTGTTTTATTCTGAGGTTGGCATATGAAGTATTTGCCTAGAGAATATCAAGCAGCTGAGATGAGGGTAGTCAGGGGAGCATTCCTGTGACTAACTGATACATCACAGTGAAGACCAATTGGATTCAGCAGAGGTAATTTTATTAAATCATATGGAGATAAAAGAAATGAGTATTTTATCTTTCCAAATATTCAAAAACCAACACAACTCAATGACATGGAGATGGGAGGGGAGGGGGGGAAGAAGAGAACCTACTTCCACAGGCAACATTAGCTATGACAATACAAGCTTGAATGAGAAAACTAGTAAAAGTAATTCGTTTACTAGGCAATCAAGCCATTTGTCTTGATCCAGCTACTAATCTATTGATCTGCTTCCAACTAGAAAGAAGAAAGTAACATCAGAAGGTAACAACAGAAGCTGGACAAAAAAAAATGCAGCTCTCTTATGTTCTGGCAATTGTTATGTGGGTTTATGTTCTGGTTTTCAATTCTTTGTCACTTATGAAGCATAAGGTATCCACAAGAAAGGTGTGAAAAGCTTGCTGGAGTAAGCTGTGTTGTCATGGTAATTGTAAAAACGAGGAGACTAGATAACCTGGAATTGCTACTGGGAACTGCTACTGAGAACAGAACCTCTTACTGCTATGTGACACGTTGAAATGGGACTCAGTAGTGATGGTCTATGAGGAATAAGACACTGCTCTCAGACCAGGTTTTAGTGATCATACTTAGCACATAAATAGCACTTTACATGTTCAAAGCATTAAAAAAGGTATTAACTAGTTAACTTTCAGAACACCTTTTTGAGGCTGCGTGTCCATCACTGGTAATTTTATAATCAAGACCAGATTTTTTTTCTATAAGTTTTAGTTCAGAGGGAATTGTTTTGGGGGTGTTCTTTGGCCTGCATTATACAGGCGGAAAGATTAGATGATCACAGTGGTTCCCTTTGGCCTTGGAATCTATGAATCTGTTTCCAGCTCTGTGCTCGTTTCTCCAGAATACACTGCTTCTCACAGTTTAACACCACAAATACCACTATTATGACAGGTAACATCAGCAGAAAGGTCAAATTCAACCCCCGAAAGGTGATCCTTGCAACTTAGTGACGAGGCATACTGGGGATATTTCCTTTTGTGTCAGCACACTTGTCAAGATGCCAATTGTGGGTAATGTGATTTATTTTTTTCTTTTAACAAAAAATATTTGTATTGATTTAGTTTGATTTCTGGAATTTATACTTGTACAAAAATATTACATTTGCAGGGACCACAATAAGCACAAACAAAATAATTCAATAAGCCCCATGAGCCTTCAAAACACTACAGTGTCTTGGGGAAAATAGGAGGGATTTTTCCCAGTTCATTTGGAGCAGCACCTCTGAGCAGATGAAAAACTGAAATCCTAAGCATTCTGTGGAATCTGAGCACTTAAAGTTATGAAGAGAGTTCACTTTTCCATACTATATCAATCCTTGATTTCTCTCACCCTGACAACAACGGTGACAGTTGATCTGGCAGTTTATTTGTGGTTTTTGTTTAAACAGATACCTATGAACTAAGTCCTTGACTGAGATCACCAACTCATTTCACACAGGAAACCAAAGGATATGCAGATACATGTCCACTAACACAGACAGCTGGGTAACTTCACTCAAAGCCGCATCTAAAGCCCATTGAAATCAATGGAGAGACTCATTGATTTCAACTCGAGATCAAACCCTGAATGAATGTTATCCTTGCTGATGTAAATAACGTACTACACATGCACAGAAACCTTTTCTTTCAATTCCTCAATAAGTTATTCTCACACATAGGAAAAACACAACATCCTTACTGAGGCCTATAGACAGGACAAGTCTGAAGTATTTAAAATAAAATCATTCTTCTACTTGAACACAAAAGAACATTAGTATTATTGCATGACAAACCCTTCTGTATTCATGCTCAACACACCTTAGCCAGGCCTTCCAAAAAAAAAAAAAAAAAAAAAAAAAAAAATTCATCTTTGAGCTGAGAAAAGGCATAAGAAACAAAATGTACCGACTGGAGTGAGCTTTATTTTCTGGAAAGTAATAAAGGATCTATAAATAGAATGCACACCTTCACTATAACTAGTGTTGCTACATATTGATTTAATTAAAAACAAAAACAAACAAGACACTCAGCTCATCATATATCATGCACTGATTTACCAAAGCACTTAAGCACATACTTAATTTTAAGTAGGAGTACTCACTGAAGTGAATAGGGTTACTCATATGCTTAACAGTAAGCATATGCTTAAGTGCTTTGCTGGACCAGGGCCTTTATTGTCTAAGGCACAAATGTTTCTATTTACCCAGTACTTCCGATTCCTTTTAAAATACTTTGGCAGAGGTGATTTTTTTTTAAATCCATGTGTGATTAGACAGTTTCAGAACCTATACTGAACAGATCTTATCTTTAAATGAAAATTATATACAAATTTGCGATTCATTGTGGCTGAACAAGCAATCTTATTTTCTTGACATGGAAGTGCTTAAAAGACACATGCAATCTCATTTCCTCTACTACAGTGTTTCTAGAAGTGTCTGTGAAACAGTCTGATGGCTACAGGCCCCAGACAGTGGAACAGGGTTTTTTGGGGGGCAGAGACGGATTGTTAGGGAGCTTCCTCCATGCAGACCCTGGCTGACCCTTAGCTTCTCCCATTCAGTCAGGCACATCAGTACCTGTCCCCATGTGTCCCTTCAACTCCATGTGTTCTTGCACCCCATCTCCATGTGTCCATCCACCCCCATATGTCCCTGTGCCCCCACTCAGCCACCCTCTGTAGCTCTGCCTCCCATCCCCCCAGCACTATATGGCACTGCACCTCCACTGTGGCCCTGTGCCTCCACTCCCATTTAGCCCCTGCCCCAGCCTGTCCTCCCCCACTAGCCCTTATGAAACCATCTGACCTCTCCCCAGCATCCCACACTGTCTGTCTCCCCATAACCCCCGTCTCCAAACCTGGCCTGACAGAAGTACTGCTTATAATTTTCTGAAGCATTCATCTTTTGGGGTTCCATTCTTCCATGATTGGTCTAGACCAGGGGTGGGCAAACTTTTTGGCCTGAGGGCCACATCTGGGTATGGAAGTTGTATTGCAGGCCATGAATGCTCACAAAATTGGGGGTTGGGGTGTGGGAGGAGGTAAGGGCTCTGGGGTGGAGCTGGGGATGAGGGGTGCAGGAGAGTGCTCTGGGCTGGGACCGAGGGGTTCAAGGGCAGGAGGGGGATCAGGGCTGGGGCACAGGAGGGGGTCAGAGGTGCAGGCTCTGGGCAGCACATACCTCAAGCAGCTCCCAGAAGCAGCGGTATGTCCCCATCCAGCTCTTACGTGGAGGCATGGCCGGGCAGCTCTGCGCACTTCCCCATCTGCAGGCACCGCCCCTGCAGCTCCTATTGGACATGGATCCCTGCCAATGGCAGCTGTGGGGGCGGCACTTGGGGCGGGGGCAGCATGCAGAGCCCACTGGCTGCCACTTCATGTAGGAGCCAGAGTGGGAACATGCCACTGCTTCCAGGATCCACGCGGTGCAGGGCAAGCCCTGGATCCTGTTGCCCAGCGGGAGCTCGAGGGCCAGATTAAAACATTTGGAGGGCTTGATGAGGCCCCCCAGGCTGTAGTTTGCCCACCCCTGGTCTAGACTCCAAGGTAAATTTATTGTTTATTCATTTTGCAAATGTTGAGCAAGATCCCCTGGGCCATATTTGAACTGGGGAAGACTAAAAAAAATTTCAAATGTGAAAAGTATATCTGCATTATGGTACGGCAAAAGCCTTAGAGGATACTAGGGCCTAAATGCCATGAGCTAATCCTTATATTTTAAGAGGGGGATTTTCAAAGTCCCCTGGGAGCTGGGATGCCCAATTCTCATTCATTTTAATGGGAATTAGTTGTCCAAATCCTATAGGGAACTTTGAAAACTTCAGTCTAATCCTTTTCTGCTGCTGCTCGCAGAAGCATAGCTGATAACCTCAGTTTATTTGCTGGTAACTGGAATTCTCTGAATCTGTTCTTGAAGTCACTCGACAGACCAAGCAGACATGGAACCTGTTAAATTCCATCAGCAAAGACAAGGAGCCACATTGACCTTGCCCCCAGTTCAAGTCCATTTATGAGCACTGAAGCAAAGAAATACATTTAGCAAACCACCTTCCTGGTAAATTACATACAGTACAATTCTGCAGGCCTTAATCATGCAGAACTCCCATTGAAATCTGATTAATTTCTTCAAGAAATTGCCTCCACAATCTGCAGTAAAAACTAATGTGGATGGATGAGGAGAGCTACATAAATATAAATATATTAATTAAGCTGGTTGAAAATGTTCAATGAAAAAGGGATAATTTGAGAAATTTTTCAAGTCTCCCTATTTTTAACCAGTTCCATTCACTTATTATAATAGCATCCAGAGGCTATGCTCATGCTGACCTGGGGTACCACTTGCCATAACAAGCAGTACTGCTCCCAAGCCAAGTGCATGCAAGAGAAGCAGAAGGATATTACATCTAAGGGAAGATTATCTTTCCATGGAACTGGTGGAAAACAATACTTCCCCCTCTCCCATTCCTGCCCTTAGTCCACCCATTACCTTCCTATTCACGCCAGCTGCATAGAACCCCAAACCCATACACAGCCCTCTACAACATTGTGGGGAATGATACCATAAGGGAAGGTCAAACCCTTTCCCGTGGATAAAATGTCTCCTCTGCAACAAACATGCTCTGTATTACTTATTTGCTACATATTAAATACATGTTAAATGCCCAGAATCTGGTCAAACCCTGTGATAAGGCTCGAGAGGTGCAGTCAGTCATGTGGTATGATCAAGTGAGGCTGGGCTATGTGTCATGAACAAGAATAACTGATGGGATTAAGTGGTGTAAACAAAGCTAAAAATATTATAATGGGATTTTGCAATCTCCTTTTCCTGGATTCTGATGTTCCTGGTGACAATTTGGCCGAGTGTTTGAAACCAATGAGATCCAACCTGTTCTGTTTTTTCTTTGTTTTAGAGTTCAAGGTGATAATGTTTGTACTTAAAGGGATTAAAGGATTGATTCAATGGCATTTCTACAAGCCTCTGTATAACAGAATGGCTTTTATTCCATTTTTTCCCCCCAACTTGTTACCATGGAAAGGAAATACATTTCTGGTTACTTCTTTAAAATGTGTTGTATTTCAGCAATTTGTTCCCATTTAAGTCTACAATATAACTATAAATTGGATGTTTTTTATTTTGTGGCCTTATACCAATTGAGTACATTTTAGTAGTTTTATGGGGGAGAGGGTACATTCTGTAAGGTTTTAAAATAATTTTGCAAGCCTGTGGAGACTAATTTCCCATTAGTCTAAATTATGTCTAATGCTGCTTGGGCACATCTTTAAAGTAACAAATGGAGAATTCTGAAGCGCACATGAATATATATTCATTTTTTCAAACAGATGAAATTCTTCATCCACCTTCAACCTAGGCAATTTAACAAAGTACAGTTGAGTGAAACCCAGTATTTTAAAATGATCATTCGGCTGCCCTCCTGCTGATTTTTATGCTTTGGAACATTCATTCTCTTTTCCTATCATGCACAACATTCTATAAATAAATAGCTGTTATTGTCTTTTTGAAGGATTCTCATCTTGGTTACACAGGTGAATAAGTTTCTTTGAGTGACTCATCCAAAAAAATCCCTTATTAGGTCTGGCTTCCAAATAAGTCAGAGTCTGAATTCTCATTTACACTAAGACTACACTATTCATCCCTCTGGAAGTGCAAAGAGGCTTTAAAATGAGTGTAAATTTAGTTTATCCCCACTATAAGGCCTCTACACCAAAGAGATATAAAATGGCCTTAGTGTAAATAAGAATCAGGCCTAATGATTTTTGCCATTAATATCAACAGAGCAGGATCAGGACCTATTTTAACATCTACCTTTCTGAGCCCCAAATCCATACAATAGAGAAATTAAGCTCTGTTCATTTTCATGAGCTATGCCAATTTATACCAGCTGGGGAGTTAGATCAGGATTTCCAAAAGTGTCAGTAATTTTTGGGTGCCTAACTTGAGAAGTCTTTTTAAAAAAAAAAAAAAAAAAAAGACACCCATTTTTAGAAGACAGATGCTCAGCACTCTTTAGGGAATAAATTGGACACTCAAAATCGGAGGCACCCAAAATCTCTAGTCATTTCTGAAAATATTGGTCCTGGCCCAGAACAAGAGTTCAACATTGCATCAGTTAACTGTTACATGAATATTAGGTGGCAAATGAGATGTTTCTTTGTCATTTACACAGACCCACAGTGAATATGATAACTAAGACTTAATGATGCGGAGCAGCGATTCTCAACCATGGGGTTATGCTAACTCATCTAGATATTTGTCTAGTTCAGTGTTTGTCAACCTGGGGGTCGTGGGACAGGTTTTTGGGGGGGGTCACAAGTGCAGGGCAGGCATTAAGGGGAGACAAGCAAGGCAATTGCCCAGAGCCATAGGCGGTCCCGCGAAGCAAGGTTACACTGAAATATAAGTACAATATTTATATTCCAATGACAATGATTTTGCCTCTGGTTTCAATGATGCAGGACTGGAGTCCAAGTGAACACATCTATATCACAAAAAAGGTTAGTGATATTAGGTCATTAAAGGAACCAAAAAAAAAGACAATGCTTGAATACATGGACTGCAAATAGTCAAAATGGGCAATTTAAATTTATTCCGAGAATAAAGTTGCCAAAAATGGATGCACCACAAAGTCTTCTCTGTGAGTGGCCTTCAAAGAGAACTTAACTGTTTTTCATTAATCATTTTTGACGGAGGCCTAATGGATGAAATATTGCTAACTTTATTTTCAGCATGCATTTAAATAATCCATTTTCCCCATTCTACAATTGCAGTAGATATGACATATGAAATTACTGATCATTACTCTGTGGACACTGAAAAGAATTCTGTGTGCGGCTTCTGACTAGACAAGCTGGCCATTTGAATGACATTGAATTAATATCTATCTCAGCTTACTCAGAGGATGTCACGTACGCTTCTCCTGACACTTTTGCAAATTCATTTAGGTTAAACGTCTACTATTTGCAAAGTGAAATTAGTGCCTGAATTACACTCATCCACGCCAGAATGGCATACATGCTGTATTGTAGAACTAGTCAACATTTGTAGTTTTGTTGTTGTTGTTTTTTAAAGGGACTTGAGAAAACTGACCAATATTTTACATTTCTTTCAAAATTTTCCAGTTATTCAAGAAAAAATAAAAACGGGGAAAATCAGTTTTTGAAAACGAAAACACATTCCCACCAGTCTTAATTTTTGAAAACGGAGAATCATTTTCTGGTGTTTTCTACTTCTGAAAAAAAAAAAAAGTTCAGGTTTCATTGAAAAACTGAAAATTTTCCTAAAAAATGTTGGGGAAAAGTTCTGTTTATTTTTTCTGAACTTTTCCCATGGAAAATAGTTCCAACCAGCTCCCATCTCTTGATTAGAACAGGGGACTAGGGATCAAGAAGTCAGGGTTCTATTTTCAGTTCTGCCAGTAAAAAGACTGGTTTCAGAGTAGCAGCCGTGTTAGTCTGTATTCGCAAAAAGAAAAGGAGTACTGGTGGCACCTTAGAGACTAACAAATTTATTAGAGCATAAGCTTCCGTGAGCTACAGCTCACTTCATCGGATGCATTTGGTGGAAAAAACAGAGGGGAGATTTATACACACACACACACACACACACACACACACACACACACAGAGAACATGAAACAATGGGTTTATCATACACACTGTAAGGAGAGTGATCACTTAAGATAAGCCATCACCAGCAGCAGGGTGGGGGAAAGGAGCTTCCCCCACCCTGCTGCTGGTGATGGCTTATCTTAAGTGATCACTCTCCTTACAGTGTGTATGATAAACCCATTGTTTCATGTTCTCTGTGTGTGTGTGTGTGTGTGTGTGTGTGTGTGTGTGTGTGTGTGTGTGTATATAAATCTCCCCTCTGTTTTTTCCACCAAATGCATCCGATGAAGTGAGCTGTAGCTCACGAAAGCTTATGCTCTAATAAATTTGTTAGTCTCTAAGGTGCCACCAGTACTCCTTTTCTTTTTAGTAAAAAGACTATTTTCCCTAATCTACTCAATCTCTCCCCTTCACTGTGCAATTTCTGCCTAGAACTTTCCACAGCCTTATTCCTGCATGGCTTCCTTCTACAGACTTGAGGAAGTAGTACACATATCCCTGCCTGTTCTCATACAAATGTCTCTTGATTTAAAAAAACCAGGGAAAAGAAATACAGAAAAACATTTGCTACATAAAGCACTGTCACCTCTATATTTGTCAAAGTTTTCCATGAAGCAGTGACAAAATCCTTTTTGCTGTATTCACAATAGTTCCACTGACTTTGTTGAGACAACCCATCTGAGTAACGAAAGCAGGATGTGTTGTGATGTGATCATTAAGAAGAACACGATAGTCATTTCATGCTCCTAACTTAAAATAAAAGATTATGTTATTGAAGAGAAATAGTCCCCTCAATATTTACAAAGCAAAATCTTTAGATGCCTCCCATTACAACAAGCACTTATTTACCATATTAATAAAGGACAAATTGAAAGGCATATTTTACATCCCCCATTAAACTGTCAGGATTAAGTCTGCACAAAATGTAATTGCCTTTTGATGTGAATAAAGCACAAAAAGCCCAGTCTGATACATCCGAGTCATAATTTATGGCAGAACCCTAGAATTTTTTTTTTTTTTTTGCTATTAGTGTTATGACATCCACAGTCTAATATATTGTAATGTTAAGAAGTACACAGTCTCGTAAATTAATCTGTACTGTAGAGAATTGCAATAAGTGACACAAAGGAGGTAAACTTCTTCCTGACCATTTAGACAGCTTGCTATTTTCTCAATATGTTACTGTACCATTATTAATCACTGCAAGGTATCATTCTTATAAAGTATCATTCAGTCACCACCAAAGCGAAACACTACATTTTGTTTTGTGGCTTTTCAGGACAAAATCTTGGTTCAGTCTTGCCAAGATTGATAACTATGGGGCTCCAAGAAGTAAGATATAAAGTAGATGACAATTTTGTGAACCAACTTTTCCACTTGATTTCAGCAGGACTTCAATGGAGCTCAATATCTAGCCTGATAATTTAGTAAGAGTGTTTTGCCAACTACCTTCATAATGGAATGGGTCAGCTTTAGCATTTTATTTTGCTTAGAAATAACACAAGAAACCTACAGGCCTGTATCCTGTAAATTATTGGCTTCAGCAGTTAGCATGAGGCTTTGAGGCCTATGACCTTTAACATAAATGGCACAACAGTTATCCTGTGTTTGGGGAACTAGGAATACTGTGCTTAAGTAGGGGTCGGGAGTTAAAATGCTACCACAAACTTGCCTTGGCAACAAGTTGATATATGGTCATTAGCTAAAATCATTAATATACTAACCTATAGGATAAAAGGCACCCCAATATTAGAGTGAGGAAGTTGTATATGGACAAGGAAGCTGGGTATTTAAATGAATATTCAAGGCAGCCCCTAGACCCTATAATAGGCCTGGAAACCATGTAAAATGGCTGTCAGTGAATCTGGACCTGAATCGTTGGACTCATTTGGCATGCCTGGGACAAGGCTGGATCTTTGTCTGCTACCACCAGATCCCCAAGGGAGGGTGTGCATAAATGAGCACCTGTGAGAGAAATGATACAAGATATCACCTTAATATTGTTTTTGCAATCTTTTTATGTGACCGGGAGCTTTATCTCTATTAATTTTGCTAATAAAAGTGGTTAAAGCTTTGCCCTCAGTGAGTGTCTTCCTTGTGCACCCCAGAGTTCCCAGATACTGAATTTAACCTTGATTCTGTTGCGCCTGATTCTGGGGCTAGAACCCTACAATCCCCCAGCACTTTGAATTAGAATTAATTGGAAATTAACCAAAAACTACTAAAGAATCAGGCTACAAGTGCTAAGTACATGGGTGAGGGAAAAAGATGAGCAGGTTGGAGAAGATGTCAATAAATATCCATCAATATATACTATATTAATCATTACACATTATACCCAATAGTCCATTTAAATCAAATTAAGTTGAAAAAACATTTATGAAAATAGGCTGAGAGGCTTAATAGGACAGGTAAGAAATGTTAAGATTTTAAAATTCAAGAAGCAAGGGGTGTTTAAACTAAAAACACAATGATCCAAATTCATCCCCCCATCAATTCATGGATTCAAGTGGCCAGCATAACAACCACCACGAAGTCCTACAGTAGGTATTGTTATAGCATAAGCAAAATTTTGCAGCGCAAGATACTTTTGTCCTTAGAACATGCATAAATTCTATGTATATATAATGTGCAAGTGGATGTGTGTGTTATGCTGGGAGTTGTGTTAAACATCATTGAAGCTGGAGGGTGTAATAGCTGACCTTCATTCAGGAGAGAAATAAGAAACAGATCGAACAATAGGAACCACACCCAAAAATACAAGCTATGCAGGGCCAGTCAGAAACTGAGCTATATGAGTGGAGAAGTTTTGGTGGATACTGTTGGAGGTACGTGTGTGTGTGTGGGGGGGGGGGCGCACTGGTAGCATGAGAAAAAAACCTAAGAGAGTTTTTGGGCTAAGTGCTAGCTGCAAAGGGTCTTGGAATTGTGAGCAAAAAAAAAAAAAAAACATGCACATAAACCACCTGTCTCATGCTATTTGATTCCTACTGTGTTCAGGGAAACAGGACTCTGGACATTCTCTGTAAAAAACATACACAAAAACAAGATTTCATCAAAAAAATACCTGACTCCATCAATTTCTCCCCCCTAGTGGAAATAAGAGCCTGAACTGTGGCTAACTACTTTGGTCAAAAAGGATGCAACTCTGTACTGTGACACAGCTCTGTCCTTGCCTCTGTGGGTCCCGCGTTTCCTGGCAGATTTCGCTAGCCTCAGAGGCTCACTATGACCCTCCACGTAACCCTTCTTTCTCTAGAGACAAGGGTCACAGTCTACTGAGCCATTTTCATCATAAGCCAGTGAGGGAGGTGAGGAGAAGTTATCCTTCCTTGCACAGTCTCTGTCTCCCAGTCTCAGTGATTAATCAGGGGGCAAATGGGAGGGGAGCCAGGGCCCATCCTCTACTCCAGGCTCCAGCCCAGGGACCCTAATAGTATCAGCTATGGTAGTTGACCTTTTAGAAACATGACATGTACAATTCCCTGGGCTACTTCCCCCACAGCAGCCCTCACTTCCTCAAGCTCCACTTCACCCTTACCTCAGGGCCTCCTTCCTTGTGCCTGATATGGCGTGTACTACTCAGCCTCTCCAGCCACGCAACTTCTTCCCACAGCTCCTGACATGCACCCCCACCTCACTGGCTGGGAGGCTTTTAATCAGTTTCAGCCAGCCCCTGATTGGCTTCAGGTGTCCTAATCAACCTAGCCTTGGCCCTGCCTTCTGGAAAGTTCTTAATTGCCCCAGGTGTCTTAATTGACCTGGAGCAGCTGCCATTTCACTTATCCTGGTACCAGAGATTTGTTTAGCCTGGAGCTAATATATCTATCTCCCACTACTCTTCCATAGCCATCTGGCCTTGCCCCGTCACAGTACATGTAGTTTACAACAGAAAAAAAGAAAACCAAAATAAAATCATCCATGAAAGATCAATTTGGTACTGATCCAAAGTCCACTCATATCAGCAGGTGTATCTGTGGATTTTGATAGGCATGCATCAGGCCATTTGTGACTAAATGTAGGTATTTCATCATCAAGGAAAGAGGGAGGAAGCAATAACTGCCACTATATGTTTCAGAGTGTTATTCAGTGGGTTACATATCATACTAAAGCTATACAACAACAACATTTAAAAAGTAGCCATTTTATTAGAGTTATGAAATAGGTACCAAAAATTATTGAGACATAGTGTAAAGGACTGACTTAGCATATGTGATCATGTCACCCTCTATTGACTAGAGCCAGGATCTGTAATTAGAAGTGGTCCAATAAATAAATGGTATTTTTTCCACAGGAACTTGTGGAGGGAAGAGTATTCAAAAATTGCTGTAAAAATATTTTGTATTTTTTTAAAATGAAAAAAAAAAATCTCATTTTTCAACTTTCAAAAAAACAAATTAAACTCATTTTTCAAATTTTTCTGCGAATGTTCACATTTTGTTCAAAAAAGGCATTTGTCAAAATTTGACAAAAAATGTGATGAAAATTTGTCTCCAACTCCATTTGTAAAAAGCCTGCTCTGTACAAACCCCAAATAAAATTAGTTCAAAGGCATGTGTGGTTTTGGTGCTAGATGTGTCAGGTTTGATCCCCATTGATGACTGGTGTCTATATATATGGCCATAATGAATATACTTATAGCTAAGGCTATGTCTACACTGAACAGTGAATCTGTCTGATCAATACATAGGCATGTATACATACATGAGCGTGTGCATTAGCCTAGTCAGGGTGTGAGCATCCCCATGAAAAAGCCCTATCTGCATTACTGTGTCCTCATTGTTTCTGCACTTCCCTGTGTGCGTCTGGGGGCATATCCAATGGTTCTTTGTCTAGAGGTACTCTAGGATTCTTCCCTAAGACAATTGCAGGAGAATTGTCTGTCCTTTGTGGAGGAATTGTGGGAATGGTATTTAAGGACTACCACCAATTTATTTTGCCTGAATCCTCACTGCAACATTAGTGAGTTCCAGTGAAAACTGCACCGGGATTTAACCTATAGCAGCAGCCTGGCTACTTGGCTAACCTGGGTTTAAAGTGCCTCCAAACCCAGGTGAGAAGTTTTTCTGTTCAGATGGTAGGGTGGTTTGGGCTAAAACCTGGGTTAACTGTGCAGTGAATTGTGCCATTAATAGACTACGTCACTGGCTGTTTTATGAACTTTTGCTTTCAAGTTTGAGCTCATAACCTCAGTGTTTGTCAAAAAGAATGGAAAAAATCTTTGAGACTAATAGAAGCCTCCACTCATAATTATAGCTGTGTTGTAGAGACAGATGTCCTCTAAAAACAGCATAAGGGCAGATAAGCATTGGATGTCAGTGAGTTTCAGGATCCTGAAATGGGGCCTGGGTTGATTTAAAACTCAGAGGCCATATTTCACCCACACACGTGATTACCCTAGTTACCAAATAATGTGTTAGGCAGCTTCTCTCCTCCGAATACCCCACTTTATAGCCCATTTCTTTACCAGGAGCTCGCCAAAGTCAATGGCAAGACACACACTGATGGCACCAGCTTTGGATCAGGCCCTAGGAGCATGAGAAATGTTTTCGGTTTGATCAGGTTACATCAAATCAAGTTCCATCCCCTAATAAATTTTCCTACTTCTTTCCTGAAAACAGGTTGTAATTCTTAGAGCTTTATTGTCAAACTAGCATCCATTTTTCACACCTGCAAATTGTGAGTTCAGTTTTGCACTGACAACTATGGTGTACCTGGCAAAGGCTTCAAATCAGACATCCCAGTAACCTAAACTGCAGGTGCAAATAATGGCCACAAAGTTAGCAGCTGTTGGAATTATAACATGCTGCAATACCCAGAAAACATTAATTGAACACAAAAAAAAATCAGTTAACAGTAACAACTGACTAGCGTTGTTCAAACATAACACCAGGATCATGTTTGCATTTAAAAAACTTGATACAGTTATACAAAATGACTTTAGTGCAAGAATATCAAGGGAAGGGCAAAAATAAAAGATGAAAATCTACATTGGTGCAGCCTTGATGGAACCTCAGCCTCACTCAGTAATTTGACCCTGGTTGCTTCAATTTATATTTATAAACTTGTGGGAAAACTAATAAAACATTCTATAAGAAAAATCAAAAAGCAGATCTCCCTAGACATGGTACAGTGCAGCCAAGCAGAAAAAGTCTAGCTCTGCAGAGACAATCTAGATATAACAAAACAAAATATATTTTACTATAACAAAAATAAAAAATAATCTGCACTCCTAAGGAAGTCAGTGAGAGACTAGGAAGAGAGAGAATAAGGAATTGGGGTTGGAACAATGGAGCCTTGGCAGGAGTCTTGGGAAATGTACTGTTGTGCGGGAAATAATAAGCAGGACATCCTCAAACAGATTTTATGTAAATGTCACTTGATTGATATGGAAGCATAGCATTGCTTGGAAATGCCAGCATTAAAACCATTGTTTAACACAGAATCAGAGAAGTTAGAGATGGTCTTCTACTCTATACTCCCACCCCCAACCAATGCAGGATGGTTACCTACTCTGCTTTTCATAGGTCTGGACAGGGATGTGGACAATATGCCAGTGCAGGTGAGTAAGAATCCTTGAAAAGGCTGTCTGGACCTTGGGTGGGACAAATAGTTACTGTTAGCTTACTTACTACCCTTTCTAAGAATGTTCACAAGGACAAGACAGGGTAAAGGAATCTTCTGCCCTTCCTACTTATTGGCCAGCATAGCTGCATGCTGAAGTAGGTGAGCAGTAAATTAGTCCCAAGCCCCGCTTACACACACACACAGAGCAACAGGGATTCAGGGAGGATATAGTACCTCAGAGGAGTGTCTCTGCCACGTTGTCCCAAAGCCTATGTTTGTGGTACCCTTGCCCTGGGGTATGCTTACAGACAATCTAATTTCTAAACCTTTCTCCACACTAGTTTTAAAGATTTAAATTGACCCTAGCAACGAATTTCCAGATATTTCTATCAGGAAATTTTTACTGTTATTCAGCCTTATTTTTCCATTTCCTTAATTCAATTCTATTGCTCCTAGTTAAACTCCATATACATTGTGCTTGTGTCAGAGAGTCACCACCATTCTTCATGGTCCAAATTCCAGTTACATTGGTGCAAGCCAGTTTTCCCTAGTAGTCTTGCCCCAGTACCCTTGGGGTACAACTTAGAGAAACAAGGAGGTGTTAAGTTTTGAAAAATGAATTTACAAATTGATACTTGAATTTAGAATTCAGAAAATGTCAAGAGGATGTGATGTTCACGGTACGATGTTTCAATCTTCAAAGATTATAGTGGTCTCAGTAGCAACGTGAGTGGAATCTGAAACCCAGTTATTTTTATGAACGCTATTTCCTTAAATAAAAACATCAAGAGGGAGGAGGGTTGGGGGGGGGGAAGAGGGGGAGTAACCAACATTTGCATTATGTGGCGGCACCACTTGTTTTATAACTAAACAGCAATTAGAGTGCCTTTCATGGGTCTTTTAAGAACATAACATTTGCAGTCACATTAGTGTTTGTATGAACTACTGTGTACATAGCCTAGAGCAGAGGTGGGCAAACTATGGCCCGCAGGACCCTCCTACCCGGCCCCTGAGCTTCTGGCCCGGGAAGCTAGTCCCCGGCCCCTCCCCTGCTGCCTCAGCACGCTGCGCCACCGGCACAACACTTTGGGTGGCCGGGCAGTGCAGTTGCAGAGCCGCGGCCTTACCTGGTGCTCAAGGCAGCAAGGTAAGGGCGAAAGGGGGGGGTTAGCTAAAGGGCAGGGGAGTTTGGGGGATGTGGTCAGGGGTCGGGGTGGTCAGGAAGAAAGGGGGGGTTGGATGGGACAGCAGGGGGCAAGAAGTGGAGGGGAGGGTCAGATATGAGGCAGGGGCCAGGCCACTCCTCGCTGTTTGGGGAGACAACCTCCCCTAACTGGCCTTCCATATAATTTTGGAAACCCAATGTGGCACTCAGGCCAAAAAGTTTGCCCGCTGCAGCCTAGAGCATCTCAGAATTTGGTAGAAACTATAAGTAAAACATTGTTTTCCCTTAGCAGGTTCTCTTAATGTGGCTTCACTAGAATTAGCTAGAATGATTTATTCCAGAGATTCCTGTTCTTGAACTTCATGTGCTTGCTGCTAGCACAAGGAACTAAAAGGCTTTATGCAGCTCCCATTAGAATCAAGGGAAAGGCTCCTATTGACTCAGTGGAAGCCAGGTCAATCATGAATCACATCACCTGTATCACTTTGCTTATAAGCAATGTCCTTTCATCTCAACTCCACCTAAGGAAATATGGTTTGAATCTTCCCTTTCTGATGCAAGAGAAAAAAATGTCAGCTCACTAACACATATTCTTCATGCCAAACATTTCCCTTATTCTGCAGTCTCTGGGCAGCTTAAGAATTATGCCTTCAGACTGCTTTCAAATTGAGTTCATAATTTTCCCGCAAGAAATACTGCGCGTTTCTTGATACTGTATCTTGTATATAGGCTGAAGATATTTTGAGAAATTGACCTTTTTGACATACTATACGTTCATATCAGGCAGAAGTCTCATATTAAGCACACCTTTACAGACTGATAAAGTAACTTTTCAAAAGAAAAATGTCCACCAAGAAACACAATGCATCTGCTTTAAGTCAGAAAGTCTCTGAAAAAATTTGATTGATGCAAAGGCTTCCAGCTTTATCACCTACCACTTGATGCAAAATTCCTCTTCCAAACCTGGCAAAGTGATTATTCTCTGTATTACACAAAAATTGAAATGTTGTAATGGAGATGAGAAAAAGATAATAGTAAGCAGCTTTTTAAAATATTTTTACTCCTTGCATAGAGATGAAAGACTAAGCAAATTACAGCAAGACCACCACACACTAGGGCCCATTAAGGCAAAAAAGTTATGTATAAGGAGGTGCAAGTTAGATTTCATAGCACTCATTTAGGGCCAGACTCCTCAGGTTCAGCAATAGCGTATCCCATAAACAACTCTACTGACATCAGTGAGGCTACTGATGGAGTAAGATGCTGCTCACTAGGAGTTAAGGTATCAGAACCTGGCACTTTGAATCTGGATGAGTCTCTTACCTATGTGTAAGGAAGAGTAAGGGAGTCTAAGCTGATAAAACTTCGCCACTGGAGAGCCAGAAGATGCATATTAAAGCAGGGTAGCCATAGAAGCTCACACAGTCAACTACTTCTGAGTCCTAGCTAGCCTGGTTTCAGAGTAGCAGCCATGTTAGTCTGTATCCGCAAAAAGAAAAAGGAGTACTTGTGGCACCTTAGAGACTACAAATTTATTTGAGCATAAGCTTTTGTGAGCTACAGCTCACTTCATTGGATGCATCTAGCTAGCCTGGTTAATGTGAACTGCCTCCACTTGGAAACAAAGTTTTGCAGTGTGGGGAATTTTTGTGATATTTTGCAGATGGCCTGGACTGAGCTTTATGATTCCAGAACAATGGATTGACTGTAGAGTTTTCTCAGCTTGAGTATCGGCCAGTGTTATTTACTGGAAGTGCTTGTGGGCATCATCCTCTGGTTTGGATCAATGACGATGTTGACAGGTTAATGTGAGGAGAGATACTGGGCTCATTATTGGTGGAGTTTGTTAAAGGAGGGTACTGTAACACACGCCCTGAAGAAAGCAATGGTGAGGCCTCTGCACAATAAGCCAGCTCTTGTCATTCACAATCTTTCCAATAAACTTGTATCAAATTTTCCATTTCAGAAAAGTCGGTCACATGGCCACTCGGAATATCTCGACTTCCTGGATTTCCTTTCCCCCAAGTCAATCCCTATTTCATAATTATTGAAATTTTCCTTGGCTGTTCACAGCATCAGCAAAAAGAGAATAGGGAAAAGTGTTTGGCGTATGATAAACACTGGCATTATTAGAATATATTCTAAAACACAGCTATGGTTTATATATATTAATGTGGAAACTGAATTTAAAAAAAAAAAAAACAAAAAACTAAGTCATACCATCAACATAGGATTGTTTAAAATAGCTCTGACATCAGGCCTTGACCCTGCAAGGCATTTGTCCAGGTACACCGAAGTCTATAAAGTACACATAGACCCAGGGTTACACCTGCATAGAACAGCATTCAGGATCTGGACCACAGTCAACATGTGAGTGAACGTCTCGCAATGATCGTCTAGGGCACTTTTAGTGTATATGAATGGTATATTAAAAGCAGCAAAGTATGCTATAAGGGGAGAATAAAAGCACATCACACCTGCAGTCTTTTTCGTTAGGATGGCTTTGAACTGCTCCACATTTGGAAGAACATACTTCATTTTAAGTTTCCAGTCCACCAGATGTTCCACATAATTCAGTGAAAAATAAATAGGAAAAGCCAGCTAAATTTCTGAAGCATACCTACTATTTGTGAGAGGGTAAGACTGACAATTGGGAAATTTGTCTTTGCGAAATTTGAACTCTGGTTGGCTTTATGAAATTGCTGCATCATGGAATGCCTCATGAATCAGCCTTTTGCTACTCGGGCTGGTGTCACGTATCCCCCAGACTAGGAATAATTGAGCATGATTACTTGAACAGCATTTCTTTCAAATGGAGCACCACAGAATGATAAGGTGCTTCAGCCCAGGAGAAAATACCAGTTCTATTCATGGAGTCTGCAGGAGAAGGGGTTGGAGCAGTAGAAAAAAAAAAAAAGTAAAAAAAAACAAGGTGCTAGAAATGGCTTTTTAAATAAAAACCTCTGGGAGTTTCAGGGAACACAAAGGGACCTGCTCTCCATGTGAGGGAAACCTGTTGACTGCCAGAGCTGAACAAGGAGAGCTTGCTGCAGGAGTGAGAGAAGACTCCACGATCAGGAAGAAAATGCTGAGCCAGGGGAATGGGATCCAGGAGACGGGACTTGGGGCATTGACCCAAAACCCAAAGAACCTTCAAGAGTGGTGAGGATCTGAGGGAAGGAACTGTGTAGAGGTTAGAAGGAAGTGATGCCATGATTAGGTGAACTTACTTCACATAAGATGGTAAGGGCCTAAGTGTAGTTAATGGATGTATATTGGCTAGTAATATATAAGTAAATGCAAAAGTAATATAAATGTTGGCATAATTTAGTATGGTCAATAAGACTTTTGAATAAATGGAAACAAAGCCTTTTTAGCTTCCTAAACATTCCATTATTCTATTTTTGATATGCCCTGATGTGGGTACAAGACAAAGAGGCACCCTGCCAAACATAGAATATCAGGGTCGGAAGGGACCTCAGGAGGTTGTCATAATCAGGGAAAACAAGGGAAGCCCCTGTCAAATAATAAGACTAATAGTTTTGTTATTGCTAATAAGCAGAATGTCATTATGGGTCACAAGTATCAATTATATAACAAAGCAGAGGAGTGTGTGTTGATAAAAGTAGGGTGTTATCTTGGGTATAAAGAGAGCATACTATGATGCAAGCCTGTGTTGTTGTAAATGTAGCCCTACTGGCCTGCCATATCTCACTTGATCACTGGGGTGTGGCATTCTATACCTATGCTGAAATAAACTTGTTCCTTCAATTTGAACTTGGAGCTAGCAGTCGTTTTTGTCTGCTACAGCAAGCAGTGGCTCTCTGCTTTGCTAGGTTTGCATGGTAACTTGTAGACCTGGTTGGTGGTCCTGAAACGTCCTTACACAGGTGTTTGTTTTTCCTAGATTTATCTGCATTTAGCCTAAAATAACTCATAGTCCAAGTTCCAACTCAATAGGAATTAATACCTGGGTCATACTTTTAGGGCACAATTTATAATGGAAATGTTGACAGACTCTTAAGTATATCTCACCTCCTACTTGTGCTGCTAATGTACTTGCAAGGAGCTAATCCTTATTTATCTAATTGTGCTTTTATATTCACTTATGGATTCCCTCAGCCTTCTGAATATTTTACAATGTATGCTAACTTGCACACCTTTTAATCAAATAGACTGCCTGAGAGGAAGAACACAGTGAGAGATTTAATTGGAAAAGTCTCAGTTTGAATGAAGAAGGAATTTACCATATATCAAAGCACAGTGCCCCCATCCTCTAGACTAGAATAGTAGGGAGAATTAGAAATTATCAGACAATTTGCCACAAAGGCTTGGGTTCTATTTGAATTAGGATTGGTTCTTGTTCTATTCCAATAGAACTCAGTTACATTCTGGCTTTTAAAAAGTCACCCCAAGACTTTGTAATGCTAGTTTTTCCACCCAAGCTTAAAGAGCGCTGCCTCTTTTTTAATGTATAAATATCTAAACCAGGTGGGTACTCCGCATCTTGCCTGACACCACAAAGCATTGGTGCTTTATTCTTTAGTGGCCCAGTCCTATAAGATGCGGAGCACATTCAGCTCAAATTGAAAGGAGCTGGAGTCAAGTGTACATCACAACTGACAGTTTATGATCTCTGACAAGCTGTTCCAGGATATAAAATGAGAGAAAGTAAAGGGATCGGAGAGGACAGGCAGTCTGGGGTATGTCCAAGGATAGACTTCTAGTGATCGCTACACAAGGGCGCAGGAAGGGAAGTCAGGTCGGAGATATGGGTTCTGCTTTTTTTAAAATATCGTTGCAAGTCCACTGGATTGTGCTTTTTTCCTTTTCTTTTGTATTGTAATCTTGTTGCCAATGCACTGGGATAGACCCTGGTATCCCTGGAATCTTTATAATTTTTAGGCTGTGATCTCTGAGATCACCCTTTGTCACAATCACATATTTTAAAAAATTCTGGATAAGTGTCCTGTAGAGTTTTCAGCCGACTATGTGAGTATTGTTGCACTTTGACATTTGTCATCGACTTCAGACTGCCAAAAAAAAAAAAAGTCAAAGCTGAAGAGCATCTTAAAAAGTAGCTTTTTTGGACGATTGTTTCCAGAGTTCATTAAAAAGTAAGTGAAGTTCTAAGCTGAATTAAACCTTGAGGTAGGGTGACCGGGTGTCTGGTTTTCAACCAGAACACCCTGTTGAAAAGGGACCCTGGTGGCTCCAGTCAGAAACACCGACCAAGCCATTAAAAGTCCGGACAGTGGTGCTGCGGGGGGCTAAGGTAGACTGGTCCCTACCTGTCCTGGGGCACCACGCTGCACCCTGGAAGTGACCAACAGGTCTGGTTCTGAAGCAGGGGGGCCATGGGGCTCTGTGCACTGCCCAAGCACGAGCTCAGCACTCGGCCAATGGGAGCTGGGGGGGTGGTGTCTGTGGGTGAGAGCAGCCCACTACAGAGCCATCTGCCCCCCTTCCCAACCTAGAAGACAGACCTAGGGGTGCAGCACGGAGCCAGGACAGGCAGGCAGGCTGCCTTATCCCTGCTGCACCACTGACTGGGAGCTGCCCGAGGTAAGCCTGTGCCCCAGCCCCAAGCCCAAACCCCTGCCCCAGCCCTGAGCTCCCCCACACCTGGAGCACCTCCTGCATTCCAAACCCCCATCCCCACCCCAGATCAGAGCCTGTACCCCCTCCTGCACCCCAACCCCATCTCAGCCCACAGTCCCCTTCCACATTCCGAATCCATCATCCTCCCCCTCCTGCACCCCATCCCCTGCCCCAGCTCAAGTGAGGGTGGAGGAGAGCAAGCCACTGAGGGAGGGGGAAACATAGTGAGAGGGGGGCAGAGCCTCAGGGAGGGTGTTCAGTTTTGTGCTATTAGAAAGTTGGCAACCCTACCTTGAGAGCTTCAGAGTTTATAAAACTGAGCATTCAACAAAGCATCACACACAGCTCTGTAGCTGAACCTCATTAGCCAAATATTCTAAGGGAATTCGAACTGGTCTTTGATTTTGCACAAATCTCTCTGGCACTATGCATGTACATCTGGTAATTAGATGTCTAACAATCCAATTTGCATGTGCAAACAACAAGTGCATGGGGAAAAAAAGCTATGTAGTTAAATACAGTTTGCTCACTGATATCTGAGATTTTGCACACACACACACACACACACACACACACACACACACCCCTTACTAATTTACAGCTAAGGCCCCAATTCTGCAAGGTGCTACATTTCCACAATTTCCATCGGCTAAATGAGAGTCATTTGCAAGCCTGAGACATTTTATCATCTGCCCCTAAGTCTTTGTGTATCTCAATCTTGCAAAATTGCTGAGTTCCTCTTGGAAGGCAATTCCCGGAGTGGAGGATCCTTGGCAATTTCTAGGAGGTGCTCAACATCTTGCAGAATTTAGATGCAACAAGACGTAAAAGCACAAGTTTGGCAGCCACTTAGAATCTTTAGTCCTACATTCCTTTATGTGCCATTCAATGGAAAGAGTTTGGCCAATGGCTGCTTTTTAATCTGTGATACCTCAGGTGTCAAATCTTGTGTGCCATATCTCATCTGTGTCAAACAACACGCTCATGCTTAGATAATACAATGAAGTCCCCTTAAAAGGAACACTAACAACGAAACTGATGATGAAGTCAAATATGAAAGCCAGATTGTTTTAATGCATTGTAATGTGGAAATTGTCTTTCTGGTTATAACGAGCCTCTGTTTAGAGTGAAGCTGTCCTGTGGAAAAAAATGATTAGAAGTTTCCATTGCATTACAAGATTGTAATAATGAATAAAGCTGCCAGTTCTATATTACCAAAGATAAAGCAGAGATGAAATATCTGTTTGAAAAAAAGCTAGACGCTCGGCCTCAATTATTTTATAGTTTGTGTCGGTAGAAGCAAGAAATCCTGTGGGAGGACAGAAAGCACTAGGTGATTTAAAAGGTGTAATGTCTCTTATTTTGTCCAAGAAAAAGCTTTTTATTAGTTTTGCTGTTGAGCGATTTTAGAGGTGAAAGGAATGGAACAGAAATGAATCAATGTAATATTTCTGAAAGAAAAGTCTAGTTTAATAACAAGCAGATGTAATGTATGAGCAGATACAAGAAAAGCCTTCAAGATGATAGTTTTGTGTCAGTTTCTGACAAGATGAAGATGTGGTAGAAAGATTATATATTGCATTTTGCATTGGTTTCTGTTAACTCGTTACTGTGAAAATTGTGTTGCCTCCCCTTGCCTCTTCAGCTTGTCACTGTTGAATGAAAGCACCTATTTTTATTTATCTGATGGTGCTAAAAGGTGACACTGTCAGGAAACCAGAAATCCTTCTACTGCGTTTACTTCTAATATATACAGAGAAATCTAGGTTGGGGGGCGGGGGAAGAGAAGCAGCAATAACTACTGCAGCAATTATGTTTTGCTTTCCACGTGTAGCGCCTTTGTACTGAAATGTGTCTCAGTAAACCATCAGCTATGGCATAAAATGGAGAAGATTCTAAACGTCACTCTTATAAATCACATTTTATGGTCAAACACTAAGAATCAAGCAGCCTCAAGCTGTATTAACTTGCCTCTTCTTCAGGCTCCTTGAGAGGTAAATGACACCAACTAAGTCTCCTTTACAAGGTCAGTACACTGGGTGTAAGTACGTCTAGGGGAAAAAGTGGGAGTCCAGCTGAATGTAAGAGGGATAAATTGCACCTTCTTGGATATTACTTCTGAATCCTCTCCATTCCCCAGAGCTCATATCCTACACAGGCAAAAAAGAATGGAATAAATATAAAATATTGAAGTAGAAGTGCTTGTGCATTTAAATTTAGGACAAGTCTTTGTTCTAAGGTGGCTGTGTGCGCACGTGTGTGTTTATATTGTAATGTAAGTTGAAGTAAGGTGTGATAGACTGTCAGGACCCTGCATGAAGATGCACACTTCTGTTGTCGGCTGCCAGACCAAATAGGTCTTTATTATCTCCAATCCAGGAGAATTAAAGGATTTGTGTTTAATCCCTTCTGAATCAGAGAGGCAAAGGTTAAAACAAAATTCTTGCAGACAAAAAAAAAAAAACCCTAGAAACATCCAAGTCAGAAAAAGCTCAGGTTAAGGCTGATGTCTGTTTATTTAAGTTTAGAATAAATGAAAACCCCCAGTAATCCTGAGTGTGAGTGGCAATCCTGCGAGGGAGCAGGGAAGCACAGACAAATCATCATGCAAAACTTGAGACGGTCTGGATGATTAGTTATGGAAGATTAGCTTTGAGGAGGTAGTTTTGATGATGAACTGCAAGGAAGGGAGTAAGATTCCTTTGTGTAATGAAGAAACAAAGCTTTTCCAGCTATGGATTTTCAAGTGGGGAACGGAAATGAAGAGTTCTCAATAGCTGGCAGATGATAACATGCAAGGGGAGAGGAGATGGCATCACTGAGTCTTGAGTTTGAACTTGATGCAGAATGAAAAGCCAGCCTGAAGGAACCAGAGGATGGAACAACAAGCAAGGAAGATTAATTTTGCTATAGCAAGATAAATTGACTGGACTGTAGCAGGTCATGGACCCCCATGGGTGGCAAAGAAGAAATAAATGAAATAGTCCACTGGGAACAGAATGAAGGGTGATTTATGGTAACAGAGGGAGAAGTGGCATGATTTGGATGAGAGGAGAGAAGGACTTGGAGGAGTCAAAAATAAGTGGAGTATGAATGAATGGGAGGATAGTGGAGCTGTCAGTGAAGAAGTAGGGGATCATTTAACAGGGAAAAGAGTTCTGTTTTGGACATGTTTAACACAAATGACAGGACATCATGATAGAGGTAATGGACCAGTCATGATGTGACCCTCAGTCAAAGGGGAAAGATCAACACATGCCAGAGTATACCCATCACAATTACTTTTTCCTTTTAAAGTTAAACTTCTATAGGTTTTTAAGAGACTGGCCTCTTTTTGGTTAGTGCAAATAGACACTTAACCCTGGGCACAAAACTGCATCTGTAGTTGAGGCTTTAGCAAATATAAAAATCACCAATTTGTGGATGCAATCAAAAACCTCCATGTCTTACACTGTACTGTCCCACTAATACTTGCACCCACAAAAATATAGATGGACATACATCTTATTCCCCAGAGCAGGGACAGAACAAGCTGTGGCAGTGACAGCCCTCAGAGTAGCAGCCGTGTTAGTCTGTATTCGCAAAAAGAAAAAGAGTACTTGTGGCACCTTAGAGACTAACAAATTTATTAGAGCATAAGCTTTCGTGAGCTGCAGCTCACTTCATCGGATGCATTTGGTGGAAAAAACAGGAGAGATTTATATACACACACACAGAGAACATGAAACAATGGGTTTATCATACACACTAAGGAGAGTGATCACTTAAGATAAGCCATCAACAGCAGCGGGGGGGGGGGAAAGGAGGAAAACCTTTCATGGTGACAAGCAAGGTAGGCTAATTCCAGCAGTTAACAAGAATATCAGAGGAACAGTGGGGGGTGGGGTGGAGGGAGAAATACCATGGGGAAATAGTTTTACTTTGTGTAATGACTCATCCATTCCCAGTCTCTATTCAAGCCTAAGTTAATTGTATCCAGTTTGCAAATTAATTCCAATTCAGCAGTCTCTCGTTGGAGTCTGTTTTTGAAGCTTTTTTGTTGAAGGATAGCCACTCTTAGGTCTGTAATCGAGTGACCAGAGAGATTGAAGTGTTCTCCAACTGGTTTTTGAATGTTATAATTCTTGATATCTGATTTGTGACCATTCATTCTTTTACATAGAGACTGTCCAGTTTGGCCAATCTACATGGCAGAGGGGCATTGCTGGCACATGATGGCATATATCACATTGGTAGATGTGCAGGTGAACGAGCCTCTGATAGCGTGGCTGATGTGATTAGGCCCCATGATGGTGTCCCCTGAATAGATATGTGGATAGAGTTGGCAACGGGCTTTGTTGCAAGGATAGGTTCCTGGGTTAGTGGTTCTGTTGTGTGGTGTGTGGTTGCTGGTGAGTATTTGCTTCAGATCGGGGGGCTGTCTGTAAGCAAGGACTGGCCTGTCTCCCAAGATCTGTGAGAGTGATGGGTCGTCCTTCAGGATAGGTTGTAGATCCTTGATGATGCGTTGGAGAGGTTTTAGTTGGGGGCTGAAGGTGATGGCTAGTGGCGTTCTGTTATTTTCTTTGTTGGGCCTGTCCTGTAGTAGGTGACTTCTGGGTACTCTTCTGCTGAAGTGAAGAAACAGATTGACAGAGCCAGGTGGGTATTGTAGTTGTAGGAATGCATGATAGAGATCTTGTAGGTGTTTGTCTCTGTCTGAGGGGTTGGAGCAAATGCGGTTATATCATAGAGCTTGGCTGTAGACAATGGATTGAGTGGTATGAACTGGATGAAAGCTAGAGGCATGTAGGTAGGAATAGCGGTCAGTAGGTTTCCAATATAGGGTGGTGTTTATGTGACCATTGCTTATTAGCACCGTAGTGTCCAGGAAGTGGATCTCTTGTGTGGACTGGTCCAGGCTGAGGTTGATGGTGGGATGGAAATTGTTGAAATCCTGGTGGAATTCCTCAAGAGCTTCTTTTCCATGGGTCCAGATGATGAAGATGTCATCAATGTAGCGCAAGTAGAGTAGGGGCATTAGGGGACGAGAGCTGAGGAAGCGTTGTTCTAAGTCAGCCATAAAGACAGACAGCTGCAGCGGCAGAGGAGCTAGCAAACAGAGCTCTAAACAGGGGAGTTTGAGTGGGAGTGTGAAAGGGGGTTTGTATTGTGCTTGTTTGGGGTTTGCTTTTGCTGGGGGGGTGGTCTTTTTGGTGTGGCTTGTGTTTCCCAGATTAACAGGATTTAGGTGGGAAGGAGATGACAGATACAGAGGCAGCTGTGGGAGTGACTCCTGCAGTGAAAGACACATTGAGGATGACTGGATGTGGAAGCTGTGGTATGTACATGATCCTGGAGGGGGGAACCGGTAAGAGTTTTGTCTGCATGAAATGCCGTCTGATAGAGCTGATGGAGGAAAAGATCCGAGGTTTGGAGATGCAGGTGGAAAGTCTGGTTGAGTTTAGGAAGGGGTTTGAGCAAATGATGGAGCAAAGATATGAGGTATCTGAAGGGAAAAGCTCAGACTCGCAGATGGAAGCAGGGCTGGGGAATTTTGAGGGGAGACTGGATGAGGAAAGTGGTCAGTGGAAACATGTGACTCAAAGAACCAGGCTGAGAAAAAGACGGGCTAGTGAAGGAGAAATAGAGCTTAGGAACAGGTTTGCAGAGTTGGAAAATGAAGAAGGGGCTCAGCAGGTAGTCACTGAAGGTGGAAGGGTAAGGAAGAAGAGAAGAGAGGCTAGCCCTATAGAAAAAGGGGAAGAGTCAAGGGAGACTACACCAAGTATGAGCCCCAGGAGGATACAGGATGGGTTGAAGAAGATTGTAAGGGAAAATAGGAATGGAAAGAACTTGCAGCCAGAGGGAACAGGGGAGAGACTGGAGAATAGCACCGTCACCAGGAAAAGGCAGGTCTATGTGATCGGGGACTCTTTATTGAGAAGAATAGACAGGCCTGTAACTAGAGCTGATCCTGAGAATAGAAGGGTGTGCTGTCTTCCGGGTGCTAAGATACGGGATGTAGACCTGAGGTTGAAAAGGATCCTCAAGGGAGCGGGAAAGAATCCCCTAATTATCCTTTATGTGGGAACAAATGATACAGCCAGATTCTCGCTGGAAAGTATCAAGGGAGACTATGCTAGGCTGGGGAAGACACTTAAGGAAATTGAGGCTCAGGTGATCTTTAGCGGGATCCTTCCTGTTCCTAGAGAAGGGCAACAGAGGTCTGACAAGATTATGACTGTCAACAGATGGCTTAGGCAGTGGTGCTATAAGGAGGGCTTTGGGATGTATGGCCACTGGGAGGCATTCACGGACAGAGGTCAGTTCTCTCGGGATGGACTTCATCTGAGTAGGGAAGGAAATAGACTTCTAGGATCGAGGCTGGCACAACTGATAAAGAGAGCTTTAAACTAGGAACTGGGGGGAGATGGATGGGAGATGTCCAGAAAATCTCCACACCAGATTTTAGCATTGAGAGGGAAGAAGATGAAGTAAGAAAGGATACAGCCATGGGTAGGAGAATGTATATAAGGAGCGAGGGCGGTGTGGATACTAGTCTAATAGGTTATACTGGCTGTAGAATGACTGTGCCTAATAGGGTACAAAATGTGAGCGAGGCCAAACAGCAAAAATTAAGATGTTTGTACACCAATGCGAGGAGCCTAGGTAACAAAATGGAGGAACTAGAGCTACTGGTGCAGGAAGTGAAACCAGATATTATAGGGATAACAGAAACATGGTGGAATAGTAGTCATGACTGGACTACAGGTATTGAAGGGTATGTGCTGTTTAGGAAAGACAGAAACAAAGGTAAAGGGGGTGGAGTAGCATTGTATATCAACGATGAGTTAGAATGTAAAGAAATAAGAAGCGATGCAATGGATAATTGCAGAGTCCGTCTGGGCAAAAATTACATTGGGGAAGAAAACTAGTAAAGCCTCTCCTACGATAGTGCTTGGGGTGTGCTATAGACCTCCGGGATCTAATTTGGATATGGATAGAGCCCTTTTTAATGTCTTTAATCAAGTAAATACTAATGGAAACTGCGTGATCATGGGAGACTAACTTCCCAGATATAGACTGGAGGACCAGTGCTAGTAATAATAATAGGGCTCAGATTTTCCTAGATGCGATAGCTGATGGATTCCTTCATCAAGTAGTTGCTGAACCGACTAGAGGGGATGCCATTTTAGATTTAATTTTGGTGAGTAGCGAGGACCTCATAGAAGAAATGGTTGTAGGGGACAATCTTGGCTCAAGTGATCATGAGCTAATTCAGTTCAAACTAAATGGAAGGATTAACAAAAATAAATCTGCAACTAGGGTTTTTGATTTCAAAAGGGCTGACTTTCAAAAATTAAGGAAATTAGTTAGGGAAGTGGATTGGACTGAAGAACTTATGGATCTAAAGGTAGTTGAGGCCTGGGATTACTTTAAATCAAAACTGCAGAAGCTATCGGAAGCCTGTATCCCAAGAAAGGGGAAAAAATTCATAGGCAGGAGTTGTAGACCAAGCTGGATGAGCAAGCATCTTAGAGAGGTGATTATGAAGAAGCAGAAAGCATACAGGGAGTGGAAGATGGGAGGGATCAGCAAGGAAAGCTACCTAATTGAGGTCAGAACATGTAGGGATAAAGTGAGACAGGCTAAAAGTCGAGTAGAGTTGGAGCTTGCAAAGGGAATTAAAACCAATAGTAAAAGGTTCTATAGTTTTCTTCTTATTTATATGGCTAAGAAGGAAGAAGTGGGGCCGCTTAACACTGAGGATGGAGCGGAGGTTAAAGATAATCTAGGCATGGCCCAATATCTAAACAAATACTTTGCCTCAGTCTTTAATAAGGCTAAAGAGGATCTTGGGGATAATGGTAGCATGACAAATGGGAAGGAGGATATAGAGGTAGATATTACCATATCAGAGGTAGAAGCGAAACTGAAACAGCTTAATGGGACTAAATCGGGGGGCCCAGATAATCTTCATCCAAGAATATTAAAGGAATTGGCACCTGAAATTGCAAGCCCATTAGCAAGAATTTTTAATGAATCTGTAAACTCAGGAATAGTACCGAATGATTGGAGAATTGCTAATATAGTTCCTATTTTTAAGAAAGGAAAAAAAAGTGATCCGGGTAACTACAGGCCAGTTAGTTTGACATCTGTAGTATGCAAGGTCCTGGAAAAAATTTTGAAGGAGAAATTAGTTAAGGACATTGAAGTCAATGGTAAATGGGACAAAATACAACATGGTTTTACAAAAGGTAGATCGTGCCAAACCAACCTAATCTCCTTTTTTGAAAAGGTAACAGATTTTTTAGATAAAGGAAATGCAGTGGATCTAATTTACCTAGATTTCAGTAAGGCATTTGATACCGTGCCACATGGGGAATTATTAGTTAAATTGGAGAAGATGGGGATCAATATGAACATCAGAAGGTGGATAAGGAATTGTTTAAAGGGGAGACTGTAACGGGTCCTACTGAAAGGCGAACTGTCAGGTTGGAGGGAGGTTACCAGTGGAGTTCCTCAGGGATCGGTTTTGGGACCAATCTTCTTTAATCTTTTTGTTACTGACCTTGGCACAAAAAGTGGGAGTGTGCTAATAAAGTTTGCAGATGATACAAAGCTGGGAGGTATTGCCAATTCGGAGAAGGATCGGGATATTATACAGGAGGATCTGGATGACCTTGTAAACTGGAGTAATAGTAATAGGATGAAATTTAATAGTGAGAAGTGTAAGGTTATGCATTTAGGGATTAATAACAAGAATTTTAGTTATAAGTTGGGGACGCATCAATTAGAAGTAACGGAAGAGGAGAAGGACCTTGGAGTATTGGTTGATCATAGGATGACTATGAGCTGCCAATGTGATATGGCTGTGAAAAAAGCTAATGCGGTTTTGGGATGCATCAGGAGAGGCATTTCCAGTAGGGATAAGGAGGTTTTAGTACCGTTATACAAGGCACTGGTGAGACCTCACCTAGAATACTGTGTGCAGTTCTGGTCTCCCATGTTTAAAAAGGATGAATTCAAACTGGAGCAGGTACAGAGAAGGGCTACTAGGATGATCCGAGGAATGGAAAACTTGTCTTATGAAAGGAGACTTAAGGAGCTGGGCTTGTTTAGCCTAACCAAAAGAAGGTTGAGGGGAGATATGATTGCTCTCTATAAATATATCAGAGGGATAAATATAGGAGAGGTAGAGGAATTATTTAAGATCAGCACCAATGTGGACACAAGAACAAATGGGTATAAACTGGCCACCAGGAAGTTTAGACTTGAAATCAGATGAAGGTTTTTAACCATCAGAGGAGTGAAGTTTTGGAATAACCTTCCAAGGGAAGCAATGGGGGCAAAAGATCTATCTGGTTTTAAGATTCTACTCGATAAGTTTATGGAGGAGATGGTATGATGGGATAATGGCATTTTGGTAAGTAATTGATCTTTAAATATTCAGGGTAAATAGGCCAAATCCCCTGAGATGGGATATTAGATGGATGGGATCTGATTTACTATAGAAAACTCTTTCCTGGGTATCTGGCTGGTGAATCTTGCCCATGTGCTCAGGGTTTGGCTGATTGCCATGTTTGGGGTCGGGAGGGAGTTTTCCTCCAGGGCAGATTGGAGAGGCCCTGGAGGTTTTTTTGCCTACCTCTGTAGCATGGGGCATGGTTGACTTGAGGGAGGCTTCTCTGCTCCTTGAAGTTTTGAACCATGATTTGAGGACTTCAATAGCTCAGACATGGGTGAGGTTTTTCATAGGAGTGGTGAGTGACATTCTGTGGCCTGCGCTGTGCAGGAGGTCAGACTAGATGATCAGAGTGGTCCCTTCTGACCTTAGTATCTATGAATCTATAAAAATGTTGGCATCAGTGTGCCCAAATCTTGTCCCGAAGGTCCCACATTGAGGAGTTAGATAATTCAGTCACCAGGACCACTTGACCCATGAGTCTCTGTTGATCATGAACACCATTGCCACAGTTATGATGGTGCTTTTCCTGATGAGGATGCTTGTCCACTAGAACCCTGAGAACACAAAAGATATCCCTAAGTGATTAGGGACCTGATCCAAAGCACACTGAAACCAATGGAAAAAACATCCCGTGACTTAAGTGGCTTTGAATCAGGCCCCACAAGTGTAAATTTCCATCCTAGTCATCCTGTCTGAATCTGAACCATTGGCTAAAGATAAAAGAGCTCCACATCTCCTGAAATGTTCTCCACCCTCCTTGCATAATGTTTTTTCCCCACTTGCTCATTTGCTTATATATTTGTGGCCTGTGCTTGTAGTCTTGATAAGGTACTTTAGTGATAAGTTAGCTTTGTATCTCATTTGCTCCTGCATGAGAGATTTTGGCTCTCCTTAGACAGGCTTTGTGTGCTCTTACAATTAAATCACTAGCAAATGTGAAACCTATTTTAATCCTTTTTAGAGTGTGCAACTACAAATAAGTGCTAAGAAATAAATATTTTACAAGTAGAGGGGTACAGTTGTGTATAAGAAGTATTCTCTGTACCTGTACAATCCCTGCTGTGGCACTCACAATACGGACTTTCAAGCCACTGTTCAATATTGTTCCCAAATGAATGAGATATTAGTGTTCATCTGAAACTAGTGTGTTTCTGGAATTCCAGAAGATTGTAATTAAACCCTACACTAACAAGACGACTAACTGCCGGCCAGAGTGGCTCAGAAGTGTCACCCAAAGAAAACCTGTTGCACTGGGGCAGCAAAAGAGAAAAAAGAGTTAACAGATGTAAGAAAAAGGAACATAGCTCACACAGAAGGACCTGGTTAACAACAATGAAGTCTAGTAAAACAGCAAGCATACCAGAGAGACAAGGTAGGCGAGATAATGTCTCTAATAACCTGGGACTGACATGACTGCAACTACACTGCATACGGCTAAACAGTGTTAAGCAAACACCCATAACAATTTTAAACTAGAGTTTAATGATGTACAATATAGGCAAGTTTGTACACAACCGGTCAGCTAAAACTGGAGACCCCTCCCCCCAACTACTGCAGCATGTAAACACTGAATGGTCCTGGCTTCCAGTTTATCACAAAGAATAGAAGCTACTGGACTAAGTTTTGGTGACAGAACCACTGTTAATCCTTTTTCAAGCACAATAAAAAGGGCACTGTCTATAGACTCAAAGACAAAACTAGGTCATATTACAGAATCATGAAGGGGCATGACATATGCAACGATGTAATTGAGCGTGGGGAGAGCAGGGGGAGAGCAAGTTTATGTTCCCTGGGATTGCACCAGTGTGACTCAGAGCAGAATTAAGCACTCCATGTGTAATGTTTTTTAGTGAGGTGGTGAATCAGTAGTATTGTTATTCAGACTAGGTGCTCTGAACAGGGATATTCAAATATTACCGATCATTTTACACGGTTATGATGGAGCTAGTCACCTTTGTTTCACTGTCTCTTGGCCACGCACACAGTGACACCCGATTACAGAATGATGTGCATTAGCATACCTAATATATAATCAAGGATTGCGGAAAGAACTGGGCAGTCTGTCCTGCAGAAAGATTTGCTGGTGTACATGAAAATAAAGGGCTGAATGTATAGATTTCAAGGCCAGATGGGACCATTGGGATTATCTAATCTGACCACTTGTGTGACAGAGGACCTAGAACTTCCAAAATAATTCCTTTGGAAGTAGCATACCATTTAAAAAAAGACATCCATTCTTGATTTTAAAATTTCCAGCAATGGCGAATCAACTAGGACTCTGGATAAATTTTTCCAATGATTAATTACCACCCCTCCACCCATTTTAATTTTATTTCCATTCTGGATTTGTGTAGCTTCAACTTCCAGCCATTGTATCATGTTATACTTTTCTCTGCTAGATTGAAGAGACTATCAAGTATTTGTTCCCCCACGTAGGTACTTATAGACTAATCGAGTCTTCCCTTAACTTTCTCTGTTAAAATAGATTGAGCTCCTTAAATCTATCACTATACAGCTAATCTGTTAGTCATTGTTGTGGCTCTTTTCTAAACCCTTTTCAATTTATTAACATCCTTTTGAATTGTTAACATGAGAACTGGGCATAGTATTCCAATAGCAGCTGCACCAGTGCCTCATACAGGAGGTAAAAATAATTTCCCTACTCTACTTGAGGCCCCTGTTTATGCATCTAAAGATCATCTTAGCCCTTTTGGCCAATGTCACACTGGGAGTTCACACTGGGATGTTCTTCTGGTCATCCACCATGACCGCTAGTATAGATGCAGAGGGCAAATGAGACCTTTCCCCACCATAGTGCATACGTGAATGGAATAGCTGTAATTTGGATTCAAACCCTGGAGGGAAAATAGGAAAGTGGGTAGTTCACCTAGCACAGCTAACAGCTCCTATGTGTTTGATCCTGGTGGGAATCTAGCAAGGTAGCATAGACTACCCCTGTAGAACAGGACTAAGTCCTGCTGCTCTGCCTGCTCTCCCAAACACCCAGGTACCAATGTTGCCAATCCCAAGAATTCAAAACTCAAGCATCAGGCCTCACTAGGGGTTCCAGAATGCAGAGGAGCGGCGAGCGGGCGTAGGGTTGTGTGGGAAAGTGGCAGTGTGAGGGTGGGAGCTTTGGAGAAGGGATGGGGCCACGGTTTGGGTGCTGGTAGCCCCTCCACTTTTAGGGAGGTTTCCACCAATCCTGGGCACCACAAAATAATAAGACTCATGATTTAAATACGTATTTAAATAAAATTTGAGATGTTTTTATTTGCCTTCTGTTTTTTGAGCCTCTAATGTTCAATTGATTCATTTTTTGAAGCTTTTTTCCACAACAAGGGCTAGAAACTTATTTTATTAATGCAGCAGGCTAAAGGGAAATCCCTGTTATTCTGAAGATGGCTCCATTTGGATTTGAGAGGGGATTAGGCTCACATCCCTATCCTCTAAAGATCTGGGATAAACGAAGCAGGAAAGTTGTAATCACAGGGATTTGGGGCTTTAACAAAACTCTTCAAATAACATGAGACAAAAATCATAACAGTTGGCAACACTGAGGAACTACCATTGAGAAGGATGCATCAATCATCATCTTAAGAGGCCGAATGAGGCACCAGTAGTAGTACAAAGTTTCATTTCAAAAGTAGAACCAGCAATTTTTGCCTTTTCTTTTCTTTTTTTTTTAAATGGAGATTATTCTCACTACATAGTTTTCCCACTGAATCATTTCAAGCAGTTTTCAGACAAAAAAAAATTTGTTTTTCAAGCAATGCTATTCATGGTGTGTAAATGGATAGCCATACAAATTCACTGGGTGAAGGTAGCTTCCTTCTTTTCAGGTGAAGGATTGTTTTTTCTCCTCAGGATGTTATAGGATTTTCTCACCTGCTTAAAAGAAAACTGATTCTGAGGCTCAAACAACCTCATGTACCCTGAGAAGGCTTAGGCCAAGACTTCAGCAAGTTCCAATTGATTCAAAGTCAGGCCTCTTACAGGTTAGGCCTACAAAAATCAAGTCCTTTTTTTTTGCGCTAATCTTGGCCTTAGACTTTGTGGGCCAGATCCCCAGCTACTGTAAATGGGAGTAAGCACATTGACTTCAATGGTGCTATACTGATTTATAGCATCTGAGGATCTCAGAGCATACAGGTGTCAAGAACCATGATAGAGTTCGATAAGTGACATTCATCACTTCGCAGAGCCAATAGGATCCTGGAAATTGGCATTCTGCGCCCCCCCCCCATACTTGGGCAAATGAAACACTGTCCGTTCACCCTGTTGGACTTGAAACATTCTTGTTCCCTTTGATAATAGTTCTGATACACCAGAAATACCTTACTCCCCCCTTCATAGTTGTTTGCCTGGTGACAAGCTTGTTCCTATTGTATTGGATTTGAGTTTTCTACCCTTTTCCAGTCCACTTCCAAGAACTGAACATTTTTACTTTTCCCATTAGGCTTTAGCTTTTGTTTATTTTGCTTTATTAGAACTGGCAACATGAAACCATTCAAATACAGCTCACCTGTCAGAATCAGGGTCCTGCACATAAGGTGCCGTGTTTGATTACATATCATTTGCTCTGTAGTCAGTAACGGGCTAAAGAAAAAAAAAAAAGTCTGCACCAAGAGGTGATCTGCATTAAACCAGGTTATGTTTGTGAAGTTCTTTATGAGGTCTCTCCTTTTCCTGCTGTTGTGAGACCCAGTTGTGCCCTTATGAAAATATATGCAACTCCCAGTGATATCAACCAGGGTTATATGCTTGGGTAAGAGGTGGATTTTGGCTGTCAGCACTGAAATGCCCTGGCCTGCAGTCCACTGTGTACTGCATATTTCAGATTTTTATATGCATGAGAACCCAAGACCATCAGTCCTGGATAAAAGGGCTAATGTTCAGATTCCCAAATATCAGCACTCTTGCCCCCAAGACATCCTGCTTCTGAGCTACTTCCTTCACAAGCTCATACTTGGTGTAGGGATAGGAGATCTAGGGGCCTGTTATCCCTTCTCATCACTGGTATATTTTGTGGGTAGTGCTCCCCTATCCAGGGGATGAAGGAAAACACCATTTAGAAACATCTTCTGGTGAGTGGCTGACCCACCTACATTCCTCTGCAGGGGGACCCCACTCCTCCTGCACCCAGTATTGCAATTATACTGTCTCTTGTCAAGTTCTCGGGTTAAGGTAACCGAGACTGCACTAAGCTAAAAGCAAAATCCTTGTTTTCCTGAAAATGGCTCCAGCTGGATTTGAGAGGGGATTAGGTTCTTGTCCCTAGCCTCCAAAGATCTGGGATGAAGGAAGCAGACAAGTGGTCATCCTTCTGGAAATAGAGAAAGGACAGAAGGGCAGCTGGCTGCCTCCTAAAGAAGTAGAGGATGAAGAAGTAGGATACCACCAGGTTGCTTCCCCTGCCAACAGACCTAGTCTCGAGCTAGGACAGAGGCAGGAGCTCATGATATGATGGGAAAGTAGACTAGTGCTGGCAACCCCATCTCCCACAACCTAGGTTCTTCAGGAAGGGGAAACGGGTTCAAATAGCAGGAACGCAGGTGTCTCCACTCCAGGAGAAGGAGCTAACTGGAGGGTTTATTCTTTCCTACTTGCTTCCTCCCTAGGAGATTGTGAGGGAAGGTAGGTTGGGTGGCTCGCTTGCTGGGTTTTCCTGTTTGAGAGAATATGCAATTGATGTTCGTGAGCACCTTGCTTTATTAGAAAAAACTCTCCACTCAGCTCTGGGGGTGGCGCTGTCTCCTGCTGGCCCCACTAATGGGGCGGGGGGAAGTAATGATGTCTGATGTCTCTGGAGGTTGCTTTTCCCTCATGCAAAGACGAGAGATGTGCTAGTTACAAAGATTAGCTACTAGCTGCTTTTCTGTAACAGAATTCAAGAAGGTTCTCTTGGCAGTGTGGTCATTTTAACAAAATCACTTCCTAGGATTAACACACTGCCAGTCATTCTGCAGCATGGTTACAGTTTACCAGACTGGTCCACTCAAGAGCATGGTTACTCAGAACATCTAGCACTTCTGGAAGGATGTATTGCTAAAGAGTGAGTTGCCAAAAAGCCATTGACAGTCTTTAGGCAAGTTTATTCAAATTAGCCCAGGCATCTTTACAAGATATTGCAGGTCACTGCCAAAGCATTGTGTTATAGCAGGCAAAGGGGGCATAGTAACACATGGTCAGTGAACAGAAATGCATGAGGAAGCACAATGGATTGTTCATTCCAATCCAGCCCCCAAGCTTATTTCTGGTAAAATGAGATGCCAAATGGATTCAACAAACAGCAACAACAAATTGAAGGGATGGAATTTAATGCTGGAGAAGTAACAATGTTTCTCTTGAAAGTGTATCCTACATAGATCTTATGATTAGTGGAGCCTCCTGTGGGTCCACAAAGACCAGGAATAGAAGGGCAAGAACCACAAGAGGCTGTTCTTGCAGTATTCCTGAAACATTAAATAGGATGTGCCAGAAATCTCTCAAGGAAGCCTGACATGCAAGTGTTCCAGTTCCATTTTGTACATTAAAGATGTTTAAGTAAAGTAACAATCAACCTCTGTCTTGGAGTTTTATACGGCTGCCCATCACCCATAGTTTTTAAGCAGCTTCCATCTAAAAGACAATAGCAACAATGAAGTCCCTAATGGACTTCCTTGAGTCTCTAGCTAATATACATCCAGACTTATGGTCTGGCCATTAGTTTGATGAGAACATGGTCTACAGGGTCTAAGGTAATTAACTATTCACGTATATACTGTAGTGGAAGTTTTTTCATTGGATGGAAACATTTCCGCAGTGTTTATAATCCAAAATTCCATCATTGGTCTATTGCTTGGGAGCCCGAAAGTGAAAATGACCTGTCCGTTCTACTGGTCTAAGATGAACAGATTGCAGAATGTAACCAAACAGCACAAGATAAAAAATTTATTTCATTTTAAATATCCTTTGTTTTTTGGATGATTTTTAGTCAGCAGTATCCATTTAACTAAGGAATACCTGACTTCTCAACCACATCCTCCAGCATCTTGCACTCCTGCATCTCAATTCCTGCTCTTCCAGGAGGCCCTTAGCAGAAGGCAAGTCAGGACAGGGTTTTTTTGGTTGTTTTGGTGGGGAGGGGGACAGAAGAGTGGATGATGCAATTCACAATGCAACCCTTTGGCAGTGTGACTCTGATTTCCCCTCCCTTCTTTGATCAGAGAGTGAATACCCTACCTGAGTTATTCCTTGGAAACCACAAAACATGATGCTGGTCTTGGATTTGGGCTATTTATAACAGTATATATAATAGTACAGGTTTATAGGTTAAATGCAGCATGGCAGTTAAAGATAGTTAAAAGACTGTCAAGCAAATGCCACCACCCAAAACAAAAAAGAGATATAGGAGTTGATTCAGGAATTCAAATAATCTGAACAGAGGGGCTTTGTTGGATATTGTTTTGGCTAGGGGGTGTGCATGCATGTGCGCACAGGTACGTGCATATGTAAAAAAACCTAGACTGAAAGCTGATGAAAAGAAGTTTAGAGCCATGAGCAAGGAAACTGTCTGCTGTTTGGTTCCACCCATGTTCAAGGAAATAGGGCTGAATTTTGTATATAAACAAGATTGAATCACATGCACCAAGCTCCATCATCAATTTCTCCTCCCAACTGGAACAACCTACAAACCCCAAGTTTTGAATAGCTGCTTGGGTCAAAAGTTCAATTTAACAGTAGCATCCACAGATCCATAGAAGTGTTTTCCTTCTGTTATGCCACCCACAAAGTGCTTTTGGGACTAGCTGTTAAAATGTGCTGGTTAACAAGAGTCATGTGCATGTTTTAATTTTGTTTTATCATCTGACACTGACATTTTTCTTCAGTGGACTAGAATTTTGTTAAAGAACCACCAATTTACTGAGATCCTCACATTTAAACTGCCCTTTTAGTTTCTCTTGCAGTAACACAAATGTCTTTAAGGTGGTTGACAATTTTAAAAAAATTATATATATTGCACACATACACACGCCAAATTCACTCCTGGTGTCACTCTACTGAAGTTAATGAGTTACATGAGAAGAAAAGTTGGCCCATATATTTCTTGAGCTTTATCATCTTGAGAGATCACACCTGAGTGGAGAATGATTAAATGCTGACAAACAAATCACTGTTGTGAGAAAGATCAAGTATCAGAGGGATCAACAAGAGAGGCATAACAGTGGGGGAAACCTGCTCAACATTTTAGATGCCTATACATAACTGTCAGGAGTATGGGGAACAAACAGCAAGAACTGGATTAGCAGCTCAGGAGTGAGCAGGCACATTGCAGAGCCACACTTGAGTTACTAGGTCCACAATCATGCTGCATTCAGTACTCTGACTTCTGGGGCACACCCCATTGTTCTTAGCGTGGCGGTAAGCTGTGCCGCTCTGATTCTTTCTCGGTAAACTGTGAGAGTAATTAGCTGTCCTCTGGCCACACAGAGGGTATTGTGTGGTGGCACTGGAAGACTATCAGCACTAAAGCGATTTAGCCTGCATCCTCACTGCAAAGTGAGCAAAGTAGCAGCCCAAGCATAAGTAGCACTCAGAATTTAGCTGATAGCCCCAGACGAACCAGCGTACTCTGATTGAAAAGCACCACTAAGCTCCCATGGGGGGGAGAAAACGAGAGTGTGGATGGGATCCAGGTTAGAGTCAATACTTGAATTAAAACTGCAGTGAAGATACAGACCAGCTTAGACTCCCTCTAGACTTCCACAGACTCTTATAAGCTCATCTCTGACCTTGCCCCTCAATGTTTTTTTCCTCCTTTTACTGGCTCACATACAACATTCAAGTTACCAGCACAACTGTAAAAGAATAGAAATCTTCCATTTGTGTCCTTCACCACCTCCCTGCATTTACAGTTGCAAGCATTGAGGGCTGTGTCAGGGGTTGGCAGGGTGCCCCAGGCCAGTAGTATCACCTAATAGCAATACTCCGGGGCATAACGCTTACTGGCAGGAGTTCAAAGGCCACACTGCCTAGTGACTATGGTGCAGGGGAATGTCATCCACCGGCGAGAGTCCAAGGGGCCACTTCACCTAGCAGCGAGCATGGGGAAGGGAGGGGATCTTGGGCCAGCCCTACTTCACCAGGTTCCAACCCAGTGACCTTCAAAACAGGGTACCCTGACAGTGTTCAAGTCCCACTATTCCCAAGCGCATTCCCTGGGTCGCTTCCTATCCTCGTCGCAGTCCCTCCAATGGCATCTCTGGGGTTGGACATGAGGTCCCGCTCTTGCATTCCGCTTCATCTCTGGCAGCTCCTCTGCTGGCAACAGCAAATCATCCCTTTTGGTTCCTGCTGTCAAATGTCTTCCCATAGTGCAGATAGGGGGCGCAACGCTGGTGGCTGGGAGACCTGGTGGCTTCCCAGCACACAATCACGCTCCTCCTCAGACAGCCCAGACTGAGCTGAGCAGCTCCCTTTTGAACGCTCCCTCCACTGGGACCATGCCCAGGAGGGGTGAGGGGCGTGGCATCTTGGGCCCAAAAATGCTCTTTAACCCTTGCGTCGCCAAGGCGGGGTCAATATACCCTGTCACAGGCTGGCTCATGTACAGACGAACAAATATGACCAAATACCAAGGTATGGTATAACAGCGGCTGCCTGACACAGGGAACCACTCTTCAGGGTCATTGCTAACAGTTTATTTTACATCAGAAGTTCTCAAACTCTGGTCCGTGGACGACCAGTGGTTCCGGGAGCTCCATTCAGGTGGTCCACAGATAGTTCCCTCTAAGATGCTCGTCTGGGCAGCCACACACAAGAGAATGAAGGGCCACCCACCTAATTAGTGGAACTGCGCAGGTGTGACTCCACTAATTAGGTGCCTGAATCCTGGAGAAGATGCACATGTAAGGTGAGGTGGTGGCCTTACGGGGGAATAGGGGTAGGTGGGAGGGGGCAGTGGGGTGAGAAGAGGGAATGGTGGGAATTTGGGATTTTCAGGATTGCGGTGGCTAGAGAAAAAGAGGCAACTTTCCTCAGCCCCAGGGCTGCGGGGGGGAGGGGAGGGAAGGGAGAGACCTCCTTCCCAGCCTAAGCTATGTGGCAGGAAAGACAGCTCCCCCCGCCTCCTTCCCAGCCCCAGATCGGGGGCTGCCGCAGCAGGAGAGAGAGACAGAGACAGAGAGGCACATCCATTGCATTAGAAAGGTAAGACTACTGATATTAAGATATGGGTTCTGTGCTTTTATTTGTAGAACCAAAAAAGTTAATTCCTACTTTTTTTTAAATATAGCACTTTTATCTAAAGTGCTTTACAATAGTTAGCCAATGGTAAAAGCAACATTTGGAAAGATCATTAAGTAGTCTGCGAGACCCTCAGCAATTTTTAAGTGATCCACGAAAAAAAAATGTGAGAACCACTGATTTACATCAATGACAAAGCAAAGAAAACCAAACAGAATGTTATATAATTACTGACAGTTCTCATCTGGGTAGCTTTGTGCCCTGGGACCTGTGGGCACACCCCTGCAGTTCAAGAGGATGGAAATCAAAGATGGAAAGGTCTATTAGATCAATAAAGCATCCCCCTGACCATGGTAGATTATCCCCTACAATATTTAATGCTCTTATGAAAATTTATACTGTAGTATTTTGGCCAATTCTGATTAAAATTTAGTACAATTAGAAAGTTTAAGCGTTTGGACAGCATCCAAGTTACTCAACAGGAAGCACTGTATAAATGAAATCATAATGAAAAACAATTTTACAAAGGTTTCATGCAGCCCATTTTTAAATGGACCAAGCGATGGCACTTCCACCACTTTTTAAATTTGTACCACAATAGCACCTAAAGACTCCAGTCAAGTTCAGAGCCCCATTGTGCTAGGTGCTGTACAAAAACCTAGCAAGTCCCTACCCCCAACAAATTTACAATCTAAGTAGACAGAGAGAGGGAGAGGGAAAAGTTATTCCCCTCCCTGCATTTTACAGGTGAAAATGGAGGTACAGCATGACTAGGGACTTGCCCAATGTTATCAAAATCTGTAGCAGAGCTGGGAAATATACCCAAGTCTCCCAATTCTCAGTCCAATGCCAAGCCAATCAATTATGAGACCCTCAATTCCCCAGGAAGACTATTCCCAGTCTAGCAGATGCTTCCCACTTAGGAAATATTTTCTGATCTTCATCCTTAAGTTTCCTTTATTTAGCCTCATCTTATTACTCTTCTTGTATCACCTGCAGTCCATACGCTTGCCTTTACTATATTCACTGCCTTGCCTCCGTTATATTTAGCTGCAATGCAAGAAACCTACAGTATCCTATAAGACATCAGCAGAAACAAACGTAAGTGTGGTTAAGTAAGCTGTAATCCTTGGCATAGATCAATGGTTACCTTTAGATTTTAGGACCTAAGAAGAGCTTGCTGAATGGTAGAAGGCAGAATCTTCCAGTAAGAGCTATCACAAGGAACATGGAAGTGATAACCATAAATCTGCTTAAGCGAGGAGTGATGGATGTGATTGTGAGCTGAAGTGGTAGTTACACATATCCATATACTAACCTGTAGAAGGACACCTCAACATTAGTAGGATGAGGCAATACAAATAAGGGAAAAGGGGGAAACCCCTACCGAATAGGCATTATATAGTGGCATCAGTGTAACATATTATAAAAGTTGTATCCCAGCCTGTGGGCAATAGAGGAAAGATGTAGCCCTTGGAAGGGGCCAGAATGATGGCCACTGGTGATGAGGAGGAAGGTCAAGGTCATGAATTTCAGGTTTTCCTGCAAGGGATGGTGAGAGTATATGGATGTGCTGACATACATTCTGCAGTCGCTCCATCTACCTTTCCAAGTTAGTTTCTTAATAAATTAGCAAAGTCACAATCACTATTTGAAAATACAGAAGAGTTCCTATAGTGTGAGTGTTGCAACTGTGCACATTGGGGTTCACAACTATGTAGTAATTTTAATACTACTGGGTCTGATCTTGGGACAAGAACCTGTCTACCCTCAAAGTGATAACTGGAAATTCTTAGATAATCAACATAATTAATACATAATCTTTACATCCCCTAAGCCAGTGGTTTTTAAATTTTTTTCCCCGGGGACCCTGTTAAAGAAAATTGTTGATGCCCGTGACCCAACAGAACTGGGGATGAGTGGTTAGGGGTGTGGGAGGTGTTCAGGGCTGGGCCAGAAGGTTGGGGTGAGGGCTGCAGGGTGGAGCTGGGAATGAGGGGTTTAGGGTGTGGGAGGGGGCTCTGGAAGTGCAGGCTCTGGGGTGAGGCCAGGGATGAGAGGTTTGGGGTGCAAAAGGGGCTCCAGGTTTGCGGGGGCTCAGGGTTGGGGCAAGAACTTACCTCCAGCGGCTCCCAGTCAGCAGCGCAGCCGGGATGCAGAGGCAGGCTTCCCACCTGTCCTGGCACTGCAGACCACACTGCACCCTGGAATCGGCCAGCAGCAGGTCCAGCTCCTAGGCAGAGGGGTGCGCAAGTGGCTCCCACCTCCAGGCACCATCCCCCCCAGCTCCCATTGGCCGGGAACTGGCCAATAGGAGTGCAGAGCTGGTGTTGGGGGTAGCATGCAGAGCCTCATGGGCACTCCCACCTAGAAGCCAGACCCGCTGCTGGCCACTTCCTGGACGCAGTGTGGTGTCAGAACAGATAGGCACTAGCCTGCCTTAGCTGGGCAGCACAACTAATGGTACTTTTAACATCCCGGTCGGCGGTTCTGACCAGAGTCCAGCACTAGGGTCCCTGAGTCCTGAGCAAGAGGACCCAGTGGCTTACATGCACGACCCAGTACTGGGTTGCGACCCAAACTTTGAAAAAACACTGCCCTAAACAATTCTTTTCCCACCTTGTTATTTATAGCTTCAAATACTCTTACTGATATTCTCAGTCAGTCATCACTGAAATCCTCAAAAATATACTTGTGAGCCAGTCTCTCCTTTTTTGCAGCTTTTGACACTCAACTGTTTAACTAACATGGATTAAAACCACCAGAAAAATGCTAGCATTTTAAAAATTGAACAGGAAAGAGCACAGGACAAAGTATGACTTGCATGTAGATTCTGAGTAATAATTCAGAAGCCAGAACTGAGTTCTGAGCCAGAAGAAGTGAGCTGTAGCTCACGAAAGCTTATGCTCAAATCAATTTGTTAGTCTAAGGTGCCACAAGTACTCCTTTTCTTTTTAGAAGAAAGAAGGTGTAACTCATCCCCCAAACAAATATAATGTACATCTAGCTCCTCAGCCTCGAAGGACAGAGACTCTGACATGCAGCTAGAGCAGATACAAGTAGATTTAAGGGAGTGTAACTAAGCGTAAATGGAGGGGTCTAATCTCAGCCTTCATGCACACCCATCCCCTCCATATGGAATTGTCTGGCTAGTGACTGCAAAGAGTTATGCATGTGATATTGGGGACTGTGCCTTCAAGAGCTGAGCTGTGCAGAAACTCAGGTTGTTATGCCCAGTGAGCTGGAACTGGGCACAGAATAAAGCTGAGCTCTTCCAAGTGCCTTAAGCATTGTGTGATCACAGAACATCAAGCCCACTCTGCCCTAGGGTGGGGGAGATTCTTTGGCATGAAGGCTTCCCTAATCCTACACTGCCCCTTCATCTAAACGCACACGCAGTGTTTAAGATAAATCTCTTCCCCCATGTACACTAACAGAGTATAGTAATTAAACAGTTTGATGTGTGTGGGGGGGGTGTATCTTAATTCCCACCCATGGCATGGTGCTTCACAATGTCTCAGATTTTTATTTTAACCCCCAAGCTCAACACATTTCTGCAGAGCCTTAAAGCACCACAGCAGGGAGTGAAAGAGCACCTGAAAGCATTATAGTCTGAAATAATGACATGATTAGGAATGGACAAGCAGGGCTGACTGGATATCTGAGTCAGAGTCCCTCTGTGTGTTTTTTCCATCAGCTAAGTTAATACAAGTGGGTATTATCTCCTACAGTCTGTGCTTCAAGGGCAAGAACGCTCTGTCTGCATGAGAGACAGATTCAGAATTTAGACTCAAAAGAAAGGGGAGGGGGAAGCAACCATTGACCGTGAAGGGCTGCCTGTTACATTTTCTATTGAGATCAATAGAGTTGGACACCCCCCCCCCCGATTTGATTATACAATAGAAAAGTGTCCATGTACCAAATAACCACTTATGAGAAAAAGTACCCTTTTATTCTTAGAGTATAGTAGCTACTGAACCAAGAAAAATAAATGTAAAATGGAACTAGAGGTAGTTCTCAATATTAAATTTAGGGCAGTTTTCAGGTTTCAATTCAAAACAAATCAGGGCTAGCATTCAGGTTTATATTGATGGCACCAAAATTTAGCAAGCTGCTCTAAGGAGTTCAAAATGAAGTGCCAAAAATCTCACAAGATCCATTCTGCTCACGAGATTTTAGCCAAACCCAAGCTGGAACTAGGAAACAGGCCTCTTACTCATTTTGGATCTGACCTAGAATCAAAGATTTAAGGTTGGATTTGGATGTTTTCCGAGTTCCAGCCAGAAACAAGCTCTTTTCACAATGCTGCAAGTGCCTGAGAATGGAGGTCTCTGAGCCACAAGAGCTCTGTAACATGGAGCGTGGGCTCTTTGCTAAAAGGTCTTCAAGGACAAACCCTACCTCGACTGCTCCATTGCTATTTCAGCCCAGGATCAAGGCTATTTGCATGTTGTAATTCCAAATTGGACTGATAGGAATTGCAGAGGAGCAAAAACCAGCTGGGAAGCAGTAATGAGGATATAAATAAGCTCTCTTCCCTCACAAATGAGGCTTGCAAAGTGGTGCTGGTAGTGTTCTCCAATAAGGAGGGACCACAGAGAGAGTCCTCCTGAAGGAAATAAGCTTAAACAAGGCCTAAAAATCAGATAAGCAGGCATAGCGGAAAGGAAAGCAGGGCACAACTGCTCCACTGCTTATGGTCCCACAGATGGAGCCAAGAGTAAATTAAGAACATGGCCACATCTATGGCGCTACTTAGAGGCAGTGTGGTTATACCCATCAACCAAGGACAGCAGGCTGCCTGGATCCTAGAGAGGGGGCTGTGGCCCAGGGAGGGGGAAGACTGGGGTTTTTATCTGGACTTTGTTATCCTAGAAGGAGTGGAGTCTTAAATTTAGCTAGAGCGGTGTTTCTGAACGACTGGTCTGTGGACCAGCACTCGTCCCTGAGATCTCCCTGAAACACTTAAGGCAGCAAACTGATCCCTGGTATCAAAAAGGTTGAGAAACACTGAGCTAGAGGACCAATTTAAAACTACCTAACCGAGAGGAAAATGAGGCAGTAGCTGTCCCCAGTGAGAGGATTCAGCCCGTTCTGTACATCAATGTGAATGTGACATCATATCATTTGGGGAAAATGAATACTGAAAAGTTTCTTCAGTCCTGTAACACTCCCACTTCTTGGCTACATATGGTGCTGACAGTCTTCCACTGTAATTTATATACACACTAATGTGCTCAAGACACGGTTCCTGTTGGCAATGCAAAACATCTCATAGTTTATTCTTTTTCACAGAAATGTCAAAATTAAATTATGACCTTTCAATGGTAGCACAAATGTCATCAGATTAAACAGACACTTGCTCCATCTCTTCTTGCAGTTCTTAAATAAATCCACTGTTATTGATCTTCTCAAAGTTTCAGCATTGCTTTGGCTACAGGAATTACATTAAGCTTTCATTGGAACTACTGGTATACTTTAAATATGCTTTTTTGAATATGCCAGTTCCCAAACTTATGGCCAAGTCCTGTTTCCCTTATTACCATGAACATACAAGCCCGCTGACATCAATAGGAGAAAAGTGAGCAGGATTTTTGCCCTAAATGAATAACTGAGGTGTTTCAATGTAAACCTCTATTTTGGTAGCTTACTAGCACATCCGTACTGACTGAAGCTTATTACAAACGACTGGCATTGCTGGAATTTTACTTATCAAGAAATAAGTTAACTGTGAAGGACTAGGACTGTCTCACTATATGTATATACAATGCCTCGGCCAATGGGGACATAAGTTGGTCAGGATGTCTAGGTAGAACTGTAAAATTTTAATACTTTATTTAGAGAAAATATGCCAAATTCTGCTCAGTAGTCTGCCTCATTGCTTATATGGCTGTAGTATCTGAGCACAAAGATATTAAAGAGTTTATAGCCTTAACACTCCTGCGAGATTGTACAACCGGGAGATTACTATTAAACTGATGGGGAGCTGAGACACAGAATATTGACTTGCCCCATGTCATAAAGAGACTCTACAGAGCTCCAGCATTCCAATCCAGTGCCTTGAACACAAAACCATCTTTCCATTGAAACAACTCAAGACACTGGTCTTACCTTGGATTTACCAGAGAGAGGATACAAGAACATGTTTTAGGCCAACATGGTTGAATTTATCAGACAATTAGGGACAGATCCTCTTTGTGTGAATTGTCATAATCCAAATGAGGTCAATGGAGTTGTGACAATTTACATCATCTGTGAATCTAGCCCTTAGATTCCATGGACTGATTGCTGTCTGTAGCTTGAAAGAGTGACACTGACAATATCTGAAAAGCTATCTTTAAAAAAATAACGCAGAATTACCTCTAGTTTTAAAAGATGTAACAAGGGAGTGATAGGAAAAGTCATCTTAGAGCATCATGTCCTGCCAGTGCTATATATACTGTAGTGCAGAGAGAGAACATATCAGATCTTAAACTGATTTGCACTTGAACTTACCCAGTTTGCTGTTCTGCACTATTTTAATCCTCAAGATAAAAGTATCAAATAAAATATAGTAAATTATGGAAAAAATTATTCATTGTTTAAGAGAAGAAAGTACTATTAGGGCATAAAGCTAATGTTTATGGGTCTCAAGACCCACATTGTCCACAAAACAAATTACCCACTGCACTACCCGCATTGTCCATAAAACAAATTAAAGCTAGATCTGGCCTTCTACTGCACAAAAATTTTTTCCTCCAACCCTCTTGCTTATACAAGTTGCAGAACAGTTTCTATCTGATGTTAATAAGAGCATCAGGCTCATTACCTACCTGCACAGGTCTCATGTTGGTCTGCAAACCATAGTACCAGTGGGCTACAGTCTACCAGTGAAGCATCTTGTCCAGGCCATAGCAAGCTAACATATGCTGCAGTGTGAAGGCTCTGCTTGCTGGGGTATACATTGCTCCTTTTCACACCGCTTCCTATCACCCATGCCTACTCTTGTCCCTCCAAGGCTCCGTTCCATTTTCTTGTAGCAGGACTTAGAAGTACAGATAGTTGGCAAAGCAGACAGGGGAGTAGTCTAGGACTCGGGTAGACTTGGATTTTGTTCCTGCCTCAGCCCCAGACTCACTGTATGACCTTGGGCAAACACTTCATTTCTCTCTGCCTGTTTTCCCATCCTGTGTCTCTATCCAGACTAACATCTTTGGGACAGGGATTTATCTCTTCTGGTGTGCTTGTAAAATGCCGAGCACATTGGTCCCTTGGGTAGGACCTCTAAGTTCTATTGTAATAGGATAATTATACTGGTTCTGCATGGTACTTGCTAATTTCACCCCTAGTATGAAAATTCTGTTTTCAGCATAGTCATTAGATTCAGTGTTATTCCCTTTAGAATAAATCTTCTAAAATGTGTTTCAAAAGACCAAGAATTTCTCAGAAAATTCCAAACTTTCTGCAAAAAAATTAAAGTTACTGTGGGATCAAATACCAAAAGTGTGGGGGAGAATGAAAATTGACAAGATGCTTGCTCATATAAAATAACTTACTTTCATTGTGTTAGAAACTACAGTACTATAAACATGCATTTTATAATTAGTTGTGCTTATAAATAGAACACTCATTTTATTCAAAAACCTGAGCTTAAGCTGTGATGAGCTGTTGAAAACATGGATTAAGAAAGAATAAGCTCAAATACAATAAAAAACAAAACAGGTTTAAATGAATGGTACTATAAATCAGTGTCACATACTTAACATTTACAGGCTCTAAAGTGCAAGAATGTTATGTTATGGAATTTAGAAGGCCAAATCCATTGCCACTGGAGTTAATGGAAAGCCTCATGTTGACATCAGTAAACATTGGATTAAACCCAGTCAACATTAGATAGAAAATCTTCATTCAACTTTTTTTCAAAATGGAAAATTGGTTTTTTGACTAAATGATTTTTTTTGCAGAAAGTGTCTGCTTTTATTATTAGAAAACCAAAAAGTTTTCTTCTGACAGTTTCAATGAAAATGGAAAAAATCATTGTTGTCAAAGTCCCCCATGAGGAAACACTTCCCTCCCACATCCACACACACACTGCAATAGGCCAGGGAAGGCTGCAGGACATTTTGGACTCGTACCCTAGAAGGGGTTGGTTTGTTTTGCACACGGCTAGAAAGCAGAGTCACCAAAAACCCACCTGACAAGCAGTGACTGACAGGGGCAACCTGAATGGAGAAAAAACTGCAGGCATGTACACACTTGACCAGGGGGTGGTTGCAAGAGGTGGGTACCACCCTATTACAACAAGGCAGACAAAGCATGGTAGAAAGCCCTATTATCCCCATCTTACAAAAGGGAAACTGAGCCACAAAGAGATTACGTGTCTTGCCCAAAGTTATGTACAAAAACTGTGGCACAGCCAGTAACCGAGCCCAGGTCATCTGTGAAGTAATAAACCACAAAGTTCCTCTTCCTCTAAGTCACAAACACAATCCTCCCCTCCCCCCCCCCCCCGAAACTTTGTTCGGATTAATAAGTCCCAGGCAGCTGCATACATTCTTGCAAGAGCAAATTTTTAATTCTCCCTCCATCTTCTGTTCTAAACAGCAGAGAATGACTTTGTGATAAAGCTCTGGGATCACAATATACAAAGCTGCTGTTTGTGATTTATAAATGTTGGTACATATGGTACTTAGATATCTGATTACTAAATGCCTCAAGCATATAAACTAGCGTATTAAAACCCTAGAAATCTCTGAATTAACTCACATCTGAATATTGTCTTTTAAAACATACTCTCTCACCTTTGTAATTGTTTTTATTGCTCCTAAAATATTCTTCTGTGTGAGCTATCCCAGTGGTCTTTGTAATTGCTAGATTTTATTTCAAAGTACCCAGCTGACAACTAGGTCAAATGGACAGTCTTGCTTCTCATAATTGCAGGACCATGTTTGCAATAAGAAGAGGCATAGAAGTCTACAAGGAGAGTCTGTGTGTGCACAGTTGTACATCTATGTTTGTATGTAATTACCTCAGCTGTATATGTAAATACAGTGCTTAATTTGTGCCAGGGTTTGCCAGGGCTGAGATCCAGCACTTCTAGGCTTCACAGTTCATAGCCCCAGCATTTCTGGGCTTGCTGCACCAGTTATGAATATAAAACACACACACACACACACACACACACACTTGCTTGAGCCCCAGCACCTCTCATTACGAATTAAGCACTGTGTAAATGGGTATTTAGACTAGCGCCAGTTGGAAAATGGCTCCCTCTGCCAACATCACCCATGGGAAAGTTTGCTTTTTGGCAAAAAATTCAATCAAAAAAATCAAGTCAGGGATCAAGATCCCATTGTACTACCAGCTGTGAAAACAGAACAAAAAAAAGATATCCCACTTCCCCAAAGTTTTGCAATCCAATCTCCTTCATCCATCATCTTCTTCATAGGCAATTTCTGATTACTGTTGAATCCAGCTCAGTATAATTAGCAAACCAAGTAACTCCTCAAAGAAATGGCAATGAGAGCTATATAGTTCAATTATCTCCACTCAATTGATAGAGAAACTGAGACAGAGGCAGACCTTCCCTAAGGTCAAAGAGAGGCACAGAGCTGGGATAAAAGCTCTGGCATTTTGGGCTCTTTCATGATAGATTGTTAAACCCTGCTTCTATCTCCTTGTAGTCCAGTCTCTGTACATTTTCCACTCTTTCATGTAAATTCTATGCCCCCAAAAAAGGTGAATATTGAATTAATACAGAATACAAGCAAAAGGGTTAAGGTAAATGTACATATACATGACAAATCTTTGTACTAGGTTTTCAACAAAGGGCTCGGTTTCTACTTTTTCTTGGCGAAACTCAGTATAACTATTGATACATTAGGATCTGACCCTGCTCTACTCGAAGTTAATTCAGTGGAAGCAAGATCGGGCACTTGAACAATTAAATTTCCAACAAATTGTTCATGGTGTCCAATGTAGCACAATCAGCCTGAGTTGGCTAACAGCATAAAAAAACATCCTTCCAGAAAATGTAACCCAACATTTAAAGAGATGGCCTGGTTGTGCTTTCCAAGCAAGTTGCCCATCATTGGAATTGTTCTAATATTTTTCTTTGGTCCTGAACTTTAATGTGTAACAATAATTAAATATTCGTTTACCCAATTTACATATAACATGACATTTTCTGAATTAGATTAGTTTAGGAACATACACTTTGATTTCATTAAGCAATTTCCCAAACCAAGACAAGGAATAGCTAAGCAAATGATATAGCACCATAATTTGTTTAGAATTACGATGCTGCCCAAAGACACTTTCCATGATGCCATATCCTGAAAAGTAACAGACCCTCGTCCTTCCTTTCAATTAAATAGAAAAACAGTAGGAACCCTTCCATTCTGCCATGCGATAGCAAAAGGCTCCTACAGACAGCACAGTATGTAATTAGTGAAGAACATTACTTTGGGCTATATTGTCAGCATGCTGCAGAGGGAATTAGATACTTACAGCTTCCATTATGCCACCATACCCAATTTTTCTCACGCTGCACAGAAAGTCCACCCCTTTGTAGTGCAATAGTGAATAATGAGAGATTTTATACCTGCATATTTTTCATTCTGGTTCTCTGACAAAGTTAGAAGGGGGATGAATGCAGATAAGCACATTAGCAACCAAATACTAGTGCAAATCAAGCTACCGCTCACAAGCTTCATTGAGAAGTATGATCTTGCGTTTTAGGCCCAGTGCCTTAGCCACAACACATATGGTTCTGTTTCCAGATTTGCCAGAGACTGCCAAGGATTTTCAAATGAACCTCAGGGAGTTAGATGCTCAACTTCAATGGGATTTGGGTGCCTGACTTCTTTGAAAAATCCCACCCATGTTCTGTGCCTCAGTTTTCTTTCTGTAAAAGGGGGATAATACTACTACTTTTATCTCTATTGTCTATTTAGAGTGCAAGATCTTCAGGGCAGACACTACTTCTTACAAGATGTATGTATAGTATCTTACATAATGGAATCCCAGTCTCAGTTGGGCCCTCTAAACACTACAGATAATTATAACCTCTCTCACCTTATTTGTGATAATGAGCAGCACAAGATCGTTTTGAAAGTGGGTAGGTTGTGTGGGAAGATGAGAAGTCCATGAATATAAAAAGAATCATTAAAGGGAGGCACAGTAGGAGTCAGCATCAAGATTAGACTCAATCCTGGTCTGCAGAGAGGTTTCTGGTGCAAAAAATATTAAACCCCCACGAACAAGAGGACGATCCAGACTGACATTTTATTGCAAACCCATCTGTACTAGGTAATAAAAGGTTGGCTCAAAGGGCAATCCACAAATCGTGCCCCATTAAAGAGTAAATGTAGATTACTTTTGTCTCCCTTTCTATTTCAGAAGCTAAGACAAATCCAAGATGGGGCAGGCTGCAATGGGAGAAGTTATCTACTTGGTTTAACATTTGCCCCTCAAATTCAGCATAATGAACTTTCCCTCAAAACCATTCAGGTGTTTCCCATGTTTAAAAAAATGTTTACTTACTTTTCAAAGCAAAGAAGTATCCTACTTATATACTTAACTGGCACAACACTAGGTTTTGATGTATTTGTCATCACTTAAAATTAAATTCTACATGGGTTCATCCTATGAATAAAGCCATTTAAAATTAATAGCATACCGAGTCCTGCTTATTAAGCAAAGTGAGGGTTCTGTGTTTAGCATTTTCAGTTAAATAATTAAATACATGCAGGTGATACTTAAGCCAGCAGCACCCTCAGCTGAGCATTAACTGTATCTGCACACTTTGCATAATCACCTGTAACTCCCCCAATCTTAGCCTTTGGGCCATCTGCCTCATACTGGCAATTTCCACATGCATATACTCTTCTCAGTAAAGAATGCTTTTTAATAAGCATGTATGTAAAATAAAGAGGTCCCTAATCATTAATGGCTGGTGTTTTGTTAGCACACTAGGACAGTTTCAGACATGCACAATTGCAATAAAAAAAGTGTTTTTTTAAAACACCATAAGCTGCCATGCTGTAAGCTGAACACCATTATTTGACCAAAATTTTGAATACTTTAAGATTCACATTTCTCTTGATGGCTGGGTCAGTTTTGCCATATTACAAAGATCAGGCTCATCAAGATAAATTTGTTTCCTGGGGCCCAACCCCTTCCATTTCAGTGTATTTTCCCTATACCAGTTAATCAGATGCCATGTATTTCTTTGTCCTCCTTCCTGTCATTGTAATTGGTAGATGACGATTAGATCTGTGCAAGCCTTGCCAAATTTGTAACTGAGAGTTAGTTGTGAGAGACAGTTCAGTGAATCCACAATTGCTGCTATCCACCAGAGTTTATATTTGAATGAACCCAGGTTTCCCATGTTGAATATCATTGCAAACCCACAGGAAGTGTTGAGTCTCATGTAGATTCACACAGGGACTCCAAAATTAACTGAAAACTAGAAGTAGGATAACATCAAGTACACTGCAGTGAATGCATCCACTGAATGCATCCGATGAAGTGAGCTGTAGCTCACGAAAGCTTATACTTAAATTTGTTAGTCTCTAATGTGCCTCAAGTACTCCTTTTCTTTTTGCGAATACAGACTAACACAGCTGCTACTCTGAAAACTGCAGTGATAGCATTCTGAACTCAGGAAAAACATTCCCTTCTAGAACTGGGTATAATTATTATGTGAAAAAAAAGTATTAATGAGAAAGTAGTCTTACTAATTCAGAAAATTCCACAAAGTAATAATAGCTGAGCTATTAAGCTACTGCCTGTCAGAAATCACCATGCTCAATCAGAAAAATAAGGTTCAGTTGGCTTCCACTGAGCAAGAATAACCCTTCTGATCACATGGGAGAAGTTCAGCAAATCAGGGACACAGGGGAAGAAAGATGTGATTTCCAACATGTGATGTATCCCATGATGACACCTTAGTGTACATTAGTGTAGTTCTATTTACATCAACTGAGGATCTGGCCCTATATATCTCAAAGACATGTGGCAAGGTCCAAATCTGAAAGAAGACTGCAATTGGCTTGCTATGCATAGATAAGAAAAAGTGCACGTGGACACAAGCACCATATGGGTGCACATACAAATACACTTTTAAGGACCATGAATTTCATCAGTGCGTGAAGTGGAACTCAGCAAGATTGCACAAATGCTAGGACAAGAAACAAAAAATGACTGACTGCAACTGAAACTTGAAGGCAGACTACGCAGAGACTGTTAAACTGGAATTTATGGACCTTAGACAGAACCTTTGAATTACAGGAGGATATCTCCAGAAGGCACAGAAAGAGGATGTGTCTAAGGGACATTTCTTATACAAGTCTGGAGATACTGTAGGTCATGAAACTTATTAAAAACATACTAGACTACATTAGCCCCCCCATGTACAAAAATACTGTGCTTCGAACACAATTAATTGAAAAATGTGTATACCTTTTGATATACTATAATGTCAAGTCAGTGTCAATATCTGAAGCTACTTTATCAAGTGCTGCATCACATATCTCCAGGTAGTACCCATCCTTAGATGGCTATAAAGTAGAACCTCAGAGTTACAAACACCAAAGTTATGAACTGACCAATCAACCATACACCTCATTTGGAACCAGAAGTATGCAATCATGCCGCAGCAGACACATAAAAAGTAAATACAACACAGTACTGTGTTAAATGCAAACTACTAAAAAAAAATAAAGGGAAAGTTAAAAGATTTGACAAATCAAGGAAACTGTTTCTATGTTTGTTTTGTTTAATTAACATGGTTAAAAGCTGCATTTTTCTTTGGCACAGTAAAGTTTCAAAGCTGTATTAAATCCATGTTCAGTTGTAAACTTTTGAAAGAACCACCATAACATATTGTTCAGAGTTACAAACATGTCAGTTACAAACAACCTCTATTCCCGAGGTGTTTGTAACTCAGATGCTATTGTCATTGTGTATCTTCTTGATGCAAATCCGTTTTGGAGGAACAGATCTAAGGGAAGGCTTTCCACATTGGGTGGAGTATGCAGAAGTTCACGATCGGATAGTTATGTCTCTGTATATCATGCACACGCAGATTATGTTGAAAGCACATTATTAAGGTTACGAAGTCAAGCATTGGAAAGTTACAAAATGCCAGAATTGCCATTGTGTGAACATCTGGTATGAAAAATGTCAAGCTCAAATGATTAAGTCTGACAAAGTTATTAGCAACTGAAGAGTTTAAAAATGTGTCAGGCGATCTTAAAAACAGGTAGTATAAACAGCCCTGAAATGTGTATAAAAAACAAACCTGAAGATTTATTAAAAACATGTTTCCTTTCAAATTCCTCAGGTGGCATCAAATTAGTGAACATTAAAAAATATATCCACATGTTCTACACTTCTTTTCTCACCCATTCCTGAGTAACCAGAGTCATGTCAGCTGGAAATTTGGCATTCTCCATTAGTATTATGATGTGGAAGACTTTATGCACATTTTGCAGTACTTTATTTTTCATCCAAATTTTCCATCTTCCAGCAGCCAGTGGACTGGCACTGATTTTCATTCTATTAAGGAGGTATCTTTGTGCTTAAAGAATAGAAGATTGGCTAGAGATAGAAGTTTAACAAAGGAGGCTTCTGCTGATATACCTTGGTTGTTTCCTTTGGTTCACAAACTCATTGGGCAAAATATAGTACGTTCCTACTTACTGAACTGGAGTTCAGTGAAACTCTGGAAGTTCAGTACTGCATCCCCACATTCAAACAGCCTGCACTCCAAGTTCCCTAACCCATTTTTTTCCCCACTAACGATTTTTGATGTTCCCCACCATCTTTGGAAAATCCAGATTTTCGTTACCCAATCACACCCCTACTTCAGTAATAAATAGTAAATTAATCTCCACAGAAATAATATTTTAGAGAGTCAGAAAATGCAGATGTCTCACCTCTGCCTCAGATTTTTTTTGCAAGCTAGGCAGCTGCCTCCTGCCTTATATCCTACCTCTACAGTTCCCACCCCCAGACCTCCTAACGTAACAAACCAATGAGTTTAGTCTCCTGAAGGCTGTAATACTTCAGTCTAATTCTGGTTGGTGGGTTTGGTGCAGGGGTAGTAGTTAGAGGCCTGTGATATGTGAGATAAGACAAAAAAAATCTGGTGGTCCCTTCTGGCTTTATGCTCTATGAAAAGGCTACCTTCTAGATTTCGGGCACACCTACACTGGAGCTGGACAGTGTAAATCCCAGGTCAAGAAGACATACCAGGCTAGCTCTGATCAAGATATTGCACTCAAAATAGAAGTGTAGCAACCGCAGCACATGCGGTGGGAGGGGCTAACTCCCCTGAAGATGTACCCATCTGAGATCTTAGGCATGTATGCAATGTGGCTAGGATCTCCCACCATTTGCACTACTGCCACTACACTTCTATTCTGTAGCACACAAGCTCCATCAGAGCTAGCCTAGGTATGTCTCCTGGAGCTGAAATTTATACTGTCTCACTCTAATGTACACAATCTAATTTCACCTACTCCCACCTGACCCCCTAGAGGATAATCTTTCCCTTTTCCCAAAAATAACCATCCTTTCTCTGACACTTCTGTAACTAATGGGTCCGTGTGTGGGTGTGGGTGTGTCTCTCTCATGGAGAGCTCCCCACCTATCCCCATCTTTATAGAATAATTCCATTCTCTATTCCCACTTCATGTCACCTGTCATTCCTTCTCCTACCCTCTGCATCACTGTGTCTTTCCTCAGCCAAGGTACCATGGACAAGACTCTCTACAGAGCCCAGCACTCCCAGTGCTGGAGAATGATTCCAATCACTCCCTGATCCCAAGGACGAGAACACTGCACGTCAAACTATCCCTAGCCCCTGATGGCCCGAGGCAACCACAAACCATATGGCAGTGCAGGATGCTAGCCACTGGACCACCAATATGACCCATTTTCCATGTATAAAATCATTACACTATAGTCCTGTGTTCTTAGGACATACATTACGTATTGCCTCTAGATGTGCCTAGAACCAGCCAGAACTATAAATACTTATGACTTCAAGGACTGCCTTCTCATGATAAACTTCTTAATCATGTGCTAATGGCTCTCTTTCAGTCTGCTCTCACAGTGCCAAAGTCTGCTGGCTCATGTTGCCCTATATGACCTTGTGTTAATTACTTTGACTAACTACAGGAGAGACTTATTAAATTTACTGATTCCACTGTCCATAAACCAATATCTTGTAATCCTTTTACATCAATAACCGGCATGAAGCTCTCTTTATTGCTGATAAGAAGTATGAAGCTGTCAGAAAGTTTATTCACAATGGGTGAAATTTGCCCCTTAGCAGAGGAAGAGCACAGGGCCTAGCAAGCCCTAGTTTGAGGACTGAAGTGGTGCATAAGCCTTGGGTGGCCCCTGCAGGGGGGAATTTCAGCCAACATCAAGATTATGCACATTTGTCACTGAGTACAATGACCAAACTAAGCAAATATCCAAAAATCTGGATACTTTGGTACAGAATCTGGCTCCTTACATTTCAAAATACATCTACCTGTCACACTATGGAATACTTCCATATTTCACAGATGTTATGCCGCCAACCATTCTTCCTTGCCAATAGTGCCAACTTCATCCGCTTCCAAGATGAAGACAACGGGGGATAGTGACATTGAGTGTGGGGTAGCTACCAATACTTCCTTCCAACTGTGGATGTAGGGGGAAAAACTGTCCAGAAGTTAGACATGTCTGCAATATTTTTTTAAATGTCTGTGCACCTCTTGGTTGGATCTCTCCATAGTAAAATGGGTCTCAGTGCTTTCAAACCTGCCACTGACCTACTTTCTTTTCAATTCTCTATGAGCTTTAGAAATGACTCTGCTGCAGCATTTTTCTGATCTTCCAAAGAGTTCTCCATAATAATTGTTCTTTGCTTGCTTTTTGGTATGTTCATAACACTCAGCCTGGCTCTCTCATCAGTCAGGCATGTGCCCTCAACAAGCACAACTAACATTAGTGTCCCATTAAGCACTATGAATTAGTGATGGATGGGATCTCAAAGGGTTCAGAAAAGTCCCCAAATCTTTAGATGCTTAACCAAAACTTTGGAAGACTTCTCACAGATCACAATTGTTGCCTGGCTTCCTGGTGGCTGTCTGCAAAAAGCCTTCTCCCCATCCCACATCATCCTGAGCACAAGTTTCCCCTCCTCCCAAGTACAGTCAGCTCTCTCACTGATTCCCCCTAGCTTGGGCCTAGCAAGTTCCTCTCTGCTCCTCTAATATTGCTGCTGTTCCTGCCCTTCTTCCCTTCCCACAAATGGCACTCACAACAGGGAGGCTGCCCTTCTGAAAAGTCTCACAGTGATTCAGGGCAGAGCCAGAAATAGAACAAAGAAGCCTTAACCGCTCTTATCTTCCAGTAGGCTGTGTTCTCTCCATGTCATCACCTGCATAATAACCACTCCAGTATTTGTATCTCTAACTATAGTGTAATATTAAAATGTTCCCGTACCTTATGCAAACCAAATTACTGATTGTAAAGATAAAAGCTATTTTCACAACAATAAGTAACTCACAAGAATAGAGCTGGTTATTTACACAGTCTGCATACGTTTACCATATTCAGTGTGCCTCTGACACGAGAAAATATTTTTAGGGTCACATTTCCCAGCCCCGAGAGCCACCTGGGTCTAATACAACCTGAGTTTGTTGACCATTAAGTCACACTGCAAGACTTATCTATTTTATGAGTTGAGATGTGTACAGTTCTAGAGCTTAGGGCTGTGCTGGGGAGGCAGCAATTCCATTTTGTTGACATCTGTGTTCTGTGCTGAGATAGGCCAGTCCTCTCCTATTGCTGGGCTTTTTGTTGTTGTTACAGACTGTAGCCAAAATTTATAAAACTGGATGCCTAAAGTTAGATACCCAAATTTATACTAAGGCACGTAACTTAAAGTGGCCTGATTTTCAGAGTGGCTGAGCATGCACAGGCTTCACTGTGGTTTTTCCATTACCACCAGGGCAGGCAACCGGCATAGATGCCTTCAATGAGATTCTGTGTTAAGACACAGCACAGAATGCTCAGCCCAGGAGGGAAGAGCAAGGGGGTTAGGTGGCTTTAAACCACCTTTGCACCCCTGGGCCGCTCCCAGGTTGGAGAAGCCATCATCATAACTTTGACAGGCCCAGAGGACTAACTGAAGTTATTGCAGCCTTAATGAAAGTACTGCCAAGAATTTCTGCATCAGCACCCCGGACAAGCCCTCCCATGCCAGCCCCCATCTCTAGCATATCCCCTGCTCCAGGGCTTTTAAGGGGGTCCTCAAAAGTTAACCTTATTGCTGTCTTCCACAGTGTCTGAGCGGGGTCAGAGAGGGGGGCACGTTTCCTACAGCCAGACCTGGAGATTTTAAGTCTTTTTAGACCACATAAAAGAGACAGAGAAGCATAAAAAAGGCCCAAGAGGGTAAGGCTCTCACCCCTAATATCCATTTGTAAGCGGGGGAATAGTCCCACTTTTGTAGGGAACTTTCCTGGCTTCTGCACTACCCTGGTGAAGTGAGCTAGCGAAAGGATCTGAGTCGTCGCTCCCACTTCCTTTACCCAGTGGCCTCCCTGCCTTTGAGGGCTCCCCTTCCACTCTCCTGTCCGGCAGAGTCCTTCTAACCCCAACAAGGCTGGGCCCAGGATTCCTGGGGGGCTCAACCTCCAACCCTGCTGTGGTCACCTAGGACAGGGGTTAGGTGTCCCCACTCTGGGGTACTCTCTCTGCACTGGGCACTTCTCTGACCCACTGACCATTACATACAAAGTAAAGTTATTTAATCAACAATTAATTTTAAAAAGAATAAGGAAAAATGGGAAAGGTTAAAGGAAACATCACCCCGCTCTGTGGCAGGGAACATCACAAACAGTGTCTCTGGAACATCAGGGCAGTTCAGTCTGTTCCTTGTAAGTCTCAGGGCTTCCTCTCAGGCCCTGGCTGTGCTGCAGGGATGCTGTGTGTGTTGGACACTTGCTGTGGTGGTGGCCAAATGCTCTCAGGCTCTAAGTGGTAGGACCCTTCTTCCCAGTGTCACCCCCGCCCTGTCGGGGTTACGATCCAAGCCTGGTCTCCCTGTGCTGGGCCTGCCGCCCAGGGTCCCCCTCAGTCTTCCCAGCTGCTCACCGCACGCAGCTCCAGACTGCTCCAGCCCCAGCTGCACCACTCTGTCTCTGCACTGCTGCTCTGCCTCCAGCTCCCTGGGCTGCTTCTCTGGCCCCTCTGGCTCTGGTTGCTGCAGCTCTGCTCCCAGGGCAAGTCTGCTCTCTCTGGGCTGTGCCTCTAGCTTTGGGGCTGCAGCTCTGCTCCCAGGAGAGGGTCTGCTCTCTCTGGGCTGCTTTTCTGGTCCCTCTGGATCTAGCACAGCTCTGCTCTCCAGTTCAGCTTGAGCCCCTGCTTTCTCCTTAGCTCAGCCCCACTCTGTCTGACCCAGGCAAATCCAGCTCACACGGAGGACTGGACCTCCCTGGCCTCCTGACTCCCTGATTAGCCTGCTCACCCTGTCATTCAGGCTGATCTGGAGCATTGGCCTCTCCCCATTGTTCCTGGGGGCTGTCAGTCTCAGGGTCCTGATTCCCCACCAACCCTTCCCCCTTTTTAGTACTGGAAGCTAGCAACTAAAACACCCCCACAGAATATTAGTAAGGGGGCAACAGTCCCCTTACACATTACTTAAGTATAGTAGTTATTTAAAGTGAATATATCTATAATTTAGTCCAAATGCAGGAGAAACTGTGGAAGAATAAAGCTAATGACACCACTGGGTTGTTCAATTTATGCATGTATGAGACAGTGAGACACACGTACACATGCAGAGGATTGCTATTTTAATCAGGCACAGGGAACATGACCACAAACATCCCGATAACCACCTAGCAGCATTGTGCTGAACACTGTTTTATAATTCCAAGGAGTTTGGCGCAATCTAGAACTAATCCATGCAATATAATGAAAGACTGCAACTTCAGCCACAAATAATTGCTCCTGAATACTAAAAATTTTCCTCCTGACCACACAAGGATAAAACCAGAACATCTTAGAAACCAAAACCATTTTCTAACATAGCCACTAAACAAATATTTAGGTACCATCATGCAGTCTGCTCACCATTCGTACACCTCCTCTTGGTCGCACTGGGGATTAACCAATTCCAGGTCTGACACCTCCTTTCCACCTCTCGCTGCATGCCCGGCCTTCTCTTCTTAGTTCTCAGCATGGCTGGATGCTCTGGTTTCATTGCTTAGCCCTCCAGCCACATCACATATGTCCTCCCTGTTTTACACATGGGCTTAGGCCAGCTTCCTATTCATTGCCCCCAGTCAGTGCTACTTCCTCAGTGTCTGGTAGGGGAATCTGGGCCTGCCCTCTGCTCCAGGGTCCAGCTCCAGGGCCCTCTAATCAGCAGCCAAGGTCTGTCCCATTCTGGATCTTACTGCCTTTCCCGATCCTTTCATTCTGGCTCCCCACTTTCTCTGGGTTTGCCAGCCCCCAAACTCCCTCCTCCTAGGAAGTAACTGTGGACGGCTATAGCTCTGTAGCCCCCAAACCTTCTCCTAGGAAGTGATTACAGACTACTTCCCTGCAACTCCTCCTATGCTACCAACATCCTGTCTTTATCAACTCAGTTCCTCCTCAGCTTGGCTCCCTCATTAGTTGGTCAGGGCATTATTTAAGCCATGTGATTCACCTCACCTGTTTGGTTAACTGGCTCCTTCTTAGCCAACATTAACCCCTTCAGGGCAAGTCTCCGGTGAATGCCCCATCAGGTACCTAAATCAAAGTGGCCTGATTTTCAAAGGTGCTGAGCACCCACTGACTTCAGCTGGAGGATTACTGGTCAAATTATTTGATAATTCTTTGGCTAAAAAATAATTAACTCCCCACACCACTGTCCATGGTCACTGCTTGCGTTTAGACCGTACAATCTTCAGGGAGCATTGTGTGCTCGTATTTCTGCAAAGCCCCATAGGCACCTGTAAATTGTATGAATAATTAACATCAAAGCAGAATTAGATGTGAGTGGTCCCAATATTGTGTAAGCCACACAAAGAAGTGCACGAATACTGTGTAACTCACAGACCTTCTGGGCGTGGTGTTCGGTCCCAGTTAGTGGCACCAAGACCACTTAGAGAGAGTTAAATGAATCTGCTCTACAGCCTAAACTAATAGGCAGTTAACTTTTAGCTCATGCTGTAGAGGCTCATGCACTAAGCTCCAGAGGTCTTTGGTTCACTCCCACAGGCTGACAACTGGGGGTCTATTGGCATTACAAGTGTTTATGTCTGTATTCCAAAGGAACAACAGAGAGGAATCAGTTTTAACATGGAACATTTGAAGTGAGACAATAGGTGAACTGTTATAGTAAATAGTGTTTACTATTTCATTCATGTTCCTAAATTAAGCACTGAGGCCCTGATCCTGTTTCCACTGAAGACAACAGAAAAACTCCCCTGGACTTGGGTGACCTTGGGCAAATCACTTCATGCTCTGTGCCGCCATTTCTCCAAACTGTAAAATACTTACTTCCCTTTGTAAAGCACTTAGACTCCAATGCACAGAGACACTTAGGGACCAAAGTCTCAGGCTGAGACACCTAACATCCAGTCTTTCCACAAAACTCTCACCTAATCCTGTAGGTGCCTACATTTAGTTGGGAAGTAAGTTTTCGGGGTAAAAGCTCCCTAGGCACCTCTGTTTCTGGCTCTGAGCATGTGCCTGACTCCAATAGCAGGGAGCCTGTTCATGGATTGCTAAGCAAAGATAGGCACTTCCCTGCAGCCTGGATTTTTAGACACATATCTCTGTGAGAGGAGCAGGGCTTAGCACACACTCCAGTCATCAGTATCGCCCACTGGCTAGCTTAAGCAGGGAGCCTCCTAGCATACTGGCTTTTGTGGATCACATTCTGAGGCACTTCTCTCTCCACATTCATGGTACAGGGAGCCTAGCCACCCGAGACTCAGGTTTGTGGATCCTATTGTTGTTCCTGTGATTTTCTAAGCACCTGAAAGTTAGGTACTGTGACGGTTAGCATTACAGTCTTGCACAGATACAAATTTATATCCACAGATGTGGATATCCGAGGATATAAATCGGTATCCGTGGAACCACAGGACTCTCCCGGAAACCACAGCAGCAACAGGAGCAGAACGTGGGGCCACCGCCCCCAGGAGCCAGTGTCCCACGCCACCGGTTCCTCTGACGTGGCTGTACCGCCCCCCAACCCCATCCCCATCCCTGCTCCCAACCCTTCCACACAGCTGTCTGCATCTCCTGTCTGGGGGCGTGTGCACCGCTTGAACACAAAAGCGCGACCAGGGACAGCTGCCGGTAAGCCTGGTGGCCACCCCAGTGGGCAGAGCTGGGAGTAGTACAGACAAGCCGGAGGAGCTGCCGGAGCGGGGCGCTAGCTCCTGGGACCAGCAGTTCCACATTCTGCTTCTTTCGCCACTGCGGTTCCTGGGAGAGCCCTACAGTTCCACAGATACCGATTTATATCTGCGGATATCCACATCCATGGATATAAATTTTATCCACTCAGGGCTCCAGTTAGCGCTGAAACACCTCAGTCTTTCTGGAGATCTGGGCGCTTGAGATTTCTGATAAAAAATGCTATATAAGAGCTAGCTAGTGTTCAGTGATGCAGGATTGAGCCGTATTTCACTAAATCCAAAGGGAAATGGAGCACCTTAATATTACCCATTTCAATCAGCTTATTCTTTTCATGTCTACCGCTTTTGTTACCTTGTTTGGAACGAAGCAGAAGTTTTCACTAGTTTCACTTGGCCTTTGGTATGCATACAGACTTAGGGTGAGATATTAAAGAGTCCTTAGCATTGGCCCAACTCTGTATCCATTAAAAAGTCAGTGGTAAAATTCCCATTGATTTCAATAGGCACAGAGTTACGTCAATGCTGAGAGCTTTTGTAAATGCCACTCGCAGTCTTTGCTGCCAGCTAGCCACTTTATTAGCCTTATGCGTGGTATTTGCATTCCAGCTGCAGCACTTCAGTTCAATTCAAGAGTGAATCCATTTGTCTACCTGTCTGCCTCTCTTTTTATTTTAAATTGACATTTATAACTCGGTCAGCCCACAGAGCAGAGTAAGACAACACAGTAGTTGTCTATGCTGCAGCTTCCGGCACTGCTACCACCCGTGGAACCACATGCATGGAGAATTAAGCGGCTCACTTTTCAGCGTACACAGCACAGAGGGTCAGATTCTGTTCTCACTTACACTGGTACAACTCCACCCAGACTCCAGGACCAAGCAGTTTGACATGCTTTAGCCAAGATCATGGTTTAAGCAAAAAGAAAAGGAGTACTTGTGGCACCTTAGAGACTAACAAATTTATTTGAGCATAAGCTTTCGTGAGCTACAGCTCACTTTATCAGATGCAATCGGTGGAAAATAAAGTGGGGAGATTTATATACACACACAGAGAACATGAAACAATGGGTTTTATCGTACACACTGTAAGGAGAGGTTTTTTGATGAAGGATAGCCACTCTCAGGTCTGTAAGTGAGTGACCAGAGAGATTGAAGTGTTCTCTGACTGGTTTTTGAATGTTATAATTCTTGACGTCTGATATGTGTCCATTTATTCTTTTATGTAGAGACTGTCCAGTTTGACCAATGTACATGACAGAGGGGCATTGCTGGCACATGATGGCATAATCACATTGGTAGAGCACAGGTGAACAAGCCTCTGATGGTGTGGCTGATATGATTAGGCCCTATGATGGTGTCCCCTGAATAAATATGTGGACAGAGTTGGCAACAGGTTTTGTTGCAAGGATAGGTTCCTGGGTTAGTGGTTCTGTTGTGTGGGGTGTGGTTGCTGGTGAGTATTTGCTTCGGGTTGGGGGGCTGTCTGTAAGCAAGGACTGGCCTATCTCCCAAGATCTGTGAGAATGATGGGTCGTCCTTCAGGATAAGTTGTAGATCCTTGATGATGCGTTGGAGAGGTTTTAGTTGGGGGCTGAAGGTGATAGCTAGAGGCATTCTGTTATTTTCTTTGTTGGGCCTGCCCTGTAGTAGGTGACTTCTGGGTCCTCTTCTGGCTCTGTCAATCTGTTTCTTCACTTCAGCAGGTGGGTATTGTAGTTGTAAGAATGCATGACAGAGATCTTGTAGGTGTTTGTCTCTGTCTGAGGGGTTGGAGCAAATGCGATTATATTGTAGAGCTTGGCTGTAGACAATGGATTGTGTGGCGTGATCTGGATGAAAGCTAGAGGCATGTAGGTAGGAATAGCGGTCATTAGGTTTCCGATATAGGGTGGTGTTTATGTGACCATCACTTACTAGCACCGTAGTGTCCAGGAAGTGGATCTCTTGTGTGGAGTGGTCCAGGCTGAGGTTGATGGTGGGATGGAAATTGTTGAAATCATGGTGGAATTCCTCAAGGGCTTCTTTTCCATGGGTCCAGATGATGAAGATGTCATCAATGTAGCGCAAGTAGAGTAGGGGCATTAGGGGATGAGAGCTGAGGAAGCATTGTTCTAAGTCAGCCATAAAAATGTTGGCATACTGTGGGGCCATGTGGGTACCCATCGCAGTGCCGCTGATTTGAAGGTATGCATTGTTCCCAAGTGTGAAATAGTTATGGGTGAGGACAAAGTCACAAAGTTCAGCCACCAGGTTTGCCTTGACATTATCAGGGATACTATTCCTGATGGCTTGTAGTCCATCTTTGTGTGGAATGTTGGTGTAGAGGCTTCTACATCCATAGTGGCTAGGATGGTGTTTTTAGGAAGATCACCAATGGATTGTAGTTTCCTCAGGAAGTCAGTGGTGTCTCGAAGATAGCTGGGAGTGCTGGTAGCATAGGGCCTGAGGAGGGAGTCTACATAGCCATACAATCCTGCTGTCAGGGTGCCAATGCCTGAGATGATGGGGTGTCCAGGATTTCCAGGTTTATGGATCTTGGGTAGCAGATAGAATACCCCAGGTTGGGGTTCCAGGGGTGTGTCTGTGCAGATTTGTACTTGTGCTTTTTCAGGGAGTTTCTTGAGCAAATGCTGTAGTTTCTTTTGGTAACCCTCAGTGGGATCAGAGGGTAAGGGCTTGTAGAAAGTGGTGTTGGAGAGCTGCCTAGTAGCCTCTTGTTCATATTCCGACTTATTCATGATGACAGCAGCACCTCCTTTCTCAGCCTTTTTGATTATGATGTCAGAGTTGTTTCTGAGGTTGTGGATGGCATTGTGTTCTGCACGGCTGAGGTTATGGGGAAAGTGATGCTGCTTTTCCACAATTTCAGCCCGTGCACGTCGGCGGAAGCACTCTATGTCGAAGTCCAGTCTGTTGTTTCGACCTTCAGGAGGAGTCCACCCAGAATCTGTCTTGTTGGTAGGAAGGTCTCTGTGGGTTAATATGTTGGTCAGAGGTGTGTTGGAAATATTCCTTGAGTCTGAGACGTCGAAAATAGGATTCTAGGTCACCACAGAACTGTATCATGTTCGTGGGGGTGGAGGGGCAAAAGGAGAGGCCTCGAGATAGGACAGATTCTTCTGCTGGGCTAGGAGTATAGTGGGATAGGTTAACAATATTGCTGGGTGGGTTAAGGGAACCACTATTGTGGTCCCTTGTGGCATGTAGTAGTTTAGATAGTTTAGTGTCCTTTTTCTTTTGTAGAGAAGCAAAATGTATGTTGTAGATGGCTTGTCTAGTTTTTGTAAAGTCTAGCCACAAGGAAGTTTGTGTGGAAGATTGGTTCTTTATGAGATTATCAGCATAAAAGGTTTTCCTCCTTCCCCCCCCCCCTTCCTGCTGGTAATAGCTCATCTTAAGTGATCACTCTCCTTACAGTGTGTATGATAAATCCCATTGTTTCATGTTCTCTGTGTGTGTATATAAATCTCCCCACTGTATTTTCCACTGAATGCATCCGATGAAGTGAGCTATAGCTCACGAAAGCTTATGCTCTAATAAATTTGTTAGTCTCTAAGGTGCCACAAGTACTCCTTTTCTTTTTGCGAATACAGACTAACACGGCTGCTACTCTGAAACCTGTCATTATGCAAGGGTTTAAGCAAAGGGACTCTACTGCGTCTGGGCGGGGTGCAATTAAGGCACACTGGGTTTGGACAGTAGGCTGGGACAGGCTTGTTGGTAAGTACACTCAAGCTAGAATTTGCAGACAGAACCAATTCTTACTGTAGCTCTAAAATGGCTTCAGTGTACTGAAATACTTCTTCAGTGTAAGTTTCTGTTGCTGTTTTGTCCATCCTTAGTGGAAGCACCAGTAGGACCACAGTGTACACTCTAAATAAGAATGCACTATTAAAGATTATGCTGAGCCTGTGGCTGCATCTCTTACAAATGAAGAATTAATCAGCTCCAGAAGTCCAAACACTTCTTGAGAGCTAAGAACCCAGGTATGAATAAGGCCCAATATCTTTTGTTGTAGTTCTGTTACATTTCTTTCTCAAGAACAGAAAATCTTTAAGTAATTTCAAGTACTGAAGTTCAACCAAAAGGATGGATGGCTTCTCCCAGGCTCCATGTTTAGTTATTGTTCGTTTGTAGAGCAATAGCACAATCTTGCTGGAGTTTTCCTTTCTCTGTAAAGCTTTTCCCCTTGCAGCACAGTCATTTACTTTACTTTCTCCAGCTAGACTTGAATCATCTAACCTTATTGACTTTATCAGATGGCACCAAGTATGAGATCTGCTAACTGTGCTGTCAGTGTTATTTGTTTTGCATGACTCCATGTTGTCTGAAAGTGCTGCTAATGTCCCCTTTCCTCTGGCACATAACCAAAATCTTCTGATAATAAAGAACAGCATCTTGAATGTCTCCGATTTCAGAAGATAAATACAATAATTACTTTCTTCTTTACCCCTGTCCTTTTTATATAGCCTATTTCCCTTTGCTGTATTTACTAAATTAATGTAAATAAACCATTGATAAAAGAAATGACTTGTGTAACTGAAATCCCTTAGTTTGATATGGGAAAGACGAGGTGGATGAAGTTATACTTCTATTGAACCAATTTCTGTTGATAAGAGAGACAAGCTTTTGAGCTAAACAGATCTCTTCTTCGGGTCTTGGAAAAGGTACTCAGTGTCACAGCTAAACACAAGATCAAACATAGTTTAGCATGAGTAGCTAACACATATTCTAAGAGCCCAATCAAGGAGAAGTGGGGCTAGAGCAGGGATCGGCAACCTTTGGCACGCAGCCAATCAGGGAAAGCTGCTGGCAGGCCGGTTTGTTTACCTGCAGCATCCGCAGGTTTGGCCGATCCAGCTCCCGCTGGCCGTGGTTCGCCGTGCCAGGCCAATGGGGGCTGCGGAAAGCGGTGCGAGCAGAGGAATATGCTGGCCGCCACTTCCTGCAGCCCCCATTGGCCTGGAATGGCAAACCGCGGCCAGTGGGAGCTGCAATTGGCCAAACCTGAGGATGCTGCAGGTAAACAAACCAGCCCGGCCCGCCAGGGGCTTTCCATAATGGGCCACATGCCAAAGGTTGCCAATCCCCGGGCTAGAGGGTTACAGATTCTGCAATAAGCCACGAATCCAGTCTTTATTAAAGGCTTGTCTTCGTATACATTGCTATAGTGGCACAGCTGCACCAGTGAAGAGGACACTATGCTGATGGAAGATCTCGCCTGTCGGCACAGTTAATCCACCTGCCCTAGAGACGCTCGCTCATCAACATCGCGCTGCCCACACGGGCGTTTAGGTCAGTATAACTACGTCACTCACGGATTCTTCACATCCCTGGGTAACATAGTTGTAATCGATATAGGGGGGCAGTCAGGCAGTGGGAAGCGGGAGGGGGTGGAGGTGGATTGTGATATAGGTCTGTAGCCTACACCTGGCCTGAGACCAGAGGTGGGCAAACTACGGCCCGCGGGACCGTCCTGCCCGGCCCCTGAGCTCCCGGCCGGGTAGGTTCGCCCCCGGCCCCTCCCCCGCTGTCCGCCCTTCCCAGCAGCCTCAGCGCACCCCGGGCAGCATGGCTGGAGCCGCCGGGCTCAAGCAGTGAACACAGGGTGCCCTGGCACGTGACCCCGCCAAGCACAGGGGGGCCCCAGCGCAGGGCAGGGCACTCGGGCAGCTCAGCACCAGCGCGCCCCCTGCGGGAGGTGGGGGGGCTGCACTGCGGGCTGGGGGAGAGCAGGGAGGGAGGCTCCACTGCAGCCTCCGGGGAGCAGGCGGGCGGTGCAGGCGGAGGACCCAGGAGGGGGTGGTTAGGGGACAAGGAGCAGGGGGATTGGATAGGTGGGGGAGTTTTGCGGGGGGCAGTCAGGGAGTGGGAGGAGGTGGAGGTGGATAGGGGGCAGGGGCCAGGCTGTTTAGGGAGGCACAGCCTTCCCTACCCGGCCCTCTATACAGTTTTGGAACCCTGATGTGGCCCTCAGGCCAAAAAGTTTGCCCACCCCTACCTTAGACCATGATTTTTAGTATGTAGCAAAGTTAGGAATTTAAACTTCCAGGCTAGTCTTTTGAAAGGTATTTTGGTATGTTATTTACACAGTAGTATAATATTATTCAGATATACAACCCTTCTGTATAGGCAGTGTAATGCTGTCCTCCAGAAGCTTTTCTTCATTATATATGGATAACAATTTTGCAACATTTCAGGTATTAAATATTTTCAAGCTAAAACAAATTTGGATATAAACAGTATGGAGCAAAGTGGGATATGCACTTATCCTCCAAAAGAGGAATTTATTATATTTTTGTGACAAATTCTTCTCTTAAGGGCCTGTTGATACTAGCCAAAGGGCTGATGGAGTATCAGAAGCATGTAAATCAACATGTATAGAGATAAAAGGGTATTGTGATGCATGTTCCAGAGATAATTTGCAATGGAAAATCTATTAACATGGTGAATGAATCTGACAAATGCGGAAACACCGGGATCCAGGTTTTCCAGAGTCAGGATAGGAAATGCATTCTACAAAAAGTGACATTTGGATGGGTTTTTAATACCTTGTTTTAAAAAAATCTCTGTTCTACTATCAATCTGTCTTATTTGGATTGCACTTGAGCTAGCTACTCTCGCTCAATCAGACATCTATGAGATGGCAGTGATCACCTTTGTTGAGAATCAGGGGGTAGCCGTGTTACTCTGTATTCACAAAAACAACAAAGAGTCTGGTGGCCCCAGAAAGACTAACAGATTTATTTGAGCATAAGCTTTCGTGGGTAAAAACCCCACTTCTTCGAAGAAGTTCTTCTTCTTGTTTTTTGTTGAGAATGGGATTCTACGCTGGATGTCTTTAGCATCAATGCCGTTGGCATTGACTTTGAAGCATCTAGCATCTCATAAGCTTACTTAGTGGTTGAACTTATATACTGAACAAGGTGTAGAAGAATTTGGTTTATCTCCCTTCTCTGGTCCCAATTCACCTCATAGATATTTAAATCACTCTAAAGCCTGTATAACAACACTATCAGGTGAGCTTTGCTGAATGCCAGGCAATAAGGATTCAGAATCTGTGTGTCCCTAAGCATTCCTTCCTCATAGCACCTGTGTAAGGAAAACTGAGCTGAGGTTAAGCCCTTGTTCACTGGTGTCTGGATAGTATCTTTACACTCTCTTACAGTCTCAGATATACCTTTTTCAGTTCTATATATTTTGTTTAGAGAGAATGAAAATCACGGTTGTGACATTTTTGTATAAACCACCAAAACCTGATTTGTCTTAAAGATGACAAGGTTTTCAGTCTTTGCTTTCCCCCGCCCACATTCACAATACATTGTCTAAAATGGCACAGGGACTCTATTGGGTATGATTTATTGCAGTGATTTATTGAACTGAGCAGTGACAGAGCTGCCACCTGACAAGTTTTTGCTTCCTCACGGCAAGTAATTAGCCTTCACATTGCCAAAGGGTTCTTCAGCAGCCCCATCAATACTAAGCCAACCTAATGAAAACACCACCATCTTATCATAGGGCAACATTTACATTATTCACATCCTGCTTTCCAGTGGTCTCTGGAACTCCAGATTGCATTTGCTTTGGCGACGTGTGTTGCTGTAATAGAGAACAGAAAAGCACAACGCTCCGGACAACCTGGGTGCTGCTCAGATGTAACCTTTATGTACTGCTAGATTAGAACAATGCCTGGTGACATTTCTGAGCCAATGATTTTAAAGATAGTGTAAAATGACAGATCATATCACAAAGAAATATGAATATTTTCACCTATGCAGCTATTTCCTGGCTTTCATGGGGTTAGATCTTAGCTTTAAGCACAGATCTGAGCAAAGGGTGGTGAATAACCTTAGTAGTGGCCCTGGGAGGTGTTGTATCTCTGAGGGCTTGTCTACACTTATAGCACTGCAGTAGCTCAGCTGCACCACTGTAGCACTTAATGAAGATGCTATCTATGCCAACAGGAAAGCTTCTCCTGCCACTGTCAGTACTCCACCTCCCCAAGAGGTAGTAGCTATGCCGATGGGAGAAGCCACTTACAGTTGGGGGCATAGGGTGGCAGCAGAGCCCCAGGCATAGGGTCAGCTGCTGGGACCCCTGGAGCACCCCCCGCACTCCTAGTTTCCGCACCTATATGTCACAGCTACTCTGTCTAGCAAGTGAAGGGTATAGCCATTGCTCTGCCCATTCCCCAATGGCTCCATTTGGAGAGGGAGGAAGTAATTAGAAATTAAAGACAGACAGTCCTAGTTGGTTCATCCCTTCAGGCAGGGCTGATTTGATCCCTATAAGATGTTTTCTTGTGCTTTGCCACTGTGATTTAAGTATCTCAAGGGAGGCATCTGAGCTGCAGTACATCTGCTCATGACACAAGCGTCGACTTCCAAAGTGCTGGGGGGGCAGTATTTGACCCCTTGCTCTGCCCCCACTCCACCCTTTCCCCCAAGGCACCACCCCTGCCCCTCCCTCTTCCTGTCCAGTTCTTCCCCCTCCCCTGAGTGCACTGCATCCTCGCTCCTCCCCCCCCAGCCTCCTGCATGGTGCTAAACAGCTGATCGTGATGGGCTGGAGGCATGGGAAGGGAGTGGGTGATGCTGATCTGTGGGGCCCACCTGTGGGTGGGAGATGCTAGGCAGGTCAGTGGGTGCTCAGCACCCACTCTTTTTTTCCCTCCTGGGTGCTCCAGCCCTAGAGCACCCATGGAGTTAGAGCCTATGCAGGGGTGAAAGTAACATTTAACACTTACTGGTATGGGGGCTGGCTCCAGCTCCCAGAAGGGGTGGGACCAGGGGTCAGCATCCCCCACCCAGCCCATCCACGCTGCCTGGCCTGCAGCAGCCGGGGCTCCAGTAGCAATTTAAAGGGCCTGGGGCTCTGGCCACCCCCCAAAAGAGGCAGCAATGTTAAAGCACTGCCGAGGCAGTGCTTTAACATCGGCTGAGTATGGGCTGGTACCAACAGCCACTTTTTACCGGTACACTGTACCAGCCCATACCGGCTTACTTTCACCCCTGCGCCTATGGCTTATAATAGTCAAATTTTTGTCTGAGAGGTAAAATATATGGTCAAAAGGCACAGACCTAATGACTCATTTCCATAAAGTGTTAATTCATGTTGAGTTTCTTTGTAAATATCCAAGAATTATGCTGATTCTTCTGGGATTTAATTTACCCCCCCCCCCAATCCAAAGAGTCTATATTATTAAATTACAGTACATCAAAGCATTGTCAACATTTGCCTTGGTTTCTTCCTCTCTCAGTGCCCACCTCCACCCGTTGTGATAGGTGAGTACAAGTTCTTTTCACACTACTCAGGGTGCTTTTCAGATGAGAAGCTTAGTACCTTCTTCACACGAATTCATTTTTCCATTCACACTGAGCTGGTGCTGCTTAAAAGCTGCATTAGGCACAATGTTATAAGTACCTTCACAGGAGGAAATGGAGCCCCATTACACAGCTGTTCCCCAAGAAAGTCTTACTACTTAGCACATTCAGAAGTTGAACAAAGTATGAATTTTATTCAGTGGGACGGCTGAGCTGCTGGCAAACAGCCTGGAGATTTCAATGTACCACTGATAAACAGAGAAAAGGGGAAGTTAATCCAGCTGAGAAAATACTATGGGCAGAAATCTGTTTAGGAAAAGGTAATCGTTTTCTCTGATAAAATCCTGTTTACTACCCAGCAAAATAGGGACGTTTAGGGTGTTTTAAGTGCAACGAGAACAGGTCACTAACAAGACCTGTACCTGTCATAGCCCTTTTGTCTTTTGGGTAGATCATATCCTGGCCCTGTGCCTAGGCACTTAAACCTCACTTCGCAGGAGGCTTCCCAGATTGCTCCACTGCATGTATGTGAAGGGGAAAGTAGGGCTCAGTACCTAGTGTTTAATCCTCACACAGGTGGTGGAAATTGGGCAGAGTGCAGTGAGGAGTGGGTGGAACCTGGGCTCCCTACCTTCCTCCCTCCCACTCCACCCCACTTCCAATGGACTTGTTAGCACAGCTGAGCTGGTGCAGATGGGTAGTAATTGGCTACTGGCTAGATTACTACAATCCCCTACCCCAGGATCAATGGGATAGCAGAAAAAGAATCATGGTTCTGAGCATAGTTACTTGCCAGAGATCCTCATGGGACAACCCCTAATGTTGGGCTATAGAAGGGTTTTATAGTGCTACCCCTCACCATAATATCCAACAAATATTCTCTGCCCTCCTGTCTTCAGCCCAAATTTATCCCTGGCACAAGTCCATTGGCCAAAGGATTTAGGCCAGAGAGAGGAATTTGACCCTTTGTTTTGGGATGTTTTTTAGATTATCTTTTAGCCTGTCTTCCTCTCTGTTTGCAAGATTGGAACATTGGCTAATGCACACTTAATAATCTAACATTGCTTAGTGTGCCATGGATACTACCACAATTCTCCTCCAGTTATGAGTCCTAACTAAAGAGGTGAGGATTAAATTCGTAACATAGTTTAATATTGTTATTGAAACAATAAGCAACTAGATATTTCATCCTGTGGTTGGTTTTCAAGGCAACAAGTTACAAAGCTAATACCCAGGAGATTCTTTTGTCATAGCCCCTTATTTCAGAAGTGTCCCCATGTCATTACTACTATACATATAGGAATGTGAGAGTTGTGGCATAAAGCAGGTATCACTTTTAATGCTCAGCTCAAAGGCTGAAGATAAATAAGGCTATGGTGATCTAGGAGAACATGCTGCATTTCCTCCAATTGCTTTTCTGCCTAGTCCTCTTTTTCCATCTGAATATTTAATGACAAGGACCTTCTGAAATTTCCAGGCAAAGGAAGGCCAGAATCAAGAGGTAGGCACTTTCTGTTGAGCGTTTCAAGCCTGCTTAAGCCTTAAAAGGAAGTTCAGAATCAAAGTCTTGGCAAGGAGCATTAGGCAGGTCCTGACACCTGCAGTTTACTCTGTCTGAAATAACAGAGTCCTCTCTTGCTTGCCCCAAGTGCTAAATATAGAAGTGAGATAAGGGAAGGTTAAGGAGCATTTTAGTGACAAAGAAAAAGCCTATGGACTTCCTCTCTTCCCCCCGTGCCTATTTATTTTCATCTCATTCTTGAATTGGGTCAATGTGGCTCTTCCCGGATACTTCCCAAAGCCCAGTAGCCTTCTGGGAAGCACTGGGTATTCCTTTATTTAGCTAGGTACAGCAATTGACATTTCAATAAATTCCATCTGTACAGCCATTGGGTGCCCCCCACCCATAACCAAATTCATTATCCATCATGTCATTCATACTTGCATTGCATGACAATCAAGCCCACACCCCTTCCCACCAAAAATAAATGAGCCAGTTTTCCCCCACAAGCACATTTGTAGAGGTTCTATTCCCCTTCTTCCATTGGGCCATACAAGTCCATAATGTGAGAACACAAAGCATCCCTGGCTTCTGCTGCATGGGTGCAACCAGTTCCTGCAGTGGTAGCTTCACTTTCTGGCTGAGGGTACCAATCCAGCATCCCCTTGCTGTCTTTGACCCAGTGAGCAGGAAATGGTTGACTGCTGGCTTCACAAAGGGTGTGATGAGCCCAGCAAGCCACAATAATGAGGACAATGTTGATGACACTGGACTCCAAAACAGATTTGTACACACCTCCAATGTGACTAAACTGCCAAAAGCATATTCAGCAACCACTCTACACCTGCTGGGAGTGTAATTAAACCTTTTCTTGACAGGGCTTTTGAAATCAGGGTATGGTTTCATAAGCCAAGGCAAAAAGAGGGCATGGGGGGTCTCCCAGAACAACAGTGGAGCCAGTCACACCATTAATGTAAATGTCATTTGGTGGGAATAGTGTCTCAGCCTGTCCATGAATGTAGCTTCCCAAGCAGCAAAAAAACCTCAGGCATCATGAATTTTTCCTGTACACCCACACTGACATTCATAAATCTGCCTCTGTGGCCAACTAGTGTCGCATAATAATGGAGTAATGCCCTCTATGGTTTATGTACTCATGTGCTTCTTGAGGAGGGCAAATGATGGGCACACAAGACCCATCAATAGCCCCAGAAACCCCATTCTCTCAAAGCCAGCAATTACCTCCAGCATATCTTTAATGCCCACCACTTTGGGGTAACCACACATCTGATTGCATCAGAAATCTCCACTGATGTTTTACCCACAGCTGACTTACCAACCTCAAACTGCTTGTAGAAGTCTGGGATAGCCAGCTCCCAGATGGTTATGGCAACCCTGCTTCTGGGCTGGCAAGGGTGACCTCAGATGTCTCTCTTCAGGCTGGACAGTGGGGGTAAAGCTGCTCAGAAAGCTCTGGAAATATAGCTGTCTTCATGCTAAAGTTCTGGACCCACTGCTGGTCATCCCAGATCTGCATGATGAGGTGGTCCCACCAGACAGCACTTGTGGCCCTGCAACAGAAGTGGCAATCTACATGGCCATTTATACTAGCAACATCTCCCAATGACAGTCTGTGATGCCAGAGTACTCCTTGTCTACCACTTCCTCCTCTTGCAGATCAGGAAATGTGTCAGGTACCTTTGGTGGGCCAGCAAATGCTGCCAAAATGTCTACTAGTTTCCCGTCACAGGAGTGAAAAGCCAAAGCAAGAGAATTTCAACAAAAAGGTGTTTCCATGTTTCTGGCTCACGTAGCTGGGACTGGACAGACCAAAATGACTGCTGAGCAGGCTGTGTTGGCAGGCAGTTCAAACTCCCTGTAACATGCAGGGGGCAGGCAGTAAAGTTTTCCCACAATGCCTAGAGCAGCTGCATTTCAGGGAGGCACTAGAGATTCTGGGATATGGTTACTATGACTCAGGTCTGCACACTGCAGTGTGGACACCACATTCCTAAATTAGAAAAGTCTTAACTTAGGGTTAAGATACAATGTAGATGCTCAAGCCTGGGTTCCCTGACCTGGTTCAGCTGACTCAAGTCCCACTAACACCAAGCTAACATTGCAGCTTAGGCATACCATCTGGGTCCAATTTGCAAAGAGGGGCTCTTAAGCGTTACCCAAAGAAACTAGATTTTCATATACAAATGCCAGCTTGAAGGTACAGACAGGGCAGGGAGGTGCACTTTAGCCTCCAGGCTTTTGAATATTTGGATCCCAATTCTGGAAGGCGCTGAGCATCTCCTGCAAGTTGGTGAATGAGGTATGATATAGTGGGAACCAAGGGTACTTAATACCTAGCAGGCTCAAGGCATAGTCCTTCAGTGACTATACCAAAACTAGGCAGGGCCTGATTTTGAGAAATAAATGAGAACTGTGGGTACTCCGCACCACTGAAATATCTGGCCCTGTATCCAGTAATGGCCTTTGTGGCTGTGATAAGCGAGAGGAGAGGTAGCTCCCTTTTGTGGGCACCCAGCTAGCTATAGAATCCCTTAGTAGCTGTTCTCAACTTGCTTTACTTGTAAAGCGTTAAAAAGTCTAACTGCATGCATAGGTAAAGGGAAGTGAGTTGGCACCTGACCAAAAGACCCAATGAGAGGGCTAGAACTTTTTAAAATGGGGGAGGAGGAGAACTTTCCCTTTGTCTGTCTGTTCTCTAGAGAGGAGACACCTAGCAGCAATGCTATAAGAAGCTTTAAGCCACGTATAAAAAAATCAGATCATACCTAGAACTATTTATTTGAACTCCAGATATGTAAGTAAATCAGGGAATGTCTAAGAAGATGCAATTAGGGTTATTTCTTATGGGCTTGTGGACTCCTCGGTGCTAACCCCCAAATGCTTTTGTTTTGCTTGTTAAGCTGGACCTCAAGAAAACCACTCTTGATGCTTTATTATATCTGCTCTTTTTAATTCTAGAAATAGACTAAGTTCCAGATGTATTTCTTTTTTGTTTTTAATAAAAACCTTACCTTTTTAAAGAACAGAATTGGGTTTTATGTGTCCTAAGAGGTTTGTGTGTATGTTGTTTAATTGGCTGGTGGCAACAGCTGACTTCCTTTGTCCCCCCCCACCCCTGCTCTTCCCTGGAAGGGGGGTGAAAGGTTTTAAGGGTACCCCACAGGAAGGAATTACCAAGTGCTCTTTCCTGGGTTCTCAAAAGAAGGGGTTTTTTGCACTTGGGCAGCATGTACCCATCGAAGATCAGAGAAAAGCTGAGTTTAATACCAGCTTGGAGTGGCCAGTATTAAGTTTTTAGAATCCTTGCAGGTCCCCACATTCTGCACTGAGAGTGCCAGAGAGGGGAATCAGCCTTGACAGTGGCACTTCAACAGCATACACTGGAACAATTAAAGATTACGCCCCCCTCAAACACACATTCAAGCAAAATATGAAGAGTCAAAAATAATGCCATCGCTGGGTTCTCCATGCATGATAATCTTTGTAATATATGTGGGTCTAAACAACAGGGATTTTGCTTGAAGCAGTGCAGTGAATACCAGATACGTCTTAATCCATGTAAGGATCTAATTGAGCTGCTATTACTGAATTGCCAAATGACCAGATATTCTGATTTTCCTAGTTTGCTTGCTCCAGTAGGTTCTCTCCCCCTTATATCAATGGATTGGATTGTGCAAGCAAACTAGTAATTCATCAGATAGGGAATACTTTAATCTGTTAAATTTTAATGTTTTCCTACTTCCTGTTTTAAAGTCTGCCAAAAGTATTAGTTAATGCAAAACAGTAAAAAATGAATTACAAGCATGATCCAGTGTTTGTCTGCATAATCAGTGGATTAGATATCTTTGAGAAGCATGCATACCGTAGAGGAGCAACCTGGTGAAGAAGTCTCAAAAATGCAACAGGAATAGTCTTTGCATTAATAAGAAGGTACATACAGTTAGTCTCACAAGCAGACACATGGCCCATTCCTGGAAGGGCTTACAAGCAATCTAAACATAATACATAAAAAGAATAAGGGGTGATACATAAATCTAAGATGGCTTCCGTTTTTCTGATAAACGGCCCTTCTCATCAGCCAGTCACTTTCTAGTTTGGTGGCATTAGGGGCTCAATGTAACAGGTCCAAATGCTACAGAGAGTTAATACCCTTACTAATTAAATCACATGCAGGAAGCCAGAACTAGGACTCTGGGCTTCCAGTTCCAGAAACACAGACCCCGCAACTGGATGAGCTGACATTGGACTCAATTAGATAGCAATGACAGAAGCAGCTTTCTTATCCTCTATGGGCATTCTCTCCCCCATACATGCACTGTCATTGTATTACATGAACTAAAGAGGATCAGTTTGCTGGTATCAGATCCAATCCCACTTTTAGTATTCAGGCCATCACAAAAAGTCTTTTACAGAAGGTTAGGGCTTACATAATGGATAGGGCTGATTTTTTTAAAATCAATCTGCTCCTTCTCCCCACATTCATACTAACATTGAGAGAGGAACCACGATTGGAAACCTCCCCGTTTCTTCCCTGGAGGGAAAAAAAAGGAGGGGGTCTGGAGGCTTCATGGAGTGGAGGAAGCACCAATTCCTCTTTATCTCCACCGATGTCCCAACAATAGCTCTACACACTCTGGGGGACAAAAGCAGGGAAGAGGAGGAAGGCGCCTTGGGATCACATCTATTCACTCCTGCCTGTGTGAATCACTGGTGGTACTAGCATGATTATGAAACTAAGTCATGAGAATTGTGGCTCTGCTTCCCTGCTACTCATTTGTTGAATTCTTGCAGCACTCCCAGAGAGGTGGAACACTCCTGATGGGGAGCATGATCCTGAGTAGTGTTTGGGTCACAAATACCAGGGGAAACATTTACAAAGTGGAAAAAACTGCCAGGCAAGCTTTTAAAAATATTCAACAATGCTGTAATCAGCTGGAGAGTGTGTGTTACAGGTGCCCTCTATGCTGAAACATGGACATTTGTGGCCCAATTAGGGTGACAAGACAGCAAATGTGAAAAAATCAGGACAATGGGTGGGTGGGGTGGTATAGGGGCCTATATAAGAAAAAGGCCCAAAAATCACAACTGGCCCTATAAAAGTCAGGGCATCTGGTCACCCTAGGCCCAATAGATATTGGCAGTGTCCCTTTAATTGAGGACAAAGCTACAGGCCAATAGTTTTGGCACAAGATGGGTGATGTGCAATCCTAATGGAAGATGACACACCAGCAGCTTATGTACATGACTCTGAGCACTTCAGTGCAGGGTGAAAGAAAGGGAAAGATTACAGGGTCAGATCCTCAAGTGGTGTAAACCAACATAGCCACATTGATATAGCTGGTTTATACCAGCTGAAGATCTGGCCTATATCCAAACAGGAACTGTGTCATCAGAGCCACGGTCAAAAATTTTTTTTTTTTTTTTTAAAATGAAGATCTGTCAAGTGACTTACTTTTTAAAAAAGACTGGTCATGCAATTACAAAAATATCATTGAATCTCTATCATGTCTGCTTACGGCACTGTAGTTCCCAGTGCCTTTCAAGGACATTGCTACAAGCTCAGTACAAATCATAACTTAGGGAGGATATTAAAGTTCAGGTTCATTTGTTGAATCACGTATCTAAGTAGCTGTTCCAATTAAGTGCTGAAACAAAAACAAGGCATTTTTATTAGATGTTCCCTGTCACAATATTCTAACTAGTATGCATTTAATAATATGGGAAAAACAGAATCCTGGGAAGTAGACTTGAGACAGGAATACCTATTGAGAAAGTAAAATCAATACCTGCCTACTTGTGATTATCCTTTGTTGCCTTTAACCGAAAGGTGAGAAAGCAAACAGACGTGTATGAATGACCACTACACTTCTGCCAGTACTAAAAGCCCCAGGCACCTCCCAGGCGAGCTTCCTTACTGACAACTTCTGCACTGCAGTTGTGTTGTCAGTATCAAAATGACACTTGGGAAGCTGACAACTTGGGAAGTGTACACTATACAGAATTTAATATAAAAATTAACAGTGGAGTTTACTGAGAGAGGATGGATTGGCCAGTAGTTAGGCCACTAACCTGGGACTTAGAAGACCCCACCTTTATTTCCCTACTGTGAGACAGGCTCTGTGCCTGTGAGCAAGTCACTTAAAGTATATCTACACTGTAGTCAGAGGTGGGACTGGAGCACAGGTAGGCATAGGCAGGGGTAGATTAAAGGCAGCATAGGTAACAGCTAAAAATAGCATTGATGATATGGTGGCATGGGGACCCTGGGTACATATTTGTGTTGCTAACCTGCTCCAAAGTGCTTATCACCACATCTTCACTGCTATTTTTAGCCACGCTGGTGAAGACTAGCATTGCTATGCCAACCTGTGCTGTAATCACAGCTGTGAGCGCAGGGTAGCCATTCCCTTAGTCTCTGTGCAATGGGGATAATAGCACTTCCCTACCTCACAGGGGTGTGGCGAGAATAAAAACACTGAAGATGGTGAGGCACGTTCGATGGTTATGGGGGCTGTGTAGGTACTCAAAATAGGTACTGTACAAATTGTGTTATCTGTGTTTCATTCATTAAGCCTCTACTGTAGAAGAGGCAATGAAGCTGCTGCTGCACCACCACCACCAGTACTATAGTCTATCTGAAGCGACATTTTTTCCTACCTAGCAAAACATACCCCCACTTAGACAAATACCATTAGACACAAAACAGTTGTTGAGTATGCATAGAATAAACAGGACTCATGGCAAGTCAAAAATAAGTTGAGGACATTAAAACAGTAAGGACATTAAAACAGTAACTGTTCATGTCATCACAAACCATGAACCTGACAGACCACCAGAAATAATGCATGCATATGTGAAATTTCCCCAAGGAGTGGGGTAAAGGCAATGGGACTACTTACGGAATAAGGGACAGGAAGTTCAATCACAAACCCAGCAGTAAAGTCATGCAGGGGAATAATGGGGTGTGAGGAGCCCACTTACTTCCCTTCACAGGCTACCTGCATCTCTAGACCTTGCATAGAGGAAGCTGCTATTGCTGAGGGGCTACTCCCTGTCCTATGCAGGTGGTCAGGCAGTGGTGGGAAGTGGGCCAAGGCTTGGCTCTAACCCCCTAAAGCATCCATCCCCATAGCCGAGCCAGCACAGAGCAGAAAGTTATGCCTCGGGAAGGACTTGCACAGCCTAATTACCCTTTGGTTTGGGGACGGGGGTGGGGGCACACAGAGACCAAATAGCAATTGTCAGATTCACAATTCAGGTCTGGCTGTGTTCCTGGGGCAGTGCAGCTACACACAACTCCTTGCTCAGGCTGGAGTCTAAGGTGACAATGAGTAAGAGTGAGCAAATAGGTGAAAAATAGTGACATTGGGGAGCAAGACAAAGAAAAGTGACAGTTAACTTGTCCTGCCAGTAACCCATAATGAGATGCATTCTGAAAAGTTTAACTACAGCACTAAACCTTTAAAAAAATTTAAAATGTAATGACAATTTCACCTTTGCATAAAAGCTACCAAAGGGAAAGTACAAATGTAAAAGAGGATATTTTCTTTTAAAAAATTGCTTTACATATTTCAATTCATGTATTTCTCTAGGGTCTGCATATTTTGGTCACATAGTTATCCAATTAAAATGAAAACTCTGTGCATTATCCTTTAGGCAAGGATAGCTGCCAGCTGCTAAGTTTTATAAAGTCTTTAATCTCGTCCATAAATATTTAACAAGAACTGGTTGGTACACAAGCTGAAGTAAAGTAGGAAATCAAAGGCAGGAGCTCAGCAATAACCTCTTATCTGAACGAAGACAAAATACCAGAACAAGATTACTTTTTATATTAACATTATTAAAATATATGCAGAGGACTTGTCTGATCACTTCCCCATTTTCCGCTCCTCATAAGGTATCAAAAAGTATTCCGAGAACTAAAAGGATTTCAGAACCAAGAGAATAGTCCATCTTCTCTGAATTCAGCCAATAGTTTTTATTACAGCAAAGAATTATTTGCTTTTATCTTTCCTATCTACCTTTCATCTGAGAATCTCAGAGAGGTTTCCAAAAGGTTAATTAAATGCCTTGTAGGCACAGCCCTTAGAAAAGGGCAATGCGTTTCCAGGAGATTCCAGGCACACAGAGATTGCATACCCAATAGAACACTCCTTTGGAAGTAGAGTTTACTCACCCACTATTGGTGGCCAGTGGGCAAGGAATGCGGGGGGAACCACAACAACTCCTGCCTCTTGTTTGTCCTTCACCCGTTGGAACATGGTGCACCCCTCAAAAAAAGGCAGACAGCCTATGTGCACCTGAAAATACAGGTCTGCTCTGTGACAGAATCTGGCCCTACACCTTCTAGTATTCCTTTGATACTTCATCGCTGTAGTATGAAAGGTGTGTGAACAGAAGTATTGGAGGACAAAGCCAACATTTTCAAATTTAGGTGGCTGTTAGGCAGACAACTGCCCAAGTAAGTGGATTGATTTCCATCAGGGCTGAGAAACAGCAGCTATCACTGAATTAAGTTAAATCAAAACAGCCTCATAAAACGTGTGAAGTATAGCCAACACAAACCCAGCTGCTGAAACAGTTGAGAACCCCGTCAGTCTAGTTCAGATCCTCCAGGACATGTCTCAATGGTCCATAAGGCACATTTTCAACCTAGCAGCCACACAAGACTAACGAACCATTCTTTGCAAAGAGTGTGTGGAGATTTAAGCTATGAACATCTGAATGAGGTTGCAGTTTCCTTCTGACCAGTATATTGTATAACAACCAGCATCCTATACTTATTTTCTACAAAAGCACATTTGGATCAATGGTGGATTAAGGCCCTCTGGAATAAAGCAGCCTTGGCCCGTAAGCATACCATGACATGAGGATGCCCCCAAAAAAGCAAGAGGGGTGGGGGAGAGGGGGGAGGGGCAGCAGCAGCACAGAGACCCTGCAGTACTTTTCTCAGCAGCTGGGATATGGACCTACATGGGTAGGACAATGGACATGTCTTGTTGTATTCTTCTCCTCCTGCCACAGAGTCTTCTGCTGGGATGTTGAGACCGTGGTGGTGGGGACCCCAAAAGCAGTGGGTCTCGGTGTTAATATCTCATGGAGATACATGGGTCAGTTCACACTTTTAAGACCCACTGTTTCAGCTGTCTGCAGTTTCACGTGGACACCAATGCATCAGTACACTTGGTTCATATTTTTAAGGTTTTCTTTCCAAACAGGAGGGTGAGAAATTTCATCACATGGTATCAAGAGCTAGGACTTCAACCCTGATTTGGATTGAAGTGCCTAAAATATGCCCCAAGATCAGAAAGTCTCCCTACATGGGCTTAAAAGAATCAGGATCTACAAGTCCAAAGTTCATCCTCCTTTAAAAATATGCTACTTTTTAGTCCATCTGTGCATAGCTATAACATAAGTTAGACTGGGTGACCCTGCAGGAGGAAAAATGAAGACCCTGAGGTTTCTTCCTGTGACAGACCATATTGATAATGCCACACTCAGGGAATACTGCAAGAAATAGGACAGAATCCCCAAAAAACTGGTGGTCTACTCTATAATTAGATTCACCAGACCAGTTACAGAAGAGCTTCTGCAATACCACACTAGTTGGTTAACCAGAAGCCATACACAGTCCTGTTAGTCATTCCAGCCCTTGGCTCCCATCTGGGCAACCCAATCTAATATAGTGAGAGGTTACTGAAAACCCATTTCACCATATGTGAGGTTCTCTCTAATCCCAAAGGATCCAGCACATATCCCCAGGTCAATATGAATCTCAGATTTTACCTGAATATCATGCTGTCAGCCAATCCTTAGTAAACTAAAGATTTACTAATAAAAGAAAAGGAGTTATAAATAATTAGATCATATACATACAGATGATTACAAAGTCCTTCTATCAGGTTTGTAGCAGTGATGGAATAGACTGTTGGCTTGTAAACTCTCTCTGGTACCTTACAGATTAGAAGGTCCTTAGTCTATAGTTCAAGAGGCTCCTTTTAGATGCAAGTCAACAGTCCAGAGAATTTAAGCAGGAAAGAAGCAACCTGGAGATGGCTTAGGTGCCTCTTCTCTGCCATGTGCCTGGAAATTTACTGTCCCAAACAAAGCCCACAGCCCCTCTGTGTGGAAATTTACTGGCCCAGGAACCTATAACATTCTCCTACACTTTTGCTGAATCACAGAGGTGGCCATTGGCTCCTTGCTATTGGAGGAATCTGGAAGGATGAGTTTTTTCAATGACCCCTCAACACATACTTGTCTAGCCCTAATGTAAATTCTCTGGGGTTGTCACTCAGGAAAGCACCAAAAGTTTAAGTACATAGCCAATATTCATAACTTCAGATGCAGAGATAATACAGGCATATAAACAAGATCATATGCAGCAAATCCTAACTTTTCCGTCGACACCTTGCATGACACACTTTGTACAAGATTTGTTGCCATTGTCTAACAGTAGTATCAGCAATGATACAAGTGATCATTTTCAATCATACAGCATCACACTCCCCATTTACACATCAGACTCTCTCCACTTTCTGGTCAGTCCTGTCATAAGAAACTTTTGATACATTTTGTTATAATGCCTGCAGAATAGCAAAGTTGAGAGACAGCGCAATGAGCAGTCACACACCAACAGATGTACATTAGAAAGGGTCCCTTTTAATCCTTTCAGCCTTGACAGTACCTCTTTAAACATCATATTGCTTGATAGAACAGTATATTGAAAAATGTGTGTGTGTGGGCAGAGGGAACAAACAGGGCAATTAGTAGATGACCTAATAGCTCTTTTCCACCTCTATGATTCCTCAAATATAGGAGCCTAAGTCAGCTGAACCCAACTCTCTTAGGCTAGAGCATGGATTCTAAAGTGGTTAAGTGTTTTCCACCAAGGAAGCCAATAAATTCAGTGTAAACAAAAATAATTTTAAATTTCCAGAATGAGCATATTACTTAGAAAAATGACATTCTGACAGTTGTTCATCCTGCAATTACCTTGATGTAAACAGACAGCTAGATAATGGAACTGCTCAGTAACCTAAAACTATGCATCCCACATGCTGGTTATACAGCACACACTGCCTACATAAAGTCCACTGTACATCAAGGGCTTGATTCTGCTCCCATTCAAGTCAATAGAAAGAGTCCAATTAACTTTAATGGACAGGAAGAAGCCCTTAGAGCTGGGGTCAGACAGGAAGAGCACTGGAGTTGCAATCAGAAGTTATGATTTGTGACCAAAATCTTCCTAAGTCACTAGTGATGGGGGTGGGAGGGAAGGGAGAGAAAGAGGCTCAAGCTTTAGTGCTCAACCTGAGACACCTGGAAGTGAAGGGACCTGATTTTCAAAAGGAAGGATGCTCAGTGTTTTCTGAAAATCAAGCCCCTTTAAAGGTGTCTCAAGTTGAGTATCCAAGACCTGAGGCACCCAAAAATCCCTAGTCACTTTAAAAAGTTATAACCAGTATTCCCAGTTCTGCCATATATTTTTTAGATGATCTTTGGTAAACCACTTAGAACCTGAAGTACAGGGGAAAAAAATCAGCCCATTAACCTTTGTACCACAGTTTTCCTGTATTTTAAATGATAATTAGACTTGTGCATTTTTGTGAAGCACTCTGGATTTATTCATGAAAAGTACTGACCATTTAAAAACTAAGAAGTGAGACTCAAGAAATAGAGCTAATGATGTATTGCATCCACTCTGTGGCTAAGGTGTTATTATTTGAAGTGAGAATCCAGACTGAAAAACTGTTAGTCCTTTAAAGGATTATGAATAATTGAACAAGACATTCACTGTTTTGTTCTATGAAAGAAGAACATGCTAAATATTTTCACGGAGGAACCCTTCCTCATAAGAAAATATTAAACCAGGAATTAATTTCTGATGTGTATTAATTATAGATGAGGGAAATGTACTGCAAAGGCAAGTTAGTCAAGAGAGGTATAGGAGAGTTTGAGTTAGCCTAGCAAACAAACTCACATTTGTTAACAAAAAATTGTCCAGGCTCACAGGCTCTTAGGACCAAGCTAATTAAAGTCAAGCCAGGGCAGCAAAAAGTGATGATTGTGAAAATTCTGGTGATACAAGAACCAGACAAACTAGTGGGATCCTGATCAGATAGATCAAAAATAGGGAATGCCAAGTGGAAGTTAACTGTCATGAGAGGAGCAGGAGGTAGTCCCACATTTTACAGTATGTAGGCGATTTTTTTTTTTTTAAAAAAAAAAAACACTTTACAGGGACTTCGCTTGTCCCTACAAGGATGATTCCAGACCAACTGATGGACTACACATCCACACACAAGTGATTGGTCCTTGCACCAGAATCAACTTTAATAGCCAGAACTGAGTCTGTTGTGGGGGAAGCTAAGCTGGAGCTTGTCAATTTAAACCAGCTGAAGATGTGGCCCATAATTGGGGGGAACATTAGACCATATCCATATAATAAATTCACTAACATTGCAAGGTAAAAGTTGCAGACAAGATGGTAAATTGAGTCCATGTAGAACACATTATGCGAATGAACTCGTTCAAACAAAATCATGCTTCCTTTCCAGATCTATGCTACTCTTAGCCAACTACGTAGTGCACACAAGGCATCACACAAGATGCCCTATTGTGATCAACAGTTAGAGGCAAGACCTCCTGCTAAAGTATCCTGCAGTTGTTCCCTTATTCAATTCTACATGAGCAAAGATTGTTATTAAGCTAGGAGAACAAACATCACCACCTGACTGCTGTTATGCTATTACTTTAACTGATTACTTCAGCAAATGGCTAGAAGTAGCCTTTATTTCCCAAGTTACTGCCACAACAGTAATCAAGTTTGTTAATTTTTCAGTCATGAAGGAAATTTGAGAAAACTGATTTCTGACAAAGGATATCCATTTTACAGCCACAGAATCTGAAGAATTTCTGAAGGAGACACATATTAAGCTCTGAAATTCTTCCATTAATTATCCTTCTGCCAATGGGAAAATGAAGCATTTTAATCGAGTTTTGAAAAACTGTTTGCAAACTGCTGACTGAGAAGGAAAGCCCTGCAAATCATTTGTTATAGATTTCCTACAGGACTATGGAGAAACCTGACATGCAGCAAAAGCAGGGACCTGCCACAGAACAGCTCAGTGGCAAGTGCATCCCGATCAAGTTAAATGGTGATGTTCTCCTTATCCCTAATCCTGGGGCCACATACATTCCTTGATTCTTCAGCCACAGAATTCACAACAGAATCCACCCTGTGCAACAGTATTGTCCTCCATGATTTAAGCTCTCTTTTACAAAAAGCATACCGATCAGATCCAGATCCTCCAGTCAGTCTGTTACACTTCTTGGTAAAGCAAACAGGTAGAAAGTCTCTTTAAGCAGCCAGCTGGGGATTCCTCTGACATGGGATGAAATTCAATCTTGATAAATACAAAGCAATGCACATTGGAAAACAATCCCAATTATATGTATAAAATGATGCAATCTAAATTAGCTGTTACCACTCAAGAATGAGACCTTGGCAACATTGTGGATAGTTACATAAGAATGGCCCTATTGGGTCAGACCAAAGGTCCATCTAGCCCAGTATCCTGTCTTCTGAGATTAGCCAGTGCCTGGTGCCCCAGAGGGAAGGAACAGAACAGGTAATCATCAAGTGGTCCATCCCCAGTGCTCAGTTCAGCTTCTCTGAAAACATCCACTCAGTGTGCAGCAGCAGTTAAAAAAAGCTAAACACAATGTTGGGAATTAAGGGATAGATAAGACAGAAAATATATTGCCCCTATATCAATCCATGGTATGGCCACATGTTTAATATTGTGTGCAGATGTGGTCACCCCATCTCAAAAGAGATCTTGGAATTGGGAGACATTCAGAAAAAGGTAACAAAAATGATTAGGGGCATGGAACGGCTTCTGTATGAGGAGAGATTAATAAAACTAGGACTTTTCAATTTGAAAAAGAGACTGCTAAGGGGGGGGATATGATTGAGGTCTATAAAATCATGACTGGTATGGAGAAAGTAAATAAGGAAGTGTTATTTACTCCTTCTCACAACACAAGAACTAGGGGTCACCAAATAAAATTAATAGGTTTAAAAACCATACAAAAGGAAGCATTTCTTCACACAACAAAATCAACCTGTGGAACTATTTGCCAGAGGATGTTGTGAAGGCCAAGACTATAACAGGATTCAAAAAAGAACTAGAGAAGTTCATGGAGGATAGGTTCATCAATGGCTATTAGCCTGGATGGGCAGGAATGGTGTCCCTAGCCTCTGTTGCCAGAAGCTGAGAAAGAGCAACAGGGCATGGATCACTTCACGATTACCTGTTCTGTTAATTCCCTCTGGGGCACCTGGCATTGGCCACTGTTGGAAGACAGGATACTGGGCTAGATGGACCTCTGATCTGACCCAGTATGGCTGTTCTTATGGGGGGAAAATGCCTAGTTATCACAGAACTTGTGTAAAGTGCACATGATCTTGCCTAAGTCTGATCAAAATCATACAGCATGATTCAGCTCAATACAGCATATGTGACAAAAAACTCAAGCAAGAGAGTCTGCCTTAATACAGAAATAAAACCCTCTACAAACCACACACCCCTAGTTGTTGTCTACCACCCTACACTGGAACCTATATGGGGTATCCTCAAACAATTACAACTCATACTCAGTTTTGAGCCCCATTCTGAAAGAAATCTTTCCTGAACCCTCACTTCTGGCCTTCAAACAACCCCCTAACCTCTCCAAACTCATCATCAGAAGCAAGTTCCCCACAGCCCAGGATACACCAGCTCAAAGTGGCACCAGACCCTGCCACAGATGCAAACCTACAGACAGCTCTGCTGCTACAATGATCAACATCCCCACAACATACCTGTCAAGATTCATGGATCCTACACATGCCTATCACAACATGAAGTATACCTCATCCAGTGCACTAAATGCCCCAACAATTATGTGGGTGAAACTGGACAATCACTATGCTTGCAAATGAACTCACAGGAAAAAGATTAGATTCACACACCCTATCACCTGTGGGTGAACACTTTTCACTCAATATCTGATCTATCAATCCTTATCCTCCATGGAAACTTGCACAACGCTTTCAAAAGCCTAGGAGCTTAAATTCATTACTATGTTAGACACCCAAAATCCTGGGCTGAACAGAGACACGGGAACTATGTACACACTACAGCTTAGGTTGGTATAAGTCATGTGTATAAACCATGCCCCGAGCAACATAAGTTACACCAACCTAAGCGCCAGTGTGGCCAGTGCTCTGTTGGCAGGAAAGCTTCTCCCACCGATATAGCTACTGCCACTCGTAGGGGCTGAAGTAATTAGGTTGATGGGAGAGCTCTCTCCTGTCTACTTGGAGTGTCTGCACTGTAAGCTACAGTAGAGTGCCACTGTATGCTCTGGAGTCATTCTGGGCAGGTGCCAGAGAGGTTATCTTAGCTTCTTAACCCTTTACAGGTGAAGGGGTTTTGCCAGGAGGGATTTTATAGTTCTGTATATAGAAAGGTGGTTACCTTTCCCTTTACATTTATGACACCTTCAGTACCTCACTGTATTCTTTTAGCCATAATCCCTCCACAAATATTATCCCTTTAACCAAATCAGCTGTCTGGAGTGTCTTGAGCAGCTTGCATTCCTCTGGGTGCATGCAGGAAGTCATCACCTCTATTTTGGCAGCTCTGTGTGCTTCTGTTTCCGCTCCTGCATGCTGGCTTTTCTGTGTACAGTAAGCTCTGTGGAGCAGGGAATTCTCTATGTTTGTACAGCACCTAGCACCAAGGCCCCCAAACTGGTGCAACTACAAAACAAAAAGATACATTAAAAAAAACCAGACAAACTCCACATTCTCCTCCAAGTCATGAAACTGCAGGAGGTTCTGGTGTCTGGCTTTGTTTTTAATAGGTGCATCTTACAGATGAGAATGCAGAACACAAGGACTATTGTTGAGGTTAACCAAATAGTGAGGAGGGAACACAATGTAGTAAGATTGGGGGCGGGGGGGGGGGGAGAAGAGAGGCATTTTCCCCCAATACATTAAAGGTCATGCCCAGCCTTCTCTGTAGATTGTCTCCCAGTCAGAGCTATTAGATGCTGCTATGGTGCCAAGTTAGTTGGCCAATAATAGAGCCAACCCAGGCTCTCAGTGTGGCCTCCTCAGCCTTCAGCATGAAGGACAGAGAAACACCAAAACAAAAACACAAAACAAAAAAAAACCAAAGAGGTGGGGGGGGGCAGGAAGCAGAGTTACTTGCAAATAGTTACTTGCACAGTAGGCTTTCATGCTAATGGATACTCCCTCCCAGCCCTCACCAAAGTGAAGAAATCAGGTATGTTCTGAAAACATCCGATTGTGTGTGTGTGGAATTTACAGAGTTATTGAACAGAGACACACACAAGAACTCCCCCCTCCCAAATAGGCTTCATGTTAGAGCCAGAGTAGCAATTTCCATCCTCTTCTGCTCCCTACTAAGCCCTGAAGCCAATGGCATTACCTAGATGAGTAAGGGGTAAAGAATCAGGTCCTTTGAAGTCATTACTACACTCTGGACCTTGAGTCTAAGCTGGAGCGAGCTAGTATAGTTCACTGAAGTCAATGGACCTATGCTGACTTTCACCAGCTGATCATCTCAGCAGCCCATGTCTTCAAAGATATTTAAGATCCTAATTTTCACTGAAATCCATGGAAGATGGGAGCCTAAATACCTATAAGGATCTGGGCCACCCTGATTTACAGATAGCAAGAGGCTCCAATAGGAAAAAAAAGTTTAAGAGATTACAGTCTCAGGAAAAAACCACCCACATAGTGATTCACAAACACACACGGAAATGTAACCTAGATGGAGCTACTATAAGGTGGGTGCAAAACTGGTTGGAAAACCATTTCCAGAGAATAGTTATCAGTGGTTTACAGTCATGCTAGAAGGGCATAATTAGTGTGGTCCCACAAGGATCAGTTCTGGATCCAGTTCCATTCAATATCGTAATCGATTATTTAGATAATGGCACAGAGAGTACACTTAAAGTTTGCAGACGATACCAAGCTGGGAGGGGTTGCAAGTGCTTTGGAGGATAGGATTAAAATTTAAAATGATCTGGACAAACTGGAGAAATTATCTAAAGTAAATAGGATGAAATTCAATAAGGACAAATGCAAAATACGCCACTTAGGAAGTAACAATCGGTTGCACACATACAAAATGGGGAATGACTGGCTAGGAAGGAGTACTGCAGAAAGGGATCTGGGGGTCATAGTGTATCACAAGCTAAATATGAGTCAACAGTGTGACATTGTTGCAAAAAAAAAAAAAAAAAAAAAAAAAAAAAAAAAAAAACACACACCAAAACCACATTCTGGGATGCATTAGCAGGAGTGGTGTTGTAAGCAAGACACGAGAAGTAATTCTTCTGCTCTACTCCACACGGATTAGGCCTCAACTGGAGTATTGTGTCCAGTTCTGGGTGCCACATTTCAGGAAAGATGGACAAATTGCAGAAAATCCAGAGAAGAGTAACAAATTATTAAAGGTCTAGAAAATATGACCTATGAGGGAAGATTGAAAAAATTGGGTTTGTGTAGTCTGGAAGAGAGAAAACTGAGGGGACATAACAGTTTTCAATACATAAAAGGTTGTTACAAGGAGGAGGGAGGAAAAAAATTTTCTTACCTCCGAGAATAGGACTAGAAGCAATGGACTTAAATTGCAGCAAGGGAGGTTTAAGTTGGATATTAGGAAAAACTTCCCAACTGTCAGGGTGGTTAAGCACTGGAATAAATTGCCTAGGGAGGTTGTGGAATCTCCATCATTGGAGATTTTTAAGAGCAGGTTAAACAAACACCTGTCAGGAATGGTCTTGATAATATTTAGTCCTGCCATGAGTGCAGGCGACTGGACTAGATGACCTTTCGAGGTCCCTTCCAGTCCTATGATTCTAAGATACTGTCTCACCCAACTTATCTCTCCATGTAGTTAAACCAGTTTACTAAGATAGATGCATAGTACCCATGTAAAGCTAGTGCAATGGACTCTGGTAAGTTACCATAGTAAACCCCACTGGTGTAAACCCTGTTTCACATTGATGCTGTTGCAGGGATTAGTGGTTTGCCCCAGTGTAGCTACATCAATACACCAGTGCAAGTGTATCTAATTAAAAAACCATTTAGCACTCTGGACTGAGAAGTAATCACCATCTTCCAGCCTGGATACAATGCATGTTTTGCCAAGCAAATGCTTTAGTTGCTGTTAATGCAGCATGTAATAGGTATTTAGTACAATTCTTATTAAAATAGTCTCCAAATGTTACAAACCTATAATCATGCTTAATACTTCATCTACTTTTTTGGTTCCCTCTCTCCACACCCCATTGTCTTGAATCACAGCTTTCATTTTACTATCTGGGATCCAAACAGTTTGGTAGTTTATGGCTTTTAATGAATGGTGAAATTATGGGCAAGGCAGAGTCAGAATCCCTCCTGGGTGTTCCTAGAATGCACACATCAGTATATTCGATCCAACACTATGCTCCCACATCGGAGCCTGTCTGGCTGCAAGCTGTGTGAGAGGGTGGGGTCACAAACGCAACTTCGTCTCCTCTCCGAGAGCTATTGCCCATGTGGTGTGGGAAGAAGGGGAAAGACACTGCTTCCCCCAGTGGATTTCTGGCTGGTATGTACACAGGAGTGCAAGAGAGGAGGTTGCTTGTATCCTTCCCCCACTTCTGCACAGACATAATGGGTCTGAGAAGAGCATGGGTCTTGTGTAAGTAAATGTGATGAAGTCTGGAATGTGATTTCACTAGTATTATTTCATACCACAGTTAAGGAAAATTTCTCTGCCACGTAAGACACCTTCTGACAACACTGCTGTATGTCTTAATAGACAGCACTTCAAGCTCAATGTTTAGTGAAATGCAGGTAGACACACAGTTGTCTCTATCGATTAAGTATTCAGGAATACTAATTGCAGTCTCATGCTCTGTTCACAGTAGAGAAGCAGCTTGAGATTTTAGAATCCGTCCAAAGCATGCTCTGCTTCGATTAATTGCTATTAAAAATGATTCTATATTGGTGATTGTATCCCGAGGAATGTCACAATCTGTTACACTCAATTCTCCAACCTGTGGTGCCTCTTACACGGCTGCACTGTGAGAGCTAGTACTCCTAGTCAGCTCACACACTGCCTTGAGGATGTAAACCACTCCCAGCTATATTGTACAAGTGCTATCGCCAGCCACACTGCAGGGAAACACCAGCAAACTCCCAGTCCCAGACTTTCCCCCAGAAATGTGGGTCTTGTACTGCCCACCACCCTCCTGGACAATACAAGCTCCTATAAAGTCTGTCATTTGATTAATAGAAAATGATGTGCACAAATCTTGTTATCCCTGATGAAGTTTCCTAATCACTTCAATCCAAGCACACTGATTTAGAACAAATTTACTAACAGATAGATTTTAAGTGATTGCAAGTAATGGGGCAAAAAGTCATCATTGGTTACAAGTAAATAAAAGGTAAAATGCAACAACAAGCTAAATGAATTCAAAGCTAAAAGGTCTCTCACCACATGATCTAGTAGTCTAACTGGCTGAATCTTTCTGCCAGGATTTATGCTTCCTTTGTGCTTTAAGTGTTGTTGATTCTGTGAGAAGTGAAGGCAGAGATGATTGGGGCTTCTGTTTCCCATTCTTTATACTTTTTTTTTTAAGTCTCCAGCTGAGGAGACAGCAAGTCTATGGGGACAGGAACTTCCAGCTTTTCTTTTGACAAAGATGTAGATTTCTCACTCACACCCCTTTTTTCTGCCAAAAAAATGGCCACTTAACCAGGCGATAATCTATTTGATTTTGATGACACCTGGCTGAGGTGTCAGTTTGCCTTTTGTCTCTGAGGAACTGGTTTGTGCCATCTTTTCTAAACTTAGAAAGTCTCAGCAAAATCATACAGTAGAATTGTATAACTTGCATACAATGTTGCCACACATTTTACTGTAACAATATGATCAGCAAATTATGATTTTTCAGATGAACCTCACAAGGCATACGTTGTACAAAAATCATCATAGTTATGTAAAAAGGGTGAATTTAGGAATACAGACTCACAGTGGTTGATGCATTCAAGTATTTATATTTATACTTGAAAATGAATCAATGCTAGACAAAGAGAAGAAAGATTTCCACCTCAGCATTGTGGCTGACTGGAAGCTAGGAGATGTAGATTCTATTCTTGGCTCCCAGTCCTACCATCCTCATCCTCAAAAGGAAATCAGCATAACACTTTCAAAAGATGGCCCTGGGAGCTTAAATTCATTACTCTGCTAGATACCAAAAATCATGGACTGACACTGGATTGGTGGTTTATTGAAAATCTGTAACCCACTAACTCCACCCTTTTTTGTCCTAAAACCGCAGAGGTGTTAATGGGTCACTCCAGCTTGAATGGTCCCTTAGAATATGGGCTAACTAGCAATGCTAACCAGTGTGTTCCATCTTGTATTTATCTGATATTCAGAGTACCTTTCCCAGACTTGTGTAGCTCAGAAGCATGTCTCTCTCACCAACATATGTGGGATATTACCTCACCAACCTTGTCTCTCTAATATCCAGAGCCAACATGGCTACAACACTGCATACAGACCATGAACAAGATACCTGTGAGATAGGTAGATTGAGCTTCTTAAGCATCTCATGGGATGAGCCACGCGCTGGGTCAAGGGAGAGAACAAGGAGAGCCTAGCCTAGGTTTTTCTTTTATACCCTCAGGTTCTAGGGAGATCCTACCCCAGCAGGAGGAAAGGATGAGCTACTGAGACCATGTGCTAGGTCAAGGGAGGGGCTGTTTAAAAAGGAGCCTGGCCCAAGTTTCTCTCTTGCTTCTCCCTCCATTGGGAATTGGCAGAGCTTCTGTCTTATGTGGTTCCCACAGAGGTGGGATGGGATGCTAGGATCACGTGTTGGTCCGGGGTAGCTGGAGGATCTCAGCCTTGCTTTCTCACTGCACTAAAGCTGTTTTGGCAGTCCCCAGGCATTCTCAGTGATTCACGCGCTGCTGCTCTGGCAGCCCACCTCTTTAGAAAGTTTATGTTCAGATATTTAGGCAGGCGGCCAACGTTGTCCTGAGCAATACAAACAAGAGTAGGGAAACTGAGATTTTTAACTGTTTATAGCACAGCTATACCTAATTGGAATTTCATGGGACAAAGAAAAGGCACTTCTTCCTCCCTTCCCCCCACCCCCAGGTCTTTCTCCATGACAAATCTCAAAAGCCCACTACAAACAATGGAGGTTTGAGAGCTTCTTAAACAAAAGCTGAAAAGTCTTCCATAAAGCAAAAGTTTAGGCCTAAATATCAGGGTCATTACTACTTCCCCTATAATTATGGCAATTTTCCAGTTTCAGACAGACTCAAACAAACTAAATGCCATACTCACTCACACAAGGATGTAAGCATTCTCTGTGGGACAAGAATAATCCACCGATAGCAGTTAAATAGCTTTGCTCTAATTGCTATAGTTCCAAAGCCTTCCAGGATATCCATGCCCCCAAACAAATAACTAACAAAATAATCAAAAATCAACACAATGCCTTACATCCTCTTTGGAGCCTCTTTGGTCTCCTTCTTCCCGAGGAGCAGCTCCCAGGTTTTCACCTAGGAGTCCCTCAGCACAACCTAGGTACCACACAAAAATATAAGCCCATCTTAGGTTCTCCATTCTTCTATAGAATGCTGACCTCCTCTGGGCTGCCTCCCTACAGTCTTGCTCCTTTGTCAGGGTCATCCACAGGAATTAACACTACTCCTGTAGCTTTCTTGCAGTCTGTGGGGGATGGCAACTCACCGGCACGGTGCCTCCTGTTGGTTGTCCAGGGAACTAGCTCTTTCCAGCCCTGGAGCACCCTCTGCCAGCTGATGTCTAGCCTGGTGCTGGCCCATGTCCCTCCCGGACCCCAGTACCCTTTACCCAGGGGTTCTGCCCACTGCAGCAACCCACCATCTGGGTCTTCCCATTTAGGGGAACCCCAAACCCCCTATCCCCACGACACCTCAGTGGCTACTGCCAGTCACCATCTAGCCCCTGCTCACTGGGGCTGACTGCAGTCTGTAAAGGCCACTCATCATTGGCAAGGGAAGGAGTTTGGATCTGCTGCCTCTGCCTATCTTGGGACTGCCCCTCTGAAGCCCCAGTACCCTTTGTGGGCCCCTAACTCAGCCTGGGGTTTTGCTAAGCTGGAGCTCCCAGATCCCTCTACCCTTTCCCAGCACTGCTCCCCCCAGGTACCCTTCTCAGCTTCCTAAGCAGCCAGGTCCTTCCCTCTCTAAAACCACAGAGAAAGTTTGAGTCCTTCTAGCCCACCGCCCTCTTATAACAGTCAGCTGGGCCCTGATTGCACTGGCTACAGCTGTGGCTGCTTTCCCAATTAAGCCAGCTCTTCTCACCCCATCCCTCTCTGGGGCTGCTTTATCCTCTTCTGGCAGGTGTGGAGTTATCACCCCGCTACACAGTACTTCCCATATCTGGCTCCTGCCAGGCCTTTCTCATAGAGTGGGCACTCCAGACTCCCTCCCTGCTGAGATCCGTTCCTCCAACTGCACTAAACTCCTCTCACTTAACTCCTCCCTGAGCCTAAGCCAGACACACACACACACACACACACAAACACACATGCAGACACACAAAATGAGGTGGGGCTAACAGAGTACTCCAGCTCCAGTTAACCCCTTCTCAGATGGTATGGGGATTATATATCCCATCATATGGGCCCTCATGATAACATATGCCAATAAGTCTTTTTTTTTGTGGGATGTACCATTCAAAAGCTGTGCATCCTGAAGACCCAGAAGGTACTGTAGAAAGCTGAGAAGTGGGAGAAAGTCATTCTTCACATGTATCTATTCCCATCCTGATCACATTCTTACCTGAAATGGGTGATTTACTATCGGGCTTGCTTATCCAGTAATCACTTGAGAAAATGAATGGAATGAGAACTATCCCAGTGTTACCAAATCTCATAATTTTATTAAAAAGAAAAGGAGTACTTGTGGCACCTTAGAGACTAACAAATTTATTAGAGCATAAGCTTTCGTGAGCTACAGCTCACTTCATCGGATGCATTTGGTGGAAAAAACAGAGGAGAGATTTATATACACACACACAGAGAACATGAAACAATGGGTTTATCATACACACTGTAAGGAGAGTGATCACTTAAGATAAGCCATCACCAACAGCAGGGGGGGGAAGGAGGAAAACCTTTCATGGTGACAAGCAGGTAGGCTAATTCCAGCAGTTAACAAGAATATCAGAGGAACAGTGGGGGGTGGGGTGGGAGGGAGAAATACCATGGGGAAATAGTTTTACTTTGTGTAATGACTCATCCATTCCCAGTCTCTATTCAAGCCTAAGTTAATTGTATCCAGTTTGCAAATTAATTCCAATTCAGCAGTCTCTCGTTGGAGTCTGTTTTTGAAGCTTTTTTGTTGAAGTATAGCCACTCTTAGGTCTGTGATCGAGTGACCAGAGAGATTGAAGTGTTCTCCAACTGGTTTTTGAATGTTATAATTCTTGACGTCTGATTTGTGTCCATTCATTCTTTTACGTAGAGACTGTCCAGTTTGGCCAATGTACATGGCAGAGGGGCATTGCTGGCACATGATGGCATATCACATTGGTAGATGCGCAGGTGAACGAGCCTCTGATAGTGTGGCTGATGTGATTAGGCCCTATGATGGTATCCCCTGAATAGATATGTGGACAGAGTTGGCAACGGGCTTTGTTGCAAGGATAGGTTCCTGGGTTAGTGGTTCTGTTGTGTGGTGTGTGGTTGCTGGTGAGTATTTGCTTCAGATTGGGGGGCTGTCTGTAAGCAAGGACTGGTCTGTCTCCCAAGATCTGAGAGAGCGATGGCTCGTCCTTCAGGATAGGTTGTAGATCCTTGATGATGCGTTGGAGGGGTTTTAGTTGGGGGCTGAAGGTGATGGCTAGTGGCGTTCTGTTGTTTTCTTTGTTGGGCCTGTCCTGTAGTAGGTGACTTCTGGGTACTCTTCTGGCTCTGTCAATCTGTTTCTTCACTTCAGCAGGTGGGTACTGTAGTTGTAGGAATGCATGATAGAGATCTTGTAGGTGTTTGTCTCTGTCTGAGGGGTTGGAGCAAATGCGGTTATATCGTAGCGCTTGGCTGTAGACAATGGATCGAGTGGTATGATCTGGATGAAAGCTAGAGGCATGTAGGTAGGAATAGCGGTCAGTAGGTTTCCGATATAGGGTGGTGTTTATGTGACCATCGCTTATTAGCACCGTAGTGTCCAGGAAGTGGATCTCTTGTGTGGACTGGTCCAGGCTGAGGTTGATGGTGGGATGGAAATTGTTGAAATCCTGGTGGAATTCCTCAAGAGCTTCTTTTCCATGGGTCCAGATGATGAAGATGTCATCAATGTAGCGCAAGTAGAGTAGGGGCATTAGGGAACGAGAGCTGAGGAAGCGTTGTTCTAAGTCAGCCATAAAAATGTTGGCATACTGTGGGGCCATGCGGGTACCCATCGCAGTGCCGCTGATTTGAAGGTATACATTGTCACCAAATGTGAAATAGTTATGGGTCAGGACAAAGTCACAAAGTTCTGCCACCAGGTTAGCCGTGACAGTATCGGGGATACTGTTCCTGACGGCTTGTAGTCCATCTTTGTGTGGAATGTTGGTGTAGAGGGCTTCTACATCCATAGTGGCTAGGATGGTGTTTTTAGGAAGATCACCAATGGACTGTAGTTTCCTCAGGAAATCGGTGGTGTCTCGAAGATAGCTGGGAGTGCTGGTAACGAAGGGCCTGAGGAGGGAGTCTACATAGCCAGACAATCCTGCTGTCAGGGTGCCAATGCCTGAGATGATGGGGCGTCCAGGATTTCCAGGTTTATGGATTTTGGGTAGCAGATAGAATACCCCAGGTCCTGGCTCCAGGGGTGTGTCTGTGCGGATTTGTTCTTGTGCTTTTTCAGGGAGTTTCTTGAGCAAATGCTGTAGTTTCTTTTGGTAACTCTCAGTGGGATCAGAGGGTAATGGCTTGTAGAAAGTGGTGTTGGAGAGCTGCCTAGTAGCCTCTTGTTCATACTCCATGGAAAAGAAGCTCTTGAGGAATTCCACCAGGATTTCAACAATTTCCATCCCACCATCAACCTCAGCCTGGACCAGTCCACACAAGAGATCCACTTCCTGGACACTACGGTGCTAATAAGCGATGGTCACATAAACACCACCCTATATCGGAAACCTACTGACCGCTATTCCTACCTACATGCCTCTAGCTTTCATCCAGATCATACCACTCGATCCATTGTCTACAGCCAAGCGCTACGATATAACCGCATTTGCTCCAACCCCTCAGACAGAGACAAACACCTACAAGATCTCTATCATGCATTCCTACAACTACAGTACCCACCTGCTGAAGTGAAGAAACAGATTGACAGAGCCAGAAGAGTACCCAGAAGTCACCTACTACAGGACAGGCCCAACAAAGAAAACAACAGAACGCCACTAGCCATCACCTTCAGCCCCCAACTAAAACCCCTCCAACGCATCATCAAGGATCTACAACCTATCCTGAAGGACGAGCCATCGCTCTCTCAGATCTTGGGAGACAGACCAGTCCTTGCTTACAGACAGCCCCCCAATCTGAAGCAAATACTCACCAGCAACCACACACCACACAACAGAACCACTAACCCAGGAACCTATCCTTGCAACAAAGCCCGTTGCCAACTCTGTCCACATATCTATTCAGGGGATACCATCATAGGGCCTAATCACATCAGCCACACTATCAGAGGCTCGTTCACCTGCGCATCTACCAATGTGATATATGCCATCATGTGCCAGCAATGCCCCTCTGCCATGTACATTGGCCAAACTGGACAGTCTCTACGTAAAAGAATGAATGGACACAAATCAGACGTCAAGAATTATAACATTCAAAAACCAGTTGGAGAACACTTCAATCTCTCTGGTCACTCGATCACAGACCTAAGAGTGGCTATACTTCAACAAAAAAGCTTCAAAAACAGACTCCAACGAGAGACTGCTGAATTGGAATTAATTTGCAAACTGGATACAATTAACTTAGGCTTGAATAGAGACTGGGAATGGATGAGTCATTACACAAAGTAAAACTATTTCCCCATGGTATTTCTCCCTCCCACCCCACCCCCCACTGTTCCTCTGATATTCTTGTTAACTGCTGGAATTAGCCTACCTGCTTGTCACCATGAAAGGTTTTCCTCCTTCCCCCCCCTGCTGTTGGTGATGGCTTATCTTAAGTGATCACTCTCCTTACAGTGTGTATGATAAACCCATTGTTTCATGTTCTCTGTGTGTGTGTATATAAATCTCTCCTCTGTTTTTTCCACCAAATGCATCCGATGAAGTGAGCTGTAGCTCACGAAAGCTTATGCTCTAATAAATTTGTTAGTCTCTAAGATGCCACAAGTACTCCTTTTCTTTTTGCGAATACAGACTAACACGGCTGCTACTCTGAAACCCATAATTTTATTGTAAGTCTCACAATAGTCGGAGCTGTTCCTAAAGCCCTACAGCCTAGAATCGAAAGATTGCATGAGACTCTCTCAGCTATATAAAGTAAGTTTCTTGCCCTCCTGGTTGTGGAGAAAAGTTTGAACACGTGAAGCAAGGAAAAGGACTCTAAAGGCTTAAAAACCAGAAGGCAAATAAAAAGAATTAATTAAAAAAATTAATTTTTAAAAAAATCTCATGATTTTAAGACAATCTTATTATTTTTGAACACTTGAGGTTGGCAATATTGCTATTTACAAAGGCAATGAAATTACTGTATTTCAGGATGCTATAAGCCAGCAAGTCCGACTATGTAGCTGGAGGCAAGAAACCTATCGCCGATCAAGAGAAGAAGGAAGTCTGAGGGTAGGTCATAGCATGGTTCTACTCTGCAGAGTGACTGCAACAATGGCTTTGTGACTGCAACAATGGCAGTCCCATGTGTATTGCCTCTTAGGCCCTGATTTAGAAAAGTACTTAAGCATGTGTGCAAATTTAAGGATATGAGAAGTCCCATTTAAGTACCACAGTGAATCAGTGTGTCAGTGATCTCCAGATTAAATGTATGTGGTTCAGAGATTCCAAGACCAGAAGGCAATCACTGTGATCACCTAGTCTGACCTCCTGCATGCCACAGAACTTACCTGAATTAATTCCTGTTTGAATTAGCATTTTTTTAAAGTTTTAAAAAATATTTTGCTCTCTGCCAGGTCTGCAAACTCAACCTGGAATCCAAGACTTAAAACAGGGTTCTTTCTTGTACATCCTCATCAATATAAAGACTCTGCAGGCCAAAGTAGGTCTCCAGTGACACCTGTGCAACTCCATTGCCTTCAATGTGTTTGCACAGATGTCACAATTGGGAACTGAACTTAGTAAATGGTTCTATTGGTGATGAGCAACAAGGACAAGCACTCAACTCGCCATCTCTCTGCTGTGTGGGCTCAGTAAGCCTAGCAGGCATAAGGCAAACAGGAGTTAAAAAAAAAAAAATCAATAGAAACTTATTTTTCATAAGAGACAGTAGGTATTACTCTCAGGGAACAAAAGCATTGAGTAAGATAGTGCCATTTTTACATAAATCCTTTGTAGACTTGACCTGCACTTTAAAATAAGATACATGTGTATATATTTTAAAAACAAACCAACAAACACAACCATAAAGACCAGTGGAAAAAATAAAAAGAAATAAAGCTGCAACTGGAATGAAGCTGGTAACAGCAAGAAGAACAGGACTATGAGTAAGGAATTTTTTATTTATTTTCAATGGCATGAATAACCATCTTCATGCCAGTCCTTGGCAAAGATTAAGGCCTAAACCAGTCCATTGAAGTCAATGAGAGTCTTTCCATGGGATGAGATTATCTCTGAAGAGCTCCCTGTTTTGAATCAGGGTAGTTTTACATCACCCAAGATAGAACCTTCATTTAAGTGCTGCTGAAAAAGAGTCATTGTCATTAGTAAGCTCTTTGGATCAGGGATTTTCTTTTCATTATTGGTGTCCAGTTTTGATCACCAATGTATAGAGAAGATGTAGAGAAACTGGAAAGGCTCCCGAAGCAAGCGACAAAAATGATCAAAGAGATGGAATGCAAGGCTGAAGCAATTGGGTATGTTTAGTTTGGAAAAGAGGAGATTAAGGGGGGATATGAGAGTGGTCTTTAGATACTTGAGGGCTACCACAAAAAAGATGGAGAAGAATTGTTCTTTTTTGCCATAGAGGGCAGGATAAGAAGCAATGGGTTCTAACTACAGCAGCGGTTCTCAACCTACTTAACATTGTGGGCCGCATATTCAGCTCTCTATGTGTTATGTGTGCCACACCCACACAATATATACTACCTGTATGGTCCTGAGGATGTCACATTGGCTGCAGCCATGTGCTGATTGGGCCACAAGTGGCCAATGGACCACAGGTTGAGAATCACTGAGCTACAGCAGAGCAGATTTGGATTAAATCTCAGGAAAAATTTTCTAACTGTAAGAACAGTAGAACAAGGCAACAGGCTGCCTCAGGACATTGTGGAAGCTTATTCACTGGAGGTTTTCAAAACAAGGCTGGGCAGCCATCTGTCTTGGATGGTATAGAATCATAGAATATCAGGGTTGGAAGGGACCTCAGAGGTCATCTAGTCCAACCCCCTGCTCAAAGCAGGACTAATTCCTAACTAAATCATCCCAGCCAGGGCTTTGTCAAGCCTGACCTTAAAAACTTCTAAGGAAGGAAATTCCACCACCTCCCTAGGTAACCCCTCCAGTGCTTCACTACCCTCCTAATGAAAATGTTTTTCCTAATATCCAACCTAAACCTCCCCCACTGCAACTTGAGAACATTACTCCTCGTTCTGTCATCTGCTATCACGGAGAACAGTCTAGATCCAACCTCTTTGGAACCCCCTTTCAGGTAGTTGAAAGCAGGTATCAAATCTCCCCTCATTCTTCTCTTCTGCAGACTAAACAATCCCAGTTCCCTCAACCTCTCCTCATAAGTCATGTGTTCCAGTCCCCTAATCATTTTTGTTGCCCTCTGCTGGATGTTTTCCAATTTTTCCATATCCTTCTTGTAGCGTGGGGCCCAAAACTGGACACAGTACTCCAGATGAGGCCTCACTAATGTCAAATAGAGGGGAATGATCACATCCCTCGATCTGCTGGCAATGCCCCTATTTATACATCCCAAAATGCCATTGGCCTTCTTGGCAACAAGGGCACACTGTTGATTCATATCCAGCTTCTTGTCCACTGTAACCCCTAGGTCCTTTTCTGCAGAACTGCTGCCTAGCCATTTGATCCCTAGTCTGTAGCGGTGCATGGGATTCTTCCGTCCGAAGTGCATGTTTGACTACCACACCTTAAAGTTACGTGTAAAGACAAAAAGTTAGAGCAGGTTCACAATGGGAAATAATGTAGGTATTGTCATTTTTACTAAATAGAGCACTGTAATTACCTGAAATGTCTTTTCTGCACTTCTAAGTTGATATTTGCAACACTACTTGAATGTGTAAGGGACTAGGTGGCCAGGAGTCCAAGGTTCTATTCCCAACTTTGCTACTTGTTCACTGTATGATCTTGGCAAATCACTTAAAATCCCTGTATCATCAACAAACTATGGATGATAATATTTGCAATCTCACAGGAGCGTATTATGACTAAAGTAACTAATGTTTGCATAATGTTTAGCTGTCCCCAGATGAAAACTGCTAAGTGTTATTTATATTTTTGTTGTGATTAAGTCCTATAGGCAAAAAAGAAAAAAAAAAAAAGCAAGCCATGCTCTACAAACCCAAACAGCATGGCATTATTTTTCCTCTTACTTTAAGAAGAGCTCTCTCAGGGCTATGATACATTGGGAGATATGAGACAAGATTATGGATGGCCTCTGTTTTTGGGTGCCAAACTGGAGACTCCTTAAAGGGACCTGTTTTTTGGAGGAAGGGTCTTCAGCAAAGCCAGGTGCTTTCCAGATGTTATAAATTGGGCACCCAAAAACACTAGTCACTTTTGAAAATTCTGGCCAGTGCTTCACAAAAGTGGGCCAAATCATCTGCTGACACCATTCTGTCTACTGAATGAGGTTGGGCCACCAGAGAATTTGGCTCAAAGCTTCATCATTTGTTTCACTAATGAATTCTCTTTTATGAAATCTCACACTGAACAGCGAAAATATCATTAACGTAGTATTTGTAGGACTATGGCATAGTGAGCACATAGGCACATGTGAACTGCCTTTCAGCCCTGCCGAGAAGCAACAGAGACATTCCTGTTCCTTCCACACATTTGCGTGGAGCTACAGTCTATGGCTGGGCTCAGGCTGTCCCTGCCGTATCTATAGGTTCCAAACATTTTTCGGCTCTTAATCTAACATTACTTCCTAAGCTACTTCCTATAAATACAATCACATCCAACATGGGATCAACAGACCATGTATCTGAAAAACAGTGTATCATTATTCATATTTAAAGGGGAATATACACACACACACAATATATATTAATATGAAGCCAGGGAGCACTGTTTTTGTTCACAATCTGCTAGCTAAAGATGGTTTCTATGACAGCAGGAAATCTAAAGTTTCTGTTTTCGAGAAGGGCTCGTGAATTTAAGGAGATTTACTTACCCAATTAAGAATATTTGTTCTTTGACGATATGCTAAAAGTGATAAAGCATCAGCCATTTGTATGGTGTTATGTGGAGCAACCCTTACCTGCAGATATGTTGAAGGAGATTTTTACTTTCTTATTGCTGTTTCATGTGTGAAACAAAGGCATTGGAGAAGTAACAAGGGCATCTGGTTATTGTTTTATAAACAGCTGGAAGGAGGAAATCCTAAATTAATTAACAATATTATGCTAGGAGAGCATGAGAGAGCAGCAAAATTTGTCATAATTTGCCATCAGCTCTTTAGAAGTACACAGCATTAGGTTCACAGGAATGACATTACTTTTAGGATAAACAGCTGTTCAACTGATCAAACGTAGAAGCATTTAGAAAGAACCATCAAATGTAGAAGCATTTATTACATCTGACAATGGGGTGTCTCCTACACATTATGACTTTCTACATTTCTGCACATTCAGAATGACATTTGAGCTGGGTGAAAGGTTTTTTGGGGGAAAAAACTGGTTTGAGTTCATCACATGAAATCCAAACATTGCAGGTTCGAGTTCAAAGACGCAAAGATTGTGATGTCTAAGTTGCATGGAGAGCTGAGCAGGAACTGCATTTTCCATTTTGCAGGAAATTCCACAATTTAAAAAAAAAATTGTTCCAAAACAGAATGAAAACAAAAAAAATTCAAAATTCCACATAAAAACTAAATTCTGAAAAAAAATGTCCTTTCAGGTCAATCTAAATGTTTTTTGTTTTGATAAATGATAAATATTTCATTCCAATGTTGACCTTTAACTTCTTAAAATGTTTGTATGTAAACAATTTAAATTTCAACAACTCTTTGAGACAAAACATTTAAACAAGTAATTCCAAATCTGTCAAAACAGGACATTTTGGGGTCCTCTAAACAAATTTGTCAAAACTGATATGTTTTCAAAACATTTTTATTGCAACAAAAATAGCATTTTTCATCAAAACTATTTAGATGAAAAATTTCCAACCAGTTCTTGCTACATGAGACATGTTGATGCAGTGTCAAATGATGATGTTGGCCTCTCAGTTTCATTTCACCACTGTGCCATCACAGAAGACACAGTATTTCAGGGTCACAGTTATAGAAGCATGTTGCCCTTTCCACACTACCATGTTTCAACATAGATGAACCTAACAGTGGCAAACCACTGTGCATTGATGCCACTATATTGTTAGCCCAACATTGTTTAAATGTCTGATCCTGAAGTCAACCAGAAAACTTCTATTGACTTCCATGGTGCAGGTTCGAGTCTCCCTCTCTTTGTGAGCTGCTTTAAAATAAAATACCCCCCAAGTTCTACACAGCTTTCTAGTCCATCTGTTCTGGGCCCCAGCTCACATGTCCAGATGTAACTCTAGAGGACCTACGGGTGCTATGGAGGGAGCCCTACTCTGATATGCCACAGGAGCTCTGCAGCTGGGGAAGGTGTCTGGATGGCAGAATTCCTACCATCCACCCGAGCAGGAGTTTTGATCCACTGAACATCAGCACACCACAGCACTCCCCAGAGGCTCTTCCCAGTTTTCTCTGGAACCACAGTCTGCCTCCAAATACACATTGGGAAATAAAGATTACATTGTATAACTTCCTCACTGTTTTCAGGAGGAGTCAGTCAAACAAGAATGGCTAGGTTCTGGAGGCCTCAAACAAGGATGTCAATGTGAGAGTGATTCTAGTTCATGGAATATACCAGGGGTCAGCAACCTTTCAAAAGTGGTGTGCCGAGTCTTCATTTATTCACTCTAATTTAAAGTTTCGCATGCCAGTAATACATTTTAACATTTTTAGAAGGTCTCTTTCTATAAGTCTATAATATATAACTAAACTATTGTTGTATGTAAAGTAAATAAGGTTTTTAAAATGTTTAAGAAGCTTCATTTAAAATTAAATTAAAACGCAGAGCCCCCTGGACCAGTGGCCAGGACCCGGGCAGTGTGAGTGCCACTGAAAATCAGCTCACATGCCGCCTTTGGCACACGTGCCATAGGTTGCCTACCGCTGGAATATACACTTTCTATTTGCAGTTCTCTGGAAGCCAGTAGATCTTGCAACCACAGGGCCTGAGCCTACAAACACTTATGCATGTGAGTAACTTTATGCAAATGTATAGTCACATTTTATCCAATGTCACATAAGTTGAACTCAGTGCAACTACTCACATCCATGAAGTTACTCACCTATAACAGTGTTTGCCAGAGTGGGACCTTAATCTGCCCACTTACATTTTAGAGTAGACAGTACTAGTTAGAGTACTATAGAGTACTAGTCTATTTCTGAGCACTGCTAGACAGAGCACTTAAAGCTTAGCTCATGCTTTTTCTTCTTGAGCTGCCATTCTGCTGAAGTGTGACTTTCATTTTGTCAAACACAACATAACTGATGATAAAGGATCTTGAATCATTCCAGTCTATGGGAATTTTTCTATTGACTTGACAGGGAGAAGGGTTAAGGTCTTAAATATCGCCACAGAATAGTCAGAGTGAAAAGGTGGTTTTGTTGTGCAGCAAGATCTCACTTTGTTCTGTTTTTACTTAACAAAACAGCTAAGAGGAGATTTCTAAGACATAAGTGGCAACTAGGCCCCTAATTCCTATTGATTTGCAATAAGAATTAGGCACCAAACTGCCATTTGTGCTTTTGACAAGTCTCCCCCTAAATGGAAAAATGATTGATTTCTGGAAGGGGGTTGAGTAAGAAAAAGAAATTGCATGAAAAGGTAGCAAGTGCTAGTGATTTCCTTTCTCCTCTTGATATCTGACCTCTCTCTCCTCTTCCCAAAGAAGATCTCCACAAATCAGAAGAAACTGAATGATATATTTTAATATCACTGCAGGCTAAGTTTGACCTTTAAATATTAGTTTTTAAATATTAATGAAATTCCAGGAGGGAAGCAGACTGACAGGTGTATTACAAGACAGGCAAAATAGACCAGTAAAATTCTATGCTGCTTTGAAATTCCCATTAGTGATAATGAGATATGCACATATAACTCCACATACTGATCTGAAAACGTACTCTGAAAAATCCAAACAGAATAAATGAACAGGAAATTGTGTTAAAAGTAATTATTCTTATTTCATAACTTTGGAGGGGGGGCATTTTTAAAGGAAGCAAAAATCAGACACTTACCTTTATGCATATAAGTAGATTTGGAATTATTATTTTTTTGAATTGACTCCTTTATCACATTCATCTCCTGAAATATTTTTACCCAGAAAGCCCCCTTCCATTCCACTAATTTAGGCAAATCTTATTCTTCACATAATTCTTCTAAGCAGCTCACTACATTATTCCCTATTCATCAAAGATGACCTTCCAAATTTGCCCTGGGTACTAGCATGGTTTGACTTTGATGCTACTGAAGTTGTCTGGGAATGGCAAAACATACACACACCAAAAAGTACCAGCACATACTAAGAGTATAAACACTATATCATAAAGCACAGTATTGTAAATAAGGATCAAATTGTCCAAGTGGTCTCAACCAGCCCTTTACCTTTTCACTCAAGATCTTGCAGATACAATTTTGGACATCTGTGTATTCAAAAAAAAAAGGGCAGAATTAGACAAATTAGGTAGGGAGACACCTAACTGGTCAACTTGTATCCACAAATCTAAATGTTGGAGATTACAAAACATAAGCAAAGAAAAAACTGAGCATGCAAATATACAGGCTGTTTTGAAAATATGACCCAGTGAGTCTGGCTTAAACCCAGAGAAGACGAGAAATCCAAAATTAAGAAGAGCTTAACTCTGTTCCCTCAGAGAGATGCATTATTATAGAACATATGTTGTTTAATTAAAAGATGACACAATGACTTGCAAATATTTTATTTACAAATCCAGCCTAGTTAATAATCTGGGAGGATGTAAATATTCATATTAGGAGCCATGAAGGTGAAATGCCTTCGACCACCTGAAAAAAGAAATATCCTGCTTTAACATAGACTTCTTGTGGCATTCCATTTTTCACCTAGAAATGCTTTTCATCTACAGGGCCAGATTCATTTTGAGCAGTACTTTACTCTGTCAGCAGTAAAATCAGTGGCACTACTGGTGGAACGAGGAACTCAACAATGTTAGTAACAGTATCAGAATCTGACACATAAGGCCAGATGGTGAACTCCTTACTCCCATTGATGAGTGGTTACTTGAACTAACAGTCCCACTGAATTCAACAGGACTACTTTTGCAAGTAAATGCTCACCAGCGTGAGTAAGGGTTCCATGATCTATCCCATAGTGACTAACAAGGGTCCATCCTAGAGCAGCCAATATAAGAGCACAGCAGAGGCTATGAACTCTCAGGATAGCTGAAAACGTTACTCTCCTAATACTCCCATCTCCGTGTATTGTGGGAAGTAAGTGATCCTGTGCCTGGTTGAAAGAAAACATTACTGTCCACCTCATCCCCAGCCCCACCCCAGAGCCTGCACCCCCCACACACACCCCAACTCCCTGCCCCAGCCCAGATCCCTCTCCTGTACCCTGAATCCTTCATTTCTGGCCCCACCCAGAGCCCACACCTCCAGCCCAGAGCCCATACCCCCTGCACCCCAACCCAGACCCCTCTCTCGCACCCCAAACCCCTCATCCCTGGCCCCACTCCAGAGCTCCCACCCCCAGCTGGAGCCCTCACCCCCTTCCAACAACCCACCCCATACCCCAGCCCAGTGAAAGTGAGTGAAGGTGGGGGAGAGCGAGTGATGGAGAGAGGGGGGATGGAGCGAGCAGGGCTGGGGCCTCAGACAAGGGGCAGGACAGAGGTGTTCGGTTTTGTGCGATTAGAAAGTTGGCAACCCTATGACCAACAGAACATTGAGCTTTTGCTTCACAGAAGAGGAGAAGAACCAGATGTCTTCTGCTCTTTCCTCTAGGACTGACAACTAAAAGGTAAAATGATCTTTTGGAGCACAAAGTCTCTGCATACTCTCGGACCCATGTAAGTCCTCAAAATAGGAGTGAAACAAGACTCATTTAGTTCATAGGCCTTTAGCTACTCTTCTGCAGAGTGCTGAATTTGACCCTCTTCACTATTACTCTTTCTGCACTCACAAATATGAGAAGTTGATGTAATACAGTTGCAAACTTATCTATATTATCTTATATATATTGATTACATATAGGGTCTAAATCCTAAAAGTTGGGGTGAAAAAGACACCCTAAAGCAGAGGACCTAATACAAGGCCTATGGCCAATTACTCCCACTTAAGCCCTAAAAATAGGGATGTACGTTGGACATACTGCAGCATAGAGCTTCTGCTGACCCCTCTGCACAGAGATGAATTTCACCTTTGAGCATTGACTTTCTATGGCCTTTGTTATGCAGAAGTTCAGACTATCATAATAGCCATTTCTGGCCGTAAAATCTATGAATCCATAATTCCTCATGAAATTGGTATCTTAGCATCTCTCAGGATTTGCTCATACCAGTTATGGGGAGCAATATGCTGTATACTGACAAATTTTGTTAGTACTTAACATATCCTCAATGCCTTTCTCTAGCTGTGCACCTGCGTCACTGTTTTATTTACCTTGAATCATATTAACCCTGGCTCAGGATATTATTTTTAATTTTCACCATTTGAAAGGTGGTGGGGAAAGGGCTAGGGCTCTTTCATACTTCTTGCCTCCTGCTGTGAAATGACATTTATTGGTGTGTGCGTTCTGTCATACCGGGGATGTATGTACTCTAGACTTCACATAAAGTTCTGAATCATTCTTAAAAAAATATTTTTGTCGGTGCATTTGTTCTCTGCCTGGGGCTACTCTATACTGCCTCCTCTTCTTCCTTCTCCCTCCATTTTATTCTTCATTCATTATGGACACAAAGAGGGAAGAAATCCATTATGAAAGAATAACACATCGTATACTCAAAGCATGGACATTTGTAAACATTGCAATCTTCAGATGAAAAAAAAATTTCCATTCTGTTTGGTCTTGACTTCTCATTACCAAAGCTTTGTTTCACCCCATGTATTCCAGAAAAGGAATCCAGGCCTCATTGCAAAGAATGCTGGGAAGGAAGGCAGTGTTGAAGAGCTCCCTTTTGTCTAGTATGGGGAGAGACCTAGAGGGAGTAGGACTTGCTATGAGTTAGACTTGGAGAGTGCAGAGCTGCTGCAGCCTCTTTGCAGAAGTGTTATACCAATAAAATAAAAACCAGCAGGAACTTATTAAAGGAAATAAGGCAAAATGCCACATTTATTGTGAATACAGAAAGAATCATAGTAAGCAGTTAGTTATAGCTATAACATTCCATATTTATTCACACATTCATTCACACACACACACACAAACAGAGAGGTTCTGCAAGGTTGTTATCATAGTTACCAGCCCTAGAGGCCTGGTGGCCTGGACACGAGGAGGGAGCAGGGCTTTATCAGTTGCTCATCTGATGCTCCTGGCTGTTGGTTTGCAGAATCAGACCCCAAAGTTCTCAGTTTCTAAAGTCCATTTTATAGGAATTTATTCCTATGCCAGTCTATGGGAATTGCTTCATCATGCTGTTTCGGAATCAATCAGTAGATGGCACATTCCTGACGGCTCCTTGCTGCCAGATATTTTCTTGTTGTTCGGTTCTCCCATCCTTGAGGCTGTTGGGTGGATTCCAGTCTGCCCTCCGGGGGTCCTCTAGTTGTTTCCACTGGACGCCTTCTTCGGCCGATCGACACTGTATTCTTAGGCTGGCACCTCCCGGATCATTCATTTATTATCCACACCAAGCATCAATCCACATACATCCTCTATCTCTATTTTAATCACAATTGTTAAAAAAACGAGATAAATACAACAAAAGGGTGGGGAGTCTCTGTGTGCTGTTTCTGTTGTTACAAAGTATCGCTTTGAGTCTCTCTTTGTGAGAGTAGTTGTTGTTACAAAGTATTGCTTTGAGAACAGACTCAGTCTTAGGATGTACTCACACAATTAGCAGTTTGCAAGCTTCACAGAGAGAGGGAGAGAAACAGTAAGAACAAGAGACCAAAAACCAAGAGACCTCTTAATTAGTGATACCCTGGAATTTAAACTATGGGGAATCAAACTCATTTGTGATTTTAATACAGAACTTCTTTAATATGATCCACCATAACAGAAGGAGCTGGGTGGCAGCCTGAGAAGGAGTTGAAGCGACATGAGCAGAGTGGTATGAGGACTTTGAAGAGGAATAAATGAAGGGAGCTTGTGCGGAGTAGCAGAATGGGCCTGAAGCCTGACTACCTAATTCCTTCCAAAGGACCAAGGCTGAAGCTTTTTGGTAGAGGAAGGGAGAGCAGATTGAACTTCCCCTTTACCTCCCCACTGTTCCAAAAAAAGGACTTGGACATACACCTCAGAGACTCCTGTGAACCAGGGACACTAGCGGGAAGATTTGTGTGGACTTGAATTGGACATTTTTGGTTTAGCAGAAGGCTAAACTACTGAGCCAGCAAGAAAAATGAAGTAAGTGGCTCCCTCGGTATCCCAAAACTTGACAGAAAGATGGCTGGCCACCATGGATGGCACAGGGCTCCTGAAAGTAATGTAAAAGAACGTCAGACCAGCTTGGGGCTGAATTTCAGAATCCTATTTCCACCAGAAAAGACAGCAGAGCTGCTCCACAGGTAGATTACCTCCCCATAATCATTAATTTTCTTATCATGAGGAAGTCACATTAATTTCCTGAATCCCATTACCAAACATGGGGCTTCTGTTCCTTTTTACCTAACTACACCTGGCCATGACCCACTAATAGGGTATGAGGTTAGAATTTCTCAAGGTTTAACTCTTAAATTTTGGAAAGCAGAGCAGGATTGCTGAGGCTATTGCTGCTGACTCATGCTTTGCTCTTGCCTTGGTTGTTCGGAATTCCCATGAATGTCAGTGAGAATTCTGTCTGAGAAATGAATGCTAACTATGCCATAGACTCCAGTGTTTATCTCAATGAAGTAAAGTAGCTCTTATTCATTTCCAGGTCCATTGCCTTTTATTCTGGGACAAACTCACCAACCCTGGAGTTTCTCCATGTTCCTTCCAGTATCTCTGTTTAGATGCATTTGTTATAAATGTAGAGGTGTGAGATGCTACTGGGAAAAATAAATCAGAAAGGTTTACTTGAGTGGCTATATCTTCCCCAAATCGGTTTCCCTTACTCTGTTTTTTCTATGCACAGACTCTGACCACCTTTTCATGTACCTTTGTATTTCTTCAATCCCTATACAGATCCTATAACAGGACTTCATAACATTTGCTCTGGGCTATTAAAGATTCTACCCAAGTTGGCGCCATTCAGTAAGTGTCCATCCATTATAGCTGAAGGGAACAATGTTTGAGTGGAAGATATTTGACCATCTAAATAGACAAGGCAAAGGGTGGGAGAAAGATGGTATTATCTCCATCTTACAGAGCACTGGAGAGCAGACTTTAAGAGACTTACTTAGATCATACAGGATATCTGTGGCAGAGCTGGAAATTGAATTCATATTCCCTGAATCCAGTCCAGTGTCTAACCCCAAGTCCAGCTTATCCCCTTGGGAACAAATAGTGGTAGATAATTTCCAGGTTCTATCTTAGGGCTTTGCACTGCCCCACATCACCAATATTATTATTGCTAACACTTGTAGTGCAGTAGTGCCTTCAGTCTCATAAGGCTGGGCCCCATTGCACTGCACTGTACAGATAAATAGGAAAGGAGCGTCCCTAAAAGTGTTAATGCTTTCCACATAAGATAAATTGGCAATAGTGAGGTCTGGTCACACTTCTCAGGTTACTGACAGGTACCTACTGCTGTGGGCCCTGCAAAACACATAGAGCACCTCCATCTGCATACACAGGAGTCTCACTGATACTCGATTGAGCAGAATAATCTGACTGCATTTGACAGGAACAGGGCTCTGGGCTCCCACTCCATAGTCCTTTCAGTAACCCAGGAGGGGTTGTTGAGCAAAGCAGTTCTGACCACTTAGCAGCTCACCTTGAGGCTTGCTTGCTGAACCTATCCTCCCCAGCTGGTATACCAGAGTCTGCTGTCTCCTTGTAGGATCAGCATGTGACCTCCTTGAGGGCAGAATTCCTGAAGTTTACCTCAAGTTTTTCTTGGGAACTGCTATCTACTTGCACCTGTCTGAGGCTTGCTGCTTTTAAACCCTTACTCCACCCCTGACATGGACAAGAGGGGCAGGGCCAGCCCTGCTTACAGCAGCTCTTTAACTCCTTTGTCACCAGTGCAGGATTTATACACCCCATCACAGGTGGCAAGTGGGCTTCATGGAATCTCTGGATCTTCTCCCTTTCTGGGGTTACAGAAAGCTCTATTTGGATGTGGGCTTTTGGGGAGGGAGGGAGCAAATGGGGAAATGGGGGAATGGTTGATACTATGAACTTCATTCTGGTTATATTTATATTGCTTCTTTACATCTACCAATTACCTGGCTATGTTTTAACCTCAAAAAAGTAGGTGGGGGGAGGGACTATATTGTTTGCATTAGCTTAACACTGTATCTTTCAACATGTAGTTGCTTCCCTTACACGACCTATCTTTTGATAAAGCTTTATTAATTTCTTTACACGGAGCTTCAGTATTTGATGTTCTACTGCATACATTGCAAATGACCTGTGTTTTAATGGGGACTTGCTATTATGTAAGTAAAGAAAGGAACATCTCTCTTTGCATGACTCAATGATGCAATAATTATTAATGAGATATTATGCCTTTGCACATTTCTGGCAGATGATTTAGTGCACTATGGATGTTTAACATAGCTCTTTGAGGTTTGCATTCTGGTTCCATGCATCTATTACAACTTCACACATGCAGCTAATATCAATTAGATTATAACTGTATGGAACTAGTGTTGAGTTCCTGAAGAGAGTAACACAAGTTTTGTTTCTTTCAGTCAGTATATTCACATGTTCAGTGTATCAAGAAACTTGGCTACACACTGGAACTGAACTCGCTGTGCATGTATGACGAATGCATATCCGATCAATTGTCACTGTTTACATGATTCCCTCCTACAAAATTCTGGCTTGCCTTTCATCTTTATGATGGATGAGTACAGCCTCTTTCCTGCCTACACTATTGGGGAAGGAACTCAACATACTGCTCTGACTGGAGTTACTAGAAGGTGCTGTTATACGTAGTTGTATAAGTTCTTTTTCTTAACATGCAAGCACTGTTCAGTCTGAAGAAGTGTTGTGCAAGCTTTAGCTCTCTGCTCCTTAATTTCTCTAACAAGAATCAGTTCTTGGGGCAGTGTTATTCCCTGGAAACAGGCATTGATCTTTTGCTCAAGATTGATTCCTGAGAGAGGGAATTGCTCTGTGCTATTGACCACCTCTGTTCAAGGACTGGCTATGGTAGTGTAATGAAACAAGTTACAATAAGAAAATATCCCAAACTCCATGTCACTGATTTCCCTTCAATGGGAAACTAATCTCCAAGGCCCCGATATCTACTACCCCTTAGCAGAGGAGCCACAAGATAAGTTGGCATTTTCACCACAGCTGAAATCAAGGCTCCTGGACAGCTGGAGGCAAAGCGAGACAGTCAATCAGTTGGGAATCTCCAGTCCTAAATGTGAAGTGAAGGTCGCTGTTGCTTTTAGCTCAAAGAATAGTGCTATGGTGACCTTAGCACCTTATAACTCCCTAGTCTTATTGCACGTAATGGTTCCAGATTCTCCCAATCTGGGTATGGGAAACCTTAGGAACTTCTCCCAGCCTACTGACAGTCACCAGGACTGAGAACCCAGTTGGATATTTTGGACAGTTTATTCCTGTTGTTTTCTGTTTAATTTGGTTTACTATAGGTCCCATGTGTGCTGAAATTTCATCTGTCTTCTGTTAAGAAACCGTATTTCCTTCTGTCTTCAGTATTGTGATGCATTAATGAGATTATTGATCATTATAGTTTGTTATTCCTATTAACCACAGAGGGTTTGTTTAATGCAGCTTATACACAAGGAATATAGAGACTGAGATCTGCAAAGCAAGAATTTGCTCCATAGTAAGGCAACATGCTCATTCAAATATTGAATGAACCCAATGGGATTGTGAATAATAACCTATACTTCCTCCATGCATGCGTGCATACATTTGCCATGTGCTAAGCTTAGAGTGGTATGAGAAGGGACTCAGTCGGAGGGAGTGGTAACAGAATAAGGGGAGATTTGGGTGTGGGAGGCTGAGCATATCTTACATATGGAGAAATGGAAGGGTTTGCTGATGTCACTTTAAAATTCTTCATTGACATTAATGAAATTCACCACGGCTGTAATGAACACTGAAGACAGATTTTCTAACCCTGTTGAGCTCTTCTTGGGTAGGAGGGCAAAAAGTGGTTTTTAGCCATCTTTGTGTTCCCCTGATCCTGAGGAAACAAGTTGTTTACCCAGTCTCCAGTGTAAGATAGAGCAGACTGAGCTATTTTATGCTAGCTGCCAACAGCCCAAAGTGCCCATTCTACCAGTCAGGAAGCAGCTGGATGCAGTGGAATCCCATGCACATCCCCTACACCTGGAACCTTGAGGGAGATGATATAGGAACTGCTAATGCAGCCCTATCCCGTAGAGGATTCTTCTACACAAGAGGAATCCCTCACTGCCTGAATCCACTATATTTTGGCTGCTTTGAACCAGTGGCCTGGCACTAAGGAACTCTGTAGCATAGCCGAAAGAACAGGAGGACTTGTGGCACATTAGAGACTAATAAATTTATTTGAGCATGCTCATCTGGCCCTTCATTCATTTTATTTTTAATTCTAGCTTACTTTCGTGCCCAATCCTGAAAATCCTTACTCATGTGATTTGTCCCATCAAATTCAGTGGGGTTACTAACATGAGCAAAGTTGCCTGATAGGCATGAAGGGTGTAGAATCAAGCTTTTAGTTTGTATTCCCACACTTGCCCATTTACAGTATTAGACTTTAATTCTTGTCTGTTAAGAAACACTGCCATCTCCTGGCTTTCACTAACAGTAGTCTTCCACCAACAATCAATGTGACTCTAGTTAAAGAATAGGAGTACTTGTGGCACCTTAGAGACTAACAAATTTATTAGAGCATAAGCTTTCGTGAGCTACAGCTCACTTCATCGGCCGATTGAAAAGTTAAGCTTGCTTTGAACTTTAAGGGAAAATGTCACTAATAACAGAGGACAGACAACTGAAAGTTGCAAAGGTTGACTTATTACAACTGCACTATAGAGACTGTCAAAGTGTGAGGTAATTATAGTAATCACAGCTTGGTACACTTTATAAAGGCTTGAACAGTAAAAGCTCAGAGCCTGATCACCCAAGCTGCTGAGGCCCACTTGTGAAGGCTGAGCTCCTTCAACATCCACTGAGTTTCAATAAAAACTGTACAATTCACAAATTAATTTCTAACAGCATGGTCCTGAGTCTAAGGTATGAAGGAGCTTTAAAGGGAGTATAAATGTAATTTATGCATACTTTAAGGCCCTCTTATGCTGCCAAAAAGTGATGTAAAGGGGCCATAGTGTAAATCTGGCCCCATAAGTCCTATCATTCTCTGGTACCAACATAATATATTACTATTTGTGTATTAGCACTTAATATTCCAGAGGGGTTAATTATTGTGAGGGCACTTAGAGCTTCCGTCCTGACTCTTTTTGGAGTAGTAGCCGTGTTAGTCTATATCAGCAAAAACAATGAGGAGTCCTTGTGGCACCTTAGAGACGAACAAATTTATCTGGGCATAAGCTTTGGTGGGTTAAACCTCACTTCATCAGATGCATGGAATGAAAAATACAGTAAGCAGTATATATATTACAGCTCATGAAAAGATGGGAGTTGGCTTACCAAGTGGGGGGTCAGTGCTAAGGAGGCCAATTCAGTTAAGGTGGAAGCAGCCTATTCTCAACAGTTGACAAGAAGGGGTGAATAACGAGAGGGAAAATTACTTTTGTAGTGCTAACAAGGCCTCTCTCGATATTCACCCCTTTTTATCAACTGTTGAGAATAGGCCATTTCCACCTTAAATGAATTGGCCTCGTTAGCATTGACCCCCCCACTTGGTAAGCCAACTCCCATCTTTTCACAAGCTGTAATATATATACTGCTTACTGTATTTTTTACTCCATGCATCTGATGAAGTGGGTTTTAGCCCACGAAAGCTTATGCCCAAATAAATTTATTAATCTCTAAGGTGCCACAAGGACTCCTTGTTGTTTTTGTACTGATTTTTTTTTACCTGTCATTCAATCCAAATAAACTGATATTTTTAGTATTATTATTAGTGCCCAGTGGTCCCAATTAAAATTGAGATTCCATGGTGCTAGGTCCTATACCAACACACAGTGTCAGTCCCTGCCCCAAAGAGCTTACAGTCTAAATAAAGACAGACAATGGGAGAAAGGAAATGTTGTGATTCCCACTTTACAGAGGTGAAACCAAGACTCCGTGAGATTGAGTGATCACCCAAACCCACACCGTAAGTCTGTGGCAGACCAAGGAACCGAACTTTGATCTTGTGAATCCCAGTTTGATGCCTTTAAGTGCAAGACCATCCTTTCTCTCTACACAATAAAGAAATAAACATTCCAAACTGACAACATGTATGTATTATACTGAAAATAAGGAGTCGCTGTTCTCCAGGAATACTACAATTCAAAAGATCTGCCGCCACTCTATAATAGGAAGAATGCTATTCAAACCTATTATTAAATTTAATTAATACTTTATTTAATGGAAACATTTTGACTTCCTCCTTCCTGTGTGGATCTATTCTCTTAGGTTGTTAGTGTTTGGATCAAGGGGAAAGGTTAATTTTAAGATGTTAAAGGAAAACATTTTCTGTATGGTTCAGCCCAACAGAGTGAAGTTTGGTAAGAAGCATCAGAAATAAACTGTGTAATGTATCTGAAAGTCTTTCACTGCAATTGGCAGTGAAACTGATAGGTGCTTGGAATAACATTGCATTCCTGCTCTCAGTCTTCCATTACACAAAAAGACAGAGCTAATCCTTGACCTTCACTTGGTGAAGCTAACATGGTTTCAAACATCAAGGAGCCTGATTTTTTACTTATTTTCCTACACTGTATTGCACAATTGTACTGAAATTAGTATAGTTAAACCCAGTAGGAAAAATTTTCCATTAAACAAAAAATTCCAGTAAGGAGAAAGTTCAGTGATTCAGTAAAATCTACATTAATTATAAATGGAGGAACAGATGTGATGAGTACCTTGTTTACAAAAAACAAGCAACCTCAATCTTCTTTTGTGTGAATCTCCCTTCCCCTCTCTTTTGACTAACGTCTCTTATCCCTGTGTCACATCACGTTGTGCCTAACCTACAATCCTGAGGCAGAACCTTGGGTTCATTCTCCCTTCAAAATGCCATGGACTTGACTATACCCAACTGTATATACACTTATCTGATTTTCATGTCCAACTGCTATGCACTCAAATCTTTTTTTGGCAGATCCAACCTTACTATTCAAGTTTAGAAAATCTGGCCTTCAGAATAGAAGTTGAAAATTTTAGCCAACCCTATACACTTCACTTACTTGCTGTGTCAGGTGTCTGAGCTTTTGTGAGTTTAAATCTGACTTTTCATGTTAATTAAATGCAGCTGTTGTAGATGAAGAAATAAAAATGATAAACCAGCGTAAGTGGCACAACTCTGCAGGAAAGGAGAAAGAAATACTTTTATTAGGATTCTTTAAATTAATAAGGGCAATGTATTATAGGAAAGCCTTTACCCCAGAGAAAATTATGATTTTAAGGATTATGAACCTGTCAGTCTGTAAGTTATGAGCTAGCTGCTGCATCTGCCGTTTTGATTAATCTATTCATCACTCACTTGACCCTACTGAAAGCCCACACAGCATTTTGAAAAATCTACACTGAGTTTCTTTTAAAAAAGGAAAATACTGAAACTCAGATGCTCTGAAGTAATGAAAGAATGTCATGCTTTAAGAGACCATTCCAGTGCAAGGTACAGAGTATACAAATAAAATGTGATATTGTGCGGTGATGTGGGCAGAAGCAAAGAGAGGCCATTATTCAGCATTCATATCTGTGGAAAGGTTAAAATTAGGGCTGTTGATTAACCGCAGTTAACTCATGCAATTAACTCAAAAAAATGAATCATGATAAAAAATTAATCACAATGAATCGCAGTTTTAATTGCGCTGTTAAACAATTGAAATGTATGAAATATTTTTGGATGTTTTTCTACATTTCCAAATATATTGATTTTAGTTACAACACAGAATACAAGTTGTTTTATTACAAATATTTGCACTTTAAAAATGATAAACAAAGGAAATAGTATTTTTCAATTCATCTCATACAAGTGCTGTAGTGCAATCTATCATGAAAGTGCAGCTTACACATGTTGATTTTTTTTTTGTTCGATAACTGCTCTCAAAAACAAAACAATGTAAAACTTTAGAGCCTACAAGTCCACTCAGTCCTATTTCATATCCTCTGGAATGGTGGTTGAAGCATGAAGGGACATACGAATCTTTAGTGCATCTGACATGTAAATATCTTGCAGTGCTGGCTACAACAGTGCCATGCGAATGTCTGTTCTCACTTTCAGGTGACATTGTAAACAAGAAGTGGGCAGCACTATCTCCTGCAAATGAAAACAAACTTGTTTGAGCGGTTGGCTGAATGAGTAGGACTGAGTGGACTTGTAGGCTCTAAAGTTTTACATTGTTTTGTTTCTGAGAGCAGTTTTTTTGTAAGTAATTCTACATTTGTAAGTTCAGCTTTCATGATAAAGAGATTGCACTATAGTACTTGTGTTAAATAGAATTTTTCAATTCACCTATTTTGTTTTTACAGTGCAAATATTTGTAATAAAAATAAATATAAAATGAGCACTGTGCACTTTGTATTCTGTGTTGTAATTGAAATCAATATATTTGAAAATGTAGAAATAAAAATATTTAAATACATGGCATTCTGTTATTGCTTAACAGTGCAATTAATCGCGATTAATATATTTAATCACGCAATTTTTTTTAATAGCTTGACAGTCCTAGTTAAAATGTGATCAAAACAAAATGTGATCAAAATCCTGCATCTTGACAGGGGGCTAGACTAGATGATCCTTGCGGTCACTTCTGACCCAATGTTTCTATGAAAACAAGACAACTGCAAACAATTCCCCATGATAAACCTGTTTTCTATTTTCAGTTATTCATCCATCTAATGCAGAAATGCACTACATTAGTACTTCAAAATTATGCCATTATGGAAGCAAATCTGTTATGCAATGTTACAAAAAACAGGATCTAAGTGATTCTATTCTATATGGGTTTTTATACCATGTTCATCACCCATAGTAGCTAAGCACCTCCCAGTACTGCATTAAGTAACGTGACTAAACATCTGTCATGTGTTGTTTAGTCTCTCATCCTCTCCCCAGGGGGAGAAACATGTGCAGTGGAGTGTCTTGCTGCGGTAAAGTTTTAGGTATTTTTGTTTGTTTTTTAACATACAAGTTGCTATCTATGTATCTGTATTATAGAAGGCAAAGTCAAAGAAATGTGTCTTGCAGTTGGTTGGAACACAATGTAGTGAGATTTGTGACTGTCCTTAGTTCCTGAGGGAGTTCATTCCACAGTCTCAGACCAGCCCCTGAGAAAGTTTTGTATCCCACACAGACAACCTTTATGCTTATTGTGGAGAGTGCCATTGTGCCAGAGAAGCAGAGTTGTCAACCACAGTTTTCATCCCAGAGCTTTTGGAGGGCTTTTATATCTCCTGGGCCCAGGCCAGGGAGTGCCTTTAAGATAAGGACCAAAACCTTAAATTTGATTAGGACTTCTGATTTTCGGTTTTAACCGATAAACACTTATAAAACAGCATTGATTAAAATAAATCAATTAATTGGTGTTTATCCAATAAACACCAGAAATAGTTCCTAAGTGACTGTCTACACAGAGCAGTAATGCAGAGTTGGGGGTGTGATTTCTAAGTCACGCTAACATGTTGCGCATTATGTAAACCCTGCTGGTGCCACTAAAGGTTCTCTAGTGCACTTTAATGTAATGCTGTTTGAAACAGTACTGAGTTAAAGCGCACTAGGAAACATTACAAAAAGATTACTCATTACAATATAAAGCACTGTAATGAGTAATGTATATAATATAATATTACTTATTACAGTATATACAAAGAAGAAGCTCTAAAAAACCCCAATTTTTGACATCTACATAAAACTCAAAAATTGCTAAAAATAACCTCCCAAAATTGAAATTAAATAAGCACTGAAAATCAGAAGCCCTAAATTTGATCTGAAGTTCTATGGAAAGCCAGTATAGAGAGTGGAGAACAAGTGCTCACAGAAGCCTGTGTTGTTGAGGAGACATGCTACAGCGTTCTATGCTACTTGGAATTTCCTAGGAGCTTGAGGCTTCATGCCCAGGTATATCACATTGCTGTAATCCAGCCAAGGGGTAACAAAGGTGTGAATAACGGAGGCCAGGTCATTATCTGCCAGGATGGGATGGAGACTCCTAGTCAAGCAACCATGACAGAATCCGTTACTTGCAGATGCTGCTAGGTGAGAGCTTAGCTTCAGTGAGGAATCCAAGACTACCCCTAAACTATGGACTGAAATGACCAATTGTGGATGTGTAACTTCAACCAAAGGAGACAGCACGTGGCTGCAAACTCCTCAAAATATTATCCTCTGCTCACCAGCATCACCTCTGTCTTGCTCAAGTTAAGCTTCAACCAGCCGTTCTTCCTCCATAAAGTGATCTCATTCGAATTCTGGGACATCTTGGTGGTAGTGGTGTGGCTGTATGTGGTGAAGGATAGACAGAGCTGTGTATCGTCTGTCGATTGCTAGCACTTGAGTCCATGTCATCTGATAAATTTGCCTACTAGTTGCACATAGCTGTTGAAAAGGACCAGAGACAGAATTAGTGTTTGTGGGGCTCCATAAATAAAGGATGTTGTGGTTGAGGAGCACTTTCCCCATCGCTACTTATTGGCTGTGTCCCGCCAGGAAGGACTCAAACCAAGGTAATGCAATAGCCATTACTCCTGCCACCTCTCCTGGATGAGATAAAGTATCTCATGGTCAATGCTGAGTGCTACAGAGAGATCCAGGGGAGAGGTCCAGGGCAGGATGTCTGCCCTCTAACCATTGATGGTGGATATCACCCACCAACCACTAAAGAGTTTAGTTCCATGTTATTCAGATTGTGCCAGGTCTAGAATGTTGGCTTCAATCAGTTGTAGTAGTGATGGATGTGATAATTAAAAGTTAAAAAAGGAAGAAATTTCCCACAGCCAAGAAACCTGATCCTGCAAGATGTTGAGCTCCTCCTCGGTGGGGCTGAGTACTCTCAGCTCCCTGGGCACTGGACACTTGCAGATCCCTGATGTATGGAAAACAGAAATGGGTTGAGTGGCACAGTACAGATGTGGAATTGAATTTGATTTGGAACCACCCTGAAGTTCAGATGGGTGTGGATCTGGGTTTCCAGTCTGACCATACAGATAGACCTGAGTTGTGAAGTTTGGAACCTGATGTAAAATTTCTCCAAGTTCGACAGGAATTCAATTTGAATTCATCTATATTTAAAAAACTTCCTAAGGGCGCAGAAGTTAGCACTCTCCCCAGAAGTCAGCACTGAGCCAATACCCAGCCTGATGTAAGGGGTACTGTTCCACTTAAGGTGCCATCATTTGCAGGCAACGTAAAACCAAACTCTGGAATACCTGTGATTGTTAAAGATCCTGTGGCACTTTTTGCAAGTGTAGGTGAGTTAACCCTCATGCCCTAATCAAACTATACAATCCAATACATTCCTAAAATTCCTTTTGTAGATTCAATAGGGTAAGTTATTCTACACTTCCTAAATTGTTGTTGCACAATAGTAAATAGATGTTGCATTTGACTCCAGTGATAGCTACACATCAGTGGTATTCCATGGAAAAAAAATCCAGGGCAAAATCTTGGCTCCATTGAAATCAATGGCAATTCTCCCAATTACTTCAAAGTAGCCAGGATTCCATCTATTATGCAACAATAAAGTTGGAAGCTAAGCATTTGGAAGCCAGGATATACAGGTGTATAAGCATCCAGCTAGAGCCCTGTGTGAGACCAGTGTCAAGCCGCAAAAAGAAAAGGAGTACTTGTGGCACCTTAGAGACTAACAAATTTATTAGAGCATAAGCTTTCGTGAGCTACAGCTCACTTCATCGGATGCATTTGGTGGAAAAAACAGAGGGGAGATTTATATACACACACAGAGAACATGAAACAATGGGTTTATCGTACACACTGTAAGGAGAGTGATCACTTAAGATAAGCCATCACCAGCAGCGGGGGGGGGAGGAAGGAGGTAAACCTTTCATGGTGACAAGCAAGGTAGGCTAATTCCAGCAGTTAACAAGAATATCTGAGGAACAGTGGGGGGTGGGGTGGGGGGGAGAAATAACATGGGGAAATAGTTTTACTTTGTGTAATGACTCATCCATTCCCAGTCTCTATTCAAGCCTAAGTTAATTGTATCCAGTTTGCAAATTAATTCCAATTCAGCAGTCTCTAGTTGGAGTCTGTTTTTGAAGCTTTTTTGTTGAAGGATAGCCACTCTTAGGTCTGTAATCGAGTGACCAGAGAGATTGAAGTGTTCTCCAACTGGTTTTTGAATGTTATAATTCTTGACGTCTGATATGTGTCCATTCATTCTTTTACGTAGAGAGTGTCCAGTTTGGCCAATGTACATGGCAGAGGGGCATTGCTGGCACATGATGGCATATATCACATTGGTAGATGCGCAGGTGAATGAGCCTCTGATAGTGTGGCTGATGTGATTAGGCCCTATGATGGTATCCCCTGAATAGATATGTGGACAGAGTTGGCAACGGGCTTTGTTGCAAGGATAGGTTCCTGGGTTAGTGGTTCTGTTGTGTGGTGTGTGGTTGCTGGTGAGTATTTGCTTCAGATTCGGGGGCTGTCTGTAAGCAAGGACTGGCCTGTCTCCCAAGATCTGTGAGAGTGATGGGTCATCCTTCAGGATAGGTTGTAGATCCTTGATGCTGCGTTGGAGAGGTTTTAGTTGGGGGCTGAAGGTGATGGCTAGTGGCGTTCTGTTATTTTCTTTGTTGGGCCTGTCCTGTAGTAGGTGACTTCTGGGTACTCTTCTGGCTCTGTCAATCTGTTTCTTCACTTCAGCAGGTGGGTATTGTAGTTGTAGGAATGCATGATAGAGATCTTGTAGGTGTTTGTCTCTGTCTGAGGGGTTGGAGCAAATGCGGTTATATCGTAGAGCTTGGCTGTAGACAATGGATTGAGTGGTATGATCTGGATGAAAGCTAGAGGCATGTAGGTAGGAATAGCGGTCAGTAGGTTTCCGATATAGGGTAGTGTTTCAAAAACAGACTCCAATGAGAGACTGCTGAATTGGAATTAATTTGCAAACTGGATACAATTAACTTAGGCTTGAATAGAGACTGGGAATGGATGAGTCATTACACAAAGTAAAACTATTTCCCCACGTTATTTCTCCCCCACTCCCCACTGTTCCTCAGATATTCTTGTTAACTGCTGGAATTAGCCTACCTTGCTTGTCACCATGAAAGGTTTTCATCCTTTCCCCCCCCCCCCCGCTGCTGGTGATGGCTTATCTTAAGTGATCAGTCTCCTTACAGTGTGTGTGATAAACCCATTGTTTCATGTTCTCTGTGTGTGTATATAAATCTCCCCTCTGTTTTTTCCACTAAATGCATCCGATGAAGTGAGCTGTAGCTCACGAAAGCTGATGCTCTAATAAATTTGTTAGTCTCTAAGGTGCCACAAGTACTCCTTTTATTTTTGCGAATACAGACTAACACGGCTGCTACTATGAAAGAGTGTCAAGCCCTGCAGCCGGACCAGGGTCTTGTGGTTCCCACAGGACACACTGCCATAATAGTGGGGGCAAGTGGGAGTGGGTATTGTGGGGTGGGACAGGACTCTACATCCAGTCAATCTTACCTCTGCCCGATATGAATATGACTTTAAATACAATCTCCATTTGTATTGTTTTATATTCCTTGTCAGATAATGCACCATGCCATGTCCTGAGCTAGTGTAAATAGCTCCATTGACGTAAATCACCGTGCTGTGCTGATATGCACCAGCTGAGTGCTACAGAATATACCACTAGATCCACTGAGCTACACCAATTTATACTATACAGTCCATCTTTTAAAACAGGCCAGTTTAAGAGGAAAAATTACACCTTTCTGAGAAAAAAAACATTGTTCTTGAGGGTTTGGAGTTTTTAGAGTGGCAGCAGACAACAAAAGCTCTAATTTTCCATTTCAGTATTTTTAGATTTATGGCCAAGATTTTCATAAGTGACTAATGATTTTGAGTGCCTCAGGTTTTGGATGTCAAACTTGAGACTATAAGCTTGATTTTCATAGGGTGGGTCCTGTGCTGAGCACTTTCGGAAAATCAGACTCCTTTAAGGTGTCTCACTTAGGCACCAAAACTTAAAGCATCCAAAATCACTGTTCACTTTCGGAAAAACTTACACATTTAGAGTCAGATTCTGATACCCTTGCTCCAGTGCTTAATTTATAATGAAAGAGATTCTGGGGCTCAAGCAATTTTTTTTACTTTCATAACTGATGCGGCAAACCCAGAGGCTATTAACTGCCAAACCCAGAGGTGCCAGGGCTAGGAACTGCCATGTCTACAGTGCCAGGGCTCAGCCCTGGCAAGCCCTGGCACAAATTAAGCACTGCCTTACTCACCTTGAACAGTACCTTACACCAGGAGTGGACCAGTTGAAATCAGTGGGATTACTCCTGCAATACAGTACAATTTAAGGAAGATACTAGTGAACAAGAATAAGCATATCAGAATGTGGCCTTAATATTGATATTACTCTGAGAGACAAAATCACAGAATATCAGAGTTGGAAGGGACCTCAGGAGATCATCTAGTCCAACCCCCTGCTCAAAGCAGGACCAATCCCCAATTTTTGCCCCAGATCCCTAAATGGCCCCCTCAAGGATTGAACTCACAACCCTGGGTTTCACAGGCCAATGCTCAAACTGCTGAGCTATCCCAGAATGATGGGATCAGATGCAGATGGTATCAAAAACACTGAGTTGTCCTCAGAGGATAAAACATTTTTTAACATGGAAACTTCCTTAGATGTATATGAAACTTTTCCAGTCCAAAACATACATTCCCTGCAAACCTTCCTGTACAATTTTAGTGCAGAGGATTTGAGACATTTTGATAAGAACTCAATAGCTGTTTGTTAAAATCCTCTGGTTAGTAATAATTGCTTGATATGAGACAATCAAGTGGGAATTAATCTGTGGGATAGAAATGAGATTTATATATATATATATATATATACACACCTGAAGGAATGTCTATGCCATCTAACAAATGCCCAAAGTCAGAGATAAAATATTAACATATGAACTAGGGGTTAAACCACAGTCTGGATCTGTCACCAAGCAATTATCAGTACTGTTTGCTGAGACTTCTGTTTCATGATTTTTAAAACTGCTGTTTGAAGAACAATTGAAAACAACTGAAAAAATGGAAAAAAAGTCAGAAAGCAAGTATCCAACAATGGACTGGACAGCTGCAACTTTACATCCTCTAATCAATGTCTTTAAAGCAAGCTGTTGTAAAGAGCCAAACAAATTTCATGTCTGCAAACAACACCCACATGTAAGCAACTACCTAGGGCATAGTAGAGGTGGTCTTTGACTGAAAGTCAAATAAGGATTCCATCCTGGAAATGTAATCAAATTAACAATCCTTACTCATGCAAGTCATTGTACTGAATATAGTCTCTAAACTGTAGTCTGGTTAGATGAAAGTCCATATGCAGGATTAAATTAGCTGCAACCCTTCCACATTCACTTAAAATGCAGAATCCCTCAGCTGACTGTCCAGAGTAAAACCAAATTATATGTAGAGGCTTGCAACAAATGCTTATCTGTCTAACCTAGATAAAATGAAACCTGCATGAAGGATCTGCATTTCAAATAAGCAGCTTCTTAAGTGACCACTTTAATGTATCCCCAAGGTTTCCAGCCTAAGATCTGCATTTTGCAAACTCTTACACATATGAGTAACCTTACTTATGCAAGTAGTTCCAAACCTTCCAAAGTTCAGAAGTTTTCATTTCTGGGAGTTTTGTTCAGCAAGTTTGGATCCTTTCCTCCAAACTTTTTTTTTTTTGTTCTGTCTCTTCTCAGATTTATTACCACACAAATAAAGGATGACACCACCTTTTCAGTAACAGAGATTATGGTTTAGGTGAAATGTCCTTCCCCAGTCATTTTTCCCATCTCTTCAGATAGTTCCCATAGGCAAAATTGTTTTGTACTGTTTCTGTTGTCTTACCACTCTTTCCCTGTGTACATCTCCCTTTTCTTTCCTATATCCCTTTTCCTCTGAAAATTCCTGGCATAATTTATCCAAAGTATTTCTGGAGCAAGATGTTTGCAGTGAAGCAAAAGAATTGGACAGCCCATTTGTTTACTCTTAGTTAGGGATGGAAACTTGTCAAGAATTAATGACTGGATCTAACAATGGGAAATTTTAAGGTGGCAACCCTGAATCTTTGTGAAACCTTGTGAATATGTCAAATCAAATCCCTGTGTAGCTCCCGTCATTTGGAAGGTTAGACTAGCCTTTTTAATTCTCATCTCACTGAGCCACAGGAGCTCTTCAAAACAAAAACTAAAAAGGGGAAAAATTTAATTTTGTTCTGCCTCCCATATCAGTAATTTTTATGAGAAGTTATATGTAATAGTTGTTCTGAAATTAACATAGCAATAGCTCTGTACAGTGTGATTAATCCACATTATAGCAAGATATTATAGGCTGAAAATTATGTGGTGTGTATCAATTAAGGTTTTTAAGACCACGTAGCAGTTATTGGTTTATGATGGCAAAGCCACCTGCTGTATAATTCTTGTACTATTTGTGCCACCTACTGGTCAAGAGTGCCTGGAGTAATCTTTATTCCAAATTGACAGAATCAATTGTTTGGAAGAGGATGGGGAGCTGAGAAGAAAGAGAACATTATAAGGAAAGGTCACATTGCCCATCACTTGGACTAAGGAGCAGCTGGGAAATCCAGCTGTCCAGTTGGAAAGTGATGCCTGATAAAAGATCCAGGCGCTCATGCACTGGAACTGATAGGCTCTAAAACTTGGCTGGTTAAGCAAGAACTAGCTGGCTAGTGAAGATTCAGGAGATTTGAGTTCTGGGAGCCCATCACTAGGGACAGACAGCACACCAGATGGTCAGAAAAAATCCAGGGCTCTAGCAGAAGATAGTATTGAAGGCACATCTGTGCCCATTCTCACAATGGTCAGCATGTAGGAGACCGTATTTCTGAAAGTGTCATGAATTTTAGCACCGTTAGTGGAAAATGCCCAAGTCCTTTCTACACTACCACCTTCACAGATACTATCATCGGCGGAGCTACACCTATTGGGAATCTTGGGTCTAAAAATCCTAGTGTAGCCACAGTCGATGTTTACTTGTTGGCAAGAAGCTGAGCCAGTGTAGCAGCAGCAGTTTTCCCGATCGCACTTCTGCTATTGTTGATTGGACTCTCCTGTGGATAGGATGAAGCAGTGATACGCTGCCAATAAGGTTTTCCCAAAAATGTTTCTCTTGGAGACCTGTGTCAAACCCCATGTAATAAGGGTGCATGTGATCACAGAAGTGAATGATGAGGGACTGGGGAATATATTCATTTATTTCCCCTACTTGAATTATAACTTGTAGCCAAGGAGGCAATGCTACTTTGCAAACAAGCTTACAGTAAATGCACTTTGTGAGAGAGGTTTATACTTAATTCCTGAAAATATAATACAGCTTGTTGTTGATTCTCTGTAATCTGAAATATAGCAGGTAGGGAGGAGTGCAGTTTGGAGTGTCTGTGGTGTGGAACACTGTGCGTGGATGATGAGGGCGTGTAGATATGTTTGTGGTGTGGGTAGCTGTGCATGGATGATGGGTTGTGTGCAGGTGTCTCTGTGGTGTGGGGCTCCTGTGTGTGGATGTTGGGGTGTTGGTCGCTGTGTACAAATGATGGGGACTGTATATGTGTGTCACTGTACAAGGATGATGGGGTTTGTCTGTAGTGTGGGTCACTGTGTGTGGATGATAGGGTGTGTGTAGGTGTGTCTGTGGTGTGGGTCACTGTGCGTGGATGATAGGGTGTGTGCAGTGTGGGTCACTGTGCGTGGATGATACGGTATGTAGGTGTGTCTGTGGTGTGGGTCACTATGTGCGGATGATAGGGTGTGTAGGTGTGTCTGTGGTGTGGGTCACTGTGTGCGGATGATAGGGTGTGTAGGTGTGTCTGTGGTGTGGGTCACTGTGTGTGGATGATAGGGTGTGTACGTGTGTCTGTGGTGTGGGTCACTGTGCGTGGATGATAGGGTGTGTGCAGTGTGGGTCACTGTGTGTGGATAACAGGGTGTGTAGGTGTGTCTGTGGTGTGGGTCACTGTGTGCGGATGATAGGGTGTGTGCAGTGTGGGTCACTGTATGCGGATGATAGGGTGTGTGCAGTGTGGGTCACTGTGTGTGGATAACAGGGTGTGTAGGTGTGTCTGTGGTGTGGGTCACTGTGTGCAGATGTTAGGGTGTGTAGGTGTGTCTGTGGTGTGGGTCACTGTGCGCGGATGCTAGGGTGTGTGTGGTGTGGGTCACTGTGTGCAGATGATAGGGTGTGTAGGTGTGTCTGGAGTGGGTCACTGTGCGTGGATGATAGGGTGTGTGCAGTGTGGATCACTGTGCGTGGATGATACGACATGTAGGTGTGTCTGTGGCGTGGGTCACTATGTGTGGATGATAGGGTGTGTAGGTGTGTCTGTGGTGTGGGTCACTGTGCGCGGATGCTAGGGTGTGTGGGGTGTGGGTCACTGCTAGGGTGTGTGGGGTGTGGTCACTGCGCGCGGATGCTAGGGTGTGTGGGGTGTGGGTCACTGTGCGCGGATGCTAGGTGTGTGGGGTGTGGGTCACTGCTAGGGTGTGTGGGGTGTGGGTCACTGTGCGCGGATGCTAGGGTGTGTGGGGTGTGGGTCACTGCGCGCGGATGCTAGGGTGTGTGGGGTGTGGGTCACTGCTAGGGTGTGGTGTGGTGTGGGTCACTGCGCGCGGATGCTAGGGTGTGTGGGTGTGGGTCACTGCTAGGGTGTGTGTGGTGTGGGTCACTGCGCGCGGATGCTAGGGTGTGTGGGGTGTGGGTCACTGCTAGGGTGTGTGGGGTGTGGGGTCACTGCGCGCGGATGCTAGGGTGTGTGGGGTGTGGGTCACTGCTAGGGTGTGTGTGGTGTGGGTCACTGCGCGCGGATGCTAGGGTGTGTTGGGTGTGGGTCACTGCTAGGGTGTGTGGGTCACTGCGCGCGGATGCTAGGGTGTGTGGGGTGTGGGTCACTGCTAGGGTGTGTGTGGTGTGGGTCACTGCGCGCGGATGCTAGGGTGTGTGGGGTGTGGGTCACTGCTAGGGTGTGTGGGGTGTGGGTCACTGTGCGCGGATGCTAGGGTGTGTGGGGTGTGGGTCACTGTGCGCGGATGCTAGGGTGTGTGCAGTGTGGGTCACTGTGCGCGGATGATACGATATGTAGGTGTGTCTGTGGTGTGGGTCACTATGTGTGGATGATAGGGTGTGTAGGTGTGTCTGTGGTGTGGGTCACTGTGCGCGGATGCTAGGGTGTGTGGGGTGTGGGTCACTGCTAGGGTGTGTGGGGTGTGGGTCACTGTGCGCGGATGCTAGGGTGTGTGGGGGGTGGGTCACTGCTAGGGTGTGTGGGGTGTGGGTCACTGCGCGCGGATGCTAGGGTGTGTGGGGTGTGGGTCACTGCTAGGGTGTGTGGGGTGTGGGTCACTGCTAGGGTGTGTGGGTCACTGCGCGCGGATGCTAGGGTGTGTGGGTCAGTGCGCGCGGATGCTAGGGTGTGTGGGGGGTGGGTCACTGCTAGGGTGTGTGGGGGGTGGTCACTGCGCGCGGATGCTAGGGTGTGTGGGGTGTGGGTCACTGCTAGGGTGTGTGGGTCACTGCGCGCGGATGCTAGGGTGTGTGGGGTGTGGGTCACTGCTAGGGTGTGTGGGGTGTGGGTCACTGTGCGCGGATGCTAGGGTGTGTGGGGTGTGGGTCACTGCGCGCGGATGCTAGGGTGTGTGGGGTGTGGGTCACTGCTAGGGTGGTGTGTGGTGTGGGTCACTGCGCGCGGATGCTAGGGTGTGTGGGGTGTGGGTCACTGCTAGGGTGTGTGGGGTGTGGGTCACTGCGCGCGGATGCTAGGGTGTGTGGGGTGTGGGTCACTGCTAGGGTGTGTGTGGTGTGGGTCACTGCGCGCGGATGCTAGGGTGTGTTGGGTGTGGGTCACTGCTAGGGGTGTGTGGGTCACTGCGCGCGGATGCTAGGGTGTGTGGGGTGTGGGTCCTGCTAGGGTGTGTGTGGTGTGGGTCACTGCGCGCGGATGCTAGGGTGTGTGGGGTGTGGGTCACTGTGCGCGGATGCTAGGGTGTGTGCAGTGTGGGTCACTGTGCGTGGATGATACGATATGTAGGTGTGTCTGTGGTGTGGGTCACTATGTGTGGATGATAGGGTGTGTAGGTGTGTCTGTGGTGTGGGTCACTGTGCGCGGATGCTAGGGTGTGTGGGTGTGGGTCACTGCTAGGGTGTGTGGGGTGTGGGTCACTGTGCGCGGATGCTAGGGTGTGTGGGGGGTGGGTCACTGCTAGGGTGTGTGGGGGTGTGGGTCACTGCGCGCGGATGCTAGGGTGTGTGGGGTGTGGGTCACTGCTAGGGTGTGTGGTGGTGTGGGTCACTGCGCGCGGATGCTAGGGTGTGTGGGGTGTGGGTCACTGCTAGGGTGTGTGGGGTGTGGGTCACTGTGCGCGGATGCTAGGGTGTGTGGGGTGTGGGTCACTGTGCGCGGATGCTAGGGTGTGTGCAGTGTGGGTCACTGTGCGTGGATGATACGATATGTAGGTGTGTCTGTGGTGTGGGTCACTATGTGTGGATGATAGGGTGTGTAGGTGTGTCTGTGGTGTGGGTCACTGTGCGCGGATGCTAGGGTGTGTGGGGTGTGGGTCACTGCTAGGGTGTGTGGGGTGTGGGTCACTGTGCGCGGATGCTAGGGTGTGTGGGGGGTGGGTCACTGCTAGGGTGTGTGGGGTTGTGGGTCACTGCGCGCGGATGCTAGGGTGTGTGGGGTGTGGGTCACTGCTAGGGTTGTGGGGTCACTGCGCGCGGATGCTAGGGTGTGTGGGTCAGTGCGCGCGGATGCTAGGGTGTGTGGGGGGTGGGTCACTGCTAGGGTGTGGTGTGGGGTGGGTCACTGCGCGCGGATGCTAGGGTGTGTGGGGTGTGGGTCACTGCTAGGGTGTGTGGGTCACTGCGCGCGGATGCTAGGGTGTGTGGGGGGTGGGGTCACTGCTAGGGTGTGTGGGGTGTGGGTCACTGTGCGCGGATGCTAGTGTGTGTGGGGTGTGGGTCACTGCGCGCGGATGCTAGGTGTGTGGGGTGTGGGTCACTGCTAGGGTGTGTGTGGTGTGGGTCACTGCGCGCGGATGCTAGGGTGTGTGGGGTGTGGGTCACTGCTAGGGTGTGTGGGTGTGGGTCACTGCGCGCGGATGCTAGGGTGTGTGGGGTGTGGGTCACTGCTAGGGTGTGTTGGGTGTGGGTCACTGCTAGGGTGTGTGGGTCACTGCGCGCGGATGCTAGGGTGTGTGGGGGGTGGGTCACTGCTAGGGTGTGTGGGTCACTGCGCGCGGATGCTAGGGTGTGTGGGGGTGGGTCACTGCTAGGGTGTGTGGGGTGTGGTGCACTGTGCGCGGATGCTAGGGTGTGTGGGGGGTGGGTCACTGCGCGCGGTGCTAGGGTGTGTGGGGGCTGGGTCACTGCAAGGGTGTGTGGGGGGGTGGGTCACTGCGCGCGGATGCTAGGTGTGTGGGGGGTGGGTCACTGCTAGGGTGTGTGGGTCACTGCGCGCGGATGCTAGGGTGTGTGGGGTGTGGGTCACTGCTAGGGTGTGTGGGGTGTGGGTCACTGTGCGCGGATGCTAGGGTGTGTGGGGTGTGGGTCACTGCGCGCGGATGCTAGGGTGTGTGGGGTGTGGGTCACTGCTAGGGTGTGTGTGGTGTGGGTCACTGCGCGCGGATGCTAGGGTGTGTGGGGTGTGGGTCACTGCTAGGGTGTGTGGGGTGTGGGTCACTGCGCGCGGATGCTAGGGTGTGTGGGGTGTGGGTCACTGCTAGGGTGTGGTTGGTGTGGGTCACTGCGCGCGGATGCTAGGGTGTGTTGGGTGTGGGTCACTGCTAGGGTGTGTGGGTCACTGTGCGCGGATGCTAGGGTGTGTGGGTCACTGCTAGGGTGTGTGTGGTGTGGGTCACTGCGCGCGGATGCTAGGGTGTGTGGGGTGTGGGTCACTGTGCGCGGATGCTAGGGTGTGTGCAGTGTGGGTCACTGTGCGTGGATGATACGATATGTAGGTGTGTCTGTGGTGTGGGTCACTATGTGTGGATGATAGGGTGTGTAGGTGTGTCTGTGGTGTGGGTCACTGTGCGCGGATGCTAGGGTGTGTGGGGTGTGGGTCACTGCTAGGGTGTGTGGGGTGTGGTCACTGTGCGCGGATGCTAGGGTGTGTGGGGGTGTGTCACTGCTAGGGTGTGTGGGGTGTGGGTCACTGCGCGCGGATGCTAGGGTGTGTGGGGTGTGGGTCACTGCTAGGGTTGTGTGTGGTGTGGGTCACTGCGCGCGGATGCTAGGGTGTGTGGGGTGTGGGTCACTGCTAGGGTGTGTGGGGTGTGGGTCACTGTGCGCGGATGCTAGGGTGTGTGGGGTGTGGGTCACTGTGCGCGGATGCTAGGGTGTGTGCAGTGTGGGTCACTGTGCGTGGATGATACGATATGTAGGTGTGTCTGTGGTGTGGGTCACTATGTGTGGATGATAGGGTGTGTAGGTGTGTCTGTGGTGTGGGTCACTGTGCGCGGATGCTAGGGTGTGTGGGGTGTGGGTCACTGCTAGGGTGTGTGGGGGTGTGGGTCACTGTGCGCGGATGCTAGGGTGTGTGGGGGTGGGTCACTGCTAGGGTGGTGTGGGTGTGTGGGTCACTGCGCGCGGATGCTAGGGTGTGTGGGGTGGGGTCACTGCTAGGGTGTGTGGGTCACTGCGCGCGGATGCTAGGGTGTGTGGGTCAGTGCGCGCGGATGCTAGGGTGTGTGGGGTGGGTCACTGCGCGCGGATGCTAGGGTGTGGGGTGTGGGTCACTGCTAGGGTGTGTGGGTCACTGCGCGCGGATGCTAGGGTGTGTGGGGTGTGGGTCACTGCTAGGGTGTGTGGGTGGTGGGTCACTGTGCGCGGATGCTAGGGTGTGTGGGGTGTGGGTCACTGCGCGCGGATGCTAGGGTGTGTGGGGTGTGGGTCACTGCTAGGTGTGTGTGGTGTGGGTCACTGCGCGCGGATGCTAGGGTGTGTGGGTCACTGCTAGGGGTGGTGGGGTGTGGGTCACTGCGCGCGGATGCTAGGGTGTGTTGGGTGTGGGTCACTGCTAGGGTGTGTGGGTCACTGCGCGCGGATGCTAGGGTGTGTGGGGGGTGGGTCACTGCTAGGGTGTGTGGGTCACTGCGCGCGGATGCTAGGGTGTGTGGGGTGGGTCACTGCTAGGGTGTGTGGGTGTGGGTCACTGTGCGCGGATGCTAGGGGTTGTGGGGGTGGGTCACTTGCTCGCGGTGCTAGGGGGTGTGGGGGTGGTTCACTGCGAGGTGTGTGGGGGGTGGGTCACTGCGCGCGGATGCCAGGGTGTGTGGGGGGTGGGTCACTGCTAGGGGTGTGGGGGTGGGTCACTGCGCGACGGATGCTAGGGTGTTGTGGGTGTGGGTCACTGCTAGGGTGTGTGGGGGTCCATACTGTGCGCGGATGCTAGGGTGTGTGGGGTGTGGGGCACTGCTCGCGGATGCTAGGGGGTGGGGGTGTGGGGCACTGCTAGGGTGTGTGGGGTGTGGGTCACTCTGCGCCGCGGATGCACTAGGGTGTGTGGGGGGTGGGTCACTGCTAGGGTGTGTGTGGGTGGTGGGTCACTGCGCGCGGATGCTAGGGTGTGATTGGGGTCGTGGTGCACTGCTAGGGTGTTTGTGGTGTGGGTCAGTGCGCGCGGATGCTAGGGTGTGTGGGTGTGGGTCCTGCTAGGGTGTGTGTGGGGGTCCTACTGCGCGCGGATGCTAGTGTGTGTGGGGTGTGGGTCACTGCTAGGTGTGTTGGTGTGGGTCACTGCGCGCGGATGCTAGGGTGTGTGGGTCACTGCGCGCGGATGCTAGGGTGTGTGCAGTGTGGGTCACTGTGCGTGGATGATACGATATGTAGGTGTGTCTGTGGTGTGGGTCACTATGTGTGGATGATAGGGTGTGTGGGTCACTGTGCGCGGATGCTAGGGGGTGTGGGGTGTGGGTCACTGCTAGGGTGTGTGGGGTGTGGGTCACTGTGCGCGGATGCTAGGGTTGTGGGGGGTGGTCACTGCTAGGGTGTGTGGGGTGTGGGTCACTGCGCGCGGATGCTAGGGTGTGTGGGTCACTGCTAGGGTGTGTGTGGGTCACTCTGCGCGCGGATGCTAGGGTGTGTGGGTGTGGGTCACTGCTAGGGTGTGGGTCACTGTGCGCGGATGCTAGGTGTGTGGGGTGTGGGTCACTGTGCGCGGATGCTAGGGTGTGTGCAGTGTGGGTCACTGTGCGTGGATGATACGATATGTAGGTGTGTCTGTGGTGTGGGTCACTATGTGTGGATGATAGGGTGTGTAGGTGTGTCTGTGGTGTGGGTCACTGTGCGCGGATGCTAGGGTGTGTGGGGTGTGGGTCACTGCTAGGGTGTGTGGGGTGTGGGTCACTGTGCGCGGATGCTAGGGTGTGTGGGGGGTGGGTCACTGCTAGGTGTGTGGGGTGTGGGTCACTGCGCGCGGATGCTAGGGTGTGTGGGGTGTGGGTCACTGCTAGGGTGTGTGGGTCACTGCGCGCGGATGCTAGGGTGTGTGGGTCAGTGCGCGCGGATGCTAGGGTGTGTGGGGGGTGGGTCACTGCTAGGGTGTGTGGGGGGTGGGTCACTGCGCGCGGATGCTAGGGTGTGTGGTGTGGGTCACTGCTAGGGTGTGTGGGTCACTGCGCGCGGATGCTAGGGTGTGTGGGGTGTGGGTCACTGCTAGGGTGTGTGGTGTGTGGGTCACTGTGCGCGGATGCTAGGGTGTGTGGGGTGGGGTCACTGCGCGCGGATTGCTAGGGTGGTGGGGTGTGGGTCACTGCTAGGGTGTGTGTGGTGTGGGTCACTGCGCGCGGATGCTAGGGTGTGTGGGGTGTGGGTCACTGCTAGGGTGTGTGGGTGTGGGGTCACTGCGCGCGGATGCTAGGGTGTGTTGGGTGTGGGTCACTGCTAGGGTGTGTGGGTCACTGCGCGCGGATGCTAGGGTGTGTGGGGGTGTGGGTCACTGCTAGGGTGTGTGGGTCACTGCGCGCGGATTCTAGGGTGTGTGGGGTGGGTCACTGCTAGGGTGTGTGTGGTGTGGGTCACTGTGCGCGGATGCTAGGGTGTGTGGGGGGTGGGTCACTGCGCGCGGTGCTAGGGTGTGTGGGGGCTGGGTCATGCTAGGGTGTGGGGGGTGGGTCACTGCGCGCGGATGCTAGGGTGTGTGGGGGGTTGT